>NW_027328741.1:60104945-62604945 GCF_048564905.1 Vicugna pacos | reverse complement strand
GTGGAATCTGTTTCCCCACCACCAGCACACACACGGCGACGTGCTCAGGTATGCTGATTGTGGGGAGGCTCCTCCAAATGACAGCAGCGCCTGGGTTCTTATAGAATCCCTTAGCTTGTCTTCCCTGATGGCATGGCTAGGCTGGAGAGTGGGGGAAAGTGGGGGTTGGGCTCTAAACCAAGGATAAGCGAGAGCCTATCCATGGGATGTGGGTTGTTAACCTACAACCCAAAACCATGGAATAAATCTGCCCCCTGAAAGATGCTTTGACTGTTTCCCTACATCCAGCACACACACGAAGATGTGTTCTGGTATTCTGAGTGTGGGGAAGTTCCTCAAACTGACAGCAGCACCTGGATTCTATTAGTATCCCTTAGCTTCTGTTCCCTGAGTGGTCTTCTAGGCCAGGCCATGAGGGAAAGCTGGGGGTTGGGCTTGGAGGCCACGTAGCAGTGAGTGCCCCCTGATCCATTGAGGAATTACTTAGAGGACTTCTCCCTAAACGGAACACCTTTTCCTCCATTCATCTGTGTGGAGTGGGGCTGCACATCTCTCCCACACCTAAGAATGTGTTCTGGAATTCTGAGTGCAGGGAAGTTCCTCCAACTGACAGCAGCGCCTGGGTTCTAATTGAATCCCTTTGCTTGTCTTCCCTGATGGAAAGCCTAGGCGGGAGTGCGGGGGACAGTGTGGTTTGGGCTCCGAATCCAAGTAATTGCGATGACCTCTCTATGGTTTGTGGAGGTGTTTAAACTACATCCCTAACCTGGGAACACCTGTGCCCCCATAAAGATTCGTGGAGTCTGTTTCCGCACCTCCAGCCCACACACGAACACTTGCACAGTTATCCTGAGAGTGGGCAGCCTCCTCCAACTGAGAGCAGGGCCTTGGTTCTTATAAAATCGCTTAACTTGTCTACCCTGTTTGGTTGCCTGATACGGAGTGCTGGGGAAAGGGTGGGTTGGGCTCTAAATCCAAGTATTAGCGAGTGCTTCTCCATGGGATTTGGAGGTTATTTAGGAAAACCCCACAACATGGGAATACCTGTGCTCCTGAAAAAATCATGGACCCTGTATCCCCACCACCAGAACACACCTGAAGAAGTTTTCTGCTATCCTGAGTGTGGGCTGGCAATTTCAGGTGACAGAAGCGGCTGGCTTCTAATAGAATCCCTTAGCTTATAATCCCTGATTGTTTCCCTAGGACTGGCTCTGAGAGAAACCTGGGGGTTGGGCTTTGAGGCCAAATAGTAGCGAGTGTCCCCGATGGACTGAGGAAGTATTTAGATGAATTCTCCATAAAGGGAAACACCTGAGCACCCATTCATCTGCGTGGAGTGGGTCTTCAAATCTCCCCACCACACAAGGTTGGGTTCCAGTATCCTGAGGGTGGGGTAGTTCCTCCAACTGACATCAGCGTCTTGGTTTTAATAAAATCCCTTTGCTTGTCTTCCCTGATGGTTTGCCTAGGCCAGTGTGTGGTTGAAACTGGGATTTTGGCTCTAAAACTATGTATTAGCGTGTGCCTATCCATGGGTAGTGGAGATGTTTAAACTACAACCCACAACTTGGGAATTACTGTGACCCCTGAAAAATGCGTGTGCTATGTTTCCCCACGTCCTGCACACACAGAAGGAAGTGTTCTGGGGTTCTGAGTGTGGGGAGGTTCCTGCAACCGACAGCAGCACCTGGGTTTTAATAGAATCCCTTAGCTTGACTTCCCTAAGTGTTTTCCTAGGCCTAGCAGTAAGCGATTGTGGGGGATGGGCTCTAAATCCAAGTATAAGCGAGTGCATCTCTGTGGGTACTGGAGGGTTTTAAACTACTTCCCCAACCTTGGAACACCTGTGCCCCATTAAGATGCGTGGAATCTGTTTCCCAACCACCAGCACACACACGGAGACGTGCTCAGGTATCCTGATTGTGGGGAGGCTCCTCCAAATGACAGCAGCGCCTGGGTTCTAAAAGAATCCCTTAACTTGTCTTCCCTGATGGCATGCCTAGGCTGGAGAGTGGGGGAAAGTGGGGGTTGGGCTCTAAACCAAGTATTAGCGAGACCCTATCCATGGCATGTGGGTTTTTAACCTACAACCCACAACCATGGAATAAATGTGCCCCCTGAAAGTTGCTTTGACTGTTTCCCTATATCCAGCACACACACGAAGATGTGTTCTGGTATTCTGAGTGTGGGGAAGTTCCTCAAACTGACAGCCGCACCTGGATTCTATTAATATCCCTTAGCTTCTGTTCCCTGAGTGTTCTTTTAGGCCTGTTCATGAGGGAAAGCTGGGGGTTGGGCTTGGAGGCCACGTAGCAGTGAGTGCCCCCTGATCCATTGAGGAAGTACTTAGAGGACTTCTCCCTAAACCGAACACCTTTTCCTCCATTCATCTGGGTGCAGTGGGGCTGCACATCTCTCCCAAACCTAAGAATGTGTTCTGGAATTCTGAGTGCAGGGAAGTTCCTCCAACTGACATCAGCGCCTGGGTTCTAATTGAATCCCTTTGCTTGTCTTCCCTGATGGAAAGCCTAGGCGGGAGTGCGGGGGACAGTGTGGTTTGGGCTCCAAAACCAAGTATTTGCGATGACCTCTCTATGGTTTGTGGAGGTGTTTAAACTACATCCCTAACCTGGGAACACCTGTGCCCCCATAAAGATCCGTGGAGTCTGTTTCCACACCTCCAGCACACACACGAACACTTGCACAGATATCCAGAGGGTGGGCAGCCTCCTCCACCTGAGAGCAGGGCCTTGGTTCTTAAAAAATCGCTTAACTTGTCTACACTGTTTGGTTGCCTCATACGGAGTGCTGGGGAAAGGGTGGGTTGGGCTCTAAATCCAAGTATTAGCGAGTGCTTCTCCATGAGATTTGGAGGTTATTAACCAAAATCCCACAACATGGGAATACCTGTGCTCCTTGAAAACAGCGTGGACTCTGTATCCCCACCACCAGAACACACATGAAGAAGATTTCTGCTATCCTCAGTGTGGGCTGGCAATTTCAGGTGACAGAAGCGGTGGGTTCTAATAGAATCCCTTAGCTTGTAATCCCTGAGTGTTTCCCTAGGACTGACTCTGAGAGAAACCTGGGGGTTGGGCTTTGAGGCCAAATAGTAGCGAGTGTCCCCGATGGACTGAGGAAGTATTTAGATGAATTCTCCATAAAGGGAAACACCTGAGCACCCATTAATCTGCGTGGAGTGGGGCTTCAAATCTCCCCACCACACAAGGTTGGGTTCCAGTATCCTGAGGGTGGGGTAGTTCCTCCAACTGACATCAGCGTCTTGGTTTGAATAGAATCCATTTGCTTGTCTTTCCTGATGGTTTGCCTAGGCCAGTGTGTGGTTGAAATTGGGATTTGGGATCTAAAATTAAGTATTAGCGTGTGCATCTCAATGGGTAGTGGGGAAGTTTAAACTACAACCCACAACTTGGGAAATACTGTGACCCCTGAAAAATGCTTGTGCTCTTTCCCCACGTCCAGCACACACAGGAAGAAGTGTTCTGGGGTTCTGAGTGTGCGGAGGTTCCTCCAAAAGACAGCAGCACATGGGTTTTAATAGAATCTTTTAGCTTGACTTCCCTAAGTGTTTTTCTAGGCCTAGCAATAAGCGATGGTGGGGGATGGGCTCTAAAGCCAAGTATTAGCGAGTGCATCTCTGTGGGTAGTGGAGGATTTTAAACTACTTCCCCAAACTTGGAACACCTGTGCCCCATAAAGATGCGTGGAATCTGTTTCCCCACCTCCAGCACACACACCGAGACGTGCTCAGGTATCCTGTTTGTAGGGAGGCTCCTCCAAATGACAGCAGCGCCTGGGTTCTAAAAGAATCCCTTAGCTTGTCTTCCCTGATGGCATGCCTAGGCTGGAGAGTGGGGAAAGTGGGGGTTGGGCTCTAAACCAAGAATTAGCGAGAGCCTATCCATGGGATGTGGGTTTTTAACCTACAACCCACAACCATGGAATAAATGTGCCCCCTGAAAGATGCTTTGACTGTTTCCCTACATCCAGCACACACACGAATATATGTTCTGGTATTCTGAGTGTGGGGAAGTTCCTCAAATTGACAGCAGCACCTGGATTCTCTTAGTATCCCTTAGCTTCTGTTCCCTGAGTGTTCTTTTAGGCCAGGCCATGAGGGAAAGCTGGGGGTTGGGCTTGGCGGCCACGTAGCATTGAGTGCCCCCTGATGCACTGAGGAAGTACTTAGAGGACTTCTCCCTAAAGGGAACACCTTTTCCTGCATTCATCTGGGTGCAGTGGGGCTGCACATCTCTCCCACACCTAAGAATGTGTTCTGGAATTCTGAGTGCAGGGAAGTTCCTCCAACTGACAGCAGCGCCTGGGTTCTAATTGAATCCCTTTGCTTGTCTTCCCTGATGGAAAGCCTAGGCGGGAGTGCGGGGGACAGTGTGGTTTGGGCTCCGAAACCAAGTATTTGCGATGACCTCTCTATGGTTTGTGGAGGTGTTTAAACTACATCCCTAACCTGGGAACACCTGTGCCCCCATAAAGATCCGTGGAGTCTGTTTCCACACCTCCAGCACACACACGAACAATTGCACAGTTATCTTGAGAGTGGGCAGCCTCCTGCAACTGACAGCAGGGCCTTGGTTCTTATAAAATCGCTTAACTTGTCTACCCTGTTTGGTTGCTTGATACGGAGTGCTTGGGAAAGGGTGGGTTGGGCTCTAAATCCAAGTATTAGCGAGTGCTTCTCCATGGGATTTGGAGGTTATTAACAAAAAACCCACAACATGGGAATATCTGTGCTCCTTGAAAGAAGCGTGGACTCTGTATCCCCACCACCAGAACACACATGAAGAAGTTTTCTGCTATCCTGAGGGTGGGCTGGCAATTTCAGGTGACAGAAGTGGCTGGGTTCTAATAGAATCCCTTAGCTTGTAATCCCTGAGTGTTTCCCTAGGACTGACTCTGAGAGAAACCTGGGGGTTGGGCTTTGAGTCTAAAGAGTAGCGAGTGTCCCCGATGGACTGAGGAAGTGTATAGATGAATTCTCCATAAAGGTAAACATCTGAGCACCCATTCATCTGCGTGGAGTGGGTCTTCAAATCTCCCCACCACACAAGGTTGGGTTCCAGTATCCTGAGGGTGGGGTAGTTCCTCCTACTGACATCAGCGTCTTGGTTTTAATTGAATCCCTTTGCTTGTCTTTCCTGATGGTTTGCCTAGGCCATTGTGTGGTTGAAAGTGGGATTTGGGATCTAAAACTAAGTATTAGCCTGTGCCTTTCCATGGGTAGTGGAGAAATTTAAACTACAACCCACAACTTGGGAATTACTGTGACCCCTGAAAAATGCGTGTGCTCTTTCCCCACGTCCAGCACACACAGGAAGAAGTGTTCTGGGGTTCTGAGTGTGCGGAGGTTCCTCCAAAAGACAGCAGCACCTGTTTTTTAATAGAATCCTTTAGCTTGACTTCCCTAAGTGTTTTCCTAGGCCTAGCAGTAAGCGATGGTGGGGGATGGGCTCTAAAGCCAAGTATTAGCGAGTGCATCTCTGTGGGTAGTGGAGGATTTTAAACTACTTCCCCAAACTTGGAACACCTGTGCCCCATAAAGATGCGTGGAATCTGTTTCCCCACCTCCAGCACACACACGGAATCGTGCTCAGGTATCCTGTTTGTGGGGAGGCTCCTCCAAATGACAGCAGCGCCTGGGTTCTAAAAGAATCCCTTAGCTTGTCTTCCCTGATGGCATGCCTAGGCTGGAGAGTGGGGAAAGTGGGGGTTGGGCTCTAAACCAAGTATTAGCGAGAGCCTATCCATGGGATGTGGGTTTTTAACCTACAACCCACAACCATGGAATAAATCTGCCCCCTGAAAGATGCTTTGACTGTTTCCCTACATCCAGCACACACACGAAGATGTGTTCTGGTATTCTGAGTGTGGGGAAGTTCCTCAAACTGACAGCAGCACCTGGATTCTCTTAGTATCCCTTAGCTTCTGTTCCCTGAGTGTTCCTTTAGGCCAGGCCATGAGGGAAAGCTGGGGGTTGGGCTTGGAGGCCACGTAGCAGTGAGTGCCCCCTGATACATTGAGGAAGTACTTAGAGGACTTCTCCCTAAACGGAACACCTTTTCCTCCATTCATCTGGGTGCAGTGGGGCTGCACATCTCTCCCACACCTAAGAATGTGTTCTGGAATTCTGAGTGCAGGGAAGTTCCTCCAACTGACAGCAGCGCCTGGGTTCTAATTGAATCCCTTTGCTTGTCTTCCCTGATGGAAAGCCTAGGCGGGAGTGCGGGGAAAGTGTGGTTTGGGCTCCAAAACCAAGTATTTGCGATGACCTCTCTATGGTTTATGGAGGTGTTTAAACTACATCCCTAACCTGGGAACACCTGTGCCCCCATAAAGATCCGTGGAGTCTGTTTCCACACCTCCAGCACACACACGAACACTTGCACAGTTATCCTGAGAGTGGGCAGCCTCCTCCAACTGAGAGCAGGGCCTTGCTTCTTATAAAATCGCTTAACTTGTCTACCCTGTTTGGTTGCCTGATACGGAGTGCTGGGGAAAGGGTGGGTTGGGCTCTAAATCCAAGTATTAGCGAGTGCTTCTCCATGGGATTTGGAGGTTATTAACCAAAAGCCCACAACATGGGAATACCTGTGCTCCTTGAAAAAAGCGTGGACTCTGTATCCCCACCACCAGAACACACATGAAGAAGTTTTCTGCTATCCTGAGTGTGGGCTGGCAATTTCAGGTGACAGAAGCGGCTGGGTTCTAATAGGATCCCTTAGCTTCTAATCCCTGAGTGTTTCCCTAGGACTGAATCTGAGAGAAACCTGGGGGTTGGGCTTTGAGTCCAAATAGTAGCGAGTGTCCCAGATGGACTGAGGAAGTATTTAGATGAATTCTCCATAAAGGGAAACACCTGAGCACCCATTCATCTGCGTGGAGTGGGGCTTCAAATCTCCCCACCACACAAGGTTGGGTTCTAGTATCCTGAGGGTGGGGTAGTTCCTCCAACTGACATCAGCGTCTTGGTTTGAATAGAATCAATTTGCTTGTCTTCCCTGATGGTTTGCCTAGGCCAGTGTGTGGTTGAAAGTGGGATTTGGGATCTAAAATTAAGTATTAGCGTGTGCCTCTCCATGGGTAGTGGAGATGTTTAAACTACAACCCACAACTTGGGTATTACTGTGACCCCTGAAAAATGCGTGTGCTATGTTTCCCCACGTCCAGCACACACAGGAAGAAGTGTTCTGGGGTTCTGATTGTGGGGAGGTTCCTCCAACAGACAGCAGCACCTGGGTTGTAATAGAATCCCTTAGCTTGACTTCCCTAAGTGTTTACCTAGGCCTAGCAGTAAGCGATGGTGGGGGATGGGCTCTAAAGCCAAGTATTAGCGAGTGCATCTCTGTGGGTAGTGGAGGGTTTTAAACTACTTCCCCAACCTTGGAACACCTGTGCCCCATAAAGATGCGTGGAATCTGTTTCCCCACCTCCAGCACACACACGGAGACGTGCTCAGGTATCCTGATTGTGGGGAGGCTCCTCCAAATGACATCAGCGCCTGGGTTCTAAAAGAATCCCTTAGCTTGTCTTCCCTGATGGCATGGCTAGGCTGGAGAGTGGGGGAAAGTGGGGGTTGGGCTCTAAACCAAGAATAAGCGAGAGCCTATCCATGGGATGTGGGTTTTTAACCTACAACCCACAACCATGGAATAAATGTGCCCCCTGAAAGATGCTTTGACTGTTTCCCTACATCCAGCACACACACGAAGATGTGTTCTTGTATTCTGAGTGTGGGGATGTTCCTCAAACTGACAGCAGCACCTGGATTCTCTTAGTATCCCTTAGCTTCTGTTCCCTGATTGTTCTTTTAGGCCAGGCCATGAGGGAAAGCTGGGGGTTGGGCTTGGCGGCCACGTAGCAGTGAGTGCCCCCTGATGCACTGAGGAAGTACTTAGAGGACTTCTCCCTAAACGGAACACCTTTTCCTCCATTCATCTGGGTGCAGTGGGGCTGCACATCTCTCCCACACCTAAGAATGTGTTCTGGAATTCTGAGTGCAGGGAAGTTCCTCCAACTGACAGCAGCGCCTGGGTTCTAATTGAATCCCTTTGCTTGTCTTCCCTGATGGAAAGCCTAGGCGGGAGTGCGGGGGACAGTGTGATTTGGGCTCCAAACCAAGTATTTGCGATGACCTCTCTATGGTTTGTGGAGGTGTTTAAACTACATCCCTAAACTGGGAACACCTGTGCCCCCATAAAGATCCGTGGAGTCTGTTTCCACACCTCCAGCACACACACGAACACTTGCACAGTTATCTTGAGAGTGGGCAGCCTCCTCCAACTGAGAGCAGGGCCTTGGTTCTTATAAAATCGCTTAACTTGTCTACCCTGTTTGGTTGCCTGATACGGAGTGCTGGGGAAAGGGTGGGTTGGGCTCTAAATCCAAGTATTAGCGAGTGATTCTCCATGGGATTTGGAGGTTATTAACCAAAAACCCACAACATGGGAATAACTGTGCTCCTTGAAAGAAGCGTGGACTCTGTATCCCCACCACCAGAACACACATGAAGAAGTTTTCTGCTATCCTGAGTGTGGGCTGGCAATTTCAGGTGACAGAAGCGGCTGGGTTCTAATAGAATCCCTTAGCTTGTAATCCCTGAGTGTTTCCCTAGGACTGACTCTGAGAGAAACCTGGGGGTTGGGCTTTGAGGCCAAATAGTAGCGAGTGTCCCCGATGGACTGAGGAAGTATTTAGATGAATTCTCCATAAAGGGAAACACCTGAGCACCCATTCATCTGCGTGGAGTGGGGCTTCAAATCTCCCCACCACACAAGCTTGGGTTCCAGTATCCTGAGGGTGGGGTAGTTCCTCCAACTGACATCAGCGTCTTGGTTTTAATAGAATCCATTTGCTTGTCTTCCCTGATGTTTGCCTAGGCCAGTGTGTGGTTGAAAGTGGGATTTGGGATCTAAAATTAAGTATTAGCGTGTGCCTCTCCATGGGTAGTGGAGATGTTTAAACTACAACCCACAACTTGGGTATTACTGTGACCCCTGAAAAATGCGTGTGCTATGTTTCCCCACGTCCAGCACACACAGGAAGAAGTGTTCTGGGGTTCTGAGTGTGGGGAGGTTCCTCCAACAGACAGCAGCACCTGGGTTGTAATAGAATCCCTTAGCTTGACTTCCCTAAGTGTTTACCTAGGCCTAGCAGTAAGCGATGGTGGGGGAAGGGCTCTAAAGCCAAGTATTAGCGAGTGCATCTCTGTGGGTAGTGGAGGGTTTTAAACTACTTCCCCAACCTTGGAACACCTGTGCCCCATAAAGATGCGTGGAATCTGTTTCCCCACCTCCAGCACACACACGGAGACGTGCTCAGGTATCCTGATTGTGGGGAGGCTCCTCCAAATGACATCAGCGCCTGGGTTCTAAAAGAATCCCTTAGCTTGTCTTCCCTGATGGCATGGCTAGGCTGGAGAGTGGGGAAAAGTGGGGGTTGGGCTCTAAACCAAGAATAAGCGAGAGCCTATCCATGGGATGTGGGTTTTTAACCTACAACCCACAACCATGGAATAAATGTGCCCCCTGAAAGATGCTTTGACTGTTTCCCTACATCCAGCACACACACGAAAATGTGTTCTTGTATTCTGAGTGTGGGGATGTTCCTCAAACTGACAGCAGCACCTGGATTCTCTTAGTATCCCTTAGCTTCTGTTCCCTGAGTGTTCTTTTAGGCCAGGCCATGAGGGAAAGCTGGGGGTTGGGCTTGAAGGCCACATAGCAGTGAGTGCCCCCTGATGCACTGAGGAATTACTTAGAGGACTTCTCCCTAAACGGAACACCTTTTCCTCCATTCATCTGGGTGCAGTGGGGCTGCACAACTCTCCCACACCTAAGAATGTGTTCTGGAATTCTGAGTGCAGGGAAGTTCCTCCAACTGACAGCAGCGCCTGGGTTCTAATTGAATCCCTTTGCTTGTCTTCCCTGATGGAAAGCCTAGGCGGGAGTGCGGGGGACAGTGTGGTTTGGGCTCCAAACCAAGTATTTGCGATGACCTCTCTATGGTTTGTGGAGGTGTTTAAACTACATCCCTAAACTGGGAACACCTGTGCCCCCATAAAGATCCGTGGAGTCTGTTTCCACACCTCCAGCACACACACGAACACTTGCACAGTTATCTTGAGAGTGGGCAGCCTCCTCCAACTGAGAGCAGGGCCTTGGTTCTTATAAAATCGCTTAACTTGTCTACCCTGTTTGGTTGCCTGATACGGAGTGCTGGGGAAAGGGTGGGTTGGGCTCTAAATCCAAGTATTAGCGAGTGCTTCTCCATGGGATTTGGAGGTTATTAACCAAAAACCCACAACATGGGAATAACTGTGCTCCTTGAAAGAAGCGTGGACTCTGTATCCCCACCACCAGAACACACATGAAGAAGTTTTCTGCTATCCTGAGTGTGGGCTGGCAATTTCAGGTGACAGAAGCGGCTGGGTTCTAATAGAATCCCTTAGCTTGTAATCCCTGAGTGTTTCCCTAGGACTGACTCTGAGAGAAACCTGGGGGTTGGGCTTTGAGGCCAAATAGTAGCGAGTGTCCCCGATGGACTGAGGAAGTATTTAGATGAATTCTCCATAAAGGGAAACACCTGAGCACCCATTCATCTGCGTGGAGTGGGGCTTCAAATCTCCCCACCACACAAGGTTGGGTTCCAGTATCCTGAGGGTGGGGTAGTTCCTCCAACTGACATCAGCGTCTTGGTTTTAATAGAATCCATTTGCTTGTCTTCCCTGATGGTTTGCCTAGGCCAGTGTGTGTTTGAAAGTGGGATTTGGGATCTAAAATTAAGTATTAGCGTGTGCCTCTCCATGGGTAGTGGAGATGTTTAAACTACAACCCACAACTTGGGTATTACTGTGACCCCTGAAAAATGCGTGTGCTATGTTTCCCCACGTCCAGCACACACAGGAAGAAGTGTTCTGGGGTTCTGAGTGTGGGGAGGTTCCTCCAACTGACAGCAGCAGCTGGGTTGTAATAGAATCCCTTAGCTTGACTTCCCTAAGTGTTTAACTAGGCCTAGCAGTAAGCGATGGTGGGGGATGGGCTCTAAAGCCAAGTATTAGCGAGTGTATCTCTGTGGGTAGTGGAGGGTTTTAAACTACTTCCCCAACCTTGGAACACCTGTGCCCCATAAAGATGCGTGGAATCTGTTTCCCCACCTCCAGCACACACACGGAGACGTGCTCAGGTATCCTGATTGTGGGGAGGCTCCTCCAAATGACATCAGCGCCTGGGTTCTAAAAGAATCCCTTAGCTTGTCTTCCCTGATGGCATGGCTAGGCTGGAGAGTGGGGGAAAGTGGGGGTTGGGCTCTAAACCAAGTATAAGCGAGAGCCTATCCATGGGATGTGGGTTTTTAACCTACAACCCACAACCATGGAATAAATGTGCCCCCTGAAAGATTCTTTGACTGTTTCCCTACATCCAGCACACACACGAAGATGTGTTCTTGTATTCTGAGTGTGGGGATGTTCTCAAACTGACAGCAGCACCTGGATTGTATTAGTATCCCTTAGCTTATGTTCCCTGAGTGTTCTTTTAGGCCAGACCATGAGGGAAAGCTGGGGGTTGGGCTTGGAGGCCACGTAGCAGTGAGTGCCCCCTGATCCATTGAGGAAGTACTTAGAGGACTTCTCCCTAAAGGGAACACCTTTTCCTGCATTCATCTGGGTGCAGTGGGGCTGCACATCTCTCCCAAACCTAAGAATGTGTTCTGGAATTCTGAGTGCAGGGAAGTTCCTCCAACTGACAGCAGTGCCTGGGTTCTAATTGAATCCCTTTGCTTGTCTTCCCTGATGGAAAGCCTAGGCGGGAGTGCGGGGGAAAGTGTGGTTTGGGCTCCAAAACCAAGTATTTGCGATGACCTCTCTATGGTTTGTGGAGGTGTTTAAACTACATCCCTAACCTGGGAACACCTGTGCCCACATAAAGATCCGTGGAGTCTGTTTCCACACCTCCAGCACACACACGAACACTTGCACAGTTATCCTGAGAGTGGGCAGCCTCCTCCAACTGAGAGCAGGGCCTTGGTTCTTATAAAATCGCTTAACTTGTCTACCCTGTTTGGTTGCCTGATACGGAGTGCTGGGGAAAGGGTGGGTTGGGCTCTATATCCAAGTATTAGCGAGTGCTCCTCCATGGGATTTGGAGGTTATTAACCAAAAACCCACAACATGGGAATAACTGTGCTCTTGAAAGAAGCGTGGACTCTGTATCCCCACCACCAGAACACACATGAAGAAGTTTTCTGCTATCCTGATTGTGGGCTGGCAATTTCAGGTGACAGAAGCGGCTGGGTTCTAATAGAATCCCTTAGCTTGTAATCCCTGAGTGTTTCCCTAGGACTTACTCTGAGAGAAACCTGGGGGTTGGGCTTTGAGGCTAAAGAGTAGCGAGTGTCCCCGATGGACTGAGGAAGTGTATAGATGAATTCTCCATAAAGGTAAACATCTGAGCCCATATTCATCTGCGTGGAGTGGGTCTTCAAATCTCCCCACCACACAAGGTTGGGTTCCAGTATCCTGAGGGTGGGGTAGTTCCTCCTACTGACATCAGCGTCTTGGTTTTAATTGAATCCATTTGCTTGTCTTTCCTGATGGTTTGCCTAGGCCAGTGTGTGGTTTAAAGTGGGATTTGGGATCTAAAACTAAGTATTAGCCTGTGCCTCTCCATGGGTAGTGGAGAAGTTTAAACTACAACCCACAACTTGGGAATTACTGTGACCCCTGAAAAATGCGTGTGCTCTTTCCCCACGTCCAGCACACACAGGAAGAAGTGTTCTGGGGTTCTGAGTGTGCGGAGGTTCCTCCAACAGACAGCAGCACCTGGGTTTTAATAGAATCCTTTAGCTTGACTTCCCTAAGTGGTTTCCTAGGCCTAGCAGTAAGCGATGGTGGGGGATGGGCTCTAAAGCCAAGTATTAGCGAGTGCATCTCTGTGGGTAGTGGAGGATTTTAAACTACTTCCCCAAACTTGGAACACCTGTGCCCCATAAAGATGCGTGGAATCTGTTTCCCCACCTCCAGCACACACACGGAATCGTGCTCAGGTATCCTGTTTGTGGGGAGGCTCCTCCAAATGACAGCAGCGCCTGGGTTCTAAAAGAATCCCTTAGCTTGTCTTCCCTGATGGCATGCCTAGGCTGGAGAGTGGGGAAAGTGGGGGTTGGGCTCTAAACCAAGTATTAGCGAGAGCCTATCCATGGGATATGGGTTTTTAACCTACAACCCACAACCATGGAATAAATGTGCCCCCTGAAAGATGCTTTGACTGTTTCCCTACATCCAGCACACACACGAAGATGTGTTCTGGTATTCTGAGTGTGGGGAAGTTACTCAAACTGACAGCAGCACCTGGATTCTCTTAGTATCCCTTAGCTTCTGTTCCCTGAGTGTTCCTTTAGGCCAGGCCATGAGGGAAAGCTGGTGGTTGGGCTTGGAGGCCACGTAGCAGTGAGTGCCCCCTGATCCATTGAGGAAGTACTTAGAGGACTTCTCCCTAAACGGAACACCTTTTCCTCCATTCATCTGGGTGCATTGGGGCTGCACATCTCTCCCACACCTAAGAATGTGTTCTGGAATTCTGAGTGCAGGGAAGTTCCTCCAACTGACAGCAGCGCCTGGGTTCTAATTGAATCCCTTTGCTTGTCTTCCCTGATGGAAAGCCTAGGCGGGAGTGCGGGGGAAAGTGTGGTTTGGGCTCCAAAACCAAGTATTTGCGATGACCTCTCTATGGTTTATGGAGGTGTTTAAATTACATCCCTAACCTGGGAACACCTGTGCCCCCATAAAGATCCGTGGAGTCTGTTTCCACACCTCCAGCACACACACGAACACTTGCACAGTTATCCTGAGAGTGGGCAGCCTCCTCCAACTGAGAGCAGGGCCTTGGTTCTTATAAAATCGCTTAACTTGTCTACCCTGTTTGGTTGCCTGATACGGAGTGCTGGGGAAAGGGTGGGTTGGGCTCTAAATCCAAGTATTAGCGAGTGCTTCTCCATGGGATTTGGAGGTTATTAACCAAAAGCCCACAACATTGGAATACCTGTGCTCCTTGAAAAAAGCGTGGACTCTGTATCCCCACCACCAGAACACACATGAAGAAGTTTTCTGCTATCCTGAGTGTGGGCTGGCAATTTCAGGTGACAGAAGCGGCTGGGTTCTAATAGGATCCCTTAGCTTCTAATCCCTGAGTGTTTCCCTAGGACTGAATCTGAGAGAAACCTGGGGGATGGGCTTTGAGGCCAAATAGTAGCGAGTGTCCCCGATGGACTGAGGAAGTATTTAGATGAATTCTCCATAAAGGGAAACACCTGAGCACCCATTCATCTGCGTGGAGTGGGGCTTCAAATCTCCCCACCACACAAGCTTGGGTTCCAGTATCCTGAGGGTGGGGTAGTTCCTCCAACTGACATCAGCGTCTTGGTTTGAATAGAATCCCTTTGCTTGTCTTCCCTGATGGTTTGCCTAGGCCAGTGTGTGGTTGAAAGTGGGATTTGGGATCTAAAATTAAGTATTAGCGTGTGCCTCTCCATGGGTAGTGGAGATGTTTAAACTACAACCCACAACTTGGGTATTACTGTGACCCCTGAAAAATGCGTGTGCTATGTTTCCCCACGTCCAGCACACACAGGAAGAAGTGTTCTGGGGTTCTGAGTGTGGGGAGGTTCCTCCAACAGACAGCAGCACCTGGGTTGTAATAGAATCCCTTAGCTTGACTTCCCTAAGTGTTTACCTAGGCCTAGCAGTAAGCGATGGTGGGGGATGGGCTCTAAAGCCAAGTATTAGCGAGTGCATCTCTGTGGGTAGTGGAGGGTTTTAAACTACTTCCCCAACCTTGGAACACCTGTGCCCCATAAAGATGCGTGGAATCTGTTTCCCCACCTCCAGCACACACACGGAGACGTGCTCAGGTATCCTGATTGTGGGGAGGCTCCTCCAAATGACAGCAGCGCCTGGGTTCTAAAAGAATCCCTTAGCTTGTCTTCCCTGATGGCATGGCTAGGCTGAAGAGTGGGGGAAAGTGGGGGTTGGGCTCTAAACCAAGTATAAGCGAGAGCCTATCCATGGGATGTGGGTTTTTAACCTACAACCCACAACCATGGAATAAATGTGCCCCCTGAAAGATGCTTTGACTGTTTCCCTACATCCAGCAAACACACGAAGATATGTTCTTGTATTCTGAGTGTGGGGATGTTCCTCAAACTGACAGCAGCACCTGGATTCTTTTAGTATCCCTTAGCTTCTGTTCCCTGATTGTTCTTTTAGGCCAGGCCATGAGGGAAAGCTGGGGGTTGGGCTTGGCGGCCACGTAGCAGTGAGTGCCCCCTGATGCACTGAGGAAGTAGTTAGAGGACTTCTCCCTAAACGGAACACCTTTTCCTCCATTCATCTGGGTGCAGTGGGGCTGCACATCTCTCCCACACATAAGAATGTGTTCTGGAATTCTGAGTGCAGGGAAGTTCCTCCAACTGACAGCAGCGCCTGGGTTCTAATTGAATCCCTTTGCTTGTCTTCCCTGATGGAAAGCCTAGGCGGGAGTGCGGGGGACAGTGTGGTTTGGGCTCCAAACCAAGTATTTGCGATGACCTCTCTATGGTTTGTGGAGGTGTTTAAACTACATCCCTAACCTGGGAACACCTGTGCCCCCATAAAGATCCGTGGAGTCTGTTTCCACGCCTCCAGCACACACAAGAACACTTGCACAGTTATCTTGAGAGTGGGCAGCCTCCTCCAACTGAGAGCAGGGCCTTGGTTCTTATAAAATCGCTTAACTTGTCTACCATATTTGGTTGCCTGATACGGAGTGCTGGGGAAAGGGTGGGTTGGGCTCTAAATCCAAGTATTAGCGAGTGCTTCTCCATGGGATTTGGAGGTTATTAACCAAAAACCCACAACATGGGAATAACTGTGCTCCTTGAAAGAAGCGTGGACTCTGTATCCCCACCACCAGAACACACATGAAGAAGTTTTCTGCTATCCTGAGTGTGGGCTGGCAATTTCAGGTGACAGAAGCGGCTGGGTTCTAATAGAATCCCTTAGCTTGTAATCCCTGAGTGTTTCCCTAGGACTGACTCTGAGAGAAACCTGGGGGTTGGGCTTTGAGGCCAAATAGTAGCGAGTGTCCCCGATGGACTGAGGAAGTATTTAGATGAATTCTCCATAAAGGGAAACACCTGAGCACCCATTCATCTGCGTGGAGTGGGGCTTCAAATCTCCCCACCACACAAGCTTGGGTTCCAGTATCCTGAGGGTGGGGTAGTTCCTCCAACTGACATCAGCGTCTTGGTTTGAATAGAATCCATTTGCTTGTCTTCCCTGATGGTTTGCCTAGGCCAGTGTGTGGTTGAAAGTGGGATTTGGGATCTAAAATTAAGTATTAGCGTGTGCCTCTCCATGGGTAGTGGAGATGTTTAAACTACAACCCACAACTTGGGTATTACTGTGACCCCTGAAAAATGCGTGTGCTATGTTTCCCCACGTCCAGTACACACAGGAAGAAGTGTTCTGGGGTTCTGAGTGTGGGGAGGTTCCTCCAACAGACAGCAGCACCTGGGTTGTAATAGAATCCCTTAGCTTGACTTCCCTAAGTGTTTACCTAGGCCTAGCAGTAAGCGATGGTTGGGGATGGGCTCTAAAGCCAAGTATTAGCGAGTGCATCTCTGTGGGTAGTGGAGGGTTTTAAACTACTTCCCCAACCTTGGAACACCTGTGCCCCATAAAGATGCGTGGAATCTGTTTCCCCACCTCCAGCACACACACGGAGACGTGCTCAGGTATCCTGATTGTGGGGAGGCTCCTCCAAATGACAGCAGCGCCTGGGTTCTAAAAGAATCCCTTAGCTTGTCTTCCCTGATGGCATGGCTAGGCTGGAGAGTGGGGGAAAGTGGGGGTTGGGCTCTAAACCAAGTATAAGCGAGAGCCTATCCATGGGATGTGGGTTTTTAACCTACAACCCACAACCATGGAATAAATGTGCCCCCTGAAAGATGCTTTGACTGTTTCCCTACATCCAGCACACACACGAAGATGTTTTCTTGTATTCTGAGTGTGGGGATGTTCCTCAAACTGACAGCAGCACCTGGATTCTATTAGTATCCCTTAGCTTATGTTCCCTGAGTGTTCTTTTAGGCCAGGCCATGAGGGAAAGCTGGGGGTTGGGCTTGGAGGCCACGTAGCAGTGAGTGCCCCCTGATCCATTGAGGAAGTACTTAGAGGACTTCTCCCTAAAGGGAACACCTTTTCCTGCATTCATCTGGGTGCAGTGGGGCTGCACATCTCTCCCACACCTAAGAATGTGTTCTGGAATTCTGAGTGCAGGGAAGTTCCTCCAACTGACAGCAGTGCCTGGGTTCAAATTGAATCCCTTTGCTTGTCTTCCCTGATGGAAAGCCTAGGCGGGAGTGCGGGGGAAAGTGTGGTTTGGGCTCCAAAACCAAGTATTTGCGATGACCTCTCTATGGTTTGTGGAGGTGTTTAAACTACATCCCTAACCTGGGAACACCTGTGCCCCCATAAAGATCCGTGGAGTCTGTTTCCACACCTCCAGCACACACACGAACACTTGCACAGTTATCCTGAGAGTGGGCAGCCTCCTCCAACTGAGAGCAGGGCCTTGGTTCTTATAAAATCGCTTAACTTGTCTACCCTGTTTGGTTGCCTGATACGGAGTGCTGGGGAAAGGGTGGGTTGGGCTCTAAATCCAAGTATTAGCGAGTGCTTCTCCATGGGATTTGGAGGTTATTAACCAAAAGCCCACAACATGGGAATACCTGTGCTCCTTGAAAAAAGCGTGGACTCTGTATCCCCACCACCAGAACACACATGAAGAAGTTTTCTGCTATCCTGAGTGTGGGCTGGCAATTTCAGGTGACAGAAGCGGCTGGGTTCTAATAGAATCCCTTAGCTTGTAATCCCTGAGTGTTTCACTAGGACTGACTCTGAGAGAAACCTGGGGGTTGGGCTTTGAGGCCAAATAGTAGCGAGTGTCCCCGATGGACTGAGGAAGTATTTAGATGAATTCTCCATAAAGGGAAACACCTGAGCACCCATTCATCTGCGTGGAGTGGGGCTTCAAATCTCCCCACCACACAAGCTTGGGTTCCAGTATCCTGAGGGTGGGGTAGTTCCTCCAACTGACATCAGCGTCTTGGTTTGAATAGAATCCCTTTGCTTGTCTTCCCTGATGTTTGCCTAGGCCAGTGTGTGGTTGAAAGTGGGATTTGGGATCTAAAACTAAGTATTAGCGTGTGCCTCTCCATGGGTAGTGGAGATGTTTAAACTACAACCCACAACTTGGGAATTACTGTGACCCCTGAAAAATGCGTGTGCTATGTTTCCCCACGTCCAGCACACACAGGAAGAAGTGTTCTGTGGTTCTGAGTGTGGGGAGGTTCCTCCAACAGACAGCAGCACCTGGGTTGTAATAGAATCCCTTAGCTTGACTTCCCTAAGTGTTTTCCTAGGCCTAGCAGTAAGCGATGGTGGGGGATGGGCTCTAAAGCCAAGTATTAGCGAGTGCATCTCTGTGGGTAGTGGAGGGTTTTAAACTACTTCCCCAACCTTGGAACACCTGTGACCCATAAAGATGCGTGGAATCTGTTTCCCCACCTCCAGCACACACACGGAGACGTGCTCAGGTATCCTGATTGTGGGGAGGCTCCTCCAAATGACAGCAGCGCCTGGGTTCTAAAAGAATCCCTTAGCTTGTCTTCCCTGATGGCATGCCTAGGCTGGAGAGTGGGGGAAAGTGGGGGTTGGGCTCTAAACCAAGTATAAGCGAGAGCCTATCCATGGGATGTGGGTTTTTAACCTACAACCCACAACCATGGAATAAATGTGCCCCCTGAAAGATGCTTTGACTGTTTCCCTACATCCAGCACACACACGAAGAAGTGTTCTGTTATTCTGAGTGTGGGGAAGTTCCTCAAACTGACAGCAGCACCTGGATTCTATTAGTATCCCTTAGCTTCTGTTCCCTGAGTGTTCTTTTAGGCCAGGCCATGAGGGAAAGCTGGGGGTTGGGCTTGGAGGCCACGTAGCAGTGAGTGCCCCCTGATCCATTGAGGAAGTACTTAGAGGACTTCTCCCTAAAGGGAACACCTTTTCCTGCATTCATCTGGGTGCAGTGGGGCTGCACATCTCTCCCACACCTAAGAATGTGTTCTGGAATTCTGAGTGCAGGGAAGTTCCTCCAACTGACAGCAGTGCCTGGGTTCTAATTGAATCCGTTTGCTTGTCTTCCCTGATGGAAAGCCTAGGCGGGAGTGCGGGGGAAAGTGTGGTTTGGGCTCCAAAACCAAGTATTTGCGATGACCTCTCTATGGTTTGTGGAGGTGTTTAAACTACATCCCTAACCTGGGAACACCTGTGCCCCCATAAAGATCCGTGGAGTCTGTTTCCACACCTCCAGCACACACACGAACACTTGCACAGTTATCCTGAGAGTGGGCAGCCTCCTCCAACTGAGAGCAGGGCCTTGGTTCTTATAAAATCGCTTAACTTGTCTACCCTGTTTGGTTGCCTGATACGGAGTGCTGGGGAAAGGGTGGGTTGGGCTCTAAATCCAAGTATTAGCGAGTGCTTCTCCATGGGATTTGGAGGTTATTAACCAAAAGCCCACAACATGGGAATACCTGTGCTCCTTGAAAAAAGCGTGGACTCTGTATCCCCACCACCAGAACACACATGAAGAAGTTTTCTGCTATCCTGAGTGTGGGCTGGCAATTTCAGGTGACAGAAGCGGCTGGGTTCTAATAGAATCCCTTAGCTTGTAATCCCTGAGTGTTTCCCTAGGACTGACTCTGAGAGAAACCTGGGGGTTGGGCTTTGAGGCCAAATAGTAGCGAGTGTCCCCGATGGACTGAGGAAGTATTTAGATGAATTCTCCATAAAGGGAAACACCTGAGCACCCATTCATCTGCGTGGAGTGGGGCTTCAAATCTCCCCACCACACAAGGTTGGGTTCCAGTATCCTGAGGGTGGGGTAGTTCCTCCAACTGACATCAGCGTCTTGGTTTGAATAGAATCCCTTTGCTTGTCTTCCCTGATGGTTTGCCTAGGCCAGTGTGTGGTTGAAAGTGGGATTTGGGATCTAAAACTAAGTATTAGCGTGTGCCTCTCCATGGGTAGTGGAGATGTTTAAACTACAACCCACAACTTGGGAATTACTGTGACCCCTGAAAAATGCGTGTGCTATGTTTCCCCACGTCCAGCACACACAGGAAGAAGTGTTCTGGGGTTCTGAGTGTGGGGAGGTTCCTCCAACAGACAGCAGCACCTGGGTTGTAATAGAATCCCTTAGCTTGACTTCCCTAAGTGTTTTCCTAGGCCTAGCAGTAAGCGATGGTGGGGGATGGGCTCTAAAGCCAAGTATTAGCGAGTGCATCTCTGTGGGTAGTGGAGGGTTTTAAACTACTTCCCCAACCTTGGAACACCTGTGCCCCATAAAGATGCGTGGAATCTGTTTCCCCACCTCCAGCACACACACGGAGACGTGCTCAGGTATCCTGATTGTGGGGAGGCTCCTCCAAATGACAGCAGCGCCTGGGTTCTAAAAGAATCCCTTAGCTTGTCTTCCCTGATGGCATGCCTAGGCTGGAGAGTGGGGGAAAGTGGGGGTTGGGCTCTAAACCAAGTATAAGCGAGAGCCTATCCATGGGATGTGGGTTTTTAACCTACAACCCACAACCATGGAATAAATGTGCCCCCTGAAAGATGCTTTGACTGTTTCCCTACATCCAGCACACACACGAAGAAGTGTTCTGGTATTCTGAGTGTGGGGAAGTTCCTCAAACTGACAGCAGCACCTGGATTCTATTAGTATCCCTTAGCTTCTGTTCCCTGAGTGTTCTTTTAGGCCAGGCCATGAGGGAAAGCTGGGGGTTGGGCTTGGAGGCCACGTAGCAGTGAGTGCCCCCTGATCCATTGAGGAAGTACTTAGAGGACTTCTCCCTAAAGGGAACACCTTTTCCTGCATTCATCTGGGTGCAGTGGGGCTGCACATCTCTCCCACACCTAAGAATGTGTTCTGGAATTCTGAGTGCAGGGAAGTTCCTCCAACTGACAGCAGCGCCTGGGTTCTAATTGAATCCCTTTGCTTGTCTTCCCTGATGGAAAGCCTAGGCGGGAGTGCGGGGGAAAGTGTGGTTTGGGCTCCAAAACCAAGTATTGGCGATGACCTCTCTATGGTTTGTGGAGGTGTTTAAACTACATCCCTAACCTGGGAACACCTGTGCCCCCATATAATTCCTTGGAGTCTGTTTCCACACCTCCAGCACACACACGAACACTTGCACAGTTATCCTGAGAGTGGGCAGCCTCCTCCAACTGAGAGCAGGGCCTTGGTTCTTATAAAATCGCTTAACTTGTCTACCCTGTTTGGTTGCCTGATACGGAGTGCTGGGGAAAGGGTGGGTTGGGCTCTAAATCCAAGTATTAGCGAGTGCTTCTCCATGGGATTTGGAGGTTATTAACCAAAAGCCCACAACATGGGAATACCTGTGCTCCTTGAAAAAAGCGTGGACTCTGTATCCCCACCACCAGAACACACATGAAGAAGTTTTCTGCTATCCTGAGTGTGGGCTGGCAATTTCAGGTGACAGAAGCGGCTGGGTTCTAATAGAATCCCTTAGCTTGTAATCCCTGAGTGTTTCCCTAGGACTGACTCTGAGAGAAACCTGGGGGTTGGGCTTTGAGGCCAAATAGTAGCGAGTGTCCCCGATGGACTGAGGAAGTATTTAGATGAATTCTCCATAAAGGGAAACACCTGAGCACCCATTCATCTGCGTGGAGTGGGGCTTCAAATCTCCCCACCACACAAGCTTGGGTTCCAGTATCCTGAGGGTGGGGTAGTTCCTCCAACTGACATCAGCGTCTTGGTTTGAATAGAATCCCTTTGCTTGTCTTCCCTGATGTTTGCCTAGGCCAGTGTGTGGTTGAAAGTGGGATTTGGGATCTAAAACTAAGTATTAGCGTGTGCCTCTCCATGGGTAGTGGAGATGTTTAAACTACAACCCACAACTTGGGAATTACTGTGACCCCTGAAAAATGCGTGTGCTATGTTTCCCCACGTCCAGCACACACAGGAAGAAGTGTTCTGTGGTTCTGAGTGTGGGGAGGTTCCTCCAACAGACAGCAGCACCTGGGTTGTAATAGAATCCCTTAGCTTGACTTCCCTAAGTGTTTTCCTAGGCCTAGCAGTAAGCGATGGTGGGGGATGGGCTCTAAAGCCAAGTATTAGCGAGTGCATCTCTGTGGGTAGTGGAGGGTTTTAAACTACTTCCCCAACCTTGGAACACCTGTGACCCATAAAGATGCGTGGAATCTGTTTCCCCACCTCCAGCACACACACGGAGACGTGCTCAGGTATCCTGATTGTGGGGAGGCTCCTCCAAATGACAGCAGCGCCTGGGTTCTAAAAGAATCCCTTAGCTTGTCTTCCCTGATGGCATGCCTAGGCTGGAGAGTGGGGGAAAGTGGGGGTTGGGCTCTAAACCAAGTATAAGCGAGAGCCTATCCATGGGATGTGGGTTTTTAACCTACAACCCACAACCATGGAATAAATGTGCCCCCTGAAAGATGCTTTGACTGTTTCCCTACATCCAGCACACACACGAAGAAGTGTTCTGGTATTCTGAGTGTGGGGAAGTTCCTCAAACTGACAGCAGCACCTGGATTCTATTAGTATCCCTTAGCTTCTGTTCCCTGAGTGTTCTTTTAGGCCAGGCCATGAGGGAAAGCTGGGGGTTGGGCTTGGAGGCCACGTAGCAGTGAGTGCCCCCTGATCCATTGAGGAAGTACTTAGAGGACTTCTCCCTAAAGGGAACACCTTTTCCTGCATTCATCTGGGTGCAGTGGGGCTGCACATCTCTCCCACACCTAAGAATGTGTTCTGGAATTCTGAGTGCAGGGAAGTTCCTCCAACTGACAGCAGTGCCTGGGTTCTAATTGAATCCGTTTGCTTGTCTTCCCTGATGGAAAGCCTAGGCGGGAGTGCGGGGGAAAGTGTGGTTTGGGCTCCAAAACCAAGTATTTGCGATGACCTCTCTATGGTTTGTGGAGGTGTTTAAACTACATCCCTAACCTGGGAACACCTGTGCCCCCATAAAGATCCGTGGAGTCTGTTTCCACACCTCCAGCACACACACGAACACTTGCACAGTTATCCTGAGAGTGGGCAGCCTCCTCCAACTGAGAGCAGGGCCTTGGTTCTTATAAAATCGCTTAACTTGTCTACCCTGTTTGGTTGCCTGATACGGAGTGCTGGGGAAAGGGTGGGTTGGGCTCTAAATCCAAGTATTAGCGAGTGCTTCTCCATGGGATTTGGAGGTTATTAACCAAAAGCCCACAACATGGGAATACCTGTGCTCCTTGAAAAAAGCGTGGACTCTGTATCCCCACCACCAGAACACACATGAAGAAGTTTTCTGCTATCCTGAGTGTGGGCTGGCAATTTCAGGTGACAGAAGCGGCTGGGTTCTAATAGAATCCCTTAGCTTGTAATCCCTGAGTGTTTCCCTAGGACTGACTCTGAGAGAAACCTGGGGGTTGGGCTTTGAGGCCAAATAGTAGCGAGTGTCCCCGATGGACTGAGGAAGTATTTAGATGAATTCTCCATAAAGGGAAACACCTGAGCACCCATTCATCTGCGTGGAGTGGGGCTTCAAATCTCCCCACCACACAAGGTTGGGTTCCAGTATCCTGAGGGTGGGGTAGTTCCTCCAACTGACATCAGCGTCTTGGTTTGAATAGAATCCCTTTGCTTGTCTTCCCTGATGGTTTGCCTAGGCCAGTGTGTGGTTGAAAGTGGGATTTGGGATCTAAAACTAAGTATTAGCGTGTGCCTCTCCATGGGTAGTGGAGATGTTTAAACTACAACCCACAACTTGGGAATTACTGTGACCCCTGAAAAATGCGTGTGCTATGTTTCCCCACGTCCAGCACACACAGGAAGAAGTGTTCTGGGGTTCTGAGTGTGGGGAGGTTCCTCCAACAGACAGCAGCACCTGGGTTGTAATAGAATCCCTTAGCTTGACTTCCCTAAGTGTTTTCCTAGGCCTAGCAGTAAGCGATGGTGGGGGATGGGCTCTAAAGCCAAGTATTAGCGAGTGCATCTCTGTGGGTAGTGGAGGGTTTTAAACTACTTCCCCAACCTTGGAACACCTGTGCCCCATAAAGATGCGTGGAATCTGTTTCCCCACCTCCAGCACACACACGGAGACGTGCTCAGGTATCCTGATTGTGGGGAGGCTCCTCCAAATGACAGCAGCGCCTGGGTTCTAAAAGAATCCCTTAGCTTGTCTTCCCTGATGGCATGCCTAGGCTGGAGAGTGGGGGAAAGTGGGGGTTGGGCTCTAAACCAAGTATAAGCGAGAGCCTATCCATGGGATGTGGGTTTTTAACCTACAACCGACAACCATGGAATAAATGTGCCCCCTGAAAGATGCTTTGACTGTTTCCCTACATCCAGCACACACACGAAGAAGTGTTCTGGTATTCTGAGTGTGGGGAAGTTCCTCAAACTGACAGCAGCACCTGGATTCTATTAGTATCCCTTAGCTTCTGTTCCCTGAGTGTTCTTTTAGGCCAGGCCATGAGGGAAAGCTGGGGGTTGGGCTTGGAGGCCACGTAGCAGTGAGTGCCCCCTGATCCATTGAGGAAGTACTTAGAGGACTTCTCCCTAAAGGGAACACCTTTTCCTGCATTCATCTGGGTGCAGTGGGGCTGCACATCTCTCCCACACCTAAGAATGTGTTCTGGAATTCTGAGTGCAGGGAAGTTCCTCCAACTGACAGCAGCGCCTGGGTTCTAATTGAATCCCTTTGCTTGTCTTCCCTGATGGAAAGCCTAGGCGGGAGTGCGGGGGAAAGTGTGGTTTGGGCTCCAAAACCAAGTATTGGCGATGACCTCTCTATGGTTTGTGGAGGTGTTTAAACTACATCCCTAACCTGGGAACACCTGTGCCCCCATAAAGATCCGTGGAGTCTGTTTCCACACCTCCAGCACACACACGAACACTTGCACAGTTATCCTGAGAGTGGGCAGCCTCCTCCAACTGAGAGCAGGGCCTTGGTTCTTATAAAATCGCTTAACTTGTCTACCCTGTTTGGTTGCCTGATACGGAGTGCTGGGGAAAGGGTGGGTTGGGCTCTAAATCCAAGTATTAGCGAGTGCTTCTCCATGGGATTTGGAGGTTATTAACCAAAAGCCCACAACATGGGAATACCTGTGCTCCTTGAAAAAAGCGTGGACTCTGTATCCCCACCACCAGAACACACATGAAGAAGTTTTCTGCTATCCTGAGTGTGGGCTGGCAATTTCAGGTGACAGAAGCGGCTGGGTTCTAATAGAATCCCTTAGCTTGTAATCCCTGAGTGTTTCCCTAGGACTGACTCTGAGAGAAACCTGGGGGTTGGGCTTTGAGGCCAAATAGTAGCGAGTGTCCCCGATGGACTGAGGAAGTATTTAGATGAATTCTCCATAAAGGGAAACACCTGAGCACCCATTCATCTGCGTGGAGTGGGGCTTCAAATCTCCCCACCACACAAGGTTGGGTTCCAGTATCCTGAGGGTGGGGTAGTTCCTCCAACTGACATCAGCGTCTTGGTTTGAATAGAATCCCTTTGCTTGTCTTCCCTGATGGTTTGCCTAGGCCAGTGTGTGGTTGAAAGTGGGATTTGGGATCTAAAACTAAGTATTAGCGTGTGCCTCTCCATGGGTAGTGGAGATGTTTAAACTACAACCCACAACTTGGGAATTACTGTGACCCCTGAAAAATGCGTGTGCTATGTTTCCCCACGTCCAGCACACACAGGAAGAAGTGTTCTGGGGTTCTGAGTGTGGGGAGGTTCCTCCAACAGACAGCAGCACCTGGGTTGTAATAGAATCCCTTAGCTTGACTTCCCTAAGTGTTTTCCTAGGCCTAGCAGTAAGCGATGGTGGGGGATGGGCTCTAAAGCCAAGTATTAGCGAGTGCATCTCTGTGGGTAGTGGAGGGTTTTAAACTACTTCCCCAACCTTGGAACACCTGTGCCCCATAAAGATGCGTGGAATCTGTTTCCCCACCTCCAGCACACACACGGAGACGTGCTCAGGTATCCTGATTGTGGGGAGGCTCCTCCAAATGACAGCAGCGCCTGGGTTCTAAAAGAATCCCTTAGCTTGTCTTCCCTGATGGCATGCCTAGGCTGGAGAGTGGGGGAAAGTGGGGGTTGGGCTCTAAACCAAGTATAAGCGAGAGCCTATCCATGGGATGTGGGTTTTTAACCTACAACCGACAACCATGGAATAAATGTGCCCCCTGAAAGATGCTTTGACTGTTTCCCTACATCCAGCACACACACGAAGAAGTGTTCTGGTATTCTGAGTGTGGGGAAGTTCCTCAAACTGACAGCAGCACCTGGATTCTATTAGTATCCCTTAGCTTCTGTTCCCTGAGTGTTCTTTTAGGCCAGGCCATGAGGGAAAGCTGGGGGTTGGGCTTGGAGGCCACGTAGCAGTGAGTGCCCCCTGATCCATTGAGGAAGTACTTAGAGGACTTCTCCCTAAAGGGAACACCTTTTCCTGCATTCATCTGGGTGCAGTGGGGCTGCACATCTCTCCCACACCTAAGAATGTGTTCTGGAATTCTGAGTGCAGGGAAGTTCCTCCAACTGACAGCAGCGCCTGGGTTCTAATTGAATCCCTTTGCTTGTCTTCCCTGATGGAAAGCCTAGGCGGGAGTGCGGGGGAAAGTGTGGTTTGGGCTCCAAAACCAAGTATTGGCGATGACCTCTCTATGGTTTGTGGAGGTGTTTAAACTACATCCCTAACCTGGGAACACCTGTGCCCCCATATAATTCCTTGGAGTCTGTTTCCACACCTCCAGCACACACACGAACACTTGCACAGTTATCCTGAGAGTGGGCAGCCTCCTCCAACTGAGAGCAGGGCCTTGGTTCTTATAAAATCGCTTAACTTGTCTACCCTGTTTGGTTGCCTGATACGGAGTGCTGGGGAAAGGGTGGGTTGGGCTCTAAATCCAAGTATTAGCGAGTGCTTCTCCATGGGATTTGGAGGTTATTAACCAAAAGCCCACAACATGGGAATACCTGTGCTCCTTGAAAAAAGCGTGGACTCTGTATCCCCACCACCAGAACACACATGAAGAAGTTTTCTGCTATCCTGAGTGTGGGCTGGCAATTTCAGGTGACAGAAGCGGCTGGGTTCTAATAGAATCCCTTAGCTTCTAATCCCTGAGTGTTTCCCTAGGACTGACTCTGAGAGAAACCTGGGGGTTGGTCTTTGAGGCCAAATAGTAGCGAGTGTCCCCGATGGACTGAGGAAGTATTTAGATGAATTCTCCATAAAGGGAAACACCTGAGCACCCATTCATCTGCGTGGAGTGGGGCTTCAAATCTCCCCACCACACAAGGTTGGGTTCCAGTATCCTGAGGGTGGGGTAGTTCCTCCAACTGACATCAGCGTCTTGGTTTGAATAGAATCCCTTTGCTTGTCTTCCCTGATGGTTTGCCTAGGCCAGTGTGTGGTTGAAAGTGGGATTTGGGATCTAAAACTAAGTATTAGCGTGTGCCTCTCCATGGGTAGTGGAGATGTTTAAACTACAACCCACAACTTGGGAATTACTGTGACCCCTGAAAAATGCGTGTGCTATGTTTCCCCACGTCCAGCACACACAGGAAGAAGTGTTCTGGGGTTGTGAGTGTGGGGAGGTTCCTCCAACAGACAGCAGCACCTGGGTTGTAATAGAGTCCCTTAGCTTGACTTCCCTAAGTGTTTTCCTAGGCCTAGCAGTAAGCGATGGTGGGGGATGGGCTCTAAAGCCAAGTATTAGCGAGTGCATCTCTGTGGGTAGTGGAGGGTTTTAAACTACTTCCCCAACCTTGGAACACCTGTGCCCCATAAAGATGCGTGGAATCTGTTTCCCCACCTCCAGCACACACACGGAGACGTGCTCAGGTATCCTGATTTTGGGGAGGCTCCTCCAAATGACAGCAGCGCCTGGGTTCTAAAAGAATCCCTTAGCTTGTCTTCCCTGATGGCATGCCTAGGCTGGAGAGTGGGGGAAAGTGGGGGTTGGGGTCTAAACCAAGTATAAGCGAGAGCCTATCCATGGGATGTGGGTTTTTAACCTACAACCCACAACCATGGAATAAATGTGCCCCCTGAAAGATGCTTTGACTGTTTCCCTACATCCAGCACACACACGAAGAAGTGTTCTGGTATTCTGAGTGTGGGGAAGTTCCTCAAACTGACAGCAGCACCTGGATTCTATTAGTATCCCTTAGCTTCTGTTCCCTGAGTGTTCTCTTAGACCAGGCCATGAGGGAAAGCTGGGGGTTGGGCTTGGAGGCCACGTAGCAGTGAGTGCCCCCTGATCCATTGAGGAAGTACTTAGAGGACTTCTCCCTAAAGGGAACACCTTTTCCTGCATTCATCTGGGTGCAGTGGGGCTGCACATCTCTCCCACACCTAAGAATGTGTTCTGGAATTCTGAGTGCAGGGAAGTTCCTCCAACTGACAGCAGTGCCTGGGTTCTAATTGAATCCCTTTGCTTGTCTTCCCTGATGGAAAGCCTAGGCGGGAGTGCGGGGGAAAGTGTGGTTTGGGCTCCAAAACCAAGTATTTGCGATGACCTCTCTATGGTTTGTGGAGGTGTTTAAACTACATCCCTAACCTGGGAACACCTGTGCCCCCATAAAGATCCGTGGAGTCTGTTTCCACACCTCCAGCACACACACGAACACTTGCACAGTTATCCTGAGAGTGGGCAGCCTCCTCCAACTGAGAGCAGGGCCTTGGTTCTTATAAAATCGCTTAACTTGTCTACCCTGTTTGGTTGCCTGATACGGAGTGCTGGGGAAAGGGTGGGTTGGGCTCTAAATCCAAGTATTAGCGAGTGCTTCTCCATGGGATTTGGAGGTTATTAACCAAAAGCCCACAACATGGGAATACCTGTGCTCCTTGAAAAAAGCGTGGACTCTGTATCCCCACCACCAGAACACACATGAAGAAGTTTTCTGCTATCCTGAGTGTGGGCTGGCAATTTCAGGTGACAGAAGCGGCTGGGTTCTAATAGAATCCCTTAGCTTGTAATCCCTGAGTGTTTCCCTAGGACTGACTCTGAGAGAAACCTGGGGGTTGGGCTTTGAGGCCAAATAGTAGCGAGTGTCCCCGATGGACTGAGGAAGTATTTAGATGAATTCTCAATAAAGGGAAACACCTGAGCACCCATTCATCTGCGTGGAGTGGGGCTTCAAATCTCCCCACCACACAAGCTTGGGTTCCAGTATCCTGAGGGTGGGGTAGTTCCTCCAACTGACATCAGCGTCTTGGTTTGAATAGAATCCCTTTGCTTGTCTTCCCTGATGGTTTGCCTAGGCCAGTGTGTGGTTGAAAGTGGGATTTGGGATCTAAAACTAAGTATTAGCGTGTGCCTCTCCATGGGTAGTGGAGATGTTTAAACTACAACCCACAACTTGGGAATTACTGTGACCCCTGAAAAATGCGTGTGCTATGTTTCCCCACGTCCAGCACACACAGGAAGAAGTGTTCTGGGGTTCTGAGTGTGGGGAGGTTCCTCCAACAGACAGCAGCACCTGGGTTGTAATAGAATCCCTTAGCTTGACTTCCCTAAGTGTTTTCCTAGGCCTAGCAGTAAGCGATGGTGGGGGATGGGCTCTAAAGCCAAGTATTAGCGAGTGCATCTCTGTGGGTAGTGGAGGGTTTTAAACTACTTCCCCAACCTTGGAACACCTGTGCCCCATAAAGATGCGTGGAATCTGTTTCCCCACCTCCAGCACACACACGGAGACGTGCTCAGGTATCCTGATTGTGGGGAGGCTCCTCCAAATGACAGCAGCGCCTGGGTTCTAAAAGAATCCCTTAGCTTGTCTTCCCTGATGGCATGCCTAGGCTGGAGAGTGGGGGAAAGTGGGGGTTGGGCTCTAAACCAAGTATAAGCGAGAGCCTATCCATGGGATGTGGGTTTTTAACCTACAACCCACAACCATGGAATAAATGTGCCCCCTGAAAGATGCTTTGACTGTTTCCCTACATCCAGCACACACACGAAGAAGTGTTCTGGTATTCTGAGTGTGGGGAAGTTCCTCAAACTGACAGCAGCACCTGGATTCTATTAGTATCCCTTAGCTTCTGTTCCCTGAGTGTTCTTTTAGGCCAGGCCATGAGGGAAAGCTGGGGGTTGGGCTTGGAGGCCACGTAGCAGTGAGTGCCCCCTGATCCATTGAGGAAGTACTTAGAGGACTTCTCCCTAAAGGGAACACCTTTTCCTGCATTCATCTGGGTGCAGTGGGGCTGCACATCTCTCCCACACCTAAGAATGTGTTCTGGAATTCTGAGTGCAGGGAAGTTCCTCCAACTGACAGCAGCGCCTGGGTTCTAATTGAATCCCTTTGCTTGTCTTCCCTGATGGAAAGCCTAGGCGGGAGTGCGGGGGAAACTGTGGTTTGGGCTCCAAAACCAAGTATTTGCGATGACCTCTCTATGGTTTGTGGCGGTGTTTAAACTACATCCCTAACCTGGGAACACCTGTGCCCCCATAGAGATCCGTGGAGTCTGTTTCCACACCTCCAGCACACACACGAACACTTGCACAGTTATCCTGAGAGTGGGCAGCCTCCTCCAACTGAGAGCAGGGCCTTGGTTCTTATAAAATCGCTTAACTTGTCTACCCTGTTTGGTTGCCTGATACGGAGTGCTGGGGAAAGGGTGGGTTGGGCTCTAAATCCAAGTATTAGCGAGTGCTTCTCCATGGGATTTGGAGGTTATTAACCAAAAGCCCACAACATGGGAATACCTGTGCTCCTTGAAAAAAGCGTGGACTCTGTATCCCCACCACCAGAACACACATGAAGGAGTTTTCTGCTATCCTGAGTGTGGGCTGGCAATTTCAGGTGACAGAAGCGGCTGGGTTCTAATAGAATCCCTTAGCTTGTAATCCCTGAGTGTTTCCCTAGGACTGACTCTGAGAGAAACCTGGGGGTTGGGCTTTGAGGCCAAATAGTAGCGAGTGTCCCCGATGGACTGAGGAAGTATTTAGATGAATTCTCCATAAAGGGAAACACCTGAGCACCCATTCATCTGCGTGGAGTGGGGCTTCAAATCTCCCCACCACACAAGGTTGGGTTCCAGTATCCTGAGGGTGGGGTAGTTCCTCCAACTGACATCAGCGTCTTGGTTTGAATAGAATCCCTTTGCTTGTCTTCCCTGATGGTTTGCCTAGGCCAGTGTGTGGTTGAAAGTGGGATTTGGGATCTAAAACTAAGTATTAGCGTGTGCCTCTCCATGGGTAGTGGAGATGTTTAAACTACAACCCACAACTTGGGAATTACTGTGACCCCTGAAAAATGCGTGTGCTATGTTTCCCCACGTCCAGCACACACAGGAAGAAGTGTTCTGGGGTTCTGAGTGTGGGGAGGTTCCTCCAACAGACAGCAGCACCTGGGTTGTAATAGAATCCCTTAGCTTGACTTCCCTAAGTGTTTTCCTAGGCCTAGCAGTAAGCGATGGTGGGGGATGGGCTCTAAAGCCAAGTATTAGCGAGTGCATCTCTGTGGGTAGTGGAGGGTTTTAAACTACTTCCCCAACCTTGGAATACCTGTGCCCCATAAAGATGCGTGGAATCTGTTTCCCCAACTACAGCACACACACGGAGACCTGCTCAGGTATCCTGATTGTGGGGAGGCTCCTCCAAATGACAGCAGCGCCTGGGTTCTAAAAGAATCCCTTAGCTTGTCTTCCCTGATGGCATGCCTAGGCTGGAGAGTGGGGGAAAGTGGGGGTTGGGCTCTAAACCAAGTATAAGCGAGAGCCTATCCATGGGATGTGGGTTTTTAACTTACAACCCACAACCATGGAATAAATGTGCCCCCTGAAAGATGCTTTGACTGTTTCCCTACATCCAGCACACACACGAAGAAGTGTTCTGGTATTCTGAGTGTGGGGAAGTTCCTCAAACTGACAGCAGCACCTGGATTCTATTAGCATCCCTTAGCTTCTGTTCCCTGAGTGTTCTTTTAGGCCAGGCCATGAGGGAAAGCTGGGGATTTGGCTTGGAGGCCACGTAGCAGTGAGTGCCCCCTGATCCATTGAGGAAGTACTTAGAGGACTTCTCCCTAAAGGGAACACCTTTTCCTGCATTCATCTGGGTGCAGTGGGGCTGCACATCTCTCCCACACCTAAGAATGTGTTCTGGAATTCTGAGTGCAGGGAAGTTCCTCCAACTGACAGCAGCGCCTGGGTTCTAATTGAATCCTTTGCTTGTCTTCCCTGATGGAAAGCCTAGGCGGGAGTGCGGGGGAAAGTGTGGTTTGGGCTCCAAAACCAAGTATTTGCGATGACCTCTCTATGGTTTGTGGAGGTGTTTAAACTACATCCCTAACCTGGGAACACCTGTGCCCCCATAAAGATCCGTGGAGTCTGTTTCCACACCTCCAGCACACACACGAACACTTGCACAGTTATCCTAAGAGTGGGCAGCCTCCTCCAACTGAGAGCAGGGCCGTGGTTCTTATAAAATCGCTTAACTTGTCTACCCTGTTTGGTTGCCTGATACGGAGTGCTGGGGAAAGGGTGGGTTGGGCTCTAAATCCAAGTATTAGCGAGTGCTTCTCCATGGGATTTGGAGGTTATTAACCAAAAGCCCACAACATGGGAATACCTGTGCTCCTTGAAAAAAGCGTGGACTCTGTATCCCCACCACCAGAACACACATGAAGAAGTTTTCTGCTATCCTGAGTGTGGGCTGGCAATTTCAGGTGACAGAAGCGGCTGGGTTCTAATAGAATCCCTTAGCTTGTAATCCCTGAGTGTTTCCCTAGGACTGACTCTGAGAGAAACCTGGGGGTTGGGCTTTGAGGCCAAATAGTAGCGAGTGTCCCCGATGGACTGAGGAAGTATTTAGATGAATTCTCCATAAAGGGAAACACCTGAGCACCCATTCATCTGCGTGGAGTGGGGCTTCAAATCTCCCCACCACACAAGGTTGGGTTCCAGTATCCTGAGGGTGGGGTAGTTCCTCCAACTGACATCAGCGTCTTGGTATGAATAGAATCCGTTTGCTTGTCTTCCCTGATGGTTTGCCTAGGCCAGTGTGTGGTTGAAAGTGGGATTTGGGATCTAAAACTAAGTATTAGCGTGTGCCTCTCCATGGGTAGTGGAGATGTTTAAACTACAACCCACAACTTGGGAATTACTGTGACCCCTGAAAAATGCGTGTGCTATGTTTCCCCACGTCCAGCACACACAGGAAGAAGTGTTCTGGGGTTCTGAGTGTGGGGAGGTTCCTCCAACAGACAGCAGCACCTGGGTTGTAATAGAATCCCTTAGCTTGACTTCCCTAAGTGTTTTCCTAGGCCTAGCAGTAAGCGATGGTGGGGGATGGGCTCTAAAGCCAAGTATTAGCGAGTGCATCTCTGTGGGTAGTGGAGGGTTTTAAACTACTTCCCCAACCTTGGAACACCTGTGCCCCATAAAGATGCGTGAAATCTGTTTCCCCACCTCCAGCACACACACGGAGACGTGCTCAGGTATCCTGATTGTGGGGAGGCTCCTCCAAATGACAGCAGCGCCTGGGTTCTAAAAGAATCCCTTAGCTTGTCTTCCCTGATGGCATGCCTAGGCTGGAGAGTGGGGGAAAGTGGGGGTTGGGCTCTAAACCAAGTATAAGCGAGAGCCTATCCATGGGATGTGGGTTTTTAACCTACAACCCACAACCATGGAATAAATGTGCACCCTGAAAGATGCTTTGACTGTTTCCCTACATCCAGCACACACACGAAGAAGTGTTCTGGTATTCTGAGTGTGGGGAAGTTCCTCAAACTGACAGCAGCACCTGGAATCTATTAGTATCCCTAAGCTTCTGTTCCCTGAGGGTTCTTTTAGGCCAGGCCATGAGGGAAAGCTGGGGGTTGGGCTTGGAGGCCACGTAGCAGTGAGTGCCCCCTGATCCATTGAGGAAGTACTTAGAGGACTTCTCCCTAAAGGGAACACCTTTTCCTGCATTCATCTGGGTGCAGTGGGGCTGCACTTCTATCCCACACCTAAGAATGTGTTCTGGAATTCTGAGTGCAGGGAAGTTCCTCCAACTGACAGCAGCGCCTGGGTTCTAATTGAATCCCTTTGCTTGTCTTCCCTGATGGAAAGCCTAGGCGGGAGTGCGGGGGACAGTGTGGTTTGGGCTCCAAAACCAAGTATTTGCGATGACCTCTCTATGGTTTGTGGAGGTGTTTAAACTACATCCCTAACCTGGGAACACCTGTGCCCCCATAAAGATCCGTGGAGTCTGTTTCCACACCTCCAGCACACACACGAACACTTGCACAGTTATCCTGAGAGTGGGCAGCCTCCTCCAACTGAGAGCAGGGCCTTGCTTCTTATAAAATCGCTTAACTTGTCTACCCTGTTTGGTTGCCTGATACGGAGTGCTGGGGAAAGGGTGGGTTGGGCTCTAAATCCAAGTATTAGCGAGTGCTTCTCCATGGGATTTGGAGGTTATTAACCAAAAGCCCACAACATGGGAATACCTGTGCTCCTTGAAAAAAGCGTGGACTCTGTATCCCCACCACCAGAACACACATGAAGAAGTTTTCTGCTATCCTGAGTGTGGGCTGGCAATTTCAGGTGACAGAAGCGGCTGGGTTCTAATAGAATCCCTTAGCTTGTAATCCCTGAGTGTTTCCCTAGGACTGACTCTGAGAGAAACCTGGGGGTTGGGCTTTGAGGCCAAATAGTAGCGAGTGTCCCCGATGGACTGAGGAAGTATTTAGATGAATTCTCCATAAAGGGAAACACCTGAGCACCCATTCATCTGCGTGGAGTGGGGCTTCAAATCTCCCCACCACACAAGGTTGGGTTCCAGTATCCTGAGGGTGGGGTAGTTCCTCCAACTGACATCAGCGTCTTGGTTTGAATAGAATCCCTTTGCTTGTCTTCCCTGATGGTTTGCCTAGGCCAGTGTGTGGTTGAAAGTGGGATTTGGGATCTAAAACTAAGTATTAGCGTGTGCCTCTCCATGGGTAGTGGAGATGTTTAAACTACAACCCACAACTTGGGAATTACTGTGACCCCTGAAAAATGCGTGTGCTATGTTTCCCCACGTCCAGCACACACAGGAAGAAGTGTTCTGGGGTTGTGAGTGTGGGGAGGTTCCTCCAACAGACAGCAGCAGCTGGGTTGTAATAGAATCCCTTAGCTTGACTTCCCTAAGTGTTTTCCTAGGCCTAGCAGTAAGCGATGGTGGGGGATGGACTCTAAAGCCAAGTATTAGCGAGTGCATCTCTGTGGGTAGTGGAGGGTTTTAAACTACTTCCCCAACCTTGGAACACCTGTGCCCCATAAAGATGCGTGGAATCTGTTTCCCCACCTCCAGCACACACACGGAGACGTGCTCAGGTATCCTGATTGTGGGGAGGCTCCTCCAAATGACAGCAGGGCCGGGTTCTAAAATAATCCCTTAGCTTGTCTTCCCTGATGGCATGGCTAGGCTGGAGAGTGGGGGAAAGGGTGGGTTGGGCTCTAAATCCAAGTATTAGCGAGTGCTTCTCCATGGGATTTGGAGGTTATTAACCAAAAGCCCACAACATGGGAATACCTGTGCTCCTTGAAAAAAGCGTGGACTCTGTATCCCCACCACCAGAACACACATGAAGAAGTTTTCTGCTATCCTGAGTGTGGGCTGGCAATTTCAGGTGACAGAAGCGGCTGGGTTCTAATAGGATCCCTTAGCTTCTAATCCCTGAGTGTTTCCCTAGGACTGACTCTGAGAGAAACCTGGGGGTTGGGCTTTGAGGCCAAATAGTAGCGAGTGTCCCCGATGGACTGAGGAAGTATTTAGATGAATTCTCCATAAAGGGAAACACCTGAGCACCCATTCATCTGCGTGGAGTGGGGCTTCAAATCTCCCCACCACACAAGGTTGGGTTCCAGTATCCTGAGGGTGGGGTAGTTCCTCCAACTGACATCAGCGTCTTGGTTTGAATAGAATCCCTTTGCTTGTCTTCCCTGATGGTTTGCCTAGGCCAGTGTGTGGTTGAAAGTGGGATTTGGGATCTAAAACTAAGTATTAGCGTGTGCCTCTCCATGGGTTGTGGAGATGTTTAAACTACAACCCACAACTTGGGAATTACTGTGACCCCTGAAAAATGCGTGTGCTATGCTTCCCCACGTCCAGCACACACAGGAAGAAGTGTTCTGTGGTTCTGAGTGTGGGGAGGTTCCTCCAACAGACAGCAGCACCTGGGTTGTAATAGAATCCCTTAGCTTGACTTCCCTAAGTGTTTTCCTAGGCCTAGCAGTAAGCGATGGTGGGGGATGGGCTCTAAAGCCAAGTATTAGCGAGTGCATCTCTGTGGGTAGTGGAGGGTTTTAAACTACTTCCCCAACCTTGGAACACCTGTGCCCCATAAAGATGCGTGGAATCTGTTTCCCCACCTCCAGCACACACACGGAGACGTGCTCAGGTATCCTGATTGTGGGGAGGCTCCTCCAAATGACAGCAGCGCCTGGGTTCTAAAAGAATCCCTTAGCTTGTCTTCCCTGATGGCATGCCTAGGCTGGAGAGTGGGGGATAGTGGGGGTTGGGCTCTATACCAAGTATAAGAGAGAGCCTATCCATGGGATGTGGGTTTTTAACCTACAACCCACAACCATGGAATAAATGTGTCCCCTGAAAGATGCTTTGACTGTTTCCCTACATCCAGCACACACACGATGATGTGTTCTTGTATTCTGAGTGTGGGGAAGTTCCTCAAACTGACAGCAGCACCTGGATTCTCTTAGTATCCCTTAGCTTCTGTTCCCTGAGTGTTCTTTTAGGCCAGGCCATGAGGGAAAGCTGGGGGTTGGGCTTGGAGGCCACGTAGCAGTGAGTGCCCCCTGATCCATTGAGGAAGTACTTAGAGGACTTCTCCCTAAAGGGAACACCTTTTCCTGCATTCATCTGGGTGCAGTGGGGCTGCACATCTCTCCCACACCTAAGAATGTGTTCTGGAATTCTGAGTGCAGGGAAGTTCCTCCAACTGACAGCAGCGCCTGGGTTCTAATTGAATCCCTTTGCTTGTCTTCCCTGATGGAAAGCCTAGGCGGGAGTGCGGGGGAAAGCGTGGTTTGGGCTCCAAAACCAAGTATTTGCGATGACCTCTCTATGGTTTGTGGAGGTGTTTAAACTACATCCCTAACCTGGGAACACCTGTGCCCCCATAAAGATCCGTGGAGTCTGTTTCCACACCTCCAGCACACACACGAACACTTGCACAGTTATCCTGAGAGTGGGCAGCCTCCTCCAACTGAGAGCAGGGCCTTGGTTCTTATAAAATCGCTTAACTTGTCTACCCTGTTTGGTTGCCTGATACGGAGTGCTGGGGAAAGGGTGGGTTGGGCTCTAAATCCAAGTATTAGCGAGTGCTTCTCCATGGGATTTGGAGGTTATTAACCAAAAGCCCACAACATGGGAATACCTGTGCTCCTTGAAAAAAGCGTGGACTCTGTATCCCCACCACCAGAACACACATGAAGAAGTTTTCTGCTATCCTGAGTGTGGGCTGGCAATTTCAGGTGACAGAAGCAGCTGGGTTCTAATAGAATCCCTTAGCTTGTAATCCCTGAGTGTTTCCCTAGGACTGACTCTGAGAGAAACCTGGGGGTTGGGCTTTGAGGCCAAATAGTAGCGAGTGTCCCCGATGGACTGAGGAAGTATGTAGATGAATTCTCCATAAAGGGAAACACCTGAGCACCCATTCATCTGCGTGGAGTGGGGCTTCAAATCTCCCCACCACACAAGGTAGGGTTCCAGTATCCTGAGGGTGGGGTAGTTCCTCCAACTGACATCAGCGTCTTGGTTTGAATAGAATCCCTTTGCTTGTCTTCCCTGATGGTTTGCCTAGGCCAGTGTGTGGTTGAAAGTGGGATTTGGGATCTAAAACAAAGTATTAGCGTGTGCCTCTCCATGGGTAGTGGCGATGTTTAAACTACAACCCACAACTTGGGAATTACTGTGACCCCTGAAAAATGCGTGTGCTATGTTTCCCCAAGTCCAGCACACACAGGAAGAAGTGTTCTGGGGTTCTGAGTGTGGGGAGGTTCCTCCAACAGACAGCAGCACCTGGGTTGTAATAGAATCCCTTAGCTTGACTTCCCTAAGTGTTTTCCTAGGCCTAGCAGTAAGCGATGGTGGGGGATGGGCTCTAAAGCCAAGTATTAGCGAGTGCATCTCTGTGGGTAGTGGAGGGTTTTAAAATACTTCCCCAACCTTGGAACACCTGTGCCCCATAAAGATGCGTGGAATCTGTTTCCCCACCTCCAGCACACACACGGAGACGTGCTCAGGTATCCTGATTGTGGGGAGGCTCCTCCAAATGACAGCAGCCCCTGGGTTCTAAAAGAATCCCTTAGCTTGTCTTCCCTGATGGCATGCCTAGGCTGGAGAGTGGGGGAAATTGGGGGTTGGGCTCTAAACCAAGTATAAGCGAGAGCCTATCCATGGGATGTGGGATTTTAACCTACAACCCACAACCATGGATTAAATGTGCCCCCTGAAAGATGCTTTGACTGTTTCCCTACATCCAGCACACACACGAAGATGTGTTCTTGTATTCTGAGTGTGGGGAAGTTCCTCAAACTGACAGCCGCACCTGGATTCTATTAATATCCCTTAGCTTCTGTTCCCTGAGTGTTCTTTTAGGCCTGTCCATGAGGGAAAGCTGGGGGTTGGGCTTGGAGGCCACGTAGCAGTGAGTGCCACCTGATCCATTGAGGAAGTACTTAGAGGACTTCTCCCTAAACCGAACACCTTTTCCTCCATTCATCTGGGTGCAGTGGGGCTGCACATCTCTCCCAAACCTAAGAATGTGGTCTGGAATTCTGAGTGCAGGGAAGTTCCTCCAACTGACAGCAGCGCCTGGGTTCTAATTGAATCCCTTTGCTTGTCTTCCCTGATGGAAAGCCTAGGCGGGAGTGCGGGGGACAGTGTTGTTTGGGCTCCAAAACCAAGTATTTGCGATGACCTCTCTATGGTTTGTGGAGGTGTTTAAACTACATCCCTAACCTGGGAACACCTGTGCCCCCATAAAGATCCGTGGAGTCTGTTTCCACACCTCCAGCACACACACGAACACTTGCACAGTTATCCTGAGAGTGGGCAGCCTCCTCCAACTGAGAGCAGGGCCTTGGTTCTTATAAAATCGCTTAACTTGTCTACCCTGTTTGGTTGCCAGATACGGAGTGCTGGGGAAAGGGTGGGTTGGGCTCTAAATCCAAGTATTAGCGAGTGCTCCTCCATGGGATTTGGAGGTTATTAACCAAAAGCCCACAACATGGGAATACCTGTGCTCCTTGAAAAAAGCGTGGACTCTGTATCCCCACCACCAGAACACACATGAAGAAGTTTTCTGCTATCCTGAGTGTGGGCTGGCAATTTCAGGTGACAGAAGCGGCTGGGTTCTAATAGAATCCCTTAGCTTGTAATCCCTGAGTGTTTCCCTAGGACTGACTCTGAGAGAAGCCTGGGGGTTGGGCTTTGAGGCCAAATAGTAGTGAGTGTCCCCGATGGACTGAGGAAGTATTTAGATGAATTCTCCATAAAGGGAAACACCTGAGCACCCATTCATCTGCGTGGAGTGGGGTTTCAAATCTCCCCACCACACAAGGTTGGGTTCCAGTATCCTGAGGGTGGGGTAGTTCCTCCAACTGACATCAGCGTCTTGGTTTGAATAGAATCCGTTTGCTTGTCTTCCCTGATGGTTTGCCTAGGCCAGTGTGTGGTTGAAAGTGGGATTTGGGATCTAAAACTAAGTATTAGCGTGTGCCTCTCCATGGGTAGTGGAGATGTTTAAACTACAACCCACAACTTGGGAATTACTGTGACCCCTGAAAAATGCGTGTGCTATGTTTCCCCACGTCCAGCACACACAGGAAGAAGTGTTCTGGGGTTCTGAGTGTGGGGAGGTTCCTCCAACAGACAGCAGCACCTGGGTTGTAATAGAATCCCTTAGCTTGACTTCCCTAAGTGTTTTCCTAGGCCTAGCAGTAAGCGATGGTGGGGGATGGGCTCTAAAGCCAAGTATTAGCGAGTGCATCTCTGTGGGTAGTGGACGGTTTTAAACTACATCCCCAACCTTGGAACACCTGTGCCCCATAAAGATGCGTGGAATCTGTTTCCCCACCTCCAGCACACACACGGAGACGTGCTCAGGTATCCTGATTGTGGGGAGGCTCCTCCAAATGACAGCAGCGCCTGGGTTCTAAAAGAATCCCTTAGCTTGTCTTCCCTGATGGCATGGCTACGCTGGAGTGTGGGGGAAAGTGGGGGTTGGGCTCTAAACCAAGTCTAAACGAGAGCCTATCCATGGGATGTGGGTTTTTAACCTACAACCCACAACCATGGAATAAATGTGCCCCCTGAAAGATGCTTTGACTGATTCCCTACATCCAGCACACACACGAAGATGTGTTCTTGTATTCTGAGTGTGGGGAAGTTCCTCAAACTGACAGCAGCACCTGGATTCTATTAGTATCCCTTAGCTTCTGTTCCCTTAGTGTTTTCTTAGACCAGGTCATGAGGGAAAGCTGGGGGTTGGGCTTGGAGGCCACGTAGCAGTGAGTGCCCCCTGATCCATTGAGGAAGTACTTAGAGGACTTCTCCCTAAACGGAACACCTTTTCCTCCATTCATCTGGGTGCAGTGGGGCTGCACATCTCTCCCACACCTAAGAATGTGTTCTGGAATTCTGAGTGCAGGGAAGTTCCTCCAACTGACAGCAGCGCCTGGGTTCTAATTGAATCCCTTTGCTTGTCTTCCCTGATGGAAAGCCTAGGCGGGGGTGCGGGGGAAAGTGTGGTTTGGGCTCCAAAACCAAGTATTTGCGATGACCTCTCTATGGTTTGTGGAGGTGTTTAAACTACATCCCTAACCTGGGAACACCTGTGCCCCCATAAAGATCCGTGGAGTCTGTTTCCACACCTCCAGCACACACACGAACACTTGCACAGTTATCCTGAGAGTGGGCAGCCTCCTCCAACTGAGAGCAGGGCCTTGCTTCTTATAAAATCGCTTAACTTGTCTACCCTATTTGGTTGCCTGATACGGAGTGCTGGGGAATGGGTGAGTTGGCTCTAAATCCAAGTATTAGCGAGTGCTCCTCCATGGGATTTGGAGGTTATTAACCAAAAGCCCACAACATGGGAATACCTGTGCTCCTTGAAAAAAGCGTGGACTCTGTATCCCCACCACCAGAACACACATGAAGAAGTTTTCTGCTATCCTGAGTGTGGGCTGGCAATTTCAGGTGACAGAAGCGGCTGGGTTCTAATAGAATCCCTTAGCTTGTAATCCCTGAGTGTTTCCCTAGGACTGACTCTGAGAGAAGCCTGGGGGTTGGGCTTTGAGGCCAAATAGTAGCGAGTGTCCCCGATGGACTGAGGAAGTATTTAGATGAATTCTCCATAAAGGGAAACACCTGAGCACCCATTCATCTGCGTGGAGTGGGGCTTCAAATCTCCCCACCACACAAGGTAGGGTTCCAGTATCCTGAGGGTAGGGTAGTTTCTCCAACTGACATCAGCGTCTTGGTTTGAATAGAATCCCTTTGCTTGTCTTCCCTGATGGTTTGCCTAGGCCAGTGTGTGGTTGAAAGTGGGATTTGGGATCTAAAACAAAGTATTAGCGTGTGCCTCTCCATGGGTAGTGGAGATGTTTAAACTACAACCCACAACTTGGGAATTACTGTGACCCCTGAAAAATGCGTGTGCTATGTTTCCCCAAGTCCAGCACACACAGGAAGAAGTCTTCTGGGGTTCTGAGTGTGGGGAGGTTCCTCCAACAGACAGCAGCACCTGGGTTGTAATAGAATCCCTTAGCTTGACTTCCCTAAGTGTTTTCCTAGGCCTAGCAGTAAGCGATGGTGGGGGATGGGCTCTAAAGCCAAGTATTAGCGAGTGCATCTCTGTGGGTAGTGGAGGGTTTTAAACTACTTCCCCAACCTTGGAACACCTGTGCCCCATAAAGATGCGTGGAATCTGTTTCCCCACCTCCAGCACACACACGGAGACGTGCTCAGGTATCCTGATTGTGGGGAGGCTCCTCCAAATGACAGCAGCGCCTGGGTTCTAAAAGAATCCCTTAGCTTGTCTTCCCTGATGGCATGCCTAGGCTGGAGAGTGGGGGATAGTGGGTGTTGGGCTCTAAACCAAGTATAAGAGAGAGCCTATCCATGGGATGTGGGTTTTTAACCTACAACCCACAACCATGGAATAAATGTGCCCCCTGAAAGATGCTTTGACTGTTTCCCTACATCCAGCACACACACGATGATGTGTTCTTGTATTCTGAGTGTGGGGAAGTTCCTCAAACTGACAGCAGCACCTGGATTCTCTTTGTATCCCTTAGCTTCTGTTCCCTGAGTGTTCTTTTAGGCCAGGCCATGAGGGAAAGCTGGGGGTTGGGCTTGGAGGCCACGTAGCAGTGAGTGCCCCCTGATCCATTGAGGAAGTACTTAGAGGACTTCTCCCTAAAGGGAACACCTTTTCCTGCATTCATCTGGGTGCAGTGGGGCTGCACATCTCTCCCACACCTAAGAATGTGTTTTGGAATTCTGAGTGCAGGGAAGTTCCTCCAACTGACAGCAGCGCCTGGGTTCTAATTGAATCCCTTTGCTTGTCTTCCCTGATGGAAAGCCTAGGCGGGAGTGCGGGGGAAAGCGTGCTTTGGGCTCCAAAACCAAGTATTTGCGATGACCTCTCTATGGTTTGTGGAGGTGTTTAAACTACATCCCTAACCTGGGAACACCTGTGCCCCCATAAAGATCCGTGGAGTCTGTTTCCACACCTCCAGCACACACACGAACACTTGCACAGTTATCCTGAGAGTGGGCAGCCTCCTCCAACTGAGAGCAGGGCCTTGGTTCTTATAAAATCGCTTAACTTGTCTACCCTGTTTGGTTGCCTGATACGGAGTGCTGGGGAAAGGGTGGGTTGGGCTCTAAATCCAAGTATTAGCGAGTGCTTCTCCATGGGATTTGGAGGTTATTAACCAAAAGCCCACAACATGGGAATACCTGTGCTCCTTGAAAAAAGCGTGGACTCTGTATCCCCACCACCAGAACACACATGAAGAAGTTTTCTGCTATCCTGAGTGTGGGCTGGCAATTTCAGGTGACAGAAGCAGCTGGGTTCTAATAGAATCCCTTAGCTTGTAATCCCTGAGTGTTTCCCTAGGACTGACTCTGAGAGAAACCTGGGGGTTGGGCTTTGAGGCCAAATAGTAGCGAGTGTCCCCGATGGACTGAGGAAGTATTTAGATGAATTCTCCATAAAGGGAAACACCTGAGCACCCATTCATCTGCGTGGAGTGGGGCTTCAAATCTCCCCACCACACAAGGTAGGGTTCCAGTATCCTGAGGGTAGGGTAGTTCCTCCAACTGACATCAGCGTCTTGGTTTGAATAGAATCCCTTTGCTTGTCTTCCCTGATGGTTTGCCTAGGCCAGTGTGTGGTTGAAAGTGGGATTTGGGATCTAAAACAAAGTATTAGCGTGTGCCTCTCCATGGGTAGTGGAGATGTTTAAACTACAACCCACAACTTGGGAATTACTGTGACCCCTGAAAAATGCGTGTGCTATGTTTCCCCAAGTCCAGCACACACAGGAAGAAGTGTTCTGGGGTTCTGAGTGTGGGGAGGTTCCTCCAACAGACAGCAGCACCTGGGTTGTAATAGAATCCCTTAGCTTGACTTCCCTAAGTGTTTTCCTAGGCCTAGCAGTAAGCGATGGTGGGGGATGGGCTCTAAAGCCAAGTATTAGCGAGTGCATCTCTGTGGGTAGTGGAGGGTTTTAAACTACTTCCCCAACCTTGGAACACCTGTGCCCCATAAAGATGCGTGGAATCTGTTTCCCCACCTCCAGCACACACACGGAGACGTGCTCAGGTATCCTGATTGTGGGGAGGCTCCTCCAAATGACAGCAGCCCCTGGGTTCTAAAAGAATCCCTTAGCTTGTCTTCCCTGATGGCATGCCTAGGCTGGAGAGTGGGGGAAATTGGGGGTTGGGCTCTAAACCAAGTATAAGCGAGAGCCAATCCATGGGATGTGGGATTTTAACCTACAACCCACAACCATGGAATAAATGTGCCCCCTGAAAGATGCTTTGACTGTTTCCCTACATCCAGCACACACACGAAGATGTGTTCTTGTATTCTGAGTGTGGGGAAGTTCCTCAAACTGACAGCCGCACCTGGATTCTATTAGTATCCCTTAGCTTCTGTTCCCTGAGTGTTCTTTTAGGCCTGTCCATGAGGGAAAGCTGGGGGTTGGGCTTGGAGGCCACGTAGCAGTGAGTGCCCCCTGATCCATTGAGGAAGTACTTAGAGGACTTCTCCCTAAACCGAACACCTTTTCCTCCATTCATCTGGGTGCAGTGGGGCTGCACATCTCTCCCAAACCTAAGAATGTGTTCTGGAATTCTGAGTGCAGGGAAGTTCCTCCAACTGACAGCAGCGCCTGGGTTCTAATTGAATCCCTTTGCTTGTCTTCCCTGATGGAAAGCCTAGGCGGGAGTGCGGGGGACAGTGTTGTTTGGGCTCCAAAACCAAGTATTTGCGATGACCTCTCTATGGTTTGTGGAGGTGTTTAAACTACATCCCTAACCTGGGAACACCTGTGCCCCCATAAAGATCCGTGGAGTCTGTTTCCACACCTCCAGCACACACACGAACACTTGCACAGTTATCCTGAGAGTGGGCAGCCTCCTCCAACTGAGAGCAGGGCCTTGGTTCTTATAAAATCGCTTAACTTGTCTACCCTGTTTTGTTGCCAGATACGGAGTGCTGGGGAAAGGGTGGGTTGGGCTCTAAATCCAAGTATTAGCGAGTGCTTCTCCATGGGATTTGGAGGTTATTAACCAAAAGCCCACAACATGGGAATACCTGTGCTCCTTGAAAAAAGCGTGGACTCTGTATCCCCACCACCAGTACACACATGAAGAAGTTTTCTGCTATCCTGAGTGTGGGCTGGCAATTTCAGGTGACAGAAGCGGCTGGGTTCTAATAGAATCCCTTAGCTTGTAATCCCTGAGTGTTTCCCTAGGACTGACTCTGAGAGAAGCCTGGGGGTTGGGCTTTGAGGCCAAATAGAAGCGAGTGTCCCCGATGGACTGAGGAAGTATTTAGATGAATTCTCCATAAAGGGAAACACCTGAGCACCCATTCATCTGCGTGGAGTGGGGCTTCAAATCTCCCCACCACACAAGGTTGGGTTCCAGTATCCTGAGGGTGGGGTAGTTCCTCCAACTGACATCAGCGTCTTGGTTTGAATAGAATCCCTTTGCTTGTCTTCCCTGATGGTTTGCCTAGGCCAGTGTGTGGTTGAAAGTGGGATTTGGGATCTAAAACTAAGTATTAGCGTGTGCCTCTCCATGTGTAGTGGAGATGTTTAAACTACAACCCACAACTTGGTAATTACTGTGACCCCTGAAAAATGCGTGTGCTATGTTTCCCCACGTCCAGCACACACAGGAAGAAGTGTTCTGGGCTTCTGAGTGTGGGGAGGTTCCTCCAACAGACAGCAGCACCTGGGTTGTAATAGAATCCCTTAGCTTGACTTCCCTAAGTGTTTTCCTAGGCCTAGCAGTAAGCGATGGTGGGGGATGGGCTCTAAAGCCAAGTATTAGCGAGTGCATCTCTGTGGGTAGTGGAGGGTTTTAAACTACTTCCCCAACCTTGGAACACCTGTGCCCCATAAAGATGCGTGGAATCTGTTTCCCCACCTCCAGCACACACACGGAGACGTGCTCAGGTATCCTGATTGTGGGGAGGCTCCTTCAAATGACAGCAGCGCCTGGGTTCTAAAAGAATCCCTTAGCTTGTCTTCCCTGATGGCATGGCTAGGCTGGAGAGTGGGGGAAAGTGGGGGTTGGGCTCTAAACCAAGTATAAGCGAGAGCCTATCCATGGGATGTGGGTTTTTAACCTACAACCCACAACCATGGAATAAATGTGCCCCCTGAAAGATGCTTTGACTGTTTCCCTACATCCAGCACACACACGAAGATGTGTTCTTGTATTCTGAGTGTGGGGAAGTTCCTCAAACTGACAGCAGCACCTGGATTCTATTTGTATCCCTTAGCTTCTGTTCCCTGAGTGTTCTTTTAGGCCAGGCCATGAGGGAAAGCTGGGGGTTGGGCTTGGAGGCCACGTAGCAGTGAGTGCCCCCTGATCCATTGAGGAAGTACTTAGAGGACATCTCCCTAAAGGGAACACCTTTTCCTGCATTCATCTGGGTGCAGTGGGGCTGCACAACTCTCCCACACCTAAGAATGTGTTCTGGAATTCTGAGTGCAGGGAAGTTCCTCCAACTGACAGCAGCGCCTGGGTTCTAATTGAATCCCTTTGCTTGTCTTCCCTGATGGAAAGCCTAGGCGGGAGTGCGGGGGAAAGTGTGGTTTGGGCTCCAAAACCAAGTATTTGCGATGACCTCTCTATGGTTTGTGGAGGTGTTTAAACTACATCCCTAACCTGGGAACACCTGTGCCCCCATAAAGATCCGTGGAGTCTGTTTCCACACCTCCAGCACACACACGAACACTTGCACAGTTATCCTAAGAGTGGGCAGCCTCCTCCAACTGAGAGCAGGGCCTTGGTTCTTATAAAATCGCTTAACTTGTCTACCCTGTTTGGTTGCCTGATACGGAGTGCTGGGGAAAGGGTGGGTTGGGCTCTAAATCCAAGTATTAGCGAGTGCTTCTCCATGGGATTTGGAGGTTATTAACCAAAAGCCCACAACATGGGAATACCTGTGCTCCTTGAAAAAAGCGTGGACTCTGTATCCCCACCACCAGAACACACATGAAGAAGTTTTCTGCTATCCTGAGTGTGGGCTGGCAATTTCAGGTGACAGAAGCGGCTGGGTTCTAATAGAATCCCTTAGCTTGTAATCCCTGAGTGTTTCCCTAGGACTGACTCTGAGAGAAACCTGGGGGTTGGGCTTTGAGGCCAAATAGTAGCGAGTGTCCCCGATGGACTGAGGAAGTATTTAGATGAATTCTCCATAAAGGGAAACACCTGAGCACCCATTCATCTGCGTGGAGTGGGGCTTCAAATCTCCCCACCACACAAGCTTGGGTTCCAGTATCCTGAGGGTGGGGTAGTTCCTCCAACTGACATCAGCGTCTTGGTTTGAATAGAATCCCTTTGCTTGTCTTCCCTGATGGTTTGCCTAGGCCAGTGTGTGGTTGAAAGTGGGATTTGGGATCTAAAACTAAGTATTAGCGTGTGCCTCTCCATGGGTAGTGGAGATGTTTAAACTACAACCCACAACTTGGTAATTACTGTGACCCCTGAAAAATGCGTGTGCTATGTTTCCCCACGTCCAGCACACACAGGAAGAAGTGTTCTGGGCTTCTGAGTGTGGGGAGGTTCCTCCAACAGACAGCAGCACCTGGGTTGTAATAGAATCCCTTAGCTTGACTTCCCTAAGTGTTTTCCTAGGCCTAGCAGTAAGCGATGGTGGGGGATGGGCTCTAAAGCCAAGTATTAGCGAGTGCATCTCTGTGGGTAGTGGAGGGTTTTAAACTACTTCCCCAACCTTGGAACACCTGTGCCCCATAAAGATGCGTGGAATCTGTTTCCCCACCTCCAGCACACACACGGAGACGTGCTCAGGTATCCTGATTGTGGGGAGGCTCCTCCAAATGACAGCAGCGCCTGGGTTCTAAAAGAATCCCTTAGCTTGTCTTCCCTGATGGCATGGCTAGGCTGGAGAGTGGGGGAAAGTGGGGGTTGGGCTCTAAACCAAGTATAAGCGAGAGCCTATCCATGGGATGTGGGTTTTTAACCTACAACCCACAACCATGGAATAAATGTGCCCCCTGAAAGATGCTTTGACTGTTTCCCTACATCCAGCACACACACGAAGATGTGTTCTTGTATTCTGAGTGTGGGGAAGTTCCTCAAACTGACAGCAGCACCTGGATTCTATTTGTATCCCTTAGCTTCTGTTCCCTGAGTGTTCTTTTAGGCCAGGCCATGAGGGAAAGCTGGGGGTTGGGCTTGGAGGCCACGTAGCAGTGAGTGCCCCCTGATCCATTGAGGAAGTACTTAGAGGACATCTCCCTAAAGGGAACACCTTTTCCTGCATTCATCTGGGTGCAGTGGGGCTGCACAACTCTCCCACACCTAAGAATGTGTTCTGGAATTCTGAGTGCAGGGAAGTTCCTCCAACTGACAGCAGCGCCTGGGTTCTAATTGAATCCCTTTGCTTGTCTTCCCTGATGGAAAGCCTAGGCGGGAGTGCGGGGGAAAGTGTGGTTTGGGCTCCAAAACCAAGTATTTGCGATGACCTCTCTATGGTTTGTGGAGGTGTTTAAACTACATCCCTAACCTGGGAACACCTGTGCCCCCATAAAGATCCGTGGAGTCTGTTTCCACACCTCCAGCACACACACGAACACTTGCACAGTTATCCTAAGAGTGGGCAGCCTCCTCCAACTGAGAGCAGGGCCTTGGTTCTTATAAAATCGCTTAACTTGTCTACCCTGTTTGGTTGCCTGATACGGAGTGCTGGGGAAAGGGTGGGTTGGGCTCTAAATCCAAGTATTAGCGAGTGCTTCTCCATGGGATTTGGAGGTTATTAACCAAAAGCCCACAACATGGGAATACCTGTGCTCCTTGAAAAAAGCGTGGACTCTGTATCCCCACCACCAGAACACACATGAAGAAGTTTTCTGCTATCCTGAGTGTGGGCTGGCAATTTCAGGTGACAGAAGCGGCTGGGTTCTAATAGAATCCCTTAGCTTGTAATCCCTGAGTGTTTCCCTAGGACTGACTCTGAGAGAAACCTGGGGGTTGGGCTTTGAGGCCAAATAGTAGCGAGTGTCCCCGATGGACTGAGGAAGTATTTAGATGAATTCTCCATAAAGGGAAACACCTGAGCACCCATTCATCTGCGTGGAGTGGGGCTTCAAATCTCCCCACCACACAAGCTTGGGTTCCAGTATCCTGAGGGTGGGGTAGTTCCTCCAACTGACATCAGCGTCTTGGTTTGAATAGAATCCCTTTGCTTGTCTTCCCTGATGGTTTGCCTAGGCCAGTGTGTGGTTGAAAGTGGGATTTGGGATCTAAAACTAAGTATTAGCGTGTGCCTCTCCATGGGTAGTGGAGATGTTTAAACTACAACCCACAACTTGGGAATTACTGTGACCCCTGAAAAATGCGTGTGCTATGTTTCCCCACGTCCAGCACACACAGGAAGAAGTGTTCTGGGGTTCTGAGTGTGGGGAGGTTCCTCCAACAGACAGCAGCACCTGGGTTGTAATAGAATCCCTTCGCTTGACTTCCCTAAGTGTTTTCCTAGGCCTAGCAGTAAGCGATGGTGGGGGATGGGCTCTAAAGCCAAGTATTAGCGAGTGCATCTCTGTGGGTAGTGGAGGGTTTTAAACTACTTCCCCAACCTTGGAACACCTGTGCCCCATAAAGATGCGTGGAATCTGTTTCCCCACCTCCAGCACACACACGGAGACGTGCTCAGGTATCCTGATTGTGGGGAGGCTCCTCCAAATGACAGCAGCGCCTGGGTTCTAAAAGAATCCCTTAGCTTGTCTTCCCTGATGGCATGGCTAGGCTGGAGAGTGGGGGAAAGTGGGGGTTGGGCTCTAAACCAAGTATAAGCGAGAGCCTATCCATGGGATGTGGGTTTTTAACCTACAACCCACAACCATGGAATAAATGTGCCCCCTGAAAGATGCTTTGACTGTTTCCCTACATCCAGCACACACACGAAGAAGTGTTCTTGTATTCTGAGTGTGGGGAAGTTCCTCAAACTGACAGCAGCACCTGGAATCTATTAGTATCCCTAAGCTTCTGTTCCCTGAGGGTTCTTTTAGGCCAGGCCATGAGGGAAAGCTGGGGGTTGGGCTTGGAGGCCACGTAGCAGTGAGTGCCCCCTGATCCATTGAGGAAGTACTTAGAGGACTTCTCCCTAAACGGAACACCTTTTCCTGCATTCATCTGGGTGCAGTGGGGCTGCACATCTCTCCCACACCTAAGAATGTGTTCTGGAATTCTGAGTGCAGGGAAGTTCCTCCAACTGACAGCAGCGCCTGGGTTCTAATTGAATCCCTTTGCTTGTCTTCCCTGATGGAAAGCCTAGGCGGGAGTGCGGGGGAAAGTGTAGTTTGGGCTCCAAAACCAAGTATTTGCGATGACCTCTCTATGGTTTGTGGAGGTGTTTAAACTACATCCCTAACCTGGGAACACCTGTGCCCCCATAAAGATCCGTGGAGTCTGTTTCCACACCTCCAGCACACACACGAACACTTGCACAGTTATCCTGAGAGTGGGCAGCCTCCTCCAACTGAGAGCAGGGCCTTGGTTCTTATAAAATCGCTTAACTTGTCTACCCTGTTTGGTTGCCAGATACGGAGTGCTGGGGAAAGGGTGGGTTGGGCTCTAAATCCAAGTATTAGCGAGTGCTTCTCCATGGGATTTGGAGGTTATTAACCAAAAGCCCACAACATGGGAATACCTGTGCTCCTTGAAAAAAGCGTGGACTCTGTATCCCCACCACCAGAACACACATGAAGAAGTTTTCTGCTATCCTGAGTGTGGGCTGGCAATTTCAGGTGACAGAAGCGGCTGGGTTCTAATAGAATCCCTTAGCTTGTAATCCCTGAGTGTTTCCCTAGGACTGACTCTGAGAGAAACCTGGGGGTTGGGCTTTGAGGCCAAATAGTAGCGAGTGTCCCCGATGGACTGAGGAAGTATTTAGATGAATTCTCCATAAAGGGAAACACCGGAGCACCCATTCATCTGCGTGGAGTGGGGCTTCAAATCTCCCCACCACACAAGCTTGGGTTCCAGTATCCTGAGGGTGGGGTAGTTCCTCCAACTGACATCAGCGTCTTGGTTTGAATAGAATCCCTTTGCTTGTCTTCCCTGATGGTTTGCCTTGGCCAGTGTGTGGTTGAAAGTGGGATTTGGGATCTAAAACTAAGTATTAGCGTGTGCCTCTCCATGGGTAGTGGAGATGTTTAAACTACAACCCACAACTTGGGAATTACTGTGACCCCTGAAAAATGCGTGTGCTATGTTTCCCCACGCCCAGCACACACAGGAAGAAGTGTTCTGGGGTTGTGAGTGTGGGGAGGTTCCTCCAACAGACAGCAGCACCTGGGTTGTAATAGAATCCCTTAGCTTGACTTCCCTAAGTGTTTTCCTAGGCCTAGCATTAAGCGATGGTGGGGGATGGGCTCTAAAGCCAAGTATTAGCGAGTGCATCTCTGTGGGTAGTGGAGGGTTTTAAACTACTTCCCCAACCTTGGAACACCTGTGCCCCATAAAGATGCGTGGAATCTGTTTCCCCACCTCCAGCACACACACGGAGACGTGCTCAGGTATCCTGATTGTGGGGAGGCTCCTCCAAATGACAGCAGCGCCTGGGTTCAAAAAGAATCCCTTAGCTTGTCTTCCCTGATGGCATGCCTAGGCTTGAGAGTGGGGGAAAGTGGGGGTTGGGCTCTAAACCAAGTATAAGCGAGAGCCTATCCATGGGATGTGGGTTTTTAACCTACAACCCACAACCATGGAATAAATGTGCCCCCTGAAAGATGCTTTGACTGTTTTCCTACATCCAGCACTCACACGAAGATGTGTTCTTGTATTCTGAGTGTGGGGAAGTTCCTCAAACTGACAGCAGCACCTGGATTCTATTAGTATCCCTTAGCTTCTGTTCCCTGAGGGTTCTTTTAGGCCAAGCCATGAGGGAAAGCTGGGGGTTGGGCTTGGAGGCCACGTAGCAGTGAGTGCCCCCTGATCCATTGAGGAAGTACTTAGAGGACTTCTCCCTAAAGGGAACACCTTTTCCTGCATTCATCTGGGTGCAGTGGGGCTGCACATCTCTCCCACACCTAAGAATCTGTTCTGGAATTCTGAGTGCAGGGAAGTTCCTCCAACTGACAGCAGCGCCTGGGTTCTAATTGAATCCCTTTGCTTGTCTTCCCTGATGGAAAGCCTAGGCGGGAGTGCGGGGGAAAGTGTGGTTTGGGCTCCAAAACCAAGTATTGGCGATGACCTCTCTATGGTTTGTGGAGGTGTTTAAACTACATCCCTAACCTGGGAACACCTGTGCCCCCATAAAGATCCGTGGAGTCTGTTTCCACACCTCCAGCACACACACGAACACTTGCACAGTTATCCTGAGAGTGGGCAGCCTCCTCCAACTGAGAGCAGGGCCTTGGTTCTTATAAAATCGCTTAACTTGTCTACCCTGTTTGGTTGCCTGATACGGAGTGCTGGGGAAAGGGTGGGTTGGGCTCTAAATCCAAGTATTAGCGAGTGCTTCTCCATGGGATTTGGAGGTTATTATCCTAAAGCCCACAACATGGGAATACCTGTGCTCCTTGGAAAAAGCGTGGACTCTGTATCCCCACCACCAGAACACACATGAAGAAGTTTTCTGCTATCCTGAGTGTGGGCTGGCAATTTCAGGTGACAGAAGCGGCTGGGTTCTAATAGAATCCCTTAGCTTGTAATCCCTGAGTGTTTCCCTAGGACTGACTCTGAGAGAAACCTGGGGGTTGGGCTTTGAGGCCAAATAGTAGCGAGTGTCCCCGATGGACTGAGGAAGTATTTAGATGAATTCTCCATAAAGGGAAACACCGGAGCACCCATTCATCTGCGGGGAGTGGGGCTTCAAATCTCCCCACCACACAAGGTTGGGTTCCAGTATCCTGAGGGTGGGGTAGTTCCTCCAACTGACATCAGCGTCTTGGTTTGAATAGAATCCCTTTGCTTGTCTTCCCTGATGGTTTGCCTAGGCCAGTGTGTGGTTGAAAGTGGGATTTGGGATCTAAAACTAAGTATTAGCGTGTGCCTCTCCATGGGTAGTGGAGATGTTTAAACTACAACCCACAACTTGGGAATTACTGTGACCCCTGAAAAATGCGTGTGCTATGTTTCCCCACGTCCAGCACACACAGGAAGATATTTTCTGGGGTTCTGAGAGTGGGGAGGTTCCTCCAACAGACAGCAGCACCTGGGTTGTAATAGAATCCCTTAGCTTGACTTCCCTAAGTGTTTTCCTAGGCCTAGCAGTAAGCGATGGTGGGGGATGGGCTCTAAAGCCAAGTATTAGCGAGTGCGTCTCTGTGCGTAGTGGAGGGTTTTAAACTACTTCCCCAACCTTTAAACACCTGTGCCCCATAAAGATGCGTGGAATCTGTTTCCCCACCTCCAGCACACACACGGAGACGTGCTCAGGTATCCTGATTGTGGGGAGGCTCCTCCAAATGACAGCAGCGCCTGGGTTCTAAAAGAATCCCTTAGCTTGTCTTCCCTGATGGCATGGCTAGGCTGGAGAGTGGGGGAAAGTGGGGGTTGGGCTCTAAACCAAGTATTAGCGAGAGCCTATCCATGGGATGTGGGTTTTTAACCTACAACCCACAACCATGGAATAAATGTGCCCCCTGAAAGATGCTTTGACTGTTTCCCTACATCCAGCACACACACGAAGATGTGTTCTTGTATTCTGAGTGTGGGGAAGTTCCTCAAACTGACAGCAGCACCTGGATTCTATTAGTATCCCTTAGCTTCTGTTCCCTGAGTGTTCTTTTAGGCCAGGCCATGTGGGAAAGCTGGGGGTTGGGCTTGGAGGCCACGTAGCAGTGAGTGCCCCCTGATCCATTGAGGAAGTACTTAGAGGACTTCTCCCTAAAGGGAACACCTTTTCCTGCATTCATCTGGGTGCAGTGGGGCTGCACAACTCTCCCACCCCTAAGAATGTGTTCTGGAATTCTGAGTGCAGGGAAGTTCCTCCAACTGACAGCAGCGCCTGGGTTCTAATTGAATCCCTTTGCTTGTCTTCCCTGATGGAAAGCCTAGGCGGGAGTGCGGGGGAAAGTGTGGTTTGGGCTCCAAAACCAAGTATTGGCGATGACCTCTCTATGGTTTGTGGAGGTGTTTAAACTACATCCCTAACCTGGGAACACCTGTGCCCCCATAAAGATACGTGGAGTCTGTTTCCACACCTCCAGCACACACACGAACACTTGCACAGTTATCCTGAGAGTGGGCAGCCTCCTCCAACTGAGAGCAGGGCCTTGGTTCTTATAAAATCGCTTAACTTGTCTACCCTGTTTGGTTGCCTGATACGGAGTGCTGGGGAAAGGGTGGGTTGGGCTCTAAATCCAAGTATTAGCGAGTGCTTCTCCATGGGATTTGGAGGTTATTAACCAAAAGCCCACAACATGGGAATACCTGTGCTCCTTGAAAAAAGCGTGGACTCTGTATCCCCACCACCAGAACACACATGAAGAAGTTTTCTGCTATCCTGAGTGTGGGCTGGCAATTTCAGGTGACAGAAGCGGCTGGGTTCTAATAGAATCCCTTAGCTTGTAATCCCTGAGTGTTTCCCTAGGACTGACTCTGAGAGAAACCTGGGGGTTGGGCTTTGAGGCCAAATAGTAGCGAGTGTCCCCGATGGACTGAGGAAGTATTTAGATGAATTCTCCATAAAGGGAAACACCTGAGCACCCATTCATCTGCGTGGAGTGGGGCTTCAAATCTCCCCACCACACAAGCTTGGGTTCCAGTATCCTGAGGGTGGGGTAGTTCCTCCAACTGACATCAGCGTCTTGGTTTGAATAGAATCCCTTTGCTTGTCTTCCCTGATGGTTTGCCTAGGCCAGTGTGTGGTTGAATGTGGGATTTGGGATCTAAAACTAAGTATTAGCGTGTGCCTCTCCATGGGTAGTGGAGATGTTTAAACTACAACCAACAACTTGGGAATTACTGTGACCCCTGAAAAATGCGTGTGCTATGTTTCCCCACGTCCAGCACACACAGGAAGAAGTGTTCTGGGGTTCTGAGTGTGGGGAGGTTCCTCCAACAGACAGCAGCACCTGGGTTGTAATAGAATCCCTTAGCTTGACTTCCCTAAGTGTTTTCCTAGGCCTAGCAGTAAGCGATGGTGGGGGATGGGCTCTAAAGCCAAGTATTAGCGAGTGCATCTCTGTGGGTAGTGGAGGGTTTTAAACTACTTCCCCAACCTTGGAACACCTGTGCCCCATAAAGATGCGTGGAATCTGTTTCCCCACCTCCAGCACACACACGGAGACGTGCTCAGGTATCCTGATTGTGGGGAGGCTCCTCCAAATGACAGCAGCGCCTGGGTTCTAAAAGAATCCCTTAGCTTGTCTTCCCTGATGGCATGGCTAGGCTGGAGAGTGGGGGAAAGTCGGGGTTGGGCTCTAAACCAAGTATAAGCGAGAGCCTATCCATGGGATGTGGGTTTTTAACCTACAACCCACAACCATGGAATAAATGTGCCCCCTGAAAGATGCTTTGACTGTTTCCCTACATCCAGCACACACACGAAGATGTGTTCTGGTATTCTGAGTGTGGGGAAGTTCCTCAAACTGACAGCAGCACCTGGATTCTATTAGCATCCCTTAGCTTCTGTTCCCTGAGTGTTCTTTTAGGCCAGGCCATGAGGGAAAGCTGGGGGTTGGGCTTGGAGGCCACGTAGCAGTGAGTGCCCCCTGATCCATAGAGGAAGTACTTAGAGGACTTCTCCCTAAACGGAACACCTTTTCCTGCATTCATCTGGGTGCAGTGGGGCTGCACATCTCTCCCACACCTAAGAATGTGTTCTGGAATTCTGAGTGCAGGGATGTTCCTGCAACTGACAGCAGCGCCTGGGTTCTAATTGAATCCCTTTGCTTGTCTTCCCTGATGGAAAGCCTAGGCGGGAGTGCGGGGGAAAGTGTGGTTTGGGCTCCAAAACCAAGTATTTGCGATGACCTCTCTATGGTTTGTGGAGGTGTTTAAACTACATCCCTAACCTGGGAACACCTGTGCCCCCATAAAGATCCGTGGAGTCTGTTTCCACAACTCCAGCACACACACGAACACTTGCACAGTTATCCTGAGAGTGGGCAGCCTCCTCCAACTGAGAGCAGGGCCTTGGTTCTTATAAAATCGCTTAACTTGTCTACCCTGTGTGGTTGCCTGATACGGAGTGCTGGGGAAAGGGTGGGTTGGGCTCTAAATCCAAGTATTAGCGAGTGCTTCTCCATGGGATTTGGAGGTTATTAACCAAAAGCCCACAACATGGGAATACCTGTGCTCCTTGAAAAAAGCGTGGACTCTGTATCCCCACCACCAGAACACACATGAAGAAGTTTTCTGCTATCCTGAGTGTGGGCTGGCAATTTCAGGTGACAGAAGCGGCTGGGTTCTAATAGAATCCCTTAGCTTGTAATCCCTGAGTGTTTCCCTAGGACTGACTCTGAGAGAAACCTGGGGGTTGGGCTTTGAGGCCAAATAGTAGCGAGTGTCCCCGATGGACTGAGGAAGTATTTAGATGAATTCTCCATAAAGGGAAACACCTGAGCACCCATTCATCTGCGTGGAGTGGGGCTTCAAATCTCCCCACCACACAAGCTTGGGTTCCAGTATCCTGAGGGTGGGGTAGTTCCTCCAACTGACATCAGCGTCTTGGTTTGAATAGAATCCCTTTGCTTGTCTTCCCTGATGGTTTGCCTAGGCCAGTGTGTGGTTGAATGTGGGATTTGGGATCTAAAACTAAGTATTAGCGTGTGCCTCTCCATGGGTAGTGGAGATGTTTAAACTACAACCAACAACTTGGGAATTACTGTGACCCCTGAAAAATGCGTGTGCTATGTTTCCCCACGTCCAGCACACACAGGAAGAAGTGTTCTGGGGTTCTGAGTGTGGGGAGGTTCCTCCAACAGACAGCAGCACCTGGGTTGTAATAGAATCCCTTAGCTTGACTTCCCTAAGTGTTTTCCTAGGCCTAGCAGTAAGCGATGGTGGGGGATGGGCTCTAAAGCCAAGTATTAGCGAGTGCATCTCTGTGGGTAGTGGAGGGTTTTAAACTACTTCCCCAACCTTGGAACACCTGTGCCCCATAAAGATGCGTGGAATCTGTTTCCCCACCTCCAGCACACACACGGAGACGTGCTCAGGTATCCTGATTGTGGGGAGGCTCCTCCAAATGACAGCAGCGCCTGGGTTCTAAAAGAATCCCTTAGCTTGTCTTCCCTGATGGCATGGCTAGGCTGGAGAGTGGGGGAAAGTCGGGGTTGGGCTCTAAACCAAGTATAAGCGAGAGCCTATCCATGGGATGTGGGTTTTTAACCTACAACCCACAACCATGGAATAAATGTGCCCCCTGAAAGATGCTTTGACTGTTTCCCTACATCCAGCACACACACGAAGATGTGTTCTGGTATTCTGAGTGTGGGGAAGTTCCTCAAACTGACAGCAGCACCTGGATTCTATTAGCATCCCTTAGCTTCTGTTCCCTGAGTGTTCTTTTAGGCCAGGCCATGAGGGAAAGCTGGGGGTTGGGCTTGGAGGCCACGTAGCAGTGAGTGCCCCCTGATCCATAGAGGAAGTACTTAGAGGACTTCTCCCTAAACGGAACACCTTTTCCTGCATTCATCTGGGTGCAGTGGGGCTGCACATCTCTCCCACACCTAAGAATGTGTTCTGGAATTCTGAGTGCAGGGATGTTCCTGCAACTGACAGCAGCGCCTGGGTTCTAATTGAATCCCTTTGCTTGTCTTCCCTGATGGAAAGCCTAGGCGGGAGTGCGGGGGAAAGTGTGGTTTGGGCTCCAAAACCAAGTATTTGCGATGACCTCTCTATGGTTTGTGGAGGTGTTTAAACTACATCCCTAACCTGGGAACACCTGTGCCCCCATAAAGATCCGTGGAGTCTGTTTCCACAACTCCAGCACACACACGAACACTTGCACAGTTATCCTGAGAGTGGGCAGCCTCCTCCAACTGAGAGCAGGGCCTTGGTTCTTATAAAATCGCTTAACTTGTCTACCCTGTGTGGTTGCCTGATACGGAGTGCTGGGGAAAGGGTGGGTTGGGCTCTAAATCCAAGTATTAGCGAGTGCTTCTCCATGGGATTTGGAGGTTATTAACCAAAAGCCCACAACATGGGAATACCTGTGCTCCTTGAAAAAAGCGTGGACTCTGTATCCCCACCACCAGAACACACATGAAGAAGTTTTCTGCTATCCTGAGTGTGGGCTGGCAATTTCAGGTGACAGAAGCGGCTGGGTTCTAATAGAATCCCTTAGCTTGTAATCCCTGAGTGTTTCCCTAGGACTGACTCTGAGAGAAACCTGGGGGTTGGGCTTTGAGGCCAAATAGTAGCGAGTGTCCCCGATGGACTGAGGAAGTATTTAGATGAATTCTCCATAAAGGGAAACACCTGAGCACCCATTCATCTGCGTGGAGTGGGGCTTCAAATCTCCCCACCACACAAGCTTGGGTTCCAGTATCCTGAGGGTGGGGTAGTTCCTCCAACTGACATCAGCGTCTTGGTTTGAATAGAATCCCTTTGCTTGTCTTCCCTGATGGTTTGCCTAGGCCAGTGTGTGGTTGAATGTGGGATTTGGGATCTAAAACTAAGTATTAGCGTGTGCCTCTCCATGGGTAGTGGAGATGTTTAAACTACAACCCACAACTTGGGAATTACTGTGACCCCTGAAAAATGCGTGTGCTATGTTTCCCCACGCCCAGCACACACAGGAAGAAGTGTTCTGGGGTTGTGAGTGTGGGGAGGTTCCTCCAACAGACAGCAGCACCTGGGTTGTAATAGAATCCCTTAGCTTGACTTCCCTAAGTGTTTTCCTAGGCCTAGCATTAAGCGATGGTGGGGGATGGGCTCTAAAGCCAAGTATTAGCGAGTGCATCTCTGTGGGTAGTGGAGGGTTTTAAACTACTTCCCCAACCTTGGAACACCTGTGCCCCATAAAGATGCGTGGAATCTGTTTCCCCACCTCCAGCACACACACGGAGACGTGCTCAGGTATCCTGATTGTGGGGAGGCTCCTCCAAATGACAGCAGCGCCTGGGTTCAAAAAGAATCCCTTAGCTTGTCTTCCCTGATGGCATGCCTAGGCTTGAGAGTGGGGGAAAGTGGGGGTTGGGCTCTAAACCAAGTATAAGCGAGAGCCTATCCATGGGATGTGGGTTTTTAACCTACAACCCACAACCATGGAATAAATGTGCCCCCTGAAAGATGCTTTGACTGTTTTCCTACATCCAGCACTCACACGAAGATGTGTTCTTGTATTCTGAGTGTGGGGAAGTTCCTCAAACTGACAGCAGCACCTGGATTCTATTAGTATCCCTTAGCTTCTGTTCCCTGAGGGTTCTTTTAGGCCAAGCCATGAGGGAAAGCTGGGGGTTGGGCTTGGAGGCCACGTAGCAGTGAGTGCCCCCTGATCCATTGAGGAAGTACTTAGAGGACTTCTCCCTAAAGGGAACACCTTTTCCTGCATTCATCTGGGTGCAGTGGGGCTGCACATCTCTCCCACACCTAAGAATCTGTTCTGGAATTCTGAGTGCAGGGAAGTTCCTCCAACTGACAGCAGCGCCTGGGTTCTAATTGAATCCCTTTGCTTGTCTTCCCTGATGGAAAGCCTAGGCGGGAGTGCGGGGGAAAGTGTGGTTTGGGCTCCAAAACCAAGTATTGGCGATGACCTCTCTATGGTTTGTGGAGGTGTTTAAACTACATCCCTAACCTGGGAACACCTGTGCCCCCATAAAGATCCGTGGAGTCTGTTTCCACACCTCCAGCACACACACGAACACTTGCACAGTTATCCTGAGAGTGGGCAGCCTCCTCCAACTGAGAGCAGGGCCTTGGTTCTTATAAAATCGCTTAACTTGTCTACCCTGTTTGGTTGCCTGATACGGAGTGCTGGGGAAAGGGTGGGTTGGGCTCTAAATCCAAGTATTAGCGAGTGCTTCTCCATGGGATTTGGAGGTTATTATCCTAAAGCCCACAACATGGGAATACCTGTGCTCCTTGGAAAAAGCGTGGACTCTGTATCCCCACCACCAGAACACACATGAAGAAGTTTTCTGCTATCCTGAGTGTGGGCTGGCAATTTCAGGTGACAGAAGCGGCTGGGTTCTAATAGAATCCCTTAGCTTGTAATCCCTGAGTGTTTCCCTAGGACTGACTCTGAGAGAAACCTGGGGGTTGGGCTTTGAGGCCAAATAGTAGCGAGTGTCCCCGATGGACTGAGGAAGTATTTAGATGAATTCTCCATAAAGGGAAACACCGGAGCACCCATTCATCTGCGGGGAGTGGGGCTTCAAATCTCCCCACCACACAAGGTTGGGTTCCAGTATCCTGAGGGTGGGGTAGTTCCTCCAACTGACATCAGCGTCTTGGTTTGAATAGAATCCCTTTGCTTGTCTTCCCTGATGGTTTGCCTAGGCCAGTGTGTGGTTGAAAGTGGGATTTGGGATCTAAAACTAAGTATTAGCGTGTGCCTCTCCATGGGTAGTGGAGATGTTTAAACTACAACCCACAACTTGGGAATTACTGTGACCCCTGAAAAATGCGTGTGCTATGTTTCCCCACGTCCAGCACACACAGGAAGATATTTTCTGGGGTTCTGAGAGTGGGGAGGTTCCTCCAACAGACAGCAGCACCTGGGTTGTAATAGAATCCCTTAGCTTGACTTCCATAAGTGTTTTCCTAGGCCTAGCAGTAAGCGATGGTGGGGGATGGGCTCTAAAGCCAAGTATTAGCGAGTGCGTCTCTGTGCGTAGTGGAGGGTTTTAAACTACTTCCCCAACCTTTAAACACCTGTGCCCCATAAAGATGCGTGGAATCTGTTTCCCCACCTCCAGCACACACACGGAGACGTGCTCAGGTATCCTGATTGTGGGGAGGCTCCTCCAAATGACAGCAGCGCCTGGGTTCTAAAAGAATCCCTTAGCTTGTCTTCCCTGATGGCATGGCTAGGCTGGAGAGTGGGGGAAAGTGGGGGTTGGGCTCTAAACCAAGTATTAGCGAGAGCCTATCCATGGGATGTGGGTTTTTAACCTACAACCCACAACCATGGAATAAATGTGCCCCCTGAAAGATGCTTTGACTGTTTCCCTACATCCAGCACACACACGAAGATGTGTTCTTGTATTCTGAGTGTGGGGAAGTTCCTCAAACTGACAGCAGCACCTGGATTCTATTAGTATCCCTTAGCTTCTGTTCCCTGAGTGTTCTTTTAGGCCAGGCCATGTGGGAAAGCTGGGGGTTGGGCTTGGAGGCCACGTAGCAGTGAGTGCCCCCTGATCCATTGAGGAAGTACTTAGAGGACTTCTCCCTAAAGGGAACACCTTTTCCTGCATTCATCTGGGTGCAGTGGGGCTGCACAACTCTCCCACCCCTAAGAATGTGTTCTGGAATTCTGAGTGCAGGGAAGTTCCTCCAACTGACAGCAGCGCCTGGGTTCTAATTGAATCCCTTTGCTTGTCTTCCCTGATGGAAAGCCTAGGCGGGAGTGCGGGGGAAAGTGTGGTTTGGGCTCCAAAACCAAGTATTGGCGATGACCTCTCTATGGTTTGTGGAGGTGTTTAAACTACATCCCTAACCTGGGAACACCTGTGCCCCCATAAAGATACGTGGAGTCTGTTTCCACACCTCCAGCACACACACGAACACTTGCACAGTTATCCTGAGAGTGGGCAGCCTCCTCCAACTGAGAGCAGGGCCTTGGTTCTTATAAAATCGCTTAACTTGTCTACCCTGTTTGGTTGCCTGATACGGAGTGCTGGGGAAAGGGTGGGTTGGGCTCTAAATCCAAGTATTAGCGAGTGCTTCTCCATGGGATTTGGAGGTTATTAACCAAAAGCCCACAACATGGGAATACCTGTGCTCCTTGAAAAAAGTGTGGACTCTCTATCCCCACCACCAGAACACACATGAAGAAGTTTTCTGCTATCCTGAGTGTGGGCTGGCAATTTCAGGTGACAGAAGCGGCTGGGTTCTAATAGAATCCCTTAGCTTGTAATCCCTGAGTGTTTCCCTAGGACTGACTCTGAGAGAAACCTGGGGGTTGGGCTTTGAGGCCAAATAGTAGCGAGTGTCCCCGATGGACTGAGGAAGTATTTAGATGAATTCTCCATAAAGGGAAACACCTGAGCACCCATTCATCTGCGTGGAGTGGGGCTTCAAATCTCCCCACCACACAAGCTTGGGTTCCAGTATCCTGAGGGTGGGGTAGTTCCTCCAACTGACATCAGCGTCTTGGTTTGAATAGAATCCCTTTGCTTGTCTTCCCTGATGGTTTGCCTAGGCCAGTGTGTGGTTGAATGTGGGATTTGGGATCTAAAACTAAGTATTAGCGTGTGCCTCTCCATGGGTAGTGGAGATGTTTAAACTACAACCAACAACTTGGGAATTACTGTGACCCCTGAAAAATGCGTGTGCTATGTTTCCCCACGTCCAGCACACACAGGAAGAAGTGTTCTGGGGTTCTGAGTGTGGGGAGGTTCCTCCAACAGACAGCAGCACCTGGGTTGTAATAGAATCCCTTAGCTTGACTTCCCTAAGTGTTTTCCTAGGCCTAGCAGTAAGCGATGGTGGGGGATGGGCTCTAAAGCCAAGTATTAGCGAGTGCATCTCTGTGGGTAGTGGAGGGTTTTAAACTACTTCCCCAACCTTGGAACACCTGTGCCCCATAAAGATGCGTGGAATCTGTTTCCCCACCTCCAGCACACACACGGAGACGTGCTCAGGTATCCTGATTGTGGGGAGGCTCCTCCAAATGACAGCAGCGCCTGGGTTCTAAAAGAATCCCTTAGCTTGTCTTCCCTGATGGCATGGCTAGGCTGGAGAGTGGGGGAAAGTCGGGGTTGGGCTCTAAACCAAGTATAAGCGAGAGCCTATCCATGGGATGTGGGTTTTTAACCTACAACCCACAACCATGGAATAAATGTGCCCCCTGAAAGATGCTTTGACTGTTTCCCTACATCCAGCACACACACGAAGATGTGTTCTGGTATTCTGAGTGTGGGGAAGTTCCTCAAACTGACAGCAGCACCTGGATTCTATTAGCATCCCTTAGCTTCTGTTCCCTGAGTGTTCTTTTAGGCCAGGCCATGAGGGAAAGCTGGGGGTTGGGCTTGGAGGCCACGTAGCAGTGAGTGCCCCCTGATCCATAGAGGAAGTACTTAGAGGACTTCTCCCTAAACGGAACACCTTTTCCTGCATTCATCTGGGTGCAGTGGGGCTGCACATCTCTCCCACACCTAAGAATGTGTTCTGGAATTCTGAGTGCAGGGATGTTCCTGCAACTGACAGCAGCGCCTGGGTTCTAATTGAATCCCTTTGCTTGTCTTCCCTGATGGAAAGCCTAGGCGGGAGTGCGGGGGAAAGTGTGGTTTGGGCTCCAAAACCAAGTATTTGCGATGACCTCTCTATGGTTTGTGGAGGTGTTTAAACTACATCCCTAACCTGGGAACACCTGTGCCCCCATAAAGATCCGTGGAGTCTGTTTCCACAACTCCAGCACACACACGAACACTTGCACAGTTATCCTGAGAGTGGGCAGCCTCCTCCAACTGAGAGCAGGGCCTTGGTTCTTATAAAATCGCTTAACTTGTCTACCCTGTATGGTTGCCTGATACGGAGTGCTGGGGAAAGGGTGGGTTGGGCTCTAAATCCAAGTATTAGCGAGTGCTTCTCCATGGGATTTGGAGGTTATTAACCAAAAGCCCACAACATGGGAATACCTGTGCTCCTTGAAAAAAGCGTGGACTCTGTATCCCCACCACCAGAACACACATGAAGAAGTTTTCTGCTATCCTGAGTGTGGGCTGGCAATTTCAGGTGACAGAAGCGGCTGGGTTCTAATAGAATCCCTTAGCTTGTAATCCCTGAGTGTTTCCCTAGGACTGACTCTGAGAGAAACCTGGGGGTTGGGCTTTGAGGCCAAATAGTAGCGAGTGTCCCCGATGGACTGAGGAAGTATTTAGATGAATTCTCCATAAAGGGAAACACCTGAGCACCCATTCATCTGCGTGGAGTGGGGCTTCAAATCTCCCCACCACACAAGCTTGGGTTCCAGTATCCTGAGGGTGGGGTAGTTCCTCCAACTGACATCAGCGTCTTGGTTTGAATAGAATCCCTTTGCTTGTCTTCCCTGATGGTTTGCCTAGGCCAGTGTGTGGTTGAATGTGGGATTTGGGATCTAAAACTAAGTATTAGCGTGTGCCTCTCCATGGGTAGTGGAGATGTTTAAACTACAACCAACAACTTGGGAATTACTGTGACCCCTGAAAAATGCGTGTGCTATGTTTCCCCACGTCCAGCACACACAGGAAGAAGTGTTCTGGGGTTCTGAGTGTGGGGAGGTTCCTCCAACAGACAGCAGCACCTGGGTTGTAATAGAATCCCTTAGCTTGACTTCCCTAAGTGTTTTCCTAGGCCTAGCAGTAAGCGATGGTGGGGGATGGGCTCTAAAGCCAAGTATTAGCGAGTGCATCTCTGTGGGTAGTGGAGGGTTTTAAACTACTTCCCCAACCTTGGAACACCTGTGCCCCATAAAGATGCGTGGAATCTGTTTCCCCACCTCCAGCACACACACGGAGACGTGCTCAGGTATCCTGATTGTGGGGAGGCTCCTCCAAATGACAGCAGCGCCTGGGTTCTAAAAGAATCCCTTAGCTTGTCTTCCCTGATGGCATGGCTAGGCTGGAGAGTGGGGGAAAGTCGGGGTTGGGCTCTAAACCAAGTATAAGCGAGAGCCTATCCATGGGATGTGGGTTTTTAACCTACAACCCACAACCATGGAATAAATGTGCCCCCTGAAAGATGCTTTGACTGTTTCCCTACATCCAGCACACACACGAAGATGTGTTCTGGTATTCTGAGTGTGGGGAAGTTCCTCAAACTGACAGCAGCACCTGGATTCTATTAGCATCCCTTAGCTTCTGTTCCCTGAGTGTTCTTTTAGGCCAGGCCATGAGGGAAAGCTGGGGGTTGGGCTTGGAGGCCACGAAGCAGTGAGTGCCCCCTGATCCATAGAGGAAGTACTTAGAGGACTTCTCCCTAAACGGAACACCTTTTCCTGCATTCATCTGGGTGCAGTGGGGCTGCACATCTCTCCCACACCTAAGAATGTGTTCTGGAATTCTGAGTGCAGGGATGTTCCTGCAACTGACAGCAGCGCCTGGGTTCTAATTGAATCCCTTTGCTTGTCTTCCCTGATGGAAAGCCTAGGCGGGAGTGCGGGGGAAAGTGTGGTTTGGGCTCCAAAACCAAGTATTTGCGATGACCTCTCTATGGTTTGTGGAGGTGTTTAAACTACATCCCTAACCTGGGAACACCTGTGCCCCCATAAAGATCCGTGGAGTCTGTTTCCACAACTCCAGCACACACACGAACACTTGCACAGTTATCCTGAGAGTGGGCAGCCTCCTCCAACTGAGAGCAGGGCCTTGGTTCTTATAAAATCGCTTAACTTGTCTACCCTGTATGGTTGCCTGATACGGAGTGCTGGGGAAAGGGTGGGTTGGGCTCTAAATCCAAGTATTAGCGAGTGCTTCTCCATGGGATTTGGAGGTTATTAACCAAAAGCCCACAACATGGGAATACCTGTGCTCCTTGAAAAAAGCGTGGACTCTGTATCCCCACCACCAGAACACACATGAAGAAGTTTTCTGCTATCCTGAGTGTGGGCTGGCAATTTCAGGTGACAGAAGCGGCTGGGTTCTAATAGAATCCCTTAGCTTGTAATCCCTGAGTGTTTCCCTAGGACTGACTCTGAGAGAAACCTGGGGGTTGGGCTTTGAGGCCAAATAGTAGCGAGTGTCCCCGATGGACTGAGGAAGTATTTAGATGAATTCTCCATAAAGGGAAACACCTGAGCACCCATTCATCTGCGTGGAGTGGGGCTTCAAATCTCCCCACCACACAAGGTTGGGTTCCAGTATCCTGAGGGTGGGGTAGTTCCTCCAACTGACATCAGCGTCTTGGTTTGAATAGAATCCATTTGCTTGTCTTCCCTGATGGTTTGCCTAGGCCAGTGTGTGGTTGAAAGTGGGATTTGGGATCTAAAACTAAGTATTAGCGTGTGCCTCTCCATGGGTAGTGGAGATGTTTAAACTGCAACCCACAACTTGGGAATTACTGTGACCCCTGAAAAATGCGTGTGCTATGTTTCCCCACGTCCAGCACACACAGGAAGAAGTGTTCTGGGGTTGTGAGTGTGGGGAGGTTCCTCCAACAGACAGCAGCACCTGGGTTGTAATAGAATCCCTTAGCTTGACTTCCTTAAGTGTTTTCCTAGGCCTAGCAGTAAGCGATGGTTGGGGATGGGCTCTAAAGCCAAGTATTAGCGAGTGCATCTCTGTGGGTAGTGGAGGGTTTTAAACTACTTCCCCAACCTTGGAACACCTGTGCCCCATAAAGATGCGTGGAATCTGTTTCCCCACCTCCAGCACACACACGGAGACGTGCTCAGGTATCCTGATTGTGGGGAGGCTCCTCCAAATGACAGCAGCGCCTGGGTTCAAAAAGAATCCCTTAGCTTGTCTTCCCTGATGGCATGCCTAGGCTGGAGAGTGGGGTAAAGTGGAGTTTGGGCTCTAAACCAAGTATAAGCGAGAGCCTATCCATGGCATGTGGGTTTTTAACCTACAACCCACAACCATGGAATAAATGTGCCCCCTGAAAGATGCTTTGACTGTTTCCCTACATCCAGCACACACACGAAGATGTGTTCTTGTATTCGGAGTGTGGGGAAGTTCCTCAAACTGACAGCAGCACCTGGATTCTATTAGTATCCCTTAGCTTCTGTTCCCTGAGTGTTCTTTTAGGCCAGGCCATGAGGGAAAGCTGGGGGTTGGGCTTGGAGGCCACGTAGCAGTGAGTGCCCCCTGATCCATTGAGGAAGTACTTAGAGGACTTGTCCCTAAAGGGAACACCTTTTCCTGCATTCATCTGGGTGCAGTGGGGCTGCACAACTCTCCCACACCTAAGAATGTGTTCTGGAATTCTGAGTGCAGGGAAGTTCCTCCAACTGACAGCAGCGCCTGGGTTCTAATTGAATCCCTTTGCTTGTCTTCCCTGATGGAAAGCCTAGGCGGGAGTGCGGGGGAAAGTGTGGTTTGGGCTCCAAAACCAAGTATTGGTGATGACCTCTCTATGGTTTGTGGAGGTGTTTAAACTACATCCCTAACCTGGGAACACCTGTGCCCCCATAAAGATCCGTGGAGTCTGTTTCCACACCTCCAGCACACACACGAACACTTGCACAGTTATCCTGAGAGTGGGCAGCCTCCTCCAACTGAGAGCAGGGCCTTGGTTCTTATATAATCGCTTAACTTGTCTACCCTGTTTGGTTGCCTGATACGGAGTGCTGGGGAAAGGGTGGGTTGGGCTCTAAATCCAAGTATTAGCGAGTGCTTCTCCATGGGATTTGGAGGTTATTATCCTAAAGCCCACAACATGGGAATACCTGTGCTCCTTGGAAAAAGCGTGGACTCTGTATCCCCACCACCAGAACACACATGAAGAAGTTTTCTGCTATCCTGAGTGTGGGCTGGCAATTTCAGGTGACAGAAGCGGCTGGGTTCTAATAGAATCCCTTAGCTTGTAATACCTGAGTGTTTCCCTAGGACTGACTCTGAGAGAAACCTGGGGGTTGGGCTTTGAGGCCAAATAGTAGCGAGTGTCCCCGATGGACTGAGGAAGTATTTAGATGAATTCTCCATAAAGGGAAACACCGGAGCACCCATTCATCTGCGGGGAGTGGGGCTTCAAATCTCCCCACCACACAAGGTTGGGTTCCAGTATCCTGAGGGTGGGGTAGTTCCTCCAACTGACATCAGCGTCTTGGTTTGAAAAGAATCCCTTTGCTTGTCTTCCCTGATGGTTTGCCTAGGCCAGTGTGTGGTTGAAAGTGGGATTTGGGATCTAAAACTAAGTATTAGCGTGTGCCTCTCCATGGGTAGTGGAGATGTTTAAACTACAACCCACAACTTGGGAATTACTGTGACCCCTGAAAAATGCGTGTGCTATGTTTCCCCACGTCCAGCACACACAGGAAGAAGTTTTCTGGGTTTCTGAGTGTGGGGAGTTTCCTCCAACAGACAGCAGCACCTGGGTTGTAATAGAATCCCTTAGCTTGACTTCCCTAAGTGTTTTCCTAGGCCTAGCAGTAAGCGATGGTGGGGGATGGGCTCTAAAGCCAAGTATTAGCGAGTGCGTCTCTATGCGTAGTGGAGGGTTTTAAACTACTTCCCCAACCTTGGAACACCTGGGCCCCATAAAGATGAGTGGAATCTGTTTCTCCACCTCCAGCACACACACGGAGACGTGCTCAGGTATCCTGATTGTGGGGAGGCTCCTCCCAATGACAGCAGCGCCTGGGTTCTAAAGAATCCCTTAGCTTGTATTCCCTGATGGCATGGCTAGGCTGGAGAGTGGGGGAAAGTGGGGGTTGGGCTCTAAACCAAGTATTAGCGAGAGCCTATCCATGGGATGTGGGTTTTTAACCTACAACCCACAACCATGGAATAAATGTGCCCCCTGAAAGATGCTTTGACTGTTTCCCTACATCCAGCACACACACGAAGATGTGTTCTTGTATTCTGAGTGTGGGGAAGTTCCTCAAACTGACAGCAGCACCTGGATTCTATTAGTATCCCTTAGCTTCTGATCCCTGAGTGTTCTTTTAGGCCAGGCCATGAGGGAAAGCTGGGGGTTGGGCTTGGAGGCCACGTAGCAGTGAGTGCCCCCTGATCCATTGAGGAAGTACTTAGAGGACTTGTCCCTAAAGGGAACACCTTTTCCTGCATTCATCTGGGTGCAGTGGGGCTGCACAACTCTCCCACACCTAAGAATGTGTTCTGGAATTCTGAGTGCAGGGAAGTTCCTCCAACTGACAGCAGCGCCTGGGTTCTAATTGAATCCCTTTGCTTGTCTTCCCTGATGGAAAGCCTAGGCGGGAGTGCGGGGGAAAGTGTGGTTTGGGCTCCAAAACCAAGTATTGGTGATGACCTCTCTATGGTTTGTGGAGGTGTTTAAACTACATCCCTAACCTGGGAACACCTGTGCCCCCATAAAGATCCGTGGAGTCTGTTTCCACACCTCCAGCACACACACGAACACTTGCACAGTTATCCTGAGAGTGGGCAGCCTCCTCCAACTGAGAGCAGGGCCTTGGTTCTTATATAATCGCTTAACTTGTCTACCCTGTTTGGTTGCCTGATACGGAGTGCTGGGGAAAGGGTGGGTTGGGCTCTAAATCCAAGTATTAGCGAGTGCTTCTCCATGGGATTTGGAGGTTATTATCCTAAAGCCCACAACATGGGAATACCTGTGCTCCTTGGAAAAAGCGTGGACTCTGTATCCCCACCACCAGAACACACATGAAGAAGTTTTCTGCTATCCTGAGTGTGGGCTGGCAATTTCAGGTGACAGAAGCGGCTGGGTTCTAATAGAATCCCTTAGCTTGTAATACCTGAGTGTTTCCCTAGGACTGACTCTGAGAGAAACCTGGGGGTTGGGCTTTGAGGCCAAATAGTAGCGAGTGTCCCCGATGGACTGAGGAAGTATTTAGATGAATTCTCCATAAAGGGAAACACCGGAGCACACATTCATCTGCGGGGAGTGGGGCTTCAAATCTCCCCACCACACAAGGTTGGGTTCCAGTATCCTGAGGGTGGGGTAGTTCCTCCAACTGACATCAGCGTCTTGGTTTGAAAAGAATCCCTTTGCTTGTCTTCCCTGATGGTTTGCCTAGGCCAGTGTGTGGTTGAAAGTGGGATTTGGGATCTAAATCTAAGTATTAGCGTGTGCCTCTCCATGGGTAGTGGAGATGTTTAAACTACAACCCACAACTTGGGAATTACTGTGACCCCTGAAAAATGTGTGTGCTATGTTTCCCCACGTCCAGCACACACAGGAAGATATTTTCTGGGGTTCTGAGAGTGGGGAGGTTCCTCCAAAAGACAGCAGCACCTGGGTTGTAATAGAATCCCTTAGCTTGACTTCCATAAGTGTTTTCCTAGGCCTAGCAGTAAGCGATGGTGGGGGATGGGCTCTAAAGCCAAGTATTAGCGAGTGCGTCTCTGTGCGTAGTGGAGGGTTTTAAACTACTTCCCCAACCTTTAAACACCTGTGCCCCATAAAGATGCGTGGAATCTGTTTCCCCACCTCCAGCACACACACGGAGACGTGCTCAGGTATCCTGATTGTGGGGAGGCTCCTCCAAATGACAGCAGCGCCTGGGTTCTAAAAGAATCCCTTAGCTTGTCTTCCCTGATGGCATGGCTAGGCTGGAGAGTGGGGGAAAGTGGGGGTTGGGCTCTAAACCAAGTATTAGCGAGAGCCTATCCATGGGATGTGGGTTTTTAACCTACAACCCACAACCATGGAATAAATGTGCCCCCTGAAAGATGCTTTGACTGTTTCCCTACATCCAGCACACACACGAAGATGTGTTCTTGTATTCTGAGTGTGGGGAAGTTCCTCAAACTGACAGCAGCACCTGGATTCTATTAGTATCCCTTAGCTTCTGTTCCCTGAGTGTTCTTTTAGGCCAGGCCATGTGGGAAAGCTGGGGGTTGGGCTTGGAGGCCACGTAGCAGTGAGTGCCCCCTGATCCATTGAGGAAGTACTTAGAGGACTTCTCCCTAAAGGGAACACCTTTTCCTGCATTCATCTGGGTGCAGTGGGGCTGCACAACTCTCCCACACCTAAGAATGTGTTCTGGAATTCTGAGTGCAGGGAAGTTCCTCCAACTGACAGCAGCGCCTGGGTTCTAATTGAATCCCTTTGCTTGTCTTCCCTGATGGAAAGCCTAGGCGGGAGTGCGGGGGAAAGTGTGGTTTGGGCTCCAAAACCAAGTATTGGCGATGACCTCTCTATGGTTTGTGGAGGTGTTTAAACTACATCCCTAACCTGGGAACACCTGTGCCCCCATAAAGATCCGTGGAGTCTGTTTCCACACCTCCAGCACACACACGAACACTTGCACAGTTATCCTGAGAGTGGGCAGCCTCCTCCAACTGAGAGCAGGGCCTTGGTTCTTATAAAATCGCTTAACTTGTCTACCCTGTTTGGTTGCCTGATACGGAGTGCTGGGGAAAGGGTGGGTTGGGCTCTAAATCCAAGTATTAGCGAGTGCTTCTCCATGGGATTTGGAGGTTATTAACCAAAAGCCCACAACATGGGAATACCTGTGCTCCTTGAAAAAAGCGTGGACTCTGTATCCCCACCACCAGAACACACATGAAGAAGTTTTCTGCTATCCTGAGTGTGGGCTGGCAATTTCAGGTGACAGAAGCGGCTGGGTTCTAATAGAATCCCTTAGCTTGTAATACCTGAGTGTTTCCCTAGGACTGACTCTGAGAGAAACCTGGGGGTTGGGCTTTGAGGCCAAATAGTAGCGAGTGTCCCCGATGGACTGAGGAAGTATTTAGATGAATTCTCCATAAAGGGAAACACCTGAGCACCCATTCATCTGCGAGGAGTGGGGCTTCAAATCTCTCCACCACACAAGGTTGGGTTCCAGTATCCTGAGGGTGGGGTAGTTCCTCCAACTGATATCAGCATCTTGGTTTTAATAGAATCCCTTTGCTTATCATCCCTGATGGTTTGCCTAGGCCAGTGTGTGGTTGAAAGTGGGATTTGGGATCTAAAACTAAGTATTAGCGTGTGCCTCTCCATGGGTAGTGGAGATGTTTAAACTACAACCCACAACTTGGGAATTACTGTGACCCCTGAAAAATGCGTGTGCTATGTTTCCCCACGTCCAGCACACACAGGAAGAAGTTTTCTGGGGTTCTGAGTGTGGGGAGTTTCCTCCAACAGACAGCAGCACCTGGGTTGTAATAGAATCCCTTAGCTTGACTTCCCTAAGTGTTTTCCTAGGCCTAGCAGTAAGCGATGGTGGGGGATGGGCTCTAAAGCCAAGTATTAGCGAGTGCGTCTCTATGCGTAGTGGAGGGTTTTAAACTACTTCCCCAACCTTGGAACACCTGGGCCCCATAAAGATGAGTGGAATCTGTTTCTCCACCTCCAGCACACACACGGAGACGTGCTCAGGTATCCTGATTGTGGGGAGGCTCCTCCCAATGACAGCAGCGCCTGGGTTCTAAAGAATCCCTTAGCTTGTATTCCCTGATGGCATGGCTAGGCTGGAGAGTGGGGGAAAGTGGGGGTTGGGCTCTAAACCAAGTATTAGCGAGAGCCTATCCATGGGATGTGGGTTTTTAACCTACAACCCACAACCATGGAATAAATGTGCCCCCTGAAAGATGCTTTGACTGTTTCCCTACATCCAGCACACACACGAAGATGTGTTCTTGTATTCTGAGTGTGGGGAAGTTCCTCAAACTGACAGCAGCACCTGGATTCTATTAGTATCCCTTAGCTTCTGATCCCTGAGTGTTCTTTTAGGCCAGGCCATGTGGGAAAGCTGGGGGTTGGGCTTGGAGGCCACGTAGCAGTGAGTGCCCCCTGATCCATTGAGGAAGTACTTAGAGGACTTCTCCCTAAAGGGAACACCTTTTCCTGCATTCATCTGGGTGCAGTGGGGCTGCACAACTCTCCCACACCTAAGAATGTGTTCTGGAATTCTGAGTGCAGGGAAGTTCCTCCAACTGACAGCAGCGCCTGGGTTCTAATTGAATCCCTTTGCTTGTCTTCCCTGATGGAAAGCCTAGGCGGGAGTGCGGGGGAAAGTGTGGTTTGGGCTCCAAAACCAAGTATTTGCGATGACGTCTCTATGGTTTGTGGAGGTTTTTAAACTACATCCCTAACCTGGGAACACCTGTGCCGCCATTATGATCCGTGGAGTCTGTTTCCACACCTACAGCACACACACAAACACTTGCACAGTTATCCTGAGAGTGGGCAGCCTCCTCCAACTGAGAGCAGGGCCTTGGTTCTTATAAAATCGCTTAACTTGTCTACCCTGTTTGGTTGCCTGATACGGAGTGCTGGGGAAAGGGTGGGTTGGGCTCTAAATCCAAGTATTAGCGAGTGCTTCTCCATGGGATTTGGAGGTTATTAACCAATAGCCCACAGCATGGGAATACCTGTGCTCCTTGAAAAAAGCGTGGACTCTGTATCCCCACAACCAGAACACACATGAAGGAGTTTTCTGCTATCCTGAGTGTGGGCTGGCAATTTCAGGTGACAGAAGCGGCTGGGTTCTAATAGAATCCCTTAGCTTGTAATCCCTGAGTGTTTCCCTAGGACTGACTCTGAGAGAGACCTGGGAGTTGGGCTTTGAGGCCAAATAGTAGCGAGTGTCCCCAATGGACTGAGGAAGTATTTAGATGAATTCTCCATAAAGGGAAACACCGGAGCACCCATTCATCTGCGGGGAGTGGGGCTTCAAATCTCCCCACCACACAAGGTTGGGTTCCAGTATCCTGAGGGTGGGGTAGTTCCTCCAACTGACATCAGCGTCTTGGTTTGAATAGAATCCCTTTGCTTGTCTTCCCTGATGGTTTGCCTAGGCCAGTGTGTGGTTGAAAGTGGGATTTGGGATCTAAAACTAAGTATTAGCGTGTGCCTCTCCATGGGTAGTGGAGATGTTTAAACTACAACCCACAACTTGGGAATTACTGTGACCCCTGAAAAATGCGTGTGCTATGTTTCCCCACGTCCAGCACACACAGGAAGAAGTGTTCTGGGGTTCTGAGTGTGGGGAGGTTCCTCCAACAGACAGCAGCACCTGGGTTGTAATAGAATCCCTTAGCTTGACTTCCCTAAGTGTTTTCCTAGGCCTAGCAGTAAGCGATGGTGGGGGATGGGCTCTAAAGCCAAGTATTAGCGAGTGCATCTCTGTGGGTAGTGGAGGGTTTTAAACTACTTCCCCAACCTTGGAACACCTGTGCCCCATAAAGATGCGTGGAATCTGTTTCCCCACCTCCAGCACACACACGGAGACGTGCTCAGGTATCCTGATTGTGGGGAGGCTCCTCCAAATGACAGCAGCGCCTGGGTTCTAAAAGAATCCCTTAGCTTGTCTTCCCTGATGGCAGGGCTAGGCTGGAGAGTGGGGGAAAGTCGGGGTTGGGCTCTAAACCAAGTATTAGCGAGAGCCTATCCATGGGATGTGGGTTTTTAACCTACAACCCACAACCATGGAATAAATGTGCCCCCTGAAAGATGCTTTGAGTGTTTCCCTACATCCAGCACACACACGAAGATGTGTTCTTGTATTCTGAGTGTGGGGAAGTTCCTCAAACTGACAGCAGCACCTGGATTCTATTAGTATCCCTTAGCTTCTGTTCCCTGAGTGTTCTTTTAGGCCAGGCCATGTGGGAAAGCTGGGGGTTGGGCTTGGAGGCCACGTAGCAGTGAGTGCCCCCTGATCCATTGAGGAAGTACTTAGAGGACTTCTCCCTAAAGGGAACACCTTTTCCTGCATTCATCTGGGTGCAGAGGGGCTGCACAACTCTCCCACACCTAAGAATGTGTTCTGGAATTCTGAGTGCAGGGAAGTTCCTCCAACTGACAGCAGCGCCTGGGTTCTAATTGAATCCCTTTGCTTGTCTTCCCTGATGGAAAGCCTAGGCGGGAGTGCGGGGGAAAGTGTGGTTTGGGCTCCAAAACCAAGTATTGGCGATGACCTCTCTATGGTTTGTGGAGGTGTTTAAACTACATCCCTAACCTGGGAACACCTGTGCCCCCATAAAGATCCGTGGAGTCTGTTTCCACACCTCCAGCACACACACGAACACTTGCACAGTTATCCTGAGAGTGGGCAGCCTCCTCCAACTGAGAGCAGGGCCTTGGTTCTTATAAAATCGCTTAACTTGTCTACCCTGTATGGTTGCCTGATACGGAGTGCTGGGGAAAGGGTGGGTTGGGCTCTAAATCCAAGTATTAGCGAGTGCTTCTCCATGGGATTTGGAGGTTATTAACCAAAAGCCCACAACATGGGAATACCTGTGCTCCTTGAAAAAAGCGTGGACTCTGTATCCCCACCACCAGAACACACATGAAGAAGTTTTCTGCTATCCTGAGTGTGGGCTGGCAATTTCAGGTGACAGAAGCGGCTGGGTTCTAATAGAATCCCTTAGCTTGTAATCCCTGAGTGTTTCCCTAGGACTGACTCTGAGAGAAACCTGGGGGTTGGGCTTTGAGGCCAAATAGTAGCGAGTGTCCCCGATGGACTGAGGAAGTATTTAGATGAATTCTCCATAAAGGGAAACACCTGAGCACCCATTCATCTGCGTGGAGTGGGGCTTCAAATCTCCCCACCACACAAGGTTGGGTTCCAGTATCCTGAGGGTGGGGTAGTTCCTCCAACTGACATCAGCGTCTTGGTTTGAATAGAATCCATTTGCTTGTCTTCCCTGATGGTTTGCCTAGGCCAGTGTGTGGTTGAAAGTGGGATTTGGGATCTAAAACTAAGTATTAGCGTGTGCCTCTCCATGGGTAGTGGAGATGTTTAAACTGCAACCCACAACTTGGGAATTACTGTGACCCCTGAAAAATGCGTGTGCTATGTTTCCCCACGTCCAGCACACACAGGAAGAAGTGTTCTGGGGTTGTGAGTGTGGGGAGGTTCCTCCAACAGACAGCAGCACCTGGGTTGTAATAGAATCCCTTAGCTTGACTTCCTTAAGTGTTTTCCTAGGCCTAGCAGTAAGCGATGGTTGGGGATGGGCTCTAAAGCCAAGTATTAGCGAGTGCATCTCTGTGGGTAGTGGAGGGTTTTAAACTACTTCCCCAACCTTGGAACACCTGTGCCCCATAAAGATGCGTGGAATCTGTTTCCCCACCTCCAGCACACACACGGAGACGTGCTCAGGTATCCTGATTGTGGGGAGGCTCCTCCAAATGACAGCAGCGCCTGGGTTCAAAAAGAATCCCTTAGCTTGTCTTCCCTGATGGCATGCCTAGGCTGGAGAGTGGGGTAAAGTGGAGTTTGGGCTCTAAACCAAGTATAAGCGAGAGCCTATCCATGGCATGTGGGTTTTTAACCTACAACCCACAACCATGGAATAAATGTGCCCCCTGAAAGATGCTTTGACTGTTTCCCTACATCCAGCACACACACGAAGATGTGTTCTTGTATTCGGAGTGTGGGGAAGTTCCTCAAACTGACAGCAGCACCTGGATTCTATTAGTATCCCTTAGCTTCTGTTCCCTGAGTGTTCTTTTAGGCCAGGCCATGAGGGAAAGCTGGGGGTTGGGCTTGGAGGCCACGTAGCAGTGAGTGCCCCCTGATCCATTGAGGAAGTACTTAGAGGACTTGTCCCTAAAGGGAACACCTTTTCCTGCATTCATCTGGGTGCAGTGGGGCTGCACAACTCTCCCACACCTAAGAATGTGTTCTGGAATTCTGAGTGCAGGGAAGTTCCTCCAACTGACAGCAGCGCCTGGGTTCTAATTGAATCCCTTTGCTTGTCTTCCCTGATGGAAAGCCTAGGCGGGAGTGCGGGGGAAAGTGTGGTTTGGGCTCCAAAACCAAGTATTGGTGATGACCTCTCTATGGTTTGTGGAGGTGTTTAAACTACATCCCTAACCTGGGAACACCTGTGCCCCCATAAAGATCCGTGGAGTCTGTTTCCACACCTCCAGCACACACACGAACACTTGCACAGTTATCCTGAGAGTGGGCAGCCTCCTCCAACTGAGAGCAGGGCCTTGGTTCTTATATAATCGCTTAACTTGTCTACCCTGTTTGGTTGCCTGATACGGAGTGCTGGGGAAAGGGTGGGTTGGGCTCTAAATCCAAGTATTAGCGAGTGCTTCTCCATGGGATTTGGAGGTTATTATCCTAAAGCCCACAACATGGGAATACCTGTGCTCCTTGGAAAAAGCGTGGACTCTGTATCCCCACCACCAGAACACACATGAAGAAGTTTTCTGCTATCCTGAGTGTGGGCTGGCAATTTCAGGTGACAGAAGCGGCTGGGTTCTAATAGAATCCCTTAGCTTGTAATACCTGAGTGTTTCCCTAGGACTGACTCTGAGAGAAACCTGGGGGTTGGGCTTTGAGGCCAAATAGTAGCGAGTGTCCCCGATGGACTGAGGAAGTATTTAGATGAATTCTCCATAAAGGGAAACACCGGAGCACCCATTCATCTGCGGGGAGTGGGGCTTCAAATCTCCCCACCACACAAGGTTGGGTTCCAGTATCCTGAGGGTGGGGTAGTTCCTCCAACTGACATCAGCGTCTTGGTTTGAAAAGAATCCCTTTGCTTGTCTTCCCTGATGGTTTGCCTAGGCCAGTGTGTGGTTGAAAGTGGGATTTGGGATCTAAAACTAAGTATTAGCGTGTGCCTCTCCATGGGTAGTGGAGATGTTTAAACTACAACCCACAACTTGGGAATTACTGTGACCCCTGAAAAATGCGTGTGCTATGTTTCCCCACGTCCAGCACACACAGGAAGAAGTTTTCTGGGGTTCTGAGTGTGGGGAGTTTCCTCCAACAGACAGCAGCACCTGGGTTGTAATAGAATCCCTTAGCTTGACTTCCCTAAGTGTTTTCCTAGGCCTAGCAGTAAGCGATGGTGGGGGATGGGCTCTAAAGCCAAGTATTAGCGAGTGCGTCTCTATGCGTAGTGGAGGGTTTTAAACTACTTCCCCAACCTTGGAACACCTGGGCCCCATAAAGATGAGTGGAATCTGTTTCTCCACCTCCAGCACACACACGGAGACGTGCTCAGGTATCCTGATTGTGGGGAGGCTCCTCCCAATGACAGCAGCGCCTGGGTTCTAAAGAATCCCTTAGCTTGTATTCCCTGATGGCATGGCTAGGCTGGAGAGTGGGGGAAAGTGGGGGTTGGGCTCTAAACCAAGTATTAGCGAGAGCCTATCCATGGGATGTGGGTTTTTAACCTACAACCCACAACCATGGAATAAATGTGCCCCCTGAAAGATGCTTTGACTGTTTCCCTACATCCAGCACACACACGAAGATGTGTTCTTGTATTCTGAGTGTGGGGAAGTTCCTCAAACTGACAGCAGCACCTGGATTCTATTAGTATCCCTTAGCTTCTGATCCCTGAGTGTTCTTTTAGGCCAGGCCATGAGGGAAAGCTGGGGGTTGGGCTTGGAGGCCACGTAGCAGTGAGTGCCCCCTGATCCATTGAGGAAGTACTTAGAGGACTTGTCCCTAAAGGGAACACCTTTTCCTGCATTCATCTGGGTGCAGTGGGGCTGCACAACTCTCCCACACCTAAGAATGTGTTCTGGAATTCTGAGTGCAGGGAAGTTCCTCCAACTGACAGCAGCGCCTGGGTTCTAATTGAATCCCTTTGCTTGTCTTCCCTGATGGAAAGCCTAGGCGGGAGTGCGGGGGAAAGTGTGGTTTGGGCTCCAAAACCAAGTATTGGTGATGACCTCTCTATGGTTTGTGGAGGTGTTTAAACTACATCCCTAACCTGGGAACACCTGTGCCCCCATAAAGATCCGTGGAGTCTGTTTCCACACCTCCAGCACACACACGAACACTTGCACAGTTATCCTGAGAGTGGGCAGCCTCCTCCAACTGAGAGCAGGGCCTTGGTTCTTATATAATCGCTTAACTTGTCTACCCTGTTTGGTTGCCTGATACGGAGTGCTGGGGAAAGGGTGGGTTGGGCTCTAAATCCAAGTATTAGCGAGTGCTTCTCCATGGGATTTGGAGGTTATTATCCTAAAGCCCACAACATGGGAATACCTGTGCTCCTTGGAAAAAGCGTGGACTCTGTATCCCCACCACCAGAACACACATGAAGAAGTTTTCTGCTATCCTGAGTGTGGGCTGGCAATTTCAGGTGACAGAAGCGGCTGGGTTCTAATAGAATCCCTTAGCTTGTAATACCTGAGTGTTTCCCTAGGACTGACTCTGAGAGAAACCTGGGGGTTGGGCTTTGAGGCCAAATAGTAGCGAGTGTCCCCGATGGACTGAGGAAGTATTTAGATGAATTCTCCATAAAGGGAAACACCGGAGCACCCATTCATCTGCGGGGAGTGGGGCTTCAAATCTCCCCACCACACAAGGTTGGGTTCCAGTATCCTGAGGGTGGGGTAGTTCCTCCAACTGACATCAGCGTCTTGGTTTGAAAAGAATCCCTTTGCTTGTCTTCCCTGATGGTTTGCCTAGGCCAGTGTGTGGTTGAAAGTGGGATTTGGGATCTAAATCTAAGTATTAGCGTGTGCCTCTCCATGGGTAGTGGAGATGTTTAAACTACAACCCACAACTTGGGAATTACTGTGACCCCTGAAAAATGTGTGTGCTATGTTTCCCCACGTCCAGCACACACAGGAAGATATTTTCTGGGGTTCTGAGAGTGGGGAGGTTCCTCCAAAAGACAGCAGCACCTGGGTTGTAATAGAATCCCTTAGCTTGACTTCCATAAGTGTTTTCCTAGGCCTAGCAGTAAGCGATGGTGGGGGATGGGCTCTAAAGCCAAGTATTAGCGAGTGCGTCTCTGTGCGTAGTGGAGGGTTTTAAACTACTTCCCCAACCTTTAAACACCTGTGCCCCATAAAGATGCGTGGAATCTGTTTCCCCACCTCCAGCACACACACGGAGACGTGCTCAGGTATCCTGATTGTGGGGAGGCTCCTCCAAATGACAGCAGCGCCTGGGTTCTAAAAGAATCCCTTAGCTTGTCTTCCCTGATGGCATGGCTAGGCTGGAGAGTGGGGGAAAGTGGGGGTTGGGCTCTAAACCAAGTATTAGCGAGAGCCTATCCATGGGATGTGGGTTTTTAACCTACAACCCACAACCATGGAATAAATGTGCCCCCTGAAAGATGCTTTGACTGTTTCCCTACATCCAGCACACACACGAAGATGTGTTCTTGTATTCTGAGTGTGGGGAAGTTCCTCAAACTGACAGCAGCACCTGGATTCTATTAGTATCCCTTAGCTTCTGTTCCCTGAGTGTTCTTTTAGGCCAGGCCATGTGGGAAAGCTGGGGGTTGGGCTTGGAGGCCACGTAGCAGTGAGTGCCCCCTGATCCATTGAGGAAGTACTTAGAGGACTTCTCCCTAAAGGGAACACCTTTTCCTGCATTCATCTGGGTGCAGTGGGGCTGCACAACTCTCCCACACCTAAGAATGTGTTCTGGAATTCTGAGTGCAGGGAAGTTCCTCCAACTGACAGCAGCGCCTGGGTTCTAATTGAATCCCTTTGCTTGTCTTCCCTGATGGAAAGCCTAGGCGGGAGTGCGGGGGAAAGTGTGGTTTGGGCTCCAAAACCAAGTATTGGCGATGACCTCTCTATGGTTTGTGGAGGTGTTTAAACTACATCCCTAACCTGGGAACACCTGTGCCCCCATAAAGATCCGTGGAGTCTGTTTCCACACCTCCAGCACACACACGAACACTTGCACAGTTATCCTGAGAGTGGGCAGCCTCCTCCAACTGAGAGCAGGGCCTTGGTTCTTATAAAATCGCTTAACTTGTCTACCCTGTTTGGTTGCCTGATACGGAGTGCTGGGGAAAGGGTGGGTTGGGCTCTAAATCCAAGTATTAGCGAGTGCTTCTCCATGGGATTTGGAGGTTATTAACCAAAAGCCCACAACATGGGAATACCTGTGCTCCTTGAAAAAAGCGTGGACTCTGTATCCCCACCACCAGAACACACATGAAGAAGTTTTCTGCTATCCTGAGTGTGGGCTGGCAATTTCAGGTGACAGAAGCGGCTGGGTTCTAATAGAATCCCTTAGCTTGTAATACCTGAGTGTTTCCCTAGGACTGACTCTGAGAGAAACCTGGGGGTTGGGCTTTGAGGCCAAATAGTAGCGAGTGTCCCCGATGGACTGAGGAAGTATTTAGATGAATTCTCCATAAAGGGAAACACCTGAGCACCCATTCATCTGCGAGGAGTGGGGCTTCAAATCTCTCCACCACACAAGGTTGGGTTCCAGTATCCTGAGGGTGGGGTAGTTCCTCCAACTGATATCAGCATCTTGGTTTTAATAGAATCCCTTTGCTTATCTTCCCTGATGGTTTGCCTAGGCCAGTGTGTGGTTGAAAGTGGGATTTGGGATCTAAAACTAAGTATTAGCGTGTGCCTCTCCATGGGTAGTGGAGATGTTTAAACTACAACCCACAACTTGGGAATTACTGTGACCCCTGAAAAATGCGTGTGCTATGTTTCCCCACGTCCAGCACACACAGGAAGAAGTTTTCTGGGGTTCTGAGTGTGGGGAGTTTCCTCCAACAGACAGCAGCACCTGGGTTGTAATAGAATCCCTTAGCTTGACTTCCCTAAGTGTTTTCCTAGGCCTAGCAGTAAGCGATGGTGGGGGATGGGCTCTAAAGCCAAGTATTAGCGAGTGCGTCTCTATGCGTAGTGGAGGGTTTTAAACTACTTCCCCAACCTTGGAACACCTGGGCCCCATAAAGATGAGTGGAATCTGTTTCTCCACCTCCAGCACACACACGGAGACGTGCTCAGGTATCCTGATTGTGGGGAGGCTCCTCCCAATGACAGCAGCGCCTGGGTTCTAAAGAATCCCTTAGCTTGTATTCCCTGATGGCATGGCTAGGCTGGAGAGTGGGGGAAAGTGGGGGTTGGGCTCTAAACCAAGTATTAGCGAGAGCCTATCCATGGGATGTGGGTTTTTAACCTACAACCCACAACCATGGAATAAATGTGCCCCCTGAAAGATGCTTTGACTGTTTCCCTACATCCAGCACACACACGAAGATGTGTTCTTGTATTCTGAGTGTGGGGAAGTTCCTCAAACTGACAGCAGCACCTGGATTCTATTAGTATCCCTTAGCTTCTGATCCCTGAGTGTTCTTTTAGGCCAGGCCATGTGGGAAAGCTGGGGGTTGGGCTTGGAGGCCACGTAGCAGTGAGTGCCCCCTGATCCATTGAGGAAGTACTTAGAGGACTTCTCCCTAAAGGGAACACCTTTTCCTGCATTCATCTGGGTGCAGTGGGGCTGCACAACTCTCCCACACCTAAGAATGTGTTCTGGAATTCTGAGTGCAGGGAAGTTCCTCCAACTGACAGCAGCGCCTGGGTTCTAATTGAATCCCTTTGCTTGTCTTCCCTGATGGAAAGCCTAGGCGGGAGTGCGGGGGAAAGTGTGGTTTGGGCTCCAAAACCAAGTATTTGCGATGACGTCTCTATGGTTTGTGGAGGTTTTTAAACTACATCCCTAACCTGGGAACACCTGTGCCGCCATTATGATCCGTGGAGTCTGTTTCCACACCTACAGCACACACACAAACACTTGCACAGTTATCCTGAGAGTGGGCAGCCTCCTCCAACTGAGAGCAGGGCCTTGGTTCTTATAAAATCGCTTAACTTGTCTACCCTGTTTGGTTGCCTGATACGGAGTGCTGGGGAAAGGGTGGGTTGGGCTCTAAATCCAAGTATTAGCGAGTGCTTCTCCATGGGATTTGGAGGTTATTAACCAATAGCCCACAGCATGGGAATACCTGTGCTCCTTGAAAAAAGCGTGGACTCTGTATCCCCACAACCAGAACACACATGAAGGAGTTTTCTGCTATCCTGAGTGTGGGCTGGCAATTTCAGGTGACAGAAGCGGCTGGGTTCTAATAGAATCCCTTAGCTTGTAATCCCTGAGTGTTTCCCTAGGACTGACTCTGAGAGAGACCTGGGAGTTGGGCTTTGAGGCCAAATAGTAGCGAGTGTCCCCAATGGACTGAGGAAGTATTTAGATGAATTCTCCATAAAGGGAAACACCGGAGCACCCATTCATCTGCGGGGAGTGGGGCTTCAAATCTCCCCACCACACAAGGTTGGGTTCCAGTATCCTGAGGGTGGGGTAGTTCCTCCAACTGACATCAGCGTCTTGGTTTGAATAGAATCCCTTTGCTTGTCTTCCCTGATGGTTTGCCTAGGCCAGTGTGTGGTTGAAAGTGGGATTTGGGATCTAAAACTAAGTATTAGCGTGTGCCTCTCCATGGGTAGTGGAGATGTTTAAACTACAACCCACAACTTGGGAATTACTGTGACCCCTGAAAAATGCGTGTGCTATGTTTCCCCACGTCCAGCACACACAGGAAGAAGTGTTCTGGGGTTCTGAGTGTGGGGAGGTTCCTCCAACAGACAGCAGCACCTGGGTTGTAATAGAATCCCTTAGCTTGACTTCCCTAAGTGTTTTCCTAGGCCTAGCAGTAAGCGATGGTGGGGGATGGGCTCTAAAGCCAAGTATTAGCGAGTGCATCTCTGTGGGTAGTGGAGGGTTTTAAACTACTTCCCCAACCTTGGAACACCTGTGCCCCATAAAGATGCGTGGAATCTGTTTCCCCACCTCCAGCACACACACGGAGACGTGCTCAGGTATCCTGATTGTGGGGAGGCTCCTCCAAATGACAGCAGCGCCTGGGTTCTAAAAGAATCCCTTAGCTTGTCTTCCCTGATGGCAGGGCTAGGCTGGAGAGTGGGGGAAAGTCGGGGTTGGGCTCTAAACCAAGTATTAGCGAGAGCCTATCCATGGGATGTGGGTTTTTAACCTACAACCCACAACCATGGAATAAATGTGCCCCCTGAAAGATGCTTTGAGTGTTTCCCTACATCCAGCACACACACGAAGATGTGTTCTTGTATTCTGAGTGTGGGGAAGTTCCTCAAACTGACAGCAGCACCTGGATTCTATTAGTATCCCTTAGCTTCTGTTCCCTGAGTGTTCTTTTAGGCCAGGCCATGTGGGAAAGCTGGGGGTTGGGCTTGGAGGCCACGTAGCAGTGAGTGCCCCCTGATCCATTGAGGAAGTACTTAGAGGACTTCTCCCTAAAGGGAACACCTTTTCCTGCATTCATCTGGGTGCAGAGGGGCTGCACAACTCTCCCACACCTAAGAATGTGTTCTGGAATTCTGAGTGCAGGGAAGTTCCTCCAACTGACAGCAGCGCCTGGGTTCTAATTGAATCCCTTTGCTTGTCTTCCCTGATGGAAAGCCTAGGCGGGAGTGCGGGGGAAAGTGTGGTTTGGGCTCCAAAACCAAGTATTGGCGATGACCTCTCTATGGTTTGTGGAGGTGTTTAAACTACATCCCTAACCTGGGAACACCTGTGCCCCCATAAAGATCCGTGGAGTCTGTTTCCACACCTCCAGCACACACACGAACACTTGCACAGTTATCCTGAGAGTGGGCAGCCTCCTCCAACTGAGAGCAGGGCCTTGGTTCTTATAAAATCGCTTAACTTGTCTACCCTGTTTGGTTGCCTGATACGGAGTGCTGGGGAAAGGGTGGGTTGGGCTCTAAATCCAAGTATTAGCGAGTGCTTCTCCATGGGATTTGGAGGTTATTAACCAAAAGCCCACAACATGGGAATACCTGTGCTCCTTGAAAAAAGCGTGGACTCTGTATCCCCACCACCAGAACACACATGAAGAAGTTTTCTGCTATCCTGAGTGTGGGCTGGCAATTTCAGGTGACAGAAGCGGCTGGGTTCTAATAGAATCCCTTAGCTTGTAATACCTGAGTGTTTCCCTAGGACTGACTCTGAGAGAAACCTGGGGGTTGGGCTTTGAGGCCAAATAGTAGCGAGTGTCCCCGATGGACTGAGGAAGTATTTAGATGAATTCTCCATAAAGGGAAACACCTGAGCACCCATTCATCTGCGAGGAGTGGGGCTTCAAATCTCTCCACCACACAAGGTTGGGTTCCAGTATCCTGAGGGTGGGGTAGTTCCTCCAACTGATATCAGCATCTTGGTTTTAATAGAATCCCTTTGCTTATCTTCCCTGATGGTTTGCCTAGGCCAGTGTGTGGTTGAAAGTGGGATTTGGGATCTAAAACTAAGTATTAGCGTGTGCCTCTCCATGGGTAGTGGAGATGTTTAAACTACAACCCACAACTTGGGAATTACTGTGACCCCTGAAAAATGCGTGTGCTATGTTTCCCCACGTCCAGCACACACAGGAAGAAGTTTTCTGGGGTTCTGAGTGTGGGGAGTTTCCTCCAACAGACAGCAGCACCTGGGTTGTAATAGAATCCCTTAGCTTGACTTCCCTAAGTGTTTTCCTAGGCCTAGCAGTAAGCGATGGTGGGGGATGGGCTCTAAAGCCAAGTATTAGCGAGTGCGTCTCTATGCGTAGTGGAGGGTTTTAAACTACTTCCCCAACCTTGGAACACCTGGGCCCCATAAAGATGAGTGGAATCTGTTTCTCCACCTCCAGCACACACACGGAGACGTGCTCAGGTATCCTGATTGTGGGGAGGCTCCTCCCAATGACAGCAGCGCCTGGGTTCTAAAGAATCCCTTAGCTTGTATTCCCTGATGGCATGGCTAGGCTGGAGAGTGGGGGAAAGTGGGGGTTGGGCTCTAAACCAAGTATTAGCGAGAGCCTATCCATGGGATGTGGGTTTTTAACCTACAACCCACAACCATGGAATAAATGTGCCCCCTGAAAGATGCTTTGACTGTTTCCCTACATCCAGCACACACACGAAGATGTGTTCTTGTATTCTGAGTGTGGGGAAGTTCCTCAAACTGACAGCAGCACCTGGATTCTATTAGTATCCCTTAGCTTCTGATCCCTGAGTGTTCTTTTAGGCCAGGCCATGTGGGAAAGCTGGGGGTTGGGCTTGGAGGCCACGTAGCAGTGAGTGCCCCCTGATCCATTGAGGAAGTACTTAGAGGACTTCTCCCTAAAGGGAACACCTTTTCCTGCATTCATCTGGGTGCAGTGGGGCTGCACAACTCTCCCACACCTAAGAATGTGTTCTGGAATTCTGAGTGCAGGGAAGTTCCTCCAACTGACAGCAGCGCCTGGGTTCTAATTGAATCCCTTTGCTTGTCTTCCCTGATGGAAAGCCTAGGCGGGAGTGCGGGGGAAAGTGTGGTTTGGGCTCCAAAACCAAGTATTTGCGATGACGTCTCTATGGTTTGTGGAGGTTTTTAAACTACATCCCTAACCTGGGAACACCTGTGCCGCCATTATGATCCGTGGAGTCTGTTTCCACACCTACAGCACACACACAAACACTTGCACAGTTATCCTGAGAGTGGGCAGCCTCCTCCAACTGAGAGCAGGGCCTTGGTTCTTATAAAATCGCTTAACTTGTCTACCCTGTTTGGTTGCCTGATACGGAGTGCTGGGGAAAGGGTGGGTTGGGCTCTAAATCCAAGTATTAGCGAGTGCTTCTCCATGGGATTTGGAGGTTATTAACCAATAGCCCACAGCATGGGAATACCTGTGCTCCTTGAAAAAAGCGTGGACTCTGTATCCCCACAACCAGAACACACATGAAGGAGTTTTCTGCTATCCTGAGTGTGGGCTGGCAATTTCAGGTGACAGAAGCGGCTGGGTTCTAATAGAATCCCTTAGCTTGTAATCCCTGAGTGTTTCCCTAGGACTGACTCTGAGAGAGACCTGGGAGTTGGGCTTTGAGGCCAAATAGTAGCGAGTGTCCCCAATGGACTGAGGAAGTATTTAGATGAATTCTCCATAAAGGGAAACACCGGAGCACCCATTCATCTGCGGGGAGTGGGGCTTCAAATCTCCCCACCACACAAGGTTGGGTTCCAGTATCCTGAGGGTGGGGTAGTTCCTCCAACTGACATCAGCGTCTTGGTTTGAATAGAATCCCTTTGCTTGTCTTCCCTGATGGTTTGCCTAGGCCAGTGTGTGGTTGAAAGTGGGATTTGGGATCTAAAACTAAGTATTAGCGTGTGCCTCTCCATGGGTAGTGGAGATGTTTAAACTACAACCCACAACTTGGGAATTACTGTGACCCCTGAAAAATGCGTGTGCTATGTTTCCCCACGTCCAGCACACACAGGAAGAAGTGTTCTGGGGTTCTGAGTGTGGGGAGGTTCCTCCAACAGACAGCAGCACCTGGGTTGTAATAGAATCCCTTAGCTTGACTTCCCTAAGTGTTTTCCTAGGCCTAGCAGTAAGCGATGGTGGGGGATGGGCTCTAAAGCCAAGTATTAGCGAGTGCATCTCTGTGGGTAGTGGAGGGTTTTAAACTACTTCCCCAACCTTGGAACACCTGTGCCCCATAAAGATGCGTGGAATCTGTTTCCCCACCTCCAGCACACACACGGAGACGTGCTCAGGTATCCTGATTGTGGGGAGGCTCCTCCAAATGACAGCAGCGCCTGGGTTCTAAAAGAATCCCTTAGCTTGTCTTCCCTGATGGCAGGGCTAGGCTGGAGAGTGGGGGAAAGTCGGGGTTGGGCTCTAAACCAAGTATTAGCGAGAGCCTATCCATGGGATGTGGGTTTTTAACCTACAACCCACAACCATGGAATAAATGTGCCCCCTGAAAGATGCTTTGAGTGTTTCCCTACATCCAGCACACACACGAAGATGTGTTCTTGTATTCTGAGTGTGGGGAAGTTCCTCAAACTGACAGCAGCACCTGGATTCTATTAGTATCCCTTAGCTTCTGTTCCCTGAGTGTTCTTTTAGGCCAGGCCATGTGGGAAAGCTGGGGGTTGGGCTTGGAGGCCACGTAGCAGTGAGTGCCCCCTGATCCATTGAGGAAGTACTTAGAGGACTTCTCCCTAAAGGGAACACCTTTTCCTGCATTCATCTGGGTGCAGAGGGGCTGCACAACTCTCCCACACCTAAGAATGTGTTCTGGAATTCTGAGTGCAGGGAAGTTCCTCCAACTGACAGCAGCGCCTGGGTTCTAATTGAATCCCTTTGCTTGTCTTCCCTGATGGAAAGCCTAGGCGGGAGTGCGGGGGAAAGTGTGGTTTGGGCTCCAAAACCAAGTATTGGCGATGACCTCTCTATGGTTTGTGGAGGTGTTTAAACTACATCCCTAACCTGGGAACACCTGTGCCCCCATAAAGATCCGTGGAGTCTGTTTCCACACCTCCAGCACACACACGAACACTTGCACAGTTATCCTGAGAGTGGGCAGCCTCCTCCAACTGAGAGCAGGGCCTTGGTTCTTATAAAATCGCTTAACTTGTCTACCCTGTTTGGTTGCCTGATACGGAGTGCTGGGGAAAGGGTGGGTTGGGCTCTAAATCCAAGTATTAGCGAGTGCTTCTCCATGGGATTTGGAGGTTATTATCCTAAAGCCCACAACATGGGAATACCTGTGCTCCTTGGAAAAAGCGTGGACTCTGTATCCCCACCACCAGAACACACATGAAGAAGTTTTCTGCTATCCTGAGTGTGGGCTGGCAATTTCAGGTGACAGAAGCGGCTGGGTTCTAATAGAATCCCTTAGCTTGTAATCCCTGAGTGTTTCCCTAGGACTGACTCTGAGAGAAACCTGGGGGTTGGGCTTTGAGGCCAAATAGTAGCGAGTGTCCCCGATGGACTGAGGAAGTATTTAGATGAATTCTCCATAAAGGGAAACACCGGAGCACCCATTCATCTGCGGGGAGTGGGGCTTCAAATCTCCCCACCACACAAGGTTGGGTTCCAGTATCCTGAGGGTGGGGTAGTTCCTCCAACTGACATCAGCGTCTTGGTTTGAATAGAATCCCTTTGCTTGTCTTCCCTGATGGTTTGCCTAGGCCAGTGTGTGGTTGAAAGTGGGATTTGGGATCTAAAACTAAGTATTAGCGTGTGCCTCTCCATGGGTAGTGGAGATGTTTAAACTACAACCCACAACTTGGGAATTACTGTGACCCCTGAAAAATGTGTGTGCTATGTTTCCCCACGTCCAGCACACACAGGAAGATATTTTCTGTGGTTCTGAGAGTGGGGAGGTTCCTCCAACAGACAGCAGCACCTGGGTTGTAATTGAATCCCTTAGCTTGACTTCCATAAGTGTTTTCCTAGGCCTAGCAGTAAGCGATGGTGGGGGATGGGCTCTAAAGCCAAGTATTAGCGAGTGCGTCTCTGTGCGTAGTGGAGGGTTTTAAACTACTTCCCCAACCTTTAAACACCTGTGCCCCATAAAGATGCGTGGAATCTGTTTCCCCACCTCCAGCACACACACGGAGACGTGCTCAGGTATCCTGATTGTGGGGAGGCTCCTCCAAATGACAGCAGCGCCTGGGTTCTAAAAGAATCCCTTAGCTTGTCTTCCCTGATGGCATGGCTAGGCTGGAGAGTGGGGGTTGGGCTCTAAACCAAGTATTAGCGAGAGCCTATCCATGGGATGTGGGTTTTTAACCTACAACCCACAACCATGGAATAAATGTGCCCCCTGAAAGATGCTTTGACTGTTTCCCTACATCCAGCACACACACGAAGATGTGTTCTTGTATTCTGAGTGTGGGGAAGTTCCTCAAACTGACAGCAGCACCTGGATTCTATTAGTATCCCTTAGCTTCTGTTCCCTGAGTGTTCTTTTAGGCCAGGCCATGTGGGAAAGCTGGGGGTTGGGCTTGGAGGCCACGTAGCAGTGAGTGCCCCCTGATCCATTGAGGAAGTACTTAGAGGACTTCTCCCTAAAGGGAACACCTTTTCCTGCATTCATCTGGGTGCAGTGGGGCTGCACAACTCTCCCACACCTAAGAATGTGTTCTGGAATTCTGAGTGCAGGGAAGTTCCTCCAACTGACAGCAGCGCCTGGGTTCTAATTGAATCCCTTTGCTTGTCTTCCCTGATGGAAAGCCTAGGCGAGAGTGCGGGGGAAAGTGTGGTTTGGGCTCCAAAACCAAGTATTGGCGATGACCTCTCTATGGTTTGTGGAGGTGTTTAAACTACATCCCTAACCTGGGAACACCTGTGCCCCCATAAAGATACGTGGAGTCTGTTTCCACACCTCCAGCACACACACGAACACTTGCACAGTTATCCTGAGAGTGGGCAGCCTCCTCCAACTGAGAGCAGGGCCTTGGTTCTTATAAAATCGCTTAACTTGTCTACCCTGTTTGGTTGCCTGATACGGAGTGCTGGGGAAAGGGTGGGTTGGGCTCTAAATCCAAGTATTAGCGAGTGCTTCTCCATGGGATTTGGAGGTTATTAACCAAAAGCCCACAACATGGGAATACCTGTGCTCCTTGAAAAAAGCGTGGACTCTGTATCCCCACCACCAGAACACACATGAAGAAGTTTTCTGCTATCCTGAGTGTGGGCTGGCAATTTCAGGTGACAGAAGCGGCTGGGTTCTAATAGAATCCCTTAGCTTGTAATCCCTGAGTGTTTCCCTAGGACTGACTCTGAGAGAAACCTGGGGGTTGGGCTTTGAGGCCAAATAGTAGCGAGTGTCCCCGATGGACTGAGGAAGTATTTAGATGAATTCTCCATAAAGGGAAACACCTGAGCACCCATTCATCTGCGTGGAGTGGGGCTTCAAATCTCCCCACCACACAAGGTTGGGTTCCAGTATCCTGAGGGTGGGGTAGTTCCTCCAACTGACATCAGCGTCTTGGTTTGAATAGAATCCCTTTGCTTGTCTTCCCTGATGGTTTGGCTAGGCCAGTGTGTGGTTGAATGTGGGATTTGGGATCTAAAACTAAGTATTAGCGTGTGCCTCTCCATGGGTAGTGGAGATGTTTAAACTACAACCAACAACTTGGGAATTACTGTGACCCCTGAAAAATGCGTGTGCTATGTTTCCCCACGTCCAGCACACACAGGAAGAAGTGTTCTGGGGTTCTGAGTGTGGGGAGGTTCCTCCAACAGACAGCAGCACCTGGGTTGTAATAGAATCCCTTAGCTTGACTTCCCTAAGTGTTTTCCTAGGCCTAGCAGTAAGCGATGGTGGGGGATGGGCTCTAAAGCCAAGTATTAGCGAGTGCATCTCTGTGGGTAGTGGAGGGTTTTAAACTACTTCCCCAACCTTGGAACACCTGTGCCCCATAAAGATGCGTGGAATCTGTTTCCCCACCTCCAGCACACACACGGAGACGTGCTCAGGTATCCTGATTGTGGGGAGGCTCCTCCAAATGACAGCAGCGCCTGGGTTCTAAAAGAATCCCTTAGCTTGTCTTCCCTGATGGCATGGCTAGGCTGGAGAGTGGGGGAAAGTCGGGGTTGGGCTCTAAACCAAGTATAAGCGAGAGCCTATCCATGGGATGTGGGTTTTTAACCTACAACCCACAACCATGGAATAAATGTGCCCCCTGAAAGATGCTTTGACTGTTTCCCTACATCCAGCACACACACGAAGATGTGTTCTGGTATTCTGAGTGTGGGGAAGTTCCTCAAACTGACAGCAGCACCTGGATTCTATTAGCATCCCTTAGCTTCTGTTCCCTGAGTGTTCTTTTAGTCCAGGCCATGAGGGAAAGCTGGGGGTTGGGCTTGGAGGCCACGTAGCAGTGAGTGCCCCCTGATCCATTGAGGAAGTACTTAGAGGACTTGTCCCTAAAGGGAACACCTTTTCCTGCATTCATCTGGGTGCAGTGGGGCTGCACAACTCTCCCACACCTAAGAATGTGTTCTGGAATTCTGAGTGCAGGGAAGTTCCTCCAACTGACAGCAGCGCCTGGGTTCTAATTGAATCCCTTTGCTTGTCTTCCCTGATGGAAAGCCTAGGCGGGAGTGCGGGGGAAAGTGTGGTTTGGGCTCCAAAACCAAGTATTGGTGATGACCTCTCTATGGTTTGTGGAGGTGTTTAAACTACATCCCTAACCTGGGAACACCTGTGCCCCCATAAAGATCCGTGGAGTCTGTTTCCACACCTCCAGCACACACACGAACACTTGCACAGTTATCCTGAGAGTGGGCAGCCTCCTCCAACTGAGAGCAGGGCCTTGGTTCTTATAAAATCGCTTAACTTGTCTACCCTGTTTGGTTGCCTGATACGGAGTGCTGGGGAAAGGGTGGGTTGGGCTCTAAATCCAAGTATTAGCGAGTGCTTCTCCATGGGATTTGGAGGTTATTATCCTAAAGCCCACAACATGGGAATACCTGTGCTCCTTGGAAAAAGCGTGGACTCTGTATCCCCACCACCAGAACACACATGAAGAAGTTTTCTGCTATCCTGAGTGTGGGCTGGCAATTTCAGGTGACAGAAGCGGCTGGGTTCTAATAGAATCCCTTAGCTTGTAATCCCTGAGTGTTTCCCTAGGACTGACTCTGAGAGAAACCTGGGGGTTGTGCTTTGAGGCCAAATAGTAGCGAGTGTCCCCGATGGACTGAGGAAGTATTTAGATGAATTCTCCATAAAGGGAAACACCTGAGCACCCATTCATCTGCGGGGAGTGGGGCTTCAAATCTCCCCACCACACAAGGTTGGGTTCCAGTATCCTGAGGGTGGAGTAGTTCCTCCAACTGACATCAGCGTCTTGGTTTGAATAGAATCCCTTTGCTTGTCTTCCCTGATGGTTTGCCTAGGCCAGTGTGTGGTTGAAAGTGGGATTTGGGATCTAAAACTAAGTATTAGCGTGTGCCTCTCCATGGGTAGTGGAGATGTTTAAACTACAACCCACAACTTGGGAATTACTGTGACCCCTGAAAAATGTGTGTGCTATGTTTCCCCACGTCCAGCACACACAGGAAGATATTTTCTGGGGTTCTGAGAGTGGGGAGGTTCCTCCAACAGACAGCAGCACCTGGGTTGTAATAGAATCCCTTAGCTTGACTTCCCTAAGTGTTTTCCTAGGCCTAGCAGTAAGCGATGGTGGGGGATGGGCTCTAAAGCCAAGTATTAGCGAGTGTGTCTCTGTGCGTAGTGGAGGGTTTTAAACTACTTCCCCAACCTTTAAACACCTGTGCCCCATAAAGATGCGTGGAATCTGTTTCCCCACCTCCAGCACACACACGGAGACGTGCTCAGGTATCCTGATTGTGGGGAGGCTCCTCCAAATGACAGCAGCGCCTGGGTTCTAAAAGAATCCCTTAGCTTGTCTTCCCTGATGGCATGGCTAGGCTGGAGAGTGGGGGAAAGTGGGGGTTGGGCTCTAAACCAAGTATTAGCGAGAGCCTATCCATGGGATGTGGGTTTTTAACCTACAACCCACAACCATGGAATAAATGTGCCCCCTGAAAGATGCTTTGACTGTTTCCCTACATCCAGCACACACACGAAGATGTGTTCTTGTATTCTGAGTGTGGGGAAGTTCCTCAAACTGACAGCAGCACCTGGATTCTATTAGTATCCCTTAGCTTCTGTTCCCTGAGTGTTCTTTTAGGCCAGGCCATGTGGGAAAGCTGGGGGTTGGGCTTGGAGGCCACGTAGCAGTGAGTGCCCCCTGATCCATTGAGGAAGTACTTAGAGGACTTCTCCCTAAAGGGAACACCTTTTCCTGCATTCATCTGGGTGCAGTGGGGCTGCACAACTCTCCCACACCTAAGAATGTGTTCTGGAATTCTGAGTGCAGGGAAGTTCCTCCAACTGACAGCAGCGCCTGGGTTCTAATTGAATCCCTTTGCTTGTCTTCCCTGATGGAAAGCCTAGGCGGGAGTGCGGGGGAAAGTGTGGTTTGGGCTCCAAAACCAAGTATTGGCGATGACCTCTCTATGGTTTGTGGAGGTGTTTAAACTACATCCCTAACCTGGGAACACCTGTGCCCCCATAAAGATCCGTGGAGTCTGTTTCCACACCTCCAGCACACACACGAACACTTGCACAGTTATCCTGAGAGTGGGCAGCCTCCTCCAACTGAGAGCAGGGCCTTGGTTCTTATAAAATCGCTTAACTTGTCTACCCTGTTTGGTTGCCTGATACGGAGTGCTGGGGAAAGGGTGGGTTGGGCTCTAAATCCAAGTATTAGCGAGTGCTTCTCCATGGGATTTGGAGGTTATTAACCAAAAGCCCACAACATGGGAATACCTGTGCTCCTTGAAAAAAGCGTGGACTCTGTATCCCCACCACCAGAACACACATGAAGAAGTTTTCTGCTATCCTGAGTGTGGGCTGGCAATTTCAGGTGACAGAAGCGGCTGGGTTCTAATAGAATCCCTTAGCTTGTAATACCTGAGTGTTTCCCTAGGACTGACTCTGAGAGAAACCTGGGGGTTGGGCTTTGAGGCCAAATAGTAGCGAGTGTCCCCGATGGACTGAGGAAGTATTTAGATGAATTCTCCATAAAGGGAAACACCTGAGCACCCATTCATCTGCGAGGAGTGGGGCTTCAAATCTCTCCACCACACAAGGTTGGGTTCCAGTATCCTGAGGGTGGGGTAGTTCCTCCAACTGATATCAGCATCTTGGTTTTAATAGAATCCCTTTGCTTATCTTCCCTGATGGTTTGCCTAGGCCAGTGTGTGGTTGAAAGTGGGATTTGGGATCTAAAACTAAGTATTAGCGTGTGCCTCTCCATGGGTAGTGGAGATGTTTAAACTACAACCCACAACTTGGGAATTACTGTGACCCCTGAAAAATGCGTGTGCTATGTTTCCCCACGTCCAGCACACACAGGAAGAAGTTTTCTGGGGTTCTGAGTGTGGGGAGTTTCCTCCAACAGACAGCAGCACCTGGGTTGTAATAGAATCCCTTAGCTTGACTTCCCTAAGTGTTTTCCTAGGCCTAGCAGTAAGCGATGGTGGGGGATGGGCTCTAAAGCCAAGTATTAGCGAGTGCGTCTCTATGCGTAGTGGAGGGTTTTAAACTACTTCCCCAACCTTGGAACACCTGGGCCCCATAAAGATGAGTGGAATCTGTTTCTCCACCTCCAGCACACACACGGAGACGTGCTCAGGTATCCTGATTGTGGGGAGGCTCCTCCCAATGACAGCAGCGCCTGGGTTCTAAAGAATCCCTTAGCTTGTATTCCCTGATGGCATGGCTAGGCTGGAGAGTGGGGGAAAGTGGGGGTTGGGCTCTAAACCAAGTATTAGCGAGAGCCTATCCATGGGATGTGGGTTTTTAACCTACAACCCACAACCATGGAATAAATGTGCCCCCTGAAAGATGCTTTGACTGTTTCCCTACATCCAGCACACACACGAAGATGTGTTCTTGTATTCTGAGTGTGGGGAAGTTCCTCAAACTGACAGCAGCACCTGGATTCTATTAGTATCCGTTAGCTTCTGATCCCTGAGTGTTCTTTTAGGCCAGGCCATGTGGGAAAGCTGGGGGTTGGGCTTGGAGGCCACGTAGCAGTGAGTGCCCCCTGATCCATTGAGGAAGTACTTAGAGGACTTCTCCCTAAAGGGAACACCTTTTCCTGCATTCATCTGGGTGCAGTGGGGCTGCACAACTCTCTCACACCTAAGAATGTGTTCTGGAATTCTGAGTGCAGGGAAGTTCCTCCAACTGACAGCAGCGCCTGGGTTCTAATTGAATCCCTTTGCTTGTCTTCCCTGATGGAAAGCCTAGGCGGGAGTGCGGGGGAAAGTGTGGTTTGGGCTCCAAAACCAAGTATTGGCGATGACCTCTCTATGGTTTGTGGAGGTGTTTAAACTACATCCCTAACCTGGGAACACCTGTGCCCCCATAAAGATCCGTGGAGTCTGTTTCCACACCTCCAGCACACACACGAACACTTGCACAGTTATCCTGAGAGTGGGCAGCCTCCTCCAACTGAGAGCAGGGCCTTGGTTCTTATAAAATCGCTTAACTTGTCTACCCTGTTTGGTTGCCTGATACGGAGTGCTGGGGAAAGGGTGGGTTGGGCTCTAAATCCAAGTATTAGCGAGTGCTTCTCCATGGGATTTGGAGGTTATTAACCAAAAGCCCACAACATGGGAATACCTGTGCTCCTTGGAAAAAGCGTGGACTCTGTATCCCCACCACCAGAACACACATGAAGAAGTTTTCTGCTATCCTGAGTGTGGGCTGGCAATTTCAGGTGACAGAAGCGGCTGGGCTCTTAGAATCCCTTACCTTGTAATACCTGAGTGTTTCCCTAGGACTGACTCTGAGAGAAACCTGGGGGTTGGGCTTTGAGGCCAAATAGTAGCGAGTGTCCCCGATGGACTGAGGAAGTATTTAGATGAATTCTCCATAAAGGGAAACACCTGAGCACCCATTCATCTGCGTGGAGTGGGGCTTCAAATCTCCCCACCACACAAGGTTGGGTTCCAGTATCCTGAGGGTGGGGTAGTTCCTCCAACTGATATCAGCATCTTGGTTTTAATAGAATCCCTTTGCTTATCTTCCCTGATGGTTTGCCTAGGCCAGTGTGTGGTTGAAAGTGGGATTTGGGATCTAAAACTAAGTATTAGCGTGTGCCTCTCCATGGGTAGTGGAGATGTTTAAACTACAACCCACAACTTGGGAATTACTGTGACCCCTGAAAAATGCGTGTGCTATGTTTCCCCACGTCCAGCACACACAGGAAGAAGTTTTCTGGGGTTCTGAGTGTGGGGAGTTTCCTCCAACAGACAGCAGCACCTGGGTTGTAATAGAATCCCTTCGCTTGACTTCCCTAAGTGTTTTCCTAGGCCTAGCAGTAAGCGATGGTGGGGGATGGGCTCTAAAGCCAAGTATTAGCGAGTGCATCTCTGTGGGTAGTGGAGGGTTTTAAACTACTTCCCCAACCTTGGAACACCTGGGCCCCATAAAGATGCGTGGAATCTGTTTCTCCACCTCCAGCACACACACGGAGACGTGCTCAGGTATCCTGATTGTGGGGAGGCTCCTCCCAATGACAGCAGTGCCTGGGTTCTAAAGAATAACTTAGCTTGTCTACCCTGATGGCATGCCTAGCCTGGAGAGTGGGGGAAAGTGGGTGTTGGGCTTTAAACCAACTATTAGCGAGAGCCTATCCATGGGATGTGGGTTTTTAACCTACAACCCACAACCATGGAATAAATGTGCCCCCTGAAAGATGCTTTGACTGTTTCCCTACATCCAGCACACACACGAAGATGTGTTCTTGTATTCTGAGTGTGGGGAAGTTCCTCAAACTGACAGCAGCACCTGGATTCTATTAGTATCCCTTAGCTTCTGTACCCTGAGTGTTCTCTTAGACCAGGACATGATACAAAGCTGGGGGTTGGGATTGGAGGCCACGTAGCAGTGAGTGCCCCCTGATCCATTGAGGAAGTACTTAGAGAACTTCTCCCTAAACGGAACACCTTTTTCTCCATTCATCTGGGTGCAGTGGGGCTGCACATCTCTCCCACACCTAAGAATGTGTTCTGGAATTCTGAGTGCAGGGAAGTTCCTCCAACTGACACCAGCGCCTGGGTTCTAATTGAATTCTTTGCTTGTCTTCCCTGATGGAAATCCTACGCGGAAGTGCGGGGGAAAGTGTGGTTTGGGCTCCAAAACCAAGTATTTGCGATGACCTCTCTATGGTTTGTGGAGGTGTTTAAACTACATCCCTATCCTGGGAACACTTGTGCCCACATAAAGATCCGTGGAGTCTGTTTCCACACCTCCAGCACACACACGAACACTTGCACAGTTATCCTGAGAGTGGGCAGCCTCCTCCAACTGAGAGCAGGGCCTTGGTTCTTATAAAATCGCTTAACTTGTCTACCCTGTTTGGTTGCCTGATACGGAGTGCTGGGGAAAGGGTGGGTTGGACTCTAAATCCAAGTATTAGCGAGTGCTTCTCCATGGGATTTGGAGGTTATTAACCAAAAGCCCACAGCATGGGAATACCTGTGCTCCTTGAAAAAAGCGTGGACTCTGTATCCCCACCACCAGAACACACATGAAGGAGTTTTCTGCTATCCTGAGTGTGGGCTGGCAATTTCAGGTGACAGAAGCGGCTGGGTTCTAATAGAATCCCTTAGCTTGTAATCCCTGAGTGTTTCCCTAGGACTGACTCTGAGAGAAACCTGGGGGTTGGGCTTTGAGGCCAAATAGTAGCGAGTGTCCCCGATGGACTGAGGAAGTATTTAGATGAATTCTCCATAAAGGGACACACCTGAGCACCCATTCATCTGCGTGGAGTGGGGCTTCAAATCTCCCCACCACACAAGGTTGGGTTCCAGTATCCTGAGGGTGGGGTAGTTCCTCCAACTGATATCTGCTTCTTGGATTTAATAGAATCCATTTGCTTGTCTTCCCTGATGGTTTGCCTAGGCCAGTGTGTGGTTGAAAGTGGGATTTGGGATCTAAAACTAAGTATTAGCGTGTGCCTCTCCATGTGTAGTGGAGATGTTTAAACTACAACCCACAACTTGGGAATTACTGTGACCCCTGAAAAATGCGTGTGCTATGTTTCCCCACGTCCAGCACACACAGGAAGAAGTGTTCTGGTGTTCTGAGTGTGGGGAGGTTCCTCCAACAGACAGCAGCACCTGGGTTGTAATAGAATCCCTTAGCTTGACTTCCCTAAGTGTTTTCCTAGGCCTAGCAGTAAGCGATGGTGGGGGATGGGCTCTAAAGCCAAGTATTAGCGAGTGCATCTCTGTGGGTAGTGGAGGGTTTTAAACTACTTCCCCAAACTTGGAACACCTGTGCCCAATAAAGATGGGTGGAATCTGTTTCCCCACCTCCAGCACACACACGGAGACGTGCTCAGGTATCCTGATTGTGGGGAGGCTCCTCCAAATGACAGCAGCGCCTGGGTTCTAAAAGAATCCCTTAGCTTGTCTTCCCTGAAGGCATGCCTAGGCTGGAGATTGGGGGAAAGTGGGGGTTGGGCTCTAAACCATGTATAAGCGAGAGCCTATCCATGGGATGTGGGTTTTTAACCTACAACCCAAAACCATGGAATAAATGTGCCCCCTGAAAGATGCTTTGACTGTTTCCCTACATCCAGCAAACACACGAAGATATGTTCTTGTATTCTGAGTGTGGGGAAGTTCCTCAAACTGACAGCAGCACCTGGATTCTATTAGTATCCCTTAGCTTCTGTTCCCTGAGTGTTCTTTTAGGCCAGGCCATGTGGGAAAGCTGGGGGTTGGGCTTGAAGGCCACATAGCAGTGAGTGCCCCCTGATCCATTGAGGAAGTACTTAGAGGACTTCTCCCTAAAGGGAACACCTTTTCCTGCATTCATCTGGGTGCAGTGGGGCTGCACATCTCTCCCACACCTAAGAATGTGTTCTGGAATTCTGAGTGCAGGGAAGTTCCTCCAACTGACAGCAGCGCCTGGGTTCTAGTTGAATCCCTTTGCTTGTCTTCCCTGATGGAAAGCCTAGGCGGGAGTGCGGGGGAAAGTGTGGTTTGGGCTCCAAAACCAAGTATTTGCGATGACCTCTCTATGGTTTGTGGAGGTGTTTAAACTACATCCCTAACCTGGGAACACCTGTGCCCCCATAAAGATCCGTGGAGTCTGTTTCCACACCTCCAGCACACACACGAACACTTGCACAGTTATCCTGAGAGTGGGCAGCCTCCTCCAACTGAGAGCAGGGCCTTGCTTCTTATAAAATCGCTTAACTTGTCTACCCTGTTTGTTTGCCTGATACGGAGTGCTGGGGAAAGGGTGGGTTGGGCTCTAAATCCAAGTATTAGCGAGTGCTTCTCCATGGGATTTGGAGGTTATTAACCAATAGCCCACAGCATGGGAATACCTGTGCTCCTTGAAAAAAGCGTGGACTCTGTATCCCCACCACCAGAACAGACATGAAGAAGTTTTCTGCTATCCTGAGTGTGGGCTGGCAATTTCAGGTGACAGAAGCGGCTGGGTTCTAATAGAATCCCTAAGCTTGGAATCCCTGAGTGTTTCCCTAGGACTGACTCTGAGAGAAACCTGGGGGTTGGGCTTTGAGGCCAAATAGTAGCGAGTGTCCCCGATGGACTGAGGAAGTATTTAGATGAATTCTCCATAAAGGGAAACACCTGAGCACCCATTCTTCTGCGTGGAGTGGGGCTTCAAATCTCCCCACCACACAAGGTTGGGTTCCAGTATCCTGAGGGTGGGGTAGTTCCTCCAACTGATATCTCCATCTTGGATTTAATAGAATCCATTTGCTTGTCTTCCCTGATGGTTTGCCTAGGCCAGTGTGTGGTTGAAAGTGCGATTTGGGATCTAAAACTAAGTATTAGCGTGTGCCTCTCCATGGGTAGTGGAGATGTTTAAACTACAACCCACAACTTGGGAATTACTGTGACCCCTGAAAAATGCGTGTGCTATGTTTCCCCACGTCCAGCACACACAGGAAGAAGTGTTCTGGGGTTCTGAGTGTGGGGAGGTTCCTCCAACAGACAGCAGCACCTGGGTTGTAATAGAATCCCTTAGCTTGACTTCCCTAAGTGTTTTCCTAGTCCTAGCAGTAAGCGATGGTGGGGGATGGGCTCTAAAGCCAAGTATTAGCGAGTGCATCTCTGTGGGTAGTGGAGGGTTTTAAACTACTTCCCCAACCTTGGAACACCTGTGCCCCATAAAGATGCGTGGAATCTGTTTCCCCACCTCCAGCACACACACGGAGACTTGCTCAGGTATCCTGATTGTGGGGAGGCTCCTCCCAATGACAGCAGCCCCTGGGTTCTATAAGAATCCCTTAGCTTGTCTTCCCTGAAGGCATGCCTAGGCTGGAGAGTGGGGGAAAGTGGGGGTTGGGCTCTAAACCAAGTATAAGCGAGAGCATATCCATGGGATGTGGGTTTTTAACCTACAACCCACAACCATGCAATAAATGTGCCCCCTGAAAGATGCTTTGACTGTTTCCCTTCATCCAGCACACACACGAAGATGTGTTGTTGTATTCTGAGTGTGGGGAAGTCCCTCAAACTGACAGCAGCACCTGGATTCTATTAGTATCCCTTAGCTTCTGTTCCCTGAGTGTTCTTTTAGGCCAGGCCATGTGGGAAAGCTGGGGGTTGGGCTTGGAGGCCACGTAGCAGTGAGTGCCCCCTGATCCATTGAGGAAGTACTTAGAGGACTTCTCCCTAAAGGGAACACCTTTTCCTCTATTCATCTGGGTGCAGTGGGACTGCACATCTCTCCCACACATAAGAATGTGTTCTGGAATTCTGAGTGCAGGGAAGTTCCTCCAACTGACAGCAGCGCCTGGGTTCTAATTGAATCCCTTTGCTTGTCTTCCCTGATGGAAAGCCTAGGCGGGAGTGCGGGGGAAAGTGTGGTTTGGGCTCCAAAACCAAGTATTTGCGATGACCTCTCTATGGTTTGTGGAGGTGTTTAAACTACATCCCTAACCTGGGAACACCTGTGCCCCCATAAAGATCCGTGGAGTCTGTTTCCACACCTCCAGCACACACACGAACACTTGCACAGTTATCCTGAGAGTGGGCAGCCTCCTCCAACTGAGAGCAGGGCCTTGGTTCTTATAAAATCGCTTAACTTGTCTACCCTGTTTGGTTGCCTGATACGGAGTGCTGGGGAAAGGGTGGGTTGGGCTCTAAATCCAAGTATTAGCGAGTGCTTCTCCATGGGATTTGGAGGTTATTAACCAAAAGCCCACAACATGGGAATACCTGTGCTCCTTGAAAAAAGCGTGGACTCTGTATCCCCACCACCAGAACACACATGAAGAAGTTTTCTGCTATCCTGAGTGTGGGCTGGCAATTTCAGGTGACAGAAGCGGCTGGGTTCTAATAGAATCCCTTAGCTTGTAATCCCTGAGTGTTTCCCTAGGACTGACTCTGAGAGAAACCTGGGGGTTGGGCTTTGAGGCCAAATAGTAGCGAGTGTCCCCGATGGACTGAGGAAGTATTTAGATGAATTCTCCATAAAGGGAAACACCTGAGCACCCATTCATCTGCGTGGAGTGGGGCTTCAAATCTCCCCACCACACAAGCTTGGGTTCCAGTATCCTGAGGGTGGGGTAGTTCCTCCAACTGACATCAGCGTCTTGGTTTGAATAGAATCCCTTTGCTTGTCTTCCCTGATGGTTTGCCTAGGCCAGTGTGTGGTTGAAAGTGGGATTTGGGATCTAAATCTATGTATGAGCGTGTGCCTCTCCATGGGTAGTGGAGATGTTTAAACTACAACCCACAACTTGGGAATTACTGTGACCCCTGAAAAATGCGTGTGCTATGTTTCCCCACGTCCAGCACACAGAGGAAGAAGTGTTCTGGGGTTGTGAGTGTGGGGAGGTTCCTCCAACAGACAGCAGCACCTGGGTTGTAATAGAATCCCTTAGCTTGACTTCCCTAAGTGTTTTTCCTAGGCCTAGCAGTAAGCGATGGTGGGGGATGGGCTCTAAAGCCAAGTATTAGCGAGTGCATCTCTGTGGGTAGTGGAGGGTTTTAAACTACTTCCCCAACCTTGGAACACCTGGGCCCCATAAAGATGCGTGGAATCTGTTTCCCCACCTCCAGCACACACACGGAGACGTGCTCAGGTATCCTGATGGTGGGGAGGCTCCTCCAAATGACAGCAGCGCCTGGGTTCTAAAAGAATCCCTTAGCTTGTCTTCCCTGATGGCATGCCTAGGCTGGAGAGTGGGGGAAAGTGGGGGTTGGGCTCTAAACCAAGTATAAACGAGAGCCTATCCATGGGATGTGGGTTTTTAACCTACAACCCACAACCATGGAATAAATGTGCCCCCTGAAAGATGCTTTGACTGTTTCCCTACATCCAGCACACACACGAAGATGTGTTCTGGTATTCTGAGTGTGGGGAAGTTCCTCAAACGGACAGCAGCACCTGGATTCTATTCGTATCCCTTAACTTCTGTTCCTTGGGTGTTCTCTTAGACCAGGCTATGAGGGAAAGCTGGGGGTTGGGCTTGGAGGCCACGTAGCAGTGAGTGCCCCCTGATCCATTGAGGAAGTACTTAGAGGACTTCTCCCTAAAGGGAACACCTTTTCCTCCATTCATCTGGGTGCAGTGGGGCTGCACATCTCTCCCACACCTAAGAATGTGTTCTGGAATTCTGAGTGCAGGGAAGTTCCTCCAACTGACAGCAGCGCCTGGGTTCTAATTGAATCCCTTTGCTTGTCTTCCCTGATGGAAAGCCTAGGCGGGAGTGCGGGGGAAAGTGTGGTTTGGGCTCCAAAACCAAGTATTTGCGATGACCTCTCTATGGTTTGTGGAGGTGTTTAAAATACATCCCTAACCTGGGAACACCTGTGCCCCCATAAAGTTCCGTGGAGTCTGTTTCCACACCTCCAGCACACACACGAACACTTGCACTGTTATCCTGAGAGTGGGCAGCCTCCTCCAACTGAGAGCAGGGCCTTGGTTCTTATAAAATCGCTTAACTTGTCTACCCTGTTTGGTTGCCTGATACGGAGTGCTGGGGAAAGGGAGGGTTGGGCTCTAAATCCAAGTATTAGCGAGTGCTTCTCCATGGGATTTGGAGGTTATTAACCAAAAGCCCACAGGATGGGAATACCTGTGCTCCTTGAAAAAAGCGTGGACTCTGTATCCCCACCACCAGAACACACATGAAGGAGTTTTCTGCTATCCTGAGTGTGGGCTGGCAATTTCAGGTGACAGAAGCGGCTGGGTTCTAATAGAATCCCTTAGCTTGTAATCCCTGAGTGTTTCCCTAGGACTGACTCTGAGAGAAACCTGGGGGTTGGGCTTTGAGGCCAAAGAGTAGCGAGTGTCCCCGATGGACTGAGGAAGTATTTAGATGAATTCTCCATAAAGGGAAACACCTGAGCACCCATTCATCTGCGGGAAGTGGGGCTTCAAATCTCCCCACCACACAAGGTTGGGTTCCAGTATCCTGAGGGTGGGGTAGTTCCTCCAACTGACATCAGCGTCTTGGTTTGAATAGAATCCCTTTGCTTGTCTTCCCTGATGGTTTGCCTAGGCCAGTGTGTGGTTGAAAGTGGGATTTGGGATCTAAAACTACGTATTAGCGTGTGCCTCTCCATGGGTAGTGGAGATGTTTAAACTACAACCCACAACTTGGGAATTACTGTGACCCCTGAAAAATGCGTGTGCTATGTTTCCCCACGTCCAGCACACACAGGAAGAAGTGTTCTGGGCTTCTGAGTGTGGGGAGGTTCCTCCAAGAGACAGCAGCACCTGGGTTGTAATAGAATCCCTTAGCTTGACTTCCCTAAGTGTTTTCCTAGGCCTAGCAGTAAGCGATGGTGGGGGATGGGCTCTAAAGCCAAGTATTAGCGAGTGCATCTCTGTGGGTAGTGGAGGGTTTTAAACTACTTCCCCAACCTTGGAACACCTGTGCCCCATAAAGATGCGTGGAATCTGTTTCCCCACCTCCAGCACACACACGGAGACCTGCTCAGGTATCCTGATGGTGGGGAGGCTCCTCCAAATGACAGCAGCGCCTGGGTTCTAAAAGAATCCCTTAGCTTGTCTTCCCTGATGGCATGCCTAGGCTGGAGAGTGGGGGAAAGTGGGGGTTGGGCTCTAAACCAAGTATAAGCGAGAGCCTATCCATGGGATGTGGGTTTTTAACCTACAACCCACAACCATGGAATAAATGTGCCCCCTGAAAGATGCTTTGATTGTTTCCCTACATCCAGCACACACACGAAGATGTGTTCTTGTATTCTGAGTGTGGGGAAGTTCCTCAAACTGGCAGCAGCACCTGGATTCTATTAGTATCCCTTAGTTTTTGTTCCCTGAGTGTTCTTTTAGGCCAGGCCATGTGGGAAAGCTGGGGGTTGGGCTTGAAGGCCACGTAGCAGTGAGTGTCCCCTGATCCATTGAGGAATTACTTAGAGGACTTCTCCCTAAAGGGAACACCTTTTCCTGCATTCATCTGGGTGCAGTGGGGCTGCACATCTCTCCCACACCTAAGAATGTGTTCTGGAATTCTGAGTGCAGGGAAGTTCCTCCAACTGACAGCAGCGCCTGGGATCTAATTGAATCCCTTTGCTTGTCTTCCCTGATGGAAAGCCTAGGCGGGAGTGCGGGGGAAAGTGTGGTTTGGGCTCCAAAACCAAGTATTGGCGATGACCTCTCTATGGTTTGTGGAGGTGTTTAAAATACATCCCTAACCTGGGAACACCTGTGCCCCCATAAAGTTCCGTGGAGTCTGTTTCCACACCTCCAGCACACACACGAACACTTGCACTGTTATCCTGAGAGTGGGCAGCCTCCTCCAACTGAGAGCAGGGCCTTGGTTCTTATAAAATCGCTTAACTTGTCTACCCTGTTTGGTTGCCTGATACGGAGTGCTGGGGAAAGGGAGGGTTGGGCTCTAAATCCAAGTATTAGCGAGTGCTTCTCCATGGGATTTGGAGGTTATTAACCAAAAGCCCACAGGATGGGAATACCTGTGCTCCTTGAAAAAAGCGTGGACTCTGTATCCCCACCACCAGAACACACATGAAGGAGTTTTCTGCTATCCTGAGTGTGGGCTGGCAATTTCAGGTGACAGAAGCGGCTGGGTTCTAATAGAATCCCTTAGCTTGTAATCCCTGAGTGTTTCCCTAGGACTGACTCTGAGAGAAACCTGGGGGTTGGGCTTTGAGGCCAAAGAGTAGCGAGTGTCCCCGATGGACTGAGGAAGTATTTAGATGAATTCTCCATAAAGGGAAACACCTGAGCACCCATTCATCTGCGGGAAGTGGGGCTTCAAATCTCCCCACCACACAAGGTTGGGTTCCAGTATCCTGAGGGTGGGGTAGTTCCTCCAACTGACATCAGCGTCTTGGTTTGAATAGAATCCCTTTGCTTGTCTTCCCTGATGGTTTGCCTAGGCCAGTGTGTGGTTGAAAGTGGGATTTGGGATCTAAAACTACGTATTAGCGTGTGCCTCTCCATGGGTAGTGGAGATGTTTAAACTACAACCCACAACTTGGGAATTACTGTGACCCCTGAAAAATGCGTGTGCTATGTTTCCCCACGTCCAGCACACACAGGAAGAAGTGTTCTGGGGTTGTGAGTGTGGGGAGGTTCCTCCAACAGACAGCAGCACCTGGGTTGTAATAGAATCCCTTAGCTTGACTTCCCTAAGTGTTTTTCCTAGGCCTAGCAGTAAGCGATGGTGGGGGATGGGCTCTAAAGCCAAGTATTAGCGAGTGCATCTCTGTGGGTAGTGGAGGGTTTTAAACTACTTCCCCAACCTTGGAACACCTGGGCCCCATAAAGATGCGTGGAATCTGTTTCCCCACCTCCAGCACACACACGGAGACGTGCTCAGGTATCCTGATGGTGGGGAGGCTCCTCCAAATGACAGCAGCGCCTGGGTTCTAAAAGAATCCCTTAGCTTGTCTTCCCTGATGGCATGCCTAGGCTGGAGAGTGGGGGAAAGTGGGGGTTGGGCTCTAAACCAAGTATAAACGAGAGCCTATCCATGGGATGTGGGTTTTTAACCTACAACCCACAACCATGGAATAAATGTGCCCCCTGAAAGATGCTTTGACTGTTTCCCTACATCCAGCACACACACGAAGATGTGTTCTGGTATTCTGAGTGTGGGGAAGTTCCTCAAACGGACAGCAGCACCTGGATTCTATTCGTATCCCTTAACTTCTGTTCCTTGGGTGTTCTCTTAGACCAGGCTATGAGGGAAAGCTGGGGGTTGGGCTTGGAGGCCACGTAGCAGTGAGTGCCCCCTGATCCATTGAGGAAGTACTTAGAGGACTTCTCCCTAAAGGGAACACCTTTTCCTCCATTCATCTGGGTGCAGTGGGGCTGCACATCTCTCCCACACCTAAGAATGTGTTCTGGAATTCTGAGTGCAGGGAAGTTCCTCCAACTGACAGCAGCGCCTGGGTTCTAATTGAATCCCTTTGCTTGTCTTCCCTGATGGAAAGCCTAGGCGGGAGTGCGGGGGAAAGTGTGGTTTGGGCTCCAAAACCAAGTATTTGCGATGACCTCTCTATGGTTTGTGGAGGTGTTTAAAATACATCCCTAACCTGGGAACACCTGTGCCCCCATAAAGTTCCGTGGAGTCTGTTTCCACACCTCCAGCACACACACGAACACTTGCACTGTTATCCTGAGAGTGGGCAGCCTCCTCCAACTGAGAGCAGGGCCTTGGTTCTTATAAAATCGCTTAACTTGTCTACCCTGTTTGGTTGCCTGATACGGAGTGCTGGGGAAAGGGAGGGTTGGGCTCTAAATCCAAGTATTAGCGAGTGCTTCTCCATGGGATTTGGAGGTTATTAACCAAAAGCCCACAGGATGGGAATACCTGTGCTCCTTGAAAAAAGCGTGGACTCTGTATCCCCACCACCAGAACACACATGAAGGAGTTTTCTGCTATCCTGAGTGTGGGCTGGCAATTTCAGGTGACAGAAGCGGCTGGGTTCTAATAGAATCCCTTAGCTTGTAATCCCTGAGTGTTTCCCTAGGACTGACTCTGAGAGAAACCTGGGGGTTGGGCTTTGAGGCCAAAGAGTAGCGAGTGTCCCCGATGGACTGAGGAAGTATTTAGATGAATTCTCCATAAAGGGAAACACCTGAGCACCCATTCATCTGCGGGAAGTGGGGCTTCAAATCTCCCCACCACACAAGGTTGGGTTCCAGTATCCTGAGGGTGGGGTAGTTCCTCCAACTGACATCAGCGTCTTGGTTTGAATAGAATCCCTTTGCTTGTCTTCCCTGATGGTTTGCCTAGGCCAGTGTGTGGTTGAAAGTGGGATTTGGGATCTAAAACTACGTATTAGCGTGTGCCTCTCCATGGGTAGTGGAGATGTTTAAACTACAACCCACAACTTGGGAATTACTGTGACCCCTGAAAAATGCGTGTGCTATGTTTCCCCACGTCCAGCACACACAGGAAGAAGTGTTCTGGGCTTCTGAGTGTGGGGAGGTTCCTCCAAGAGACAGCAGCACCTGGGTTGTAATAGAATCCCTTAGCTTGACTTCCCTAAGTGTTTTCCTAGGCCTAGCAGTAAGCGATGGTGGGGGATGGGCTCTAAAGCCAAGTATTAGCGAGTGCATCTCTGTGGGTAGTGGAGGGTTTTAAACTACTTCCCCAACCTTGGAACACCTGTGCCCCATAAAGATGCGTGGAATCTGTTTCCCCACCTCCAGCACACACACGGAGACCTGCTCAGGTATCCTGATGGTGGGGAGGCTCCTCCAAATGACAGCAGCGCCTGGGTTCTAAAAGAATCCCTTAGCTTGTCTTCCCTGATGGCATGCCTAGGCTGGAGAGTGGGGGAAAGTGGGGGTTGGGCTCTAAACCAAGTATAAGCGAGAGCCTATCCATGGGATGTGGGTTTTTAACCTACAACCCACAACCATGGAATAAATGTGCCCCCTGAAAGATGCTTTGATTGTTTCCCTACATCCAGCACACACACGAAGATGTGTTCTTGTATTCTGAGTGTGGGGAAGTTCCTCAAACTGGCAGCAGCACCTGGATTCTATTAGTATCCCTTAGTTTTTGTTCCCTGAGTGTTCTTTTAGGCCAGGCCATGTGGGAAAGCTGGGGGTTGGGCTTGAAGGCCACGTAGCAGTGAGTGTCCCCTGATCCATTGAGGAATTACTTAGAGGACTTCTCCCTAAAGGGAACACCTTTTCCTGCATTCATCTGGGTGCAGTGGGGCTGCACATCTCTCCCACACCTAAGAATGTGTTCTGGAATTCTGAGTGCAGGGAAGTTCCTCCAACTGACAGCAGCGCCTGGGATCTAATTGAATCCCTTTGCTTGTCTTCCCTGATGGAAAGCCTAGGCGGGAGTGCGGGGGAAAGTGTGGTTTGGGCTCCAAAACCAAGTATTGGCGATGACCTCTCTATGGTTTGTGGAGGTGTTTAAAATACATCCCTAACCTGGGAACACCTGTGCCCCCATAAAGTTCCGTGGAGTCTGTTTCCACACCTCCAGCACACACACGAACACTTGCACTGTTATCCTGAGAGTGGGCAGCCTCCTCCAACTGAGAGCAGGGCCTTGGTTCTTATAAAATCGCTTAACTTGTCTACCCTGTTTGGTTGCCTGATACGGAGTGCTGGGGAAAGGGAGGGTTGGGCTCTAAATCCAAGTATTAGCGAGTGCTTCTCCATGGGATTTGGAGGTTATTAACCAAAAGCCCACAGGATGGGAATACCTGTGCTCCTTGAAAAAAGCGTGGACTCTGTATCCCCACCACCAGAACACACATGAAGGAGTTTTCTGCTATCCTGAGTGTGGGCTGGCAATTTCAGGTGACAGAAGCGGCTGGGTTCTAATAGAATCCCTTAGCTTGTAATCCCTGAGTGTTTCCCTAGGACTGACTCTGAGAGAAACCTGGGGGTTGGGCTTTGAGGCCAAAGAGTAGCGAGTGTCCCCGATGGACTGAGGAAGTATTTAGATGAATTCTCCATAAAGGGAAACACCTGAGCACCCATTCATCTGCGGGAAGTGGGGCTTCAAATCTCCCCACCACACAAGGTTGGGTTCCAGTATCCTGAGGGTGGGGTAGTTCCTCCAACTGACATCAGCGTCTTGGTTTGAATAGAATCCCTTTGCTTGTCTTCCCTGATGGTTTGCCTAGGCCAGTGTGTGGTTGAAAGTGGGATTTGGGATCTAAAACTACGTATTAGCGTGTGCCTCTCCATGGGTAGTGGAGATGTTTAAACTACAACCCACAACTTGGGAATTACTGTGACCCCTGAAAAATGCGTGTGCTATGTTTCCCCACGTCCAGCACACACAGGAAGAAGTGTTCTGGGCTTCTGAGTGTGGGGAGGTTCCTCCAAGAGACAGCAGCACCTGGGTTGTAATAGAATCCCTTAGCTTGACTTCCCTAAGTGTTTTCCTAGGCCTAGCAGTAAGCGATGGTGGGGGATGGGCTCTAAAGCCAAGTATTAGCGAGTGCATCTCTGTGGGTAGTGGAGGGTTTTAAACTACTTCCCCAACCTTGGAACACCTGTGCCCCATAAAGATGCGTGGAATCTGTTTCCCCACCTCCAGCACACACACGGAGACGTGCTCAGGTATCCTGATGGTGGGGAGGCTCCTCCAAATGACAGCAGCGCCTGGGTTCTAAAAGAATCCCTTAGCTTGTCTTCCCTGATGGCATGCCTAGGCTGGAGAGTGGGGGAAAGTGGGGGTTGGGCTCTAAACCAAGTATAAGCGAGAGCCTATCCATGGGATGTGGGTTTTTAACCTACAACCCACAACCATGGAATAAATGTGCCCCCTGAAAGATGCTTTGACTGTTTCCCTACATCCAGCACACACACGAAGATGTGTTCTGGTATTCTGAGTGTGGGGAAGTTCCTCAAACTGACAGCAGCACCTGGATTCTAATAGTATCCCTTAGCTTCTGTTCCCTGAGTGTTCTTTTAGGCCAGGCCATGTGGGAAAGCTGGGGGTTGGGCTTGAAAGCCACATAGCAGTGAGTGCCCCCTGATCCATTGAGGAAGTACTTAGAGGACTTCTCCCTAAAGGGAACACCTTTTCCTGCATTCATCTGGGTGCAGTGGGGCTGCACATCTCTCCCACACCTAAGAATGTGTTCTGGAATTCTGAGTGCAGGGAAGTTCCTCCAACTGACAGCAGCGCCTGGGTTCTAATTGAATCCCTTTGCTTGTCTTCCCTGATGGAAAGCCTAGGCGGGAGTGCGGGGGAAAGTGTGGTTTGGGCTCCAAAACCAAGTATTTGCGATGACCTCTCTATGGTTTGTGGAGGTGTTTAAACTACATCCCTAACCTGGGAACACCTGTGCCCCCATAAAGATCCGTGGAGTCTGTTTCCACACCTCCAGCACACACACGAACACTTGCACAGTTATCCTGAGAGTGGGCAGCCTCCTCCAACTGAGAGCAGGGCCTTGGTTCTTATAAAATCGCTTAACTTGTCTACCCTGTTTGGTTGCCTGATACGGAGTGCTGGGGAAAGGGTGGGTTGGGCTCTAAATCCAATTATTAGCGAGTGCTTCTCCATGGGATTTGGAGGTTATTAACCAAAAGCCCACAACATGGGAATACCTGTGCTCCTTGAAAAAAGCGTGGACTCTGTATCCCCACCACCAGAACACACATGAAGAAGTTTTCTGCTATCCTGATTGTGGGCTGGCAATTTCAGGTGACAGAAGCGGCTGGGTTCTAATAGAATCCCTTAGCTTGTAATCCCTGAGTGTTTCCCTAGGACTGACTCTGAGAGAAACCTGGGGGTTGGGCTTTGAGGCCAAATAGTAGCGAGTGTCCCCGATGGACTGAGGAAGCATTTAGATGAATTCTCCATAAAGGGAAACACCTGAGCACCCATTCATCTGCGTGGAGTGGGGCTTCAAATCTCCCCACCACACAAGCTTGGGTTCCAGTATCCTGAGGGTGGGGTAGTTCCTCCAACTGACATCAGCGTCTTGGTTTGAATAGAATCCCTTTGCTTGTCTTCCCTGATGGTTCGCCTAGGCCAGTGTGTGGTTGAAAGTGGAATTTGGGATCCAAAACTAAGTATTAGCGTGTGCCCCTCCATGTGTAGTGGAGATGTTTAAACTACAACCCACAACTTGGGAATTACTGTGACCCCTGAAAAATGCGTGTGCTATGTTTCCCCACGTCCAGCACACACAGGAAGAAGTGTTCTGGGGTTCTGAGTGTGGGGAGGTTCCTCCAACAGACAGCAGCACCTGGGTTGTAATAGAATCCCTTAGCTTGACTTCCCTAAGTGTTTTCCTAGGCCTAGCAGTAAGCGATGGTGGGGGATGGGCTCTAAAGCCAAGTATTAGCGAGTGCATCTCTGTGGGTAGTGGAGGGTTTTAAACTACTTCCCCAACCTTGGAACACCTGTGCCCCATAAAGATGCGTGGAATCTGTTTCCCCACCTCCAGCACACACACGGAGACGTGCTCAGGTATCCTGATGGTGGGGAGGCTCCTCCAAATGACAGCAGCGCCTTGGTTCTAAAAGAATCCCTTAGCTTGTCTTCCCTGATGGCATGCCTAGGCTGGAGAGTGGGGGAAAGTGGGGGTTGGGCTCTAAACCAAGTATAAGCGAGAGCCTATCCATGGGATGTGGGTTTTTAAACTACAACCCACAACCATGGAATAAATGTGCCCCCTGAAAGATGCTTTGACTGTTTCCCTACATCCAGCACACACACGAAGATGTGTTCTGGTATTCTGAGTGTGGGGATGTTCCTCAAACTGACAGCAGCACCTGGATTCTATTAGTATCCCTTAGCTTCTGTTCCCTGAGTGTTCTCTTAGACCAGGCCATGAGGGAAAGCTGGGGGTTGGGCTTGGAGGCCACGTAGCAGTGAGTGCCCCCTGATCCATTGAGGAAATACTTAGAGGACTTCTCCCGAAACGGAACACCTTTTCCTCCATTCATCTGGGTGCAGTGGGGCTGCACATCTCTCCAACACCTAAGAATGTGTTCTGGAATCCTGAGTGCAGGGAAGTTCCTCCAACTGACAGCAGCGCCTGGGTCCTAATTGAATTCCTTTGCTTGTCTTCCCTGACGGAAAGCCTAGGCGGGAGTGCGGGGGAAATTGTGGTTTGGGCTCCAAAACCAAGTATTGGCGATGACCTCTCTATGGTTTGTGGAGGTGTTTAAACTACATCCCTAACCTGGGAACACCTGTGCCCCCATAAAGATCCGTGGAGTCTGTTTCCACACCTCCAGCACACACACGAACACTTGCACAGTTATCCTGAGAGTGGGCAGCCTCCTCCAACTGAGAGCAGGGCCTTGGTTCTTATAAAATCGCTTAACTTGTCTACCCTGTTTGGTTGCCTGATACGGAGTGCTGGGGAAAGGGTGGGTTGGGCTCTAAATCCAAGTATTAGCGAGTGCTTCTCCATGGGATTTGGAGGTTATTAACCAAAAGCCCACAACATGGGAATATCTGTGCTCCTTGAAAAAAGCGTGGACTCTGTATCCCCACCACCAGAACACACATGAAGGAGTTTTCTGCTATCCTGAGTGTGGGCTGGCAATTTCAGGTGACAGAAGCGGCTGGGTTCTAATAGAATCCCTTAGCTTGTAATCCCTGAGTGTTTCCCTAGGACTGACTCTGAGAGAAACCTGGGGGTTGGGCTTTGAGGCCAAATAGTAGCGAGTGTCCCCGATGGACTGAGGAAGTATTTAGATGAATTCTCCATAAAGGGAAACACCTGAGCACCCATTCATCTGCGTGGAGTGGGGCTTCAAATCTCCCCACCACACAAGCTTGGGTTCCAGTATCCTGAGGGTGGGGTAGTTCCTCGAACTGACATCAGCGTCTTGGTTTTAATAGAATCCCTTTGCTTGTTTTCCCTGATGGTTCGCCTAGGCCAGTGTGTGGTTGAAAGTGGGATTTGGGATCCAAAACTAAGTATTAGCGTGTGCCTCTCCATGGGTAGTGGAGATGTTTAAACTACAACCCACAACTTGGGAATTACTGTGACTCCTGAAAAATGCGTGTGCTATGTTTCCCCACGTCCAGCACACACAGGAAGAATTGTTCTGGGGTTCTGAGGGTGGGGAGGTTTCTCCAACTGACAGCAGCACCTGGGTTGTAATAGAATCCCTTAGCATAACTTCCCTAAGTGTATTCCTAGGCCTAGAAGTAAGCGATGGTGGGGGATGGGCTCTAAAGCCAAGTAATAGCGAGTGCATCTCTGTGGGTAGTGGAGGGTTTTAAACTACTTCCCCAACCTTGGAACACCTGTGCCCCATAAAGATGCGTGGAATCTGTTTCCCCACCTCCAACACACACACGGAGACGTGCTCAGGTATCCTGATTGTGGGGAGGCTCCTCCAAATGACAGCAGCGCCTGGGTTCTAAAAGAATCCCTTAGCTTGACTTCCCTGATGGCATGCCTACGCTGGAGAGTGGGGGAAAGTGGGGGTTGGGCTCTAAACCAAGTATAAGCGAGAGCCTATCCATGGGATGTGGGTTTTTAACCTACAACCCACAACCATGGAATAAATGTGCCCCCTGAAAGATGCTTTGACTGTTTCCCTACATCCAGCACACACATGAAGAAGTGTTCTTGTTTCTGAGTGTGGGGATGTTCCTCAAACTGACAGCAGCACCTGGATTCTATTAGTATCCCTTAGCTTCTGTTCCCTGAGTGTTCTTTTAGGCCAGGCCATGTGGGAAAGCTGGGGGTTGGGCTTGAAGGCCACATAGCAGTGAGTGCCCCCTGATCCATTGAGGAAGTACGTAGAGGACTCCTCCCTAAAGGGAACACCTTTTCCTGCATTCATCTGGGTGCAGTGGGGCTGCACATCTCTCCCACACCTAAGAATGTGTTCTGGAATTCTGAGTGCAGGGAAGTTCCTCCAACTAACAGCAGCGCCTGGGTTCTAATTGAATCCCTTTGCTTGTCTTCCCTGATGGAAAGCCTATGCGGGAGTGCGGGGGAAAGTGTGGTTTGGGCTCCAAAACCAAGTATGTGCGATGACCTCTCTATGGTTTGTGGAGGTGTTTAAACTACATCCCTAACCTGGGAACACCTGTGCCCCCATAAAGATCCGTGGAGTCTGTTTCCACACCTCCAGCACACACACGAACACTTGCACAGTTATCCTGAGAGTGGGCAGCCTCCTCCAACTGAGAGCAGGGCCTTGGTTCTTATAAAATCGCTTAACTTGTCTACCCTGTTTGGTTGCCTGATACGGAGTGCTGGGGAAAGGGTGGGTTGGGCTCTAAATCCAAGTATTAGCGAGTGCTTCTCCATGGGATTTGGAGGTTATTAACCAAAAGCCCACAACATGGGAATACCTGTGCTCCTTGAAAAAAGCGTGGACTCTGTATCCCCACCACCAGAACACACATGAAGAAGTTTTCTGCTATCCTGAGTGTGGGCTGGCAATTTCAGGTGACAGAAGCGGCTGGGTTCTAATAGAATCCCTTAGCTTGTAATCCCTGAGTGTTTCCCTAGGACTGACTCTGAGAGAAACCTGGGGGTTGGGCTTTGAGGCCAAATAGTAGCGAGTGTCCCCGATGGACTGAGGAAGTATTTAGATGAATTCTCCATAAAGGGAAACACCTGAGCACCCATTCATCTGCGTGGAGTGGGGCTTCAAATCTCCCCACCACACAAGCTTGGGTTCCAGTATCCTGAGGGTGGGGTAGTTCCTCCAACTGACATCAGCGTCTTGGTTTTAATAGAATCCATTTGCTTGTCTTCCCTGATGGTTCGCCTAGGCCAGTGTGTGGTTGAAAGTGGGATTTGGGATCCAAAACTCAGTATTAGCGTGTGCCTCTCCATGGGTAGTGGAGATGTTTAAACTACAACCCACAACTTGGGAATTACTGTGACCCCTGAAAAATGCGTGTGCTATGTTTCCCCACGTCCAGCACACACAGGAAGTAGTATTCTGGGGTTCTGAGTGTGGGGAGGTTCCTCCAACAGACAGCAGCACCTGGGTTTTAATAGAATCCCTTAGCTTGACTTCCCTAAGTGTTTTCCTAGGCCTAGCAGTAAGCGATGGTGGGGGATGGGCTCTAAAGCCAAGTATTAGCGAGTGCATCTCTGTGGGTAGTGGAGGGTTTTAAACTACTTCCCCAACCTTGGAACACCTGTGCCCCATAAAGATGCGTGGAATCTGTTTCCCCACCTCCAGCACACACACGGAGACGTGCTCAGGTATCCTGATGGTGGGGAGGCTCCTCCAAATGACAGCAGCGCCTGGGTTCTAAAAGAATCCCTTAGCTTGTCTTCCCTGATGGCATGCCTAGGCTGGAGAGTGGGGGAAAGTGGGGGTTGGGCTCTAAACCAAGTATAAGCGAGAGCCTATCCATGGGATGTGGGTTTTTAACCTACAACCCACAACCATGGAATAAATGTGCCCCCTGAAAGATGCTTTGACTGTTTCCCTACATCCAGCACACACACGAAGATGTGTTCTGGTATTCTGAGTGTGGGGAAGTTCCTCAAACTGACAGCAGCACCTGGATTCTAATAGTATCCCTTAGCTTCTGTTCCCTGAGTGTTCTTTTAGGCCAGGCCATGTGGGAAAGCTGGGGGTTGGGCTTGAAAGCCACATAGCAGTGAGTGCCCCCTGATCCATTGAGGAAGTACTTAGAGGACTTCTCCCTAAAGGGAACACCTTTTCCTGCATTCATCTGGGTGCAGTGGGGCTGCACATCTCTCCCACACCTAAGAATGTGTTCTGGAATTCTGAGTGCAGGGAAGTTCCTCCAACTGACAGCAGCGCCTGGGTTCTAATTGAATCCCTTTGCTTGTCTTCCCTGATGGAAAGCCTAGGCGGGAGTGCGGGGGAAAGTGTGGTTTGGGCTCCAAAACCAAGTATTTGCGATGACCTCTCTATGGTTTGTGGAGGTGTTTAAACTACATCCCTAACCTGGGAACACCTGTGCCCCCATAAAGATCCGTGGAGTCTGTTTCCACACCTCCAGCACACACACGAACACTTGCACAGTTATCCTGAGAGTGGGCAGCCTCCTCCAACTGAGAGCAGGGCCTTGGTTCTTATAAAATCGCTTAACTTGTCTACCCTGTTTGGTTGCCTGATACGGAGTGCTGGGGAAAGGGTGGGTTGGGCTCTAAATCCAATTATTAGCGAGTGCTTCTCCATGGGATTTGGAGGTTATTAACCAAAAGCCCACAACATGGGAATACCTGTGCTCCTTGAAAAAAGCGTGGACTCTGTATCCCCACCAACAGAACACACATGAAGAAGTTTTCTGCTATGCTGATTGTGGGCTGGCAATTTCAGGTGACAGAAGCGGCTGGGTTCTAATAGAATCCCTTAGCTTGTAATCCCTGAGTGTTTCCCTAGGACTGACTCTGAGAGAAACCTGGGGGTTGGGCTTTGAGGCCAAATAGTAGCGAGTGTCCCCGATGGACTGAGGAAGCATTTAGATGAATTCTCCATAAAGGGAAACACCTGAGCACCCATTCATCTGCGTGGAGTGGGGCTTCAAATCTCCCCACCACACAAGCTTGGGTTCCAGTATCCTGAGGGTGGGGTAGTTCCTCCAACTGACATCAGCGTCTTGGTTTGAATAGAATCCCTTTGCTTGTCTTCCCTGATGGTTCGCCTAGGCCAGTGTGTGGTTGAAAGTGGAATTTGGGATCCAAAACTAAGTATTAGCGTGTGCCCCTCCATGTGTAGTGGAGATGTTTAAACTACAACCCACAACTTGGGAATTACTGTGACCCCTGAAAAATGCGTGTGCTATGTTTCCCCACGTCCAGCACACACAGGAAGAAGTGTTCTGGGGTTCTGAGTGTGGGGAGGTTCCTCCAACAGACAGCAGCACCTGGGTTGTAATAGAATCCCTTAGCTTGACTTCCCTAAGTGTTTTCCTAGGCCTAGCAGTAAGCGATGGTGGGGGATGGGCTCTAAAGCCAAGTATTAGCGAGTGCATCTCTGTGGGTAGTGGAGGGTTTTAAACTACTTCCCCAACCTTGGAACACCTGTGCCCCATAAAGATGCGTGGAATCTGTTTCCCCACCTCCAGCACACACACGGAGACGTGCTCAGGTATCCTGATGGTGGGGAGGCTCCTCCAAATGACAGCAGCGCCTTGGTTCTAAAAGAATCCCTTAGCTTGTCTTCCCTGATGGCATGCCTAGGCTGGAGAGTGGGGGAAAGTGGGCGTTGGGCTCTAAACCAAGTATAAGTGAGAGCCTATCCATGGGATGTGGGTTTTTAACCTACAACCCACAACCATGGAATAAATGTGCCCCCTGAAAGATGCTTTGACTGTTTCCCTACATCCAGCACACACACGAAGATGTGTTCTGGTATTCTGAGTGTGGGGAATTTCCTCAAACGGACAGCAGCACCTGGATTCTATTCGTATCCCTTAACTTCTGTTCCTTGAGTGTTCTCTTAGACCAGGCCATGAGGGAAAGCTGGGGGTTGGGCTTGGAGGCCACGTAGCAGTGAGTGCCCCCTGATCCATTGAGGAAGTACTTAGAGGACTTGTCCCTAAAGGGAACACCTTTTCCTGCATTCATCTGGGTGCAGTGGGGCTGCACATCTCTCCCACACCTAAGAATGTGTTCTGGAATTCTGAGTGCAGGGAAGTTCCTCCAACTGACAGCAGCGCCTGGGTTCTAATTGAATCCCTTTGCTTGTCTTCCCTGATGGAAAGCCTAGGCGGGAGTGCGGGGGAAAGTGTGGTTTGGGCTCCAAAACCAAGTATTTGCGATGACCTCTCTATGGTTTGTGGAGGTGTTTAAACTACATCCCTAACCTGGGAACACCTGTGCCCCCATAAAGATCCGTGGAGTCTGTTTCCACACCTCCAGCACACACACGAACACTTGCACAGTTATCCTGAGAGTGGGCAGCCTCCTCCAACTGAGAGCAGGGCCTTGGTTCTTATAAAATCGCTTAACTTGTCTACCCTGTTTGGTTGCCTGATACGGAGTGCTGGGGAAAGGGTGGGTTGGGCTCTAAATCCAATTATTAGCGAGTGCTTCTCCATGGGATTTGGAGGTTATTAACCAAAAGCCCACAACATGGGAATACCTGTGCTCCTTGAAAAAAGCGTGGACTCTGTATCCCCACCACCAGAACACACATGAAGAAGTTTTCTGCTATGCTGATTGTGGGCTGGCAATTTCAGGTGACAGAAGCGGCTGGGTTCTAATAGAATCCCTTAGCTTGTAATCCCTGAGTGTTTCCCTAGGACTGACTCTGAGAGAAACCTGGGGGTTGGGCTTTGAGGCCAAATAGTAGCGAGTGTCCCCGATGGACTGAGGAAGCATTTAGATGAATTCTCCATAAAGGGAAACACCTGAGCACCCATTCATCTGCGTGGAGTGGGGCTTCAAATCTCCCCACCACACAAGCTTGGGTTCCAGTATCCTGAGGGTGGGGTAGTTCCTCCAACTGACATCAGCGTCTTGGTTTGAATAGAATCCCTTTGCTTGTCTTCCCTGATGGTTCGCCTAGGCCAGTGTGTGGTTGAAAGTGGAATTTGGGATCCAAAACTAAGTATTAGCGTGTGCCCCTCCATGTGTAGTGGAGATGTTTAAACTACAACCCACAACTTGGGAATTACTGTGACCCCTGAAAAATGCGTGTGCTATGTTTCCCCACGTCCAGCACACACAGGAAGAAGTGTTCTGGGGTTCTGAGTGTGGGGAGGTTCCTCCAACAGACAGCAGCACCTGGGTTGTAATAGAATCCCTTAGCTTGACTTCCCTAAGTGTTTTCCTAGGCCTAGCAGTAAGCGATGGTGGGGGATGGGCTCTAAAGCCAAGTATTAGCGAGTGCATCTCTGTGGGTAGTGGAGGGTTTTAAACTACTTCCCCAACCTTGGAACACCTGTGCCCCATAAAGATGCGTGGAATCTGTTTCCCCACCTCCAGCACACACACGGAGACGTGCTCAGGTATCCTGATGGTGGGGAGGCTCCTCCAAATGACAGCAGCGCCTTGGTTCTAAAAGAATCCCTTAGCTTGTCTTCCCTGATGGCATGCCTAGGCTGGAGAGTGGGGGAAAGTGGGCGTTGGGCTCTAAACCAAGTATAAGTGAGAGCCTATCCATGGGATGTGGGTTTTTAACCTACAACCCACAACCATGGAATAAATGTGCCCCCTGAAAGATGCTTTGACTGTTTCCCTACATCCAGCACACACACGAAGATGTGTTCTGGTATTCTGAGTGTGGGGAATTTCCTCAAACGGACAGCAGCACCTGGATTCTATTCGTATCCCTTAACTTCTGTTCCTTGAGTGTTCTCTTAGACCAGGCCATGAGGGAAAGCTGGGGGTTGGGCTTGGAGGCCACGTAGCAGTGAGTGCCCCCTGATCCATTGAGGAAGTACTTAGAGGACTTGTCCCTAAAGGGAACACCTTTTCCTCCAGTCATCTGGGTGCAGTGGGGCTGCACATCTCTCCCACACCTAAGAATGTGTTCTGGAATTCTGAGTGCAGGGAAGTTCCTCCAACTGACAGCAGCGCCTGGGTTCTAATTGAATCCCTTTGCTTGTCTTCCCTGATGGAAAGCCTAGGCGGGAGTGCGGGGGAAAGTGTGGTTTGGGCTCCAAAACCAAGTATTTGCGATGACCTCTCTATGGTTTGTGGAGGTGTTTAAACTACATCCCTAACCTGGGAACACCTGTGCCCCCATAAAGATCTGTGGAGTCTGTTTCCACACCTCCAGCACACACACGAACACTTGCACAGTTATCCTGAGAGTGGGCAGCCTCCTCCAACTGAGAGCAGGGCCTTGGTTCTTATAAAATCGCTTAACTTGTCTACCCTGTTTGGTTGCCTGATACGGAGTGCTGGGGAAAGGGTGGGTTGGGCTCTAAATCCAAGTATTAGCGAGTGCTTCTCCATGGGATTTGGAGGTTATTAACCAAAAGCCCACAACATGGGAATACCTGTGCTCCTTGAAAAAAGCGTGGACTCTGTATCCCCACCACCAGAACACACATGAAGAAGTTTTCTGCTATCCTGAGTGTGGGCTGGCAATTTCAGGTGACAGAAGCGGCTGGGTTCTAATAGAATCCCTTAGCTTGTAATAACTGAGTGTTTCCCTAGGACTGACTCTGAGAGAAACCTGGGGGTTGGGCTTTGAGGCCAAAGAGTAGCGAGTGTCCCCGATGGACTGAGGAAGTATTTAGATGAATTCTCCATAAAGGGAAACACCTGAGCACCCATTCATCTGCGTGGAGTGGGGCTTCAAATCTCCCCACCACACAAGCTTGGGTTCCAGTATCCTGAGGGTGGGGTAGTTCCTCCAACTGACATCAGCGTCTTGGTTTTAACAGAATCCCTTTGCTTGTCTTCCCTGATGGTTCGCCTAGGCCAGTGTGTGGTTGAAAGTGGGATTTGGGATCCAAAACTCAGTATTAGCGTGTGCCTCTCCATGGGTAGTGGAGATGTTTAAACTACAACCCACAACTTGGGAATTACTGTGACCCCTGAAAAATGCGTGTGCTATGTTTCCCCACGTCCAGCACACACAGGAAGTAGTATTCTGGGGTTCTGAGTGTGGGGAGGTTCCTCCAACAGACAGCAGCACCTGGGTTGTAATAGAATCCCTTAGCTTGACTTCCCTAAGTGTTTTCCTAGGCCTAGCAGTAAGCGATGGTGGGGGATGGGCTCTAAAGCCAAGTATTAGCGAGTGCATCTCTGTGGGTAGTGGAGGGTTTTAAAATACTTCCCCAACCTTGGAACACCTGTGCCCCATAAAGATGCGTGGAATCTGTTTCCCCACCTCCAGCACACACACGGAGACGTGCTCAGGTATCCTGATGGTGGGGAGGCTCCTCCAAAAGACAGCAGCGCCTGGGTTCTAAAAGAATCCCTTAGCTTGTCTTCCCTGATGGCATGCCTAGGCTGGAGAGTGGGGGAAAGTGGGGGTTGGGCTCTAAACCAAGTATAAGCGAGAGCCTATCCATGGGATGTGGGTTTTTAAACTACAACCCACAACCATGGAATAAATGTGCCCCCTGAAAGATGCTTTGACTGTTTCCCTACATCCAGCACACACACGAAGATGTGTTCTGGTATTCTGAGTGTGGGGATGTTCCTCAAACTGACAGCAGCACCTGGATTCTATTAGTATCCCTTAGCTTCTGTTCCCTGAGTGTTCTCTTAGACCAGGCCATGAGGGAAAGCTGGGGGTTGGGCTTGGAGGCCACGTAGCAGTGAGTGCCCCCTGATCCATTGAGGAAATACTTTGAGGACTTCTCCCGAAACGGAACACCTTTTCCTCCATTCATCTGGGTGCAGTGGGGCTGCACATCTCTCCAACACCTAAGAATGTGTTCTGGAATCCTGAGTGCAGGGAAGTTCCTCCAACTGACAGCAGCGCCTGGGTCCTAATTGAATTCCTTTGCTTGTCTTCCCTGACGGAAAGCCTAGGCGGGAGTGCGGGGGAAATTGTGGTTTGGGCTCCAAAACCAAGTATTGGCGATGACCTCTCTATGGTTTGTGGAGGTGTTTAAACTACATCCCTAACCTGGGAACACCTGTGCCCCCATAAAGATCCGTGGAGTCTGTTTCCACACCTCCAGCACACACACGAACACTTGCACAGTTATCCTGAGAGTGGGCAGCCTCCTCCAACTGAGAGCAGGGCCTTGGTTCTTATAAAATCGCTTAACTTGTCTACCCTGTTTGGTTGCCTGATACGGAGTGCTGGGGAAAGGGTGGGTTGGGCTCTAAATCCAAGTATTAGCGAGTGCTTCTCCATGGGATTTGGAGGTTATTAACCAAAAGCCCACAACATGGGAATATCTGTGCTCCTTGAAAAAAGCGTGGACTCTGTATCCCCACCACCAGAACACACATGAAGGAGTTTTCTGCTATCCTGAGTGTGGGCTGGCAATTTCAGGTGACAGAAGCGGCTGGGTTCTAATAGAATCCCTTAGCTTGTAATCCCTGAGTGTTTCCCTAGGACTGACTCTGAGAGAAACCTGGGGGTTGGGCTTTGAGGCCAAATAGTAGCGAGTGTCCCCGATGGACTGAGGAAGTATTTAGATGAATTCTCCATAAAGGGAAACACCTGAGCACCCATTCATCTGCGTGGAGTGGGGCTTCAAATCTCCCCACCACACAAGGTTGGGTTCCAGTATCCTGAGGGTGGGGTAGTTCCTCGAACTGACATCAGCGTCTTGGTTTTAATAGAATCCCTTTGCTTGTTTTCCCTGATGGTTCGCCTAGGCCAGTGTGTGGTTGAAAGTGGGATTTGGGATCCAAAACTAAGTATTAGCGTGTGCCTCTCCATGGGTAGTGGAGATGTTTAAACTACAACCCACAACTTGGGAATTACTGTGACTCCTGAAAAATGCGTGTGCTATGTTTCCCCACGTCCAGCACACACAGGAAGAATTGTTCTGGGGTTCTGAGGGTGGGGAGGTTTCTCCAACTGACAGCAGCACCTGGGTTGTAATAGAATCCCTTAGCATAACTTCCCTAAGTGTAATCCTAGGCCTAGAAGTAAGCGATGGTGGGGGATGGGCTCTAAAGCCAAGTAATAGCGAGTGCATCTCTGTGGGTAGTGGAGGGTTTTAAACTACTTCCCCAACCTTGGAACACCTGTGCCCCATAAAGATTCGTGGAATCTGTTTCCCCACCTCCAACACACACACGGAGACGTGCTCAGGTATCCTGATTGTGGGGAGGCTCCTCCAAATGACAGCAGCGCCTGGGTTCTAAAAGAATCCCTTAGCTTGACTTCCCTGATGGCATGCCTACGCTGGAGAGTGGGGGAAAGTGGGGGTTGGGCTCTAAACCAAGTATAAGCGAGAGCCTATCCATGGGATGTGGGTTTTTAACCTACAACCCACAACCATGGAATAAATGTGCCCCCTGAAAGATGCTTTGACTGTTTCCCTACATCCAGCACACACATGAAGAAGTGTTCTTGTTTCTGAGTGTGGGGATGTTCCTCAAACTGACAGCAGCACCTGGATTCTATTAGTATCCCTTAGCTTCTGTTCCCTGAGTGTTCTTTTAGGCCAGGCCATGTGGGAAAGCTGGGGGTTGGGCTTGAAGGCCACATAGCAGTGAGTGCCCCCTGATCCATTGAGGAAGTACGTAGAGGACTCCTCCCTAAAGGGAACACCTTTTCCTGCATTCATCTGGGTGCAGTGGGGCTGCACATCTCTCCCACACCTAAGAATGTGTTCTGGAATTCTGAGTGCAGGGAAGTTCCTCCAACTAACAGCAGCGCCTGGGTTCTAATTGAATCCCTTTGCTTGTCTTCCCTGATGGAAAGCCTATGCGGGAGTGCGGGGGAAAGTGTGGTTTGGGCTCCAAAACCAAGTATGTGCGATGACCTCTCTATGGTTTGTGGAGGTGTTTAAACTACATCCCTAACCTGGGAACACCTGTGCCCCCATAAAGATCCGTGGAGTCTGTTTCCACACCTCCAGCACACACACGAACACTTGCACAGTTATCCTGAGAGTGGGCAGCCTCCTCCAACTGAGAGCAGGGCCTTGGTTCTTATAAAATCGCTTAACTTGTCTACCCTGTTTGGTTGCCTGATACGGAGTGCTGGGGAAAGGGTGGGTTGGGCTCTAAATCCAAGTATTAGCGAGTGCTTCTCCATGGGATTTGGAGGTTATTAACCAAAAGCCCACAACATGGGAATACCTGTGCTCCTTGAAAAAAGCGTGGACTCTGTATCCCCACCACCAGAACACACATGAAGAAGTTTTCTGCTATCCTGAGTGTGGGCTGGCAATTTCAGGTGACAGAAGCGGCTGGGTTCTAATAGAATCCCTTAGCTTGTAATCCCTGAGTGTTTCCCTAGGACTGACTCTGAGAGAAACCTGGGGGTTGGGCTTTGAGGCCAAATAGTAGCGAGTGTCCCCGATGGACTGAGGAAGTATTTAGATGAATTCTCCATAAAGGGAAACACCTGAGCACCCATTCATCTGCGTGGAGTGGGGCTTCAAATCTCCCCACCACACAAGCTTGGGTTCCAGTATCCTGAGGGTGGGGTAGTTCCTCCAACTGACATCAGCGTCTTGGTTTTAATAGAATCCATTTGCTTGTCTTCCCTGATGGTTCGCCTAGGCCAGTGTGTGGTTGAAAGTGGGATTTGGGATCCAAAACTCAGTATTAGCGTGTGCCTCTCCATGGGTAGTGGAGATGTTTAAACTACAACCCACAACTTGGGAATTACTGTGACCCCTGAAAAATGCGTGTGCTATGTTTCCCCACGTCCAGCACACACAGGAAGTAGTATTCTGGGGTTCTGAGTGTGGGGAGGTTCCTCCAACAGACAGCAGAACCTGGGTTGTAATAGAATCCCTTAGCTTGACTTCCCTAAGTGTTTTCCTAGGCCTAGCAGTAAGCGATGGTGGGGGATGGGCTCTAAAGCCAAGTATTAGCGAGTGCATCTCTGTGGGTAGTGGAGGGTTTTAAACTACTTCCCCAACCTTGGAACACCTGTGCCCCATAAAGATGCGTGGAATCTGTTTCCCCACCTCCAGCACACACACGGAGACGTGCTCAGGTATCCTGATTGTGGGGAGGCTCCTCCAAATGACAGCAGCGCCTGGGTTCTAAAAGAATCCCTTAGCTTGTCTTCCCTGATGGCATGCCTAGGCTGGAGAGTGGGGGAAAGTGGGGGTTGGGCTCTAAACCAAGTATAAGCGAGAGCCTATCCATGGGATGTGGGTTTTTAACCTACAACCCACAACCATGGAATAAATGTGCCCCCTAAAAGATGCTTTGACTGTTTCCCTACATCCAGCACACACACGAAGATGTGTTTCTGTATTCTGAGTGTGGGGAAGTTCCTCAAACTGACAGCAGCACCTGGATTCTATTAGTATCCCTTAGCTTCTGTTCCCTGAGTGTTCTTTTAGGCCAGGCCATGAGGGAATGCTGGGGGTTGGGCTTGGTGGCCACGTAGTAGTGAGTGCCCCCTAATCCATTGAGGAAGTACTTAGAGGACTTGTCCCTAAAGGGAACACCTTTTCCTGCATTCATCTGGGTGCAGTGGGGCTGCACACCTCTCCCACACCTAAGAATGTGTTCTGGAATTCTGAGTGCAGGGAAGTTCCTCCAACTGACAGCAGCGCCTGGGTTCTAATTGAATCCCTTTGCTTGTCTTCCCTGATGGAAAGCCTATGCGGGAGTGCGGGGGAAAGTGTGGTTTGGGCTCCAAAACCAAGTATTTGCGGTGACCTCTCTATGGTTTGTGGAGGTGTTTAAACTACATCCCTAACCTGGGAACACCTGTGCCCCCATAAAGATCCGTGGAGTCTGTTTCCACACCTCCAGCACACACACGAACACTTGCACAGTTATCCTGAGAGTGGGCAGCCTCCTCCAACTGAGAGCAGGGCCTTGGTTCTTATAAAATCGCTTAACTTGTCTACCCTGTTTGGTTGCCTGATACGGAGTGCTGGGGAAAGGGTGGGTTGGGCTCTAAATCCAAGTATTAGCGAGTGCTTCTCCATGGGATTTGGAGGTTATTAACCAAAAGCCCACAACATGGGAATACCTGTGCTCCTTGAAAAAAGCGTGGACTCTGTATCCCCACCACCAGAACACACATGAAGAAGTTTTCTGCTATCCTGAGTGTGGGCTGGCAATTTCAGGTGACAGAAGCGGCTGGGTTCTAATAGAATCCCTTAGCTTGTAATCCCTGAGTGTTTCCCTAGGACTGACTCTGAGAGAAACCTGGGGGTTGGGCTTTGAGGCCAAATAGTAGCGAGTGTCCCCGATGGACTGAGGAAGTATTTAGATGAATTCTCCATAAAGGGAAACACCTGAGCACCCATTCATCTGCGTGGAGTGGGGCTTCAAATCTCCCCACCACACAAGCTTGGGTTCCAGTATCCTGAGGGTGGGGTAGTTCCTCCAACTGACATCAGCGTCTTGGTTTTAATAGAATCCATTTGCTTATCTTCCCTGATGGTTCGCCTAGGCCAGTGTGTGGTTGAAAGTGGGATTTGGGATCCAAAACTCAGTATTAGCGTGTGCCTCTCCATGGGTAGTGGAGATGTTTAAACTACAACCCACAACTTGGGAATTACTGTGACCCCTGAAAAATGCGTGTGCTATGTTTCCCCACGTCCAGCACACACAGGAAGTAGTATTCTGGGGTTCTGAGTGTGGGGAGGTTCCTCCAACAGACAGCAGCACCTGGGTTGTAATAGAATCCCTTAGCTTGACTTCCCTAAGTGTTTTCCTAGGCCTAGCAGTAAGCGATGGTGGGGGATGGGCTCTAAAGCCAAGTATTAGCGAGTGCATCTCTGTGGGTAGTGGAGGGTTTTAAACTACTTCCCCAACCTTGGAACACCTGTGCCCCATAAAGATGCGTGGAATCTGTTTCCCCACCTCCAGCACACACACGGAGACGTGCTCAGGTATCCTGATTGTGGGGAGGCTCCTCCAAATGACAGCAGCGCCTGGGTTCTAAAAGAATCCCTTAGCTTGTCTTCCCTGATGGCATGCCTAGGCTGGAGAGTGGGGGAAAGTGGGGGTTGGGCTCTAAACCAAGTATAAGCGAGAGCCTATCCATGGGATGTGGGTTTTTAACCTACAACCCACAACCATGGAATAAATGTGCCCCCTAAAAGATGCTTTGACTGTTTCCCTACATCCAGCACACACACGAAGATGTGTTTCTGTATTCTGAGTGTGGGGAAGTTCCTCAAACTGACAGCAGCACCTGGATTCTATTAGTATCCCTTAGCTTCTGTTCCCTGAGTGTTCTTTTAGGCCAGGCCATGAGGGAATGCTGGGGGTTGGGCTTGGTGGCCACGTAGTAGTGAGTGCCCCCTAATCCATTGAGGAAGTACTTAGAGGACTTGTCCCTAAAGGGAACACCTTTTCCTGCATTCATCTGGGTGCAGTGGGGCTGCACACCTCTCCCACACCTAAGAATGTGTTCTGGAATTCTGAGTGCAGGGAAGTTCCTCCAACTGACAGCAGCGCCTGGGTTCTAATTGAATCCCTTTGCTTGTCTTCCCTGATGGAAAGCCTATGCGGGAGTGCGGGGGAAAGTGTGGTTTGGGCTCCAAAACCAAGTATTTGCGGTGACCTCTCTATGGTTTGTGGAGGTGTTTAAACTACATCCCTAACCTGGGAACACCTGTGCCCCCATAAAGATCCGTGGAGTCTGTTTCCACACCTCCAGCACACACACGAACACTTGCACAGTTATCCTGAGAGTGGGCAGCCTCCTCCAACTGAGAGCAGGGCCTTGGTTCTTATAAAATCGCTTAACTTGTCTACCCTGTTTGGTTGCCTGATACGGAGTGCTGGGGAAAGGGTGGGTTGGGCTCTAAATCCAAGTATTAGCGAGTGCTTCTCCATGGGATTTGGAGGTTATTAACCAAAAGCCCACAACATGGGAATACCTGTGCTCCTTGAAAAAAGCGTGGACTCTGTATCCCCACCACCAGAACACACATGAAGAAGTTTTCTGCTATCCTGAGTGTGGGCTGGCAATTTCAGGTGACAGAAGCGGCTGGGTTCTAATAGAATCCCTTAGCTTGTAATCCCTGAGTGTTTCCCTAGGACTGACTCTGAGAGAAACCTGGGGGTTGGGCTTTGAGGCCAAATAGTAGCGAGTGTCCCCGATGGACTGAGGAAGTATTTAGATGAATTCTCCATAAAGGGAAACACCTGAGCACCCATTCATCTGCGTGGAGTGGGGCTTCAAATCTCCCCACCACACAAGGTTGGGTTCCAGTATCCTGAGGGTGGGGTAGTTCCTCCAACTGACATCAGCGTCTTGGTTTTAATAGAATCCATTTGCTTGTCTTCCCTGATGGTTCGCCTAGGCCAGTGTGTGGTTGAAAGTGGGATTTGGGATCCAAAACTCAGTATTAGCGTGTGCCTCTCCATGGGTAGTGGAGATGTTTAAACTACAACCCACAACTTGGGAATTACTGTGACCCCTGAAAAATGCGTGTGCTATGTTTCCCCACGTCCAGCACACACAGGAAGTAGTATTCTGGGGTTCTGAGTGTGGGGAGGTTCCTCCAACAGACAGCAGCACCTGGGTTGTAATAGAATCCCTTAGCTTGACTTCCCTAAGTGTTTTCCTAGGCCTAGCAGTAAGCGATGGTGGGGGATGGGCTCTAAAGCCAAGTATTAGCGAGTGCATCTCTGTGGGTAGTGGAGGGTTTTAAACTACTTCCCCAACCTTGGAACACCTGTGCCCCATAAAGATGCGTGGAATCTGTTTCCCCACCTCCAGCACACACACGGAGACGTGCTCAGGTATCCTGATTGTGGGGAGGCTCCTCCAAATGACAGCAGCGCCTGGGTTCTAAAAGAATCCCTTAGCTTGTCTTCCCTGATGGCATGCCTAGGCTGGAGAGTGGGGGAAAGTGGGGGTTGGGCTCTAAACCAAGTATAAGCGAGAGCCTATCCATGGGATGTGGGTTTTTAACCTACAACCCACAACCATGGAATAAATGTGCCCCCTGAAAGATGCTTTGACTGTTTCCCTACATCCAGCACACACACGAAGATGTGTTTCTGTATTCTGAGTGTGGGGAAGTTCCTCAAACTGACAGCAGCACCTGGATTCTATTAGTATCCCTTAGCTTCTGTTCCCTGAGTGTTCTTTTAGGCCAGGCCATGAGGGAATGCTGGGGGTTGGGCTTGGTGGCCACGTAGTAGTGAGTGCCCCCTAATCCATTGAGGAAGTACTTAGAGGACTTGTCCCTAAAGGGAACACCTTTTCCTGCATTCATCTGGGTGCAGTGGGGCTGCACACCTCTCCCACACCAAAGAATGTGTTCTGGAATTCTGAGTGCAGGGAAGTTCCTCCAACTGACAGCAGCGCCTGGGTTCTAATTGAATCCCTTTGCTTGTCTTCCCTGATGGAAAGCCTAGGCGGGAGTGCGGGGGAAAGTGTGGTTTGGGCTCCAAAACCAAGTATTGGCGATGACCTCTCTATGGTTTGTGGAGGTGTTTAAACTACATCCCTAACCTGGGAACACCTGTGCCCCCATAAAGATCCGTGGAGTCTGTTTCCACACCTCCAGCACACACACGAACACTTGCACAGTTATCCTGAGAGTGGGCAGCCTCCTCCAACTGAGAGCAGGGCCTTGGTTCTTATAAAATCGCTTAACTTGTCTACCCTTTTTGGTTGCCTGATATGGACTGCTGGGGAAAGGGTGGGTTGGGCTCTAAATCCAAGTATTAGCGAGTGCTTCTCCATGGGATTTGGAGGTTATTAACCAAAAGCCCACAACATGGGAATACCTGTGCTCCTTGAAAAAAGCGTGGACTCTGTATCCCCACCACCAGAACACACATGAAGAAGTTTTCTGCTATCCTGAGTGTGGGCTGGCAATTTCAGGTGACAGAAGCGGCTGGGTTCTAATAGAATCCCTTAGCTTGTAATCCCTGAGTGTTTCCCTAGGACTGACTCTGAGAGAAACCTGGGGGTTGGGCTTTGAGGCCAAATAGTAGCGAGTGTCCCCGATGGACTGAGGAAGTATTTAGATGAATTCTCCATAAAGGGAAACACCTGAGCACCCATTCATCTGCGTGGAGTGGGGCTTCAAATCTCCCCACCACACAAGCTTGGGTTCCAGTATCCTGAGGGTGGGGTAGTTCCTCCAACTGACATCAGCGTCTTGGTTTGAATAGAATCCCTTTGCTTGCCTTCCCTAATGGTTCGCCTAGGCCAGTGTGTGGTTGAAAGTGGGATTTGGGATCTAAAACTAAGTATTAGAGTGTGCCTCTCCATGGGTAGTGGAGATGTTTAAACTACAACCCACAACTTGGGAATTACTGTGACCCCTGAAAAATGCGTGTGCTATGTTTCCTCACGTCCAGCACACACAGGAAGAAGTGTTCTGGGGTTCTGAGTGTGGGGAGGTTCCTCCAACAGACAGCAGCACCTGGGTTGTAATAGAATCATTTAGCTTGACTTCCCTAAGTGTATTCCTAGGCCTAGAAGTAAGCGATGGTGGGGGATGGGCTCTAAAGCCAAGTATTAGCGAGTGCATCTCTGTGGGTAGTGGAGGGTTTTAAACTACTTCCCCAACCTTGGAACACCTGTGCCCCATAAAGATGCGTGCAATCTGTTTCCCCACCTCCAGCACACACACGGAGACGTGCTCAGGTATCCTGATTGTGGGGAGGCTCCTCCAAATGACAGCAGCGCCTGGGTTCTAAAAGAATCCCTTAGCTTGTCTTCCCTGATGGCATGCCTAGGCTGGAGAGTGGGGGAAAGTGGGGGTTGGGCTCTAAACCAAGTATAAGCGAGAGCCTATCCATGGGATGTGGGATTTTAACCTACAACCCACAACCATGGAATAAATGTGCCCCCTGAAAGATGCTTTGACTGTTTCCCTACATCCAGCACACACACGAAGAAGTGTTCTGGTATTCTGAGTGTGGGGAAGTTCCTCAAACTGACAGCAGCACCTGGATTCTATTAGTATCCCTTAGCTTCTGTTCCCTGAGTGTTCTTTTAGGCCAGGTCATGTGGGAAAGCTGGGGGTTGGGCTTGAAGGCCACATAGCCTTGAGTGCCCCCTGATCCATTGAGGAAGTACTTAGAGGACTTCTCCCTAAAGGGAACACCTTTTCCTGCATTCATCTGGGTGCAGTGGGGCTGCACATATCTCCCACACCTAAGAATGTGTTCTGGAATTCTGAGTGCAGGGAAGTTCCTACAAGTGACAGCAGCGCCTGGGTTCTAATTGAATCCCTTTGCTTGTCTTCCCTGATGGAAAGCCTAGGCGGGAGTGCGGGGGAAAGTGTGGTTTGGGCTCCAAAACCAAGTATTTGCGATGACCTCTCTATGGTTTGTGGAGGTGTTTAAACTACATCCCTAACCTGGGAACACCTGTGCCCCCATAAAGATCCGTGGAGTCTGTTTCCACACCTCCAGCACACACACGAACACTTGCACAGTTATCCTGAGAGTGGGCAGCCTCCTCCAACTGAGAGCAGGGCCTTGGTTCTTATAAAATCGCTTAACTTGTCTACCCTGTTTGGTTGCCTGATACGGAGTGCTGGGGAAAGGGTGGGTTGGGCTCTAAATCCAAGTATTAGCGAGTGCTTCTCCATGGGATTTGGAGGTTATTAACCAAAAGCCCACAACATGGGAATACCTGTGCTCCTTGAAAAAAGCGTGGACTCTGTATCCCCACCACCAGAACACACATGAAGAAGTTTTCTGCTATCCTGAGTGTGGGCTGGCAATTTCAGGTGACAGAAGCGGCTGGGTTCTAATAGAATCCCTTAGCTTGTAATCCCTGTGTGTTTCCCTAGGACGGACTCTGAGAGAAACCTGGGGGTTGGGCTTTGAGGCCAAATAGTAGCGAGTGCCCCGATGGACTGAGGAAGTATTTAGATGAATTCTCCATAAAGGGAAACACCTGAGCACCCATTCATCTGCGTGGAGTGGGGCTTCAAATCTCACCACCACACAAGCTTGGGTTCCAGTATCCTGAGGGTGGGGTAGTTCCTCCAACTGACATCAGCGTATTGGTTTGAATAGAATCCCTTTGCTTGTCTTCCCTGATGGTTCGCCTAGGCCAGTGTGTGGTTGAAAGTGGGATTTGGGATCCAAAACTAAGTATTAGCGTGTGCCTCTCCATGGGTAGTGGAGATGTTTAAACAACAACCCACAACTTGGGAATTACTGTGACCCCTGAAAAATGCGTGTGCTATGTTTCCCCACGTCCAGCACACACAGGAAGAAGTGTTCTGGCATTCTGAGTGTGGGGAGGTTCCTCCAACAGACAGCAGCACCTGGGTTGTAATAGAATCCCTTAGCTTGACTTCCCTAAGTGTTTTTCTAGGCCTAGCAGTAAGCGATGGTGGAGGAAGGGCTCTAAAGCCAAGTATTAGCGAGTGCATCTCTGTGGGTAGTGGAGGGTTTTAAACTACTTCCCCAACCTTGGAACACCTGTGCCCCATAAAGATGCGTGGAATCTGTTTCCCCACCTCCAGCACACACACGGAGACGTGCTCAGGTATCCTGATGGTGGGGAGGCTCCTCCAAATGACAGCAGCGCCTGGGTTCTAAAAGAATCCCTTAGCTTGTCTTCCCTGATGGCATGCCTAGGCTGGAGAGTGGGGGAAAGTGGGGGTTGGGCTCTAAACCAAGTATAAGCGAGAGCCTATCCATGGGATGTGGGTTTTTAACCTACAACCCACAACCATGGAATAAATGTGCCCCCTGAAAGATGCTTTGACTGTTTCCCTACATCCAGCACACACACGAAGATGTGTTCTGGTATTCTGAGTGTGGGGAAGTTCCTCAAACTGACAGCAGCACCTGGATTCTATTAGTATCCCTTAGCTTCTGTTCCCTGAGTGTTCTTTTAGGCCAGGACATGAGGGAAAGCTGGGGGTTGGGCTTGGAGGCCACGTAGCAGTGAGTGCCCCCTGATCCATTGAGGAAGTACTTAGAGGACTTGTCCCTAAAGGGAACACCTTTTCCTGCATTCATCTGGGTGCAGTGGGGCTGCACAACTCTCCCACACCTAAGAATGTGTTCTGGAATTCTGAGTGCAGGGAAGTTCCTCCAACTGACAGCAGCGCCTGGGTTCTAATTGAATCCCTTTGCTTGTCTTCCCTGATGGAAAGCCTAGGCGGGAGTGCGGGGGAACGTGTGGTTTGGGCTCCAAAACCAAGTATTGGCGATGACCTCTCTATGGTTTGTGGAGGTGTTTAAACTACATCCCTAACCTGGGAACACCTGTGCCCCCATAAAGATCCGTGGAGTCTGTTTCCACACCTCCAGCACACACACGAACACTTGCACAGTTATCCTGAGAGTGGGCAGCCTCCTCCAACTGAGAGCAGGGCCTTGGTTCTTATAAAATCGCTTAACTTGTCTACCCTGTTTGGTTGCCTGATATGGAGTGCTGGGGAAAGGGTGGGTTGGGCTCTAAATCCAAGTATTAGCGAGTGCTTCTCCATGGGATTTGGAGGTTATTAACCAAAAGCCCACAACATGGGAATACCTGTGCTCCTTGAAAAAAGCGTGGACTCTGTATCCCCACCACCAGAACACACATGAAGAAGTTTTCTGCTATCCTGAGTGTGGGCTGGCAATTTCAGGTGACAGAAGCGGCTGGGTTCTAATAGAATCCCTTAGCTTGTAATCCCTGAGTGTTTCCCTAGGACTGACTCTGAGAGAAACCTGGGGGTTGGGCTTTGAGGCCAAATAGAAGCGAGTGTCACCGATGGACTGAGGAAGTATTTAGATGAATTCTCCATAAAGGGAAACACCTGAGCACCCATTCATCTGCGTGGAGTGGGGCTTCAAATCTCCCCACCACACAAGGTTGGGTTCCAGTATCCTGAGGGTGGGGTAGTTCCTCCAACTGACATCAGCGTATTGGTTTGAATAGAATCCCTTTGCTTGTCTTCCCTGATGGTTTGCCTAGGCCAGTGTGTGGTTGAAAGTGGGATTTGGGATCTAAAACTAAGTATTAGCGTGTGCCTCTTCATGGGTATTGGAGATGTTTAAACTACAACCCACAACTTGGGAATTACTGTGACCCCTGAAAAATGCGTGTGCTATGTTTCCCCACGTCCAGCACACACAGGAAGAAGTGTTCTGGGGTTGTGAGTGTGGGGAGGTTCCTCCAACAGACAGCAGCACCTGGGTTGTAATAGAATCCCTTAGCTTGACTTCCCTAAGTGTTTTCCTAGGCCTAGCATTAAGCCATGGTGGGGGATGGGCTCTAAAGCCAAGTATTAGCGAGTGCATCTCTGTGGGTAGTGGAGGGTTTTAAACTACTTCCCCAACCTTGGAACACCTGTGCCCCATAAAGATGCGTGGATTCTGTTTCCCCACCTCCAGCACACACACGGAGACGTGCTCAGGTATCCTGATTGTGGGGAGGCTCCTCCAAATGACAGCAGCGCCTGGGTTCTAAAAGAATCCCTTAGCTTGTCTTCCCTGATGGCATGCCTAGGCTGGAGAGTGGGGGAAAGTGGGGGTTGGGCTCTAAACCAAGTATAAGCGAGAGCCTATGCATGGGATGTGGGTTTTTAACCTAAAACCCACAACCATGGAATAAATGTGCCCCCTGAAAGATGCTTTGACTGTTTCCCAACATCCAGCACACACACGAAGATGTGTTCTTGTATTCTGAGTGTGGGGAAGTTCCTCAAACTGACAGCAGCACCTGGATTCTATTAGTATCCCTTAGCTTCTGTTCCCTGAGTGTTCTTTTAGGCCAGGACATGAGGGAAAGCTGGGGGTTGGTCTTGAAGGCCACGTAGCAGTGAGTGCCCCCTGATCCATTGAGGAAGTACTTAGAGGACTTCTCCCTAAACCGAACACCTTTTCCTCCATTCATCTGGGTGCAGTGGGGCTGCACATCTCTCCCAAACCTAAGAATGTGTTCTGGAATTCTGAGTGCAGGGAAGTTCCTCCAACTGACAGCAGCGCCTGGGTTCTAATTGAATCCCTTTGCTTGTCTTCCCTGATGGAAAGCCTAGGCGGGAGTGCGGGGGAAAGTGTGGTTTGGGCTCCAAAACCAAGTATTGGCGATGACCTCTCTATGGTTTGTGGAGGTGTTTAAACTACATCCCTAACCTGGGAACACCTGTGCCCCCATAAAGATCCGTGGAGTCTGTTTCCACACCTCCAGCACACACACGAACACTTGCACAGTTATCCTGAGAGTGGGCAGCCTCCTCCAACTGAGAGCAGGGCCTTGGTTCTTATAAAATCGCTTAACTTGTCTACCCTGTTTGGTTGCCTGATACGGAGTGCTGGGGAAAGGGTGGGTTGGGCTCTAAATCCAAGTATTAGCGAGTGCTTCTCCATGGGATTTGGAGGTTATTAACCAAAAGCCCACAACATGGGAATACCTGTGCTCCTTGAAAAAAGCGTGGACTCTGTATCCCCACCACCAGAACACACATGAAGAAGTTTTCTGCTATCCAGAGTGTGGGCTGGCAATTTCAGGTGACAGAAGCGGCTGGGTTCTAATAGAATCCCTTAGCTTGTAATCCCTGAGTGTTTCCCTAGGACTGACTCTGAGAGAAACCTGGGTGTTGGGCTTTGAGGCCAAATAGAAGCGAGTGTCACCGATGGACTGAGGAAGTATTTAGATGAATTCTCCATAAAGGGAAACACCTGAGCACCCATTCATCTGCGTGGAGTGGGGCTTCAAATCTCCCCACCACACAAGGTTGGGTTCCAGTATCCTGAGGGTGGGGTAGTTCCTCCAACTGACATCAGCGTCTTGGTTTGAATAGAATCCCTTTGCTTGTCTTCCCTGATGGTTTGCCTAGGCCAGTGTGTCGTTGAAAGTGGGATTTGGGATCTAAAACAAAGTATTAGCGTGTGCCTCTCCATGGGTAGTGGAGATGTTTAAACTACAACCCACAACTTGGGAATTACTGTGACCCCTGAAAAATGCGTGTGCTATGTTTCCCCACGTCCAGCACACACAGGAAGAACTGCTCTGGGGTTCTGAGTGTGGGGAGGTTCCTCCAACAGACAGCAGCACCTGGGTTGTAATAGAATCCCTTAGCTTGACTTCCCTAAGTGTTTTCCTAGGCCTAGCAGTAAGCGATGGTGGGGGATGGGCTCTAAAGCCAAGTATTAGCGAGTGCATCTCTGTGGGTAGTGGAGGGTTTTAAACTACTTCCCCAACCTTGGAACACCTGTGCCCCATAAAGATGCGTGGAATCTGTTTCCCCACCTCCAGCACACACACGGAGACGTGCTCAGGTATCCTGATGGTGGGGAGGCTCCTCCAAATGACAGCAGCGCCTGGGTTCTAAAAGAATCCCTTAGCTTGTCTTCCCTGATGGCATGGCTAGGCTGGAGAGTGGGGGAAAGTGGGGGTTGGGCTCTAAACCAAGTATAAGCGAGAGCCTATCCATGGGATGTGGGTTTTTAACCTACAACCCACAACCATGGAATAAATGTGCCCCCTGAAAGATGCTTTGACTGTTTCCCTACATCCAGCACACACACGAAGATTTGTTCTTGTATTCTGAGTGTGGGGAAGTTCCTCAAACTGACAGCAGCACCTGGATTCTATTAGTATCCCTTAGCTTCTTTTCCCTGAGTGTTCTTTTAGGCCAGGCCATGAGGGAAAGCTGGGGGTTGGGCTTGGAGGCCACGTAGCAGTGAGTGCCCCCTGATCCATTGAGGAAGTACTTAGAGGACTTGTCCCTAAAGGGAACACCTTTTCCTGCATTCATCTGGGTGCAGTGGGGCTGCACAACTCTCCCACACCTAAGAATGTGTTCTGGAATTCTGAGTGCACGGAAGTTCCTCCAACTGACAGCAGCGCCTGGGTTCTAATTGAATCCCTTTGCTTGTCTTCCCTGATGGAAACCCTAGGCGGGAGTGCGGGGGAACGTGTGGTTTGGGCTCCAAAACCAAGTATTGGCGATGACCTCTCTATGGTTTGTGGAGGTGTTTAAACTACATCCCTAACCTGGGAACACCTGTGCCCCCATAAAGATCCGTGGAGTCTGTTTCCACACCTCCAGCACACACACGAACACTTGCACAGTTATCCTGAGAGTGGGCAGCCTCCTCCAACTGAGAGCAGGGCCTTGGTTCTTATAAACTCGCTTAACTTGTCTACCCTGTTTGGTTGCCTGATACGGAGTGCTGGGGAAAGGGTGGGTTGGGCTCTAAATCCAAGTATTAGCGAGTGCTTCTCCATGGGATTTGGAGGTTATTAACCAAAAGCCCACAACATGGGAATACCTGTGCTCCTTGAAAAAAGCGTGGACTCTGTATCCCCACCACCAGAACACACATGAAGAAGTTTTCTGCTATCCTGAGTGTGGGCTGGCAATTTCAGGTGACAGAAGCGGCTGGGTTCTAATAGAATCCCTTAGCTTGTAATCCCTGAGTGTTTCCCTAGGACTGACTCTGAGAGAAACCTGGGTGTTGGGCTTTGAGGCCAAATAGAAGCGAGTGTCACCGATGGACTGAGGAAGTATTTAGATGAATTCTCCATAAAGGGAAACACCTGAGCACCCATTCATCTGCGTGGAGTGGGGCTTCAAATCTCCCCAACACAAGGTTGGGTTCCAGTATCCTGAGGGTGGGGTAGTTCCTCCAACTGACATCAGCGTCTTGGTTTGAATAGAATCCCTTTGCTTGTCTTCCCTGATGGTTTGCCTAGGCCAGTGTGTGGTTGAAAGTGGGATTTGGGATCTAAAACAAAGTATTAGCGTGTGCCTCTCCATGGGTAGTGGAGATGTTTAAACTACAACCCACAACTTGGGAATTACTGTGACCCCTGAAAAATGCGTGTGCTATGTTTCCCCACGTCCAGCACACACAGGAAGAAGTGTTCTGGGGTTCTGAGTGTGGGGAGGTTCCTCCAACAGACAGCAGCACCTGGGTTGTAATAGAATCCCTTAGCTTGACTTCCCTAAGTGTTTTCCTAGGCCTAGCAGTAAGCGATGGTGGGGGATGGGCTCTAAAGCCAAGTATTAGCGAGTGCATCTCTGTGGGTAGTGGAGGGTTTTAAACTACTTCCCCAACCTTGGAACACCTGTGCCCCATAAAGATGCGTGGAATCTGTTTCCCCACCTCCAGCACACACACGGAGACGTGCTCAGGTATCCTGATGGTGGGGAGGCTCCTCCAAATGACAGCAGCGCCTGGGTTCTAAAAGAATCCCTTAGCTTGTCTTCCCTGATGGCATGCCTAGGCTGGAGAGTGGGGGAAAGTGGGGGTTGGGCTCTAAACGAAGTATAAGGGAGAGCCTATCCATGGGATGTGGGTTTTTAACCTACAACCCACAACCATGGAATAAATGTGCCCCCTGAAAGATGCTTTGACTGTTTCCCTACATCCAGCACACACACGAAGATGTGTTCTTGTATTCTGAGTGTGGGGATGTTCCTCAAATTGACAGCAGCACCTGGATTCTATTAGTATCCCTTAGCTTCTGTTCCCTGAGTGTTCTTTTAGGCCAGGCCATGAGGGAAAGCTGGGGGTTGGGCTTGGAGGCCACGTAGCAGTGAGTGCCCCCTGATCCATTGAGGAAGTACTTAGAGGACTTGTCCCTAAAGGGAACACCTTTTCCTGCATTCATCTGGGTGCAGTGGGGCTGCACAACTCTCCCACACCTAAGAATGTGTTCTGGAATTCTGAGTGCAGGGAAGTTCCTCCAACTGACAGCAGCGCCTGGGTTCTAATTGAATCCCTTTGCTTGTCTTCCCTGATGGAAAGCCTAGGCGGGAGTGCGGGGGAACGTGTGGTTTGGGCTCCAAAACCAAGTATTGGCGATGACCTGTCTATGGTTTGTGGAGGTGTTTAAACTACATCCCTAACCTGGGAACACCTGTGCCCCCATAAAGATCCGTGGAGTCTGTTTCCACACCTCCAGCACACACACGAACACTTGCACAGTTATCCTGAGAGTGGGCAGCCTCCTCCAACTGAGAGCAGGGCCTTGGTTCTTATAAAATCGCTTAACTTGTCTACCCTGTTTGGTTGCCTGATACGGAGTGCTGGGGAAAGGTTGGGTTGGGCTCTAAATCCAAGTATTAGCGAGTGCTTCTCCATGGGATTTGGAGGTTATTAACCAAAAGCCCACAACATGGGAATACCTGTGCTCCTTGAAAAAAGCGTGGACTCTGTATCCCCACCACCAGAACACACATGAAGAAGTTTTCTGCTATCCTGAGTGTGGGCTGGCAATTTCAGGTGACAGAAGCGGCTGGGTTCTAATAGAATCCCTTAGCTTGTAATCCCTGAGTGTTTCCCTAGGACTGACTCTGAGAGAAACCTGGGGGTTGGGCTTTGAGGCCAAATAGTAGCGAGTGTCCCCGATGGACTGAGGAAGTATTTAGATGAATTCTCCATAAAGGGAAACACCTGAGCACCCATTCATCTGCGTGGAGTGGGGCTTCAAATCTCCCCACCACACAAGGTTGGGTTCCAGTATCCTGAGGGTGTGGTAGTTCCTCCAACTGACATCAGCGTCTTGGTTTGAATAGAATCCCTTTGCTTGTCTTCCCTGATGGTTTGCCTAGGCCAGTGTGTGGTTGAAAGTGGGATTTGTGATCTAAAACTAAGTATTAGCGTGTGCCTCTCCATGGGTAGTGGAGATGTTTAAACTACAACCCACAACTTGGGAATTACTGTGACCCCTGAAAAATGCGTGTGCTATGTTTCCCCACGTCCAGCACACACAGGAAGAAGTGTTCTGGGGTTCTGAGTGTGGGGAGGTTCCTCCAACAGACAGCAGCACCTGGGTTGTAATAGAATCCCTTAGCTTGACTTCCCTAAGTGTATTCCTAGGCATAGCAGTAAGCGATGGTGGGGGATGGGCTCTAAAGCCAAGTATTAGCGAGTGCATCTCTGTGGGTAGTGGAGGGTTTTAAACTACTTCCCCAACCTTGGAACACCTGTGCCCCATAAAGATGCGTGGAATCTGTTTCCCCACCTCCAGCACACACACGGAGACGTGCTCAGGTATCCTGATGGTGGGGAGGCTCCTCCAAATGACAGCAGCGCCTGGGTTCTAAAAGAATCCCTTAGCTTGTCTTCCCTGATGGCATGGCTAGGCTGGAGAGTGGGGGAAAGTCGGGGTTGGGCTCTAAACCAAGTATAAGCGAGAGCCTATCCATGGGATGTGGGTTTTTAACCTACAACCCACAACCATGGAATAAATGTGCCCCCTGAAAGATGCTTTGACTGTTTCCCTACATCCAGCACACACACGAAGATTTGTTCTTGTATTCTGAGTGTGGGGAAGTTCCTCAAACTGACAGCAGCACCTGGATTCTATTAGTATCCCTTAGCTTCTTTTCCCTGAGTGTTCTTTTAGGCCAGGCCATGAGGGAAAGCTGGGGGTTGGGCTTGGAGGCCACGTAGCAGTGAGTGCAGCCTGATCCATTGAGGAAGTACTTAGAGGACTTGTCCCTAAAGGGAACACCTTTTCCTGCATTCATCTGGGTGCAGTGGGGCTGCACAACTCTCCCACACCTAAGAATGTGTTCTGGAATTCTGAGTGCACGGAAGTTCCTCCAACTGACAGCAGCGCCTGGGTTCTAATTGAATCCCTTTGCTTGTCTTCCCTGATGGAAACCCTAGGCGGGAGTGCGGGGGAACGTGTGGTTTGGGCTCCAAAACCAAGTATTGGCGATGACCTCTCTATGGTTTGTGGAGGTGTTTAAACTACATCCCTAACCTGGGAACACCTGTGCCCCCATAAAGATCCGTGGAGTCTGTTTCCACACCTCCAGCACACACACGAACACTTGCACAGTTATCCTGAGAGTGGGCAGCCTCCTCCAACTGAGAGCAGGGCCTTGGTTCTTATAAACTCGCTTAACTTGTCTACCCTGTTTGGTTGCCTGATACGGAGTGCTGGGGAAAGGGTGGGTTGGGCTCTAAATCCAAGTATTAGCGAGTGCTTCTCCATGGGATTTGGAGGTTATTAACCAAAAGCCCACAACATGGGAATACCTGTGCTCCTTGAAAAAAGCGTGGACTCTGTATCCCCACCACCAGAACACACATGAAGAAGTTTTCTGCTATCCTGAGTGTGGGCTGGCAATTTCAGGTGACAGAAGCGGCTGGGTTCTAATAGAATCCCTTAGCTTGTAATCCCTGAGTGTTTCCCTAGGACTGACTCTGAGAGAAACCTGGGTGTTGGGCTTTGAGGCCAAATAGAAGCGAGTGTCACCGATGGACTGAGGAAGTATTTAGATGAATTCTCCATAAAGGGAAACACCTGAGCACCCATTCATCTGCGTGGAGTGGGGCTTCAAATCTCCCCAACACAAGGTTGGGTTCCAGTATCCTGAGGGTGGGGTAGTTCCTCCAACTGACATCAGCGTCTTGGTTTGAATAGAATCCCTTTGCTTGTCTTCCCTGATGGTTTGCCTAGGCCAGTGTGTGGTTGAAAGTGGGATTTGGGATCTAAAACAAAGTATTAGCGTGTGCCTCTCCATGGGTAGTGGAGATGTTTAAACTACAACCCACAACTTGGGAATTACTGTGACCCCTGAAAAATGCGTGTGCTATGTTTCCCCACGTCCAGCACACACAGGAAGAAGTGTTCTGGGGTTCTGAGTGTGGGGAGGTTCCTCCAACAGACAGCAGCACCTGGGTTGTAATAGAATCCCTTAGCTTGACTTCCCTAAGTGTTTTCCTAGGCCTAGCAGTAAGCGATGGTGGGGGATGGGCTCTAAAGCCAAGTATTAGCGAGTGCATCTCTGTGGGTAGTGGAGGGTTTTAAACTACTTCCCCAACCTTGGAACACCTGTGCCCCATAAAGATGCGTGGAATCTGTTTCCCCACCTCCAGCACACACACGGAGACGTGCTCAGGTATCCTGATGGTGGGGAGGCTCCTCCAAATGACAGCAGCGCCTGGGTTCTAAAAGAATCCCTTAGCTTGTCTTCCCTGATGGCATGCCTAGGCTGGAGAGTGGGGGAAAGTGGGGGTTGGGCTCTAAACGAAGTATAAGGGAGAGCCTATCCATGGGATGTGGGTTTTTAACCTACAACCCACAACCATGGAATAAATGTGCCCCCTGAAAGATGCTTTGACTGTTTCCCTACATCCAGCACACACACGAAGATGTGTTCTTGTATTCTGAGTGTGGGGATGTTCCTCAAACTGACAGCAGCACCTGGATTCTATTAGTATCCCTTAGCTTCTGTTCCCTGAGTGTTCTTTTAGGCCAGGCCATGAGGGAAAGCTGGGGGTTGGGCTTGGAGGCCACGTAGCAGTGAGTGCCCCCTGATCCATTGAGGAAGTACTTAGAGGACTTGTCCCTAAAGGGAACACCTTTTCCTGCATTCATCTGGGTGCAGTGGGGCTGCACAACTCTCCCACACCTAAGAATGTGTTCTGGAATTCTGAGTGCAGGGAAGTTCCTCCAACTGACAGCAGCGCCTGGGTTCTAATTGAATCCCTTTGCTTGTCTTCCCTGATGGAAAGCCTAGGCGGGAGTGCGGGGGAACGTGTGGTTTGGGCTCCAAAACCAAGTATTGGCGATGACCTGTCTATGGTTTGTGGAGGTGTTTAAACTACATCCCTAACCTGGGAACACCTGTGCCCCCATAAAGATCCGTGGAGTCTGTTTCCACACCTCCAGCACACACACGAACACTTGCACAGTTATCCTGAGAGTGGGCAGCCTCCTCCAACTGAGAGCAGGGCCTTGGTTCTTATAAAATCGCTTAACTTGTCTACCCTGTTTGGTTGCCTGATACGGAGTGCTGGGGAAAGGGTGGGTTGGGCTCTAAATCCAAGTATTAGCGAGTGCTTCTCCATGGGATTTGGAGGTTATTAACCAAAAGCCCACAACATGGGAATACCTGTGCTCCTTGAAAAAAGCGTGGACTCTGTATCCCCACCACCAGAACACACATGAAGAAGTTTTCTGCTATCCTGAGTGTGGGCTGGCAATTTCAGGTGACAGAAGCGGCTGGGTTCTAATAGAATCCCTTAGCTTGTAATCCCTGAGTGTTTCCCTAGGACTGACTCTGAGAGAAACCTAGGGGTTGGGCTTTGAGGCCAAATAGTAGCGAGTGTCCCTGATGGACTGAGGAAGTATTTAGATGAATTCTCCATAAAGGGAAACACCTGAGCACCCATTCATCTGCGTGGAGTGGGGCTTCAAATCTCCCCACCACACAAGGTTGGGTTCCAGTATCCTGAGGGTGTGGTAGTTCCTCCAACTGACATCAGCGTCTTGGTTTGAATAGAATCCCTTTGCTTGTCTTCCCTGATGGTTTGCCTAGGCCAGTGTGTGGTTGAAAGTGGGATTTGTGATCTAAAACTAAGTATTAGCGTGTGCCTCTCCATGGGTAGTGGAGATGTTTAAACTACAACCCACAACTTGGGAATTACTGTGACCCCTGAAAAATGCGTGTGCTATGTTTCCCCACGTCCAGCACACACAGGAAGAAGTGTTCTGGGGTTCTGAGTGTGGGGAGGTTCCTCCAACAGACAGCAGCACCTGGGTTGTAATAGAATCCCTTAGCTTGACTTCCCTAAGTGTATTCCTAGGCATAGCAGTAAGCGATGGTGGGGGATGGGCTCTAAAGCCAAGTATTAGCGAGTGCATCTCTGTGGGTAGTGGAGGGTTTTAAACTACTTCCCCAACCTTGGAACACCTGTGCCCCATAAAGATGCGTGGAATCTGTTTCCCCACCTCCAGCACACACACGGAGACGTGCTCAGGTATCCTGATGGTGGGGAGGCTCCTCCAAATGACAGCAGCGCCTGGGTTCTAAAAGAATCCCTTAGCTTGTCTTCCCTGATGGCATGCCTAGGCTGGAGAGTGGGGGAAAGTGGGGGTTGGGCTCTAAACCAAGTATAAGCGAGAGCCTATCCATGGGATGTGGGTTTTTAACCTACAACCCACAACCATGGAATAAATGTGCCCCCTGAAAGATGCTTTGACTGTTTCCCTACATCCAGCACACACACGAAGATGTGTTCTTGTATTCTGAGTGTGGGGAAGTTCCTCAAACTGACAGCAGCACCTGGATTCAATTAGTATCCCTTAGCTTCTGTTCCCTGAGTGTTCTTTTAGGCCAGGACATGAGGGAAAGCTGGGGGTTGGGCTTGGAGGCCACGTAGCAGTGAGTGCCCCCTGATCCATTGAGGAAGTACTTAGAGGACTTGTCCCTAAAGGGAACACCTTTTCCTGCATTCATCTGGGTGCAGTGGGGCTGCACAACTCTCCCACACCTAAGAATGTGTTCTGGAATTCTGAGTGCAGGGAAGTTCCTCCAACTGACAGCAGCGCCTGGGTTCTAATTGAATCCCTTTGCTTGTCTTCCCTGATGGAATGCCTAGGCGGGAGTGCGGGGGAACGTGTGGTTTGGGCTCCAAAACCAAGTATTGGCGATGACCTCTCTATGGTTTGTGGAGGTGTTTAAACTACATCCCTAACCTGGGAACACCTGTGCCCCCATAAAGATCCGTGGAGTCTGTTTCCACACCTCCAGCACACACACGAACACTTGCACAGTTATCCTGAGAGTGGGCAGCCTCCTCCAACTGAGAGCAGGGCCTTGGTTCTTATAAAATCGCTTAACTTGTCTACCCTGTTTGGTTGCCTGATACGGAGTGCTGGGGAAAGGGTGGGTTGGGCTCTAAATCCAAGTATTAGCGAGTGCTTCTCCATGGGATTTGGAGGTTATTAACCAAAAGCCCACAACATGGGAATACCTGTGCTCCTTGAAAAAAGCGTGGACTCTATATCCCCACCACCAGAACACACATGAAGAAGATTTCTGCTATCCTGAGTGTGGGCTGGCAATTTCAGGTGACAGAAGCGGCTGGGTTCTAATAGAATCCCTTAGCTTGTAATCCCTGAGTGTTTCCCTAGGACTGACTCTGAGAGAAACCTAGGGGTTGGGCTTTGAGGCCAAATAGTAGCGAGTGTCCCCGATGGACTGAGGAAGTATTTAGATGAATTCTCCATAAAGGGAAACACCTGAGCACCCATTCATCTGCGTGGAGTGGGGCTTCAAATCTCCCCACCACACAAGGTTGGGTTCCAGTATCCTGAGGGTGGGGTAGTTCCTCCAACTGACATCAGCGTCTTGGTTTGAATAGAATCCCTTTGCTTGTCTTCCCTGATGGTTTGCCTAGGCCAGTGTGTGGTTGAAAGTGGGATTTGGGATCTAAAACTAAGTATTAGCGTGTGCCTCTCCATGGGTAGTGGAGATGTTTAAACTACAACCCACAACTTGGGAATTACTGTGACCCCTGAAAAATGCGTGTGCTATGTTTCCCCACGTCCAGCACACACAGGAAGAAGTGTTCTGGGGTTCTGAGTGTGGGGAGGTTCCTCCAACAGACAGCAGCACCTGGGTTGTAATAGAATCCCTTAGCTTGACTTCCCTAAGTGTTTTCCTAGGCCTAGCAGTAAGCGATGGTGGGGGATGGGCTCTAAAGCCAAGTATTAGCGAGTGCATCTCTGTGGGTAGTGGAGGGTTTTAAATTACTTCCCCAACCTTGGAACACCTGTGCCCCATAAAGATGCGTGGAATCTGTTTCCCCACCTCCAGCACACACACGGAGACGTGCTCAGGTATCCTGATGGTGGGGAGGCTCCTCCAAATGACAGCAGCGCCTGGGTTCTAAAAGAATCCCTTAGCTTGTCTTCCCTGATGGCATGCCAAGGCTGGAGAGTGGGGGAAAGTGGGGGTTGGGCTCTAAACCAAGTCTAAGCGAGAGCCTATCCATGGGATGTGGGTTTTTAACCTACAACCCACAACCATGGAATAAATGTGCCCCCTGAAAGATGCTTTGACTTTTTCCCTACATCCAGCACACACACGAAGATGTGTTCTTGTATTCTGAGTGTGGGGAAGTTCCTCAAACTGACAGCAGCACCTGGATTCTATTAGTAACCCTTAGCTTCTGTTCCCTGAGTGTTCTTTTAGGCCAGGTCATGAGGGAAAGCTGGGGGTTGGGCTTGGAGGCCAAGTAGCAGTGAGTGCCCCCTGATCCATTGAGGAAGTACTTAGAGGACTTGTCCCTAAAGGGAACACCTTTTCCTGCATTCATCTGGGTGCAGTGGGGCTGCACAACTCTCCCCCACCTAAGAATGTGTTCTGGAATTCTGAGTGCAGGGAAGTTCCTCCAACTGACAGCAGCGCCTGGGTTCTAATTGAATCCCTTTGCTTGTCTTCCCTGATGGAAAGCCTAGGCGGGAGTGCGGGGGAAAGTGTGGTTTGGGCTCCAAAACCAAGTATTTGCGATGACCTCTCTATGGTTTGTGGAGGTGTTTAAACTACATCCCTAACCTGGGAAAACCTGTGCCCCCATAAAGATCCGTGGAGTCTGTTTCCACACCTCCAGCACACACACGAACACTTGCACAGTTATCCTGAAAGTGGGCAGCCTCCTCCAACTGAGAGCAGGGCCTTGGTTCTTATAAAATCGCTTAACTTGTCTACCCTGTTTGGTTGCCTGATACGGAGTGCTGGGGAAAGGGTGGGTTGGGCTCTAAATCCAAGTATTAGCGAGTGCTTCTCCATGGGATTTGGAGGTTATTAACCAAAAGCCCACAACATGGGAATACCTGTGCTCCTTGAAAAAAGCGTGGACTCTGTATCCCCACCACCAGAACACACATGAAGAAGTTTTCTGCTATCCTGAGTGTGGGCTGGCAATTTCAGGTGACAGAAGCGGCTGGGTTCTAATAGAATCCCTTAGCTTGTAATCCCTGAGTGTTTCCCTAGGACTGACTCTGAGAGAAACCTGGGGGTTGGGCTTTGAGGCCAAATAGAAGCGAGTGTCCCTGAAGGACTGAGGAAGTATTTAGATGAATTCTCCATAAAGGGAAACACCTGAGCACCCATTCATCTGCGTGGAGTGGGGCTTCAAATCTCCCCACCACACAAGGTTGGGTTCCAGTATCCTGAGGGTTGGGTAGTTCCTCCAACTGACATCAGCGTCTTGGTTTGAATAGAATCCCTTTGCTTGTCTTCCCTGATGGTTTGCCTAGGCCAGTGTGTGGTTGAAAGTGGGATTTGTGATCTAAAACTAAGTATTAGCGTGTGCCTCTCCATGGGTAGTGGAGATGTTTAAACTACAACCCACAACTTGGGAATTACTGTGACCCCTGAAAAATGCGTGTGCTATGTTTCCCCACGTCCAGCACACACAGGAAGAAGTGTTCTGGGGTTCTGAGTGTGGGGAGGTTCCTCCAACAGACAGCAGCACCTGGGTTGTAATAGAATCCCTTAGCTTGACTTCCCTAAGTGTTTTCCTAGGCCTAGCAGTAAGCGATGGTGGGGGATGGGCTCTAAAGCCAAGTATTAGCGAGTGCATCTCTGTGGGTAGTGGAGGGTTTTAAACTACTTCCCCAACCTTGGAACACCTGTGCCCCATAAAGATGCGTGGAATCTGTTTCCCCACCTCCAGCACACACACGGAGACCTGCTCAGGTATCCTGATGGTGGGGAGGCTCCTCCAAATGACAGCAGCGCCTGGGTTCTAAAAGAATCCCTTAGCTTGTCTTCCCTGATGGCATGCCTAGGCTGGAGAGTGGGGGAAAGTGGGGGTTGGGCTCTAAACCAAGTATAAGCGAGAGCCTATCCATGGGATGTGGGTTTTTAACCTACAACCCACAACCATGGAATAAATGTGCCCCCTGAAAGATGCTTTGACTGTTTCCCTACATCCAGCACACACACGAAGATGTGTTCTTGTATTCTGAGTGTGGGGAAGTTCCTCAAACTGACAGCAGCACCTGGATCCTATTAGCATCCCTTAGCTTCTGTTCCCTGACTGTTCTTTTAGGCAAGGCCATGAGGGAAAGCTGGGGGTTGGGCTTGGAGGCCACGTAGCAGTGAGTGCCCCCTGATCCATTGAGGAAGTACTTAGAGGACTTGTCCCTAAAGGGAACACCTTTTCCTGCATTCATCTGGGTGCAGTGGGGCTGCACAACTCTCCCACACCTAAGAATGTGTTCTGGAATTCTGAGTGCAGGGAAGTTCCTCCAACTGACAGCAGCGCCTGGGTTCTAATTGAATCCCTTTGCTTGTCTTCCCTGATGGAATGCCTAGGCGGGAGTGCGGGGGAACGTGTGGTTTGGGCTCCAAAACCAAGTATTGGCGATGACTTCTCTATGGTTTGTGGAGGTGTTTAAACTACATCCCTAACCTGGGAACACCTGTGCCCCCATAAAGATCCGTGGAGTCTGTTTCCACACCTCCAGCACACACACGAACACTTGCACAGTTATCCTGAGAGTGGGCAGCCTCCTCCAACTGAGAGCAGGGCCTTGGTTCTTATAAAATCGCTTAACTTGTCTACCCTGTTTGGTTGCCTGATACGGAGTGCTGGGGAAAGGGTGGGTTGGGCTCTAAATCCAAGTATTAGCGAGTGCTTCTCCATGGGATTTGGAGGTTATTAACCAAAAGCCCACAACATGGGAATACCTGTGCTCCTTGAAAAAAGCGTGGACTCTATATCCCCACCACCAGAACACACATGAAGAAGATTTCTGCTATCCTGAGTGTGGGCTGGCAATTTCAGGTGACAGAAGCGGCTGGGTTCTAATAGAATCCCTTAGCTTGTAATCCCTGAGTGTTTCCCTAGGACTGACTCTGAGAGAAACCTAGGGGTTGGGCTTTGAGGCCAAATAGTAGCGAGTGTCCCCGATGGACTGAGGAAGTATTTAGATGAATTCTCCATAAAGGGAAACACCTGAGCACCCATTCATCTGCGTGGAGTGGGGCTTCAAATCTCCCCACCACACAAGGTTGGGTTCCAGTATCCTGAGGGTGGGGTAGTTCCTCCAACTGACATCAGCGTCTTGGTTTGAATAGAATCCCTTTGCTTGTCTTCCCTGATGGTTTGCCTAGGCCAGTGTGTGGTTGAAAGTGGGATTTGGGATCTAAAACTAAGTATTAGCGTGTGCCTCTCCATGGGTAGTGGAGATGTTTAAACTACAACCCACAACTTGGGAATTACTGTGACCCCTGAAAAATGCGTGTGCTATGTTTCCCCACGTCCAGCACACACAGGAAGAAGTGTTCTGGGGTTCTGAGTGTGGGGAGGTTCCTCCAACAGACAGCAGCACCTGGGTTGTAATAGAATCCCTTAGCTTGACTTCCCTAAGTGTTTTCCTAGGCCTAGCAGTAAGCGATGGTGGGGGATGGGCTCTAAAGCCAAGTATTAGCGAGTGCATCTCTGTGGGTAGTGGAGGGTTTTAAATTACTTCCCCAACCTTGGAACACCTGTGCCCCATAAAGATGCGTGGAATCTGTTTCCCCACCTCCAGCACACACACGGAGACGTGCTCAGGTATCCTGATGGTGGGGAGGCTCCTCCAAATGACAGCAGCGCCTGGGTTCTAAAAGAATCCCTTAGCTTGTCTTTCCTGATGGCATGCCAAGGCTGGAGAGTGGGGGAAAGTGGGGGTTGGGCTCTAAACCAAGTCTAAGCGAGAGCCTATCCATGGGATGTGGGTTTTTAACCTACAACCCACAACCATGGAATAAATGTGCCCCCTGAAAGATGCTTTGACTGTTTCCCTACATCCAGCACACACACGAAGATGTGTTCTTGTATTCTGAGTGTGGGGAAGTTCCTCAAACTGACAGCAGCACCTGGATTCTATTAGTATCCCTTAGCTTCTGTTCCCTGAGTGTTCTTTTAGGCCAGGCCATGAGGGAAAGCTGGGGGTTGGGCTTGGAGGCCACGTAGCAGTGAGTGCCCCCTGATCCATTGAGGAAGTACTTAGAGGACTTCTCCCTAAAGGGAACACCTTTTCCTGCATTCATCTGGGTGCAGTGGGGCTGCACAACTCTCCCCCACCTAAGAATGTGTTCTGGAATTCTGAGTGCAGGGAAGTTCCTCCAACTGACAGCAGCGCCTGGGTTCTAATTGAATCCCTTTGCTTGTCTTCCCTGATGGAAAGCCTAGGCGGGAGTGCGGGGGAAAGTGTGGTTTGGGCTCCAAAACCAAGTATTTGCGATGACCTCTCTATGGTTTGTGGAGGTGTTTAAACTACATCCCTAACCTGGGAAAACCTGTGCCCCCATAAAGATCCGTGGAGTCTGTTTCCACACCTCCAGCACACACACGAACACTTGCACAGTTATCCTGAAAGTGGGCAGGCTCCTCCAACTGAGAGCAGGGCCTTGGTTCTTATAAAATCGCTTAACTTGTCTACCCTGTTTGGTTACCTGATACGGAGTGCTGGGGAAAGGGTGGGTTGGGCTCTAAATCCAAGTATTAGCGAGTGCTTCTCCATGGGATTTGGAGGTTATTAACCAAAAGCCCACAACATGGGAATACCTGTGCTCCTTGAAAAAAGCGTGGACTCTGTATCCCCACCACCAGAACACACATGAAGAAGTTTTCTGCTATCCTGAGTGTGGGCTGGCAATTTCAGGTGACAGAAGCGGCTGGGTTCTAATAGAATCCCTTAGCTTGTAATCCCTGAGTGTTTCCCTAGGACTGACTCTGAGAGAAACCTTGGGGTTGGGCTTTGAGGCCAAATAGTAGCGAGTGTCCCCGATGGACTGAGGAAGTATTTAGATGAATTCTCCATAAAGGGAAACACCTGAGCACCCATTCATCTGCGTGGAGTGGGGCTTCAAATCTCCCCACCACACAAGGTTGGGTTCCAGTATCCTGAGGGTGGGGTAGTTCCTCCAACTGACATCAGCGTCTTGGTTTGAATAGAATCCCTTTGCTTGTCTTCCCTGATGGTTTGCCTAGGCCAGTGTGTGGTTGAAAGTGGGATTTGGGATCTAAAACTAAGTATTAGCGTGTGCCTCTCCATGGGTAGTGGAGATGTTTAAACTACAACCCACAACTTGGGAATTACTGTGACCCCTGAAAAATGCGTGTGCTATGTTTCCCCACGTCCAGCACACACAGGAAGAAGTGTTCTGGGGTTCTGAGTGTGGGGAGGTTCCTCCAACAGACAGCAGCACCTGGGTTGTAATAGAATCCCTTAGCTTGACTTCCCTAAGTGTTTTCCTAGGCCTAGCAGTAAGCGATGGTGGGGGATGGGCTCTAAAGCCAAGTATTAGCGAGTGCATCTCTGTGGGTAGTGGAGGGTTTTAAATTACTTCCCCAACCTTGGAACACCTGTGCCCCATAAAGATGCGTGGAATCTGTTTCCCCACCTCCAGCACACACACGGAGACGTGCTCAGGTATCCTGATGGTGGGGAGGCTCCTCCAAATGACAGCAGCGCCTGGGTTCTAAAAGAATCCCTTAGCTTGTCTTTCCTGATGGCATGCCAAGGCTGGAGAGTGGGGGAAAGTGGGGGTTGGGCTCTAAACCAAGTCTAAGCGAGAGCCTATCCATGGGATGTGGGTTTTTAACCTACAACCCACAACCATGGAATAAATGTGCCCCCTGAAAGATGCTTTGACTGTTTCCCTACATCCAGCACACACACGAAGATGTGTTCTTGTATTCTGAGTGTGGGGAAGTTCCTCAAACTGACAGCAGCACCTGGATTCTATTAGTATCCCTTAGCTTCTGTTCCCTGAGTGTTCTTTTAGGCCAGGCCATGAGGGAAAGCTGGGGGTTGGGCTTGGAGGCCACGTAGCAGTGAGTGCCCCCTGATCCATTGAGGAAGTACTTAGAGGACTTGTCCCTAAAGGGAACACCTTTTCCTGCATTCATCTGGGTGCAGTGGGGCTGCACAACTCTCCCCCACCTAAGAATGTGTTCTGGAATTCTGAGTGCAGGGAAGTTCCTCCAACTGACAGCAGCGCCTGGGTTCTAATTGAATCCCTTTGCTTGTCTTCCCTGATGGAAAGCCTAGGCGGGAGTGCGGGGGAAAGTGTGGTTTGGGCTCCAAAACCAAGTATTTGCAATGACCTCTCTATGGTTTGTGGAGGTGTTTAAACTACATCCCTAACCTGGGAACACCTGTGCCCCCATAATTATCCGTGGAGTCTGTTTCCACACCTCCAGCACACACACGAACACTTGCACAGTTATCCTGAGAGTGGGCAGCCTCCTCCAACTGAGAGCAGGGCCTTGGTTCTTATAAAATCGCTTAACTTGTCTACCCTGTTTGGTTGCCTGATACGGAGTGCTGGGGAAAGGTTGGGTTGGGCTCTAAATCCAAGTATTAGCGAGTGCTTCTCCATGGGATTTGGAGGTTATTAACCAAAAGCCCACAACATGGGAATACCTGTGCTCCTTGAAAAAAGCGTGGACTCTGTATCCCCACCACCAGAACACATATGAAGAAGTTTTCTGCTATCCTGAGTGTGGGCTGGCAATTTCAGGTGACAGAAGCGGCTGGGTTCTAAGAGAATCCCTTAGCTTGTAATCCCTGAGTGTTTCCCTAGGACTGACTCTGAGAGAAACCTGGGGGTTGGGCTTTGAGGCCAAATAGTAGCGAGTGTCCCTGATGGACTGAGGAAGTATTTAGATGAATTCTCCATAAAGGGAAACACCTGAGCACCCATTCATCTGCGTGGAGTGGGGCTTCAAATCTCCCCACCACACAAGGTTGTGTTCCAGTATCCTGAGGGTGGGGTAGTTCCTCCAACTGACATCAGCGTCTTGGTTTGAATAGAATCCCTTTGCTTGTCTTCCCTGATGGTTTGCCTAGGCCAGTGTGTGGTTGAAAGTGGGATTTGTGATCTAAAACTAAGTATTAGCGTGTGCCTCTCCATGGGTAGTGGAGATGTTTAAACTACAACCCACAACTTGGGAATTACTGTGACCCCTGAAAAATGCGTGTGCTATGTTTCCCCACGTCCAGCACACACAGGAAGAAGTGTTCTGGGGTTCTGAGTGTGGGGAGGTTCCTCCAACAGACAGCAGCACCTGGGTTGTAATAGAATCCCTTAGCTTGACTTCCCTAAGTGTTTTCGTAGGCCTAGCAGTAAGCGATGGTGGGGGATGGGCTCTAAAGCCAAGTATTAGCGAGTGCATCTCTGTGGGTAGTGGAGGGTTTTAAACTACTTCCCCAACCTTGGAACACCTGTGCCCCATAAAGATGCGTGGAATCTGTTTCCCCACCTCCAGCACACACACGGAGACGTGCTCAGGTATCCTGATGGTGGGGAGGCTCCTCCAAATGACAGCAGCGCCTGGGTTCTAAAAGAATCCCTTAGCTTGTCTTCCCTGATGGCATGCCTAGGCTGGAGAGTGGGGGAAAGTGGGGGTTGGGCTCTAAACCAAGTATAAGCGAGAGCCTATCCATGGGATGTGGGTTTTTAACCTACAACCCACAACCATGGAATAAATGTGCCCCCTGAAAGATGCTTTGACTGTTTCCCTACATCCAGCACACACACGAAGATGTGTTTTGTATTCTGAGTGTGGGGAAGTTCCTCAAACTGACAGCAGCACCTGGATCCTATTAGCATCCCTTAGCTTCTGTTCCCTGACTGTTCTTTTAGGCAAGGCCATGAGGGAAAGCTGGGGGTTGGGCTTGGAGGCCACGTAGCAGTGAGTGCCCCCTGATCCATTGAGGAAGTACTTAGAGGACTTGTCCCTAAAGGGAACACCTTTTCCTGCATTCATCTGGGTGCAGTGGGGCTGCACAACTCTCCCACACCTAAGAATGTGTTCTGGAATTCTGAGTGCAGGGAAGTTCCTCCAACTGACAGCAGCGCCTGGGTTCTAATTGAATCCCTTTGCTTGTCTTCCCTGATGGAATGCCTAGGCGGGAGTGCGGGGGAACGTGTGGTTTGGGCTCCAAAACCAAGTATTGGCGATGACTTCTCTATGGTTTGTGGAGGTGTTTAAACTACATCCCTAACCTGGGAACACCTGTGCCCCCATAAAGATCCGTGGAGTCTGTTTCCACACCTCCAGCACACACACGAACACTTGCACAGTTATCCTGAGAGTGGGCAGCCTCCTCCAACTGAGAGCAGGGCCTTGGTTCTTATAAAATCGCTTAACTTGTCTACCCTGTTTGGTTGCCTGATACGGAGTGCTGGGGAAAGGGTGGGTTGGGCTCTAAATCCAAGTATTAGCGAGTGCTTCTCCATGGGATTTGGAGGTTATTAACCAAAAGCCCACAACATGGGAATACCTGTGCTCCTTGAAAAAAGCGTGGACTCTATATCCCCACCACCAGAACACACATGAAGAAGATTTCTGCTATCCTGAGTGTGGGCTGGCAATTTCAGGTGACAGAAGCGGCTGGGTTCTAATAGAATCCCTTAGCTTGTAATCCCTGAGTGTTTCCCTAGGACTGACTCTGAGAGAAACCTAGGGGTTGGGCTTTGAGGCCAAATAGTAGCGAGTGTCCCCGATGGACTGAGGAAGTATTTAGATGAATTCTCCATAAAGGGAAACACCTGAGCACCCATTCATCTGCGTGGAGTGGGGCTTCAAATCTCCCCACCACACAAGGTTGGGTTCCAGTATCCTGAGGGTGGGGTAGTTCCTCCAACTGACATCAGCGTCTTGGTTTGAATAGAATCCCTTTGCTTGTCTTCCCTGATGGTTTGCCTAGGCCAGTGTGTGGTTGAAAGTGGGATTTGGGATCTAAAACTAAGTATTAGCGTGTGCCTCTCCATGGGTAGTGGAGATGTTTAAACTACAACCCACAACTTGGGAATTACTGTGACCCCTGAAAAATGCGTGTGCTATGTTTCCCCACGTCCAGCACACACAGGAAGAAGTGTTCTGGGGTTCTGAGTGTGGGGAGGTTCCTCCAACAGACAGCAGCACCTGGGTTGTAATAGAATCCCTTAGCTTGACTTCCCTAAGTGTTTTCCTAGGCCTAGCAGTAAGCGATGGTGGGGGATGGGCTCTAAAGCCAAGTATTAGCGAGTGCATCTCTGTGGGTAGTGGAGGGTTTTAAATTACTTCCCCAACCTTGGAACACCTGTGCCCCATAAAGATGCGTGGAATCTGTTTCCCCACCTCCAGCACACACACGGAGACGTGCTCAGGTATCCTGATGGTGGGGAGGCTCCTCCAAATGACAGCAGCGCCTGGGTTCTAAAAGAATCCCTTACTTGTCTTTCCTGATGGCATGCCAAGGCTGGAGAGTGGGGGAAAGTGGGGGTTGGGCTCTAAACCAAGTCTAAGCGAGAGCCTATCCATGGGATGTGGGTTTTTAACCTACAACCCACAACCATGGAATAAATGTGCCCCCTGAAAGATGCTTTGACTGTTTCCCTACATCCAGCACACACACGAAGATGTGTTCTTGTATTCTGAGTGTGGGGAAGTTCCTCAAACTGACAGCAGCACCTGGATTCTATTAGTATCCCTTAGCTTCTGTTCCCTGAGTGTTCTTTTAGGCCAGGCCATGAGGGAAAGCTGGGGGTTGGGCTTGGAGGCCACGTAGCAGTGAGTGCCCCCTGATCCATTGAGGAAGTACTTAGAGGACTTGTCCCTAAAGGGAACACCTTTTCCTGCATTCATCTGGGTGCAGTGGGGCTGCACAACTCTCCCCCACCTAAGAATGTGTTCTGGAATTCTGAGTGCAGGGAAGTTCCTCCAACTGACAGCAGCGCCTGGGTTCTAATTGAATCCCTTTGCTTGTCTTCCCTGATGGAAAGCCTAGGCGGGAGTGCGGGGGAAAGTGTGGTTTGGGCTCCAAAACCAAGTATTTGCGATGACCTCTCTATGGTTTGTGGAGGTGTTTAAACTACATCCCTAACCTGGGAAAACCTGTGCCCCCATAAAGATCCGTGGAGTCTGTTTCCACACCTCCAGCACACACACGAACACTTGCACAGTTATCCTGAAAGTGGGCAGGCTCCTCCAACTGAGAGCAGGGCCTTGGTTCTTATAAAATCGCTTAACTTGTCTACCCTGTTTGGTTACCTGATACGGAGTGCTGGGGAAAGGGTGGGTTGGGCTCTAAATCCAAGTATTAGCGAGTGCTTCTCCATGGGATTTGGAGGTTATTAACCAAAAGCCCACAACATGGGAATACCTGTGCTCCTTGAAAAAAGCGTGGACTCTGTATCCCCACCACCAGAACACACATGAAGAAGTTTTCTGCTATCCTGAGTGTGGGCTGGCAATTTCAGGTGACAGAAGCGGCTGGGTTCTAATAGAATCCCTTAGCTTGTAATCCCTGAGTGTTTCCCTAGGACTGACTCTGAGAGAAACCTAGGGGTTGGGCTTTGAGGCCAAATAGTAGCGAGTGTCCCCGATGGACTGAGGAAGTATTTAGATGAATTCTCCATAAAGGGAAACACCTGAGCACCCATTCATCTGCGTGGAGTGGGGCTTCAAATCTCCCCACCACACAAGGTTGGGTTCCAGTATCCTGAGGGTGGGGTAGTTCCTCCAACTGACATCAGCGTCTTGGTTTGAATAGAATCCCTTTGCTTGTCTTCCCTGATGGTTTGCCTAGGCCAGTGTGTGGTTGAAAGTGGGATTTGGGATCTAAAACTAAGTATTAGCGTGTGCCTCTCCATGGGTAGTGGAGATGTTTAAACTACAACCCACAACTTGGGAATTACTGTGACCCCTGAAAAATGCGTGTGCTATGTTTCCCCACGTCCAGCACACACAGGAAGAAGTGTTCTGGGGTTCTGAGTGTGGGGAGGTTCCTCCAACAGACAGCAGCACCTGGGTTGTAATAGAATCCCTTAGCTTGACTTCCCTAAGTGTTTTCCTAGGCCTAGCAGTAAGCGATGGTGGGGGATGGGCTCTAAAGCCAAGTATTAGCGAGTGCATCTCTGTGGGTAGTGGAGGGTTTTAAATTACTTCCCCAACCTTGGAACACCTGTGCCCCATAAAGATGCGTGGAATCTGTTTCCCCACCTCCAGCACACACACGGAGACGTGCTCAGGTATCCTGATGGTGGGGAGGCTCCTCCAAATGACAGCAGCGCCTGGGTTCTAAAAGAATCCCTTAGCTTGTCTTTCCTGATGGCATGCCAAGGCTGGAGAGTGGGGGAAAGTGGGGGTTGGGCTCTAAACCAAGTCTAAGCGAGAGCCTATCCATGGGATGTGGGTTTTTAACCTACAACCCACAACCATGGAATAAATGTGCCCCCTGAAAGATGCTTTGACTGTTTCCCTACATCCAGCACACACACGAAGATGTGTTCTTGTATTCTGAGTGTGGGGAAGTTCCTCAAACTGACAGCAGCACCTGGATTCTATTAGTATCCCTTAGCTTCTGTTCCCTGAGTGTTCTTTTAGGCCAGGCCATGAGGGAAAGCTGGGGGTTGGGCTTGGAGGCCACGTAGCAGTGAGTGCCCCCTGATCCATTGAGGAAGTACTTAGAGGACTTGTCCCTAAAGGGAACACCTTTTCCTGCATTCATCTGGGTGCAGTGGGGCTGCACAACTCTCCCCCACCTAAGAATGTGTTCTGGAATTCTGAGTGCAGGGAAGTTCCTCCAACTGACAGCAGCGCCTGGGTTCTAATTGAATCCCTTTGCTTGTCTTCCCTGATGGAAAGCCTAGGCGGGAGTGCGGGGGAAAGTGTGGTTTGGGCTCCAAAACCAAGTATTTGCAATGACCTCTCTATGGTTTGTGGAGGTGTTTAAACTACATCCCTAACCTGGGAACACCTGTGCCCCCATAATTATCCGTGGAGTCTGTTTCCACACCTCCAGCACACACACGAACACTTGCACAGTTATCCTGAGAGTGGGCAGCCTCCTCCAACTGAGAGCAGGGCCTTGGTTCTTATAAAATCGCTTAACTTGTCTACCCTGTTTGGTTGCCTGATACGGAGTGCTGGGGAAAGGTTGGGTTGGGCTCTAAATCCAAGTATTAGCGAGTGCTTCTCCATGGGATTTGGAGGTTATTAACCAAAAGCCCACAACATGGGAATACCTGTGCTCCTTGAAAAAAGCGTGGACTCTGTATCCCCACCACCAGAACACATATGAAGAAGTTTTCTGCTATCCTGAGTGTGGGCTGGCAATTTCAGGTGACAGAAGCGGCTGGGTTCTAAGAGAATCCCTTAGCTTGTAATCCCTGAGTGTTTCCCTAGGACTGACTCTGAGAGAAACCTGGGGGTTGGGCTTTGAGGCCAAATAGTAGCGAGTGTCCCTGATGGACTGAGGAAGTATTTAGATGAATTCTCCATAAAGGGAAACACCTGAGCACCCATTCATCTGCGTGGAGTGGGGCTTCAAATCTCCCCACCACACAAGGTTGTGTTCCAGTATCCTGAGGGTGGGGTAGTTCCTCCAACTGACATCAGCGTCTTGGTTTGAATAGAATCCCTTTGCTTGTCTTCCCTGATGGTTTGCCTAGGCCAGTGTGTGGTTGAAAGTGGGATTTGGGATCTAAAACAAAGTATTAGCGTGTGCCTCTCCATGGGTAGTGGAGATGTTTAAACTACAACCCACAACTTGGGAATTACTGTGACCCCTGAAAAATGCGTGTGCTATGTTTCCCCACGTCCAGCACACACAGGAAGAATTTTACTGGCGTTCTGAGAGTGGGGAGGTTCCTCCAAAAGACAGCAGCACCTGGGTTTTAATAAAATCCCTTTGCTTGACTTCCCCAAGTGTTTTCCTAGGCCTAGCAGTAAGCGATGGTGGGGGATGGGCTCTAAAGCCAAGTATTAGCGAGTGCATCTCTGTGGGTAGTGGAGGATTTTAAACTACTTCCCCAACCTTGGAACACCTGTGCCCCATAAAGATGCGTGGAATCTGTTTCCCCACCTCCAGCACACACACGGAGACGTGCTCAGATATCCTGATGGTGGGGAGGCTCCTCCAAATGACAGCAGCGCCTGGGTTCTAAAAGAATCCCTTAGCTTGTCTTCCCTGATGGCATGCCTAGGCTGGAGAGTGGGGGAAAGTGGGGTTTGGGCTCTAAACCAAGTATAAGCGAGAGCCTATCCATGGGATGTGGGTTTTTAACCTACAACCCACAACCATGGAATAAATGTGCCCCCTGAAAGATGCTTTGACTGTTTCCCTACATCCAGCACAGACACGAAGATGTGTTCTTGTATTCTGAGTGTGGGGAAGTTCCTCAAACTGACAGCAGCACCTGGATTCTATTAGTATCCCTTAGCTTCTGTTCCCTGAGTGTTCTTTTAGGCCAGGACATGAGGGAAAGCTGGGGGTTGGGCTTGGAGGCCACGTAGCAGTGAGTGCCCCCTGATCCATTGAGGAAGTACTTAGAGGACTTGTCCCTAAAGGGAACACCTTTTCCTGCATTCATCTGGGTGCAGTGGGGCTGCACAACTCTCCCCCACCTAAGAATGTGTTCTGGAATTCTGAGTGCAGGGAAGTTCCTCCAACTGGCAGCAGCGCCTGGGTTCTAATTGAATCCCTTTGCTTGTCTTCCCTGATGGAAAGCCTAGGCGGAAGTGCGGGGGAAATTGTGGTTTGGGCTCCAAAACCAAGTATTGGCGATGACCTCTCTATGGTTTGTGGAGGTGTTTAAACTACATCCCTAACCTGGGAACACCTGTGCCCCCATAAAGATCCGTGGAGTCTGTTTCCACACCTCCAGCACACACACGAACACTTGCACAGTTATCCTGAGAGTGGGCAGCCTCCTCCAACTGAGAGCAGGGCCTTGGTTCTTATAAAATCGCTTAACTTGTCTACCCTGTTTGGTTGCCTGATACGGAGTGCTGGGGAAAGGGTGGGTTGGGCTCTAAATCCAAGTATTAGCGAGTGCTTCTCCATGGGATTTGGAGGTTATTAACCAAAAGCCCACAACATGGGAATACCTGTGCTCCTTGAAAAAAGCGTGGACTCTATATTCCCACCACCAGAACACACATGAAGAAGTTTTCTGCTATCCTGAGTGTGGGCTGGCAATTTCAGGTGACAGAAGCGGCTGGGTTCTAATAGAATCCCTTAGCTTGTAATCCCTGAGTGTTTCCCTAGGACTGACTCTGAGAGAAACCTAGGGGTTGGGCTTTGAGGCCAAATAGTAGCGAGTGTCCCCGATGGACTGAGGAAGTATTTAGATGAATTCTCCATAAAGGGAAACACCTGAGCACCCATTCATCTGCGTGGAGTGGGGCTTCAAATCTCCCCACCACACAAGGTTGGGTTCCAGTATCCTGAGGGTGGGGTAGTTCCTCCAACTGACATCAGCGTCTTGGTTTGAATAGAATCCCTTTGCTTGTCTTCCCTGATGGTTTGCCTAGGCCAGTGTGTGGTTGAAAGTGGGATTTGGGATCTAAAACTAAGTATTAGCGTGTGCCTCTCCATGGGTAGTGGAGATGTTTAAACTACAACCCACAACTTGGGAATTACTGTGACCCCTGAAAAATGCGTGTGCTATGTTTCCCCACGTCCAGCACACACAGGAAGAAGTGTTCTGGGGTTCTGAGTGTGGGGAGGTTCCTCCAACAGACAGCAGCACCTGGGTTGTAATAGAATCCCTTAGCTTGACTTCCCTAAGTGTTTTCCTAGGCCTAGCAGTAAGCGATGGTGGGGGATGGGCTCTAAAGCCAAGTATTAGCGAGTGCATCTCTGTGGGTAGTGGAGGGTTTTAAATTACTTCCCCAACCTTGGAACACCTGTGCCCCATAAAGATGCGTGGAATCTGTTTCCCCACCTCCAGCACACACACGGAGACGTGCTCAGATATCCTGATGGTGGGGAGGCTCCTCCAAATGACAGCAGCGCCTGGGTTCTAAAAGAATCCCTTAGCTTGTCTTCCCTGATGGCATGCCTAGGCTGGAGAGTGGGGGAAAGTGGGGTTTGGGCTCTAAACCAAGTATAAGCGAGAGCCTATCCATGGGATGTGGGTTTTTAACCTACAACCCACAACCATGGAATAAATGTGCCCCCTGAAAGATGCTTTGACTGTTTCCCTACATCCAGCACACACACGAAGATGTGTTCTTGTATTCTGAGTGTGGGGAAGTTCCTCAAACTGACAGCAGCACCTGGATTCTATTAGTATCCCTTAGCTTCTGTTCCCTGAGTGTTCTTTTAGGCCAGGCCATGAGGGAAAGCTGGGGGTTGGGCTTGGAGGCCACGTAGCAGTGAGTGCCCCCTGATCCATTGAGGAAGTACTTAGAGGACTTGTCCCTAAAGGGAACACCTTTTCCTGCATTCATCTGGGTGCAGTGGGGCTGCACAACTCTCCCCCACCTAAGAATGTGTTCTGGAATTCTGAGTGCAGGGAAGTTCCTCCAACTGGCAGCAGCGCCTGGGTTCTAATTGAATCCCTTTGCTTGTCTTCCCTGATGGAAAGCCTAGGCGGGAGTGCGGGGGAAATTGTGGTTTGGGCTCCAAAACCAAGTATTGGCGATGACCTCTCTATGGTTTGTGGAGGTGTTTAAACTACATCCCTAACCTGGGAACACCTGTGCCCCCATAAAGATCCGTGGAGTCTGTTTCCACACCTCCAGCACACACACGAACACTTGCACAGTTATCCTGAGAGTGGGCAGCCTCCTCCAACTGAGAGCAGGGCCTTGGTTCTTATAAAATCGCTTAACTTGTCTACCCTGTTTGGTTGCCTGATACGGAGTGCTGGGGAAAGGGTGGGTTGGGCTCTAAATCCAAGTATTAGCGAGTGCTTCTCCATGGGATTTGGAGGTTATTAACCAAAAGCCCACAACATGGGAATACCTGTGCTCCTTGAAAAAAGCGTGGACTCTATATTCCCACCACCAGAACACACATGAAGAAGTTTTCTGCTATCCTGAGTGTGGGCTGGCAATTTCAGGTGACAGAAGCGGCTGGGTTCTAATAGAATCCCTTAGCTTGTAATCCCTGAGTGTTTCCCTAGGACTGACTCTGAGAGAAACCTAGGGGTTGGGCTTTGAGGCCAAATAGTAGCGAGTGTCCCCGATGGACTGAGGAAGTATTTAGATGAATTCTCCATAAAGGGAAACACCTGAGCACCCATTCATCTGCGTGGAGTGGGGCTTCAAATCTCCCCACCACACAAGGTTGGGTTCCAGTATCCTGAGGGTGGGGTAGTTCCTCCAACTGACATCAGCGTCTTGGTTTGAATAGAATCCCTTTGCTTGTCTTCCCTGATGGTTTGCCTAGGCCAGTGTGTGGTTGAAAGTGGGATTTGGGATCTAAAACTAAGTATTAGCGTGTGCCTCTCCATGGGTAGTGGAGATGTTTAAACTACAACCCACAACTTGGGAATTACTGTGACCCCTGAAAAATGCGTGTGCTATGTTTCCCCACGTCCAGCACACACAGGAAGAAGTGTTCTGGGGTTCTGAGTGTGGGGAGGTTCCTCCAACAGACAGCAGCACCTGGGTTGTAATAGAATCCCTTAGCTTGACTTCCCTAAGTGTTTTCCTAGGCCTAGCAGTAAGCGATGGTGGGGGATGGGCTCTAAAGCCAAGTATTAGCGAGTGCATCTCTGTGGGTAGTGGAGGGTTTTAAATTACTTCCCCAACCTTGGAACACCTGTGCCCCATAAAGATGCGTGGAATCTGTTTCCCCACCTCCAGCACACACACGGAGACGTGCTCAGGTATCCTGATGATGGGGAGGCTCCTCCAAATGACAGCAGCGCCTGGGTTCTAAAAGAATCCCTTAGCTTGTCTTCCCTGATGGCATGCCAAGGCTGGAGAGTGGGGGAAAGTGGGGGTTGGGCTCTAAACCAAGTCTAAGCGAGAGCCTATCCATGGGATGTGGGTTTTTAACCTACAACCCACAACCATGGAATAAATGTGCCCCCTGAAAGATGCTTTGACTTTTTCCCTACATCCAGCACACACACGAAGATGTGTTCTTGTATTCTGAGTGTGGGGAAGTTCCTCAAACTGACAGCAGCACCTGGATTCTATTAGTATCCCTTAGCTTCTGTTCCCTGAGTGTTCTTTTAGGCCAGGCCATGAGGGAAAGCTGGGGGTTGGGCTTGGAGGCCACGTAGCAGTGAGTGCCCCCTGATCCATTGAGGAAGTACTTAGAGGACTTGTCCCTAAAGGGAACACCTTTTCCTGCATTCATCTGGGTGCAGTGGGGCTGCACAACTCTCCCCCACCTAAGAATGTGTTCTGGAATTCTGAGTGCAGGGAAGTTCCTCCAACTGACAGCAGCGCCTGGGTTCTAATTGAATCCCTTTGCTTGTCTTCCCTGATGGAAAGCCTAGGCGGGAGTGCGGGGGAAAGTGTGGTTTGGGCTCCAAAACCAAGTATTTGCGATGACCTCTCTATGGTTTGTGGAGGTGTTTAAACTACATCCCTAACCTGGGAAAACCTGTGCCCCCATAAAGATCCGTGGAGTCTGTTTCCACACCTCCAGCACACACACGAACACTTGCACAGTTATCCTGAAAGTGGGCAGCCTCCTCCAACTGAGAGCAGGGCCTTGGTTCTTATAAAATCGCTTAACTTGTCTACCCTGTTTGGTTGCCTGATACGGAGTGCTGGGGAAAGGGTGGGTTGGGCTCTAAATCCAAGTATTAGCGAGTGCTTCTCCATGGGATTTGGAGGTTATTAACCAAAAGCCCACAACATGGGAATACCTGTGCTCCTTGAAAAAAGCGTGGACTCTGTATCCCCACCACCAGAACACACATGAAGAAGTTTTCTGCTATCCTGAGTGTGGGCTGGCAATTTCAGGTGACAGAAGCGGCTGGGTTCTAATAGAATCCCTTAGCTTGTAATCCCTGAGTGTTTCCCTAGGACTGACTCTGAGAGAAACCTGGGGGTTGGGCTTTGAGGCCAAATAGAAGCGAGTGTCCCTGAAGGACTGAGGAAGTATTTAGATGAATTCTCCATAAAGGGAAACACCTGAGCCCCCATTCATCTGCGTGGAGTGGGGCTTCAAATCTCCCCACCACACAAGGTTGGGTTCCAGTATCCTGAGGGTTGGGTAGTTCCTCCAACTGACATCAGCGTCTTGGTTTGAAAAGAATCCCTTTGCTTGTCTTCCCTGATGGTTTGCCTAGGCCAGTGTGTGGTTGAAAGTGGGATTTGTGATCTAAAACTAAGTATTAGCGTGTGCCTCTCCATGGGTAGTGGAGATGTTTAAACTACAACCCACAACTTGGGAATTACTGTGACCCCTGAAAAATGCGTGTGCTATGTTTCCCCACGTCCAGCACACACAGGAAGAAGTGTTCTGGGGTTCTGAGTGTGGGGAGGTTCCTCCAACAGACAGCAGCACCTGGGTTGTAATAGAATCCCTTAGCTTGACTTCCCTAAGTGTTTTCCTAGGCCTAGCAGTAAGCGATGGTGGGGGATGGGCTCTAAAGCCAAGTATTAGCGAGTGCATCTCTGTGGGTAGTGGAGGGTTTTAAACTACTTCCCCAACCTTGGAACACCTGTGCCCCATAAAGATGCGTGGAATCTGTTTCCCCACCTCCAGCACACACACGGAGACCTGCTCAGGTATCCTGATGGTGGGGAGGCTCCTCCAAATGACAGCAGCGCCTGGGTTCTAAAAGAATCCCTTAGCTTGTCTTCCCTGATGGCATGCCTAGGCTGGAGAGTGGGGGAAAGTGGGGGTTGGGCTCTAAACCAAGTATAAGCGAGAGCCTATCCATGGGATGTGGGTTTTTAACCTACAACCCACAACCATGGAATAAATGTGCCCCCTGAAAGATGCTTTGACTGTTTCCCTATATCCAGCACACACACGAAGATGTGTTCTTGTATTCTGAGTTTGGGGAAGTTCCTCAAACTGACAGCAGCACCTGGATCCTATTAGCATCCCTTAGCTTCTGTTCCCTGACTGTTCTTTTAGGCAAGGCCATGAGGGAAAGCTGGGGGTTGGGCTTGGAGGCCACGTAGCAGTGAGTGCCCCCTGATCCATTGAGGAAGTACTTAGAGGACTTGTCCCTAAAGGGAACACCATTTCCTGCATTCATCTGGGTGCAGTGGGGCTGCACAACTCTCCCACACCTAAGAATGTGTTCTGGAATTCTGAGTGCAGGGAAGTTCCTCCAACTGACAGCAGCGCCTGGGTTCTAATTGAATCCCTTTGCTTGTCTTCCCTGATGGAATGCCTAGGCGGGAGTGCGGGGGAACGTGTGGTTTGGGCTCCAAAACCAAGTATTGGCGATGACTTCTCTATGGTTTGTGGAGGTGTTTAAACTACATCCCTAACCTGGGAACACCTGTGCCCCCATAAAGATCCGTGGAGTCTGTTTCCACACCTCCAGCACACACACGAACACTTGCACAGTTATCCTGAGAGTGGGCAGCCTCCTCCAACTGAGAGCAGGGCCTTGGTTCTTATAAAATCGCTTAACTTGTCTACCCTGTTTGGTTGCCTGATACGGAGTGCTGGGGAAAGGGTGGGTTGGGCTCTAAATCCAAGTATTAGCGAGTGCTTCTCCATGGGATTTGGAGGTTATTAACCAAAAGCCCACAACATGGGAATACCTGTGCTCCTTGAAAAAAGCGTGGACTCCATATCCCCACCACCAGAACACACATGAAGAAGATTTCTGCTATCCTGAGTGTGGGCTGGCAATTTCAGGTGACAGAAGCGGCTGGGTTCTAATAGAATCCCTTAGCTTGTAATCCCTGAGTGTTTCCCTAGGACTGACTCTGAGAGAAACCTAGGGGTTGGGCTTTGAGGCCAAATAGTAGCGAGTGTCCCCGATGGACTGAGGAAGTATTTAGATGAATTCTCCATAAAGGGAAACACCTGAGCACCCATTCATCTGCGTGGAGTGGGGCTTCAAATCTCCCCACCACACAAGGTTGGGTTCCAGTATCCTGAGGGTGGGGTAGTTCCTCCAACTGACATCAGCGTCTTGGTTTGAATAGAATCCCTTTGCTTGTCTTCCCTGATGGTTTGCCTAGGCCAGTGTGTGGTTGAAAGTGGGATTTGGGATCTAAAACTAAGTATTAGCGTGTGCCTCTCCATGGGTAGTGGAGATGTTTAAACTACAACCCACAACTTGGGAATTACTGTGACCCCTGAAAAATGCGTGTGCTATGTTTCCCCACGTCCAGCACACACAGGAAGAAGTGTTCTGGGGTTCTGAGTGTGGGGAGGTTCCTCCAACAGACAGCAGCACCTGGGTTGTAATAGAATCCCTTAGCTTGACTTCCCTAAGTGTTTTCCTAGGCCTAGCAGTAAGCGATGGTGGGGGATGGGCTCTAAAGCCAAGTATTAGCGAGTGCATCTCTGTGGGTAGTGGAGGGTTTTAAATTACTTCCCCAACCTTGGAACACCTGTGCCCCATAAAGATGCGTGGAATCTGTTTCCCCACCTCCAGCACACACACGGAGACGTGCTCAGGTATCCTGATGGTGGGGAGGCTCCTCCAAATGACAGCAGCGCCTGGGTTCTAAAAGAATCCCTTAGCTTGTCTTTCCTGATGGCATGCCAAGGCTGGAGAGTGGGGGAAAGTGGGGGTTGGGCTCTAAACCAAGTCTAAGCGAGAGCCTATCCATGGGATGTGGGTTTTTAACCTACAACCCACAACCATGGAATAAATGTGCCCCCTGAAAGATGCTTTGACTGTTTCCCTACATCCAGCACACACACGAAGATGTGTTCTTGTATTCTGAGTGTGGGGAAGTTCCTCAAACTGACAGCAGCACCTGGATTCTATTAGTATCCCTTAGCTTCTGTTCCCTGAGTGTTCTTTTAGGCCAGGCCATGAGGGAAAGCTGGGGGTTGGGCTTGGAGGCCACGTAGCAGTGAGTGCCCCCTGATCCATTGAGGAAGTACTTAGAGGACTTCTCCCTAAAGGGAACACCTTTTCCTGCATTCATCTGGGTGCAGTGGGGCTGCACAACTCTCCCCCACCTAAGAATGTGTTCTGGAATTCTGAGTGCAGGGAAGTTCCTCCAACTGACAGCAGCGCCTGGGTTCTAATTGAATCCCTTTGCTTGTCTTCCCTGATGGAAAGCCTAGGCGGGAGTGCGGGGGAAAGTGTGGTTTGGGCTCCAAAACCAAGTATTTGCGATGACCTCTCTATGGTTTGTGGAGGTGTTTAAACTACATCCCTAACCTGGGAAAACCTGTGCCCCCATAAAGATCCGTGGAGTCTGTTTCCACACCTCCAGCACACACACGAACACTTGCACAGTTATCCTGAAAGTGGGCAGGCTCCTCCAACTGAGAGCAGGGCCTTGGTTCTTATAAAATCGCTTAACTTGTCTACACTGTTTGGTTACCTGATACGGAGTGCTGGGGAAAGGGTGGGTTGGGCTCTAAATCCAAGTATTAGCGAGTGCTTCTCCATGGGATTTGGAGGTTATTAACCAAAAGCCCACAACATGGGAATACCTGTGCTCCTTGAAAAAAGCGTGGACTCTGTATCCCCACCACCAGAACACACATGAAGAAGTTTTCTGCTATCCTGAGTGTGGGCTGGCAATTTCAGGTGACAGAAGCGGCTGGGTTCTAATAGAATCCCTTAGCTTGTAATCCCTGAGTGTTTCCCTAGGACTGACTCTGAGAGAAACCTAGGGGTTGGGCTTTGAGGCCAAATAGTAGCGAGTGTCCCCGATGGACTGAGGAAGTATTTAGATGAATTCTCCATAAAGGGAAACACCTGAGCACCCATTCATCTGCGTGGAGTGGGGCTTCAAATCTCCCCACCACACAAGGTTGGGTTCCAGTATCCTGAGGGTGGGGTAGTTCCTCCAACTGACATCAGCGTCTTGGTTTGAATAGAATCCCTTTGCTTGTCTTCCCTGATGGTTTGCCTAGGCCAGTGTGTGGTTGAAAGTGGGATTTGGGATCTAAAACTAAGTATTAGCGTGTGCCTCTCCATGGGTAGTGGAGATGTTTAAACTACAACCCACAACTTGGGAATTACTGTGACCCCTGAAAAATGCGTGTGCTATGTTTCCCCACGTCCAGCACACACAGGAAGAAGTGTTCTGGGGTTCTGAGTGTGGGGAGGTTCCTCCAACAGACAGCAGCACCTGGGTTGTAATAGAATCCCTTAGCTTGACTTCCCTAAGTGTTTTCCTAGGCCTAGCAGTAAGCGATGGTGGGGGATGGGCTCTAAAGCCAAGTATTAGCGAGTGCATCTCTGTGGGTAGTGGAGGGTTTTAAATTACTTCCCCAACCTTGGAACACCTGTGCCCCATAAAGATGCGTGGAATCTGTTTCCCCACCTCCAGCACACACACGGAGACGTGCTCAGGTATCCTGATGGTGGGGAGGCTCCTCCAAATGACAGCAGCGCCTGGGTTCTAAAAGAATCCCTTAGCTTGTCTTTCCTGATGGCATGCCAAGGCTGGAGAGTGGGGGAAAGTGGGGGTTGGGCTCTAAACCAAGTCTAAGCGAGAGCCTATCCATGGGATGTGGGTTTTTAACCTACAACCCACAACCATGGAATAAATGTGCCCCCTGAAAGATGCTTTGACTGTTTCCCTACATCCAGCACACACACGAAGATGTGTTCTTGTATTCTGAGTGTGGGGAAGTTCCTCAAACTGACAGCAGCACCTGGATTCTATTAGTATCCCTTAGCTTCTGTTCCCTGAGTGCTCTTTTAGGCCAGGCCATGAGGGAAAGCTGGGGGTTGGGCTTGGAGGCCACGTAGCAGTGAGTGCCCCCTGATCCATTGAGGAAGAACTTAGAGGACTTGTCCCTAAAGGGAACACCTTTTCCTGCATTCATCTGGGTGCAGTGGGGCTGCACAACTCTCCCACACCTAAGAATGTGTTCTGGAATTCTGAGTGCAGGGAAGTTCCTCCAACTGACAGCAGCGCCTGGGTTCTAATTGAATCCCTTTGCTTGTCTTCCCTGATGGAAAGCCTAGGCGGGAGTGCGGGGGAAAGTGTGGTTTGGGCTCCAAAACCAAGTATTTGCAATGACCTCTCTATGGTTTGTGGAGGTGTTTAAACTACATCCCTAACCTGGGAAAACCTGTGCCCCCATAAAGATCCGTGGAGTCTGTTTCCACACCTCCAGCACACACACGAACACTTGCACAGTTATCCTGAAAGTGGGCAGGCTCCTCCAACTGAGAGCAGGGCCTTGGTTCTTATAAAATCGCTTAACTTGTCTACCCTGTTTGGTTACCTGATACGGAGTGCTGGGGAAAGGGTGGGTTGGGCTCTAAATCCAAGTATTAGCGAGTGCTTCTCCATGGGATTTGGAGGTTATTAACCAAAAGCCCACAACATGGGAATACCTGTGCTCCTTGAAAAAAGCGTGGACTCTGTATCCCCACCACCAGAACACACATGAAGAAGTTTTCTGCTATCCTGAGTGTGGGCTGGCAATTTCAGGTGACAGAAGCGGCTGGGTTCTAATAGAATCCCTTAGCTTGTAATCCCTGAGTGTTTCCCTAGGACTGACTCTGAGAGAAACCTGGGGGTTGGGCTTTGAGGCCAAATAGAAGCGAGTGTCCCTGAAGGACTGAGGAAGTATTTAGATGAATTCTCCATAAAGGGAAACACCTGAGCACCCATTCATCTGCGTGGAGTGGGGCTTCAAATCTCCCCACCACACAAGGTTGGGTTCCAGTATCCTGAGGGTTGGGTAGTTCCTCCAACTGACATCAGCGTCTTGGTTTGAAAAGAATCCCTTTGCTTGTCTTCCCTGATGGTTTGCCTAGGCCAGTGTGTGGTTGAAAGTGGGATTTGTGATCTAAAACTAAGTATTAGCGTGTGCCTCTCCATGGGTAGTGGAGATGTTTAAACTACAACCCACAACTTGGGAATTACTGTGACCCCTGAAAAATGCGTGTGCTATGTTTCCCCACGTCCAGCACACACAGGAAGAAGTGTTCTGGGGTTCTGAGTGTGGGGAGGTTCCTCCAACAGACAGCAGCACCTGGGTTGTAATAGAATCCCTTAGCTTGACTTCCCTAAGTGTTTTCCTAGGCCTAGCAGTAAGCGATGGTGGGGGATGGGCTCTAAAGCCAAGTATTAGCGAGTGCATCTCTGTGGGTAGTGGAGGGTTTTAAACTACTTCCCCAACCTTGGAACACCTGTGCCCCATAAAGATGCGTGGAATCTGTTTCCCCACCTCCAGCACACACACGGAGACCTGCTCAGGTATCCTGATGGTGGGGAGGCTCCTCCAAATGACAGCAGCGCCTGGGTTCTAAAAGAATCCCTTAGCTTGTCTTCCCTGATGGCATGCCTAGGCTGGAGAGTGGGGGAAAGTGGGGGTTGGGCTCTAAACCAAGTATAAGCGAGAGCCTATCCATGGGATGTGGGTTTTTAACCTACAACCCACAACCATGGAATAAATGTGCCCCCTGAAAGATGCTTTGACTGTTTCCCTACATCCAGCACACACACGAAGATGTGTTCTTGTATTCTGAGTGTGGGGAAGTTCCTCAAACTGACAGCAGCACCTGGATCCTATTAGAATCTCTTAGCTTCTGTTCCCTGACTGTTCTTTTAGGCAAGGCCATGAGGGAAAGCTGGGGGTTGGGCTTGGAGGCCACGTAGCAGTGAGTGCCCCCTGATCCATTGAGGAAGTACTTAGAGGACTTGTCCCTAAAGGGAACACCTTTTCCTGCATTCATCTGGGTGCAGTGGGGCTGCACAACTCTCCCACACCTAAGAATGTGTTCTGGAATTCTAAGTGCAAGGAAGTTCCTCCAACTGACAGCAGCGCCTGGGTTCTAATTGAATCCCTTTGCTTGTCTTCCCTGATGGAAAGCCTAGGCGGGAGTGCGGGGGAAAGTGTGGTTTGGGCTCCAAAACCAAGTATTTGCGATGACCTCTCTATGGTTTGTGGAGGTGTTTAAACTACATCCCTAACCTGGGAACACCTGTGCCCCCATAATTATCCGTGGAGTCTGTTTCCACACCTCCAGCACACACACGAACACTTGCACAGTTATCCTGAGAGTGGGCAGCCTCCTCCAACTGAGAGCAGGGCCTTGGTTCTTATAAAATCGCTTAACTTGTCTACCCTGTTTGGTTGCCTGATACGGAGTGCTGGGGAAAGGTTGGGTTGGGCTCTAAATCCAAGTATTAGCGAGTGCTTCTCCATGGGATTTGGAGGTTATTAACCAAAAGCCCACAACATGGGAATACCTGTGCTCCTTGAAAAAAGCGTGGACTCTGTATCCCCACCACCAGAACACATATGAAGAAGTTTTCTGCTATCCTGAGTGTGGGCTGGCAATTTCAGGTGACAGAAGCGGCTGGGTTCTAAGAGAATCCCTTAGCTTGTAATCCCTGAGTGTTTCCCTAGGACTGACTCTGAGAGAAACCTGGGGGTTGGGCTTTGAGGCCAAATAGTAGCGAGTGTCCCTGAAGGACTGAGGAAGTATTTAGATGAATTCTCCATAAAGGGAAACACCTGAGCACCCATTCATCTGCGTGGAGTGGGGCTTCAAATCTCCCCACCACACAAGGTTGTGTTCCAGTATCCTGAGGGTGGGGTAGTTCCTCCAACTGACATCAGCGTCTTGGTTTGAATAGAATCCCTTTGCTTGTCTTCCCTGATGGTTTGCCTAGGCCAGTGTGTGGTTGAAAGTGGGATTTGGGATCTAAAACAAAGTATTAGCGTGTGCCTCTCCATGGGTAGTGGAGATGTTTAAACTACAACCCACAACTTGGGAATTACTGTGACCCCTGAAAAATGCGTGTGCTATGTTTCCCCACGTCCAGCACACACAGGAAGAAGTTTACTGGCGTTCTGAGAGTGGGGAGGTTCCTCCAAAAGACAGCAGCACCTGGGTTTTAATAAAATCCCTTTGCTTGACTTCCCCAAGTGTTTTCCTAGGCCTAGCAGTAAGCGATGGTGGGGGATGGGCTCTAAAGCCAAGTATTAGCGAGTGCATCTCTGTGGGTAGTGGAGGATTTTAAACTACTTCCCCAACCTTGGAACACCTGTGCCCCATAAAGATGCGTGGAATCTGTTTCCCCACCTCCAGCACACACACGGAGACGTGCTCAGATATCCTGATGGTGGGGAGGCTCCTCCAAATGACAGCAGCGCCTGGGTTCTAAAAGAATCCCTTAGCTTGTCTTCCCTGATGGCATGCCTAGGCTGGAGAGTGGGGGAAAGTGGGGTTTGGGCTCTAAACCAAGTATAAGCGAGAGCCTATCCATGGGATGTGGGTTTTTAACCTACAACCCACAACCATGGAATAAATGTGCCCCCTGAAAGATGCTTTGACTGTTTCCCTACATCCAGCACACACACGAAGATGTGTTCTGGTATTCTGAGTGTGGGGAAGTTCCTCAAACTGACAGCAGCACCTGGATTCTATTAGTATCCCTTAGCTTCTGTTCCCTGAGTGTTCTTTTAGGCCAGGACATGAGGGAAAGCTGGGGGTTGGGCTTGGAGGCCACGTAGCAGTGAGTGCCCCCTGATCCATTGAGGAAGTACTTAGAGGACTTGTCCCTAAAGGGAACACCTTTTCCTGCATTCATCTGGGTGCAGTGGGGCTGCACAACTCTCCCCCACCTAAGAATGTGTTCTGGAATTCTGAGTGCAGGGAAGTTCCTCCAACTGACAGCAGCGCCTGGGTTCTAATTGAATCCCTTTGCTTGTCTTCCCTGATGGAAAGCCTAGGCGGGAGTGCGGGGGAAATTGTGGTTTGGGCTCCAAAACCAAGTATTGGCGATGACCTCTCTATGGTTTGTGGAGGTGTTTAAACTACATCCCTAACCTGGGAACACCTGTGCCCCCATAAAGATCCGTGGAGTCTGTTTCCACACCTCCAGCACACACACGAACACTTGCACAGTTATCCTGAGAGTGGGCAGCCTCCTCCAACTGAGAGCAGGGCCTTGGTTCTTATAAAATCGCTTAACTTGTCTACCCTGTTTGGTTGCCTGATACGGAGTGCTGGGGAAAGGTTGGGTTGGGCTCTAAATCCAAGTATTAGCGAGTGCTTCTCCATGGGATTTGGAGGTTATTAACCAAAAGCCCACAACATGGGAATACCTGTGCTCCTTGAAAAAAGCGTGGACTCTATATTCCCACCACCAGAACACACATGAAGAAGTTTTCTGCTATCCTGAGTGTGGGCTGGCAATTTCAGGTGACAGAAGCGGCTGGGTTCTAATAGAATCCCTTAGCTTGTAATCCCTGAGTGTTTCCCTAGGACTGACTCTGAGAGAAACCTAGGGGTTGGGCTTTGAGGCCAAATAGTAGCGAGTGTCCCCGATGGACTGAGGAAGTATTTAGATGAATTCTCCATAAAGGGAAACACCTGAGCACCCATTCATCTGCGTGGAGTGGGGCTTCAAATCTCCCCACCACACAAGGTTGGGTTCCAGTATCCTGAGGGTGGGGTAGTTCCTCCAACTGACATCAGCGTCTTGGTTTTAATAGAATCCCTTTGCTTGTCTTCCCTGATGGTTTGCCTAGGCCAGTGTGTGGTTGAAAGTGGGATTTGGGATCTAAAACTAAGTATTAGCGTGTGCCTCTCCATGGGTAGTGGAGATGTTTAAACTACAACCCACAACTTGGGAATTACTGTGACCCCTGAAAAATGCGTGTGCTATGTTTCCCCACGTCCAGCACACACAGGAAGAAGTGTTCTGGGGTTCTGAGTGTGGGGAGGTTCCTCCAACAGACAGCAGCACCTGGGTTGTAATAGAATCCCTTAGCTTGACTTCCCTAAGTGTTTTCCTAGGCCTAGCAGTAAGCGATGGTGGGGGATGGGCTCTAAAGCCAAGTATAAGCGAGTGCATCTCTGTGGGTAGTGGAGGGTTTTAAACTACTTCCCCAACCTTGGAACACCTGTGCCCCATAAAGATGCGTGGAATCTGTTTCCCCACCTCCAGCACACACACGGAGACGTGCTCAGGTATCCTGATTGTGGGGAGGCTCCTCCAAATGACAGCAGCGCCTGGGTTCTAAAAGAATCCCTTAGCTTGTCTTCCCTGATGGCATGCCAAGGCTGGAGAGTGGGGGAAAGTGGGGGTTGGGCTCTAAACCAAGTATAAGCGAGAGCCTATCCATGGGATGTGGGTTTTTAACCTACAACCCACAACCATGGAATAAATGTGCCCCCTGAAAGATGCTTTGACTGTTTCCCTACATCCAGCACACACACGAAGATGTGTTCTTGTATTCTGAGTGTGGGGAAGTTCCTCAAACTGACAGCAGCACCTGGATTCTATTAGTATCCCTTAGCTTCTGTTCCCTGAGTGTTCTTTTAGGCCAGGCCATGAGGGAAAGCTGGGGGTTGGGCTTGGAGGCCACGTAGCAGTGAGTGCCCCCTGATCCATTGAGGAAGTACTTAGAGGACTTGTCCCTAAAGGGAACACCTTTTCCTGCATTCATCTGGGTGCAGTGGGGCTGCACAACTCTCCCACACCTAAGAATGTGTTCTGGAATTCTGAGTGCAGGGAAGTTCCTCCAACTGACAGCAGCGCCTGGGTTCTAATTGAATCCCTTTGCTTGTCTTCCCTGATGGAAAGCCTAGGCGGGAGTGCGGGGGAAAGTGTGGTTTGGGCTCCAAAACCAAGTATTTGCGGTGACCTCTCTATGGTTTGTGGAGGTGTTTAAACTACATCCCTAACCTGGGAACACCTGTGCCCCCATAATGATCCGTGGAGTCTGTTTCCACACCTCCAGCACACACACGAACACTTGCACAGTTATCCTGAGAGTGGGCAGCCTCCTCCAACTGAGAGCAGGGCCTTGGTTCTTATAAAATCGCTTAACTTGTCTACCCTGTTTGGTTGCCTGATACGGAGTGCTGGGGAAAGGTTGGGTTGGGCTCTAAATCCAAGTATTAGCGAGTGCTTCTCCATGGGATTTGGAGGTTATTAACCAAAAGCCCACAACATGGGAATACCTGTGCTCCTTGAAAAAAGCGTGGACTCTGTATCCCCACCACCAGAACACACATGAAGAAGTTTTCTGCTATCCTGAGTGTGGGCTGGCAATTTCAGGTGACAGAAGCGGCTGGGTTCTAATAGAATCCCTTAGCTTGTAATCCCTGAGTGTTTCCCTAGGACTGATACTGAGAGAAACCTGGGGGTTGGGCTTTGAGGCCAAATAGTAGCGAGTGTCCCTGATGGACTGAGGAAGTATTTAGATGAATTCTCCATAAAGGGAAACACCTGAGCACCCATTCATCTGCGTGGAGTGGGGCTTCAAATCTCCCCACCACACAAGGCTGTGATCTAGTATCCTGAGGGTGGGGTAGTTCCTCCAACTGACATCAGCGTCTTGGTTTGAATAGAATCCCTTTGCTTGTCTTTCCTGATGGTTTGCCTAGGCCAGTGTGTGGTTGAAAGTGGGATTTGGGATCTAAAACTAAGTATTAGCGTGTGCCTCTCCATGGGTAGTGGAGATGTTTAAACTACAACCCACAACTTGGGAATTACTGTGACCCCTGAAAAATGCGTGTGCTATGTTTCCCCACGTCCAGCACACACAGGAAGAAGTGTTCTGGGGTTCTGAGTGTGGGGAGGTTCCTCCAACAGACAGCAGCACCTGGGTTGTAATAGAATCCCTTAGCTTGACTTCCCTAAGTGTTTTCCTAGGCCTAGCAGTAAGCGATGGTGGGGGATGGGCTCTAAAGCCAAGTATTAGGGAGTGCATCTCTGTGGGTAGTGGAGGGTTTTAAACTACTTCCCCAACCTTGGAACACCTGTGCCCCATAAAGTTGCGTGGAATCTGTTTCCCCACCTCCAGCACACACACGGAGACGTGCTCAGGTATCCTGATTGTGGGGAGGCTCCTCCAAATGACAGCAGCGCCTGGGTTCTAAAAGAATCCCTTAGCTTGCCTTCCCTGATGGCATGCCTAGGCTGGAGAGTGGGGGAAAGTGGGGGTTGGGCTCTAAACCAAGTATAAGCGAGAGCCTATCCATGGGATGTGGGATTTTAACCTACAACCCACAACCATGGAATAAATGTGCCCCCTGAAAGATGCTTTGACTGTTTCCCTACATCCAGCACACACACGAAGATGTGTTCTGGTATTCTGAGTGTGGGGAAGTTCCTCAAACTGACAGCAGCACCTGGATTCTATTAGTATCCCTTAGCTTCTGTTCCTTGAGGGTAGTTTTAGGCCAGGCCATGAGGGAAAGCTGGGGTTGGGCTTGGAGGCCACGTAGCAGTGAGTGCCCCCTGATCCATTGAGGAAGTACTTAGAGGACTTCTCCCTAAAGGGAACACCTTTTCCTGCATTCATCTGGGTGCAGTGGGGCTGCACAACTCTCCCACACCTAAGAATGTGTTCTGGAATTCTGAGTGCAGGGAAGTTCCTCCAACTGACAGCAGCGCCTGGGTTCTAATTGAATCCCTTTGCTTGTCTTCCCTGATGGAAAGCCTAGGCGGGAGTGCGGGGGAAAGTGTGGTTTGGGCTCCAAAACCAAGTATTTGCGATGACCTCTCTATGGTTTGTGGAGGTGTTTAAACTACATCCCTAACCTGGGAACACCTGTGCCCCCATAAAGATCCGTGGAGTCTGTTTCCATACCTCCAGCACACACACGAACACTTGCACAGTTATCCTGAGAGTGGGCAGCCTCCTCCAACTGAGAGCAGGGCCTTGGTTCTTATAAAATCGCTTAACTTGTCTACCCTGTTTGGTTGCCTGATACGGAGTGCTGGGGAAAGGGTGGGTTGGGCTCTAAATCCAAGTATTAGCGAGTGCTTCTCCATGGGATTTGGAGGTTATTAACCAAAAGCCCACAACATGGGAATACCTGTGCTCCTTGAAAAAAGCGTGGACACTGTATCCCCACCACCAGAACACACATGAAGAAGTTTTCTGCTATCCTGAGTGTGGGCTGGCAATTTCAGGTGACAGAAGCGGCTGGGTTCTAATAGAATCCCTTAGCTTGTAATCCCTGAGTGTTTCCCTAGGACTGACTCTGAGAGAAACCTGGGGGTTGGGCTTTGAGGCCAAATAGTAGCGAGTGTCCCCGATGGACTGAGGAAGTATTTAGATGAATTCTCCATAAAGGGAAACACCTGAGCACCCATTCATCTGCATGGAGTGGGGCTTCAAATCTCCCCACCACACAAGGTTGGGTTCCAGTATCCTGAGGGTGGGGTAGTTCCTCCAACTGACATCAGCGTCTTGGTTTGAATAGAATCCCTTTGCTTGTCTTCCCTGATGGTTTGCCTAGGCCAGTGTGTGGTTGAAAGTGGGATTTGGGATCTAAAACTAAGTATTAGCGTGTGCCTCTCCATGGGTAGTGGAGATGTTTAAACTACAACCCACAACTTGGGAATTACTGTGACCCCTGAAAAATGCGTGTGCTAAGTTTCCCCACGTCCAGCACACACAGGAAGAAGTGTTCTGGGGTTCTGAGTGTGGGGAGGTTCCTCCAACAGACAGCAGCACCTGGGTTGTAATAGAATCCCTTAGCTTGACTTCCCTAAGTGTTTTCCTAGGCCTAGCAGTAAGCGATGGTGGGGGATGGGCTCTAAAGCCAAGTATTAGCGAGTGCATCTCTGTGGGTAGTGGAGGGTTTTAAACTACTTCCCCAACCTTGGAACACCTGTGCCCCATAAAGATGCGTGGAATCTGTTTCCCCACCTCCAGCACACACACGGAGACGTGCTCAGGTTTCCTGATTGTGGGGAGGCTCCTCCAAATGACAGCAGCGCCTGGGTTCTAAAAGAATCCCTTAGCTTGTCTTCCCTGATGGCATGCCTAGGCTGGATAGTGGGGGAAAGTGGGGGTTGGGCTCTAAACCAAGTATAAGCGAGAGCCTATCCATGGGATGTGGGTTTTTAACCTACAACCCACAACCTTGGAATAAATGTGCCCCCTGAAAGATGCTTTGACTGTTTCCCTACATCCAGCACACACACGAAGATGTGTTCTTGTATTCAGAGTGTGGGGAAGTTCCTCAAACTGACAGCAGCACCTGGATTCTATTAGTATCCCTTAGCGTCTGTTCCCTGAGTGTTCTTTTAGGCCAGGCCATGAGGGAATGCTGGGGGTTGGGCTTGGAGGCCACGTAGCAGTGAGTGCCCCCTGATCCATTGAGGAAGTACTTAGAGGACTTGTCCCTGAAGGGAACGCCTTTTCCTGCATTCATCTGGGTGCAGTGGGGCTGCACAACTCTCCCACACCTAAGAATGTGTTCTGGAATTCTGAGTGCAGGGAAGTTCCTCCAACTGACAGCAGCGCCTGGGTTCTAATTGAATCCCTTTCCTTGTCTTCCCTGATGGAAAGCCTAGGCGGGAGTGCGGGGGAAAGTGTGGTTTGGGCTCCAAAACCAAGTATTGGCGATGACCTCTCTATGGTTTGTGGAGGTGTTTAAACTACATCCCTAACCTGGGAACACCTGTGCCCCCATAAAGATCCGTGGAGTCTGTTTCCACACCTCCAGCACACACACGAACACTTGCACAGTTATCCTGAGAGTGGGCAGCCTCCTCCAACTGAGAGCAGGGCCTTGGTTCTTATAAAATCGCTTAACTTGTCTACCCTGTTTGGTTGCCTGATACGGAGTGCTGGGGAAAGGGTGGGTTGGGCTCTAAATCCAAGTATTAGCGAGTGCTTCTCCATGGGATTTGGAGGTTATTAACCAAAAGCCCACAACATGGGAATACCTGTGCTCCTTGAAAAAAGCGTGGACACTGTATCCCCACCACCAGAACACACATGAAGAAGTTTTCTGCTATCCTGAGTGTGGGCTGGCAATTTCAGGTGACAGAAGCGGCTGGGTTCTAATAGAATCCCTTAGCTTGTAATCCCTGAGTGTTTCCCTAGGACTGACTCTGAGAGAAACCTGGGGGTTGGGCTTTGAGGCCAAATAGTAGCGAGTGTCCCCGATGGACTGAGGAAGTATTTAGATGAATTCTCCATAAAGGGAAACACCTGAGCACCCATTCATCTGCGTGGAGTGGGGCTTCAAATCTCCCCACCACACAAGGTTGGGTTCCAGTATCCTGAGGGTGGGGTAGTTCCTCCAACTGACATCAGCGTCTTGGTTTGAATAGAATCCCTTTGCTTGTCTTCCCTGATGGTTTGCCTAGGCCAGTGTGTGGTTGAAAGTGGGATTTGGGATCTAAAACTAAGTATTAGCGTGTGCCTCTCCATGGGTATTGGAGATGTTTAAACTACAACCCACAACTTGGGAATTACTGTGACCCCTGAAAAATGCGTGTGCTAAGTTTCCCCACGTCCAGCACACACAGGAAGAAGTGTTCTGGGGTTCTGAGTGTGGGGAGGTTCCTCCAACAGACAGCAGCACCTGGGTTGTAATAGAATCCCTTAGCTTGACTTCCCTAAGTGTTTTCCTAGGCCTAGCAGTAAGCGATGGTGGGGGATGGGCTCTAAAGCCAAGTATTAGCGAGTGCATCTCTGTGGGTAGTGGAGGGTTTTAAACTACTTCCCCAACCTTGGAACACCTGTGCCCCATAAAGATGCGTGGAATCTGTTTCCCCACCTCCAGCACACACACGGAGACGTGCTCAGGTATCCTGATTGTGGGGAGGCTCCTCCAAATGACAGCAGCGCCTGGGTTCTAAAAGAATCCCTTAGCTTGTCTTCCCTGATGGCATGCCTAGGCTGGATAGTGGGGGAAAGTGGGGGTTGGGCTCTAAACCAAGTATAAGCGAGAGCCTATCCATGGGATGTGGGTTTTTAACCTACAACCCACAACCTTGGAATAAATGTGCCCCCTGAATGATGCATTGACTGTTTCCGTACATCCAGCACACACACGAAGATGTGTTCTTGTATTCTGAGTGTGGGGAAGTTCCTCAAACTGACAGCAGCACCTGGATTCTATTAGTATCCCTTAGCTTCTGTTCCCTGAGTGTTCTTTTAGGCCAGGCCATGAGGGAAAGCTGCGGGTTGGGGTTGGAGGCCATGTAGCAGTGAGTGCCCCCTGATCCATTGAGGAAGTACTTAGAGGACTTGTCCCTAAAGGGAACACCTTTTCCTGCATTCATCTGGGTGCAGTGGGGCTGCACAACTCTCCCACACCTAAGAATGTGTTCTGGAATTCTAAGTGCAAGGAAGTTCCTCCAACTGACAGCAGCGCCTGGGTTCTAATTGAATCCCTTTGCTTGTCTTTCCTGATGGAAAGCCTAGGCGGGAGTGCGGGGGAAAGTGTGGTTTGGGCTCCAAAACCAAGTATTTGCGATGACCTCTCTATGGTTTGTGGAGGTGTTTAAACTACATCCCTAACCTGGGAACACCTGTGCCCCCATAAATATCCGTGGAGTCTGTTTCCACACCTCCAGCACACACACGAACACTTGCACAGTTATCCTGAGAGTGGGCAGCCTCCTCCAACTGAGAGCAGGGCCTTGGTTCTTATAAAATCGCTTAACTTGTCTACCCTGTTTGGTTGCCTGATACGGAGTGCTGGGGAAAGGGTGGGTTGGGCTCTAAATCCAAGTATTAGCGAGTGCTTCTCCATGGGATTTGGAGGTTATTAACCAAAAGCCCACAACATGGGAATACCTGTGCTCCTTGAAAAAAGCGTGGACTCTGTATCCCCACCACCAGAACACACATGAAGAAGTTTTCTGCTATCCTGAGTGTGGGCTGGCAATTTCAGGTGACAGAAGCGGCTGGGTTCTAATAGAATCCCTTAGCTTGTAATCCCTGAGTGTTTCCCTAGGACTGACTCTGAGAGAAACCTGGGGGTTGGGCTTTGAGGCCAAATAGTAGCGAGTGTCCCCGATGGACTGAGGAAGTATTTAGATGAATTCTCCATAAAGGGAAACACCTGAGCACCCATTCATCTGCGTGGAGTCGGGCTTCAAATCTCCCCACCACACAAGGTTGGGTTCCAGTATCCTGAGGGTGGGGTAGTTCCTCCAACTGACATCAGCGTCTTGGTTTGAATAGAATCCCTTTGCTTGTCTTCCCTGATGGTTTGCCTAGGCCAGTGTGTGGTTGAAAGTGGGATTTGGGATCTAAAACTAAGTATTAGCGTGTGCCACTCCATGGGTAGTGGAGATGTTTAAACTACAACCCACAACTTGGGAATTACTGTGACCCCTGAAAAATGCGTGTGCTATGTTTCCCCACATCCAGCACACACAGGAAGAAGTGTTCTGGGGTTCTGAGTGTGGGGAGGTTCCTCCAACAGACAGCAGCACCTGGGTTGTAATAGAATCCCTTCGCTTGACTTCCCTAAGTGTTTTCCTAGGCCTAGCAGTAAGCGATGGTGGGGGATGGGCTCTAAAGCCAAGTATTAGCGAGTGCATCTCTGTGGGTAGTGGAGGGTTTTTAACAATATCCCCAACCTTGGAACACCTGTGCCCCATAAAGATGCGTGCAATCTGTTTCCCCACCTCCAGCACACACACGGAGACGTGCTCAATATCCTGATTGTGGGGAGGCTCCTCCAAATGACAGCAGCGCCTGGGTTCTAAAAGAATCCCTTAGCTTGTCTTCCCTGATGGCATGCCTAGGCTGGAGAGTGGGGGAAAGTGGGGGTTGGGCTCTAAACCAAGTATAAGCGAGAGCCTATCGATGGGATGTGGGTTTTTAACCTACAACCCACAACCTTGGAATAAATGTGCCCCCTGAAAGATGCTTTGACTGTTTCCCTACATCCAGCACACACACGAAGATGTGTTCTTGTATTCAGAGTGTGGGGAAGTTCCTCAAACTGACAGCAGCACCTGGATTCTATTAGTATCCCTTAGCGTCTGTTCCCTGAGTGTTCTTTTAGGCCAGGCCATGAGGGAATGCTGGGGGTTGGGCTTGGAGGCCACGTAGCAGTGAGTGCCCCCTGATCCATTGAGGAAGTACTTAGAGGACTTGTCCCTGAAGGGAACGCCTTTTCCTGCATTCATCTGGGTGCAGTGGGGCTGCACAACTCTCCCACACCTAAGAATGTGTTCTGGAATTCTGAGTGCAGGGAAGTTCCTCCAACTGACAGCAGCGCCTGGGTTCTAATTGAATCCCTTTGCTTGTCTTCCCTGATGGAAAGCCTAGGCGGGAGTGCGGGGGAAAGTGTGGTTTGGGCTCCAAAACCAAGTATTGGCGATGACCTCTCTATGGTTTGTGGAGGTGTTTAAACTACATCCCTAACCTGGGAACACCTGTGCCCCCATAAAGATCCGTGGAGTCTGTTTCCACACCTCCAGCACACACACGAACACTTGCACAGTTATCCTGAGAGTGGGCAGCCTCCTCCAACTGAGAGCAGGGCCTTGGTTCTTATAAAATCGCTTAACTTGTCTACCCTGTTTGGTTGCCTGATACGGAGTGCTGGGGAAAGGTTGGGTTGGGCTCTAAATCCAAGTATTAGCGAGTGCTTCTCCATGGGATTTGGAGGTTATTAACCAAAAGCCCACAACATGGGAATACCTGTGCTCCTTGAAAAAAGCGTGGACTCTGTTTCCCCACCACCAGAACACACATGAAGAAGTTTTCTGCTATCCTGAGTGTGGGCTGGCAATTTCAGGTGACAGAAGCGGCTGGGTTCTAATAGAATCCCTTAGCTTGTAATCCCTGAGTGTTTCCCTAGGACTGACTCTGAGAGAAACCTGGGGGTTGGGCTTTGAGGCCAAATAGTAGCGAGTGTCCCCGATGGACTGAGGAAGTATTTAGATGAATTCTCCATAAAGGGAAACACCTGAGCACCCATTCATCTGCGTGGAGTGGGGCTTCAAATCTCCCCACCACACAAGGTTGGGTTCCAGTATCCTGAGGGTGGGGTAGTCCCTCCAACTGACATCAGCGTCTTGGTTTGAATAGAATCCCTTTGCTTGTCTTCCCTGATGGTTTGCCTAGGCCAGTGTGTGGTTGAATGTGGGATTTGGGATCTAAAACTAAGTATTAGCGTGTGCCTCTCCATGGGTAGTGGAGATGTTTAAACTACAACCCACAACTTGGGAATTACTGTGACCCCTGAAAAATGCGTGTGCTATGTTTCCCCACGTCCAGCACACACAGGAAGAAGTGTTCTGGGGTTCTGAGTGTGGGGAGGTTCCTCCAACAGACAGCAGCTCCTGGGTTGTAATAGAATCCCTTAGCTTGACTTCCCTAAGTGTTTTCCTAGGCCTAGCAGTAAGCGATGGTGGGGGATGGGCTCTAAAGCCAAGTATTAGCGAGTGCATCTCTGTGGGTAGTGGAGGGTTTTAAACTACTTCCCCAACCTTGGAACACCTGTGCCCCATAAAGATGCGTGGAATCTGTTTCCCCACCCCCAGCACACACACGGAGACGTGCTCAGGTATCCTGATTGTGGGGAGGCTCCTCCAAATGACAGCAGCGCCTGGGTTCTAAAATAATCCCTTAGCTTGTCTTCCCTGATGTCATGCCTAGGCTGGAGAGTGGGGGAAAGTGGGGGTTGGGCTCTAAACCAAGTATAAGCGAGAGCCTATCCATGGGATGTGGGTATTTAACCTACAACCCACAACCATGGAATAAATGCGCCCCCTGAAAGATTCTTTGACTGTTTCCCTACATCCAGCACACACACGAAGATGTGTTCTGGTATTCTGAGTGTGGGGAAGTTCCTCAAACTGACAGCAGCACCTGGATTCTATTAGTATCCCTTAGCTTCTGTTCCCTGAGTGTTCTCTTAGACCTGGCCATGAGGGAAAGCTGCGGGTTGGGCTTGGAGGCCACGTAGCAGTGAGTGCCCCCTGATCCATTGAGGAAGTACTTAGAGGACTTCTCCCTAAACGGAACACCTTTTCCTCCATTCATCTGGGTGCAGTGGGGCTGCACATCTCCCCCCACCTAAGAATGTGTTCTGGAATCCTGAGTGCAGGGAAGTTCCTCCAACTGACAGCAGCACCTGGGTTCTAATTGAATTCCTTTGCTTGTCTTCCCTGACGGAAAGCCTAGGCGGGAGTGCGGGGAAAAGTGTGGTTTGGGCTCCAAAGCCAAGTATTTGCGATGACCTCTCTATGGTTTGTGGAGGTGTTTAAACTACATCGCTAACCTGGGAACACCTGTGCCCCCATAAAGATCCGTGGAGTCTGTTTCCACACCTCCAGCACACACACGAACACTTGCACAGTTATCCTGAGAGTGGGCAGCCTCCTCCAACTGAGAGCAGGGCCTTGGTTCTTATAAAATCGCTTAACTTGTCTACCCTGTTTGGTTGCCTGATACGGAGTGCTGGGGAAAGGGTGGGTTGGGCTCTAAATCCAAGTATTAGCGAGTGCTTCTCCATGGGATTTGGAGGTTATTAACCAAAAGCCCACAACATGGGAATACCTGTGCTCCTTGAAAAAAGCGTGGACTCTGTATCCCCACCACCAGAACACACATGAAGAAGTTTTCTGCTATCCTGAGTGTGGGCTGGCAATTTCAGGTGACAGGAGCGGCTGGGTTCTAATAGAATCCCTTAGCTTGTAATCCCTGAGTGTTTCCCTAGGACTGACTCTGAGAGAAACCTGGGGGTTGGGCTTTGAGGCCAAATAGTAGCGAGTGTCCCCGATGGACTGAGGAAGTATTTAGATGAATTCTCCATAAAGGGAAACACCTGAGCACCCATTCATCTGCGTGGAGTGGGGCTTCAAATCTCCCCACCACACAAGGTTGGGTTCCAGTATCCTGAGGGTGGGGTAGTCCCTCCAACTGACATCAGCGTCTTGGTTTGAATAGAATCCCTTTGCTTGTCTTCCCTGATGGTTTGCCTAGGCCAGTGTGTGGTTGAAAGTGGGATTTGGGATCTAAAACTAAGTATTAGCGTGTGCCTCTCCATGGGTAGTGGAGATGTTTAAACTACAACCCACAACTTGGGAATTACTGTGACCCCTGAAAAATGCATGTGCTATGTTTCCCCACATCCAGCACACACAGGAAGACGTGTTCTGGGGTTCTGAGTGTGGGGAGGTTCCTCCAACAGACAGCAGCACCTGGGTTGTAATAGAATCCCTTATCTTGACTTCCCTAAGTGTATTCCTAGGCCTAGCAGTAAGCGATGGTGGGGGATGTTCTCTAAAGCCAAGTATTAGCGAGTGCATCTCTGTGGGTAGTATAGGGTTTTAAACTACTTCCCCAACCTTGGAACACCTGTGCCCAATAAAGATGCGTGGAATCTGTTTCCCCACCTCCAGCACACACACGGAGACGTGCTCAGGTATCCTGATTGTGGGGAGGCTCCTCCAAATGACAGCAGCGCCTGGGTTCTAAAAGAATCCCTTAGCTTGTCTTCCCTGATGGCATGCCTAGGCTGGAGAGTGGGGGAAAGTGTGGGTTGGGCTCTAAACCAAGTATAAGCGAGAGCCTATCCATGGGATGTGGGTTTTTAACCTACAACCCACAACCATGGAATAAATGTGCCCCCTGAAAGATGCTTTGACTGTTTCCCTACATCCAGCACACACACGAAGAAGTGTTCTGGTATTCTGAGTGTGGGGAAGTTCCTCAAACTGACAGCAGCAACTGGATTCTATTAGTATCCCTTAGCTTCTGTTCCCTGAGTGTTCTTTTAGGCCAGGCCATGAGGGAAAGCTGGGGGTTGGGCTTGGAGGCCACGTAGCAGTGAGTGCCCCCTGATCCATTGAGGAAGTACTTAGAGGACTTCTCCCTAAACGGAACAACTTTTCCTCCATTCATCTGGGTGCAGTGGGGCTGCACATCTCCCCACACCTAAGAATGTGTTCTGGAATCCTGAGTGCAGGGAAGTTCCTCCAACTGACAGCAGCACCTGGGTTCTAATTGAATTCCTTTGCTTGTCTTCCCTGACGGAAAGCCAAGGCGGGAGTGCGGGGAAAAGTGTGGTTTGGGCTCCAAAACCAAGTATTTGCGATGACCTCTCTATGGTTTGTGGAGGTGTTTAAACTACATCGCTAACCTGGGAACACCTGTGCCCCCATAAAGATCCGTGGAGTCTGTTTCCACACCTCCAGCACACACACGAACACTTGCACAGTTATCCTGAGAGTGGGCAGCCTCCTCCAACTGAGAGCAGGGCCTTGGTTCTTATAAAATCGCTTAACTTGTCTACCCTGTTTGGTTGCCTGATACGGAGTGCTGGGGAAAGGGTGGGTTGGGCTCTAAATCCAAGTATTAGCGAGTGCTTCTCCATGGGATTTGGAGGTTATTAACCAAAAGCCCACAACATGGGAATACCTGTGCTCCTTGAAAAAAGCGTGGACTCTGTATCCCCACCACCAGAACACACATGAAGAAGTTTTCTGCTATCCTGAGTGTGGGCTGGCAATTTCAGGTGACAGAAGCGGCTGGGTTCTAATAGAATCCCTTAGCTTGTAATCCCTGAGTGTTTCCCTAGGACTGACTCTGAGAGAAACCTGGGGGTTGGGCTTTGAGGCCAAATAGTAGCGAGTGTCCCCGATGGACTGAGGAAGTATTTAGATGAATTCTCCATAAAGGGAAACACCTGAGCACCCATTCATCTGCGTGGAGTGGGGCTTCAAATCTCCCCACCACACAAGGTTGGGTTCCAGTATCCTGAGGGTGGGGTAGTCCCTCCAACTGACATCAGCGTCTTGGTTTGAATAGAATCCCTTTGCTTGTCTTCCCTGATGGTTTGCCTAGGCCAGTGTGTGGTTGAAAGTGGGATTTGGGATCTAAAACTAAGTATTAGCGTGTGCCTCTCCATGGGTAGTGGAGATGTTTAAACTACAACCCACAACTTGGGAATTACTGTGACCCATGAAAAATGCGTGTGCTATGTTTCCCCACGTCAAGCACACACAGGAAGACGTGTTCTGGGGTTCTGAGTGTGGGGAGGTTCCTCCAACAGACAGCAGCACCTGGGTTGTAATAGAATCCCTTAGCTTGACTTCCCTAAGTGTATTCCTAGGCCTAGCAGTAAGCGATGGTGGGGGATGGGCTCTAAAGCCAAGTATTAGCGAGTGCATCTCTGTGGGTAGTGGAGGGTTTTAAACTACTTCCCCAACCTTGGAACACCTGTGCCCAATAAAGATGCGTGGAATCTGTTTCCCCACCTCCAGCACACACACGGAGACGTGCTCAGGTATCCTGATTGTGGGGAGGCTCCTCCAAATGACAGCAGCGCCTGGGTTCTAAAAGAATCCCTTAGCTTGACTTCCCTGATGGCATGCCTAGGCTGGAGAGTGGGGGAAAGTGGGGGTTGGGCTCTAAACCAAGTATAAGCGAGAGCCTATCCATGGGATGTGGGTTTTTAACCTACAACCCACAACCATGGAATAAATGTGCCCCCTGAAAGATGCTTTGACTGTTTCCCTACATCCAGCACACACACGAAGATGTGTTCTTGTATTCGGAGTGTGGGGAAGTTCCTCAAACTGACAGCAGCACCTGGATTCTATTAGTATCCCTTAGCTTCTGTTCCCTGAGTGTTCTTTTAGGCCAGGCCATGAGGGAAAGCTGGGGGTTGGGCTTGGAGGCCACGTAGCAGTGAGTGCCCCCTGATCCATTGAGGAAGTACTTAGAGGACTTGTCCCTAAATGGAACGCATTTTCCTGCATTCATCTGGGTGCAGTGGGGCTGCACAACTCTCCCACACCTAAGAATGTGTTCTGGAATTCTGAGTGCAGGGAAGTTCCTCCAACTGACAGCAGCGCCTGGGTTCTAATTGAATCCCTTTGCTTGTCTTCCCTGATGGAAAGCCTAGGCGGGAGTGCGGGGGAAAGTGTGGTTTGGGCTCCAAAACCAAGTATTGGCGATGACCTCTCTATGGTTTGTGGAGGTGTTTAAACTACATCCCTAACCTGGGAACACCTGTGCCCCCATAAAGATCCGTCGAGTATGTTTCCACACCTCCAGCACACACACGAACACTTGCACAGTTATCCTGAGAGTGGGCAGCCTCCTCCAACTGAGAGCAGGGCCTTGGTTCTTATAAAATCGCTTAACTTGTCTACCCTGTTTGGTTGCCTGATACGGAGTGCTGGGGAAAGGGTGGGTTGGGCTCTAAATCCAAGTATTAGCGAGTGCTTCTCCATGGGATTTGGAGGTTATTAACCAAAAGCCCACAACATGGGAATACCTGTGCTCCTTGAAAAAAGCGTGGACTCTGTATCCCCACCACCAGAACACACATGAAGAAGTTTTCTGCTATCCTGAGTGTGGGCTGGCAATTTCAGGTGACAGAAGCGGCTGGGTTCTAATAGAATCCCTTAGCTTGTAATCCCTGAGTGTTTCCCTAGGACTGACTCTGAGAGAAACCTGGGGGTTGGGCTTTGAGGCCAAATAGTAGCGAGTGTCCCCGATGGACTGAGGAAGTATTTAGATGAATTCTCCATAAAGGGAAACACCTGAGCACCCATTCATCTGCGTGGAGTGGGGCTTCAAATCTCCCCACCACACAAGGTTGGGTTCCAGTATCCTGAGGGTGGGGTAGTTCCTCCAACTGACATCAGCGTCTTGGTTTGAATAGAATCCCTTTGCTTGTCTTCCCTGATGGTTTGCCTAGGCCAGTGTGTGGTTGAAAGTGGGATTTGGGATCTAAAACTAAGTATTAGCGTGTGCCTCTCCATGGGTAGTGGAGATGTTTAAACTACAACCCACAACTTGGGAATTACTGTGACCCCTGAAAATGCGTGTGCTATATTTCCCCACATCCAGCACACACAGGAAGAAGTTTTCTGGGGTTCTGAGTGTGGGGAGGTTCCTCCAACAGACAGCTGAAAAATGGGTTGTAATAGAATCCCTTAGCTTGAATTCCCTAAGTGTTTTCCTAGGCCTAGCAGTAAGCGATGGTGGGGGATGGGCTCTAAAGCCAAGTATTAGCGAGTGAATCTCTGTGGGTAGTGGAGGGTTTTAAATTACTTCCCCAACCTTGGAACACCTGTGCCCCATAAAGATGCGTGGAATCTGTTTCCCCACCTCCAGCACACACACGGAGACGTGCTCAGGTATCCTGATTGTGGGGAGGCTCCTCCAAATGACAGCAGCGCCTGGGTTCTAAAAGAATCCCTTAGTTTGTCTTCCCTGATGGCATGCCTAGGCTGGAAAGTGGGGGAAAGTGGGGGTTGGGCTCTAAACCAAGTATAAGCGAGAGCCTATCCATGGGATGTGGGTTTTTAACCTACAACCCACAACCATGGAATAAATGCACCCCCTGAAAGATGCTTTGACTGTTTCCCTACATCCAGCACACACACGAAGATGTGTTCTTGTATTCTGAGTGTGGGGAAGTTCCTCAAACTGACAGCAGCACCTGGATTCTATTAGTATCCCTTAGCTTCTGTTCCCTGAGTGTACTCTTAGACCTGGCCATGAGGGAAAGCTGCGGGTTGGGCTTGGAGGCCACGTAGCAGTGAGTGCCCCCTGATCCATTGAGGAAGTACTTAGAGGACTTCTCCCTAAACGGAACACCTTTTCCTCCATTCATCTGGGTGCAGTGGGGCTGCACATCTCCCCACACCTAAGAATGTGTTCTGGAATCCTGAGTGCAGGGAAGTTCCTCCAACTGACAGCAGCACCTGGGTTCTAATTGAATTCCTTTGCTTGTCTTCCCTGACGGAAAGCCTAGGCGGGAGTGCGGGGAAAAGTGTGGTTTGGGCTCCAAAACCAAGTATTGGCGATGACCTCTCTATGGTTTGTGGAGGTGTTTAAACTACATCCCTAACCTGGGAACACCTGTGCCCCCATAAAGATCCGTGGAGTCTGTTTCCACACCTCCAGCACACACACGAACACTTGCACAGTTATCCTGAGAGTGGGCAGCCTCCTCCAACTGAGAGCAGGGCCTTGGTTCTTATAAAATCGCTTAACTTGTCTACCCTGTTTGGTTGCCTGATACGGAGTGCTGGGGAAAGGATGGGTTGGGCTCTAAATCCAAGTATTAGCGAGTGCTTCTCCATGGGATTTGGAGGTTATTAACCAAAAGCCCACAACATTGGAATACCTGTGCTCCTTGAAAAAAGCGTGGACTCTGTATCCCCACCACCAGAACACACATGAAGAAGTTTTCTGCTATCCTGAGTGTGGGCTGGCAATTTCAGGTGACAGAAGCGGCTGGGTTCTAATAGAATCCCTTAGCTTGTAATCCCTGAGTGTTTCCCTAGGACTGACTCTGAGAGAAACCTGGGGGTTGGGCTTTGAGGCCAAATAGTAGCGAGTGTCCCCGATGGACTGAGGAAGTATTTAGATGAATTCTCCATAAAGGGAAACACCTGAGCACCCATTCATCTGCGTGGAGTGGGGCTTCAAATCTCCCCACCACACAAGGTTGGGTTCCAGTATCCTGAGGGTGGGGTAGTTCCTCCCACTGACATCAGCGTCTTGGTTTGAATAGAATCCCTTTGCTTGTCTTCCCTGATGGTTTGCCTAGGCCAGTGTGTGGTTGAAAGTGGGATTTGGGATCTAAAACTAAGTATTAGCGTGTGCCTCTCCATGGGTAGTGGAGATGTTTAAACTACAACCCACAACTTGGGAATTACTGTGACCCCTGAAAAATGCGTGTGCTATGTTTCCCCACGTCCAGCACACACAGGAAGAAGTTTTCTGGGGTTGTGAGTGTGGGGAGTTTCCTCCAACAGACAGCAGCACCTGGGTTGTAATAGAATCCCTTAGCTTGACTTCCCTAAGTGTTTTCCTAGGCCTAGCAGTAAGCGATGGTGGGGGATGGGCTCTAAAGCCAAGTATTAGCGAGTGCATCTCTGTGGGTAGTGGAGGGTTTTAAACTACTTCCCCAACCTTGGAACACCTGTGCCCCATAAAGATGCGTGGAATCTGTTTCCCCACCTCCAGCACACACACGGAGACGTGCTCAGGTATCCTGATTGTGGGGAGGCTCCTCCAAATGACAGCAGCGCCTGGGTTCTAAAAGAATCCCTTAGCTTGTCTTCCCTGATGGCATGCCTAGGCTGGAGAGTGGGGGAAAGTGGGGGTTGGGCTCTAAACCAAGGATAAGCGAGAGCCTCTCCATGGGATGTGGGTTTTTAACCTACAACCCACAACCATGGAATAAATGTGCCCCCTGAAAGATGCTTTGACTGTTTCCCTACATCCAGCACACACACGAAGAAGTGTTCTGGTATTCTGAGTGTGGGGAAGTTCCTCAAACTGACAGCAGCACCTGGATTCTATTAGTAACCCTTAGCTTCTGTTCCCTGAGTGTTCTTTTAGGCCAGGCCATGAGGGAAAGCTGGGGGTTGGGCTTGGAGGCCACGTAGCAGTGAGTGACCCCTGATCCATTGAGGAAGTACTTAGAGGACTTCTCCCTAAAGGGAACACCTTTTCCTGCATTCATCTGGGTGCAGTGGGGCTGCACAACTCTCCCACACCTAAGAATGTGTTCTGGAATTCTGAGTGCAGGGAAGTTCCTCCAACTGACAGCAGCGCCTGGGTTCTAATTGAATCCCTTTGCTTGTCTTCCCTGATGGAAAGCCTAGGCGGGAGTGCGGGGGAAAGTGTGGTTTGGGCTCCAAAACCAAGTATTTGCGATGACCTCTCTATGGTTTGTGGAGGTGTTTAAACTACATCCCTAACCTGGGAACACCTGTGCCCCCATAAAGATCCGTGGAGTCTGTTTCCACACCTCCAGCACACACACGAACACTTGCACAGTTATCCTGAGAGTGGGCAGCCTCCTCCAACTGAGAGCAGGGCCTTGGTTCTTATAAAATCGCTTAACTTGTCTACCCTGTTTGGTTGCCTGATACGGAGTGCTGGGGAAAGAGTGGGTTGGGCTCTAACTCCAAGTATTAGCGAGTGCTTCTCCATGGGATTTGGAGGTTATTAACCAAAAGCCCACAACATGGGAATACCTGTGCTCCTTGAAAAAAGCGTGGACTCTGTATCCCCACCACCAGAACACACATGAAGAAGTTTTCTGCTATCCTGAGTGTGGGCTGGCAATTTCAGGTGACAGAAGCGGCTGGGTTCTAATAGAATCCCTTAGCTTGTAATCCCTGAGTGTTTCCCTAGGACTGACTCTGAGAGAAACCTGGGGGTTGGGCTTTGAGGCCAAATAGTAGCGAGTGTCCCCGATGGACTGAGGAAGTATTTAGATGAATTCTCCATAAAGCGAAACACCTGAGCACCCATTCATCTGCGTGGAGTGGGGCTTCAAATCTCCCCACCACACAAGGTTGGGTTCCAGTATCCTGAGGGTGGGGTAGTTCCTCCAACTGACATCAGCGTCTTGGTTTGAATAGAATCCCTTTGCTTGTCTTCCCTGATGGTTTGCCTAGGCCAGTGTGTGGTTGAAAGTGGGATTTGGGATCTAAAACTAAGTATTAGCGTGTGCCTCTCCATGGGTAGTGGAGATGTTTAAACTACAACCCACAACTTTGGAATTACTATAACCCCTGAAAAATGCATGTGCTCTGTTTCCCCACGACCAGCACACACAGGAAGAAGTTTTCTGGGGTTGTGAGTGTGGGGAGGTTCCTCCAACAGACAGCAGCACCTGGGTTGTAATAGAATCCCTTAGCTTGACTTCCCTAAGTGTTTTCCTAGGCCTAGCAGTAAGCGATGGTGGGGGATGGGCTCTAAAGCCAAGTATTAGCGAGTGCATCTCTGTGGGTAGTGGAGGGTTTTAAACTACTTCCCCAACCTTGGAACAGCTCTGCCCCATAAAGATGCGTGGAATCTGTTTCCCCACCTCCAGCACACACACGGAGACGTGCTCAGGTATCCTGATTGTGGGGAGGCTCCTCCAAATGACAGCAGCGCCTGGGTTCAAAAAGAATCCCTTAGCTTGTCTTCCCTGATGGCATGCCTAGGCTGGAGAGTGGGGGAAAGTGGGGGTTGGGCTCTAAACCAAGGATAAGCGAGAGCCTCTCCATGGGATGTGGGTTTTTAACCTACAACCCACAACCATGGAATAAATGTGCCCCCTGAAAGATGCTTTGACTGTTTCCCTACATCCAGCACACACACGAAGAAGTGTTCTGGTATTCTGAGTGTGGGGAAGTTCCTCAAACTGACAGCAGCACCTGGATTCTAATAGTAACCCTTAGCTTCTGTTCCCTGAGTGTTCTTTTAGGCCAGGCCATGAGGGAAAGCTGGGGGTTGGGCTTGGAGGCCACGTAGCAGTGAGTGACCCCTGATCCATTGAGGAAGTACTTAGAGGACTTCTCCCTAAAGGGAACACCTTTTCTTGCATTCATCTGGGTGCAGTGGGGCTGCACAACTCTCCCACACCTAAGAATGTGTTCTGGAATTCTGAGTGCAGGGAAGTTCCTCCAACTGACAGCAGCGCCTGGGTTCTAATTGAATCCCTTTGCTTGTCTTCCCTGATGGAAAGCCTAGGCGGGAGTGCGGGGGAAAGTGTGGTTTGGGCTCCAAAATCAAGTATTGGCGATGACCTCTCTATGGTTTGTGGAGGTGTTTAAACTACATCCCTAACCTGGGAACACCTGTGCCCCCATAAAGATCCGTGGAGTCTGTTTCCACACCTCCAGCACACACACGAACACTTGCACAGTTATCCTGAGAGTGGGCAGCCTCCTCCAACTGAGAGCAGGGCCTTGGTTCTTATAAAATCGCTTAACTTGTCTACCCTGTTTGGTTGCCTGATACGGAGTGCTGGGGAAAGAGTGGGTTGGGCTATAACTCCAAGTATTAGCGAGTGCTTCTCCATGGGATTTGGAGGTTATTAACCAAAAGCCCACAACATGGGAATACCTGTGCTCCTTGAAAAAAGCGTGGACTCTGTATCCCCACCACCAGAACACACATGAAGAAGTTTTCTGCTATCCTGAGTGTGGGCTGGCAATTTCAGGTGACAGAAGCGGCTGGGTTCTAATAGAATCCCTTAGCTTGTAATCCCTGAGTGTTTCCCTAGGACTGACTCTGAGAGAAACCTGGGGGTTGGGCTTTGAGGCCAAATAGTAGCGAGTGTCCCCGATGGACTGAGGAAGTATTTAGATGAATTCTCCATAAAGCGAAACACCTGAGCACCCATTCATCTGCGTGGAGTGGGGCTTCAAATCTCCCCACCACACAAGGTTGGGTTCCAGTATCCTGAGGGTGGGGTAGTTCCTCCAACTGACATCAGCGTCTTGGTTTGAATAGAATCCCTTTGCTTGTCTTCCCTGATGGTTTGCCTAGGCCAGTGTGTGGTTGAAAGTGGGATTTGGGATCTAAAACTAAGTATTAGCGTGTGCCTCTCCATGGGTAGTGGAGATGTTTAAACTACAACCCACAACTTGGGAATTACTATAACCCCTGAAAAATGCATGTGCTCTGTTTCCCCACGACCAGCACACACAGGAAGAAGTTTTCTGGGGTTGTGAGTGTGGGGAGGTTCCTCCAACAGACAGCAGCACCTGGGTTGTAATAGAATCCCTTAGCTTGACTTCCCTAAGTGTTTTCCTAGGCCTAGCAGTAAGCGATGGTGGGGGATGGGCTCTAAAGCCAAGTATTAGCGAGTGCATCTCTGTGGGTAGTGGAGGGTTTTAAACTACTTCCCCAACCTTGGAACACCTGTGCCCCATAAAGATGCGTGGAATCTGTTTCCCCACCTCCAGCACACACACGGAGACGTGCTCAGGTATCCTGATTGTGGGGAGGCTCCTCCAAATGACAGCAGCGCCTGGGTTCTAAAAGAATCCCTTAGCTTGTCTTCCCTGATGGCATGCCTAGGCTGGAGAGTGGGGGAAAGTGGGGGTTGGGCTCTAAACCAAGGATAAGCGAGAGCCTCTCCATGGGATGTGGGTTTTTAACCTACAACCCACAACCATGGAATAAATGTGCCCCCTGAAAGATGCTTTGACTGTTTCCCTACATCCAGCACACACACGAAGAAGTGTTCTGGTATTCTGAGTGTGGGGAAGTTCCTCAAACTGACAGCAGCACCTGGATTCTATTAGTAACCCTTAGCTTCTGTTCCCTGAGTGTTCTTTTAGGCCAGGCCATGAGGGAAAGCTGGGGGTTGGGCTTGGAGGCCACGTAGCAGTGAGTGACCCCTGATCCATTGAGGAAGTACTTAGAGGACTTCTCCCTAAAGGGAACACCTTTTCTTGCATTCATCTGGGTGCAGTGGGGCTGCACAACTCTCCCACACCTAAGAATGTGTTCTGGAATTCTGAGTGCAGGGAAGTTCCTCCAACTGACAGCAGCGCCTGGGTTCTAATTGAATCCCTTTGCTTGTCTTCCCTGATGGAAAGCCTAGGCGGGAGTGCGGGGGAAAGTGTGGTTTGGGCTCCAAAACCAAGTATTTGCGATGACCTCTCTATGGTTTGTGGAGGTGTTTAAACTACATCCCTAACCTGGGAACACCTGTGCCCCCATAAAGATCCGTGGAGTCTGTTTCCACACCTCCAGCACACACACGAACACTTGCACAGTTATCCTGAGAGTGGGCAGCCTCCTCCAACTGAGAGCAGGGCCTTGGTTCTTATAAAATCGCTTAACTTGTCTACCCTGTTTGGTTGCCTGATACGGAGTGCTGGGGAAAGAGTGGGTTGGGCTCTAACTCCAAGTATTAGCGAGTGCTTCTCCATGGGATTTGGAGGTTATTAACCAAAAGCCCACAACATGGGAATACCTGTGCTCCTTGAAAAAAGCGTGGACTCTGTATCCCCACCACCAGAACACACATGAAGAAGTTTTCTGCTATCCTGAGTGTGGGCTGGCAATTTCAGGTGACAGAAGCGGCTGGGTTCTAATAGAATCCCTTAGCTTGTAATCCCTGAGTGTTTCCCTAGGACTGACTCTGAGAGAAACCTGGGGGTTGGGCTTTGAGGCCAAATAGTAGCGAGTGTCCCCGATGGACTGAGGAAGTATTTAGATGAATTCTCCATAAAGCGAAACACCTGAGCACCCATTCATCTGCGTGGAGTGGGGCTTCAAATCTCCCCACCACACAAGGTTGGGTTCCAGTATCCTGAGGGTGGGGTAGTTCCTCCAACTGACATCAGCGTCTTGGTTTGAATAGAATCCCTTTGCTTGTCTTCCCTGATGGTTTGCCTAGGCCAGTGTGTGGTTGAAAGTGGGATTTGGGATCTAAAACTAAGTATTAGCGTGTGCCTCTCCATGGGTAGTGGAGATGTTTAAACTACAACCCACAACTTGGGAATTACTATAACCCCTGAAAAATGCATGTGCTCTGTTTCCCCACGACCAGCACACACAGGAAGAAGTTTTCTGGGGTTGTGAGTGTGGGGAGGTTCCTCCAACAGACAGCAGCACCTGGGTTGTAATAGAATCCCTTAGCTTGACTTCCCTAAGTGTTTTCCTAGGCCTAGCAGTAAGCGATGGTGGGGGATGGGCTCTAAAGCCAAGTATTAGCGAGTGCATCTCTGTGGGTAGTGGAGGGTTTTAAACTACTTCCCCAACCTTGGAACACCTGTGCCCCATAAAGATGCGTGGAATCTGTTTCCCCACCTCCACCACACACACGGAGACGTGCTCAGGTATCCTGATTGTGGGGAGGCTCCTCCAAATGACAGCAGCGCCTGGGTTCTAAAAGAATCCCTTAGCTTGTCTTCCCTGATGGCATGCCTAGGCTGGAGAGTGGGGGAAAGTGGGGGTTGGGCTCTAAACCAAGGATAAGCGAGAGCCTCTCCATGGGATGTGGGTTTTTAACCTACAACCCACAACCATGGAATAAATGTGCCCCCTGAAAGATGCTTTGACTCTTTCCCTACATCCAGCACACACACGAAGATGTGTTCTTGTATTCTGAGTGTGGGGAAGTTCCTCAAACTGACAGCAGCACCTGGATTCTATTAGTAACCCTTAGCTTCTGTTCCCTGAGTGTTCTTTTAGGCCAGGCCATGAGGGAAAGCTGGGGGTTGGGCTTGGAGGCCACGTAGCAGTGAGTGCCCCCTGATCCATTGAGGAAGTACTTAGAGGACTTCTCCCTAAAGGGAACACCTTTTCCTGCATTCATCTGGGTGCAGTGGGGCTGCACAACTCTCCCACACCTAAGAATGTGTTCTGGAATTCTGAGTGCAGGGAAGTTCCTCCAACTGACAGCAGCGCCTGGGTTCTAATTGAATCCCTTTGCTTGTCTTCCCTGATGGAAAGCCTAGGCGGGAGTGCGGGGGAAAGTGTGGTTTGGGCTCCAAAACCAAGTATTTGCGATGACCTCTCTATGGTTTGTGGAGGTGTTTAAACTACATCCCTAACCTGGGAACACCTGTGCCCCCATAAAGATCCGTGGAGTCTGTTTCCACACCTCCAGCACACACACGAACACTTGCACAGTTATCCTGAGAGTGGGCAGCCTCCTCCAACTGAGAGCAGGGCCTTGGTTCTTATAAAATCGCTTAACTTGTCTACCCTGTTTGGTTGTTTGATACGGAGTGCTGGGGAAAGAGTGGGTTGGGCTCTAAATCCAAGTATTAGCGAGTGCTTCTCCATGGGATTTGGAGGTTATTAACCAAAAGCCCACAACATGGGAATACCTGTGCTCCTTGAAAAAAGCGTGGACTCTGTATCCCCACCACCAGAACACACATGAAGAAGTTTTCTGCTATCCTGAGTGTGGGCTGGCAATTTCAGGTGACAGAAGCGGCTGGGTTCTAATAGAATCCCTTAGCTTGTAATCCCTGAGTGTTTCCCTAGGACTGACTCTGAGAGAAACCTGGGGGTTGGGCTTTGAGGCCAAATAGTAGCGAGTGTCCCCGATGGACTGAGGAAGTATTTAGATGAATTCTCCATAAAGGGAAACACCTGAGCACCCATTCATCTGCGTGGAGTGGGGCTTCAAATCTCCCCACCACACAAGGTTGGGTTCCAGTATCCTGAGGGTGGGGTAGTTCCTCCAACTGACATCAGCGTCTTGGTTTGAATAGAATCCCTTTGCTTGTCTTCCCTGATGGTTTGCCTAGGCCAGTGTGTGGTTGAAAGTGGGATTTGGGATCTAAAACTAAGTATTAGCGTGTGCCTCTCCATGGGTAGTGGAGATGTTTAAACTACAACCCACAACTTGGGAATTACTATAACCCCTGAAAAATGCATGTGCTCTGTTTCCCCACGACCAGCACACACAGGAAGAAGTTTTCTGGGGTTGTGAGTGTGGGGAGGTTCCTCCAACAGACAGCAGCACCTGGGTTGTAATAGAATCCCTTAGCTTGACTTCCCTAAGTGTTTTCCTAGGCCTAGCAGTAAGCGATGGTGGGGGATGGGCTCTAAAGCCAAGTATTAGCGAGTGCATCTCTGTGGGTAGTGGAGGGTTTTAAACTACTTCCCCAACCTTGGAACACCTGTGCCCCATAAAGATGCGTGGAATCTGTTTCCCCACCTCCAGCACACACACGGAGACGTGCTCAGGTATCCTTATTGTGGGGAGGCTCCTCCAAATGACAGCAGCGCCTGGGTTCTAAAAGAATCCCTTAGCTTGTCTTCCCTGATGGCATGCCTAGGCTGGAGAGTGGGGGAAAGTGGGGGTTGGGCTCTAAATCAAGGATAAGCGAGAGCCTCTCCATGGGATGTGGGTTTTTAACTTACAACCCACAACCATGGAATAAATGTGCCCCCTGAAAGATGCTTTGACTCTTTCCCTACATCCAGCACACACACGAAGATGTGTTCTTGTATTCTGAGTGTGGGGAAGTTCCTCCAACTGACAGCAGCGCCTGGGTTCTAATTGAATCCCTTTGCTTGTCTTCCCTGATGGAAAGCCTAGGCGGGAGTGCGAGGGAAAGTGTGGTTTGGGCTCCAAAACCAAGTATTTGCGATGACCTCTCTATGGTTTGTGGAGGTGTTTAAACTACATCCCTAACCTGGGAACACCTGTGCCCCCATAAAAATCCGTGGAGTCTGTTTCCACACCTCCAGCACACACACGAACACTTGCACAGTTATCCTGAGAGTGGGCAGCCTCCTCCAACTGAGAGCAGGGCCTTGGTTCTTATAAAATCGCTTAACTTGTCTACCCTGTTTGGTTGCCTGATACGGAGTGCTGGGGAAAGGGTGGGTTGGGCTCTAAATCCAAGTATTAGCGAGTGCTTCTCCATGGGATTTGGAGGTTATTAACCAAAAGCCCACAACATGGGAATACCTGTGCTCCTTGAAAAAAGCGTGGACTCTGTATCCCCACCACCAGAACACACATGAAGAAGTTTTCTGCTATCCTGAGTGTGGGCTGGCAATTTCAGGTGACAGAAGCGGCTGGGTTCTAATAGAATCCCTTAGCTTGTAATCCCTGAGTGTTTCCCTAGGACTGACTCTGAGAGAAACCTGGGGGTTGGGCTTTGAGGCCAAATAGTAGCGAGTGTCCCCGATGGACTGAGGAAGTATTTAGATGAATTCTCCATAAAGGGAAACACCTGAGCACCCATTCATCTGCGTGGAGTGGGGCTTCAAATCTCCCCACCACACAAGGTTGGGTTCCAGTATCCTGAGGGTGGGGTAGTTCCTCCAACTGACATCAGCGTCTTGGTTTGAATAGAATCCCTTTGCTTGTCTTCCCTGATGGTTTGCCTAGGCCAGTGTGTGGTTGAAAGTGGGATTTGGGATCTAAAACTAAGTATTAGCGTGTGCCTCTCCATGGGTAGTGGAGATGTTTAAACTACAACCCACAACTTGGGAATTACTATAACCCCTGAAAAATGCATGTGCTCTGTTTCCCCACGACCAGCACACACAGGAAGAAGTTTTCTGGGGTTGTGAGTGTGGGGAGGTTCCTCCAACACACAGCAGCACCTGGGTTGTAATAGAATCCCTTAGCTTGACTTCCCTAAGTGTTTTCCTAGGCCTAGCAGTAAGCGATGGTGGGGGATGGGCTCTAAAGCCAAGTATTAGCGAGTGCATCTCTGTGGGTAGTGGAGGGTTTTAAACTACTTCCCCAACCTTGGAACACCTGTGCCCCATAAAGATGCGTGGAATCTGTTTCCCCACCTCCAGCACACACACGGAGACGTGCTCAGGTATCCTGATTGTGGGGAGGCTCCTCCAAATGACAGCAGCGCCTGGGTTCTAAAAGAATCCCTTAGCTTGTCTTCCCTGATGGCATGCCTAGGCTGGAGAGTGGGGGAAAGTGGGGGTTGGGCTCTAAACCAAGGATAAGCGAGAGCCTCTCCATGGGATGTGGGTTTTTAACCTACAACCCACAACCATGGAATAAATGTGCCCCCTGAAAGATGCTTTGACTCTTTCCCTACATCCAGCACACACACGAAGATGTGTTCTTGTATTCTGAGTGTGGGGAAGTTCCTCAAACTGACAGCAGCACCTGGATTCTATTAGTAACCCTTAGCTTCTGTTCCCTGAGTGTTCTTTTAGGCCAGGCCATGAGGGAAAGCTGGGGGTTGGGCTTGGAGGCCACGTAGCAGTGAGTGCCCCCTGATCCATTGAGGAAGTACTTAGAGGACTTCTCCCTAAAGGTAACACCTTTTCCTGCATTCATCTGGGTGCAGTGGGGCTGCACAACTCTCCCACACCTAAGAATGTGTTCTGGAATTCTGAGTGCAGGGAAGTTCCTCCAACTGACAGCAGCGCCTGGGTTCTAATTGAATCCCTTTGCTTGTCTTCCCTGATGGAAAGCCTAGGCGGGAGTGCGGGGGAAAGTGTGGTTTGGGCTCCAAAACCAAGTATTTGCGATGACCTCTCTATGGTTTGTGGAGGTGTTTAAACTACATCCCTAACCTGGGAACACCTGTGCCCCCATAAAGATCCGTGGAGTCTGTTTCCACACCTCCAGCACACACACGAACACTTGCACAGTTATCCTGAGAGTGGGCAGCCTCCTCCAACTGAGAGCAGGGCCTTGGTTCTTATAAAATCGCTTAACTTGTCTACCCTGTTTGGTTGCCTGATACGGAGTGCTGGGGAAAGAGTGGGTTGGGCTCTAAATCCAAGTATTAGCGAGTGCTTCTCCATGGGATTTGGAGGTTATTAACCAAAAGCCCACAACATGGGAATACCTGTGCTCCTTGAAAAAAGCGTGGACTCTGTATCCCCACCACCAGAACACACATGAAGAAGTTTCCTGCTATCCTGAGTGTGGGCTGGCAATTTCAGGTGACAGAAGCGGCTGGGTTCTAATAGAATCCCTTAGCTTGTAATCCCTGAGTGTTTCCCTAGGACTGACTCTGAGAGAAACCTGGGGGTTGGGCTTTGAGGCCAAATAGTAGCGAGTGTCCCCGATGGACTGAGGAAGTATTTAGATGAATTCTCCATAAAGGGAAACACCTGAGCACCCATTCATCTGCGTGGAGTGGGGCTTCAAATCTCCCCACCACACAAGGTTGGGTTCCAGTATCCTGAGGGTGGGGTAGTTCCTCCAACTGACATCAGCGTCTTGGTTTGAATAGAATCCCTTTGCTTGTCTTCCCTGATGGTTTGCCTAGGCCAGTGTGTGGTTGAAAGTGGGATTTGGGATCTAAAACTAAGTATTAGCGTGTGCCTCTCCATGGGTAGTGGAGATGTTTAAACTACAACCCACAACTTGGGAATTACTATAACCCCTGAAAAATGCATGTGCTCTGTTTCCCCACGACCAGCACACACAGGAAGAAGTTTTCTGGGGTTGTGAGTGTGGGGAGGTTCCTCCAACAGACAGCAGCACCTGGGTTGTAATAGAATCCCTTAGCTTGACTTCCCTAAGTGTTTTCCTAGGCCTAGCAGTAAGCGATGGTGGGGGATGGGCTCTAAAGCCAAGTATTAGCGAGTGCATCTCTGTGGGTAGTGGAGGGTTTTAAACTACTTCCCCAACCTTGGAACACCTGTGCCCCATAAAGATGCGTGGAATCTGTTTCCCCACCTCCAGCACACACACGGAGACGTGCTCAGGTATCCTGATTGTGGGGAGGCTCCTCCAAATGACAGCAGCGCCTGGGTTCTAAAAGAATCCCTTAGCTTGTCTTCCCTGATGGCATGCCTAGGCTGGAGAGTGGGGGAAAGTGGGGGTTGGGCTCTAAATCAAGGATAAGCGAGAGCCTCTCCATGGGATGTGGGTTTTTAACCTACAACCCACAACCATGGAATAAATGTGCCCCCTGAAAGATGCTTTGACTCTTTCCCTATATCCAGCACACACACGAAGATGTGTTCTTGTATTCTGAGTGTGGGGAAGTTCCTCAAACTGACAGCAGCACCTGGATTCTATTAGTAACCCTTAGCTTCTGTTCCCTGAGTGTTCTTTTAGGCCAGGCCATGAGGGAAAGCTGGGGGTTGGGCTTGGAGGCCACGTAGCAGTGAGTGCCCCCTGATCCATTGAGGAAGTACTTAGAGGACTTCTCCCTAAAGGGAACACCTTTTCCTGCATTCATCTGGGTGCAGTGGGGCTGCACAACTCTCCCACACCTAAGAATGTGTTCTGGAATTCTGAGTGCAGGGAAGTTCCTCCAACTGACAGCAGCGCCTGGGTTCTAATTGAATCCCTTTGCTTGTCTTCCCTGATGGAAAGCCTAGGCGGGAGTGCGAGGGAAAGTGTGGTTTGGGCTCCAAAACCAAGTATTTGCGATGACCTCTCTATGGTTTGTGGAGGTGTTTAAACTACATCCCTAACCTGGGAACACCTGTGCCCCCATAAAAATCCGTGGAGTCTGTTTCCACACCTCCAGCACACACACGAACACTTGCACAGTTATCCTGAGAGTGGGCAGCCTCCTCCAACTGAGAGCAGGGCCTTGGTTCTTATAAAATCGCTTAACTTGTCTACCCTGTTTGGTTGCCTGATACGGAGTGCTGGGGAAAGGGTGGGTTGGGCTCTAAATCCAAGTATTAGCGAGTGCTTCTCCATGGGATTTGGAGGTTATTAACCAAAAGCCCACAACATGGGAATACCTGTGCTCCTTGAAAAAAGCGTGGACTCTGTATCCCCACCACCAGAACACACATGAAGAAGTTTTCTGCTATCCTGAGTGTGGGCTGGCAATTTCAGGTGACAGAAGCGGCTGGGTTCTAATAGAATCCCTTAGCTTGTAATCCCTGAGTGTTTCCCTAGGACTGACTCTGAGAGAAACCTGGGGGTTGGGCTTTGAGGCCAAATAGTAGCGAGTGTCCCCGATGGACTGAGGAAGTATTTAGATGAATTCTCCATAAAGGGAAACACCTGAGCACCCATTCATCTGCGTGGAGTGGGGCTTCAAATCTCCCCACCACACAAGGTTGGGTTCCAGTATCCTGAGGGTGGGGTAGTTCCTCCAACTGACATCAGCGTCTTGGTTTGAATAGAATCCCTTTGCTTGTCTTCCCTGATGGTTTGCCTAGGCCAGTGTGTGGTTGAAAGTGGGATTTGGGATCTAAAACTAAGTATTAGCGTGTGCCTCTCCATGGGTAGTGGAGATGTTTAAACTACAACCCACAACTTGGGAATTACTATAACCCCTGAAAAATGCATGTGCTCTGTTTCCCCACGACCAGCACACACAGGAAGAAGTTTTCTGGGGTTGTGAGTGTGGGGAGGTTCCTCCAACACACAGCAGCACCTGGGTTGTAATAGAATCCCTTAGCTTGACTTCCCTAAGTGTTTTCCTAGGCCTAGCAGTAAGCGATGGTGGGGGATGGGCTCTAAAGCCAAGTATTAGCGAGTGCATCTCTGTGGGTAGTGGAGGGTTTTAAACTACTTCCCCAACCTTGGAACACCTGTGCCCCATAAAGATGCGTGGAATCTGTTTCCCCACCTCCAGCACACACACGGAGACGTGCTCAGGTATCCTGATTGTGGGGAGGCTCCTCCAAATGACAGCAGCGCCTGGGTTCTAAAAGAATCCCTTAGCTTGTCTTCCCTGATGGCATGCCTAGGCTGGAGAGTGGGGGAAAGTGGGGGTTGGGCTCTAAACCAAGGATAAGCGAGAGCCTCTCCATGGGATGTGGGTTTTTAACCTACAACCCACAACCATGGAATAAATGTGCCCCCTGAAAGATGCTTTGACTCTTTCCCTACATCCAGCACACACACGAAGATGTGTTCTTGTATTCTGAGTGTGGGGAAGTTCCTCAAACTGACAGCAGCACCTGGATTCTATTAGTAACCCTTAGCTTCTGTTCCCTGAGTGTTCTTTTAGGCCAGGCCATGAGGGAAAGCTGGGGGTTGGGCTTGGAGGCCACGTAGCAGTGAGTGCCCCCTGATCCATTGAGGAAGTACTTAGAGGACTTCTCCCTAAAGGTAACACCTTTTCCTGCATTCATCTGGGTGCAGTGGGGCTGCACAACTCTCCCACACCTAAGAATGTGTTCTGGAATTCTGAGTGCAGGGAAGTTCCTCCAACTGACAGCAGCGCCTGGGTTCTAATTGAATCCCTTTGCTTGTCTTCCCTGATGGAAAGCCTAGGCGGGAGTGCGGGGGAAAGTGTGGTTTGGGCTCCAAAACCAAGTATTTGCGATGACCTCTCTATGGTTTGTGGAGGTGTTTAAACTACATCCCTAACCTGGGAACACCTGTGCCCCCATAAAGATCCGTGGAGTCTGTTTCCACACCTCCAGCACACACACGAACACTTGCACAGTTATCCTGAGAGTGGGCAGCCTCCTCCAACTGAGAGCAGGGCCTTGGTTCTTATAAAATCGCTTAACTTGTCTACCCTGTTTGGTTGCCTGATACGGAGTGCTGGGGAAAGAGTGGGTTGGGCTCTAAATCCAAGTATTAGCGAGTGCTTCTCCATGGGATTTGGAGGTTATTAACCAAAAGCCCACAACATGGGAATACCTGTGCTCCTTGAAAAAAGCGTGGACTGTGTATCCCCACCACCAGAACACACATGAAGAAGTTTCCTGCTATCCTGAGTGTGGGCTGGCAATTTCAGGTGACAGAAGCGGCTGGGTTCTAATAGAATCCCTTAGCTTGTAATCCCTGAGTGTTTCCCTAGGACTGACTCTGAGAGAAACCTGGGGGTTGGGCTTTGAGGCCAAATAGTAGCGAGTGTCCCCGATGGACTGAGGAAGTATTTAGATGAATTCTCCATAAAGGGAAACACCTGAGCACCCATTCATCTGCGTGGAGTGGGGCTTCAAATCTCCCCACCACACAGGGTTGGGTTCCAGTATCCTGAGGGTGGGGTAGTTCCTCCAACTGACATCAGCGTCTTGGTTTGAATAGAATCCCTTTGCTTGTCTTCCCTGATGGTTTGCCTAGGCCAGTGTGTGGTTGAAAGTGGGATTTGGGATCTAAAACTAAGTATTAGCGTGTGCCTCTCCATCGGTAGTGGAGATGTTTAAACTACAACCCACAACTTGGGAATTACTGTGACCCCTGAAAAATGCGTGTGCTATGTTTCCCCACGACCAGCACACACAGGAAGAAGTGTTCTGGAGTTGTGAGTGTGGGGAGGTTCCTCCAACAGACAGCAGCACCTGGGTTGTAATAGAATCCCTTCGCTTGACTTCCCTAAGTGTTTTCCTAGGCCTAGCAGTAAGCGATGGTGGGGGATGGGCTCTAAAGCCAAGTATTAGCGAGTGCATCTCTGTGGGTAGTGGAGGGTTTTAAACTACTTCCCCAACCTTGGAACACCTGTGCCCCATAAAGATGCGTGGAATCTGTTTCCCCACCTCCAGCACACACACGGAGACGTGCTCAGGTATCCTGATAGTGGGGAGGCTCCTCCAAATGACAGCAGCGCCTGGGTTCTAAAAGAATCCCTTAGCTTGTCTTCCCTGATGGCATGCCTAGGCTGGAGAGTGGGGGATAGTGGGGGTTGGACTCTAAACCAAGTATAAGCGAGAGCCTATCCATGGGATGTGGGTTTTTAACCTACAACCCACAACCATGGAATAAATGTGCCCCCTGAAAAATGCTTTGACTGTTTCCCTACATCCAGCACACACACGAAGATGTGTTCTTGTATTCTGAGTGTGGGGATGTTCCTCAAAATAACAGCAGCACCTGGATTCTATTAGTATCCCTTAGCTTCTGTTCCCTGAGTGTTCTTTTAGGCCCGGTTATGAGGGAAAGCTGGGGGTTGGGCTTGGAGGCCACGTAGCAGTGAGTGCCCCCTGATCCATTGAGGAAGTACTTAGAGGACTTCTCCCTAAACGGAACAACTTTTCCTGCATTCATCTGGGTGCAGTGGGGCTGCACAACTCTCCCACTCCTAAGAATGTGTTCTGGAATTCTGAGTGCAGGGAAGTTCCTCCAACTGACAGCAGCGCCTGGGTTCTAATTGAATCCCTTTGCTTGTCTTCCCTGATGGAAAGCCTAGGCGGGAGTGCGGGGGAAAGTGTGGTTTGGGCTCTAAAACCAAGTATTTGCGATGACCTCTCTATGGTTTGTGGAGGTGTTTAAACTACATCCCTAACCTGGGAACACCTGTGCCCCCATAAAGATCCGTGGAGTCTGTTTCCACACCTCCAGCACACACACGAACACTTGCACAGTTATCCTGAGAGTGGGCAGCCTCCTCCAACTGAGAGCAGGGCCTTGGTTCTTATAAAATCGCTTAACTTGTCTACCCTGTTTGGTTGCCTGATACGGAGTGCTGGGGAAAGGGTGGGTTGGGCTCTAAATCCAAGTATTAGCGAGTGCTTCTCCATGGGATTTGGAGGTTATTAACCAAAAGCCCACAACATGGGAATACCTGTGCTCCTTGAAAAAAGCGTGGACTCTGTATCCCCACCACCAGAACACACATGAAGAAGTTTTCTGCTATCCTGAGTGTGGGCTGGCAATTTCAGGTGACAGAAGCGGCTGGGTTCTAATAGAATCCCTTAGCTTGTAATCCCTGAGTGTTTCCCTAGGACTGACTCTGAGAGAAACCTGGGGGTTGGGCTTTGAGGCCAAATAGTAGCGAGTGTCCCCGATGGACTGAGGAAGTATTTAGATGAATTCTCCATAAAGGGAAACACCTGAGCACCCATTCATCTGCGTGGAGTGGGGCTTCAAATCTCCCCACCACACAAGGTTGGGTTCCAGTATCCTGAGGGTGGGGTAGTTCCTCCAACTGACATCAGCGTCTTGGTTTGAATAGAATCCCTTTGCTTGTCTTCCCTGATGGTTTGCCTAGGCCAGTGTGTGGTTGAAAGTGGGATTTGGGATCTAAAACTAAGTATTAGCGTGTGCCTCTCCATGGGTAGTGGAGATGTATAAACTACAACCCACAACTTGGGAATTACTGTGACCCCTGAAAAATGCGTGTGCTATGTTTCCCCACGTCCAGCACACACAGGAAGAAGTGTTCTGGGGTTGTGAGTGTGGGGAGGTTCCTCCAACAGACAGCAGCACCTGGGTTGTAATAGAATCCCTTCGCTTGACTTCCCTAAGTGTTTTCCTAGGCCTAGCAGTAAGCGATGGTGGGGGATGGGCTCTAAAGCCAAGTATTAGCGAGTGCATCTCTGTGGGTAGTGGAGGGTTTTAAACTACTTCCCCAACCTTGGAACACCTGTGCCCCATAAAGATGCGTGGAATCTGTTTCCCCACCTCCAGCACACACACGGAGACGTGCTCAGGTATCCTGATTGTGGGGAGGCTCCTCCAAATGACAGCAGCGCCTGGGTTCTAAAAGAATCCCTTAGCTTGTCTTCCCTGATGGCATGCCTAGGCTGGAGAGTGGGGGAAAGTGGGGGTTGGACTCTAAACCAAGTATAAGCGAGAGCCTATCCATGGGATGTGGGCTTTTAACCTACAACCCACAACCATGGAATAAATGTGCCCCCTGAAAAATGCTTTGACTGTTTCCCTACATCCAGCACACACACGAAGATGTGTTCTTGTATTCTGAGTGTGGGGATGTTCCTCAAAATAACAGCAGCACCTGGATTCTATTAGTATCCCTTAGCTTCTGTTTCCTAAGTGTTCTCTTAGACCAGGCCATGAGGGAAAGATGGGGGTTGGGCTTGGTGGCCACGAAGCAGTGAGTGCCCCCTGATCCATTGAGGAAGTACTTAGAGGACTTCTCCCTAAACGGAACAACTTTTCCTCCATTCATCTGGCTGCAGTGGGGCTGCACATCTCTCCCACACCTAAGAATGTGTTCTGGAATTCTGAGTGCAGGGAAGTTCCTCCAACTGACAGCAGCGCCTGGGTTCTAATTGAATCCCTTTGCTTGTCTTCCCTGATGGAAAGCCTAGGCGGGAGTGCGGGGGAAAGTGTGGTTTGGGCTCCAAAACCAAGTATTTGCGATGACCTCTCTATGGTTTGTGGAGGTGTTTAAACTACATCCCTAACCTGGGAACACCTGTGCCCCCATAAAGATCCGTGGAGTCTGTTTCCACACCTCCAGCACACACACGAACACTTGCACAGTTATCCTGAGAGTGGGCAGCCTCCTCCAACTGAGAGCAGGGCCTTGGTTCTTATAAAATCGCTTAACTTGTCTACCCTGTTTGGTTGCCTGATACGGAGTGCTGGGGAAAGAGTGGGTTGGGCTCTAAATCCAAGTATTAGCGAGTGCTTCTCCATGGGATTTGGAGGTTATTAACCAAAAGCCCACAACATGGGAATACCTGTGCTCCTTGAAAAAAGCGTGGACTGTGTATCCCCACCACCAGAACACACATGAAGAAGTTTCCTGCTATCCTGAGTGTGGGCTGGCAATTTCAGGTGACAGAAGCGGCTGGGTTCTAATAGAATCCCTTAGCTTGTAATCCCTGAGTGTTTCCCTAGGACTGACTCTGAGAGAAACCTGGGGGTTGGGCTTTGAGGCCAAATAGTAGCGAGTGTCCCCGATGGACTGAGGAAGTATTTAGATGAATTCTCCATAAAGGGAAACACCTGAGCACCCATTCATCTGCGTGGAGTGGGGCTTCAAATCTCCCCACCACACAGGGTTGGGTTCCAGTATCCTGAGGGTGGGGTAGTTCCTCCAACTGACATCAGCGTCTTGGTTTGAATAGAATCCCTTTGCTTGTCTTCCCTGATGGTTTGCCTAGGCCAGTGTGTGGTTGAAAGTGGGATTTGGGATCTAAAACTAAGTATTAGCGTGTGCCTCTCCATCGGTAGTGGAGATGTTTAAACTACAACCCACAACTTGGGAATTACTGTGACCCCTGAAAAATGCGTGTGCTATGTTTCCCCACGACCAGCACACACAGGAAGAAGTGTTCTGGGGTTGTGAGTGTGGGGAGGTTCCTCCAACAGACAGCAGCACCTGGGTTGTAATAGAATCCCTTCGCTTGACTTCCCTAAGTGTTTTCCTAGGCCTAGCAGTAAGCGATGGTGGGGGATGGGCTCTAAAGCCAAGTATTAGCGAGTGCATCTCTGTGGGTAGTGGAGGGTTTTAAACTACTTCCCCAACCTTGGAACACCTGTGCCCCATAAAGATGCGTGGAATCTGTTTCCCCACCTCCAGCACACACACGGAGACGTGCTCAGGTATCCTGATAGTGGGGAGGCTCCTCCAAATGACAGCAGCGCCTGGGTTCTAAAAGAATCCCTTAGCTTGTCTTCCCTGATGGCATGCCTAGGCTGGAGAGTGGGGGATAGTGGGGGTTGGACTCTAAACCAAGTATAAGCGAGAGCCTATCCATGGGATGTGGGTTTTTAACCTACAACCCTCAACCATGGAATAAATGTGCCCCCTGAAAAATGCTTTGACTGTTTCCCTACATCCAGCACACACACGAAGATGTGTTCTTGTATTCTGAGTGTGGGGATGTTCCTCAAAATAACAGCAGCACCTGGATTCTATTAGTATCCCTTAGCTTCTGTTCCCTGAGTGTTCTTTTAGGCCCGGTTATGAGGGAAAGCTGGGGGTTGGGCTTGGAGGCCACGTAGCAGTGAGTGCCCCCTGATCCATTGAGGAAGTACTTAGAGGACTTCTCCCTAAACGGAACAACTTTTCCTGCATTCATCTGGGTGCAGTGGGGCTGCACAACTCTCCCACTCCTAAGAATGTGTTCTGGAATTCTGAGTGCAGGGAAGTTCCTCCAACTGACAGCAGCGCCTGGGTTCTAATTGAATCCCTTTGCTTGTCTTCCCTGATGGAAAGCCTAGGCGGGAGTGCGGGGGAAAGTGTGGTTTGGGCTCTAAAACCAAGTATTTGCGATGACCTCTCTATGGTTTGTGGAGGTGTTTAAACTACATCCCTAACCTGGGAACACCTGTGCCCCCATAAAGATCCGTGGAGTCTGTTTCCACACCTCCAGCACACACACGAACACTTGCACAGTTATCCTGAGAGTGGGCAGCCTCCTCCAACTGAGAGCAGGGCCTTGGTTCTTATAAAATCGCTTAACTTGTCTACCCTGTTTGGTTGCCTGATACGGAGTGCTGGGGAAAGGGTGGGTTGGGCTCTAAATCCAAGTATTAGCGAGTGCTTCTCCATGGGATTTGGAGGTTATTAACCAAAAGCCCACAACATGGGAATACCTGTGCTCCTTGAAAAAAGCGTGGACTCTGTATCCCCACCACCAGAACACACATGAAGAAGTTTTCTGCTATCCTGAGTGTGGGCTGGCAATTTCAGGTGACAGAAGCGGCTGGGTTCTAATAGAATCCCTTAGCTTGTAATCCCTGAGTGTTTCCCTAGGACTGACTCTGAGAGAAACCTGGGGGTTGGGCTTTGAGGCCAAATAGTAGCGAGTGTCCCCGATGGACTGAGGAAGTATTTAGATGAATTCTCCATAAAGGGAAACACCTGAGCACCCATTCATCTGCGTGGAGTGGGGCTTCAAATCTCCCCACCACACAAGGTTGGGTTCCAGTATCCTGAGGGTGGGGTAGTTCCTCCAACTGACATCAGCGTCTTGGTTTGAATAGAATCCCTTTGCTTGTCTTCCCTGATGGTTTGCCTAGGCCAGTGTGTGGTTGAAAGTGGGATTTGGGATCTAAAACTAAGTATTAGCGTGTGCCTCTCCATGGGTAGTGGAGATGTATAAACTACAACCCACAACTTGGGAATTACTGTGACCCCTGAAAAATGCGTGTGCTATGTTTCCCCACGTCCAGCACACACAGGAAGAAGTGTTCTGGGGTTGTGAGTGTGGGGAGGTTCCTCCAACAGACAGCAGCACCTGGGTTGTAATAGAATCCCTTCGCTTGACTTCCCTAAGTGTTTTCCTAGGCCTAGCAGTAAGCGATGGTGGGGGATGGGCTCTAAAGCCAAGTATTAGCGAGTGCATCTCTGTGGGTAGTGGAGGGTTTTAAACTACTTCCCCAACCTTGGAACACCTGTGCCCCATAAAGATGCGTGGAATCTGTTTCCCCACCTCCAGCACACACACGGAGACGTGCTCAGGTATCCTGATTGTGGGGAGGCTCCTCCAAATGACAGCAGCGCCTGGGTTCTAAAAGAATCCCTTAGCTTGTCTTCCCTGATGGCATGCCTAGGCTGGAGAGTGGGGGAAAGTGGGGGTTGGACTCTAAACCAAGTATAAGCGAGAGCCTATCCATGGGATGTGGGCTTTTAACCTACAACCCACAACCATGGAATAAATGTGCCCCCTGAAAATGCTTTGACTGTTTCCCTACATCCAGCACACACACGAAGATGTGTTCTTGTATTCTGAGTGTGGGGATGTTCCTCAAAATAACAGCAGCACCTGGATTCTATTAGTATCCCTTAGCTTCTGTTTCCTAAGTGTTCTCTTAGACCAGGCCATGAGGGAAAGATGGGGGTTGGGCTTGGTGGCCACGAAGCAGTGAGTGCCCCCTGATCCATTGAGGAAGTACTTAGAGGACTTCTCCCTAAACGGAACAACTTTTCCTCCATTCATCTGGCTGCAGTGGGGCTGCACATCTCTCCCACACCTAAGAATGTGTTCTGGAATTCTGAGTGCAGGGAAGTTCCTCCAACTGACAGCAGCGCCTGGGTTCTAATTGAATCCCTTTGCTTGTCTTCCCTGATGGAAAGCCTAGGCGGGAGTGCGGGGGAAAGTGTGGTTTGGGCTCCAAAACCAAGTATTTGCGATGACCTCTCTATGGTTTGTGGAGGTGTTTAAACTACATCCCTAACCTGGGAACACCTGTGCCCCCATAAAGATCCGTGGAGTCTGTTTCCACACCTCCAGCACACACACGAACACTTGCACAGTTATCCTGAGAGTGGGCAGCCTCCTCCAACTGAGAGCAGGGCCTTGGTTCTTATAAAATCGCTTAACTTGTCTACCCTGTTTGGTTGCCTGATACGGAGTGCTGGGGAAAGAGTGGGTTGGGCTCTAAATCCAAGTATTAGCGAGTGCTTCTCCATGGGATTTGGAGGTTATTAACCAAAAGCCCACAACATGGGAATACCTGTGCTCCTTGAAAAAAGCGTGGACTCTGTATCCCCACCACCAGAACACACATGAAGAAGTTTTCTGCTATCCTGAGTGTGGGCTGGCAATTTCAGGTGACAGAAGCGGCTGGGTTCTAATAGAATCCCTTAGCTTGTAATCCCTGAGTGATTCCCTAGGACTGACTCTGAGAGAAACCTGGGGGTTGGGCTTTGAGGCCAAATAGTAGCGAGTGTCCCCGATGGACTGAGGAAGTATTTAGATGAATTCTCCATAAAGGGAAACACCTGAGCACCCATTCATCTGCGTGGAGTGGGGCTTCAAATCTCCCCACCACACAAGGTTGGGTTCCAGTATCCTGAGGGTGGGGTAGTTCCTCCAACTGACATCAGCGTCTTGGTTTTAATAGAATCCCTTTGCTTGTCTTCCCTGATGGTTTGGTTAGGCCAGTGTGTGGTTGAAAGTGGGATTTGGGATCTAAAACTAAGTATTAGCGTGTGCCTCTCCATGGGTAGTGGAGATGTTTAAACTACAACCCACAACTTGGGAATTACTGTGACCCCTGAAAAATGCGTGTGCTATGTTTCCCCACGTCCAGCACACACAGGAAGAAGTGTTCTGGGGTTGTGAGTGTGGGGAGGTTCCTCCAACCACAGCAGCACCTGGGTTGTAATATAATTCCTTAGCTTGACTTCCCTAAGTGTATTCCTAGGCCTAGCAGTAAGCGATGGTGGGGGATGGGCTCTAAAGCCAAGTATTAGCGAGTGCATCTCTGTGGGTAGTGGAGGGTTTTAAACTACTTCCCCAACCTTGGAACACCTGTGCCCCATAAAATGCATGGAATCTGTTTCCCCTCCTCCAGCACACACACGGAGACGTGCTCAGGTATCCTGATTGTGGGGAGGCTCCTCCAAATGACAGCAGCGCCTGGGTTCTAAAAGAATCCCTTAGCTTGTCTTCCCTGATGGCATGCCTAGGCTGGAGAGAGGGGGAAAGTGGGGGTTGGGCTCTTAACCAAGTATAAGCGAGAGCGTATCCATGGGATGTGTGTTTTTAACCTACAACCCACAACCATGGAATAAATGTGCCCCCTGAAAAATGCTTTGACTGTTTCCCTACATCCAGCACACACACGAAGATGTGTTCTGGTATTCTGAGTGTGGGGAAGTTCCTCAAACTGACAGCAGCACCTGGATTCTATTAGTATCCCTTAGCTTCTGTTCCTTGAGGGTAGTTTTAGGCCAGGCCATGAGGGAAAGCTGGGGGTTGGTCTTCGAGGCCACGTAGCAGTGAGTGCCCCCTGATCCATTGAGGAAGTACTTAGAGGACTTCTCCCTAATGGGAACACCTTTTCCTCCATTCATCTGGGTGCAGTGGGGCTGCACATCTCTCCCACACCTAAGAATGTGTTCTGGAATTCTGAGTGCAGGGAAGTTCCTCCAACTGACAGCAGCACCTGGGTTCTAATTGAATCCCTTTGCTTGTCTTCCCTGATGGAAAGCCTAGGCGGGAGTGCGGGGGAAAGTGTGGTTTGGGCTCCAAAACCAAGTATTTGCGATGACCTCTCTATGGTTTGTGGCGGTGTTTAAACTACATCCCTAACCTGGGAACACCTGTGCCCCCATAAAGATCCGTGGAGTCTGTTTCCACACCTCCAGCACACACACGAACACTTGCACAGTTATCCTGAGAGTGGGCAGCCTCCTCCAACTGAGAGCAGGGCCTTGGTTCTTATAAAATCGCTTAACTTGTCTACCCTGTTTGGTTGCCTGATACGGAGTGCTGGGGAAAGGGTGGGTTGGGCTCTAAATCCAAGTATTAGCGAGTGCTTCTCCATGGGATTTGGAGGTTATTAACCAAAAACCCACAACATGGGAATACCTGTGCTCCTTGAAAAAAGCGTGGACTCTGTATCTCCACCACCAGAACACACATGAAGAAGATTTCTGCTATCCTGAGTGTGGGCTGGCAATTTCAGGTGACAGAAGCGGCTGGGTTCTAATAGAATCCCTTAGCTTGTAATCCCTGAGTGTTTCCCTAGGACTGACTCTGAGAGAAACCTGGGGGTTGGGCTTTGAGGCCAAATAGTAGCGAGTGTCCCCGATGGACTGAGGAAGTATTTAGATGAATTCTCCATAAAGGGAAACACCTGAGCACCCATTCATCTGCGTGGAGGGGGGCTTCAAATCTCCCCACCACACAAGGTTGGGTTCCAGTATCCTGAGGGTGGGGTAGTTCCTCCAACTGACATCAGCATCTTGGTTTTAATAGAATCCCTTTGCTTGTCTTCCCTGATTGTTTGCCTAGGCCAGTGTGTGGTTGAAAGTGGGATTTGGGATCTAAAACTAAGTATTAGCGTGTGCCTCTCCATGGGTAGTGGAGATGTTTAAACTACAACCCACAACTTGGGAATTACTGTGACCCCTGAAAAATGCGTGTGCTATGTTTCCCCACGTCCAGCACACACAGGAAGAAGTGTTCTGGGGTTGTGAGTGTGGGGAGGTTCCTCCAACCACAGCAGCACCTGGGTTGTAATATAATTCCTTAGCTTGACTTCCCTAAGTGTTTTCCTAGGCCTAGCAGTAAGCGATGGTGGGGGATGGGCTCTAAAGCCAAGTATTAGCGAGTGCATCTCTGTGGGTAGTGGAGGGTTTTAAACTACTTCCCCAACCTTGGAACACCTGTGCCCCATAAAGATGCGTGGAATCTGTTTCCCCACCTCCAGCACACACACGGAGACGTGCTCAGGTATCCTGATTGTGGGGAGGCTCCTCCAAATGACAGCAGCGCCTGGGTTCTAAAAGAATCCCTTAGCTTGTCTTCCCTGATGGCATGCCTAGGCTGGAGAGAGGGGGAAAGTGGGGGTTGGGCTCTTAACCAAGTATAAGCGAGAGCGTATCCATGGGATGTGTGTTTTTAACCTACAACCCACAACCATGGAATAATTGTGCCCCCTGAAAGATGCTTTGACTGTTTCCCTACATCCAGCACACACACGAAGATGTGTTCTGGTATTCTGAGTGTGGGGAAGTTCCTCAAACTGACAAACTGGATTCTATTAGTATCCCTTAGCTTCTGTTCCCTGAGTGTTCTTTTAGGCCAGGCCATGAGGGAAAGCTGGGGGTTGGGCTTGGAGACCACGTAACAGTGAGTGCCCCCTGATCCATTGAGGAAGTACTTAGAGGACTTCTCCCTAATGGGAACACCTTTTACTGCATTCATCTTGGTGCAGTGGGGCTGCACATCTCTCCCACACCTAAGAATGTGTTCTGGAATTCTGAGTGCAGGGAAGTTCCTCCAACTGACAGCAGCGCCTGGGTTCTAATTGAATCCCTTTGCTTGTCTTCCCTGATGGAAAGCCTAGGCGGGAGTGCGGGGGAAAGTGTGGTTTGGGCTCCAAAACCAAGTATTTGCGATGACCTCTCTATGGTTTGTGGAGGTGTTTAAACTACATCCCTAACCTGGGAACACCTGTGCCCCCATAAAGATCCGTGGAGTCTGTTTCCACACCTCCAGCACACACACGAACACTTGCACAGTTATCCTGAGAGTGGGCAGCCTCCTCCAACTGAGAGCAGGGCCTTGGTTCTTATAAAATCGCTTAACTTGTCTACCCTGTTTGGTTGCCTGATACGGAGTGCTGGGGAAAGGGTGGGTTGGGCTCTAAATCCAAGTATTAGCGAGTGCTTCTCCATGGGATTTGGAGGTTATTAACCAAAAACCCACAACATGGGAATACCTGTGCTCCTTGAAAAAAGCGTGGACTCTGTATCTCCACCACCAGAACACACATGAAGAAGTTTTCTGCTATCCTGAGTGTGGGCTGGCAATTTCAGGTGACAGAAGCGGCTGGGTTCTAATAGAATCCCTTAGCTTGTAATCCCTGAGTGTTTCCCTGGGACTGACTCTGAGAGAAACCTGGGGGTTGGGCTTTGAGGCCAAATAGTAGCGAGTGTCCCCGATGGACTGAGGAAGTATTTAGATGAATTCTCCATAAAGGGAAACACCTGAGCACCCATTCATCTGCGTGGAGGGGGGCTTCAAATCTCCCCACCACACAAGGATGGGTTCCAGTATCCTGAGGGTGGGGTAGTTCCTCCAACTGACATCAGCATCTTGGTTTTAATAGAATCCCTTTGCTTGTCTTCCCTGATGGTTTGCCTAGGCCAGTGTGTGGTTGAAAGTGGGATTTGGGATCTAAAACTAAGTATGAGCGTGTGCCTCTCCATGGGTAGTGGAGATGTTTAAACTACAACCCACAACTTGGGAATTACTGTGACCCCTGAGAAATGCGTGTGCTATGTTTCCCCACGTCCAGCACACACAGGAAGAAGTGTTCTGGGGTTCTGAGTGTGGGGAGGCTCCTCCAACAGACAGCAGCACCTGGGTTGTAATAGAATCCCTTCGCTTGACTTCCCTAAGTGGTTTCCTAGGCCTAGCAGTAAGCGATGGTGGGGGATGGGCTCTAAAGCCAAGTATTAGCGAGTGCATCTCTGTGGGTAGTGGAGGGTTTTAAACTACTTCCCCAACCTTGGAACACCTGTGCCCCATAAAGATGCGTGGAATCTGTTTCCCCACCTCCAGCACACACACGGAGACGTGCTCAGGTATCCTGATTGTGGGGAGGCTCCTCCAAATGACAGCAGCGCCTGGGTTCTAAAAGAATCCCTTAGCTTGTCTTCTCTGATGGCATGCCTAGGCTGGAGAGTGGGGGAAAGTGGGGGTTAGGCTCTTAACCAAGTATAAGCGAGAGCGTATCCATGGGATGTGTGTTTTTAACCTACAACCCACAACCATGGAATAAATGTGCCCCCTGAAAGATGCTTTGACTGTTTCCCTACATCCAGCACACACACGAAGAATTGTTCTGGTATTCTGAGTGTGGGGAAGTTCCTCAAACTGACAGCAGCACCTGGATTCTATTAGTATCCCTTAGCTTCTGTTCCCTGATTGTTCTTTTAGGCCAGGCCTTGAGGGAAAGCTGGGGGTTGGGCTTGGAGGCCACGTAGCAGTGAGTGCCCCCTGATCCATTGAGGAAGTACTTAGAGGACTTCTCCCTAAAGGGAACACCTTTTCCTGCATTCATCTGGGTGCAGTGGGGCTGCACATCTCTCCCACACCTAAGAATGTGTTCTGGAATTCTGAGTGCAGGGAAGTTCCTCCAACTGACAGCAGCGCCTGGGTTCTAATTGAATCCCTTTGCTTGTCTTCCCTGATGGAAAGCCTAGGCGGGAGTGCGGGGGAAAGTGTGGTTTGGGCTCCAAAACCAAGTATTTGCGATGACCTCTCTATGGTTTGTGGAGGTGTTTAAACTACATCCCTAACCTGGGAACACCTGTGCCCCCATAAAGATCCGTGGAGTCTGTTTCCACACCTCCAGCACACACACGAACACTTGCACAGTTATCCTGAGAGTGGGCAGCCTCCTCCAACTGAGAGCAGGGCCTTGGTTCTTATAAAATCGCTTAACATGTCTACCCTGTTTGGTTGAATGATACGGAGTGCTGGGGAAAGGGTGGGTTGGGCTCTAAATCCAAGTATTAGCGAGTGCTTCTCCATGGGATTTGGAGGTTATTAACCAAAAGCCCACAACATGGGAATACCTGTGCTCCTTGAAAAAAGCGTGGACTCTGTATCCCCACCACCAGAACACACATGAAGAAGTTTTCTGCTATCCTGAGTGTGGGCTGGCAATTTCAGGTGACAGAAGCGGCTGGGTTCTAATAGAATCCCTTAGCTGGTAATCCCTGAGTGTTTCCCTAGGACTGACTCTGAGAGAAACCTGGGGGTTGGGCTTTGAGGCCAAATAGTAGCGAGTGTCCCCGATGGACTGAGGAAGTATTTAGATGAATTCTCCATAAAGGGAAACACCTGAGCACCCATTCATCTGCGTGGAGGGGGGCTTCAAATCTCCCCACCACACAAGGTTGGGTTCCAGTATCCTGAGGGTGGGGTAGTTCCTCCAACTGACATCAGCTTCTTGGTTTGAATAGAATCCCTTTGCTTGTCTTCCCTGATGGTTTGCCTAGGCCAGTGTGTGGTTGAAAGTGGGATTTGGGATCTAAAACTAAGTATTAGCGTGTGCCTCTCCATGGGTAGTGGAGATGTTTAAACTACAACCCACAACTTGGGAATTACTGTGACCCCTGAAAAATGCGTGTGCTATGTTTCCCCACGTCCAGCACACACAGGAAGAAGTTTTCTGGGGTTCTGAGTGTGGGGAGGCTCCTCCAACACACAGCAGCACCTGGGTTGTAATAGAATCCCTTCGCTTGACTTCCCTAAGTGGTTTCCTAGGCCTAGCAGTAAGCGATGGTGGGGGATGGGCTCTAAAGCCAAGTATTAGCGAGTGCATCTCTGTGGGTAGTGGAGGGTTTTAAACTACTTCCCCAACCTTGGAACACCTGTGCCCCATAAAGATGCGTGGAATCTGTTTCTCCACCTCCAGCACACACACGGAGACGTGCTCAGGTATCCTGATTGTGGCGAGGCTCCTCCAAATGACAGCAGCGCCTGGGTTCTAAAAGAATCCCTTAGCTTGTCTTCCCTGATGGCATGCCTAGGCTGGAGAGTGGGGGAAAGTGGGGGTTGGGCTCTAAACCAAGTATAAGCGAGAGCCTATCCATGGGATGTGGGTTTTTAACATACAACCCACAACCATGGAATAAATGTGCCCCCTGAAAGATGCTTTGACTGTTTCCCTACATCCAGCACACACACGAAGATGTGTTCTGGAATTCTGAGTGTGGGGAAGTTCCTCAAACTGACAGCAGCACCTGGATTCCATTAGTATCCCTTAGCTTCTGTTCCCTGAGTGTTCTTTTAGGCCAGGCCATGAGGGAAAGCTGGGGGTTGGGCTTGGAGGCCACGTAGCAGTGAGTGCCCCCTGATCCATTGAGGAAGTACTTAGAGGACTTCTCCCTAAACGGAACACCTTTTCCTCCATTTATCTGGCTGCAGTGGGGCTGCACAACTCTCCCACACCTAAGAATTTGTTCTGGAATTCTGAGTGCAGGGAAGTTCCTCCAACTGACAGCAGCGCCTGGGTTCTAATTGAATCCCTTTGCTTGTCTTCCCTGATGGAAAGCCTAGGCGGGAGTGCGGGGGAAAGTGTGGTTTGGGCTCCAAAACCAAGTATTTGCGATGACCTCTCTATGGTTTGTGGCGGTGTTTAAACTACATCCCTAACCTGGGAACACCTGTGCCCCCATAAAGATCCGTGGAGTCTGTTTCCACACCTCCAGCACACACACGAACACTTGCACAGTTATCCTGAGAGTGGGCAGCCTCCTCCAACTGAGAGCAGGGCCTTGGTTCTTATAAAATCGCTTAACTTGTCTACCCTGTTTGGTTGCCTGATACGGAGTGCTGGGGAAAGGGTGGGTTGGGCTCTAAATCCAAGTATTAGCGAGTGCTTCTCCATGGGATTTGGAGGTTATTAACCAAAAACCCACAACATGGGAATACCTGTGCTCCTTGAAAAAAGCGTGGACTCTGTATCTTCACCACCAGAACACACATGAAGAAGTTTTCTGCTATCCTGAGTGTGGGCTGGCAATTTCAGGTGATAGAAGCGGCTGGGTTCTAATAGAATCCCTTAGCTTGTAATCCCTGAGTGTTTCCCTAGGACTGACTCTGAGAGAAACCTGGGGATTGGGCTTTGAGGCCAAATAGTAGCGAGTGTCCCCGATGGACTGAGGAAGTATTTAGATGAATTCTCCATAAAGGGAAACACCTGAGCACCCATTCATCTGCGTGGAGTGGGGCTTCAAATCTCCCCACCACACAAGGTTGGGTTCCAGTATCCTGAGGGTGGGGTAGTTCCTCCAACTGACATCAGCATCTTGGTTTTAATAGAATCCCTTTGCTTGTCTTCCCTGATGGTTTGCCTAGGCCAGTGTGTGGTTGAAAGTGGGATTTGGGATCTAAAACAAAGTATTAGAGTGTGCCTCTCCATGGGTAGTGGAGATGTTTAAACTACAACCCACAACTTGGGAATTACTGTGACCCCTGAAAAATGCGTGTGGTATGTTTCCCCACGTCCAGCACACACAGGAAGAAGTGTTCTGGGTTGTGAGTGTGGGGAGGTTCCTCCAACAGACAGCAGCACCTGGGTTGTAATAGAATTCCTTAGCTTGACTTCCCTAAGTGTTTTCCTAGGCCTAGCAGTAAGCGATGGTGGGGGATGGGCTCTAAAGTCAAGTATTAGCGAGTGCATCTCTGTGGGTAGTGGAGGGTTTTAAACTACTTCCCCAACCTTGGAACACCTGTGCCCCATAAAATGCATGGAATCTGTTTCCCCACATCCAGCACACACACGGAGACGTGCTCAGGTATCCTGATTGTGGGGAGGCTCCTCCAAATGACAGCAGCGCCTGGGTTCTAAAAGAATCCCTTAGCTTGTCTTCCCTGATGGCATGCCTAGGCTGGAGAGTGGGGGAAAGTGGGGGTTAGGCTCTTAACCAAGTATAAGCGAGAGCGTATCCATGGGATGTGTGTTTTTAACCTACAACCCACAACCATGGTATAAATGTGCCCCCTGAAAGATGCTTTGACTGTTTCCCTACATCCAGCACACACACGAAGAAGTGTTCTGGTATTCTGAGTGTGGGGAAGTTCCTCAAACTGACAGCAGCACCTGGATTCTATTAGTATCCCTTAGCTTCTGTTCCCTGAGTGTTCTTTTAGGCCAGGCCTTGAGGGAAAGCTGGGGGTTGGGCTTGGAGGCCACGTAGCAGTGAGTGCCCCCTGATCCATTGAGGAAGTACTTAGAGGACTTCTCCCTGAAGGGAACACCTTTTCCTGCATTCATCTGGGTGCAGTGGGGCTGCACATCTCTCCCACACCTAAGAATGTGTTCTGGAATTCTGAGTGCAGGGAAGTTCCTCCAACTGACAGCAGCGCCTGGGTTCTAATTGAATCCCTTTGCTTGTCTTCCCTGATGGAAAGCCTAGGCGGGAGTGCGGGGGAAAGTGTGGTTTGGGCTCCAAAACCAAGTATTTGCGATGACCTCTCTATGGTTTGTGGAGGTGTTTAAACTACATCCCTAACCTGGGAACACCTGTGCCCCCATAAAGATCCGTGGAGTCTGTTTCCACACCTCCAGCACACACACGAACACTTGCACAGTTATCCTGAGAGTGGGCAGCCTCCTCCAACTGAGAGCAGGGCCTTGGTTCTTATAAAATCGCTTAACATGTCTACCCTGTTTGGTTGAATGATACGGAGTGCTGGGGAAAGGGTGGGTTGGGCTCTAAATCCAAGTATTAGCGAGTGCTTCTCCATGGGATTTGGAGGTTATTAACCAAAAGCCCACAACATGGGAATACCTGTGCTCCTTGAAAAAAGCGTGGACTCTGTATCCCCACCACCAGAACACACATGAAGAAGTTTTCTGCTATCCTGAGTGTGGGCTGGCAATTTCAGGTGACAGAAGCGGCTGGGTTCTAATACAATCCCTTAGCTGGTAATCCCTGAGTGTTTCCCTAGGACTGACTCTGAGAGAAACCTGGGGGTTGGGCTTTGAGGCCAAATAGTAGCGAGTGTCCCCGATGGAGTGAGGAACTATTTAGATGAATTATCCATAAAGGGAAAAACCTGAGCACCCATTCATCTGCGTGGAGTGGGGCTTCAAATCTCCCCACCACACAAGGTTGGGTTCCAGTATCCTGAGGGTGGGGTAGTTCCTCCAACTGACATCAGCGTCTTGGTTTGAATAGAATCCCTTTGCTTGTCTTCCCTGATGGTTTGCCTAGGCCAGTGTGTGGTTGAAAGTGGGATTTGGGATCTAAAACTAAGTATTAGCGTGTGCCTCTCCATGGGTAGTGGAGATGTTTAAACTACAACCCACAACTTGGGAATTACTGTGACCCCTGAAAAATGCGTGTGCTATGTTTCCCCACGTCCAGCACACACAGGAAGAAGTGTTCTGGGGTTGTGAGTGTGGGGAGGTTCCTCCAACAGACAGTAGCACCTGGGTTGTAATAGAATTCCTTAGCTTGACTTCCCTAAGTGTTTTCCTAGGCCTAGCAGTAAGCGATGGTGGGGGATGGGCTCTAAAGCCAAGTATTAGCGAGTGCATCTCTGTGGGTAGTGGAGGGTTTTAAACTACTTCCCCAACCTTGGAACACCTGTGCCCCATAAAATGCATGGAATCTGTTTCCCCACATCCAGCACACACACGGAGACGTGCTCAGGTATCCTGATTGTGGGGAGGCTCCTCCAAATGACAGCAGCGCCTGGGTTCTAAAAGAATCCCTTAGCTTGTCTTCCCTGATGGCATGCCTAGGCTGGAGGGTGGGGGAAAGTGGGGGTTAGGCTCTTAACCAAGTATAAGCGAGAGCGTATCCATGGGATGTGTGTTTTTAACCTACAACCCACAACCATGGAATAAATGTGCCCCCTGAAAGATGCTTTGACTGTTTCCCTACATCCAGCACACACACGAAGAAGTGTTCTGGTATTCTGAGTGTGGGGAAGTTCCTCAAACTGACAGCAGCACCTGGATTCTATTAGTATCCCTTAGCTTCTGTTCCCTGAGTGTTCTTTAAGGCCAGGCCTTGAGGGAAAGCTGGGGGTTGGGCTTGGAGGCCACGTAGCAGTGAGTGCCCCCTGATCCATTGAGGAAGTACTTAGAGGACTTCTCCCTAAAGGGAACACCTTTTCCTGCATTCATCTGGGTGCAGTGGGGCTGCACATCTCTCCCACACCTAAGAATGTGTTCTGGAATTCTGAGTGCAGGGAAGTTCCTCCAACTGACAGCAGCGCCTGGGTTCTAATTGAATCCCTTTGCTTGTCTTCCCTGATGGAAAGCCTAGGCGGGAGTGCGGGGGAAAGTGTGGTTTGGGCTCCAAAACCAAGTATTTGCGATGACCTCTCTATGGTTTGTGGAGGTGTTTAAACTACATCCCTAACCTGGGAACACCTGTGCCCCCATAAAGATCCGTGGAGTCTGTTTCCACACCTCCAGCACACACACGAACACTTGCACAGTTATCCTGAGAGTGGGCAGCCTCCTCCAACTGAGAGCAGGGCCTTGGTTCTTATAAAATCGCTTAACATGTCTACCCTGTTTGGTTGAATGATACGGAGTGCTGGGGAAAGGGTGGGTTGGGCTCTAAATCCAAGTATTAGCGAGTGCTTCTCCATGGGATTTGGAGGTTATTAACCAAAAGCCCACAACATGGGAATACCTGTGCTCCTTGAAAAAAGCGTGGACTCTGTATCCCCACCACCAGAACACACATGAAGAAGTTTTCTGCTATCCTGAGTGTGGGCTGGCAATTTCAGGTGACAGAAGCGGCTGGGTTCTAATAGAATCCCTTAGCTGGTAATCCCTGAGTGTTTCCCTAGGACTGACTCTGAGAGAAACCTGGGGGTTGGGCTTTGAGGCCAAATAGTAGCGAGTGTCCCCGATGGAGTGAGGAAGTATTTAGATGAATTATCCATAAAGGGAAAAACCTGAGCACCCATTCATCTGCGTGGAGTGGGGCTTCAAATCTCCCCACCACACAAGGTTGGGTTCCAGTATCCTGAGGGTGGGGTAGTTCCTCCAACTGACATCAGCGTCTTGGTTTGAATAGAATCCCTTTGCTTGTCTTCCCTGATGGTTTGCCTAGGCCAGTGTGTGGTTGAAAGTGGGATTTGGGATCTAAAACTAAGTATTAGCGTGTGCCTCTCCATGGGTAGTGGAGATGTTTAAACTACAACCCACAACTTGGGAATTAATGTGACCCCTGAAAAATGCGTGTGCTATGTTTCCCCATGTCCAGCACACACAGGAAGAAATGTTCTGGGGTTCTGAGTGTGGGGAGGCTCCTCCAACAGACAGCAGCACCTGGGTTGTAATAGAATCCCTTAGCTTGACTTCCCTAAGTGTTTTCCTAGGCCTAGCAGTAAGCGATGGTGGGGGATGGGCTCTAAAGCCAAGTATTAGCGAGTGCATCTCTGTGGGTAGTGGAGGGTTTTAAAATACTTCCCCAACCTTGGAACACCTGTGCCCCATAAAGATGCGTGGAATCTGTTTCCCCACCTCCAGCACACACACGGAGACATGCTCAGGTATCCTGATAGTGGGGAGGCTCCTCCAAATGACAGCAGCGCCTGGGTTCTAAAAGAATCCCTTAGCTTGTCTTCCCTGATGGCATGCCTAGGCTGGAGAGTGGGGGAAAGTGGGGGTTGGGCTCTAAACCAAGGATAAGCGAGAGCCTATCCATGGGATGTGGGTTTTTAACCTACAACCCACAACCATGGAATAAATGTGCCCCCTGAAAGATGCTTTGACTGTTTCCCTACATGCAGCACACACACGAAAATGTGTTCTGGTATTCTGAGTGTGGGGAAGTTCCTCAAACTGACAGCAGCACCTGGATCCCATTAGTATTGCTTAGCTTCTGTTCCCTGAGTGTTCTCTTAGACCAGGACATGAGGGAAAGCTGGGGGTTGGGCTTGGAGGCCACGTAACAGTGAGTGCCCCCTGATCCATTGAGGAAGTACTTAGAGGACTTGTCCCTAAAGGGAACACCTTTTCCTGCATTCATCTGGGTGCAGTGGGGCTGCACAACTCTCCCACTCCTAAGAATGTGTTCTGGAATTCTGAGTGCAGGGAAGTTCCTCCAACTGACAGCAGCGCCTGGGTTCTAATTGAATCCCTTTGCTTGTCTTCCCTGATGGAAAGCCTAGGCGGGAGTGCGGGGGAAAGTGTGGTTTGGGCTCCGAAACCAAGTATTTTCGATGACATCTCTATGGTTTGTGGAGGTGTTTAAACTACATCCCTAACCTGGGAACACCTGTGCCCCCATGAAGATCCGTGGAGTCTGTTTCCACACCTCCAGCACACACACGAACACTTGCACAGTTATCCTGAGAGTGGGCAGCCTCCTCCAACTGAGAGCAGTGCCTTGGTTCTTATAAAATCGGTTAACTTGTCTACCCTGTTTGGTTGCCTGATACGGAGTGCTGGGGAAAGGGTGGGTTGGTCTCTAAATCCAAGTATTAGCGAGTGCTTCTCCATGGGATTTGGAGGTTATTAACCAAAAGCCCACAACATGGGAATACCTGTGCTCCTTGAAAAAAGCGTGGACTCTGTATCCCCACCACCAGAACACACATGAAGAAGTTTTCTGCTATCCTGAGTGTGGGCTGGCAATTTCAGGTGACAGAAGCGGCTGGGTTCTAATAGAATCCCTTAGCTTGTAATCCCTGAGTGTTTCCCTACGACTGACTCTGAGAGAAACCTGGGGGTTGGGCTTTGAGGCCAAATAGTAGCGAGTGTCCCCGATGGACTGAGGAAGTATTTAGATGAATTCTCCATAAAGGGAAACACCTGAGCACCCATTCATCTGCGTGGAGTGGGGCTTCAAATCTCCCCACCACACAAGGTTGGGTTCCAGTATCCTGAGGGTGGGGTAGTTCCTCCAACTGACATCAGCGTCTTGGTTTGAATAGAATCCCTTTGCTTGTCTTCCCTGATGGTTTGCCTAGGCCAGTGTGTGGTTGAAAGTGGGATTTGGGATCTAAAACTAAGTATTAGCGTGTGCCTCTCCATGGGTAGTGGAGATGTTTAAACTACAACCCACAACTTGGGAATTACTGTGACCCCTGAAAAATGCATGTGCTATGTTTCCCTACGACCAGCACACACAGGAAGAAGTGTTCTGGGGTTGTGAGTGTGGGGAGGTTCCTCCAACAGACAGCAGCACCTGGGTTGTAATAGAATCCCTTCGCTTGACTTCCCAAAGTGTTTTCCTAGGCCTAGCAGTAAGCGATGGTGGGGGATGGGCTCTAAAGCCAAGTATTAGCGAGTGCATCTCTGTGGGTAGTGGAGGGTTTTAAACTACTTCCCCAACCTTGGAACACCTGTGCCCCATAAAGATGCGTGGAATCTGTTTCCCCACCTCCAGCACACACACGGAGACGTGCTCAGGTATCCTGATTGTGGGGAGGCTCCTCCAAATGACAGCAGCGCCTGGGTTCTAAAAGAATCCCTTAGCTTGTCTTCCCTGATGGCATGCCTATGTTGGAGAGTGGGGGAAAGTGGGGGTTTGGCTCTAAACCAAGTATAAGCGAGAGCCTATCCATGGGATGTGGGTTTTTAACCTACAACCCACAACCATGGAATAAATGTGCCCCCTGAAAGATGCTTTGACTGTTTCCCTACATCCAGCACACACATGAAGAAGTGTTCTGGTATTCTGAGTGTGGGGAAGTTCCTCAAACTGACAGCAGCACCTGGATTCTATTAGTATCACTTAGCTTCTGTTCCCTGAGTGTTCTTTTAGGCCAGGCCATGAGGGAAAGCTGGGGGTTGGGCTTGGAGGCCACGTAGCAGTGAGTGCCCCCTGATCCATTGAGGAAGTACTTAGAGGACTTCTCCCGAAACGGAACACCTTTTCCTGCATTCATCTGGGTGCAGTGGGGCTGCACATCTCTCCCACACCTAAGAATGTGTTCTGGAATTCTGAGTGCAGGGAAGTTCCTCCAACTGACAGCAGCGCCTGGGTTCTAATTGAATCCCTTTGCTTGTCTTCCCTGATGGAAAGCCTAGGCGGGAGTGCGGGGGAAAGTGTGGTTTGGGCTCCAAAACCAAGTATTTGCGATGACCTCTCTATGGTTTGTGGAGGTGTTTAAACTACATCCCTAACCTGGGAACACCTGTGCCCCCATAAAGATCCGTGGAGTCTGTTTCCACACCTCCAGCACACACACGAACACTTGCACAGTTATCCTGAGAGTGGGCAGCCTCCTCCAACTGAGAGCAGGGCCTTGGTTCTTATAAAATCGCTTAACATGTCTACCCTGTTTGGTTGAATGATACGGAGTGCTGGGGAAAGGGTGGGTTGGGCTCTAAATCCAAGTATTAGCGAGTGCTTCTCCATGGGATTTGGAGGTTATTAACCAAAAGCCCACAACATGGGAATACCTGTGCTCCTTGAAAAAAGCGTGGACTCTGTATCCCCACCACCAGAACACACATGAAGAAGTTTTCTGCTATCCTGAGTGTGGGCTGGCAATTTCAGGTGACAGAAGCGGCTGGGTTCTAATAGAATCCCTTAGCTGGTAATCCCTGAGTGTTTCCCTAGGACTGACTCTGAGAGAAACCTGGGGGTTGGGCTTTGAGGCCAAATAGTAGCGAGTGTCCCCGATGGACTGAGGAAGTATTTAGATGAATTCTCCATAAAGGGAAACACCTGAGCACCCATTCATCTGCGTGGAGGGGGGCTTCAAATCTCCCCACCACACAAGGTTGGGTTCCAGTATCCTGAGGGTGGGGTAGTTCCTCCAACTGACATCAGCATCTTGGTTTTAATAGAATCCCGTTGCTTGTCTTCCCTGATGGTTTGCCTAGGCCAGTGTGTGGTTGAAAGTGGGATTTGGGATCTAAAACTAAGTATTAGCGTGTGCCTCTCCATGGGTAGTGGAGATGTTTAAACTACAACCCACAACTTGGGAATTACTGTGACCCCTGAAAAATGCGTGTGCTATGTTTCCCCACGTCCAGCACACACAAGAAGAAGTGTTCTGGGGTTCTGAGTGTGGGGAGGTTCCTCCAACAGACAGCAGCACCTGGGTTGTAATAGAATCCCTTCGCTTGACTTCCCTAAGTGTTTTCCTAGGCCTAGCAGTAAGCGATGGTGGGGGATGGGCTCTAAAGCCAAGTATTAGCGAGTGCATCTCTGTGGGTAGTGGAGGGTTTTAAACTACTTCCCCAACCTTGGAACACCTGTGCCCCATAAAGATGCGTGCAATCTGTTTCCCCACCTCCAGCACACACACGGAGACGTGCTCAGGTATCCTGATTGTGGGGAGGCTCCTCCAAATGACAGCAGCGCCTGGGTTCCAAAAGAATCCCTTAGCTTGTCTTCCCTGATGGCATGGCTAGGCTGGAGAGTGGGGGAAAGTGGGGGTTGGGCTCTAAACCAAGTATAAGCGAGAGCCTATCCATGGGATGTGGGTTTTTAACCTACAACCCACAACCATGGAATAAATGTGCCCCCTGAAAGATGCTTTGACTGTTTCCCTACATCCAGCACACACACGAAGAAGTGTTCTGGTATTCTGAGCGTGGGGAATTTCCTCAAACTGACAGCAGCACCTGGATTCTATTAGTATCCCTTAGCTTCTGTTCCCTGAGTGTTCTTTTAGGCCAGGCCATGAGGGAAAGCTGGGGGTTGGGCTTGGAGGCCACGTAGCAGTGAGTGCCCCCTGATCCATTGAGGAAGTACTTAGAGGACTTCTCCCGAAACGGAACACCTTTTCCTGCATTCATCTGGGTGCAGTGGGGCTGCACATCTCTCCCACACCTAAGAATGTGTTCTGGAATTCTGAGTGCAGGGAAGTTCCTCCAACAGACAGCAGCGCCTGGGTTCTAATTGAATCCCTTTGCTTGTCTTCCCTGATGGAAAGCCTAGGCGGGAGTGCGGGGGAAAGTGTGGTTTGGGCTCCAAAACCAAGTATTTGCGATGACCTCTCTATGGTTTGTGGAGGTGTTTAAACTACATCCCTAACCTGGGAACACCTGTGCCCCCATAAAGATCCGTGGAGTCTGTTTCCACACCTCCAGCACACACACGAACACTTGCACAGTTATCCTGAGAGTGGGCAGCCTCCTCCAACTGAGAGCAGGGCCTTGGTTCTTATAAAATCGCTTAACATGTCTACCCTGTTTGGTTGAATGATACGGAGTGCTGGGGAAAGGGTGGGTTGGGCTCTAAATCCAAGTATTAGCGAGTGCTTCTCCATGGGATTTGGAGGTTATTAACCAAAAGCCCACAACATGGGAATACCTGTGCTCCTTGAAAAAAGCGTGGACTCTGTATCCCCACCACCAGAACACACATGAAGAAGTTTTCTGCTATCCTGAGTGTGGGCTGGCAATTTCAGGTGACAGAAGCGGCTGGGTTCTAATAGAATCCCTTAGCTGGTAATCCCTGAGTGTTTCCCTAGGACTGACTCTGAGAGAAACCTGGGGGTTGGGCTTTGAGGCCAAATAGTAGCGAGTGTCCCCGATGGAGTGAGGAAGTATTTAGATGAATTATCCATAAAGGGAAAAACCTGAGCACCCATTCATCTGCGTGGAGTGGGGCTTCAAATCTCCCCACCACACAAGGTTGGGTTCCAGTATCCTGAGGGTGGGGTAGTTCCTCCAACTGACATCAGCCTCTTGGTTTGAATAGAATCCCTTTGCTTGTCTTCCCTGATGGTTTGCCTAGGCCAGTGTGTGGTTGAAAGTGGGATTTGGGATCTAAAACTAAGTATTAGCGTGTGCCTCTCCATGGGTAGTGGAGATGTTTAAACTACAACCCACAACTTGGGAATTACTGTGACCCCTGAAAAATGCGTGTGCTCTGTTTCCCCACGTCCAGCACACACAGGAAGAAGTGTTCTGGGGTTCTGAGTGTGGGGAGGCTCCTCCAACAGACAGCAGCACCTGGGTTGTAATAGAATCCCTTCGCTTGACTTCCCTAAGGGTTTTCCTAGGCCTAGCAGTAAGCGATGGTGGGGGATGGGCTCTAAAGCCAAGTATTAGCGAGTGCATCTCTGTGGGTAGTGGAGGGTTTTAAACTACTTCCCCAACCTTGGAACACCTGTGCCCCATAAAGATGCGTGGAATCTGTTTCCCCACCTCCAGCACACACACGGAGACGTGCTCAGGTATCCTGATTGTGGGGAGGCTCCTTCAAATGACAGCAGCGCCTGGGTTCTAAAAGAATCCCTTAGCTTGTCTTCCCTGATGGCATGCCTAGGCTGGAGAGTGAGGGAAATTGGGGTTGGGCTCAAAACCAAGGATAAGCGAGAGCCTATCCATGGGATGTGGGTTTTTAACCTACAACCCACAACCATGGAATACATGTGCCCCCTGAAAGATGCTTTGACTGTTTCCCTACATCCAGCACACACACGAAGATGTGTTCTGGAATTCTGAGTGTGGGGAAGTTCCTCAAACTGACAGCAGCACCTTGATTCCATTAGTATCCCTTAGCTTCTGTTCCCTGAGTGTTCTTTTAGGCCAGGCCATTAGGGAAAGCTGGGGGTTGGGCTTGGAGGCCACGTAGCAGTGAGTGCCCCCTGATCCACTGAGGAAGTACTTAGAGGACTTCTCCCTAAACGGAACACCTTTTCCTCCATTCATCAGGCTGCAGTGGGGCTGCACATCTCTCCCACACCTAAGAATTTGTTCTGGAATTCTGAGTGCAGGGAAGTTCCTCCAACTGACAGCAGCGCCTGGGTTCTAATTGAATCCCTTTGCTTGTCTTCCCTGATGGAAAGCCTAGGCGGGAGTGCGGGGGAAAGTGTGGTTTGGGCTCCAAAACCAAGTATTTGCGATGACCTCTCTATGGTTTGTGGAGGTGTTTAAACTACATCCCTAACCTGGGAACACCTGTGCCCCCATAGAGATCCGTGGAGTCTGTTTCCACACCTCCAGCACACACACGAACACTTGCACAGTTATCCTGAGAGTGGGCAGCCTCCTCCAACTGAGAGCAGGGCCTTGGTTCTTATAAAATCGCTTAACTTGTCTACCCTGTTTGGTTGCCTGATATGGAGTGCTGGGGAAAGGGTGGGTTGGGCTCTAAATCCAAGTATTAGCGAGTGCTTCTCCATGGGATTTGGAGGTTATTAACCAAAAGCCCACAACATGGGAATACCTGTGCTCCTTGAAAAAAGCGTGGACTCTGTATCCCCACCACCAGAACACACATGAAGAAGTTTTCTGCTATCCTGAGTGTGGGCTGGCAATTTCAGGTGACAGAAGCGGCTGGGTTCTAATAGAATCCCTTAGCTTGTAATCCCTGAGTGTTTCCCTAGGACTGACTCTGAGAGAAACCTGGGGGTTGGGCTTTGAGGCCAAATAGTAGCGAGTGTCCCCGATGGACTGAGGAAGTATTTAGATGAATTCTCCATAAAGGGAAACACCTGAGCACCCATTCATCTGCGTGGAGTGGGGCTTCAAATCTCCCCACCACACAAGGTTGGGTTCCAGTATCCTGAGGGTGGGGTAGTTCCTCCAACTGACATCAGCATCTTGGTTTTAATAGAATCCCTTTGCTTGTCTTCCCTGATGGTTTGCCTAGGCCAGTGTGTGGTTGAAAGTGGGATTTGGGATCTAAAACTAAGTATTAGCGTGTGCCTCTCCATGGGTAGTGGAGATGTTTAAACTACAACCCACAACTTGGGAATTACTGTGACCCCTGAAAAATGCGTGTGCTATGTTTCCCCACGTCCAGCACACACAGGAAGAATTGTTCTGGGGTTGTGAGTGTGGGGAGGTTCCTCCAACAGACAGCAGCACCTGGGTTGTAATAGAATCCCTTCGCTTGACTTCCCTAAGTGTTTTCCTAGGCCTAGCAGTAAGCGATGGTGGGGGATGGGCTCTAAAGCCAAGTATTAGCGAGTGCATCTCTGTGGGTAGTGGAGGGTTTTAAACTACTTCCCCAACCTTGGAACACCTGTGCCCCATAAAATGCATGGAATCTGTTTCCCCACCTCCAGCACACACACGGAGACGTGCTCAGGTATCCTGATTGTGGGGAGGCTCCTCCAAATGACAGCAGCGCCTGGGTTCTAAAAGAATCCCTTAGCTTGTCTTCCCTGATGGCATGCCTAGGCTGGAGAGTGGGGGAAAGTGGGGGTTGGGCTCTTAACCAAGTATAAGCGAGAGCGTATGCATGGGATGTGTGTTTTTAACCTACAACCCACAACCATGGAATAAATGTGCCCCCTGAAAGATGCTTTGACTGTTTCCCTACATCCAGCACACACACGAAGATGTTTTCTGGTATTCTGAGTGTGGGGAAGTTCCTCAAACTGACAGCAGCACCTGGATTCTATTAGTATCCCTTAGCTTCTGTTCCCTGAGTGTTCTTTTAGGCCAGGCCATGAGGGAAAGCTGGGGGTTGTGCTTGGAGACCACGTAACAGTGAGTGCCCCCTGATCCATTGAGGAAGTACTTAGAGGACTTCTCCCTAAGGGGAACACCTTTTACTGCATTCATCTTGGTGCAGTGGGACTGCACATCTCTCCCACACCTAAGAATGTGTTCTGGAATTCTGAGTGCAGGGAAGTTCCTCCAACTGACAGCAGCGCCTGGGTTCTAATTGAATCCCTTTGCTTGTCTTCCCTGATGGAAAGCCTAGGCGGGAGTGCGGGGGAAACTGTGGTTTGGGCTCCAAAACCAAGTATTTGCGATGACCTCTCTATGGTTTGTGGCGGTGTTTAAACTACATCCCTAACCTGGGAACACCTGTGCCCCCATAAAGATCCGTGGAGTCTGTTTCCACACCTCCAGCACACACACGAACACTTGCACAGTTATCCTGAGAGTGGGCAGCCTCCTCCAACTGAGAGCAGGGCCTTGGTTCTTATAAAATCGCTTAACTTGTCTACCCTGTTTGGTTGCCTGATACGGAGTGCTGGGGAAAGGGTGGGTTGGGCTCTAAATCCAAGTATTAGCGAGTGCTTCTCCATGGGATTTGGAGGTTATTAACCAAAAACCCACAACATGGGAATACCTGTGCTCCTTGAAAAAAGCGTGGACTCTGTATCTCCACCACCAGAACACACATGAAGAAGTTTTCTGCTATCCTGAGTGTGGGCTGGCAATTTCAGGTGACAGAAGCGGCTGGGTTCTAATAGAATCCCTTAGCTTGTAATCCCTGAGTGTTTCCCTAGGACTGACTCTGAGAGAAACCTGGGGGTTGGGCTTTGAGGCCAAATAGTAGCGAGTGTCCCCGATGGACTGAGGAAGTATTTAGATGAATTCTCCATAAAGGGAAACACCTGAGCACCCATTCATCTGCGTGGAGGGGGGCTTCAAATCTCCCCACCACACAAGGTTGGGTTCCAGTATCCTGAGGGTGGGGTAGTTCCTCCAACTGACATCAGCATCTTGGTTTTAATAGAATCCCTTTGCTTGTCTTCCCTGATGGTTTGCCTAGGCCAGTGTGTGGTTGAAAGTGGGATTTGGGATCTAAAACTAAGTATTAGCGTGTGCCTCTCCATGGGTAGTGGAGATGTTTAAACTACAACCCACAACTTGGGAATTACTGTGACCCCTGAAAAATGCGTGTGCTATGTTTCCCCACGTCCAGCACACACAGGAAGAAGTGTTCTGGGGTTCTGAGTGTGGGGAGGTTCCTCCAACAGACAGCAGCACCTGGGTTGTAATAGAATCCCTTCGCTTGACTTCCCTAAGTGTTTTCCTAGGCCTAGCAGTAAGCGATGGTGGGGGATGGGCTCTAAAGCCAAGTATTAGCGAGTGCATCTCTGTGGGTAGTGGAGGGTTTTAAACTACTTCCCCAACCTTGGAACACCTGTGCCCCATAAAGATGCGTGGAATCTGTTTCCCCACCTCCAGCACACACACGGAGACGTGCTCAGGTATCCTGATTGTGGGGAGGCTCCTCCAAATGACAGCAGCGCCTGGGTTCTAAAAGAATCCCTTAGCTTGTCTTCCCTGATGGCATGGCTAGGCTGGAGAGTGGGGGAAATTGGGGGTTGGGCTCTAAACCAAGTATAAGCGAGAGCCTATCCATGGGATGTGGGTTTTTAACCTACAACCCACAACCATGGAATAAATGTGCCCCCTGAAAGATGCTTTGACTGTTTCCCTACATTCAGCACACACACGAAGAAGTGTTCTGGTATTCTGAGTGTGGGGAAGTTCCTCAAACTGACAGCAGCACCTGGATTCTATTAGTATCCCTTAGCTTCTGTTCCCTGAGTGTTCTTTTAAGCCAGGCCATGAGGGAAAGCTGGGGGTTGGGCTTGGAGGCCACGTAGCAGTGAGTGCCCCCTGATCCATTGAGGAAGTACTTAGAGGACTTCTCCCTAAAGGGAACACCTTTTCCTGCATTCATCTGGGTGCAGTGGGGCTGCACATCTCTCCCACACCTAAGAATGTGTTCTGGAATTCTGAGTGCAGGGAAGTTCCTCCAACTGACAGCAGCGCCTGGGTTCTAATTGAATCCCTTTGCTTGTCTTCCCTGATGGAAAGCCTAGGCGGGAGTGCGGGGGAAAGTGTGGTTTGGGCTCCAAAACCAAGTATTTGCGATGACCTCTCTATGGTTTGTGGAGGTGTTTAAACTACATCCCTAACCTGGGAACACCTGTGCCCCCATAAAGTTCCGTGGAGTCTGTTTCCACACCTCCAGCACACACGCGAACACTTGCACAGTTATCCTGAGAGTGGGCAGCCTCCTCCAACTGAGAGCAGGGCCTTGGTTCTTATAAAATCGCTTAACTTGTCTATGCTGTTTGGTTGCCTGATACGGAGTGCTGGGGAAAGGGTGGGTTGGGCTCTAAATCCAAGTATTAGCGAGTGCTTCTCCATGGGATTTGGAGGTTATTAACCAAAAGCCCACAACATGGGAATACCTGTGCTCCTTGAAAAAAGCGTGGACTCTGTATCCCCACCACCAGAACACACATGAAGAAGTTTTCTGCTATCCTGAGTGTGGGCTGGCAATTTCAGGTGACAGAAGCAGCTGGGTTCTAATAGAATCCCTTAGCTTGTAATCCCTGAGTGTTTTCCTAGGACTGACTCTGAGAGAAACCTGGGGGTTGGGCTTTGAGGCCAAATAGTAGCGAGTGTCCCCGATGGACTGAGGAAGTATTTAGATGAATTCTCCATAAAGGGAAACACCTGAGCACCCATTCATCTGCGTGGAATGGGGCTTCAAATCTCCCCACCACACAAGGTTGGGTTCCAGTATCCTGAGGGTGGGGTAGTTCCTCCAACTGACATCAGCGTCTTGGTTTGAATAGAATCCCTTTGCTTGTCTTCCCTGATGGTTTGCCTAGGCCAGTGTGTGGTTGAAAGTGGGATTTGGGATCTAAAACTAAGTATTAGCGTGTGCCTCTCCATGGGTAGTGGAGATGTTTAAACTACAACCCACAACTTGGGAATTACTGTGACCCCTGAAAAATGCGTGTGCTATGTTTCCCCACGTCCAGCACACACAGGAAGAAGTGTTCTGGGGTTCTGAGTGTGGGGAGGTTCCTCCAACTGACAGCAGCACCTGGGTTGTAATAGAATCCCTTCGCTTGACTTCCCTAATTGTTTTCCTAGGCCTAGCAGTAAGCGATGGTGGGGGATGGGCTCTAAAGCCAAGTATTAGCGAGTGCATCTCTGTGGGTAGTGGAGGGTTTTAAACTACTTCCCCAACCTTGGAACACCTGTGCCCCATAAAGATGCGTGGAATCTGTTTCCCCACCTCCAGCACACACACGGAGACGTGCTCAGGTATCCTGATTGTGGGGAGGCTCCTCCAAATGACAGCAGCGCCTGGGTTCTAAAAGAATCCCTTAGCTTGTCTTCCCTGATGGCATCCCTAGGCTGGAGAGTGGGGGAAAGTGGGGGTTGGGCTCTGAACCAAGGATAAGCGAGAGCCTATCCATGGGATGTGGGTTTTTAACCTACAACCCACAACCATGGAATAAATGTGCCCCCTGAAAGATGCTTTGACTGTTTCCCTACATGCAGCACACACACGAAGATGTGTTCTGGTATTCTGAGTGTGGGGAAGTTCCTCAAACTGACAGCAGCACCTGGATCCCATTAGTATTGCTTAGCTTCTGTTCCCTGAGTGTTCTCTTAGACCAGGCCATGAGGGAATGCTGGGGGTTGGGCTTGGAGGCCACGTAACAGTGAGTGCCCCCTGATCCATTGAGGAAGTACTTAGAGGACTTGTCCCTAAAGGGAACACCTTTTCCTGCATTCATCTGGGTGAAGTGGGGCTGCACAACTCTCCCACTCCTAAGAATGTGTTCTGGAATTCTGAGTGCAGGGAAGTTCCTCCAACTGACAGCAGCGCCTGGGTTCTAATTGAATCCCTTTGCTTGTCTTCCCTGATGGAAAGCCTAGGCGGGAGTGCGGGGGAAAGTGTGGTTTGGGCTCCGAAACCAAGTATTTTCGATGACCTCTCTATGGTTTGTGGAGGTGTCTAAACTACATCCCTAACCTGGGAACACCTGTGCCCCCATAAAGATCCGTGGAGTCTGTTTCCACACCTCCAGCACACACACGAACACTTGCACAGTTATCCTGAGAGTGGGCAGCCTCCTCCAACTGAGAGCAGGGCCTTGGTTCTTATAAAATCGGTTAACTTGTCTACGCTGTTTGGTTGCCTGATACGGAGTGCTGGGGAAAGGGTGGGTTGGGCTCTAAATCCAAGTATTAGCGAGTGCTTCTCCATGGGATTTGGAGGTTATTAACCAAAAGCCCACAACATGGGAATACCTGTGCTCCTTGAAAAAAGCGTGGACTCTGTATCCCCACCACCAGAACACACATGAAGAAGTTTTCTGCTATCCTGAGTGTGGGCTGGCAATTTCAGGTGACAGAAGCGGCTGGGTTCTAATAGAATCCCTTAGCTTGTAATCCCTGAGTGTTTCCCTAGGACTGACTCTGAGAGAAACCTGGGGGTTGGGCTTTGAGGCCAAATAGTAGCGAGTGTCCCCGATGGACTGAGGAAGTATTTAGATGAATTCTCCATAAAGGGAAACACCTGAGCACCCATTCATCTGCGTGGAGTGGGGCTTCAAATCTCCCCACCACACAAGGTTGGGTTCCAGTATCCTGAGGGTGGGGTAGTTCCTCCAACTGACATCAGCGTCTTGGTTTGAATAGAATCCCTTTGCTTGTCTTCCCTGATGGTTTGCCTAGGCCAGTGTGTGGTTGAAAGTGGGATTTGGGATCTAAAACTAAGTATTAGCGTGTGCCTCTCCATGGGTAGTGGAGATGTTTAAACTACAACCCACAAATTGGGAATTACTGTGACCCCTGAAAAATGCATGTGCTATGTTTCCCTACGACCAGCACACACAGGAAGAAGTGTTCTGGGGTTGTGAGTGTGGGGAGGTTCCTCCAACAGACAGCAGCACCTGGGTTGTAATAGAATCCCTTCGCTTGACTTCAATAAGTGTTTTCCTAGGCCTAGCAGTAAGCGATGGTGGGGGATGGGCTCTAAAGCCAAGTATTAGCGAGTGCATCTCTGTGGGTAGTGGAGGGTTTTAAACTACTTCCCCAACCTTGGAACACCTGTGCCCCATAAAGATGCGTGGAATCTGTTTCCCCACCTCCAGCACACACACGGAGACGTGCTCAGGTATCCTGATTGTGGGGAGGCTCCTCCAAATGACAGCAGCGCCTGGGTTCTAAAAGAATCCCTTAGCTTGTCTTCCCTGATGGCATCCCTAGGCTGGAGAGTGGGGGAAAGTGGGGGTTGGGCTCTGAACCAAGGATAAGCGAGAGCCTATCCATGGGATGTGGGTTTTTAACCTACAACCCACAACCATGGAATAAATGTGCCCCCTGAAAGATGCTTTGACTGTTTCCCTACATGCAGCACACACACGAAGATGTGTTCTGGTATTCTGAGTGTGGGGAAGTTCCTCAAACTGACAGCAGCACCTGGATCCCATTAGTATTGCTTAGCTTCTGTTCCCTGAGTGTTCTCTTAGACCAGGCCATGAGGGAATGCTGGGGGTTGGGCTTGGAGGCCACGTAACAGTGAGTGCCCCCTGATCCATTGAGGAAGTACTTAGAGGACTTGTCCCTAAAGGGAACACCTTTTCCTGCATTCATCTGGGTGAAGTGGGGCTGCACAACTCTCCCACTCCTAAGAATGTGTTCTGGAATTCTGAGTGCAGGGAAGTTCCTCCAACTGACAGCAGCGCCTGGGTTCTAATTGAATCCCTTTGCTTGTCTTCCCTGATGGAAAGCCTAGGCGGGAGTGCGGGGGAAAGTGTGGTTTGGGCTCCGAAACCAAGTATTTTCGATGACCTCTCTATGGTTTGTGGAGGTGTCTAAACTACATCCCTAACCTGGGAACACCTGTGCCCCCATAAAGATCCGTGGAGTCTGTTTCCACACCTCCAGCACACACACGAACACTTGCACAGTTATCCTGAGAGTGGGCAGCCTCCTCCAACTGAGAGCAGGGCCTTGGTTCTTATAAAATCGGTTAACTTGTCTACGCTGTTTGGTTGCCTGATACGGAGTGCTGGGGAAAGGGTGGGTTGGGCTCTAAATCCAAGTATTAGCGAGTGCTTCTCCATGGGATTTGGAGGTTATTAACCAAAAGCCCACAACATGGGAATACCTGTGCTCCTTGAAAAAAGCGTGGACTCTGTATCCCCACCACCAGAACACACATGAAGAAGTTTTCTGCTATCCTGAGTGTGGGCTGGCAATTTCAGGTGACAGAAGCGGCTGGGTTCTAATAGAATCCCTTAGCTTGTAATCCCTGAGTGTTTCCCTAGGACTGACTCTGAGAGAAACCTGGGGGTTGGGCTTTGAGGCCAAATAGTAGCGAGTGTCCCCGATGGACTGAGGAAGTATTTAGATGAATTCTCCATAAAGGGAAACACCTGAGCACCCATTCATCTGCGTGGAGTGGGGCTTCAAATCTCCCCACCACACAAGGTTGGGTTCCAGTATCCTGAGGGTGGGGTAGTTCCTCCAACTGACATCAGCGTCTTGGTTTGAATAGAATCCCTTTGCTTGTCTTCCCTGATGGTTTGCCTAGGCCAGTGTGTGGTTGAAAGTGGGATTTGGGATCTAAAACTAAGTATTAGCGTGTGCCTCTCCATGGGTAGTGGAGATGTTTAAACTACAACCCACAAATTGGGAATTACTGTGACCCCTGAAAAATGCATGTGCTATGTTTCCCTACGACCAGCACACACAGGAAGAAGTGTTCTGGGGTTGTGAGTGTGGGGAGGTTCCTCCAACAGACAGCAGCACCTGGGTTGTAATAGAATCCCTTCGCTTGACTTCAATAAGTGTTTTCCTAGGCCTAGCAGTAAGCGATGGTGGGGGATGGGCTCTAAAGCCAAGTATTAGCGAGTGCATCTCTGTGGGTAGTGGAGGGTTTTAAACTACTTCCCCAACCTTGGAACACCTGTGCCCCATAAAGATGCGTGGAATCTGTTTCCCCACCTCCAGCACACACACGGAGACGTGCTCAGGTATCCTGATTGTGGGGAGGCTCCTCCAAATGACAGCAGCGCCTGGGTTCTAAAAGAATCCCTTAGCTTGTCTTCCCTGATGGCATGCCTAGGCTGGAGAGTGGGGGAAAGTGGGGGTTTGGCTCTAAACCAAGTATAAGCGAGAGCCTATCCATGGGATGTGGGTTTTTAACCTACAACCGACAACCATGGAATAAATGTGCCCCCTGAAAGATGCTTTGACTGTTTCCCTACATCCAGCACACCCACGAAGATGTGTTCTTGTATTCTGAGTGTGGGGAAGTTCCTCAAACTGACAGCAGCACCTGGATTCTATTATTATCCCTTAGCTTCTGTTCCCTGTGTGTTCTTTTAGGCCAGGCCATGAGGGAAAGCTGGGGGTTGGGCTTGGAGGTCACGTAGCAGTGAGTGCCCCCTGATCCATTGAGGAAGTACTTAGAGGACTTCTCCCTAAAGGGAACACCTTTTCCTGCATTTATCTGGGTGCAGTGGGGCTGCACATCTCTCCCACACCTAAGAATGTGTTCTGGAATTCTGAGTGCAGGGAAGTTCCTCCAACTGACAGCAGCGCCTGGGTTCTAATTGAATCCCTTTGCTTGTCTTCCCTGATGGAAAGCCTAGGCGGGAGTGCGGGGGAAATTGTGGTTTGGGCTCCAAAACCAAGTATTTGCGATGACCTCTCTATGGTTTGTGGAGGTGTTTAAACTACATCCCTAACCTGGGAACACCTGTGCCCCCATAAAGATCCGTGGAGTCTGTTTCCACACCTCCAGCACACACACGAACACTTGCACAGTTATCCTGAGAGTGGGCAACCTCCTCCAACTGAGAGCAGGGCCTTTGTTCTTATAAAATCGCTTAACTTGTCTACCCTGTTTGGTTGCCTGATACGGAGTGCTGGGGAAAGGGTGGGTTGGGCTCTAAATCCAAGTATTAGCGAGTGCTTCTCCATGGGATTTGGAGGTTATTAACCAAAAGCCCACAACATGGGAATACCTGTGCTCCTTGAAAAAAGCGTGGACTCTGTATCCCCAAAACCAGAACACACATGAAGAAGTTTTCTGCTATCCTGAGTGTGGGCTGGCAATTTCAGGTGACAGAAGCAGCTGGGTTCAAATAGAATCCCTTAGCTTGTAATCCCTGAGTGTTTCCCTAGGACTGACTCTGAGAGAAACGTGGGGGTTGGGCTTTGAGGCCAAATAGTAGCGAGTGTCCCCGATGGACAGAGGAAGTATTTAGATGAATTCTCCATAAAGGGAAACACCTGAGCACCCATTCATCTGCGTGGAGTGGGGCTTCAAATCTCCCCACCACACAAGGTTGGGTTCCAGTATCCTGAGGGTGGGGTAGTTCCTCCAACTGACATCAGCGTCTTGGTTTGAATAGAATCCCTTTGCTTGTCTTCCCTGATGGTTTGCCTAGGCCAGTGTGTGGTTGAAAGTGGGATTTGGGATCTAAAACTAAGTATTAGCGTGTGCCTCTCCATGGGTAGTGGAGATGTTTAAACTACAACCCACAACTTGGGAATTACTGTGACCCCTGAAAAATGCGTGTGCTATGTTTCCCCACGTCCAGCACACACAGGAAGAAGTGTTCTGGGGTTCTGAGTGTGGGGAGGTTCCTCCAACTGACAGCAGCACCTGGGTTGTAATAGAATCCCTTCGCTTGACTTCCCTAATTGTTTTCCTAGGCCTAGCAGTAAGCGATGGTGGGGGATGGGCTCTAAAGCCAAATATTAGCGAGTGCATCTCTGTGGGTAGTGGAGGGTTTTAAACTACTTCCCCAACCTTGGAACACCTGTGCCCCATAAAGATGCGTGGAATCTGTTTCCCCACCTCCAGCACACACACGGAGACGTGCTCAGGTATCCTGATTGTGGGGAGGCTCCTCCAAATGACAGCAGCGCCTGGGTTCTAAAAGAATACCTTAGCTTGTCTTCCCTGATGGCATCCCTAGGCTGGAGAGTGGGGGAAAGTGGGGGTTGGGCTCTGAACCAAGGATAAGCGAGAGCCTATCCATGGGATGTGGGTTTTTAACCTACAACCCACAACCATGGAATAAATGTGCCCCCTGAAAGATGCTTTGACTGTTTCCCTACATGCAGCACACACACGAAGATGTGTTCTGGTATTCTGAGTGTGGGGAAGTTCCTCAAACTGACAGCAGCACCTGGATCCCATTAGTATTGCTTAGCTTCTGTTCCCTGAGTGTTCTCTTAGACCAGGCCATGAGGGAATGCTGGGGGTTAGGCTTGGAGGCCACGTAACAGTGAGTGCCCCCTGATCCATTGAGGAAGTACTTAGAGGACTTCTCCCTAAAGGGAACACCTTTTCCTGCATTCATCTTGGTGCAGTGGGACTGCACATCTCTCCCACACCTAAGAATGTGTTCTGGAATTCTGAGTGCAGGGAAGTTCCTCCAACTGACAGCAGCGCCTGGGTTCTAATTGAATCCCTTTGCTTGTCTTCCCTGATGGAAAGCCTAGGCGGGAGTGCGGGGGAAAGTGTGGTTTGGGCTCCAAAACCAAGTATTTGCGATGACCTCTCTATGGTTTGTGGCGGTGTTTAAACTACATCCCTAACCTGGGAACACCTGTGCCCCCATAAAGATCCGTGGAGTCTGTTTCCACACCTCCAGCACACACACGAACACTTGCACAGTTATCCTGAGAGTGGGCAGCCTCCTCCAACTGAGAGCAGGGCCTTGGTTCTTATAAAATCGCTTAACTTGTCTACCCTGTTTGGTTGCCTGATACGGAGTGCTGGGGAAAGGGTGGGTTGGGCTCTAAATCCAAGTATTAGCGAGTGCTTCTCCATGGGATTTGGAGGTTATTAACCAAAAACCCACAACATGGGAATACCTGTGCTCCTTGAAAAAAGCGTGGACTCTGTATCTCCACCACCAGAACACACATGAAGAAGTTTTCTGCTATCCTGAGTGTGGGCTGGCAATTTCAGGTGACAGAAGCGGCTGGGTTCTAATAGAATCCCTTAGCTTGTAATCCCTGAGTGTTTCCCTAGGACTGACTATGAGAGAAACCTGGGGGTTGGGCTTTGAGGCCAAATAGTAGCGAGTGTCCCCGATGGACTGAGGAAGTATTTAGATGAATTCTCCATAAAGGGAAACACCTGAGCACCCATTCATCTACGTGGAGGGGGGCTTCAAATCTCCCCACCACACAAGGTTGGGTTCCAGTATCCTGAGGGTGGGGTAGTTCCTCCAACTGACATCAGCATCTTGGTTTTAATAGAATCCCTTTGCTTGTCTTCCCTGATGGTTTGCCTAGGCCAGTGTGTGGTTGAAAGTGGGATTTGGGATCTAAAACTAAGTATTAGCGTGTGCCTCTCCATGGGTAGTGGAGATGTTTAAACTACAACCCACAACTTGGGAATTACTGTGACCCCTGAAAAATGCGTGTGCTATGTTTCCCCACGTCCAGCACACACAGGAAGAAGTGTTCTGGGGTTGTGAGTGTGGGGAGGTTCCTCCAACAGACAGCAGCACCTGGGTTGTAATAGAATCCCTTCGCTTGACTTCCCTAAGTGTTTTCCTAGGCCTAGCAGTAAGCGATGGTGGGGGATGGGCTCTAAAGCCAAGTATTAGCGAGTGCATCTCTGTGGGTAGTGGAGGGTTTTAAACTACTTCCCCAACCTTGGAACACCTGTGCCCCATAAAGATGCGTGGAATCTGTTTCCCCACCTCCAGCACACACACGGAGACGTGCTCAGGTATCCTGATTGTGGGGAGGCTCCTCCAAATGACAGCAGCGCCTGGGTTCTAAAAGAATACCTTAGCTTGTCTTCCCTGATGGCATCCCTAGGCTGGAGAGTGGGGGAAAGTGGGGGTTGGGCTCTGAACCAAGGATAAGCGAGAGCCTATCCATGGGATGTGGGTTTTTAACCTACAACCCACAACCATGGAATAAATGTGCCCCCTGAAAGATGCTTTGACTGTTTCCCTACATGCAGCACACACACGAAGATGTGTTCTGGTATTCTGAGTGTGGGGAAGTTCCTCAAACTGACAGCAGCACCTGGATCCCATTAGTATTGCTTAGCTTCTGTTCCCTGAGTGTTCTCTTAGACCAGGCCATGAGGGAATGCTGGGGGTTGGGCTTGGAGGCCACGTAACAGTGAGTGCCCCCTGATCCATTGAGGAAGTACTTAGAGGACTTCTCCCTAAAGGGAACACCTTTTCCTGCATTCATCTGGGTGAAGTGGGGCTGCACAACTCTCCCACTCCTAAGAATGTGTTCTGGAATTCTGAGTGCAGGGAAGTTCCTCCAACTGACAGCAGCGCCTGGGTTCTAATTGAATCCCTTTGCTTGTCTTCCCTGATGGAAAGCCTAGGCGGGAGTGCGGGGGAAAGTGTGGTTTGGGCTCCGAAACCAAGTATTTTCGATGACCTCTCTATGGTTTGTGGAGGTGTTTAAACTACATCCCTAACCTGGGAACACCTGTGCCCCCATAAAGATCCGTGGAGTCTGTTTCCACACCTCCAGCACACACACGAACACTTGCACAGTTATCCTGAGAGTGGGCAGCCTCCTCCAACTGAGAGCAGGGCCTTGGTTCTTATAAAATCGGTTAACTTGTCTACGCTGTTTGGTTGCCTGATACGGAGTGCTGGGGAAAGGGTGGGTTGGGCTCTAAATCCAAGTATTAGCGAGTGCTTCTCCATGGGATTTGGAGGTTATTAACCAAAAGCCCACAACATGGGAATACCTGTGCTCCTTGAAAAAAGCGTGGACTCTGTATCCCCACCACCAGAACACACATGAAGAAGTTTTCTGCTATCCTGAGTGTGGGCTGGCAATTTCAGGTGACAGAAGCGGCTGGGTTCTAATAGAATCCCTTAGCTTGTAATCCCTGAGTGTTTCCCTAGGACTGACTCTGAGAGAAACCTGGGGGTTGGGCTTTGAGGCCAAATAGTAGCGAGTGTCCCCGATGGACTGAGGAAGTATTTAGATGAATTCTCCATAAAGGGAAACACCTGAGCACCCATTCATCTGCGTGGAGTGGGGCTTCAAATCTCCCCACCACACAAGGTTGGGTTCCAGTATCCTGAGGGTGGGGTAGTTCCTCCAACTGACATCAGCGTCTTGGTTTGAATAGAATCCCTTTGCTTGTCTTCCCTGATGGTTTGCCTAGGCCAGTGTGTGGTTGAAAGTGGGATTTGGGATCTAAAACTAAGTATTAGCGTGTGCCTCTCCATGGGTAGTGGAGATGTTTAAACTACAACCCACAAATTGGGAATTACTGTGACCCCTGAAAAATGCATGTGCTATGTTTCCCTACGACCAGCACACACAGGAAGAAGTGTTCTGGGGTTGTGAGTGTGGGGAGGTTCCTCCAACAGACAGCAGCAACTGGGTTGTAATAGAATCCCTTCGCTTGACTTCAATAAGTGTTTTCCTAGGCCTAGCAGTAAGCGATGGTGGGGGATGGGCTCTAAAGCCAAGTATTAGCGAGTGCATCTCTGTGGGTAGTGGAGGGTTTTAAACTACTTCCCCAACCTTGGAACACCTGTGCCCCATAAAGATGCGTGGAATCTGTTTCCCCACCTCCAGCACACACACGGAGACGTGCTCAGGTATCCTGATTGTGGGGAGGCTCCTCCAAATGACAGCAGCGCCTGGGTTCTAAAAGAATCCCTTAGCTTGTCTTCCCTGATGGCATGCCTAGGCTGGAGAGTGGGGGAAAGTGGGGGTTTGGCTCTAAACCAAGTATAAGCGAGAGCCTATCCATGGGATGTGGGTTTTTAACCTACAACCGACAACCATGGAATAAATGTGCCCCCTGAAAGATGCTTTGACTGTTTCCCTACATCCAGCACACCCACGAAGATGTGTTCTTGTATTCTGAGTGTGGGGAAGTTCCTCAAACTGACAGCAGCACCTGGATTCTATTATTATCCCTTAGCTTCTGTTCCCTGTGTGTTCTTTTAGGCCAGGCCATGAGGGAAAGCTGGGGGTTGGGCTTGGAGGTCACGTAGCAGTGAGTGCCCCCTGATCCATTGAGGAAGTACTTAGAGGACTTCTCCCTAAAGGGAACACCTTTTCCTGCATTTATCTGGGTGCAGTGGGGCTGCACATCTCTCCCACACCTAAGAATGTGTTCTGGAATTCTGAGTGCAGGGAAGTTCCTCCAACTGACAGCAGCGCCTGGGTTCTAATTGAATCCCTTTGCTTGTCTTCCCTGATGGAAAGCCTAGGCGGGAGTGCGGGGGAAATTGTGGTTTGGGCTCCAAAACCAAGTATTTGCGATGACCTCTCTATGGTTTGTGGAGGTGTTTAAACTACATCCCTAACCTGGGAACACCTGTGCCCCCATAAAGATCCGTGGAGTCTGTTTCCACACCTCCAGCACACACACGAACACTTGCACAGTTATCCTGAGAGTGGGCAGCCTCCTCCAACTGAGAGCAGGGCCTTGGTTCTTATAAAATCGCTTAACTTGTCTACCCTGTTTGGTTGCCTGATACGGAGTGCTGGGGAAAGGGTGGGTTGGGCTCTAAATCCAAGTATTAGCGAGTGCTTCTCCATGGGATTTGGAGGTTATTAACCAAAAGCCCACAACTTGGGAATACCTGTGCTCCTTGAAAAAAGCGTGGACTCTGTATCCCCACCACCAGAACACACATGAAAAAGTATTCTGCTATCCTGAGTGTGGGCTGGCAATTTCAGGTGACAGAAGCGGCTGGGTTCTAATAGAATCCCTTAGCTTGTAATCCCTGAGTGTTTCCCTAGGACTGACTCTGAGAGAAACGTGGGGGTTGGGCTTTGAGGCCAAATAGTAGCGAGTGTCCCCGATGGACTGAGGAAGTATTTAGATGAATTCTCCATAAAGGGAAACACCTGAGCACCCATTCATCTGCGTGGAGTGGGGCTTCAAATCTCCCCACCACACAAGGTTGGGTTCCAGTATCCTGAGGGTGGGGTAGTTCCTCCAACTGACATCAGCGTCTTGGTTTGAATAGAATCCCTTTGCTTGTTTTCCCTGATGGTTTGCCTAGGCCAGTGTGTGGTTGAAAGTGGGATTTGGGATCTAAAACTAAGTATTAGCGTGTGCCCCTCCATGGGTAGTGGAGATGTTTAAACTACAACCCACAACTTGGGAATTACTGTGACCCCTGAAAAATGCGTGTGCTATGTTTCCCCACGTCCAGCACACACAGGAAGAAGTGTTCTGGGTTTCTGAGAGTGGGGAGGTTCCTCCAACAGACAGCAGCACCTGGGTTGTAATAGAATCCCTTCGCTTGACTTCCCTAAGTGTTTTCCTAGGCCTAGCAGTAAGCGATGGTGGGGTATGGGCTCTAAAGCCAAGTATTAGCGAGTGGATCTCTGTGGGTAGTGGAGGGTTTTAAACTACTTCCCCAACCTTGGAACACCTGTGCCCCATAAAGATGCGTGGAATCTGTTTCTCCAACCCCAGCACACACACGGAGACGTGCTCAGGTATCCTGATTGTGGCGAGGCTCCTCCAAATGACAGCAGCGCCTGGGTTCTAAAAGAATCCCTTAGCTTGTCTTCCCTGATGGCATGCCTAGGCTGGAGAGTGGGGGAAAGTGGGGGTTGGGCTCTAAACCAAGTATAAGCGAGAGCCTGTCCATGGGATGTGGGTTTTTAACCTACAACCCACAACCATGGAATAAATGTGCCCCCTGAAAGATGCTTTGACTCTTTCCCTACATCCAGCAAACACACGAAGATGTGTTCTGGTATTCTGAGTGTGGGGAAGTTCCTCAAACTGACAGCAGCACCTGGATTCTATTAGTATCCCTTAGCTTCTGTTCCCTGAGTGTTCTCTTAGAACAGGAAATGAGGGAAAGCTGGGGGTTGGGCTTGGAGGCCACGTAGCAGTGAGTGACCCCTGACCCATTGAGGAAGTACTTAGAGGACTTCTCCCTAAACGGAACACCTTTTCCTGCATTCATCTGGGTGCAGTGGGGCTGCACATCTCTCCCACATCTAAGAATGTGTTCTGGAATTCTGAGTGCAGGGAAGTTCCTCCAACTGACAGCAGCGCCTGGGTTCTAATTGAATCCCTTTGCTTGTCTTCCCTGATGGAATGCGTAGGCGGGAGTGCGGGGGAATGTGTGGTTTGGGCTCCAAAACCAAGTATTTGCGATGACCTCTCTATGGTTTGTGGAGGTATTTAAACTACATCCCTAACCTGGGAACACCTGTGCCCCCATAAAGATCCGTGGAGTCTGTTTCCACACCTCCAGCACACACACGAACACTTGCACAGTTATCCTGAGAGTGGGCAGCCTCCTCCAACTGAGAGCAGGGCCTTGGTTCTTATAAAATCGCTTAACTTGTCTACCCTGTTTGGTTGCCTGATACGGAGTGCTGGGGAAAGGGTGGGTTGGGCTCTAAATCCAAGTATTAGCGAGTGCTTCTCCATGGGATTTGGAGGTTATTAACCAAAAGCCCACAACATGGGAATACCTGTGCTCCTTGAAAAAAGCGTGGACTCTGTATCCCCACCACCAGAACACACATGAAGAAGTTTTCTGCTATCCTGAGTGTGGGCTGGCAATTTCAGGTGACAGAAGCGGCTGGGTTCTAATAGAATCCCTTAGCTTGTAATCCCTGAGTGTTTCCCTAGGACTGACTCTGAGAGAAACCTGGGGGTTGGGCTTTGAGGCCAAATAGTAGCGAGTGTCCCCGATGGACTGATGAAGTATTTAGATGAATTCTCCATAAAGGGAAACACCTGAGCACCCATTCATCTGCGTGGAGTGGGGCTTCAAATCTCCCCACCACACAAGGTTGGGTTCCAGTATCCTGAGGGTGGGGTAGTTCCTCCAACTGACATCAGCTTCTTGGTTTGAATAGAATCCCTTTGCTTGTCTTCCCTGATGGTTTGCCTAGGCCAGTGTGTGGTTGAAAGTGGGATTTGGGATCTAAAACTAAGTATTAGCGTGTGCCTCTCCATGGGTAGTGGAGATGTTTAAACTACAACCCACAACTTGGGAATTACTGTGACCCCTGAAAAATGCGTGTGCTATGTTTCCCCACGTCCAGCACACACAGGAAGAAGTGTTCTGGGGTTCTGAGTGTGGGGAGGTTCCTCCAACAGACAGCAGCACCTGGGTTGTAATAGAATCCCTTCGCTTGACTTCCCTAAGTGTTTTCCTAGGCCTAGCAGTAAGCGATGGTGGGGGATGGGCTCTAAAGCCAAGTATTAGCGAGTGCATCTCTGTGGGTAGTGGAGGGTTTTAAACTACTTCCCCAACCTTGGAACACCTGTGCCCCATAAAGATGCGTGGAATCTGTTTCCCCACCTCCAGCACACACACGGAGACGTGCTCAGGTATCCTGATGGTGGGGAGGCTCCTCCAAATGACAGCAGCGCCTGGGTTCTAAAAGAATCCCTTAGCTTGTCTTCCCTGATGGCATGCCTAGGCTGGAGAGTGGGGGAAAGTGGGGGTTGGGCTCTAAACCAAGTATAAGCGAGAGCCTATCCATGGGATGTGGGTTTTTAACCTACAACCCACAACCATGGAATAAATGTGCCCCCTGAAAGATGCTTTGACTGTTTCCCTACATCCAGCACACACACGAGGATGTGTTCTGGTATTCTGAGTGTGGGGAAGTTCCTCAAACTGACAGCAGCACCTGAATTCTATTAGTATCCCTTAGCTTTTGTTCACTGAGTGTTCTCTAAGACCAGGCCATGAGGGAAAGCTGGGGGTTGGGCTTGGAGGCCACGTAGCAGTGAGTGCCCCCTGATCCATTGAGGAGGTACTTAGAGGACTTCTCCCTAAAGGGAACACCTTTTCCTGCATTCATCTGGGTGCAGTGGGGCTGCACATCTCTCCCACACCTAAGAATGTGTTCTGGAATTCTGAGTGCAGGGAAGTTCCTCCAACTGACAGCAGCGCCTGGGTTCTAATTGAATTCCTTTGCTTGTCTTCCCTGATGGAAAGCCTAGGCGGGAGTGCGGGGGAAAGTGTGGTTTGGGCTCCAAAACCACGTATTTGCGATGACCTCTCTATGGTTTGTGGAGGTGTTTAAACTACATCCCTAACCTGGGAACACCTGTGCCCCCATAAAGATCCGTGGAGTCTGTTTCCACACCTCCAGCACACACACGAACACTTGCACAGTTATCCTGAGAGTGGGCAGCCTCCTCCAACTGAGAGCAGGGCCTTGCTTCTTATAAAATCGCTTAACTTGTCTACCCTGTTTGGTTGCCTGATACGGAGTGCTGGGGAAAGGGTGGGTTGGGCTCTAAATCCAAGTATAAGCGAGTGCTTCTCCATGGGATTTGGAGGGTATTAAACAAAACCCCACAACATGGGAATACCTGTGCTCCTTGAAAAAAGCGTGGACTCTGTATCCCCACCACCAGAACACACTTGAAGGAGTTTTCTGCTATCCTGAGTGTGGGCTGGCAATTTCAGGTGACAGAAGCGGCTGGGTTCTAATAGAATCCCTTAGCTTGTAATCCCTGAGTGTTTCCCTAGGACTGACTCTGAGAGAAACCTGGGGGTTGGGCTTTGAGGCCAAATAGTAGCGAGTGTCCCCGATGGACTGAGGAAGTATTTAGATGAATTCTCCATAAAGGGAAACACCTGAGCACCCATTCATCTGCGTGGAGTGGGGCTTCAAATCTCCCCACCACACAAGGTTGGGTTCCAGTATCCTGAGGGTGGGGTAGTTCCTCCAACTGACATCAGCATCTTGGTTTCAATAGAATCCCTTTCCTTATCTTCCCTGATGCTTTGCCTAGGCCAGTGTGTGGTTGAAAGTGGGATTTGGGATCTAAAACTAAGTAATAGCGTGTGCCTCTCCATGGGTAGTGGAGATGTTTAAACTACAACCCACAACTTGGGAATTACTGTGACCCCTGAAAAATGCGTGTGCTATGTTTCCCCACATCCAGCACACACAGGAAGAAGTTTTCTGGGGTTCTGAGAGTGGGGAGGTTCCTCCAGCAGACAGCAGCACCTGGGTTTTAATAGAATCCCTTAGCTTGACTTCCCTAAGTGTTTTCCTAGGCCTAGCAGTAAGCGATGGTGGGGGATGGGCTCTAAAGCCAAGTATTAGCGAGTGCATCTCTGTGGGTAGTGGAGGGTTTTAAACTACTTCCCCAACCTTGGAACAACTGTGCCCCATAAAGATGCGTGGAATCTGTTTCTCCACCTCCAGCACACACACGGAGACGTGCTCAGGTATCCTGATTGTGGGGAGGTTCCTCCAAATGACAGCAATGCCTGGGTTCTAAAGAATCCCTTAGCTTGTGTTCCCTGATGGCATGCCTAGGCTGGAGAGTGGGGGAATGTGGGTGTTGGGCTCTAAACCAAGTATAAGCGAGAGCCTATCCATGGGATGTGAGTTTTTAACCTACAACCCACAACCATGGAATAAATGTGCCCCCTGAAAGATGCTTTGACTGTTTCCCTACATCCAGCACACACACGAAGATTTGTTCTGGTATTCTGAGTGTGGGGAAGTTCCTCAAACTGACAGCAGCACCTGGATTCTATTAGTATCCCTTAGCTTCTGTTCCCTGAGTGTTCTTTTAGGCCAGGCCATGAGGGAAAGCTGGGGGTTGGGCTTGGAGGCCACGTAGCAGTGAGTGCCCCCTGATCCATTGAGGAGGTACTTAGAGGACTTCTCCCTAAACGGAACACCTTTTCCTGCATTCATCTGGGTGCAGTGGGGCTGCACATCTCTCCCACACCTAAGAATGTGTTCTGGAATTCTGAGTGCAGGGAAGTTCCTCCAACTGACAGCAGCGCCTGGGTTCTAATTGAATTCCTTTGCTTGTCTTCCCTGATGGAAAGCCTAGGCGGGAGTGCGGGGGAAAGTGTGGTTTGGGCTCCAAAACCACGTATTTGCGATGACCTCTCTATGGTTTGTGGAGGTGTTTAAACTACATCCCTAACCTGGGAACACCTGTGCCCCCATAAAGATCCGTGGAGTCTGTTTCCACACCTCCAGCACACACACGAACACTTGCACAGTTATCCTGAGAGTGGGCAGCCTCCTCCAACTGAGAGCAGGGCCTTGGTTCTTATAAAATCGCTTAACTTGTCTACCCTGTTTGTTTGCCTGATACGGAGTGCTGGGGAAAGGGTGGGTTGGGCTCTAAATCCAAGTATAAGCGAGTGCTTCTCCATGGGATTTGGAGGGTATTAAACAAAACCCCACAACATGGGAATACCTGTGCTCCTTGAAAAAAGCGTGGACTCTGTATCCCCACCACCAGAACACACTTGAAGGAGTTTTCTGCTATCCTGAGTGTGGGCTGGCAATTTCAGGTGACAGAAGCGGCTGGGTTCTAATAGAATCCCTTAGCTTGTAATCCCTGAGTGTTTCCCTAGGACTGACTCTGAGAGAAACCTGGGGGTTGGGCTTTGAGGCCAAATAGTAGCGAGTGTCCCCGATGGACTGAGGAAGTATTTAGATGAATTCTCCATAAAGGGAAACACCTGAGCTCCCATTCATCTGCGTGGAGTGGGGCTTCAAATCTCCCCACCACACAAGGTTGGGTTCCAGTATCCTGAGGGTGGGGTAGTTCCTCCAACTGACATCAGCATCTTGGTTTTAATAGAATCCCTTTCTTTATCTTCCCTGATGGTTTGCCTAGGCCAGTGTGTGGTTGAAAGTGGGATTTGGGATCTAAAACTAAGTATTAGCGTGTGCCTCTCCATGGGTAGTGGAGATGTTTAAACTACAACCCACAACTTGGGAATTACTGTGACCCCTGAAAAATGCGTGTGCTATGTTTCCCCACGTCCAGCACACACAGGAAGAAGTGTTCTGGGGTTCTGAGTGTGGGGAGGTTCCTCCAACAGACAGCAGCACCTGGGTTGTAATAGAATCCCTTCGCTTGACTTCCCTAAGTGTTTTCCTAGGCCTAGCAGTAAGCGATGGTGGGGGATGGGCTCTAAAGCCAAGTATTAGCGAGTGCATCTCTGTGGGTAGTGGAGGGTTTTAAACTACTTCCCCAACCTTGGAACAACTGTGCCCCATAAAGATGCGTGGAATCTGTTTCCCCACATCCAGCACACACACGGAGACGTGCTCAGGTATCCTGATTGTGGGGAGGCTCCTCCAAATGACAGCAGCGCCTGGGTACTAAAAGAATCCCTTAGCTTGTCTTCCCTGATGGCATGCCTAGGCTGGAGAGTGGGGGAAAGTGCGGGTTGGGCTCTAAACCAAGTATAAGCGAGAGCCTATCCATGGGATGTGAGTTTTTAACCTACAACCCACAACCATGGAATAAATGTGCCCCCTGAAAGATGCTTTGACTCTTTCCCTAAATCCAGCACACACACGAAGATTTGTTCTGGTATTCTGAGTGTGGGGAAGTTCCTCAAACTGACAGCAGCACCTGGATTCTATTAGTATCCCTTAGCTTCTGTTCCCTGAGTGTTCTCTTAGACCAGGCAATGAGGGAAAGCTGGGGGTTGGGCTTGGAGGCCACGTAGCAGTGAGTGCCCCCTGATCCATTGAGGAAGTACTTAGAGGACTTCTCCCTAAACGGAACACCTTTTCCTGCATTCATCTGGGTGCAGTGGGGCTGCACATCTCTCCCACACCGAAGAATGTGTTCTGGAATTCTGAGTGCAGGGAAGTTCCTCCAACTGACAGCAGCGCCTGGGTTCTAATTGAATTCCTTTGCTTGTCTTCCCTGATGGAAAGCCTAGGCGGGAGTGCGGGGGAAAGTGTGGTTTGGGCTCCAAAACCAAGTATTTGCGATGACCTCTCTATGGTTTGTGGAGGTGTTTAAACTACATCCCTAACCTGGGAACACCTGTGCCCCCATAAAGATCCGTGGAGTCTGTTTCCACACCTCCAGCACACACACGAACACTTGCACAGTTATCCTGAGAGTGGGCAGCCTCCTCCAACTGAGAGCAGGGCCTTGGTTCTTATAAAATCGCTTAACTTGTCTACCCTGTTTGGTTGCCTGATACGGAGTGCTGGGGAAAGGGTGGGTTGGGCTCTAAATCCAAGTATTAGCGAGTGCTTCTCCATGGGATTTGGAGGTTATTAACCAAAAGCCCACAACATGGGAATACCTGTGCTCCTTGAAAAAAGCGTGGACTCTGTATCCCCACCACCAGAACACACATGAAGAAGTTTTCTGCTATCCTGAGTGTGGGCTGGCAATTTCAGGTGACAGAAGCGGCTGGGTTCTAATAGAATCCCTTAGCTTGTAATCCCTGAGTGTTTCCCTAGGACTGACTCTGAGAGAAACCTGGGGGTTGGGCTTTGAGGCCAAATAGTAGCGAGTGTCCCCGATGGAGTGAGGAAATATTTAGATGAATTAACCATAAAGGGAAAAACCTGAGCACCCATTCATCTGCGTGGAGTGGGGCTTCAAATCTCCCCACCACACAATGTTGGGTTCCAGTATCCTGAGGTTGGGGTAGTTCCTCCAACTGACATCAGCGTCTTGGTTTGAATAGAATCCCTTTGCTTGTCTTCCCTGATGGTTTGCCTAGGCCAGTGTGTGGTTGAAAGTGGGATTTGGGATCTAAAACTAAGTATTAGCGTGTGCCTCTCCATGGGTAGTGGAGATGTTTAAACTACAACCCACAACTTGGGAATTACTGTGACCCCTGAGAAATGCGTGTGCTATGTTTCCCCACGTCCAGCACACACAGGAAGAAGTGTTCTGGGGTTCTGAGTGTGGGGAGGTTCCTCCAACAGACAGCAGCACCTGGGTTGTAATAGAATCCCTTCGCTTGACTTCCCTAAGTGTTTTCCTAGGCCTAGCAGTAAGCGATGGTGGGGGATGGGCTCTAAAGCCAAGTATTAGCGAGTGCATCTCTGTGGGTAGTGGAGGGTTTTAAATTACTTCCCCAACCTTGGAACACCTGTGCCCCATAAAGATGCGTGGAATCTGTTTCCCCACCTCCAGCACACACACGGAGACGTGCTCAGGTATCCTAATTGTGGGGAGGCTCCTCCAAATGACAGCAGCGCCTGGGTTCTAAAAGAATCCCTTAGCTTGTCTTCCCTGATGGCATGGCTAGGCTGGAGAGTGTGGGAAAGTGGGGGTTGGGCTCTAAACAAAGTATAAGCGAGAGCCTATCCATGGGATGTGGGTTTTTAACCTACAACCCACAACCATGGAATAAATGTGCCCCCTGAAAGATGCTTTGACTGTTTCCCTACATCCAGCACACACACGAAGAAGTGTTCTGGTATTCTGAGTGTGGGGAAGTTCCTCAAACTGACAGCAGCACCTGGATTCTATTAGTATCCCTTAGCTTCTGTACCCTGAGTGTTCTCTTGGACCAGGCCATGAGGGAAAGCTGGGGGTTGGGCTTGGAGGCCACGTAGCAGTGAGTGCCCCCTGATCCATTGAGGAAGTACTTAGAGGACTTCTCCCTAAAGGGAACACCTTTTCCTGCATTCATCTGGGTGCAGTGGGGCTGCACAACTCTCCCACACCTTAGAATGTGTTCTGGAATTCTGAGTGCAGGGAAGTTCCTCCAACTGACAGCAGCGCCTGGGTTCTAATTGAATCCCTTTGCTTGTCTTCCCTGATGGAAAGCCTAGGCGGGAGTGCGGGGGAAAGTGTGGTTTGGGCTCCAAAACCAAGTATTTGCGATGACCTCTCTATGGTTTGTGGAGGTGTTTAAACTACATCCCTAACCTGGGAACACCTGTGCCCCCATAAAGATCCGTGGAGTCTGTTTCCACACCTCCAGCACACACACGAACACTTGCACAGTTATCCTGAGAGTGGGCAGCCTCCTCCAACTGAGAGCAGGGCCTTCGTTCTTATAAAATCGCTTAACTTGTCTACCCTGTTTGGTTGCCTGATACGGATTGCTGGGGAAAGGGTGGGTTGGGCTCTAAATCCAAGTATTAGCGAGTGCTTCTCCATGGGATTTGGAGGTTATTAACCAAAAGCCCATAACATGGGAATACCTGTGCTCCTTGAAAAAAGCGTGGACTCTGTATCCCCACCACCAGAACACACATGAAGAAGTTTTCTGCTATCCTGAGTGTGGGCTGGCAATTTCAGGTGACAGAAGCGGCTGGGTTCTAATAGAATCCCTTAGCTTGTAATCCCTGAGTGTTTCCCTAGGACTGACTCTGAGAGAAACCTGGGGGTTGGGCTTTGAGGCCATATAGTAGCGAGTGTCCCTGATGGACTGAGGAAGTATTTAGATGAATTCTCCATAAAGGGAAACACCTGAGCACCCAATCATCTGCGTGGAATGGGACTTCAAATCTCCCCACCACACAAGGTTGGGTTCCAGTATCCTGAGGGTGGGGTAGTTCCTCCAACTGACATCAGCGTCTTGGTTTGAATAGAATCCCTTTGCTTGTCTTCCCTGATGGTTTGCCTAGGCCAGTGTGTGGTTGAAAGTGGGATTTGGGATCTAAAACTAAGTATTAGCGTGTGCCTCTCCATGGGTAGTGGAGATGTTTAAACTACAACCCACAACTTGGGAATTACTGTGACCCCTGAAAAATGCGTGTGCTATGTTTCCCCACGTCCAGCACACACAGGAAGAAGTGTTCTGGGGTTCTGAGTGTGGGGAGGTTCCTCCAACAGACAGCAGCACCTGGGATGTAATAGAATCCCTTAGCTTGACTTCCCTAAGTGTTTTCCTAGGCCTAGCAGTAAGCGATGGTGGGGGATGGGCTCTAAAGCCAAGTATTAGCGAGTGCATCTCTGTGGGTAGTGGAGGGTTTTAAACTACTTCCCCAACCTTGGAACACCTGTGCCCCATAAAGATGCGTGGAATCTGTTTCTCCACCTCCAGCACACACACGGAGACGTGCTCAGGTATCCTGATTGTGGGGAGGCTCCTCCAAATGACAGCAGCGCCTGGGTTCTAAAGAATCCCTTAGCTTGTCTTCCCTGATGGCATTCCTAGGGTGGAGAGTGGGGGAATGTAGGTGTTGGGCTCTAAACCAAGTATAAGCGAGAGCCTATCCTTGGGATGTGAGTTTTTAACCTACAACCCACAACCATGGAATAAATGTGCCCCCTGAAAGATGCTTTGAATCTTTCCCTAAATCCAGCACACACACGAAGATTTGTTCTGGTATTCTGAGTGTGGGGAAGTTCCTCAAACTGACAGCAGCACCTGGATTCTATTAGTATCCCTTAGCTTCTGTTCCCTGAGTGTTCTCTTAGACCAGGCAATGAGGGAAAGCTGGGGGTTGGGCTTGGAGGCCACGTAGCAGTGAGTGCCCCCTGATCCATTGAGGAAGTACTTAGAGGACTTCTCCCTAAACGGAACACCTTTTCCTGCATTCATCTGGGTGCAGTGGGGCTGCACATCTCTCCCACACCGAAGAATGTGTTCTGGAATTCTGAGTGCAGGGAAGTTCCTCCAACTGACAGCAGCGCCTGGGTTCTAATTGAATTCCTTTGCTTGTCTTCCCTGATGGAAAGCCTAGGCGGGAGTGCGGGGGAAAGTGTGGTTTGGGCTCCAAAACCAAGTATTTGCGATGACCTCTCTATGGTTTGTGGAGGTGTTTAAACTACATCCCTAACCTGGGAACACCTGTGCCCCCATAAAGATCCGTGGAGTCTGTTTCCACACCTCCAGCACACACACGAACACTTGCACAGTTATCCTGAGAGTGGGCAGCCTCCTCCAACTGAGAGCAGGGCCTTGGTTCTTATAAAATCGCTTAACTTGTCTACCCTGTTTGGTTGCCTGATACGGAGTGCTGGGGAAAGGGTGGGTTGGGCTCTAAATCCAAGTATTAGCGAGTGCTTCTCCATGGGATTTGGAGGTTATTAACCAAAAGCCCACAACATGGGAATACCTGTGCTCCTTGAAAAAAGCGTGGACTCTGTATCCCCACCACCAGAACACACATGAAGAAGTTTTCTGCTATCCTGAGTGTGGGCTGGCAATTTCAGGTGACAGAAGCGGCTGGGTTCTAATAGAATCCCTTAGCTTGTAATCCCTGAGTGTTTCCCTAGGACTGACTCTGAGAGAAACCTGGGGGTTGGGCTTTGAGGCCAAATAGTAGCGAGTGTCCCCGATGGAGTGAGGAAATATTTAGATGAATTAACCATAAAGGGAAAAACCTGAGCACCCATTCATCTGCGTGGAGTGGGGCTTCAAATCTCCCCACCACACAATGTTGGGTTCCAGTATCCTGAGGGTGGGGTAGTTCCTCCAACTGACATCAGCGTCTTGGTTTGAATAGAATCCCTTTGCTTGTCTTCCCTGATGGTTTGCCTAGGCCAGTGTGTGGTTGAAAGTGGGATTTGGGATCTAAAACTAAGTATTAGCGTGTGCCTCTCCATGGGTAGTGGAGATGTTTAAACTACAACCCACAACTTGGGAATTACTGTGACCCCTGAAAAATGCGTGTGCTATGTTTCCCCACGTCCAGCACACACAGGAAGAAGTGTTCTGGGGTTCTGAGTGTGGGGAGGTTCCTCCAACAGACAGCAGCACCTGGGTTGTAATACAATCCCTTAGCTTGACTTCCCTAAGTGTTTTCCTAGGCCTAGCTGTAAGCGATGGTGGGGGATGGGCTCTAAAGCCAAGTATTAGCGAGTGCATCTCTGTGGGGAGTGGAGGGTTTTAAACTACTTCCCCAACCTTGGAACACCTGTGCCCCATAAAGATGCGTGGAATCTGTTTCCCCACCTCCAGCACACACACGGAGACGTGCTCAGGTATCCTGATTGTAGGGAGGCTCCTCCAAATGACAGCAGCGCCTGGGTTCTAAATAGAATCCCTTAGCTTGTCTTCCCTGATGGCATGGCTAGGCTGGAGAGTGGGGGAAAGTGGGGGTTGGGCTCTAAACCAAGTATAAGCGAGAGCCTATCCATGGGATGTGGGTTTTTAACCTACAACCCACAACCATGGAATAAATATGCCCCCTGAAAGATTCTTTGACTGTTTCCCTACATCCAGCACACACACGAAGAAGTGTTCTGGTATTCTGAGTTTGGGGAAGTTCCTCAAACTTACAGCAGCACCTGGATTCTATTAGTATCCCTTAGCTTCTGTTCCCTGAGTGTTCTCTTGGACCAGGCCATGAGGGAAAGCTGGGGGTTGGGCTTGGAGGCCACGTAGCAGTGAGTGCCCCCTGATCCATTGAGGAAGTACTTAGAGGACTTCTCCCTAAAGGGAACACCTTTTCCTGCATTCATCTGGGTGCAGTGGGGCTGCACATCTTTCCCACACCTTAGAATGTGTTCTGGAATTCTGAGTGCAGGGAAGTTCCTCCAACTGACAGCAGCGCCTGGGTTCTAATTGAATCCCTTTGCTTGTCTTCCCTGATGGAAAGCCTAGGCGGGAGTGCGGGGGAAAGTGTGGTTTGGGCTCCAAAACCAAGTATTGGCGATGACCTCTCTATGGTTTGTGGAGGTGTTTAAACTACATCCCTAACCTGGGAACACCTGTGCCCCCATAAAGATCCGTGGAGTCTGTTTCCACACCTCCAGCACACACACGAACACTTGCACAGTTATCCTGAGAGTGGGCAGCCTCCTCCAACTGAGAGCAGGGCCTTGGTTCTTATAAAATCGCTTAACTTGTCTACCCTGTTTGGTTGCCTGATACGGAGTGCTGGGGAAAGGGTGGGTTGGGCTCTAAATCCAAGTATTAGAGAGTGCTTCTCCATGGGATTTGGAGGTTATTAACCAAAAGCCCACAACATGGGAATACCTGTGCTCCTTGAAAAAAGCGTGGACTCTGTATCCCCACCACCAGAACACACATGAAGAAGTTTTCTGCTATCCTGAGTGTGGGCTGGCAATTTCAGGTGACAGAAGCGGCTGGGTTCTAATAGAATCCCTTAGCTTGTAATCCCTGAGTGTTTCCCTAGGACTGACTCTGAGAGAAACCTGGGGGTTGGGCTTTGAGGCCAAATAGTAGCGAGTGTCCCCGATGGACTGAGGAAGTATTTAGATGAATTCTCCATAAAGGGAAACACCTGAGCACCCATTCATCTGCGTGGAGTGGGGCTTCAAATCTCCCCACCACACAAGGTTGGGTTCCAGTATCCTGAGGGTGGGGTAGTTCCTCCAACTGACATCAGCGTCTTGGTTTGAATAGAATCCCTTTGCTTGTCTTCCCTGATGGTTTGCCTAGGCCAGTGTGTGGTTGAAAGTGGGATTTGGGATCTAAAACTAAGTATTAGCGTGTGCATCTCCATGGGTAGTGGAGATGTTTAAACTACAACCCACAACTTGGGAATTACTGTGACCCCTGAAAAATGCGTGTGCTATGTTTCCCCACGTCCAGCACACACAGGAAGAAGTGTTCTGGGGTTCTGAGTGTGGGGAGGTTCCTCCAACAGACAGCAGCACCTGGGTTGTAATAGAATCCCTTCGCTTGACTTCCCTAAGTGTTTTCCTAGGCCTAGCAGTAAGCGATGGTGGGGGATGGGCTCTAAAGCCAAGTATTAGCGAGTGCATCTCTGTGGGTAGTGGAGGGTTTTAAATTACTTCCCCAACCTTGGAACACCTGTGCCCCATAAAGATGCGTGGAATCTGTTTCCCCACCTCCAGCACACACACGGAGACGTGCTCAGGTATCCTGATTGTGGGGAGGCTCCTCCAAATGACAGCAGCGCCTGGGTTCTAAAAGAATCCCTTAGCTTGTCTTCCCTGATGGCATGGCTAGGCTGGAGAGTGTGGGAAAGTGGGGGTTGGGCTCTAAACAAAGTATAAGCGAGAGCCTATCCATGGGATGTGGGTTTTTAACCTACAACCCACAACCATGGAATAAATGTGCCCCCTGAAAGATGCTTTGACTGTTTCCCTACATCCAGCACACACACGAAGAAGTGTTCTGGTATTCTGAGTGTGGGGAAGTTCCTCAAACTGACAGCAGCACCTGGATTCTATTAGTATCCCTTAGCTTCTGTACCCTGAGTGTTCTCTTGGACCAGGCCATGAGGGAAAGCTGGGGGTTGGGCTTGGAGGCCACGTAGCAGTGAGTGCCCCCTGATCCATTGAGGAAGTACTTAGAGGACTTCTCCCTAAAGGGAACACCTTTTCCTGCATTCATCTGGGTGCAGTGGGGCTGCACAACTCTCCCACACCTTAGAATGTGTTCTGGAATTCTGAGTGCAGGGAAGTTCCTCCAACTGACAGCAGCGCCTGGGTTCTAATTGAATCCCTTTGCTTGTCTTCCCTGATGGAAAGCCTAGGCGGGAGTGCGGGGGAAAGTGTGGTTTGGGCTCCAAAACCAAGTATTTGCGATGACCTCTCTATGGTTTGTGGAGGTGTTTAAACTACATCCCTAACCTGGGAACACCTGTGCCCCCATAAAGATCCGTGGAGTCTGTTTCCACACCTCCAGCACACACACGAACACTTGCACAGTTATCCTGAGAGTGGGCAGCCTCCTCCAACTGAGAGCAGGGCCTTCGTTCTTATAAAATCGCTTAACTTGTCTACCCTGTTTGGTTGCCTGATACGGATTGCTGGGGAAAGGGTGGGTTGGGCTCTAAATCCAAGTATTAGCGAGTGCTTCTCCATTGGATTTGGAGGTTATTAACCAAAAGCCCATAACATGGGAATACCTGTGCTCCTTGAAAAAAGCGTGGACTCTGTATCCCCACCACCAGAACACACATGAAGAAGTTTTCTGCTATCCTGAGTGTGGGCTGGCAATTTCATGTGACAGAAGCGGCTGGGTTCTAATAGAATCCCTTAGCTTGTAATCCCTGAGTGTTTCCCTAGGACTGACTCTGAGAGAAACCTGGGGGTTGGGCTTTGAGGCCATATAGTAGCGAGTGTCCCTGATGGACTGAGGAAGTATTTAGATGAATTCTCCATAAAGGGAAACACCTGAGCACCCAATCATCTGCGTGGAATGGGACTTCAAATCTCCCCACCACACAAGGTTGGGTTCCAGTATCCTGAGGGTGGGGTAGTTCCTCCAACTGACATCAGCGTCTTGGTTTGAATAGAATCCCTTTGCTTGTCTTCCCTGATGGTTTGCCTAGGCCAGTGTGTGGTTGAAAGTGGGATTTGGGATCTAAAACTAAGTATTAGCGTGTGCCTCTCCATGGGTAGTGGAGATGTTTAAACTACAACCCACAACTTGGGAATTACTGCGACCACTGAAAAATGCGTGTGCTATGTTTCCCCACGTCCAGCACACACAGGAAGAAGTGTTCTGGGGTTCTGAGTGTGGGGAGGTTCCTCCAACAGACAGCAGCACCTGGGTTGTAATAGAATCCTTAGCTTGACTTCCCTAAGTGTTTTCCTAGGCCTAGCAGTAAGCGATGGTGTGGGATGGGCTCTAAAGCCAAGTATTAGCGAGTGCATCTCTGTGGGTAGTGGAGGGTTTTAAACTACTTCCCCAACCTTGGAACAACTGTGCCCCATAAAGATGCGTGGAATCTGTTTCCCCACATCCAGCACACACACGGAGACGTGCTCAGGTATCCTGATTGTGGGGAGGCTCCTCCAAATGACAGCAGCGCCTGGGTACTAAAAGAATCCCTTAGCTTGTCTTCCCTGATGGCATGCCTAGGCTGGAGAGTGGGGGAAAGTGCGGGTTGGGCTCTAAACCAAGTATAAGCGAGAGCCTATCCATGGGATGTGGGATTTTAACCTTCAACCCACAACCATGGAATAAATGTGCCCCCTGAAAGATGCTTTGACTGTTTCCCTACATCCAGCACACACACGAAGATGTGTTCTGGTATTCCGAGTGTGGGGAATTTCCTCAAACTGACAGCAGCACCTGGATTCCATTAGTATCCCTTAGCTTCTGTTCCCTGAGTGTTCTCTTAGACCCGGCCATGAGGGAAAGCTGGGGGTTGGGCTTGGAGGCCACGTAGCAGTGAGTGCCCCCTGATCCATTGAGGAAGTACTTTGAGGACTTCTCCCTAAACGGAACACCTTTTCCTCCATTCATCTGGTTGAAGTGGGGCTGCACATCTCTCCCACACCTAAGAATGTGTTCTGGAATTCTGAGTGCAGGGAAGTTCCTCCAACTGACAGCAGCGCCTGGGTTCTAATTGAATCCCTTTGCTTGTCTTCCCTGATGGAAAGCCTAGGCGGGAGTGCGGGGGAAAGTGTGGTTTGGGCTCCAAAACCAAGTATTTGCGATGACCTCTCTATGGTTTGTGGAGGTGTTTAAACTACATCCCTAACCTGGGAACACCTGTGCCCCCATAAAGATCCGTGGAGTCTGTTTCCACACCTCCAGCACACACACGAACACTTGCACAGTTATCCTGAGAGTGGGCAGCCTCCTCCAACTGAGAGCAGGGCCTTGGTTTTATAAAATCGCTTAACTTGTCTACCCTGTTTGGTTGCCTGATACGGAGTGCTGGGGAAAGGGTGGGTTGGGCTCTAAATCCAAGTATTAGCGAGTGCTTCTCCATGGGATTTGGAGGTTATTAACCAAAAGCCCACAACATGGGAATACCTGTGCTCCTTGAAAAAAGCGTGGACTCTGTATCCACACCACCAGAACACACTTGAAGGAGTTTTCTGCTATCCTGAGTGTGGGATGGCAATTTCAGGTGACAGAAGCGGCTGGGTTCTAATAGAATCCCTTAGCTTGTAATCCCTGAGTGTTTCCCTAGGACTGACTCTGAGAGAAACCTGGGGGTTGGGCTTTGAGGCCAAATAGTAGCGAGTGTCCCCGAAGGACTGAGGAAGTATTTAGATGAATTCTCCATAAAGGGAAACACCTGAGCACCCATTCATCTGCGTGGAGTGGGGCTTCAAATCTCCCCACCACACAAGGTTGGGTTCCAGTATCCTGAGGGTGGGGTAGTTCCTCCAACTGACATCAGCATCTTGGTTTCAATAGAATCCCTTTCCTTATCTTCCCTGATGCTTTGCCTAGGCCAGTGTGTGGTTGAAAGTGGGATTTGGGATCTAAAACTAAGTATTAGCGTGTGCCTCTCCATGGGTAGTGGAGATGTTTAAACTACAACCCACAACTTGGGAATTACTGTGACCCCTGAAAAATGCGTGTGCTATGTTTCCCCACGTCCAGCACACACAGGAAGAAGTGTTCTGGGGTTCTGAGTGTGGGGAGGTTCCTCCAACTGACAGCAGCACCTGGGATGTAATAGAATCCCTTAGCTTGACTTCCCTAAGTGTTTTCCTAAGCCTAGCAGTAAGCGATGGTGGGGGATGGGCTCTAAAGCCAAGTATTAGCGAGTGCATCTCTGTGGGTAGTGGAGGGTTTTAAACTACTTCCCCAACCTTGGAACACCTGTGCCCCATAAATATGCGTGGAATCTGTTTCCCAACCTCCAGCACACACACGGAGACGTGCTCAGGTATCCTGATTGTGGGGAGGCTCCTCTAAATGACAGCAACGCCTGGGTTCTAAAGAATCCCTTAGCTTGTCTTCCCTGATGGCATGCCTAGGCTGGAGAGTGGGGGAATGTGGGTGTTGGGCTCTAAACCAAGTATAAGCGAGAGCCTATCCATGGGATGTGAGTTTTTAACCTACAACACACAACCATGGAATAAATGTGCCCCCTGAAAGATGCTTTGACTCTTTCCCTACATCCAGCACACTCACGAAGATTTGTTCTGGTATTCTGAGTGTGGGGAAGTTCCTCAAACTGACAGCAGCACCTGGATTCTATTAGTATCCCTTAGCTTCTGTTCCCTGAGTGTTCTCTTAGACCAGGCCATGAGGGAAAGCTGGGGGTTGGGCTTGGAGGCCACGTAGCAGTGAGTGCCCCCTGATCCATTGAGGAGGTACTTAGAGGACTTCTCCCTAAAGGGAACACCTTTTCCTGCATTCATCTGGGTGCAGTGGGGCTGCACATCTCTCCCACACCTAAGAATGTGTTCTGGAATTCTGAGTGCAGGGAAGTTCCTCCAACTGACAGCAGCGCCTGGGTTCTAATTGAATTCCTTTGCTTGTCTTCCCTGATGGAAAGCCTAGGCGGGAGTGCGGGGGAAAGTGTGGTTTGGGCTCCAAAACCAAGTATTTGCGATGACCTCTCTATGGTTTGTGGAGGTGTTTAAACTACATCCCTAACCTGGGAACACCTGTGCCCCCATAAAGATCCGTGGAGTCTGTTTCCACACCTCCAGCACACACACGAACACTTGCACAGTTATCCTGAGAGTGGGCAGCCTCCTCCAACTGAGAGCAGGGCCTTGCTTCTTATAAAATCGCTTAACTTGTCTACCCTGTTTGGTTGCCTGATACGGAGTGCTGGGGAAAGGGTGGGTTGGGCTCTAAATCCAAGTATAAGCGAGTGCTTCTCCATGGGATTTGGAGGGTATTAAACAAAACCCCACAACATGGGAATACCTGTGCTCCTTGAAAAAAGCGTGGACTCTGTATCCCCACCACCAGAACACACTTGAAGGAGTTTTCTGCTATCCTGAGTGTGGGCTGGCAATTTCAGGTGACAGAAGCGGCTGGGTTCTAATAGAATCCCTTAGCTTGTAATCCCTGAGTGTTTCCCTAGGACTGACTCTGAGAGAAACCTGGGGGTTGGGCTTTGAGGCCAAATAGTAGCGAGTGTCCCCGATGGACTGAGGAAGTATTTAGATGAATTCTCCATAAAGGGAAACACCTGAGCACCCATTCATCTGCGTGGAGTGGGGCTTCAAATCTCCCCACCACACAAGGTTGGGTTCCAGTATCCTGAGGGTGGGGTAGTTCCTCCAACTGACATCAGCATCTTGGTTTCAATAGAATCCCTTTCCTTATCTTCCCTGATGCTTTGCCTAGGCCAGTGTGTGGTTGAAAGTGGGATTTGGGATCTAAAACTAAGTAATAGCGTGTGCCTCTCCATGGGTAGTGGAGATGTTTAAACTACAACCCACAACTTGGGAATTACAGTGACCCCTGAAAAATGCGTGTGCTATGTTTCCCCACGTCCAGCACACACAGGAAGAAGTTTTCTGGGGTTCTGAGAGTGGGGAGGTTCCTCCAGCAGACAGCAGCACCTGGGTTTTAATAGAATCCCTTAGCTTGACTTCCCTAAGTGTTTTCCTAGGCCTAGCAGTAAGCGATGGTGGGGGATGGGCTCTAAAGCCAAGTATTAGCGAGTGCATCTCTGTGGGTAGTGGAGGGTTTTAAACTACTTCCCCAACCTTGGAACAACTGTGCCCCATAAAGATGCGTGGAATCTGTTTCTCCACCTCCAGCACACACACGGAGACGTGCTCAGGTATCCTGATTGTGGGGAGGCTCCTCCAAATGACAGCAATGCCTGGGTTCTAAAGAATCCCTTAGCTTGTCTTCCCTGATGGCATGCCTAGGCTGGAGAGTGGGGGAATGTGGGTGTTGGGCTCTAAACCAAGTATAAGCGAGAGCCTATCCATGGGATGTGAGTTTTTAACCTACAACCCACAACCATGGAATAAATGTGCCCCCTGAAAGATGCTTTGACTGTTTCCCTACATCCAGCACACACACGAAGATTTGTTCTGGTATTCTGAGTGTGGGGAAGTTCCTCAAACTGACAGCAGCACCTGGATTCTATTAGTATCCCTTAGCTTCTGTTCCCTGAGTGTTCTCTTAGACCAGGCCATGAGGGAAAGCTGGGGGTTGGGCTTGGAGGCCACGTAGCAGTGAGTGCCCCCTGATCCATTGAGGAAGTACTTAGAGGACTTCTCCCTAAAGGGAACACCTTTTCCTGCATTCATCTGGGTGCAGTGGGGCTGCACATCTCTCCCACACCTAAGAATGTGTTCTGGAATTCTGAGTGCAGGGAAGTTCCTCCAACTGACAGCAGCGCCTTGGTTCTAATTGAATTCCTTTGCTTGTCTTCCCTGATGGAAAGCCTAGGCGGGAGTGCGGGGGAAAGTGTGGTTTGGGCTCCAAAACCAAGTATTTGCGATGACCTCTCTATGGTTTGTGGAGGTGTTTAAACTACATCCCTAACCTGGGAACACCTGTGCCCCCATAAAGATCCGTGGAGTCTGTTTCCACACCTCCAGCACACACACGAACACTTGCACAGTTATCCTGAGAGTGGGCAGCCTCCTCCAACTGAGAGCAGGGCCTTGGTTCTTATAAAATCGCTTAACTTGTCTACCCTGTTTGTTTGCCTGATACGGAGTGCTGGGGAAAGGGTGGGTTGGGCTCTAAATCCAAGTATAAGCGAGTGCTTCTCCATGGGATTTGGAGGGTATTAAACAATACCCCACAACATGGGAATACCTGTGCTCCTTGAAAAAAGCGTGGACTCTGTATCCCCACCACCAGAACACACTTGAAGGAGTTTTCTGCTATCCTGAGTGTGGGCTGGCAATTTCAGGTGACAGAAGCGGCTGGGTTCTAATAGAATCCCTTAGCTTGTAATCCCTGAGTGTTTCCCTAGGACTGACTCTGAGAGAAACCTGGGGGTTGGGCTTTGAGGCCAAATAGTAGCGAGTGTCCCCGATGGACTGAGGAAGTATTTAGATGAATTCTCCATAAAGGGAAACACCTGAGCACCCATTCATCTGCGTGGAGTGGGGCTTCAAATCTCCCCACCACACAAGGTTGGGTTCCAGTATCCTGAGGGTGGGGTAGTTCCTCCAACTGACATCAGCATCTTGGTTTTAATAGAATCCCTTTCCTTATCTTCCCTGATGGTTTGCCTAGGCCAGTGTGTGGTTGAAAGTGGGATTTGGGATCTAAAACTAAGTATTAGCGTGTGCCTCTCCATGGGTAGTGGAGATGTTTAAACTACAACCCACAACTTGGGAATTACTGTGACCCCTGAAAAATGCGTGTGCTATGTTTCCCCACGTCCAGCACACACAGGAAGAAGTGTTCTGGGGTTCTGAGTGTGGGGAGGTTCCTCCAACAGACAGCAGCACCTGGGATGTAATAGAATCCCTTAGCTTGACTTCCCTAAGTGTTTTCCTAGGCCTAGCAGTAAGCGATGGTGGGGGATGGGCTCTAAAGCCAAGTATTAGCGAGTGCATCTCTGTGGGTAGTGGAGGGTTTTAAACTACTTCCCCAACCTTGGAACACCTGTGCCCCATAAAGATGCGTGGAATCTGTTTCTCCACCTCCAGCACACACACGGAGACGTGCTCAGGTATCCTGATTGTGGGGAGGCTCCTCCAAATGACAGCAGCGCCTGGGTTCTAAAAGAATCCCTTAGCTTGTCTTCCCTGATGGCATTCCTAGGGTGGAGAGTGGGGGAATGTAGGTGTTGGGCTCTAAACCAAGTATAAGCGAGAGCCTATCCATGGGATGTGAGTTTTTAACCTACAACCCACAACCATGGAATAAATGTGCCCCCTGAATGATGCTTTGACTCTTTCCCTAAATCCAGCACACACACGAAGATTTGTTCTGGTATTCTGAGTGTGGGGAAGTTCCTCAAACTGACAGCAGCACCTGGATTCTATTAGTATCCCTTAGCTTCTGTTCCCTGAGTGTTCTCTTGGACCAGGCCATGAGGGAAAGCTGGGGGTTGGGCTTGGAGGCCACGTAGCAGTGAGTGCCCCCTGATCCATTGACGAAGTACTTAGAGGACTTCTCCCTAAAGGGAACACCTTTTCCTGCATTCATCTGGGTGCAGTGGGGCTGCACATCTTTCCCACACCTTAGAATGTGTTCTGGAATTCTGAGTGCAGGGAAGTTCCTCCAACTGACAGCAGCGCCTGGGTTCTAATTGAATCCCTTTGCTTGTCTTCCCTGATGGAAAGCCTAGGCGGGAGTGCGGGGGAAAGTGTGGTTTGGGCTCCAAAACCAAGTATTTGCGATGACCTCTCTATGGTTTGTGGAGGTGTTTAAACTACATCCCTAACCTGGGAACACCTGTGCCCCCATAAAGATCCGTGGAGTCTGTTTCCACACCTCCAGCACACACACGAACACTTGCACAGTTATCCTGAGAGTGGGCAGCCTCCTCCAACTGAGAGCAGGGCCTTGGTTCTTATAAAATCGCTTAACTTGTCTACCCTGTTTGTTTGCCTGATACGGAGTGCTGGGGAAAGGGTGGGTTGGGCTCTAAATCCAAGTATTAGAGAGTGCTTCTCCATGGGATTTGGAGGTTATTAACCAAAAGCCCACAACATGGGAATACCTGTGCTCCTTGAAAAAAGCGTGGACTCTGTATCCCCACCACCAGAACACACATGAAGAAGTTTTCTGCTATCCTGAGTGTGGGCTGGCAATTTCAGGTGACAGAAGCGGCTGGGTTCTAATAGAATCCCTTAGCTTGTAATCCCTGAGTGTTTCCCTAGGACTGACTCTGAGAGAAACCTGGGGGTTGGGCTTTGAGGCCAAATAGTAGCGAGTGTCCCCGATGGACTGAGGAAGTATTTAGATGAATTCTCCATAAAGGGAAACACCTGAGCACCCAATCATCTGCGTGGAGTGGGGCTTTAAATCTCCCCACCACACAAGGTTGGGTTCCAGTATCCTGAGGGTGGGGTAGTTCCTCCAACTGACATCAGCGTCTTGGTTTGAATAGAATCCCTTTGCTTGTCTTCCCTGATGGTTTGCCTAGGCCAGTGTGTGGTTGAAAGTGGGATTTGGGATCTAAAACTAAGTATTAGCGTGTGCCTCTCCATGGGTAGTGGAGATGTTTAAACTACAACCCACAACTTGGGAATTACTGCGACCCCTGAAAAATGCGTGTGCTATGTTTCCCCACGTCCAGCACACACAGGAAGAAGTGTTCTGGGGTTCTGAGTGTGGGGAGGTTCCTCCAACAGACAGCAGCACCTGGGTTGTAATACAATCCCTTAGCTTGACTTCCTTAAGTGTTTTCCTAGGCCTAGCAGTAAGCGATGGTGGGGGATGGGCTCTAAAGCCAAGTATTAGCGAGTGCATCTCTGTGGGTAGTGGAGGGTTTTAAACTACTTCCCCAACCTTGGAACACCTGTGCCCCATAAAGATGCGTGGAATCTGTTTCCCCACCTCCAGCACACACACGGAGACGTGCTCAGGTATCCTGATTGTGGGGAGGCTCCTCCAAATGACAGCAGCGCCTGGGTTCTAAAAGAATCCCTTAGCTTGTCTTCCCTGATGGCATGGCTAGGCTGGAGAGTGGGGGAAAGTGGGGGTTGGGCTCTAAACCAAGTATAAGCGAGAGCCTATCCATGGGATGTGGGTTTTTAACCTACAACCCACAACCATGGAATAAATGTGCCCCCTGAAAGATGCTTTGACTGTTTCCCTACATCCAGCACACACACGAAGAAGTGTTCTGGTATTCTGAGTGTGGGGAAGTTCCTCAAACTGACAGCAGCACCTGGATTCTATTAGTATCCCTTAGCTTCTGTACCCTGAGTGTTCTCTTGGACCAGGCCATGAGGGAAAGCTGGGGGTTGGGCTTGGAGGCCACGTAGCAGTGAGTGCCCCCTGATCCATTGAGGAAGTACTTAGAGGACTTCTCCCTAAAGGGAACACCTTTTCCTGCATTCATCTGGGTGCAGTGGGGCTGCACAACTCTCCCACACCTTAGAATGTGTTCTGGAATTCTGAGTGCAGGGAAGTTCCTCCAACTGACAGCAGCGCCTGCGTTCTAATTGAATCCCTTTGCTTGTCTTCCCTGATGGAAAGCCTAGGCGGGAGTGCGGGGGAAAGTGTGGTTTGGGCTCCAAAACCAAGTATTTGCGATGACCTCTCTATGGTTTGTGGAGGTGTTTAAACTACATCCCTAACCTGGGAACACCTGTGCCCCCATAAAGATCCGTGGAGTCTGTTTCCACACCTCCAGCACACACACGAACACTTGCACAGTTATCCTGAGAGTGGGCAGCCTCCTCCAACTGAGAGCAGGGCCTTCGTTCTTATAAAATCGCTTAACTTGTCTACCCTGTTTGGTTGCCTGATACGGAGTGCTGGGGAAAGGGTGGGTTGGGCTCTAAATCCAAGTATTAGCGAGTGCTTCTCCATGGGATTTGGAGGTTATTAACCAAAAGCCCATAACATGGGAATACCTGTGCTCCTTGAAAAAAGCGTGGACTCTGTATCCCCACCACCAGAACACACATGAAGAAGTTTTCTGCTATCCTGAGTGTGGGCTGGCAATTTCAGGTGACAGAAGCGGCTGGGTTCTAATAGAATCCCTTAGCTTGTAATCCCTGAGTGTTTCCCTAGGACTGACTCTGAGAGAAACCTGGGGGTTGGGCTTTGAGGCCATATAGTAGCGAGTGTCCCTGATGGACTGAGGAAGTATTTAGATGAATTCTCCATAAAGGGAAACACCTGAGCACCCAATCATCTGCGTGGAATGGGACTTCAAATCTCCCCACCACACAAGGTTGGGTTCCAGTATCCTGAGGGTGGGGTAGTTCCTCCAACTGACATCAGCGTCTTGGTTTGAATAGAATCCCTTTGCTTGTCTTCCCTGATGGTTTGCCTAGGCCAGTGTGTGGTTGAAAGTGGGATTTGGGATCTAAAACTAAGTATTAGCGTGTGCCTCTCCATGGGTAGTGGAGATGTTTAAACTACAACCCACAACTTGGGAATTACTGCGACCCCTGAAAAATGCGTGTGCTATGTTTCCCCACGTCCAGCACACACAGGAAGAAGTGTTCTGGGGTTCTGAGTGTGGGGAGGTTCCTCCAACAGACAGCAGCACCTGGGTTGTAATACAATCCCTTAGCTTGACTTCCTTAAGTGTTTTCCTAGGCCTAGCAGTAAGCGATGGTGGGGGATGGGCTCTAAAGCCAAGTATTAGCGAGTGCATCTCTGTGTTTAGTGGAGGGTTTTAAACTACTTCCCCAACCTTGGAACACCTGTGCCCCATAAAGATGCGTGGAATCTGTTTCCCCACCTCCAGCACACACACGGAGACGTGCTCAGGTATCCTGATTGTGGGGAGGCTCCTCCAAATGACAGCAGCGCCTGGGTTCTAAAAGAATCCCTTAGCTTGTCTTCCCTGATGGCATGCCTAGGCTGGAGAGTGGGGGAAAGTGGGGGTTGGGCTCTAAACCAAGTATAAGCGAGAGCCTATCCATGGGATGTGGGTTTTTAACCTACAACCCACAACCATGGAATAAATGTGCCCCCTGAAAGATGCTTTGACTGTTTCCCTACATCCAGCACACACACGAAGATGTGTTCTTGTATTCTGAGTGTGGGGAAGTTCCTCAAACTGACAGCAGCACCTGGATTCTATTAGTATCCCTTAGCTTCTGTTCCCTGAGTGTTCTTTTAGGCCAGGCCATGAGGGAAAGCTGGGGGTTGGTCTTGGAGGCCACGTAGCAGTGAGTGCCCCCTGATCCATTGAGGAAGTACTTAGAGGACTTCTCCCGAAACGGAACACCTTTTCCTCCATTCATCTGGGTGCAGTGGGGCTGCACATCTCTCCCACACCTAAGAATCTGTTCTGGAATTCTGAGTGCAGGGAAGTTCCTCCAACTGACAGCAGCGCCTGGGTTCTAATTGAATCCCTTTGCTTGTCTTCCCTGATGGAAAGCCTAGGCGGGAGTGCGGGGGAAAGTGTGGTTTGGGCTCCAAAACCAAGTATTGGCGATGACCTCTCTATGGTTTGTGGAGGTGTTTAAACTACATCCCTAACCTGGGAACACCTGTGCCCCCATAAAGATCCGTGGAGTCTGTTTCCACACCTCCAGCACACACACGAACACTTGCACAGTTATCCTGAGAGTGGGCAGCCTCCTCCAACTGAGAGCAGGGCCTTCGTTCTTATAAAATCGCTTAACTTGTCTACCCTGTTTGTTTGCCTGATACGGATTGCTGGGGAAAGGGTGGGTTGGGCTCTAAATCCAAGTATTAGCGAGTGCTTCTCCATGGGATTTGGAGGTTATTAACCAAAAGCCCATAACATGGGAATACCTGTGCTCCTTGAAAAAAGCGTGGACTCTGTATCCCCACCACCAGAACACACATGAAGAAGTTTTCTGCTATCCTGAGTGTGGGCTGGCAATTTCAGGTGACAGAAGCGGCTGGGTTCTAATAGAATCCCTTAGCTTGTAATCCCTGAGTGTTTCCCTAGGACTGACTCTGAGAGAAACCTGGGGGTTGGGCTTTGAGGCCATATAGTAGCGAGTGTCCCTGATGGACTGAGGAAGTATTTAGATGAATTCTCCATAAAGGGAAACACCTGAGCACCCAATCATCTGCGTGGAATGGGACTTCAAATCTCCCCACCACACAAGGTTGGGTTCCAGTATCCTGAGGGTGGGGTAGTTCCTCCAACTGACATCAGCGTCTTGGTTTGAATAGAATCCCTTTGCTTGTCTTCCCTGATGGTTTGCCTAGGCCAGTGTGTGGTTGAAAGTGGGATTTGGGATCTAAAACTAAGTATTAGCGTGTGCCTCTCCATGGGTAGTGGAGATGTTTAAACTACAACCCACAACTTGGGAATTACTGCGACCCCTGAAAAATGCGTGTGCTATGTTTCCCCACGTCCAGCACACACAGGAAGAAGTGTTCTGGGGTTCTGAGTGTGGGGAGGTTCCTCCAACAGACAGCAGCACCTGGGTTGTAATACAATCCCTTAGCTTGACTTCCTTAAGTGTTTTCCTAGGCCTAGCAGTAAGCGATGGTGGGGGATGGGCTCTAAAGCCAAGTATTAGCGAGTGCATCTCTGTGTTTAGTGGAGGGTTTTAAACTACTTCCCCAACCTTGGAACACCTGTGCCCCATAAAGATGCGTGGAATCTGTTTCCCCACCTCCAGCACACACACGGAGACGTGCTCAGGTATCCTGATTGTGGGGAGGCTCCTCCAAATGACAGCAGCGCCTGGGTTCTAAAAGAATCCCTTAGCTTGCCTTCCCTGATGGCATGCCTAGGCTGGAGAGTGGGGGAAAGTGGGGGTTGGGCTCTAAACCAAGTATAAGCGAGAGCCTATCCATGGGATGTGGGTTTTTAACCTACAACCCACAACCATGGAATAAATGTGCCCCCTGAAAGATGCTTTGACTGTTTCCCTACATCCAGCACACACACGAAGATGTGTTCTTGTATTCTGAGTGTGGGGAAGTTCCTCAAACTGACAGCAGCACCTGGATTCTATTAGTATCCCTTAGCTTCTGTTCCCTGAGTGTTCTTTTAGGCCAGGCCATGAGGGAAAGCTGGGGGTTGGGCTTGGAGGCCACGTAGCAGTGAGTGCCCCCTGATCCATTGAGGAAGTACTTAGAGGACTTCTCCCGAAACGGAACACCTTTTCCTCCATTCATCTGGGTGCAGTGGGGCTGCACATCTCTCCCACACCTAAGAATCTGTTCTGGAATTCTGAGTGCAGGGAAGTTCCTCCAACTGACAGCAGCGCCTGGGTTCTAATTGAATCCCTTTGCTTGTCTTCCCTGATGGAAAGCCTAGGCGGGAGTGCGGGGGAAAGTGTGGTTTGGGCTCCAAAACCAAGTATTGGCGATGACCTCTCTATGGTTTGTGGAGGTGTTTAAACTACATCCCTAACCTGGGAACACCTGTGTCCACATAAAGATCCGTGGAGTCTGTTTCCACACCCCCAGCACACACACGAACACTTGCACAGTTATCCTGAGAGTGGGCAGCCTCCTCCAACTGAGAGCAGGGCCTTGGTTCTTATAAAATCGCTTAACTTGTCTACCCTGTTTGGTTGCCTGATACGGAGTGCTGGGGAAAGGGTGGGTTGGGCTCTAAATCCAAGTATTAGAGAGTGCTTCTCCATGGGATTTGGAGGTTATTAACCAAAACCCCACAACATGGGAATACCTGTGCTCCTTGAAAAAAGCGTGGACTCTGTATCCCCACCACCAGAACACACATGAAGAAGTTTTCTGCTATCCTGAGTGTGGGCTGGCAATTTCAGGTGACAGAAGCGGCTGGGTTCTAATAGAATCCCTTAGCTTGTAATCCCTGAGTGTTTCCCTAGGACTGACTCTGAGAGAAACCTGGGGGTTGGGCTTTGAGGCCAAATAGTAGCGAGTGTCCCCGATGGACTGAGGAAGTATTTAGATGAATTCTCCATAAAGGGAAACACCTGAGCACCCATTCATCTGCGTGGAGTGGGGCTTCAAATCTCCCCACCACACAAGATTGGGTTCCAGTATCCTGAGGGTGGGGTACTTCCTCCAACTGACATCAGCGTCTTGGTTTGAATAGAATCCCTTTGCTTGTCTTCCCTGATGGTTTGCCTAGGCCAGTGTGTGGTTGAAAGTGGGATTTGGGATCTAAAACTAAGTATTAGCGTGTGCCTCTCCATGGGTAGTGGAGATGTTTAAACTACAACCCACAACTTGGGAATTACTGTGACCCCTGAAAAATGCGTGTGCTATGTTTCCCCACGTCCAGCACACACAGGAAGAAGTGTTCTGGGGTTCTGAGTGTGGGGAGGTTCCTCCAACAGACAGCAGCACCTGGGTTGTAATAGAATCCCTTCGCTTGACTTCCCTAAGTGTTTTCCTAGGCCTAGCAGTAAGCGATGGTGGGGGATGGGCTCTAAAGCCAAGTATTAGCGAGTGCATCTCTGTGGGTAGTGGAGGGTTTTAAACTACTTCCCCAACCTTGGAACACCTGTGCCCCATAAAGATGCGTGGAATCTGTTTCCCCACCTCCAGCACACACACGGAGACGTGCTCAGGTATCCTGATTGTGGGGAGGCTCCTCCAAATGACAGCAGCGCCTGGGTTCTAAAAGAATCCCTTAGCTTGTCTTCCCTGATGGCATGGCTAGGCTGGAGAGTGGGGGAAAGTGGGGGTTGGGCTCTAAACCAAGTATAAGCGAGAGCCTATCCATGGGATGTGGGTTTTTAACCTACAACCCACAACCATGGAATAAATGTGCCCCCTGAAAGATGCTTTGACTGTTTCCCTACATCCAGCACACACACGAAGAAGTGTTCTGGTATTCTGAGTGTGGGGAAGTTCCTCAAACTGACAGCAGCACCTGGATTCTATTAGTATCCCTTAGCTTCTGTACCCTGAGTGTTCTCTTGGACCAGGCCATGAGGGAAAGCTGGGGGTTGGGCTTGGAGGCCACGTAGCAGTGAGTGCCCCCTGATCCATTGAGGAAGTACTTAGAGGACTTCTCCCTAAAGGGAACACCTTTTCCTGCATTCATCTGGGTGCAGTGGGGCTGCACAACTCTCCCACACCTTAGAATGTGTTCTGGAATTCTGAGTGCAGGGAAGTTCCTCCAACTGACAGCAGCGCCTGCGTTCTAATTGAATCCCTTTGCTTGTCTTCCCTGATGGAAAGCCTAGGCGGGAGTGCGGGGGAAAGTGTGGTTTGGGCTCCAAAACCAAGTATTTGCGATGACCTCTCTATGGTTTGTGGAGGTGTTTAAACTACATCCCTAACCTGGGAACACCTGTGCCCCCATAAAGATCCGTGGAGTCTGTTTCCACACCTCCAGCACACACACGAACACTTGCACAGTTATCCTGAGAGTGGGCAGCCTCCTCCAACTGAGAGCAGGGCCTTCGTTCTTATAAAATCGCTTAACTTGTCTACCCTGTTTGGTTGCCTGATACGGATTGCTGGGGAAAGGGTGGGTTGGGCTCTAAATCCAAGTATTAGCGAGTGCTTCTCCATGGGATTTGGAGGTTATTAACCAAAAGCCCACAGGATGGGAATACCTGTGCTCCTTGAAAAAAGCGTGGACTCTGTATCCCCACCACCAGAACACACATGAAGAAGTTTTCTGCTATCCTGAGTGTGGGCTGGCAATTTCAGGTGACAGAAGCGGCTGGGTTCTAATAGAATCCCTTAGCTTGTAATCCCTGAGTGTTTCCCTAGGACTGACTCTGAGAGAAACCTGGGGGTTGGGCTTTGAGGCCATATAGTAGCGAGTGTCCCTGATGGACTGAGGAAGTATTTAGATGAATTCTCCATAAAGGGAAACACCTGAGCACCCAATCATCTGCGTGGAATGGGACTTCAAATCTCCCCACCACACAAGGTTGGGTTCCAGTATCCTGAGGGTGGGGTAGTTCCTCCAACTGACATCAGCGTCTTGGTTTGAATAGAATCCCTTTGCTTGTCTTCCCTGATGGTTTGCCTAGGCCAGTGTGTGGTTGAAAGTGGGATTTGGGATCTAAAACTAAGTATTAGCGTGTGCCTCTCCATGGGTAGTGGAGATGTTTAAACTACAACCCACAACTTGGGAATTACTGCGACCCCTGAAAAATGCGTGTGCTATGTTTCCCCACGTCCAGCACACACAGGAAGAAGTGTTCTGGGGTTCTGAGTGTGGGGAGGTTCCTCCAACAGACAGCAGCACCTGGGTTGTAATACAATCCCTTAGCTTGACTTCCTTAAGTGTTTTCCTAGGCCTAGCAGTAAGCGATGGTGGGGGATGGGCTCTAAAGCCAAGTATTAGCGAGTGCATCTCTGTGTTTAGTGGAGGGTTTTAAACTACTTCCCCAACCTTGGAACACCTGTGCCCCATAAAGATGCGTGGAATCTGTTTCCCCACTTCCAGCACACACACGGAGACGTGCTCAGGTATCCTGATTGTGGGGAGGCTCCTCCAAATGACAGCAGCGCCTGGGTTCTAAAAGAATCCCTTAGCTTGTCTTCCCTGATGGCATGCCTAGGCTGGAGAGTGGGGGAAAGTGGGGGTTGGGCTCTAAACCAAGTATAAGCGAGAGCCTATCCATGGGATGTGGGTTTTTAACCTACAACCCACAACCATGGAATAAATGTGCCCCCTGAAAGATGCTTTGACTGTTTCCCTACATCCAGCACACACACGAAGATGTGTTCTTGTATTCTGAGTGTGGGGAAGTTCCTCAAACTGACAGCAGCACCTGGATTCTATTAGTATCCCTTAGCTTCTGTTCCCTGAGTGTTCTTTTAGGCCAGGCCATGAGGGAAAGCTGGGGGTTGGTCTTGGAGGCCACGTAGCAGTGAGTGCCCCCTGATCCATTGAGGAAGTACTTAGAGGACTTCTCCCGAAACGGAACACCTTTTCCTCCATTCATCTGGGTGCAGTGGGGCTGCACATCTCTCCCACACCTAAGAATCTGTTCTGGAATTCTGAGTGCAGGGAAGTTCCTCCAACTGACAGCAGCGCCTGGGTTCTAATTGAATCCCTTTGCTTGTCTTCCCTGATGGAAAGCCTAGGCGGGAGTGCGGGGGAAAGTGTGGTTTGGGCTCCAAAACCAAGTATTGGCGATGACCTCTCTATGGTTTGTGGAGGTGTTTAAACTACATCCCTAACCTGGGAACACCTGTGCCCCCATAAAGATCCGTGGAGTCTGTTTCCACACCTCCAGCACACACACGAACACTTGCACAGTTATCCTGAGAGTGGGCAGCCTCCTCCAACTGAGAGCAGGGCCTTCGTTCTTATAAAATCGCTTAACTTGTCTACCCTGTTTGGTTGCCTGATAAGGATTGCTGGGGAAAGGGTGGGTTGGGCTCTAAATCCAAGTATTAGCGAGTGCTTCTCCATGGGATTTGGAGGTTATTAACCAAAAGCCCATAACATGGGAATACCTGTGCTCCTTGAAAAAAGCGTGGACTCTGTATCCCCACCACCAGAACACACATGAAGAAGTTTTCTGCTATCCTGAGTGTGGGCTGGCAATTTCAGGTGACAGAAGCGGCTGGGTTCTAATAGAATCCCTTAGCTTGTAATCCCTGAGTGTTTCCCTAGGACTGACTCTGAGAGAAACCTGGGGGTTGGGCTTTGAGGCCATATAGTAGCGAGTGTCCCTGATGGACTGAGGAAGTATTTAGATGAATTCTCCATAAAGGGAAACACCTGAGCACCCAATCATCTGCGTGGAATGGGACTTCAAATCTCCCCACCACACAAGGTTGGGTTCCAGTATCCTGAGGGTGGGGTAGTTCCTCCAACTGACATCAGCGTCTTGGTTTGAATAGAATCCCTTTGCTTGTCTTCCCTGATGGTTTGCCTAGGCCAGTGTGTGGTTGAAAGTGGGATTTGGGATCTAAAACTAAGTATTAGCGTGTGCCTCTCCATGGGTAGTGGAGATGTTTAAACTACAACCCACAACTTGGGAATTACTGCGACCCCTGAAAAATGCGTGTGCTATGTTTCCCCACGTCCAGCACACACAGGAAGAAGTGTTCTGGGGTTCTGAGTGTGGGGAGGTTCCTCCAACAGACAGCAGCACCTGGGTTGTAATACAATCCCTTAGCTTGACTTCCTTAAGTGTTTTCCTAGGCCTAGCAGTAAGCGATGGTGGGGGATGGGCTCTAAAGCCAAGTATTAGCGAGTGCATCTCTGTGTTTAGTGGAGGGTTTTAAACTACTTCCCCAACCTTGGAACACCTGTGCCCCATAAAGATGCGTGGAATCTGTTTCCCCACCTCCAGCACACACACGGAGACGTGCTCAGGTATCCTGATTGTGGGGAGGCTCCTCCAAATGACAGCAGCGCCTGGGTTCTAAAAGAATCCCTTAGCTTGCCTTCCCTGATGGCATGCCTAGGCTGGAGAGTGGGGGAAAGTGGGGGTTGGGCTCTAAACCAAGTATAAGCGAGAGCCTATCCATGGGATGTGGGTTTTTAACCTACAACCCACAACCATGGAATAAATGTGCCCCCTGAAAGATGCTTTGACTGTTTCCCTACATCCAGCACACACACGAAGATGTGTTCTTGTATTCTGAGTGTGGGGAAGTTCCTCAAACTGACAGCAGCACCTGGATTCTATTAGTATCCCTTAGCTTCTGTTCCCTGAGTGTTCTTTTAGGCCAGGCCATGAGGGAAAGCTGGGGGTTGGGCTTGGAGGCCACGTAGCAGTGAGTGCCCCCTGATCCATTGAGGAAGTACTTAGAGGACTTCTCCCGAAACGGAACACCTTTTCCTCCATTCATCTGGGTGCAGTGGGGCTGCACATCTCTCCCACACCTAAGAATCTGTTCTGGAATTCTGAGTGCAGGGAAGTTCCTCCAACTGACAGCAGCGCCTGGGTTCTAATTGAATCCCTTTGCTTGTCTTCCCTGATGGAAAGCCTAGGCGGGAGTGCGGGGGAAAGTGTGGTTTGGGCTCCAAAACCAAGTATTGGCGATGACCTCTCTATGGTTTGTGGAGGTGTTTAAACTACATCCCTAACCTGGGAACACCTGTGTCCACATAAAGATCCGTGGAGTCTGTTTCCACACCCCCAGCACACACACGAACACTTGCACAGTTATCCTGAGAGTGGGCAGCCTCCTCCAACTGAGAGCAGGGCCTTGGTTCTTATAAAATCGCTTAACTTGTCTACCCTGTTTGGTTGCCTGATACGGAGTGCTGGGGAAAGGGTGGGTTGGGCTCTAAATCCAAGTATTAGCGAGTGCTTCTCCATGGGATTTGGAGGTTATTAACCAAAAGCCCACAACATGGGAATACCTGTGCTCCTTGAAAAAAGCGTGGACTCTGTATCCCCACCACCAGAACACACATGAAGAAGTTTTCTGCTATCCTGAGTGTGGGCTGGCAATTTCAGGTGACAGAAGCGGCTGGGTTCTAATAGAATCCCTTAGCTTGTAATCCCTGAGTGTTTCCCTAGGACTGAATCTGAGAGAAACCTGGGGGTTGGGCTTTGAGGCCATATAGTATCGAGTGTCCCTGAAGGACTGAGGAAGTATTTAGATGAATTCTACATAAAGGGAAACACCTGAGCACCCAATCATCTGCGTGGAGTGGGACTTCAAATCTCCCCACCACACAAGGTTGGGTTCCAGTATCCTGAGGGTGGGGTAGTTCCTCCAACTGACATCAGCGTCTTGGTTTGAATAGAATCCCTTTGCTTGTCTTCCCTGATGGTTTGCCTAGGCCAGTGTGTGGTTGAAAGTGGGATTTGGGATCTAAAACTAAGTATTAGCGTGTGCCTCTCCATGGGTAGTGGAGATGTTTAAACTACAACCCACAACTTGGGAATTATTGTGACCCCTGAAAAATGCGTGTGCTATGTTTCCCCACGTCCAGCACACACAGGAAGAAGTTTTCTGGGGTTCTGAGTGTGGGGAGGTTCCTCCAACAGACAGCAGCACCTGCGTTGTAATAGAATCCCTTAGCTTGACTTCCCTTAGTGTTTTCCTAGGCCTAGCAGTAAGCGATGGTGGGGGATGGGCTCTAAAGCCAAGTATTAGCGAGTGCATCTCTGTGGGTAGTGGAGGGTTTTAAACTACTTCCCCAACCTTGGAACACCTGTGCCCCATAAAGATGCGTGGAATCTGTTTCCCCACCTCCAGCACACACACGGAGACGTGCTCAGGTATCCTGATAGTGGGGAGGCTCCTCCAAATGACAGCAGCGCCTGGGTTCTAAAAGAATCCCTTAGCTTGTCTTCCCTGATGGCATGCCTAGGCTGGAGAGTGGGGGAAAGTGGGGGTTGGGCTCTAAACCAAGTATAAGCGAGAGCGTATCCATGGGATGTGGGTTTTTAACCTACAACCCACAACCATGGAATAAATGTGCCCCCTGAAAGATGCTTTGACTGTTTCCCTACATCCAGCACACACACGAAGATGTGTTCTGGTATTCTGAGTGTGGGGAAGTTCCTCAAACTGACAGCAGCACCTGGATTCTATTAGTATCCCTTAGCTTCTGTTCCCTGAGTGTTCTTTTAGGCCAGGCCATGAGGGAAAGCTGGGGGTTGGGCTTGGAGGCCACGTAGCAGTGAGTGCCCCCTGATCCATTGAGGAAGTACTTAGAGGACTTCTCCCGAAACGGAACACCTTTTCCTGCATTCATCTGGGTGCAGTGGGGCTGCACATCTCTCCCACACCTAAGAATGTGTTCTGGAATTCTGAGTGCAGGGAAGTTCCTCCAACTGACAGCAGCGCCTGGGTTCTAATTGAATCCCTTTGCTTGTCTTCCCTGATGGAAAGCCTAGGCGGGAGTGCGGGGGAAAGTGTGGTTTGGGCTCCAAAACCAAGTATTTGCGATGACCTCTCTATGGTTTGTGGAGGTGTTTAAACTACATCCCTAACCTGGGAACACCTGTGCCCCCATAAAGATCCGTGGAGTCTGTTTCCACACCTCCAGCACACACACGAACACTTGCACAGTTATCCTGAGAGTGGGCAGCCTCCTCCAACTGAGAGCAGGGCCTTGCTTCTTATAAAATCGCTTAACTTGTCTACCCTGTTTGGTTGCCTGATACGGAGTGCTGGGGAAAGGGTGGGTTGGGCTCTAAATCCAAGTATTAGCGAGTGCTTCTCCATGGGATTTGGAGGTTATTAACCAAAAGCCCACAACATGGGAATACCTGTGCTCCTTGAAAAAAGCGTGGACTCTGTATCCCCACCACCAGAACACACATGAAGAAGTTTTCTGCTATCCTGAGTGTGGGCTGGCAATTTCAGGTGACAGAAGCGGCTGGGTTCTAATAGAATCCCTTAGCTTGTAATCCCTGAGTGTTTCCCTAGGACTGACTCTGAGAGAAACCTGGGGGTTGGGCTTTGAGGCCAAATAGTAGCGAGTGTCCCCGATGGACTGAGGAAGTATTTAGATGAATTCTCCATAAAGGGAAACACCTGAGCACCCATTCATCTGCGTGGAGTGGGGCTTCAAATCTCCCCACCACACAAGCTTGGGTTCCAGTATCCTGAGGGTGGGGTAGTTCCTCCAACTGATATCAGCGTCTTGGTTTGAATAGAATCCCTTTGCTTGTCTTCCCTGATGGTTTGCCTAGGCCAGTGTGTGGTTGAAAGTGGGATTTGGGATCTAAAACTAAGTATTAGCGTGTGCCTCTCCATGGGTAGTGGAGATGTTTAAACTACAACCCACAACTTGGGAATTACTGTGACCCCTGAAAAATGCGTGTGCTATGTTTCCCCACGTCCAGCACACACAGGAAGAAGTGTTCTGGGGTTCTGAGTGTGGGGAGGTTCCTCCAACAGACAGCAGCACCTGGGTTGTAATAGAATCCCTTCGCTTGACTTCCCTAAGTGTTTTCCTAGGCCTAGCAGTAAGCGATGGTGGGGGATGGGCTCTAAAGCCAAGTATTAGCGAGTGCATCTCTGTGGGTAGTGGAGGGTTTTAAACTACATCCCCAACCTTGGAACACCTGTGCCCCATAAAGATGCGTGGAATCTGATTCCCCACCTCCAGCACACACACGGAGACTTGCTCAGGTATCCTGATTGTGGGGAGGCTCCTCCAAATGACAGCAGCGCCTGGGTTCTTAAAGAATCCCTTAGCTTGTCTTCCCTGATGGCATGGCTAGGCTGGAGAGTGGGGGAAAGTGGGGGTTGGGCTCTAAACCAAGTATAAGCGAGAGCCTATCCATGGGATGTGGGTTTTTAACCTACAACCCACAACCATGGAATAAATGTGCCCCCTGAAAGATGCTTTGACTGTTTCCCTACATCCAGCACACACACGAAGATGTGTTCTGGTATTCTGAGTGTGGGGAAGTTCCTCAAACTGACAGCAGCACCTGGATTCTATTAGTATCCCTTAGCTTCTGTTCCCTGAGTGTTCTTTTAGGCCAGGCCATGAGGGAAAGCTGGGGGTTGGGCTTGGAGGCCACGTAGCAGTGAGTGCCCCCTGATCCATTGAGGAAGTACTTAGAGGACTTCTCCCTAAAGGGAACACCTTTTCCTGCATTCATCTGGGTGCAGTGGGGCTGCACAACTCTCCCACACCTAAGAATGTGTTCTGGAATTCTGAGTGCAGGGAAGTTCCTCCAACTGACAGCAGCGCCTGGGTTCTAATTGAATCCCTTTGCTTGTCTTCCCTGATGGAAAGCCTAGGCGGGAGTGCGGGGGAAAGTGTGGTTTGGGCTCCAAAACCAAGTATTTGCGATGACCTCTCTATGGTTTGTGGAGGTGTTTAAACTACATCCCTAACCTGGGAACACCTGTGCCCCCATAAAAATCCGTGGAGTCTGTTTCCACACCTCCAGCACACACACGAACACTTGCACAGTTATCCTGAGAGTGGGCAGCCTCCTCCAACTGAGAGCAGGGCCTTGGTTCTTATAAAATCGCTTAACTTGTCTACCCTGTTTGGTTGCCTGATACGGAGTGCTGGGGAAAGGGTGGGTTGGGCTCTAAATCCAAGTATTAGCGAGTGCTTCTCCATGGGATTTGGAGGTTATTAACCAAAAGCCCACAACATGGGAATACCTGTGCTCCTTGAAAAAAGCGTGGACTCTGTATCCCCACCACCAGAACACACATGAAGAAGTTTTCTGCTATCCTGAGTGTGGGCTGGCAATTTCAGGTGACAGAAGCGGCTGGGTTCTAATAGAATCCCTTAGCTTGTAATCCCTGAGTGTTTCCCTAGGACTGACTCTGAGAGAAACCTGGGGGTTGGGCTTTGAGGCCCAATACTAGCAAGTGTCCCCGATGGACTGAGGAAGTATTTAGATGAATTCTCCATAAAGGGAAACACCTGAGCACCCATTCATCTGCGTGGAGTGGGGCTTCAAATCTCCCCACCACACAAGGTTGGGTTCCAGTATCCTGAGGGTGGGGTAGTTCCTCCAACTGACATCAGCGTCTTGGTTTGAATAGAATCCCTTTGCTTGTCTTCCCTGATGGTTTGCCTAGGCCAGTGTGTGGTTGAAAGTGTGATTTGGGATCTAAAACTAAGTATTAGCGTGTGCCTCTCCATGGGTAGTGGAGATGTTTAAACTACAAACCACAACTTGGGAATTACTGTGACCCCTGAAAAATGCGTGTGCTATGTTTCCCCACGTCCAGCACACACAGGAAGAAGTGTTCTGGGCTTCTGAGTGTGGGGAGGTTCCTCCAACAGACAGCAGCACCTGGGTTGTAATAGAATCCCTTAGCTTGACTTCCCTAAGTGTTTTCCTAGGCCTAGCAGTAAGCGATGGTGGGGGATGGGCTCTAAAGCCAAGTATTAGCGAGTGCATCTCTGTGGGTAGTGGAGGGTTTTAAACTACTTCCCCAACCTTGGAACACCTGTGCCCCATAAAGATGCGTGGAATCTGTTTCCCCACCTCCAGCACACACACGGAGACGTGCTCAGGTATCCTGATTGTGGGGAGGCTCCTCCAAATGACAGCAGCGCCTGGGTTCTAAAAGAATCCCTTAGCTTGTCTTCCCTGATGGCATGCCTAGGCTGGAGAGTGGGGGAAAGTGGGGGTTGGGCTCTAAACCAAGTATAAGCGAGAGCCTATCCATGGGATGTGGGTTTTTAACCTACAACCCACAACCATGGAATAAATGTGCCCCCTGAAAGATGCTTTGACTGTTTCCCTACATCCAGCACACACACGAAGATGTGTTCTTGTATTCTGAGTGTGGGGAAGTTCCTCAAACTGACAGCAGCACCTGGATTCTATTAGTATCCCTTAGCTTCTGTTCCCTGAGTGTTCTTTTAGGCCAGGCCATGAGGGAAAGCTGGGGGTTGGGCTTGGAGGCCACGTAGCAGTGAGTGCCCCCTGATCCATTGAGGAAGTACTTAGAGGACTTCTCCCGAAACGGAACACCTTTTCCTCCATTCATCTGGGTGCAGTGGGGCTGCACATCTCTCCCACACCTAAGAATCTGTTCTGGAATTCTGAGTGCAGGGAAGTTCCTCCAACTGACAGCAGCGCCTGGGTTCTAATTGAATCCCTTTGCTTGTCTTCCCTGATGGAAAGCCTAGGCGGGAGTGCGGGGGAAAGTGTGGTTTGGGCTCCAAAACCAAGTATTGGCGATGACCTCTCTATGGTTTGTGGAGGTGTTTAAACTACATCCCTAACCTGGGAACACCTGTGTCCACATAAAGATCCGTGGAGTCTGTTTCCACACCCCCAGCACACACACGAACACTTGCACAGTTATCCTGAGAGTGGGCAGCCTCCTCCAACTGAGAGCAGGGCCTTGGTTCTTATAAAATCGCTTAACTTGTCTACCCTGTTTGGTTGCCTGATACGGAGTGCTGGGGAAAGGGTGGGTTGGGCTCTAAATCCAAGTATTAGCGAGTGCTTCTCCATGGGATTTGGAGGTTATTAACCAAAAGCCCACAACATGGGAATACCTGTGCTCCTTGAAAAAAGCGTGGACTCTGTATCCCCACCACCAGAACACACATGAAGAAGTTTTCTGCTATCCTGAGTGTGGGCTGGCAATTTCAGGTGACAGAAGCGGCTGGGTTCTAATAGAATCCCTTAGCTTGTAATCCCTGAGTGTTTCCCTAGGACTGAATCTGAGAGAAACCTGGGGGTTGGGCTTTGAGGCCATATAGTATCGAGTGTCCCTGAAGGACTGAGGAAGTATTTAGATGAATTCTACATAAAGGGAAACACCTGAGCACCCAATCATCTGCGTGGAGTGGGACTTCAAATCTCCCCACCACACAAGGTTGGGTTCCAGTATCCTGAGGGTGGGGTAGTTCCTCCAACTGACATCAGCGTCTTGGTTTGAATAGAATCCCTTTGCTTGTCTTCCCTGATGGTTTGCCTAGGCCAGTGTGTGGTTGAAAGTGGGATTTGGGATCTAAAACTAAGTATTAGCGTGTGCCTCTCCATGGGTAGTGGAGATGTTTAAACTACAACCCACAACTTGGGAATTATTGTGACCCCTGAAAAATGCGTGTGCTATGTTTCCCCACGTCCAGCACACACAGGAAGAAGTTTTCTGGGGTTCTGAGTGTGGGGAGGTTCCTCCAACAGACAGCAGCACCTGCGTTGTAATAGAATCCCTTAGCTTGACTTCCCTTAGTGTTTTCCTAGGCCTAGCAGTAAGCGATGGTGGGGGATGGGCTCTAAAGCCAAGTATTAGCGAGTGCATCTCTGTGGGTAGTGGAGGGTTTTAAACTACTTCCCCAACCTTGGAACACCTGTGCCCCATAAAGATGCGTGGAATCTGTTTCCCCACCTCCAGCACACACACGGAGACGTGCTCAGGTATCCTGATAGTGGGGAGGCTCCTCCAAATGACAGCAGCGCCTGGGTTCTAAAAGAATCCCTTAGCTTGTCTTCCCTGATGGCATGCCTAGGCTGGAGAGTGGGGGAAAGTGGGGGTTGGGCTCTAAACCAAGTATAAGCGAGAGCGTATCCATGGGATGTGGGTTTTTAACCTACAACCCACAACCATGGAATAAATGTGCCCCCTGAAAGATGCTTTGACTGTTTCCCTACATCCAGCACACACACGAAGATGTGTTCTGGTATTCTGAGTGTGGGGAAGTTCCTCAAACTGACAGCAGCACCTGGATTCTATTAGTATCCCTTAGCTTCTGTTCCCTGAGTGTTCTTTTAGGCCAGGCCATGAGGGAAAGCTGGGGGTTGGGCTTGGAGGCCACGTAGCAGTGAGTGCCCCCTGATCCATTGAGGAAGTACTTAGAGGACTTCTCCCGAAACGGAACACCTTTTCCTGCATTCATCTGGGTGCAGTGGGGCTGCACATCTCTCCCACACCTAAGAATGTGTTCTGGAATTCTGAGTGCAGGGAAGTTCCTCCAACTGACAGCAGCGCCTGGGTTCTAATTGAATCCCTTTGCTTGTCTTCCCTGATGGAAAGCCTAGGCGGGAGTGCGGGGGAAAGTGTGGTTTGGGCTCCAAAACCAAGTATTTGCGATGACCTCTCTATGGTTTGTGGAGGTGTTTAAACTACATCCCTAACCTGGGAACACCTGTGCCCCCATAAAGATCCGTGGAGTCTGTTTCCACACCTCCAGCACACACACGAACACTTGCACAGTTATCCTGAGAGTGGGCAGCCTCCTCCAACTGAGAGCAGGGCCTTGCTTCTTATAAAATCGCTTAACTTGTCTACCCTGTTTGGTTGCCTGATACGGAGTGCTGGGGAAAGGGTGGGTTGGGCTCTAAATCCAAGTATTAGCGAGTGCTTCTCCATGGGATTTGGAGGTTATTAACCAAAAGCCCACAACATGGGAATACCTGTGCTCCTTGAAAAAAGCGTGGACTCTGTATCCCCACCACCAGAACACACATGAAGAAGTTTTCTGCTATCCTGAGTGTGGGCTGGCAATTTCAGGTGACAGAAGCGGCTGGGTTCTAATAGAATCCCTTAGCTTGTAATCCCTGAGTGTTTCCCTAGGACTGACTCTGAGAGAAACCTGGGGGTTGGGCTTTGAGGCCAAATAGTAGCGAGTGTCCCCGATGGACTGAGGAAGTATTTAGATGAATTCTCCATAAAGGGAAACACCTGAGCACCCATTCATCTGCGTGGAGTGGGGCTTCAAATCTCCCCACCACACAAGCTTGGGTTCCAGTATCCTGAGGGTGGGGTAGTTCCTCCAACTGATATCAGCGTCTTGGTTTGAATAGAATCCCTTTGCTTGTCTTCCCTGATGGTTTGCCTAGGCCAGTGTGTGGTTGAAAGTGGGATTTGGGATCTAAAACTAAGTATTAGCGTGTGCCTCTCCATGGGTAGTGGAGATGTTTAAACTACAACCCACAACTTGGGAATTACTGTGACCCCTGAAAAATGCGTGTGCTATGTTTCCCCACGTCCAGCACACACAGGAAGAAGTGTTCTGGGGTTCTGAGTGTGGGGAGGTTCCTCCAACAGACAGCAGCACCTGGGTTGTAATAGAATCCCTTCGCTTGACTTCCCTAAGTGTTTTCCTAGGCCTAGCAGTAAGCGATGGTGGGGGATGGGCTCTAAAGCCAAGTATTAGCGAGTGCATCTCTGTGGGTAGTGGAGGGTTTTAAACTACATCCCCAACCTTGGAACACCTGTGCCCCATAAAGATGCGTGGAATCTGATTCCCCACCTCCAGCACACACACGGAGACGTGCTCAGGTATCCTGATTGTGGGGAGGCTCCTCCAAATGACAGCAGCGCCTGGGTTCTTAAAGAATCCCTTAGCTTGTCTTCCCTGATGGCATGGCTAGGCTGGAGAGTGGGGGAAAGTGGGGGTTGGGCTCTAAACCAAGTATAAGCGAGAGCCTATCCATGGGATGTGGGTTTTTAACCTACAACCCACAACCATGGAATAAATGTGCCCCCTGAAAGATGCTTTGACTGTTTCCCTACATCCAGCACACACACGAAGATGTGTTCTGGTATTCTGAGTGTGGGGAAGTTCCTCAAACTGACAGCAGCACCTGGATTCTATTAGTATCCCTTAGCTTCTGTTCCCTGAGTGTTCTTTTAGGCCAGGCCATGAGGGAAAGCTGGGGGTTGGGCTTGGAGGCCACGTAGCAGTGAGTGCCCCCTGATCCATTGAGGAAGTACTTAGAGGACTTCTCCCTAAAGGGAACACCTTTTCCTGCATTCATCTGGGTGCAGTGGGGCTGCACAACTCTCCCACACCTAAGAATGTGTTCTGGAATTCTGAGTGCAGGGAAGTTCCTCCAACTGACAGCAGCGCCTGGGTTCTAATTGAATCCCTTTGCTTGTCTTCCCTGATGGAAAGCCTAGGCGGGAGTGCGGGGGAAAGTGTGGTTTGGGCTCCAAAACCAAGTATTTGCGATGACCTCTCTATGGTTTGTGGAGGTGTTTAAACTACATCCCTAACCTGGGAACACCTGTGCCCCCATAAAGATCCGTGGAGTCTGTTTCCGCACCTCCAGCACACACACGAACACTTGCACAGTTATCCTGAGAGTGGGCAGCCTCCTCCAACTGAGAGCAGGGCCTTGGTTCTTATAAAATCGCTTAACTTGTCTACCCTGTTTGGTTGCCTGATACGGAGTGCTGGGGAAAGGGTGGGTTGGGCTCTAAATCCAAGTATTAGCGAGTGCTTCTCCATGGGATTTGGAGGTTATTAACCAAAAGCCCACAACATGGGAATACCTGTGCTCCTTGAAAAAAGCGTGGACTCTGTATCCCCACCACCAGAACACACATGAAGAAGTTTTCTGCTATCCTGAGTGTGGGCTGGCAATTTCAGGTGACAGAAGCGGCTGGGTTCTAATAGAATCCCTTAGCTTGTAATCCCTGAGTGTTTCCCTAGGACTGACTCTGAGAGAAACCTGGGGGTTGGGCTTTGAGGCCCAATACTAGCAAGTGTCCCCGATGGACTGAGGAAGTATTTAGATGAATTCTCCATAAAGGGAAACACCTGAGCACCCATTCATCTGCGTGGAGTGGGGCTTCAAATCTCCCCACCACACAAGGTTGGGTTCCAGTATCCTGAGGGTGGGGTATTTCCTCCAACTGACATCAGCGTCTTGGTTTGAATAGAATCCCTTTGCTTGTCTTCCCTGATGGTTTGCCTAGGCCAGTGTGTGGTTGAAAGTGTGATTTGGGATCTAAAACTAAGTATTAGCGTGTGCCTCTCCATGGGTAGTGGAGATGTTTAAACTACAAACCACAACTTGGAAATTACTGTGACCCCTGAAAAATGCGTGTGCTATGTTTCCCCACGTCCAGCACACACAGGAAGAAGTGTTCTGGGGTTCTGAGTGTGGGGAGGTTCCTCCAACAGACAGCAGCACCTGGGTTGTAATAGAATCCCTTAGCTTGACTTCCCTAAGTGTTTTCCTAGGCCTAGCAGTAAGCGATGGTGGGCGATGGGCTCTAAAGCCAAGTATTAGCGAGTGCATCTCTGTGGGTAGTGGAGGGTTTTAAACTACTTCCCCAACCTTGGAACACCTGTGCCCCATAAAGATGCGTGGAATCTGTTTCCCCACCTCCAGCACACACACGGAGACGTGCTCAGGTATCCTGATTGTGGGGAGGCTCCTCCAAATGACAGCAGCGCCTGGGTTCTAAAAGAATCCCTTAGCTTGTCTTCCCTGATGGCATGCCTAGGCTGGAGAGTGGGGGAAAGTGGGGGTTTGGGCTCTAAACCAAGTATAAGCGAGAGCCTATCCATGGGATGTGGGTTTTTAACCTACAACCCACAACCATGGAATAAATGTGCCCCCTGAAAGATGCTTTGACTGTTTCCCTACATCCAGCACACACACGAAGATGTGTTCTGGTATTCTGAGTGTGGGGAAGTTCCTCAAACTGACAGCAGCACCTGGATTCTATTAGTATCCCTTAGCTTCTGTTCCCTGAGTGTTCTTTTAGGCCAGGCCATGAGGGAAAGCTGGGGGTTGGGCTTGGAGGCCACGTAGCAGTGAGTGCCCCCTGATCCATTGAGGAAGTACTTAGAGGACTTCTCCCTAAAGGGAACACCTTTTCCTGCATTCATCTGGGTGCAGTGGGGCTGCACATCTCTCCCACACCTAAGAATGTGTTCTGGAATTCTGAGTGCAGGGAAGTTCCTCCAACTGACAGCAGCGCCTGGGTTCTAATTGAATCCCTTTGCTTGTCTTCCCTGATGGAAAGCCTAGGCGGGAGTGCGGGGGAAAGTGTGGTTTGGGCTCCAAAACCAAGTATTTGCGATGACCTCTCTATGGTTTGTGGAGGTGTTTAAACTACATCCCTAACCTGGGAACACCTGTGCCCCCATAAAGATCCGTGGAGTCTGTTTCCACACCTCCAGCACACACACGAACACTTGCACAGTTATCCTGAGAGTGGGCAGCCTCCTCCAACTGAGAGCAGGGCCTTGCTTCTTATAAAATCGCTTAACTTGTCTACCCTGTTTGGTTGCCTGATACGGAGTGCTGGGGAAAGGGTGGGTTGGGCTCTAAATCCAAGTATTAGCGAGTGCTTCTCCATGGGATTTGGAGGTTATTAACCAAAAGCCCACAACATGGGAATACCTGTGCTCCTTGAAAAAAGCGTGGACTCTGTATCCCCACCACCAGAACACACATGAAGAAGTTTTCTGCTATCCTGAGTGTGGGCTGGCAATTTCAGGTGACAGAAGCGGCTGGGTTCTAATAGAATCCCTTAGCTTGTAATCCCTGAGTGTTTCCCTAGGACTGACTCTGAGAGAAACCTGGGGGTTGGGCTTTGAGGCCAAATAGTAGCGAGTGTCCCCGATGGACTGAGGAAGTATTTAGATGAATTCTCCATAAAGGGAAACACCTGAGCACCCATTCATCTGCGTGGAGTGGGGCTTCAAATCTCCCCACCACACAAGGTTGGGTTCCAGTATCCTGAGGGTGGGGTAGTTCCTCCAACTGACATCAGCGTCTTGGTTTGAATAGAATCCCTTTGCTTGTCTTCCCTGATGGTTTGCCTAGGCCAGTGTGTGGTTGAAAGTGGGATTTGGGATCTAAAACTAAGTATTAGCGTGTGCCTCTCCATGGGTAGTGGAGATGTTTAAACTACAACCCACAACTTGGGAATTACTGTGACCCCTGAAAAATGCGTGTGCTATGTTTCCCCACGTCCAGCACACACAGGAAGAAGTGTTCTGGGGTTCTGAGTGTGGGGAGGTTCCTCCAACAGACAGCAGCACCTGGGTTGTAATAGAATCCCTTAGCTTGACTTCCCTAAGTGTTTTCCTAGGCCTAGCAGTAAGCGATGGTGGGGGATGGGCTCTAAAGCCAAGTATTAGCGAGTGCATCTCTGTGGGTAGTGGAGGGTTTTAAACTACTTCCCCAACCTTGGAACACCTGTGCCCCATAAAGATGCGTGGAATCTGTTTCCCCACCTCCAGCACACGCACGGAGACGTGCTCAGGTATCCTGATTGTGGGGAGGCTCCTCCAAATGACAGCAGCGCCTGGGTTCTAAAAGAATCCCTTAGCTTGTCTTCCCTGATGGCATGCCTAGGCTGGAGAGTGGGGGAAAGTGGGGGTTGGGCTCTAAACCAAGTATAAGCGAGAGCCTATCCATGGGATGTGGGTTTTTAACCTACAACCCACAACCATGGAATAAATGTGCCCCCTGAAAGATGCTTTGACTGTTTCCCTACATCCAGCACACACACGAAGATGTGTTCTGGTATTCTGGGTGTGGGGAAGTTCCTCAAACTGACAGCAGCACCTGGATTCTATTAGTATCCCTTAGCTTCTGTTCCCTGAGTGTTCTTTTAGGCCAGGCCATGAGGGAAAGCTGGGGGTTGGGCTTGGAGGCCACGTAGCAGTGAGTGCCCCCTGATCCATTGAGGAAGTACTTAGAGGACTTGTCCCTAAAGGGAACACCTTTTCCTGCATTCATCTGGGTGCAGTGGGGCTGCACATCTCTCCCACACCTAAGAATGTGTTCTGGAATTCTGAGTGCAGGGAAGTTCCTCCAACTGACAGCAGCGCCTGGGTTCTAATTGAATCCCTTTGCTTGTCTTCCCTGATGGAAAGCCTAGGCGGGAGTGCGGGGGAAAGTGTGGTTTGGGCTCCAAAACCAAGTATTTGCGATGACCTCTCTATGGTTTGTGGAGGTGTTTAAACTACATCCCTAACCTGGGAACACCTGTGCCCCCATAAAAATCCGTGGAGTCTTTTTCCACACCTCCAGCACACACACGAACACTTGCACAGTTATCCTGAGAGTGGGCAGCCTCCTCCAACTGAGAGCAGGGCCTTGGTTCTTATAAAATCGCTTAACTTGTCTACCCTGTTTGGTTGCCTGATACGGAGTGCTGGGGAAAGGGTGGGTTGGGCTCTAAATCCAAGTATTAGCGAGTGCTTCTCCATGGGATTTGGAGGTTATTAACCAAAAGCCCACAACATGGGAATACCTGTGCTCCTTGAAAAAAGCGTGGACTCTGTATCCCCACCACCAGAACACACATGAAGAAGTTTTCTGCTATCCTGAGTGTGGGCTGGCAATTTCAGGTGACAGAAGCGGCTGGGTTCTAATAGAATCCCTTAGCTTGTAATCCCTGAGTGTTTCCCTAGGACTGACTCTGAGAGAAACCTGGGGGTTGGGCTTTGAGGCCCAATACTAGCAAGTGTCCCCGATGGACTGAGGAAGTATTTAGATGAATTCTCCATAAAGGGAAACACCTGAGCACCCATTCATCTGCGTGGAGTGGGGCTTCAAATCTCCCCACCACACAAGGTTGGGTTCCAGTATCCTGAAGGTGGGGTAGTTCCTCCAACTGACATCAGCGTCTTGGTTTGAATAGAATCCCTTTGCTTGTCTTCCCTGATGGTTTGCCTAGGCCAGTGTGTGGTTGAAAGTGGGATTTGGGATCTAAAACTAAGTATTAGCGTGTGCCTCTCCATGGGTAGTGGAGATGTTTAAACTACAACCCACAACTTGGGAATTACTGTGACCCCTGAAAAATGCGTGTGCTATGTTTCCCCACGTCCAGCACACACAGGAAGAAGTGTTCTGGGGTTGTGAGTGTGGGGAGGTTCCTCCAACAGACAGCAGCACCTGGGTTGTAATAGAATCCCTTAGCTTGACTTCCCTAAGTGTTTTCCTAGGCCTAGCAGTAAGCGATGGTGGGGGATGGGCTCTAAAGCCAAGTATTAGCGAGTGCATCTCTGTGGGTAGTGGAGGGTATTAAACTACTTTCCCAAACTTGGAACACCTGTGCCCCATAAAGATGCGTGGAATCTATTTCCCCACCTCCAGCACACACACGGAGACGTGCTCAGGTATCCTGATTGTGGGGAGGCTCCTCCAAATGACAGCAGCGCCTGGGTCCTTAAAGAATCCCTTAGCTTGTCTTCCCTGATGGCATGGCTAGGCTGGAGGGTGGGGGAAAGTGGGGGTTGGGCTCTAAACCAAGTATAAGCGAGAGCCTATCCATGGGATGTGGGTTTTTAACCTACAACCCACAACCATGGAATAAATGTGCCCCCTGAAAGATGCTTTGACTGTTTCCCAACATCCAGCACACACACGAAGATGTGTTCTGGTACTCTGGGTGTGGGGAAGTTCCTCAAACTGACAGCAGCACCTGGATTCTATTAGTATCCCTTAGCTTCTGTTCCCTGAGTGTTCTTTTAGGCCAGGCCATGAGGGAAAGCTGGGGGTTGGGCTTGGAGGCCACGTAGCAGTGAGTGCCCCCTGATCCATTGAGGAAGTACTTAGAGGACTTCTCCCTAAAGGGAACACCTTTTCCTGCATTCATCTGGGTGCAGTGGGGCTGCACATCTCTCCCACACCTAAGAATGTGTTCTGGAATTCTGACTGCAGGGAAGTTCCTCCAACTGACAGCAGCGCCTGGGTTCTAATTGAATCCCTTTGCTTGTCTTCCCTGATGGAAAGCCTAGGCGGGAGTGCGGGGGAAAGTGTGGTTTGGGCTCCAAAACCAAGTATTTGCGATGACCTCTCTATGGTTTGTGGAGGTGTTTAAACTACATCCCTAACCTGGGAACACCTGTGCCCCCATAAAGATCCGTGGAGTCTGTTTCCACACCTCCAGCACACACACGAACACTTGCACAGTTATCCTGAGAGTGGGCAGCCTCCTCCAACTGAGAGCAGGGCCTTGGTTCTTATAAAATCGCTTAACTTGTCTACCCTGTTTGGTTGCCTGATACGGAGTGCTGGGGAAAGGGTGGGTTGGGCTCTAAATCCAAGTATTAGCGAGTGCTTCTCCATGGGATTTGGAGGTTATTAACCAAAAGCCCACAACATGGGAATACCTGTGCTCCTTGAAAAAAGCGTGGACTCTGTATCCCCACCACCAGAACACACATGAAGAAGTTTTCTGCTATCCTGAGTGTGGGCTGGCAATTTCAGGTGACAGAAGCGGCTGGGTTCTAATAGAATCCCTTAGCTTGTAATCCCTGAGTGTTTCCCTAGGACTGACTCTGAGAGAAACCTGGGGGTTGGGCTTTGAGGCCAAATAGTAGCGAGTGTCCCCGATGGACTGAGGAAGTATTTAGATGAATTCTCCATAAAGGGAAACACCTGAGCACCCATTCATCTGCGTGGAGTGGGGCTTCAAATCTCCCCACCACACAAGGTTGGGTTCCAGTATCCTGAGGGTGGGGTAGTTCCTCCAACTGACATCAGCGTCTTGGTTTGAATAGAATCCCTTTGCTTGTCTTCCCTGATGGTTTGCCTAGGCCAGTGTGTGGTTGAAAGTGGGATTTGGGATCTAAAACTAAGTATTAGCGTGTGCCTCTCCATGGGTAGTGGAGATGTTTAAACTACAACCCACAACTTGGGAATTACTGTGACCCCTGAAAAATGCGTGTGCTATGTTTCCCCACGTCCAGCACACACAGGAAGAAGTGTTCTGGGGTTCTGAGTGTGGGGAGGTTCCTCCAACAGACAGCAGCACCTGGGTTGTAATAGAATCCCTTCGCTTGACTTCCCTAAGTGTTTTCCTAGGCCTAGCAGTAAGCGATGGTGGGGGATGGGCTCTAAAGCTAAGTATTAGCGAGTGCATCTCTGTGGGTAGTGGAGGGTTTTAAACTACTTCCCCAACCTTGGAACACCTGTGCCCCAAAAAGATGCGTGGAATCTGTTTCCCCACCTCCAGCACACACACGGAGACGTGCTCAGGTATCCTGATTGTGGGGAGGCTCCTCCAAATGACAGCAGCGCCTGGGTTCTAAAAGAATCCCTTAGCTTGTCTTCCCTGATGGCATGGCTAGGCTGGAGAGTGGGGGAAAGTGGGGGTTGGGCTCTAAACCAAGTATAAGCGAGAGCCTATCCATGGGATGTGGGTTTTTAACCTACAACCCACAACCATGGAATAAATGTGCCCCCTGAAAGATGCTTTGACTGTTTCCCTACATCCAGCACACACACGAAGATGTGTTCTTGTATTCTGAGTGTGGGGAAGTTCCTCAAACTGACAGCAGCACCTGGATTCTATTAGTATCCCTTAGCTTCTGTTCCCTGAGTGTTCTTTTAGGCCAGGCCATGAGGGAAAGCTGGGGGTTGGGCTTGGAGGCCACGTAGCAGTGAGTGCCCCCTGATCCATTGAGGAAGTACTTAGAGGACTTCTCCCTAAAGGGAACACCTTTTCCTGCATTCATCTGGGTGCAGTGGGGCTGCACATCTCTCCCACACCTAAGAATGTGTTCTGGAATTCTGACTGCAGGGAAGTTCCTCCAACTGACAGCAGCGCCTGGGTTCTAATTGAATCCCTTTGCTTGTCTTCCCTGATGGAAAGCCTAGGCGGGAGTGCGGGGGAAAGTGTGGTTTGGGCTCCAAAACCAAGTATTTGCGATGACCTCTCTATGGTTTGTGGAGGTGTTTAAACTACATCCCTAACCTGGGAACACCTGTGCCCCCATAAAGATCCGTGGAGTCTGTTTCCACACCTCCAGCACACACACGAACACTTGCACAGTTATCCTGAGAGTGGGCAGCCTCCTCCAACTGAGAGCAGGGCCTTGGTTCTTATAAAATCGCTTAACTTGTCTACCCTGTTTGGTTGCCTGATACGGAGTGCTGGGGAAAGGGTGGGTTGGGCTCTAAATCCAAGTATTAGCGAGTGCTTCTCCATGGGATTTGGAGGTTATTAACCAAAAGCCCACAACATGGGAATACCTGTGCTCCTTGAAAAAAGCGTGGACTCTGTATCCCCACCACCAGAACACACATGAAGAAGTTTTCTGCTATCCTGAGTGTGGGCTGGCAATTTCAGGTGACAGAAGCGGCTGGGTTCTAATAGAATCCCTTAGCTTGTAATCCCTGAGTGTTTCCCTAGGACTGACTCTGAGAGAAACCTGGGGGTTGGGCTTTGAGGCCAAATAGTAGCGAGTGTCCCCGATGGACTGAGGAAGTATTTAGATGAATTCTCCATAAAGGGAAACACCTGAGCACCCATTCATCTGCGTGGAGTGGGGCTTCAAATCTCCCCACCACACAAGGTTGGGTTCCAGTATCCTGAGGGTGGGGTAGTTCCTCCAACTGACATCAGCGTCTTGGTTTGAATAGAATCCCTTTGCTTGTCTTCCCTGATGGTTTGCCTAGGCCAGTGTGTGGTTGAAAGTGGGATTTGGGATCTAAAACTAAGTATTAGCGTGTGCCTCTCCATGGGTAGTGGAGATGTTTAAACTACAACCCACAACTTGGGAATTACTGTGACCCCTGAAAAATGCGTGTGCTATGTTTCCCCACGTCCAGCACACACAGGAAGAAGTGTTCTGGGGTTGTGAGTGTGGGGAGGTTCCTCCAACAGACAGCAGCACCTGGGTTGTAATAGAATCCCTTCGCTTGACTTCCCTAAGTGTTTTCCTAGGCCTAGCAGTAAGCGATGGTGGGGGATGGGCTCTAAAGCTAAGTATTAGCGAGTGCATCTCTGTGGGTAGTGGAGGGTTTTAAACTACTTCCCCCACCTTGGAACACCTGTGCCCCATAAAGTTGCGTGGAATCTGTTTCCCCACCTCCAGCACACACACGGAGACGTGCTCAGGTATCCTGATTGTGGGGAGGCTCCTCCAAATGACAGCAGCGCCTGGGTTCTAAAAGAATCCCTTAGCTTGTCTTCCCTGATGGCATGGCTAGGCTGGAGAGTGGGGGAAAGTGGGGGTTGGGCTCTAAACCAAGTATAAGCGAGAGCCTATCCATGGGATGTGGGTTTTTAACCTACAACCCACAACCATGGAATAAATGTGCCCCCTGAAAGATGCTTTGACTGTTTCCCTACATCCAGCACACACACGAAGATGTGTTCTTGTATTCTGAGTGTGGGGAAGTTCCTCAAACTGACAGCAGCACCTGGATTCTATTAGTATCCCTTAGCTTCTGTTCCCTGAGTGTTCTTTTAGGCCAGGCCATGAGGGAAAGCTGGGGGTTGGGCTTGGAGGCCACGTAGCAGTGAGTGCCCCCTGATCCATTGAGGAAGTACTTAGAGGACTTCTCCCTAAACGGAACACCTTTTCCTGCATTCATCTGGGTGCAGTGGGGCTGCACATCTCTCCCACACCTAAGAATCTGTTCTGGAATTCTGAGTGCAGGGAAGTTCCTCCAACTGACAGCAGCGCCTGGGTTCTAATTGAATCCCTTTGCTTGTCTTCCCTGATGGAAAGCCTAGGCGGGAGTGCGGGGGAAAGTGTGGTTTGGGCTCCAAAACCAAGTATTTGCGATGACCTCTCTATGGTTTGTGGAGGTGTTTAAACTACATCCCTAACCTGGGAACACCTGTGCCCCCATAAAGATCCTTGGAGTCTGTTTCCACACCTCCAGCACACACACGAACACTTGCACAGTTATCCTGAGAGTGGGCAGCCTCCTCCAACTAAGAGCAGGGCCTTGGTTCTTATAAAATCGCTTAACTTGTCTACCCTGTTTGGTTGCCTGATACGGAGTGCTGGGGAAAGGGTGGGTTGGGCTCTAAATCCAAGTATTAGCGAGTGCTTCTCCATGGGATTTGGAGGTTATTAACCAAAAGCCCACAACATGGGAATACCTGTGCTCCTTGAAAAAAGCGTGGACTCTGTATCCCCACCACCAGAACACACATGAAGAAGTTTTCTGCTATCCTGAGTGTGGGCTGGCAATTTCAGGTGACAGAAGCGGCTGGGTTCTAATAGAATCCCTTAGCTTGTAATCCCTGAGTGTTTCCCTAGGACTGACTCTGAGAGAAACCTGGGGGTTGGGCTTTGAGGCCAAATAGTAGCGAGTGTCCCCGATGGACTGAGGAAGTATTTAGATGAATTCTCCATAAAGCGAAAACCTGAGCACCCATTCATCTGCGTGGAGTGGGGCTTCAAATCTCCCCACCACACAAGGTTGGGTTCCAGTATCCTGAGGGTGGGGTAGTTCCTCCAACTGACATCAGCGTCTTGGTTTGAATAGAATCCCTTTGCTTGTCTTCCCTGATGGTTTGCCTAGGCCAGTGTGTGGTTGAAAGTGGGATTTGGGATCTAAAACTAAGTATGTGCGTGTGCATCTCCATGGGTAGTGGAGATGTTTAAACTACAACCCACAACTTGGGAATTACTGTGACCCCTGAAAAATGCGTGTGCTATGTTTCCCCACGTCCAGCACACACAGGAAGAAGTGTTCTGGGGTTGTGAGTGTGGGGAGGTTCCTCCAACAGACAGCAGCACCTGGGTTGTAATAGAATCCCTTCGCTTGACTTCCCTAAGTGTTTTCCTAGGCCTAGCAGTAAGCGATGGTGGGGGATGGGCTCTAAAGCCAAGTATTAGCGAGTGCATCTCTGTGGGTAGTGGAGGGTTTTAAACTACTTCCCCAACCTTGGAACACCTGTGCCCCATAAAGATGCGTGGAATCTGTTTCCCCACCTCCAGCACACACACGGAGACGTGCTCAGGTATCCTGATTGTGGGGAGGCTCCTCCAAATGACAGCAGCGCCTGGGTTCTAAAAGAATCCCTTAGCTTGTCTTCCCTGATGGCATGCCTAGGCTGGAGAGTGGGGGAAAGTGGGGGTTGGGCTCTAAACCAAGTATAAGCGAGAGCCTATCCATGGGATGTGGGTTTTTAACCTACAACCCACAACCATGGAATAAATGTGCCCCCTGAAAGATGCTTTGACTGTTTCCCTACATCCAGCACACACACGAAGATGTGTTCTTGTATTCTGAGTGTGGGGAAGTTCCTCAAACTGACAGCAGCACCTGGATTCTATTAGTATCCCTTAGCTTCTGTTCCCTGAGTGTTCTTTTAGGCCAGGCCATGAGGGAAAGCTGGGGGTTGGGCTTGGAGGCCACGTAGCAGTGAGTGCCCCCTGATCCATTGAGGAAGTACTTAGAGGACTTCTCCCTAAAGGGAACACCTTTTCCTGCATTCATCTGGGTGCAGTGGGGCTGCACATCTCTCCCACACCTAAGAATGTGTTCTGGAATTCTGAGTGCAGGGAAGTTCCTCCAACTGACAGCAGCGCCTGGGTTCTAATTGAATCCCTTTGCTTGTCTTCCCTGATGGAAAGCCTAGGCGGGAGTGCGGGGGAAAGTGTGGTTTGGGCTCCAAAACCAAGTATTGGCGATGACCTCTCTATGGTTTGTGGAGGTGTTTAAACTACATCCCTAACCTGGGAACACCTGTGCCCCCATAAAGATCCGTGGAGTCTGTTTCCACACCTCCAGCACACACACGAACACTTGCACAGTTATCCTGAGAGTGGGCAGCCTCCTCCAACTGAGAGCAGGGCCTTGGTTCTTATAAAATCGCTTAACTTGTCTACCCTGTTTGGTTGCCTGATACGGAGTGCTGGGGAAAGGGTGGGTTGGGCTCTAAATCCAAGTATTAGCGAGTGCTTCTCCATGGGATTTGGAGGTTATTAACCAAAAGCCCACAACATGGGAATACCTGTGCTCCTTGAAAAAAGCGTGGACTCTGTATCCCCACCACCAGAACACACATGAAGAAGTTTTCTGCTATCCTGAGTGTGGGCTGGCAATTTCAGGTGACAGAAGCGGCTGGGTTCTAATAGAATCCCTTAGCTTGTAATCCCTGAGTGTTTCCCTAGGACTGACTCTGAGAGAAACCTGGGGGTTGGGCTTTGAGGCCAAATAGTAGCGAGTGTCCCCGATGGACTGAGGAAGTATTTAGATGAATTCTCCATAAAGGGAAACACCTGAGCACCCATTCATCTGCGTGGAGTGGGGCTTCAAATCTCCCCACCACACAAGGTTGGGTTCCAGTATCCTGAGGGTGGGGTAGTTCCTCCAACTGACATCAGCGTCTTGGTTTGAATAGAATCCCTTTGCTTGTCTTCCCTGATGGTTTGCCTAGGCCAGTGTGTGGTTGAAAGTGGGATTTGGGATCTAAAACTAAGTATTAGCGTGTGCCTCTCCATGGGTAGTGGAGATGTTTAAACTACAACCCACAACTTGGGAATTACTGTGACCCCTGAAAAATGCGTGTGCTATGTTTCCCCACGTCCAGCACACACAGGAAGAAGTGTTCTGGGGTTCTGAGTGTGGGGAGGTTCCTCCAACAGACAGCAGCACCTGGGTTGTAATAGAATCCCTTCGCTTGACTTCCCTAATTGTATTCCTAGGCCTAGCAATAAGCGATGGTGGGGGATGGGCTCTAAAGCGAAGTATTAGCGAGTGCATCTCTGTGGGTAGTGGAGGGTTTTAAACTACTTCCCCAACCTTGGAACACCTGTGCCCCATAAAGATGCGTGGAATCTGTTTCCCCACCTCCAGCACACACACGGAGACGTGCTCAGGTATCCTGATTGTGGGGAGGCTCCTCCAAATGACAGCAGCGCCTGGGTTCTAAAAGAATCCCTTAGCTTGTCTTCCCTGATGGCATGGCTAGGCTGGAGAGTGGGGGAAAGTGGGGGTTGGGCTCTAAACCAAGTATAAGCGAGAGCCTATTAATGGGATGTGGGTTTTTAACCTACAAACCACAACCATGGAATAAATGTGCCCCCTGAAAGATGCTTTGACTGTTTCCCTACATCCAGCACACACACGAAGATGTGTTCTTGTATTCTGAGTGTGGGGATGTTCCTCAAACTGACAGCAGCACCTGGATTCTATTAGTATCCCTTAGCTTCTGTTCCCTGAGTGTTCTTTTAGGCCAGGCCATGAGGGAAAGCTGGGGGTTGGGCTTTTAGGCTACGTAGCAGTGAGTGCCCCTGATTCATTGAGGAAGTCCTTAGAGGACTTCTCCCTAAAGGGAACACCTTTTCCTGCATTCATCTGGGTGCAGTGGGGCTGCACATCTCTCCCACACCTAAGAATGTGTTCTGGAATTCTGAGTGCAGGGAAGTTCCTCCAACAGACAGCAGAGCCTGGGTTCTAATTGAATCCCTTTGCTTGTCTTCCCTGATGGAAAGCCTAGGCGGGAGTGCGGGGGAAAGTGTGGTTTGGGCTCCAAAACCAAGTATTTGCGATGACCTCTCTATGGTTTGTGGAGGTGTTTAAACTACATACCTAACCTGGGAACACCTGTGCCCCCATAAAGATCCGTGGAGTCTGTTTCCACACCTCCAGCCCACACACGAACACTTGCACAGTTATCCTGAAAGTGGGCAGCCTCCTCCAACTGAGAGCAGGGCCTTGGTTCTTATAAAATCGCTTAACTTGTCTACCCTGTCTGGTTGCCTGATACGGAGTGCTGGGGAAAGGTTGGGTTGGGCTCTAAATCCAAGTATTAGCGAGTGCTTCTCCATGGGATTTGGAGGTTATTAACCAAAAGCCCACAACATGGGAATACCTGTGCTCCTTGAAAAAAGCGTGGACTCTGTATCCCCACCACCAGAACACACATGAAGAAGTTTTCTGCTATCCTGAGTGTGGGCTGGCAATTTCAGGTGACAGAAGCGGCTGGGTTCTAATAGAATCCCTTAGCTTGTAATCCCTGAGTGTTTCCCTAGGACTGACTCTGAGAGAAACCTGGGGGTTGGGCTTTGAGGCCAAATAGTAGCGAGTGTCCCCGATGGACTGAGGAAGTATTTAGATGAATTCTCCATAAAGGGAAACACCTGAGCACCCATTCATCTGCGTGGAGTGGGGCTTCAAATCTCCCCACCACACAAGGTTGGGTTCCAGTATCCTGAGGGTGGGGTAGTTCCTCCAACTGACATCAGCGTCTTGGTTTGAATAGAATCCCTTTGCTTGTCTTCCCTGATGGTTTGCCTAGGCCAGTGTGTGGTTGAAAGTGGGATTTGGGATCTAAAACTAAGTATTAGCGTGTGCCTCTCCATGGGTAGTGGAGGTGTTTAAACTACAACCCACAATTTGGGAATTACTGTGACCCCTGAAAAATGCGTGTGCTATGTTTCCCCACGTCCAGCACACACAGGAAGAAGTGTTCTGGGGTTCTGAGTGTGGGGAGGTTCCTCCAACAGACAGCAGCACCTGGGTTGTAATAGAATCCCTTCGCTTGACTTCCCTAAGTGTTTTCCTAGGCCTAGCACTAAGTGATGGTGGGGGATGGGCTCTAAAGCCAAGTATTAGCGAGTGCATCTCTGTGGGTAGTGGAGGGTTTTAAACTACTTCCCCAACCTTGGAACACCTGTGCCCCATAAAGATGCGTGGAATCTGTTTCCCCACCTCCAGCACACACACGGAGACGTGCTCAGGTATCCTGATTGTGGGGAGGCTCCTCCAAATGACAGCAGCGCCTGGGTTCTAAAAGTATCCCTTAGCTTGTCTTCCCTGATGGCATGCCTAGGCTGGAGAGTGGGGGAAAGTGGGGGTTGGGCTCTAAACCAAGTATAAGCGAGAGCCTATCCATGGGATGTGGGTTTTTAAACTACAACCCACAACCATGGAATAAATGTGCCCCCTGAAAGATGCTTTGACTGTTTCCCTACATCCAGCACACACACGAAGATGTGTTCTTGTATTCTGAGTGTGGGGATGTTCCTCAAACTGACAGCAGCACCTGGATACTATTAGTATCCCTTAGCTTCTGTTCCCTGAGTGTTCTTTTAGGCCAGGCCATGAGGGAAAGCTGGGGGTTGGGCTTGGAGGCTACGTAGCAGTGAGTGCCCCTGATTCATTGAGGAAGTCCTTAGAGGACTTCTCCCTAAAGGGAACACCTTTTCCTGCATTCATCTGGGTGCAGTGGGGCTGCACATCTCTCCCACACCTAAGAATGTGTTCTGGAATTCTGAGTGCAGGGAAGTTCCTCCAACAGACAGCAGAGCCTGGGTTCTAATTGAATCCCTTTGCTTGTCTTCCCTGATGGAAAGCCTAGGCGGGAGTGCGGGGGAAAGTGTGGTTTGGGCTCCAAAACCAAGTATTTGCGATGACCTCTCTATGGTTTGTGGAGGTGTTTAAACTACATACCTAACCTGGGAACACCTGTGCCCCCATAAAGATCCGTGGAGTCTGTTTCCACACCTCCAGCCCACACACGAACACTTGCACCGTTATCCTGAAAGTTGGCAGCCTCCTCCAACTGAGAGCAGGGCCTTGGTTCTTATAAAATCGCTTAACTTGTCTACCCTGTTTGGTTGCCTGATACGGAGTGCTGGGGAAAGGGTGGGTTGGGCTCTAAATCCAAGTATTAGCGAGTGCTTCTCCATGGGATTTGGAGGTTATTAACCAAAAGCCCACAACATGGGAATACCTGTGCTCCTTGAAAAAAGCGTGGACTCTGTATCCCCACCACCAGAACACACATGAAGAAGTTTTCTGCTATCCTGAGTGTGGGCTGGCAATTTCAGGTGACAGAAGCGGCTGGGTTCTAATAGAATCCCTTAGCTTGTAATCCCTGAGTGTTTCCCTAGGACTGACTCTGAGAGAAACCTGGGGGTTGGGCTTTGAGGCCAAATAGTAGCGAGTGTCCCCGATGGACTGAGGAAGTATTTAGATGAATTCTCCATAAAGGGAAACACCTGAGCACCCATTCATCTGCGTGGAGTGGGGCTTCAAATCTCCCCACCACACAAGGTTGGGTTCCAGTATCCTGAGGGTGGGGTAGTTCCTCCAACTGACATCAGCGTCTTGGTTTGAATAGAATCCCTTTGCTTGTCTTCCCTGATGGTTTGCCTAGGCCAGTGTGTGGTTGAAAGTGGGATTTGGGATCTAAAACTAAGTATTAGCATGTGCCTCTCCATGGGTATGGAGGTGTTTAAACTACAACCCACAATTTGGGAATTACTGTGACCCCTGAAAAATGCGTGTGCTATGTTTCCCCACGTCCAGCACACACAGGAAGAAGTGTTCTGGGGTTCTGAGTGTGGGGAGGTTCCTCCAACAGACAGCAGCACCTGGGTTTTAATAGAATCCCTTCGCTTGACTTCCCTAAGTGTTTTCCTAGGCCTAGCACTAAGTGATGGTGGGGGATGGGCTCTAAAGCCAAGTATTAGCGAGTGCATCTCTGTGGGTAGTGGAGGGTTTTAAACTACTTCCCCAACCTTGGAACACCTGTGCCCCATAAAGATGCGTGGAATCTGTTTCCCCACCTCCAGCACACACACGGAGACGTGCTCAGGTATCCTGATTGTGGGGAGGCTCCTCCAAATGACAGCAGCGCCTGGGTTCTAAAAGAATCCCTTAGCTTGTCTTCCCTGATGGCATGGCTAGGCTGGAGAGTGGGGGAAAGTGGGGGTTGGGCCCTAAACCAAGTATAAGCGAGAGCCTATCCATGGGATGTGGGTTTTTAACCTACAACCCACAACCATGGAATAAATGTGCCACCTGAAAGACGCTTTGACTGTTTCCCTACATCCAGCACACACACGAAGATGTGTTCTTGTATTCTCAGTGTGGGGATGTTCCTCAAACTGACAGCAGCACGTGGATTCTATTAGTATCCCTTAGCTTCTGTTCCCTGAGTGTTCTTTTAGGCCAGGCCATGAGGGAAAGCTGGGGGTTGGGCTTGGAGGCTACGTAGCGGTGAGTGCCCCCTGATTCATTGAGGAAGTACTTAGAGGACTTCTCCCTAAAGGGAACACCTTTTCCTGCATTCATCTGGGTGCAGTGGGGCTGCACATCTCTCCCACACCTAAGAATGTGTTCTGGAATTCTGAGTGCAGGGAAGTTCCTCCAACTGACAGCAGCGCCTGGGTTCTAATTGAATCCCTTTGCTTGTCTTCCCTGATGGAAAGCCTAGGCGGGAGTGCGGGGGAAAGTGTGGTTTGGGCTCCAAAACCAAGTATTGGCGATGACCTCTCTATGGTTTGTGGAGGTGTTTAAACTACATCCCTAACCTGGGAACACCTGTGCCCCCATAAAGATCCGTGGAGTCTGTTTCCGCACCTCCAGCACACACACGAACACTTGCACAGTTATCCTGAGAGTGGGCAGCCTCCTCCAACTGAGAGCAGGGCCTTGGTTCTTATAAAATCGCTTAACTTGTCTACCCTGTTTGGTTGCCTGATACGGAGTGCTGGGGAAAGGGTGGGTTGGGCTCTAAATCCAAGTATTAGCGAGTGCTTCTCCATGGGATTTGGAGGTTATTAACCAAAAGCCCATAACATGGGAATACCTGTGCTCCTTGAAAAAAGCGTGGACTCTGTATCCCCACCACCAGAACACACGTGAAGAAGTTTTCTGCTATCCTGAGTGTGGGCTGGCAATTTCAGGTGACAGAAGCGGCTGGGTTCTAATAGAACCCCTTAGCTTGTAATCCCTGAGTGTTTCCCTAGGACTGACTCTGAGAGAAACCTGGGGGTTGGGCTTTGAGGCCAAATAGTAGCGAGTGTCCCCGATGGACTGAGGAAGTATTTAGATGAATTCTCCATAAAGGGAAACACCTGAGCACCCATTCATCTGCGGGGAGTGGGGCTTCAAATCTCCCCACCACACAATGTTTGGTTCCAGTATCCTGAGGGTGGGGTAGTTCCTCCAACTGACATCAGCGTCTTGGTTTGAATAGAATCCCTTTGCTTGTCTTCCCTGATGGTTTGCCTAGGCCAGTGTGTGGTTGAAAGTGGGATTTGGGATCTAAAACTAAGTATGAGCGTGTGCCTCTCCATGGGTAGTGGAGATGTTTAAACTACAACCCACAACTTGGGAATTACTGTGACCCCTGAAAAATGCGTGTGCTATGTTTCCCCACGTCCAGCACACACAGGAAGAAGTGTTCTGGGGTTCTGAGTGTGGGGAGGTTCCTCCAACAGACAGCAGCACCTGGGTTGTAATAGAATCCCTTCGCTTGACTTCCCTAATTGTATTCCTAGGCCTAGCAGTAAGCGATGGTGGGGGATGGGCTCTAAAGCCAAGTATTAGCGAGTGCATCTCTGTGGGTAGTGGAGGGTTTTAAACTACTTCCCCAACCTTGGAACACCTGTGCCCCATAAAGATGCGTGGAATCTGTTTCCCCACCTCCAGCACACACACGGAGACGTGCTCAGGTATCCTGATTGTGGGGAGGCTCCTCCAAATGACAGCAGCGCCTGGGTTCTAAAAGTATCCCTTAGCTTGTCTTCCCTGATGGCATGCCTAGGCTGGAGAGTGGGGGAAAGTGGGTGTTGGGCTCTAAACCAAGTATAAGCGAGAGCCTATCCATGGGATGTGGGTTTTTAAACTACAACCCACAACCATGGAATAAATGTGCCCCCTGAAAGATGCTTTGACTGTTTCCCTACATCCAGCACACACACGAAGATGTGTTCTGGTATTCTGAGTGTGGGGAAGTTCCTCAAACTGACAGCAGCACCTGGATTCTACTAGTATCCCTTAGCTTCTGTTCCCTGAGTGTTCTTTTAGGCCAGGCCATGAGGGAAAGCTGGGGGTTGGGCTTGGAGGCCACGTAGCAGTGAGTGCCCCCTGATCCATTGAGGAAGTTCTTAGAGGACTTCTCCCTAAAGGGAACACCTTTTCCTGCATTCATCTGGGTGCAGTGGGGCTGCACATCTCTCCCACACCTAAGAATGTGTTCTGGAATTCTGAGTGCAGTTAAGTTCCTCCAACTGACAGCAGCGTCTGGGTTCTAATTGAATCCCTTTGCTTGTCTTCCCTGATGGAAAGCCTAGGCGGGAGTGCGGGGGAAAGTGTGGTTTGGGCTCCAAAACCAAGTATTTGCGATGACCTCTCTATGGTTTGTGGAGGTGTTTAAACATCATCCCTAACCTGGGAACACCTGTGCCCCCATAAAGATCCGTGGAGTCTGTTTCCACACCTCCAGCACACACACGAACACTTGCACAGTTATCCTGAGAGTGGGCAGCCTCCTCCAACTGAGAGCAGGGCCTTGGTTCTTATAAAATCGCTTAACTTGTCTACACTGTTTGGTTGCCTGATTCGGAGTGCTGGGGAAAGGGTGGGTTGGGCTCTAAATCCAAGTATTAGCGAGTGCTTCTCCATGGGATTTGGAGGTTATTAACCAAAAGCCCACAATATGGGAATACCTGTGCTCCTTGAAAAAAGCATGGACTCTGTATCCCCACCACCAGAACACACATGAAGAAGTTTTCTGCTATCCTGAGTGTGGGCTGGCAATTTCATGTGACAGAAGCGGCTGGGTTCTAATAGAATCCCTTAGCTTGTAATCCCTGAGTGTTTCCTTAGGGCTGACTCTGAGAGAAACCTGGGGGTTGGGCTTTGAGGCCAAATAGTAGCGAGTGTCCCCGATGGACTGAGGAAGTATTTAGATGAATTCTCCATAAAGGGAAACACCTGAGCACCCATTCATCTGCGTGGAGTGGGGCTTCAAATCTCCCCACCACACAAGGTTGTGTTCCAGTAAGCTGAGGTTGGGGTAGTTCCTCCAACTGACATCAGCGTCTTGGTTTGAATAGAATCCCTTTGCTTGTCTTCCCTGATGGTTTGCCTAGGCCAGTGTGTGGTTGAAAGTGGGATTTGGGATCTAAAACTAAGTATTAGCGTGTGCCTCTCCATGGGTAGTGGAGATGTTTAAACTACAACCCACAACTTGGGAATTACTGTGACCCCTGAAAAATGCGTGTGCTATGTTTCCCCACGTCCAGCACACACAGGAAGTAGTGTTCTGGGGTTCTGAGTGTGGGGAGGTTCCTCCAACAGACAGCAGCACCTGGGTTGTAATAGAATCCCTTCGCTTGACTTCCCTAAGTGTTTTCCTAGGCCTAGCAGTAAGCGATGGTGGGGGATGGGCTCTAAAGCCAAGTATTAGCGAGTGCATCTCTGTGGGTAGTGGAGGGTTTTAAACTACTTCCCCAACCTTGGAACAACTGTGCCCCATAAAGATGCGTGGAATCTGTTTCCCCACCTCCAGCACACACACGGAGACGTGCTCAGGTATCCTGATTGTGGGGAGGCTCCTCCAAATGACAGCAGCGCCTGGGTTCTAAAAGAATCCCTTAGCTTGTCTTCCCTGATGGCATGCCTAGGCTGGAGAGTGGGGGAAAGTGTGGGTTGGGCTCTAAACCAAGTATAAGCGAGAGCCTATCCATGGGATGTGGGTTTTTAACCTACAAACCACAACCATGGAATAAATGTGCCCCCTGAAAGATGCTTTGACTGTTTCCCTACATCCAGCACACACACGAAGATGTGTTCTTGTATTCTGAGTGTGGGGAAGTTCCTCAAACTGACAGCAGCACCTGGATTCTATTAGTATCCCTTAGCTTCTGTTCCCTGAGTGTTCTTTTAGGCCAGGCCATGAGGGAAAGCTGGGGGTTGGGCTTGGAGGCCACGTAGCAGTGAGTGCCCCCTGATCCATTGAGGAAGTTCTTAGAGGACTTCTCCCTAAACGGAACACCTTTTCATGCATTCATCTGGGTGCAGTGGGGCTGCACATCTCTCCCACACCTAAGAATGTGTTCTGGAATTCTGAGTGCAGGAAAGTTCCTCCAACTGACAGCAGCGCCTGGGTTCTAATTGAATCCCTTTGCTTGTCTTCCCTGATGGAAAGCCTAGGCGGGAGTGCGGGGGAAAGTGTGGTTTGGGCTCCAAAACCAAGTATTTGCGATGACCTCTCTATGGTTTGTGGAGGTGTTTAAACTACATCCCTAACCTGGGAACACCTGTGCCCCCATAAAGATCCGTGGAGTCTGTTTCCACACCTCCAGCACACACACGAACACTTGCACAGTTATCCTGAGAGTGGGCAGCCTCCTCCAACTGAGAGCAGGGCCTTGGTTCTTATAAAATCGCTTAACTTGTCTACCCTGTTTGGTTGCCTGATACGGAGTGCTGGGGAAAGGGTGGGTTGGGCTCTAAATCCAAGTATTAGCGAGTGCTTCTCCATGGGATTTGGAGGTTATTAACCAAAAGCCCACAACATGGGAATACCTGTGCTCCTTGAAAAAAGCATGGACTCTGTATCCCCACCACCGGAACACACATGAAGAAGTTTTCTGCTATCCTGAGTGTGGGCTGGCAATTTCAGGTGACAGAAGCGGCTGGGTTCTAATAGAATCCCTTAGCTTGTAATCCCTGAGTGTTTCCCTAGGACTGACTCTGAGAGAAACCTGGGGGTTGGGCTTTGAGGCCAAATAGTAACGAGTGTCCCCGATGGACTGAGGAGGTATTTAGATGAATTCTCAATAAAGGGAAACACCTGAGCACCCATTCATCTGCGTGGAGTGGGGCTTCAAATCTCCCCACCACACAAGGTTGGGTTCCAGTAAGCTGAGGTTGGGGTAGTTCCTCCAATTGACATCAGCGTCTTGGTTTGAATAGAATCCCTTTGCTTGTCTTCCCTGATGGTTTGCCTAGGCCAGTGTGTGGTTGAAAGTGGGATTTGGGATCTAAAACTAAGTATTAGCGTGTGCCTCTCCATGGGTAGTGGAGATGTTTAAACTACAACCCACAACTTGGGAATTACTGTGACCCCTGAAAAATGCGTGTGCTATGTTTCCCCACGTCCAGCACACACAGGAAGAAGTGTTCTGGGGTTCTGAGTGTGGGGAGGTTCCTCCAACAGACAGCAGCACCTGGGTTGTAATAGAATCCCTTCGCTTGACTTCCCTAAGTGTTTTCCTAGGCCTAGCAGTAAGCGATGGTGGGGGATGGGCTCTAAAGCCAAGTATTAGCGAGTGCATCTCTGTGGGTAGTGGAGGGTTTTAAACTACTTCCCCAACCTTGGAACACCTGTGCCCCATAAAGATGCGTGGAATCTGTTTCCCCACCTCCAGCACACACACGGAGACGTGCTCAGGTATCCTGATTGTGGGGAGGCTCCTCCAAATGACAGCAGCGCCTGGGTTCTAAAAGAATCCCTTAGCTTGTCTTCCCTGATGGCATACCTAGGCTGGAGAGTGGGGGAAAGTGGGGGTTGGGCTCTAAACCAAGTATAAGCGAGAGTCTATCCATGGGATGTGGGTTTTTAACCTACAAACCACAACCATGGAATAAATGTGCCCCCTGAAAGATGCTTTATCTGTTTCCCTACATCCAGCACACACACGAAGATGTGTTCTTGTATTCTGAGTGTGGGGAAGTTCCTCAAACTGACAGCAGCACCTGGATTCTATTAGTATCCCTTAGCTTCTGTTCCCTGAGTGTTCTTTTAGGCCAGGCCATGAGGGAAAGCTGGGGGTTGGGCTTGGAGGCCACGTAGCAGTGAGTGCCCCCTGATCCATTGAGGAAGTTCTTAGAGGACTTCTCCCTAAACGGAACACCTTTTCCTGCATTCATCTGGGTGCAGTGGGGCTGCACATCTCTCCCACACCTAAGAATGTGTTCTGGAATTCTGAGTGCAGGGAAGTTCCTCCAACTGACAGCAGCGCCTGGGTTCTAATTGAATCCCTTTGCTTGTCTTCCCTGATGGAAAGCCTTGGCGGGAGTGCGGGGGAAAGTGTGGTTTGGGCTCCAAAACCAAGTATTTGCGATGACCTCTCTATGGTTTGTGGAGGTGTTTAAACTACATCCCTAACCTGGGAACACCTGTGCCCCCATAAAGATCCGTGGAGTCTGTTTCCACACCTCCAGCACACACACGAACACTTGCACAGTTATCCTGAGAGTGGGCAGCCTCCTCCAACTGAGAGCAGGGCCTTGGTTCTTATAAAATCGCTTAACTTGTCTACCCTGTTTGGTTGCCTGATACGGAGTGCTGGGGAAAGGGTGGGTTGGGCTCTAAATCCAAGTATTAGCGAGTGCTTCTCCATGGGATTTGGAGGTTATTAACCAAAAGCCCACAACATGGGAATACCTGTGCTCCTTGAAAAAAGCATGGACTCTGTATCCCCACCACCAGAACACACATGAAGAAGTTTTCTGCTATCCTGAGTGTGGGCTGGCAATTTCATGTGACAGAAGCGGCTGGGTTCTAATAGAATCCCTTAGCTTGTAATCCCTGAGTGTTTCCCTAGGGCTGACTCTGAGAGAAACCTGGGGGTTGGGCTTTGAGGCCAAATAGTAGCGAGTGTCCCCGATGGACTGAGGAAGTATTTAGATGAATTCTCCATAAAGGGAAACACCTGAGCACCCATTCATCTGCGTGGAGTGGGGCTTCAAATCTCCCCACCACACAAGGTTGGGTTCCAGTAAGCTGAGGTTGGGGTAGTTCCTCCAACTGACATCAGCGTCTTGGTTTGAATAGAATCCCTTTGCTTGTCTTCCCTGATGGTTTGCCTAGGCCAGTGTGTGGTTGAAAGTGGGATTTGGGATCTAAAACTATGTATTAGCGTGTGCCTCTCCATGGGTAGTGGAGATGTTTAAACTACAACCCACAACTTGGGAATTACTGTGACCCCTGAAAAATGCGTGTGCTATGTTTCCCCACGTCCAGCACACACAGGAAGAAGTGTTCTGGGGTTCTGAGTGTGGGGAGGTTCCTCCAACAGACAGCAGCACCTGGGTTGTAATAGAATCCCTTAGCTTGACTTCCCTAAGTGTTTCCCTAGGCCTAGCAGTAAGCGATGGTGGGGGATGGGCTCTAAAGCCAAGTATTAGCGAGTGCATCTCTGTGGGTAGTGGAGGGTTTTAAACTACTTCCCCAACCTTGGACACCTGTGCCCCATAAAGATACGTGGAATTTGTTTCCCCACCTCCAGCACACACACGGAGACGTGCTCAGGTATCCTGATTGTGGGGAGGCTCCTCCAAATGACAGCAGCGCCTGGGTTCTAAAAGAATCCCTTAGCTTGTCTTCCCTGATGGCATGGCTAGGCTGGAGAGTGGGGGAAAGTGGGGGTTGGGCTCTAAACCAAGTATAAGCGAGAGCCTATCCATCGGATGTGGGTTTTTAACCTACAACCCACAACCATGGAATAAATGTGCCCCCTGAAAGATGCTTTGACTGTTTCCCTACATCCAGCACACACACGAAGATGTGTTCTGGTATTCTGAGTGTGGGGAAGTTCCTCAAACTGACAGCAGCACCTGGATTCTATTAGTATCCCTTAGCTTCTGTTCCCTTAGTGTTTTGTTAGACCAGGCCATGAGGGAAATCTGGGGGTTGGGCGTGGAAGCCACGTAGCAGTGAGTGCCCCGTGATCCATTGAGGAAGTACTTAGAGGACTTCTCCCTAAACGGAACACCTTTTCCTGCATTCATCTGGGTGCAGTGTGGCTGCACATCTCTCCCACACCTAAGAATGTGTTCTGGAATTCTGAGTGCAGGGAAGTTCCTCCAACTGACAGCAGCGCCTGGGTTCTAATTGAATCCCTTTGCTTGTGTTCCCTGATGGAAAGCCTAGGCAGGAGTGCGGGGGAAAGTGTGGTTTGGGCTCCAAAACCAAGTATTTGCGATGACCTCTCTATGGTTTGTGGAGGTGTTTAAACTACATCCCTAACCTGGGAACACCTGTGCCCCCATAAAGATCCGTGGAGTCTGTTTCCACACCTCCAGCACACACACGAACACTTGCACAGTTATCCTGAGAGTGGGCAGCCTCCTCCAACTGAGAGCAGGGCCTTGGTTCTTATAAAATCGCTTAACTTGTCTACCCTGTTTGGTTGCCTGATACGGAGTGCTGGGGAAAGGGTGGGTTGGGCTCTAAATCCAAGTATTAGCGAGTGCTTCTCCATGGGATTTGGAGGTTATTAACCAAAAGCCCACAACATGGGAATACCTGTGCTCCTTGAAAAAAGCGTGGACTCTGTATCCCCACCACCAGAACACACATGAAGAAGTTTTCTGCTATCCTGAGTGTGGGCTGGCAATTTCAGGTGACAGAAGCGGCTGGGTTCTAATAGAATCCCTTAGCTTGTAATCCCTGAGTGTTTCCCTAGGACTGACTCTGAGAGAAACCTGGGGGTTGGGCTTTGAGGCCAAATAGTAGCGAGTGTCCCCGATGGACTGAGGAAGTATTTAGATGAATTCTCCATAAAGGGAAACACCTGAGCACCCATTCATCTGCGTGGAGTGGGGCTTCAAATCTCCCCACCACACAAGGTTGGGTTCCAGTATCCTGAGGGTGGGGTAGTTCCTCCAACTGACATCAGCGTCTTGGTTTGAATAGAATCCCTTTGCTTGTCTTCCCTGATGGTTTGCCTAGGCCAGTGTGTGGTTGAAAGTGGGATTTGGGATCTAAAACTAAGTATTAGCGTGTGCCTCTCCATGGGTAGTGGAGATGTTTAAACTACAACCCACAACTTGGGAATTACTGTGACCCCTGAAAAATGCGTGTGCTATGTTTCCCCACGTCCAGCACACACAGGAAGAAGTGTTCTGGGGTTCTGAGTGTGGGGAGGTTCCTCCAACAGACAGCAGCACCTGGGTTGTAATAGAATCCCTTAGCTTGACTTCCCTAAGTGTTTTCCTAGGCCTAGCAGTAAGCGATGGTGGGGGATGGGCTCTAAAGCCAAGTATTAGCGAGTGCATCTCTGTGGGTAGTGGAGGGTTTTAAACTACTTCCCCAACCTTGGAACACCTGTGCCCCATAAAAATGCGTGGAATCTGTTTCCCCACCTCCAGCACACACACGGAGACGTGCTCAGGTATCCTGATTGTGGGGAGGCTCCTCCAAATGACAGCAGCGCCTGGGTTCTAAAAGAATCCCTTAGCTTGTCTTCCCTGATGGCATACCTAGGCTGGAGAGTGGGGGAAAGTGGGGGTTGGGCTCTAAACCAAGTATAAGCGAGAGTCTATCCATGGGATGTGGGTTTTTAACCTACAAACCACAACCATGGAATAAATGTGCCCCCTGAAAGATGCTTTGACTGTTTCCCTACATCCAGCACACACACGAAGATGTGTTCTGGTATTCTGAGTGTGGGGAAGTTCCTCAAACTGACAGCAGCACCTGGATTCTATTAGTATCCCTTAGCTTCTGTTCCCTGAGTGTTCTTTTAGGCCAGGCCATGAGGGAAAGCTGGGGGTTGGGCTTGGAGGCCACGTAGCAGTGAGTGCCCCCTGATCCATTGAGGAAGTTCTTAGAGGACTTCTCCCTAAACGGAACACCTTTTCCTGCATTCATCTGGGTGCAGTGGGGCTGCACATCTCTCCCACACCTAAGAATGTGTTCTGGAATTCTGAGTGCAGGGAAGTTCCTCCAACTGACAGCAGCGCCTGGGTTCTAATTGAATCCCTTTGCTTGTCTTCCCTGATGGAAAGCCTTGGCGGGAGTGCGGGGGAAAGTGTGGTTTGGGCTCCAAAACCAAGTATTTGCGATGACCTCTCTATGGTTTGTGGAGGTGTTTAAACTACATCCCTAACCTGGGAACACCTGTGCCCCCATAAAGATCCGTGGAGTCTGTTTCCACACCTCCAGCACACACACGAACACTTGCACAGTTATCCTGAGAGTGGGCAGCCTCCTCCAACTGAGAGCAGGGCCTTGGTTCTTATAAAATCGCTTAACTTGTCTACCCTGTTTGGTTGCCTGATACGGAGTGCTGGGGAAAGGGTGGGTTGGGCTCTAAATCCAAGTATTAGCGAGTGCTTCTCCATGGGATTTGGAGGTTATTAACCAAAAGCCCACAACATGGGAATACCTGTGCTCCTTGAAAAAAGCATGGACTCTGTATCCCCACCACCAGAACACACATGAAGAAGTTTTCTGCTATCCTGAGTGTGGGCTGGCAATTTCATGTGACAGAAGCGGCTGGGTTCTAATAGAATCCCTTAGCTTGTAATCCCTGAGTGTTTCCCTAGGGCTGACTCTGAGAGAAACCTGGGGGTTGGGCTTTGAGGCCAAATAGTAGCGAGTGTCCCCGATGGACTGAGGAAGTATTTAGATGAATTCTCCATAAAGGGAAACACCTGAGCACCCATTCATCTGCGTGGAGTGGGGCTTCAAATCTCCCCACCACACAAGGTTGGGTTCCAGTAAGCTGAGGTTGGGGTAGTTCCTCCAACTGACATCAGCGTCTTGGTTTGAATAGAATCCCTTTGTTTGTCTTCCCTGATGGTTTGCCTATGCCAGTGTGTGGTTGAAAGTGGGATTTGGGATCTAAAACTAAGTATTAGCGTGTGCCTCTCCATGGGTAGTGGAGATGTTTAAACTACAACCCACAACTTGGGAATTACTGTGACCCCTGAAAAATGCGTGTGCTATGTTTCCCCACGTCCAGCACACACAGGAAGAAGTGTTCTGGGGTTCTGAGTGTGGGGAGGTTCCTCCAACAGACAGCAGCACCTGGGTTGTAATAGAATCCCTTAGCTTGACTTCCCTAAGTGTTTCCCTAGGCCTAGCAGTAAGCGATGGTGGGGGATGGGCTCTAAAGCCAAGTATTAGCGAGTGCATCTCTGTGGGTAGTGGAGGGTTTTAAACTACTTCCCCAACCTTGGAACACCTGTGCCCCATAAAGATACGTGGAATTTGTTTCCCCACCTCCAGCACACACACGGAGACGTGCTCAGGTATCCTGATTGTGGGGAGGCTCCTCCAAATGACAGCAGCGCCTGGGTTCTAAAAGAATCCCTTAGCTTGTCTTCCCTGATGGCATGGCTAGGCTGGAGAGTGGGGGAAAGTGGGGGTTGGGCTCTAAACCAAGTATAAGCGAGAGCCTATCCATGGGATGTGGGTTTTTAACCTACAACCCACAACCATGGAATAAATGTGCCCCCTGAAAGATGCTTTGACTGTTTCCCTACATCCAGCACACACACGAAGATGTGTTCTGGTATTCTGAGTGTGGGGAAGTTCCTCAAACTGACAGCAGCACCTGGATTCTATTAGTATCCCTTAGCTTCTGTTCCCTTAGTGTTTTGTTAGACCAGGCCATGAGGGAAATCTGGGGGTTGGGCGTGGAAGCCACGTAGCAGTGAGTGCCCCGTGATCCATTGAGGAAGTACTTAGAGGACTTCTCCCTAAACGGAACACCTTTTCCTGCATTCATCTGGGTGCAGTGTGGCTGCACATCTCTCCCACACCTAAGAATGTGTTCTGGAATTCTGAGTGCAGGGAAGTTCCTCCAACTGACAGCAGCGCCTGGGTTCTAATTGAATCCCTTTGCTTGTGTTCCCTGATGGAAAGCCTAGGCGGGAGTGCGGGGGAAAGTGTGGTTTGGGCTCCAAAACCAAGTATTTGCGATGACCTCTCTATGGTTTGTGGAGGTGTTTAAACTACATCCCTAACCTGGGAACACCTGTGCCCCCATAAAGATCCGTGGAGTCTGTTTCCACACCTCCAGCACACACACGAACACTTGCACAGTTATCCTGAGAGTGGGCAGCCTCCTCCAACTGAGAGCAGGGCCTTGGTTCTTATAAAATCGCTTAACTTGTCTACCCTGTTTGGTTGCCTGATACGGAGTGCTGGGGAAAGGGTGGGTTGGGCTCTAAATCCAAGTATTAGCGAGTGCTTCTCCATGGGATTTGGAGGTTATTAACCAAAAGCCCACAACATGGGAATACCTGTGCTCCTTGAAAAAAGCGTGGACTCTGTATCCCCACCACCAGAACACACATGAAGAAGTTTTCTGCTATCCTGAGTGTGGGCTGGCAATTTCAGGTGACAGAAGCGGCTGGGTTCTAATAGAATCCCTTAGCTTGTAATCCCTGAGTGTTTCCCTAGGACTGACTCTGAGAGAAACCTGGGGGTTGGGCTTTGAGGCCAAATAGTAGCGAGTGTCCCCGATGGACTGAGGAAGTATTTAGATGAATTCTCCATAAAGGGAAACACCTGAGCACCCATTCATCTGCGTGGAGTGGGGCTTCAAATCTCCCCACCACACAAGGTTGGGTTCCAGTATCCTGAGGGTGGGGTAGTTCCTCCAACTGACATCAGCGTCTTGGTTTGAATAGAATCCCTTTGCTTGTCTTCCCTGATGGTTTGCCTAGGCCAGTGTGTGGTTGAAAGTGGGATTTGGGATCTAAAACTAAGTATTAGCGTGTGCCTCTCCATGGGTAGTGGAGATGTTTAAACTACAACCCACAACTTGGGAATTACTGTGACCCCTGAAAAATGCGTGTGCTATGTTTCCCCACGTCCAGCACACACAGGAAGAAGTGTTCTGGGGTTCTGAGTGTGGGGAGGTTCCTCCAACAGACAGCAGCACCTGGGTTGTAATAGAATCCCTTAGCTTGACTTCCCTAAGTGTTTTCCTAGGCCTAGCAGTAAGCGATGGTGGGGGATGGGCTCTAAAGCCAAGTATTAGCGAGTGCATCTCTGTGGGTAGTGGAGGGTTTTAAACTACTTCCCCAACCTTGGAACAACTGTGCCCCATAAAGATGCGTGGAATCTGTTTCCCCACCTCCAGCACACACACGGAGACGTGCTCAGGTATCCTGATTGTGGGGAGGCTCCTCCAAATGACAGCAGCGCCTGGGTTCTAAAAGAATCCCTTAGCTTGTCTTCCCTGATGGCATACCTAGGCTGGAGAGTGGGGGAAAGTGGGGGTTGGGCTCTAAACCAAGTATAAGCGAGAGTCTATCCATGGGATGTGGGTTTTTAACCTACAAACCACAACCATGGAATAAATGTGCCCCCTGAAAGATGCTTTGACTGTTTCCCTACATCCAGCACACACACGAAGATGTGTTCTTGTATTCTGAGTGTGGGGAAGTTCCTCAAACTGACAGCAGCACCTGGATTCTATTAGTATCCCTTAGCTTCTGTTCCCTGAGTGTTCTTTTAGGCCAGGCCATGAGGGAAAGCTGGGGGTTGGGCTTGGAGGCCACGTAGCAGTGAGTGCCCCCTGATCCATTGAGGAAGTTCTTAGAGGACTTCTCCCTAAACGGAACACCTTTTCCTGCATTCATCTGGGTGCAGTGGGGCTGCACATCTCTCCCACACCTAAGAATGTGTTCTGGAATTCTGAGTGCAGGGAAGTTCCTCCAACTGACAGCAGCGCCTGGGTTCTAATTGAATCCCTTTGCTTGTCTTCCCTGATGGAAAGCCTTGGCGGGAGTGCGGGGGAAAGTGTGGTTTGGGCTCCAAAACCAAGTATTTGCGATGACCTCTCTATGGTTTGTGGAGGTGTTTAAACTACATCCCTAACCTGGGAACACCTGTGCCCCCATAAAGATCCGTGGAGTCTGTTTCCACACCTCCAGCACACACACGAACACTTGCACAGTTATCCTGAGAGTGGGCAGCCTCCTCCAACTGAGAGCAGGGCCTTGGTTCTTATAAAATCGCTTAACTTGTCTACCCTGTTTGGTTGCCTGATACGGAGTGCTGGGGAAAGGGTGGGTTGGGCTCTAAATCCAAGTATTAGCGAGTGCTTCTCCATGGGATTTGGAGGTTATTAACCAAAAGCCCACAACATGGGAATACCTGTGCTCCTTGAAAAAAGCATGGACTCTGTATCCCCACCACCAGAACACACATGAAGAAGTTTTCTGCTATCCTGAGTGTGGGCTGGCAATTTCATGTGACAGAAGCGGCTGGGTTCTAATAGAATCCCTTAGCTTGTAATCCCTGAGTGTTTCCCTAGGGCTGACTCTGAGAGAAACCTGGGGGTTGGGCTTTGAGGCCAAATAGTAGCGAGTGTCCCCGATGGACTGAGGAAGTATTTAGATGAATTCTCCATAAAGGGAAACACCTGAGCACCCATTCATCTGCGTGGAGTGGGGCTTCAAATCTCCCCACCACACAAGGTTGGGTTCCAGTAAGCTGAGGTTGGGGTAGTTCCTCCAACTGACATCAGCGTCTTGGTTTGAATAGAATCCCTTTGCTTGTCTTCCCTGATGGTTTGCCTAGGCCAGTTTGTGGTTGAAAGTGGGATTTGGGATCTAAAACTAAGTATTAGCGTGTGCCTCTCCATGGGTAGTGGAGATGTTTAAACTACAACCCACAACTTGGGAATTACTGTGACCCCTGAAAAATGCGTGTGCTATGTTTCCCCACGTCCAGCACACACAGGAAGAAGTGTTCTGGGGTTCTGAGTGTGGGGAGGTTCCTCCAACAGACAGCAGCACCTGGGTTGTAATAGAATCCCTTAGCTTGACTTCCCTAAGTGTTTCCCTAGGCCTAGCAGTAAGCGATGGTGGGGGATGGGCTCTAAAGCCAAGTATTAGCGAGTGCATCTCTGTGGGTAGTGGAGGGTTTTAAACTACTTCCCCAACCTTGGAACACCTGTGCCCCATAAAGATACGTGGAATTTGTTTCCCCACCTCCAGCACACACACGGAGACGTGCTCAGGTATCCTGATTGTGGGGAGGCTCCTCCAAATGACAGCAGCGCCTGGGTTCTAAAAGAATCCCTTAGCTTGTCTTCCCTGATGGCATGGCTAGGCTGGAGAGTGGGGGAAAGTGGGGGTTGGGCTCTAAACCAAGTATAAGCGAGAGCCTATCCATGGGATGTGGGTTTTTAACCTACAACCCACAACCATGGAATAAATGTGCCCCCTGAAAGATGCTTTGACTGTTTCCCTACATCCAGCACACACACGAAGATGTGTTCTGGTATTCTGAGTGTGGGGAAGTTCCTCAAACTGACAGCAGCACCTGGATTCTATTAGTATCCCTTAGCTTCTGTTCCCTTAGTGTTTTGTTAGACCAGGCCATGAGGGAAATCTGGGGGTTGGGCGTGGAAGCCACGTAGCAGTGAGTGCCCCGTGATCCATTGAGGAAGTACTTAGAGGACTTCTCCCTAAACGGAACACCTTTTCCTGCATTCATCTGGGTGCAGTGTGGCTGCACATCTCTCCCACACCTAAGAATGTGTTCTGGAATTCTGAGTGCAGGGAAGTTCCTCCAACTGACAGCAGCGCCTGGGTTCTAATTGAATCCCTTTGCTTGTGTTCCCTGATGGAAAGCCTAGGCGGGAGTGCGGGGGAAAGTGTGGTTTGGGCTCCAAAACCAAGTATTTGCGATGACCTCTCTATGGTTTGTGGAGGTGTTTAAACTACATCCCTAACCTGGGAACACCTGTGCCCCCATAAAGATCCGTGGAGTCTGTTTCCACACCTCCAGCACACACACGAACACTTGCACAGTTATCCTGAGAGTGGGCAGCCTCCTCCAACTGAGAGCAGGGCCTTGGTTCTTATAAAATCGCTTAACTTGTCTACCCTGTTTGGTTGCCTGATACGGAGTGCTGGGGAAAGGGTGGGTTGGGCTCTAAATCCAAGTATTAGCGAGTGCTTCTCCATGGGATTTGGAGGTTATTAACCAAAAGCCCACAACATGGGAATACCTGTGCTCCTTGAAAAAAGCGTGGACTCTGTATCCCCACCACCAGAACACACATGAAGAAGTTTTCTGCTATCCTGAGTGTGGGCTGGCAATTTCAGGTGACAGAAGCGGCTGGGTTCTAATAGAATCCCTTAGCTTGTAATCCCTGAGTGTTTCCCTAGGACTGACTCTGAGAGAAACCTGGGGGTTGGGCTTTGAGGCCAAATAGTAGCGAGTGTCCCCGATGGACTGAGGAAGTATTTAGATGAATTCTCCATAAAGGGAAACACCTGAGCACCCATTCATCTGCGTGGAGTGGGGCTTCAAATCTCCCCACCACACAAGGTTGGGTTCCAGTATCCTGAGGGTGGGGTAGTTCCTCCAACTGACATCAGCGTCTTGGTTTGAATAGAATCCCTTTGCTTGTCTTCCCTGATGGTTTGCCTAGGCCAGTGTGTGGTTGAAAGTGGGATTTGGGATCTAAAACTAAGTATTAGCGTGTGCCTCTCCATGGGTAGTGGAGATGTTTAAACTACAACCCACAACTTGGGAATTACTGTGACCCCTGAAAAATGCGTGTGCTATGTTTCCCCACGTCCAGCACACACAGGAAGAAGTGTTCTGGGGTTGTGAGTGTGGGGAGGTTCCTCCAACAGACAGCAGCACCTGGGTTGTAATAGAATCCCTTAGCTTGACTTCCCTAAGTGTTTTCCTAGGCCTAGCAGTAAGCGATGGTGGGGGATGGGCTCTAAAGCCAAGTATTAGCGAGTGCATCTCTGTGGGTAGTGGAGGGTTTTAAACTACTTCCCCAACCTTGGAACAACTGTGCCCCATAAAGATGCGTGGAATCTGTTTCCCCACCTCCAGCACACACACGGAGACGTGCTCAGGTATCCTGATTGTGGGGAGGCTCCTCCAAATGACAGCAGCGCCTGGGTTCTAAAAGAATCCCTTAGCTTGTCTTCCCTGATGGCATACCTAGGCTGGAGAGTGGGGGAAAGTGGGGGTTGGGCTCTAAACCAAGTATAAGCGAGAGTCTATCCATGGGATGTGGGTTTTTAACCTACAAACCACAACCATGGAATAAATGTGCCCCCTGAAAGATGCTTTGACTGTTTCCCTACATCCAGCACACACACGAAGATGTGTTCTTGTATTCTGAGTGTGGGGAAGTTCCTCAAACTGACAGCAGCACCTGGATTCTATTAGTATCCCTTAGCTTCTGTTCCCTGAGTGTTCTTTTAGGCCAGGCCATGAGGGAAAGCTGGGGGTTGGGCTTGGAGGCCACGTAGCAGTGAGTGCCCCCTGATCCATTGAGGAAGTACTTAGAGGACTTCTCCCTAAAGGGAACACCTTTTCCTGCATTCATCTGGGTGCAGTGGGGCTGCACATCTCTCCCACACCTAAGAATGTGTTCTGGAATTCTGAGTGCAGGGAAGTTCCTCCAACTGACAGCAGCGCCTGGGTTCTAATTGAATCCCTTTGCTTGTCTTCCCTGATGGAAAGCCTAGGCGGGAGTGCGGGGGAAAGTGTGGTTTGGGCTCCAAAACCAAGTATTTGCGATGACCTCTCTATGGTTTGTGGAGGTTTTTAAACTACATCCCTAACCTGGGAACACCTGTGCCCCCATAAAGATCCGTGGAGTCTGTTTCCACACCTCCAGCACACACACGAACACTTGCACAGTTATCCTGAGAGTGGGCAGCCTCCTCCAACTGAGAGCAGGGCCTTGGTTCTTATAAAATCGCTTAACTTGTCTACCCTGTTTGGTTGCCTGATACGGAGTGCTGGGGAAAGGGTGGGTTGGGCTCTAAATCCAAGTATTAGCGAGTGCTTCTCCATGGGATTTGGAGTTTATTAACCAAAAGCCCACAACATGGGAATACCTGTGCTCCTTGAAAAAAGCGTGGACTCTGTATCCCCACCACCAGAACACACATGAAGAAGTTTTCTGCTATCCTGAGTGTGGGCTGGCAATTTCAGGTGACAGAAGCGGCTGGGTTCTAATAGAATCCCTTAGCTTGTAATCCCTGAGTGTTTCCCTAGGACTGACTCTGAGAGAAACCTGGGGGTTGGGCTTTGAGGCCAAATAGTAGCGAGTGTCCCCGATGGACTGAGGAAGTATTTAGATGAATTCTCCATAAAGGGAAACACCTGAGCACCCATTCATCTGCGTGGAGTGGGGCTTCAAATCTCCCCACCACACAAGGTTGGGTTCCAGTATCCTGAGGGTGGGGTAGTTCCTCCAACTGACATCAGCGTCTTGGTTTGAATAGAATCCCTTTGCTTGTCTTCCCTGATGGTTTGCCTAGGCCAGTGTGTGGTTGAAAGTGGGATTTGGGATCTAAAACTAAGTATTAGCGTGTGCCTCTCCATGGGTAGTGGAGATGTTTAAACTACAACCCACAACTTGGGAATTACTGTGACCCCTGAAAAATGCGTGTGCTATGTTTCCCCACGTCCAGCCCACACAGGAAGAAGTGTTCTGGGGTTGTGAGTGTGGGGAGGTTCCTCCAACAGACAGCAGCACCTGGGTTGTAATAGAATCCCTTCGCTTGACTTCCCTAAGTGTTTTCCTAGGCCTAGCAGTAAGCGATGGTGGGGGATGGGCTCTAAAGCCAAGTATTAGCGAGTGCATCTCTGTGGGTAGTGGAGGGTTTTAAACTACTTCCCCAACCTTTGAACACCTGGGCCCCATAAAGATGCGTGGAATCTGTTTCCCCACCTCCAGCACACACACGGAGACGTGCTCAGGTATCCTGATTGTGGGGAGGCTCCTCCAAATGACAGCAGCGCCTGGGTTCTAAAAGAATCCCTTAGCTTGTCTTCCCTGATGGCATACCTAGGCTGGAGAGTGGGGGAAAGTGGGGGTTGGGCTCTAAACCAAGTATAAGCGAGAGTCTATCCATGGGATGTGGGTTTTTAACCTACAAACCACAACCATGGAATAAATGTGCCCCCTGAAAGATGCTTTGACTGTTTCCCTACATCCAGCACACACACGAAGATGTGTTCTTGTATTCTGAGTGTGGGGAAGTTCCTCAAACTGACAGCAGCACCTGGATTCTATTAGTCTCCCTTAGCTTCTGTTCCCTGAGTGTTCTTTTAGGCCAGGCCATGAGGGAAAGCTGGGGGTTGGGCTTGGAGGCCACGTAGCAGTGAGTGCCCCCTGATCCATTGAGGAAGTACTTAGAGGACTTCTCCCTAAAGGGAACACCTTTTCCTGCATTCATCTGGGTGCAGTGGGGCTGCACATCTCTCCCACACCTAAGAATGTGTTCTGGAATTCTGAGTGCAGGGAAGTTCCTCCAACTGACAGCAGCGCCTGGGTTCTAATTGAATCCCTTTGCTTGTGTTCCCTGATGGAAAGCCTAGGCGGGAGTGCGGGGGAAAGTGTGGTTTGGGCTCCAAAACCAAGTATTTGCGATGACCTCTCTATGGTTTGTGGAGGTTTTTAAACTACATCCCTAACCTGGGAACACCTGTGCCCCCATAAAGATCCGTGGAGTCTGTTTCCACACCTCCAGCACACACACGAACACTTGCACAGTTATCCTGAGAGTGGGCAGCCTCCTCCAACTGAGAGCAGGGCCTTGGTTCTTATAAAATCGCTTAACTTGTCTACCCTGTTTGGTTGCCTGATACGGAGTGCTGGGGAAAGGGTGGGTTGGGCTCTAAATCCAAGTATTAGCGAGTGCTTCTCCATGGGATTTGGAGTTTATTAACCAAAAGCCCACAACATGGGAATACCTGTGCTCCTTGAAAAAAGCGTGGACTCTGTATCCCCACCTCCAGAACACACATGAAGAAGTTTTCTGCTATCCTGAGTGTGGGCTGGCAATTTCAGGTGACAGAAGCGGCTGGGTTCTAATAGAATCCCTTAGCTTGTAATCCCTGAGTGTTTCCCTAGGACTGACTCTGAGAGAAACCTGGGGGTTGGGCTTTGAGGCCAAATAGTAGCGAGTGTCCCCGATGGACTGAGGAAGTATTTAGATGAATTCTCCATAAAGGGAAACACCTGAGCACCCATTCATCTGCGTGGAGTGGGGCTTCAAATCTCCCCACCACACAAGGTTGGGTTCCAGTATCCTGAGGGTGGGGTAGTTCCTCCAACTGACATCAGCGTCTTGGTTTGAATAGAATCCCTTTGCTTGTCTTCCCTGATGGTTTGCCTAGGCCAGTGTGTGGTTGAAAGTGGGATTTGGGATCTAAAACTAAGTATTAGCGTGTGCCTCTCCATGGGTAGTGGAGATGTTTAAACTACAACCCACAACTTGGGAATTACTGTGACCCCTGAAAAATGCGTGTGCTATGTTTCCCCACGTCCAGCACACACAGGAAGAAGTGTTCTGGGGTTGTGAGTGTGGGGAGGTTCCTCCAACAGACAGCAGCACCTGGGTTGTAATAGAATCCCTTAGCTTGACTTCCCTAAGTGTTTTCCTAGGCCTAGCAGTAAGCGATGGTGGGGGATGGGCTCTAAAGCCAAGTATTAGCGAGTGCATCTCTGTGGGTAGTGGAGGGTTTTAAACTACTTCCCCAACCTTTGAACACCTGGGCCCCATAAAGATGCGTGGAATCTGTTTCCCCACCTCCAGCACACAGACGGAGACGTGCTCAGGTATCCTGATTGTGGGGAGGCTCCTCCAAATGACAGCAGCGCCTGGGTTCTAAAAGAATCCCTTAGCTTGTCTTCCCTGATGGCATGGCTAGGCTGGAGAGTGGGGGAAAGTGGGGGTTGGGCTCTAAACCAAGTATAAGCGAGAGCCTATCCATGGGATGTGGGTTTTTAACCTACAACACACAACCATGGAATAAATGGGCCCCTGAATGATGCTTTGACTGTTTCCCTACATCCAGCACACACACGAAGATTTGTTCTTGTATTCTGAGTGTGGGGAAGTTCCTCAAACTGACAGCAGCACCTGGATTCTATTAGTATCCCTTAGCTTCTCTTCCCTGAGTGTTCTTTTAGGCCAGGCCATGAGGGAAAGCTGGGGGTTGGGCTTGGAGGCCACGTAGCAGTGAGTGCCCCCTGATCCATTGAGGAAGTACTTAGAGGACTTCTCCCTAAAGGGAACACCTTTTCCTGCATTCATCTGGGTGCAGTGGGGCTGCACATCTCTCCCACACCTAAGAATGTGTTCTGGAATTCTGAGTGCAGGGAAGTTCCTCCAACTGACAGCAGCGCCTGGGTTCTAATTGAATCCCTTTGCTTGTGTTCCCTGATGGAAAGCCTAGGCGGGAGTGCGGGGGAAAGTGTGGTTTGGGCTCCAAAACCAAGTATTGGCGATGACCTCTCTATGGTTTGTGGAGGTGTTTAAACTACATCCCTAACCTGGGAACACCTGTGCCCCCATAAAGATCCGTGGAGTCTGTTTCCACACCTCCAGCACACACACGAACACTTGCACAGTTATCCTGAGAGTGGGCAGCCTCCTCCAACTGAGAGCAGGGCCTTGGTTCTTATAAAATCGCTTAACTTGTCTACCCTGTTTGGTTGCCTGATACGGAGTGCTGGGGAAAGGGTGGGTTGGGCTCTAAATCCAAGTATTAGCGAGTGCTTCTCCATGGGATTTGGAGGTTATTAACCAAAAGCCCACAACATGGGAATACCTGTGCTCCTTGAAAAAAGCGTGGACTCTGTATCCCCACCACCAGAACACACATGAAGAAGTTTTCTGCTATCCTGAGTGTGGGCTGGCAATTTCAGGTGACAGAAGCGGCTGGGTTCTAATAGAATCCCTTAGCTTGTAATCCCTGAGTGTTTCCCTAGGACTGACTCTGAGAGAAACCTGGGGGTTGGGCTTTGAGGCCAAATAGTAGCGAGTGTCCCCGATGGACTGAGGAAGTATTTAGATGAATTCTCCATAAAGGGAAACACCTGAGCACCCATTCATCTGCGTGGAGTGGGGCTTCAAATCTCCCCACCACACAAGGTTGGGTTCCAGTATCCTGAGGGTGGGGTAGTTCCTCCAACTGACATCAGCGTCTTGGTTTGAATAGAATCCCTTTGCTTGTCTTCCCTGATGGTTTGCCTAGGCCAGTGTGTGGTTGAAAGTGGGATTTGGGATCTAAAACTAAGTATTAGCGTGTGCCTCTCCATGGGTAGTGGAGATGTTTAAACTACAACCCACAACTTGGGAATTACTGTGACCCCTGAAAAATGCGTGTGCTATGTTTCCCCACGTCCAGCACACACAGGAAGAAGTGTTCTGGGGTTGTGAGTGTGGGGAGGTTCCTCCAACAGACAGCAGCACCTGGGTTGTAATAGAATCCCTTCGCTTGACTTCCCTAAGTGTTTTCCTAGGCCTAGCAGTAAGCGATGGTGGGGGATGGGCTCTAAAGCCAAGTATTAGCGAGTGCATCTCTGTGGGTAGTGGAGGGTTTTAAACTACTTCCCCAACCTTGGAACACCTGTGCCCCATAAAGATGCGTGGAATCTGTTTCCCCACCTCCAGCACACACACGGAGACGTGCTCAGGTATCCTGATTGTGGGGAGGCTCCTCCAAATGACAGCAGCGCCTGGGTTCTAAAAGAATCCCTTAGCTTGTCTTCCCTGATGGCATGGCTAGGCTGGAGAGTGGGGGAAAGTGGGGGTTGGGCTCTAAACCAAGTATAAGCGAGAGCCTATCCATGGGATGTGGGTTTTTAACCTACAACCCACAACCATGGAATAAATGTGCCCCCTGAAAGATGCTTTGACTATTTCCCTACATCCAGCACACACACGAAGATGTGTTCTTGTATTCTGAGTGTGGGGAAGTTCCTCAAACTGACAGCAGCACCTGGATTCTATTAGTATCCCTTAGCTTCTGTTCCCTGAGTGTTCTTTTAGGCCAGGCCATGAGGGAAAGCTGGGGGTTGGGCTTGGAGGCCACGTAGCAGTGAGTGCCCCCTGATCCATTGAGGAAGTACTTAGAGGACTTCTCCCTAAAGGGAACACCTTTTCCTGCATTCATCTGGGTGCAGTGGGGCTGCACATCTCTCCCACACCTAAGAATTTGTTCTGGAATTCTGAGTGCAGGGAAGTTCCTCCAACTGACAGCAGCGCCTGGGTTCTAATTGAATCCCTTTGCTTGTCTTCCCTGATGGAAAGCCTAGGCGGGAGTGCGGGGGAAAGTGTGGTTTGGGCTCCAAAACCAAGTATTTGCGATGACCTCTCTATGGTTTGTGGAGGTGTTTAAACTACATCCCTAACCTGGGAACACCTGTGCCCCCATAAAGATCCGTGGAGTCTGTTTCCACACCTCCAGCACACACACGAACACTTGCACAGTTATCCTGAGAGTGGGCAGCCTCCTCCAACTGAGAGCAGGGCCTTGGTTCTTATAAAATCGCTTAACTTGTCTACCCTGTTTGGTTGCCTGATACGGAGTGCTGGGGAAAGGGTGGGTTGGGCTCTAAATCCAAGTATTAGCGAGTGCTTCTCCATGGGATTTGGAGGTTATTAACCAAAAGCCCACAACATGGGAATACCTGTGCTCCTTGAAAAAAGCGTGGACTCTGTATCCCCACCACCAGAACACACATGAAGAAGTTTTCTGCTATCCTGAGTGTGGGCTGGCAATTTCAGGTGACAGAAGCGGCTGGGTTCTAATAGAATCCCTTAGCTTGTAATCCCTGAGTGTTTCCCTAGGACTGACTCTGAGAGAAACCTGGGGGTTGGGCTTTGAGGCCAAATAGTAGCGAGTGTCCCCGATGGACTGAGGAAGTATTTAGATGAATTCTCCATAAAGGGAAACACCTGAGCACCCATTCATCTGCGTGGAGTGGGGCTTCAAATCTCCCCACCACACAAGGTTGGGTTCCAGTATCCTGAGGGTGGGGTAGTTCCTCCAACTGACATCAGCGTCTTGGTTTGAATAGAATCCCTTTGCTTGTCTTCCCTGATGGTTTGCCTAGGCCAGTGTGTGGTTGAAAGTGGGATTTGGGATCTAAAACTAAGTATTAGCGTGTGCCTCTCCATGGGTAGTGGAGATGTTTAAACTACAACCCACAACTTGGGAATTACTGTGACCCCTGAAAAATGCGTGTGCTATGTTTCCCCACGTCCAGCACACACAGGAAGAAGTGTTCTGGGGTTGTGAGTGTGGGGAGGTTCCTCCAACAGACAGCAGCACCTGGGTTGTAATAGAATCCCTTCGCTTGACTTCCCTAAGTGTTTTCCTAGGACTAGCAGTAAGCGATGGTGGGGGATGGGCTCTAAAGCCAAGTATTAGCGAGTGCATCTCTGTGGGTAGTGGAGGGTTTTAAACTACTTCCCCAACCTTGGAACACCTGTGCCCCATAAAGATGCGTGGAATCTGTTTCCCCACCTCCAGCACACACACGGAGACGTGCTCAGGTATCCTGATTGTGGGGAGGCTCCTCCAAATGACAGCAGCGCCTGGGTTCTAAAAGAATCCCTTAGCTTGTCTTCCCTGATGGCATGGCTAGGCTGGAGAGTGGGGGAAAGTGGGGGTTGGGCTCTAAACCAAGTATAAGCGAGAGCCTATCCATGGGATGTGGGTTTTTAACCTACAACCCACAACCATGGAATAAATGTGCCCCCTGAAAGATGCTTTGACTGTTTCCCTACATCCAGCACACACACGAAGATGTGTTCTTGTATTCTGAGTGTGGGGAAGTTCCTCAAACTGACAGCAGCACCTGGATTCTATTAGTATCCCTTAGCTTCTGTTCCCTGAGTGTTCTTTTAGGCCAGGCCATGAGGGAAAGCTGGGGGTTGGGCTTGGAGGCCACGTAGCAGTGAGTGCCCCCTGATCCATTGAGGAAGTACTTAGAGGACTTCTCCCTAAAGGGAACACCTTTTCCTGCATTCATCTGGGTGCAGTGGGGCTGCACATCTCTCCCACACCTAAGAATTTGTTCTGGAATTCTGAGTGCAGGGAAGTTCCTCCAACTGACAGCAGCGCCTGGGTTCTAATTGAATCCCTTTGCTTGTCTTCCCTGATGGAAAGCCTAGGCGGGAGTGCGGGGGAAAGTGTGGTTTGGGCTCCAAAACCAAGTATTTGCGATGACCTCTCTATGGTTTGTGGAGGTGTTTAAACTACATCCCTAACCTGGGAACACCTGTGCCCCCATAAAGATCCGTGGAGTCTGTTTCCACACCTCCAGCACACACACGAACACTTGCACAGTTATCCTGAGAGTGGGCAGCCTCCTCCAACTGAGAGCAGGGCCTTGGTTCTTATAAAATCGCTTAACTTGTCTACCCTGTTTGGTTGCCTGATACGGAGTGCTGGGGAAAGGGTGGGTTGGGCTCTAAATCCAAGTATTAGCGAGTGCTTCTCCATGGGATTTGGAGGTTATTAACCAAAAGCCCACAACATGGGAATACCTGTGCTCCTTGAAAAAAGCGTGGACTCTGTATCCCCACCACCAGAACACACATGAAGAAGTTTTCTGCTATCCTGAGTGTGGGCTGGCAATTTCAGGTGACAGAAGCGGCTGGGTTCTAATAGAATCCCTTAGCTTGTAATCCCTGAGTGTTTCCCTAGGACTGACTCTGAGAGAAACCTGGGGGTTGGGCTTTGAGGCCAAATAGTAGCGAGTGTCCCCGATGGACTGAGGAAGTATTTAGATGAATTCTCCATAAAGGGAAACACCTGAGCACCCATTCATCTGCGTGGAGTGGGGCTTCAAATCTCCCCACCACACAAGGTTGGGTTCCAGTATCCTGAGGGTGGGGTAGTTCCTCCAACTGACATCAGCGTCTTGGTTTGAATAGAATCCCTTTGCTTGTCTTCCCTGATGGTTTGCCTAGGCCAGTGTGTGGTTGAAAGTGGGATTTGGGATCTAAAACTAAGTATTAGCGTGTGCCTCTCCATGGGTAGTGGAGATGTTTAAACTACAACCCACAACTTGGGAATTACTGTGACCCCTGAAAAATGCGTGTGCTATGTTTCCCCACGTCCAGCACACACAGGAAGAAGTGTTCTGGGGTTGTGAGTGTGGGGAGGTTCCTCCAACAGACAGCAGCACCTGGGTTGTAATAGAATCCCTTCGCTTGACTTCCCTAAGTGTTTTCCTAGGCCTAGCAGTAAGCGATGGTGGGGGATGGGCTCTAAAGCCAAGTATTAGCGAGTGCATCTCTGTGGGTAGTGGAGGGTTTTAAACTACTTCCCCAACCTTGGAACACCTGTGCCCCATAAAGATGCGTGGAATCTGTTTCCCCACCTCCAGCACACACACGGAGACGTGCTCAGGTATCCTGATTGTGGGGAGGCTCCTCCAAATGACAGCAGCGCCTGGGTTCTAAAAGAATCCCTTAGCTTGTCTTCCCTGATGGCATGGCTAGGCTGGAGAGTGGGGGAAAGTGGGGGTTGGGCTCTAAACCAAGTATAAGCGAGAGCCTATCCATGGGATGTGGGTTTTTAACCTACAACCCACAACCATGGGATAAATGTGCCCCCTGAAAGATGCTTTGACTGTTTCCCTACATCCAGCACACACACGAAGATGTGTTCTTGTATTCTGAGTGTGGGGAAGTTCCTCAAACTGACAGCAGCACCTGGATTCTATTAGTATCCCTTAGCTTCTGTTCCCTGAGTGTTCTTTTAGGCCAGGCCATGAGGGAAAGCTGGGGGTTGGGCTTGGAGGCCACGTAGCAGTGAGTGCCCCCTGATCCATTGAGGAAGTACTTAGAGGACTTCTCCCTAAAGGGAACACCTTTTCCTGCATTCATCTGGGTGCAGTGGGGCTGCACATCTCTCCCACACCTAAGAATTTGTTCTGGAATTCTGAGTGCAGGGAAGTTCCTCCAACTGACAGCAGCGCCTGGGTTCTAATTGAATCCCTTTGCTTGTGTTCCCTGATGGAAAGCCTAGGCGGGAGTGCGGGGGAAAGTGTGGTTTGGGCTCCAAAACCAAGTATTTGCGATGACCTCTCTATGGTTTGTGGAGGTGTTTAAACTACATCCCTAACCTGGGAACACCTGTGCCCCCATAAAGATCCGTGGAGTCTGTTTCCACACCTCCAGCACACACACGAACACTTGCACAGTTATCCTGAGAGTGGGCAGCCTCCTCCAACTGAGAGCAGGGCCTTGGTTCTTATAAAATCGCTTAACTTGTCTACCCTGTTTGGTTGCCTGATACGGAGTGCTGGGGAAAGGGTGGGTTGGGCTCTAAATCCAAGTATTAGCGAGTGCTTCTCCATGGGATTTGGAGGTTATTAACCAAAAGCCCACAACATGGGAATACCTGTGCTCCTTGAAAAAAGCGTGGACTCTGTATCCCCACCACCAGAACACACATGAAGAAGTTTTCTGCTATCCTGAGTGTGGGCTGGCAATTTCAGGTGACAGAAGCGGCTGGGTTCTAATAGAATCCCTTAGCTTGTAATCCCTGAGTGTTTCCCTAGGACTGACTCTGAGAGAAACCTGGGGGTTGGGCTTTGAGGCCAAATAGTAGCGAGTGTCCCCGATGGACTGAGGAAGTATTTAGATGAATTCTCCATAAAGGGAAACACCTGAGCACCCATTCATCTGCGTGGAGTGGGGCTTCAAATCTCCCCACCACACAAGGTTGGGTTCCAGTATCCTGAGGGTGGGGTAGTTCCTCCAACTGACATCAGCGTCTTGGTTTGAATAGAATCCCTTTGCTTGTCTTCCCTGATGGTTTGCCTAGGCCAGTGTGTGGTTGAAAGTGGGATTTGGGATCTAAAACTAAGTATTAGCGTGTGCCTCTCCATGGGTAGTGGAGATGTTTAAACTACAACCCACAACTTGGGAATTACTGTGACCCCTGAAAAATGCGTGTGCTATGTTTCCCCACGTCCAGCACACACAGGAAGAAGTGTTCTGGGGTTGTGAAAGTGGGGAGGTTCCTCCAACAGACAGCAGCACCTGGGTTGTAATAGAATCCCTTCGCTTGACTTCCCTAAGTGTTTTCCTAGGCCTAGCAGTAAGCGATGGTGGGGGATGGGCTCTAAAGCCAAGTATTAGCGAGTGCATCTCTGTGGGTAGTGGAGGGTTTTAAACTACTTCCCCAACCTTGGAACACCTGTGCCCCATAAAGATGCGTGGAATCTGTTTCCCCACCTCCAGCACACACACGGAGACGTGCTCAGGTATCCTGATTGTGGGGAGGCTCCTCCAAATGACAGCAGCGCCTGGGTTCTAAAAGAATCCCTTAGCTTGTCTTCCCTGATGGCATGGCTAGGCTGGAGAGTGGGGGAAAGTGGGGGTTGGGCTCTAAACCAAGTATAAGCGAGAGCCTATCCATGGGATGTGGGTTTTTAACCTACAACCCACAACCATGGAATAAATGTGCCCCCTGAAAGATGCTTTGACTGTTTCCCTACATCCAGCACACACACGAAGATGTGTTCTTGTATTCTGAGTGTGGGGAAGTTCCTCAAACTGACAGCAGCACCTGGATTCTATTAGTATCCCTTAGCTTCTGTTCCCTGAGTGTTCTTTTAGGCCAGGCCATGAGGGAAAGCTGGGGGTTGGGCTTGGAGGCCACGTAGCAGTGAGTGCCCCCTGATCCATTGAGGAAGTACTTAGAGGACTTCTCCCTAAAGGGAACACCTTTTCCTGCATTCATCTGGGTGCAGTGGGGCTGCACATCTCTCCCACACCTAAGAATTTGTTCTGGAATTCTGAGTGCAGGGAAGTTCCTCCAACTGACAGCAGCGCCTGGGTTCTAATTGAATCCCTTTGCTTGTCTTCCCTGATGGAAAGCCTAGGCGGGAGTGCGGGGGAAAGTGTGGTTTGGGCTCCAAAACCAAGTATTTGCGATGACCTCTCTATGGTTTGTGGAGGTGTTTAAACTACATCCCTAACCTGGGAACACCTGTGCCCCCATAAAGATCCGTGGAGTCTGTTTCCACACCTCCAGCACACACACGAACACTTGCACAGTTATCCTGAGAGTGGGCAGCCTCCTCCAACTGAGAGCAGGGCCTTGGTTCTTATAAAATCGCTTAACTTGTCTACCCTGTTTGGTTGCCTGATACGGAGTGCTGGGGAAAGGGTGGGTTGGGCTCTAAATCCAAGTATTAGCGAGTGCTTCTCCATGGGATTTGGAGGTTATTAACCAAAAGCCCACAACATGGGAATACCTGTGCTCCTTGAAAAAAGCGTGGACTCTGTATCCCCACCACCAGAACACACATGAAGAAGTTTTCTGCTATCCTGAGTGTGGGCTGGCAATTTCAGGTGACAGAAGCGGCTGGGTTCTAATAGAATCCCTTAGCTTGTAATCCCTGAGTGTTTCCCTAGGACTGACTCTGAGAGAAACCTGGGGGTTGGGCTTTGAGGCCAAATAGTAGCGAGTGTCCCCGATGGACTGAGGAAGTATTTAGATGAATTCTCCATAAAGGGAAACACCTGAGCACCCATTCATCTGCGTGGAGTGGGGCTTCAAATCTCCCCACCACACAAGGTTGGGTTCCAGTATCCTGAGGGTGGGGTAGTTCCTCCAACTGACATCAGCGTCTTGGTTTGAATAGAATCCCTTTGCTTGTCTTCCCTGATGGTTTGCCTAGGCCAGTGTGTGGTTGAAAGTGGGATTTGGGATCTAAAACTAAGTATTAGCGTGTGCCTCTCCATGGGTAGTGGAGATGTTTAAACTACAACCCACAACTTGGGAATTACTGTGACCCCTGAAAAATGCGTGTGCTATGTTTCCCCACGTCCAGCACACACAGGAAGAAGTGTTCTGGGGTTGTGAGTGTGGGGAGGTTCCTCCAACAGACAGCAGCACCTGGGTTGTAATAGAATCCCTTCGCTTGACTTCCCTAAGTGTTTTCCTAGGCCTAGCAGTAAGCGATGGTGGGGGATGGGCTCTAAAGCCAAGTATTAGCGAGTGCATCTCTGTGGGTAGTGGAGGGTTTTAAACTACTTCCCCAACCTTGGAACACCTGTGCCCCATAAAGATGCGTGGAATCTGTTTCCCCACCTCCAGCACACACACGGAGACGTGCTCAGGTATCCTGATTGTGGGGAGGCTCCTCCAAATGACAGCAGCGCCTGGGTTCTAAAAGAATCCCTTAGCTTGTCTTCCCTGATGGCATGGCTAGGCTGGAGAGTGGGGGAAAGTGGGGGTTGGGCTCTAAACCAAGTATAAGCGAGAGCCTATCCATGGGATGTGGGTTTTTAACCTACAACCCACAACCATGGAATAAATGTGCCCCCTGAAAGATGCTTTGACTGTTTCCCTACATCCAGCACACACACGAAGATGTGTTCTTGTATTCTGAGTGTGGGGAAGTTCCTCAAACTGACAGCAGCACCTGGATTCTATTAGTATCCCTTAGCTTCTGTTCCCTGAGTGTTCTTTTAGGCCAGGCCATGAGGGAAAGCTGGGGGTTGGGCTTGGAGGCCACGTAGCAGTGAGTGCCCCCTGATCCATTGAGGAAGTACTTAGAGGACTTCTCCCTAAAGGGAACACCTTTTCCTGCATTCATCTGGGTGCAGTGGGGCTGCACATCTCTCCCACACCTAAGAATTTGTTCTGGAATTCTGAGTGCAGGGAAGTTCCTCCAACTGACAGCAGCGCCTGGGTTCTAATTGAATCCCTTTGCTTGTCTTCCCTGATGGAAAGCCTAGGCGGGAGTGCGGGGGAAAGTGTGGTTTGGGCTCCAAAACCAAGTATTTGCGATGACCTCTCTATGGTTTGTGGAGGTGTTTAAACTACATCCCTAACCTGGGAACACCTGTGCCCCCATAAAGATCCGTGGAGTCTGTTTCCACACCTCCAGCACACACACGAACACTTGCACAGTTATCCTGAGAGTGGGCAGCCTCCTCCAACTGAGAGCAGGGCCTTGGTTCTTATAAAATCGCTTAACTTGTCTACCCTGTTTGGTTGCCTGATACGGAGTGCTGGGGAAAGGGTGGGTTGGGCTCTAAATCCAAGTATTAGCGAGTGCTTCTCCATGGGATTTGGAGGTTATTAACCAAAAGCCCACAACATGGGAATACCTGTGCTCCTTGAAAAAAGCGTGGACTCTGTATCCCCACCACCAGAACACACATGAAGAAGTTTTCTGCTATCCTGAGTGTGGGCTGGCAATTTCAGGTGACAGAAGCGGCTGGGTTCTAATAGAATCCCTTAGCTTGTAATCCCTGAGTGTTTCCCTAGGACTGACTCTGAGAGAAACCTGGGGGTTGGGCTTTGAGGCCAAATAGTAGCGAGTGTCCCCGATGGACTGAGGAAGTATTTAGATGAATTCTCCATAAAGGGAAACACCTGAGCACCCATTCATCTGCGTGGAGTGGGGCTTCAAATCTCCCCACCACACAAGGTTGGGTTCCAGTATCCTGAGGGTGGGGTAGTTCCTCCAACTGACATCAGCGTCTTGGTTTGAATAGAATCCCTTTGCTTGTCTTCCCTGATGGTTTGCCTAGGCCAGTGTGTGGTTGAAAGTGGGATTTGGGATCTAAAACTAAGTATTAGCGTGTGCCTCTCCATGGGTAGTGGAGATGTTTAAACTACAACCCACAACTTGGGAATTACTGTGACCCCTGAAAAATGCGTGTGCTATGTTTCCCCACGTCCAGCACACACAGGAAGAAGTGTTCTGGGGTTGTGAGTGTGGGGAGGTTCCTCCAACAGACAGCAGCACCTGGGTTGTAATAGAATCCCTTCGCTTGACTTCCCTAAGTGTTTTCCTAGGCCTAGCAGTAAGCGATGGTGGGGGATGGGCTCTAAAGCCAAGTATTAGCGAGTGCATCTCTGTGGGTAGTGGAGGGTTTTAAACTACTTCCCCAACCTTGGAACACCTGTGCCCCATAAAGATGCGTGGAATCTGTTTCCCCACCTCCAGCACACACACGGAGACGTGCTCAGGTATCCTGATTGTGGGGAGGCTCCTCCAAATGACAGCAGCGCCTGGGTTCTAAAAGAATCCCTTAGCTTGTCTTCCCTGATGGCATGGCTAGGCTGGAGAGTGGGGGAAAGTGGGGGTTGGGCTCTAAACCAAGTATAAGCGAGAGCCTATCCATGGGATGTGGGTTTTTAACCTACAACCCACAACCATGGAATAAATGTGCCCCCTGAAAGATGCTTTGACTGTTTCCCTACATCCAGCACACACACGAAGATGTGTTCTTGTATTCTGAGTGTGGGGAAGTTCCTCAAACTGACAGCAGCACCTGGATTCTATTAGTATCCCTTAGCTTCTGTTCCCTGAGTGTTCTTTTAGGCCAGGCCATGAGGGAAAGCTGGGGGTTGGGCTTGGAGGCCACGTAGCAGTGAGTGCCCCCTGATCCATTGAGGAAGTACTTAGAGGACTTCTCCCTAAAGGGAACACCTTTTCCTGCATTCATCTGGGTGCAGTGGGGCTGCACATCTCTCCCACACCTAAGAATTTGTTCTGGAATTCTGAGTGCAGGGAAGTTCCTCCAACTGACAGCAGCGCCTGGGTTCTAATTGAATCCCTTTGCTTGTCTTCCCTGATGGAAAGCCTAGGCGGGAGTGCGGGGGAAAGTGTGGTTTGGGCTCCAAAACCAAGTATTTGCGATGACCTCTCTATGGTTTGTGGAGGTGTTTAAACTACATCCCTAACCTGGGAACACCTGTGCCCCCATAAAGATCCGTGGAGTCTGTTTCCACACCTCCAGCACACACACGAACACTTGCACAGTTATCCTGAGAGTGGGCAGCCTCCTCCAACTGAGAGCAGGGCCTTGGTTCTTATAAAATCGCTTAACTTGTCTACCCTGTTTGGTTGCCTGATACGGAGTGCTGGGGAAAGGGTGGGTTGGGCTCTAAATCCAAGTATTAGCGAGTGCTTCTCCATGGGATTTGGAGGTTATTAACCAAAAGCCCACAACATGGGAATACATGTGCTCCTTGAAAAAAGCGTGGACTCTGTATCCCCACCACCAGAACACACATGAAGAAGTTTTCTGCTATCCTGAGTGTGGGCTGGCAATTTCAGGTGACAGAAGCGGCTGGGTTCTAATAGAATCCCTTAGCTTGTAATCCCTGAGTGTTTCCCTAGGACTGACTCTGAGAGAAACCTGGGGGTTGGGCTTTGAGGCCAAATAGTAGCGAGTGTCCCCGATGGACTGAGGAAGTATTTAGATGAATTCTCCATAAAGGGAAACACCTGAGCACCCATTCATCTGCGTGGAGTGGGGCTTCAAATCTCCCCACCACACAAGGTTGGGTTCCAGTATCCTGAGGGTGGGGTAGTTCCTCCAACTGACATCAGCGTCTTGGTTTGAATAGAATCCCTTTGCTTGTCTTCCCTGATGGTTTGCCTAGGCCAGTGTGTGGTTGAAAGTGGGATTTGGGATCTAAAACTAAGTATTAGCGTGTGCCTCTCCATGGGTAGTGGAGATGTTTAAACTACAACCCACAACTTGGGAATTACTGTGACCCCTGAAAAATGCGTGTGCTATGTTTCCCCACGTCCAGCACACACAGGAAGAAGTGTTCTGGGGTTGTGAGTGTGGGGAGGTTCCTCCAACAGACAGCAGCACCTGGGTTGTAATAGAATCCCTTCGCTTGACTTCCCTAAGTGTTTTCCTAGGCCTAGCAGTAAGCGATGGTGGGGGATGGGCTCTAAAGCCAAGTATTAGCGAGTGCATCTCTGTGGGTAGTGGAGGGTTTTAAACTACTTCCCCAACCTTGGAACACCTGTGCCCCATAAAGATGCGTGGAATCTGTTTCCCCACCTCCAGCACACACACGGAGACGTGCTCAGGTATCCTGATTGTGGGGAGGCTCCTCCAAATGACAGCAGCGCCTGGGTTCTAAAAGAATCCCTTAGCTTGTCTTCCCTGATGGCATGGCTAGGCTGGAGAGTGGGGGAAAGTGGGGGTTGGGCTCTAAACCAAGTATAAGCGAGAGCCTATCCATGGGATGTGGGTTTTTAAACTACAACCCACAACCATGGAATAAATGTGCCCCCTGAAAGATGCTTTGACTGTTTCCCTACATCCAGCACACACACGAAGATGTGTTCTTGTATTCTGAGTGTGGGGAAGTTCCTCAAACTGACAGCAGCACCTGGATTCTATTAGTATCCCTTAGCTTCTGTTCCCTGAGTGTTCTTTTAGGCGAGGCCATGAGGGAAAGCTGGGGGTTGGGCTTGGAGGCCACGTAGCAGTGAGTGCCCCCTGATCCATTGAGGAAGTACTTAGAGGACTTCTCCCTAAAGGGAACACCTTTTCCTGCATTCATCTGGGTGCAGTGGGGCTGCACATCTCTCCCACACCTAAGAAAGTGTTCTGGAATTCTGAGTGCAGGGAAGTTCCTCCAACTGACATCAGCGCCTGGGTTCTAATTGAATCCCTTTGCTTGTCTTCCCTGATGGAAAGCCTAGGCGGGAGTGCGGGGGAAAGTGTGGTTTGGGCTCCAAAACCAAGTATTTGCGATGACCTCTCTATGGTTTGTGGAGGTGTTTAAACTACATCCCTAACCTGGGAACACCTGTGCCCCCTTAAAGATCCGTGGAGTCTGTTTCCACACCTCCAGCACACACACGAACACTTGCACAGATATCCTGAGAGTGGGCAGCCTCCTCCAACTGAGAGCAGGGCCTTGGTTCTTATAAAATCGCTTAACTTGTCTACCCTGTTTGGTTGCCTGATACGGAGTGCTGGGGAAAGGGTGGGTTGGGCTCTAAATCCAAGTATTAGCGAGTGCTTCTCCATGGGATTTGGAGGTTATTAACCAAAAGCCCACAACATGGGAATACCTGTGCTCCTTGAAAAAAGCGTGGACTCTGTATCCCCACCACCAGAACACACATGAAGAAGTTTTCTGCTATCCTGAGTGTGGGCTGGCAATTTCAGGTGACAGAAGCGGCTGGGTTCTAATAGAATCCCTTAGCTTGTAATCCCTGAGTGTTTCCCTAGGACTGACTCTGAGAGAAACCTGGGGGTTGGGCTTTGAGGCCAAATAGTAGCGAGTGTCCCCGATGGATTGAGGAAGTATTTAGATGAATTCTCCATAAAGGGAAACACCTGAGCACCCATTCATCTGCGTGGAGTGGGGCTTCAAATCTCCCCACCACACAAGGTTGGGTTCCAGTATCCTGAGGGTGGGGTAGTTCCTCCAACTGACATCAGCGTCTTGGTTTGAATAGAATCCCTTTGCTTGTCTTCCCTGATGGTTTGCCTAGGCCAGTGTGTGGTTGAAAGTGGGATTTGGGATCTAAAACTAAGTATTAGCGTGTGCCTCTCCATGGGTAGTGGAGATGTTTAAACTACAACCCACAACTTGGGAATTACTGTGACCCCTGAAAAATGCGTGTGCTATGTTTCCCCACGTCCAGCACACACAGGAAGAAGTGTTCTGGGGTTGTGAGTGTGGGGAGGTTCCTCCAACAGACAGCAGCACCTGGGTTGTAATAGAATCCCTTAGCTTGACTTCCCTAAGTGTTTTCCTAGGCCTAGCAGTAAGCGATGGTGGGGGATGGGCTCTAAAGCCAAGAATTAGCGAGTGCATCTCTGTGGGTAGTGGAGGGTTTTAAACTACTTCCCTAACCTTGGAACACCTGTGCCCCATAAAGATGCGTGGAATCTGTTTCCCCACCTCCAGCACACACACGGAGACGTGCTCAGGTATCCTGATTGTGGGGAGGCTCCTCCAAATGACAGCAGCGCCTGGGTTCTAAAAGAATCCCTTAGCTTGTCTTCCCTGATGGCATGGCTAGGCTGGAGAGTGGGGGAAAGTGGGGGTTGGGCTCTAAACCAAGTCTAAGCGAGAGCCTATCCATGGGATGTGGGTTTTTAACCTACAACCCACAACCATGGAATAAATGTGCCCCCTGAAAGATGCTTTGACTGTTTCCCTACATCCAGCACACACACGAAGATATATTCTTGTATCCTGAGTGTGGGGAAGTTCCTCAAACTGACAGCAGCACCTGGATTCTATTAGTATCCCTTAGCTTCTGTTCCCTGAGTGTTCTTTTAGGCCAGGCCATGAGGGAAAGCTGGGGGTTGGGCTTGGAGGCCACGTAGCAGTGAGTGCCCCCTGATCCATTGAGGAAGTACTTAGAGGACTTCTCCCTAAAGGGAACACCTTTTCCTGCATTCATCTGGGTGCAGTGGGGCTGCACATCTCTCCCACACCTAAGAATGTGTTCTGGAATTCTGAGTGCAGGGAAGTTCCTCCAAATGACAGCAGCGCCTGGGTTCTAATTGAATCCCTTTGCTTGTCTTCCCTGATGGAAAGCCTAGGCGGGAGTGCGGGGGAAAGTGTGGTTTGGGCTCCAAAACCAAGTATTTGCGATGACCTCTCTATGGTTTGTGGAGGTGTTTAAACTACATCCCTAACCTGGGAACACCTGTGCCCCCATAGAGATCCGTGGAGTCTGTTTCCACACCTCCAGCACACACACGAACACTTGCACAGTTATCCTGAGAGTGGGCAGCCTCCTCCAACTGAGAGCAGGGCCTTGGTTCTTATAAAATCGCTTAACTTGTCTACCCTGTTTGGTTGCCTGATACGGAGTGCTGGGGAAAGGGTGGGTTGGGCTCTAAATCCAAGTATTAGCGAGTGCTTCTCCATGGGATTTGGAGGTTATTAACCAAAAGCCCACAACATGGGAATACCTGTGCTCCTTGAAAAAAGCGTGGACTCTGTATCCCCACCACCAGAACACACATGAAGAAGTTTTCTGCTATCCTGAGTGTGGGCTGGCAATTTCAGGTGACAGAAGCGGCTGGGTTCTAATAGAATCCCTTAGCTTGTAATCCCTGAGTGTTTCCCTAGGACTGACTCTGAGAGAAACCTGGGGGTTGGGCTTTGAGGCCAAATAGTAGCGAGTGTCCCCGATGGACTGAGGAAGTATTTAGATGAATTCTCCATAAAGGGAAACACCTGAGCACCCATTCATCTGCGTGGAGTGGGGCTTCAAATCTCCCCACCAAACAAGGTTGGGTTCCAGTACCCTGAGGGTGGGGTAGTTCCTCCAACTGACATCAGCGTCTTGGTTTGAATAGAATCCCTTTGCTTGTCTTCCCTGATGGTTTGCCTAGGCCAGTGTGTGGTTGAAAGTGGGATTTGGGATCTAAAACTAAGTATTAGCGTGTGCCTCTCCATGGGTAGTGGAGATGTTTAAACTACAACCCACAACTTGGGAATTACTGTGACCCCTGAAAAATGCGTGTGCTATGTTTCCCCACGTCCAGCACACACAGGAAGAAGTGTTCTGGGGTTGTGAGTGTGGGGAGGTTCCTCCAACAGACAGCAGCACCTGGGTTGCAATATAATCCCTTCGCTTGACTTCCCTAAGTGTTTTCCTAGGCCAAGCAGTAAGCGATGGTGGGGGATGGGCTCTAAAGCCAAGTATTAGCGAGTGCATCTCTGTGGGTAGTGGAGGGTTTTAAACTACTTCCCCAACCTTGGAACCCCTGTGCCCCATAAAGATGCGTGGAATCTGTTTCCCCAACTCCAGCACACACACGGAGACGTGCTCAGGTATCCTGATTGTGGGGAGGCTCCTCCAAATGACAGCAGCGCCTGGGTTCTAAAAGAATCCCTTAGCTTGTCTTCCCTGATGGCATGCCTAGGCTGGAGAGTGGGGGAAAGTGGGGGTTGGGCTCTAAACCAAGTATAAGCGAGAGCCTATCCATGGGATGTGGGTTTTTAACCTACAACCCACAACCATGGTATAAATGTGCCCCCTGAAAGATGCTTTGACTGTTTCCCTACATCCAGCACACACACGAAGATTTGTTCTTGTATTCTGAGTGTGGGGAAGTTCCTCAAACTGACAGCAGCACCTGGATTCTATTAGTATCCCTTAGCTTCTGTTCCCTGAGTGTTCTTTTAGGCCAGGCCATGAGGGAAAGCTGGGGGTTGGGCTTGGAGGCCACGTAGCAGTGAGTGCCCCCTGATCCATTGAGGAAGTACTTAGAGGACTTCTCCCGAAACGGAACACCTTTTCCTGCATTCATCTGGGTGCAGTGGGGCTGCACATCTCTCCCACACCTAAGAATGTGTTCTGGAATTCTGAGTGCAGGGAAGTTCCTCCAACTGACAGCAGCGCCTGGGTTCTAATTGAATCCCTTTGCTTGTCTTCCCTGATGGAAAGCCTAGGCGGGAGTGCGGGGGAAAGTGTGGTTTGGGCTCCAAAACCAAGTATTTGCGATGACCTCTCTATGGTTTGTGGAGGTGTTTAAACTACATCCCTAACCTGGGAACACCTGTGCCCCCATAAAGATCCGTGGAGTCTGTTTCCACACCTCCAGCACACACACGAACACTTGCACAGTTATCCTGAGAGTGGGCAGCCTCCTCCAACTGAGAGCAGGGCCTTGGTTCTTATAAAATCGCTTAACTTGTCTACCCTGTTTGGTTGCCTGATACGGAGTGCTGGGGAAAGGGTGGGTTGGGCTCTAAATCCAAGTATTAGCGAGTGCTTCTCCATGGGATTTGGAGGTTATTAACCAAAAGCCCACAACATGGGAATACCTGTGCTCCTTGAAAAAAGCGTGGACTCTGTATCCCCACCACCAGAACACACATGAAGAAGTTTTCTGCTATCCTGAGTGTGGGCTGGCAATTTCAGGTGACAGAAGCAGCTGGGTTCTAATAGAATCCCTTAGCTTGTAATCCCTGAGTGTTTCCCTAGGACTGACTCTGAGAGAAACCTGGGGGTTGGGCTTTGAGGCCAAATAGTAGCGAGTGTCCCCGATGGACTGAGGAAGTATTTAGATGAATTCTCCATAAAGGGAAACACCTGAGCACCCATTCATCTGCGTGGAGTGGGGCTTCAAATCTCCCCACCACACAAGGTTGGGTTCCAGTATCCTGAGGGTGGGGTAGTTCCTCCAACTGACATCAGCGTCTTGGTTTGAATAGAATCCCTTTGCTTGTCTTCCCTGATGGTTTGCCTAGGCCAGTGTGTGGTTGAAAGTGGGATTTGGGATCTAAAACTAAGTATTAGCGTGTGCCTCTCCATGGGTAGTGGAGATGTTTAAACTACAACCCACAACTTGGGAATTACTGTGACCCCTGAAAAATGCGTGTGCTATGTTTCCCCACGTCCAGCACACACAGGAAGAAGTGTTCTGGGGTTGTGAGTGTGGGGAGGTTCCTCCAACAGACAGCAGCACCTGGGTTGTAATAGAATCCCTTCGCTTGACTTCCCTAAGTGTTTTCCTAGGCCTAGCAGTAAGCGATGGTGGGGGATGGGCTCTAAAGCCAAGTATTAGCGAGTGCATCTCTGTGGGTAGTGGAGGGTTTTAAACTACTTCCCCAACCTTGGAACACCTGTGCCCCATAAAGATGCGTGGAATCTGTTTCCCCACCTCCAGCACACACACGGAGACGTGCTCAGGTATCCTGATTGTGGGGAGGCTCCTCCAAATGACAGCAGCGCCTGGGTTCTAAAAGAATCCCTTAGCTTGTCTTCCCTGATGGCATGGCTAGGCTGGAGAGTGGGGGAAAGTGGGGGTTGGGCTCTAAACCAAGTATAAGCGAGAGCCTATCCATGGGATGTGGGTTTTTAACCTACAACCCACAACCATGGAATAAATGTGCCCCCTGAAAGATGCTTTGACTGTTTCCCTACATCCAGCACACACACGAAGATGTGTTCTTGTATTCTGAGTGTGGGGAAGTTCCTCAAACTGACAGCAGCACCTGGATTCTATTAGTATCCCTTAGCTTCTGTTCCCTGAGTGTTCTTTTAGGCCAGGCCATGAGGGAAAGCTGGGGGTTGGGCTTGGAGGCCACGTAGCAGTGAGTGCCCCCTGATCCATTGAGGAAGTACTTAGAGGACTTCTCCCTAAAGGGAACACCTTTTCCTGCATTCATCTGGGTGCAGTGGGGCTGCACATCTCTCCCACACCTAAGAATTTGTTCTGGAATTCTGAGTGCAGGGAAGTTCCTCCAACTGACAGCAGCGCCTGGGTTCTAATTGAATCCCTTTGCTTGTCTTCCCTGATGGAAAGCCTAGGCGGGAGTGCGGGGGAAAGTGTGGTTTGGGCTCCAAAACCAAGTATTTGCGATGACCTCTCTATGGTTTGTGGAGGTGTTTAAACTACATCCCTAACCTGGGAACACCTGTGCCCCCATAAAGATCCGTGGAGTCTGTTTCCACACCTCCAGCACACACACGAACACTTGCACAGTTATCCTGAGAGTGGGCAGCCTCCTCCAACTGAGAGCAGGGCCTTGGTTCTTATAAAATCGCTTAACTTGTCTACCCTGTTTGGTTGCCTGATACGGAGTGCTGGGGAAAGGGTGGGTTGGGCTCTAAATCCAAGTATTAGCGAGTGCTTCTCCATGGGATTTGGAGGTTATTAACCAAAAGCCCACAACATGGGAATACATGTGCTCCTTGAAAAAAGCGTGGACTCTGTATCCCCACCACCAGAACACACATGAAGAAGTTTTCTGCTATCCTGAGTGTGGGCTGGCAATTTCAGGTGACAGAAGCGGCTGGGTTCTAATAGAATCCCTTAGCTTGTAATCCCTGAGTGTTTCCCTAGGACTGACTCTGAGAGAAACCTGGGGGTTGGGCTTTGAGGCCAAATAGTAGCGAGTGTCCCCGATGGACTGAGGAAGTATTTAGATGAATTCTCCATAAAGGGAAACACCTGAGCACCCATTCATCTGCGTGGAGTGGGGCTTCAAATCTCCCCACCACACAAGGTTGGGTTCCAGTATCCTGAGGGTGGGGTAGTTCCTCCAACTGACATCAGCGTCTTGGTTTGAATAGAATCCCTTTGCTTGTCTTCCCTGATGGTTTGCCTAGGCCAGTGTGTGGTTGAAAGTGGGATTTGGGATCTAAAACTAAGTATTAGCGTGTGCCTCTCCATGGGTAGTGGAGATGTTTAAACTACAACCCACAACTTGGGAATTACTGTGACCCCTGAAAAATGCGTGTGCTATGTTTCCCCACGTCCAGCACACACAGGAAGAAGTGTTCTGGGGTTGTGAGTGTGGGGAGGTTCCTCCAACAGACAGCAGCACCTGGGTTGTAATAGAATCCCTTCGCTTGACTTCCCTAAGTGTTTTCCTAGGCCTAGCAGTAAGCGATGGTGGGGGATGGGCTCTAAAGCCAAGTATTAGCGAGTGCATCTCTGTGGGTAGTGGAGGGTTTTAAACTACTTCCCCAACCTTGGAACACCTGTGCCCCATAAAGATGCGTGGAATCTGTTTCCCCACCTCCAGCACACACACGGAGACGTGCTCAGGTATCCTGATTGTGGGGAGGCTCCTCCAAATGACAGCAGCGCCTGGGTTCTAAAAGAATCCCTTAGCTTGTCTTCCCTGATGGCATGGCTAGGCTGGAGAGTGGGGGAAAGTGGGGGTTGGGCTCTAAACCAAGTATAAGCGAGAGCCTATCCATGGGATGTGGGTTTTTAAACTACAACCCACAACCATGGAATAAATGTGCCCCCTGAAAGATGCTTTGACTGTTTCCCTACATCCAGCACACACACGAAGATGTGTTCTTGTATTCTGAGTGTGGGGAAGTTCCTCAAACTGACAGCAGCACCTGGATTCTATTAGTATCCCTTAGCTTCTGTTCCCTGAGTGTTCTTTTAGGCGAGGCCATGAGGGAAAGCTGGGGGTTGGGCTTGGAGGCCACGTAGCAGTGAGTGCCCCCTGATCCATTGAGGAAGTACTTAGAGGACTTCTCCCTAAAGGGAACACCTTTTCCTGCATTCATCTGGGTGCAGTGGGGCTGCACATCTCTCCCACACCTAAGAAAGTGTTCTGGAATTCTGAGTGCAGGGAAGTTCCTCCAACTGACATCAGCGCCTGGGTTCTAATTGAATCCCTTTGCTTGTCTTCCCTGATGGAAAGCCTAGGCGGGAGTGCGGGGGAAAGTGTGGTTTGGGCTCCAAAACCAAGTATTTGCGATGACCTCTCTATGGTTTGTGGAGGTGTTTAAACTACATCCCTAACCTGGGAACACCTGTGCCCCCTTAAAGATCCGTGGAGTCTGTTTCCACACCTCCAGCACACACACGAACACTTGCACAGATATCCTGAGAGTGGGCAGCCTCCTCCAACTGAGAGCAGGGCCTTGGTTCTTATAAAATCGCTTAACTTGTCTACCCTGTTTGGTTGCCTGATACGGAGTGCTGGGGAAAGGGTGGGTTGGGCTCTAAATCCAAGTATTAGCGAGTGCTTCTCCATGGGATTTGGAGGTTATTAACCAAAAGCCCACAACATGGGAATACCTGTGCTCCTTGAAAAAAGCGTGGACTCTGTATCCCCACCACCAGAACACACATGAAGAAGTTTTCTGCTATCCTGAGTGTGGGCTGGCAATTTCAGGTGACAGAAGCGGCTGGGTTCTAATAGAATCCCTTAGCTTGTAATCCCTGAGTGTTTCCCTAGGACTGACTCTGAGAGAAACCTGGGGGTTGGGCTTTGAGGCCAAATAGTAGCGAGTGTCCCCGATGGATTGAGGAAGTATTTAGATGAATTCTCCATAAAGGGAAACACCTGAGCACCCATTCATCTGCGTGGAGTGGGGCTTCAAATCTCCCCACCACACAAGGTTGGGTTCCAGTATCCTGAGGGTGGGGTAGTTCGTCCAACTGACATCAGCGTCTTGGTTTGAATAGAATCCCTTTGCTTGTCTTCCCTGATGGTTTGCCTAGGCCAGTGTGTGGTTGAAAGTGGGATTTGGGATCTAAAACTAAGTATTAGCGTGTGCCTCTCCATGGGTAGTGGAGATGTTTAAACTACAACCCACAACTTGGGAATTACTGTGACCCCTGAAAAATGCGTGTGCTATGTTTCCCCACGTCCAGCACACACAGGAAGAAGTGTTCTGGGGTTGTGAGTGTGGGGAGGTTCCTCCAACAGACAGCAGCACCTGGGTTGTAATAGAATCCCTTAGCTTGACTTCCCTAAGTGTTTTCCTAGGCCTAGCAGTAAGCGATGGTGGGGGATGGGCTCTAAAGCCAAGAATTAGCGAGTGCATCTCTGTGGGTAGTGGAGGGTTTTAAACTACTTCCCTAACCTTGGAACACCTGTGCCCCATAAAGATGCGTGGAATCTGTTTCCCCACCTCCAGCACACACACGGAGACGTGCTCAGGTATCCTGATTGTGGGGAGGCTCCTCCAAATGACAGCAGCGCCTGGGTTCTAAAAGAATCCCTTAGCTTGTCTTCCCTGATGGCATGGCTAGGCTGGAGAGTGGGGGAAAGTGGGGGTTGGGCTCTAAACCAAGTCTAAGCGAGAGCCTATCCATGGGATGTGGGTTTTTAACCTACAACCCACAACCATGGAATAAATGTGCCCCCTGAAAGATGCTTTGACTGTTTCCCTACATCCAGCACACACACGAAGATATATTCTTGTATCCTGAGTGTGGGGAAGTTCCTCAAACTGACAGCAGCACCTGGATTCTATTAGTATCCCTTAGCTTCTGTTCCCTGAGTGTTCTTTTAGGCCAGGCCATGAGGGAAAGCTGGGGGTTGGGCTTGGAGGCCACGTAGCAGTGAGTGCCCCCTGATCCATTGAGGAAGTACTTAGAGGACTTCTCCCTAAAGGGAACACCTTTTCCTGCATTCATCTGGGTGCAGTGGGGCTGCACATCTCTCCCACACCTAAGAATGTGTTCTGGAATTCTGAGTGCAGGGAAGTTCCTCCAAATGACAGCAGCGCCTGGGTTCTAATTGAATCCCTTTGCTTGTCTTCCCTGATGGAAAGCCTAGGCGGGAGTGCGGGGGAAAGTGTGGTTTGGGCTCCAAAACCAAGTATTTGCGATGACCTCTCTATGGTTTGTGGAGGTGTTTAAACTACATCCCTAACCTGGGAACACCTGTGCCCCCATAGAGATCCGTGGAGTCTGTTTCCACACCTCCAGCACACACACGAACACTTGCACAGTTATCCTGAGAGTGGGCAGCCTCCTCCAACTGAGAGCAGGGCCTTGGTTCTTATAAAATCGCTTAACTTGTCTACCCTGTTTGGTTGCCTGATACGGAGTGCTGGGGAAAGGGTGGGTTGGGCTCTAAATCCAAGTATTAGCGAGTGCTTCTCCATGGGATTTGGAGGTTATTAACCAAAAGCCCACAACATGGGAATACCTGTGCTCCTTGAAAAAAGCGTGGACTCTGTATCCCCACCACCAGAACACACATGAAGAAGTTTTCTGCTATCCTGAGTGTGGGCTGGCAATTTCAGGTGACAGAAGCGGCTGGGTTCTAATAGAATCCCTTAGCTTGTAATCCCTGAGTGTTTCCCTAGGACTGACTCTGAGAGAAACCTGGGGGTTGGGCTTTGAGGCCAAATAGTAGCGAGTGTCCCCGATGGACTGAGGAAGTATTTAGATGAATTCTCCATAAAGGGAAACACCTGAGCACCCATTCATCTGCGTGGAGTGGGGCTTCAAATCTCCCCACCAAACAAGGTTGGGTTCCAGTACCCTGAGGGTGGGGTAGTTCCTCCAACTGACATCAGCGTCTTGGTTTGAATAGAATCCCTTTGCTTGTCTTCCCTGATGGTTTGCCTAGGCCAGTGTGTGGTTGAAAGTGGGATTTGGGATCTAAAACTAAGTATTAGCGTGTGCCTCTCCATGGGTAGTGGAGATGTTTAAACTACAACCCACAACTTGGGAATTACTGTGACCCCTGAAAAATGCGTGTGCTATGTTTCCCCACGTCCAGCACACACAGGAAGAAGTGTTCTGGGGTTGTGAGTGTGGGGAGGTTCCTCCAACAGACAGCAGCACCTGGGTTGCAATATAATCCCTTCGCTTGACTTCCCTAAGTGTTTTCCTAGGCCAAGCAGTAAGCGATGGTGGGGGATGGGCTCTAAAGCCAAGTATTAGCGAGTGCATCTCTGTGGGTAGTGGAGGGTTTTAAACTACTTCCCCAACCTTGGAACCCCTGTGCCCCATAAAGATGCGTGGAATCTGTTTCCCCAACTCCAGCACACACACGGAGACGTGCTCAGGTATCCTGATTGTGGGGAGGCTCCTCCAAATGACAGCAGCGCCTGGGTTCTAAAAGAATCCCTTAGCTTGTCTTCCCTGATGGCATGCCTAGGCTGGAGAGTGGGGGAAAGTGGGGGTTGGGCTCTAAACCAAGTATAAGCGAGAGCCTATCCATGGGATGTGGGTTTTTAACCTACAACCCACAACCATGGTATAAATGTGCCCCCTGAATGATGCTTTGACTGTTTCCCTACATCCAGCACACACACGAAGATTTGTTCTTGTATTCTGAGTGTGGGGAAGTTCCTCAAACTGACAGCAGCACCTGGATTCTATTAGTATCCCTTAGCTTCTGTTCCCTGAGTGTTCTTTTAGGCCAGGCCATGAGGGAAAGCTGGGGGTTGGGCTTGGAGGCCACGTAGCAGTGAGTGCCCCCTGATCCATTGAGGAAGTACTTAGAGGACTTCTCCCGAAACGGAACACCTTTTCCTGCATTCATCTGGGTGCAGTGGGGCTGCACATCTCTCCCACACCTAAGAATGTGTTCTGGAATTCTGAGTGCAGGGAAGTTCCTCCAACTGACAGCAGCGCCTGGGTTCTAATTGAATCCCTTTGCTTGTCTTCCCTGATGGAAAGCCTAGGCGGGAGTGCGGGGGAAAGTGTGGTTTGGGCTCCAAAACCAAGTATTTGCGATGACCTCTCTATGGTTTGTGGAGGTGTTTAAACTACATCCCTAACCTGGGAACACCTGTGCCCCCATAAAGATCCGTGGAGTCTGTTTCCACACCTCCAGCACACACACGAACACTTGCACAGTTATCCTGAGAGTGGGCAGCCTCCTCCAACTGAGAGCAGGGCCTTGGTTCTTATAAAATCGCTTAACTTGTCTACCCTGTTTGGTTGCCTGATACGGAGTGCTGGGGAAAGGGTGGGTTGGGCTCTAAATCCAAGTATTAGCGAGTGCTTCTCCATGGGATTTGGAGGTTATTAACCAAAAGCCCACAACATGGGAATACCTGTGCTCCTTGAAAAAAGCGTGGACTCTGTATCCCCACCACCAGAACACACATGAAGAAGTTTTCTGCTATCCTGAGTGTGGGCTGGCAATTTCAGGTGACAGAAGCAGCTGGGTTCTAATAGAATCCCTTAGCTTGTAATCCCTGAGTGTTTCCCTAGGACTGACTCTGAGAGAAACCTGGGGGTTGGGCTTTGAGGCCAAATAGTAGCGAGTGTCCCCGATGGACTGAGGAAGTATTTAGATGAATTCTCCATAAAGGGAAACACCTGAGCACCCATTCATCTGCGTGGAGTGGGGCTTCAAATCTCCCCACCACACAAGGTTGGGTTCCAGTATCCTGAGGGTGGGGTAGTTCCTCCAACTGACATCAGCGTCTTGGTTTGAATAGAATCCCTTTGCTTGTCTTCCCTGATGGTTTGCCTAGGCCAGTGTGTGGTTGAAAGTGGGATTTGGGATCTAAAACTAAGTATTAGCGTGTGCCTCTCCATGGGTAGTGGAGATGTTTAAACTACAACCCACAACTTGGGAATTACTGTGACCCCTGAAAAATGCGTGTGCTATGTTTCCCCACGTCCAGCACACACAGGAAGAACTGTTCTGGGGTTGTGAGTGTGGGGAGGTTCCTCCAACAGACAGCAGCACCTGGGTTGTAATAGAATCCTTTCGGTTGACTTCCCTAAGTGTTTTCCTAGGCCTAGCAGTAAGCGATGGTGGGGGATGGGCTCTAAAGCCAAGTATTAGCGAGTGCATCTCTGTGGGTAGTGGAGGGTTTTAAACTACTTCCCCAACCTTGGAACACCTGTGCCCCATAAAGATGCGTGGAATCTGTTTCCCCACATCCAGCACACACACGGAGACGTGCTCAGGTATCCTGATTGTGGGGAGGCTCCTCCAAATGACAGCAGCGCCTGGGTTCTAAAAGAATCCCTTAGCTTGTCTTCCCTGATGGCATGCCTAGGCTGGAGAGTGGAGGAAAGTGGGGGTTGGGCTCTAAACCAAGGATAAACGAGAGCCTATCCATGGGATGTGGGTTTTTAACCTACAACCCACAACCATGAAATAAATGTGCCCCCTGAAAGATGCTTTGACTGTTTCCCTACATCCAGCACACACACGAATATGTGTTCTTGTATTCTGAGTGTGGGGAAGTTCCTCAAACTGACAGCAGCACCTGGATTCTATTAGTATCCCTTAGCTTCTGTTCCCTGAGTGTTCTTTTAGGCCAGGCCATGAGGGAAAGCTGGGGGTTGGGCTTGGAGGCCACGTAGCAGTGAGTGCCCCCTGATCCATTGAGGAAGTACTTAGAGGACTTCTCCCTAAAGGGAACACCTTTTCCTGCATTCATCTGGGTGCAGTGGGGCTGCACATCTCTCCCACACCTAAGAATGTGTTCTGGAATTCTGAGTGCAGGGAAGTTCCTCCAACTGACAGCAGCGCCTGGGTTCTAATTGAATCCCTTTGCTTGTGTTCCCTGATGGAAAGCCTAGGCGGGAGTGCGGGGGAAAGTGTGGTTTGGGCTCCAAAACCAAGTATTTGCGATGACCTCTCTATGGTTTGTGGAGGTGTTTAAACTACATCCCTAACCTGGGAACACCTGTGCCCCCATAAAGATCCGTGGAGTCTGTTTCCACACCTCCAGCACACACACGAACACTTGCACAGTTATCCTGAGAGTGGGCAGCCTCCTCCAACTGAGAGCAGGGCCTTGGTTCTTATAAAATCGCTTAACTTGTCTACCCTGTTTGGTTGCCTGATACGGAGTGCTGGGGAAAGGGTGGGTTGGGCTCTAAATCCAAGTATTAGCGAGTGCTTCTCCATGGGATTTGGAGGTTATTAACCAAAAGCCCACAACATGGGAATACCTGTGCTCCTTGAAAAAAGCGTGGACTCTGTATCCCCACCACCAGAACACACATGAAGAAGTTTTCTGCTATCCTGAGTGTGGGCTGGCAATTTCAGGTGACAGAAGCGGCTGGGTTCTAATAGAATCCCTTAGCTTGTAATCCCTGAGTGTTCCCCTAGGACTGACTCTGAGAGAAACCTGGGGGTTGGGCTTTGAGGCCAAATAGTAGCGAGTGTCCCCGATGGACTGAGGAAGTATTTAGATGAATTCTCCATAAAGGGAAACACCTGAGCACCCATTCATCTGCGTGGAGTGGGGCTTCAAATCTCCCCACCACACAAGGTTGGGTTCCAGTATCCTGAGGGTGGGGTAGTTCCCCCAACTGACATCAGCGTCTTGGTTTGAATAGAATCCCTTTGCTTGTCTTCCCTGATGGTTTGACTGGACCAGTGTGTGGTTGAAAGTGGGATTTGGGATCTAAAACTAAGTATTAGCGTGTGCCTCTCCATGGGTAGTGGAGATGTTTAAACTACAACCCACAACTTGGGAATTACTGTGACCCCTGAAAAATGCGTGTGCTATGTTTCCCCACGTCCAGCACACACAGGAAGAAGTGTTCTGGGGTTGTGAGTGTGGGGAGGTTCCTCCAACAGACAGCAGCACCTGGGTTGTAATAGAATCCCTTCGCTTGACTTCCCTAAGTGTTTTCCTAGGCCTAGCAGTAAGCGATGGTGGGGGATGGGCTCTAAAGCCAAGTATTAGCGAGTGCATCTCTGTGGGTAGTGGAGGGTTTTAAACTACTTCCCCAACCTTGGAACACCTGTGCCCCATAAAGATGCGTGGAATCTGTTTCCCCACCTCCAGCACACACACGGAGACCTGCTCAGGTATCCTGATTGTGGGGAGGCTCCTCCAAATGACAGCAGCGCCTGGGTTCTAAAAGAATCCCTTAGCTTGTCTTCCCTGATGGCATGCCTAGGCTGGAGAGTGGGGGAAAGTGGGGGTTGGGCTCTAAACCAAGTCTAAGCGAGAGCCTATCCATGGGATGTGGGTTTTTAACCTACAACCCACAACCATGGAATAAATGTGCCCCCTGAAAGATGCTTTGACTGTTTCCCTACATCCAGCACACACACGAAGATGTGTTCTTGTATTCTGAGTGTGGGGAAGTTCCTCAAACTGACAGCAGCACCTGGATTCTATTAGTATCCCTTAGCTTCTGTTCCCTGAGTGTTCTTTTAGGCCAGGCCATGAGGGAAAGCTGGGGGTTGGGCTTGGAGGCCACGTAGCAGTGAGTGCCCCCTGATCCATTGAGGAAGTACTTAGAGGACTTCTCCCTAAAGGGAACACCTTTTCCTGCATTCATCTGGGTGCAGTGGGGCTGCACATCTCTCCCACACCTAAGAATGTGTTCTGGAATTCTGAGTGCAGGGAAGTTCCTCCAACTGACAGCAGCGCCTGGGTTCTAATTGAATCCCTTTGCTTGTCTTCCCTGATGGAAAGCCTAGGCGGGAGTGCGGGGGAAAGTGTGGTTTGGGCTCCAAAACCAAGTATTTGCGATGACCTCTCTATGGTTTGTGGAGGTGTTTAAACTACATCCCTAACCTGGGAACACCTGTGCCCCCATAAAGATCCGTGGAGTCTGTTTCCACACCTCCAGCACACACACGAACACTTGCACAGTTATCCTGAGAGTGGGCAGCCTCCTCCAACTGAGAGCAGGGCCTTGGTTCTTATAAAATCGCTTAACTTGTCTACCCTGTTTGGTTGCCTGATACGGAGTGCTGGGGAAAGGGTGGGTTGGGCTCTAAATCCAAGTATTAGCGAGTGCTTCTCCATGGGATTTGGAGGTTATTAACCAAAAGCCCACAACATGGGAATACCTGTGCTCCTTGAAAAAAGCGTGGACTCTGTATCCCCACCACCAGAACACACATGAAGAAGTTTTCTGCTATCCTGAGTGTGGGCTGGCAATTTCAGGTGACAGAAGCGGCTGGGTTCTAATAGAATCCCTTAGCTTGTAATCCCTGAGTGTTCCCCTAGGACTGACTCTGAGAGAAACCTGGGGGTTGGGCTTTGAGGCCAAATAGTAGCGAGTGTCCCCGATGGACTGAGGAAGTATTTAGATGAATTCTCCATAAAGGGAAACACCTGAGCACCCATTCATCTGCGTGGAGTGGGGCTTCAAATCTCCCCACCACACAAGGTTGGGTTCCAGTATCCTGAGGGTGGGGTAGTTCCTCCAACTGACATCAGCGTCTTGGTTTGAATAGAATCCCTTTGCTTGTCTTCCCTGATGGTTTGCCTAGGCCAGTGTGTGGTTGAAAGTGGGATTTGGGATCTAAAACTAAGTATTAGCGTGTGCCTCTCCATGGGTAGTGGAGATGTTTAAACTACAACCCACAACTTGGGAATTACTGTGACCCCTGAAAAATGCGTGTGCTATGTTTCCCCACGTCCAGCACACACAGGAAGAAGTGTTCTGGGGTTGTGAGTGTGGGGAGGTTCCTCCAACAGACAGCAGCACCTGGGTTGTAATAGAATCCCTTCGCTTGACTTCCCTAAGTGTTTTCCTAGGCCAAGCAGTAAGCGATGGTGGGGGATGGGCTCTAAAGCCAAGTATTAGCGAGTGCATCTCTGTGGGTAGTGGAGGGTTTTAAACTACTTCCCCTACCTTGGAACACCTGTGCCCCATAAAGATGCGTGGAATCTGTTTCCCCACCTCCAGCACACACACGGAGACGTGCTCAGGTATCCTGATTGTGGGGAGGCTCCTCCAAATGACAGCAGCGCCTGGGTTCTAAAAGAATCCCTTAGCTTGTCTTCCCTGATGGCATGCCTAGGCTGGAGAGTGGGGGAAAGTGGGGGTTGGGCTCTAAACCAAGGATAAGCGAGAGCCTATCCATGGGATGTGGGTTTTTAACCTACAACCCACAACCATGGAGTAAATGTGCCCCCTGAAAGATGCTTTGACTGTTTCCCTACATCCAGCACACACACGAAGATGTGTTCTTGTATTCTGAGTGTGGGGAAGTTCCTCAAACTGACAGCAGCACCTGGATTCTATTAGTATCCCTTAGCTTCTGTTCCCTGAGTGTTCTTTTAGGCCAGGCCATGAGGGAAAGCTGGGGGTTGGGCTTGGAGGCCACGTAGCAGTGAGTGCCCCCTGATCCATTGAGGAAGTACTAAGAGGACTTCTCCCGAAACGGAACACCTTTTCCTGCATTCATCTGGGTGCAGTGGGGCTGCACATCTCTCCCACACCTAAGAATGTGTTCTGGAATTCTGAGTGCAGGGAAGTTCCTCCAACTGACAGCAGCGCCTGGGTTCTAATTGAATCCCTTTGCTTGTGTTCCCTGATGGAAAGCCTAGGCGGGAGTGCGGGGGAAAGTGTGGTTTGGGCTCCAAAACCAAGTATTTGCGATGACCTCTCTATGGTTTGTGGAGGTGTTTAAACTACATCCCTAACCTGGGAACACCTGTGCCCCCATAAAGATCCGTGGAGTCTGTTTCCACACCTCCAGCACACACACGAACACTTGCACAGTTATCCTGAGAGTGGGCAGCCTCCTCCAACTGAGAGCAGGGCCTTGGTTCTTATAAAATCGCTTAACTTGTCTACCCTGTTTGGTTGCCTGATACGGAGTGCTGGGGAAAGGGTGGGTTGGGCTCTAAATCCAAGTATTAGCGAGTGCTTCTCCATGGGATTTGGAGGTTATTAACCAAAAGCCCACAACATGGGAATACCTGTGCTCCTTGAAAAAAGCGTGGACTCTGTATCCCCACCACCAGAACACACATGAAGAAGTTTTCTGCTATCCTGAGTGTGGGCTGGCAATTTCAGGTGACAGAAGCGGCTGGGTTCTAATAGAATCCCTTAGCTTGTAATCCCTGAGTGTTTCCCTAGGACTGACTCTGAGAGAAACCTGGGGGTTGGGCTTTGAGGCCAAATAGTAGCGAGTGTCCCCGATGGACTGAGGAAGTATTTAGATGAATTCTCCATATAGGGAAACACCTGAGCACCCATTCATCTGCGTGGAGTGGGGCTTCAAATCTCCCCACCACACAAGGTTGGGTTCCAGTATCCTGAGGGTGGGGTAGTTCCTCCAACTGACATCAGCGTCTTGGTTTGAATAGAATCCATTTGCTTGTCTTCCCTGATGGTTTGACAGGACCAGTGTGTGGTTGAAAGTGGGATTTGGGATCTAAAACTAAGTATTAGCGTGTGCCTCTCCATGGGTAGTGGAGATGTTTAAACTACAACCCACAACTTGGGAATTACTGTGACCCCTGAAAAATGCGTGTGCTATGTTTCCCCACGTCCAGCACACACAGGAAGAAGTGTTCTGGGGTTGTGAGTGTGGGGAGGTTCCTCCAACAGACAGCAGCACCTGGGTTGTAATAGAATCCTTTCGGTTGACTTCCCTAAGTGTATTCCTAGGCCTAGCAGTAAGCGATGGTGGGGGATGGGCTCTAAAGCCAAGTATTAGCGAGTGCATCTCTGTGGGTAGTGGAGGGTTTTAAACTACTTCCCCAAACTTGGAACACCTGTGCCCCATAAAGATGCGTGGAATCTGTTTCCCCACATCCAGCACACACACGGAGACGTGCTCAGGTATCCTGATTGTGGGGAGGCTCCTCCAAATGACAGCAGCGCCTGGGTTCTAAAAGAATCCCTTAGCTTGTCTTCCCTGATGGCATGCCTAGGCTGGAGAGTGGAGGAAAGTGGGGGTTGGGCTCTAAACCAAGGATAAACGAGAGCCTATCCATGGGATGTGGGTTTTTAACCTACAACCCACAACCATGAAATAAATGTGCCCCCTGAAAGATGCTTTGACTGTTTCCCTACATCCAGCACACACACGAAGATGTGTTCTTGTATTCTGAGTGTGGGGAAGTTCCTCAAACTGACAGCAGCACCTGGATTCTATTAGTATCCCTTAGCTTCTGTTCCCTGAGTGTTCTTTTAGGCCAGGCCATGAGGGAAAGCTGGGGGTTGGGCTTGGAGGCCACGTAGCAGTGAGTGCCCCCTGATCCATTGAGGAAGTACTTAGAGGACTTCTCCCTAAAGGGAACACCTTTTCCTGCATTCATCTGGGTGCAGTGGGGCTGCACATCTCTCCCACACCTAAGAATGTGTTCTGGAATTCTGAGTGCAGGGAAGTTCCTCCAACTGACAGCAGCGCCTGGGTTCTAATTGAATCCCTTTGCTTGTCTTCCCTGATGGAAAGCCTAGGCGGGAGTGCGGGGGAAAGTGTGGTTTGGGCTCCAAAACCAAGTATTTGCGATGACCTCTCTATGGTTTGTGGAGGTGTTTAAACTACATCCCTAACCTGGGAACACCTGTGCCCCCATAAAGATCCGTGGAGTCTGTTTCCACACCTCCAGCACACACACGAACACTTGCACAGTTATCCTGAGAGTGGGCAGCCTCCTCCAACTGAGAGCAGGGCCTTGGTTCTTATAAAATCGCTTAACTTGTCTACCCTGTTTGGTTGCCTGATACGGAGTGCTGGGGAAAGGGTGGGTTGGGCTCTAAATCCAAGTATTAGCGAGTGCTTCTCCATGGGATTTGAAGGTTATTAACCAAAAGCCCACAACATGGGAATACCTGTGCTCCTTGAAAAAAGCGTGGACTCTGTATCCCCACCACCAGAACACACATGAAGAAGTTTTCTGCTATCCTGAGTGTGGGCTGGCAATTTCAGGTGACAGAAGCGGCTGGGTTCTAATAGAATCCCTTAGCTTGTAATCCCTGAGTGTTTCCCTAGGACTGACTCTGAGAGAAACCTGGGGGTTGGGCTTTGAGGCCAAATAGTAGCGAGTGTCCCCGATGGACTGAGGAAGTATTTAGATGAATTCTCCATAAAGGGAAACACCTGAGCACCCATTCATCTGCGTGGAGTGGGGCTTCAAATCTCCCCACCACACAAGGTTGGGTTCCAGTATCCTGGGGGTGGGGTAGTTCCCCCAACTGACATCAGCGTCTTGGTTTGAATAGAATCCCTTTGCTTGTCTTCCCTGATGGTTTGCCTAGGCCAGTGTGTGGTTGAAAGTGGGATTTGGGATCTAAAACTAAGTATTAGCGTGTGCCTCTCCATGGGTAGTGGAGATGTTTAAACTACAACCCACAACTTGGGAATTACTGTGACCCCTGAAAAATGCGTGTGCTATGTTTCCCCACGTCCAGCACACACAGGAAGAAGTGTTCTGGGGTTGTGAGTGTGGGGAGGTTCCTCCAACAGACAGCAGCACCTGGGTTGTAATAGAATCCCTTCGCTTGACTTCCCTAAGTGTTTTCCTAGGCCTAGCAGTAAGCGATGGTGGGGGATGGGCTCTAAAGCCAAGTATTAGCGAGTGCATCTCTGTGGGTAGTGGAGGGTTTTAAACTACTTCCCCAACCTTGGAACACCTGTGCCCCATAAAGATGCGTGGAATCTGTTTCCCCACCTCCAGCACACACACGGAGACGTGCTCAGGTATCCTGATTGTGGGGAGGCTCCTCCAAATGACAGCAGCGCCTGGGTTCTAAAAGAATCCCTTAGCTTGTCTTCCCTGATGGCATGCCTAGGCTGGAGAGTGGGGGAAAGTGGGGGTTGGGCTCTAAACCAAATATAAGCGAGAGCCTATCCATGGGATGTGGGTTTTTAACCTACAACCCACAACCATGGAATAAATGTGCCCCCTGAAAGATGCTTTGACTGTTTCCCTACATCCAGCACACACACGAAGATGTGTTCTTGTATTCTGAGTGTGGGGAAGTTCCTCAAACGGACAGCAGCACCTGGATTCTATTAGTATCCCTTAGCTTCTGTTCCCTGAGTGTTCTTTTAGGCCAGGCCATGAGGGAAAGCTGGGGGTTGGGCTTGGAGGCCACGTAGCAGTGAGTGCCCCCTGATCCATTGAGGAAGTACTTAGAGGACTTCTCCCTAAAGGGAACACCTTTTCCTGCATTCATCTGGGTGCAGTGGGGCTGCACATCTCTCCCACACCTAAGAATGTGTTCTGGAATTCTGAGTGCAGGGAAGTTCCTCCAACTGACAGCAGCGCCTGGGTTCTAATTGAATCCCTTTGCTTGTCTTCCCTGATGGAAAGCCTAGGCGGGAGTGCGGGGGAAAGTGTGGTTTGGGCTCCAAAACCAAGTATTTGCGATGACCTCTCTATGGTTTGTGGAGGTGTTTAAACTACATCCCTAACCTGGGAACACCTGTGCCCCCATAAAGATCCGTGGAGTCTGTTTCCACACCTCCAGCACACACACGAACACTTGCACAGTTATCCTGAGAGTGGGCAGCCTCCTCCAACTGAGAGCAGGGCCTTGGTTCTTATAAAATCGCTTAACTTGTCTACCCTGTTTGGTTGCCTGATACGGAGTGCTGGGGAAAGGGTGGGTTGGGCTCTAAATCCAAGTATTAGCGAGTGCTTCTCCATGGGATTTGGAGGTTATTAACCAAAAGCCCACAACATGGGAATACCTGTGCTCCTTGAAAAAAGCGTGGACTCTGTATCCCCACCACCAGAACACACATGAAGAAGTTTTCTGCTATCCTGAGTGTGGGCTGGCAATTTCAGGTGACAGAAGCGGCTGGGTTCTAATAGAATCCCTTAGCTTGTAATCCCTGAGTGTTTCCCTAGGACTGACTCTGAGAGAAACCTGGGGGTTGGGCTTTGAGGCCAAATAGTAGCGAGTGTCCCCGATGGACTGAGGAAGTATTTAGATGAATTCTCCATAAAGGGAAACACCTGAGCACCCATTCATCTGCGTGGAGTGGGGCTTCAAATCTCCCCACCACACAAGGTTGGGTTCCAGTATCCTGAGGGTGGGGTAGTTCCTCCAACTGACATCAGCGTCTTGGTTTGAATAGAATCCCTTTGCTTGTCTTCCCTGATGGTTTGCCTAGGCCAGTGTGTGGTTGAAAGTGGGATTTGGGATCTAAAACTAAGTATTAGCGTGTGCCTCTCCATGGGTAGTGGAGATGTTTAAACTACAACCCACAACTTGGGAATTACTGTGACCCCTGAAAAATGCGTGTGCTATGTTTCCCCACGTCCAGCACACACAGGAAGAAGTGTTCTGGGGTTCTGAGTGTGGGGAGGTTCCTCCAACAGACAGCAGCACCTGGGTTGTAATAGAATCCCTTCGCTTGACTTCCCTAAGTGTTTTCCTAGGCCAAGCAGTAAGCGATGGTGGGGGATGGGCTCTAAAGCCAAGTATTAGCGAGTGCATCTCTGTGGGTAGTGGAGGGTTTTAAACTACTTCCCCAACCTTGGAACACCTGTGCCCCATAAAGATGCGTGGAATCTGTTTCCCCACCTCCAGCACACACACGGAGACGTGCTCAGGTATCCTGATTGTAGGGAGGCTCCTCCAAATGACAGCAGCGCCTGGGTTCTAAAAGAATCCCTTAGCTTGTCTTCCCTGATGGCATGCCTAGGCTGGAGAGTGGGGGAAAGTGGGGGTTGGGCTCTAAACCAAGGATAAGCGAGAGCCTATCCATGGGATGTGGGTTTTTAACCTACAACCCACAACCATGGAATAAATGTGCCCCCTGAAAGATGCTTTGACTGTTTCCCTACATCCAGCACACACACGAAGATGTGTTCTTTTATTCTGAGTGTGGGGAAGTTCCTCAAACTGACAGCAGCACCTGGATTCTATTAGTATCCCTTAGCTTCTGTTCCCTGAGTGTTCTTTTAGGCCAGGCCATGAGGGAAAGCTGGGGGTTGGGCTTGGAGGCCACGTAGCAGTGAGTGCCCCCTGATCCATTGAGGAAGTACTAAGAGGACTTCTCCCGAAACGGAACACCTTTTCCTGCATTCATCTGGGTGCAGTGGGGCTGCACATCTCTCCCACACCTAAGAATGTGTTCTGGAATTCTGAGTGCAGGGAAGTTCCTCCAACTGACAGCAGCGCCTGGGTTCTAATTGAATCCCTTTGCTTGTCTTCCCTGATGGAAAGCCTAGGCGGGAGTGCGGGGGAAAGTGTGGTTTGGGCTCCAAAACCAAGTATTTGCGATGACCTCTCTATGGTTTGTGGAGGTGTTTAAACTACATCCCTAACCTGGGAACACCTGTGCCCCCATAAAGATCCGTGGAGTCTGTTTCCACACCTCCAGCACACACACGAACACTTGCACAGTTATCCTGAGAGTGGGCAGCCTCCTCCAACTGAGAGCAGGGCCTTGGTTCTTATAAAATCGCTTAACTTGTCTACCCTGTTTGGTTGCCTGATACGGAGTGCTGGGGAAAGGGTGGGTTGGGCTCTAAATCCAAGTATTAGCGAGTGCTTCTCCATGGGATTTGGAGGTTATTAACCAAAAGCCCACAACATGGGAATACCTGTGCTCCTTGAAAAAAGCGTGGACTCTGTATCCCCACCACCAGAACACACATGAAGAAGTTTTCTGCTATCCTGAGTGTGGGCTGGCAATTTCAGGTGACAGAAGCGGCTGGGTTCTAATAGAATCCCTTAGCTTGTAATCCCTGAGTGTTTCCCTAGGACTGACTCTGAGAGAAACCTGGGGGTTGGGCTTTGAGGCCAAATAGTAGCGAGTGTCCCCGATGGACTGAGGAAGTATTTAGATGAATTCTCCATAAAGGGAAACACCTGAGCACCCATTCATCTGCGTGGAGTGGGGCTTCAAATCTCCCCACCACACAAGGTTGGGTTCCAGTATCCTGAGGGTGGGGTAGTTCCTCCAACTGACATCAGCGTCTTGGTTTGAATAGAATCCATTTGCTTGTCTTCCCTGATGGTTTGCCTGGACCAGTGTGTGGTTGAAAGTGGGATTTGGGATCTAAAACTAAGTATTAGCGTGTGCCTCTCCATGGGTAGTGGAGATGTTTAAACTACAACCCACAACTTGGGAATTACTGTGACCCCTGAAAAATGCGTGTGCTATGTTTCCCCACGTCCAGCACACACAGGAAGAAGTGTTCTGGGGTTGTGAGTGTGGGGAGGTTCCTCCAACAGACAGCAGCACCTGGGTTGTAATAGAATCCCTTCGGTTGACTTCCCTAAGTGTTTTCCTAGGCCTAGCAGTAAGCGATGGTGGGGGATGGGCTCTAAAGCCAAGTATTAGCGAGTGCATCTCTGTGGGTAGTGGAGGGTTTTAAACTACTTCCCCAACCTTGGAACACCTGTGCCCCATAAAGATGCGTGGAATCTGTTTCCCCAATTCCAGCACACACACGGAGACGTGCTCAGGTATCCTGATTGTGGGGAGGCTCCTCCAAATGACAGCAGCGCCTGGGTTCTAAAAGAATCCCTTAGCTTGTCTTCCCTGATGGCATGCCTAAGCTGGAGAATGGAGGAAAGTGGGGGTTGGGCTCTAAACCAAGGATAAGCGAGAGCCTATCCATGGGATGTGGGTTTTTAACCTACAACCCACAACCATGGAATAAATGTGCCCCCTGAAAGATGCTTTGACTGTTTCCCTACATCCAGCACACACACGAAGATGTGTTCTTGTATTCTGAGTGTGGGGAAGTTCCTCAAACTGACAGCAGCACCTGGATTCTATTAGTATCCCTTAGCTTCTGTTCCCTGAGTGTTCTTTTAGGCCAGGCCATGAGGGAAAGCTGGGGGTTGGGCTTGGAGGCCACGTAGCAGTGAGTGCCCCCTGATCCATTGAGGAAGTACTTAGTGGACTTCTCCCTAATGGGAACACCTTTTCCTCCATTCATCTGGGTGCAGTGGGGCTGCACATCTCTCCCACACCTAAGAATGTGTTCTGGAATTCTGAGTGCAGGGAAGTTCCTCCAACTGACAGCAGCGCCTGGGTTCTAATTGAATCCCTTTGCTTGTCTTCCCTGATGGAAAGCCTAGGCGGGAGTGCGGGGGAAAGTGTGGTTTGGGCTCCAAAACCAAGTATTTGCGATGACCTCTCTATGGTTTGTGGCGGTGTTTAAACTACATCCCTAACCTGGGAACACCTGTGCCCCCATAAAGATCCGTGGAGTCTGTTTCCACACCTCCAGCACACACACGAACACTTGCACAGTTATCCTGAGAGTGGGCAGCCTCCTCCAACTGAGAGCAGGGCCTTGGTTCTTATAAAATCGCTTAACTTGTCTACCCTGTTTGGTTGCCTGATACGGAGTGCTGGGGAAAGGGTGGGTTGGGCTCTAAATCCAAGTATTAGCGAGTGCTTCTCCATGGGATTTGGAGGTTATTAACCAAAAGCCCACAACATGGGAATACCTGTGCTCCTTGAAAAAAGCGTGGACTCTGTATCCCCACCACCAGAACACACATGAAGAAGTTTTCTGCTATCCTGAGTGTGGGCTGGCAATTTCAGGTGACAGAAGCGGCTGGGTTCTAATAGAATCCCTTAGCTTGTAATCCCTGAGTGTTTCCCTAGGACTGACTCTGAGAGAAACCTGGGGGTTGGGCTTTGAGGCCAAATAGTAGCGAGTGTCCCCGATGGACTGAGGAAGTATTTAGATGAATTCTCCATAAAGGGAAACACCTGAGCACCCATTCATCTGCGTGGAGTGGGGCTTCAAATCTCCCCACCACACAAGGTTGGGTTCCAGTATCCTGAGGGTGGGGTAGTTCCTCCAACTGACATCAGCGTCTTGGTTTGAATAGAATCCATTAGCTTGTCTTCCCTGATGGTTTGCCTGGACCAGTGTGTGGTTGAAAGTGGGATTTGGGATCTAAAACTAAGTATTAGCGTGTGCCTCTCCATGGGTAGTGGAGATGTTTAAACTACAACCCACAACTTGGGAATTACTGTGACCCCTGAAAAATGCGTGTGCTATGTTTCCCCACGTCCAGCACACACAGGAAGAACTGTTCTGGGGTTGTGAGTGTGGGGAGGTTCCTCCAACAGACAGCAGCACCTGGGTTGTAATAGAATCCCTTCGCTTGACTTCCCTAAGTGTTTTCCTAGGACTAGCAGTAAGCGATGGTGGGGGATGGGCTCTAAAGCCAAGTATTAGCGAGTGCATCTCTGTGGGTAGTGGAGGGTTTTAAACTACTTCCCCAACCTTGGAACACCTGTGCCCCATAAAGATGCGTGGAATCTGTTTCCCCACCTCCAGCACACACACGGAGACGTGCTCAGGTATCCTGATTGTCGGGAGGCTCCTCCAAATGACAGCAGCGCCTGGGTTCTAAAAGAATCCCTTAGCTTGTCTTCCCTGATGGCATGCCTAGGCTGGAGAGTGGAGGAAAGTGGGGGTTGGGCTCTAAACCAAGGATAAGCGAGAGCCTATCCATGGGATGTGGGTTTTTAACCTACAACCCACAACCATGAAATAAATGTGCCCCCTGAAAGATGCTTTGACTGTTTCCCTACATCCAGCACACACACGAAGATGTGTTCTTGTATTCTGAGTGTGGGGAAGTTCCTCAAACTTACAGCAGCACCTGGATTCTATTAGTATCCCTTAGCTTCTGTTCCCTGAGTGTTCTTTTAGGCCAGGCCATGAGGGAAAGCTGGGGGTTGGGCTTGGAGGCCACGTAGCAGTGAGTGCCCCCTGATCCATTGAGGAAGTTCTAAGAGGACTTCTCCCGAAACGGAAAACCTTTTCCTGCATTCATCTGGGTGCAGTGGGGCTGCACATCTCTCCCACACCTAAGAATGTGTTCTGGAATTCTGAGTGCAGGGAAGTTCCTCCAACTGACAGCAGCGCCTGGGTTCTAATTGAATCCCTTTGCTTGTCTTCCCTGATGGAAAGCCTAGGCGGGAGTGCGGGGGAAAGTGTGGTTTGGGCTCCAAAACCAAGTATTTGCGATGACCTCTCTATGGTTTGTGGAGGTGTTTAAACTACATCCCTAACCTGGGAACACCTGTGCCCCCCTAAAGATCCGTGGAGTCTGTTTCCACACCTCCAGCACACACACGAACACTTGCACAGTTATCCTGAGAGTGGGCAGCCTCCTCCAACTGAGAGCAGGGCCTTGGTTCTTATAAAATCGCTTAACTTGTCTACCCTGTTTGGTTGCCTGATACGGAGTGCTGGGGAAAGGGTGGGTTGGGCTCTAAATCCAAGTATTAGCGAGTGCTTCTCCATGGGATTTGGAGGTTATTAACCAAAAGCCCACAACATGGGAATACCTGTGCTCCTTGAAAAAAGCGTGGACTCTGTATCCCCACCACCAGAACACACATGAAGAAGTTTTCTGCTATCCTGAGTGTGGGCTGGCAATTTCAGGTGACAGAAGCGGCTGGGTTCTAATAGAATCCCTTAGCTTGTAATCCCTGAGTGTTTCCCTAGGACTGACTCTGAGAGAAACCTGGGGGTTGGGCTTTGAGGCCAAATAGTAGCGAGTGTCCCCGATGGACTGAGGAAGTATTTAGATGAATTCTCCATAAAGGGAAACACCTGAGCACCCATTCATCTGCGTGGAGTGGGGCTTCAAATCTCCCCACCACACAAGGTTGGGTTCCAGTATCCTGAGGGTGGGGTAGTTCCTCCAACTGACATCAGCGTCTTGGTTTGAATAGAATCCATTAGCTTGTCTTCCCTGATGGTTTGCCTGGACCAGTGTGTGGTTGAAAGTGGGATTTGGGATCTAAAACTAAGTATTAGCGTGTGCCTCTCCATGGGTAGTGGAGATGTTTAAACTACAACCCACAACTTGGGAATTACTGTGACCCCTGAAAAATGCGTGTGCTATGTTTCCCCACGTCCAGCACACACAGGAAGAACTGTTCTGGGGTTGTGAGTGTGGGGAGGTTCCTCCAACAGACAGCAGCACCTGGGTTGTAATAGAATCCCTTCGCTTGACTTCCCTAAGTGTTTTCCTAGGACTAGCAGTAAGCGATGGTGGGGGATGGGCTCTAAAGCCAAGTATTAGCGAGTGCATCTCTGTGGGTAGTGGAGGGTTTTAAACTACTTCCCCAACCTTGGAACACCTGTGCCCCATAAAGATGCGTGGAATCTGTTTCCCCACCTCCAGCACACACACGGAGACGTGCTCAGGTATCCTGATTGTCGGGAGGCTCCTCCAAATGACAGCAGCGCCTGGGTTCTAAAAGAATCCCTTAGCTTGTCTTCCCTGATGGCATGCCTAGGCTGGAGAGTGGAGGAAAGTGGGGGTTGGGCTCTAAACCAAGGATAAGCGAGAGCCTATCCATGGGATGTGGGTTTTTAACCTACAACCCACAACCATGAAATAAATGTGCCCCCTGAAAGATGCTTTGACTGTTTCCCTACATCCAGCACACACACGAAGATGTGTTCTTGTATTCTGAGTGTGGGGAAGTTCCTCAAACTTACAGCAGCACCTGGATTCTATTAGTATCCCTTAGCTTCTGTTCCCTGAGTGTTCTTTTAGGCCAGGCCATGAGGGAAAGCTGGGGGTTGGGCTTGGAGGCCACGTAGCAGTGAGTGCCCCCTGATCCATTGAGGAAGTTCTAAGAGGACTTCTCCCGAAACGGAAAACCTTTTCCTGCATTCATCTGGGTGCAGTGGGGCTGCACATCTCTCCCACACCTAAGAATGTGTTCTGGAATTCTGAGTGCAGGGAAGTTCCTCCAACTGACAGCAGCGCCTGGGTTCTAATTGAATCCCTTTGCTTGTCTTCCCTGATGGAAAGCCTAGGCGGGAGTGCGGGGGAAAGTGTGGTTTGGGCTCCAAAACCAAGTATTTGCGATGACCTCTCTATGGTTTGTGGAGGTGTTTAAACTACATCCCTAACCTGGGAACACCTGTGCCCCCCTAAAGATCCGTGGAGTCTGTTTCCACACCTCCAGCACACACACGAACACTTGCACAGTTATCCTGAGAGTGGGCAGCCTCCTCCAACTGAGAGCAGGGCCTTGGTTCTTATAAAATCGCTTAACTTGTCTACCCTGTTTGGTTGCCTGATACGGAGTGCTGGGGAAAGGGTGGGTTGGGCTCTAAATCCAAGTATTAGCGAGTGCTTCTCCATGGGATTTGGAGGTTATTAACCAAAAGCCCACAACATGGGAATACCTGTGCTCCTTGAAAAAAGCGTGGACTCTGTATCCCCACCACCAGAACACACATGAAGAAGTTTTCTGCTATCCTGAGTGTGGGCTGGCAATTTCAGGTGACAGAAGCGGCTGGGTTCTAATAGAATCCCTTAGCTTGTAATCCCTGAGTGTTTCCCTAGGACTGACTCTGAGAGAAACCTGGGGGTTGGGCTTTGAGGCCAAATAGTAGCGAGTGTCCCCGATGGACTGAGGAAGTATTTAGATGAATTCTCCATAAAGGGAAACACCTGAGCACCCATTCATCTGCGTGGAGTGGGGCTTCAAATCTCCCCACCACACAAGGTTGGGTTCCAGTATCCTGAGGGTGGGGTAGTTCCTCCAACTGATATCAGCGTCTTGGTTTGAATAGAATCCCTTTGCTTGTCTTCCCTGATGGTTTGCCTAGGCCAGTGTGTGGTTGAAAGTGGGATTTGGGATCTAAAACTAAGTATTAGCGTGTGCCTCTCCATGGGTAGTGGAGATGTTTAAACTACAACCCACAACTTGGGAATTACTGTGACCCCTGAAAAATGCGTGTGCTATGTTTCCCCACGTCCAGCACACACAGGAAGAAGTGTTCTGGGGTTGTGAGTGTGGGGAGGTTCCTCCAACAGACAGCAGCACCTGGGTTGTAATAGAATCCCTTCGCTTGACTTCCCTAAGTGTTTTCCTAGGCCTAGCAGTAAGTGATGGTGGGGGATGGGCTCTAAAGCCAAGTATTAGCGAGTGCATCTCTGTGGGTAGTGGAGGGTTTTAAACTACTTCCCCAACCTTGGAACACCTGTGCCCCATAAAGATGCGTGGAATCTGTTTCCCCACCTCCAGCACACACACGGAGACGTGCTCAGGTATCCTGATTGTGGGGAGGCTCCTCCAAATGACAGCAGCGCCTGGGTTCTAAAAGAATCCCTTAGCTTGTCTTCCCTGATGGCATGCCTAGGCTGGAGAGTGGGGGAAAGTGGGGGTTGGGCTCTAAACCAAGTATAAGCGAGAGCCTATCCATGGGATGTGGGTTTTTAACCTACAACCCACAACCATGGAATAAATGTGCCCCCTGAAAGATGCTTTGACTGTTTCCCTACATCCAGCACACACACGAAGATGTGTTCTTTTATTCTGAGTGTGGGGAAGTTCCTCAAACTGACAGCAGCACCTGGATTCTATTAGTATCCCTTAGCTTCTGTTCCCTGAGTGTTCTTTTAGGCCAGGCCATGAGGGAAAGCTGGGGGTTGGGCTTGGAGGCCACGTAGCATTGAGTGCCCCCTGATCCATTGAGGAAGTACTTAGAGGACTTCTCCCGAAACGGAACACCTTTTCCTGCATTCATCTGGGTGCAGTGGGGCTGCACATCTCTCCCACACCTAAGAATGTGTTCTGGAATTCTGAGTGCAGGGAAGTTCCTCCAACTGACAGCAGCGCCTGGGTTCTAATTGAATCCCTTTGCTTGTCTTCCCTGATGGTTTGCCTAGGCCAGTGTGTGGTTGAAAGTGGGATTTGGGATCTAAAACTAAGTATTAGCGTGTGCCTCTCCATGGGTAGTGGAGATGTTTAAACTACAACCCACAACTGGGGAATTACTGTGACCCCTGAAAAATGCGTGTGCTCTGTTTCCCCACATCCAGCACACACAGGAAGAACTGTTCTGGGGTTGTGAGTGTGGGGAGGTTCCTCCAACAGACAGCAGCACCTGGGTTGTAATAGAATCCCTTCGGTTGACTTCCCTAAGTGTTTTCCTAGGCCTAGCAGTAAGCGATGGTGGGGGATGGGCTCTAAAGCCAAGTATTAGCGAGTGCATCTCTGTGGGTAGTGGAGGGTTTTAAACTACTTCCCCAACCTTGGAACACCTGTGCCCCATAAAGATGCGTGGAATCTGTTTCCCCACCTCCAGCACACACACGGAGACGTGCTCAGGTATCCTGATTGTGGGGAGGCTCCTCCAAATGACAGCAGCGCCTGAGTTCTAAAAGAATCCCTTAGCTTTTCTTCCCTGATGGCATGCCTAGGCTGGAGAGTGGGGGAAAGTGGGGGTTGGGCTCTAAACCAAGTATAAGCGAGAGCCTATCCATGGGATGTGGGTTTTTAACCTACAACCCACAACCATGGAATAAATGTGCCCCCTGAAGAATGCTTTGACTGTTTCCCTACATCCAGCACACACACGAAGATGTGTTCTTGTATTCTGAGTGTGGGGAAGTTCCTCAAACTGACAGCAGCACCTGGATTCTATTAGTATCCCTTAGCTTCTGTTCCCTGAGTGTTCTTTTAGGCCAGGCCATGAGGGAAAGCTGGGGGTTGGGCTTGGAGGCCACGTAGCAGTGAGTGCCCCCTGATCCATTGAGGAAGTACTAAGAGGACTTCTCCCGAAACGGAAAACCTTTTCCTGCATTCATCTGGGTGCAGTGGGGCTGCACATCTCTCCCACACCTAAGAATGTGTTCTGGAATTCTGAGTGCAGGGAAGTTCCTCCAACTGACAGCAGCGCCTGGGTTCTAATTGAATCCCTTTGCTTGTCTTCCCTGATGGAAAGCCTAGGCGGGAGTGCGGGGGAAAGTGTGGTTTGGGCTCCAAAACCAAGTATTTGAGATGAACTCTCTATGGTTTGTGGAGGTGTTTAAACTACATCCCTAACCTGGGAACACCTGTGCCCCCATAAAGATCCGTGGAGTCTGTTTCCACACCTCCAGCACACACACGAACACTTGCACAGTTATCCTGAGAGTGGGCAGCCTCCTCCAACTGAGAGCAGGGCCTTGGTTCTTATAAAATCGCTTAACTTGTCTACCCTGTTTGGTTGCCTGATACGGAGTGCTGGGGAAAGGGTGGGTTGGGCTCTAAATCCAAGTATTAGCGAGTGCTTCTCCATGGGATTTGGAGGTTATTAACCAAAAGCCCACAACATGGGAATACCTGTGCTCCTTGAAAAAAGCGTGGACTCTGTATCCCCACCACCAGAACACACATGAAGAAGTTTTCTGCTATCCTGAGTGTGGGCTGGCAATTTCAGGTGACAGAAGCGGCTGGGTTCTAATAGAATCCCTTAGCTTGTAATCCCTGAGTGTTTCCCTAGGACTGACTCTGAGAGAAACGTGGGGGTTGGGCTTTGAGGCCAAATAGTAGCGAGTGTCCCCGATGGACTGAGGAAGTATTTAGATGAATTCTCCATAAAGGGAAACACCTGAGCACCCATTCATCTGCGTGGAGTGGGGCTTCAAATCTCCCCACCACACAAGGTTGGGTTCCAGTATCCTGAGGGTGGGGTAGTTCCCCCAACTGACATCAGCGTCTTGGTTTGAATAGAATCCCTTTGCTTGTCTTCCCTGATGGTTTGCCTAGGCCAGTGTGTGGTTGAAAGTGGGATTTGGGATCTAAAACTAAGTATTAGCGTGTGCCTCTCCATGGGTAGTGGAGATGTTTAAACTACAACCCACAACTTGGGAATTACTGTGACCCCTGAAAAATGCGTGTGCTATGTTTCCCCACGTCCAGCACACACAGGAAGAACTGTTCTGGGGTTGTGAGTGTGGGGAGGTTCCTCCAACAGACAGCAGCACCTGGGTTGTAATAGAATCCCTTCGGTTGACTTCCCTAAGTGTTTTCCTAGGCCTAGCAGTAAGCGATGGTGGGGGATGGGCTCTAAAGCCAAGTATTAGCGAGTGCATCTCTGTGGGTAGTGGAGGGTTTTAAACTACTTCCCCAACCTTGGAACACCTGTGCCCCATAAAGATGCGTGGAATCTGTTTCCCCACCTCCAGCACACACACGGAGACGTGCTCAGGTATCCTGATAGTGGGGAGGCTCCTCCAAATGACAGCAGGGCCTGGGTTCTAAAAGAATCCCTTAGCTTCTCTTCCCTGATGGCATGCCTAGGCTGGAGAGTGGGGGAAAGTGGGGGTTGGGCTCTAAACCAAGTATAAGCGAGAGCCTATCCATGGGATGTGGGTTTTTAACTTACAACCCACAACCATGGAATAAATGTGCCCCCTGAAAAATGCTGTGACTGTTTCCCTACATCCAGCACACACACGAAGATGTGTTCTTGTATTCTGAGTGTGGGGAAGTTCCTCAAACTGACAGCAGCACCTGGATTCTATTAGTATCCCTTAGCTTCTGTTCCCTGAGTGTTCTTTTAGGCCAGGCCATGAGGGAAAGCTGGGGGTTGGGCTTGGAGGCCACGTAGCAGTGAGTGCCCCCTGATCCATTGAGGAAGTACTAAGAGGACTTCTCCCGAAACGGAAAACCTTTTCCTGCATTCATCTGGGTGCAGTGGGGCTGCACATCTCTCCCACACCTAAGAATGTGTTCTGGAATTCTGAGTGCAGGGAAGTTCCTCCAACTGACAGCAGCGCCTGGGTTCTAATTGAATCCCTTTGCTTGTCTTCCCTGATGGAAAGCCTAGGCGGGAGTGCGGGGGAAAGTGTGGTTTGGGCTCCAAAACCAAGTATTTGAGATGAACTCTCTATGGTTTGTGGAGGTGTTTAAACTACATCCCTAACCTGGGAACACCTGTGCCCCCATAAAGATCCGTGGAGTCTGTTTCCACACCTCCAGCACACACACGAACACTTGCACAGTTATCCTGAGAGTGGGCAGCCTCCTCCAACTGAGAGCAGGGCCTTGGTTCTTATAAAATCGCTTAACTTGTCTACCCTGTTTGGTTGCCTGATACGGAGTGCTGGGGAAAGGGTGGGTTGGGCTCTAAATCCAAGTATTAGCGAGTGCTTCTCCATGGGATTTGGAGGTTATTAACCAAAAGCCCACAACATGGGAATACCTGTGCTCCTTGAAAAAAGCGTGGACTCTGTATCCCCACCACCAGAACACACATGAAGAAGTTTTCTGCTATCCTGAGTGTGGGCTGGCAATTTCAGGTGACAGAAGCGGCTGGGTTCTAATAGAATCCCTTAGCTTGTAATCCCTGAGTGTTTCCCTAGGACTGACTCTGAGAGAAACGTGGGGGTTGGGCTTTGAGGCCAAATAGTAGCGAGTGTCCCCGATGGACTGAGGAAGTATTTAGATGAATTCTCCATAAAGGGAAACACCTGAGCACCCATTCATCTGCGTGGAGTGGGGCTTCAAATCTCCCCACCACACAAGGTTGGGTTCCAGTATCCTGAGGGTGGGGTAGTTCCCCCAACTGACATCAGCGTCTTGGTTTGAATAGAATCCCTTTGCTTGTCTTCCCTGATGGTTTGCCTAGGCCAGTGTGTGGTTGAAAGTGGGATTTGGGATCTAAAACTAAGTATTAGCGTGTGCCTCTCCATGGGTAGTGGAGATGTTTAAACTACAACCCACAACTTGGGAATTACTGTGACCCCTGAAAAATGCGTGTGCTATGTTTCCCCACGTCCAGCACACACAGGAAGAACTGTTCTGGGGTTGTGAGTGTGGGGAGGTTCCTCCAACAGACAGCAGCACCTGGGTTGTAATAGAATCCCTTCGGTTGACTTCCCTAAGTGTTTTCCTAGGCCTAGCAGTAAGCGATGGTGGGGGATGGGCTCTAAAGCCAAGTATTAGCGAGTGCATCTCTGTGGGTAGTGGAGGGTTTTAAACTACTTCCCCAACCTTGGAACACCTGTGCCCCATAAAGATGCGTGGAATCTGTTTCCCCACCTCCAGCACACACACGGAGACGTGCTCAGGTATCCTGATAGTGGGGAGGCTCCTCCAAATGACAGCAGGGCCTGGGTTCTAAAAGAATCCCTTAGCTTCTCTTCCCTGATGGCATGCCTAGGCTGGAGAGTGGGGGAAAGTGGGGGTTGGGCTCTAAACCAAGTATAAGCGAGAGCCTATCCATGGGATGTGGGTTTTTAACTTACAACCCACAACCATGGAATAAATGTGCCCCCTGAAAAATGCTGTGACTGTTTCCCTACATCCAGCACACACACGAAGATGTGTTCTTGTATTCTGAGTGTGGGGAAGTTCCTCAAACTGACAGCAGCACCTGGATTCTATTAGTATCCCTTAGCTTCTGTTCCCTGAGTGTTCTTTTAGGCCAGGCCATGAGGGAAAGCTGGGGGTTGGGCTTGGAGGCCACGTAGCAGTGAGTGCCCCCTGATCCATTGAGGAAGTACTAAGAGGACTTCTCCCGAAACGGAACACCTTTTCCTGCATTCATCTGGGTGCAGTGGGGCTGCACATCTCTCCCACACCTAAGAATGTGTTCTGGAATTCTGAGTGCAGGGAAGTTCCTCCAACTGACAGCAGCGCCTGGGTTCTAATTGAATCCCTTTGCTTGTCTTCCCTGATGGAAAGCCTAGGCGGGAGTGCGGGGGAAAGTGTGGTTTGGGCTTCAAAACCAAGTATTTGCGATGACCTCTCTATGGTTTGTGGAGGTGTTTAAACTACATCCCTAACCTGGGAACACCTGTGCCCCCATAAAGATCCGTGGAGTCTGTTTCCACACCTCCAGCACACACACGAACACTTGCACAGTTATCCTGAGAGTGGGCAGCCTCCTCCAACTGAGAGCAGGGCCTTGGTTCTTATAAAATCGCTTAACTTGTCTACCCTGTTTGGTTGCCTGATACGGAGTGCTGGGGAAAGGGTGGGTTGGGCTCTAAATCCAAGTATTAGCGAGTGCTTCTCCATGGGATTTGGAGGTTATTAACCAAAAGCCCACAACATGGGAATACCTGTGCTCCTTGAAAAAAGCGTGGACTCTGTATCCCCACCACCAGAACACACATGAAGAAGTTTTCTGCTATCCTGAGTGTGGGCTGGCAATTTCAGGTGACAGAAGCGGCTGGGTTCTAATAGAATCCCTTAGCTTGTAATCCCTGAGTGTTTCCCTAGGACTGACTCTGAGAGAAACCTGGGGGTTGGGCTTTGAGGCCAAATAGTAGCGAGTGTCCCCGATGGACTGAGGAAGTATTTAGATGAATTCTCCATAAAGGGAAACACCTGAGCACCCATTCATCTGCGTGGAGTGGGGCTTCAAATCTCCCCACCACACAAGGTTGGGTTCCAGTATCCTGAGGGTGGGGTAGTTCCTCCAACTGACATCAGCGTCTTGGATTGAATAGAATCCATTAGCTTGTCTTCCCTGATGGTTTGCCTAGGCCAGTGTGTGGTTGAAAGTGGGATTTGGGATCTAAAACTAAGTATTAGCGTGTGCCTCTCCATGGGTAGTGGAGATGTTTAAACTACAACCCACAACTTGGGAATTACTGTGACCCCTGAAAAATGCGTGTGCTATGTTTCCCCACGTCCAGCACACACAGGAAGAACTGTTCTGGGGTTGTGAGTGTGGGGAGGTTCCTCCAACAGACAGCAGCACCTGGGTTGTAATAGAATCCCTTCGCTTGACTTCCCTAAGTGTTTTCTTAGGCCTAGCAGTAAGCGATGGTGGGGGATGGGCTCTAAAGCCAAGTATTAGCGAGTGCATCTCTGTGGGTAGTGGAGGGTTTTAAACTACTTCCCCAACCTTGGAACACCTGTGCCCCATAAAGATGCGTGGAATCTGTTTCCCCAACTCCAGCACACACACGGAGACGTGCTCAGGTATCCTGATTGTGGGGAGGCTCCTCCAAATGACAGCAGCGCCTGGGTTCTAAAAGAATCCCTTAGCTTGTCTTCCCTGATGGTATGCCTAGGCTGGAGAGTGGGGGAAAGTGGGGGTTGGGCTCTAAACCAAGTATAAGCGAGAGCCTATCCATGGGATGTGGGTTTTTAACCTACAACCCACAACCATGGAATAAATGTGCCCCCTGAAAGATGCTTTGACTGTTTCCCTACATCCAGCACACACACGAAGATGTGTTCTTGTATTCTGAGTGTGGGGAAGTTCCTCAAACTGACAGCAGCACCTGGATTCTATTAGTATCCCTTAGCTTCTGTTCCCTGAGTGTTCTTTTAGGCCAGGCCATGAGGGAAAGCTGGGGGTTGGGCTTGGAGGCCACGTAGCAGTGAGTGCCCCCTGATCCATTGAGGAATTACTTAGAGGACTTCTCCCTAAAGGGAACACCTTTTCCTGCATTCATCTGGGTGCAGTGGGGCTGCACATCTCTCCCACACCTAAGAATGTGTTCTGGAATTCTGAGTGCAGGGAAGTTCCTCCAACTGACAGCAGCGCCTGGGTTCTAATTGAATCCCTTTGCTTGTCTTCCCTGATGGAAAGCCTAGGCGGGAGTGCGGGGGAAAGTGTGGTTTGGGCTCCAAAACCAAGTATTTGCGATGACCTCTCTATGGTTTGTGGAGGTGTTTAAACTACATCCCTAACCTGGGAACACCTGTGCCCCCATAAAGATCCGTGGAGTCTGTTTCCACACCTCCAGCACACACACGAACACTTGCACAGTTATCCTGAGAGTGGGCAGCCTCCTCCAACTGAGAGCAGGGCCTTGGTTCTTATAAAATCGCTTAACTTGTCTACCCTGTTTGGTTGCCTGATACGGAGTGCTGGGGAAAGGGTGGGTTGGGCTCTAAATCCAAGTATTAGCGAGTGCTTCTCCATGGGATTTGGAGGTTATTAACCAAAAGCCCACAACATGGGAATACCTGTGCTCCTTGAAAAAAGCGTGGACTCTGTATCCCCACCACCAGAACACACATGAAGAAGTTTTCTGCTATCCTGAGTGTGGGCTGGCAATTTCAGGTGACAGAAGCGGCTGGGTTCTAATAGAATCCCTTAGCTTGTAATCCCTGAGTGTTTCCCTAGGACTGACTCTGAGAGAAACCTGGGGGTTGGGCTTTGAGGCCAAATAGTAGCGAGTGTCCCCGATGGACTGAGGAAGTATTTAGATGAATTCTCCATAAAGGGAAACACCTGAGCACCCATTCATCTGCGTGGAGTGGGGCTTCAAATCTCCCCACCACACAAGGTTGGGTTCCAGTATCCTGAGGGTGGGGTAGTTCCTCCAACTGACATCAGCGTCTTGGTTTGAATAGAATCCATTAGCTTGTCTTCCCTGATGGTTTGCCTAGGCCAGTGTGTGGTTGAAAGTGGGATTTGGGATCTAAAACTAAGTATTAGCGTGTGCCTCTCCATGGGTAGTGGAGATGTTTTAACTACAACCCACAACTTGGGAATTACTGTGACCCCTGAAAAATGCGTGTGCTATGTTTCCCCACGTCCAGCACACACAGGAAGAAGTGTTCTGGGGTTGTGAGTGTGGGGAGGTTCCTCCAACTGACAGCAGCACCTGGGTTGTAATAGAATCCCTTCGCTTGACTTCCCTAAGTGTTTTCCTAGGCCTAGCAGTAAGCGATGGTGGGGGATGGGCTCTAAAGCCAAGTATTAGCGAGTGCATCTCTGTGGGTAGTGGAGGGTTTTAAACTACTTCCCCAACCTTGGAACACCTGTGCCCCATAAAGATGCGTGGAATCTGTTTCCCCAAATCCAGCACACACACGGAGACGTGCTCAGGTATCCTGATTGTGGGGAGGCTCCTCCAAATGACAGCAGCGCCTGGGTTCTAAAAGAATCCCTTAGCTTGTCTTCCCTGATGGTATGGCTAGGCTGGAGAGTGGGGAAAAGTGGGGGTTGGGCTCTAAACCAAGTATAAGCGAGAGCCTATCCATGGGATGTGGGTTTTTAACCTACAACCCACAACCATGGAATAAATGTGCCCCCTGAAAGATGCTTTGACTGTTTCCCTACATCCAGCACACACACGAAGATGTGTTCTTGTATTCTGAGTGTGGGGAAGTTCCTCAAACTGACAGCAGCACCTGGATTCTATTAGTATCCCTTAGCTTCTGTTCCCTGAGTGTTCTTTTAGGCCAGGCCATGAGGGAAAGCTGGGGGTTGGGCTTGGAGGCCACGTAGCAGTGAGTGCCACCTGATCCATTGAGGAAGTACTTAGAGGACTTCTCCCTAAAGGGAACACCTTTTCCTGCATTCATCTGGGTGCAGTGGGGCTGCACAACTCTCCCACCCCTAAGAATGTGTTCTGGAATTCTGAGTGCAGGGAAGTTCCTCCAACTGACAGCAGCGCCTGGGTTCTAATTGAATCCCTTTGCTTGTGTTCCCTGATGGAAAGCCTAGGCAGGAGTGCGGGGGAAAGTGTGGTTTGGGCTCCGAAACCAAGTATTTGCGATGACCTCTCTATGGTTTGTGGAGGTGTTTAAACTACATCCCTAACCTGGGAACACCTGTGCCCCCATAGAGATCCGTGGAGTCTGTTTCCACACCTCCAGCACACACACGAACACTTGCACAGTTATCCTGAGAGTGGGCAGCCTCCTCCAACTGAGAGCAGGGCCTTGGTTCTTATAAAATCGCTTAACTTGTCTACCCTGTTTGGTTGCCTGATACGGAGTGCTGGGGAAAGGGTGGGTTGGGCTCTAAATCCAAGTATTAGCGAGTGCTTCTCCATGGGATTTGGAGGTTATTAACCAAAAGCCCACAACATGGGAATACCTGTGCTCCTTGAAAAAAGCGTGGACTCTGTATCCCCACCACCAGAACACACATGAAGAAGTTTTCTGCTATCCTGAGTGTGGGCTGGCAATTTCAGGTGACAGAAGCGGCTGGGTTCTAATAGAATCCCTTAGCTTGTAATCCCTGAGTGTTTCCCTAGGACTGACTCTGAGAGAAACCTGGGGGTTGGGCTTTGAGGCCAAATAGTAGCGAGTGTCCCCGATGGACTGAGGAAGTATTTAGATGAATTCTCCATAAAGGGAAACACCTGAGCACCCATTCATCTGCGTGGAGTGGGGCTTCAAATCTCCCCACCACACAAGGTTGGGTTCCAGTATCCTGAGGGTGGGGTAGTTCCTCCAACTGACATCAGCGTCTTGGTTTGAATAGAATCCCTTTGCTTGTCTTCCCTGATGGTTTGCCTAGGCCAGTGTGTGGTTGAAAGTGGGATTTGGGATCTAAAACTAAGTATTAGCGTGTGCCTCTCCATGTGTAGTGGAGATGTTTAAACTACAACCCACAACTTGGGAATTACTGTGACCCCTGAAAAATGCGTGTGCTATATTTCCCCACGTCCAGCACACACGGGAAGAAGTGTTCTGGGGTTGTGAGTGTGGGGAGGTTCCTCCAACAGACAGCAGCACCTGGGTTGTAATAGAATCCCTTCGCTTGACTTCCCTAAGTGTTTTCCTAGGCCTAGCAGTAAGCGATGGTGGGGGATGGGCTCTAAAGCCAACTATTAGCGAGTGCATCTCTGTGGGTAGCGGAGGGTTTTAAACTACTTCCCCAACCTTGGAACACCTGTGCCCCATAAAGATGCGTGGAATCTGTTTCCCCACCTCCAGCACACACACGGAGACGTGCTCAGGTATCCTGATTGTGGGGAGGCTCCTCCAAATGACAGCAGCGCCTGGGTTCTAAAAGAATCCTTTAGCTTCTCTTCCCTGATGGCATGCCTAGGCTGGAGAGTGGGGGAAAGTGGGGGTTGGGCTCTAAACCAAGGATAAGCGAGAGCCTATCCATGGGATGTGGGTTTTTAACCTACAACCCACAACCATGGAATAAATGTGCCCCCTGAAAGATGCTTTGACTGTTTCCCTACATCCAGCACACACACGAAGATGTGTTCTTGTATTCTGAGTGTGGGGAAGTTCCTCAAACTGACAGCAGCACCTGGATTCTATTAGTATCCCTTAGCTTCTGTTCCCTGAGTGTTCTTTTAGGCCAGGCCATGAGGGAAAGCTGGGGTTAGGGCTTGGAGGCCACGTAGCAGTGAGTGCCCCCTGATCCATTGAGGAAGTACTTATAGGACTTCTCCCTAAACGGAACACCTTTTCCTGCATTCATCTGGGTGCAGTGGGGCTGCACACCTCTCCCACCCCTAAGAATGTGTTCTGGAATTCTGAGTGCAGGGAAGTTCCTCCAACTGACAGCAGCGCCTGGGTTCTAATTGAATCCCTTTGCTTGTCTTCCCTGATGGAAAGCCTAGGCGGGAGTGCGGGGGAAAGTGTGGTTTGCGCTCCGAAACCAAGTATTTGCGATGACCTCTCTATGGTTTGTGGAGGTGTTTAAACTACATCCCTAACCTGGGAACACCTGTGCCCCCATAAAGATCCGTGGAGTCTGTTTCCACACCTCCAGCACACACACGAACACTTGCACAGTTATCCTGAGAGTGGGCAGCCTCCTCCAACTGAGAGCAGGGCCTTGGTTCTTATAAAATCGCTTAACATGTCTACCCTGTTTGGTTGAATGATACGGAGTGCTGGGGAAAGGGTGGGTTGGGCTCTAAATCCAAGTATTAGCGAGTGCTTCTGCATGGGATTTAGAGGTTATTAACCAAAAGCCCACAACATGGGAATACCTGTGCTCCTTGAAAAAAGCGTGGACTCTGTATCCCCACCACCAGAACACACATGAAGAAGTTTTCTGCTATCCTGAGTGTGGGCTGGCAATTTCAGGTGACAGAAGCGGCTGGGTTCTAATAGAATCCCTTAGCATGTAATCACTGAGTGTTTCCCTAGGACTGACTCTGAGAGAAACCTGGGGGTTGGGCTTTGAGGCCAAATAGTAGCGAGTGTCCCCGATGGACTGAGGAAGTATTTAGATGAATTCTCCATAAAGGGAAACACCTGAGCACCCATTCATCTGCGTGGAGTGGGGCTTCAAATCTCCCCACCACACAAGGTTGGGTTCCAGTATCCTGAGGGTTGGGTAGTTCCTCCAACTGACATCAGCGTCTTGGTTTGAATAGAATCCCTTTGCTTGTCTTCCCTGATGGTTTGCCTAGGCCAGTGTGTGGTTGAAAGTGGGATTTGGGATCTAAAACTAAGTATTAGCGTGTGCCTCTCCATGGGTAGTGGAGATGTTTAAACTACAACCCACAACTTGGGAATTACTGTGACCCCTGAAAAATGCGTGTGCTATGTTTCCCCACGTCCAGCACACACAGGAAGAAGTGTTCTGGGGTTGTGAGTGTGGGGAGGTTCCTCCAACAGACAGCAGCACCTGGGTTGTAATAGAATCCCTTCGCTTGACTTCCCTAAGTGTTTTCCTAGGCCTAGCAGTAAGCGATGGTGGGGGATGGGCTCTAAAGCCAACTATTAGCGAGTGCATCTCTGTGGGTAGTGGAGGGTTTTAAACTACTTCCCAAACTTGGAACACCTGTGCCCCATAAAGATGCGTGGAATCTGTTTCCCCACCTCCAGCACACAAACGGAGACGTGCTCAGGTATCCTGATTGTGGGGAGGCTCCTCCAAATGACAGCAGCGCCTGGGTTCTAAAAGAATCCCTTAGCTTGTCTTCCCTGATGGCATGCCTAGGCTGGAGAGTGGGGGAAAGTGGGGGTTGGGCTCTAAACCAAGGATAAGCGAGAGCCTATCCATGGGATGTGGGTTTTTAACCTACAACCCACAACCATGGAATAAATGTGCCCCCTGAAAGATGCTTTGACTGTTTCCCTACATCCAGCACACACACGAAGATGTGTTCTTGTATTCTGAGTGTGGGGAAGTTCCTCAAACTGACAGCAGCACCTGGATTCTATTAGTATCCCTTAGCTTCTGTTCCCTGAGTGTTCTTTTAGGCCAGGCCATGAGGGAAACCTGGGGGTTGGGCTTGGAGGCCACGTAGCAGTGAGTGCCCCCTGATCCATTGAGGAAGTTCTTAGAGGACTTCTCTCTAAAGGGAACACCTTTTCCTGCATTCATCTGGGTGCAGTGGGGCTGCACAACTCTCCCACTCCTAAGAATTTGTTCTGGAATTCTGAGTGCAGGGAAGTTCCTCCAACTGACAGCAGCGCCTGGGTTCTAATTGAATCCCTTTGCTTGTCTTCCCTGATGGAAAGCCTAGGCGGGAGTGCGGGGGAAAGTGTGGTTTGGGCTCCAAAACCAAGTATTTGCGATGACCTCTCTATGGTTTGTGGAGGTGTTTAAACTACATCCCTAACCTGGGAACACCTGTGCCCCCATAAAGATCCGTGGAGTCTGTTTCCACACCTCCAGCACACACACGAACACTTGCACAGTTATCCTGAGAGTGGGCAACCTCCTCCAACTGAGAGCAGGGCCTTGGTTCTTATAAAATCGCTTAACTTGTCTACCCTGTTTGGTTGCCTGATACGGAGTGCTGGGGAAAGGGTGGGTTGGGCTCTAAATCCAAGTATTAGCGAGTGCTTCTCCATGGGATTTGGAGGTTATTAACCAAAAGCCCACAACATGGGAATACCTGTGCTCCTTGAAAAAAGCGTGGACTCTGTATCCCCACCACCAGAACACACATGAAGAAGTTTTCTGCTATCCTGAGTGTGGGCTGGCAATTTCAGGTGACAGAAGCGGCTGGGTTCTAATAGAATCCCTTAGCTTGTAATCCCTGAGTGTTTCCCTAGGACTGACTCTGAGAGAAACCTGGGGGTTGGGCTTTGAGGCCAAATAGTAGCGAGTGTCCCCGATGGAGTGAGGAACTATTTAGAAGAATTCTCCATAAAGGGAAACACCTGAGCACCCATTCATCTGCGTGGAGTGGGGCTTCAAATCTCCCCACCACACAAGGTTGGGTTCCAGTATCCTGAGGGTGGGGTAGTTCCCCCAACTGACATCAGCGTCTTGGTTTGAATAGAATCCCTTTGCTTGTCTTCCCTGATGGTTTGCCTAGGCCAGTGTGTGGTTGAAAGTGGGATTTGTGATCTAAAACTAAGTATTAGCGTGTGCCTCTCCATGGGTAGTGGAGATGTTTAAACTACAACCCACAACTTGGGAATTACTGTGACCCCTGAAAAATGCGTGTGCTATGTTTCCCCACGTCCAGCACACACAGGAAGAAGTGTTCTGGTGTTGTGAGTGTGGGGAGGTTCCTCCAACAGACAGCAGCACCTGGGTTGTAATAGAATCCCTTCGCTTGACTTCCCTAAGTGTTTTCCTAGGCCTAGCAGTAAGCGATGGTGGGGGATGGGCTCTAAAGCCAAGTATTAGCGAGTGCATCTCTGTGGGTAGTGGAGGGTTTTAAACTACTTCCCCAACCTTGGAACACCTGTGCCCCATAAAGATGCGTGGAATCTGTTTCCCCACCTCCAGCACACACACGGAGACGTGCTCAGGTATCCTGATTGTGGGGAGGCTCCTCCAAATGACAGCAGCGCCTGGGATCTAAAAGAATCCCTTAGCTTGTCTTCCCTGATGGCATGCCTAGGCTGGAGAGTGGGGGAAAGTGGGGGTTGGGCTCTAAACCAAGGATAAGCGAGAGCCTATCCATGGGATGTGGGTTTTTAACCTACAACCCACAACCATGGAATAAATGTGCCCCCTGAAAGATGCTTTGACTGTTTCCCTACATCCAGCACACACACGAAGTTGTGTTCTTGTATTCTGAGTGTGGGGAAGTTCCTCAAACTGACAGCAGCACCTGGATTCTATTAGTATCCCTTAGCTTCTGTTCCCTGAGTGTTCTTTTAGGCCAGGCCATGAGGGAAAGCTGGGGGTTGGGCTTGGAGGCCACGTAGCAGTGAGTGCCCCCTGATCCATTGAGGAAGTTCTTAGAGGACTTCTCTCTAAAGGGAACACCTTTTCCTGCATTCATCTGGGTGCAGTGGGGCTGCACAACTCTCCCACTCCTAAGAATGTGTTCTGGAATTCTGAGTGCAGGGAAGTTCCTCCAACTGACAGCAGCGCCTGGGTTCTAATTGAATCCCTTTGCTTGTCTTCCCTGATGGAAAGCCTAGGCGGGAGTGCGGGGGAAAGTGTGGTTTGGGCTCCAAAACCAAGTATTTGCGATGACCTCTCTATGGTTTGTGGAGGTGTTTAAACTACATCCATAACCTGGGAACACCTGTGCCCCCATAAAGATCCGTGGAGTCTGTTTCCACACCTCCAGCACACACACGAACACTTGCACAGTTATCCTGAGAGTGGGCAGCCTCCTCCAACTGAGAGCAGGGCCTTGGTTCTTATAAAATCGCTTAACATGTCTACCCTGTTTGGTTGAATGATACGGAGTGCTGGGGAAAGGGTGGGTTGGGCTCTAAATCCAAGTATTAGCGAGTGCTTCTCCATGGGATTTGGAGGTTATTAACCAATAGCCCACAAAATGGGAATACCTGTGCGCCTTGAAAAAAGCGTGGACTCTGTATCCCCACCACCAGAACACACATGAAGAAGTTTTCTGCTATCCTGAGTGTGGGCTGGCAATTTCAGGTGACAGAAGCGGCTGGGTTCTAATAGAATCCCTTAGCTTGTAATCCCTGAGTGTTTCCCTAGGACTGACTCTGAGAGAAACCTGGGGGTTGGGCTTTGAGGCCAAATAGTAGCGAGTGTCCCCGATGGACTGAGGAAGTATTTAGATGAATTCTCCATAAAGGGAAACACCTGAGCACCCATTCATCTGCGTGGAGTGGGGCTTCAAATCTCCCCACCACACAAGGTTGGGTTCCAGTATCCTGAGGGTGGGGTAGTTCCTCCAACTGACATCAGCGTCTTGGTTTGAATAGAATCCCTTTGCTTGTCTTCCCTGATGGTTTGCCTAGGCCAGTGTGTGGTTGAAAGTGGGATTTGGGATCTAAAACTAAGTATTAGCGTGTGCCTCTCCATGGGTAGTGGAGATGTTTAAACTACAACCCACAACTTGGGAATTACTGTGACCCCTGAAAAATGCGTGTGCTATGTTTCCCCACGTCCAGCACACACAGGAAGAAGTGTTCTGGGGTTGTGAGTGTGGGGAGGTTCCTCCAACAGACAGCAGCACCTGGGTTGTAATAGAATCCCTTCGCTTGACTTCCCTAAGTGTTTTCCTAGGCCTAGCAGTAAGCGATGGTGGGGGATGGGCTCTAAAGCCAAGTATTAGCGAGTGCATCTCTGTGGGTAGTGGAGGGTTTTAAACTACTTCCCCAACCTTGGAACACCTGTGCCCCATAAAGATGCGTGGAATCTGTTTCCCCACCTCCAGCACACACACGGAGACGTGCTCAGGTATCCTGATTGTGGGGAGGCTCCTCCAAATGAAAGCAGCGCCTGGGTTCTAAAAGAATTCCTAAGCTTGTCTTCCCTGATGGCATGCCTAGGCTGGAGAGTGGGGGAAAGTGGGGGTTGGGCTCTAAACCAAGGATAAGCGAGAGCCTATCCATGGGATGTGGGTTTTTAACCTACAACCCACAACCATGGAATAAATGTGCCCCCTGAAAGATGCTTTGACTGTTTCCCTGCATCCAGCACACACACGAAGTTGTGTTCTTGTATTCTGAGTGTGGGGAAGTTCCTCAAACTAACAGCAGCACCTGGATTCTATTAGTATCCCTTAGCTTCTGTTCCCTGAGTGTTCTTTTAGGCCAGGCCATGATGGAAAGCTGGGGGTTGGGCTTGGAGGCCACGTAGCAGTGAGTGCCCCCTGATCCATTGAGGAAGTACTTAGAGGACTTCTCCCTAAAGGAAACACCTTTTCCTGCATTCATCTGGGTGCAGTGGGGCTGCACAACTCTCCCACTCCTAAGAAAGTGTTCTGGAATTCTGAGTGCAGGGAAGTTCCTCCAACTGACAGCAGCGCCTGGGTTCTAATTGAATCCCTTTGCTTGTGTTCCCTGATGGAAAGCCTAGGCGGGAGTGCGGGGGAAAGTGTGGTTTGGGCTCCAAAACCAAGTATTTGCGATGACCTCTCTATGGTTTGTGGAGGTGTTTAAACTACATCCCTAACCTGGGAACACCTGTGCCCCCATAAAGATCCGTGGAGTCTGTTTCCACACCTCCAGCACACACACGAACACTTGCACAGTTATCCTGAGAGTGGGCAGCCTCCTCCAACTGAGAGCAGGGCCTTGGTTCTTATAAAATCGCTTAACATGTCTACCCTGTTTGGTTGAATGATACGGAGTGCTGGGGAAAGGGTGGGTTGGGCTCTAAATCCAAGTAATAGCGAGTGCTTCTCCATGGGATTTGGAGGTTATTAACCAAAAGCCCACAACATGGGAATACCTGTGCTCCTTGAAAAAAGCGTGGACTCTGTATCCCCACCACCAGAACACACATGAAGAAGTTTTCTGCTATCCTGAGTGTGGGCTGGCAATTTCAGGTGACAGAAGCGGCTGGGTTCTAATAGAATCCCTTAGCTTGTAATCCCTGAGTGTTTCCCTAGGACTGACTCTGAGAGAAACCTGGGGGTTGGGCTTTGAGGCCAAATAGTAGCGAGTGTCCCCGATGGACTGAGGAAGTATTTAGATGAATTCTCCATAAAGGGAAACACCTGAGCACCCATTCATCTGCGTGGAGTGGGGCTTCAAATCTCCCCACCACACAAGGTTGGGTTCCAGTATCCTGAGGGTGGGGTAGTTCCTCCAACTGACATCAGCGTCTTGGTTTGAATAGAATCCCTTTGCTTGTCTTCCCTGATGGTTTGCCTAGGCCAGTGTGTGGTTGAAAGTGGGATTTGGGATCTAAAACTAAGTATTAGCGTGTGCCTCTCCATGGGTAGTGGAGATGTTTAAACTACAACCCACAACTTGGGATTTACTGTGACCCCTGAAAAATGCGTGTGCTATGTTTCCCCACGTCCAGAACACACAGGAAGAAGTGTTCTGGGGTTGTGAGTGTGGGGAGGTTCCTCCAACAGACAGCAGCACCTGGGTTGTAATAGAATCCCTTCGCTTGACTTCCCTAAGTGTTTTCCTAGGCCTAGCAGTAAGCGATGGTGGGGGATGGGCTCTAAAGCCAAGTATTAGCGAGTGCATCTCTGTGGGTAGTGGAGGATTTTAAACTACTTCCCCAACCTTGGAACACCTGTGCCCCATAAAGATGCGTGGAATCTGTTTCCCCTCCTCCAGCACACACACGGAGACGTGCTCAGGTATCCTGATTGTGGGGAGGCTCCTCCAAATGACAGCAGCGCCTGGGTTCTAAAAGAATCCCTTAGCTTGTCTTCCCTGATGGCATGCCTAGGCTGGAGAGTGGGGGAAAGTGGGGGTAGGGCTCTAAACCAAGGATAAGCGAGAGCCTATCCATGGGATGTGGGTTTTTAACCTACAACCCACAACCATGGAATAAATGTGCCCCCTGAAATATGCTTTGACTGTTTCCCTACATCCAGCACACACACGAAGATGTGTTCTTGTATTCTGAGTGTGGGGAAGTTCCTCAAACTGACAGCAGCACCTGGATTCTATTAGTATCCCTTAGCTTCTGTTCCCTGAGTGTTCTTTTAGGCCAGGCCATGAGGGAAAGGTGGGGGTTGGGCTTGGAGGCCACGTAGCAGTGAGTGCCCCCTGATCCATTGAGGAAGTACTTAGAGGACTTCTCCCTAAAGGGAACACCTTTTCCTGCATTCATCTGGGTGCAGTGGGGCTGCACAACTCTCCCACTCCTAAGAATGTGTTCTGGAATTCTGAGTGCAGGGAAGTTCTTCCAACTGACAGCAGCGCCTGGGTTCTAATTGAATCCCTTTGCTTGTGTTCCCTGATGGAAAGCCTAGGCGGGAGTGCGGGGGAAAGTTTGGTTTGGGCTCCGAAACCAAGTATTTGCGATGACCTTTCTATGGTTTGTGGAGGTGTTTAAACTACATCCCTAACCTGGGAACACCTGTGCCCCCATAAAGATCCGTGGAGTCTGTTTCCACACCTCCAGCACACACACGAACACTTGCACAGTTATCCTGAGAGTGGGCAGCCTCCTCCAACTGAGAGCAGGGCCTTGGTTCTTATAAAATCGCTTAACTTGTCTACCCTGTTTGGTTGCCTGATACGGAGTGCTGGGGAAAGGGTGGGTTGGGCTCTAAATCCAAGTATTAGCGAGTGCTTCTCCATGGGATTTGGAGGTTATTAACCAAAAGCCCACAACATGGGAATACCTGTGCTCCTTGAAAAAAGCGTGGACTCTGTATCCCCACCACCAGAACACACATGAAGAAGTTTTCTGCTATCCTGAGTGTGGGCTGGCCATTTCAGGTGACAGAAGCGGCTGGGTTCTAATAGAATCCCTTAGCTTGTAATCCCTGAGTGTTTCCCTAGGACTGACTCTGAGAGAAACCTGGGGGTTGGGCTTTGAGGCCAAATAGTAGCGAGTGTCCCCGATGGAGTGAGGAAGTATTTAGATGAATTCTCCATAAAGGGAAACACCTGAGCACCCATTCATCTGCGTGGAGTGGGGCTTCAAATCTCCCCACCACACAAGGTTGGGTTCCAGTATCCTGAGGGTGGGGTAGTTCCTCCAACTGACATCAGCATCTTGGTTTGAATAGAATCCCTTTGCTTGTCTTCCCTGATGGTTTGCCTAGGCCAGTGTGTGGTTGAAAGTGGGATTTGGGATCTAAAACTAAGTATTAGCGTGTGCCTCTCCATGGGTAGTGGAGATGTTTAAACTACAACCCACAACTTGGGAATTACTGTGACCCCTGAAAAATGCGTGTGCTATGTTTCCCCACGTCCAGCACACACAGGAAGAAGTGTTCTGGGGTTGTGAGTGTGGGGAGGTTCCTCCAACAGACAGCAGCACCTGGGTTGTAATAGAATCCCTTCGCTTGACTTCCCTAAGTGTTTTCCTAGGCCTAGCAGTAAGCGATGGTGGGGGATGGGCTCTAAAGCCAAGTATTAACGAGTGCATCTCTGTGGGTAGTGGAGGGTTTTAAACTACTTCCCCAACCTTGGAACACCTGTGCCCCATAAAGATGCGTGGAATCTGTTTCCCCACCTCCAGCACACACACGGAGACGTGCTCAGGTATCCTGATTGTGGGGAGGCTCCTCCAAATGACAGCAGCGCCTGGGTTCTAAAAGAATCCCTTAGCTTGTCTTCCCTGATGGCATGCCTAGGCTGGAGAGTGGGGGAAAGTGGGGGTTGGGCTCTAAACCAAGGATAAGCGAGAGCCTATCCATGGGATGTGGGTTTTTAACCTACAACCCACAACCATGGAATAAATGTGCCCCCTGAAAGATGCTTTGACTGTTTCCCTACATCCAGCACACACACGAAGATGTGTTCTTGTATTCTGAGTGTGGGGAAGTTCCTCAAACTGACAGCAGCACCTGGATTCTATTAGTATCCCTTAGCTTCTGTTCCCTGAGTGTTCTTTTAGGCCAGGCCATGAGGGAAAGCTGGGGGTTGGGCTTGGAGGCCACGTAGCAGTGAGTGCCCCCTGATCCATTGAGGAAGTACTTAGAGGACTTCTCCCTAAAGGGAACACCTTTTCCTGCATTCATCTGGGTGCAGTGGGGCTGCACAACTCTCCCACTCCTAAGAATGTGTTCTGGAATTCTGAGTGCAGGGAAGTTCCTCCAACTGACAGCAGCGCCTGGGTTCTAATTGAATCCCTTTGCTTGTGTTCCCTGATGGAAAGCCTAGGCGGGAGTGCGGGGGAAAGTGTGGTTTGGGCTCCGAAACCAAGTATTTGCGATGACCTCTCTTTGGTTTGTGGAGGTGTTTAAACTACATCCCTAACCTGGGAACACCTGTGCCCCCATAAAGATCCGTGGAGTCTGTTTCCACACCTCCAGCACACACACGAACACTTGCACAGTTATCCTGAGAGTGGGCAGCCTCCTCCAACTGAGAGCAGGGCCTTGGTTCTTATAAAATCGCTTAACATGTCTACCCTGTTTGGTTGAATGATACGGAGTGCTGGGGAAAGGGTGGGTTGGGCTCTAAATCCAAGTATTAGCGGGTGCTTCTCCATGGGATTTGGAGGTTATTAACCAAAAGCCCACAACATGGGAATACCTGTGCTCCTTGAAAAAAGCGTGGACTCTGTATCCCCACCACCAGAACACACATGAAGAAGTTTTCTGCTATCCTGAGTGTGGGCTGGCAATTTCAGGTGACAGAAGCGGCTGGGTTCTAATAGAATCCCTTAGCTTGTAATCCCTGAGTGTTTCCCTAGGACTGACTCTGAGAGAAACGTGGGGGTTGGGCTTTGAGGCCAAATAGTAGCGAGTGTCCCCGATGGACTGAGGAAGTATTTAGATGAATTCTCCATAAAGGGAAACACCTGAGCACCCATTCATCTGCGTGGAGTGGGGCTTCAAATCTCCCCACCACACAAGGTTGGGTTCCAGTATCCTGAGGGTGGGGTAGTTCCTCCAACTGACATCAGCGTCTTGGTTTGAATAGAATCCCTTTGCTTGTCTTCCCTGATGGTTTGCCTAGGCCAGTGTGTGGTTGAAAGTGGGATTTGGGATCTAAAACTAAGTATTAGCGTGTGCCTCTCCATGGGTAGTGGAGATGTTTAAACTACAACCCACAACTTGGGAATTACTGTGACCCCTGAAAAATGCGTGTGCTATGTTTCCCCACGTCCAGCACACACAGGAAGAAGTGTTCTGGGGTTGTGAGTGTGGGGAGGTTCCTCCAACAGACAGCAGCACCTGGGTTGTAATAGAATCCCTTCGCTTGACTTCCCTAAGTGTTTTCCTAGGCCTAGCAGTAAGCGATGGTGGGGGATGGGCTCTAAAGCCAAGTATTAGCGAGTGCATCTCTGTGGGTAGTGGAGGGTTTTAAACTACTTCCCCAACCTTGGAACACCTGTGCCCCATAAAGATGCGTGGAATCTGTTTCCCCACCTCCAGCACACACACGGAGACGTGCTCAGGTATCCTGATTGTGGGGAGGCTCATCCAAATGACAGCAGCGCCTGGGTTCTAAAAGAATCCCTTAGCTTGTCTTCCCTGATGGCATGCCTAGGCTGGAGAGTGGGGGAAAGTGTGGGTTGGGCTCTAAACCAAGGATAAGCGAGAGCCTATCCACGGGATGTGGGTTTTTAACCTACAACCCACAACCATGGAATAAATGTGCCCCCTGAAAGATGCTTTGACTGATTCCCTACATCCAGCACACACACGAAGATGTGTTCTTGTATTCTGAGTGTGGGGAAGTTCCTCAAACTGACAGCAGCACCTGGATTCTATTAGTATCCCTTAGCTTCTGTTCCCTGAGTGTTCTTTTAGGCCAGGCCATGAGGGAAAGCTGGGGGTTGGGCTTGGAGGCCACGTAGCAGTGAGTGCCCCCTGATCCATTGAGGAAGTACTTAGAGGACTTCTCCCTAAAGGGAACACCTTTTCCTGCATTCATCTGGGTGCAGTGGGGCTGCACAACTCTCCCACTCCTAAGAATGTGTTCTGGAATTCTGAGTGCAGGGAAGTTCCTCCAACTGACAGCAGCGCCTGGGTTCTAATTGAATCCCTTTGCTTGTGTTCCCTGATGGAAAGCCTAGGCGGGAGTGCGGGGGAAAGTGTGGTTTGGGCTCCGAAACCAAGTATTTGCGATGACCTCTCTTTGGTTTGTGGAGGTGTTTAAACTACATCCCTAACCTGGGAACACCTGTGCCCCCATAAAGATCCGTGGAGTCTGTTTCCACACCTCCAGCACACACACGAACACTTGCACAGTTATCCTGAGAGTGGGCAGCCTCCTCCAACTGAGAGCAGGGCCTTGGTTCTTATAAAATCGCTTAACATGTCTACCCTGTTTGGTTGAATGATACGGAGTGCTGGGGAAAGGGTGGGTTGGGCTCTAAATCCAAGTATTAGCGGGTGCTTCTCCATGGGATTTGGAGGTTATTAACCAAAAGCCCACAACATGGGAATACCTGTGCTCCTTGAAAAAAGCGTGGACTCTGTATCCCCACCACCAGAACACACATGAAGAAGTTTTCTGCTATCCTGAGTGTGGGCTGGCAATTTCAGGTGACAGAAGCGGCTGGGTTCTAATAGAATCCCTTAGCTTGTAATCCCTGAGTGTTTCCCTAGGACTGACTCTGAGAGAAACCTGGGGGTTGGGCTTTGAGGCCAAATAGTAGCGAGTGTCCCCGATGGACTGAGGAAGTATTTAGATGAATTCTCCATAAAGGGAAACACCTGAGCACCCATTCATCTGCGTGGAGTGGGGCTTCAAATCTCCCCACCACACAAGGTTGGGTTCCAGTATCCTGAGGGTGGGGTAGTTCCTCCAACTGACATCAGCGTCTTGGTTTGAATAGAATCCCTTTGCTTGTCTTCCCTGATGGTTTGCCTAGGCCAGTGTGTGGTTGAAAGTGGGATTTGGGATCTAAAACTAAGTATTAGCGTGTGCCTCTCCATGGGTAGTGGAGATGTTTAAACTACAACCCACAACTTGGGAATTACTGTGACCCCTGAAAAATGCGTGTGCTATGTTTCCCCACGTCCAGCACACACAGGAAGAAGTGTTCTGGGGTTGTGAGTGTGGGGAGGTTCCTCCAACAGACAGCAGCACCTGGGTTGTAATAGAATCCCTTCGCTTGACTTCCCTAAGTGTTTTCCTAGGCCTAGCAGTAAGCGATGGTGGGGGATGGGCTCTAAAGCCAAGTATTAGCGAGTGCATCTCTGTGGGTAGTGGAGGGTTTTAAACTACTTCCCCAACCTTGGAACACCTGTGCCCCATAAAGATGCGTGGAATCTGTTTCCCCACCTCCAGCACACACACGGAGACGTGCTCAGGTATCCTGATTGTGGGGAGGCTCATCCAAATGACAGCAGCGCCTGGGTTCTAAAAGAATCCCTTAGCTTGTCTTCCCTGATGGCATGCCTAGGCTGGAGAGTGGGGGAAAGTGTGGGTTGGGCTCTAAAAAAAGGATAAGCGAGAGCCTATCCACGGGATGTGGGTTTTTAACCTACAACCCACAACCATGGAATAAATGTGCCCCCTGAAAGATGCTTTGACTGTTTCCCTACATCCAGCACACACACGTAGATGTGTTTTGGTATTCTGAGTGTGGGGAAGTTCCTCAAACTAACAGCAGCACCTGGATTCTATTAGTATCCCTTAGCTTCTGTTCCCTGAGTGTTATTTTAGGCCAGTCCATGAGGGAAAGCTGGGGGTTGGGCTTGGAGGCCACGTAGCAGTGAGTGCCCCCTGATCCATTGAGGAAATACTTAGAGGACTTCTCCCTAAAGGGAACACCTTTTCCTGCATTCATCTGGGTGCAGTGGGGCTGCAAAACTCTCCCACTCCTAAGAATGTGTTCTGGAATTCTGAGTGCAGGGAAGTTCCTCCAACTGACAGCAGCGCCTGGGTTCTAATTGAATCCCTTTGCTTGTGTTCCCTGATGGAAAGCCTAGGCGGGAGTGCGGGGGAAAGTGTGGTTTGGGCTCCGAAGCCAAGTATTTGCGATGACCTCTCTATGGTTTGTGGAGGTGTTTAAACTACATCCCTAACCTGGGAACACCTGTGCCCCCATAAAGATCCGTGGAGTCTGTTTCCACACCTCCAGCACACACACGAACACTTGCACAGTTATCCTGAGAGTGGGCAGCCTCCTCCAACTGAGAGCAGGGCCTTGGTTCTTATAAAATCGCTTAACTTGTCTACCCTGTTTGGTTGCCTGATACGGAGTGCTGGGGAAAGGGTGGGTTGGGCTCTAAATCCAAGTATTAGCGAGTGCTTCTCCATGGGATTTGGAGGTTATTAACCAAAAGCCCACAACATGGGAATACCTGTGCTCCTTGAAAAAAGCGTGGACTCTGTATCCCCACCACCAGAACACACATGAAGAAGTTTTCTGCTATCCTGAGTGTGGGCTGGCAATTTCAGGTGACAGAAGCGGCTGGGTTCTAATAGAATCCCTTAGCTTGTAATCCCTGAGTGTTTCCCTAGGACTGACTCTGAGAGAAACCTGGGGGTTGGGCTTTGAGGCCAAATAGTAGCGAGTGTCCCCGATGGACTGAGGAAGTATTTAGATGAATTCTCCATAAAGGGAAACACCTGAGCACCCATTCATCTGCGTGGAGTGGGGCTTCAAATCTCCCCACCACACAAGGTTGGGTTCCAGTATCCTGAGGGTGGGGTAGTTCCTCCAACTGACATCAGCGTCTTGGTTTGAATAGAATCCCTTTGCTTGTCTTCCCTGATGGTTTGCCTAGGCCAGTGTGTGGTTGAAAGTGGGATTTGGGATCTAAAACTAAGTATTAGCGTGTGCCTCTCCATGGGTAGTGGAGATGTTTAAACTACAACCCACAACTTGGGAATTACTGTGACCCCTGAAAAATGCGTGTGCTATGTTTCCCCACGTCCAGCACACACAGGAAGAAGTGTTCTGGGGTTGTGAGTGTGGGGAGGTTCCTCCAACAGACAGCAGCACCTGGGTTGTAATAGAATCCCTTCGCTTGACTTCCCTAAGTGTTTTCCTAGGCCTAGCAGTAAGCGATGGTGGGGGATGGGCTCTAAAGCCAAGTATTAGCGAGTGCATCTCTGTGGGTAGTGGAGGGTTTTAAACTACTTCCCCAACCTTGGAACACCTGTGCCCCAAAAAGATGCGTGGAATCTGTTTCCCCACATCCAGCACACACACGGAGACGTGCTCAGGTATCCTGATTGTGGGGAGGCTCCTCCAAATGACAGCAGCGCCTGGGTTCTAAAAGAATCCCTTAGCTTGTCTTCCCTGATGGCATGCCTAGGCTGGAGAGTGGGGGAAAGTGGGGGTTGGGCTCTAAACCAAGGATAAGCGAGAGCCTATCCATGGGATGTGGGTTTTTAACCTACAACCCACAACCATGGAATAAATGTGCCCCCAGAAAGATGCTTTGACTGTTTCCCTACATCCAGCACACACACGTAGATGTGTTCTGGTATTCTGAGTGTGGGGAAGTTCCTCAAACTGACAGCAGCACCTGGATTCTATTAGTATCCCTTAGCTTCTGTTCCGTGAGTGTTCTCGTAGACCAGGCCATGAGGGAAAGCTGGGGGTTGGGCTTGGAGGCCACGTAGCAGTGAGTGCCCCCTGATCCATTGAGGAAGTACTTAGAGGACTTCTCCCTAAAGGGAACTCCTTTTCCTCCATTCATCTGGGTGCAGTGGGGCTGCACATCTCTCCCACACCTAAGAATGTGTTCTGGAATTCTGAGTGCAGGGAAGTTCCTCCAACTGACAGCAGCGCCTGGGTTCTAATTGAATCCCTTTGCTTGTCTTCCCTGATGGAAAGCCTAGGCGGGAGTGCGGGAGAAACTGTGGTTTGGGCTCCGAAACCAAGTATTTGCGATGACCTCTCTATGGTTTGTGGAGGTGTTTAAACTACATCCCTAACCTGGGAACACCTGTGCCCCCATAAAGATCCGTGGAGTCTGTTTCCACACCTCCAGCACACACACGAACACTTGCACAGTTATCCTGAGAGTGGGCAGCCTCCTCCAACTGAGAGCAGGGCCTTGGTTCTTATAAAATCGCTTAACTTGTCTACCCTGTTTGGTTGCCTGATACGGAGTGCTGGGGAAAGGGTGGGTTGGGCTCTAAATCCAAGTATTAGCGAGTGCTTCTCCATGGGATTTGGAGGTTATTAACCAAAAGCCCACAACATGGGAATACCTGTGCTCCTTGAAAAAAGCGTGGACTCTGTATCCCCACCACCAGAACACACATGAAGAAGTTTTCTGCTATCCTGAGTGTGGGCTGGCAATTTCAGGTGACAGAAGCGGCTGGGTTCTAATAGAATCCCTTAGCTTGTAATCCCTGAGTGTTTCCCTAGGACTGACTCTGAGAGAAACCTGGGGGTTGGGCTTTGAGGCCAAATAGTAGCGAGTGTCCCCGATGGACTGAGGAAGTATTTAGATGAATTCTCCATAAAGGGAAACACCTGAGCACCCATTCATCTGCGTGGAGTGGGGCTTCAAATCTCCCCACCACACAAGGTTGGGTTCCAGTATCCTGAGGGTGGGGTAGTTCCTCCAACTGACATCAGCGTCTTGGTTTGAATAGAATCCCTTTGCTTGTCTTCCCTGATGGTTTGCCTAGGCCAGTGTGTGGTTGAAAGTGGGATTTGGGATCTAAAACTAAGTATTAGCGTGTGCCTCTCCATGGGTAGTGGAGATGTTTAAACTACAACCCACAACTTGGGAATTACTGTGACCCCTGAAAAATGCGTGTGCTATGTTTCCCCACGTCCAGCACACACAGGAAGAAGTGTTCTGGGGTTCTGAGTGTGGGGAGGCTCCTCCAACAGACAGCAGCACCTGGGTTGTAATAGAATCCCTTCACTTGACTTCCCTAAGTGTTTTCCTAGGCCTAGCAGTAAGCGATGGTGGGGGATGGGCTCTAAAGCCAAGTATTAGCGAGTGCATCTCTGTGGGTAGTGGAGGGTTTTAAACTACTTCCCCAACCTTGGAACACCTGTGCCCCAAAAAGATGCGTGGAATCTGTTTCCCCACCTCCAGCACACACACGGAGACGTGCTCAGGTATCCTGATTGTGGGGAGGCTCCTCCAAATGACAGCAGTGCCTGGGTTCTAAAAGAATCCCTTAGCTTGTCTTCCCTGATGGCATGGCTAGGCTGGAGAGTGGGGGAAAGTGGGGGTTGGGCTCTAAACCAAGGATAAGCGAGAGCCTATCCATGGGATGTGGGTTTTTAACCTACAACCCACAACCATGGAATAAATGTGCCCCCAGAAAGATGCTTTGACTGTTTCCCTACATCCAGCACACACACGTAGATGTGTTCTGGTATTCTGAGTGTGGGGAAGTTCCTCAAACTGACAGCAGCACCTGGATTCCATTAGTATCCCTTAGCTTCTGTTCCCTGAGTGTTCTCGTAGACCAGGCCATGAGGGAAAGCTGGGGGTTGGGCTTGGAGGCCACGTAGCAGTGAGTGCCCCCTGATCCATTGAGGAAGTACTTAGAGGACTTCTCCCTAAAGGGAACACCTTTTCCTCCATTCATCTGGGTGCAGTGGGGCTGCACATCTCTCCCACACCTAAGAATGTGTTCTGGAATTCTGAGTGCAGGGAAGTTCCTCCAACTGACAGCAGCGCCTGGGTTCTAATTGAATCCCTTTGCTTGTCTTCCCTGATGGAAAGCCTAGGCGGGAGTGCGGGGGAAAGTGTGGTTTGGGCTCCGAATCCAAGTATTTGCGATGACCTCTCTATGGTTTGTGGAGGTGTTTAAACTACATCCCTAACCTGGGAACACCTGTGCCCCCATAAAGATCCGTGGAGTCTGTTTCCACACCTCCAGCACACACACGAACACTTGCACAGTTATCCTGAGAGTGGGCAGCCTCCTCCAACTGAGAGCAGGGCCTTGGTTCTTATAAAATCGCTTAACTTGTCTACCCTGTTTGGTTGCCTGATACGGAGTGCTGGGGAAAGGGTGGGTTGGGCTCTAAATCCAAGTATTAGCGAGTGCTTCTCCATGGGATTTGGAGGTTATTAACCAAAAGCCCACAACATGGGAATACCTGTGCTCCTTGAAAAAAGCGTGGACTCTGTATCCCCACCACCAGAACACACATGAAGAAGTTTTCTGCTATCCTGAGTGTGGGCTGGCAATTTCAGGTGACAGAAGCGGCTGGGTTCTAATAGAATCCCTTAGCTTGTAATCCCTGAGTGTTTCCCTAGGACTGACTCTGAGAGAAACCTGGGGGTTGGGCTTTGAGGCCAAATAGTAGCGAGTGTCCCCGATGGACTGAGGAAGTATTTAGATGAATTCTCCATAAAGGGAAACACCTGAGCACCCATTCATCTGCGTGGAGTGGGGCTTCAAATCTCCCCACCACACAAGGTTGGGTTCCAGTATCCTGAGGGTGGGGTAGTTCCTCCAACTGACATCAGCGTCTTGGTTTGAATAGAATCCCTTTGCTTGTCTTCCCTGATGGTTTGCCTAGGCCAGTGTGTGGTTGAAAGTGGGATTTGGGATCTAAAACTAAGTATTAGCGTGTGCCTCTCCATGGGTAGTGGAGATGTTTAAACTACAACCCACAACTTGGGAATTACTGTGACCCCTGAAAAATGCGTGTGCTATGTTTCCCCACGTCCAGCACACACAGGAAGAAGTGTTCTGGGGTTGTGAGTGTGGGGAGGTTCCTCCAACAGACAGCAGCACCTGGGTTGTAATAGAATCCCTTAGCTTGACTTCCCTAAGTGTTTTCCTACGACTAGCAGTAAGCGATGGTGGGGGATGGGCTCTAAAGCCAAGTATTAGCGAGTGCATCTCTGTGGGTAGTGGAGGGTTTTAAACTACTTCCCCACCCTTGGAACACCTGTGCCCCATAAAGATGCGTGGAATCTGATTCCCCACCTCCAGCACACACACGGAGACGTGCTCAGGTATCCTGATTGTGGGGAGGCTCCTCCAAATGACAGCAGCGCCTGGGTTCTAAAAGAATCCCTTAGCTTGTCTTCCCTGATGGCATGCCTAGGCTGGAGAGTGGGGGAAAGTGGGGGTTGGGCTCTTAACCAAGTATTAGCGAGAGCCTATCCATGGGATGTGTGTTTTTAACCTACAACCCACAACCATGGAAATATGTGCCCCCTGAAAGATGCTTTGACTGTTTCCCTACATCCAGCACACTCACGAAGATGTGTTCTGGTATTCTGAGTGTGGGGAAGTTCCTCAAACTGACAGCAGCACCTGGATTCTATTAGTATCCCTTAGCTTCTGTTCCCTGAGTGTTCTTTTAGGCCAGGCCATGAGGGAAAGCTGGGGGTTGGGCTTGGAGACCACGTAACAGTGAGTGCCCCCTGATCCATTGATGAAGTACTTAGAGGACTTCTCCCTAAGGGGAACACCTTTTCCTGCATTCATCTGGGTGCAGTGGGGCTGCACATCTCTCCCACACCTAAGAATGTGTTCTGGAATTCTGAGTGCAGGGAAGTTCCTCCAACTGACAGCAGCGCCTGGGTTCTAATTGAATCCCTTTGCTTGTCTTCCCTGATGGAAAGCCTAGGCGGGAGTGCGGGGGAAAGTGTGGTTTGGGCTCCAAAACCAAGTATTTGCGATGACCTCTCTATGGTTTGTGGAGGTGTTTAAACTACATCCCTAAACTGGGAACACCTGTGCCCCCATAAAGATCCGTGGAGTCTGTTTCCACACCTCCAGCACACACACGAACACTTGCACAGTTATCCTGAGAGTGGGCAGCCTCCTCCAACTGAGAGCAGGGCCTTGGTTCTTATAAAATCGCTTAACTTGTCTACCCTGTTTGGTTGCCTGATACGGAGTGCTGGGGAAAGGGTGGGTTGGGCTCTAAATCCAAGTATTAGCGAGTGCTTCTCCATGGGATTTGGAGGTTATTAACCAAAAGCCCACAACATGGGAATACCTGTGCTCCTTGAAAAAAGCGTGGACTCTGTATCCCCACCACCAGAACACACATGAAGAAGTTTTCTGCTATCCTGAGTGTGGGCTGGCAATTTCAGGTGACAGAAGCGGCTGGGTTCTAATAGAATCCCTTAGCTTGTAATCCCTGAGTGTTTCCCTAGGACTGACTCTGAGAGAAACCTGGGGGTTGGGCTTTGAGGCCAAATAGTAGCGAGTGTCCCCGATGGACTGAGGAAGTATTTAGATGAATTCTCCATAAAGGGAAACACCTGAGCACCCATTCATCTGCGTGGAGTGGGGCTTCAAATCTCCCCACCACACAAGGTTGGGTTCCAGTATCCTGAGGGTGGGGTAGTTCCTCCAACTGACATCAGCGTCTTGGTTTGAATAGAATCCCTTTGCTTGTCTTCCCTGATGGTTTGCCTAGGCCAGTGTGTGGTTGAAAGTGGGATTTGGGATCTAAAACTAAGTATTAGCGTGTGCCTCTCCATGGGTAGTGGAGATGTTTAAACTACAACCCACAACTTGGGAATTACTGTGACCCCTGAAAAATGCGTGTGCTATGTTTCCCCACGTCCAGCACACACAGGAAGATTTGTTCTGGGGTTGTGAGTGTGGGGAGGTTCCCCCAACAGACAGCAGCACCTGGGTTGTAATAGAATCCCTTAGCTTGGCTTCCCTAAGTGTTTTAGTAGGCCTAGCAGTAAGCGATGGTGGGGGATGGGCTCTAAAGCCAAGTATTAGCGAGTGCATCTCTGTGGGTAGTGGAGGGTTTTAAACTACTTCCCCAACCTTGGAACACCTGTGCCCCATAAAGATGCGTGGAATCTGTTTCCCCACCTCCAGCACACACACGGAGACGTGCTCAGGTATCCTGATTGTGGGGAGGCTCCTCCAAATGACAGCAGCGCCTGGGTTCTAAAAGAATCCCTTAGCTTGTCTTCCCTGATGGCATGCCTAGGCTGGAGAGTGGGGGAAAGTGGGGGTTGGGCTCTAAACCAAGTATAAGCGAGAGCCTATCCATGGGATGTGGGTTTTTAACCTACAACCCCCAACCATGGAATAAATGTGCTCCCAGAAATATGCTTTGACTGTTTCCCTACATCCAGCACACACACGAAGATGTGTTCTGGTATTCTGAGTGTGGGGATGTTCCTCAAACTGACAGCAGCACCTGGATTCTATTCGTATCCCTTAGCTTCTCTTCCCTGAGTCTTCTCATAGACCAGGCCATGAGGGAAAGCTGGGGGTTGGGCTTGGAGGCCACGTAGCAGTGAGTGCCCCCTGATCCATTGAGGAAGTACTTAGAGGACTTCTACCTAAAGGGAACACCTTTTCCTCCATTCATCTGGGTGCAGTGGGGCTACACATCTCTCCCACACCTAAGAATGTGTTCTGGAATTCTGAGTGCAGGGAAGTTCCTCCAACTGACAGCAGCGCCTGGGTTCTAATTGATTCCCTTTGCTTGTCTTCCCTGATGGAAAGCCTAGGCGGGAGTGCGGGGGAAAGTGTGGTTTGGGCTCCGAAACCAAGTATTTGCAATGACCTCTCTATGGTTTGTGGAGGTGTTTAAACTACATCCCTAACCTGGGAACACCTGTGCCCCCATAAAGATCCGTGGAGTTTGTTTCCACACCTCCAGCACACACACGAACACTTGCACAGTTATCCTGAGAGTGGGCAGCCTCCTCCAACTGAGAGCAGGGCCTTGGTTCTTATAAAATCGCTTAACTTGTCTACCCTGTTTGGTTGCCTGATACGGAGTGCTGGGGAAAGGGTGGGTTGGGCTCTAAATCCAAGTATTAGCGAGTGCTTCTCCATGGGATTTGGAGGTTATTAACCAAAAGCCCACAACATGGGAATACCTGTGCTCCTTGAAAAAAGCGTGGAATCTGTATCCCCACCACCAGAACACACATGAAGATGTTTTCTGCTATCCTGAGTGTGGGCTGGCAATTTCAGGTGACAGAAGCGGCTGGGTTCTAATAGAATCCCTTAGCTTGTAATCCCTGAGTGTTTCCCTAGGACTGACTCTGAGAGAAACCTGGGGGTTGGGCTTTGAGGCCAAATAGTAGCGAGTGTCCCCGATGGAATGAGGAAGTATTTAGATGAATTCTCCATAAAGGGAAACACCTGAGCACCCATTCATCTGCGTGGAGTGGGGCTTCAAATCTCCCCACCACACAAGGTTGGGTTCCAGTATCCTGAGGGTGGGGTAGTTCCTCCAACTGACATCAGCGTCTTGGTTTGAATAGAATCCCTTTGCTTGTCTTCCCTGATGGTTTGCCTAGGCCAGTGTGTGGTTGAAAGTGGGATTTGGGATCTAAAACTAAGTATTAGCGTGTGCCTCTCCATGGGTAGTGGAGATGTTTAAACTACAACCCACAACTTGGGAATTACTGTGACCCCTGAAAAATGCGTGTGCTATGTTTCCCCACGTCCAGCACACACAGGAAGAAGTGTTCTGGGGTTGTGAGTGTGGGGAGGTTCCTCCAACAGACAGCAGCACCTGGGTTGTAATAGAATCCCTTCGCTTGACTTCCCTAAGTGTTTTCCTAGGACTAGCAGTAAGCGATGGTGGGGGATGGGCTCTAAAGCCAAGTATTAGCGAGTGCATCTCTGTGGGTAGTGGAGGGTTTTAAACTACTTCCCCAACCTTGGAACACCTGTGCCCCAAAAAGATGCGTGGAATCTGTTTCCCCACCTCCAGCACACACACGGAGACGTGCTCAGGTATCCTGATTGTGGGGAGGCTCCTCCAAATGACAGCAGTGCCTGGGTTCTAAAAGAATCCCTTAGCTTGTCTTCCCTGATGGCATGCCTAGGCTGGAGAGTGGGGGAAAGTGGGGGTTGGGCTCTAAACCAAGGATAAGCGAGAGCCTATCCATGGGATGTGGGTTTTTAACCTACAACCCACAACCATGGAATAAATGTGCCCCCAGAAAGATGCTTTGACTGTTTCCCTACATCCAGCACACACACGTAGATGTGTTCTGGTATTCTGAGTGTGGGGAAGTTCCTCAAACTGACAGCAGCACCTGGATTCCATTAGTATCCCTTAGCTTCTGTTCCCTGAGTGTTCTCGTAGACCAGGCCATGAGGGAAAGCTGGGGGTTGGGCTTGGAGGCCACGTAGCAGTGAGTGCCCCCTGATCCATTGAGGAAGTACTTAGAGGACTTCTCCCTAAAGGGAACACCTTTTCCTCCATTCATCTGGGTGCAGTGGGGCTGCACATCTCTCCCACACCTAAGAATGTGTTCTGGAATTCTGAGTGCAGGGAAGTTCCTCCAACTGACAGCAGCGCCTGGGTTCTAATTGAATCCCTTTGCTTGTCTTCCCTGATGGAAAGCCTAGGCGGGAGTGCGGGGGAAAGTGTGGTTTGGGCTCCGAAACCAAGTATTTGCGATGACCTCTCTATGGTTTGTGGAGGTGTTTAAACTACATCCCTAACCTGGGAACACCTGTGCCCCCATAAAGATCCGTGGAGTCTGTTTCCACACCTCCAGCACACACACGAACACTTGCACAGTTATCCTGAGTGTGGGCAGCCTCCTCCAACTGAGAGCAGGGCCTTGGTTCTTATAAAATCGCTTAACTTGTCTACCCTGTTTGGTTGCCTGATACGGAGTGCTGGGGAAAGGGTGGGTTGGGCTCTAAATCCAAGTATTAGCGAGTGCTTCTCCATGGGATTTGGAGGTTATTAACCAAAAGCCCACAACATGGGAATACCTGTGCTCCTTGAAAAAAGCGTGGACTCTGTATCCCCACCACCAGAACACACATGAAGAAGTTTTCTGCTATCCTGAGTGTGGGCTGGCAATTTCAGGTGACAGAAGCGGCTGGGTTCTAATAGAATCCCTTAGCTTGTAATCCCTGAGTGTTTCCCTAGGACTGACTCTGAGAGAAACCTGGGGGTTGGGCTTTGAGGCCAAATAGTAGCGAGTGTCCCCGATGGACTGAGGAAGTATTTAGATGAATTCTCCATAAAGGGAAACACCTGAGCACCCATTCATCTGCGTGGAGTGGGGCTTCAAATCTCCCCACCACACAAGGTTGGGTTCCAGTGTCCTGAGGGTGGGGTAGTTCCTCCAACTGACATCAGCGTCTTGGTTTGAATAGAATCCCTTTGCTTGTCTTCCCTGATGGTTTGCCTAGGCCAGTGTGTGGTTGAAAGTGGGATTTGGGATCTAAAACTAAGTATTAGCGTGTGCCTCTCCATGGGTAGTGGAGATGTTTAAACTACAACCCACAACTTGGGAATTACTGTGACCCCTGAAAAATGCGTGTGCTATGTTTCCCCACGTCCAGCACACACAGGAAGATTTGTTCTGGGGTTGTGAGTGTGGGGAGGTTCCCCCAACAGACAGCAGCACCTGGGTTGTAATAGAATCCCTTAGCTTGACTTCCCTAAGTGTTTTAGTAGGCCTAGCAGTAAGCGATGGTGGGGGATGGGCTCTAAAGCCAAGTATTAGCGAGTGCATCTCTGTGGGTAGTGGAGGGTTTTAAACTACTTCCCCAACCTTGGAACACCTGTGCCCCATAAAGATGCGTGGAATCTGTTTCCCCACCTCCAGCACACACACGGAGACGTGCTCAGGTATCCTGATTGTGGGGAGGCTCCTCCAAATGACAGCAGCGCCTGGGTTCTAAAAGAATCCCTTAGCTTGTCTTCCCTGATGGCATGCCTAGGCTGGAGAGTGGGGGAAAGTGGGGGTTGGGCTCTAAACCAAGTATAAGCGAGAGCCTATCCATGGGATGTGGGTTTTTAACCTACAACCCCCAACCATGGAATAAATGTGCTCCCAGAAAGATGCTTTGACTGTTTCCCTACATCCAGCACACACACGAAGATGTGTTCTGGTATTCTGAGTGTGGGGATGTTCCTCAAACTGACAGCAGCACCTGGATTCTATTCGTATCCCTTAGCTTCTCTTCCCTGAGTCTTCTCATAGACCAGGCCATGAGGGAAAGCTGGGGGTTGGGCTTGGAGGCCACGTAGCAGTGAGTGCCCCCTGATCCATTGAGGAAGTACTTAGAGGACTTCTCCCTAAAGGGAACACCTTTTCCTCCATTCATCTGGGTGCAGTGGGGCTACACATCTCTCCCACACCTAAGAATGTGTTCTGGAATTCTGAGTGCAGGGAAGTTCCTCCAACTGACAGCAGCGCCTGGGTTCTAATTGATTCCCTTTGCTTGTCTTCCCTGATGGAAAGCCTAGGCGGGAGTGCGGGGGAAAGTGTGGTTTGGGCTCCGAAACCAAGTATTTGCAATGACCTCTCTATGGTTTGTGGAGGTGTTTAAACTACATCCCTAACCTGGGAACACCTGTGCCCCCATAAAGATCCGTGGAGTTTGTTTCCACACCTCCAGCACACACACGAACACTTGCACAGTTATCCTGAGAGTGGGCAGCCTCCTCCAACTGAGAGCAGGGCCTTGGTTCTTATAAAATCGCTTAACTTGTCTACCCTGTTTGGTTGCCTGATACGGAGTGCTGGGGAAAGGGTGGGTTGGGCTCTAAATCCAAGTATTAGCGAGTGCTTCTCCATGGGATTTGGAGGTTATTAACCAAAAGCCCACAACATGGGAATACCTGTGCTCCTTGAAAAAAGCGTGGAATCTGTATCCCCACCACCAGAACACACATGAAGAAGTTTTCTGCTATCCTGAGTGTGGGCTGGCAATTTCAGGTGACAGAAGCGGCTGGGTTCTAATAGAATCCCTTAGCTTGTAATCCCTGAGTGTTTCCCTAGGACTGACTCTGAGAGAAACCTGGGGGTTGGGCTTTGAGGCCAAATAGTAGCGAGTGTCCCCGATGGACTGAGGAAGTATTTAGATGAATTCTCCATAAAGGGAAACACCTGAGCACCCATTCATCTGCGTGGAGTGGGGCTTCAAATCTCCCCACCACACAAGGTTGGGTTCCAGTATCCTGAGGGTGGGGTAGTTCCTCCAACTGACATCAGCGTCTTGGTTTGAATAGAATCCCTTTGCTTGTCTTCCCTGATGGTTTGCCTAGGCCAGTGTGTGGTTGAAAGTGGGATTTGGGATCTAAAACTAAGTATTAGCGTGTGCCTCTCCATGGGTAGTGGAGATGTTTAAACTACAACCCACAACTTGGGAATTACTGTGACCCCTGAAAAATGCGTGTGCTATGTTTCCCCACGTCCAGCACACACAGGAAGAAGTGTTCTGGGGTTGTGAGTGTGGGGAGGTTCCTCCAACAGACAGCAGCACCTGGGTTGTAATAGAATCCCTTCGCTTGACTTCCCTAAGTGTTTTCCTAGGACTAGCAGTAAGCGATGGTGGGGGATGGGCTCTAAAGCCAAGTATTAGCGAGTGCATCTCTGTGGGTAGTGGAGGGTTTTAAACTACTTCCCCACCCTTGGAACACCTGTGCCCCATAAAGATGCGTGGAATCTGATTCCCCACCTCCAGCACACACACGGAGACGTGCTCAGGTATCCTGATTGTGGGGAGGCTCCTCCAAATGACAGCAGCGCCTGGGTTCTAAAAGAATCCCTTAGCTTGTCTTCCCTGATGGCATGCCTAGGCTGGAGAGTGGGGGAAAGTGGGGGTTGGGCTCTAAACCAAGGATAAGCGAGAGCCTATCCATGGGATGTGGGTTTTTAACCTACAACCCACAACCATGGAATAAATGTGCCCCCTGAAAGATGCTTTGACTGTTTCCCTACATCCAGCACACACACGAAGATGTGTTCTTGTATTCTGAGTGTGGGGAAGTTCCTCAAACTGACAGCAGCACCTGGATTCTATTAGTATCCCTTAGCTTCTGTTCCCTGAGTGTTCTTTAAGGCCAGGCCATGAGGGAAAGCTGGGGGTTGGGCTTGGAGACCACCTAACAGTGAGTGCCCCCTGATCCATTGAGGAAGTACTTAGAGGACTTCTCCCTAAAGGGAACACCTTTTCCTGCATTCATCTGGGTGCAGTGGGGCTGCACATCTCTCCCACTCCTAAGAATGTGTTCTGGAATTCTGAGTGCAGGGAAGTTCCTCCAACTGACAGCAGCGCCTGGGTTCTAATTGAATCCCTTTGCTTGTCTTCCCTGATGGAAAGCCTAGGCGGGAGTGCGGGGGAAAGTGTGGTTTGGGCTCCGAAACCAAGTATTTGCAATGACCTCTCTATGGTTTGTGGAGGTGTTTAAACTACATCCCTAACCTGGGAACACCTGTGCCCCCATAAAGATCCGTGGAGTTTGTTTCCACACCTCCAGCACACACACGAACACTTGCACAGTTATCCTGAGAGTGGGCAGCCTCCTCCAACTGAGAGCAGGGCCTTGGTTCTTATAAAATCGCTTAACTTGTCTACCCTGTTTGGTTGCCTGATACGGAGTGCTGGGGAAAGGGTGGGTTGGGCTCTAAATCCAAGTATTAGCGAGTGCTTCTCCATGGGATTTGGAGGTTATTAACCAAAAGCCCACAACATGGGAATACCTGTGCTCCTTGAAAAAAGCGTGGACTCTGTATCCCCACCACCAGAACACACATGAAGAAGTTTTCTGCTATCCTGAGTGTGGGCTGGCAATTTCAGGTGACAGAAGCGGCTGGGTTCTAATAGAATCCCTTAGCTTGTAATCCCTGAGTGTTTCCCTAGGACTGACTCTGAGAGAAACCTGGGGGTTGGGCTTTGAGGCCAAATAGTAGCGAGTGTCCCCGATGGACTGAGGAAGTATTTAGATGAATTCTCCATAAAGGGAAACACCTGAGCACCCATTCATCTGCGTGGAGTGGGGCTTCAAATCTCCCCACCACACAAGGTTGGGTTCCAGTATCCTGAGGGTGGGGTAGTTCCTCCAACTGACATCAGCGTCTTGGTTTGAATAGAATCCCTTTGCTTGTCTTCCCTGATGGTTTGCCTAGGCCAGTGTGTGGTTGAAAGTGGGATTTGGGATCTAAAACTAAGTATTAGCGTGTGCCTCTCCATGGGTAGTGGAGATGTTTAAACTACAACCCACAACTTGGGAATTACTGTGACCCCTGAAAAATGCGTGTGCTATGTTTCCCCACGTCCAGCACACACAGGAAGAAGTGTTCTGGGGTTGTGAGTGTGGGGAGATTCCTCCAACAGACAGCAGCACCTGGGTTGTAATAGAATCCCTTCGCTTGACTTCCCTAAGTGTTTTCCTAGGACTAGCAGTAAGCGATGGTGGGGGATGGGCTCTAAAGCCAAGTATTAGCGAGTGCATCTCTGTGGGTAGTGGAGGGTTTTAAACTACTTCCCCACCCTTGGAACACCTGTGCCCCATAAAGATGCGTGGAATCTGATTCCCCACCTCCAGCACACACACGGAGACGTGCTCAGGTATCCTGATTGTGGGGAGGCTCCTCCAAATGACAGCAGCGCCTGGGTTCTAAAAGAATCCCTTAGCTTGTCTTCCCTGATGGCATGCCTAGGCTGGAGAGTGGGGGAAAGTGGGGGTTGGGCTCTAAACCAAGGATAAGCGAGAGCCTATCCATGGGATGTGGGTTTTTAACCTACAACCCACAACCATGGAATAAATGTGCCCCCTGAAAGATGCTTTGACTGTTTCCCTACATCCAGCACACACACGAAGATGTGTTCTTGTATTCTGAGTGTGGGGAAGTTCCTCAAACTGACAGCAGCACCTGGATTCTATTAGTATCCCTTAGCTTCTGTTCCCTGAGTGTTCTTTTAGGCCAGGCCATGAGGGAAAGCTGGGGGTTGGGCTTGGAGACCACGTAGCAGTGAGTGCCCCCTGATCCATTGAGGAAGTACTTAGAGGACTTCTCCCTAAAGGGAACACCTTTTCCTGCATTCATCTGGGTGCAGTGGGGCTGCACATCTCTCCCACACCTAAGAATGTGTTCTGGAATTCTGAGTGCAGCGAAGTTCCTCCAACTGACAGCAGCGCCTGGGTTCTAATTGAATCCCTTTGCTTGTCTTCCCTGATGGAAAGCCTAGGCGGGAGTGCGGGGGAAAGTGTGGTTTGGGCTCCAAAACCAAGTATTTGCGATGACCTCTCTATGGTTTGTGGAGGTGTTTAAACTACATCCCTAACCTGGGAACACCTGTGCCCCCATAAAGATCCGTGGAGTCTGTTTCCACACCTCCAGCACACACACGAACACTTGCACAGTTATCCTGAGAGTGGGCAGCCTCCTCCAACTGAGAGCAGGGCCTTGGTTCTTATAAAATCTCTTAACTTGTCTACCCTGTTTGGTTGCCTGATACGGAGTGCTGGGGAAAGGGTGGGTTGGGCTCTAAATCCAAGTATTAGCGAGTGCTTCTCCATGGGATTTGGAGGTTATTAACCAAAAGCCCACAACATGGGAATACCTGTGCTCCTTGAAAAAAGCGTGGACTCTGTATCCCCACCACCAGAACACACATGAAGAAGTTTTCTGCTATCCTGAGTGTGGGCTGGCAATTTCAGGTGACAGAAGCGGCTGGGTTCTAATAGAATCCCTTAGCTTGTAATCCCTGAGTGTTTCCCTAGGACTGACTCTGAGAGAAACCTGGGGGTTGGGCTTTGAGGCCAAATAGTAGCGAGTGTCCCCGATGGAGTGAGGAACTATTTAGATGAATTAACCATAAAGGGAAAAACCTGAGCACCCATTCATCTGCGTGGAGTGGGGCTTCAAATCTCCCCACCACACAAGGTTGGGTTCCAGTATCCTGAGGGTGGGGTAGTTCCTCCAACTGACATCAGCGTCTTGGTTTGAATAGAATCCCTTTGCTTGTCTTCCCTGATGGTTTGCCTAGGCCAGTGTGTGGTTGAAAGTGGGATTTGGGATCTAAAACTAAGTATTAGCGTGTGCCTCTCCATGGGTAGTGGAGATGTTTAAACTACAACCCACAACTTGGGAATTACTGTGACCCCTGAAAAATGCGTGTGCTATGTTTCCCCACGTCCAGCACACACAGGAAGAAGTGTTCTGGGGTTCTGAGTGTGGGGAGGCTCCTCCAACAGACAGCAGCACCTGGGTTGTAATAGAATCCCTTCACTTGACTTCCCTAAGTGTTTTCCTAGGCCTAGCAGTAAGCGATGGTGGGGGATGGGCTCTAAAGCCAAGTATTAGCGAGTGCATCTCTGTGGGTAGTGGAGGGTTTTAAACTACTTCCCCAACCTTGGAACACCTGTGCCCCAAAAAGATGCGTGGAATCTGTTTCCCCACATCCAGCACACACACGGAGACGTGCTCAGGTATCCTGATTGTGGGGAGGCTCCTCCAAATGACAGCAGCGCCTGGGTTCTAAAAGAATCCCTTAGCTTGTCTTCCCTGATGGCATGCCTAGGCTGGAGAGTGGGGGAAAGTGGGGGTTGGGCTCTAAACCAAGGATAAGCGAGAGCCTATCCATGGGATGTGGGTTTTTAACCTACAACCCACAACCATGGAATAAATGTGCCCCCTGAAAGATGCTTTGACTGTTTCCCTACATCCAGCACACACACGTAGATGTTTTCTGGTATTCTGAGTGTGGGGAAGTTCCTCAAACTGACAGCAGCACCTGGATTCCATTAGTATCCCTTAGCTTCTGTTCCCTGAGTGTTCTCGTAGACCAGGCCATGAGGGAAAGCTGGGGGTTGGGCTTGGAGGCCACGTAGCAGTGAGTGCCCCCTGATCCATTGAGGAAGTACTTAGAGGACTTCTCCCTAAAGGGAACACCTTTTCCTGCATTCATCTGGGTGCAGTGGGGCTGCACATCTCTCCCACACCTAAGAATGTGTTCTGGAATTCTGAGTGCAGGGAAGTTCCTCCAACTGACAGCAGCGCCTGGGTTCTAATTGAATCCCTTTGCTTGTCTTCCCTGATGGAAAGCCTAGGCGGGAGTGCGGGGGAAAGTGTGGTTTGGGCTCCGAAACCAAGTATTTGCGATGACCTCTCTATGATTTGTGGAGGTGTTTAAACTACATCCCTAACCTGGGAACACCTGTGCCCCCATAAAGATCCGTGGAGTCTGTTTCCACACCTCCAGCACACACACGAACACTTGCACAGTTATCCTGAGAGTGGGCAGCCTCCTCCAACTGAGAGCAGGGCCTTGGTTCTTATAAAATCGCTTAACTTGTCTACCCTTTTTGGTTGCCTGATACGGAGTGCTGGGGAAAGGGTGGGTTGGGCTCTAAATCCAAGTATTAGCGAGTGCTTCTCCATGGGATTTGGAGGTTATTAACCAAAAGCCCACAACATGGGAATACCTGTGCTCCTTGAAAAAAGCGTGGACTCTGTATCCCCACCACCAGAACACACATGAAGAAGTTTTCTGCTATCCTGAGTGTGGGCTGGCAATTTCAGGTGACAGAAGCGGCTGGGTTCTAATAGAATCCCTTAGCTTGTAATCCCTGAGTGTTTCCCTAGGACTGACTCTGAGAGAAACCTGGGGGTTGGGCTTTGAGGCCAAATAGTAGCGAGTGTCCCCGATGGACTGAGGAAGTATTTAGATGAATTCTCCATAAAGGGAAACACCTGAGCACCCATTCATCTGCGTGGAGTGGGGCTTCAAATCTCCCCACCACACAAGGTTGGGTTCCAGTATCCTGAGGGTGGGGTAGTTCCTCCAACTGACATCAGCGTCTTGGTTTGAATAGAATCCCTTTGCTTGTCTTCCCTGATGGTTTGCCTAGGCCAGTGTGTGGTTGAAAGTGGGATTTGGGATCTAAAACTAAGTATTAGCGTGTGCCTCTCCATGGGTAGTGGAGATGTTTAAACTACAACCCACAACTTGGGAATTACTGTGACCCCTGAAAAATGCGTGTGCTATGTTTCCCCACGTCCAGCACACACAGGAAGAAGTGTTCTGGGGTTGTGAGTGTGGGGAGGTTCCTCCAACAGACAGCAGCACCTGGGTTGTAATAGAATCCCTTAGCTTGACTTCCCTAAGTGTTTTCCTAGGACTAGCAGTAAGCGATGGTGGGGGATGGGCTCTAAAGCCAAGTATTAGCGAGTGCATCTCTGTGGGTAGTGGAGGGTTTTAAACTACTTCCCCACCCTTGGAACACCTGTGCCCCATAAAGATGCGTGGAATCTGATTCCCCACCTCCAGCACACACACGGAGACGTGCTCAGGTATCCTGATTGTGGGGAGGCTCCTCCAAATGACAGCAGCGCCTGGGTTCTAAAAGAATCCCTTAGCTTGTCTTCCCTGATGGCATGCCTAGGCTGGAGAGTGGGGGAAAGTGGGGGTTGGGCTCTTAACCAAGTATTAGCGAGAGCCTATCCATGGGATGTGTGTTTTTAACCTACAACCCACAACCATGGAATAAATGTGCCCCCTGAAAGATGCTTTGACTGTTTCCCTACATCCAGCACACTCACGAAGATGTGTTCTGGTATTCTGAGTGTGGGGAAGTTCCTCAAACTGACAGCAGCACCTGGATTCTATTAGTATCCCTTAGCTTCTGTTCCCTGAGTGTTCTTTTAGGCCAGGCCATGAGGGAAAGCTGGGGGTTGGGCTTGGAGACCACGTAACAGTGAGTGCCCCCTGATCCATTGATGAAGTACTTAGAGGACTTCTCCCTAAGGGGAACACCTTTAACTGCATTCATCTGGGTGCAGTGGGGCTGCACATCTCTCCCACACCTAAGAATGTGTTCTGGAATTCTGAGTGCAGGGAAGTTCCTCCAACTGACAGCAGCGCCTGGGTTCTAATTGAATCCCTTTGCTTGTCTTCCCTGATGGAAAGCCTAGGCGGGAGTGCGGGGGAAAGTGTGGTTTGGGCTCCAAAACCAAGTATTTGCGATGACCTCTCTATGGTTTGTGGAGGTGTTTAAACTACATCCCTAAACTGGGAACACCTGTGCCCCCATAAAGATCCGTGGAGTCTGTTTCCACACCTCCAGCACACACACGAACACTTGCACAGTTATCCTGAGAGTGGGCAGCCTCCTCCAACTGAGAGCAGGGCCTTGGTTCTTATAAAATCGCTTAACTTGTCTACCCTGTTTGGTTGCCTGATACGGAGTGCTGGGGAAAGGGTGGGTTGGGCTCTAAATCCAAGTATTAGCGAGTGCTTCTCCATGGGATTTGGAGGTTATTAACCAAAAGCCCACAACATGGGAATACCTGTGCTCCTTGAAAAAAGCGTGGACTCTGTATCCCCACCACCAGAACACACATGAAGAAGTTTTCTGCTATCCTGAGTGTGGGCTGGCAATTTCAGGTGACAGAAGCGGCTGGGTTCTAATAGAATCCCTTAGCTTGTAATCCCTGAGTGTTTCCCTAGGACTGACTCTGAGAGAAACCTGGGGGTTGGGCTTTGAGGCCAAATAGTAGCGAGTGTCCCCGATGGACTGAGGAAGTATTTAGATGAATTCTCCATAAAGGGAAACACCTGAGCACCCATTCATCTGCGTGGAGTGGGGCTTCAAATCTCCCCACCACACAAGGTTGGGTTCCAGTATCCTGAGGGTGGGGTAGTTCCTCCAACTGACATCAGCGTCTTGGTTTGAATAGAATCCCTTTGCTTGTCTTCCCTGATGGTTTGCCTAGGCCAGTGTGTGGTTGAAAGTGGGATTTGGGATCTAAAACTAAGTATTAGCGTGTGCCTCTCCATGGGTAGTGGAGATGTTTAAACTACAACCCACAACTTGGGAATTACTGTGACCCCTGAAAAATGCGTGTGCTATGTTTCCCCACGTCCAGCACACACAGGAAGATTTGTTCTGGGGTTGTGAGTGTGGGGAGGTTCCCCCAACAGACAGCAGCACCTGGGTTGTAATAGAATCCCTTAGCTTGACTTCCCTAAGTGTTTTATTAGGCCTAGCAGTAAGCGATGGTGGGGGATGGGCTCTAAAGCCAAGTATTAGCGAGTGCATCTCTGTGGGTAGTGGAGGGTTTTAAACTACTTCCCCAACCTTGGAACACCTGTGCCCCATAAAGATGCGTGGAATCTGTTTCCCCACCTCCAGCACACACACGGAGACGTGCTCAGGTATCCTGATTGTGGGGAGGCTCCTCCAAATGACAGCAGCGCCTGGGTTCTAAAAGAATCCCTTAGCTTGTCTTCCCTGATGGCATGCCTAGGCTGGAGAGTGGGGGAAAGTGGGGGTTGGGCTCTAAACCAAGTATAAGCGAGAGCCTATCCATGGGATGTGGGTTTTTAACCTACAACCCCCAACCATGGAATAAATGTGCTCCCTGAAAGATGCTTTGACTGTTTCCCTACATCCAGCACACACACGAAGATGTGTTCTGGTATTCTGAGTGTGGGGATGTTCCTCAAAATGACAGCAGCACCTGGATTCTATTCGTATCCCTTAGCTTCTCTTCCCTGAGTCTTCTCATAGACCAGGCCATGAGGGAAAGCTGGGGGTTGGGCTTGGAGGCCACGTAGCAGTGAGTGCCCCCTGATCCATTGAGGAAGTACTTAGAGGACTTCTCCCTAAATGGAACACCTTTTCCTCCATTCATCTGGGTGCAGTGGGGCTACACATCTCTCCCACACCTAAGAATGTGTTCTGGAATTCTGAGTGCAGGGAAGTTCCTCCAACTGACAGCAGCGCCTGGGTTCTAATTGATTCCCTTTGCTTGTCTTCCCTGATGGAAAGCCTAGGCGGGAGTGCGGGGGAAAGTGTGGTTTGGGCTCCGAAACCAAGTATTTGCAATGACCTCTCTATGGTTTGTGGAGGTGTTTAAACTACATCCCTAACCTGGGAACACCTGTGCCCCCATAAAGATCCGTGGAGTTTGTTTCCACACCTCCAGCACACACACGAACACTTGCACAGTTATCCTGAGAGTGGGCAGCCTCCTCCAACTGAGAGCAGGGCCTTGGTTCTTATAAAATCGCTTAACTTGTCTACCCTGTTTGGTTGCCTGATACGGAGTGCTGGGGAAAGGGTGGGTTGGGCTCTAAATCCAAGTATTAGCGAGTGCTTCTCCATGGGATTTGGAGGTTATTAACCAAAAGCCCACAACATGGGAATACCTGTGCTCCTTGAAAAAAGCGTGGACTCTGTATCCCCACCACCAGAACACACATGAAGAAGTTTTCTGCTATCCTGAGTGTGGGCTGGCAATTTCAGGTGACAGAAGCGGCTGGGTTCTAATAGAATCCCTTAGCTTGTAATCCCTGAGTGTTTCCCTAGGACTGACTCTGAGAGAAACCTGGGGGTTGGGCTTTGAGGCCAAATAGTAGCGAGTGTCCCCGATGGACTGAGGAAGTATTTAGATGAATTCTCCATAAAGGGAAACACCTGAGCACCCATTCATCTGCGTGGAGTGGGGCTTCAAATCTCCCCACCACACAAGGTTGGGTTCCAGTATCCTGAGGGTGGGGTAGTTCCTCCAACTGACATCAGCGTCTTGGTTTGAATAGAATCCCTTTGCTTGTCTTCCCTGATGGTTTGCCTAGGCCAGTGTGTGGTTGAAAGTGGGATTTGGGATCTAAAACTAAGTATTAGCGTGTGCCTCTCCATGGGTAGTGGAGATGTTTAAACTACAACCCACAACTTGGGAATTACTGTGACCCCTGAAAAATGCGTGTGCTATGTTTCCCCACGTCCAGCACACACAGGAAGAAGTGTTCTGGGGTTGTGAGTGTGGGGAGGTTCCTCCAACAGACAGCAGCACCTGGGTTGTAATAGAATCCCTTCGCTTGACTTCCCTAAGTGTTTTCCTAGGACTAGCAGTAAGCGATGGTGGGGGATGGGCTCTAAAGCCAAGTATTAGCGAGTGCATCTCTGTGGGTAGTGGAGGGTTTTAAACAACTTCCCCACCCTTGGAACACCTGTGCCCCATAAAGATGCGTGGAATCTGATTCCCCACCTCCAGCACACACACGGAGACGTGCTCAGGTATCCTGATTGTGGGGAGGCTCCTCCAAATGACAGCAGCGCCTGGGTTCTAAAAGAATCCCTTAGCTTGTCTTCCCTGATGGCATGCCTAGGCTGGAGAGTGGGGGAAAGTGGGGGTTGGGCTCTAAACCAAGGATAAGCGAGAGCCTATCCATGGGATGTGGGTTTTTAACCTACAACCCACAACCATGGAATAAATGTGCCCCCTGAAAGATGCTTTGACTGTTTCCCTACATCCAGCACACACACGAAGATGTGTTCTTGTATTCTGAGTGTGGGGAAGTTCCTCAAACTGACAGCAGCACCTGGATTCTATTAGTATCCCTTAGCTTCTGTTCCCTGAGTGTTCTTTTAGGCCAGGCCATGAGGGAAAGCTGGGGGTTGGGCTTGGAGACCACGTAACAGTGAGTGCCCCCTGATCCATTGAGGAAGTACTTAGAGGACTTCTCCCTAAAGGGAACACCTTTTCCTGCATTCATCTGGGTGCAGTGGGGCTGCACATCTCTCCCACACCTAAGAATGTGTTCTGGAATTCTGAGTGCAGGGAAGTTCCTCCAACTGACAGCAGCGCCTGGGTTCTAATTGAATCCCTTTGCTTGTCTTCCCTGATGGAAAGCCTAGGCGGGAGTGCGGGGGAAAGTGTGGTTTGGGCTCCAAAACCAAGTATTTGCGATGACCTCTCTATGGTTTGTGGAGGTGTTTAAACTACATCCCTAAACTGGGAACACCTGTGCCCCCATAAAGATCCGTGGAGTCTGTTTCCACACCTCCAGCACACACACGAACACTTGCACAGTTATCCTGAGAGTGGGCAGCCTCCTCCAACTGAGAGCAGGGCCTTGGTTCTTATAAAATCTCTTAACTTGTCTACCCTGTTTGGTTGCCTGATACGGAGTGCTGGGGAAAGGGTGGGTTGGGCTCTAAATCCAAGTATTAGCGAGTGCTTCTCCATGGGATTTGGAGGTTATTAACCAAAAGCCCACAACATGGGAATACCTGTGCTCCTTGAAAAAAGCGTGGACTCTGTATCCCCACCACCAGAACACACATGAAGAAGTTTTCTGCTATCCTGAGTGTGGGCTGGCAATTTCAGGTGACAGAAGCGGCTGGGTTCTAATAGAATCCCTTAGCTTGTAATCCCTGAGTGTTTCCCTAGGACTGACTCTGAGAGAAACCTGGGGGTTGGGCTTTGAGGCCAAATAGTAGCGAGTGTCCCCGATGGAGTGAGGAACTATTTAGATGAATTAACCATAAAGGGAAAAACCTGAGCACCCATTCATCTGCGTGGAGTGGGGCTTCAAATCTCCTCACCACACAAGGTTGGGTTCCAGTATCCTGAGGGTGTGGTAGTTCCTCCAACTGACATCAGCGTCTTGGTTTGAATAGAATCCCTTTGCTTGTCTTCCCTGATGGTTTGACTAGGCCAGTGTGTGGTTGAAAGTGGGAATTGGGATCTAAAACTAAGTATTAGCGTGTGCCTCTCCATGGGTAGTGGAGATGTTTAAACTACAACCCACAACTTGGGAATTACTGTGACCCCTGAAAAATGCGTGTGCTATGTTTCCCCACGTCCAGCACACACAGGAAGAAGTGTTCTGGGGTTCTGAGTGTGGGGAGGTTCCTCCAACAGACAGCAGCACCTGGGTTGTAATAGAATCCCTTCGCTTGACTTCCCTAAGTGTTTTCCTAGGCCTTGCAGTAAGCGATGGTGGGGGATGGGCTCTAAAGCCAAGTATTAGCGAGTGCATCTCTGTGGGTAGTGGAGGGTTTTAAACTACTTCCCCAACCTTGGAACACCTGTGCCCCATAAAGATGCGTGGAATCTGTTTCCCCACCTCCAGCACACACACGGAGACGTGCTCAGGTATCCTGATTGTGGGGAGGCTCCTCCAAATGACAGCAGCGCCTGGGTTCTAAAAGAATCCCTTAGCTTGTCTTCCCTGATGGCATGCCTAGGCTGGAGAGTGGGGGAAAGTGGGGGTTGGGCTCTAAACCAAGTATAAGCGAGAGCCTATCCATGGGATGTGGGTTTTTAACCTACAACCCCCAACCATGGAATAAATGTGCTCCCTGAAAGATGCTTTGACTGTTTCCCTACATCCAGCACACACACGAAGATGTGTTCTGGTATTCTGAGTGTGGGGATGTTCCTCAAAATGACAGCAGCACCTGGATTCTATTCGTATCCCTTAGCTTCTCTTCCCTGAGTCTTCTCATAGACCAGGCCATGAGGGAAAGCTGGGGGTTGGGCTTGGAGGCCACGTAGCAGTGAGTGCCCCCTGATCCATTGAGGAAGTACTTAGAGGACTTCTCCCTAAATGGAACACCTTTTCCTCCATTCATCTGGGTGCAGTGGGGCTACACATCTCTCCCACACCTAAGAATGTGTTCTGGAATTCTGAGTGCAGGGAAGTTCCTCCAACTGACAGCAGCGCCTGGGTTCTAATTGATTCCCTTTGCTTGTCTTCCCTGATGGAAAGCCTAGGCGGGAGTGCGGGGGAAAGTGTGGTTTGGGCTCCGAAACCAAGTATTTGCAATGACCTCTCTATGGTTTGTGGAGGTGTTTAAACTACATCCCTAACCTGGGAACACCTGTGCCCCCATAAAGATCCGTGGAGTTTGTTTCCACACCTCCAGCACACACACGAACACTTGCACAGTTATCCTGAGAGTGGGCAGCCTCCTCCAACTGAGAGCAGGGCCTTGGTTCTTATAAAATCGCTTAACTTGTCTACCCTGTTTGGTTGCCTGATACGGAGTGCTGGGGAAAGGGTGGGTTGGGCTCTAAATCCAAGTATTAGCGAGTGCTTCTCCATGGGATTTGGAGGTTATTAACCAAAAGCCCACAACATGGGAATACCTGTGCTCCTTGAAAAAAGCGTGGACTCTGTATCCCCACCACCAGAACACACATGAAGAAGTTTTCTGCTATCCTGAGTGTGGGCTGGCAATTTCAGGTGACAGAAGCGGCTGGGTTCTAATAGAATCCCTTAGCTTGTAATCCCTGAGTGTTTCCCTAGGACTGACTCTGAGAGAAACCTGGGGGTTGGGCTTTGAGGCCAAATAGTAGCGAGTGTCCCCGATGGACTGAGGAAGTATTTAGATGAATTCTCCATAAAGGGAAACACCTGAGCACCCATTCATCTGCGTGGAGTGGGGCTTCAAATCTCCCCACCACACAAGGTTGGGTTCCAGTATCCTGAGGGTGGGGTAGTTCCTCCAACTGACATCAGCGTCTTGGTTTGAATAGAATCCCTTTGCTTGTCTTCCCTGATGGTTTGCCTAGGCCAGTGTGTGGTTGAAAGTGGGATTTGGGATCTAAAACTAAGTATTAGCGTGTGCCTCTCCATGGGTAGTGGAGATGTTTAAACTACAACCCACAACTTGGGAATTACTGTGACCCCTGAAAAATGCGTGTGCTATGTTTCCCCACGTCCAGCACACACAGGAAGAAGTGTTCTGGGGTTGTGAGTGTGGGGAGGTTCCTCCAACAGACAGCAGCACCTGGGTTGTAATAGAATCCCTTCGCTTGACTTCCCTAAGTGTTTTCCTAGGACTAGCAGTAAGCGATGGTGGGGGATGGGCTCTAAAGCCAAGTATTAGCGAGTGCATCTCTGTGGGTAGTGGAGGGTTTTAAACAACTTCCCCACCCTTGGAACACCTGTGCCCCATAAAGATGCGTGGAATCTGATTCCCCACCTCCAGCACACACACGGAGACGTGCTCAGGTATCCTGATTGTGGGGAGGCTCCTCCAAATGACAGCAGCGCCTGGGTTCTAAAAGAATCCCTTAGCTTGTCTTCCCTGATGGCATGCCTAGGCTGGAGAGTGGGGGAAAGTGGGGGTTGGGCTCTAAACCAAGGATAAGCGAGAGCCTATCCATGGGATGTGGGTTTTTAACCTACAACCCACAACCATGGAATAAATGTGCCCCCTGAAAGATGCTTTGACTGTTTCCCTACATCCAGCACACACACGAAGATGTGTTCTTGTATTCTGAGTGTGGGGAAGTTCCTCAAACTGACAGCAGCACCTGGATTCTATTAGTATCCCTTAGCTTCTGTTCCCTGAGTGTTCTTTTAGGCCAGGCCATGAGGGAAAGCTGGGGGTTGGGCTTGGAGACCACGTAACAGTGAGTGCCCCCTGATCCATTGAGGAAGTACTTAGAGGACTTCTCCCTAAAGGGAACACCTTTTCCTGCATTCATCTGGGTGCAGTGGGGCTGCACATCTCTCCCACACCTAAGAATGTGTTCTGGAATTCTGAGTGCAGGGAAGTTCCTCCAACTGACAGCAGCGCCTGGGTTCTAATTGAATCCCTTTGCTTGTCTTCCCTGATGGAAAGCCTAGGCGGGAGTGCGGGGGAAAGTGTGGTTTGGGCTCCAAAACCAAGTATTTGCGATGACCTCTCTATGGTTTGTGGAGGTGTTTAAACTACATCCCTAAACTGGGAACACCTGTGCCCCCATAAAGATCCGTGGAGTCTGTTTCCACACCTCCAGCACACACACGAACACTTGCACAGTTATCCTGAGAGTGGGCAGCCTCCTCCAACTGAGAGCAGGGCCTTGGTTCTTATAAAATCTCTTAACTTGTCTACCCTGTTTGGTTGCCTGATACGGAGTGCTGGGGAAAGGGTGGGTTGGGCTCTAAATCCAAGTATTAGCGAGTGCTTCTCCATGGGATTTGGAGGTTATTAACCAAAAGCCCACAACATGGGAATACCTGTGCTCCTTGAAAAAAGCGTGGACTCTGTATCCCCACCACCAGAACACACATGAAGAAGTTTTCTGCTATCCTGAGTGTGGGCTGGCAATTTCAGGTGACAGAAGCGGCTGGGTTCTAATAGAATCCCTTAGCTTGTAATCCCTGAGTGTTTCCCTAGGACTGACTCTGAGAGAAACCTGGGGGTTGGGCTTTGAGGCCAAATAGTAGCGAGTGTCCCCGATGGAGTGAGGAACTATTTAGATGAATTAACCATAAAGGGAAAAACCTGAGCACCCATTCATCTGCGTGGAGTGGGGCTTCAAATCTCCTCACCACACAAGGTTGGGTTCCAGTATCCTGAGGGTGTGGTAGTTCCTCCAACTGACATCAGCGTCTTGGTTTGAATAGAATCCCTTTGCTTGTCTTCCCTGATGGTTTGACTAGGCCAGTGTGTGGTTGAAAGTGGGAATTGGGATCTAAAACTAAGTATTAGCGTGTGCCTCTCCATGGGTAGTGGAGATGTTTAAACTACAACCCACAACTTGGGAATTACTGTGACCCCTGAAAAATGCGTGTGCTATGTTTCCCCACGTCCAGCACACACAGGAAGAAGTGTTCTGGGGTTCTGAGTGTGGGGAGGTTCCTCCAACAGACAGCAGCACCTGGGTTGTAATAGAATCCCTTCGCTTGACTTCCCTAAGTGTTTTCCTAGGCCTTGCAGTAAGCGATGGTGGGGGATGGGCTCTAAAGCCAAGTATTAGCGAGTGCATCTCTGTGGGTAGTGGAGGGTTTTAAACTACTTCCCCAACCTTGGAACACCTGTGCCCCATAAAGATGCGTGGAATCTGTTTCCCCACCTCCAGCACACACACGGATACGTGCTCAGGTATCCTGATTGTGGGGAGGCTCCTCCAAATGACAGCAGCGCCTGGGTTCTAAAAGAATCCCTTAGCTTGTCTTCCCTGATGGCAGGGCTAGGCTGGAGAGTGGGGGAAAGTGGGGGTTGGGCTCTAAACCAAGGATAAGCGAGAGCCTATCCATGGGATGTGGGTTTTTAACCTACAACCCACAACCATGGAATAAATGTGCCCCCTGAAAGATGCTTTGACTGTTTCCCTACATCCAGCACACACACGAAGATGTGTTCTGGTATTCTGAGTGTGGGGAAGTTCCTCAAACTGACAGCAGCACCTGGATTCCATTGGTATCCCTTAGCTTCTGTTCCCTGAGTGTTCTCTTAGACCAGGCCATGAGGGATAGCTGGGGGTTGGGCTTGGAGGCCACGTAGCAATGAGTGCCCCCTGATCCATTCAGGAAGTACTTAGAGGACTTCTCCCTAAAGGGAACACCTTTTCCTGCATTCATCTGGGTGCAGTGGGGCTGCACATCTCTCCCACACCTAAGAATGTGTTCTGGAATTCTGAGTGCAGGGAAGTTCCTCCAACTGACAGCAGCGCCTGGGTTCTAATTGAATCCCTTTGCTTGTCTTCCCTGATGGAAAGCCTAGGCGGGAGTGCGGGGGAAAGTGTGGTTTGGGCTCCAAAACCAAGTATTTGCGATGACCTCTCTATGGTTTGTGGAGGTGTTTAAACTACATCCCTAACCTGGGAACACCTGTGCCCCCATAGAGATCCGTGGAGTCTGTTTCCACACCTCCAGCACACACACGAACACTTGCACAGTTATCCTGAGAGTGGGCAGCCTCCTCCAACTGAGAGCAGGGCCTTGGTTCTTATAAAATCGCTTAACTTGTCTACGCTGTTTGGTTGCCTGATACGGAGTGCTGGGGAAAGGGTGGGTTGGGCTCTAAATCCAAGTATTAGCGAGTGCTTCTCCATGGGATTTGGAGGTTATTAACCAAAAGCCCACAACATGGGAATACCTGTGCTCCTTGAAAAAAGCGTGGACTCTGTATCCCCACCACCAGAACACACATGAAGAAGTTTTCTGCTATCCTGAGTGTGGGCTGGCAATTTCAGGTGACAGAAGCGGCTGGGTTCTAATAGAATCCCTTAGCTTGTAATCCCTGAGTGTTTCCCTAGGACTGACCCTGAGAGAAACCTGGGGGTTGGGCTTTGAGGCCAAATAGTAGCGAGTGTCCCCGATGGACTGAGGAAGTATTTAGATGAATTCTCCATAAAGGGAAACACCTGAGCACCCATTCATCTGCGTGGAGTGGGGCTTCAAATCTCCCCACCACACAAGGTTGGGTTCCAGTATCCTGAGGGTGGGGTAGTTCCTCCAACTGACATCAGCGTCTTGGTTTGAATAGAATCCCTTTGCTTGTCTTCCCTGATGGTTTGCCTAGGCCAGTGTGTGGTTGAAAGTGGGATTTGGGATCTAAAACTAAGTATTAGCGTGTGCCTCTCCATGGGTAGTGGAGATGTTTAAACGACAACCCACAACTTGGGAATTACTGTGACCCCTGAAAAATGCGTGTGCTATGTTTCCCCACGTCCAGCACACACAGGAAGAAGTGTTCTGGGGTTCTGAGTGTGGGGAGGCTCCTCCAACAGACAGCAGCACCTGGGTTGTAATAGAATCCCTTCACTTGACTTCCCTAAGTGTTTTCCTAGGCCTAGCAGTAAGCGATGGTGGGGGATGGGCTCTAAAGCCAAGTATTAGCGAGTGCATCTCTGTGGGTAGCGGAGGGTTTTAAACTACTTCCCCAACCTTGGAACACCTGTGCCCCATAAAGATGCGTGGAATCTGTTTCCCCACCTCCAGCACACACACGGAGACGTGCTCAGGTATCCTGATTGTGGGGAGGCTCCTCCAAATGACAGCAGCGCCTGGGTTCTAAAAGAATCCCTTAGCTTGTCTTCCCTGATGGCATGCCTAGGCTGGAGAGTGGGGGAAAGTGGGGGTTGGGCTCTAAACCAAGGATAAGCGAGAGCCTATCCATGGGATGTGGGTTTTAAACCTACAACCCACAACAATGGAATAAATGTGCCCCCTGAAAGATGCTTTGACTGTTTCCCTACATCCAGCACACACACGAAGATGTGTTCTGGTATTCTGAGTGTGGGGAAGTTCCTCAAACTGACAGCAGCACCTGGATTCTATTAGTATCCCTTAGGTTCTATTCCCTGAGTGTTCCTTTAGGCCAGGCCATGAGGGAAAGCTGGGGGTTGGGCTTGGAGACCACGTAACAGTGAGTGCCCCCTGATCCATTGATGAAGTACTTAGAGGACTTCTCCCTAAGGGGATCACCTTTTACTGCATTCATCTGGGTGCAGTGGGGCTGCACATCTCTCCCACACCTAAGAATGTGTTCTGGAATTCTGAGTGCAGGGAAGTTCCTCCAACTGACAGCAGCGCCTGGGTTCTAATTGAATCCCTTTGCTTGTCTTCCCTGATGAAAAGCCTAGGCGGGAGTGCGGGGGAAAGTGTGGTTTGGGCTCCAAAACCAAGTATTTGCGATGACCTCTCTATGGTTCGTGGAGGTGTTTAAACTACATCCCTAACCTGGGAACACCTGTGCCCCCATAAAGATCCGTGGAGTCTGTTTCCACACCTCCAGCACACACACGAACACTTGCACAGTTATCCTGAGAGTGGGCAGCCTCCTCCAACTGAGAGCAGGGCCTTGGTTCTTATAAAATCGCTTAACTTGTCTACCCTGTTTGGTTGCCTGATACGGAGTGCTGGGGAAAGGGTGGGTTGGGCTCTAAATCCAAGTATTAGCGAGTGCTTCTCCATGGGATTTGGAGGTTATTAACCAAAAGCCCACAACATGGGAATACCTGTGCTCCTTGAAAAAAGCGTGGACTCTGTATCCCCACCACCAGAACACACATGAAGAAGTTTTCTGCTATCCTGAGTGTGGGCTGGCAATTTCAGGTGACAGAAGCGGCTGGGTTCTAATAGAATCCCTTAGCTTGTAATCCCTGGGTGTTTCCCTAGGACTGACTCTGAGAGAAACCTGGGGGTTGGGCTTTGAGGCCAAATAGTAGCGAGTGTCCCCGATGGACTGAGGAAGTATTTAGATGAATTCTCCATAAAGGGAAACACCTGAGCACCCATTCATCTGCGTGGAGGGGGGCTTCAAATCTCCCCACCACACAAGGTTGGGTTCCAGTATCCTGAGGGTGGGGTAGTTCCTCCAACTGACATCAGCTTCTTGGTTTGAATAGAATCCATTTGCTTGTCTTCCCTGATGGTTTGCCTAGGCCAGTGTGTGGTTGAAAGTGGGATTTGGGATCTAAAACTAAGTATTAGCGTGTGCCTCTCCATGGGTAGTGGAGATGTTTAAACTACAACCCACAACTTGGGAATTATTGTGACCCCTGAAAAATGCGTGTGCTATGTTTCCCCACGTCCAGCACACACAGGAAGAATTGTTCTGGGGTTGTGAGTGTGGGGAGGTTCCTCCAACAGACAGCAGCACCTGGGTTGTAATAGAATCCCTTAGCTTGACTTCCCTAAGTGTTTTAGTAGGCCTAGCTGTAAGCGATGGTGGGGGATGGGCTCTAAAGCCAAGTATTAGCGAGTGCATCTCTGTGGGTAGTGGAGGGTTTTAAACTACTTCCCCAACCTTGGAACACCTGTGCCCCATAAAGATGCGTGGAATCTGTTTCCCCACCTCCAGCACACACACGGAGACGTGCTCAGGTATCCTGATTGTGGGGAGGCTCCTCCAAATGACAGCAGCGCCTGGGTTCTAAAAGAATCCCTTAGCTTGTCTTCCCTGATTGCATGCCTAGGCTGGAGAGTGGGGGAAAGTGGGGGTTGGGCTCTAAACCAAGTATAAGCGAGAGCCTATCCATGGGATGTGGGTTTTTAACCTACAACCCACAACCATGGAATAAATGTGCTCCATGAAAGATGCTTTGACTGTTTCCCTACATCCAGCACACACACGAAGATGTCTTCTGGTATTCTGAGTGTGGGGATGTTCCTCAAACTGACAGCAGCACCTGGATTCTATTCGTATCCCTTAGCTTCTGTTCCCTGAGTGTTCTCATAGACCAGGCCATGAGGGAAAGCTGGGGGTTGGGCTTGGAGGCCACGTAGCAGTGAGTGCCCCCTGATCCATTGAGGAAGTACTTAGAGGACTTCTCCCTAAAGGGAACACCTTTTCCTCCATTCATCTGGGTGCAGTGGGGCTACACAACTCTCAAACACCTAAGAATGTGTTCTGGAATTCTGAGTGCAGGGAAGTTCCTCCAACTGACAGCAGCGCCTGGGTTCTAATTGAATCCCTTTGCTTGTCTTCCATGATTCAATGCCTAGGCGGGAGTGCGGGGGAAAGTGTGGTTTGGGCTCCAAAACCAAGTATTTGCAATGACCTCTCTATGGTTTGTGGAGGTGTTTAATCTACATCCCTAACCTGGGAACACCTGTGCCCCCATAAAAATCCGTGGAGTCTGTTTCCACACCTCCAGCACACACACGAACACTTGCACAGTTATCCTGAGAGTGGGCAGCCTCCTCCAACTGAGAGCAGGGCCTTGGTTCTTATAAAATCGCTTAACTTGTCTACCCTGTTTGGTTGCCTGATACGGAGTGCTGGGGAAAGGGTGGGTTGGGCTCTAAATCCAAGTATTAGCGAGTGCTTCTCCATGGGATTTGGAGGTTATTAACCAAAAGCCCACAACATGGGAATACCTGTGCTCCTTGAAAAAAGCGTGGACTCTGTATCCCCACCACCAGAACACACATGAAGAAGTTTTCTGCTATCCTGAGTGTGGGCTGGCAATTTCAGGTGACAGAAGCGGCTGGGTTCTAATAGAATCCCTTAGCTTGTAATCCCTGAGTGTTTCCCTAGGACTGACTCTGAGAGAAACCTGGGGGTTGGGCTTTGAGGCCAAATAGTAGCGAGTGTCCCCGATGGACTGAGGAAGTATTTAGATGAATTCTCCATAAAGGGAAACACCTGAGCACCAATTCATCTGCGTGGAGTGGGGCTTCAAATCTCCCCACCACACAAGCTTGGGTTCCAGTATCCTGAGGGTGGGGTAGTTCCTCCAACTGACATCAGCGTCTTGGTTTGAATAGAATCCCTTTGCTTGTCTTCCCTGATGGTTTGCCTAGGCCAGTGTGTGGTTGAAAGTGGGATTTGGGATCTAAAACTAAGTATTAGCGTGTGCCTCTCCATGGGTAGTGGAGATGTTTAAACTACAACCCACAACTTGGGAATTACTGTGACCCCTGAAAAATGCGTGTGCTATGTTTCCCCACGTCCAGCACACACAGGAAGAAGTGTTCTGGGGTTCTGAGTGTGGGGAGGTTCCTCCAACAGACAGCAGCACCTGGGTTGTAATAGAATCCCTTCGCTTGACTTCCCTAAGTGTTTTCCTAGGCCTAGCAGTAAGCGATGGTGGGGGATGGGCTCTAAAGCCAAGTATTAGCGAGTGCATCTCTGTGGGTAGTGGAGGGTTTTAAACTACTTCCCCACCCTTGGAACACCTTTGCCCCATAAAGATGCGTGGAATCTGTTTCCCCACCTCCAGCACACACACGGAGACGTGCTCAGGTATCCTGATTGTGGGGAGGCTCCTCCAAATGACAGCAGCGCCTGGGTTCTAAAAGAATCCCTTAGCTTGTCTTCCCTGATTGCATGCCTAGGCTGGAGAGTGGGGGAAAGTGGGGGTTGGGCTCTAAACCAAGTATAAGCGAGAGCCTATCCATGGGATGTGGGTTTTTAACCTACAACCCACAACCATGGAATAAATGTGCTCCCTGAAAGATGCTTTGACTGTTTCCCTACATCCAGCACACACACGAAGATGTCTTCTTGTATTCTGAGTGTGGGGATGTTCCTCAAACTGACAGCAGCACCTGGATTCTATTCGTATCCCTTAGCTTCTGTTCCCTGAGTGTTCTCATAGACCAGGCCATGAGGGAAAGCTGGGGGTTGGGCTTGGAGGCCACGTAGCAGTGAGTGCCCCCTGATCCATTGAGGAAGTACTTAGAGGACTTCTCCCTAAAGGGAACACCTTTTCCTCCATTCATCTGGGTGCAGTGGGGCTACAAATCTCTCCCACACCTAAGAATGTGTTCTGGAATTCTGAGTGCAGGGAAGTTCCTCCAACTGACAGCAGCGCCTGGGTTCTAATTGAATCCCTTTGCTTGTCTTCCCTGATGGAATGCCTAGGCGGGAGTGCGGGGGAAAGTGTGGTTTGGGCTCCAAAACCAAGTATTTGCAATGACCTCTCTATGGTTTGTGGAGGTGTTTAAACTACATCCCTAACCTGGGAACACCTGTGCCCCCATAAAGATCCGTGGAGTCTGTTTCCACACCTCCAGCACACACACGAACACTTGCACAGTTATCCTGAGAGTGGGCAGCCTCCTCCAACTGAGAGCAGGGCCTTGGTTCTTATAAAATCGCTTAACTTGTCTACCCTGTTTGGTTGCCTGATACGGAGTGCTGGGGAAAGGGTGGGTTGGGCTCTAAATCCAAGTATTAGCGAGTGCTTCTCCATGGGATTTGGAGGTTATTAACCAAAAGCCCACAACATGGGAATACCTGTGCTCCTTGAAAAAAGCGTGGACTCTGTATCCCCACCACCAGAACACACATGAAGAAGTTTTCTGCTATCCTGAGTGTGGGCTGGCAATTTCAGGTGACAGAAGCGGCTGGGTTCTAATAGAATCCCTTAGCTTGTAATCCCTGAGTGTTTCCCTAGGACTGACTCTGAGAGAAACCTGGGGGTTGGGCTTTGAGGCCAAATAGTAGCGAGTGTCCCCGATGGACTGAGGAAGTATTTAGATGAATTCTCCATAAAGGGAAACACCTGAGCACCCATTCATCTGCGTGGAGTGGGGCTTCAAATCTCCCCACCACACAAGGTTGGGTTCCAGTATCCTGAGGGTGGGGTAGTTCCTCCAACTGACATCAGCGTCTTGGTTTGAATAGAATCCCTTTGCTTGTCTTCCCTGATGGTTTGCCTAGGCCAGTGTGTGGTTGAAAGTGGGATTTGGGATCTAAAACTAAGTATTAGCGTGTGCCTCTCCATGGGTAGTGGAGATGTTTAAACTACAACCCACAACTTGGGAATTACTGTGACCCCTGAAAAATGCGTGTGCTATGTTTCCCCACGTCCAGCACACACAGGAAGAAGTGTTCTGGGGTTGTGAGTGTGGGGAGGTTCCTCCAACAGACAGCAGCACTTGGGTTGTAATAGAATCCCTTCGCTTGACTTCCCTAAGTGTTTTCCTAGGCCTAGCAGTAAGCGATGGTGGGGGATGGGCTCTAAAGCCAAGTATTAGCGAGTGCATCTCTGTGGGTAGTGGAGGGTTTTAAACTACTTCCCCACCCTTGGAACACCTGTGCCCCATAAAGATGCGTGGAATCTGTTTCCCCACCTCCAGCACACACACGGAGACGTGCTCAGGTATCCTGATTGTGGGGAGGCTCCTCCAAATGACAGCAGCGCCTGGGTTCTAAAAGAATCCCTTAGCTTGTCTTCCCTGATTGCATGCCTAGGCTGGAGAGTGGGGGAAAGTGGGGGTTGGGCTCTAAACCAAGTATAAGCGAGAGCCTATCCATGGGATGTGGGTTTTTAACCTACAACCCACAACCATGGAATAAATGTGCTCCCTGAAAGATGCTTTGACTGTTTCCCTACATCCAGCACACACACGAAGATGTCTTCTGGTATTCTGAGTGTGGGGATGTTCCTCAAACTGACAGCAGCACCTGGATTCTATTCGTATCCCTTAGCTTCTGTTCCCTGAGTGTTCTCATAGACCAGGCCATGAGGGAAAGCTGGGGGTTGGGCTTGGAGGCCACGTAGCAGTGAGTGCCCCCTGATCCATTGAGGAAGTACTTAGAGGACTTCTCCCTAAAGGGAACACCTTTTCCTCCATTCATCTGGGTGCAGTGGGGCTACAAATATCTCCCACACCTAAGAATGTGTTCTGGAATTCTGAGTGCAGGGAAGTTCCTCCAACTGACAGCAGCGCCTGGGTTCTAATTGAATCCCTTTGCTTGTCTTCCCTGATGGAATGCCTAGGCGGGAGTGCGGGGGAAAGTGTGGTTTGGGCTCCAAAACCAAGTATTTGCAATGACCTCTCTATGGTTTGTGGAGGTGTTTAAACTACATCCCTAACCTGGGAACACCTGTGCCCCCATAAAGATCCGTGGAGTCTGTTTCCACACCTCCAGCACACACACGAACACTTGCACAGTTATCCTGAGAGTGGGCAGCCTCCTCCAACTGAGAGCAGGGCCTTGGTTCTTATAAAATCGCTTAACTTGTCTACCCTGTTTGGTTGCCTGATACGGAGTGCTGGGGAAAGGGTGGGTTGGGCTCTAAATCCAAGTATTAGCGAGTGCTTCTCCATGGGATTTGGAGGTTATTAACCAAAAGCCCACAACATGGGAATACCTGTGCTCCTTGAAAAAAGCGTGGACTCTGTATCCCCACCACCAGAACACACATGAAGAAGTTTTCTGCTATCCTGAGTGTGGGCTGGCAATTTCAGGTGACAGAAGCGGCTGGGTTCTAATAGAATCCCTTAGCTTGTAATCCCTGAGTGTTTCCCTAGGACTGACTCTGAGAGAAACCTGGGGGTTGGGCTTTGAGGCCAAATAGTAGCGAGTGTCCCCGATGGACTGAGGAAGTATTTAGATGAATTCTCCATAAAGGGAAACACCTGAGCACCCATTCATCTGCGTGGAGTGGGGCTTCAAATCTCCCCACCACACAAGGTTGGGTTCCAGTATCCTGAAGGTGGGGTAGTTCCTCCAACTGACATCAGCATCTTGGTTTGAATAGAATCCCTTTGCTTGTCTTCCCTGATGGTTTGCCTAGGCCAGTGTGTGGTTGAAAGTGGGATTTGGGATCTAAAACTAAGTATTAGCGTGTGCCTCTCCATGGGTAGTGGAGATGTTTAAACTACAACCCACAACTTGGGAATTACTGTGACCCCTGAAAAATGCGTGTGCTAAGTTTCCCCACGTCCAGCACACACAGGAAGAAGTGTTCTGGGGTTGTGAGTGTGGGGAGGTTCCTCCAACAGACAGCAGCACCTGGGTTGTAATAGAATCCCTTAGCTTGACTTCCCTTAGTGTTTTCCTAGGCCTAGCAGTAAGCGATGGTGGGGGATGGGCTCTAAAGCCAAGTATTAGCGAGTGCATCTCTGTGGGTAGTGGAGGGTTTTAAACTACTTCCCCAACCTTGGAACAACTGTGCCCCATAAAGATGCGTGGAATCTGTTTCCCCACCACCAGCACACACACGGAGACGTGCTCAGGTATCCTGATTGTGGGGAGGCTCCTCCAAATGACAGCAGCACCTGGGTTCTAAAAGAATCCCTTAGCTTGTCTTCCCTGATGGCATGCCTAGGCTGGAGAGTGGGGGAAAGTGTGGGTTGGGCCCTAAACCAAGTATAAGCGAGAGCCTATCCATGGGATGTGGGTTTTTAACCTACAAACCACAACCATGGAATAAATGTGCCCCCTGAAAGATGCTTTGACTGTTTCCCTACATCCAGCACACACACGAAGATGTGTTCTTGTATTCTGAGTGTGGGGAAGTTCCTCAAACTGACAGCAGCACGTGGATTCTATTATTATCCCTTAGCTTCTGTTCCCTGAGGGTTCTTTTAGGCCAGGCCATGAGGGAAAGCTGGGGGTTGGGCTTGGAGGCCACGTAGCAGTGAGTGCCCCCTGATCCATTGAGGAAGTTCTTAGAGGACTTCTCCCTAAACGGAACACCTTTTCCTGCATTCATCTGGGTGCAGTGGGGCTGCACATCTCTCCCACACCTAAGAATGTGTTCTGGAATTCTGAGTGCAGGGAAGTTCCTCCAACTGACAGCAGCGCCTGGGTTCTAATTGAATCCCTTTGCTTGTCTTCCCTGATGGAAAGCCTAGGCGGGAGTGCGGGGGAAAGTGTGGTTTGGGCTCCAAAACCAAGTATTTGCGATGACCTCTCTATGGTTTGTGGAGGTGTTTAAACATCATCCCTAACCTGGGAACACCTGTGCCCCCATAAAGATCCGTGGAGTCTGTTTCCACACCTCCAGCACACACACGAACACTTGCACAGTTATCCTGAGAGTGGGCAGCCTCCTCCAACTGAGAGCAGGGCCTTGGTTCTTATAAAATCGCTTAACTTGTCTACCCTGTTTGGTTGCCTGATACGGAGTGCTGGGGAAAGGGTGGGTTGGGCTCTAAATCCAAGTATTAGCGAGTGCTTCTCCATGGGATTTGGAGGTTATTAACCAAAAGCCCACAACATGGGAATACCTGTGCTCCTTGAAAAAAGCGTGGACTCTGTATCCCCACCACCAGAACACACATGAAGAAGTTTTCTGCTATCCTGAGTGTGGACTGGCAATTTCAGGTGACAGAAGCGACTGGGTTCTAATAGAATCCCTTAGCTTGTAATCCCTGAGTGTTTCCCTAGGACTGACTCTGAGAGAAACCTGGGGGTTGGGCTTTGAGGCCAAATAGTAGCGAGTGTCCCCGATGGACTGAGGAAGTATTTAGATGAATTCTCAATAAAGGGAAACACCTGAGCACCAATTCATCTGCGTGGAGTGGGGCTTCAATATTCCCCACCACACAAGGTTGGGTTCCAGTATCCTGAAGGTGGGGTAGTTCCTCCAACTGACATCAGCATCTTGGTTTGAATAGAATCCCTTTGCTTGTCTTCCCTGATGGTTTGCCTAGGCCAGTGTGTGGTTGAAAGTGGGATTTGGGATCTAAAACTAAGTATTAGCGTGTGCCTCTCCATGGGTAGTGGAGATGTTTAAACTTCAACCCACAACTTGGGAATTACTGTGACCCCTGAAAAATGCGTGTGCTTTGTTTCCCCACGTCCAGCACAGACAGGAAGAAGTGTTCTGGGGTTGTGAGTGTGGGGAGGTTCCTCCAACAGACAGCAGCACCTGGGTTGTAATAGAATCCCTTCGGTTGACTTCCCTAAGTGTTTTCCTAGGCCTAGCAGTAAGCGATGGTGGGGGATGGGCTCTAAAGCCAAGTATTAGCGAGTGCATCTCTGTGGGTAGTGGAGGGTTTTAAACTACTTCCCCAACCTTGGAACAACTGTGCCCCATAAAGTTGCGTGGAATCTGTTTCCCCACCTCCAGCACACACACGGAGACGTGCTCAGGTATCCTGATTGTGGGGAGGCTCCTCCAAATGACAGCAGCGCCTGGGTTCTAAAAGAATCCCTTAGCTTGTCTTCCCTGATGGCATGCCTCGGCTGGAGAGTGGGGGAAAGTGTGGGTTGGGCTCTAAACCAAGTATAAGCGAGAGCCTATCCATGGGATGTGGGTTTTTAACCTACAAACCACAACCATGGAATAAATGTGCCCCCTGAAAGATGCTTTGACTGTTTCCCTACATCCAGCACACACACGAAGATGTGTTCTTGTATTCTGAGTGTGGGGAAGTTCCTCAAACTGACAGCAGCACCTGGATTCTATTAGTATCCCTTAGCTTCTGTTCCCTGAGTGTTCTTTTAGGCCAGGCCATGAGGGAAAGCTGGGGGTTGGGCTTGGAGGCCACGTAGCATTGAGTGCCCCTTGATCCATTGAGGAAGTTCTTAGAGGACTTCTCCCTAAACGGAACACCTTTTCCTGCATTCATCTGGGTGCAGTGGGGCTGCACATCTCTCCCACACCTAAGAATGTGTTCTGGAATTCTGAGTGCAGGGAAGTTCCTCCAACAGACAGCAGCGCCTGGGTTCTAATTGAATCCCTTTGCTTGTCTTCCCTGATGGAAAGCCTAGGCGGGAGTGCGGGGGAAAGTGTGGTTTGGGCTCCAAAACCAAGTAATTGCGATGACCTCTCTATGGTTTGTGGAGGTGTTTAAACATCATCCCTAACCTGGGAACACCTGTGCCCCCATAAAAATCCGTGGAGTCTGTTTCCACACCTCCAGCACACACACGAACACTTGTACAGTTATCCTGAGAGTGGGCAGCCTCCTCCAACTGAGAGCAGGGCCTTGGTTCTTATAAAATCGCTTAACTTGTCTACCCTGTTTGGTTGCCTGATACGGAGTGCTGGGGAAAGGGTGGGTTGGGCTCTAAATCCAAGTATTAGCGAGTGATTCTCCATGGGATTTGGAGGTTATTAACCAAAAGCCCACAACATGGGAATACCTGTGCTCCTTGAAAAAAGCATGGACTCTGTATCCCCACCACCAGAACACACATGAAGAAGTTTTCTGCTATCCTGAGTGTGGGCTGGCAATTTCAGGTGACAGAAGCGGCTGGGTTCTAATAGAATCCCTTAGCTTGTATTCCCTGAGTGTTTCCCTAGGACTGACTCTGAGAGAAACCTGGGGGTTGGGCTTTGAGGCCAAATAGTAGCGAGTATCCCCGATGGACTGAGGAAGTATTTAGATGAATTCTCATTAAAGGGAAACACCTGAGCACCAATTCATCTGCGGCGAGTGGGGCTTCAAATCTCCCCACCACACAAGGTTGGGTTCCAGTATTCTGAAGGTGGGGTAGTTCCTCCAACTGACATCAGCATCTTGGTTTGAATAGCATCCCTTTGCTTGTCTTCCCTGATGGTTTGCCTAGGCCAGTGTGTGGTTGAAAGTGGGATTTGGGATCTAAAACTAAGTATTAGCGTGTGCCTCTCCATGGGTAGTGGAGATGTTTAAACTACAACCCACAACTTGGGAATTACTGTGACCCCTGAAAAATGCGTGTGCTATGTTTCCCCACGTCCAGCACACACAGGAAGAAGTGTTCTGGGTTTCTGAGTGTGGGGAGGTTCCTCCAACAGACAGCAGCACCTGGGTTGTAATAGAATCCCTTCGGTTGACTTCCCTAAGTGTTTTAGTAGGCCTAGCAGTAAGCGATGGTGGGGGATGGGCTCTAAAGCCAAGTATTAGCGAGTGCATCTCTGTGGGTAGTGGAGGGTTTTAAACTACTTCCCCAACCTTGGAACACCTGTGCCCCATAAAGATGCGTGGAATCTGTTTCCCCACCTCCAGCACACACACGGAGACGTGCTCAGGTATCCTGATTGTGGGGAGGCTCCTCCAAATGACAGCAGCGCCTGGGTTCTAAAAGAATCCCTTAGCTTGTCTTCCCTGATTGCATGCCTAGGCTGGAGAGTGGGGGAAAGTGGGGGTTGGGCTCTAAACCAAGTATAAGCGAGAGCCTATCCATGGGATGTGGGTTTTTAACCTACAACCCACAACCATGGAATAAATGTGCTCCCTGAAAGATGCTTTGACTGTTTCCCTACATCCAGCACACACACGAAGATGTCTTCTGGTATTCTGAGTGTGGGGATGTTCCTCAAACTGACAACAGCACCTGGATTCTATTCGTATCCCTTAGCTTCTGTTCCCTGAGTGTTCTCATAGACCAGGCCATGAGGGAAAGTTGGGGGTTGGGCTTGGAGGCCACGTAGCAGTGAGTGCCCCCTGATCCATTGAGGAAGTACTTAGAGGACTTCTCCCTAAAGGGAACACCTTTTCCTCCATTCATCTGGGTGCAGTGGGGCTACACATCTCTCCCACACCTAAGAATGTGTTCTGGAATTCTGAGTGCAGGGAAGTTCCTCCAACTGACAGCAGCGCCTGGGTTCTAATTGAATCCCTTTGCTTGTCTTCCCTGATGGAATGCCTAGGCGGGAGTGCGGGGGAAAGTGTGGTTTGGGCTCCAAAACCAAGTATTTGCAATGACCTCTCTATGGTTTGTGGAGGTGTTTAAACTACATCCCTAACCTGGGAACACCTGTGCCCCCATAAAGATCCGTGGAGTCTGTTTCCACACCTCCAGCACACACACGAACACTTGCACAGTTATCCTGAGAGTGGGCTGCCTCCTCCAACTGAGAGCAGGGCCTTGGTTCTTATAAAATCGCTTAACTTGTCTACCCTGTTTGGTTGCCTGATACGGAGTGCTGGGGAAAGGGTGGGTTGGGCTCTAAATCCAAGTATTAGCGAGTGCTTCTCCATGGGATTTGGAGGTTATTAACCAAAAGCCCACAACATGGGAATACCTGTGCTCCTTGAAAAAAGCGTGGACTCTGTATCCCCACCACCAGAACACACATGAAGAAGTTTTCTGCTATCCTGAGTGTGGGCTGGCAATTTCAGGTGACAGAAGCGGCTGGGTTCTAATAGAATCCCTTAGCTTGTAATCCCTGAGTGTTTCCCTAGGACTGACTCTGAGAGAAACCTGGGGGTTGGGCTTTGAGGCCAAATAGTAGCGAGTGTCCCCGATGGACTGAGGAAGTATTTAGATGAATTCTCCATAAAGGGAAACACCTGAGCACCCATTCATCTGCGTGGAGTGGGGCTTCAATACTCCCCACCACACAAGGTTGGGTTCCAGTATCCTGAAGGTGGGGTAGTTCCTCCAACTGACATCAGCATCTTGGTTTTAATAGAATCCCTTTGCTTATCTTTCCTGATGGTTTGCCTAGGCCAGTGTGTGGTTGAAAGTGGGATTTGGGATCTAAAACTAAGTATTAGCGTGTGCCTCTCCATGGGTAGTGGAGATGTTTAAACTTCAACCCACAACTTGGGAATTACTGTGACCCCTGAAGAATGCGTGTGCTTTCTTTCCCCACGTCCAGCACAGACAGGAAGAAGTGTTCTGGGGTTGTGAGTGTGGGGAGGTTCCTCCAACAGACAGCAGCACCTGGGTTGTAATAGAATCCCTTCGGTTGACTTCCCTAAGTGTTTTCCTAGGCCTAGCAGTAAGCGATGGTGGGGGATGGGCTCTAAAGCCAAGTATTAGCGAGTGCATCTCTGTGGGTAGTGGAGGGTTTTAAACTACTTCCCCAACCTTGGAACAACTGTGCCCCATAAAGATGCGTGGAATCTGTTTCCCCACCTCCAGCACACACACGGAGACGTGCTCTGGTATCCTGATTGTGGGGAGGCTCCTCCAAATGACAGCAGCGCCTGGGTTCTAAAAGAATCCCTTAGCTTGTCTTCCCTGATGGCATGCCTAGGCTGGAGAGTGGGGGAAAGTGGGGGTTGGGCTCTAAACCAAGTATAAGCGAGAGCCTATCCATGGGATGTGGGTTTTTAACCTACAAACCACAACCATGGAATAAATGTGCCCCCTGAAAGAATCTTTGACTGTTTCCCTACATCCAGCACACACACGAAGATGTGTTCTTGTATTCTGAGTGTGGGGAAGTTCCTCAAACTGACAGCAGCACCTGGATTCTATTAGTATCCCTTAGCTTCTGTTCCCTGAGTGTTCTTTTAGGCCAGGCCATGAGGGAAACTGGGGGTTGGGCTTGGAGGCCACGTAGCATTGAGTGCCCCTTGATCCATTGAGGAATTTCTTAGAGGACTTCTCCCTAAACGAAACACCTTTTCCTGCATTCATCTGGGTGCAGTGGGGCTGCACATCTCTCCCACACCTAAGAATGTGTTCTGGAATTCTGAGTGCAGGGAAGTTCCTCCAACTGACAGCAGCGCCTGGGTTCTAATTGAATCCCTTTGCTTGTCTTCCCTGATGGAAAGCCTAGGCGGGAGTGCGGGGGAAAGTGTGGTTTGGGCTCCAAAACCAAGTAATTGCGATGACCTCTCTATGGTTTGTGGAGGTGTTTAAACTACATCCCTAACCTGGGAACACCTGTGCCCCCATAAAGATCCGTGGAGTCTGTTTCCACACCTCCAGCACACACACGAACACTTGTACAGTTATCCTGAGAGTGGGCAGCCTCTTCCAACTGAGAGCAGGGCCTTGGTTCTTATAAAATCGCTTAACTTGTCTACCCTGTTTGGTTGCCTGATACGGAGTGCTGGGGAAAGGGTGGGTTGGGCTCTAAATCCAAGTATTAGCGAGTGCTTCTCCATGGGATTTGGAGGTTATTAACCAAAAGCCCACAACATGGGAATACCTGTGCTCCTTGAAAAAAGCATGGACTCTGTATCCCCACCACCAGAACACACATGAAGAAGTTTTCTGCTATCCTGAGTGTGGGCTGGCAATTTCAGGTGACAGAAGCGGCTGGGATCTAATAGAATCCCTTAGCTTGTATTCCCTGAGTGTTTCCCTAGGACTGACTCTGAGAGAAACCTGGGGGTTGGGCTTTGAGGCCAAATAGTAGCGAGTGTCCCCGATGGACTGAGGAAGTATTTAGATGAATTCTCAATAAAGGGAAACACCTGAGCACCAATTCATCTGCGTGGAGTGGGGCTTCAAATCTCCCCACCACACAAGGTTGGGTTCCAGTATTCTGAAGGTGGGGTAGTTCCTCCAACTGACATCAGCATCTTGGTTTGAATAGAATCCCTTTGCTTGTCTTCCCTGATGGTTTGCCTAGGCCAGTGTGTGGTTGAAAGTGGGATTTGGATCTAAAACTAAGTATTAGCGTGTGCCTCTCCATGGGTAGTGGAGGTGTTTAAACTACAACCCACAACTTGGGAATTACTGTGACCCCTGAAAAATGCGTGTGCTATGTTTCCCCACGTCCAGCACACACAGGAAGAAGTGTTCTGGGTTTCTGAGTGTGGGGAGGTTCCTCCAACAGACAGCAGCACCTGGGTTGTAATAGAATCCCTTAGCTTGACTTCCCTAAGTGTTTTCCTAGGCCTAGCAGTAAGCGATGGTGGGGGATGGGCTCTAAAGCCAAGTATTAGCGAGTGCATCTCTGTGGGTAGTGGAGGGTTTTAAACTACTTCCCCAACCTTGGAACACCTGTGCCCCATAAAGATGCGTGGAATCTGTTTCCCCACCACCAGCACACACACGGAGACGTGCTCAGGTATCCTGATTGTGGGGAGGCTCCTCCAAATGACAGCAGCGCCTCGGTTCTAAAAGAATCCCTTAGCTTGTCTTCCCTGATGGCATGCCTAGGCTGGAGAGTGCGGGAAAGTGGGGGTTGGGCTCTAAACCAAGGATAAGCGAGAGCCTATACATGGGATGTGGGTTTTTAACCTACAACCCACAACCATGGAATAAATGTGCCCCCTGAAAGATGCTTTGACTGTTTCCCTACATCCAGCACACACACGAAGATGTGTTCTGGTATTCTGAGTGTGGGGAAGTTCCTCAAACTGACAGCAGCACCTGGATTCTATTAGTATCCCTTAGCTTCTGTTCCCTGAGTGTTCTTTAAGGCCAGGCCATGAGGGAAAGCTGGGGGTTGGGCTTGGAGGCCACGTAGCAGTGAGTGCCCCCTGATCCATTGAGGAAGTACTTAGAGGACTTCTCCCTAAAGGGAACACCTTTTCCTGCATTCATCTGGGTGCATTGGGGCTGCACATCTCTCCCACACCTAAGAATGTGTTCTGGAATTCTGAGTGCAGGGAAGTTCCTCCAACTGACAGCAGCGCCTGGGTTCTAATTGAATCCCTTTGCTTGTCTTCCCTGATGGAAAGCCTAGGCGGGAGTGCGGGGGAAAGTGTGGTTTGGGCTCCAAAACCAAGTATTTGCGATGACCTCTCTATGGTTTGTGGAGGTGTTTAAACTACATCCCTAACCTGGGAACACCTGTGCCCCCATAAAGATCCGTGGAGTCTGTTTCCACACTTCCAGCACACACACGAGCACTTGCACAGTTATCCTGAGAGTGGGCAGCCTCCTCCAACTGAGAGCAGGGCCTTGGTTCTTATAAAATCGCTTAACTTGTCTACCCTGTTTGGTTGCCTGATACGGAGTGCTGGGGAAAGGCTGGGTTGGGCTCTAAATCCAAGTATTAGCGAGTGCTTCTCCATGGGATTTGGAGGTTATTAACCAAAAGCCCACAACATGGGAATACCTGTGCTCCTTGAAAAAAGCGTGGACTCTGTATCCCCACCACCAGAACACACATGAAGAAGTTTTCTGCTATCCTGAGTGTGGGCTGGCAATTTCAGGTGACAGAAGCGGCTGGGTTCTAATAGAATCCCTTAGCTTGTAATCCCTGAGTGTTTCCCTAGGACTGACTCTGAGAGAAACCTGGGGGTTGGGCTTTGAGGCCCAATACTAGCGAGTGTCCCCGATGGACTGAGGAAGTATTTAGATGAATTCTCCATAAAGGGAAACACCTGAGCACCCATTCATCTGCGTGGAGTGGGGCTTCAAATCTCCCCACCACACAAGGTTGGGTTCCAGTATCCTGAGGGTGGGGTAGTTCCTCCAACTGACATCAGCGTCTTGGTTTGAATAGAATCCCTTTGCTTGTCTTCCCTGATGGTTTGCCTAGGCCAGTGTGTCGTTGAAAGTGGGATTTGGGATCTAAAACTAAGTATTAGCGTGTGCCTCTCCATGGGTAGTGGAGATGTTTAAGCTACAACCCACAACTTGGGAATTACTGTGACCCCTGAAAAATGCGTGTGCTATGTTTCCCCACGTCCAGCACACACAGGAAGAAGTGTTCTGGGGTTGTGAGTGTGAGGAGGTTCCTCCAACAGACAGCAGCACCTGGGTTGTAATAGAATCCCTTAGCTTGACTTCCCTAAGTGTTTTCCTAGGCCTAGCAGTAAGCGATGGTGGGGGATGGGCTCTAAAGCCAAGTATTAGCGAGTGCATCTCTGTGGGTAGTGGAGGGTTTTAAACTACTTCCCCAACCTTGGAACACCTGTGCCCCATAAAGATGCGTGGAATCTGTTTCCCCACCTCCAGCACACACACGGAGACGTGCTCAGGTATCCTGATTGTGGGGAGGCTCCTCCAAATGACAGCAGCGCCTGGGTTCTAAAAGAATCCCTTAGCTTCTCTTCCCTGATGGCATGCCTAGGCTGGAGAGTGGGGGAAAGTGGGGGTTGGGCTCTAAACCAAGTATAAGCGAGAGCCTATCCATGGGATGTGGGTTTTTAACCTACAACCCACAACCATGGAATAAATGTGCCCCCTGAAAGATGCTTTGACTGTTTCCCTACATCCAGCACACACACGAAGATGTGTTCTGGTATTCTGAGTGTGGGGAAGTTCCTCAAACTGACAGCAGCACCTGGATTCTATTAGTATCCCTTAGCTTCTGTTCCCTGAGTGTTCTTTAAGGCCAGGCCATGAGGGAAAGCTGGGGGTAGGGCTTGGAGGCCACGTAGCAGTGAGTGCCCCCTGATCCATTGAGGAAGTACTTAGAGGACTTCTCCCTAAAGGGAACACCTTTTCCTGCATTCATCTGGGTGCAGTGGGGCTGCACAAATCTCCCACACCTAAGAATGTGTTCTGGAATTCTGAGTGCAGGGAAGTTCCTCCAACTGACAGCAGCGCCTGGGTTCTAATTGAATCCCTTTGCTTGTCTTCCCTGATGGAAAGCCTAGGCGGGAGTGCGGGGGAAAGTGTGGTTTGGGCTCCAAAACCAAGTATTTGCGATGACCTCTCTATGGTTTGTGGAGATGTTTAAACTACATCCCTAACCTGGGAACACCTGTGTCCCCATAAAGATCCGTGGAGTGTGTTTCCACAACTCCAGCACACACACGAACACTTGCACAGTTATCCTGAGAGTGGGCAGCCTCCTCCAACTGAGAGCAGGGCCTTGGTTCTTATAAAATCGCTTAACTTGTCTACCCTGTTTGGTTGCCTGATACGGAGTGCTGGGGAAAGGGTGGGTTGGGCTCTAAATCCAAGTATTAGCGAGTGCTTCTCCATGGGATTTGGAGGTTATTAACCAAAAGCCCACAACATGGGAATACCTGTGCTCCTTGAAAAAAGCGTGGACTCTGTATCCCCACCACCAGAACACACATGAAGAAGTTTTCTGCTATCCTGAGTGTGGGCTGGCAATTTCAGGTGACAGAAGCGGCTGGGTTCTAATAGAATCCCTTAGCTTGTAATCCCTGAGTGTTTCCCTAGGACTGACTCTGAGAGAAACCTGGGGGTTGGGCTTTGAGGCCAAATAGTAGCGAGTGTCCCCGATGGACTGAGGAAGTATTTAGATGAATTCTCCATAAAGGGAAACACCTGAGCACCCATTCATCTGCGTGGAGTGGGGCTTCAAATCTCCCCACCACACAAGGTTGGGTTCCAGTATCCTGAGGGTGGGGTAGTTCCTCCAACTGACATCAGCGTCTTGGTTTGAATAGAATCCCTTTGCTTGTCTTCCCTGATGGTTTGCCTAGGCCAATGTGTGGTTGAAAGTGGGATTTGGGATCTAAAACTAAGTATTAGCGTGTGCCTCCCCATGGGTAGTGGAGATGTTTAAACTACAACCCACAACTTGGGAATTACTGTGACCCCTGAAAAATGCGTGTGCTATGTTTCCCCACGTCCAGCACACACAGGAAGAAGTGTTCTGGGGTTCTGAGTGTGGGGAGGTTCCTCCAACAGACAGCAGCACCTGGGTTGTAATAGAATCCCTTTGCTTGACTTCCCTAAGTGTTTCCCTAGGCCTAGCAGTAAGCGATGGTGGGGGATGGGCTCTAAAGCCAAGTATTAGCGAGTGCATCTCTGTGGGTAGTGGAGGGTTTTAAACTACTTCCCCAACCTTGCAACACCTGTGCCCCATAAAGATGCGTGGAATCTGTTTCTCCACCTCCAGCACACACACGGAGACGTGCTCAGGTATCCTGATTGTGGGGAGGCTCCTCCAAATGACAGCAGCGCCTGGGTTCTAAAAGAATCCCTTAGCTTGTCTTCCCTGATGGCATGCCTAGGCTGGAGAGTGCGGGAAAGTGGGGGTCGGGCTCTAAACCAAGGATAAGCGAGAGCCTATACATGGGATGTGGGTTTTTAACCTACAACCCACAACCATGGAATAAATGTGCCCCCTGAAAGATGCTTTGACTGTTTCCCTACATCCAGCACACACACGAAGATGTGTTCTTGTATTCTGAGTGTGGGGAAGTTCCTCAAACTGACAGCAGCAACTGGATTCTATTAGTATCCCTTAGCTTCTGTTCCCTGAGTGTTCTTTAAGGCCAGGACATGAGGGAAAGCTGGGGGTTGGGCTTGGAGGCCACGTAGCAGTGAGTGCCCCCTGATCCATTGAGGAAGTACTTAGAGGACTTCTCCCTAAAGGGAACACCTTTTCCTGCATTCATCTGGGTGCAGTGGGGCTGCACAAATCTCCCACACCTAAGAATGTGTTCTGGAATTCTGAGTGCAGGGAAGTTCCTCCAACTGACAGCAGCGCCTGGGTTCTAATTGAATCCCTTTGCTTGTCTTCCCTGATGGAAAGCCTAGGCGGGAGTGCGGGGGAAAGTGTGGTTTGGGCTCCAAAACCAAGTATTTGCGATGACCTCTCTATGGTTTGTGGAGATGTTTAAACTACATCCCTAACCTGGGAACACCTGTGTCCCCATAAAGATCCGTGGAGTGTGTTTCCACACCTCCAGCACACACACGAACACTTGCACAGTTATCCTGAGAGTGGGCAGCCTCCTCCAACTGAGAGCAGGGCCTTGGTTCTTATAAAATCGCTTAACTTGTCTACCCTGTTTGGTTGCCTGATACGGAGTGCTGGGGAAAGGGTGGGTTGGGCTCTAAATCCAAGTATTAGCGAGTGCTTCTCCATGGGATTTGGAGGTTATTAACCAAAAGCCCACAACATGGGAATACCTGTGCTCCTTGAAAAAAGCGTGGACTCTGTATCCCCACCACCAGAACACACATGAAGAAGTTTTCTGCTATCCTGAGTGTGGGCTGGCAATTTCAGGTGACAGAAGCGGCTGGGTTCTAATAGAATCCCTTAGCTTGTAATCCCTGAGTGTTTCCCTAGGACTGACTCTGAGAGAAACGTGGGGGTTGGGCTTTGAGGCCAAATAGTAGCGAGTGTCCCCGATGGACTGAGGAAGTATTTAGATGAATTCTCCATAAAGGGAAACACCTGAGCACCCATTCATCTGCGTGGAGTGGGGCTTCAAATCTCCCCACCACACAAGGTTGGGTTCCAGTATCCTGAGGGTGGGGTAGTTCCTCCAACTGACATCAGCGTCTTGGTTTGAATAGAATCCCTTTGCTTGTCTTCCCTGATGGTTTGCCTAGGGCAGTGTGTGGTTGAAAGTGGGATTTGGGATCTAAAACTAAGTATTAGCGTGTGCCTCTCCATGGGTAGTGGAAATGTTTAAACTACAACCCACAACTTGGGAATTACTGTGACCCCTGAAAAATGCGTGTGCTATGTTTCCCCACGTCCAGCACACACAGGAAGAAGTGTTCTGGGTTTCTGAGTGTGGGGAGGTTCCTCCAACAGACAGCAGCACCTGGGTTGTAATAGAATCCCTTAGCTTGACTTCCCTAAGTGTTTTCCTAGGCCTAGCAGTAAGCGATGGTGGGGGATGGGCTCTAAAGCCAAGTATTAGTGAGTGCATCTCTGTGGGTTGTGGAGGGTTTTAAACTACTTCCCCAACCTTGGAACACCTGTGCACCATAAAGATGCGTGGAATCTGTTTCCCCACCTCCAGCACACACACGGAGACGTGCTCAGGTATCCTGATTGTGGGGAGGCTCCTCCAAATGACAGCAGCGCCTGGGTTCTAAAAGAATCCCTTAGCTTGTCTTCCCTGATGGCATGCCTAGGCTGGAGAGTGGGGGAAATTGGGGGTTGGGCTCTAAACCAAGTATAAGCGAGAGCCTATCCATGGGATGTGGGTTTTTAACCTACAACCCACAACAATGGAATAAATGTGCCCCCTGAAAGATGCTTTGACTGTTTCCCTACATCCAGCACACATACGAAGATGTGTTCTTGTATTCTGAGTGTGGGGAAGTTCCTCAAACTGACAGCAGCACCTGGATTCTATTAGTATCCCTTAGCTTCTGTTCCCTGAGTGTTCTTTTAGGCCAGGCCATGAGGGAAAGCTGGAGGTTGGGCTTGGAGGCCACGTAGCAGTGAGTGCCCCCTGATCCATTGAGGAAGTACTTAGAGGACTTCTCCCTAAAGGGAACACCTTTTCCTGCATTCATCTGGGTGCAGTGGGGCTGCACATCTCTCCCACACCTAAGAATGTGTTCTGGAATTCTGAGTGCAGGGAAGTTCCTCCAACTGACAGCAGCGCCTGGGTTCTAATTGAATCCCTTTGCTTGTCTTCCCTGATGGAAAGCCTAGGCGGGAGTGCGGGGGAAAGTGTGGTTTGGTCTCCAAAACCAAGTATTGGCGATGACCTCTCTATGGTTTGTGGAGGTGTTTAAACTACATCCCTAACCTGGGAACACCTGTGCCCCCATAAAGATCCGTGGAGTCTGTTTCCACACCTCCAGCACACACACGAACACTTGCACAGTTATCCTGAGAGTGGGCAGCCTCCTCCAACTGAGAGCAGGGCCTTGGTTCTTATAAAATCGCTTAACTTGTCTACCCTGTTTGGTTGCCTGATACGGAGTGCTGGGGAAAGGGTGGGTTGGGCTCTAAATCCAAGTATTAGTGATTGCTTCTCCATGGGATTTGGAGGTTATTAACCAAAAGCCCACAACATGGGAATACCTGTGCTCCTTGAAAAAAGCGTGGACTCTGTATCCCCACCACCAGAACACACATGAAGAAGTTTTCTGCTATCCTGAGTGTGGGCTGGCAATTTCAGGTGACAGAAGCGGCTGGGTTCTAATAGAATCCCTTAGCTTGTAATCCCTGAGTGTTTCCCTAGGACTGACTCTGAGAGAAACCTGGGGGTTGGGCTTTGAGGCCAAATAGTAGCGAGTGTCCCCGATGGACTGAGGAAGTATTTAGATGAATTCTCCATAAAGGGAAACACCTGAGCACCCATTCATCTGCGTGGAGTGGGGCTTCAAATCTCCCCACCACACAAGGTTGGGTTCCAGTATCCTGAGGGTGGGGTAGTTCCTCCAACTGACATCAGCGTCTTGGTTTGAATAGAATCCCTTTGCTTGTCTTCCCTGATGGTTTGCCTAGGCCAGTGTGTGGTTGAAAGTGGGATTTGGGATCTAAAACTAAGTATGAGCGTGTGCCTCTCCATGGGTAGTGGAGATGTTTAAACTACAACCCACAACTTGGGAATTACTGTGACCCCTGAAAAATGCGTGTGCTATGTTTCCCCACGTCCAGCACACACAGGAAGAAGTGTTCTGGGGTTCTGAGTGTGGGGAGGTTCCTCCAACAGACAGCAGCACCTGGGTTGTAATAGAATCCCTTAGCTTGACTTCCCTAAGTGTTTTCCTAGGCCTAGCAGTAAGCGATGGTGGGGGATGGGCTCTAAAGCCAAGTATTAGCGAGTGCATCTCTGTGGGTAGTGGAGGGTTTTAAACTACTTCCCCAACCTTAGAACACCTGTGCCCCATAAAGATGCGTGGAATCTGTTTCCCCACCTCCAGCACACACACGGAGACGTGCTCAGGTATCCTGATTGTGGGGAGGCTCCTCCAAATGACAGCAGCGCCTGGGTTCTAAAAGAATCCCTTAGCTTGTCTTCCCTGACGGCATGCCTAGGCTGGAGAGTGGGGTAAAGTGGGGGTTGGGCTCTAAACCAAGTATAAGCGAGAGCCTATCCATGGGATGTGGGTTTTTAACCTACAACCCACAACCATGGAATAAATGTGCCCCCTGAAAGATGCTTTGACTGTTTCCCTACATCCAGCACACACACGAAGATGTGTTCTTGTATTCTGAGTGTGGGGAAGTTCCTCAAACTGACAGCAGCACCTGGATTCTATTAGTATCCCTTAGCTTCTGTTCCCTGAGTGTTCTTTAAGGCCAGGCCATGAGGGAAAGCGGGGGGTTGGGCTTGGAGGCCACGTAGCAGTGAGTGCCCCCTGATCCATTGAGGAAGTACTTAGAGGACTTCTCCCTAAAGGGAACACCTTTTCCTCCATTCATCTGGGTGCAGTGGGGTTGCACAACTCTCCCACACCTAAGAATGTGTTCTGGAATTCTGAGTGCAGGGAAGTTCCTCCAACTGACAGCAGCGCCTGGGTTCTAATTGAATCCCTTTGCTTGTCTTCCCTGATGGAAAGCCTAGGCGGGAGTGCGGGGGAAAGTGTGGTTTGGGCTCCAAAACCAAGTATTTGCGATGACCTCTCTATGGTTTGTGGAGGTTTTTAAACTACATCCCTAACCTGGGAACACCTGTGCCCCCATAAAGATCCGTGGAGTCTGTTTCCACACCTCCAGCACACACACAAACACTTGCACAGTTATCCTGGGAGTGGGCAGCCTCCTCCAACTGAGAGCAGGGCCTTGGTTCTTATAAAATCGCTTAACTTGTCTACCCTGTTTGGTTGCCTGATACGGAGTGCTGGGGAAAGGGTGGGTTGGGCTCTAAATCCAAGTATTAGCGAGTGCTTCTCCATGGGATTTGGAGGTTATTAACCAAAAGCCCACAACATGGGAATACCTGTGCTCCTTGAAAAAAGCGTGGACTCTGTATCCCCACCACCAGAACACACATGAAGAAGTTTTCTGCTATCCTGAGTGTGGGCTGGCAATTTCAGGTGACAGAAGCGGCTGGGTTCTAATAGAATCCCTTAGCTTGTAATCCCTGAGTGTTTCCCTAGGACTGACTCTGAGAGAAACCTGGGGGTTGGGCTTTGAGGCCAAATAGTAGCGAGTGTCCCCGATGGACTGAGGAAGTATTTAGATGAATTCTCCATAAAGGGAAACACCTGAGCACCCATTCATCTGCGTGGAGTGGGGCTTCAAATCTCCCCACCACACAAGGTTGGGTTCCAGTATCCTGAGGGTGGGGTAGTTCCTCCAACTGACATCAGCGTCTTGGTTTGAATAGAATCCCTTTGCTTGTCTTCCCTGATGGTTTGCCTAGGCCAGTGTGTGGTTGAAAGTGGGATTTGGGATCTAAAACTAAGTATTAGCGTGTGCCTCTCCATGGGTAGTGGAGATGTTTAAACTACAACCCACAACTTGGGAATTACTGTGACCCCTGAAAAATGCGTGTGCTATGTTTCCCCACGTCCAGCACACACAGGAAGAAGTTTTCTGGGGTTCTGAGTGTGGGGAGGTTCCTCCAACAGACAGCAGCACCTGGGTTGTAATAGAATCCCTTAGCTTGACTTCCCTAAGTGTTTCCCTAGGCCTAGCAGTAAGCGTTGGTGGGGGATGGGCTCTAAAGCCAAGTATTAGCGAGTGCATCTCTGTGGGTAGTGGAGGGTTTTAAACTACTTCCCCAACCTTGGAACACCTGTGCCCCATAAAGATACGTGGAATCTGTTTCCCCACCTCCAGCACACACACGGAGACGTGCTCAGGTATCCTGATTGTGGGGAGGCTCCTCCAAATGACAGCAGCGCCTGGGTTCTAAAAGAATCCCTTAGCTTGTCTTCCCTGATGGCATGGCTAGGCTGGAGAGTGGGGGAAAGTGGGGGTTGGGCTCTAAACCAAGTATAAGCGAGAGCCTATCCATGGGATGTGGGTTTTTAACCTACAACCCACAACCATGGAATAAATGTGCCCCCTGAAAGATGCTTTGACTGTTTCCCTACATCCAGCACACACACGAAGATGTGTTCTGGTATTCTGAGTGTGGGGAAGTTCCTCAAACTGACAGCAGCACCTGGATTCTATTAGTATCCCTTAGCTTCTGTTCCCTGAGTGTACTTTTAGGCCTGTTCATGAGGGAAAGCTGGGGGTTGGGCTTGGAGGCCACGTAGCAGTGAGTGCCCCCTGATCCATTGAGGAAGTACTTAGAGGACTTCTCCCTAAACCGAACACCTTTTCCTCCATTCATCTGGGTGCAGTGGGGCTGCACATCTCTCCCAAACCTAAGAATGTGTTCTGGAATTCTGAGTGCAGGGAAGTTCCTCCAACTGACATCAGCGCCTGGGTTCTAATTGAATCCCTTTGCTTGTCTTCCCTGATGGAAAGCCTAGGCGGGAGTGCGGGGGACAGTGTGGTTTGGGCTCCAAAACCAAGTATTTGCGATGACCTCTCTATGGTTTGTGGAGGTGTTTAAACTACATCCCTAACCTGGGAACACCTGTGCCCCCATAAAGATCCGTGGAGTCTGTTTCCAAACCTCCAGCACACACACGAACACTTGCACAGATATCCAGAGGGTGGGCAGCCTCCTCCACCTGAGAGCAGGGCCTTGGTTCTTAAAAAATCGCTTAACTTGTCTACACTGTTTGGTTGCCTCATACGGAGTGCTGGGGAAAGTGTGGGTTGGGCTCTAAATCCAAGTATTAGCGAGTGCTTCTCCATGAGATTTGGAGGTTATTAACCAAAAACCCACAACATGGGAATACCTGTGCTCCTTGAAAACAGCGTGGACTCTGTATCCCCACCACCAGAACACACATGAAGAAGATTTCTGCTATCCTCAGTGTGGGCTGGCAATTTCAGGTGACAGAAGCGGTGGGTTCTAATAGAATCCCTTAGCTTGTAATCCCTGAGTGTTTCCCTAGGACTGACTCTGAGAGAAACCTGGGGGTTGGGCTTTGAGGCCAAATAGTAGCGAGTGTCCCCGATGGACTGAGGAAGTATTTAGATGAATTCTCCATAAAGGGAAACACCTGAGCACCCATTAATCTGCGTGGAGTGGGGCTTCAAATCTCCCCACCACACAAGGTTGGGTTCCAGTATCCTGAGGGTGGGGTAGTTCCTCCAACTGACATCAGCGTCTTGGTTTGAATAGAATCCATTTGCTTGTCTTTCCTGATGGTTTGCCTAGGCCAGTGTGTGGTTGAAATTGGGATTTGGGATCTAAAATTAAGTATTAGCGTGTGCATCTCAATGGGTAGTGGAGAAGTTTAAACTACAACCCACAACTTGGGAATTACTGTGACCCCTGAAAAATGCTTGTGCTCTTTCCCCACGTCCAGCACACACAGGAAGAAGTGTTCTGGGGTTCTGAGTGTGCGGAGGTTCCTCCAAAAGACAGCAGCACATGGGTTTTAATAGAATCTTTTAGCTTGACTTCCCTAAGTGTTTTCCTAGGCCTAGCAATAAGCGATGGTGGGGGATGGGCTCTAAAGCCAAGTATTAGCGAGTGCATCTCTGTGGGTAGTGGAGGATTTTAAACTACTTCCCCAAACTTGGAACACCTGTGCCCCATAAAGATGCGTGGAATCTGTTTCCCCACCTCCAGCACACACACCGAGACGTGCTCAGGTATCCTGTTTGTAGGGAGGCTCCTCCAAATGACAGCAGCGCCTGGGTTCTAAAAGAATCCCTTAGCTTGTCTTCCCTGATGGCATGCCTAGGCTGGAGAGTGGGGAAAGTGGGGGTTTGGCTCTAAACCAAGAATTAGCGAGAGCCTATCCATGGGATGTGGGTTTTTAACCTACAACCCACAACCATGGAATAAATGTGCCCCCTGAAAGATGCTTTGACTGTTTCCCTACATCCAGCACACACACGAAGATATGTTCTGGTATTCTGAGTGTGGGGAAGTTCCTCAAATTGACAGCAGCACCTGGATTCTCTTAGTATCCCTTAGCTTCTGTTCCCTGAGTGTTCTTTTAGGCCAGGCCATGAGGGAAAGCTGGGGGTTGGGCTTGGCGGCCACGTAGCAGTGAGTGCCCCCTGATGCACTGAGGAAGTACTTAGAGGACTTCTCCCTAAACGGAACACCTTTTCCTCCATTCATCTGGGTGGAGTGGGGCTGCACATCTCTCCCACACCTAAGAATGTGTTCTGGAATTCTGAGTGCAGGGAAGTTCCTCCAACTGACAGCAGCGCCTGGGTTCTAATTGAATCCCTTTGCTTGTCTTCCCTGATGGAAAGCCTAGGCGGGAGTGCGGGGGACAGTGTGGTTTGGGCTCCGAAACCAAGTATTTGCGATGACCTCTCTATGGTTTGTGGAGGTGTTTAAACTACATCCCTAACCTGGGAACACCTGTGCCCCCATAAAGATCCGTGGAGTCTGTTTCCACACCTCCAGCACACACACGAACAATTGCACAGTTATCTTGAGAGTGGGCAGCCTCCTGCAACTGACAGCAGGGCCTTGGTTCTTATAAAATCGCTTAACTTGTCTACCTTGTTTGGTTGCTTGATACGGAGTGCTTGGGAAAGGGTGGGTTGGGCTCTAAATCCAAGTATTAGCGAGTGCTTCTCCATGGGATTTGGAGGTTATTAACAAAAAACCCACAACATGGGAATATCTGTGCTCCTTGAAAGAAGCGTGGACTCTGTATCCCCACCACCAGAACACACATGAAGAAGTTTTCTGCTATCCTGAGTGTGGGCTGGCAATTTCAGGTGACAGAAGTGGCTGGGTTCTAATAGAATCCCTTAGCTTTAATCCCTGAGTGTTTCCCTAGGACTTACTCTGAGAGAAACCTGGGGGTTGGGCTTTGAGTCTAAAGAGTAGCGAGTGTCCCCGATGGAATGAGGAAGTGTATAGATGAATTCTCCATAAAGGTAAACATCTGAGCACCCATTCATCTGCGTGGAGTGGGTCTTCAAATCTCCCCACCACACAAGGTTGTGTTCCAGTATCCTGAGGGTGGGGTAGTTCCTCCTACTGACATCAGCGTCTTGGTTTTAATTGAATCCCTTTGCTTGTCTTTCCTGATGGTTTGCCTAGGCCATTGTGTGGTTGAAAGTGGGATTTGGGATCTAAAACTAAGTATTAGCCTGTGCCTTTCCATGGGTAGTGGAGAAGTTTAAACTACAACCCACAACTTGGGAATTACTGTGACCCCTGAAAAATGCGTGTGCTCTTTCCCCACGTCCAGCACACACAGGAAGAAGTGTTCTGGGGTTCTGAGTGTGCGGAGTTTCCTCCAAAAGACAGCAGCACCTGTGTTTTAATAGAATCCTTTAGCTTGACTTCCCTAAGTGTTTTCCTAGGCCTAGCAGTAAGCGATGGTGGGGGATGGGCTCTAAAGCCAAGTATTAGCGAGTGCATCTCTGTGGGTAGTGGAGGATTTTAAACTACTTCCCCAAACTTGGAACACCTGTGCCCCATAAAGATGCGTGGAATCTGTTTCCCCACCTCCTGCACACACACGGAATCGTGCTCAGGTATCCTGTTTGTGGGGAGGCTCCTCCAAATGACAGCAGCGCCTGGGTTCTAAAAGAATCCCTTAGCTTGTCTTCCCTGATGGCATGCCTAGGCTGGAGAGTGGGGAAAGTGGGGGTTGGGCTCTAAACCAAGTATTAGCGAGAGCCTATCCATGGGATGTGGGTTTTTAACCTACAACCCACAACCATGGAATAAATCTGCCCCCTGAAAGATGCTTTGACTGTTTCCCTACATCCAGCACACACACGAAGATGTGTTCTGGTATTCTGAGTGTGGGGAAGTTCCTCAAACTGACAGCAGCACCTGGATTCTCTTAGTATCCCTTAGCTTCTGTTCCCTGAGTGTTCCTTTAGGCCAGGCCATGAGGGAAAGCTGGGGGTTGGGCTTGGAGGCCACGTAGCAGTGAGTGCCCCCTGATACATTGAGGAAGTACTTAGAGGACTTCTCCCTAAACGGAACACCTTTTCCTCCATTCATCTGGGTGCAGTGGGGCTGCACATCTCTCCCACACCTAAGAATGTGTTCTGGAATTCTGAGTGCAGGGAAGTTCCTCCAACTGACAGCAGCGCCTGGGTTCTAATTGAATCCCTTTGCTTGTCTTCCCTGATGGAAAGCCTAGGCGGGAGTGCGGGGAAAGTGTGGTTTGGGCTCCAAAACCAAGTATTTGCGATGACCTCTCTATGGTTTATGGAGGTGTTTAAACTACATCCCTAACCTGGGAACACCTGTGCCCCCATAAAGATCCGTGGAGTCTGTTTCCACACCTCCAGCACACACACGAACACTTGCACAGTTATCCTGAGAGTGGGCAGCCTCCTCCAACTGAGAGCAGGGCCTTGCTTCTTATAAAATCGCTTAACTTGTCTACCCTGTTTGGTTGCCTGATACGGAGTGCTGGGGAAAGGGTGGGTTGGGCTCTAAATCCAAGTATTAGCGAGTGCTTCTCCATGGGATTTGGAGGTTATTAACCAAAAGCCCACAACATGGGAATACCTGTGCTCCTTGAAAAAAGCGTGGACTCTGTATCCCCACCACCAGAACACACATGAAGAAGTTTTCTGCTATCCTGAGTGTGGGCTGGCAATTTCAGGTGACAGAAGCGGCTGGGTTCTAATAGGATCCCTTAGCTTCTAATCCCTGAGTGTTTCCCTAGGACTGAATCTGAGAGAAACCTGGGGGTTGGGCTTTGAGTCGAAATAGTAGCGAGTGTCCCAGATGGACTGAGGAAGTATTTAGATGAATTCTCCATAAAGGGAAACACCTGAGCACCCATTCATCTGCGTGGAGTGGGGCTTCAAATCTCCCCACCACACAAGGTTGGGTTCTAGTATCCTGAGGGTGGGGTAGTTCCTCCAACTGACATCAGCGTCTTGGTTTGAATAGAATCAATTTGCTTGTCTTCCCTGATGGTTTGCCTAGGCCAGTGTGTGGTTGAAAGTGGGATTTGGGTTCTAAAATTAAGTATTAGCGTGTGCCTCTCCATGGGTAGTGGAGATGTTTAAACTACAACCCACAACTTGGGTATTACTGTGACCCCTGAAAAATGCGTGTGCTATGTTTCCCCACGTCCAGCACACACAGGAAGAAGTGTTCTGGGGTTCTGAGTGTGGGGAGGTTCCTCCAACAGACAGCAGCACCTGGGTTGTAATAGAATCCCTTAGCTTGACTTCCCTAAGTGTTTACCTAGGCCTAGCAGTAAGCGATGGTGGGGGATGGGCTCTAAAGCCAAGTATTAGCGAGTGCATCTCTGTGGGTAGTGGAGGGTTTTAAACTACTTCCCCAACCTTGGAACACCTGTGCCCCATAAAGATGCGTGGAATCTGTTTCCCCACCTCCAGCACACACACGGAGACGTGCTCAGGTATCCTGATTGTGGGGAGGTTCCTCCAAATGACATCAGCGCCTGGGTTCTAAAAGAATCCCTTAGCTTGTCTTCCCTGATGGCATGGCTAGGCTGGAGAGTGGGGGAAAGTGGGGGTTGGGCTCTAAACCAAGAATAAGCGAGAGCCTATCCATGGGATGTGGGTTTTTAACCTACAACCCACAACCATGGAATAAATGTGCCCCCTGAAAGATGCTTTGACTGTTTCCCTACATCCAGCACACACACGAAGATGTGTTCTTGTATTCTGAGTGTGGGGATGTTCCTCAAACTGACAGCAGCACCTGGATTCTCTTAGTATCCCTTAGCTTCTGTTCCCTGATTGTTCTTTTAGGCCAGGCCATGAGGGAAAGCTGGGGGTTGGGCTTGGCGGCCACGTAGCAGTGAGTGCCGCCTGATGCACTGAGGAAGTACTTAGAGGACTTCTCCCTAAAGGGAACACCTTTTCCTGCATTCATCTGGGTGCAGTGGGGCTGCACATCTCTCCCACACCTAAGAATGTGTTCTGGAATTCTGAGTGCAGGGAAGTTCCTCCAACTGACAGCAGCGCCTGGGTTCTAATTGAATCCCTTTGCTTGTCTTCCCTGATGGAAAGCCTAGGCGGGAGTGCGGGGGACAGTGTGATTTGGGCTCCAAACCAAGTATTTGCGATGACCTCTCTATGGTTTGTGGAGGTGTTTAAACTACATCCCTAAACTGGGAACACCTGTGCCCACATAAAGATCCGTGGAGTCTGTTTCCACACCTCCAGCACACACACGAACACTTGCACAGTTATCTTGAGAGTGGGCAGCCTCCTCCAACTGAGAGCAGGGCCTTGGTTCTTATAAAATCGCTTAACTTGTCTACCCTGTTTGGTTGCCTGATACGGAGTGCTGGGGAAAGGGTGGGTTGGGCTCTAAATCCAAGTATTAGCGAGTGATTCTCCATGGGATTTGGAGGTTATTAACCAAAAACCCACAACATGGGAATAACTGTGCTCCTTGAAAGAAGCGTGGACTCTGTATCCCCACCACCAGAACACACATGAAGAAGTTTTCTGCTATCCTGAGTGTGGGCTGGCAATTTCAGGTGACAGAAGCGGCTGGGTTCTAATAGAATCCCTTAGCTTGTAATCCCTGAGTGTTTCCCTAGGACTGACTCTGAGAGAAACCTGGGGGTTGGGCTTTGAGGCCAAATAGTAGCGAGTGTCCCCGATGGACTGAGGAAGTATTTAGATGAATTCTCCATAAAGGGAAACACCTGAGCACCCATTCATCTGCGTGGAGTGGGGCTTCAAATCTCCCCACCACACAAGCTTGGGTTCCAGTATCCTGAGGGTGGGGTAGTTCCTCCAACTGACATCAGCGTCTTGGTTTTAATAGAATCCATTTGCTTGTCTTCCCTGATGTTTGCCTAGGCCAGTGTGTGGTTGAAAGTGGGATTTGGGATCTAAAATTAAGTATTAGCGTGTGCCTCTCCATGGGTAGTGGAGATGTTTAAACTACAACCCACAACTTGGGTATTACTGTGACCCCTGAAAAATGCGTGTGCTATGTTTCCCCACGTCCAGCACACACAGGAAGAAGTGTTCTGGGGTTGTGAGTGTGGGGAGGTTCCTCCAACAGACAGCAGCACCTGGGTTGTAATAGAATCCCTTCGCTTGACTTCCCTAAGTGTTTTCCTAGGCCTAGCAGTAAGCGATGGTGGGGGATGGGCTCTAAAGCCAAGTATTAGCGAGTGCATCTCTGTGGGTAGTGGAGGGTTTTAAACTACTTCCCCAACCTTGGAACACCTGTGCCCCATAAAGATGCGTGGAATCTGTTTCCCCACCTCCAGCACACACACGGAGACGTGCTCAGGTATCCTGATTGTGGGGAGGCTCCTCCAAATGACATCAGCGCCTGGGTTCTAAAAGAATCCCTTAGCTTGTCTTCCCTGATGGCATGGCTAGGCTGGAGAGTGGGGAAAAGTGGGGGTTGGGCTCTAAACCAAGAATAAGCGAGAGCCTATCCATGGGATGTGGGTTTTTAACCTACAACCCACAACCATGGAATAAATGTGCCCCCTGAAAGATGCTTTGACTGTTTCCCTACATCCAGCACACACACGAAGATGTGTTCTTGTATTCTGAGTGTGGGGATGTTCCTCAAACTGACAGCAGCACCTGGATTCTCTTAGTATCCCTTAGCTTCTGTTCCCTGAGTGTTCTTTTAGGCCAGGCCATGAGGGAAAGCTGGGGGTTGGGCTTGAAGGCCACATACCAGTGAGTGCCCCCTGATGCACTGAGGAAGTACTTAGAGGACTTCTCCCTAAACGGAACACCTTTTCCTCCATTCATCTGGGTGCAGTGGGGCTGCACAACTCTCCCACACCTAAGAATGTGTTCTGGAATTCTGAGTGCAGGGAAGTTCCTCCAACTGACAGCAGCGCCTGGGTTCTAATTGAATCCCTTTGCTTGTCTTCCCTGATGGAAAGCCTAGGCGGGAGTGCGGGGGACAGTGTGGTTTGGGCTCCAAACCAAGTATTTGCGATGACCTCTCTATGGTTTGTGGAGGTGTTTAAACTACATCCCTAAACTGGGAACACCTGTGTCCCCATAAAGATCCGTGGAGTCTGTTTCCACACCTCCAGCACACACACGAACCCTTGCACAGTTATCTTGAGAGTGGGCAGCCTCCTCCAACTGAGAGCAGGGCCTTGGTTCTTATAAAATCGCTTAACTTGTCTACCCTGTTTGGTTGCCTGATACGGAGTGCTGGGGAAAGGGTGGGTTGGGCTCTAAATCCAAGTATTAGCGAGTGCTTCTCCATGGGATTTGGAGGTTATTAACCAAAAACCCACAACATGGGAATAACTGTGCTCCTTGAAAGAAGCGTGGACTCTGTATCCCCACCACCAGAACACACATGAAGAAGTTTTCTGCTATCCTGAGTGTGGGCTGGCAATTTCAGGTGACAGAAGCGGCTGGGTTCTAATAGAATCCCTTAGCTTGTAATCCCTGAGTGTTTCCCTAGGACTGACTCTGAGAGAAACCTGGGGGTTGGGCTTTGAGGCCAAATAGTAGCGAGTGTCCCCGATGGACTGAGGAAGTATTTAGATGAATTCTCCATAAAGGGAAACACCTGAGCACCCATTCATCTGCGTGGAGTGGGGCTTCAAATCTCCCCACCACACAAGGTTGGGTTCCAGTATCCTGAGGGTGGGGTAGTTCCTCCAACTGACATCAGCGTCTTGGTTTTAATAGAATCCATTTGCTTGTCTTCCCTGATGGTTTGCCTAGGCCAGTGTGTGGTTGAAAGTGTGATTTGGGATCTAAAATTAAGTATTAGCGTGTGCCTCTCCATGGGTAGTGGAGATGTTTAAACTACAACCCACAACTTGGGTATTACTGTGACCCCTGAAAAATGCGTGTGCTATGTTTCCCCACGTCCAGCACACACAGGAAGAAGTGTTCTGGGGTTCTGAGTGTGGGGAGGTTCCTCCAACAGACAGCAGCAGCTGGGTTGTAATAGAATCCCTTAGCTTGACTTCCCTAAGTGTTTAACTAGGCCTAGCAGTAAGCGATGGTGGGGGATGGGCTCTAAAGCCAAGTATTAGCGAGTGCATCTCTGTGGGTAGTGGAGGGTTTTAAACTACTTCCCCAACCTTGGAACACCTGTGCCCCATAAAGATGCGTGGAATCTGTTTCCCCACCTCCAGCACACACACGGAGACGTGCTCAGGTATCCTGATTGTGGGGAGGCTCCTCCAAATGACATCAGCGCCTGGCTTCTAAAAGAATCCCTTAGCTTGTCTTCCCTGATGGCATGGCTAGGCTGGAGAGTGGGGGAAAGTGGGGGTTGGGCTCTAAACCAAGTATAAGCGAGAGCCTATCCATGGGATGTGGGTTTTTAACCTACAACCCACAACCATGGAATAAATGTGCCCCCTGAAAGATGCTTTGACTGTTTCCCTACATCCAGCACACACACGAAGATGTGTTCTTGTATTCTGAGTGTGGGGATGTTCTCAAACTGACAGCAGCACCTGGATTGTATTAGTATCCCTTAGCTTATGTTCCCTGAGTGTTCTTTTAGGCCAGACCATGAGGGAAAGCTGGGGGTTGGGCTTGGAGGCCACGTAGCAGTGAGTGCCCCCTGATCCATTGAGGAAGTACTTAGAGGACTTCTCCCTAAAGGGAACACCTTTTCCTGCATTCATCTGGGTGCAGTGGGGCTGCACATCTCTCCCACACCTAAGAATGTGTTCTGGAATTCTGAGTGCAGGGAAGTTCCTCCAACTGACAGCAGTGCCTGGGTTCTAATTGAATCCCTTTGCTTGTCTTCCCTGATGGAAAGCCTAGGCGGGAGTGCGGGGGAAAGTGTGGTTTGGGCTCCAAAACCAAGTATTTGCGATGACCTCTCTATGGTTTGTGGAGGTGTTTAAACTACATCCCTAACCTGGGAACACCTGTGCCCCCATAAAGATCCGTGGAGTCTGTTTCCACACCTCCAGCACACACACGAACACTTGCACAGTTATCCTGAGAGTGGGCAGCCTCCTCCAACTGAGAGCAGGGCCTTGGTTCTTATAAAATCGCTTAACTTGTCTACCCTGTTTGGTTGCCTGATACGGAGTGCTGGGGAAAGGGTGGGTTGGGCTCTAAATCCAAGTATTAGCGAGTGCTCCTCCATGGGATTTGAAGGTTATTAACCAAAAACCCACAACATGGGAATAACTGTGCTCTTGAAAGAAGCGTGGACTCTGTATCCCCACCACCAGAACACACATGAAGAAGTTTTCTGCTATCCTGATTGTGGGCTGGCAATTTCAGGTGACAGAAGCGGCTGGGTTCTAATAGAATCCCTTAGCTTGTAATCCCTGAGTGTTTCCCTAGGACTTACTCTGAGAGAAACCTGGGGGTTGGGCTTTGAGGCTAAAGAGTAGCGAGTGTCCCCGATGGACTGAGGAAGTGTATAGAAGAATTCTCCATAAAGGTAAACATCTGAGCACATATTCATCTGCGTGGAGTGGGTCTTCAAATCTCCCCACCACACAAGGTTGGGTTCCAGTATCCTGAGGGTGGGGTAGTTCCTCCTACTGACATCAGCGTCTTGGATTTAATTGAATCCATTTGCTTGTCTTTCCTGATGGTTTGCCTAGGCCAGTGTGTGGTTGAAAGTGGGATTTGGGATCTAAAACTAAGTATTAGCCTGTGCCTCTCCATGGGTAGTGGAGAAGTTTAAACTACAACCCACAACTTGGGAATTACTGTGACCCCTGAAAAATGCGTGTGCTCTTTCCCCACGTCCAGCACACACAGGAAGAAGTGTTCTGGGGTTCTGAGTGTGCGGAGGTTCCTCCAAAAGACAGCAGCACCTGGGTTTTAATAGAATCCTTTAGCTTGACTTCCCTAAGTGGTTTCCTAGGCCTAGCAGTAAGCGATGGTGGGGGATGGGCTCTAAAGCCAAGTATTAGCGAGTGCATCTCTGTGGGTAGTGGAGGATTTTAAACTACTTCCCCAAACTTGGAACACCTGTGCCCCATAAAGATGCGTGGAATCTGTTTCCCCACCTCCAGCACACACACGGAATCGTGCTCAGGTATCCTGTTTGTGGGGAGGCTCCTCCAAATGACAGCAGCGCCTGGGTTCTAAAAGAATCCCTTAGCTTGTCTTCCCTGATGGCATGCCTAGGCTGGAGAGTGGGGAAAGTGGGGGTTGGGCTCTAAACCAAGTATTAGCGAGAGCCTATCCATGGGATGTGGGTTTTTAACCTACAACCCACAACCATGGAATAAATGTGCCCCCTGAAAGATGCTTTGACTGTTTCCCTACATCCAGCACACACACGAAGATGTGTTCTGGTATTCTGAGTGTGGGGAAGTTACTCAAACTGACAGCAGCACCTGGATTCTCTTAGTATCCCTTAGCTTCTGTTCCCTGAGTGTTCCTTTAGGCCAGGCCATGAGGGAAAGCTGGGGGTTGGGCTTGGAGGCCACGTAGCAGTGAGTGCCCCCTGATCCATTGAGGAAGTACTTAGAGGACTTCTCCCTAAACGGAACACCTTTTCCTCCATTCATCTGGGTGCAGTGGGGCTGCACATCTCTCCCACACCTAAGAATGTGTTCTGGAATTCTGAGTGCAGGGAAGTTCCTCCAACTGACAGCAGCGCCTGGGTTCTAATTGAATCCCTTTGCTTGTCTTCCCTGATGGAAAGCCTAGGCGGGAGTGCGGGGGAAAGTGTGGTTTGGGCTCCAAAACCAAGTATTTGCGATGACCTCTCTATGGTTTATGGAGGTGTTTAAATTACATCCCTAACCTGGGAACACCTGTGCCCCCATAAAGATCCGTGGAGTCTGTTTCCACACCTCCAGCACACACACGAACACTTGCACAGTTATCCTGAGAGTGGGCAGCCTCCTCCAACTGAGAGCAGGGCCTTGGTTCTTATAAAATCGCTTAACTTGTCTACCCTGTTTGGTTGCCTGATACGGAGTGCTGGGGAAAGGGTGGGTTGGGCTCTAAATCCAAGTATTAGCGAGTGCTTCTCCATGGGATTTGGAGGTTATTAACCAAAAGCCCACAACATTGGAATACCTGTGCTCCTTGAAAAAAGCGTGGACTCTGTATCCCCACCACCAGAACACACATGAAGAAGTTTTCTGCTATCCTGAGTGTGGGCTGGCAATTTCAGGTGACAGAAGCGGCTGGGTTCTAATAGGATCCCTTAGCTTCTAATCCCTGAGTGTTTCCCTAGGACTGAATCTGAGAGAAACCTGGGGGTTGGGCTTTGAGGCCAAATAGTAGCGAGTGTCCCCGATGGACTGAGGAAGTATTTAGATGAATTCTCCATAAAGGGAAACACCTGAGCACCCATTCATCTGCGTGGAGTGGGGCTTCAAATCTCCCCACCACACAAGCTTGGGTTCCAGTATCCTGAGGGTGGGGTAGTTCCTCCAACTGACATCAGCGTCTTGGTTTGAATAGAATCCCTTTGCTTGTCTTCCCTGATGGTTTGCCTAGGCCAGTGTGTGGTTGAAAGTGGGATTTGGGATCTAAAATTAAGTATTAGCGTGTGCCTTTCCATGGGTAGTGGAGATGTTTAAACTACAACCCACAATTTGGGTATTACTGTGACCCCTGAAAAATGCGTGTGCTATGTTTCCCCACGTCCAGCACACACAGGAAGAAGTGTTCTGGGGTTCTGAGTGTGGGGAGGTTCCTCCAACAGACAGCAGCACCTGGGTTGTAATAGAATCCCTTAGCTTGACTTCCCTAAGTGTTTACCTAGGCCTAGCAGTAAGCGATGGTGGGGGATGGGCTCTAAAGCCAAGTATTAGCGAGTGCATCTCTGTGGGTAGTGGAGGGTTTTAAACTACTTCCCCAACCTTGGAACACCTGTGCCCCATAAAGATGCGTGGAATCTGTTTCCCCACCTCCAGCACACACACGGAGACGTGCTCAGGTATCCTGATTGTGGGGAGGCTCCTCCAAATGACAGCAGCGCCTGGGTTCTAAAAGAATCCCTTAGCTTGTCTTCCCTGATGGCATGGCTAGGCTGGAGAGTGGGGGAAAGTGGGGGTTGGGCTCTAAACCAAGTATAAGCGAGAGCCTATCCATGGGATGTGGGTTTTTAACCTACAACCCACAACCATGGAATAAATGTGCCCCCTGAAAGATGCTTTGACTGTTTCCCTACATCCAGCAAACACACGAAGATATGTTCTTGTATTCTGAGTGTGGGGATGTTCCTCAAACTGACAGCAGCACCTGGATTCTTTTAGTATCCCTTAGCTTCTGTTCCCTGAGTGTTCTTTTAGGCCAGGCCATGAGGGAAAGCTGGGGGTTGGGCTTGGCGGCCACGTAGCAGTGAGTGCCCCCTGATGCACTGAGGAAGTAGTTAGAGGACTTCTCCCTAAACGGAACACCTTTTCCTCCATTCATCTGGGTGCAGTGGGGCTGCACATCTCTCCCACACATAAGAATGTGTTCTGGAATTCTGAGTGCAGGGAAGTTCCTCCAACTGACAGCAGCGCCTGGGTTCTAATTGAATCCCTTTGCTTGTCTTCCCTGATGGAAAGCCTAGGCGGGAGTGCGGGGGACAGTGTGGTTTGGGCTCCAAACCAAGTATTTGCGATGACCTCTCTATGGTTTGTGGAGGTGTTTAAACTACATCCCTAACCTGGGAACACCTGTGCCCCCATAAAGATCCGTGGAGTCTGTTTCCACGCCTCCAGCACACACACGAACACTTGCACAGTTATCTTGAGAGTGGGCAGCCTCCTCCAACTGAGAGCAGGGCCTTGGTTCTTATAAAATCGCTTAACTTGTCTACCATATTTGGTTGCCTGATACGGAGTGCTGGGGAAAGGGTGGGTTGGGCTCTAAATCCAAGTATTAGCGAGTGCTTCTCCATGGGATTTGGAGGTTATTAACCAAAAACCCACAACATGGGAATAACTGTGCTCCTTGAAAGAAGCGTGGACTCTGTATCCCCACCACCAGAACACACATGAAGAAGTTTTCTGCTATCCTGAGTGTGGGCTGGCAATTTCAGGTGACAGAAGCGGCTGGGTTCTAATAGAATCCCTTAGCTTGTAATCCCTGAGTGTTTCCCTAGGACTGACTCTGAGAGAAACCTGGGGGTTGGGCTTTGAGGCCAAATAGTAGCGAGTGTCCCCGATGGACTGAGGAAGTATTTAGATGAATTCTCCATAAAGGGAAACACCTGAGCACCCATTCATCTGCGTGGAGTGGGGCTTCAAATCTCCCCACCACACAAGCTTGGGTTCCAGTATCCTGAGGGTGGGGTAGTTCCTCCAACTGACATCAGCGTCTTGGTTTGAATAGAATCCATTTGCTTGTCTTCCCTGATGGTTTGCCTACGCCAGTGTGTGGTTGAAAGTGGGATTTGGGATCTAAAATTAAGTATTAGCGTGTGCCTCTCCATGGGTAGTGGAGATGTTTAAACTACAACCCACAACTTGGGTATTACTGTGACCCCTGAAAAATGCGTGTGCTATGTTTCCCCACGTCCAGCACACACAGGAAGAAGTTTTCTGGGGTTCTGAGTGTGGGGAGGTTCCTCCAACAGACAGCAGCACCTGGGTTGTAATAGAATCCCTTAGCTTGACTTCCCTAAGTGTTTACCTAGGCCTAGCAGTAAGCGATGGTGGGGGATGGGCTCTAAAGCCAAGTATTAGCGAGTGCATCTCTGTGGGTAGTGGAGGGTTTTAAACTACTTCCCCAACCTTGGAACACCTGTGCCCCATAAAGATGCGTGGAATCTGTTTCCCCACCTCCAGCACACACACGGAGACGTGCTCAGGTATCCTGATTGTGGGGAGGCTCCTCCAAATGACAGCAGCGCCTGGGTTCTAAAAGAATCCCTTAGCTTGTCTTCCCTGATGGCATGGCTAGGCTGGAGAGTGGGGGAAAGTGGGGGTTGGGCTCTAAACCAAGTATAAGCGAGAGCCTATCCATGGGATGTGGGTTTTTAACCTACAACCCACAACCATGGAATAAATGTGCCCCCTGAAAGATGCTTTGACTGTTTCCCTACATCCAGCACACACACGAAGATGTGTTCTTGTATTCTGAGTGTGGGGATGTTCCTCAAACTGACAGCAGCACCTGGATTCTATTAGTATCCCTTAGCTTATGTTCCCTGAGTGTTCTTTTAGGCCAGGCCATGAGGGAAAGCTGGGGGTTGGGCTTGGAGGCCACGTAGCAGTGAGTGCCCCCTGATCCATTGAGGAAGTACTTAGAGGACTTCTCCCTAAAGGGAACACCTTTTCCTGCATTCATCTGGGTGCAGTGGGGCTGCACATCTCTCCCACACCTAAGAATGTGTTCTGGAATTCTGAGTGCAGGGAAGTTCCTCCAACTGACAGCAGTGCCTGGGTTCTAATTGAATCCCTTTGCTTGTCTTCCCTGATGGAAAGCCTAGGCGGGAGTGCGGGGGAAAGTGTGGTTTGGGCTCCAAAACCAAGTATTTGCGATGACCTCTCTATGGTTTGTGGAGGTTTTTAAACTACATCCCTAACCTGGGAACACCTGTGCCCCCATAAAGATCCGTGGAGTCTGTTTCCACACCTCCAGCACACACACGAACACTTGCACAGTTATCCTGAGAGTGGGCAGCCTCCTCCAACTGAGAGCAGGGCCTTGGTTCTTATAAAATCGCTTAACTTGTCTACCCTGTTTGGTTGCCTGATACGGAGTGCTGGGGAAAGGGTGGGTTGGGCTCTAAATCCAAGTATTAGCGAGTGCTTCTCCATGGGATTTGGAGGTTATTAACCAAAAGCCCACAACATGGGAATACCTGTGCTCCTTGAAAAAAGCGTGGACTCTGTATCCCCACCACCAGAACACACATGAAGAAGTTTTCTGCTATCCTGAGTGTGGGCTGGCAATTTCAGGTGACAGAAGCGGCTGGGTTCTAATAGAATCCCTTAGCTTGTAATCCCTGAGTGTTTCCCTAGGACTGACTCTGAGAGAAACCTGGGGGTTGGGCTTTGAGGCCAAATAGTAGCGAGTGTCCCCGATGGACTGAGGAAGTATTTAGATGAATTCTCCATAAAGGGAAACACCTGAGCACCCATTCATCTGCGTGGAGTGGGGCTTCAAATCTCCCCACCACACAAGCTTGGGTTCCAGTATCCTGAGGGTGGGGTAGTTCCTCCAACTGACATCAGCGTCTTGGTTTGAATAGAATCCCTTTGCTTGTCTTCCCTGATGGTTTGCCTAGGCCAGTGTGTGGTTGAAAGTGGGATTTGGGATCTAAAACTAAGTATTAGCGTGTGCCTCTCCATGGGTAGTGGAGATGTTTAAACTACAACCCACAACTTGGGAATTACTGTGACCCCTGAAAAATGCGTGTGCTATGTTTCCCCACGTCCAGCACACACAGGAAGAAGTGTTCTGGGGTTGTGAGTGTGGGGAGGTTCCTCCAAAAGACAGCAGCACCTGGGTTGTAATAGAATCCCTTCGGTTGACTTCCCTAAGTGTTTTCCTAGGCCTAGCAGTAAGCGATGGTGGGGGATGGGCTCTAAAGCCAAGTATTAGCGAGTGCATCTCTGTGGGTAGTGGAGGGTTTTAAACTACTTCCCCAACCTTGGAACACCTGTGCCCCATAAAGATGCGTGGAATCTGTTTCCCCACCTCCAGCACACACACGGAGACGTGCTCAGGTATCCTGATTTTGGGGAGGCTCCTCCAAATGACAGCAGCGCCTGGGTTCTAAAAGAATCCCTTAGCTTGTCTTCCCTGATGGCATGCCTAGGCTGGAGAGTGGGGGAAAGTGGGGGTTGGGCTCTAAACCAAGTATAAGCGAGAGCCTATCCATGGGATGTGGGTTTTTAACCTACAACCCACAACCATGGAATAAATGTGCCCCCTGAAAGATGCTTTGACTGTTTCCCTACATCCAGCACACACACGAAGAAGTGTTCTGGTATTCTGAGTGTGGGGAAGTTCCTCAAACTGACAGCAGCACCTGGATTCTATTAGTATCCCTTTGCTTCTGTTCCCTGAGTGTTCTCTTAGACCAGGCCATGAGGGAAAGCTGGGGGTTGGGCTTGGAGGCCACGTAGCAGTGAGTGCCCCCTGATCCATTGAGGAAGTACTTAGAGGACTTCTCCCTAAAGGGAACACCTTTTCCTGCATTCATCTGGGTGCAGTGGGGCTGCACATCTCTCCCACACCTAAGAATGTGTTCTGGAATTCTGAGTGCAGGGAAGTTCCTCCAACTGACAGCAGTGCCTGGGTTCTAATTGAATCCCTTTGCTTGTCTTCCCTGATGGAAAGCCTAGGCGGGAGTGCGGGGGAAAGTGTGGTTTGGGCTCCAAAACCAAGTATTTGCGATGACCTCTCTATGGTTTGTGGAGGTGTTTAAACTACATCCCTAACCTGGGAACACCTGTGCCCCCATAAAGATCCGTGGAGTCTGTTTCCACACCTCCAGCACACACACGAACACTTGCACAGTTATCCTGAGAGTGGGCAGCCTCCTCCAACTGAGAGCAGGGCCTTGCTTCTTATAAAATCGCTTAACTTGTCTACCCTGTTTGGTTGCCTGATACGGAGTGCTGGGGAAAGGGTGGGTTGGGCTCTAAATCCAAGTATTAGCGAGTGCTTCTCCATGGGATTTGGAGGTTATTAACCAAAAGCCCACAACATGGGAATACCTGTGCTCCTTGAAAAAAGCGTGGACTCTGTATCCCCACCACCAGAACACACATGAAGAAGTTTTCTGCTATCCTGAGTGTGGGCTGGCAATTTCAGGTGACAGAAGCGGCTGGGTTCTAATAGAATCCCTTAGCTTGTAATCCCTGAGTGTTTCCCTAGGACTGACTCTGAGAGAAACCTGGGGGTTGGGCTTTGAGGCCAAATAGTAGCGAGTGTCCCCGATGGACTGAGGAAGTATTTAGATGAATTCTCCATAAAGGGAAACACCTGAGCACCCATTCATCTGCGTGGAGTGGGGCTTCAAATCTCCCCACCACACAAGCTTGGGTTCCAGTATCCTGAGGGTGGGGTAGTTCCTCCAACTGACATCAGCGTCTTGGTTTGAATAGAATCCCTTTGCTTGTCTTCCCTGATGGTTTGCCTAGGCCAGTGTGTGGTTGAAAGTGGGATTTGGGATCTAAAACTAAGTATTAGCGTGTGCCTCTCCATGGGTAGTGGAGATGTTTAAACTACAACCCACAACTTGGGAATTACTGTGACCCCTGAAAAATGCGTGTGCTATGTTTCCCCACGTCCAGCACACACAGGAAGAAGTGTTCTGGGGTTCTGAGTGTGGGGAGGTTCCTCCAACAGACAGCAGCACCTGGGTTGTAATAGAATCCCTTCGGTTGACTTCCCTAAGTGTTTTCCTAGGCCTAGCAGTAAGCGATGGTGGGGGATGGGCTCTAAAGCCAAGTATTAGCGAGTGCATCTCTGTGGGTAGTGGAGGGTTTTAAACTACTTCCCCAACCTTGGAACACCTGTGCCCCATAAAGATGCGTGGAATCTGTTTCCCCACCTCCAGCACACACACGGAGACGTGCTCAGGTATCCTGATTGTGGGGAGGCTCCTCCAAATGACAGCAGCGCCTGGGTTCTAAAAGAATCCCTTAGCTTGTCTTCCCTGATGGCATGCCTAGGCTGGAGAGTGGGGGAAAGTGGGGGTTGGGCTCTAAACCAAGTATAAGCGAGAGCCTATCCATGGGATGTGGGTTTTTAACCTACAACCCACAACCATGGAATAAATGTGCCCCCTGAAAGATGCTTTGACTGTTTCCCTACATCCAGCACACACACGAAGAAGTGTTCTGGTATTCTGAGTGTGGGGAAGTTCCTCAAACTGACAGCAGCACCTGGATTCTATTAGTATCCCTTAGCTTCTGTTCCCTGAGTGTTCTTTTAGGCCAGGCCATGAGGGAAAGCTGGGGGTTGGGCTTGGAGGCCACGTAGCAGTGAGTGCCCCCTGATCCATTGAGGAAGTACTTAGAGGACTTCTCCCTAAAGGGAACACCTTTTCCTGCATTCATCTGGGTGCAGTGGGGCTGCACATCTCTCCCACACCTAAGAATGTGTTCTGGAATTCTGAGTGCAGGGAAGTTCCTCCAACTGACAGCAGCGCCTGGGTTCTAATTGAATCCCTTTGCTTGTCTTCCCTGATGGAAAGCCTAGGCGGGAGTGCGGGGGAAAGTGTGGTTTGGGCTCCAAAACCAAGTATTTGCGATGACCTCTCTATGGTTTGTGGAGGTGTTTAAACTACATCCCTAACCTGGGAACACCTGTGCCCCCATAAAGATCCGTGGAGTCTGTTTCCACACCTCCAGCACACACACGAACACTTGCACAGTTATCCTGAGAGTGGGCAGCCTCCTCCAACTGAGAGCAGGGCCTTGGTTCTTATAAAATCGCTTAACTTGTCTACCCTGTTTGGTTGCCTGATACGGAGTGCTGGGGAAAGGGTGGGTTGGGCTCTAAATCCAAGTATTAGCGAGTGCTTCTCCATGGGATTTGGAGGTTATTAACCAAAAGCCCACAACATGGGAATACCTGTGCTCCTTGAAAAAAGCGTGGACTCTGTATCCCCACCACCAGAACACACATGAAGGAGTTTTCTGCTATCCTGAGTGTGGGCTGGCAATTTCAGGTGACAGAAGCGGCTGGGTTCTAATAGAATCCCTTAGCTTGTAATCCCTGAGTGTTTCCCTAGGACTGACTCTGAGAGAAACCTGGGGGTTGGGCTTTGAGGCCAAATAGTAGCGAGTGTCCCCGATGGACTGAGGAAGTATTTAGATGAATTCTCCATAAAGGGAAACACCTGAGCACCCATTCATCTGCGTGGAGTGGGGCTTCAAATCTCCCCACCACACAAGGTTGGGTTCCAGTATCCTGAGGGTGGGGTAGTTCCTCCAACTGACATCAGCGTCTTGGTTTGAATAGAATCCCTTTGCTTGTCTTCCCTGATGGTTTGCCTAGGCCAGTGTGTGGTTGAAAGTGGGATTTGGGATCTAAAACTAAGTATTAGCGTGTGCCTCTCCATGGGTAGTGGAGATGTTTAAACTACAACCCACAACTTGGGAATTACTGTGACCCCTGAAAAATGCGTGTGCTATGTTTCCCCACGTCCAGCACACACAGGAAGAAGTGTTCTGGGGTTCTGAGTGTGGGGAGGTTCCTCCAACAGACAGCAGCACCTGGGTTGTAATAGAATAACTTCGCTTGACTTCCCTAAGTGTTTCCTAGGCCTAGCAGTAAGCGATGGTGGGGGATGGGCTCTAAAGCCAAGTATTAGCGAGTGCATCTCTGTGGGTAGTGGAGGGTTTTAAACTACTTCCCCAACCTTGGAACACCTGTGCCCCATAAAGATGCGTGGAATCTGTTTCCCCACCTCCAGCACACACACGGAGACGTGCTCAGGTATCCTGATTTTGGGGAGGCTCCTCCAAATGACAGCAGCGCCTGGGTTCTAAAAGAATCCCTTAGCTTGTCTTCCCTGATGGCATGCCTAGGCTGGAGAGTGGGGGAAAGTGGGGGTTGGGCTCTAAACCAAGTATAAGCGAGAGCCTATCCATGGGATGTGGGTTTTTAACCTACAACCCACAACCATGGAATAAATGTGCCCCCTGAAAGATGCTTTGACTGTTTCCCTACATCCAGCACACACACGAAGAAGTGTTCTGGTATTCTGAGTGTGGGGAAGTTCCTCAAACTGACAGCAGCACCTGGATTCTATTAGTATCCCTTAGCTTCTGTTCCCTGAGTGTTCTCTTAGACCAGGCCATGAGGGAAAGCTGGGGGTTGGGCTTGGAGGCCACGTAGCAGTGAGTGCCCCCTGATCCATTGAGGAAGTACTTAGAGGACTTCTCCCTAAAGGGAACACCTTTTCCTGCATTCATCTGGGTGCAGTGGGGCTGCACATCTCTCCCACACCTAAGAATGTGTTCTGGAATTCTGAGTGCAGGGAAGTTCCTCCAACTGACAGCAGCGCCTGGGTTCTAATTGAATCCCTTTGCTTGTCTTCCCTGATGGAAAGCCTAGGCGGGAGTGCGGGGGAAAGTGTGGTTTGGGCTCCAAAACCAAGTATTTGCGATGACCTCTCTATGGTTTGTGGAGGTGTTTAAACTACATCCCTAACCTGGGAACACCTGTGCCCCCATAAAGATCCGTGGAGTCTGTTTCCACACCTCCAGCACACACACGAACACTTGCACAGTTATCCTAAGAGTGGGCAGCCTCCTCCAACTGAGAGCAGGGCCTTGGTTCTTATAAAATCGCTTAACTTGTCTACCCTGTTTGGTTGCCTGATACGGAGTGCTGGGGAAAGGGTGGGTTGGGCTCTAAATCCAAGTATTAGCGAGTGCTTCTCCATGGGATTTGGAGGTTATTAACCAAAAGCCCACAACATGGGAATACCTGTGCTCCTTGAAAAAAGCGTGGACTCTGTATCCCCACCACCAGAACACACATGAAGAAGTTTTCTGCTATCCTGAGTGTGGGCTGGCAATTTCAGGTGACAGAAGCGGCTGGGTTCTAATAGAATCCCTTAGCTTGTAATCCCTGAGTGTTTCCCTAGGACTGACTCTGAGAGAAACCTGGGGGTTGGTCTTTGAGGCCAAATAGTAGCGAGTGTCCCCGATGGACTGAGGAAGTATTTAGATGAATTCTCCATAAAGGGAAACACCTGAGCACCCATTCATCTGCGTGGAGTGGGGCTTCAAATCTCCCCACCACACAAGGTTGTGTTCCAGTATCCTGAGGGTGGGGTAGTTCCTCCAACTGACATCAGCGTCTTGGTTTGAATAGAATCCCTTTGCTTGTCTTCCCTGATGGTTTGCCTAGGCCAGTGTGTGGTTGAAAGTGGGATTTGGGATCTAAAACTAAGTATTAGCGTGTGCCTCTCCATGGGTAGTGGAGATGTTTAAACTACAACCCACAACTTGGGAATTACTGTGACCCCTGAAAAATGCGTGTGCTATGTTTCCCCACGTCCAGCACACACAGGAAGAAGTGTTCTGGGGTTGTGAGTGTGGGGAGGTTCCTCCAACAGACAGCAGCACCTGGGTTGTAATAGAATCCCTTACCTTGACTTCCCTAAGTGTTTTCCTAGGCCTAGCAGTAAGCGATGGTGGGGGATGGGCTCTAAAGCCAAGTATTAGCGAGTGCATCTCTGTGGGTAGTGGAGGGTTTTAAACTACTTCCCCAACCTTGGAACACCTGTGCCCCATAAAGATGCGTGGAATCTGTTTCCACACCTCCAGCACACACACGGAGACGTGCTCAGGTATCCTGATTGTGGGGAGGCTCCTCCAAATGACAGCAGCGCCTGGGTTCTAAAAGAATCCCTTAGCTTGTCTTCCCTGATGGCATGCCTAGGCTGGAGAGTGGGGGAAAGTGGGGGTTGGGCTCTAAACCAAGTATAAGCGAGAGCCTATCCATGGGATGTGGGTTTTTAACCTACAACCCACAACCATGGAATAAATGTGCCCCCTGAAAGATGCTTTGACTGTTTCCCTACATCCAGCACACACACGAAGAAGTGTTCTGGTATTCTGAGTGTGGGGAAGTTCCTCAAACTGACAGCAGCACCTGGAATCTATTAGTATCCCTAAGCTTCTGTTCCCTGAGGGTTCTTTTAGGCCAGGCCATGAGGGAAAGCTGGGGGTTGGGCTTGGAGGCCACGTAGCAGTGAGTGCCCCCTGATCCATTGAGGAAATACTTAGAGGACTTCTCCCTAAAGGGAACACCTTTTCCTGCATTCATCTGGGTGCAGTGGGGCTGCACATCTCTCCCACACCTAAGAATGTGTTCTGGAATTCTGAGTGCAGGGAAGTTCCTCCAACTGACAGCAGCGCCTGGGTTCTAATTGAATCCTTTGCTTGTCTTCCCTGATGGAAAGCCTAGGCGGGAGTGCGGGGGAAAGTGTGGTTTGGGCTCCAAAACCAAGTATTTGCGATGACCTCTCTATGGTTTGTGGAGGTGTTTAAACTACATCCCTAACCTGGGAACACCTGTGCCCCCATAAAGATCCGTGGAGTCTGTTTCCACACCTCCAGCACACACACGAACACTTGCACAGTTATCCTAAGAGTGGGCAGCCTCCTCCAACTGAGAGCAGGGCCGTGGTTCTTATAAAATCGCTTAACTTGTCTACCCTGTTTGGTTGCCTGATACGGAGTGCTGGGGAAAGGGTGGGTTGGGCTCTAAATCCAAGTATTAGCGAGTGCTTCTCCATGGGATTTGGAGGTTATTAACCAAAAGCCCACAACATGGGAATAACTGTGCTCCTTGAAAAAAGCGTGGACTCTGTATCCCCACCACCAGAACACACATGAAGAAGTTTTCTGCTATCCTGAGTGTGGGCTGGCAATTTCAGGTGACAGAAGCGGCTGGGTTCTAATAGAATCCCTTAGCTTGTAATCCCTGAGTGTTTCCCTAGGACTGACTCTGAGAGAAACCTGGGGGTTGGGCTTTGAGGCCAAATAGTAGCGAGTGTCCCCGATGGACTGAGGAAGTATTTAGATGAATTCTCCATAAAGGGAAACACCTGAGCACCCATTCATCTGCGTGGAGTGGGGCTTCAAATCTCCCCACCACACAAGGTTGTGTTCCAGTATCCTGAGGGTGGGGTAGTTCCTCCAACTGACATCAGCGTCTTGGTTTGAATAGAATCCCTTTGCTTGTCTTCCCTGATGGTTTGCCTAGGCCAGTGTGTGGTTGAAAGTGGGATTTGGGATCTAAAACTAAGTATTAGCGTGTGCCTCTCCATGGGTAGTGGAGATGTTTAAACTACAACCCACAACTTGGGAATTACTGTGACCCCTGAAAAATGCGTGTGCTATGTTTCCCCACGTCCAGCACACACAGGAAGAAGTGTTCTGGGGTTCTGAGTGTGGGGAGGTTCCTCCAACAGACAGCAGCACCTGGGTTGTAATAGAATCCCTTAGCTTGACTTCCCTAAGTGTTTTCCTAGGCCTAGCAGTAAGCGATGGTGGGGGATGGGCTCTAAAGCCAAGTATTAGCGAGTGCATCTCTGTGGGTAGTGGAGGGTTTTAAACTACTTCCCCAACCTTGGAACACCTGTGCCCCATAAAGTTGCGTGAAATCTGTTTCCCCACCTCCAGCACACACACGGAGACGTGCTCAGGTATCCTGATTGTGGGGAGGCTCCTCCAAATGACAGCAGCGCCTGGGTTCTAAAAGAATCCCTTAGCTTGTCTTCCCTGATGGCATGCCTAGGCTGGAGAGTGGGGGAAAGTGGGGGTTGGGCTCTAAACCAAGTATAAGCGAGAGCCTATCCATGGGATGTGGGTTTTTAACCTACAACCCACAACCATGGAATAAATGTGCCCCCTGAAAGATGCTTTGACTGTTTCCCTACATCCAGCACACACACGAAGAAGTGTTCTGGTATTCTGAGTGTGGGGAAGTTCCTCAAACTGACAGCAGCACCTGGAATCTATTAGTATCCCTAAGCTTCTGTTCCCTGAGGGTTCTTTTAGGCCAGGCCATGAGGGAAAGCTGGGGGTTGGGCTTGGAGGCCACGTAGCAGTGAGTGCCCCCTGATCCATTGAGGAAATACTTAGAGGACTTCTCCCTAAAGGGAACACCTTTTCCTGCATTCATCTGGGTGCAGTGGGGCTGCACTTCTCTCCCACACCTAAGAATGTGTTCTGGAATTCTGAGTGCAGGGAAGTTCCTCTAACTGACAGCAGCGCCTGGGTTCTAATTGAATCCCTTTGCTTGTCTTCCCTGATGGAAAGCCTAGGCGGGAGTGCGGGGGACAGTGTGGTTTGGGCTCCAAAACCAAGTATTTGCGATGACCTCTCTATGGTTTGTGGAGGTGTTTAAACTACATCCCTAACCTGGGAACACCTGTGCCCCCATAAAGATCCGTGGAGTCTGTTTCCACACCTCCAGCACACACACGAACACTTGCACAGTTATCCTGAGAGTGGGCAGCCTCCTCCAACTGAGAGCAGGGCCTTGCTTCTTATAAAATCGCTTAACTTGTCTACCCTGTTTGGTTGCCTGATACGGAGTGCTGGGGAAAGGGTGGGTTGGGCTCTAAATCCAAGTCTTAGCGAGTGCTTCTCCATGGGATTTGGAGGTTATTAACCAAAAGCCCACAACATGGGAATACCTGTGCTCCTTGAAAAAAGCGTGGACTCTGTATCCCCACCACCAGAACACACATGAAGAAGTTTTCTGCTATCCTGAGTGTGGGCTGGCAATTTCAGGTGACAGAAGCGGCTGGGTTCTAATAGAATCCCTTAGCTTGTAATCCCTGAGTGTTTCCCTAGGACTGACTCTGAGAGAAACCTGGGGGTTGGGCTTTGAGGCCAAATAGTAGCGAGTGTCCCCGATGGACTGAGGAAGTATTTAGATGAATTCTCCATAAAGGGAAACACCTGAGCACCCATTCATCTGCGTGGAGTGGGGCTTCAAATCTCCCCACCACACAAGGTTGGGTTCCAGTATCCTGAGGGTGGGGTAGTTCCTCCAACTGACATCAGCGTCTTGGTTTGAATAGAATCCCTTTGCTTGTCTTCCCTGATGGTTTGCCTAGGCCAGTGTGTGGTTGAAAGTGGGATTTGGGATCTAAAACTAAGTATTAGCGTGTGCCTCTCCATGGGTAGTGGAGATGTTTAAACTACAACCCACAACTTGGGAATTACTGTGACCCCTGAAAAATGCGTGTGCTATGTTTCCCCACGTCCAGCACACACAGGAAGAAGTGTTCTGGGGTTGTGAGTGTGGGGAGGTTCCTCCAACAGACAGCAGCACCTGGGTTGTAATAGAATCCCTTCGCTTGACTTCCCTAAGTGTTTTCCTAGGCCTAGCAGTAAGCGATGGTGGGGGATGGACTCTAAAGCCAAGTATTAGCGAGTGCATATCTGTGGGTAGTGGAGGGTTTTAAACTACTTCCCCAACCTTGGAACACCTGTGCCCCATAAAGATGCGTGGAATCTGCTTCCCCACCTCCAGCACACACACGGAGACGTGCTCAGGTATCCTGATTGTGGGGAGGCTCCTCCAAATGACAGCAGGGCCGGGTTCTAAAATAATCCCTTAGCTTGTCTTCCCTGATGGCATGGCTAGGCTGGAGAGTGGGGGAAAGGGTGGGTTGGGCTCTAAATCCAAGTATTAGCGAGTGCTTCTCCATGGGATTTGGAGGTTATTAACCAAAAGCCCACAACATGGGAATACCTGTGCTCCTTGAAAAAAGCGTGGACTCTGTATCCCCACCACCAGAACACACATGAAGAAGTTTTCTGCTATCCTGAGTGTGGGCTGGCAATTTCAGGTGACAGAAGCGGCTGGGTTCTAATAGAATCCCTTAGCTTGTAATCCCTGAGTGTTTCCCTAGGACTGACTCTGAGAGAAACCTGGGGGTTGGGCTTTGAGGCCAAATAGTAGCGAGTGTCCCCGATGGACTGAGGAAGTATTTAGATGAATTCTCCATAAAGGGAAACACCTGAGCACCCATTCATCTGCGTGGAGTGGGGCTTCAAATCTCCCCACCACACAAGGTAGGGTTCCAGTATCCTGAGGTTGGGGTAGTTCCTCCAACTGACATCAGCGTCTTGGTTTGAATAGAATCCCTTTGCTTGTCTTCCCTGATGGTTTGCCTAGGCCAGTGTGTGGTTGAAAGTGGGATTTGGGATCTAAAACTAAGTATTAGCGTGTGCCTCTCCATGGGTTGTGGAGATGTTTAAACTACAACCCACAACTTGGGAATTACTGTGACCCCTGAAAAATGCGTGTGCTATGTTTCCCCACGTCCAGCACACACAGGAAGAAGTGTTCTGTGGTTCTGAGTGTGGGGAGGTTCCTCCAACAGACAGCAGCACCTGGGTTGTAATAGAATCCCTTAGCTTGACTTCCCTAAGTGTTTTCCTAGGCCTAGCAGTAAGCGATGGTGGGGGATGGGCTCTAAAGCCAAGTATTAGCGAGTGCATCTCTGTGGGTAGTGGAGGGTTTTAAACTACTTCCCCAACCTTGGAACACCTGTGCCCCATAAAGATGCGTGGAATCTGTTTCCCCACCTCCAGCACACACACGGAGACGTGCTCAGGTATCCTGAATGTGGGGAGGCTCCTCCAAATGACAGCAGCGCCTGGGTTCTAAAAGAATCCCTTAGCTTGTCTTCCCTGATGGCATGCCTAGGCTGGAGAGTGGGGGATAGTGGGGGTTGGGCTCTAAACCAAGTATAAGCGAGAGCCTATCCATGGGATGTGGGTTTTTAACCTACAACCCACAACCATGGAATAAATGTGCCCCCTGAAAGATGCTTTGACTGTTTCCCTACATCCAGCACACACACGAAGATGTGTTCTTGTATTCTGAGTGTGGGGAAGTTCCTCAAACTGACAGCAGCACCTGGATTCTCTTAGTATCCCTTAGCTTCTGTTCCCTGAGTGTTCTTTTAGGCCAGGCCATGAGGGAAAGCTGGGGGTTGGGCTTGGAGGCCACGTAGCAGTGAGTGCCCCCTGATCCATTGAGGAAGTACTTAGAGGACTTCTCCCTAAAGGGAACACCTTTTCCTGCATTCATCTGGGTGCAGTGGGGCTGCACATCTCTCCCACACCTAAGAATGTGTTCTGGAATTCTGAGTGCAGGGAAGTTCCTCCAACTGACAGCAGCGCCTGGGTTCTAATTGAATCCCTTTGCTTGTCTTCCCTGATGGAAAGCCTAGGCGGGAGTGCGGGGGAAAGCGTGGTTTGGGCTCCAAAACCAAGTATTTGCGATGACCTCTCTATGGTTTGTGGAGGTGTTTAAACTACATCCCTAACCTGGGAACACCTGTGCCCCCATAAAGATCCGTGGAGTCTGTTTCCACACCTCCAGCACACACACGAACACTTGCACAGTTATCCTGAGAGTGGGCAGCCTCCTCCAACTGAGAGCAGGGCCTTGGTTCTTATAAAATCGCTTAACTTGTCTACCCTGTTTGGTTGCCTGATACGGAGTGCTGGGGAAAGGGTGGGTTGGGCTCTAAATCCAAGTATTAGCGAGTGCTTCTCCATGGGATTTGGAGGTTATTAACCAAAAGCCCACAACATGGGAATACCTGTGCTCCTTGAAAAAAGCGTGGACTCTGTATCCCCACCACCAGAACACACATGAAGAAGTTTTCTGCTATCCTGAGTGTGGGCTGGCAATTTCAGGTGACAGAAGCAGCTGGGTTCTAATAGAATCCCTTAGCTTGTAATCCCTGAGTGTTTCCCTAGGACTGACTCTGAGAGAAACCTGGGGGTTGGGCTTTGAGGCCAAATAGTAGCGAGTGTCCCCGATGGACTGAGGAAGTATTTAGATGAATTCTCCATAAAGGGAAACACCTGAGCACCCATTCATCTGCGTGGAGTGGGGCTTCAAATCTCCCCACCACACAAGGTAGGGTTCCAGTATCCTGAGGGTGGGGTAGTTCCTCCAACTGACATCAGCGTCTTGGTTTGAATAGAATCCCTTTGCTTGTCTTCCCTGATGGTTTGCCTAGGCCAGTGTGTGGTTGAAAGTGGGATTTGGGATCTAAAACAAAGTATTAGCGTGTGCCTCTCCATGGGTAGTGGAGATGTTTAAACTACAACCCACAACTTGGGAATTACTGTGACCCCTGAAAAATGCGTGTGCTTTGTTTCCCCAAGTCCAGCACACACAGGAAGAAGTCTTCTGGGGTTCTGAGTGTGGGGAGGTTCCTCCAACAGACAGCAGCACCTGGGTTGTAATAGAATCCCTTAGCTTGACTTCCCTAAGTGTTTTCCTAGGCCTAGCAGTAAGCGATGGTGGGGGATGGGCTCTAAAGCCAAGTATTAGCGAGTGCATCTCTGTGGGTAGTGGAGGGTTTTAAACTACTTCCCCAACCTTGGAACACCTGTGCCCCATAAAGATGCGTGGAATCTGTTTCCCCACCTCCAGCACACACACGGAGACGTGCTCAGGTATCCTGATTGTGGGGAGGCTCCTCCAAATGACAGCAGCCCCTGGGTTCTAAAAGAATCCCTTAGCTTGTCTTCCCTGATGGCATGCCTAGGCTGGAGAGTGGGGGAAATTGGGGGTTGGGCTCTAAACCAAGTAAAAGCGAGAGCCTATCCATGGGATGTGGGATTTTAACCTACAACCCACAACCATGGATTAAATGTGCCCCCTGAAAGATGCTTTGACTGTTTCCCTACATCCAGCACACACACGAAGATGTGTTCTTGTATTCTGAGTGTGGGGAAGTTCCTCAAACTGACAGCCGCACCTGGATTCTATTAATATCCCTTAGCTTCTGTTCCCTGAGTGTTCTTTTAGGCCTGTCCATGAGGGAAAGCTGGGGGTTGGGCTTGGAGGCCACGTAGCAGTGAGTGCCCCCTGATCCATTGAGGAAGTACTTAGAGGACTTCTCCCTAAACCGAACACCTTTTCCTCCATTCATCTGGGTGCAGTGGGGCTGCACATCTCTCCCAAACCTAAGAATGTGTTCTGGAATTCTGAGTGCAGGGAAGTTCCTCCAACTGACAGCAGCGCCTGGGTTCTAATTGAATCCCTTTGCTTGTCTTCCCTGATGGAAAGCCTAGGCGGGAGTGCGGGGGAAAGTGTGGTTTGGGCTCCAAAACCAAGTATTTGCGATGACCTCTCTATGGTTTGTGGAGGTGTTTAAACTACATCCCTAACCTGGGAACACCTGTGCCCCCATAAAGATCCGTGGAGTCTGTTTCCACACCTCCAGCACACACACGAACACTTGCACAGTTATCCTGAGAGTGGGCAGCCTCCTCCAACTGAGAGCAGGGCCTTGGTTCTTATGAAATCGCTTAACTTGTCTACCCTGTTTGGTTGCCAGATACGGAGTGCTGGGGAAAGGGTGGGTTGGGCTCTAAATCCAAGTATTAGCGAGTGCTCCTCCATGGGATTTGGAGGTTATTAACCAAAAGCCCACAACATGGGAATACCTGTGCTCCTTGAAAAAAGCGTGGACTCTGTATCCCCACCACCAGAACACACATGAAGAAGTTTTCTGCTATCCTGAGTGTGGGCTGGCAATTTCAGGTGACAGAAGCGGCTGGGTTCTAATAGAATCCCTTAGCTTGTAATCCCTGAGTGTTTCCCTAGGACTGACTCTGAGAGAAGCCTGGGGGTTGGGCTTGGAGGCCAAATAGTAGCGAGTGTCCCCGATGGACTGAGGAAGTATTTAGATGAATTCTCCATAAAGGGAAACACCTGAGCACCCATTCATCTGCGTGGAGTGGGGCTTCAAATCTCCCCACCACACAAGGTTGGGTTCCAGTATCCTGAGGGTTGGGTAGTTCCTCCAACTGACATCAGCGTCTTGGTTTGAATAGAATCCCTTTGCTTTTCTTCCCTGATGGTTTGCCTAGGCCAGTGTGTGGTTGAAAGTGGGATTTGGGATCTAAAACTAAGTATTAGCGTGTGCCTCTCCATGGGTAGTGGAGATGTTTAAACTACAACCCACAACTTGGGAATTACTGTGACCCCTGAAAAATGCGTGTGCTATGTTTCCCCACGTCCAGCACACACAGGAAGAAGTGTTCTGGTGTTCTGAGTGTGGGGAGGTTCCTCCAACAGACAGCAGCACCTGGGTTGTAATAGAATCCCTTAGCTTGACTTCCCTAAGTGTTTTCCTAGGCCTAGCAGTAAGCGATGGTGGGGGATGGGCTCTAAAGCCAAGTATTAGCGAGTGCATCTCTGTGGGTAGTGGAGGGTTTTAAACTTCTTCCCCAACCTTGGAACACCTGTGCCCCATAAAGATGCGTGGAATCTGTTTCCCCACCTCCAGCACACACACGGAGACGTGCTCAGGTATCCTGATTGTGGGGAGGCTCCTCCAAATGACAGCAGCGCCTGGGTTCTAAAAGAATCCCTTAGCTTGTCTTCCCTGATGGCATGCCTAGGCTGGAGAGTGGGGGATAGTGGGGGTTGGGCTCTAAACCAAGTATAAGAGAGAGCCTATCCATGGGATGTGGGTTTTTAACCTACAACCCACAACCATGGAATAAATGTGCCCCCTGAAAGATGCTTTGACTGTTTCCCTACATCCAGCACACACACGATGATGTGTTCTTGTATTCTGAGTGTGGGGAAGTTCCTCAAACTGACAGCAGCACCTGGATTCTCTTAGTATCCCTTAGCTTCTGTTCCCTGAGTGTTCTTTTAGGCCAGGCCATGAGGGAAAGCTGGGGGTTGGGCTTGGAGGCCACGTAGCAGTGAGTGCCCCCTGATCCATTGAGGAAGTACTTAGAGGACTTCTCCCTAAAGGGAACACCTTTTCCTGCATTCATCTGGGTGCAGTGGGGCTGCACATCTCTCCCACACCTAAGAATGTGTTCTGGAATTCTGAGTGCAGGGAAGTTCCTCCAACTGACAGCAGCGCCTGGGTTCTAATTGAATCCCTTTGCTTGTCTTCCCTGATGGAAAGCCTAGGCGGGAGTGCGGGGGAAAGCGTGGTTTGGGCTCCAAAACCAAGTATTTGCGATGACCTCTCTATGGTTTGTGGAGGTGTTTAAACTACATCCCTAACCTGGGAACACCTGTGCCCCCATAAAGATCCGTGGAGTCTGTTTCCACACCTCCAGCACACACACGAACACTTGCACAGTTATCCTAAGAGTGGGCAGCCTCCTCCAACTGAGAGCAGGGCCTTGGTTCTTATAAAATCGCTTAACTTGTCTACCCTGTTTGGTTGCCTGATACGGAGTGCTGGGGAAAGGGTGGGTTGGGCTCTAAATCCAAGTATTAGCGAGTGCTTCTCCATGGGATTTGGAGGTTATTAACCAAAAGCCCACAACATGGGAATACCTGTGCTCCTTGAAAAAAGCGTGGACTCTGTATCCCCACCACCAGAACACACATGAAGAAGTTTTCTGCTATCCTGAGTGTGGGCTGGCAATTTCAGGTGACAGAAGCAGCTGGGTTCTAATAGAATCCCTTAGCTTGTAATCCCTGAGTGTTTCCCTAGGACTGACTCTGAGAGAAACCTGGGGGTTGGGCTTTGAGGCCAAATAGTAGCGAGTGTCCCCGATGGACTGAGGAAGTATTTAGATGAATTCTCCATAAAGGGAAACACCTGAGCACCCATTCATCTGCGTGGAGTGGGGCTTCAAATCTCCCCACCACACAAGGTAGGGTTCCAGTATCCTGAGGGTGGGGTAGTTCCTCCAACTGACATCAGCGTCTTGGTTTGAATAGAATCCCTTTGCTTGTCTTCCCTGATGGTTTGCCTAGGCCAGTGTGTGGTTGAAAGTGGGATTTGGGATCTAAAACAAAGTATTAGCGTGTGCCTCTCCATGGGTAGTGGAGATGTTTAAACTACAACCCACAACTTGGGAATTACTGTGACCCCTGAAAAATGCGTGTGCTATGTTTCCCCAAGTCCAGCACACACAGGAAGAAGTGTTCTGGGGTTCTGAGTGTGGGGAGGTTCCTCCAACAGACAGCAGCACCTGGGTTGTAATAGAATCCCTTAGCTTGACTTCCCTAAGTGTTTTCCTAGGCCTAGCAGTAAGCGATGGTGGGGGATGGGCTCTAAAGCCAAGTATTAGCGAGTGCATCTCTGTGGGTAGTGGAGGGTTTTAAACTACTTCCCCAACCTTGGAACACCTGTGCCCCATAAAGATGCGTGGAATCTGTTTCCCCACCTCCAGCACACACACGGAGACGTGCTCAGGTATCCTGATTGTGGGGAGGCTCCTCCAAATGACAGCAGCCCCTGGGTTCTAAAAGAATCCCTTAGCTTGTCTTCCCTGATGGCATGCCTAGGCTGGAGAGTGGGGGAAATTGGGGGTTGGGCTCTAAACCAAGTATAAGCGAGAGCCTATCCATGGGATGTGGGATTTTAACCTACAACCCACAACCATGGAATAAATGTGCCCCCTGAAAGATGCTTTGACTGTTTCCCTACATCCAGCACACACACGAAGATGTGTTCTTGTATTCTGAGTGTGGGGAAGTTCCTCAAACTGACAGCCGCACCTGGATTCTATTAATATCCCTTAGCTTCTGTTCCCTGAGTGTCCTTTTAGGCCTGTCCATGAGGGAAAGCTGGGGGTTGGGCTTGGAGGCCACGTAGCAGTGAGTGCCCCCTGATCCATTGAGGAAGTACTTAGAGGACTTCTCCCTAAACCGAACACCTTTTCCTGCATTCATCTGGGTGCAGTGGGGCTGCACATCTCTCCCAAACCTAAGAATGTGTTCTGGATTTCTGAGTGCAGGGAAGTTCCTCCAACTGACAGCAGCGCCTGGGTTCTAATTGAATCCCTTTGCTTGTCTTCCCTGATGGAAAGCCTAGGCGGGAGTGCGGGGGACAGTGTTGTTTGGGCTCCAAAACCAAGTATTTGCGATGACCTATCTATGGTTTGTGGAGGTGTTTAAACTACATCCCTAACCTGGGAACACCTGTGCCCCCATAAAGATCCGTGGAGTCTGTTTCCACACCTCCAGCACACACACGAACACTTGCACAGTTATCCTGAGAGTGGGCAGCCTCCTCCAACTGAGAGCAGGGCCTTGGTTCTTATAAAATCGCTTAACTTGTCTACCCTGTTTGGTTGCCAGATACGGAGTGCTGGGGAAAGGGTGGGTTGGGCTCTAAATCCAAGTATTAGCGAGTGCTTCTCCATGGGATTTGGAGGTTATTAACCAAAAGCCCACAACATGGGAATACCTGTGCTCCTTGAAAAAAGCGTGGACTCTGTATCCCCACCACCAGAACACACATGAAGAAGTTTTCTGCTATCCTGAGTGTGGGCTGGCAATTTCAGGTGACAGAAGCGGCTGGGTTCTAATAGAATCCTTTGGCTTGTAATCCCTGAGTGTTTCCCTAGGACTGACTCTGAGAGAAGCCTGGGGGTTGGGCTTTGAGGCCAAATAGAAGCGAGTGTCCCCGATGGACTGAGGAAGTATTTAGATGAATTCTCCATAAAGGGAAACACCTGAGCACCCATTCATCTGCGTGGAGTGGGGCTTCAAATCTCCCCACCACACAAGGTTGGGTTCCAGTATCCTGAGGGTGGGGTAGTTCCTCCAACTGACATCAGCGTCTTGGTTTGAATAGAATCCCTTTGCTTGTCTTCCCTGATGGTTTGCCTAGGCCAGTGTGTGGTTGAAAGTGGGATTTGGGATCTAAAACTAAGTATTAGCGTGTGCCTCTCCATGGGTAGTGGAGATGTTTAAACTACAACCCACAACTTGGGAATTACTGTGACCCCTGAAAAATGCGTGTGCTATGTTTCCCCACGTCCAGCACACACAGGAAGAAGTGTTCTGGGGTTCTGAGTGTGGGGAGGTTCCTCCAACAGACAGCAGCACCTGGGTTGTAATAGAATCCCTTCGCTTGACTTCCCTAAGTGTTTTCCTAGGCCTAGCAGTAAGCGATGGTGGGGGATGGGCTCTAAAGCCAAGTATTAGCGAGTGCATCTCTGTGGGTAGTGGAGGGTTTTAAACTACTTCCCCAACCTTGGAACACCTGTGCCCCATAAAGATGCGTGGAATCTGTTTCCCCACCTCCAGCACACACACGGAGACGTGCTCAGGTATCCTGATTGTGGGGAGGCTCCTCCAAATGACAGCAGCGCCTGGGTTCTAAAAGAATCCCTTAGCTTGTCTTCCCTGATGGCATGGCTAGGCTGGAGTGTGGGGGAAAGTGGGGGTTGGGCTCTAAACCAAGTCTAAACGAGAGCCTATCCATGGGATGTGGGTTTTTAACCTACAACCCACAACCATGGAATAAATGTGCCCCCTGAAAGATGCTTTGACTGATTCCCTACATCCAGCACACACACGAAGATGTGTTCTTGTATTCTGAGTGTGGGGAAGTTCCTCAAACTGACAGCAGCACCTGGATTCTATTAGTATCCCTTAGCTTCTGTTCCCTTAGTGTTTCCTTAGACCAGGCCATGAGGGAAAGCTGGGGGTTGGGCTTGGAGGCCACGTAGCAGTGAGTGCCCCCTGATCCATTGAGGAAGTACTTAGAGGACTTCTCCCTAAAGGGAACACCTTTTCCTGCATTCATCTGGGTGCAGTGGGGCTGCACATCTCTCCCACACCTAAGAATGTGTTCTGGAATTCTGAGTGCAGGGAAGTTCCTCCAACTGACAGCAGCGCCTGGGTTCTAATTGAATCCCTTTGCTTGTCTTCCCTGATGGAAAGCCTAGGCGGGGGTGCGGGGGAAAGTGTGGTTTGGGCTCCAAAACCAAGTATTTGCGATGACCTCTCTATGGTTTGTGGAGGTTTTTAAACTACATCCCTAACCTGGGAACACCTGTGCCCCCATAAAGATCCGTGGAGTCTGTTTCCACACCTCCAGCACACACACGAACACTTGCACAGTTATCCTGAGAGTGGGCAGCCTCCTCCAACTGAGAGCAGGGCCTTGCTTCTTATAAAATCGCTTAACTTGTCTACCCTGTTTTGTTGCCTGATACGGAGTGCTGGGGAAAGGGTGGGTTGGGCTCTAAATCCAAGTATTAGCGAGTGCTTCTCCATGGGATTTGGAGGTTATTAACCAAAAGCCCACAACATGGGAATACCTGTGCTCCTTGAAAAAAGCGTGGACTCTGTATCCCCACCACCAGAACACACATGAAGAAGTTTTCTGCTATCCTGAGTGTGGGCTGGCAATTTCAGGTGACAGAAGCGGCTGGGTTCTAATAGAATCCCTTAGCTTGTAATCCCTGAGTGTTTCCCTAGGACTGGCTCTGAGAGAAGCCTGGGGGTTGGGCTTTGAGGCCAAATAGTAGCGAGTGTCCCCGATGGACTGAGGAAGTATTTAGATGAATTCTCCATAAAGGGAAACACCTGAGCACCCATTCATCTGCGTGGAGTGGGGCTTCAAATCTCCCCACCACACAAGGTTGTGTTCCAGTATCCTGAGGGTGGGGTAGTTCCTCCAACTGACATCAGCGTCTTGGTTTGAATAGAATCCCTTTGCTTGTCTTCCCTGATGGTTTGCCTAGGCCAGTGTGTGGTTGAAAGTGGGATTTGGGATCTAAAACTAAGTATTAGCGTGTGCCTCTCCATGGGTAGTGGAGATGTTTAAACTACAACCCACAACTTGGGAATTACTGTGACCCCTGAAAAATGCGTGTGCTATGTTTCCCCACGTCCAGCACACACAGGAAGAAGTGTTCTGGGGTTCTGAGTGTGGGGAGGTTCCTCCAACAGACAGCAGCACCTGGGCTGTAATAGAATCCCTTCGCTTGACTTCCCTAAGTGTTTTCCTAGGCCTAGCAGTAAGCGATGGTGGGGGATGGGCTCTAAAGCCAAGTATTAGCGAGTGCATCTCTGTGGGTAGTGGAGGGTTTTAAACTACTTCCCCAACCTTGGAACACCTGTGCCCCATAAAGATGCGTGGAATCTGTTTCCCCACCTCCAGCACACACACGGAGACGTGCTCAGGTATCCTGATTGTGGGGAGGCTCCTCCAAATGACAGCAGCGCCTGGGTTCTAAAAGAATCCCTTAGCTTGTCTTCCCTGATGGCATGGCTAGGCTGGAGTGTGGGGGAAAGTGGGGGTTGGGCTCTAAACCAAGTCTAAACGAGAGCCTATCCATGGGATGTGGGTTTTTAACCTACAACCCACAACCATGGAATAAATGTGCCCCCTGAAAGATGCTTTGACTGATTCCCTACATCCAGCACACACACGAAGATGTGTTCTTGTATTCTGAGTGTGGGGAAGTTCCTCAAACTGACAGCAGCACCTGGATTCTATTAGTATCCCTTAGCTTCTGTTCCCTTAGTGTTTCCTTAGACCAGGCCATGAGGGAAAGCTGGGGGTTGGGCTTGGAGGCCACGTAGCAGTGAGTGCCCCCTGATCCATTGAGGAAGTACTTAGAGGACTTCTCCCTAAAGGGAACACCTTTTCCTGCATTCATCTGGGTGCAGTGGGGCTGCACATCTCTCCCACACCTAAGAATGTGTTCTGGAATTCTGAGTGCAGGGAAGTTCCTCCAACTGACAGCAGCGCCTGGGTTCTAATTGAATCCCTTTGCTTGTCTTCCCTGATGGAAAGCCTAGGCGGGGGTGCGGGGGAAAGTGTGGTTTGGGCTCCAAAACCAAGTATTTGCGATGACCTCTCTATGGTTTGTGGAGGTTTTTAAACTACATCCCTAACCTGGGAACACCTGTGCCCCCATAAAGATCCGTGGAGTCTGTTTCCACACCTCCAGCACACACACGAACACTTGCACAGTTATCCTGAGAGTGGGCAGCCTCCTCCAACTGAGAGCAGGGCCTTGCTTCTTATAAAATCGCTTAACTTGTCTACCCTGTTTGGTTGCCTGATACGGAGTGCTGGGGAAAGGGTGGGTTGGGCTCTAAATCCAAGTATTAGCGAGTGCTCCTCCATGGGATTTGGAGGTTATTAACCAAAAGCCCACAACATGGGAATACCTGTGCTCCTTGAAAAAAGCGTGGACTCTGTATCCCCACCACCAGAACACACATGAAGAAGTTTTCTGCTATCCTGAGTGTGGGCTGGCAATTTCAGGTGACAGAAGCGGCTGGGTTCTAATAGAATCCCTTAGCTTGTAATCCCTGAGTGTTTCCCTAGGACTGACTCTGAGAGAAGCCTGGGGGTTGGGCTTTGAGGCCAAATAGTAGCGAGTGTCCCCGATGGACTGAGGAAGTATTTAGATGAATTCTCCATAAAGGGAAACACCTGAGCACCCATTCATCTGCGTGGAGTGGGGCTTCAAATCTCCCCACCACACAAGGTTGTGTTCCAGTATCCTGAGGGTGGGGTAGTTCCTCCAACTGACATCAGCGTCTTGGTTTGAATAGAATCCCTTTGCTTGTCTTCCCTGATGGTTTGCCTAGGCCAGTGTGTGGTTGAAAGTGGGATTTGGGATCTAAAACTAAGTATTAGCGTGTGCCTCTCCATGGGTAGTGGAGATGTTTAAACTACAACCCACAACTTGGGAATTACTGTGACCCCTGAAAAATGCGTGTGCTATGTTTCCCCACGTCCAGCACACACAGGAAGAAGTGTTCTGGGCTTCTGAGTGTGGGGAGGTTCCTCCAACAGACAGCAGCACCTGGGTTGTAATAGAATCCCTTAGCTTGACTTCCCTAAGTGTTTTCCTAGGCCTAGCAGTAAGCGATGGTGGGGGATGGGCTCTAAAGCCAAGTATTAGCGAGTGCATCTCTGTGGGTAGTGGAGGGTTTTAAACTACTTCCCCAACCTTGGAACACCTGTGCCCCATAAAGATGCGTGGAATCTGTTTCCCCACCTCCAGCACACACACGGAGACGTGCTCAGGTATCCTGATTGTGGGGAGGCTCCTCCAAATGACAGCAGCGCCTGGGTTCTAAAAGAATCCCTTAGCTTGTCTTCCCTGATGGCATGGCTAGGCTGGAGAGTGGGGGAAAGTGGGGGTTGGGCTCTAAACCAAGTATAAGCGAGAGCCTATCCATGGGATGTGGGTTTTTAACCTACAACCCACAACCATGGAATAAATGTGCCCCCTGAAAGATGCTTTGACTGTTTCCCTACATCCAGCACACACACGAAGATGTGTTCTTGTATTCTGAGTGTGGGGAAGTTCCTCAAACTGACAGCAGCACCTGGATTCTCTTAGTATCCCTTAGCTTCTGTTCCCTGAGTGTTCTTTTAGGCCAGGCCATGAGGGAAAGCTGGGGGTTGGGCTTGGAGGCCACGTAGCAGTGAGTGCCCCCTGATCCATTGAGGAAGTACTTAGAGGACTTCTCCCTAAAGGGAACACCTTTTCCTGCATTCATCTGGGTGCAGTGGGGCTGCACAACTCTCCCACACCTAAGAATGTGTTCTGGAATTCTGAGTGCAGGGAAGTTCCTCCAACTGACAGCAGCGCATGAGTTCTAATTGAATCCCTTTGCTTGTCTTCCCTGATGGAAAGCCTAGGCGGGAGTGCGGGGGAAAGTGTGGTTTGGGCTCCAAAACCAAGTATTTGCGATGACCTCTCTATGGTTTGTGGAGGTTTTTAAACTACATCCCTAACCTGGGAACACCTGTGCCCCCATAAAGATCCGTGGAGTCTGTTTCCACACCTCCACCTCCAGCACACACACGAACACTTGCACAGTTATCCTGAGAGTGGGCAGCCTCCTCCAACTGAGAGCAGGGCCTTGGTTCTTATAAAATCGCTTAACTTGTCTACCCTGTTTGGTTGCCTGATACGGAGTGCTGGGGAAAGGGTGGGTTGGGCTCTAAATCCAAGTATTAGCGAGTGCTTCTCCATGGGATTTGGAGGTTATTAACCAAAAGCCCACAACATGGGAATACCTGTGCTCCTTGAAAAAAGCGTGGACTCTGTATCCCCACCACCAGAACACACATGAAGAAGTTTTCTGCTATCCTGAGTGTGGGCTGGCAATTTCAGGTGACAGAAGCTGCTGGGTTCTAATAGAATCCCTTAGCTTGTAATCCCTGAGTGTTTCCCTAGGACTGACTCTGAGAGAAACCTGGGGGTTGGGCTTTGAGGCCAAATAGTAGCGAGTGTCCCCGATGGACTGAGGAAGTATTTAGATGAATTCTCCATAAAGGGAAACACCTGAGCACCCATTCATCTGCGTGGAGTGGGGCTTCAAATCTCCCCACCACACAAGGTTGGGTTCCAGTATCCTGAGGGTGGGGTAGTTCCTCCAACTGACATCAGCGTCTTGGTTTGAATAGAATCCCTTTGCTTGTCTTCCCTGATGGTTTGCCTAGGCCAGTGTGTGGTTGAAAGTGGGATTTGGGATCTAAAACTAAGTATTAGCGTGTGCCTCTCCATGGGTAGTGGAGATGTTTAAACTACAACCCACAACTTGGGAATTACTGTGACCCCTGAAAAATGCGTGTGCTATGTTTCCCCACGTCCAGCACACACAGGAAGAAGTGTTCTGGGGTTCTGAGTGTGGGGAGGTTCCTCCAACAGACAGCAGCACCTGGGTTGTAATAGAATCCCTTAGCTTGACTTCCCTAAGTGTTTTCCTAGGCCTAGCAGTAAGCGATGGTGGGGGATGGGCTCTAAAGCCAAGTATTAGCGAGTGCATCTCTGTGGGTAGTGGAGGGTTTTAAACTACTTCCCCAACCTTGGAACACCTGTGCCCCATAAAGATGCGTGGAATCTGTTTCCCCACCTCCAGCACACACACGGAGACGTGCTCAGGTATCCTGATTGTGGGGAGGCTCCTCCAAATGACAGCAGCCCCTGGGTTCTAAAAGAATCCCTTAGCTTGTCTTCCCTGATGGCATGCCTAGGCTGGAGAGTGGGGGAAATTGGGGGTTGGGCTCTAAACCAAGTATAAGCGAGAGCCTATCCATGGGATGTGGGATTTTAACCTACAACCCACAACCATGGAATAAATGTGCCCCCTGAAAGATGCTTTGACTGTTTCCCTACATCCAGCACACACACGAAGATGTGTTCTTGTATTCTGAGTGTGGGGAAGTTCCTCAAACTGACAGCCGCACCTGGATTCTATTAATATCCCTTAGCTTCTGTTCCCTGAGTGTTCTTTTAGGCCTGTCCATGAGGGAAAGCTGGGGGATGGGCTTGGAGGCCACGTAGCAGTGAGTGCCCCCTGATCCATTGAGGAAGTACTTAGAGGACTTCTCCCTAAACCGAACACCTTTTCCTCCATTCATCTGGGTGCAGTGGGGCTGCACATCTCTCCCAAACCTAAGAATGTGTTCTGGAATTCTGAGTGCAGGGAAGTTCCTCCAACTGACAGCAGCGCCTGGGTTCTAATTGAATCCCTTTGCTTGTCTTCCCTGATGGAAAGCCTAGGCGGGAGTGCGGGGGACAGTGTTGTTTGGGCTCCAAAACCAAGTATTTGCGATGACCTCTCTATGGTTTGTGGAGGTGTTTAAACTACATCCCTAACCTGGGAACACCTGTGCCCCCATAAAGATCCGTGGAGTCTGTTTCCACACCTCCAGCACACACACGAACACTTGCACAGTTATCCTGAGAGTGGGCAGCCTCCTCCAACTGAGAGCAGGGCCTTGGTTCTTATAAAATCGCTTAACTTGTCTACCCTGTTTGGTTGCCAGATACGGAGTGCTGGGGAAAGGGTGGGTTGGGCTCTAAATCCAAGTATTAGCGAGTGCTCCTCCATGGGATTTGGAGGTTATTAACCAAAAGCCCACAACATGGGAATACCTGTGCTCCTTGAAAAAAGCGTGGACTCTGTATCCCCACCACCAGAACACACATGAAGAAGTTTTCTGCTATCCTGAGTGTGGGCTGGCAATTTCAGGTGACAGAAGCGGCTGGGTTCTAATAGAATCCCTTAGCTTGTAATCCCTGAGTTTTTCCCTAGGACTGACTCTGAGAGAAGCCTGGGGGTTGGGCTTTGAGGCCAAATAGAAGCGAGTGTCCCCGATGGACTGAGGAAGTATTTAGATGAATTCTCCATAAAGGGAAACACCTGAGCACCCATTCATCTGCGTGGAGTGGGGCTTCAAATCTCCCCACCACACAAGGTTGGGTTCCAGTATCCTGAGGGTGGGGTAGTTCCTCCAACTGACATCAGCGTCTTGGTTTGAATAGAATCCCTTTGCTTGTCTTCCCTGATGGTTTGCCTAGGCCAGTGTGTGGTTGAAAGTGGGATTTGGGATCTAAAACTAAGTATTAGCGTGTGCCTCTCCATGGGTAGTGGAGATGTTTAAACTACAACCCACAACTTGGGAATTACTGTGACCCCTGAAAAATGCGTGTGCTATGTTTCCCCACGTCCAGCACACACAGGAAGAAGTGTTCTGGGCTTCTGAGTGTGGGGAGGTTCCTCCAACAGACAGCAGCACCTGGGTTGTAATAGAATCCCTTAGCTTGACTTCCCTAAGTGTTTTCCTAGGCCTAGCAGTAAGCGATGGTGGGGGATGGGCTCTAAAGCCAAGTATTAGCGAGTGCATCTCTGTGGGTAGTGGAGGGTTTTAAACCACTTCCCCAACCTTGGAACACCTGTGCCCCATAAAGATGCGTGGAATCTGTTTCCCCACCTCCAGCACACACACGGAGACGTGCTCAGGTATCCTGATTGTGGGGAGGCTCCTCCAAATGACAGCAGCGCCTGGGTTCTAAAAGAATCCCTTAGCTTGTCTTCCCTGATGGCATGGCTAGGCTGGAGTGTGGGGGAAAGTGGGGGTTGGGCTCTAAACCAAGTCTAAACGAGAGCCTATCCATGGGATGTGGGTTTTTAACCTACAACCCACAACCATGGAATAAATGTGCCCCCTGAAAGATGCTTTGACTGATTCCCTACATCCAGCACACACACGAAGATGTGTTCTTGTATTCTGAGTGTGGGGAAGTTCCTCAAACTGACAGCAGCACCTGGATTCTATTAGTATCCCTTAGCTTCTGTTCCCTTAGTGTTTCCTTAGACCAGGCCATGAGGGAAAGCTGGGGGTTGGGCTTGGAGGCCACGTAGCAGTGAGTGCCCCCTGATCCATTGAGGAAGTACTTAGAGGACTTCTCCCTAAACGGAACACCTTTTCCTCCATTCATCTGGGTGCAGTGGGGCTGCACATCTCTCCCACACCTAAGAATGTGTTCTGGAATTCTGAGTGCAGGGAAGTTCCTCCAACTGACAGCAGCGCCTGGGTTCTAATTGAATCCCTTTGCTTGTCTTCCCTGATGGAAAGCCTAGGCGGGGGTGCGGGGGAAAGTGTGGTTTGGGCTCCAAAACCAAGTATTTGCGATGACCTCTCTATGGTTTGTGGAGGTTTTTAAACTACATCCCTAACCTGGGAACACCTGTGCCCCCATAAAGATCCGTGGAGTCTGTTTCCACACCTCCAGCACACACACGAACACTTGCACAGTTATCCTGAGAGTGGGCAGCCTCCTCCAACTGAGAGCAGGGCCTTGCTTCTTATAAAATCGCTTAACTTGTCTACCCTGTTTGGTTGCCTGATACGGAGTGCTGGGGAAAGGGTGGGTTGGGCTCTAAATCCAAGTATTAGCGAGTGCTCCTCCATGGGATTTGGAGGTTATTAACCAAAAGCCAACAACATGGGAATACCTGTGCTCCTTGAAAAAAGCGTGGACTCTGTATCCCCACCACCAGAACAGACATGAAGAAGTTTTCTGCTATCCTGAGTGTGGGCTGGCAATTTCAGGTGACAGAAGCGGCTGGGTTCTAATAGAATCCCTTAGCTTGTAATCCCTGAGTGTTTCCCTAGGACTGACTCTGAGAGAAGCCTGGGGGTTGGGCTTTGAGGCCAAATAGTAGCGAGTGTCCCCGATGGACTGAGGAAGTATTTAGATGAATTCTCCATAAAGGGAAACACCTGAGCACCCATTCATCTGCGTGGAGTGGGGCTTCAAATCTCCCCACCACACAAGCTTGGGTTCCAGTATCCTGAGGGTGGGGTAGTTCCTCCAACTGACATCAGCGTCTTGGTTTGAATAGAATCCCTTTGCTTGTCTTCCCTGATGGTTTGCCTAGGCCAGTGTGTGGTTGAAAGTGGGATTTGGGATCTAAAACTAAGTATTAGCGTGTGCCTCTCCATGGGTAGTGGAGATGTTTAAACTACAACCCACAACTTGGGAATTACTGTGACCCCTGAAAAATGCGTGTGCTATGTTTCCCCACGTCCAGCACACACAGGAAGAAGTGTTCTGGGCTTCTGAGTGTGGGGAGGTTCCTCCAACAGACAGCAGCACCTGGGTTGTAATAGAATCCCTTAGCTTGACTTCCCTAAGTGTTTTCCTAGGCCTAGCAGTAAGCGATGGTGGGGGATGGGCTCTAAAGCCAAGTATTAGCGAGTGCATCTCTGTGGGTAGTGGAGGGTTTTAAACTACTTCCCCAACCTTGGAACACCTGTGCCCCATAAAGATGCGTGGAATCTGTTTCCCCACCTCCAGCACACACACGGAGACGTGCTCAGGTATCCTGATTGTGGGGAGGCTCCTCCAAATGACAGCAGCGCCTGGGTTCTAAAAGAATCCCTTAGCTTGTCTTCCCTGATGGCATGGCTAGGCTGGAGAGTGGGGGAAAGTGGGGGTTGGGCTCTAAACCAAGTATAAGCGAGAGCCTATCCATGGGATGTGGGTTTTTAACCTACAACCCACAACCATGGAATAAATGTGCCCCCTGAAAGATGCTTTGACTGTTTCCCTACATCCAGCACACACACGAAGAAGTGTTCTGGTATTCTGAGTGTGGGGAAGTTCCTCAAACTGACAGCAGCACCTGGAATCTATTAGTATCCCTAAGCTTCTGTTCCCTGAGGGTTCTTTTAGGCCAGGCCATGAGGGAAAGCTGGGGGTTGGGCTTGGAGGCCACGTAGCAGTGAGTGCCCCCTGATCCATTGAGGAAGTACTTAGAGGACTTCTCCCTAAAGGGAACACCTTTTCCTGCATTCATCTGGGTGCAGTGGGGCTGCACATCTCTCCCACACCTAAGAATGTGTTCTGGAATTCTGAGTGCAGGGAAGTTCCTCCAACTGACAGCAGCGCCTGGGTTCTAATTGAATCCCTTTGCTTGTCTTCCCTGATGGAAAGCCTAGGCGGGAGTGCGGGGGAAAGTGTAGTTTGGGCTCCAAAACCAAGTATTTGCGATGACCTCTCTATGGTTTGTGGAGGTGTTTAAACTACATCCCTAACCTGGGAACACCTGTGCCCCCATAAAGATCCGTGGAGTCTGTTTCCACACCTCCAGCACACACACGAACACTTGCACAGTTATCCTGAGAGTGGGCAGCCTCCTCCAACTGAGAGCAGGGCCTTGGTTCTTATAAAATCGCTTAACTTGTCTACCCTGTTTGGTTGCCTGATACGGAGTGCTGGGGAAAGGGTGGGTTGGGCTCTAAATCCAAGTATTAGCGAGTGCTTCTCCATGGGATTTGGAGGTTATTAACCAAAAGCCCACAACATGGGAATACCTGTGCTCCTTGAAAAAAGCGTGGACTCTGTATCCCCACCACCAGAACACACATGAAGAAGTTTTCTGCTATCCTGAGTGTGGGCTGGCAATTTCAGGTGACAGAAGCGGCTGGGTTCTAATAGAATCCCTTAGCTTGTAATCCCTGAGTGTTTCCCTAGGACTGACTCTGAGAGAAACCTGGGGGTTGGGCTTTGAGGCCAAATAGTAGCGAGTGTCCCCGATGGACTGAGGAAGTATTTAGATGAATTCTCCATAAAGGGAAACACCTGAGCACCCATTCATCTGCGTGGAGTGGGGCTTCAAATCTCCCCACCACACAAGGTTGGGTTCCAGTATCCTGAGGGTGGGGTAGTTCCTCCAACTGACATCAGCGTCTTGGTTTGAATAGAATCCCTTTGCTTGTCTTCCCTGATGGTTTGCCTAGGCCAGTGTGTGGTTGAAAGTGGGATTTGGGATCTAAAACTAAGTATTAGCGTGTGCCTCTCCATGGGTAGTGGAGATGTTTAAACTACAACCCACAACTTGGGAATTACTGTGACCCCTGAAAAATGCGTGTGCTATGTTTCCCCACGTCCAGCACACACAGGAAGAAGTGTTCTGGGGTTCTGAGTGTGGGGAGGTTCCTCCAACAGACAGCAGCACCTGGGTTGTAATAGAATCCCTTAGCTTGACTTCCCTAAGTGTTTTCCTAGGCCTAGCAGTAAGCGATGGTGGGGGATGGGCTCTAAAGCCAAGTATTAGCGAGTGCATCTCTGTGGGTAGTGGAGGGTTTTAAACTACTTCCCCAACCTTGGAACACCTGTGCCCCATAAAGATGCGTGGAATCTGTTTCCCCACCTCCAGCACACACACGGAGACGTGCTCAGGTATCCTGATTGTGGGGAGGCTCCTCCAAATGACAGCAGCGCCTGGGTTCTAAAAGAATCCCTTAGCTTGTCTTCCCTGATGGCATGGCTAGGCTGGAGAGTGGGGGAAAGTGGGGGTTGGGCTCTAAACCAAGTATAAGCGAGAGCCTATCCATGGGATGTGGGTTTTTAACCTACAACCCACAACCATGGAATAAATGTGCCCCCTGAAAGATGCTTTGACTGTTTCCCTACATCCAGCACACACACGAAGAAGTGTTCTGGTATTCTGAGTGTGGGGAAGTTCCTCAAACTGACAGCAGCACCTGGAATCTATTAGTATCCCTAAGCTTCTGTTCCCTGAGGGTTCTTTTAGGCCAGGCCATGAGGGAAAGCTGGGGGTTGGGCTTGGAGGCCACGTAGCAGTGAGTGCCCCCTGATCCATTGAGGAAGTACTTAGAGGACTTCTCCCTAAAGGGAACACCTTTTCCTGCATTCATCTGGGTGCAGTGGGGCTGCACATCTCTCCCACACCTAAGAATGTGTTCTGGAATTCTGAGTGCAGGGAAGTTCCTCCAACTGACAGCAGCGCCTGGGTTCTAATTGAATCCCTTTGCTTGTCTTCCCTGATGGAAAGCCTAGGCGGGAGTGCGGGGGAAAGTGTAGTTTGGGCTCCAAAACCAAGTATTTGCGATGACCTCTCTATGGTTTGTGGAGGTGTTTAAACTACATCCCTAACCTGGGAACACCTGTGCCCCCATAAAGATCCGTGGAGTCTGTTTCCACACCTCCAGCACACACACGAACACTTGCACAGTTATCCTGAGAGTGGGCAGCCTCCTCCAACTGAGAGCAGGGCCTTGGTTCTTATAAAATCGCTTAACTTGTCTACCCTGTTTGGTTGCCTGATACGGAGTGCTGGGGAAAGGGTGGGTTGGGCTCTAAATCCAAGTATTAGCGAGTGCTTCTCCATGGGATTTGGAGGTTATTAACCAAAAGCCCACAACATGGGAATACCTGTGCTCCTTGAAAAAAGCGTGGACTCTGTATCCCCACCACCAGAACACACATGAAGAAGTTTTCTGCTATCCTGAGTGTGGGCTGGCAATTTCAGGTGACAGAAGCGGCTGGGTTCTAATAGAATCCCTTAGCTTGTAATCCCTGAGTGTTTCCCTAGGACTGACTCTGAGAGAAACCTGGGGGTTGGGCTTTGAGGCCAAATAGTAGCGAGTGTCCCCGATGGACTGAGGAAGTATTTAGATGAATTCTCCATAAAGGGAAACACCTGAGCACCCATTCATCTGCGTGGAGTGGGGCTTCAAATCTCCCCACCACACAAGGTTGGGTTCCAGTATCCTGAGGGTGGGGTAGTTCCTCCAACTGACATCAGCGTCTTGGTTTGAATAGAATCCCTTTGCTTGTCTTCCCTGATGGTTTGCCTAGGCCAGTGTGTGGTTGAAAGTGGGATTTGGGATCTAAAACTAAGTATTAGCGTGTGCCTCTCCATGGGTAGTGGAGATGTTTAAACTACAACCCACAACTTGGGAATTACTGTGACCCCTGAAAAATGCGTGTGCTATGTTTCCCCACGTCCAGCACACACAGGAAGAAGTGTTCTGGGGTTGTGAGTGTGGGGAGGTTCCTCCAACAGACAGCAGCACCTGGGTTGTAATAGAATCCCTTAGCTTGACTTCACTAAGTGTTTTCCTAGGCCTAGCAGTAAGCGATGGTGGGGGATGGGCTCTAAAGCCAAGTATTAGCGAGTGCATCTCTGTGGGTAGTGGAGGGTTTTAAACTACTTCCCCAACCTTGGAACACCTGTGCCCCATAAAGATGCGTGGAATCTGTTTCCCCACCTCCAGCACACACACGGAGACGTGCTCAGGTATCCTGAATGTGGGGAGGCTCCTCCAAATGACAGCAGCGCCTGGGTTCTAAAAGAATCCCTTAGCTTGTCTTCCCTGATGGCATGGCTAGGCTGGAGAGTGGGGGAAAGTGGGGGTTGGGCTCTAAACCAAGTATTAGCGAGAGCCTATCCATGGGATGTGGGTTTTTAACCTACAACCCACAACCATGGAATAAATGTGCCCCCTGAAAGATGCTTTGACTGTTTCCCTACATCCAGCACACACACGAAGATGTGTTCTTGTATTCTGAGTGTGGGGAAGTTCCTCAAACTGACAGCAGCACCTGGATTCTATTAGTATCCCTTAGCTTCTGTTCCCTGAGTGTTCTTTTAGGCCAGGCCATGTGGGAAAGCTGGGGGTTGGGCTTGGAGTCCACGTAGCAGTGAGTGCCCCCTGATCCATTGTGGAAGTACTTAGAGGACTTCTCCCTAAAGGGAACACCTTTTCCTGCATTCATCTGGGTGCAGTGGGGCTGCACAACTCTCCCACACCTAAGAATGTGTTCTGGAATTCTGAGTGCAGGGAAGTTCCTCCAACTGACAGCAGCGCCTGGGTTCTAATTGAATCCCTTTGCTTGTCTTCCCTGATGAAAAGCCTAGGCGGGAGTGCGGGGGAAAGTGTGGTTTGGGCTCCAAAACCAAGTATTGGCGATGACCTCTCTATGGTTTGTGGAGGTGTTTAAACTACATCCCTAACCTGGGAACACCTGTGCCCCCATAAAAATCCGTGGAGTCTGTTTCCACACCTCCAGCACACACACGAACACTTGCACAGTTATCCTGAGAGTGGGCAGCCTCCTCCAACTGAGAGCAGGGCCTTGGTTCTTATAAAATCGCTTAACTTGTCTACCCTGTTTGGTTGCCTGATACGGAGTGCTGGGGAAAGGGTGGGTTGGGCTCTAAATCCAAGTATTAGCGAGTGCTTCTCCATGGGATTTGGAGGTTATTAACCAAAAGCCCACAACATGGGAATACCTGTGCTCCTTGAAAAAAGCGTGGACTCTGTATCCCCACCACCAGAACACACATGAAGAAGTTTTCTGCTATCCTGAGTGTGGGCTGGCAATTTCAGGTGACAGAAGCGGCTGGGTTCTAATAGAATCCCTTAGCTTGTAATCCCTGAGTGTTTCCCTAGGACTGACTCTGAGAGAAACCTGGGGGTTGGGCTTTGAGGCCAAATAGTAGCGAGTGTCCCCGATGGACTGAGGAAGTATTTAGATGAATTCTCCATAAAGGGAAACACCTGAGCACCCATTCATCTGCGTGGAGTGGGGCTTCAAATCTCCCCACCACACAAGGTTGGGTTCCAGTATCCTGAGGGTGGGGTAGTTCCTCCAACTGACATCAGCGTCTTGGTTTGAATAGAATCCCTTTGCTTGTCTTCCCTGATGGTTTGCCTAGGCCAGTGTGTGGTTGAAAGTGGGATTTGGGATCTAAAACTAAGTATTAGCGTGTGCCTCTCCATGGGTAGTGGAGATGTTTAAACTACAACCAACAACTTGGGAATTACTGTGACCCCTGAAAAATGCGTGTGCTATGTTTCCCCACGTCCAGCACACACAGGAAGAAGTGTTCTGGGGTTGTGAGTGTGGGGAGGTTCCTCCAACAGACAGCAGCACCTGGGTTGTAATAGAATCCCTTAGCTTGACTTCCCTAAGTGTTTTCCTAGGCCTAGCAGTAAGCGATGGTGGGGGATGGGCTCTAAAGCCAAGTATTAGCGAGTGCATCTCTGTGGGTAGTGGAGGGTTTTAAACTACTTCCCCAACCTTGGAACACCTGTGCCCCATAAAGATGCGTGGAATCTGTTTCCCCACCTCCAGCACACACACGGAGACGTGCTCAGGTATCCTGATTGTGGGGAGGCTCCTCCAAATGACAGCAGCGCCTGGGTTCAAAAAGAATCCCTTAGCTTGTCTTCCCTGATGGCATGCCTAGGCTGGAGAGTGGGGTAAAGTGGAGTTTGGGCTCTAAACCAAGTATAAGCGAGAGCCTATCCATGGCATGTGGGTTTTTAACCTACAACCCACAACCATGGAATAAATGTGCCCCCTGAAAGATGCTTTGACTGTTTCCCTACATCCAGCACACACACGAAGATGTGTTCTTGTATTCGGAGTGTGGGGAAGTTCCTCAAACTGACAGCAGCACCTGGATTCTATTAGTATCCCTTAGCTTCTGTTCCCTGAGTGTTCTTTTAGGCCAGGCCATGAGGGAAAGCTGGGGGTTGGGCTTGGAGGCCACGTAGCAGTGAGTGCCCCCTGATCCATTGAGGAAGTACTTAGAGGACTTCTCCCTAAAGGGAACACCTTTTCCTGCATTCATCTGGGTGCAGTGGGGCTGCACAACTCTCCCACACCTTAGAATGTGTTCTGGAATTCTGAGTGCAGGGAAGTTCCTCCAACTGACAGCAGCGCCTGGGTTCTAATTGAATCCCTTTGCTTGTCTTCCCTGATGGAAAGCCTAGACGGGAGTGCGGGGGAAAGTGTGGTTTGGGCTCCAAAACCAAGTATTTGCGATGACGTCTCTATGGTTTGTGGAGGTTTTTAAACTACATCCCTAACCTGGGAACACCTGTGCCGCCATTATGATCCGTGGAGTCTGTTTCCACACCTACAGCACACACACAAACACTTGCACAGTTATCCTGAGAGTGGGCAGCCTCCTCCAACTGAGAGCAGGGCCTTGGTTCTTATAAAATCGCTTAACTTGTCTACCCTGTTTGGTTGCCTGATACGGAGTGCTGGGGAAAGGGTGGGTTGGGCTCTAAATCCAAGTATTAGCGAGTGCTTCTCCATGGGATTTGGAGGTTATTAACCAAAAGCCCACAGCATGGGAATACCTGTGCTCCTTGAAAAAAGCGTGGACTCTGTATCCCCACCACCAGAACACACATGAAGGAGTTTTCTGCTATCCTGAGTGTGGGCTGGCAATTTCAGGTGACAGAAGCGGCTGGGTTCTAATACAATCCCTTAGCTTGTAATCCCTGAGTGTTTCCCTAGGACTGACTCTGAGAGAGACCTGGGAGTTGGGCTTTGAGGCCAAATAGTAGCGAGTGTCCCCGATGGACTGAGGAAGTATTTAGATGAATTCTCCATAAAGGGAAACACCGGAGCACCCATTCATCTGCGGGGAGTGGGGCTTCAAATCTCCCCACCACACAAGGTTGGGTTCCAGTATCCTGAGGGTGGGGTAGTTCCTCCAACAGACATCAGCGTCTTGGTTTGAATAGAATCCCTTTGCTTGTCTTCCCTGATGGTTTGCCTAGGCCAGTGTGTGGTTGAAAGTGGGATTTGGGATCTAAAACTAAGTATTAGCGTGTGCCTCTCCATGGGTAGTGGAGATGTTTAAACTACAACCCACAACTTGGGAATTACTGTGACCCCTGAAAAATGCGTGTGCTATGTTTCCCCACGTCCAGCACACACAGGAAGAAGTGTTCTGGGGTTCTGAGTGTGGGGAGGTTCCTCCAACAGACAGCAGCACCTGGGTTGTAATAGAATCCCTTAGCTTGACTTCCCTAAGTGTTTTCCTAGGCCTAGCAGTAAGCGATGGTGGGGGATGGGCTCTAAAGCCAAGTATTAGCGAGTGCATCTCTGTGGGTAGTGGAGGGTTTTAAACTACTTCCCCAACCTTGGAACACCTGTGCCCCATAAAGATGCGTGGAATCTGTTTCCCCACCTCCAGCACACACACGGAGACGTGCTCAGGTATCCTGATTGTGGGGAGGCTCCTCCAAATGACAGCAGCACCTGGGTTCTAAAAGAATCCCTTAGCTTGTCTTCCCTGATGGCAGGGCTAGGCTGGAGAGTGGGGGAAAGTGGGGGTTGGGCTCTAAACCAAGTATTAGCGAGAGCCTATCCATGGGATGTGGGTTTTTAACCTACAACCCACAACCATGGAATAAATGTGCCCCCTGAAAGATGCTTTGAGTGTTTCCCTACATCCAGCACACACACGAAGATGTGTTCTTGTATTCTGAGTGTGGGGAAGTTCCTCAAAGTGACAGCAGCACCTGGATTCTATTAGTATCCCTTAGCTTCTGTTCCCTGAGTGTTCTTTTAGGCCAGGCCATGTGGGAAAGCTGGGGGTTGGGCTTGGAGGCCACGTAGCAGTGAGTGCCCCCTGATCCATTGAGGAAGTACTTAGAGGACTTCTCCCTAAAGGGAACACCTTTTCCTGCATTCATCTGGGTGCAGTGGGGCTGCACAACTCTCCTACACCTAAGAATGTGTTCTGGAATTCTGAGTGCAGGGAAGTTCCTCCAACTGACAGCAGCGCCTGGGTTCTAATTGAATCCCTTTGCTTGTCTTCCCTGATGGAAAGCCTAGGCGGGAGTGCGGGGGAAAGTGTGGTTTGGGCTCCAAAACCAAGTATTGGTGATGACCTCTCTATGGTTTGTGGAGGTGTTTAAACTACATCCCTAACCTGGGAACACCTGTGCCCCCATAAAGATCCGTGGAGTCTGTTTCCACACCTCCAGCACACACACGAACACTTGCACAGTTATCCTGAGAGTGGGCAGCCTCCTCCAACTGAGAGCAGGGCCTTGGTTCTTATAAAATCGCTTAACTTGTCTACCCTGTTTGGTTGCCTGATACGGAGTGCTGGGGAAAGGGTGGGTTGGGCTCTAAATCCAAGTATTAGCGAGTGCTTCTCCATGGGATTTGGAGGTTATTATCCTAAAGCCCACAACATGGGAATACCTGTGCTCCTTGGAAAAAGCGTGGACTCTGTATCCCCACCACCAGAACACACATGAAGAAGTTTTCTGCTATCCTGAGTGTGGGCTGGCAATTTCAGGTGACAGAAGCGGCTGGGTTCTAATAGAATCCCGTAGCTTGTAATCCCTGAGTGTTTCCCTAGGACTGACTCTGAGAGAAACCTGGGGGTTGGGCTTTGAGGCCAAATAGTAGCGAGTGTCCCCGATGGACTGAGGAAGTATTTAGATGAATTCTCCATAAAGGGAAACACCGGAGCACCCATTCATCTGCGGGGAGTGGGGCTTCAAATCTCCCCACCACACAAGGTTGGGTTCCAGTATCCTGAGGGTGGGGTAGTTCCTCCAACTGACATCAGCGTCTTGGTTTGAATAGAATCCCTTTGCTTGTCTTCCCTGATGGTTTGCCTAGGCCAGTGTGTGGTTGAAAGTGGGATTTGGGATCTAAAACTAAGTATTAGCGTGTGCCTCTCCATGGGTAGTGGAGATGTTTAAACTACAACCCACAACTTGGGAATTACTGTGACCCCTGAAAAATGTGTGTGCTATGTTTCCCCACGTCCAGCACACACAGGAAGATATTTTCTGGGGTTCTGAGAGTGGGGAGGTTCCTCCAACAGACAGCAGCACCTGGGTTGTAATAGAATCCCTTAGCTTGACTTCCATAAGTGTTTTCCTAGGCCTAGCAGTAAGGGATGGTGGGGGATGGGCTCTAAAGCCAAGTATTAGCGAGTGCGTCTCTGTGCGTAGTGGAGGGTTTTAAACTACTTCCCCAACCTTGGAACACCTGTGCCCCATAAAGATGCGTGGAATCTGTTTCCCCACCTCCAGCACACACACGGAGACGTGCTCAGGTATCCTGATTGTGGGGAGGCTCCTCCAAATGACAGCAGCGCCTGGGTTCTAAAAGAATCCCTTAGCTTGTCTTCCCTGATGGCATGGCTAGGCTGGAGAGTGGGGGAAAGTGGGGGTTGGGCTCTAAACCAAGTATTAGCGAGAGCCTATCCATGGGATGTGGGTTTTTAACCTACAACCCACAACCATGGAATAAATGTGCCCCCTGAAAGATGCTTTGACTGTTTCCCTACATCCAGCACACACACGAAGATGTGTTCTTGTATTCTGAGTGTGGGGAAGTTCCTCAAACTGACAGCAGCACCTGGATTCTATTAGTATCCCTTAGCTTCTGTTCCCTGAGTGTTCCTTTAGGCCAGGCCATGTGGGAAAGCTGGGGGTTGGGCTTGGAGGCCACGTAGCAGTGAGTGCCCCCTGATCCATTGAGGAAGTACTTAGAGGACTTCTCCCTAAAGGGAACACCTTTTCCTGCATTCATCTGGGTGCAGTGGGGCTGCACAACTCTCCCACACCTAAGAATGTGTTCTGGAATTCTGAGTGCAGGGAAGTTCCTCCAACTGACAGCAGCGCCTGGGTTCTAATTGAATCCCTTTGCTTGTCTTCCCTGATGGAAAGCCTAGGCGGGAGTGCGGGGGAAAGTGTGGTTTGGGCTCCAAAACCAAGTATTGGCGATGACCTCTCTATGGTTTGTGGAGGTGTTTAAACTACATCCCTAACCTGGGAACACCTGTGCCCCCATAAAGATCCGTGGAGTCTGTTTCCACACCTCCAGCACACACACGAACACTTGCACAGTTATCCTGAGAGTGGGCAGCCTCCTCCAACTGAGAGCAGGGCCTTGGTTCTTATAAAATCGCTTAACTTGTCTACCCTGTTTGGTTGCCTGATACGGAGTGCTGGGGAAAGGGTGGGTTGGGCTCTAAATCCAAGTATTAGCGAGTGCTTCTCCATGGGATTTGGAGGTTATTAACCAAAAGCCCACAACATGGGAATACCTGTGCTCCTTGAAAAAAGCGTGGACTCTGTATCCCCACCACCAGAACACACATGAAGAAGTTTTCTGCTATCCTGAGTGTGGGCTGGCAATTTCAGGTGACAGAAGCGGCTGGGTTCTAATAGAATCCCTTAGCTTGTAATACCTGAGTGTTTCCCTAGGACTGACTCTGAGAGAAACCTGGGGGTTGGGCTTTGAGGCCAAATAGTAGCGAGTGTCCCCGATGGACTGAGGAAGTATTTAGATGAATTCTCCATAAAGGGAAACACCTGAGCACCCATTCATCTGCGAGGAGTGGGGCTTCAAATCTCTCCACCACACAAGGTTGGGTTCCAGTATCCTGAGGGTGGGGTAGTTCCTCCAACTGATATCAGCATCTTGGTTTTAATAGAATCCCTTTGCTTATCTTCCCTGATGGTTTGCCTAGGCCAGTGTGTGGTTGAAAGTGGGATTTGGGATCTAAAACTAAGTATTAGCGTGTGCCTCTCCATGGGTAGTGGAGATGTTTAAACTACAACCCACAACTTGGGAATTACTGTGACCCCTGAAAAATGCGTGTGCTATGTTTCCCCACGTCCAGCACACACAGGAAGAAGTTTTCTGGGGTTCTGAGTGTGGGGAGTTTCCTCCAACAGACAGCAGCACCTGGGTTGTAATAGAATCCCTTAGCTTGACTTCCCTAAGTGTTTTCCTATGCCTAGCAGTAAGCGATGGTGGGGGATGGGCTCTAAAGCCAAGTATTAGCGAGTGCGTCTCTATGCGTAGTGGAGGGTTTTAAACTACTTCCCCAACCTTGGAACACCTGGGCCCCATAAAGATGAGTGGAATCTGTTTCTCCACCTCCAGCACACACACGGAGACGTGCTCAGGTATCCTGATTGTGGGGAGGCTCCTCCCAATGACAGCAGCGCCTGGGTTCTAAAGAATCCCTTAGCTTGTATTCCCTGATGGCATGGCTAGGCTGGAGAGTGGGGGAAAGTGGGGGTTGGGCTCTAAACCAAGTATTAGCGAGAGCCTATCCATGGGATGTGGGTTTTTAACCTACAACCCACAACCATGGAATAAATGTGCCCCCTGAAAGATGCTTTGACTGTTTCCCTACATCCAGCACACACACGAAGATGTGTTCTTGTATTCTGAGTGTGGGGAAGTTCCTCAAACTGACAGCAGCACCTGGATTCTATTAGTATCCCTTAGCTTCTGATCCCTGAGTGTTCTTTTAGGCCAGGCCATGTGGGAAAGCTGGGGGTTGGGCTTGGAGGCCACGTAGCAGTGAGTGCCCCCTGATCCATTGAGGAAGTACTTAGAGGACTTCTCCCTAAAGGGAACACCTTTTCCTGCATTCATCTGGGTGCAGTGGGGCTGCACAACTCTCCCACACCTAAGAATGTGTTCTTGAATTCTGAGTGCAGGGAAGTTCCTCCAACTGACAGCAGCGCCTGGGTTCTAATTGAATCCCTTTGCTTGTCTTCCCTGATGGAAAGCCTAGGCGGGAGTGCGGGGGAAAGTGTGGTTTGGGCTCCAAAACCAAGTATTGGCGATGACCTCTCTATGGTTTGTGGAGGTGTTTAAACTACATCCCTAACCTGGGAACACCTGTGCCCCCATAAAGATCCGTGGAGTCTGTTTCCACACCTCCAGCACACACACGAACACTTGCACAGTTATCCTGAGAGTGGGCAGCCTCCTCCAACTGAGAGCAGGGCCTTGGTTCTTATAAAATCGCTTAACTTGTCTACCCTGTTTGGTTGCCTGATACGGAGTGCTGGGGAAAGGGTGGGTTGGGCTCTAAATCCAAGTATTAGCGAGTGCTTCTCCATGGGATTTGGAGGTTATTAACCAAAAGCCCACAACATGGGAATACCTGTGCTCCTTGGAAAAAGCGTGGACTCTGTATCCCCACCACCAGAACACACATGAAGAAGTTTTCTGCTATCCTGAGTGTGGGCTGGCAATTTCAGGTGACAGAAGCGGCTGGGCTCTTAGAATCCCTTACCTTGTAATACCTGAGTGTTTCCCTAGGACTGACTCTGAGAGAAACCTGGGGGTTGGGCTTTGAGGCCAAATAGTAGCGAGTGTCCCCGATGGACTGAGGAAGTATTTAGATGAATTCTCCATAAAGGGAAACACCTGAGCACCCATTCATCTGCGTGGAGTGGGGCTTCAAATCTCCCCACCACACAAGGTTGGGTTCCAGTATCCTGAGGGTGGGGTAGTTCCTCCAACTGATATCAGCATCTTGGTTTTAATAGAATCCCTTTGCTTATCTTCCCTGATGGTTTGCCTAGGCCAGTGTGTGGTTGAAAGTGGGATTTGGGATCTAAAACTAAGTATTAGCGTGTGCCTCTCCATGGGTAGTGGAGATGTTTAAACTACAACCCACAACTTGGGAATTACTGTGACCCCTGAAAAATGCGTGTGCTATGTTTCCCCACGTCCAGCACACACAGGAAGAAGTTTTCTGGGGTTCTGAGTGTGGGGAGTTTCCTCCAACAGACAGCAGCACCTTGGTTGTAATAGAATCCCTTCGCTTGACTTCCCTAAGTGTTTTCCTAGGCCTAGCAGTAAGCGATGGTGCGGGATGGGCTCTAAAGCCAAGTATTAGCGAGTGCATCTCTGTGGGTAGTGGAGGGTTTTAAACTACTTCCCCAACCTTGGAACACCTGGGCCCCATAAAGATGCGTGGAATCTGTTTCTCCACCTCCAGCACACACACGGAGACGTGCTCAGGTATCCTGATTGTGGGGAGGCTCCTCCCAATGACAGCAGTGCCTGGGTTCTAAAGAATAACTTAGCTTGTCTTCCCTGATGGCATGCCTAGCCTGGAGAGTGGGGGAAAGTGGGTGTTGGGCTTTAAACCAACTATTAGCGAGAGCCTATCCATGGGATGTGGGTTTTTAACCTACAACCCACAACCATGGAATAAATGTGCCCCCTGAAAGATGCTTTGACTGTTTCCCTACATCCAGCACACACACGAAGATGTGTTCTTGTATTCTGAGTGTGGGGAAGTTCCTCAAACTGACAGCAGCACCTGGATTCTATTAGTATCCCTTAGCTTCTGTACCCTGAGTGTTCTCTTAGACCAGGACATGATACAAAGCTGGGGGTTGGGATTGGAGGCCACGTAGCAGTGAGTGCCCCCTGATCCATTGAGGAAGTACTTAGAGAACTTCTCCCTAAACGGAACACCTTTTTCTCCATTCATCTGGGTGCAGTGGGGCTGCACATCTCTCCCACACCTAAGAATGTGTTCTGGAATTCTGAGTGCAGGGAAGTTCCTCCAACTGACACCAGCGCCTAGGTTCTAATTGAATTCTTTGCTTGTCTTCCCTGATGGAAATCCTACGCGGAAGTGCGGGGGAAAGTGTGGTTTGGGCTCCAAAACCAAGTATTTGCGATGACCTCTCTATGGTTTGTGGAGGTGTTTAAACTACATCCCTATCCTGGGAACACTTGTGCCCACATAAAGATCCGTGGAGTCTGTTTCCACACCTCCAGCACACACACGAACACTTGCACAGTTATCCTGAGAGTGGGCAGCCTCCTCCAACTGAGAGCAGGGCCTTGGTTCTTATAAAATCGCTTAACTTGTCTACCCTGTTTGGTTGCCTGATACGCAGTGCTGGGGAAAGGGTGGGTTGGACTCTAAATCCAAGTATTAGCGAGTGCTTCTCCATGGGATTTGGAGGTTATTAACCAAAAGCCCACAGCATGGGAATACCTGTGCTCCTTGAAAAAAGCGTGGACTCTGTATCCCCACCACCAGAACACACATGGAGGAGTTTTCTGCTATCCTGAGTGTGGGCTGGCAATTTCAGGTGACAGAAGCGGCTGGGTTCTAATAGAATCCCTTAGCTTGTAATCCCTGAGTGTTTCCCTAGGACTGACTCTGAGAGAAACCTGGGGGTTGGGCTTTGAGGCCAAATAGTAGCGAGTGTCCCCGATGGACTGAGGAAGTATTTAGATGAATTCTCCATAAAGGGACACACCTGAGCACCCATTCATCTGCGTGGAGTGGGGCTTCAAATCTCCCCACCACACAAGGTTGTGTTCCAGTATCCTGAGGGTGGGGTAGTTCCTCCAACTGATATCTGCTTCTTGGATTTAATAGAATCCATTTGCTTGTCTTCCCTGATGGTTTGCCTAGGCCAGTGTGTGGTTGAAAGTGGGATTTGGGATCTAAAACTAAGTATTAGCGTGTGCCTCTCCATGGGTAGTGGAGATGTTTAAACTACAACCCACAACTTGGGAATTACTGTGACCCCTGAAAAATGCGTGTGCTATGTTTCCCCACGTCCAGCACACACAGGAAGAAGTGTTCTGGGGTTCTGAGTGTGGGGAGGTTCCTCCAACAGACAGCAGCACCTGGGTTGTAATAGAATCCCTTAGCTGGACTTCCCTAAGTGTTTTCCTAGGCCTAGCAGTAAGCGATGGTGGGGGATGGGCTCTAAAGCCAAGTATTAGCGAGTGCATCTCTGTGGGTAGTGGAGGGTTTTAAACTACTTCCCCAAACTTGGAACACCTGTGCCCCATAAAGATGCGTGGAATCTGTTTCCCCACCTCCAGCACACACACGGAGACGTGCTCAGGTATCCTGATTGTGGGGAGGCTCCTCCAAATGACAGCAGCCCCTGGGTTCTAAAAGAATCCCTTAGCTTGTCTTCCCTGAAGGCATGCCTAGGCTGGAGAGTGGGGGAAAGTGGGGGTTGGGCTCTAAACCATGTATAAGCGAGAGCCTATCCATGGGATGTGGGTTTTTAACCTACAACCCACAACCATGGAATAAATGTGCCCCCTGAAAGATGCTTTTACTGTTTCCCTTCATCCAGCACACACACGAAGATGTGTTCTTGTATTCTGAGTGTGGGGAAGTCCCTCAAACTGACAGCAGCACCTGGATTTTATTAGTATGCCTTAGCTTCTTTTCCCTGAGTGTTCTTTTAGGCCAGGCCATGTGGGAAAGCTGGGGGTTGGGCTTGGAGGCCACGTAGCAGTGAGTGCCCCCTGAACCATTGAGGAAGTACTTAGAGGACTTCTCCCTAAAGGGAACACCTTTTCCTGCATTCATCTGGGTGCAGTGGGGCTGCACATTTCTCCCACACATAAGAATGTGTTCTGGAATTCTGAGTGCAGGGAAGTTCATCCAACTGACAGCAGCGCCTGGGTTCTAATTGAATCCCTTTGCTTGTCTTCCCTGATGGAAAGCCTAGGCGGGAGTGCGGGGGAAAGTGTGGTTTGGGCTCCAAAACCAAGTATTTGCGATGACCTCTCTATGGTTTGTGGAGGTGTTTAAACTACATCCCTAACCTGGGAACACCTGTGCCCCCATAAAGATCCGTGGAGTCTGTTTCCACACCTCCAGCACACACACGAACACTTGCACAGTTATCCTGAGAGTGGGCAGCCTCCTCCAACTGAGAGCAGGGCCTTGGTTCTTATAAAATCGCTTAACTTGTCTACCCTGTTTGGTTGCCTGATTCGGAGTGCTGGGGAAAGGGTGGGTTGGGCTCTAAATCCAAGTATTAGCGAGTGCTTCTCCATGGGATTTGGAGTTTATTAACCAAAACCCCACAACATGGGAATACCTGTGCTCCTTGAAAAAAGCGTGGACTCTGTATCCCCACCACCAGAACACACATGAAGAAGTTTTCTGCTATCCTGAGTGTGGGCTGGCAATTTCAGGTGACAGAAGCGGCTGGGTTCTAATAGAATCCCTTAGCTTGTAATCCCTGAGTGTTTCCCTAGGACTGACTCTGAGAGAAACCTGGGGGTTGGGCTTTGAGGCCAAATAGTAGCGAGTGTCCCCGATGGACTGAGGAAGTATTTAGATGAATTCTCCATAAAGGGAAACACCTGAGCACCCATTCATCTGCGTGGAGTGGGGCTTCAAATCTCCCCACCACACAAGGTTGGGTTCCAGTATCCTGAGGGTGGGGTAGTTCCTCCAACTGACATCAGCGTCTTGGTTTGAATAGAATCCCTTTGCTTGTCTTCCCTGATGGTTTGCCTGAGCCAGTGTGTGGTTGAAAGTGGGATTTGGGATCTAAAACTAAGTATTAGCGTGTGCCTCTCCATGGGTAGTGGAGATGTTTAAACTACAACCCACAACTTGGGAATTACTGTGACCCCTGAAAAATGCGTGTGCTATGTTTCCCCACGTCCAGCACACACAGGAAGAAGTGTTCTGGGGTTCTGAGTGTTGGGAGGTTAATCCAACAGACAGCAGCACCTGGGTTGTAATAGAATCCCTTAGCTTGACTTCCCTAAGTGTTTTTCCTAGGCCTAGCAGTAAGCGATGGTTGGGGATGGGCTCTAAAGCCAAGTATTAGCGAGTGCATCTCTGTGGGTAGTGGAGGGTTTTAAACTACTTCCCCAACCTTGGAACACCTGGGCCCCATAAAGATGCGTGGAATCTGTTTCCCCACCTCCAGCACACACACGGAGACGTGCTCAGGTATCCTGATTGTGTGGAGGCTCCTCCAAATGACAGCAGCGCCTGGGTTCTAAAAGAATCCCTTAGCTTGTCTTCCCTGATGGCATGCCTAGGCTGGAGAGTGGGGGAAAGTGGGGGTTGGGCTCTAAACCAAGTATAAGCGAGAGCATATAAATGGGATGTGGGTTTTTAACCTACAACACAAAACCATGGAATAAATGTGCCCCCTGAAAGATGCTTTGACTGTTTCCCTACATCCAGCACACAAACAAAGATGTGTTCTGGTATTCTGAGTGTGGGGAAGTTCCTCAAACTGACAGCAGCACCTGGATTCTATTAGTATCCCTTAGCTTCTGATCCCTGAGTGTTCTTTTAGGCCAGGCCATGTGGGAAAGCTGGGGGTTGGGCTTGGAGGCCACGTAGCAGTGAGTGCCCCCTGATCCATTGAGGAAGTACTTAGAATACTTCTCCCTAAAGGGAACACCTTTTCCTGCATTCATCTGGGTGCAGTGGGGCTGCACAACTCTCCCACACCTAAGAATGTGTTCTGGAATTCTGAGTGCAGGGAAGTTCCTCCAACTGACAGCAGCGCCTGGGTTCTAATTGAATCCCTTTGCTTGTCTTCCCTGATGGAAAGCCTAAGCGGGAGTGCGGGGGAAAGTGTGGTTTGGGCTCCAAAACCAAGTATTGGCGATGACCTCTCTATGGTTTGTGGAGGTGTTTAAACTACATCCCTAACCTGGGAACACCTGTGCCCCCATAAAGATCCGTGGAGTCTGTTTCCACACCTCCAGCACACACACGAACACTTGCACAGTTATCCTGAGAGTGGGCAGCCTCCTCCAACTGAGAGCAGGGCCTTGGTTCTTATAAAATCGCTTAACATGTCTACCCTGTTTGGTTGCCTGATACGGAGTGCTGGGGAAAGGGTGGGTTGGGCTCTAAATCCAAGTATTAGCGAGTGCTTCTCCATGGGATTTGGAGGTTATTAACCAAAAGCCCACAACATGGGAATACCTGTGCTCCTTGGAAAAAGCGTGGACTCTGTATCCCCACCACCAGAACACACATGAAGAAGTTTTCTGCTATCCTGAGTGTGGGCTGGCAATTTCAGGTGACAGAAGCGGCTGGGCTCTTAGAATCCCTTACCTTGTAATACCTGAGTGTTTCCCTAGGACTGACTCTGAGAGAAACCTGGGGGTTGGGCTTTGAGGCCAAATAGTAGCGAGTGTCCCCGATGGACTGAGGAAGTATTTAGATGAATTCTCCATAAAGGGAAACACCTGAGCACCCATTCATCTGCGTGGAGTGGGGCTTCAAATCTCCCCACCACACAAGGTTGGGTTCCAGTATCCTGAGGGTGGGGTAGTTCCTCCAACTGATATCAGCATCTTGGTTTGAATAGAATCCCTTTGCTTATCTTCCCTGATGGTTTGCCTAGGCCAGTGTGTGGTTGAAAGTGGGATTTGGGATCTAAAACTAAGTATTAGCGTGTGCCTCTCCATGGGTAGTGGAGATGTTTAAACTACAACCCACAACTTGGGAATTACTGTGACCCCTGAAAAATGCGTGTGCTATGTTTCCCCACGTCCAGCACACACAGGAAGAAGTTTTCTGGGGTTCTGAGTGTGGGGAGTTTCCTCCAACAGACAGCAGCACCTGGGTTGTAATAGAATCCCTTCGCTTGACTTCCCTAAGTGTTTTCCTAGGCCTAGCAGTAAGCGATGGTGGGGGATGGGCTCTAAAGCCAAGTATTAGCGAGTGCATCTCTGTGGGTAGTGGAGGGTTTTAAACTACTTCCCCAACCTTGGAACACCTGGGCCCCATAAAGATGCGTGGAATCTGTTTCTCCACCTCCAGCACACACACGGAGACGTGCTCAGGTATCCTGATTGTGGGGAGGCTCCTCCCAATGACAGCAGTGCCTGGGTTCTAAAGAATAACTTAGCTTGTCTTCCCTGATGGCATGCCTAGCCTGGAGAGTGGGGGAAAGTGGGTGTTGGGCTTTAAACCAACTATTAGCGAGAGCCTATCCATGGGATGTGGGTTTTTAACCTACAACCCACAACCATGGAATAAATGTGCCCCCTGAAAGATGCTTTGACTGTTTCCCTACATCCAGCACACACACGAAGATGTGTTCTTGTATTCTGAGTGTGGGGAAGTTCCTCAAACTGACAGCAGCACCTGGATTCTATTAGTATCCCTTAGCTTCTGTACCCTGAGTGTTCTCTTAGACCAGGACATGATACAAAGCTGGGGGTTGGGATTGGAGGCCACGTAGCAGTGAGTGCCCCCTGATCCATTGAGGAAGTACTTAGAGAACTTCTCCCTAAACGGAACACCTTTTTCTCCATTCATCTGGGTGCAGTGGGGCTGCACATCTCTCCCACACCTAAGAATGTGTTCTGGAATTCTGAGTGCAGGGAAGTTCCTCCAACTGACACCAGCGCCTAGGTTCTAATTGAATTCTTTGCTTGTCTTCCCTGATGGAAATCCTACGCGGAAGTGCGGGGGAAAGTGTGGTTTGGGCTCCAAAACCAAGTATTTGCGATGACCTCTCTATGGTTTGTGGAGGTGTTTAAACTACATCCCTATCCTGGGAACACTTGTGCCCACATAAAGATCCGTGGAGTCTGTTTCCACACCTCCAGCACACACACGAACACTTGCACAGTTATCCTGAGAGTGGGCAGCCTCCTCCAACTGAGAGCAGGGCCTTGGTTCTTATAAAATCGCTTAACTTGTCTACCCTGTTTGGTTGCCTGATACGCAGTGCTGGGGAAAGGTTTGGTTGGACTCTAAATCCAAGTATTAGCGAGTGCTTCTCCATGGGATTTGGAGGTTATTAACCAAAAGCCCACAGCATGGGAATACCTGTGCTCCTTGAAAAAAGCGTGGACTCTGTATCCCCACCACCAGAACACACATGGAGGAGTTTTCTGCTATCCTGAGTGTGGGCTGGCAATTTCAGGTGACAGAAGCGGCTGGGTTCTAATAGAATCCCTTAGCTTGTAATCCCTGAGTGTTTCCCTAGGACTGACTCTGAGAGAAACCTGGGGGTTGGGCTTTGAGGCCAAATAGTAGCGAGTGTCCCCGATGGACTGAGGAAGTATTTAGATGAATTCTCCATAAAGGGACACACCTGAGCACCCATTCATCTGCGTGGAGTGGGGCTTCAAATCTCCCCACCACACAAGGTTGTGTTCCAGTATCCTGAGGGTGGGGTAGTTCCTCCAACTGATATCTGCTTCTTGGATTTAATAGAATCCATTTGCTTGTCTTCCCTGATGGTTTGCCTAGGCCAGTGTGTGGTTGAAAGTGGGATTTGGGATCTAAAACTAAGTATTAGCGTGTGCCTCTCCATGGGTAGTGGAGATGTTTAAACTACAACCCACAACTTGGGAATTACTGTGACCCCTGAAAAATGCGTGTGCTATGTTTCCCCACGTCCAGCACACACAGGAAGAAGTGTTCTGGTGTTCTGAGTGTGGGGAGGTTCCTCCAACAGACAGCAGCACCTGGGTTGTAATAGAATCCCTTAGCTTGACTTCCCTAAGTGTTTTCCTAGGCCTAGCAGTAAGCGATGGTGGGGGATGGGCTCTAAAGCCAAGTATTAGCGAGTGCATCTCTGTGGGTAGTGGAGGGTTTTAAACTACTTCCCCAACCTTGGAACACCTGTGCCCCATAAAGATGCGTGGAATCTGTTTCCCCACCTCCAGCACACACACGGAGACGTGCTCAGGTATCCTGATTGTGGGGAGGCTCCTCCAAATGACAGCAGCCCCTGGGTTCTAAAAGAATCCCTTAGCTTGTCTTCCCTGAAGGCATGCCTAGGCTGGAGAGTGGGGGAAAGTGGGGGTTGGGCTCTAAACCATGTATAAGCGAGAGCCTATCCATGGGATGTGGGTTTTTAACCTACAACCCACAACCATGGAATAAATGTGCCCCCTGAAAGATGCTTTTACTGTTTCCCTTCATCCAGCACACACACGAAGATGTGTTCTTGTATTCTGAGTGTGGGGAAGTTCCTCAAACTGACAGCCGCACCTGGATTCTATTAATATCCCTTAGCTTCTGTTCCCTGAGTGTTCTTTTAGGCCTGTCCATGAGGGAAAGCTGGGGGATGGGCTTGGAGGCCACGTAGCAGTGAGTGCCCCCTGATCCATTGAGGAAGTACTTAGAGGACTTCTCCCTAAACCGAACACCTTTTCCTCCATTCATCTGGGTGCAGTGGGGCTGCACATCTCTCCCAAACCTAAGAATGTGTTCTGGAATTCTGAGTGCAGGGAAGTTCCTCCAACTGACAGCAGCGCCTGGGTTCTAATTGAATCCCTTTGCTTGTCTTCCCTGATGGAAAGCCTAGGCGGGAGTGCGGGGGACAGTGTTGTTTGGGCTCCAAAACCAAGTATTTGCGATGACCTCTCTATGGTTTGTGGAGGTGTTTAAACTACATCCCTAACCTGGGAACACCTGTGCCCCCATAAAGATCCGTGGAGTCTGTTTCCACACCTCCAGCACACACACGAACACTTGCACAGTTATCCTGAGAGTGGGCAGCCTCCTCCAACTGAGAGCAGGGCCTTGGTTCTTATAAAATCGCTTAACTTGTCTACCCTGTTTGGTTGCCAGATACGGAGTGCTGGGGAAAGGGTGGGTTGGGCTCTAAATCCAAGTATTAGCGAGTGCTCCTCCATGGGATTTGGAGGTTATTAACCAAAAGCCCACAACATGGGAATACCTGTGCTCCTTGAAAAAAGCGTGGACTCTGTATCCCCACCACCAGAACACACATGAAGAAGTTTTCTGCTATCCTGAGTGTGGGCTGGCAATTTCAGGTGACAGAAGCGGCTGGGTTCTAATAGAATCCCTTAGCTTGTAATCCCTGAGTTTTTCCCTAGGACTGACTCTGAGAGAAGCCTGGGGGTTGGGCTTTGAGGCCAAATAGAAGCGAGTGTCCCCGATGGACTGAGGAAGTATTTAGATGAATTCTCCATAAAGGGAAACACCTGAGCACCCATTCATCTGCGTGGAGTGGGGCTTCAAATCTCCCCACCACACAAGGTTGGGTTCCAGTATCCTGAGGGTGGGGTAGTTCCTCCAACTGACATCAGCGTCTTGGTTTGAATAGAATCCCTTTGCTTGTCTTCCCTGATGGTTTGCCTAGGCCAGTGTGTGGTTGAAAGTGGGATTTGGGATCTAAAACTAAGTATTAGCGTGTGCCTCTCCATGGGTAGTGGAGATGTTTAAACTACAACCCACAACTTGGGAATTACTGTGACCCCTGAAAAATGCGTGTGCTATGTTTCCCCACGTCCAGCACACACAGGAAGAAGTGTTCTGGGCTTCTGAGTGTGGGGAGGTTCCTCCAACAGACAGCAGCACCTGGGTTGTAATAGAATCCCTTAGCTTGACTTCCCTAAGTGTTTTCCTAGGCCTAGCAGTAAGCGATGGTGGGGGATGGGCTCTAAAGCCAAGTATTAGCGAGTGCATCTCTGTGGGTAGTGGAGGGTTTTAAACTACTTCCCCAACCTTGGAACACCTGTGCCCCATAAAGATGCGTGGAATCTGTTTCCCCACCTCCAGCACACACACGGAGACGTGCTCAGGTATCCTGATTGTGGGGAGGCTCCTCCAAATGACAGCAGCCCCTGGGTTCTAAAAGAATCCCTTAGCTTGTCTTCCCTGAAGGCATGCCTAGGCTGGAGAGTGGGGGAAAGTGGGGGTTGGGCTCTAAACCATGTATAAGCGAGAGCCTATCCATGGGATGTGGGTTTTTTAACCTACAACCCACAACCATGGAATAAATGTGCCCCCTGAAAGATGCTTTTACTGTTTCCCTTCATCCAGCACACACACGAAGATGTGTTCTTGTATTCTGAGTGTGGGGAAGTTCCTCAAACTGACAGCCGCACCTGGATTCTATTAATATCCCTTAGCTTCTGTTCCCTGAGTGTTCTTTTAGGCCTGTCCATGAGGGAAAGCTGGGGGATGGGCTTGGAGGCCACGTAGCAGTGAGTGCCCCCTGATCCATTGAGGAAGTACTTAGAGGACTTCTCCCTAAACCGAACACCTTTTCCTCCATTCATCTGGGTGCAGTGGGGCTGCACATCTCTCCCAAACCTAAGAATGTGTTCTGGAATTCTGAGTGCAGGGAAGTTCCTCCAACTGACAGCAGCGCCTGGGTTCTAATTGAATCCCTTTGCTTGTCTTCCCTGATGGAAAGCCTAGGCGGGAGTGCGGGGGACAGTGTTGTTTGGGCTCCAAAACCAAGTATTTGCGATGACCTCTCTATGGTTTGTGGAGGTGTTTAAACTACATCCCTAACCTGGGAACACCTGTGCCCCCATAAAGATCCGTGGAGTCTGTTTCCACACCTCCAGCACACACACGAACACTTGCACAGTTATCCTGAGAGTGGGCAGCCTCCTCCAACTGAGAGCAGGGCCTTGGTTCTTATAAAATCGCTTAACTTGTCTACCCTGTTTGGTTGCCAGATACGGAGTGCTGGGGAAAGGGTGGGTTGGGCTCTAAATCCAAGTATTAGCGAGTGCTCCTCCATGGGATTTGGAGGTTATTAACCAAAAGCCCACAACATGGGAATACCTGTGCTCCTTGAAAAAAGCGTGGACTCTGTATCCCCACCACCAGAACACACATGAAGAAGTTTTCTGCTATCCTGAGTGTGGGCTGGCAATTTCAGGTGACAGAAGCGGCTGGGTTCTAATAGAATCCCTTAGCTTGTAATCCCTGAGTTTTTCCCTAGGACTGACTCTGAGAGAAGCCTGGGGGTTGGGCTTTGAGGCCAAATAGAAGCGAGTGTCCCCGATGGACTGAGGAAGTATTTAGATGAATTCTCCATAAAGGGAAACACCTGAGCACCCATTCATCTGCGTGGAGTGGGGCTTCAAATCTCCCCACCACACAAGGTTGGGTTCCAGTATCCTGAGGGTGGGGTAGTTCCTCCAACTGACATCAGCGTCTTGGTTTGAATAGAATCCCTTTGCTTGTCTTCCCTGATGGTTTGCCTAGGCCAGTGTGTGGTTGAAAGTGGGATTTGGGATCTAAAACTAAGTATTAGCGTGTGCCTCTCCATGGGTAGTGGAGATGTTTAAACTACAACCCACAACTTGGGAATTACTGTGACCCCTGAAAAATGCGTGTGCTATGTTTCCCCACGTCCAGCACACACAGGAAGAAGTGTTCTGGGCTTCTGAGTGTGGGGAGGTTCCTCCAACAGACAGCAGCACCTGGGTTGTAATAGAATCCCTTAGCTTGACTTCCCTAAGTGTTTTCCTAGGCCTAGCAGTAAGCGATGGTGGGGGATGGGCTCTAAAGCCAAGTATTAGCGAGTGCATCTCTGTGGGTAGTGGAGGGTTTTAAACCACTTCCCCAACCTTGGAACACCTGTGCCCCATAAAGATGCGTGGAATCTGTTTCCCCACCTCCAGCACACACACGGAGACGTGCTCAGGTATCCTGATTGTGGGGAGGCTCCTCCAAATGACAGCAGCGCCTGGGTTCTAAAAGAATCCCTTAGCTTGTCTTCCCTGATGGCATGGCTAGGCTGGAGTGTGGGGGAAAGTGGGGGTTGGGCTCTAAACCAAGTCTAAACGAGAGCCTATCCATGGGATGTGGGTTTTTAACCTACAACCCACAACCATGGAATAAATGTGCCCCCTGAAAGATGCTTTGACTGATTCCCTACATCCAGCACACACACGAAGATGTGTTCTTGTATTCTGAGTGTGGGGAAGTTCCTCAAACTGACAGCAGCACCTGGATTCTATTAGTATCCCTTAGCTTCTGTTCCCTTAGTGTTTCCTTAGACCAGGCCATGAGGGAAAGCTGGGGGTTGGGCTTGGAGGCCACGTAGCAGTGAGTGCCCCCTGATCCATTGAGGAAGTACTTAGAGGACTTCTCCCTAAACGGAACACCTTTTCCTCCATTCATCTGGGTGCAGTGGGGCTGCACATCTCTCCCACACCTAAGAATGTGTTCTGGAATTCTGAGTGCAGGGAAGTTCCTCCAACTGACAGCAGCGCCTGGGTTCTAATTGAATCCCTTTGCTTGTCTTCCCTGATGGAAAGCCTAGGCGGGGGTGCGGGGGAAAGTGTGGTTTGGGCTCCAAAACCAAGTATTTGCGATGACCTCTCTATGGTTTGTGGAGGTTTTTAAACTACATCCCTAACCTGGGAACACCTGTGCCCCCATAAAGATCCGTGGAGTCTGTTTCCACACCTCCAGCACACACACGAACACTTGCACAGTTATCCTGAGAGTGGGCAGCCTCCTCCAACTGAGAGCAGGGCCTTGCTTCTTATAAAATCGCTTAACTTGTCTACCCTGTTTGGTTGCCTGATACGGAGTGCTGGGGAAAGGGTGGGTTGGGCTCTAAATCCAAGTATTAGCGAGTGCTCCTCCATGGGATTTGGAGGTTATTAACCAAAAGCCAACAACATGGGAATACCTGTGCTCCTTGAAAAAAGCGTGGACTCTGTATCCCCACCACCAGAACAGACATGAAGAAGTTTTCTGCTATCCTGAGTGTGGGCTGGCAATTTCAGGTGACAGAAGCGGCTGGGTTCTAATAGAATCCCTTAGCTTGTAATCCCTGAGTGTTTCCCTAGGACTGACTCTGAGAGAAGCCTGGGGGTTGGGCTTTGAGGCCAAATAGTAGCGAGTGTCCCCGATGGACTGAGGAAGTATTTAGATGAATTCTCCATAAAGGGAAACACCTGAGCACCCATTCATCTGCGTGGAGTGGGGCTTCAAATCTCCCCACCACACAAGCTTGGGTTCCAGTATCCTGAGGGTGGGGTAGTTCCTCCAACTGACATCAGCGTCTTGGTTTGAATAGAATCCCTTTGCTTGTCTTCCCTGATGGTTTGCCTAGGCCAGTGTGTGGTTGAAAGTGGGATTTGGGATCTAAAACTAAGTATTAGCGTGTGCCTCTCCATGGGTAGTGGAGATGTTTAAACTACAACCCACAACTTGGGAATTACTGTGACCCCTGAAAAATGCGTGTGCTATGTTTCCCCACGTCCAGCACACACAGGAAGAAGTGTTCTGGGCTTCTGAGTGTGGGGAGGTTCCTCCAACAGACAGCAGCACCTGGGTTGTAATAGAATCCCTTAGCTTGACTTCCCTAAGTGTTTTCCTAGGCCTAGCAGTAAGCGATGGTGGGGGATGGGCTCTAAAGCCAAGTATTAGCGAGTGCATCTCTGTGGGTAGTGGAGGGTTTTAAACTACTTCCCCAACCTTGGAACACCTGTGCCCCATAAAGATGCGTGGAATCTGTTTCCCCACCTCCAGCACACACACGGAGACGTGCTCAGGTATCCTGATTGTGGGGAGGCTCCTCCAAATGACAGCAGCGCCTGGGTTCTAAAAGAATCCCTTAGCTTGTCTTCCCTGATGGCATGGCTAGGCTGGAGAGTGGGGGAAAGTGGGGGTTGGGCTCTAAACCAAGTATAAGCGAGAGCCTATCCATGGGATGTGGGTTTTTAACCTACAACCCACAACCATGGAATAAATGTGCCCCCTGAAAGATGCTTTGACTGTTTCCCTACATCCAGCACACACACGAAGAAGTGTTCTGGTATTCTGAGTGTGGGGAAGTTCCTCAAACTGACAGCAGCACCTGGAATCTATTAGTATCCCTAAGCTTCTGTTCCCTGAGGGTTCTTTTAGGCCAGGCCATGAGGGAAAGCTGGGGGTTGGGCTTGGAGGCCACGTAGCAGTGAGTGCCCCCTGATCCATTGAGGAAGTACTTAGAGGACTTCTCCCTAAAGGGAACACCTTTTCCTGCATTCATCTGGGTGCAGTGGGGCTGCACATCTCTCCCACACCTAAGAATGTGTTCTGGAATTCTGAGTGCAGGGAAGTTCCTCCAACTGACAGCAGCGCCTGGGTTCTAATTGAATCCCTTTGCTTGTCTTCCCTGATGGAAAGCCTAGGCGGGAGTGCGGGGGAAAGTGTAGTTTGGGCTCCAAAACCAAGTATTTGCGATGACCTCTCTATGGTTTGTGGAGGTGTTTAAACTACATCCCTAACCTGGGAACACCTGTGCCCCCATAAAGATCCGTGGAGTCTGTTTCCACACCTCCAGCACACACACGAACACTTGCACAGTTATCCTGAGAGTGGGCAGCCTCCTCCAACTGAGAGCAGGGCCTTGGTTCTTATAAAATCGCTTAACTTGTCTACCCTGTTTGGTTGCCTGATACGGAGTGCTGGGGAAAGGGTGGGTTGGGCTCTAAATCCAAGTATTAGCGAGTGCTTCTCCATGGGATTTGGAGGTTATTAACCAAAAGCCCACAACATGGGAATACCTGTGCTCCTTGAAAAAAGCGTGGACTCTGTATCCCCACCACCAGAACACACATGAAGAAGTTTTCTGCTATCCTGAGTGTGGGCTGGCAATTTCAGGTGACAGAAGCGGCTGGGTTCTAATAGAATCCCTTAGCTTGTAATCCCTGAGTGTTTCCCTAGGACTGACTCTGAGAGAAACCTGGGGGTTGGGCTTTGAGGCCAAATAGTAGCGAGTGTCCCCGATGGACTGAGGAAGTATTTAGATGAATTCTCCATAAAGGGAAACACCTGAGCACCCATTCATCTGCGTGGAGTGGGGCTTCAAATCTCCCCACCACACAAGGTTGGGTTCCAGTATCCTGAGGGTGGGGTAGTTCCTCCAACTGACATCAGCGTCTTGGTTTGAATAGAATCCCTTTGCTTGTCTTCCCTGATGGTTTGCCTAGGCCAGTGTGTGGTTGAAAGTGGGATTTGGGATCTAAAACTAAGTATTAGCGTGTGCCTCTCCATGGGTAGTGGAGATGTTTAAACTACAACCCACAACTTGGGAATTACTGTGACCCCTGAAAAATGCGTGTGCTATGTTTCCCCACGTCCAGCACACACAGGAAGAAGTGTTCTGGGGTTCTGAGTGTGGGGAGGTTCCTCCAACAGACAGCAGCACCTGGGTTGTAATAGAATCCCTTCGCTTGACTTCCCTAAGTGTTTTCCTAGGCCTAGCAGTAAGCGATGGTGGGGGATGGGCTCTAAAGCCAAGTATTAGCGAGTGCATCTCTGTGGGTAGTGGAGGGTTTTAAACTACTTCCCCAACCTTGGAACACCTGTGCCCCATAAAGATGCGTGGAATCTGTTTCCCCACCTCCAGCACACACACGGAGACGTGCTCAGGTATCCTGATTGTGGGGAGGCTCCTCCAAATGACAGCAGCGCCTGGGTTCTAAAAGAATCCCTTAGCTTGTCTTCCCTGATGGCATGGCTAGGCTGGAGAGTGGGGGAAAGTGGGGGTTGGGCTCTAAACCAAGTATAAGCGAGAGCCTATCCATGGGATGTGGGTTTTTAACCTACAACCCACAACCATGGAATAAATGTGCCCCCTGAAAGATGCTTTGACTGTTTCCCTACATCCAGCACACACACGAAGAAGTGTTCTGGTATTCTGAGTGTGGGGAAGTTCCTCAAACTGACAGCAGCACCTGGAATCTATTAGTATCCCTAAGCTTCTGTTCCCTGAGGGTTCTTTTAGGCCAGGCCATGAGGGAAAGCTGGGGGTTGGGCTTGGAGGCCACGTAGCAGTGAGTGCCCCCTGATCCATTGAGGAAGTACTTAGAGGACTTCTCCCTAAAGGGAACACCTTTTCCTGCATTCATCTGGGTGCAGTGGGGCTGCACATCTCTCCCACACCTAAGAATGTGTTCTGGAATTCTGAGTGCAGGGAAGTTCCTCCAACTGACAGCAGCGCCTGGGTTCTAATTGAATCCCTTTGCTTGTCTTCCCTGATGGAAAGCCTAGGCGGGAGTGCGGGGGAAAGTGTAGTTTGGGCTCCAAAACCAAGTATTTGCGATGACCTCTCTATGGTTTGTGGAGGTGTTTAAACTACATCCCTAACCTGGGAACACCTGTGCCCCCATAAAGATCCGTGGAGTCTGTTTCCACACCTCCAGCACACACACGAACACTTGCACAGTTATCCTGAGAGTGGGCAGCCTCCTCCAACTGAGAGCAGGGCCTTGGTTCTTATAAAATCGCTTAACTTGTCTACCCTGTTTGGTTGCCTGATACGGAGTGCTGGGGAAAGGGTGGGTTGGGCTCTAAATCCAAGTATTAGCGAGTGCTTCTCCATGGGATTTGGAGGTTATTAACCAAAAGCCCACAACATGGGAATACCTGTGCTCCTTGAAAAAAGCGTGGACTCTGTATCCCCACCACCAGAACACACATGAAGAAGTTTTCTGCTATCCTGAGTGTGGGCTGGCAATTTCAGGTGACAGAAGCGGCTGGGTTCTAATAGAATCCCTTAGCTTGTAATCCCTGAGTGTTTCCCTAGGACTGACTCTGAGAGAAACCTGGGGGTTGGGCTTTGAGGCCAAATAGTAGCGAGTGTCCCCGATGGACTGAGGAAGTATTTAGATGAATTCTCCATAAAGGGAAACACCTGAGCACCCATTCATCTGCGTGGAGTGGGGCTTCAAATCTCCCCACCACACAAGGTTGGGTTCCAGTATCCTGAGGGTGGGGTAGTTCCTCCAACTGACATCAGCGTCTTGGTTTGAATAGAATCCCTTTGCTTGTCTTCCCTGATGGTTTGCCTAGGCCAGTGTGTGGTTGAAAGTGGGATTTGGGATCTAAAACTAAGTATTAGCGTGTGCCTCTCCATGGGTAGTGGAGATGTTTAAACTACAACCCACAACTTGGGAATTACTGTGACCCCTGAAAAATGCGTGTGCTATGTTTCCCCACGTCCAGCACACACAGGAAGAAGTGTTCTGGGGTTGTGAGTGTGGGGAGGTTCCTCCAACAGACAGCAGCACCTGGGTTGTAATAGAATCCCTTAGCTTGACTTCACTAAGTGTTTTCCTAGGCCTAGCAGTAAGCGATGGTGGGGGATGGGCTCTAAAGCCAAGTATTAGCGAGTGCATCTCTGTGGGTAGTGGAGGGTTTTAAACTACTTCCCCAACCTTGGAACACCTGTGCCCCATAAAGATGCGTGGAATCTGTTTCCCCACCTCCAGCACACACACGGAGACGTGCTCAGGTATCCTGAATGTGGGGAGGCTCCTCCAAATGACAGCAGCGCCTGGGTTCTAAAAGAATCCCTTAGCTTGTCTTCCCTGATGGCATGGCTAGGCTGGAGAGTGGGGGAAAGTGGGGGTTGGGCTCTAAACCAAGTATTAGCGAGAGCCTATCCATGGGATGTGGGTTTTTAACCTACAACCCACAACCATGGAATAAATGTGCCCCCTGAAAGATGCTTTGACTGTTTCCCTACATCCAGCACACACACGAAGATGTGTTCTTGTATTCTGAGTGTGGGGAAGTTCCTCAAACTGACAGCAGCACCTGGATTCTATTAGTATCCCTTAGCTTCTGTTCCCTGAGTGTTCTTTTAGGCCAGGCCATGTGGGAAAGCTGGGGGTTGGGCTTGGAGTCCACGTAGCAGTGAGTGCCCCCTGATCCATTGTGGAAGTACTTAGAGGACTTCTCCCTAAAGGGAACACCTTTTCCTGCATTCATCTGGGTGCAGTGGGGCTGCACAACTCTCCCACACCTAAGAATGTGTTCTGGAATTCTGAGTGCAGGGAAGTTCCTCCAACTGACAGCAGCGCCTGGGTTCTAATTGAATCCCTTTGCTTGTCTTCCCTGATGAAAAGCCTAGGCGGGAGTGCGGGGGAAAGTGTGGTTTGGGCTCCAAAACCAAGTATTGGCGATGACCTCTCTATGGTTTGTGGAGGTGTTTAAACTACATCCCTAACCTGGGAACACCTGTGCCCCCATAAAAATCCGTGGAGTCTGTTTCCACACCTCCAGCACACACACGAACACTTGCACAGTTATCCTGAGAGTGGGCAGCCTCCTCCAACTGAGAGCAGGGCCTTGGTTCTTATAAAATCGCTTAACTTGTCTACCCTGTTTGGTTGCCTGATACGGAGTGCTGGGGAAAGGGTGGGTTGGGCTCTAAATCCAAGTATTAGCGAGTGCTTCTCCATGGGATTTGGAGGTTATTAACCAAAAGCCCACAACATGGGAATACCTGTGCTCCTTGAAAAAAGCGTGGACTCTGTATCCCCACCACCAGAACACACATGAAGAAGTTTTCTGCTATCCTGAGTGTGGGCTGGCAATTTCAGGTGACAGAAGCGGCTGGGTTCTAATAGAATCCCTTAGCTTGTAATCCCTGAGTGTTTCCCTAGGACTGACTCTGAGAGAAACCTGGGGGTTGGGCTTTGAGGCCAAATAGTAGCGAGTGTCCCCGATGGACTGAGGAAGTATTTAGATGAATTCTCCATAAAGGGAAACACCTGAGCACCCATTCATCTGCGTGGAGTGGGGCTTCAAATCTCCCCACCACACAAGGTTGGGTTCCAGTATCCTGAGGGTGGGGTAGTTCCTCCAACTGACATCAGCGTCTTGGTTTGAATAGAATCCCTTTGCTTGTCTTCCCTGATGGTTTGCCTAGGCCAGTGTGTGGTTGAAAGTGGGATTTGGGATCTAAAACTAAGTATTAGCGTGTGCCTCTCCATGGGTAGTGGAGATGTTTAAACTACAACCAACAACTTGGGAATTACTGTGACCCCTGAAAAATGCGTGTGCTATGTTTCCCCACGTCCAGCACACACAGGAAGAAGTGTTCTGGGGTTGTGAGTGTGGGGAGGTTCCTCCAACAGACAGCAGCACCTGGGTTGTAATAGAATCCCTTAGCTTGACTTCCCTAAGTGTTTTCCTAGGCCTAGCAGTAAGCGATGGTGGGGGATGGGCTCTAAAGCCAAGTATTAGCGAGTGCATCTCTGTGGGTAGTGGAGGGTTTTAAACTACTTCCCCAACCTTGGAACACCTGTGCCCCATAAAGATGCGTGGAATCTGTTTCCCCACCTCCAGCACACACACGGAGACGTGCTCAGGTATCCTGATTGTGGGGAGGCTCCTCCAAATGACAGCAGCGCCTGGGTTCAAAAAGAATCCCTTAGCTTGTCTTCCCTGATGGCATGCCTAGGCTGGAGAGTGGGGTAAAGTGGAGTTTGGGCTCTAAACCAAGTATAAGCGAGAGCCTATCCATGGCATGTGGGTTTTTAACCTACAACCCACAACCATGGAATAAATGTGCCCCCTGAAAGATGCTTTGACTGTTTCCCTACATCCAGCACACACACGAAGATGTGTTCTTGTATTCGGAGTGTGGGGAAGTTCCTCAAACTGACAGCAGCACCTGGATTCTATTAGTATCCCTTAGCTTCTGTTCCCTGAGTGTTCTTTTAGGCCAGGCCATGAGGGAAAGCTGGGGGTTGGGCTTGGAGGCCACGTAGCAGTGAGTGCCCCCTGATCCATTGAGGAAGTACTTAGAGGACTTCTCCCTAAAGGGAACACCTTTTCCTGCATTCATCTGGGTGCAGTGGGGCTGCACAACTCTCCCACACCTTAGAATGTGTTCTGGAATTCTGAGTGCAGGGAAGTTCCTCCAACTGACAGCAGCGCCTGGGTTCTAATTGAATCCCTTTGCTTGTCTTCCCTGATGGAAAGCCTAGACGGGAGTGCGGGGGAAAGTGTGGTTTGGGCTCCAAAACCAAGTATTTGCGATGACGTCTCTATGGTTTGTGGAGGTTTTTAAACTACATCCCTAACCTGGGAACACCTGTGCCGCCATTATGATCCGTGGAGTCTGTTTCCACACCTACAGCACACACACAAACACTTGCACAGTTATCCTGAGAGTGGGCAGCCTCCTCCAACTGAGAGCAGGGCCTTGGTTCTTATAAAATCGCTTAACTTGTCTACCCTGTTTGGTTGCCTGATACGGAGTGCTGGGGAAAGGGTGGGTTGGGCTCTAAATCCAAGTATTAGCGAGTGCTTCTCCATGGGATTTGGAGGTTATTAACCAAAAGCCCACAGCATGGGAATACCTGTGCTCCTTGAAAAAAGCGTGGACTCTGTATCCCCACCACCAGAACACACATGAAGGAGTTTTCTGCTATCCTGAGTGTGGGCTGGCAATTTCAGGTGACAGAAGCGGCTGGGTTCTAATACAATCCCTTAGCTTGTAATCCCTGAGTGTTTCCCTAGGACTGACTCTGAGAGAGACCTGGGAGTTGGGCTTTGAGGCCAAATAGTAGCGAGTGTCCCCGATGGACTGAGGAAGTATTTAGATGAATTCTCCATAAAGGGAAACACCGGAGCACCCATTCATCTGCGGGGAGTGGGGCTTCAAATCTCCCCACCACACAAGGTTGGGTTCCAGTATCCTGAGGGTGGGGTAGTTCCTCCAACAGACATCAGCGTCTTGGTTTGAATAGAATCCCTTTGCTTGTCTTCCCTGATGGTTTGCCTAGGCCAGTGTGTGGTTGAAAGTGGGATTTGGGATCTAAAACTAAGTATTAGCGTGTGCCTCTCCATGGGTAGTGGAGATGTTTAAACTACAACCCACAACTTGGGAATTACTGTGACCCCTGAAAAATGCGTGTGCTATGTTTCCCCACGTCCAGCACACACAGGAAGAAGTGTTCTGGGGTTCTGAGTGTGGGGAGGTTCCTCCAACAGACAGCAGCACCTGGGTTGTAATAGAATCCCTTAGCTTGACTTCCCTAAGTGTTTTCCTAGGCCTAGCAGTAAGCGATGGTGGGGGATGGGCTCTAAAGCCAAGTATTAGCGAGTGCATCTCTGTGGGTAGTGGAGGGTTTTAAACTACTTCCCCAACCTTGGAACACCTGTGCCCAATAAAGATGCGTGGAATCTGTTTCCCCACCTCCAGCACACACACGGAGACGTGCTCAGGTATCCTGATTGTGGGGAGGCTCCTCCAAATGACAGCAGCACCTGGGTTCTAAAAGAATCCCTTAGCTTGTCTTCCCTGATGGCAGGGCTAGGCTGGAGAGTGGGGGAAAGTGGGGGTTGGGCTCTAAACCAAGTATTAGCGAGAGCCTATCCATGGGATGTGGGTTTTTAACCTACAACCCACAACCATGGAATAAATGTGCCCCCTGAAAGATGCTTTGAGTGTTTCCCTACATCCAGCACACACACGAAGATGTGTTCTTGTATTCTGAGTGTGGGGAAGTTCCTCAAAGTGACAGCAGCACCTGGATTCTATTAGTATCCCTTAGCTTCTGTTCCCTGAGTGTTCTTTTAGGCCAGGCCATGTGGGAAAGCTGGGGGTTGGGCTTGGAGGCCACGTAGCAGTGAGTGCCCCCTGATCCATTGAGGAAGTACTTAGAGGACTTCTCCCTAAAGGGAACACCTTTTCCTGCATTCATCTGGGTGCAGTGGGGCTGCACAACTCTCCTACACCTAAGAATGTGTTCTGGAATTCTGAGTGCAGGGAAGTTCCTCCAACTGACAGCAGCGCCTGGGTTCTAATTGAATCCCTTTGCTTGTCTTCCCTGATGGAAAGCCTAGGCGGGAGTGCGGGGGAAAGTGTGGTTTGGGCTCCAAAACCAAGTATTGGTGATGACCTCTCTATGGTTTGTGGAGGTGTTTAAACTACATCCCTAACCTGGGAACACCTGTGCCCCCATAAAGATCCGTGGAGTCTGTTTCCACACCTCCAGCACACACACGAACACTTGCACAGTTATCCTGAGAGTGGGCAGCCTCCTCCAACTGAGAGCAGGGCCTTGGTTCTTATAAAATCGCTTAACTTGTCTACCCTGTTTGGTTGCCTGATACGGAGTGCTGGGGAAAGGGTGGGTTGGGCTCTAAATCCAAGTATTAGCGAGTGCTTCTCCATGGGATTTGGAGGTTATTATCCTAAAGCCCACAACATGGGAATACCTGTGCTCCTTGGAAAAAGCGTGGACTCTGTATCCCCACCACCAGAACACACATGAAGAAGTTTTCTGCTATCCTGAGTGTGGGCTGGCAATTTCAGGTGACAGAAGCGGCTGGGTTCTAATAGAATCCCGTAGCTTGTAATCCCTGAGTGTTTCCCTAGGACTGACTCTGAGAGAAACCTGGGGGTTGGGCTTTGAGGCCAAATAGTAGCGAGTGTCCCCGATGGACTGAGGAAGTATTTAGATGAATTCTCCATAAAGGGAAACACCGGAGCACCCATTCATCTGCGGGGAGTGGGGCTTCAAATCTCCCCACCACACAAGGTTGGGTTCCAGTATCCTGAGGGTGGGGTAGTTCCTCCAACTGACATCAGCGTCTTGGTTTGAATAGAATCCCTTTGCTTGTCTTCCCTGATGGTTTGCCTAGGCCAGTGTGTGGTTGAAAGTGGGATTTGGGATCTAAAACTAAGTATTAGCGTGTGCCTCTCCATGGGTAGTGGAGATGTTTAAACTACAACCCACAACTTGGGAATTACTGTGACCCCTGAAAAATGTGTGTGCTATGTTTCCCCACGTCCAGCACACACAGGAAGATATTTTCTGGGGTTCTGAGAGTGGGGAGGTTCCTCCAACAGACAGCAGCACCTGGGTTGTAATAGAATCCCTTAGCTTGACTTCCATAAGTGTTTTCCTAGGCCTAGCAGTAAGCGATGGTGGGGGATGGGCTCTAAAGCCAAGTATTAGCGAGTGCGTCTCTGTGCGTAGTGGAGGGTTTTAAACTACTTCCCCAACCTTGGAACACCTGTGCCCCATAAAGATGCGTGGAATCTGTTTCCCCACCTCCAGCACACACACGGAGACGTGCTCAGGTATCCTGATTGTGGGGAGGCTCCTCCAAATGACAGCAGCGCCTGGGTTCTAAAAGAATCCCTTAGCTTGTCTTCCCTGATGGCATGGCTAGGCTGGAGAGTGGGGGAAAGTGGGGGTTGGGCTCTAAACCAAGTATTAGCGAGAGCCTATCCATGGGATGTGGGTTTTTAACCTACAACCCACAACCATGGAATAAATGTGCCCCCTGAAAGATGCTTTGACTGTTTCCCTACATCCAGCACACACACGAAGATGTGTTCTTGTATTCTGAGTGTGGGGAAGTTCCTCAAACTGACAGCAGCACCTGGATTCTATTAGTATCCCTTAGCTTCTGTTCCCTGAGTGTTCCTTTAGGCCAGGCCATGTGGGAAAGCTGGGGGTTGGGCTTGGAGGCCACGTAGCAGTGAGTGCCCCCTGATCCATTGAGGAAGTACTTAGAGGACTTCTCCCTAAAGGGAACACCTTTTCCTGCATTCATCTGGGTGCAGTGGGGCTGCACAACTCTCCCACACCTAAGAATGTGTTCTGGAATTCTGAGTGCAGGGAAGTTCCTCCAACTGACAGCAGCGCCTGGGTTCTAATTGAATCCCTTTGCTTGTCTTCCCTGATGGAAAGCCTAGGCGGGAGTGCGGGGGAAAGTGTGGTTTGGGCTCCAAAACCAAGTATTGGCGATGACCTCTCTATGGTTTGTGGAGGTGTTTAAACTACATCCCTAACCTGGGAACACCTGTGCCCCCATAAAGATCCGTGGAGTCTGTTTCCACACCTCCAGCACACACACGAACACTTGCACAGTTATCCTGAGAGTGGGCAGCCTCCTCCAACTGAGAGCAGGGCCTTGGTTCTTATAAAATCGCTTAACTTGTCTACCCTGTTTGGTTGCCTGATACGGAGTGCTGGGGAAAGGGTGGGTTGGGCTCTAAATCCAAGTATTAGCGAGTGCTTCTCCATGGGATTTGGAGGTTATTAACCAAAAGCCCACAACATGGGAATACCTGTGCTCCTTGAAAAAAGCGTGGACTCTGTATCCCCACCACCAGAACACACATGAAGAAGTTTTCTGCTATCCTGAGTGTGGGCTGGCAATTTCAGGTGACAGAAGCGGCTGGGTTCTAATAGAATCCCTTAGCTTGTAATACCTGAGTGTTTCCCTAGGACTGACTCTGAGAGAAACCTGGGGGTTGGGCTTTGAGGCCAAATAGTAGCGAGTGTCCCCGATGGACTGAGGAAGTATTTAGATGAATTCTCCATAAAGGGAAACACCTGAGCACCCATTCATCTGCGAGGAGTGGGGCTTCAAATCTCTCCACCACACAAGGTTGGGTTCCAGTATCCTGAGGGTGGGGTAGTTCCTCCAACTGATATCAGCATCTTGGTTTTAATAGAATCCCTTTGCTTATCTTCCCTGATGGTTTGCCTAGGCCAGTGTGTGGTTGAAAGTGGGATTTGGGATCTAAAACTAAGTATTAGCGTGTGCCTCTCCATGGGTAGTGGAGATGTTTAAACTACAACCCACAACTTGGGAATTACTGTGACCCCTGAAAAATGCGTGTGCTATGTTTCCCCACGTCCAGCACACACACAGGAAGAAGTTTTCTGGGGTTCTGAGTGTGGGGAGTTTCCTCCAACAGACAGCAGCACCTGGGTTGTAATAGAATCCCTTAGCTTGACTTCCCTAAGTGGTTTCCTAGGCCTAGCAGTAAGCGATGGTGGGGGATGGGCTCTAAAGCCAAGTATTAGCGAGTGCGTCTCTATGCGTAGTGGAGGGTTTTAAACTACTTCCCCAACCTTGGAACACCTGGGCCCCATAAAGATGAGTGGAATCTGTTTCTCCACCTCCAGCACACACACGGAGACGTGCTCAGGTATCCTGATTGTGGGGAGGCTCCTCCCAATGACAGCAGCGCCTGGGTTCTAAAGAATCCCTTAGCTTGTATTCCCTGATGGCATGGCTAGGCTGGAGAGTGGGGGAAAGTGGGGGTTGGGCTCTAAACCAAGTATTAGCGAGAGCCTATCCATGGGATGTGGGTTTTTAACCTACAACCCACAACCATGGAATAAATGTGCCCCCTGAAAGATGCTTTGACTGTTTCCCTACATCCAGCACACACACGAAGATGTGTTCTTGTATTCTGAGTGTGGGGAAGTTCCTCAAACTGACAGCAGCACCTGGATTCTATTAGTATCCCTTAGCTTCTGATCCCTGAGTGTTCTTTTAGGCCAGGCCATGTGGGAAAGCTGGGGGTTGGGCTTGGAGGCCACGTAGCAGTGAGTGCCCCCTGATCCATTGAGGAAGTACTTAGAGGACTTCTCCCTAAAGGGAACACCTTTTCCTGCATTCATCTGGGTGCAGTGGGGCTGCACAACTCTCCCACACCTAAGAATGTGTTCTTGAATTCTGAGTGCAGGGAAGTTCCTCCAACTGACAGCAGCGCCTGGGTTCTAATTGAATCCCTTTGCTTGTCTTCCCTGATGGAAAGCCTAGGCGGGAGTGCGGGGGAAAGTGTGGTTTGGGCTCCAAAACCAAGTATTGGCGATGACCTCTCTATGGTTTGTGGAGGTGTTTAAACTACATCCCTAACCTGGGAACACCTGTGCCCCCATAAAGATCCGTGGAGTCTGTTTCCACACCTCCAGCACACACACGAACACTTGCACAGTTATCCTGAGAGTGGGCAGCCTCCTCCAACTGAGAGCAGGGCCTTGGTTCTTATAAAATCGCTTAACTTGTCTACCCTGTTTGGTTGCCTGATACGGAGTGCTGGGGAAAGGGTGGGTTGGGCTCTAAATCCAAGTATTAGCGAGTGCTTCTCCATGGGATTTGGAGGTTATTAACCAAAAGCCCACAACATGGGAATACCTGTGCTCCTTGGAAAAAGCGTGGACTCTGTATCCCCACCACCAGAACACACATGAAGAAGTTTTCTGCTATCCTGAGTGTGGGCTGGCAATTTCAGGTGACAGAAGCGGCTGGGCTCTTAGAATCCCTTACCTTGTAATACCTGAGTGTTTCCCTAGGACTGACTCTGAGAGAAACCTGGGGGTTGGGCTTTGAGGCCAAATAGTAGCGAGTGTCCCCGATGGACTGAGGAAGTATTTAGATGAATTCTCCATAAAGGGAAACACCTGAGCACCCATTCATCTGCGTGGAGTGGGGCTTCAAATCTCCCCACCACACAAGGTTGGGTTCCAGTATCCTGAGGGTGGGGTAGTTCCTCCAACTGATATCAGCATCTTGGTTTTAATAGAATCCCTTTGCTTATCTTCCCTGATGGTTTGCCTAGGCCAGTGTGTGGTTGAAAGTGGGATTTGGGATCTAAAACTAAGTATTAGCGTGTGCCTCTCCATGGGTAGTGGAGATGTTTAAACTACAACCCACAACTTGGGAATTACTGTGACCCCTGAAAAATGCGTGTGCTATGTTTCCCCACGTCCAGCACACACAGGAAGAAGTTTTCTGGGGTTCTGAGTGTGGGGAGTTTCCTCCAACAGACAGCAGCACCTGGGTTGTAATAGAATCCCTTCGCTTGACTTCCCTAAGTGTTTTCCTAGGCCTAGCAGTAAGCGATGGTGCGGGATGGGCTCTAAAGCCAAGTATTAGCGAGTGCATCTCTGTGGGTAGTGGAGGGTTTTAAACTACTTCCCCAACCTTGGAACACCTGGGCCCCATAAAGATGCGTGGAATCTGTTTCTCCACCTCCAGCACACACACGGAGACGTGCTCAGGTATCCTGATTGTGGGGAGGCTCCTCCCAATGACAGCAGTGCCTGGGTTCTAAAGAATAACTTAGCTTGTCTTCCCTGATGGCATGCCTAGCCTGGAGAGTGGGGGAAAGTGGGTGTTGGGCTTTAAACCAACTATTAGCGAGAGCCTATCCATGGGATGTGGGTTTTTAACCTACAACCCACAACCATGGAATAAATGTGCCCCCTGAAAGATGCTTTGACTGTTTCCCTACATCCAGCACACACACGAAGATGTGTTCTTGTATTCTGAGTGTGGGGAAGTTCCTCAAACTGACAGCAGCACCTGGATTCTATTAGTATCCCTTAGCTTCTGTACCCTGAGTGTTCTCTTAGACCAGGACATGATACAAAGCTGGGGGTTGGGATTGGAGGCCACGTAGCAGTGAGTGCCCCCTGATCCATTGAGGAAGTACTTAGAGAACTTCTCCCTAAACGGAACACCTTTTTCTCCATTCATCTGGGTGCAGTGGGGCTGCACATCTCTCCCACACCTAAGAATGTGTTCTGGAATTCTGAGTGCAGGGAAGTTCCTCCAACTGACACCAGCGCCTAGGTTCTAATTGAATTCTTTGCTTGTCTTCCCTGATGGAAATCCTACGCGGAAGTGCGGGGGAAAGTGTGGTTTGGGCTCCAAAACCAAGTATTTGCGATGACCTCTCTATGGTTTGTGGAGGTGTTTAAACTACATCCCTATCCTGGGAACACTTGTGCCCACATAAAGATCCGTGGAGTCTGTTTCCACACCTCCAGCACACACACGAACACTTGCACAGTTATCCTGAGAGTGGGCAGCCTCCTCCAACTGAGAGCAGGGCCTTGGTTCTTATAAAATCGCTTAACTTGTCTACCCTGTTTGGTTGCCTGATACGCAGTGCTGGGGAAAGGGTGGGTTGGACTCTAAATCCAAGTATTAGCGAGTGCTTCTCCATGGGATTTGGAGGTTATTAACCAAAAGCCCACAGCATGGGAATACCTGTGCTCCTTGAAAAAAGCGTGGACTCTGTATCCCCACCACCAGAACACACATGGAGGAGTTTTCTGCTATCCTGAGTGTGGGCTGGCAATTTCAGGTGACAGAAGCGGCTGGGTTCTAATAGAATCCCTTAGCTTGTAATCCCTGAGTGTTTCCCTAGGACTGACTCTGAGAGAAACCTGGGGGTTGGGCTTTGAGGCCAAATAGTAGCGAGTGTCCCCGATGGACTGAGGAAGTATTTAGATGAATTCTCCATAAAGGGACACACCTGAGCACCCATTCATCTGCGTGGAGTGGGGCTTCAAATCTCCCCACCACACAAGGTTGTGTTCCAGTATCCTGAGGGTGGGGTAGTTCCTCCAACTGATATCTGCTTCTTGGATTTAATAGAATCCATTTGCTTGTCTTCCCTGATGGTTTGCCTAGGCTAGTGTGTGGTTGAAAGTGGGATTTGGGATCTAAAACTAAGTATTAGCGTGTGCCTCTCCATGGGTAGTGGAGATGTTTAAACTACAACCCACAACTTGGGAATTACTGTGACCCCTGAAAAATGCGTGTGCTATGTTTCCCCACGTCCAGCACACACAGGAAGAAGTGTTCTGGTGTTCTGAGTGTGGGGAGGTTCCTCCAACAGACAGCAGCACCTGGGTTGTAATAGAATCCCTTAGCTTGACTTCCCTAAGTGTTTTCCTAGGCCTAGCAGTAAGCGATGGTGGGGGATGGGCTCTAAAGCCAAGTATTAGCGAGTGCATCTCTGTGGGTAGTGGAGGGTTTTAAACTACTTCCCCAAACTTGGAACACCTGTGCCCCATAAAGATGCGTGGAATCTGTTTCCCCACCTCCAGCACACACACGGAGACGTGCTCAGGTATCCTGATTGTGGGGAGGCTCCTCCAAATGACAGCAGCCCCTGGGTTCTAAAAGAATCCCTTAGCTTGTCTTCCCTGAAGGCATGCCTAGGCTGGAGAGTGGGGGAAAGTGGGGGTTGGGCTCTAAACCATGTATAAGCGAGAGCCTATCCATGGGATGTGGGTTTTTAACCTACAACCCACAACCATGGAATAAATGTGCCCCCTGAAAGATGCTTTTACTGTTTCCCTTCATCCAGCACACACACGAAGATGTGTTCTTGTATTCTGAGTGTGGGGAAGTCCCTCAAACTGACAGCAGCACCTGGATTCTATTAGTATGCCTTAGCTTCTTTTCCCTGAGTGTTCTTTTAGGCCAGGCCATGTGGGAAAGCTGGGGGTTGGGCTTGGAGGCCACGTAGCAGTGAGTGCCCCCTGAACCATTGAGGAAGTACTTAGAGGACTTCTCCCTAAAGGGAACACCTTTTCCTGCATTCATCTGGGTGCAGTGGGGCTGCACATTTCTCCCACACATAAGAATGTGTTCTGGAATTCTGAGTGCAGGGAAGTTCATCCAACTGACAGCAGCGCCTGGGTTCTAATTGAATCCCTTTGCTTGTCTTCCCTGATGGAAAGCCTAGGCGGGAGTGCGGGGGAAAGTGTGGTTTGGGCTCCAAAACCAAGTATTTGCGATGACCTCTCTATGGTTTGTGGAGGTGTTTAAACTACATCCCTAACCTGGGAACACCTGTGCCCCCATAAAGATCCGTGGAGTCTGTTTCCACACCTCCAGCACACACACGAACACTTGCACAGTTATCCTGAGAGTGGGCAGCCTCCTCCAACTGAGAGCAGGGCCTTGGTTCTTATAAAATCGCTTAACTTGTCTACCCTGTTTGGTTGCCTGATTCGGAGTGCTGGGGAAAGGGTGGGTTGGGCTCTAAATCCAAGTATTAGCGAGTGCTTCTCCATGGGATTTGGAGTTTATTAACCAAAACCCCACAACATGGGAATACCTGTGCTCCTTGAAAAAAGCGTGGACTCTGTATCCCCACCACCAGAACACACATGAAGAAGTTTTCTGCTATCCTGAGTGTGGGCTGGCAATTTCAGGTGACAGAAGCGGCTGGGTTCTAATAGAATCCCTTAGCTTGTAATCCCTGAGTGTTTCCCTAGGACTGACTCTGAGAGAAACCTGGGGGTTGGGCTTTGAGGCCAAATAGTAGCGAGTGTCCCCGATGGACTGAGGAAGTATTTAGATGAATTCTCCATAAAGGGAAACACCTGAGCACCCATTCATCTGCGTGGAGTGGGGCTTCAAATCTCCCCACCACACAAGGTTGGGTTCCAGTATCCTGAGGGTGGGGTAGTTCCTCCAACTGACATCAGCGTCTTGGTTTGAATAGAATCCCTTTGCTTGTCTTCCCTGATGGTTTGCCTGAGCCAGTGTGTGGTTGAAAGTGGGATTTGGGATCTAAAACTAAGTATTAGCGTGTGCCTCTCCATGGGTAGTGGAGATGTTTAAACTACAACCCACAACTTGGGAATTACTGTGACCCCTGAAAAATGCGTGTGCTATGTTTCCCCACGTCCAGCACACACAGGAAGAAGTGTTCTGGGGTTCTGAGTGTTGGGAGGTTAATCCAACAGACAGCAGCACCTGGGTTGTAATAGAATCCCTTAGCTTGACTTCCCTAAGTGTTTTTCCTAGGCCTAGCAGTAAGCGATGGTTGGGGATGGGCTCTAAAGCCAAGTATTAGCGAGTGCATCTCTGTGGGTAGTGGAGGGTTTTAAACTACTTCCCCAACCTTGGAACACCTGGGCCCCATAAAGATGCGTGGAATCTGTTTCCCCACCTCCAGCACACACACGGAGACGTGCTCAGGTATCCTGATTGTGTGGAGGCTCCTCCAAATGACAGCAGCGCCTGGGTTCTAAAAGAATCCCTTAGCTTGTCTTCCCTGATGGCATGCCTAGGCTGGAGAGTGGGGGAAAGTGGGGGTTGGGCTCTAAACCAAGTATAAGCGAGAGCATATAAATGGGATGTGGGTTTTTAACCTACAACACAAAACCATGGAATAAATGTGCCCCCTGAAAGATGCTTTGACTGTTTCCCTACATCCAGCACACAAACAAAGATGTGTTCTGGTATTCTGAGTGTGGGGAAGTTCCTCAAACTGACAGCAGCACCTGGATTCTATTAGTATCCCTTAGCTTCTGATCCCTGAGTGTTCTTTTAGGCCAGGCCATGTGGGAAAGCTGGGGGTTGGGCTTGGAGGCCACGTAGCAGTGAGTGCCCCCTGATCCATTGAGGAAGTACTTAGAATACTTCTCCCTAAAGGGAACACCTTTTCCTGCATTCATCTGGGTGCAGTGGGGCTGCACAACTCTCCCACACCTAAGAATGTGTTCTGGAATTCTGAGTGCAGGGAAGTTCCTCCAACTGACAGCAGCGCCTGGGTTCTAATTGAATCCCTTTGCTTGTCTTCCCTGATGGAAAGCCTAAGCGGGAGTGCGGGGGAAAGTGTGGTTTGGGCTCCAAAACCAAGTATTGGCGATGACCTCTCTATGGTTTGTGGAGGTGTTTAAACTACATCCCTAACCTGGGAACACCTGTGCCCCCATAAAGATCCGTGGAGTCTGTTTCCACACCTCCAGCACACACACGAACACTTGCACAGTTATCCTGAGAGTGGGCAGCCTCCTCCAACTGAGAGCAGGGCCTTGGTTCTTATAAAATCGCTTAACATGTCTACCCTGTTTGGTTGCCTGATACGGAGTGCTGGGGAAAGGGTGGGTTGGGCTCTAAATCCAAGTATTAGCGAGTGCTTCTCCATGGGATTTGGAGGTTATTAACCAAAAGCCCACAACATGGGAATACCTGTGCTCCTTGGAAAAAGCGTGGACTCTGTATCCCCACCACCAGAACACACATGAAGAAGTTTTCTGCTATCCTGAGTGTGGGCTGGCAATTTCAGGTGACAGAAGCGGCTGGGCTCTTAGAATCCCTTACCTTGTAATACCTGAGTGTTTCCCTAGGACTGACTCTGAGAGAAACCTGGGGGTTGGGCTTTGAGGCCAAATAGTAGCGAGTGTCCCCGATGGACTGAGGAAGTATTTAGATGAATTCTCCATAAAGGGAAACACCTGAGCACCCATTCATCTGCGTGGAGTGGGGCTTCAAATCTCCCCACCACACAAGGTTGGGTTCCAGTATCCTGAGGGTGGGGTAGTTCCTCCAACTGATATCAGCATCTTGGTTTGAATAGAATCCCTTTGCTTATCTTCCCTGATGGTTTGCCTAGGCCAGTGTGTGGTTGAAAGTGGGATTTGGGATCTAAAACTAAGTATTAGCGTGTGCCTCTCCATGGGTAGTGGAGATGTTTAAACTACAACCCACAACTTGGGAATTACTGTGACCCCTGAAAAATGCGTGTGCTATGTTTCCCCACGTCCAGCACACACAGGAAGAAGTTTTCTGGGGTTCTGAGTGTGGGGAGTTTCCTCCAACAGACAGCAGCACCTGGGTTGTAATAGAATCCCTTCGCTTGACTTCCCTAAGTGTTTTCCTAGGCCTAGCAGTAAGCGATGGTGGGGGATGGGCTCTAAAGCCAAGTATTAGCGAGTGCATCTCTGTGGGTAGTGGAGGGTTTTAAACTACTTCCCCAACCTTGGAACACCTGGGCCCCATAAAGATGCGTGGAATCTGTTTCTCCACCTCCAGCACACACACGGAGACGTGCTCAGGTATCCTGATTGTGGGGAGGCTCCTCCCAATGACAGCAGTGCCTGGGTTCTAAAGAATAACTTAGCTTGTCTTCCCTGATGGCATGCCTAGCCTGGAGAGTGGGGGAAAGTGGGTGTTGGGCTTTAAACCAACTATTAGCGAGAGCCTATCCATGGGATGTGGGTTTTTAACCTACAACCCACAACCATGGAATAAATGTGCCCCCTGAAAGATGCTTTGACTGTTTCCCTACATCCAGCACACACACGAAGATGTGTTCTTGTATTTTGAGTGTGGGGAAGTTCCTCAAACTGACAGCAGCACCTGGATTCTATTAGTATCCCTTAGCTTCTGTACCCTGAGTGTTCTCTTAGACCAGGACATGATACAAAGCTGGGGGTTGGGATTGGAGGCCACGTAGCAGTGAGTGCCCCCTGATCCATTGAGGAAGTACTTAGAGAACTTCTCCCTAAACGGAACACCTTTTTCTCCATTCATCTGGGTGCAGTGGGGCTGCACATCTCTCCCACACCTAAGAATGTGTTCTGGAATTCTGAGTGCAGGGAAGTTCCTCCAACTGACACCAGCGCCTAGGTTCTAATTGAATTCTTTGCTTGTCTTCCCTGATGGAAATCCTACGCGGAAGTGCGGGGGAAAGTGTGGTTTGGGCTCCAAAACCAAGTATTTGCGATGACCTCTCTATGGTTTGTGGAGGTGTTTAAACTACATCCCTATCCTGGGAACACTTGTGCCCACATAAAGATCCGTGGAGTCTGTTTCCACACCTCCAGCACACACACGAACACTTGCACAGTTATCCTGAGAGTGGGCAGCCTCCTCCAACTGAGAGCAGGGCCTTGGTTCTTATAAAATCGCTTAACTTGTCTACCCTGTTTGGTTGCCTGATACGCAGTGCTGGGGAAAGGTTTGGTTGGACTCTAAATCCAAGTATTAGCGAGTGCTTCTCCATGGGATTTGGAGGTTATTAACCAAAAGCCCACAGCATGGGAATACCTGTGCTCCTTGAAAAAAGCGTGGACTCTGTATCCCCACCACCAGAACACACATGGAGGAGTTTTCTGCTATCCTGAGTGTGGGCTGGCAATTTCAGGTGACAGAAGCGGCTGGGTTCTAATAGAATCCCTTAGCTTGTAATCCCTGAGTGTTTCCCTAGGACTGACTCTGAGAGAAACCTGGGGGTTGGGCTTTGAGGCCAAATAGTAGCGAGTGTCCCCGATGGACTGAGGAAGTATTTAGATGAATTCTCCATAAAGGGACACACCTGAGCACCCATTCATCTGCGTGGAGTGGGGCTTCAAATCTCCCCACCACACAAGGTTGTGTTCCAGTATCCTGAGGGTGGGGTAGTTCCTCCAACTGATATCTGCTTCTTGGATTTAATAGAATCCATTTGCTTGTCTTCCCTGATGGTTTGCCTAGGCCAGTGTGTGGTTGAAAGTGGGATTTGGGATCTAAAACTAAGTATTAGCGTGTGCCTCTCCATGGGTAGTGGAGATGTTTAAACTACAACCCACAACTTGGGAATTACTGTGACCCCTGAAAAATGCGTGTGCTATGTTTCCCCACGTCCAGCACACACAGGAAGAAGTGTTCTGGTGTTCTGAGTGTGGGGAGGTTCCTCCAACAGACAGCAGCACCTGGGTTGTAATAGAATCCCTTAGCTTGACTTCCCTAAGTGTTTTCCTAGGCCTAGCAGTAAGCGATGGTGGGGGATGGGCTCTAAAGCCAAGTATTAGCGAGTGCATCTCTGTGGGTAGTGGAGGGTTTTAAACTACTTCCCCAACCTTGGAACACCTGTGCCCCATAAAGATGCGTGGAATCTGTTTCCCCACCTCCAGCACACACACGGAGACGTGCTCAGGTATCCTGATTGTGGGGAGGCTCCTCCAAATGACAGCAGCCCCTGGGTTCTAAAAGAATCCCTTAGCTTGTCTTCCCTGAAGGCATGCCTAGGCTGGAGAGTGGGGGAAAGTGGGGGTTGGGCTCTAAACCATGTATAAGCGAGAGCCTATCCATGGGATGTGGGTTTTTAACCTACAACCCACAACCATGGAATAAATGTGCCCCCTGAAAGATGCTTTTACTGTTTCCCTTCATCCAGCACACACACGAAGATGTGTTCTTGTATTCTGAGTGTGGGGAAGTCCCTCAAACTGACAGCAGCACCTGGATTCTATTAGTATGCCTTAGCTTCTTTTCCCTGAGTGTTCTTTTAGGCCAGGCCATGTGGGAAAGCTGGGGGTTGGGCTTGGAGGCCACGTAGCACTGAGTGCCCCCTGAACCATTGAGGAAGTACTTAGAGGACTTCTCCCTAAAGGGAACACCTTTTCCTGCATTCATCTGGGTGCAGTGGGGCTGCACATTTCTCCCACACATAAGAATGTGTTCTGGAATTCTGAGTGCAGGGAAGTTCATCCAACTGACAGCAGCGCCTGGGTTCTAATTGAATCCCTTTGCTTGTCTTCCCTGATGGAAAGCCTAGGCGGGAGTGCGGGGGAAAGTGTGGTTTGGGCTCCAAAACCAAGTATTTGCGATGACCTCTCTATGGTTTGTGGAGGTGTTTAAACTACATCCCTAACCTGGGAACACCTGTGCCCCCATAAATATCCGTGGAGTCTGTTTCCACACCTCCAGCACACACACGAACACTTGCACAGTTATCCTGAGAGTGGGCAGCCTCCTCCAACTGAGAGCAGGGCCTTGGTTCTTATAAAATCGCTTAACTTGTCTACCCTGTTTGGTTGCCTGATTCGGAGTGCTGGGGAAAGGGTGGGTTGGGCTCTAAATCCAAGTATTAGCGAGTGCTTCTCCATGGGATTTGGAGTTTATTAACCAAAACCCCACAACATGGGAATACCTGTGCTCCTTGAAAAAAGCGTGGACTCTGTATCCCCACCACCAGAACACACATGAAGAAGTTTTCTGCTATCCTGAGTGTGGGCTGGCAATTTCAGGTGACAGAAGCGGCTGGGTTCTAATAGAATCCCTTAGCTTGTAATCCCTGAGTGTTTCCCTAGGACTGACTCTGAGAGAAACCTGGGGGTTGGGCTTTGAGGCCAAATAGTAGCGAGTGTCCCCGATGGACTGAGGAAGTATTTAGATGAATTCTCCATAAAGGGAAACACCTGAGCACCCATTCATCTGCGTGGAGTGGGGCTTCAAATCTCCCCACCACACAAGGTTGGGTTCCAGTATCCTGAGGGTGGGGTAGTTCCTCCAACTGACATCAGCGTCTTGGTTTGAATAGAATCCCTTTGCTTGTCTTCCCTGATGGTTTGCCTGAGCCAGTGTGTGGTTGAAAGTGGGATTTGGGATCTAAAACTAAGTATTAGCGTGTGCCTCTCCATGGGTAGTGGAGATGTTTAAACTACAACCCACAACTTGGGAATTACTGTGACCCCTGAAAAATGCGTGTGCTATGTTTCCCCACGTCCAGCACACACAGGAAGAAGTGTTCTGGGGTTCTGAGTGTTGGGAGGTTAATCCAACAGACAGCAGCACCTGGGTTGTAATAGAATCCCTTAGCTTGACTTCCCTAAGTGTTTTTCCTAGGCCTAGCAGTAAGCGATGGTTGGGGATGGGCTCTAAAGCCAAGTATTAGCGAGTGCATCTCTGTGGGTAGTGGAGGGTTTTAAACTACTTCCCCAACCTTGGAACACCTGGGCCCCATAAAGATGCGTGGAATCTGTTTCCCCACCTCCAGCACACACACGGAGACGTGCTCAGGTATCCTGATTGTGTGGAGGCTCCTCCAAATGACAGCAGCGCCTGGGTTCTAAAAGAATCCCTTAGCTTGTCTTCCCTGATGGCATGCCTAGGCTGGAGAGTGGGGGAAAGTGGGGGTTGGGCTCTAAACCAAGTATAAGCGAGAGCCTATAAATGGGATGTGGGTTTTTAACCTACAACACAAAACCATGGAATAAATGTGCCCCCTGAAAGATGCTTTGACTGTTTCCCTACATCCAGCACACAAACAAAGATGTGTTCTGGTATTCTGAGTGTGGGGAAGTTCCTCAAACTGACAGCAGCACCTGGATTCTATTAGTATCCCTTAGCTTCTGTTCCCTGAGTGTTCTCTTAGACCAGGCCATGAGGGAAAGCTGGGGGTTGGGCTTGGAGGCCACGTAGCAGTGAGTGCCCCCTGATCCATTGAGGAAGTACTTAGAGAAATTCTCCCTAAACGGAACACCTTTTCCTCCATTCATCTGGGTGCAGTGGGGCTGCACATCTCTCCCACACCTAAGAATGTGTTCTGGAATTCTGAGTGCAGGGAAGTTCCTCCAACTGACACCAGCGCCTAGGTTCTAATTGAATTCTTTGCTTGTCTTCCCTGATGGAAAGCCTAGGCGGGAGTGCGGGGGAAAGTGTGGTTTGGGCTCCAAAACCAAGTATTTGCGATGACCTCTCTATGGTTTGTGGAGGTGTTTAAACTACATCCCTAACCTGGGAACACCTGTGCCCCCATAAAGTTCCGTGGAGTCTGTTTCCACACCTCCAGCACACACACGAACACTTGCACAGTTATCCTGAGAGTGGGCAGCCTCCTCCAACTGAGAGCAGGGCCTTGGTTCTTATAAAATCGCTTAACTTGTCTACCCTGTTTGGTTGCCTGATACGGAGTGCTGGGGAAAGGGTGGGTTGGGCTCTAAATCCAAGTATTAGCGAGTGCTTCTCCATGGGATTTGGAGGTTATTAACCAAAAGCCCACAACATGGGAATACCTGTGCTCCTTGAAAAAAGCGTGGACTCTGTATCCCCACCACCAGAACACACATGAAGAAGTTTTCTGCTATCCTGAGTGTGGGCTGGCAATTTCAGGTGACAGAAGCGGCTGGGTTCTAATAGAATCCCTTAGCTTGTAATCCCTGAGTGTTTCCCTAGGACTGACTCTGAGAGAAACCTGGGGGTTGGGCTTTGAGTCCAAATAGTAGCGAGTGTCCCCGATGGACTGAGGAAGTATTTAGATGAATTCTCCATAAAGGGAAACACCTGAGCACCCATTCATCTGCGTGGAGTGGGGCTTCAAATCTCCCCACCACACAAGGTTGGGTTCCAGTATCCTGAGGGTGGGGTAGTTCCTCCAACTGACCTCAGCGTCTTGGTTTTAATAGAATCACTTTGCTTGTCTTCCCTGATGGTTCGCCTAGGCCAGTGTGTGGTTGAAAGTGGGATTTGGGATCCAAAACTAAGTATTAGCGTGTGCCTCTCCATGGGTAGTGGAGATGTTTAAACTACAACCCACAACTTGGGAAATACTGTGACCCCTGAAAAATGCGTGTGCTATGTTTCCCCACGTCCAGCACACACAGGAAGAAGTGTTCTGGGGTTCTGAGGGTGGGGAGGTTCCTCCAACAGACAGCAGCACCTGGGTTGTAATAGAATCCCTTAGCTTGACTTCCCTAAGTGTTTTCCTAGGCCTAGCAGTAAGCGATGGTGGGGGATGGGCTCTAAAGCCAAGTATTAGCGAGTGCATCTCTGTGGATAGTGGAGGGTTTTAAACTACTTCCCCAACCTTGGAACACCTGGGCCCCATAAAGATGCGTGGAATCTGTTTCCCCACCTCCAGCACCACACGGAGACGTGCTCAGGTATCCTGATGGTGGGGAGGCTCCTCCAAATGACAGCAGCGCCTGGGTTCTAAAAGAATCCCTTAGCTTGTCTTCCCTGATGGCATGCCTAGGCTGGAGAGTGGGGGAAAGTGGGGGTTGGGCTCTAAACCAAGTATAAGCGAGAGCCTATCCATGGGATGTGGGTTTTTAACCTACAACCCAAAACCATGGAATAAATGTGCCCCCTGAAAGATGCTTTGACTGTTTCCCTACATCCAGCAAACACACGAAGATATGTTCTTGTATTCTGAGTGTGGGGAAGTTCCTCAAACTGACAGCAGCACCTGGATTCTATTAGTATCCCTTAGCTTCTGTTCCCTGAGTGTTCTTTTAGGCCAGGCCATGTGGGAAAGCTGGGGATTGGGCTTGAAGGCCACATAGCAGTGAGTGCCCCCTGATCCATTGAGGAAGTACTTAGAGGACTTCTCCCTAAAGGGAACACCTTTTCCTGCATTCATCTGGGTGCAGTGGGGCTGCACATCTCTCCCACACCTAAGAATGTGTTCTGGAATTCTGAGTGCAGGTTAGTTCCTCCAACTGACAGCAGCGCCTGGGTTCTAGTTGAATCCCTTTGCTTGTCTTCCCTGATGGAAAGCCTAGGCGGGAGTGCGGGGGAAAGTGTGGTTTGGGCTCCAAAACCAAGTATTTGCGATGACCTCTCTATGGTTTGTGGAGGTGTTTAAACTACATCCCTAACCTGGGAACACCTGTGCCCCCATAAAGATCCGTGGAGTCTGTTTCCACACCTCCAGCACACACACGAACACTTGCACAGTTATCCTGAGAGTGGGCAGCCTCCTCCAACTGAGAGCAGGGCCTTGGTTCTTATAAAATCGCTTAACTTGTCTACCCTGTTTGTTTGCCTGATACGGAGTGCTGGGGAAAGGGTGGGTTGGGCTCTAAATCCAAGTATTAGCGAGTGCTTCTCCATGGGATTTGGAGGTTATTAACCAATAGCCCACAGCATGGGAATACCTGTGCTCCTTGAAAAAAGCGTGGACTCTTTATCCCCACCACCAGAACAGACATGAAGAAGTTTTCTGCTATCCTGAGTGTGGGCTGGCAATTTCAGGTGACAGAAGCGGCTGGGTTCTAATAGAATCCCTAAGCTTGGAATCCCTGAGTGTTTCCCTAGGACTGACTCTGAGAGAAACCTGGGGGTTGGGCTTTGAGGCCAAATAGTAGCGAGTGTCCCCGATGGACTGAGGAAGTATTTAGATGAATTCTCCATAAAGGGAAACACCTGAGCACCCATTCATCTGCGTGGAGTGGGGCTTCAAATCTCCCCACCACACAAGGTTGGGTTCCAGTATCCTGAGGGTGGGGTAGTTCCTCCAACAGACATCAGCGTCTTGGTTTGAATAGAATCCCTTTGCTTGTCTTCCCTGATGGTTTGCCTAGGCCAGTGTGTGGTTGAAAGTGGGATTTGGGATCTAAAACTAAGTATTAGCGTGTGCCTCTCCATGGGTAGTGGAGATGTTTAAACTACAACCCACAACTTGGGAATTACTGTGACCCCTGAAAAATGCGTGTGCTATGTTTCCCCACGTCCAGCACACACAGGAAGAAGTGTTCTGGGGTTCTGAGTGTGGGGAGGTTCCTCCAACAGACAGCAGCACCTGGGTTGTAATAGAATCCCTTAGCTTGACTTCCCTAAGTGTTTTCCTAGGCCTAGCAGTAAGCGATGGTGGGGGATGGGCTCTAAAGCCAAGTATTAGCGAGTGCATCTCTGTGGGTAGTGGAGGGTTTTAAACTACTTCCCCAACTTTAGAACACCTGTGCCCCATAAAGATGCGTGGAATCTGTTTCCCCACCTCCAGCACACACACGGAGACGTGCTCAGGTATCCTGATTGTGGGGAGGCTCCTCCAAATGACAGCAGCGCCTGGGTTCTAAAAGAATCCCTTAGCTTGTCTTCCCTGACGGCATGCCTAGGCTGGAGAGTGGGGTAAAGTGGGGGTTGGGCTCTAAACCAAGTATAAGCGAGAGCCTATCCATGGGATGTGGGTTTTTAACCTACAACCCACAACCATGGAATAAATGTGCCCCCTGAAAGATGCTTTGACTGTTTCCCTACATCCAGCACACACACGAAGATGTGTTCTTGTATTCTGAGTGTGGGGAAGTTCCTCAAACTGACAGCAGCACCTGGATTCTATTAGTATCCCTTAGCTTCTGTTCCCTGAGTGTTCTTTAAGGCCAGGCCATGAGGGAAAGCGGGGGGTTGGGCTTGGAGGCCACGTAGCAGTGAGTGCCCCCTGATCCATTGAGGAAGTACTTAGAGGACTTCTCCCTAAAGGGAACACCTTTTCCTCCATTCATCTGGGTGCAGTGGGGTTGCACAACTCTCCCACACCTAAGAATGTGTTCTGGAATTCTGAGTGCAGGGAAGTTCCTCCAACTGACAGCAGCGCCTGGGTTCTAATTGAATCCCTTTGCTTGTCTTCCCTGATGGAAAGCCTAGGCGGGAGTGCGGGGGAAAGTGTGGTTTGGGCTCCAAAACCAAGTATTTGCGATGACCTCTCTATGGTTTGTGGAGGTTTTTAAACTACATCCCTAACCTGGGAACACCTGTGCCCCCATAAAGATCCGTGGAGTCTGTTTCCACACCTCCAGCACACACACAAACACTTGCACAGTTATCCTGGGAGTGGGCAGCCTCCTCCAACTGAGAGCAGGGCCTTGGTTCTTATAAAATCGCTTAACTTGTCTACCCTGTTTGGTTGCCTGATACGGAGTGCTGGGGAAAGGGTGGGTTGGGCTCTAAATCCAAGTATTAGCGAGTGCTTCTCCATGGGATTTGGAGGTTATTAACCAAAAGCCCACAACATGGGAATACCTGTGCTCCTTGAAAAAAGCGTGGACTCTGTATCCCCACCACCAGAACACACATGAAGAAGTTTTCTGCTATCCTGAGTGTGGGCTGGCATTTTCAGGTGACAGAAGCGGCTGGGTTCTAATAGAATCCCTTAGCTTGTAATCCCTGAGTGTTTCCCTAGGACTGACTCTGAGAGAAACCTGGGGGTTGGGCTTTGAGGCCAAATAGTAGCGAGTGTCCCCGATGGACTGAGGAAGTATTTAGATGAATTCTCCATAAAGGGAAACACCTGAGCACCCATTCATCTGCGTGGAGTGGGGCTTCAAATCTCCCCACCACACAAGGTTGGGTTCCAGTATCCTGAGGGTGGGGTAGTTCCTCCAACTGACATCAGCGTCTTGGTTTGAATAGAATCCCTTTGCTTGTCTTCCCTGATGGTTTGCCTAGGCCAGTGTGTGGTTGAAAGTGGGATTTGGGATCTAAAACTAAGTATTAGCGTGTGCCTCTCCATGGGTAGTGGAGATGTTTAAACTACAACCCACAACTTGGGAATTACTGTGACCCCTGAAAAATGCGTGTGCTATGTTTCCCCACGTCCAGCACACACAGGAAGAAGTTTTCTGGGGTTCTGAGTGTGGGGAGGTTCCTCCAACAGACAGCAGCACCTGGGTTGTAATAGAATCCCTTAGCTTGACTTCCCTAAGTGTTTCCCTAGGCCTAGCAGTAAGCGATGGTGGGGGATGGGCTCTAAAGCCAAGTATTAGCGAGTGCATCTCTGTGGGTAGTGGAGGGTTTTAAACTACTTCCCCAACCTTGGAACACCTGTGCCCCATAAAGATACGTGGAATCTGTTTCCCCACCTCCAGCACACACACGGAGACGTGCTCAGGTATCCTGATTGTGGGGAGGCTCCTCCAAATGACAGCAGCGCCTGGGTTCTAAAAGAATCCCTTAGCTTGTCTTCCCTGATGGCATGGCTAGGCTGGAGAGTGGGGGAAAGTGGGGGTTGGGCTCTAAACCAAGTATAAGCGAGAGCCTATCCATGGGATGTGGGTTTTTAACCTACAACCCACAACCATGGAATAAATGTGCCCCCTGAAAGATGCTTTGACTGTTTCCCTACATCCAGCACACACACGAAGATGTGTTCTGGTATTCTGAGTGTGGGGAAGTTCCTCAAACTGACAGCAGCACCTGGATTCTATTAGTATCCCTTAGCTTCTGTTCCCTGAGTGTTCTTTAAGGCCAGGCCATGAGGGAAAGCTGGGGGTTGGGCTTGGAGGCCACGTAGCAGTGAGTGCTCCCTGATCCATTGAGGAAGTACTTAGAGGACTTCTCCCTAAACGGAACACCTTTTCCTGCATTCATCTGGGTGCAGTGGGGCTGCACATCTCTCCCACACCTAAGAATGTGTTCTGGAATTCTGAGTGCAGGGAAGTTCCTCCAACTGACAGCAGCGCCTGGGTTCTAATTGAATCCCTTTGCTTGTCTTCCCTGATGGAAAGCCTAGGCGGGAGTGCGGGGGAAAGTGTGGTTTGGGCTCCAAAACCAAGTATTTGCGATGACCTCTCTATGGTTTGTGGAGATGTTTAAACTACATCCCTAACCTGGGAACACCTGTGCCCCCATAAAGATCCGTGGAGTCTGTTTCCACACCTCCAGCACACACACGAACACTTGCACAGTTATCCTGAGAGTGGGCAGCCTCCTCCAACTGAGAGCAGGGCCTTGGTTCTTATAAAATCGCTTAACTTGTCTACCCTGTTTGGTTGCCTGATACGGAGTGCTGGGGAAAGGGTGGGTTGGGCTCTAAATCCAAGTATTAGCGAGTGCTTCTCCATGGGATTTGGAGGTTATTAACCAAAAGCCCACAACATGGGAATACCTGTGCTCCTTGAAAAAAGCGTGGACTCTGTATCCCCACCACCAGAACACACATGAAGAAGTTTTCTGCTATCCTGAGTGTGGGCTGGCAATTTCAGGTGACAGAAGCGGCTGGGTTCTAATAGAATCCCTTAGCTTGTAATCCCTGAGTGTTTCCCTAGGACTGACTCTGAGAGAAACCTGGGGGTTGGGCTTTGAGGCCAAATAGTAGCGAGTGTCCCCGATGGACTGAGGAAGTATTTAGATGAATTCTCCATAAAGGGAAACACCTGAGCACCCATTCATCTGCGTGGAGTGGGGCTTCAAATCTCCCCACCACACAAGGTTGGGTTCCAGTATCCTGAGGGTGGGGTAGTTCCTCCAACTGACATCAGCGTCTTGGTTTGAATAGAATCCCTTTGCTTGTCTTCCCTGATGGTTTGCCTAGGCCAGTGTGTGGTTGAAACTGGGATTTTGGCTCTAAAACTATGTATTAGCGTGTGCCTCTCCATGGGTAGTGGAGATGTTTAAACTACAACCCACAACTTGGGAATTACTGTGACCCCTGAAAAATGCGTGTGCTATGTTTCCCCACGTCCAGCACACACAGAAAGAAGTGTTCTGGGGTTCTGAGTGTGGGGAGGTTCCTGCAACCGACAGCAGCACCTGGGTTTTAATAGAATCCCTTAGCTTGACTTCCCTAAGTGTTTTCCTAGGCGTAGCAGTAAGCGATTGTGGGGGATGGGCTCTAAATCCAAGTATAAGCGAGTGCATCTCTGTGGGTACTGGAGGGTTTTAAACTACTTCCCCAACCTTGGAACACCTGTGCCCCATTAAGATGCGTGGAATCTGTTTCCCAACCACCAGCACACACACGGAGACGTGCTCAGGTATCCTGATTGTGGGGAGGCTCCTCCAAATGACAGCAGCGCCTGGGTTCTAAAAGAATCCCTTAACTTGTCTTCCCTGATGGCATGCCTAGGCTGGAGAGTGGGGGAAAGTGGGGGTTGGGCTCTTAACCAAGTATTAGCGAGAGCCTATCCATGGCATGTGGGTTTTTAACCTACAACCCACAACCATGGAATAAATGTGCCCCCTGAAAGTTGCTTTGACTGTTTCCCTATATCCAGCACACACACGAAGATGTGTTCTGGTATTCTGAGTGTGGGGAAGTTCCTCAAACTGACAGCCGCACCTGGATTCTATTAATATCCCTTAGCTTCTGTTCCCTGAGTGTACTTTTAGGCCTGTTCATGAGGGAAAGCTGGGGGTTGGGCTTGGAGGCCACGTAGCAGTGAGTGCCCCCTGATCCATTGAGGAAGTACTTAGAGGACTTCTCCCTAAACCGAACACCTTTTCCTCCATTCATCTGGGTGCAGTGGGGCTGCACATCTCTCCCAAACCTAAGAATGTGTTCTGGAATTCTGAGTGCAGGGAAGTTCCTCCAACTGACATCAGCGCCTGGGTTCTAATTGAATCCCTTTGCTTGTCTTCCCTGATGGAAAGCCTAGGCGGGAGTGCGGGGGACAGTGTGGTTTGGGCTCCAAAACCAAGTATTTGCGATGACCTCTCTATGGTTTGTGGAGGTGTTTAAACTACATCCCTAACCTGGGAACACCTGTGCCCCCATAAAGATCCGTGGAGTCTGTTTCCAAACCTCCAGCACACACACGAACACTTGCACAGATATCCAGAGGGTGGGCAGCCTCCTCCACCTGAGAGCAGGGCCTTGGTTCTTAAAAAATCGCTTAACTTGTCTACACTGTTTGGTTGCCTCATACGGAGTGCTGGGGAAAGGGTGGGTTGGGCTCTAAATCCAAGTATTAGCGAGTGCTTCTCCATGAGATTTGGAGGTTATTAACCAAAAACCCACAACATGGGAATACCTGTGCTCCTTGAAAACAGCGTGGACTCTGTATCCCCACCACCAGAACACACATGAAGAAGATTTCTGCTATCCTCAGTGTGGGCTGGCAATTTCAGGTGACAGAAGCGGTGGGTTCTAATAGAATCCCTTAGCTTGTAATCCCTGAGTGTTTCCCTAGGACTGACTCTGAGAGAAACCTGGGGGTTGGGCTTTGAGGCCAAATAGTAGCGAGTGTCCCCGATGGACTGAGGAAGTATTTAGATGAATTCTCCATAAAGGGAAACACCTGAGCACCCATTAATCTGCGTGGAGTGGGGCTTCAAATCTCCCCACCACACAAGGTTGGGTTCCAGTATCCTGAGGGTGGGGTAGTTCCTCCAACTGACATCAGCGTCTTGGTTTGAATAGAATCCATTTGCTTGTCTTTCCTGATGGTTTGCCTAGGCCAGTGTGTGGTTGAAATTGGGATTTGGGATCTAAAATTAAGTATTAGCGTGTGCATCTCAATGGGTAGTGGAGAAGTTTAAACTACAACCCACAACTTGGGAATTACTGTGACCCCTGAAAAATGCTTGTGCTCTTTCCCCACGTCCAGCACACACAGGAAGAAGTGTTCTGGGGTTCTGAGTGTGCGGAGGTTCCTCCAAAAGACAGCAGCACATGGGTTTTAATAGAATCTTTTAGCTTGACTTCCCTAAGTGTTTTCCTAGGCCTAGCAATAAGCGATGGTGGGGAATGGGCTCTAAAGCCAAGTATTAGCGAGTGCATCTCTGTGGGTAGTGGAGGATTTTAAACTACTTCCCCAAACTTGGAACACCTGTGCCCCATAAAGATGCGTGGAATCTGTTTCCCCACCTCCAGCACACACACCGAGACGTGCTCAGGTATCCTGTTTGTAGGGAGGCTCCTCCAAATGACAGCAGCGCCTGGGTTCTAAAAGAATCCCTTAGCTTGTCTTCCCTGATGGCATGCCTAGGCTGGAGAGTGGGGAAAGTGGGGGTTGGGCTCTAAACCAAGAATTAGCGAGAGCCTATCCATGGGATGTGGGTTTTTAACCTACAACCCACAACCATGGAATAAATGTGCCCCCTGAAAGATGCTTTGACTGTTTCCCTACATCCAGCACACACACGAAGATATGTTCTGGTATTCTGAGTGTGGGGAAGTTCCTCAAATTGACAGCAGCACCTGAATTCTCTTAGTATCCCTTAGCTTCTGTTCCCTGAGTGTTCTTTTAGGCCAGGCCATGAGGGAAAGCTGGGGGTTGGGCTTGGCGGCCACGTAGCAGTGAGTGCCCCCTGATGCACTGAGGAAGTACTTAGAGGACTTCTCCCTAAACGGAACACCTTTTCCTGCATTCATCTGGGTGCAGTGGGGCTGCACATCTCTCCCACACCTAAGAATGTGTTCTGGAATTCTGAGTGCAGGGAAGTTCCTCCAACTGACAGCAGCGCCTGGGTTCTAATTGAATCCCTTTGCTTGTCTTCCCTGATGGAAAGCCTAGGCGGGAGTGCGGGGGACAGTGTGGTTTGGGCTCCGAAACCAAGTATTTGCGATGACCTCTCTATGGTTTGTGGAGGTGTTTAAACTACATCCCTAACCTGGGAACACCTGTGCCCCCATAAAGATCCGTGGAGTCTGTTTCCACACCTCCAGCACACACACGAACAATTGCACAGTTATCTTGAGAGTGGGCAGCCTCCTGCAACTGACAGCAGGGCCTTGGTTCTTATAAAATCGCTTAACTTGTCTACCTTGTTTGGTTGCTTGATACGGAGTGCTTGGGAAAGGGTGGGTTGGGCTCTAAATCCAAGTATTAGCGAGTGCTTCTCCATGGGATTTGGAGGTTATTAACAAAAAACCCACAACATGGGAATATCTGTGCTCCTTGAAAGAAGCGTGGACTCTGTATCCCCACCACCAGAACACACATGAAGAAGTTTTCTGCTATCCTGAGTGTGGGCTGGCAATTTCAGGTGACAGAAGTGGCTGGGTTCTAATAGAATCCCTTAGCTTTAATCCCTGAGTGTTTCCCTAGGACTTACTCTGAGAGAAACCTGGGGGTTGGGCTTTGAGTCTAAAGAGTAGCGAGTGTCCCCGATGGAATGAGGAAGTGTATAGATGAATTCTCCATAAAGGTAAACATGTGAGCACCCATTCATCTGCGTGGAGTGGGTCTTCAAATCTCCCCACCACACAAGGTTGTGTTCCAGTATCCTGAGGGTGGGGTAGTTCCTCCTACTGACATCAGCGTCTTGGTTTTAATTGAATCCCTTTGCTTGTCTTTCCTGATGGTTTGCCTAGGCCATTGTGTGGTTGAAAGTGGGATTTGGGATCTAAAACTAAGTATTAGCCTGTGCCTTTCCATGGGTAGTGGAGAAGTTTAAACTACAACCCACAACTTGGGAATTACTGTGACCCCTGAAAAATGCGTGTGCTCTTTCCCCACGTCCAGCACACACAGGAAGAAGTGTTCTGGGGTTCTGAGTGTGCGGAGTTTCCTCCAAAAGACAGCAGCACCTGTGTTTTAATAGAATCCTTTAGCTTGACTTCCCTAAGTGTTTTCCTAGGCCTAGCAGTAAGCGATGGTGGGGGATGGGCTCTAAAGCCAAGTATTAGCGAGTGCATCTCTGTGGGTAGTGGAGGATTTTAAACTACTTCCCCAAACTTGGAACACCTGTGCCCCATAAAGATGCGTGGAATCTGTTTCCCCACCTCCTGCACACACACGGAATCGTGCTCAGGTATCCTGTTTGTGGGGAGGCTCCTCCAAATGACAGCAGCGCCTGGGTTCTAAAAGAATCCCTTAGCTTGTCTTCCCTGATGGCATGCCTAGGCTGGAGAGTGGGGAAAGTGGGGGTTGGGCTCTAAACCAAGTATTAGCGAGAGCCTATCCATGGGATGTGGGTTTTTAACCTACAACCCACAACCATGGAATAAATCTGCCCCATGAAAGATGCTTTGACTGTTTCCCTACATCCAGCACACACACGAAGATGTGTTCTGGTATTCTGAGTGTGGGGAAGTTCCTCAAACTGACAGCAGCACCTGGATTCTCTTAGTATCCCTTAGCTTCTGTTCCCTGAGTGTTCCTTTAGGCCAGGCCATGAGGGAAAGCTGGGGGTTGGGCTTGGAGGCCACGTAGCAGTGAGTGCCCCCTGATACATTGAGGAAGTACTTAGAGGACTTCTCCCTAAACGGAACACCTTTTCCTCCATTCATCTGGGTGCAGTGGGGCTGCACATCTCTCCCACACCTAAGAATGTGTTCTGGAATTCTGAGTGCAGGGAAGTTCCTCCAACTGACAGCAGCGCCTGGGTTCTAATTGAATCCCTTTGCTTGTCTTCCCTGATGGAAAGCCTAGGCGGGAGTGCGGGGAAAGTGTGGTTTGGGCTCCAAAACCAAGTATTTGCGATGACCTCTCTATGGTTTATGGAGGTGTTTAAACTACATCCCTAACCTGGGAACACCTGTGCCCCCATAAAGATCCGTGGAGTCTGTTTCCACACCTCCAGCACACACACGAACACTTGCACAGTTATCCTGAGAGTGGGCAGCCTCCTCCAACTGAGAGCAGGGCCTTGCTTCTTATAAAATCGCTTAACTTGTCTACCCTGTTTGGTTGCCTGATACGGAGTGCTGGGGAAAGGGTGGGTTGGGCTCTAAATCCAAGTATTAGCGAGTGCTTCTCCATGGGATTTGGAGGTTATTAACCAAAAGCCCACAACATGGGAATACCTGTGCTCCTTGAAAAAAGCGTGGACTCTGTATCCCCACCACCAGAACACACATGAAGAAGTTTTCTGCTATCCTGAGTGTGGGCTGGCAATTTCAGGTGACAGAAGCGGCTGGGTTCTAATAGGATCCCTTAGCTTCTAATCCCTGAGTGTTTCCCTAGGACTGAATCTGAGAGAAACCTGGGGGTTGGGCTTTGAGTCCAAATAGTAGCGAGTGTCCCAGATGGACTGAGGAAGTATTTAGATGAATTCTCCATAAAGGGAAACACCTGAGCACCCATTCATCTGCGTGGAGTGGGGCTTCAAATCTCCCCACCACACAAGGTTGGGTTCTAGTATCCTGAGGGTGGGGTAGTTCCTCCAACTGACATCAGCGTCTTGGTTTGAATAGAATCAATTTGCTTGTCTTCCCTGATGGTTTGCCTAGGCCAGTGTGTGGTTGAAAGTGGGATTTGGGATCTAAAATTAAGTATTAGCGTGTGCCTCTCCATGGGTAGTGGAGATGTTTAAACTACAACCCACAACTTGGGTATTACTGTGACCCCTGAAAAATGCGTGTGCTATGTTTCCCCACGTCCAGCACACACAGGAAGAAGTGTTCTGGGGTTCTGAGTGTGGGGAGGTTCCTCCAACAGACAGCAGCACCTGGGTTGTAATAGAATCCCTTAGCTTGACTTCCCTAAGTGTTTACCTAGGCCTAGCAGTAAGCGATGGTGGGGGATGGGCTCTAAAGCCAAGTATTAGCGAGTGCATCTCTGTGGGTAGTGGAGGGTTTTAAACTACTTCCCCAACCTTGGAACACCTGTGCCCCATAAAGATGCGTGGAATCTGTTTCCCCACCTCCAGCACACACACGGAGACGTGCTCAGGTATCCTGATTGTGGGGAGGTTCCTCCAAATGACATCAGCGCCTGGGTTCTAAAAGAATCCCTTAGCTTGTCTTCCCTGATGGCATGGCTAGGCTGGAGAGTGGGGGAAAGTGGGGGTTGGGCTCTAAACCAAGAATAAGCGAGAGCCTATCCATGGGATGTGGGTTTTTAACCTACAACCCACAACCATGGAATAAATGTGCCCCCTGAAAGATGCTTTGACTGTTTCCCTACATCCAGCACACACACGAAGATGTGTTCTTGTATTCTGAGTGTGGGGATGTTCCTCAAACTGACAGCAGCACCTGGATTCTCTTAGTATCCCTTAGCTTCTGTTCCCTGATTGTTCTTTTAGGCCAGGCCATGAGGGAAAGCTGGGGGTTGGGCTTGGCGGCCACGTAGCAGTGAGTGCCCCCTGATGCACTGAGGAAGTACTTAGAGGACTTCTCCCTAAAGGGAACACCTTTTCCTGCATTCATCTGGGTGCAGTGGGGCTGCACATCTCTCCCACACCTAAGAATGTGTTCTGGAATTCTGAGTGCAGGGAAGTTCCTCCAACTGACAGCAGCGCCTGGGTTCTAATTGAATCCCTTTGCTTGTCTTCCCTGATGGAAAGCCTAGGCGGGAGTGCGGGGGACAGTGTGATTTGGGCTCCAAACCAAGTATTTGCGATGACCTCTCTATGGTTTGTGGAGGTGTTTAAACTACATCCCTAAACTGGGAACACCTGTGCCCACATAAAGATCCGTGGAGTCTGTTTCCACACCTCCAGCACACACACGAACACTTGCACAGTTATCTTGAGAGTGGGCAGCCTCCTCCAACTGAGAGCAGGGCCTTGGTTCTTATAAAATCGCTTAACTTGTCTACCCTGTTTGGTTGCCTGATACGGAGTGCTGGGGAAAGGGTGGGTTGGGCTCTAAATCCAAGTATTAGCGAGTGATTCTCCATGGGATTTGGAGGTTATTAACCAAAAACCCACAACATGGGAATAACTGTGCTCCTTGAAAGAAGCGTGGACTCTGTATCCCCACCACCAGAACACACATGAAGAAGTTTTCTGCTATCCTGAGTGTGGGCTGGCAATTTCAGGTGACAGAAGCGGCTGGGTTCTAATAGAATCCCTTAGCTTGTAATCCCTGAGTGTTTCCCTAGGACTGACTCTGAGAGAAACCTGGGGGTTGGGCTTTGAGGCCAAATAGTAGCGAGTGTCCCCGATGGACTGAGGAAGTATTTAGATGAATTCTCCATAAAGGGAAACACCTGAGCACCCATTCATCTGCGTGGAGTGGGGCTTCAAATCTCCCCACCACACAAGCTTGGGTTCCAGTATCCTGAGGGTGGGGTAGTTCCTCCAACTGACATCAGCGTCTTGGTTTTAATAGAATCCATTTGCTTGTCTTCCCTGATGTTTGCCTAGGCCAGTGTGTGGTTGAAAGTGGGATTTGGGATCTAAAATTAAGTATTAGCGTGTGCCTCTCCATGGGTAGTGGAGATGTTTAAACTACAACCCACAACTTGGGTATTACTGTGACCCCTGAAAAATGCGTGTGCTATGTTTCCCCACGTCCAGCACACACAGGAAGAAGTGTTCTGGGGTTCTGAGTGTGGGGAGGTTCCTCCAACAGACAGCAGCACCTGGGTTGTAATAGAATCCCTTCGCTTGACTTCCCTAAGTGTTTACCTAGGCCTAGCAGTAAGCGATGGTGGGGGATGGGCTCTAAAGCCAAGTATTAGCGAGTGCATCTCTGTGGGTAGTGGAGGGTTTTAAACTACTTCCCCAACCTTGGAACACCTGTGCCCCATAAAGATGCGTGGAATCTGTTTCCCCACCTCCAGCACACACACGGAGACGTGCTCAGGTATCCTGATTGTGGGGAGGCTCCTCCAAATGACATCAGCGCCTGGGTTCTAAAAGAATCCCTTAGCTTGTCTTCCCTGATGGCATGGCTAGGCTGGAGAGTGGGGGAAAGTGGGGGTTGGGCTCTAAACCAAGAATAAGCGAGAGCCTATCCATGGGATGTGGGTTTTTAACCTACAACCCACAACCATGGAATAAATGTGCCCCCTGAAAGATGCTTTGACTGTTTCCCTACATCCAGCACACACACGAAGATGTGTTCTTGTATTCTGAGTGTGGGGATGTTCCTCAAACTGACAGCAGCACCTGGATTCTCTTAGTATCCCTTAGCTTCTGTTCCCTGAGTGTTCTTTTAGGCCAGGCCATGAGGGAAAGCTGGGGGTTGGGCTTGAAGGCCACATAGCAGTGAGTGCCCCCTGATGCACTGAGGAAGTACTTAGAGGACTTCTCCCTAAACGGAACACCTTTTCCTCCATTCATCTGGGTGCAGTGGGGCTGCACAACTCTCCCACACCTAAGAATGTGTTCTGGAATTCTGAGTGCAGGGAAGTTTCTCCAACTGACAGCAGCGCCTGGGTTCTAATTGAATCCCTTTGCTTGTCTTCCCTGATGGAAAGCCTAGGCGGGAGTGCGGGGGACAGTGTGGTTTGGGCTCCAAACCAAGTATTTGCGATGACCTCTCTATGGTTTGTGGAGGTGTTTAAACTACATCCCTAAACTGGGAACACCTGTGTCCCCATAAAGATCCGTGGAGTCTGTTTCCACACCTCCAGCACACACACGAACCCTTGCACAGTTATCTTGAGAGTGGGCAGCCTCCTCCAACTGAGAGCAGGGCCTTGGTTCTTATAAAATCGCTTAACTTGTCTACCCTGTTTGGTTGCCTGATACGGAGTGCTGGGGAAAGGGTGGGTTGGGCTCTAAATCCAAGTATTAGCGAGTGCTTCTCCATGGGATTTGGAGGTTATTAACCAAAAACCCACAACATGGGAATAACTGTGCTCCTTGAAAGAAGCGTGGACTCTGTATCCCCACCACCAGAACACACATGAAGAAGTTTTCTGCTATCCTGAGTGTGGGCTGGCAATTTCAGGTGACAGAAGCGGCTGGGTTCTAATAGAATCCCTTAGCTTGTAATCCCTGAGTGTTTCCCTAGGACTGACTCTGAGAGAAACCTGGGGGTTGGGCTTTGAGGCCAAATAGTAGCGAGTGTCCCCGATGGACTGAGGAAGTATTTAGATGAATTCTCCATAAAGGGAAACACCTGAGCACCCATTCATCTGCGTGGAGTGGGGCTTCAAATCTCCCCACCACACAAGGTTGGGTTCCAGTATCCTGAGGGTGGGGTAGTTCCTCCAACTGACATCAGCGTCTTGGTTTTAATAGAATCCATTTGCTTGTCTTCCCTGATGGTTTGCCTAGGCCAGTGTGTGGTTGAAAGTGGGATTTGGGATCTAAAATTAAGTATTAGCGTGTGCCTCTCCATGGGTAGTGGAGATGTTTAAACTACAACCCACAACTTGGGAATTACTGTGACCCCTGAAAAATGCGTGTGCTATGTTTCCCCACGTCCAGCACACACAGGAAGAAGTGTTCTGGGGTTCTGAGTGTGGGGAGGTTCCTCCAACAGACAGCAGCAGCTGGGTTGTAATAGAATCCCTTAGCTTGACTTCCCTAAGTGTTTAACTAGGCCTAGCAGTAAGCGATGGTGGGGGATGGGCTCTAAAGCCAAGTATTAGCGAGTGCATCTCTGTGGGTAGTGGAGGGTTTTAAACTACTTCCCCAACCTTGGAACACCTGTGCCCCATAAAGATGCGTGGAATCTGTTTCCCCACCTCCAGCACACACACGGAGACGTGCTCAGGTATCCTGATTGTGGGGAGGCTCCTCCAAATGACATCAGCGCCTGGCTTCTAAAAGAATCCCTTAGCTTGTCTTCCCTGATGGCATGGCTAGGCTGGAGTGTGGGGGAAAGTGGGGGTTGGGCTCTAAACCAAGTATAAGCGAGAGCCTATCCATGGGATGTGGGTTTTTAACCTACAACCCACAACCATGGAATAAATGTGCCCCCTGAAAGATGCTTTGACTGTTTCCCTACATCCAGCACACACACGAAGATGTGTTCTTGTATTCTGAGTGTGGGGATGTTCTCAAACTGACAGCAGCACCTGGATTGTATTAGTATCCCTTAGCTTATGTTCCCTGAGTGTTCTTTTAGGCCAGACCATGAGGGAAAGCTGGGGGTTGGGCTTGGAGGCCACGTAGCAGTGAGTGCCCCCTGATCCATTGAGGAAGTACTTAGAGGACTTCTCCCTAAAGGGAACACCTTTTCCTGCATTCATCTGGGTGCAGTGGGGCTGCACATCTCTCCCACACCTAAGAATGTGTTCTGGAATTCTGAGTGCAGGGAAGTTCCTCCAACTGACAGCAGTGCCTGGGTTCTAATTGAATCCCTTTGCTTGTCTTCCCTGATGGAAAGCCTAGGCGGGAGTGCGGGGGAAAGTGTGGTTTGGGCTCCAAAACCAAGTATTTGCGATGACCTCTCTATGGTTTGTGGAGGTGTTTAAACTACATCCCTAACCTGGGAACACCTGTGCCCCCATAAAGATCCGTGGAGTCTGTTTCCACACCTCCAGCACACACACGAACACTTGCACAGTTATCCTGAGAGTGGGCAGCCTCCTCCAACTGAGAGCAGGGCCTTGGTTCTTATAAAATCGCTTAACTTGTCTACCCTGTTTGGTTGCCTGATACGGAGTGCTGGGGAAAGGGTGGGTTGGGCTCTAAATCCAAGTATTAGCGAGTGCTCCTCCATGGGATTTGGAGGTTATTAACCAAAAACCCACAACATGGGAATAACTGTGCTCTTGAAAGAAGCGTGGACTCTGTATCCCCACCACCAGAACACACATGAAGAAGTTTTCTGCTATCCTGATTGTGGGCTGGCAATTTCAGGTGACAGAAGCGGCTGGGTTCTAATAGAATCCCTTAGCTTGTAATCCCTGAGTGTTTCCCTAGGACTTACTCTGAGAGAAACCTGGGGGTTGGGCTTTGAGGCTAAAGAGTAGCGAGTGTCCCCGATGGACTGAGGAAGTGTATAGAAGAATTCTCCATAAAGGTAAACATCTGAGCACATATTCATCTGCGTGGAGTGGGTCTTCAAATCTCCCCACCACACAAGGTTGGGTTCCAGTATCCTGAGGGTGGGGTAGTTCCTCCTACTGACATCAGCGTCTTGGATTTAATTGAATCCATTTGCTTGTCTTTCCTGATGGTTTGCCTAGGCCAGTGTGTGGTTGAAAGTGGGATTTGGGATCTAAAACTAAGTATTAGCCTGTGCCTCTCCATGGGTAGTGGAGAAGTTTAAACTACAACCCACAACTTGGGAATTACTGTGACCCCTGAAAAATGCGTGTGCTCTTTCCCCACGTCCAGCACACACAGGAAGAAGTGTTCTGGGGTTCTGAGTGTGCGGAGGTTCCTCCAAAAGACAGCAGCACCTGGGTTTTAATAGAATCCTTTAGCTTGACTTCCCTAAGTGGTTTCCTAGGCCTAGCAGTAAGCGATGGTGGGGGATGGGCTCTAAAGCCAAGTATTAGCGAGTGCATCTCTGTGGGTAGTGGAGGATTTTAAACTACTTCCCCAAACTTGGAACACCTGTGCCCCATAAAGATGCGTGGAATCTGTTTCCCCACCTCCAGCACACACACGGAATCGTGCTCAGGTATCCTGTTTGTGGGGAGGCTCCTCCAAATGACAGCAGCGCCTGGGTTCTAAAAGAATCCCTTAGCTTGTCTTCCCTGATGGCATGCCTAGGCTGGAGAGTGGGGAAAGTGGGGGTTGGGCTCTAAACCAAGTATTAGCGAGAGCCTATCCATGGGATGTGGGTTTTTAACCTACAACCCACAACCATGGAATAAATGTGCCCCCTGAAAGATGCTTTGACTGTTTCCCTACATCCAGCACACACACGAAGATGTGTTCTGGTATTCTGAGTGTGGGGAAGTTACTCAAACTGACAGCAGCACCTGGATTCAATTAGTATCCCTTAGCTTCTGTTCCCTGAGTGTTCCTTTAGGCCAGGCCATGAGGGAAAGCTGGGGGTTGGGCTTGGAGGCCACGTAGCAGTGAGTGCCCCCTGATCCATTGAGGAAGTACTTAGAGGACTTCTCCCTAAACGGAACACCTTTTCCTCCATTCATCTGGGTGCAGTGGGGCTGCACATCTCTCCCACACCTAAGAATGTGTTCTGGAATTCTGAGTGCAGGGAAGTTCCTCCAACTGACAGCAGCGCCTGGGTTCTAATTGAATCCCTTTGCTTGTCTTCCCTGATGGAAAGCCTAGGCGGGAGTGCGGGGGAAAGTGTGGTTTGGGCTCCAAAACCAAGTATTTGCGATGACCTCTCTATGGTTTATGGAGGTGTTTAAACTACATCCCTAACCTGGGAACACCTGTGCCCCCATAAAGATCCGTGGAGTCTGTTTCCACACCTCCAGCACACACACGAACACTTGCACAGTTATCCTGAGAGTGGGCAGCCTCCTCCAACTGAGAGCAGGGCCTTGGTTCTTATAAAATCGCTTAACTTGTCTACCCTGTTTGGTTGCCTGATACGGAGTGCTGGGGAAAGGGTGGGTTGGGCTCTAAATCCAAGTATTAGCGAGTGCTTCTCCATGGGATTTGGAGGTTATTAACCAAAAGCCCACAACATTGGAATACCTGTGCTCCTTGAAAAAAGCGTGGACTCTGTATCCCCACCACCAGAACACACATGAAGAAGTTTTCTGCTATCCTGAGTGTGGGCTGGCAATTTCAGGTGACAGAAGCGGCTGGGTTCTAATAGGATCCCTTAGCTTCTAATCCCTGAGTGTTTCCCTAGGACTGAATCTGAGAGAAACCTGGGGGTTGGGCTTTGAGGCCAAATAGTAGCGAGTGTCCCCGATGGACTGAGGAAGTATTTAGATGAATTCTCCATAAAGGGAAACACCTGAGCACCCATTCATCTGCGTGGAGTGGGGCTTCAAATCTCCCCACCACACAAGCTTGGGTTCCAGTATCCTGAGGGTGGGGTAGTTCCTCCAACTGACATCAGCGTCTTGGTTTGAATAGAATCCCTTTGCTTGTCTTCCCTGATGGTTTGCCTAGGCCAGTGTGTGGTTGAAGGTGGGATTTGGGATCTAAAATTAAGTATTAGCGTGTGCCTTTCCATGGGTAGTGGAGATGTTTAAACTACAACCCACAATTTGGGTATTACTGTGACCCCTGAAAAATGCGTGTGCTATGTTTCCCCACGTCCAGCACACACAGGAAGAAGTGTTCTGGGGTTCTGAGTGTGGGGAGGTTCCTCCAACAGACAGCAGCACCTGGGTTGTAATAGAATCCCTTAGCTTGACTTCCCTAAGTGTTTACCTAGGCCTAGCAGTAAGCGATGGTGGGGGATGGGCTCTAAAGCCAAGTATTAGCGAGTGCAACTCTGTGGGTAGTGGAGGGTTTTAAACTACTTCCCCAACCTTGGAACACCTGTGCCCCATAAAGATGCGTGGAATCTGTTTCCCCACCTCCAGCACACACACGGAGACGTGCTCAGGTATCCTGATTGTGGGGAGGCTCCTCCAAATGACAGCAGCGCCTGGGTTCTAAAAGAATCCCTTAGCTTGTCTTCCCTGATGGCATGGCTAGGCTGGAGAGTGGGGGAAAGTGGGGGTTGGGCTCTAAACCAAGTATAAGCGAGAGCCTATCCATGGGATGTGGGTTTTTAACCTACAACCCACAACCATGGAATAAATGTGCCCCCTGAAAGATGCTTTGACTGTTTCCCTACATCCAGCAAACACACGAAGATATGTTCTTGTATTCTGAGTGTGGGGATGTTCCTCAAACTGACAGCAGCACCTGGATTCTTTTAGTATCCCTTAGCTTCTGTTCCCTGAGTGTTCTTTTAGGCCAGGCCATGAGGGAAAGCTGGGGGTTGGGCTTGGCGGCCACGTAGCAGTGAGTGCCCCCTGATGCACTGAGGAAGTAGTTAGAGGACTTCTCCCTAAACGGAACACCTTTTCCTCCATTCATCTGGGTGCAGTGGGGCTGCACATCTCTCCCACACATAAGAATGTGTTCTGGAATTCTGAGTGCAGGGAAGTTCCTCCAACTGACAGCAGCGCCTGGGTTCTAATTGAATCCCTTTGCTTGTCTTCCCTGATGGAAAGCCTAGGCGGGAGTGCGGGGGACAGTGTGGTTTGGGCTCCAAACCAAGTATTTGCGATGACCTCTCTATGGTTTGTGGAGGTGTTTAAACTACATCCCTAACCTGGGAACACCTGTGCCCCCATAAAGATCCGTGGAGTCTGTTTCCACGCCTCCAGCACACACACGAACACTTGCACAGTTATCTTGAGAGTGGGCAGCCTCCTCCAACTGAGAGCAGGGCCTTGGTTCTTATAAAATCGCTTAACTTGTCTACCATATTTGGTTGCCTGATACGGAGTGCTGGGGAAAGGGTGGGTTGGGCTCTAAATCCAAGTATTAGCGAGTGCTTCTCCATGGGATTTGGAGGTTATTAACCAAAAACCCACAACATGGGAATAACTGTGCTCCTTGAAAGAAGCGTGGACTCTGTATCCCCACCACCAGAACACACATGAAGAAGTTTTCTGCTATCCTGAGTGTGGGCTGGCAATTTCAGGTGACAGAAGCGGCTGGGTTCTAATAGAATCCCTTAGCTTGTAATCCCTGAGTGTTTCCCTAGGACTGACTCTGAGAGAAACCTGGGGGTTGGGCTTTGAGGCCAAATAGTAGCGAGTGTCCCCGATGGACTGAGGAAGTATTTAGATGAATTCTCCATAAAGGGAAACACCTGAGCACCCATTCATCTGCGTGGAGTGGGGCTTCAAATCTCCCCACCACACAAGCTTGGGTTCCAGTATCCTGAGGGTGGGGTAGTTCCTCCAACTGACATCAGCGTCTTGGTTTGAATAGAATCCATTTGCTTGTCTTCCCTGATGGTTTGCCTAGGCCAGTGTGTGGTTGAAAGTGGGATTTGGGATCTAAAATTAAGTATTAGCGTGTGCCTCTCCATGGGTAGTGGAGATGTTTAAACTACAACCCACAACTTGGGTATTACTGTGACCCCTGAAAAATGCGTGTGCTATGTTTCCCCACGTCCAGCACACACAGGAAGAAGTTTTCTGGGGTTCTGAGTGTGGGGAGGTTCCTCCAACAGACAGCAGCACCTGGGTTGTAATAGAATCCCTTAGCTTGACTTCCCTAAGTGTTTACCTAGGCCTAGCAGTAAGCGATGGTGGGGGATGGGCTCTAAAGCCAAGTATTAGCGAGTGCATCTCTGTGGGTAGTGGAGGGTTTTAAACTACTTCCCCAACCTTGGAACACCTGTGCCCCATAAAGATGCGTGGAATCTGTTTCCCCACCTCCAGCACACACACGGAGACGTGCTCAGGTATCCTGATTGTGGGGAGGCTCCTCCAAATGACAGCAGCGCCTGGGTTCTAAAAGAATCCCTTAGCTTGTCTTCCCTGATGGCATGGCTAGGCTGGAGAGTGGGGGAAAGTGGGGGTTGGGCTCTAAACCAAGTATAAGCGAGAGCCTATCCATGGGATGTGGGTTTTTAACCTACAACCCACAACCATGGAATAAATGTGCCCCCTGAAAGATGCTTTGACTGTTTCCCTACATCCAGCACACACACGAAGATGTGTTCTTGTATTCTGAGTGTGGGGATGTTCCTCAAACTGACAGCAGCACCTGGATTCTATTAGTATCCCTTAGCTTATGTTCCCTGAGTGTTCTTTTAGGCCAGGCCATGAGGGAAAGCTGGGGGTTGGGCTTGGAGGCCACGTAGCAGTGAGTGCCCCCTGATCCATTGAGGAAGTACTTAGAGGACTTCTCCCTAAAGGGAACACCTTTTCCTGCATTCATCTGGGTGCAGTGGGGCTGCACATCTCTCCCACACCTAAGAATGTGTTCTGGAATTCTGAGTGCAGGGAAGTTCCTCCAACTGACAGCAGTGCCTGGGTTCTAATTGAATCCCTTTGCTTGTCTTCCCTGATGGAAAGCCTAGGCGGGAGTGCGGGGGAAAGTGTGGTTTGGGCTCCAAAACCAAGTATTGGTGATGACCTCTCTATGGTTTGTGGAGGTGTTTAAACTACATCCCTAACCTGGGAACACCTGTGCCCCCATAAAGATCCGTGGAGTCTGTTTCCACACCTCCAGCACACACACGAACACTTGCACAGTTATCCTGAGAGTGGGCAGCCTCCTCCAACTGAGAGCAGGGACTTGGTTCTTATAAAATCGCTTAACTTGTCTACCCTGTTTGGTTGCCTGATACGGAGTGCTGGGGAAAGGGTGGGTTGGGCTCTAAATCCAAGTATTAGCGAGTGCTTCTCCATGGGATTTGGAGGTTATTATCCTAAAGCCCACAACATGGGAATACCTGTGCTCCTTGGAAAAAGCGTGGACTCTGTATCCCCACCACCAGAACACACATGAAGAAGTTTTCTGCTATCCTGAGTGTGGGCTGGCAATTTCAGGTGACAGAAGCGGCTGGGTTCTAATAGAATCCCTTAGCTTGTAATCCCTGAGTGTTTCCCTAGGACTGACTCTGAGAGAAACCTGGGGGTTGGGCTTTGAGGCCAAATAGTAGCGAGTGTCCCCGATGGACTGAGGAAGTATTTAGATGAATTCTCCATAAAGGGAAACACCGGAGCACCCATTCATCTGCGGGGAGTGGGGCTTCAAATCTCCCCACCACACAAGGTTGGGTTCCAGTATCCTGAGGGTGGGGTAGTTCCTCCAACTGACATCAGCGTCTTGGTTTGAATAGAATCCCTTTGCTTGTCTTCCCTGATGGTTTGCCTAGGCCAGTGTGTGGTTGAAAGTGGGATTTGGGATCTAAATCTAAGTATTAGCGTGTGCCTCTCCATGGGTAGTGGAGATGTTTAAACTACAACCCACAACTTGGGAATTACTGTGACCCCTGAAAAATGTGTGTGCTATGTTTCCCCACGTCCAGCACACACAGGAAGATATTTTCTGGGGTTCTGAGAGTGGGGAGGTTCCTCCAACAGACAGCAGCACCTGGGTTGTAATAGAATCCCTTAGCTTGACTTCCATAAGTGTTTTCCTAGGCCTAGCAGTAAGCGATGGTGGGGGATGGGCTCTAAAGCCAAGTATTAGCGAGTGCGTCTCTGTGCGTAGTGGAGGGTTTTAAACTACTTCCCCAACCTTTAAACACCTGTGCCCCATAAAGATGCGTGGAATCTGTTTCCCCACCTCCAGCACACACACGGAGACGTGCTCAGGTATCCTGATTGTGGGGAGGCTCCTCCAAATGACAGCAGCGCCTGGGTTCTAAAAGAATCCCTTAGCTTGTCTTCCCTGATGGCATGGCTAGGCTGGAGTGTGGGGGAAAGTGGGGGTTGGGCTCTAAACCAAGTATTAGCGAGAGCCTATCCATGGGATGTGGGTTTTTAACCTACAACCCACAACCATGGAATAAATGTGCCCCCTGAAAGATGCTTTGACTGTTTCCCTACATCCAGCACACACACGAAGATGTGTTCTTGTATTCTGAGTGTGGGGAAGTTCCTCAAACTGACAGCAGCACCTGGATTCTATTAGTATCCCTTAGCTTCTGTTCCCTGAGTGTTCTTTTACGCCAGGCCATGTGGGAAAGCTGGGGGTTGGGCTTGGAGGCCACGTAGCAGTGAGTGCCCCCTGATCCATTGAGGAAGTACTTAGAGGACTTCTCCCTAAAGGGAACACCTTTTCCTGCATTCATCTGGGTGCAGTGGGGCTGCACAACTCTCCCACACCTAAGAATGTGTTCTGGAATTCTGAGTGCAGGGAAGTTCCTCCAACTGACAGCAGCGCCTGGGTTCTAATTGAATCCCTTTGCTTGTCTTCCCTGATGGAAAGCCTAGGCGGGAGTGCGGGGGAAAGTGTGGTTTGGGCTCCAAAACCAAGTATTGGCGATGACCTATCTATGGTTTGTGGAGGTGTTTAAACTACATCCCTAACCTGGGAACACCTGTGCCCCCATAAAGATCCGTGGAGTCTGTTTCCACACCTCCAGCACACACACGAACACTTGCACAGTTATCCTGAGAGTGGGCAGCCTCCTCCAACTGAGAGCAGGGCCTTGGTTCTTATAAAATCGCTTAACTTGTCTACCCTGTTTGGTTGCCTGATACGGAGTGCTGGGGAAAGGGTGGGTTGGGCTCTAAATCCAAGTATTAGCGAGTGCTTCTCCATGGGATTTGGAGGTTATTAACCAAAAGCCCACAACATGGGAATACCTGTGCTCCTTGAAAAAAGCGTGGACTCTGTATCCCCACCACCAGAACACACATGAAGAAGTTTTCTGCTATCCTGAGTGTGGGCTGGCAATTTCAGGTGACAGAAGCGGCTGGGTTCTAATAGAATCCCTTAGCTTGTAATCCCTGAGTGTTTCCCTAGGACTGACTCTGAGAGAAACCTGGGGGTTGGGCTTTGAGGCCAAATAGTAACGAGTGTCCCCGATGGACTGAGGAAGTATTTAGATGAATTCTCCATAAAGGGAAACACCTGAGCACCCATTCATCTGCGAGGAGTGGGGCTTCAAATCTCTCCACCACACAAGGTTGGGTTCCAGTATCCTGAGGGTGGGGTAGTTCCTCCAACTGATATCAGCATCTTGGTTTTAATAGAATCCCTTTGCTTATCTTCCCTGATGGTTTGCCTAGGCCAGTGTGTGGTTGAAAGTGGGATTTGGGATCTAAAACTAAGTATTAGCGTGTGCCTCTCCATGGGTAGTGGAGATGTTTAAACTACAACCCACAACTTGGGAATTACTGTGACCCCTGAAAAATGCGTGTGCTATATTTCCCCACGTCCAGCACACACAGGAAGAAGTTTTCTGGGTTTCTGAGTGTGGGGAGTTTCCTCCAACAGACAGCAGCACCTGGGTTGTAATAGAATCCCTTAGCTTGACTTCCCTAAGTGTTTTCCTAGGCCTAGCAGTAAGCGATGGTGGGGGATGGGCTCTAAAGCCAAGTATTAGCGAGTGCGTCTCTATGCGTAGTGGAGGGTTTTAAACTACTTCCCCAACCTTGGAACACCTGGGCCCCATAAAGATGAGTGGAATCTGTTTCTCCACCTCCAGCACACACACGGAGACGTGCTCAGGTATCCTGATTGTGGGGAGGCTCCTCCCAATGACAGCAGCGCCTGGGTTCTAAAGAATCCCTTAGCTTGTATTCCCTGATGGCATGGCTAGGCTGGAGAGTGGGGGAAAGTGGGGGTTGGGCTCTAAACCAAGTATTAGCGAGAGCCTATCCATGGGATGTGGGTTTTTAACCTACAACCCACAACCATGGAATAAATGTGCCCCCTGAAAGATGCTTTGACTGTTTCCCTACATCCAGCACACACACGAAGATATGTTCTTGTATTCTGAGTGTGGGGAAGTTCCTCAAACTGACAGCAGCACCTGGATTCTATTAGTATCCCTTAGCTTCTGATCCCTGAGTGTTCTTTTAGGCCAGGCCATGTGGGAAAGCTGGGGGTTGGGCTTGGAGGCCACGTAGCAGTGAGTGCCCCCTGATCCATTGAGGAAGTACTTAGAGGACTTCTCCCTAAAGGGAACACCTTTTCCTGCATTCATCTGGGTGCAGTGGGGCTGCACAACTCTCCCACACCTAAGAATGTGTTCTGGAATTCTGAGTGCAGGGAAGTTCCTCCAACTGACAGCAGCGCCTGGGTTCTAATTGAATCCCTTTGCTTGTCTTCCCTGATGGAAAGCCTAGGCGGGAGTGCGGGGGAAAGTGTGGTTTGGGCTCCAAAACCAAGTATTGGCGATGACCTCTCTATGGTTTGTGGAGGTGTTTAAACTACATCCCTAACCTGGGAACACCTGTGCCCCCATAAAGATCCGTGGAGTCTGTTTCCACACCTCCAGCACACACACGAACACTTGCACAGTTATCCTGAGAGTGGGCAGCCTCCTCCAACTGAGAGCAGGGCCTTGGTTCTTATAAAATCGCTTAACTTGTCTACCCTGTTTGGTTGCCTGATACGGAGTGCTGGGGAAAGGGTGGGTTGGGCTCTAAATCCAAGTATTAGCGAGTGCTTCTCCATGGGATTTGGAGGTTATTAACCAGAAGCCCACAACATGGGAATACCTGTGCTCCTTGGAAAAAGCGTGGACTCTGTATCCCCACCACCAGAACACACATGAAGAAGTTTTCTGCTATCCTGAGTGTGGGCTGGCAATTTCAGGTGACAGAAGCGGCTGGGCTCTTAGAATCCCTTACCTTGTAATACCTGAGTGTTTCCCTAGGACTGACTCTGAGAGAAACCTGGGGGTTGGGCTTTGAGGCCAAATAGTAGCGAGTGTCCCCGATGGACTGAGGAAGTATTTAGATGAATTCTCCATAAAGGGAAACACCTGAGCACCCATTCATCTGCGTGGAGTGGGGCTTCAAATCTCCCCACCACACAAGGTTGGGTTCCAGTATCCTGAGGGTGGGGTAGTTCCTCCAACTGATATCAGCATCTTGGTTTTAATAGAATCCCTTTGCTTATCTTCCCTGATGGTTTGCCTAGGCCAGTGTGTGGTTGAAAGTGGGATTTGGGATCTAAAACTAAGTATTAGCGTGTGCCTCTCCATGGGTAGTGGAGATGTTTAAACTACAACCCACAACTTGGGAATTACTGTGACCCCTGAAAAATGCGTGTGCTATGTTTCCCCACGTCCAGCACACACAGGAAGAAGTTTTCTGGGGTTCTGAGTGTGGGGAGTTTCCTCCAACAGACAGCAGCACCTGGGTTGTAATAGAATCCCTTCGCTTGACTTCCCTAAGTGTTTTCCTAGGCCTAGCAGTAAGCGATGGTGGGGGATGGGCTCTAAAGCCAAGTATTAGCGAGTGCATCTCTGTGGGTAGTGGAGGGTTTTAAACTACTTCCCCAACCTTGGAACACCTGTGCCCCATAAAGATGCGTGGAATCTGTTTCCCCACCTCCAGCACACACACGGAGACGTGCTCAGGTATCCTGATTGTGGGGAGGCTCCTCCAAATGACAGCAGCGCCTGGGTTCTAAAAGAATCCCTTAGCTTGTCTTCCCTGATGGCATGGCTAGGCTGGAGAGTGGGGGAAAGTGGGGGTTGGGCTCTAAACCAAGTATAAGCGAGAGCCTATCCATGGGATGTGGGTTTTTAACCTACAACCCACAACCATGGAATAAATGTGCCCCCTGAAAGATGCTTTGACTGTTTCCCTACATCCAGCAAACACACGAAGATATGTTCTTGTATTCTGAGTGTGGGGATGTTCCTCAAACTGACAGCAGCACCTGGATTCTTTTAGTATCCCTTAGCTTCTGTTCCCTGAGTGTTCTTTTAGGCCAGGCCATGAGGGAAAGCTGGGGGTTGGGCTTGGCGGCCACGTAGCAGTGAGTGCCCCCTGATGCACTGAGGAAGTAGTTAGAGGACTTCTCCCTAAACGGAACACCTTTTCCTCCATTCATCTGGGTGCAGTGGGGCTGCACATCTCTCCCACACATAAGAATGTGTTCTGGAATTCTGAGTGCAGGGAAGTTCCTCCAACTGACAGCAGCGCCTGGGTTCTAATTGAATCCCTTTGCTTGTCTTCCCTGATGGAAAGCCTAGGCGGGAGTGCGGGGGACAGTGTGGTTTGGGCTCCAAACCAAGTATTTGCGATGACCTCTCTATGGTTTGTGGAGGTGTTTAAACTACATCCCTAACCTGGGAACACCTGTGCCCCCATAAAGATCCGTGGAGTCTGTTTCCACGCCTCCAGCACACACACGAACACTTGCACAGTTATCTTGAGAGTGGGCAGCCTCCTCCAACTGAGAGCAGGGCCTTGGTTCTTATAAAATCGCTTAACTTGTCTACCATATTTGGTTGCCTGATACGGAGTGCTGGGGAAAGGGTGGGTTGGGCTCTAAATCCAAGTATTAGCGAGTGCTTCTCCATGGGATTTGGAGGTTATTAACCAAAAACCCACAACATGGGAATAACTGTGCTCCTTGAAAGAAGCGTGGACTCTGTATCCCCACCACCAGAACACACATGAAGAAGTTTTCTGCTATCCTGAGTGTGGGCTGGCAATTTCAGGTGACAGAAGCGGCTGGGTTCTAATAGAATCCCTTAGCTTGTAATCCCTGAGTGTTTCCCTAGGACTGACTCTGAGAGAAACCTGGGGGTTGGGCTTTGAGGCCAAATAGTAGCGAGTGTCCCCGATGGACTGAGGAAGTATTTAGATGAATTCTCCATAAAGGGAAACACCTGAGCACCCATTCATCTGCGTGGAGTGGGGCTTCAAATCTCCCCACCACACAAGGTTGGGTTCCAGTATCCTGAGGGTGGGGTAGTTCCTCCAACTGACATCAGCGTCTTGGTTTGAATAGAATCCATTTGCTTGTCTTCCCTGATGGTTTGCCTAGGCCAGTGTGTGGTTGAAAGTGGGATTTGGGATCTAAAATTAAGTATTAGCGTGTGCCTCTCCATGGGTAGTGGAGATGTTTAAACTACAACCCACAACTTGGGTATTACTGTGACCCCTGAAAAATGCGTGTGCTATGTTTCCCCACGTCCAGCACACACAGGAAGAAGTTTTCTGGGGTTCTGAGTGTGGGGAGGTTCCTCCAACAGACAGCAGCACCTGGGTTGTAATAGAATCCCTTAGCTTGACTTCCCTAAGTGTTTACCTAGGCCTAGCAGTAAGCGATGGTGGGGGATGGGCTCTAAAGCCAAGTATTAGCGAGTGCATCTCTGTGGGTAGTGGAGGGTTTTAAACTACTTCCCCAACCTTGGAACACCTGTGCCCCATAAAGATGCGTGGAATCTGTTTCCCCACCTCCAGCACACACACGGAGACGTGCTCAGGTATCCTGATTGTGGGGAGGCTCCTCCAAATGACAGCAGCGCCTGGGTTCTAAAAGAATCCCTTAGCTTGTCTTCCCTGATGGCATGGCTAGGCTGGAGAGTGGGGGAAAGTGGGGGTTGGGCTCTAAACCAAGTATAAGCGAGAGCCTATCCATGGGATGTGGGTTTTTAACCTACAACCCACAACCATGGAATAAATGTGCCCCCTGAAAGATGCTTTGACTGTTTCCCTACATCCAGCACACACACGAAGATGTGTTCTTGTATTCTGAGTGTGGGGATGTTCCTCAAACTGACAGCAGCACCTGGATTCTATTAGTATCCCTTAGCTTATGTTCCCTGAGTGTTCTTTTAGGCCAGGCCATGAGGGAAAGCTGGGGGTTGGGCTTGGAGGCCACGTAGCAGTGAGTGCCCCCTGATCCATTGAGGAAGTACTTAGAGGACTTCTCCCTAAAGGGAACACCTTTTCCTGCATTCATCTGGGTGCAGTGGGGCTGCACATCTCTCCCACACCTAAGAATGTGTTCTGGAATTCTGAGTGCAGGGAAGTTCCTCCAACTGACAGCAGTGCCTGGGTTCTAATTGAATCCCTTTGCTTGTCTTCCCTGATGGAAAGCCTAGGCGGGAGTGCGGGGGAAAGTGTGGTTTGGGCTCCAAAACCAAGTATTGGTGATGACCTCTCTATGGTTTGTGGAGGTGTTTAAACTACATCCCTAACCTGGGAACACCTGTGCCCCCATAAAGATCCGTGGAGTCTGTTTCCACACCTCCAGCACACACACGAACACTTGCACAGTTATCCTGAGAGTGGGCAGCCTCCTCCAACTGAGAGCAGGGACTTGGTTCTTATAAAATCGCTTAACTTGTCTACCCTGTTTGGTTGCCTGATACGGAGTGCTGGGGAAAGGGTGGGTTGGGCTCTAAATCCAAGTATTAGCGAGTGCTTCTCCATGGGATTTGGAGGTTATTATCCTAAAGCCCACAACATGGGAATACCTGTGCTCCTTGGAAAAAGCGTGGACTCTGTATCCCCACCACCAGAACACACATGAAGAAGTTTTCTGCTATCCTGAGTGTGGGCTGGCAATTTCAGGTGACAGAAGCGGCTGGGTTCTAATAGAATCCCTTAGCTTGTAATCCCTGAGTGTTTCCCTAGGACTGACTCTGAGAGAAACCTGGGGGTTGGGCTTTGAGGCCAAATAGTAGCGAGTGTCCCCGATGGACTGAGGAAGTATTTAGATGAATTCTCCATAAAGGGAAACACCGGAGCACCCATTCATCTGCGGGGAGTGGGGCTTCAAATCTCCCCACCACACAAGGTTGGGTTCCAGTATCCTGAGGGTGGGGTAGTTCCTCCAACTGACATCAGCGTCTTGGTTTGAATAGAATCCCTTTGCTTGTCTTCCCTGATGGTTTGCCTAGGCCAGTGTGTGGTTGAAAGTGGGATTTGGGATCTAAATCTAAGTATTAGCGTGTGCCTCTCCATGGGTAGTGGAGATGTTTAAACTACAACCCACAACTTGGGAATTACTGTGACCCCTGAAAAATGTGTGTGCTATGTTTCCCCACGTCCAGCACACACAGGAAGATATTTTCTGGGGTTCTGAGAGTGGGGAGGTTCCTCCAACAGACAGCAGCACCTGGGTTGTAATAGAATCCCTTAGCTTGACTTCCATAAGTGTTTTCCTAGGCCTAGCAGTAAGCGATGGTGGGGGATGGGCTCTAAAGCCAAGTATTAGCGAGTGCGTCTCTGTGCGTAGTGGAGGGTTTTAAACTACTTCCCCAACCTTTAAACACCTGTGCCCCATAAAGATGCGTGGAATCTGTTTCCCCACCTCCAGCACACACACGGAGACGTGCTCAGGTATCCTGATTGTGGGGAGGCTCCTCCAAATGACAGCAGCGCCTGGGTTCTAAAAGAATCCCTTAGCTTGTCTTCCCTGATGGCATGGCTAGGCTGGAGTGTGGGGGAAAGTGGGGGTTGGGCTCTAAACCAAGTATTAGCGAGAGCCTATCCATGGGATGTGGGTTTTTAACCTACAACCCACAACCATGGAATAAATGTGCCCCCTGAAAGATGCTTTGACTGTTTCCCTACATCCAGCACACACACGAAGATGTGTTCTTGTATTCTGAGTGTGGGGAAGTTCCTCAAACTGACAGCAGCACCTGGATTCTATTAGTATCCCTTAGCTTCTGTTCCCTGAGTGTTCTTTTAGGCCAGGCCATGTGGGAAAGCTGGGGGTTGGGCTTGGAGGCCACGTAGCAGTGAGTGCCCCCTGATCCATTGAGGAAGTACTTAGAGGACTTCTCCCTAAAGGGAACACCTTTTCCTGCATTCATCTGGGTGCAGTGGGGCTGCACAACTCTCCCACACCTAAGAATGTGTTCTGGAATTCTGAGTGCAGGGAAGTTCCTCCAACTGACAGCAGCGCCTGGGTTCTAATTGAATCCCTTTGCTTGTCTTCCCTGATGGAAAGCCTAGGCGGGAGTGCGGGGGAAAGTGTGGTTTGGGCTCCAAAACCAAGTATTGGCGATGACCTATCTATGGTTTGTGGAGGTGTTTAAACTACATCCCTAACCTGGGAACACCTGTGCCCCCATAAAGATCCGTGGAGTCTGTTTCCACACCTCCAGCACACACACGAACACTTGCACAGTTATCCTGAGAGTGGGCAGCCTCCTCCAACTGAGAGCAGGGCCTTGGTTCTTATAAAATCGCTTAACTTGTCTACCCTGTTTGGTTGCCTGATACGGAGTGCTGGGGAAAGGGTGGGTTGGGCTCTAAATCCAAGTATTAGCGAGTGCTTCTCCATGGGATTTGGAGGTTATTAACCAAAAGCCCACAACATGGGAATACCTGTGCTCCTTGAAAAAAGCGTGGACTCTGTATCCCCACCACCAGAACACACATGAAGAAGTTTTCTGCTATCCTGAGTGTGGGCTGGCAATTTCAGGTGACAGAAGCGGCTGGGTTCTAATAGAATCCCTTAGCTTGTAATCCCTGAGTGTTTCCCTAGGACTGACTCTGAGAGAAACCTGGGGGTTGGGCTTTGAGGCCAAATAGTAACGAGTGTCCCCGATGGACTGAGGAAGTATTTAGATGAATTCTCCATAAAGGGAAACACCTGAGCACCCATTCATCTGCGAGGAGTGGGGCTTCAAATCTCTCCACCACACAAGGTTGGGTTCCAGTATCCTGAGGGTGGGGTAGTTCCTCCAACTGATATCAGCATCTTGGTTTTAATAGAATCCCTTTGCTTATCTTCCCTGATGGTTTGCCTAGGCCAGTGTGTGGTTGAAAGTGGGATTTGGGATCTAAAACTAAGTATTAGCGTGTGCCTCTCCATGGGTAGTGGAGATGTTTAAACTACAACCCACAACTTGGGAATTACTGTGACCCCTGAAAAATGCGTGTGCTATATTTCCCCACGTCCAGCACACACAGGAAGAAGTTTTCTGGGTTTCTGAGTGTGGGGAGTTTCCTCCAACAGACAGCAGCACCTGGGTTGTAATAGAATCCCTTAGCTTGACTTCCCTAAGTGTTTTCCTAGGCCTAGCAGTAAGCGATGGTGGGGGATGGGCTCTAAAGCCAAGTATTAGCGAGTGCGTCTCTATGCGTAGTGGAGGGTTTTAAACTACTTCCCCAACCTTGGAACACCTGGGCCCCATAAAGATGAGTGGAATCTGTTTCTCCACCTCCAGCACACACACGGAGACGTGCTCAGGTATCCTGATTGTGGGGAGGCTCCTCCCAATGACAGCAGCGCCTGGGTTCTAAAGAATCCCTTAGCTTGTATTCCCTGATGGCATGGCTAGGCTGGAGAGTGGGGGAAAGTGGGGGTTGGGCTCTAAACCAAGTATTAGCGAGAGCCTATCCATGGGATGTGGGTTTTTAACCTACAACCCACAACCATGGAATAAATGTGCCCCCTGAAAGATGCTTTGACTGTTTCCCTACATCCAGCACACACACGAAGATATGTTCTTGTATTCTGAGTGTGGGGAAGTTCCTCAAACTGACAGCAGCACCTGGATTCTATTAGTATCCCTTAGCTTCTGATCCCTGAGTGTTCTTTTAGGCCAGGCCATGTGGGAAAGCTGGGGGTTGGGCTTGGAGGCCACGTAGCAGTGAGTGCCCCCTGATCCATTGAGGAAGTACTTAGAGGACTTCTCCCTAAAGGGAACACCTTTTCCTGCATTCATCTGGGTGCAGTGGGGCTGCACAACTCTCCCACACCTAAGAATGTGTTCTGGAATTCTGAGTGCAGGGAAGTTCCTCCAACTGACAGCAGCGCCTGGGTTCTAATTGAATCCCTTTGCTTGTCTTCCCTGATGGAAAGCCTAGGCGGGAGTGCGGGGGAAAGTGTGGTTTGGGCTCCAAAACCAAGTATTGGCGATGACCTCTCTATGGTTTGTGGAGGTGTTTAAACTACATCCCTAACCTGGGAACACCTGTGCCCCCATAAAGATCCGTGGAGTCTGTTTCCACACCTCCAGCACACACACGAACACTTGCACAGTTATCCTGAGAGTGGGCAGCCTCCTCCAACTGAGAGCAGGGCCTTGGTTCTTATAAAATCGCTTAACTTGTCTACCCTGTTTGGTTGCCTGATACGGAGTGCTGGGGAAAGGGTGGGTTGGGCTCTAAATCCAAGTATTAGCGAGTGCTTCTCCATGGGATTTGGAGGTTATTAACCAGAAGCCCACAACATGGGAATACCTGTGCTCCTTGGAAAAAGCGTGGACTCTGTATCCCCACCACCAGAACACACATGAAGAAGTTTTCTGCTATCCTGAGTGTGGGCTGGCAATTTCAGGTGACAGAAGCGGCTGGGCTCTTAGAATCCCTTACCTTGTAATACCTGAGTGTTTCCCTAGGACTGACTCTGAGAGAAACCTGGGGGTTGGGCTTTGAGGCCAAATAGTAGCGAGTGTCCCCGATGGACTGAGGAAGTATTTAGATGAATTCTCCATAAAGGGAAACACCTGAGCACCCATTCATCTGCGTGGAGTGGGGCTTCAAATCTCCCCACCACACAAGGTTGGGTTCCAGTATCCTGAGGGTGGGGTAGTTCCTCCAACTGATATCAGCATCTTGGTTTTAATAGAATCCCTTTGCTTATCTTCCCTGATGGTTTGCCTAGGCCAGTGTGTGGTTGAAAGTGGGATTTGGGATCTAAAACTAAGTATTAGCGTGTGCCTCTCCATGGGTAGTGGAGATGTTTAAACTACAACCCACAACTTGGGAATTACTGTGACCCCTGAAAAATGCGTGTGCTATGTTTCCCCACGTCCAGCACACACAGGAAGAAGTTTTCTGGGGTTCTGAGTGTGGGGAGTTTCCTCCAACAGACAGCAGCACCTGGGTTGTAATAGAATCCCTTCGCTTGACTTCCCTAAGTGTTTTCCTAGGCCTAGCAGTAAGCGATGGTGGGGGATGGGCTCTAAAGCCAAGTATTAGCGAGTGCATCTCTGTGGGTAGTGGAGGGTTTTAAACTACTTCCCCAACCTTGGAACACCTGGGCCCCATAAAGATGCGTGGAATCTGTTTCCCCACCTCCAGCACACACACGGAGACGTGCTCAGGTATCCTGATTGTGGGGAGGCTCCTCCAAATGACAGCAGCGCCTGGGTTCTAAAAGAATCCCTTAGCTTGTCTTCCCTGATGGCATGCCTAGGCTGGAGAGTGGGGGAAAGTGGGGGTTGGGCTCTAAACCAAGTATAAGCGAGAGCCTATAAATGGGATGTGGGTTTTTAACCTACAACACAAAACCATGGAATAAATGTGCCACATGAAAGATGCTTTGACTGTTTCCCTACATCCAGCACACAAACAAAGATGTGTTCTGGTATTCTGAGTGTGGGGAAGTTCCTCAAACTGACAGCAGCACCTGGATTCTATTAGTATCCCTTAGCTTCTGTTCCCTGAGTGTTCTCTTAGACCAGGCCGTGAGGGAAAGCTGGGGGTTGGGCTTGGCGGCCACGTAGCAGTGAGTGCCCCCTGATGCACTGAGGAAGTAGTTAGAGGACTTCTCCCTAAACGGAACACCTTTTCCTCCATTCATCTGGGTGCAGTGGGGCTGCACATCTCTCCCACACATAAGAATGTGTTCTGGAATTCTGAGTGCAGGGAAGTTCCTCCAACTGACAGCAGCGCCTGGGTTCTAATTGAATCCCTTTGCTTGTCTTCCCTGATGGAAAGCCTAGGCGGGAGTGCGGGGGAAAGTGTGGTTTGGGCTCCAAACCAAGTATTTGCGATGACCTCTCTATGGTTTGTGGAGGTGTTTAAACTACATCCCTAACCTGGGAACACCTGTGCCCCCATAAAGATCCGTGGAGTCTGTTTCCACGCCTCCAGCACACACACGAACACTTGCACAGTTATCTTGAGAGTGGGCAGCCTCCTCCAACTGAGAGCAGGGCCTTGGTTCTTATAAAATCGCTTAACTTGTCTACCATATTTGGTTGCCTGATACGGAGTGCTGGGGAAAGGGTGGGTTGGGCTCTAAATCCAAGTATTAGCGAGTGCTTCTCCATGGGATTTGGAGGTTATTAACCAAAAACCCACAACATGGGAATAACTGTGCTCCTTGAAAAAAGCGTGGACTCTGTATCCCCACCACCAGAACACACATGAAGAAGTTTTCTGCTATCCTGAGTGTGGGCTGGCAATTTCAGGTGACAGAAGCGGCTGGGTTCTAATAGAATCCCTTAGCTTGTAATCCCTGAGTGTTTCCCTAGGACTGACTCTGAGAGAAACCTGGGGGTTGGGCTTTGAGGCCAAAGAGTAGCGAGTGTCCCCGATGGACTGAGGAAGTATTTAGATGAATTCTCCATAAAGGGAAACACCTGAGCACCCATTCATCTGCGTGGAGTGGGGCTTCAAATCTCCCCACCACACAAGCTTGGGTTCCAGTATCCTGAGGGTGGGGTAGTTCCTCCAACTGACATCAGCGTCTTGGTTTGAATAGAATCCATTTGCTTGTCTTCCCTGATGGTTTGCCTAGGCCAGTGTGTGGTTGAAAGTGGGATTTGGGATCTAAAATTAAGTATTAGCGTGTGCCTCTCCATGGGTAGTGGAGATGTTTAAACTACAACCCACAACTTGGGTATTACTGTGACCCCTGAAAAATGCGTGTGCTATGTTTCCCCACGTCCAGCACACACAGGAAGAAGTTTTCTGGGGTTCTGAGTGTGGGGAGGTTCCTCCAACAGACAGCAGCACCTGGGTTGTAATAGAATCCCTTAGCTTGACTTCCCTAAGTGTTTTCCTAGGCCTAGCAGTAAGCGATGGTGGGGGATGGGCTCTAAAGCCAAGTATTAGCGAGTGCATCTCTGTGGGTAGTGGAGGGTTTTAAACTACTTCCCCAACCTTGGAACACCTGTGCCCCATAAAGATGCGTGGAATCTGTTTCCCCACCTCCAGCACACACACGGAGACGTGCTCAGGTATCCTGATTGTGGGGAGGCTCCTCCAAATGACAGCAGCGCCTGGGTTCTAAAAGAATCCCTTAGCTTGTCTTCCCTGATGGCATGGCTAGGCTGGAGAGTGGGGGAAAGTGGGGGTTGGGCTCTAAACCAAGTATAAGCGAGAGCCTATCCATGGGATGTGGGTTTTTAACCTACAACCCACAACCATGGAATAAATGTGCCCCCTGAAAGATGCTTTGACTGTTTCCCTACATCCAGCACACACACGAAGATGTGTTCTTGTATTCTGAGTGTGGGGATGTTCCTCAAACTGACAGCAGCACCTGGATTCTATTAGTATCCCTTAGCTTATGTTCCCTGAGTGTTCTTTTAGGCCAGGCCATGAGGGAAAGCTGGGGGTTGGGCTTGGAGGCCACGTAGCAGTGAGTGCCCCCTGATCCATTGAGGAAGTACTTAGAGGACTTCTCCCTAAAGGGAACACCTTTTCCTGCATTCATCTGGGTGCAGTGGGGCTGCACATCTCTCCCACACCTAAGAATGTGTTCTGGAATTCTGAGTGCAGGGAAGTTCCTCCAACTGACAGCAGTGCCTGGGTTCTAATTGAATCCCTTTGCTTGTCTTCCCTGATGGAAAGCCTAGGCGGGAGTGCGGGGGAATGTGTGGTTTGGGCTCCAAAACCAAGTATTGGTGATGACCTCTCTATGGTTTGTGGAGGTGTTTAAACTACATCCCTAACCTGGGAACACCTGTGCCCCCATAAAGATCCGTGGAGTCTGTTTCCACACCTCCAGCACACACACGAACACTTGCACAGTTATCCTGAGAGTGGGCAGCCTCCTCCAACTGAGAGCAGGGACTTGGTTCTTATAAAATCGCTTAACTTGTCTACCCTGTTTGGTTGCCTGATACGGAGTGCTGGGGAAAGGGTGGGTTGGGCTCTAAATCCAAGTATTAGCGAGTGCTTCTCCATGGGATTTGGAGGTTATTATCCTAAAGCCCACAACATGGGAATACCTGTGCTCCTTGGAAAAAGCGTGGACTCTGTATCCCCACCACCAGAACACACATGAAGAAGTTTTCTGCTATCCTGAGTGTGGGCTGGCAATTTCAGGTGACAGAAGCGGCTGGGTTCTAATAGAATCCCTTAGCTTGTAATCCCTGAGTGTTTCCCTAGGACTGACTCTGAGAGAAACCTGGGGGTTGGGCTTTGAGGCCAAATAGTAGCGAGTGTCCCCGATGGACTGAGGAAGTATTTAGATGAATTCTCCATAAAGGGAAACACCGGAGCACCCATTCATCTGCGGGGAGTGGGGCTTCAAATCTCCCCACCACACAAGGTTGGGTTCCAGTATCCTGAGGGTGGGGTAGTTCCTCCAACTGACATCAGCGTCTTGGTTTGAATAGAATCCCTTTGCTTGTCTTCCCTGATGGTTTGCCTAGGCCAGTGTGTGGTTGAAAGTGGGATTTGGGATCTAAAACTAAGTATTAGCGTGTGCCTCTCCATGGGTAGTGGAGATGTTTAAACTACAACCCACAACTTGGGAATTACTGTGACCCCTGAAAAATGTGTGTGCTATGTTTCCCCACGTCCAGCACACACAGGAAGATATTTTCTGGGGTTCTGAGAGTGGGGAGGTTCCTCCAACAGACAGCAGCACCTGGGTTGTAATAGAATCCCTTAGCTTGACTTCCATAAGTGTTTTCCTAGGCCTAGCAGTAAGCGATGGTGGGGGATGGGCTCTAAAGCCAAGTATTAGCGAGTGCGTCTCTATGCGTAGTGGAGGGTTTTAAACTACTTCCCCAACCTTGGAACACCTGGGCCCCATAAAGATGAGTGGAATCTGTTTCTCCACCTCCAGCACACACACGGAGACGTGCTCAGGTATCCTGATTGTGGGGAGGCTCCTCCCAATGACAGCAGCGCCTGGGTTCTAAAGAATCCCTTAGCTTGTATTCCCTGATGGCATGGCTAGGCTGGAGAGTGGGGGAAAGTGGGGGTTGGGCTCTAAACCAAGTATTAGCGAGAGCCTATCCATGGGATGTGGGTTTTTAACCTACAACCCACAACCATGGAATAAATGTGCCCCCTGAAAGATGCTTTGACTGTTTCCCTACATCCAGCACACACACGAAGATATGTTCTTGTATTCTGAGTGTGGGGAAGTTCCTCAAACTGACAGCAGCACCTGGATTCTATTAGTATCCCTTAGCTTCTGATCCCTGAGTGTTCTTTTAGGCCAGGCCATGTGGGAAAGCTGGGGGTTGGGCTTGGAGGCCACGTAGCAGTGAGTGCCCCCTGATCCATTGAGGAAGTACTTAGAGGACTTCTCCCTAAAGGGAACACCTTTTCCTGCATTCATCTGGGTGCAGTGGGGCTGCACAACTCTCCCACACCTAAGAATGTGTTCTGGAATTCTGAGTGCAGGGAAGTTCCTCCAACTGACAGCAGCGCCTGGGTTCTAATTGAATCCCTTTGCTTGTCTTCCCTGATGGAAAGCCTAGGCGGGAGTGCGGGGGAAAGTGTGGTTTGGGCTCCAAAACCAAGTATTGGCGATGACCTCTCTATGGTTTGTGGAGGTGTTTAAACTACATCCCTAACCTGGGAACACCTGTGCCCCCATAAAGATCCGTGGAGTCTGTTTCCACACCTCCAGCACACACACGAACACTTGCACAGTTATCCTGAGAGTGGGCAGCCTCCTCCAACTGAGAGCAGGGCCTTGGTTCTTATAAAATCGCTTAACTTGTCTACCCTGTTTGGTTGCCTGATACGGAGTGCTGGGGAAAGGGTGGGTTGGGCTCTAAATCCAAGTATTAGCGAGTGCTTCTCCATGGGATTTGGAGGTTATTAACCAAAAGCCCACAACATGGGAATACCTGTGCTCCTTGGAAAAAGCGTGGACTCTGTATCCCCACCACCAGAACACACATGAAGAAGTTTTCTGCTATCCTGAGTGTGGGCTGGCAATTTCAGGTGACAGAAGCGGCTGGGCTCTTAGAATCCCTTACCTTGTAATACCTGAGTGTTTCCCTAGGACTGACTCTGAGAGAAACCTGGGGGTTGGGCTTTGAGGCCAAATAGTAGCGAGTGTCCCCGATGGACTGAGGAAGTATTTAGATGAATTCTCCATAAAGGGAAACACCTGAGCACCCATTCATCTGCGTGGAGTGGGGCTTCAAATCTCCCCACCACACAAGGTTGGGTTCCAGTATCCTGAGGGTGGGGTAGTTCCTCCAACTGATATCAGCATCTTGGTTTTAATAGAATCCCTTTGCTTATCTTCCCTGATGGTTTGCCTAGGCCAGTGTGTGGTTGAAAGTGGGATTTGGGATCTAAAACTAAGTATTAGCGTGTGCCTCTCCATGGGTAGTGGAGATGTTTAAACTACAACCCACAACTTGGGAATTACTGTGACCCCTGAAAAATGCGTGTGCTATGTTTCCCCACGTCCAGCACACACAGGAAGAAGTTTTCTGGGGTTCTGAGTGTGGGGAGTTTCCTCCAACAGACAGCAGCACCTGGGTTGTAATAGAATCCCTTCGCTTGACTTCCCTAAGTGTTTTCCTAGGCCTAGCAGTAAGCGATGGTGGGGGATGGGCTCTAAAGCCAAGTATTAGCGAGTGCATCTCTGTGGGTAGTGGAGGGTTTTAAACTACTTCCCCAACCTTGGAACACCTGGGCCCCATAAAGATGCGTGGAATCTGTTTCCCCACCTCCAGCACACACACGGAGACGTGCTCAGGTATCCTGATTGTGGGGAGGCTCCTCCAAATGACAGCAGCGCCTGGGTTCTAAAAGAATCCCTTAGCTTGTCTTCCCTGATGGCATGCCTAGGCTGGAGAGTGGGGGAAAGTGGGGGTTGGGCTCTAAACCAAGTATAAGCGAGAGCCTATAAATGGGATGTGGGTTTTTAACCTACAACACAAAACCATGGAATAAATGTGCCACATGAAAGATGCTTTGACTGTTTCCCTACATCCAGCACACAAACAAAGATGTGTTCTGGTATTCTGAGTGTGGGGAAGTTCCTCAAACTGACAGCAGCACCTGGATTCTATTAGTATCCCTTAGCTTCTGTTCCCTGAGTGTTCTCTTAGACCAGGCCATGAGGGAAAGCTGGGGGTTGGGCTTGGAGGCCACGTAGCAGTGAGTGCCCCCTGATCCATTGAGGAAGTACTTAGAGAACTTCTCCCTAAACGGAACACCTTTTCCTCCATTCATCTGGGTGCAGTGGGGCTGCACATCTCTCCCACACCTAACAATGTGTTCTGGAATTCTGAGTGCAGGGAAGTTCCTCCAACTGACACCAGCGCCTAGGTTCTAATTGAATTCTTTGCTTGTCTTCCCTGATGGAAAGCCTAGGCGGGAGTGCGGGGGAAAGTGTGGTTTGGGCTCCAAAACCAAGTATTTGCGATGACCTCTCTATGGTTTGTGGAGGTGTTTAAACTACATCCCTAACCTGGGAACACCTGTGCCCCCATAAAGTTCCGTGGAGTCTGTTTCCACACCTCCAGCACACACACGAACACTTGCACAGTTATCCTGAGAGTGGGCAGCCTCCTCCAACTGAGAGCAGGGCCTTGGTTCTTATAAAATCGCTTAACTTGTCTACCCTGTTTGGTTGCCTGATACGGAGTGCTGGGGAAAGGGTGGGTTGGGCTCTAAATCCAAGTATTAGCGAGTGCTTCTCCATGGGATTTGGAGGTTATTAACCAAAAGCCCACAACATGGGAATACCTGTGCTCCTTGAAAAAAGCGTGGACTCTGTATCCCCACCACCAGAACACACATGAAGAAGTTTTCTGCTATCCTGAGTGTGGGCTGGCAATTTCAGGTGACAGAAGCGGCTGGGTTCTAATAGAATCCCTTAGCTTGTAATCCCTGAGTGTTTCCCTAGGACTGACTCTGAGAGAAACCTGGGGGTTGGGCTTTGAGGCCAAATAGTAGCGAGTGTCCCCGATGGACTGAGGAAGTATTTAGATGAATTCTCCATAAAGGGAAACACCTGAGCACCCATTCATCTGCGTGGATTGGGGCTTCAAATCTCCCAACCACACAAGCTTGGGTTCCAGTATCCTGAGGGTGGGGTAGTTCCTCCAACTGACCTCAGCGTCTTGGTTTTAATAGAATCCCTTTGCTTGTCTTCCCTGATGGTTCGCCGAGGCCAGTGTGTGGTTGAAAGTGGGATTTGGGATCCAAAACTAAGTATTAGCGTGTGCCTCTCCATGGGTAGTGGAGATGTTTAAACTACAACCCACAACTTGGGAAATACTGTGACCCCTGAAAAATGCGTGTGCTATGTTTCCCCACGTCCAGCACACACAGGAAGAAGTGTTCTGGGGTTCTGAGGGTGGGGAGGTTCCTCCAACAGACAGCAGCACCTGGGTTGTAATAGAATCCCTTAGCTTGACTTCCCAAAGTGTTTTCCTAGGCCTAGCAGTAAGCGATGGTGGGGGATGGGCTCTAAAGCCAAGTATTAGCGAGTACATCTCTGTGGATAGTGGAGGGTTTTAAACTACTTCCCCAACCTTGGAACACCTGGGCCCCATAAAGATGCGTGGAATCTGTTTCCCCACCTCCAGCACCACACGGAGACGTGCTCAGGTATCCTGATGGTGGGGAGGCTCCTCCAAATGACAGCAGCGCCTGGGTTCTAAAAGAATCCCTTAGCTTGTCTTCCCTGATGGCATGCCTAGGCTGGAGAGTGGGGGAAAGTGGGGGTTGGGCTCTAAACCAAGTATAAGCGAGAGCCTATCCATGGGATGTGGGTTTTTAACCTACAACCCAAAACCATGGAATAAATGTGCCCCCTGAAAGATGCTTTGACTGTTTCCCTACATCCAGCAAACACACGAAGATATGTTCTTGTATTCTGAGTGTGGGGAAGTTCCTCAAACTGACAGCAGCACCTGGATTCTATTAGTATCCCTTAGCTTCTGTTCCCTGAGTGTTCTTTTAGGCCAGGCCATGTGGGAAAGCTGGGGATTGGGCTTGAAGGCCACATAGCAGTGAGTGCCCCCTGATCCATTGAGGAAGTACTTAGAGGACTTCTCCCTAAAGGGAACACCTTTTCCTGCATTCATCTGGGTGCAGTGGGGCTGCACATCTCTCCCACACCTAAGAATGTGTTCTGGAATTCTGAGTGCAGGGAAGTTCCTCCAACTGACAGCAGCGCCTGGGTTCTAGTTGAATCCCTTTGCTTGTCTTCCCTGATGGAAAGCCTAGGCGGGAGTGCGGGGAAAGTGTGGTTTGGGCTCCAAAACCAAGTATTTGCGATGACCTCTCTATGGTTTGTGGAGGTGTTTAAACTACATCCCTAACCTGGGAACACCTGTGCCCCCATAAAGATCCGTGGAGTCTGTTTCCACACCTCCAGCACACACACGAACACTTGCACAGTTATCCTGAGAGTGGGCAGCCTCCTCCAACTGAGAGCAGGGCCTTGGTTCTTATAAAATCGCTTAACTTGTCTACCCTGTTTGTTTGCCTGATACGGAGTGCTGGGGAAAGGGTGGGTTGGGCTCTAAATCCAAGTATTAGCGAGTGCTTCTCCATGGGATTTGGAGGTTATTAACCAATAGCCCACAGCATGGGAATACCTGTGCTCCTTGAAAAAAGCGTGGACTCTGTATCCCCACCACCAGAACACACATGAAGAAGTTTTCTGCTATCCTGAGTGTGGGCTGGCAATTTCAGGTGACAGAAGCGGCTGGGTTCTAATAGAATCCCTAAGCTTGGAATCCCTGAGTGTTTCCCTAGGACTGACTCTGAGAGAAACCTGGGGGTTGGGCTTTGAGGCCAAATAGTAGCGAGTGTCCCCGATGGACTGAGGAAGTATTTAGATGAATTCTCCATAAAGGGAAACACCTGAGCACCCATTCATCTGCGTGGAGTGGGGCTTCAAATCTCCCCACCACACAAGGTTGGGTTCCAGTATCCTGAGGGTGGGGTAGTTCCTCCAACTGATATCTGCGTCTTGGATTTAATAGAATCCATTTGCTTGTCTTCCCTGATGGTTTGCCTAGGCCAGTGTGTGGTTGAAAGTGGGATTTGGGATCTAAAACTAAGTATTAGCGTGTGCCTCTCCATGGGTAGTGGAGATGTTTAAACTACAACCCACAACTTGGGAATTACTGTGACCCCTGAAAAATGCGTGTGCTATGTTTCCCCACGTCCAGCACACACAGGAAGAAGTGTTCTGGGGTTCTGAGTGTGGGGAGGTTCCTCCAACAGACAGCAGCACCTGGGTTGTAATAGAATCCCTTAGCTTGACTTCCCTAAGTGTTTTCCTAGTCCTAGCAGTAAGCGATGGTGGGGGATGGGCTCTAAAGCCAAGTATTAGCGAGTGCATCTCTGTGGGTAGTGGAGGGTTTTAAACTACTTCCCCAACCTTGGAACACCTGTGCCCCATAAAGATGCGTGGAATCTGTTTCCCCACCTCCAGCACACACACGGAGACTTGCTCAGGTATCCTGATTGTGGGGAGGCTCCTCCCAATGACAGCAGCCCCTGGGTTCTATAAGAATCCCTTAGCTTGTCTTCCCTGAAGGCATGCCTAGGCTGGAGAGTGGGGGAAAGTGGGGGTTGGGCTCTAAACCAAGTATAAGCGAGAGCCTATCCATGGGATGTGGGTTTTTAACCTACAACCCACAACCATGGAATAAATGTGCCCCCTGAAAGATGCTTTGACTGTTTCCCTTCATCCAGCACACACACGAAGATGTGTTGTTGTATTCTGAGTGTGGGGAAGTCCCTCAAACTGACAGCAGCACCTGGATTCTATTAGTATCCCTTAGCTTCTGTTCCCTGAGTGTTCTTTTAGGCCAGGCCATGTGGGAAAGCTGGGGGTTGGGCTTGGAGGCCACGTAGCAGTGAGTGCCCCCTGATCCATTGAGGAAGTACTTAGAGGACTTCTCCCTAAAGGGAACACCTTTTCCTCTAATCATCTGGGTGCAGTGGGGCTGCACATCTCTCCCACACATAAGAATGTTTTCTGGAATTCTGAGTGCAGGGAAGTTCCTCCAACTGACAGCAGCGCCTGGGTTCTAATTGAATCCCTTTGCTTGTCTTCCCTGATGGAAAGCCTAGGCGGGAGTGCGGGGGAAAGTGTGGTTTGGGCTCCAAAACCAAGTATTTGCGATGACCTCTCTATGGTTTGTGGAGGTGTTTAAACTACATCCCTAACCTGGGAACACCTGTGCCCCCATAAAGATCCGTGGAGTCTGTTTCCACACCTCCAGCACACACACGAACACTTGCACAGTTATCCTGAGAGTGGGCAGCCTCCTCCAACTGAGAGCAGGGCCTTGGTTCTTATAAAATCGCTTAACTTGTCTACCCTGTTTGGTTGCCTGATACGGAGTGCTGGGGAAAGGGTGGGTTGGGCTCTAAATCCAAGTATTAGCGAGTGCTTCTCCATGGGATTTGGAGGTTATTAACCAATAGCCCACAGCATGGGAATACCTGTGCTCCTTGAAAAAAGCGTGGACTCTGTATCCCCACCACCAGAACACACATGAAGAAGTTTTCTGCTATCCTGAGTGTGGGCTGGCAATTTCAGGTGACAGAAGCGGCTGGGTTCTAATAGAATCCCTAAGCTTGGAATCCCTGAGTGTTTCCCTAGGACTGACTCTGAGAGAAACCTGGGGGTTGGGCTTTGAGGCCAAATAGTAGCGAGTGTCCCCGATGGACTGAGGAAGTATTTAGATGAATTCTCCATAAAGGGAAACACCTGAGCACCCATTCATCTGCGTGGAGTGGGGCTTCAAATCTCCCCACCACACAAGGTTGGGTTCCAGTATCCTGAGGGTGGGGTAGTTCCTCCAACTGATATCTGCGTCTTGGATTTAATAGAATCCATTTGCTTGTCTTCCCTGATGGTTTGCCTAGGCCAGTGTGTGGTTGAAAGTGGGATTTGGGATCTAAAACTAAGTATTAGCGTGTGCCTCTCCATGGGTAGTGGAGATGTTTAAACTACAACCCACAACTTGGGAATTACTGTGACCCCTGAAAAATGCGTGTGCTATGTTTCCCCACGTCCAGCACACACAGGAAGAAGTGTTCTGGGGTTCTGAGTGTGGGGAGGTTCCTCCAACAGACAGCAGCACCTGGGTTGTAATAGAATCCCTTAGCTTGACTTCCCTAAGTGTTTTCCTAGTCCTAGCAGTAAGCGATGGTGGGGGATGGGCTCTAAAGCCAAGTATTAGCGAGTGCATCTCTGTGGGTAGTGGAGGGTTTTAAACTACTTCCCCAACCTTGGAACACCTGTGCCCCATAAAGATGCGTGGAATCTGTTTCCCCACCTCCAGCACACACACGGAGACTTGCTCAGGTATCCTGATTGTGGGGAGGCTCCTCCCAATGACAGCAGCCCCTGGGTTCTATAAGAATCCCTTAGCTTGTCTTCCCTGAAGGCATGCCTAGGCTGGAGAGTGGGGGAAAGTGGGGGTTGGGCTCTAAACCAAGTATAAGCGAGAGCCTATCCATGGGATGTGGGTTTTTAACCTACAACCCACAACCATGGAATAAATGTGCCCCCTGAAAGATGCTTTGACTGTTTCCCTTCATCCAGCACACACACGAAGATGTGTTGTTGTATTCTGAGTGTGGGGAAGTTCCTCAAACTGGCAGCAGCACCTGGATTCTATTAGTATCCCTTAGTTTTTGTTCCCTGAGTGTTCTTTTAGGCCAGGCCATGTGGGAAAGCTGGGGGTTGGGCTTGAAGGCCACGTAGCAGTGAGTGTCCCCTGATCCATTGAGGAAGTACTTAGAGGACTTCTCCCTAAAGGGAACACCTTTTCCTGCATTCATCTGGGTGCAGTGGGGCTGCACATCTCTCCCACACCTAAGAATGTGTTCTGGAATTCTGAGTGCAGGGAAGTTCCTCCAACTGACAGCAGCGCCTGGGTTCTAATTGAATCCCTTTGCTTGTCTTCCCTGATGGAAAGCCTAGGCGGGAGTGCGGGGGAAAGTGTGGTTTGGGCTCCAAAACCAAGTATTGGCGATGACCTCTCTATGGTTTGTGGAGGTGTTTAAACTACATCCCTAACCTGGGAACACCTGTGCCCCCATAAAGATCCGTGGAGTCTGTTTCCACACCTCCAGCACACACACGAACACTTGCACAGTTATCCTGAGAGTGGGCAGCCTCCTCCAACTGAGAGCAGGGCCTTGGTTCTTATAAAATCGCTTAACTTGTCTACCCTGTTTGGTTGCCTGATACGGAGTGCTGGGGAAAGGTTGGGTTGGGCTCTAAATCCAAGTATTAGCGAGTGCTTCTCCATGGGATTTGGAGGTTATTAACCAAAAGCCCACAACATGGGAATACCTGTGCTCCTTGAAAAAAGCGTGGACTCTGTATCCCCACCACCATAACACACATGAAGAAGTTTTCTGCTATCCTGAGTGTGGGCTGGCAATTTCAGGTGACAGAAGCGGCTGGGTTCTAATAGAATCCCTTAGCTTGTAATCCCTGAGTGTTTCGCTGGGACTGACTCTGAGAGAAACCTGGGGGTTGGGCTTTGAGGCCAAATAGTAGCGAGTGTCCCCGATGGACTGAGGAAGCATTTAGATGAATTCTCCATAAAGGGAAACACCTGAGCACCCATTCATCTGCGTGGAGTGGGGCTTCAAATCTCCCCACCACACAAGCTTGGGTTCCAGTATCCTGAGGGTGGGGTAGTTCCTCCAACTGACATCAGCGTCTTGGTTTGAATAGAATCCCTTTGCTTGTCTTCCCTGATGGTTCGCCTAGGCCAGTGTGTGGTTGAAAGTGGAATTTGGGATCCAAAACTAAGTATTCGCGTGTGCCTCTCCATGGGTAGTGGAGATGTTTAAACTACAACCCACAACTTGGGAATTACTGTGACCCCTGAAAAATGCGTGTGCTATATTTCCCCACGTCCAGCACACACAGGAAGTCGTTTTCTGGTTTTCTGAGTGTGGGGAGGTTCCTCCAACAGACAGCAGCACCTGGGTTGTAATAGAATCCCTTAGCTTGACTTCCCTAAGTGTTTTCCTAGGCCTAGCAGTAAGCGATGGTGGGGGATGGGCTCTAAAGCCAAGTATTAGCGAGTGCATCTCTGTGGGTAGTGGAGGGTTTTAAACTACTTCCCCAACCTTGGAACACCTGTGCCCCATAAAGATGCGTGGAATCTGTTTCCCCACCTCCAGCACACACACGGAGACGTGCTCAGGTATCCTGATGGTGGGGAGGCTCCTCCAAATGACAGCAGCGCCTGGGTTCTAAAAGAATCCCTTAGCTTGTCTTCCCTGATGGCATGCCTAGGCTGGAGAGTGGGGGAAAGTGGGGGTTGGGCTCTAAACCAAGTATAAGCGAGAGCCTATCCATGGGATGTGGGTTTTTAACCTACAACCCACAACCATGGAATAAATGTGCCCCCTGAAAGATGCTTTGACTGTTTCCCTACATCCAGCACACACACGAAGATGTGTTCTTGTATTCTGAGTGTGGGGAAGTTCCTCAAACTGACAGCAGCACCTGGATTCTAATAGTATCCCTTAGCTTCTGTTCCCTGAGTGTTCTTTTAGGCCAGGCCATGTGGGAAAGCTGGGGGTTGGGCTTGAAAGCCACATAGCAGTGAGTGCCCCCTGATCCATTGAGGAAGTACTTAGAGGACTTCTCCCTAAAGGGAACACCTTTTCCTGCATTCATCTGGGTGCAGTGGGGCTGCACATCTCTCCCACACCTAAGAATGTGTTCTGGAATTCTGAGTGCAGGGAAGTTCCTCCAACTGACAGCAGCGCCTGGGTTCTAATTGAATCCCTTTGCTTGTCTTCCCTGATGGAAAACCTAGGCGGGAGTGCGGGGGAAAGTGTGGTTTGGGCTCCAAAACCAAGTATTTGCGATGACCTCTCTATGGTTTGTGGAGGTGTTTAAACTACATCCCTAACCTGGGAACACCTGTGCCCCCATAAAGATCCGTGGAGTCTGTTTCCACACCTCCAGCACACACACGAACACTTGCACAGTTATCCTGAGAGTGGGCAGCCTCCTCCAACTGAGAGCAGGGCCTTGGTTCTTATAAAATCGCTTAACATGTCTACCCTGTTTGGTTGCCTGATACGGAGTGCTGGGGAAAGGGTGGGTTGGGCTCTAAATCCAATTATTAGCGAGTGCTTCTCCATGGGATTTGGAGGTTATTAACCAAAAGCCCACAACATGGGAATACCTGTGCTCCTTGAAAAAAGCGTGGACTCTGTATCCCCACCACCAGAACACACATGAAGAAGTTTTCTGCTATCCTGATTGTGGGCTGGCAATTTCAGGTGACAGAAGCGGCTGGGTTCTAATAGAATCCCTTAGCTTGTAATCCCTGAGTGTTTCCCTAGGACTGACTCTGAGAGAAACCTGGGGGTTGGGCTTTGAGGCCAAATAGTATCGAGTGTCCCCGATGGACTGAGGAAGCATTTAGATGAATTCTCCATAAAGGGAAACACCTGAGCACCCATTCATCTGCGTGGAGTGGGGCTTCAAATCTCCCCACCACACAAGCTTGGGTTCCAGTATCCTGAGGGTGGGGTAGTTCCTCCAACTGACATCAGCGTCTTGGTTTGAATAGAATCCCTTTGCTTGTCTTCCCTGATGGTTCGCCTAGGCCAGTGTGTGGTTGAAAGTGGAATTTGGGATCCAAAACTAAGTATTAGCGTGTGCCCCTCCATGTGTAGTGGAGATGTTTAAACTACAACCCACAACTTGGGAATTACTGTGACCCCTGAAAAATGCGTGTGCTATGTTTCCCCACGTCAAGCACACACAGGAAGAACTGTTCTGGGGTTCTGAGGGTGGGGAGTTTCCTCCAACAGACAGCAGCACCTGGGTTGTAATAGAATCCCTTAGCTTGACTTCCCTAAGTGTTTTCCTAGGCCTAGCAGTAAGCGATGGTGGGGGATGGGCTCTAAAGCCAAGTATTAGCGAGTGCATCTCTGTGGGTAGTGGAGGGTTTTAAACTACTTCCCCAACCTTGGAACACCTGTGCCCCATAAAGATGCGTGGAATCTGTTTCCCCACCTCCAGCACACACACGGAGACGTGCTCAGGTATCCTGATGGTGGGGAGGCTCCTCCAAATGACAGCAGCGCCTGGGTTCTAAAAGAATCCCTTAGCTTGTCTTCCCTGATGGCATGCCTAGGCTGGAGAGTGGGGGAAAGTGGGGGTTGGGCTCTAAACCAAGTATAAGCGAGAGCCTATCCATGGGATGTGGGTTTTTAACCTACAACCCACAACCATGGAATAAATGTGCCCCCTGAAAGATGCTTTGAATGTTTCCCTACATCCAGCACACACACGAAGATGTGTTCTGGTATTCTGAGTGTGGGGATGTTCCTCAAACTGACAGCAGCACCTGGATTCTATTAGTATCCCTTAGCTTCTGTTCCCTGAGTGTTCTCTTAGACCAGGCCATGAGGGAAAGCTGGGGGTTGGGCTTGGAGGCCACGTAGCAGTGAGTGCCCCCTGATCCATTGAGGAAATACTTAGAGGACTTCTCCCGAAACGGAACACCTTTTCCTCCATTCATCTGGGTGCAGTGGGGCTGCACATCTCTCCAACACCTAAGAATGTGTTCTGGAATCCTGAGTGCAGGGAAGTTCCTCCAACTGACAGCAGCGCCTGGGTCCTAATTGAATTCCTTTGCTTGTCTTCCCTGACGGAAAGCCTAGGCGGGAGTGCGGGGGAAATTGTGGTTTGGGCTCCAAAACCAAGTATTTGCGATGACCTCTCTATGGTTTGTGGAGGTGTTTAAACTACATCCCTAACCTGGGAACACCTGTGCCCCCATAAAGATCCGTGGAGTCTGTTTCCACACCTCCAGCACACACACGAACACTTGCACAGTTATCCTGAGAGTGGGCAGCCTCCTCCAACTGAGAGCAGGGCCTTGGTTCTTATAAAATCGCTTAACTTGTCTACCCTGTTTGGTTGCCTGATACGGAGTGCTGGGGAAAGGGTGGGTTGGGCTCTAAATCCAAGTATTAGCGAGTGCTTCTCCATGGGATTTGGAGGTTATTAACCAAAAGCCCACAACATGGGAATATCTGTGCTCCTTGAAAAAAGCGTGGACTCTGTATCCCCACCACCAGAACACACATGAAGGAGTTTTCTGCTATCCTGAGTGTGGGCTGGCAATTTCAGGTGACAGAAGCGGCTGGGTTCTAATAGAATCCCTTAGCTTGTAATCCCTGAGTGTTTCCCTAGGACTGACTCTGAGAGAAACCTGGGGGTTGGGCTTTGAGGCCAAATAGTAGCGAGAGTCCCCGATGGACTGAGGAAGTATTTAGATGAATTCTCCATAAAGGGAAACACCTGAGCACCCATTCATCTGCGTGGAGTGGGGCTTCAAATCTCCCCACCACACAAGCTTGGGTTCCAGTATCCTGAGGGTGGGGTAGTTCCTCCAACTGACATCAGCGTCTTGGTTTTAATAGAATCCCTTTGCTTGTTTTCCCTGATGGTTCGCCTAGGCCAGTGTGTGGTTGAAAGTGGGATTTGGGATCCAAAACTACGTATTAGCGTGTGCCTCTCCATGGGTAGTGGAGATGTTTAAACTACAACCCACAACTTGGGAATTACTGTGACTCCTGAAAAATGCGTGTGCTATGTTTCCCCACGTCCAGCACACACAGGAAGAATTGTTCTGGGGTTCTGAGGGTGGGGAGGTTTCTCCAACAGACAGCAGCACCTGGGTTGTAATAGAATCCCTTAGCTTAACTTCCCTAAGTGTATTCCTAGGCCTAGAATTAAGCGATGGTGGGGGATGGGCTCTAAAGCCAAGTAATAGCGAGTGCATCTCTGTGGGTAGTGGAGGGTTTTAAACTACTTCCCCAACCTTGGAACACCTGTGCCCCATAAAGATGCGTGGAATCTGTTTCCCCACCTCCAACACACACACGGAGACGTGCTCAGGTATCCTGATTGTGGGGAGGCTCCTCCAAATGACAGCAGCGCCTGGGTTCTAAAAGAATCCCTTAGCTTGTCTTCCCTGATGGCATGCCTACGCTGGAGAGTGGGGGAAAGTGGGGGTTGGGCTCTAAACCAAGTATAAGCGAGAGCCTATCCATGGGATGTGGGTTTTTAACCTACAACCCACAACCATGGAATAAATGTGCCCCCTGAAAGATGCTTTGACTGTTTCCCTACATCCAGCACACACACGAAGAAGTGTTCTTGTTTTCTGAGTGTGGGGATGTTCCTCAAACTGACAGCAGCACCTGGATTCTATTAGTATCCTTTAGCTTCTGTTCCCTGAGTGTTCTTTTAGGCCAGGCCATGTGGGAAAGCTGGGGGTTGGGCTTGAAGGCCACATAGCAGTGAGTGCCCCCTGATCCATTGAGGAAGTACTTAGAGGACTTCTCCCTAAACGGAACACCTTTTCCTGCATTCATCTGGGTGCAGTGGGGCTGCACAACTCTCCCACACCTAAGAATGTGTTCTGGAATTCTGAGTGCAGGGAAGTTCCTACAACTGACAGCAGCGCCTGGGTTGTAATAGAATCATTTAGCTTGACTTCCCTAAGTGTATTCCTAGGCCTAGAAGTAAGCGATGGTGGGGGATGGGCTCTAAAGCCAAGTATTAGCGAGTGCATCTCTGTGGGTAGTGGAGGGTTTTAAACTACTTCCCCAACCTTGGAACACCTGTGCCCCATAAAGATGCGTGGAATCTGTTTCCCCACCTCCAGCACACACACGGAGACGTGCTCAGGTATCCTGATGGTGGGGAGGCTCCTCCAAATGACAGCAGCGCCTTGGTTCTAAAAGAATCCCTTAGCTTGTCTTCCCTGATGTCATGCCTAGGCTGGAGAGTGGGGGAAAGTGGGCGTTGGGCTCTAAACCAAGTATAAGTGAGAGCCTATCCATGGGATGTGGGTTTTTAACCTACAACCCACAACCATGGAATAAATGTGCCCCCTGAAAGATGCTTTGACTGTTTCCCTACATCCAGCACACACACGAAAATGTGTTCTGGTATTCTGAGTGTGGGGAAGTTCCTCAAACGGACAGCAGCACCTGGATTCTATTCGTATCCCTTAACTTCTGTTCCTTGAGTGTTCTCTTAGACCAGGCCATGAGGGAAAGCTGGGGGTTGGGCTTGGAGGCCACGTAGCAGTGAGTGCCCCCTGATCCATTGAGGAAGTACTTAGAGGACTTGTCCCTAAAGGGAACACCTTTTCCTCCAGTCATCTGGGTGCAGTGGGGCTGCACAACTCTCCCACACCTAAGAATGTGTTCTGGAATTCTGAGTGCAGGGAAGTTCCTCCAACTGACAGCAGCGCCTGGGTTCTAATTGAATCCCTTTGCTTGTCTTCCCTGATGGAAAGCCTAGGCGGGAGTGCGGGGGAAAGTGTGGTTTGGGCTCCAAAACCAAGTATTTGCGATGACCTCTCTATGGTTTGTGGAGGTGTTTAAACTACATCCCTAACCTGGGAACACCTGTGCCCCCATAAAGATCTGTGGAGTCTGTTTCCACACCTCCAGCACACACACGAACACTTGCACAGTTATCCTGAGAGTGGGCAGCCTCCTCCAACTGAGAGCAGGGCCTTGGTTCTTATAAAATCGCTTAACTTGTCTACCCTGTTTGGTTGCCTGATACGGAGTGCTGGGGAAAGGGTGGGTTGGGCTCTAAATCCAAGTATTAGCGAGTGCTTCTCCATGGGATTTGGAGGTTATTAACCAAAAGCCCACAACATGGGAATACCTGTGCTCCTTGAAAAAAGCATGGACTCTGTATCCCCACCACCAGAACACACATGAAGAAGTTTTCTGCTATCCTGAGTGTGGGCTGGCAATTTCAGGTGACAGAAGCGGCTGGGTTCTAATAGAATCCCTTAGCTTGTAATCCCTGAGTGTTTCCCTAGGACTGACTCTGAGAGAAACCTGGGGGTTGGGCTTTGAGGCCAAATAGTAGCGAGTGTCCCCGATGGACTGAGGAAGCATTTAGATGAATTCTCCATAAAGGGAAACACCTGAGCACCCATTCATCTGCGTGGAGTGGGGCTTCAAATCTCCCCACCACACAAGCTTGGGTTCCAGTATCCTGAGGGTGGGGTAGTTCCTCCAACTGACATCAGCGTCTTGGTTTGAATAGAATCCCTTTGCTTGTCTTCCCTGATGGTTCGCCTAGGCCAGTGTGTGGTTGAAAGTGGAATTTGGGATCCAAAACTAAGTATTAGCGTGTGCCCCTCCATGTGTAGTGGAGATGTTTAAACTACAACCCACAACTTGGGAATTACTGTGACCCCTGAAAAATGCGTGTGCTATGTTTCCCCACGTCAAGCACACACAGGAAGAAGTGTTCTGGGATTCTGAGTGTGGGGAGTTTCCTCCAAAAGACAGCAGCACCTGGGTTGTAATAGAATCCCTTAGCTTGACTTCCCTAAGTGTTTTCCTAGGCCTAGCAGTAAGCGATGGTGGGGGATGGGCTCTAAAGCCAAGTATTAGCGAGTGCATCTCTGTGGGTAGTGGAGGGTTTTAAACTACTTCCCCAACCTTGGAACACCTGTGCCCCATAAAGATGCGTGGAATCTGTTTCCCCACCTCCAGCACACACACGGAGACGTGCTCAGGTATCCTGATGGTGGGGAGGCTCCTCCAAATGACAGCAGCGCCTGGGTTCTAAAAGAATCCCTTAGCTTCTCTTCCCTGATGGCATGCCTAGGCTGGAGAGTGGGGGAAAGTGGGGGTTGGGCTCTAAACCAAGTATAAGCGAGAGCCTATCCATGGGATGTGGGTTTTTAACTTACAACCCACAACTATGGAATAAATGTGCCCCCTGAAAGATGCTTTGACTGTTTCCCTACATCCAGCACACACACGAAAATGTGTTCTGGTATTCTGAGTGTGGGGAAGTTCCTCAAACTGACAGCAGCACCTGGATTCTATTAGTATCCCTTAGCTTCTGTTCCCTGAGTGTTCTTTTAGGCCAGGCCATGTGGGAAAGCTGGGGGTTGGGCTTGAAGGCCACATAGCAGTGAGTGCCCCCTGATCCATTGAGGAAGTACTTAGAGGACTTCTCCCTAAAGGGAACACCTTTTCCTGCATTCATCTGGGTGCAGTGGGGCTGCACATCTCTCCCACACCTAAGAATGTGTTCTGGAATTCTGAGTGCAGGGAAGTTCCTCCAACTGACAGCAGCGCCTGGGATCTAATTGAATCCCTTTGCTTGTCTTCCCTGATGGAAAGCCTAGGCGGGAGTGCGGGGGAAAGTGTGGTTTGGGCTCCAAAACCAAGTATTTGCGATGACCTCTCTATGGTTTGTGGAGGTGTTTAAAATACATCCCTAACCTGGGAACACCTGTGCCCCCATAAAGTTCCGTGGAGTCTGTTTCCACACCTCCAGCACACACACGAACACTTGCACTGTTATCCTGAGAGTGGGCAGCCTCCTCCAACTGAGAGCAGGGCCTTGGTTCTTATAAAATCGCTTAACTTGTCTACCCTGTTTGGTTGCCTGATACGGAGTGCTGGGGAAAGGGAGGGTTGGGCTCTAAATCCAAGTATTAGCGAGTGCTTCTCCATGGGATTTGGAGGTTATTAACCAAAAGCCCACAGGATGGGAATACCTGTGCTCCTTGAAAAAAGCGTGGACTCTGTATCCCCACCACCAGAACACACATGAAGGAGTTTTCTGCTATCCTGAGTGTGGGCTGGCAATTTCAGGTGACAGAAGCGGCTGGGTTCTAATAGAATCCCTTAGCTTGTAATCCCTGAGTGTTTCCCTAGGACTGACTCTGAGAGAAACCTGGGGGTTGGGCTTTGAGGCCAAAGAGTAGCGAGTGTCCCCGATGGACTGAGGAAGTATTTAGATGAATTCTCCATAAAGGGAAACACCTGAGCACCCATTCATCTGCGGGAAGTGGGGCTTCAAATCTCCCCACCACACAAGGTTGGGTTCCAGTATCCTGAGGGTGGGGTAGTTCCTCCAACTGACATCAGCGTCTTGGTTTGAATAGAATCCCTTTGCTTGTCTTCCCTGATGGTTTGCCTAGGCCAGTGTGTGGTTGAAAGTGGGATTTGGGATCTAAAACTAAGTATTAGCGTGTGCCTCTCCATGGGTAGTGGAGATGTTTAAACTACAACCCACAACTTGGGAATTACTGTGACCCCTGAAAAATGCGTGTGCTATGTTTCCCCACGTCCAGCACACACAGGAAGAAGTGTTCTGGGCTTCTGAGTGTGGGGAGTTTCCTCCAAAAGACAGCAGCACCTGGGTTGTAATAGAATCCCTTAGCTTGACTTCCCTAAGTGTTTTCCTAGGCCTAGCAGTAAGCGATGGTGGGGGATGGGCTCTAAAGCCAAGTATTAGCGAGTGCATCTCTGTGGGTAGTGGAGGGTTTTAAACTACTTCCCCAACCTTGGAACACCTGTGCCCCATAAAGATGCGTGGAATCTGTTTCCCCACCTCCAGCACACACACGGAGACGTGCTCAGGTATCCTGATTGTGGGGAGGCTCCTCCAAATGACAGCAGCGCCTGGGTTCTAAAAGAATCCCTTAGCTTGTCTTCCCTGATGGCATGCCTAGGCTGGAGAGTGGGGGAAAGTGGGGTTTGGGCTCTAAACCAAGTATAAGCGAGAGCCTATCCATGGGATGTGGGTTTTTAACCTACAACCCACAACCATGGAATAAATGTGCCCCCTGAAAGATGCTTTGACTGTTTCCCTACATCCAGCACACACACGAAGATGTGTTCTTGTATTCTGAGTGTGGGGAAGTTCCTCAAACTGGCAGCAGCACCTGGATTCTATTAGTATCCCTTAGTTTTTGTTCCCTGAGTGTTCTTTTAGGCCAGGCCATGTGGGAAAGCTGGGGGTTGGGCTTGAAGGCCACGTAGCAGTGAGTGTCCCCTGATCCATTGAGGAAGTACTTAGAGGACTTCTCCCTAAAGGGAACACCTTTTCCTGCATTCATCTGGGTGCAGTGGGGCTGCACATCTCTCCCACACCTAAGAATGTGTTCTGGAATTCTGAGTGCAGGGAAGTTCCTCCAACTGACAGCAGCGCCTGGGTTCTAATTGAATCCCTTTGCTTGTCTTCCCTGATGGAAAGCCTAGGCGGGAGTGCGGGGGAAAGTGTGGTTTGGGCTCCAAAACCAAGTATTGGCGATGACCTCTCTATGGTTTGTGGAGGTGTTTAAACTACATCCCTAACCTGGGAACACCTGTGCCCCCATAAAGATCCGTGGAGTCTGTTTCCACACCTCCAGCACACACACGAACACTTGCACAGTTATCCTGAGAGTGGGCAGCCTCCTCCAACTGAGAGCAGGGCCTTGGTTCTTATAAAATCGCTTAACTTGTCTACCCTGTTTGGTTGCCTGATACGGAGTGCTGGGGAAAGGTTGGGTTGGGCTCTAAATCCAAGTATTAGCGAGTGCTTCTCCATGGGATTTGGAGGTTATTAACCAAAAGCCCACAACATGGGAATACCTGTGCTCCTTGAAAAAAGCGTGGACTCTGTATCCCCACCACCATAACACACATGAAGAAGTTTTCTGCTATCCTGAGTGTGGGCTGGCAATTTCAGGTGACAGAAGCGGCTGGGTTCTAATAGAATCCCTTAGCTTGTAATCCCTGAGTGTTTCGCTGGGACTGACTCTGAGAGAAACCTGGGGGTTGGGCTTTGAGGCCAAATAGTAGCGAGTGTCCCCGATGGACTGAGGAAGCATTTAGATGAATTCTCCATAAAGGGAAACACCTGAGCACCCATTCATCTGCGTGGAGTGGGGCTTCAAATCTCCCCACCACACAAGCTTGGGTTCCAGTATCCTGAGGGTGGGGTAGTTCCTCCAACTGACATCAGCGTCTTGGTTTGAATAGAATCCCTTTGCTTGTCTTCCCTGATGGTTCGCCTAGGCCAGTGTGTGGTTGAAAGTGGAATTTGGGATCCAAAACTAAGTATTCGCGTGTGCCTCTCCATGGGTAGTGGAGATGTTTAAACTACAACCCACAACTTGGGAATTACTGTGACCCCTGAAAAATGCGTGTGCTATATTTCCCCACGTCCAGCACACACAGGAAGACGTTTTCTGGTTTTCTGAGTGTGGGGAGGTTCCTCCAACAGACAGCAGCACCTGGGTTGTAATAGAATCCCTTAGCTTGACTTCCCTAAGTGTTTTCCTAGGCCTAGCAGTAAGCGATGGTGGGGGATGGGCTCTAAAGCCAAGTATTAGCGAGTGCATCTCTGTGGGTAGTGGAGGGTTTTAAACTACTTCCCCAACCTTGGAACACCTGTGCCCCATAAAGATGCGTGGAATCTGTTTCCCCACCTCCAGCACACACACGGAGACGTGCTCAGGTATCCTGATGGTGGGGAGGCTCCTCCAAATGACAGCAGCGCCTGGGTTCTAAAAGAATCCCTTAGCTTGTCTTCCCTGATGGCATGCCTAGGCTGGAGAGTGGGGGAAAGTGGGGGTTGGGCTCTAAACCAAGTATAAGCGAGAGCCTATCCATGGGATGTGGGTTTTTAACCTACAACCCACAACCATGGAATAAATGTGCCCCCTGAAAGATGCTTTGACTGTTTCCCTACATCCAGCACACACACGAAGATGTGTTCTTGTATTCTGAGTGTGGGGAAGTTCCTCAAACTGACAGCAGCACCTGGATTCTAATAGTATCCCTTAGCTTCTGTTCCCTGAGTGTTCTTTTAGGCCAGGCCATGTGGGAAAGCTGGGGGTTGGGCTTGAAAGCCACATAGCAGTGAGTGCCCCCTGATCCATTGAGGAAGTACTTAGAGGACTTCTCCCTAAAGGGAACACCTTTTCCTGCATTCATCTGGGTGCAGTGGGGCTGCACATCTCTCCCACACCTAAGAATGTGTTCTGGAATTCTGAGTGCAGGGAAGTTCCTCCAACTGACAGCAGCGCCTGGGTTCTAATTGAATCCCTTTGCTTGTCTTCCCTGATGGAAAACCTAGGCGGGAGTGCGGGGGAAAGTGTGGTTTGGGCTCCAAAACCAAGTATTTGCGATGACCTCTCTATGGTTTGTGGAGGTGTTTAAACTACATCCCTAACCTGGGAACACCTGTGCCCCCATAAAGATCCGTGGAGTCTGTTTCCACACCTCCAGCACACACACGAACACTTGCACAGTTATCCTGAGAGTGGGCAGCCTCCTCCAACTGAGAGCAGGGCCTTGGTTCTTATAAAATCGCTTAACATGTCTACCCTGTTTGGTTGCCTGATACGGAGTGCTGGGGAAAGGGTGGGTTGGGCTCTAAATCCAATTATTAGCGAGTGCTTCTCCATGGGATTTGGAGGTTATTAACCAAAAGCCCACAACATGGGAATACCTGTGCTCCTTGAAAAAAGCGTGGACTCTGTATCCCCACCACCAGAACACACATGAAGAAGTTTTCTGCTATCCTGATTGTGGGCTGGCAATTTCAGGTGACAGAAGCGGCTGGGTTCTAATAGAATCCCTTAGCTTGTAATCCCTGAGTGTTTCCCTAGGACTGACTCTGAGAGAAACCTGGGGGTTGGGCTTTGAGGCCAAATAGTAGCGAGTGTCCCCGATGGACTGAGGAAGCATTTAGATGAATTCTCCATAAAGGGAAACACCTGAGCACCCATTCATCTGCGTGGAGTGGGGCTTCAAATCTCCCCACCACACAAGCTTGGGTTCCAGTATCCTGAGGGTGGGGTAGTTCCTCCAACTGACATCAGCGTCTTGGTTTGAATAGAATCCCTTTGCTTGTCTTCCCTGATGGTTCGCCTAGGCCAGTGTGTGGTTGAAAGTGGAATTTGGGATCCAAAACTAAGTATTAGCGTGTGCCCCTCCATGTGTAGTGGAGATGTTTAAACTACAACCCACAACTTGGGAATTACTGTGACCCCTGAAAAATGCGTGTGCTATGTTTCCCCACGTCAAGCACACACAGGAAGAAGTGTTCTGGGGTTCTGAGGGTGGGGAGTTTCCTCCAACAGACAGCAGCACCTGGGTTGTAATAGAATCCCTTAGCTTGACTTCCCTAAGTGTTTTCCTAGGCCTAGCAGTAAGCGATGGTGGGGGATGGGCTCTAAAGCCAAGTATTAGCGAGTGCATCTCTGTGGGTAGTGGAGGGTTTTAAACTACTTCCCCAACCTTGGAACACCTGTGCCCCATAAAGATGCGTGGAATCTGTTTCCCCACCTCCAGCACACACACGGAGACGTGCTCAGGTATCCTGATGGTGGGGAGGCTCCTCCAAATGACAGCAGCGCCTGGGTTCTAAAAGAATCCCTTAGCTTGTCTTCCCTGATGGCATGCCTAGGCTGGAGAGTGGGGGAAAGTGGGGGTTGGGCTCTAAACCAAGTATAAGCGAGAGCCTATCCATGGGATGTGGGTTTTTAACCTACAACCCACAACCATGGAATAAATGTGCCCCCTGAAAGATGCTTTGAATGTTTCCCTACATCCAGCACACACACGAAGATGTGTTCTGGTATTCTGAGTGTGGGGATGTTCCTCAAACTGACAGCAGCACCTGGATTCTATTAGTATCCCTTAGCTTCTGTTCCCTGAGTGTTCTCTTAGACCAGGCCATGAGGGAAAGCTGGGGGTTGGGCTTGGAGGCCACGTAGCAGTGAGTGCCCCCTGATCCATTGAGGAAATACTTAGAGGACTTCTCCCGAAACGGAACACCTTTTCCTCCATTCATCTGGGTGCAGTGGGGCTGCACATCTCTCCAACACCTAAGAATGTGTTCTGGAATCCTGAGTGCAGGGAAGTTCCTCCAACTGACAGCAGCGCCTGGGTCCTAATTGAATTCCTTTGCTTGTCTTCCCTGACGGAAAGCCTAGGCGGGAGTGCGGGGGAAATTGTGGTTTGGGCTCCAAAACCAAGTATTGGCGATGACCTCTCTATGGTTTGTGGAGGTGTTTAAACTACATCCCTAACCTGGGAACACCTGTGCCCCCATAAAGATCCGTGGAGTCTGTTTCCACACCTCCAGCACACACACGAACACTTGCACAGTTATCCTGAGAGTGGGCAGCCTCCTCCAACTGAGAGCAGGGCCTTGGTTCTTATAAAATCGCTTAACTTGTCTACCCTGTTTGGTTGCCTGATACGGAGTGCTGGGGAAAGGGTGGGTTGGGCTCTAAATCCAAGTATTAGCGAGTGCTTCTCCATGGGATTTGGAGGTTATTAACCAAAAGCCCACAACATGGGAATATCTGTGCTCCTTGAAAAAAGCGTGGACTCTGTATCCCCACCACCAGAACACACATGAAGGAGTTTTCTGCTATCCTGAGTGTGGGCTGGCAATTTCAGGTGACAGAAGCGGCTGGGTTCTAATAGAATCCCTTAGCTTGTAATCCCTGAGTGTTTCCCTAGGACTGACTCTGAGAGAAACCTGGGGGTTGGGCTTTGAGGCCAAATAGTAGCGAGAGTCCCCGATGGACTGAGGAAGTATTTAGATGAATTCTCCATAAAGGGAAACACCTGAGCACCCATTCATCTGCGTGGAGTGGGGCTTCAAATCTCCCCACCACACAAGCTTGGGTTCCAGTATCCTGAGGGTGGGGTAGTTCCTCCAACTGACATCAGCGTCTTGGTTTTAATAGAATCCCTTTGCTTGTTTTCCCTGATGGTTCGCCTAGGCCAGTGTGTGGTTGAAAGTGGGATTTGGGATCCAAAACTACGTATTAGCGTGTGCCTCTCCATGGGTAGTGGAGATGTTTAAACTACAACCCACAACTTGGGAATTACTGTGACTCCTGAAAAATGCGTGTGCTATGTTTCCCCACGTCCAGCACACACAGGAAGAATTGTTCTGGGGTTCTGAGGGTGGGGAGGTTTCTCCAACAGACAGCAGCACCTGGGTTGTAATAGAATCCCTTAGCTTAACTTCCCTAAGTGTATTCCTAGGCCTAGAAGTAAGCGATGGTGGGGGATGGGCTCTAAAGCCAAGTAATAGCGAGTGCATCTCTGTGGGTAGTGGAGGGTTTTAAACTACTTCCCCAACCTTGGAACACCTGTGCCCCATAAAGATGCGTGGAATCTGTTTCCCCACCTCCAACACACACACGGAGACGTGCTCAGGTATCCTGATTGTGGGGAGGCTCCTCCAAATGACAGCAGCGCCTGGGTTCTAAAAGAATCCCTTAGCTTGTCTTCCCTGATGGCATGCCTACGCTGGAGAGTGGGGGAAAGTGGGGGTTGGGCTCTAAACCAAGTATAAGCGAGAGCCTATCCATGGGATGTGGGTTTTTAACCTACAACCCACAACCATGGAATAAATGTGCCCCCTGAAAGATGCTTTGACTGTTTCCCTACATCCAGCACACACACGAAGAAGTGTTCTTGTTTTCTGAGTGTGGGGATGTTCCTCAAACTGACAGCAGCACCTGGATTCTATTAGTATCCTTTAGCTTCTGTTCCCTGAGTGTTCTTTTAGGCCAGGCCATGTGGGAAAGCTGGGGGTTGGGCTTGAAGGCCACATAGCAGTGAGTGCCCCCTGATCCATTGAGGAAGTACTTAGAGGACTTCTCCCTAAACGGAACACCTTTTCCTGCATTCATCTGGGTGCAGTGGGGCTGCACAACTCTCCCACACCTAAGAATGTGTTCTGGAATTCTGAGTGCAGGGAAGTTCCTACAACTGACAGCAGCGCCTGGGTTCTAATTGAATCCCTTTGCTTGTCTTCCCTGATGGAAAGCCTAGGCGGGAGTGCGGGGGAAAGTGTGGTTTGGGCTCCAAAACCAAGTATTGGCGATGACCTCTCTATGGTTTGTGGAGGTGTTTAAACTACATCCCTAACCTGGGAACACCTGTGCCCCCATAAAGATCCGTGGAGTCTGTTTCCACACCTCCAGCACACACACGAACACTTTCACAGTTATCCTGAGAGTGGGCAGCCTCCTCCAACTGAGAGCAGGGCCTTGGTTCTTATAAAATCGCTTAACTTGTCTACCCTGTTTGGTTGCCTGATATGGACTGCTGGGGAAAGGGTGGGTTGGGCTCTAAATCCAAGTATTAGCGAGTGCTTCTCCATGGGATTTGGAGGTTATTAACCAAAAGCCCACAACATGGGAATACCTGTGCTCCTTGAAAAAAGCGTGGACTCTGTATCCCCACCACCAGAACACACATGAAGAAGTTTTCTGCTATCCTGAGTGTGGGCTGGCAATTTCAGGTGACAGAAGCGGCTGGGTTCTAATAGAATCCCTTAGCTTGTAATCCCTGAGTGTTTCCCTAGGACTGACTCTGAGAGAAACCTGGGAGTTGGGCTTTGAGGCCAAATAGTAGCGAGTGTCCCCGATGGACTGAGGAAGTATTTAGATGAATTCTCCATAAAGGGAAACACCTGAGCACCCATTCATCTGCGTGGAGTGGGGCTTCAAATCTCCCCACCACACAAGGTTGGGTTCCAGTATCCTGAGGGTGGGGTAGTTCCTCCAACTGACATCAGCGTCTTGGTTTGAATAGAATCCCTTTGCTTGCCTTCCCTAATGGTTCGCCTAGGCCAGTGTGTGGTTGAAAGTGGGATTTGGGATCCAAAACTAAGTATTAGAGTGTGCCTCTCCATGGGTAGTGGAGATGTTTAAACTACAACCCACAACTTGGGAATTTCTGTGACCCCTGAAAAATGCGTGTGCTATGTTTCCCCACGTCCAGCACACACAGGAAGAAGTGTTCTGGGGTTCTGAGTGTGGGGAGGTTCCTCCAACAGACAGCAGCACCTGGGTTGTAATAGAATCATTTAGCTTGACTTCCCTAAGTGTATTCCTAGGCCTAGAAGTAAGCGATGGTGGGGGATGGGCTCTAAAGCCAAGTATTAGCGAGTGCATCTCTGTGGGTAGTGGAGGGTTTTAAACTACTTCCCCAACCTTGGAACACCTGTGCCCCATAAAGATGCGTGGAATCTGTTTCCCCACCTCCAGCACACACACGGAGACGTGCTCAGGTATCCTGATGGTGGGGAGGCTCCTCCAAATGACAGCAGCGCCTTGGTTCTAAAAGAATCCCTTAGCTTGTCTTCCCTGATGTCATGCCTAGGCTGGAGAGTGGGGGAAAGTGGGCGTTGGGCTCTAAACCAAGTATAAGTGAGAGCCTATCCATGGGATGTGGGTTTTTAACCTACAACCCACAACCATGGAATAAATGTGCCCCCTGAAAGATGCTTTGACTGTTTCCCTACATCCAGCACACACACGAAAATGTGTTCTGGTATTCTGAGTGTGGGGAAGTTCCTCAAACGGACAGCAGCACCTGGATTCTATTCGTATCCCTTAACTTCTGTTCCTTGAGTGTTCTCTTAGACCAGGCCATGAGGGAAAGCTGGGGGTTGGGCTTGGAGGCCACGTAGCAGTGAGTGCCCCCTGATCCATTGAGGAAGTACTTAGAGGACTTGTCCCTAAAGGGAACACCTTTTCCTCCAGTCATCTGGGTGCAGTGGGGCTGCACATCTCTCCCACACCTAAGAATGTGTTCTGGAATTCTGAGTGCAGGGAAGTTCCTCCAACTGACAGCAGCGCCTGGGTTCTAATTGAATCCCTTTGCTTGTCTTCCCTGATGGAAAGCCTAGGCGGGAGTGCGGGGGAAAGTGTGGTTTGGGCTCCAAAACCAAGTATTTGCGATGACCTCTCTATGGTTTGTGGAGGTGTTTAAACTACATCCCTAACCCGGGAACACCTGTGCCCCCATAAAGTTCCGTGGAGTCTGTTTCCACACCTCCAGCACACACACGAACACTTGCACAGTTATCCTGAGAGTGGGCAGCCTCCTCCAACTGAGAGCAGGGCCTTGGTTCTTATAAAATCGCTTAACTTGTCTACCCTGTTTGGTTGCCTGATACGGAGTGCTGGGGAAAGGGTGGGTTGGGCTCTAAATCCAAGTATTAGCGAGTGCTTCTCCATGGGATTTGGAGGTTATTAACCAAAAGCCCACAACATGGGAATACCTGTGCTCCTTGAAAAAAGCGTGGACTCTGTATCCCCACCACCAGAACACACATGAAGAAGTTTTCTGCTATCCTGAGTGTGGGCTGGCAATTTCAGGTGACAGAAGCGGCTGGGTTCTAATAGAATCCCTTAGCTTGTAATAACTGAGTGTTTCCCTAGGACTGACTCTGAGAGAAACCTGGGGGTTGGGCTTTGAGGCCAAAGAGTAGCGAGTGTCCCCGATGGACTGAGGAAGTATTTAGATGAATTCTCCATAAAGGGAAACACCTGAGCACCCATTCATCTGCGTGGAGTGGGGCTTCAAATCTCCCCACCACACAAGGTTGGGTTCCAGTATCCTGAGGGTGGGGTAGTTCCTCCAACTGACATCAGCGTCTTGGTTTTAACAGAATCCCTTTGCTTGTCTTCCCTGATGGTTCGCCTAGGCCAGTGTGTGGTTGAAAGTGGTATTTGGGATCCAAAACTAAGTATTAGCGTGTGCCTCTCCAAGGGTAGTGGAGATGTTTAAACTACAACCCACAACTTGGGAATTACTGTGACCCCTGAAAAATGCGTGTGCTATGTTTCCCCACGTCCAGCACACACAGGAAGAAGTGTTCTGGGGTTCTGAGTGTGGGGAGGTTCCTCCAAGAGACAGCAGCACCTGGGTTGTAATAGAATCCCTTAGCTTGACTTCCCTAAGTGTTTTCCTAGGCCTAGCAGTAAGCGATGGTGGGGGATGGGCTCTAAAGCCAAGTATTAGCGAGTGCATCTCTGTGGGTAGTGGAGGGTTTTAAACTACTTCCCCAACCTTGGAACACCTGTGCCCCATAAAGATGCGTGGAATCTGTTTCCCCACCTCCAGCACACACACGGAGACGTGCTCAGGTATCCTGATGGTGGGGAGGCTCCTCCAAAAGACAGCAGCGCCTGGGTTCTAAAAGAATTCCTTAGCTTGTATCCCTGATGGCATGCCTAGGCTGGAGAGTGGGGGAAAGTGGGGGTTGGGCTCTAAACCAAGTATAAGCGAGAGCCTATCCATGGGATGTGGGTTTTTAACCTACAACCCACAACCATGGAATAAATGTGCCCCCTGAAAGATGCTTTGACTGTTTCCCTACATCCAGCACACACACGAAGATGTGTTCTGGTATTCTGAGTGTGGGGATGTTCCTCAAACTGACAGCAGCACCTGGATTCTATTAGTATCCCTTAGCTTCTGTTCCCTGAGTGTTCTCTTAGACCAGGCCATGAGGGAAAGCTGGGGGTTGGGCTTGGAGGCCACGTAGCAGTGAGTGCCCCCTGATCCATTGAGGAAATACTTAGAGGACTTCTCCCGAAACGGAACACCTTTTCCTCCATTCATCTGGGTGCAGTGGGGCTGCACATCTCTCCAACACCTAAGAATGTGTTCTGGAATCCTGAGTGCAGGGAAGTTCCTCCAACTGACAGCAGCGCCTGGGTCCTAATTGAATTCCTTTGCTTGTCTTCCCGGACGGAAAGCCTAGGCGGGAGTGCGGGGGAAATTGTGGTTTGGGCTCCAAAACCAAGTATTTGCGATGACCTCTCTATGGTTTGTGGAGGTGTTTAAACTACATCCCTAACCTGGGAACACCTGTGCCCCCATAAAGATCCGTGGAGTCTGTTTCCACACCTCCAGCACACACACGAACACTTGCACAGTTATCCTGAGAGTGGGCAGCCTCCTCCAACTGAGAGCAGGGCCTTGGTTCTTATAAAATCGCTTAACTTGTCTACCCTGTTTGGTTGCCTGATACGGAGTGCTGGGGAAAGGGTGGGTTGGGCTCTAAATCCAAGTATTAGCGAGTGCTTCTCCATGGGATTTGGAGGTTATTAACCAAAAGCCCACAACATGGGAATATCTGTGCTCCTTGAAAAAAGCGTGGACTCTGTATCCCCACCACCAGAACACACATGAAGGAGTTTTCTGCTATCCTGAGTGTGGGCTGGCAATTTCAGGTGACAGAAGCGGCTGGGTTCTAATAGAATCCCTTAGCTTGTAATCCCTGAGTGTTTCCCTAGGACTGACTCTGAGAGAAACCTGGGGGTTGGGCTTTGAGGCCAAATAGTAGCGAGTGTCCCCGATGGACTGAGGAAGTATTTAGATGAATTCTCCATAAAGGGAAACACCTGAGCACCCATTCATCTGCGTGGAGTGGGGCTTCAAATCTCCCCACCACACAAGCATGGGTTCCAGTATCCTGAGGGTGGGGTAGTTCCTCCAACTGACATCAGCGTCTTGGTTTTAATAGAATCCATTTGCTTGTCTTCCCTGATGGTTCGCCTAGGCCAGTGTGTGGTTGAAAGTGGGATTTGGGATCCAAAACTCAGTATTAGCGTGTGCCTCTCCATGGGTAGTGGAGATGTTTAAACTACAACCCACAACTTGGGAATTACTGTGACCCCTGAAAAATGCGTGTGCTATGTTTCCCCACGTCCAGCACACACAGGAAGTAGTATTCTGGGGTTCTGAGTGTGGGGAGGTTCCTCCAACAGACAGCAGCACCTGGGTTGTAATAGAATCCCTTAGCTTGACTTCCCTAAGTGTTTTCCTAGGCCTAGCAGTAAGCGATGGTGGGGGATGGGCTCTAAAGCCAAGTATTAGCGAGTGCATCTCTGTGGGTAGTGGAGGGTTTTAAACTACTTCCCCAACCTTGGAACACCTGTGCCCCATAAAGATGCGTGGAATCTGTTTCCCCACCTCCAGCACACACACGGAGACGTGCTCAGGTATCCTGATTGTGGGGAGGCTCCTCCAAATGACAGCAGCGCCTGGGTTCTAAAAGAATCCCTTAGCTTGTCTTCCCTGATGGCATGCCTAGGCTGGAGAGTGGGGGAAAGTGGGGGTTGGGCTCTAAACCAAGTATAAGCGAGTGCCTATCCATGGGATGTGGGTTTTTAACCTACAACCCACAACCATGGAATAAATGTGCCCCCTGAAAGATGCTTTGACTGTTTCCCTATATCCAGCACACACACGAAGAAGTGTTCTTGTTTTCTGAGTGTGGGGATGTTCCTCAAACTGACAGCAGCACCTGGATTCTATTAGTATCCTTTAGCTTCTGTTCCCTGAGTGTTCTTTTAGGCCAGGCCATGTGGGAAAGCTGGGGGTTGGGCTTGAAGGCCACATAGCAGTGAGTGCCCCCTGATCCATTGAGGAAGTACTTAGAGGACTTCTCCCTAAACGGAACACCTTTTCCTGCATTCATCTGGGTGCAGTGGGGCTGCACAACTCTCCCACACCTAAGAATGTGTTCTGGAATTCTGAGTGCAGGGAAGTTCCTACAACTGACAGCAGCGCCTGGGTTCTAATTGAATCCCTTTGCTTGTCTTCCCTGATGGAAAGCCTAGGCGGGAGTGCGGGGGAAAGTGTGGTTTGGGCTCCAAAACCAAGTATTGGCGATGACCTCTCTATGGTTTGTGGAGGTGTTTAAACTACATCCCTAACCTGGGAACACCTGTGCCCCCATAAAGATCCGTGGAGTCTGTTTCCACACCTCCAGCACACACACGAACACTTGCACAGTTATCCTGAGAGTGGGCAGCCTCCTCCAACTGAGAGCAGGGCCTTGGTTCTTATAAAATCGCTTAACTTGTCTACCGTGTTTGGTTGCCTGATATGGACTGCTGGGGAAAGGGTGGGTTGGGCTCTAAATCCAAGTATTAGCGAGTGCTTCTCCATGGGATTTGGAGGTTATTAACCAAAAGCCCACAACATGGGAATACCTGTGCTCCTTGAAAAAAGCGTGGACTCTGTATCCCCACCACCAGAACACACATGAAGAAGTTTTCTGCTATCCTGAGTGTGGGCTGGCAATTTCAGGTGACAGAAGCGGCTGGGTTCTAATAGAATCCCTTAGCTTGTAATCCCTGAGTGTTTCCCTAGGACTGACTCTGAGAGAAACCTGGGAGTTGGGCTTTGAGGCCAAATAGTAGCGAGTGTCCCCGATGGACTGAGGAAGTATTTAGATGAATTCTCCATAAAGGGAAACACCTGAGCACCCATTCATCTGCGTGGAGTGGGGCTTCAAATCTCCCCACCACACAAGGTTGGGTTCCAGTATCCTGAGGGTGGGGTAGTTCCTCCAACTGACATCAGCGTCTTGGTTTGAATAGAATCCCTTTGCTTGCCTTCCCTAATGGTTCGCCTAGGCCAGTGTGTGGTTGAAAGTGGGATTTGGGATCCAAAACTAAGTATTAGAGTGTGCCTCTCCATGGGTAGTGGAGATGTTTAAACTACAACCCACAACTTGGGAATTTCTGTGACCCCTGAAAAATGCGTGTGCTATGTTTCCCCACGTCCAGCACACACAGGAAGAAGTGTTCTGGGTTTCTGAGTGTGGGGAGGTTCCTCCAACAGACAGCAGCACCTGGGTTGTAATAGAATCATTTAGCTTGACTTCCCTAAGTGTATTCCTAGGCCTAGAAGTAAGCGATGGTGGGGGATGGGCTCTAAAGCCAAGTATTAGCGAGTGCATCTCTGTGGGTAGTGGAGGGTTTTAAACTACTTCCCCAACCTTGGAACACCTGTGCCCCATAAAGATGCGTGGAATCTGTTTCCCCACCTCCAGCACACACACGGAGACGTGCTCAGGTATCCTGATGGTGGGGAGGCTCCTCCAAATGACAGCAGCGCCTTGGTTCTAAAAGAATCCCTTAGCTTGTCTTCCCTGATGTCATGCCTAGGCTGGAGAGTGGGGGAAAGTGGGCGTTGGGCTCTAAACCAAGTATAAGTGAGAGCCTATCCATGGGATGTGGGTTTTTAACCTACAACCCACAACCATGGAATAAATGTGCCCCCTGAAAGATGCTTTGACTGTTTCCCTACATCCAGCACACACACGAAAATGTGTTCTGGTATTCTGAGTGTGGGGAAGTTCCTCAAACGGACAGCAGCACCTGGATTCTATTCGTATCCCTTAACTTCTGTTCCTTGAGTGTTCTCTTAGACCAGGCCATGAGGGAAAGCTGGGGGTTGGGCTTGGAGGCCACGTAGCAGTGAGTGCCCCCTGATCCATTGAGGAAGTACTTAGAGGACTTGTCCCTAAAGGGAACACCTTTTCCTCCAGTCATCTGGGTGCAGTGGGGCTGCACATCTCTCCCACACCTAAGAATGTGTTCTGGAATTCTGAGTGCAGGGAAGTTCCTCCAACTGACAGCAGCGCCTGGGTTCTAATTGAATCCCTTTGCTTGTCTTCCCTGATGGAAAGCCTAGGCGGGAGTGCGGGGGAAAGTGTGGTTTGGGCTCCAAAACCAAGTATTTGCGATGACCTCTCTATGGTTTGTGGAGGTGTTTAAACTACATCCCTAACCCGGGAACACCTGTGCCCCCATAAAGTTCCGTGGAGTCTGTTTCCACACCTCCAGCACACACACGAACACTTGCACAGTTATCCTGAGAGTGGGCAGCCTCCTCCAACTGAGAGCAGGGCCTTGGTTCTTATAAAATCGCTTAACTTGTCTACCCTGTTTGGTTGCCTGATACGGAGTGCTGGGGAAAGGGTGGGTTGGGCTCTAAATCCAAGTATTAGCGAGTGCTTCTCCATGGGATTTGGAGGTTATTAACCAAAAGCCCACAACATGGGAATACCTGTGCTCCTTGAAAAAAGCGTGGACTCTGTATCCCCACCACCAGAACACACATGAAGAAGTTTTCTGCTATCCTGAGTGTGGGCTGGCAATTTCAGGTGACAGAAGCGGCTGGGTTCTAATAGAATCCCTTAGCTTGTAATAACTGAGTGTTTCCCTAGGACTGACTCTGAGAGAAACCTGGGGGTTGGGCTTTGAGGCCAAAGAGTAGCGAGTGTCCCCGATGGACTGAGGAAGTATTTAGATGAATTCTCCATAAAGGGAAACACCTGAGCACCCATTCATCTGCGTGGAGTGGGGCTTCAAATCTCCCCACCACACAAGGTTGGGTTCCAGTATCCTGAGGGTGGGGTAGTTCCTCCAACTGACATCAGCGTCTTGGTTTTAACAGAATCCCTTTGCTTGTCTTCCCTGATGGTTCGCCTAGGCCAGTGTGTGGTTGAAAGTGGGATTTGGGATCCAAAACTAAGTATTAGCGTGTGCCTCTCCAAGGGTAGTGGAGATGTTTAAACTACAACCCACAACTTGGGAATTACTGTGACCCCTGAAAAATGCGTGTGCTATGTTTCCCCACATCCAGCACACACAGGAAGAAGTGTTCTGGGGTTCTGAGTGTGGGGAGGTTCCTCCAAGAGACAGCAGCACCTGGGTTGTAATAGAATCCCTTAGCTTGACTTCCCTAAGTGTTTTCCTAGGCCTAGCAGTAAGCGATGGTGGGGGATGGGCTCTAAAGCCAAGTATTAGCGAGTGCATCTCTGTGGGTAGTGGAGGGTTTTAAACTACTTCCCCAACCTTGGAACACCTGTGCCCCATAAAGATGCGTGGAATCTGTTTCCCCACCTCCAGCACACACACGGAGACGTGCTCAGGTATCCTGATGGTGGGGAGGCTCCTCCAAAAGACAGCAGCGCCTGGGTTCTAAAAGAATTCCTTAGCTTGTATCCCTGATGGCATGCCTAGGCTGGAGAGTGGGGGAAAGTGGGGGTTGGGCTCTAAACCAAGTATAAGCGAGAGCCTATCCATGGGATGTGGGTTTTTAACCTACAACCCACAACCATGGAATAAATGTGCCCCCTGAAAGATGCTTTGACTGTTTCCCTACATCCAGCACACACACGAAGATGTGTTCTGGTATTCTGAGTGTGGGGATGTTCCTCAAACTGACAGCAGCACCTGGATTCTATTAGTATCCCTTAGCTTCTGTTCCCTGAGTGTTCTCTTAGACCAGGCCATGAGGGAAAGCTGGGGGTTGGGCTTGGAGGCCACGTAGCAGTGAGTGCCCCCTGATCCATTGAGGAAATACTTAGAGGACTTCTCCCGAAACGGAACACCTTTTCCTCCATTCATCTGGGTGCAGTGGGGCTGCACATCTCTCCAACACCTAAGAATGTGTTCTGGAATCCTGAGTGCAGGGAAGTTCCTCCAACTGACAGCAGCGCCTGGGTCCTAATTGAATTCCTTTGCTTGTCTTCCCGGACGGAAAGCCTAGGCGGGAGTGCGGGGGAAATTGTGGTTTGGGCTCCAAAACCAAGTATTTGCGATGACCTCTCTATGGTTTGTGGAGGTGTTTAAACTACATCCCTAACCTGGGAACACCTGTGCCCCCATAAAGATCCGTGGAGTCTGTTTCCACACCTCCAGCACACACACGAACACTTGCACAGTTATCCTGAGAGTGGGCAGCCTCCTCCAACTGAGAGCAGGGCCTTGGTTCTTATAAAATCGCTTAACTTGTCTACCCTGTTTGGTTGCCTGATACGGAGTGCTGGGGAAAGGGTGGGTTGGGCTCTAATTCCAAGTATTAGCGAGTGCTTCTCCATGGGATTTGGAGGTTATTAACCAAAAGCCCACAACATGGGAATATCTGTGCTCCTTGAAAAAAGCGTGGACTCTGTATCCCCACCACCAGAACACACATGAAGGAGTTTTCTGCTATCCTGAGTGTGGGCTGGCAATTTCAGGTGACAGAAGCGGCTGGGTTCTAATAGAATCCCTTAGCTTGTAATCCCTGAGTGTTTCCCTAGGACTGACTCTGAGAGAAACCTGGGGGTTGGGCTTTGAGGCCAAATAGTAGCGAGTGTCCCCGATGGACTGAGGAAGTATTTAGATGAATTCTCCATAAAGGGAAACACCTGAGCACCCATTCATCTGCGTGGAGTGGGGCTTCAAATCTCCCCACCACACAAGCATGGGTTCCAGTATCCTGAGGGTGGGGTAGTTCCTCCAACTGACATCAGCGTCTTGGTTTTAATAGAATCCATTTGCTTGTCTTCCCTGATGGTTCGCCTAGGCCAGTGTGTGGTTGAAAGTGGGATTTGGGATCCAAAACTCAGTATTAGCGTGTGCCTCTCCATGGGTAGTGGAGATGTTTAAACTACAACCCACAACTTGGGAATTACTGTGACCCCTGAAAAATGCGTGTGCTATGTTTCCCCACGTCCAGCACACACAGGAAGTAGTATTCTGGGGTTCTGAGTGTGGGGAGGTTCCTCCAACAGACAGCAGCACCTGGGTTGTAATAGAATCCCTTAGCTTGACTTCCCTAAGTGTTTTCCTAGGCCTAGCAGTAAGCGATGGTGGGGGATGGGCTCTAAAGCCAAGTATTAGCGAGTGCATCTCTGTGGGTAGTGGAGGGTTTTAAACTACTTCCCCAACCTTGGAACACCTGTGCCCCATAAAGATGCGTGGAATCTGTTTCCCCACCTCCAGCACACACACGGAGACGTGCTCAGGTATCCTGATTGTGGGGAGGCTCCTCCAAATGACAGCAGCGCCTGGGTTCTAAAAGAATCCCTTAGCTTGTCTTCCCTGATGGCATGCCTAGGCTGGAGAGTGGGGGAAAGTGGGGGTTGGGCTCTAAACCAAGTATAAGCGAGAGCCTATCCATGGGATGTGGGTTTTTAACCTACAACCCACAACCATGGAATAAATGTGCCCCCTAAAAGATGCTTTGACTGTTTCCCTACATCCAGCACACACACGAAGATGTGTTTCTGTATTCTGAGTGTGGGGAAGTTCCTCAAACTGACAGCAGCACCTGGATTCTATTAGTATCCCTTAGCTTCTGTTCCCTGAGTGTTCTTTTAGGCCAGGCCATGAGGGAATGCTGGGGGTTGGGCTTGGTGGCCACGTAGTAGTGAGTGCCCCCTAATCCATTGAGGTAGTACTTAGAGGACTTGTCCCTAAAGGGAACACCTTTTCCTGCATTCATCTGGGTACAGTGGGGCTGCACACCTCTCCCACACCTAAGAATGTGTTCTGGAATTCTGAGTGCAGGGAAGTTCCTCCAACTGACAGCAGCGCCTGGGTTCTAATTTAATCCCTTTGCTTGTCTTCCCTGATGGAAAGCCTAGGCGGGAGTGCGGGGGAAAGTGTGGTTTGGGCTCCAAAACCAAGTATTGGCGATGACCTCTCTATGGTTTGTGGAGGTGTTTAAACTACATCCCTAACCTGGGAACACCTGTGCCCCCATAAAGATCCGTGGAGTCTGTTTCCACACCTCCAGCACACACACGAACACTTGCACAGTTATCCTGAGAGTGGGCAGCCTCCTCCAACTGAGAGCAGGGCCTTGGTTCTTATAAAATCGCTTAACTTGTCTACCCTGTTTGGTTGCCTGATATGGACTGCTGGGGAAAGGGTGGGTTGGGCTCTAAATCCAAGTATTAGCGAGTGCTTCTCCATGGGATTTGGAGGTTATTAACCAAAAGCCCACAACATGGGAATACCTGTGCTCCTTGAAAAAAGCGTGGACTCTGTATCCCCACCACCAGAACACACATGAAGAAGTTTTCTGCTATCCTGAGTGTGGGCTGGCAATTTCAGGTGACAGAAGCGGCTGGGTTCTAATAGAATCCCTTAGCTTGTAATCCCTGAGTGTTTCCCTAGGACTGACTCTGAGAGAAACCTGGGGGTTGGGCTTTGAGGCCAAATAGTAGCGAGTGTCCCCGATGGACTGAGGAAGTATTTAGATGAATTCTCCATAAAGGGAAACACCTGAGCACCAATTCATCTGCGTGGAGTGGGGCTTCAAATCTCCCCACCACACAAGCTTGGGTTCCAGTATCCTGAGGGTGTGGTAGTTCCTCGAACTGACATCAGCGTCTTGGTTTTAATAGAATCCCTTTGCTTCTTTTCCCTGATGGTTCGCCTAGGCCAGTGTGTGGTTGAAAGTGGGATTTGGGATCCAAAACTAAGTATTAGCGTGTGCCTCTCCATGGGTAGTGGAGATGTTTAAACTACAACCCACAACTTGGGAATTACTGTGACTCCTGAAAAATGCGTGTGCTATGTTTCCCCACGTCCAGCACACACAGGAAGAATTGTTCTGGGGTTCTGAGGGTGGGGAGGTTTCTCCAACAGACAGCAGCACCTGGGTTGTAATAGAATCCCTTAGCATAACTTCCCTAAGTGTATTCATAGGCCTAGAAGTAAGCGATGGTGGGGGATGGGCTCTAAAGCCAAGTAATAGCGAGTGCATCTCTGTGGGTAGTGGAGGGTTTTAAACTACTTCCCCAACCTTGGAACACCTGTGCCCCATAAAGATGCGTGGAATCTGTTTCCCCACCTCCAACACACACACGGAGACGTGCTCAGGTATCCTGATTGTGGGGAGGCTCCTCCAAATGACAGCAGCGCCTGGGTTCTAAAAGAATCCCTTAGCTTGACTTCCCTGATGGCATGCGTACGCTGGAGAGTGGGGGAAAGTGGGGGTTGGGCTCTAAACCAAGTATAAGCGAGAGCCTATCCATGGGATGTGGGTTTTTAACCTACAACCCACAACCATGGAATAAATGTGCCCCCTGAAAGATGCTTTGACTGTTTCCCTACATCCAGCACACACACGAAGAAGTGTTCTTGTTTTCTGAGTGTGGGGATGTTCCTCAAACTGACAGCAGCACCTGGATTCTATTAGTATCCCTTAGCTTCTGTTCCCTGAGTGTTCTTTTAGGCCAGGCCATGTGGGAAAGCTGGGGGTTGGGCTTGAAGGCCACATAGCAGTGAGTGCCCCCTGATCCATTGAGGAAGTACTTAGAGGACTTCTCCCTAAAGGGAACACCTTTTCCTGCATTCATCTGGGTGCAGTGGGGCTGCACATCTCTCCCACACCTAAGAATGTGTTCTGGAATTCTGAGTGCAGGGAAGTTCCTCCAACTGACAGCAGCGCCTGGGTTCTAATTGAATCCCTTTGCTTGTCTTCCCTGATGGAAAGCCTATGCGGGAGTGCGGGGGAAAGTGTGGTTTGGGCTCCAAAACCAAGTATTTGCGATGACCTCTCTATGGTTTGTGGAGGTGTTTAAACTACATCCGTAACCTGGGAACACCTGTGCCCCCATAAAGATCCGTGGAGTCTGTTTCCACACCTCCAGCACACACACGAACACTTGCACAGTTATCCTGAGAGTGGGCAGCCTCCTCCAACTGAGAGCAGGGCCTTGGTTCTTATAAAATCGCTTAACTTGTCTACCCTGTTTGGTTGCCTGATACGGAGTGCTGGGGAAAGGGTGGGTTGGGCTCTAAATCCAAGTATTAGCGAGTGCTTCTCCATGGGATTTGGAGGTTATTAACCAAAAGCCCACAACATGGGAATACCTGTGCTCCTTGAAAAAAGCGTGGACTCTGTATCCCCACCACCAGAACACACATGAAGAAGTTTTCTGCTATCCTGAGTGTGGGCTGGCAATTTCAGGTGACAGAAGCGGCTGGGTTCTAATAGAATCCCTTAGCTTGTAATCCCTGAGTGTTTCCCTAGGACTGACTCTGAGAGAAACCTGGGGGTTGGGCTTTGAGGCCAAATAGTAGCGAGTGTCCCCGATGGACTGAGGAAGTATTTAGATGAATTCTCCATAAAGGGAAACACCTGAGCACCCATTCATCTGCGTGGAGTGGGGCTTCAAATCTCCCCACCACACAAGCTTGGGTTCCAGTATCCTGAGGGTGGGGTAGTTCCTCCAACTGACATCAGCGTCTTGGTTTTAATAGAATCCATTTGCTTGTCTTCCCTGACGGTTCGCCTAGGCCAGTGTGTGGTTGAAAGTGGGATTTGGGATCCAAAACTCAGTATTAGCGTGTGCCTCTCCATGGGTAGTGGAGATGTTTAAACTACAACCCACAACTTGGGAATTACTGTGACCCCTGAAAAATGCGTGTGCTATGTTTCCCCACGTCCAGCACACACAGGAAGTAGTATTCTGGGGTTCTGAGTGTGGGGAGGTTCCTCCAACAGACAGCAGCACCTGGGTTGTAATAGAATCCCTTAGCTTGACTTCCCTAAGTGTTTTCCTAGGCCTAGCAGTAAGCGATGGTGGGGGATGGGCTCTAAAGCCAAGTATTAGCGAGTGCATCTCTGTGGGTAGTGGAGGGTTTTAAACTACTTCCCCAACCTTGGAACACCTGTGCCCCATAAAGATGCGTGGAATCTGTTTCCCCACCTCCAGCACACACACGGAGACGTGCTCAGGTATCCTGATTGTGGGGAGGCTCCTCCAAATGACAGCAGCGCCTGGGTTCTAAAAGAATCCCTTAGCTTGTCTTCCCTGATGGCATGCCTAGGCTGGAGAGTGGGGGAAAGTGGGGGTTGGGCTCTAAACCAAGTATAAGCGAGAGCCTATCCATGGGATGTGGGTTTTTAACCTACAACCCACAACCATGGAATAAATGTGCCCCCTAAAAGATGCTTTGACTGTTTCCCTACATCCAGCACACACACGAAGATGTGTTTCTGTATTCTGAGTGTGGGGAAGTTCCTCAAACTGACAGCAGCACCTGGATTCTATTAGTATCCCTTAGCTTCTGTTCCCTGAGTGTTCTTTTAGGCCAGGCCATGAGGGAATGCTGGGGGTTGGGCTTGGTGGCCACGTAGTAGTGAGTGCCCCCTAATCCATTGAGGAAGTACTTAGAGGAGTTGTCCCTAAAGGGAACACCTTTTCCTGCATTCATCTGGGTGCAGTGGGGCTGCACACCTCTCCCACACCTAAGAATGTGTTCTGGAATTCTGAGTGCAGGGAAGTTCCTCCAACTGACAGCAGCGCCTGGGTTCTAATTGAATCCCTTTGCTTGTCTTCCCTGATGGAAAGCCTAGGCGGGAGTGCGGGGGAAAGTGTGGTTTGGGCTCCAAAACCAAGTATTGGCGATGACCTCTCTATGGTTTGTGGAGGTGTTTAAACTACATCCCTAACCTGGGAACACCTGTGCCCCCATAAAGATCCGTGGAGTCTGTTTCCACACCTCCAGCACACACACGAACACTTGCACAGTTATCCTGAGAGTGGACAGCCTCCTCCAACTGAGAGCAGGGCCTTGGTTCTTATAAAATCGCTTAACTTGTCTACCCTGTTTGGTTGCCTGATATGGACTGCTGGGGAAAGGGTGGGTTGGGCTCTAAATCCAAGTATTAGCGAGTGCTTCTCCATGGGATTTGGAGGTTATTAACCAAAAGCCCACAACATGGGAATACCTGTGCTCCTTGAAAAAAGCGTGGACTCTGTATCCCCACCACCAGAACACACATGAAGAAGTTTTCTGCTATCCTGAGTGTGGGCTGGCAATTTCAGGTGACAGAAGCGGCTGGGTTCTAATAGAATCCCTTAGCTTGTAATCCCTGAGTGTTTCCCTAGGACTGACTCTGAGAGAAACCTGGGGGTTGGGCTTTGAGGCCAAATAGTAGCGAGTGTCCCCGATGGACTGAGGAAGTATTTAGATGAATTCTCCATAAAGGGAAACACCTGAGCACCCATTCATCTGCGTGGAGTGGGGCTTCAAATCTCCCCACCACACAAGCTTGGGTTCCAGTATCCTGAGGGTGGGGTAGTTCCTCCAACTGACATCAGCGTCTTGGTTTGAATAGAATCCCTTTGCTTGCCTTCCCTAATGGTTCGCCTAGGCCAGTGTGTGGTTGAAAGTGGGATTTGGGATCCAAAACTAAGTATTAGAGTGTGCCTCTCCATGGGTAGTGGAGATGTTTAAACTACAACCCACAACTTGGGAATTACTGTGACCCCTGAAAAATGCGTGTGCTATGTTTCCTCACGTCCAGCACACACAGGAAGAAGTGTTCTGGGATTCTGAGTGTGGGGAGGTTCCTCCAACAGACAGCAGCACCTGGGTTGTAATAGAATCATTTAGCTTGACTTCCCTAAGTGTATTCCTAGGCCTAGAAGTAAGCGATGGTGGGGGATGGGCTCTAAAGCCAAGTATTAGCGAGTGCATCTCTGTGGGTAGTGGAGGGTTTTAAACTACTTCCCCAACCTTGGAACACCTGTGCCCCATAAAGATGCGTGGAATCTGTTTCCCCACCTCCAGCACACACACGGAGACGTGCTCAGGTATCCTGATGGTGGGGAGGCTCCTCCAAATGACAGCAGCGCCTTGGTTCTAAAAGAATCCCTTAGCTTGTCTTCCCTGATGGCATGCCTAGGCTGGAGAGTGGGGGAAAGTGGGGGTTGGGCTCTAAACCAAGTATAAGCGAGAGCCTATCCATGGGATGTGGGTTTTTAACCTACAACCCACAACCATGGAATAAATGTGCCCCCTGAAAGATGCTTTGACTGTTTCCGTACATCCAGCACACACACGAAGATGTGTTCTGGTATTCTGAGTGTGGGGAAGTTCCTCAAACGGACAGCAGCACCTGGATTCTATTCGTATCCCTTAACTTCTGTTCCTTGAGTGTTCTCTTAGACCAGGCCATGAGGGAAAGCTGGGGGTTGGGCTTGGAGGCCACGTAGCAGTGAGTGCCCCCTGATCCATTGAGGAAGTACTTAGAGGACTTGTCCCTAAAGGGAACACCTTTTCCTCCAGTCATCTGGGTGCAGTGGGGCTGCACATCTCTCCCACACCTAAGAATGTGTTCTGGAATTCTGAGTGCAGGGAAGTTCCTCCAACTGACAGCAGCGCCTGGGTTCTAATTGAATCCCTTTGCTTGTCTTCCCTGATGGAAAGCCTAGGCGGGAGTGCGGGGGAAAGTGTGGTTTGGGCTCCAAAACCAAGTATTTGCCATGACCTCTCTATGGTTTGTGGAGGTGTTTAAACTACATCCCTAACCTGGGAACACCTGTGCCCCCATAAAGATCTGTGGAGTCTGTTTCCACAACTCCAGCACACACACGAACACTTGCACAGTTATCCTGAGAGTGGGCAGCCTCCTCCAACTGAGAGCAGGGCCTTGGTTCTTATAAAATCGCTTAACTTGTCTACCCTGTTTGGTTGCCTGATACGGAGTGCTGGGGAAAGGGTGGGTTGGGCTCTAAATCCAAGTATTAGCGAGTGCTTCTCCATGGGATTTGGAGGTTATTAACCAAAAGCCCACAACATGGGAATACCTGTGCTCCTTGAAAAAAGCGTGGACTCTGTATCCCCACCACCAGAACACACATGAAGAAGTTTTCTGCTATCCTGAGTGTGGGCTGGCAATTTCAGGTGACAGAAGCGGCTGGGTTCTAATAGAATCCCTTAGCTTGTAATCCCTGAGTGTTTCCCTAGGACTGACTCTGAGAGAAACCTGGGGGTTGGGCTTTGAGGCCAAATAGTAGCGAGTGTCCCCGATGGACTGAGGAAGTGTTTAGATGAATTCTCCATAAAGGGAAACACCTGAGCACCCATTCATCTGCGTGGAGTGGGGCTTCAAATCTCCCCACCACAGAAGGTTGGGTTCCAGTATCCTGAGGGTGGGGTAGTCCCTCCAACTGACATCAGCGTCTTGGTTTGAATAGAATCCCTTTGCTTGTTTACCCTGATGATTTGCCTAGGCCAGTGTGTGGTTGAAAGTGGGATTTGGGATCTTAAACTAAGTATTAACGTGTGCCTCTCCATGGGTAGTGGAGATGTTTAAACAACAACCCACAACTTGGGAATTACTGTGACCCCTGAAAAATGCGTGTGCTATGTTTCCCCACGTCCAGCACACACAGGAAGAAGTTTTCTGGGGTTCTGAGTGTGGGGAGGTTCCTCCAACAGACAGCAGCACCTGGGTTGTAATAGAATCATTTAGCTTGACTTCCCTAAGTGTATTCCTAGGCCTAGCAGTAAGCGATGGTGGAGGATGGGCTCTAAAGCCAAGTATTAGCGAGTGCATCTCTGTGGGTAGTGGAGGGTTTTAAACTACTTCCCCAACCTTGGAACACCTGTGCCCCATAAAGATGCGTGGAATCTGTTTCCCCACCTCCAGCACACACACGGAGACGTGCTCAGGTATCCTGATGGTGGGGAGGCTCCTCCAAATGACAGCAGCGCCTGGGTTCTAAAAGAATCCCTTAGCTTGTCTTCCCTGATGGCATGCCTAGGCTGGAGAGTGGGGGAAAGTGGGGGTTGGGCTCTAAACCAAGTATAAGCGGAGCCTATCCATGGGATGTGGGTTTTTAACCTACAACCCACAACCATAGAATAAATGTGCCCCCTGAAAGATGCTTTGACTGTTTCCCTACATCCAGCACACACACGAAGATGTGTTCTTGTATTCTGAGTGTGGGGAACTTCCTCAAACTGACAGCAGCACCTGGATTCTATTAGTATCCCTTAGCTTCTGTTCCCTGAGTGTTCTTTTAGGCCAGGACATGAGGGAAAGCTGGGGGTTGGGCTTGGAGGCCACGTAGCAGTGAGTGCCCCCTGATCCATTGAGGAAGTACTTAGAGGACTTGTCCCTAAAGGGAACACCTTTTCCTGCATTCATCTGGGTGCAGTGGGGCTGCACAACTCTCCCACACCTAAGAATGTGTTCTGGAATTCTGAGTGCAGGGAAGTTCCTCCAACTGACAGCAGCGCCTGGGTTCTAATTGAATCCCTTTGCTTGTCTTCCCTGATGGAAAGCCTAGGCGGGAGTGCGGGGGAAAGTGTGGTTTGGGCTCCAAAACCAAGTATTGGCGATGACCTCTCTATGGTTTGTGGAGGTGTTTAAACTACATCCCTAACCTGGGAACACCTGTGCCCCCATAAAGATCCGTGGAGTCTGTTTCCACACCTCCAGCACACACACGAACACTTGCACAGTTATCCTGAGAGTGGGCAGCCTCCTCCAACTGAGAGCAGGGCCTTGGTTCTTATAAAATCGCTTAACTTGTCTACCCTGTTTGGTTCCCTGATACGGAGTGCTGGGGAAAGGGTGGGTTGGGCTCTAAATCCAAGTATTAGCGAGTGCTTCTCCATGGGATTTGGAGGTTATTAACCAAAAGCCCACAACATGGGAATACCTGTGCTCCTTGAAAAAAGCGTGGACTCTGTATCCCCACCACCAGAACACACATGAAGAAGTTTTCTGCTATCCTGAGTGTGGGCTGGCAATTTCAGGTGACAGAAGCGGCTGGGTTCTAATAGAATCCCTTAGCTTGTAATCCCTGAGTGTTTCCCTAGGACTGACTCTGAGAGAAACCTGGGTGTTGGGCTTTGAGGCCAAATAGAAGCGAGTGTCACCGATGGAATGAGGAAGTATTTAGATGAATTCTCCCTAAAGGGAAACACCTGAGCACTCATTCATCTGCGTGGAGTGGGGCTTCAAATCTCCCCACCACACAAGGTTGGGTTCCAGTATCCTGAGGGTGGGGTAGTTCCTCCAACTGACATCAGCGTCTTGGTTTGAATAGAATCCCTTTGCTTGTCTTCCCTGATGGTTTGCCTAGGCCAGTGTGTGGTTGAAAGTGGGATTTGGGATCTAAAACTAAGTATTAGCGTGTGCCTCTCCATGGGTAGTGGAGATGTTTAAACTACAACCCACAACTTGGGAATTACTGTGACCCCTGAAAAATGCGTGTGCTATGTTTCCCCACGTCCAGCACACACAGGAAGAAGTGTTCTGGGGTTCTGAGTGTGGGGAGGTTCCTCCAACAGACAGCAGCACCTGGGTTGTAATAGAATCCCTTAGCTTGACTTCCCTAAGTGTTTTCCTAGGCCTAGCAGTAAGCGATGGTGGGGGATGGGCTCTAAAGCCAAGTATTAGCGAGTGCATCTCTGTGGGTAGTGGAGGGTTTTAAACTACTTCCCCAACCTTGGAACACCTGTGCCCCATAAAGATGCGTGGAATCTGTTTCCCCACCTCCAGCACACACACGGAGACGTGCTCAGGTATCCTGATTGTGGGGAGGCTCCTCCAAATGACAGCAGCGCCTGGGTTCTAAAAGAATCCCTTAGCTTGTCTTCCCTGATGGCATGGCTAGGCTGGAGAGTGGGGGAAAGTGGGGGTTGGGCTCTAAACCAAGTATAAGCGAGAGCCTATCCATGGGATGTGGGTTTTTAACCTACAACCCACAACCATGGAATAAATGTGCCCCCTGAAAGATGCTTTGACTGTTTCCCTACATCCAGCACACACACGAAGATGTGTTCTGGTATTCTGAGTGTGGGGAAGTTCCTCAAACTGACAGCAGCACCTGGATTCTATTAGTATCCCTTAGCTTCTGTTCCCTGAGTGTTCTTTTAGGCCAGGTCATGTGGGAAAGCTGGGGGTTGGGCTTGGAGGCCACGTAGCAGTGAGCCCCCCTGATCCATTGAGGAAGTACTTAGAGGAGTTGTCCCTAAAGGGAACACCTTTTCCTGCATTCATCTGGGTGCAGTGGGGCTGCACACCTCTCCCACACCTAAGAATGTGTTCTGGAATTCTGAGTGCAGGGAAGTTCCTCCAACTGACAGCAGCGCCTGGGTTCTAATTGAATCCCTTTGCTTGTCTTCCCTGATGGAAAGCCTAGGCGGGAGTGCGGGGGAAAGTGTGGTTTGGGCTCCAAAACCAAGTATTGGCGATGACCTCTCTATGGTTTGTGGAGGTGTTTAAACTACATCCCTAACCTGGGAACACCTGTGCCCCCATAAAGATCCGTGGAGTCTGTTTCCACACCTCCAGCACACACACGAACACTTGCACAGTTATCCTGAGAGTGGACAGCCTCCTCCAACTGAGAGCAGGGCCTTGGTTCTTATAAAATCGCTTAACTTGTCTACCCTGTTTGGTTGCCTGATACGGAGTGCTGGGGAAGGGGTGGGTTGGGCTCTAAATCCAAGTATTAGCGAGTGCTTCTCCATGGGATTTGGAGGTTATTAACCAAAAGCCCACAACATGGGAATACCTGTGCTCCTTGAAAAAAGCGTGGACTCTGTATCCCCACCACCAGAACACACATGAAGAAGTTTTCTGCTATCCTGAGTGTGGGCTGGCAATTTCAGGTGACAGAAGCGGCTGGGTTCTAATAGAATCCCTTAGCTTGTAATCCCTGTGTGTTTCCCTAGGACGAACTCTGAGAGAAACCTGGGGGTTGGGCTTTGAGGCCAAATAGTAGCGAGTGCCCCGATGGACTGAGGAAGTATTTAGATGAATTCTCCATAAAGGGAAACACCTGAGCACCCATTCATCTGCGTGGAGTGGGGCTTCAAATCTCACCACCACACAAGCTTGGGTTCCAGTATCCTGAGGGTGGGGTAGTTCCTCCAACTGACATCAGCGTATTGGTTTGAATAGAATCCCTTTGCTTGTCTTCCCTGATGGTTCGCCTAGGCCAGTGTGTGGTTGAAAGTGGGATTTGGGATCCAAAACTAAGTATTAGCGTGTGCCTCTCCATGGGTAGTGGAGATGTTTAAACAACAACCCACAACTTGGGAATTACTGTGACCCCTGAAAAATGCGTGTGCTATGTTTCCCCACGTCCAGCACACACAGGAAGAAGTGTTCTGGCGTTCTGAGTGTGGGGAGGTTCCTCCAACAGACAGCAGCACCTGGGTTGTAATAGAATCCCTTAGCTTGACTTCCCTAAGTGTTTTTCTAGGCCTAGCAGTAAGCGATGGTGGAGGAAGGGCTCTAAAGCCAAGTATTAGCGAGTGCATCTCTGTGGGTAGTGGAGGGTTTTAAACTACTTCCCCAACCATGGAACACCTGTGCCCCATAAAGATGCGTGGAATCTGTTTCCCCACCTCCAGCACACACACGGAGACGTGCTCAGGTATCCTGATGGTGGGGAGGCTCCTCCAAATGACAGCAGCGCCTGGGTTCTAAAAGAATCCCTTAGCTTGTCTTCCCTGATGGCATGCCTAGGCTGGAGAGTGGGGGAAAGTGGGGGTTGGGCTCTAAACCAAGTATAAGCGAGAGCCTATCCATGGGATGTGGGTTTTTAACCTACAACCCACAACCATGGTATAAATGTGCCACCTGAAAGATGCTTTGACTGTTTCCCTACATCCAGCACACACACGAAGATGTGTTCTTGTATTCTGAGTGTGGGGAACTTCCTCAAACTGACAGCAGCACCTGGATTCTATTAGTATCCCTTAGCTTCTGTTCCCTGAGTGTTCTTTTAGGCCAGGACATGAGGGAAAGCTGGGGGTTGGGCTTGGAGGCCACGTAGCAGTGAGTGCCCCCTGATCCATTGAGGAAGTACTTAGAGGACTTGTCCCTAAAGGGAACACCTTTTCCTGCATTCATCTGGGTGCAGTGGGGCTGCACAACTCTCCCACACCTAAGAATGTGTTCTGGAATTCTGAGTGCAGGGAAGTTCCTCCAACTGACAGCAGCGCCTGGGTTCTAATTGAATCCCTTTGCTTGTCTTCCCTGATGGAAAGCCTAGGCGGGAGTGCGGGGGAACGTGTGGTTTGGGCTCCAAAACCAAGTATTTGCGATGACCTCTCTATGGTTTGTGGAGGTGTTTAAACTACATCCCTAACCTGGGAACACCTGTGCCCCCATAAAGATCCGTGGAGTCTGTTTCCACACCTCCAGCACACACACGAACACTTGCACAGTTATCCTGAGAGTGGGCAGCCTCCTCCAACTGAGAGCAGGGCCTTGGTTCTTATAAAATCGCTTAACTTGTCTACCCTGTTTGGTTCCCTGATACGGAGTGCTGGGGAAAGGGTGGGTTGGGCTCTAAATCCAAGTATTAGCGAGTGCTTCTCCATGGGATTTGGAGGTTATTAACCAAAAGCCCACAACATGGGAATACCTGTGCTCCATGAAAAAAGCGTGGACTCTGTATCCCCACCACCAGAACACACATGAAGAAGTTTTCTGCTATCCTGAGTGTGGGCTGGCAATTTCAGGTGACAGAAGCGGCTGGGTTCTAATAGAATCCCTTAGCTTGTAATCCCTGAGTGTTTCCCTAGGACTGACTCTGAGAGAAACCTGGGTGTTGGGCTTTGAGGCCAAATAGAAGCGAGTGTCACCGATGGACTGAGGAAGTATTTAGATGAATTCTCCATAAAGGGAAACACCTGAGCACCCATTCATCTGCGTGGAGTGGGGCTTCAAATCTCCCCACCACACAAGGTTGGGTTCCAGTATCCTGAGGGTGGGGTAGTTCCTCCAACTGACATCAGCGTCTTGGTTTGAATAGAATCCCTTTGCTTGTCTTCCCTGATGGTTTGCCTAGGCCAGTGTGTGGTTGAAAGTGGGATTTGGGATCTAAAACAAAGTATTAGCGTGTGCCTCTCCATGGGTAGTGGAGATGTTTAAACTACAACCCACAACTTGGGAATTACTGTGACCCCTGAAAAATGCGTGTGCTATGTTTCCCCACGTCCAGCACACACAGGAAGAACTGTTCTGGGGTTCTGAGTGTGGGGAGGTTCCTCCAACAGACAGCAGCACCTGGGTTGTAATAGAATCCCTTAGCTTGACTTCCCTAAGTGTTTTCCTAGGCCTAGCAGTAAGCGATGGTGGGGGATGGGCTCTAAAGCCAAGTATTAGCGAGTGCATCTCTGTGGGTAGTGGAGGGTTTTAAACTACTTCCCCAACCTTGGAACACCTGTGCCCCATAAAGATGCGTGGAATCTGTTTCCCCACCTCCAGCACACACACGGAGACGTGCTCAGGTATCGTGATGGTGGGGAGGCTCCTCCAAATGACAGCAGCGCCTGGGTTCTAAAAGAATCCCTTAGCTTGTCTTCCCTGATGGCATGGCTAGGCTGGAGAGTGGGGGAAAGTGGGGGTTGGGCTCTAAACCAAGTATAAGCGAGAGCCTATCCATGGGATGTGGGTTTTTAACCTACAACCCACAACCATGGAATAAATGTGCCCCCTGAAAGATGCTTTGACTGTTTCCCTACATCCAGCACACACACGAAGATTTGTTCTTGTATTCTGAGTGTGGGGAAGTTCCTCAAACTGACAGCAGCACCTGGATTCTATTAGTATCCCTTAGCTTCTTTTCCCTGAGTGTTCTTTTAGGCCAGGCCATGAGGGAAAGCTGGGGGTTGGGCTTGGAGGCCACGTAGCAGTGAGTGCCCCCTGATCCATTGAGGAAGTACTTAGAGGACTTGTCCCTAAAGGGAACACCTTTTCCTGCATTCATCTGGGTGCAGTGGGGCTGCACAACTCTCCCACACCTAAGAATGTGTTCTGGAATTCTGAGTGCACGGAAGTTCCTCCAACTGACAGCAGCGCCTGGGTTCTAATTGAATCCCTTTGCTTGTCTTCCCTGATGGAAACCCTAGGCGGGAGTGCGGGGGAACGTGTGGTTTGGGCTCCAAAACCAAGTATTGGCGATGACCTCTCTATGGTTTGTGGAGGTGTTTAAACTACATCCCTAACCTGGGAACACCTGTGCCCCCATAAAGATCCGTGGAGTCTGTTTCCACACCTCCAGCACACACACGAACACTTGCACAGTTATCCTGAGAGTGGGCAGCCTCCTCCAACTGAGAGCAGGGCCTTGGTTCTTATAAACTCGCTTAACTTGTCTACCCTGTTTGGTTGCCTGATACGGAGTGCTGGGGAAAGGGTGGGTTGGGCTCTAAATCCAAGTATTAGCGAGTGCTTCTCCATGGGATTTGGAGGTTATTAACCAAAAGCCCACAACATGGGAATACCTGTGCTCCTTGAAAAAAGCGTGGACTCTGTATCCCCACCACCAGAACACACATGAAGAAGTTTTCTGCTATCCTGAGTGTGGGCTGGCAATTTCAGGTGACAGAAGCGGCTGGGTTCTAATAGAATCCCTTAGCTTGTAATCCCTGAGTGTTTCCCTAGGACTGACTCTGAGAGAAACCTGGGTGTTGGGCTTTGAGGCCAAATAGAAGCGAGTGTCACCGATGGACTGAGGAAGTATTTAGATGAATTCTCCATAAAGGGAAACACCTGAGCACCCATTCATCTGCGTGGAGTGGGGCTTCAAATCTCCCCACCACACAAGGTTGGGTTCCAGTATCCTGAGGGTGGGGTAGTTCCTCCAACTGACATCAGCGTCTTGGTTTGAATAGAATCCCTTTGCTTGTCTTCCCTGATGGTTTGCCTAGGCCAGTGTGTGGTTGAAAGTGGGATTTGGGATCTAAAACAAAGTATTAGCGTGTGCCTCTCCATGGGTAGTGGAGATGTTTAAACTACAACCCACAACTTGGGAATTACTGTGACCCCTGAAAAATGCGTGTGCTATGTTTCCCCACGTCCAGCACACACAGGAAGAAGTGTTCTGGGGTTCTGAGTGTGGGGAGGTTCCTCCAACAGACAGCAGCACCTGGGTTGTAATAGAATCCCTTAGCTTGACTTCCCTAAGTGTTTTCCTAGGCCTAGCAGTAAGCGATGGTGGGGGATGGGCTCTAAAGCCAAGTATTAGCGAGTGCATCTCTGTGGGTAGTGGAGGGTTTTAAACTACTTCCCCAACCTTGGAACACCTGTGCCCCATAATGATGCGTGGAATCTGTTTCCCCACCTCCAGCACACACACGGAGACGTGCTCAGGTATCCTGATGGTGGGGAGGCTCCTCCAAATGACAGCAGCGCCTGGGTTCTAAAAGAATCCCTTAGCTTGTCTTCCCTGATGGCATGCCTAGGCTGGAGAGTGGGGGAAAGTGGGGGTTGGGCTCTAAACGAAGTATAAGGGAGAGCCTATCCATGGGATGTGGGTTTTTAACCTACAACCCACAACCATGGAATAAATGTGCCCCCTGAAAGATGCTTTGACTGTTTCCCTACATCCAGCACACACACGAAGATGTGTTCTTGTATTCTGAGTGTGGGGATGTTCCTCAAACTGACAGCAGCACCTGGATTCTATTAGTATCCCTTAGCTTCTGTTCCCTGAGTGTTTTCATAGACCAGGCCATGAGGGAAAGCTGGGGGTTGGGCTTGGAGGCCACGTAGCAGTGAGTGCCCCCTGATCCATTGAGGAAGTACTTAGAGGACTTGTCCCTAAAGGGAACACCTTTTCCTGCATTCATCTGGGTGCAGTGGGGCTGCACAACTCTCCCACACCTAAGAATGTGTTCTGGAATTCTGAGTGCAGGGAAGTTCCTCCAACTGACAGCAGCGCCTGGGTTCTAATTGAATCCCTTTGCTTGTCTTCCCTGATGGAAAGCCTAGGCGGGAGTGCGGGGGAACGTGTGGTTTGGGCTCCAAAACCAAGTATTGGCGATGACCTCTCTATGGTTTGTGGAGGTGTTTAAACTACATCCCTAACCTGGGAACACCTGTGCCCCCATAAAGATCCGTGGAGTCTGTTTCCACACCTCCAGCACACACACGAACACTTGCACAGTTATCCTGAGAGTGGGCAGCCTCCTCCAACTGAGAGCAGGGCCTTGGTTCTTATAAAATCGCTTAACTTGTCTACCCTGTTTGGTTGCCTGATACGGAGTGCTGGGGAAAGGGTGGGTTGGGCTCTAAATCCAAGTATTAGCGAGTGCTTCTCCATGGGATTTGGAGGTTATTAACCAAAAGCCCACAACATGGGAATACCTGTGCTCCTTGAAAAAAGCGTGGACTCTGTATCCCCACCACCAGAACACACATGAAGAAGTTTTCTGCTATCCTGAGTGTGGGCTGGCAATTTTAGGTGACAGAAGCGGCTGGGTTCTAATAGAATCCCTTAGCTTGTAATCCCTGAGTGTTTCCCTAGGACTGACTCTGAGAGAAACCTAGGGGTTGGGCTTTGAGGCCAAATAGTAGCGAGTGTCCCTGATGGACTGAGGAAGTATATAGATGAATTCTCCATAAAGGGAAACACCTGAGCACCCATTCATCTGCGTGGAGTGGGGCTTCAAATCTCCCCACCACACAAGGTTGGGTTCCAGTATCCTGAGGGTGTGGTAGTTCCTCCAACTGACATCAGCGTCTTGGTTTGAATAGAATCCCTTTGCTTGTCTTCCCTGATGGTTTGCCTAGGCCAGTGTGTGGTTGAATGTGGGATTTGTGATCTAAAACTAAGTATTAGCGTGTGCCTCTCCATGGGTAGTGGAGATGTTTAAACTACAACCCACAACTTGGGAATTACTGTGACCCCTGAAAAATGCGTGTGCTATGTTTCCCCACGTCCAGCACACACAGGAAGAAGTTTTCTGGGGTTCTGAGTGTGGGGAGGTTCCTCCAACAGACAGCAGCACCTGGGTTGTAATAGAATCCCTTAGCTTGACTTCCCTAAGTGTATTCCTAGGCATAGCAGTAAGCGATGGTGGGGGATGGGCTCTAAAGCCAAGTATTAGCGAGTGCATCTCTGTGGGTAGTGGAGGGTTTTAAACTACTTCCCCAACCTTGGAACACCTGTGCCCCATAAAGATGCGTGGAATCTGTTTCCCCACCTCCAGCACACACACGGAGACGTGCTCAGGTATCCTGATGGTGGGGAGGCTCCTCCAAATGACAGCAGCGCCTGGGTTCTAAAAGAATCCCTTAGCTTGTCTTCCCTGATGGCATGCCTAGGCTGGAGAGTGGGGGAAAGTGGGGGTTGGGCTCTAAACGAAGTTTAAGCGAGAGCCTATCCATGGGATGTGGGTTTTTAACCTACAACCCACAACCATGGAATAAATGTGCCCCCTGAAAGATGCTTTGACTGTTTCCCTACATCCAGCACACACACGAAGATGTGTTCTTGTATTCTGAGTGTGGGGAAGTTCCTCAAACTGACAGCAGCACCTGGATTCTATTAGTATCCCTTAGCTTCTGTTCCCTGAGTGTTCTTTTAGGCCAGGCCATGAGGGAAAGCTGGGGGTTGGGCTTGGAGGCCACGTAGCAGTGAGTGCCCCCTAATCCATTGAGGAAGTACTTAGAGGACTTGTCCCTAAAGGGAACACATTTTCCTGCATTCATCTGGGTGCAGTGGGGCTGCACAACTCTCCCACACCTAAGAATGTGTTCTGGAATTCTGAGTGCAGGGAAGTTCCTCCAACTGACAGCAGCGCCTGGGTTCTAATTGAATCCCTTTGCTTGTCTTCCCTGATGGAAAGCCTAGGCGGGAGTGCGGGGGAACGTGTGGTTTGGGCTCCAAAACCAAGTATTGGCGATGACCTCTCTATGGTTTGTGGAGGTGTTTAAACTACATCCCTAACCTGGGAACACCTGTGCCCCCATAAAGATCCGTGGAGTCTGTTTCCACACCTCCAGCACACACACGAACACTTGCACAGTTATCCTGAGAGTGGGCAGCCTCCTCCAACTGAGAGCAGGGCCTTGGTTCTTATAAAATCGCTTAACTTGTCTACCCTGTTTGGTTGCCTGATACGGAGTGCTGGGGAAAGGGTGGGTTGGGCTCTAAATCCAAGTATTAGCGAGTGCTTCTCCATGGGATTTGGAGGTTATTAACCAAAAGCCCACAACATGGGAATACCTGTGCTCCTTGAAAAAAGCGTGGACTCTGTATCCCCACCACCAGAACACACATGAAGAAGTTTTCTGCTATCCTGAGTGTGGGCTGGCAATTTCAGGTGACAGAAGCGGCTGGGTTCTAATAGAATCCCTTAGCTTGTAATCCCTGAGTGTTTCCCTAGGACTGACTCTGAGAGAAACCTAGGGGTTGGGCTTTGAGGCCAAATAGTAGCGAGTGTCCCTGATGGACTGAGGAAGTATTTAGATGAATTCTCCATAAAGGGAAACACCTGAGCACCCATTCATCTGCGTGGAGTGGGGCTTCAAATCTCCCCACCACACAAGGTTGGGTTCCAGTATCCTGAGGGTGTGGTAGTTCCTCCAACTGACATCAGCGTCTTGGTTTGAATAGAATCCCTTTGCTTGTCTTCCCTGATGGTTTGCCTAGGCCAGTGTGTGGTTGAAAGTGGGATTTGTGATCTAAAACTAAGTATTAGCGTGTGCCTCTCCATGGGTAGTGGAGATGTTTAAACTACAACCCACAACTTGGGAATTACTGTGACCCCTGAAAAATGCGTGTGCTATGTTTCCCCACGTCCAGCACACACAGGAAGAAGTGTTCTGGGGTTCTGAGTGTGGGGAGGTTCCTCCAACAGACAGCAGCACCTGGGTTGTAATAGAATCCCTTAGCTTGACTTCCCTAAGTGTATTCCTAGGCATAGCAGTAAGCGATGGTGGGGGATGGGCTCTAAAGCCAAGTATTAGCGAGTGCATCTCTGTGGGTAGTGGAGGGTTTTAAACTACTTCCCCAACCTTGGAACACCTGTGCCCCATAAAGATGCGTGGAATCTGTTTCCCCACCTCCAGCACACACACGGAGACGTGCTCAGGTATCCTGATGGTGGGGAGGCTCCTCCAAATGACAGCAGCGCCTTGGTTCTAAAAGAATCCCTTAGCTTGTCTTCCCTGATGGCATGCCTAGGCTGGAGAGTGGGGGAAAGTGGGGGTTGGGCTCTAAACCAAGTATAAGCGAGAGCCTATCCATGGGATGTGGGTTTTTAACCTACAACCCACAACCATGGAATAAATGTGCCCCCTGAAAGATGCTTTGACTGTTTCCCTACATCCAGCACACACACGAAGATGTGTTCTTGTATTCTGAGTGTGGGGAAGTTCCTCAAACTGACAGCAGCACCTGGATTCAATTAGTATCCTTTAGCTTCTGTTCGCTGAGTGTTCTTTTAGGCCAGGACATGAGGGAAAGCTGGGGGTTGGGCTTGGAGGCCACGTAGCAGTGAGTGCCCCCTGATCCATTGAGGAAGTACTTAGAGGACTTGTCCCTAAAGGGAACACCTTTTCCTGCATTCATCTGGGTGCAGTGGGGCTGCACAACTCTCCCACACTTAAGAATGTGTTCTGGAATTCTGAGTGCAGGGAAGTTCCTCCAACTGACAGCAGCGCCTGGGTTCTAATTGAATCCCTTTGCTTGTCTTCCCTGATGGAATCCCTAGGCGGGAGTGCGGGGGAACGTGTGGTTTGGGCTCCAAAACCAAGTATTGGCGATGACCTCTCTATGGTTTGTGGAGGTGTTTAAACTACATCCCTAACCTGGGAACACCTGTGCCCCCATAAAGATCCGTGGAGTCTGTTTCCACACCTCCAGCACACACACGAACACTTGCACAGTTATCCTGAGAGTGGGCAGCCTCCTCCAACTGAGAGCAGGGCCTTGGTTCTTATAAAATCGCTTAACTTGTCTACCCTGTTTGGTTGCCTGATACGGAGTGCTGGGGAAAGGGTGGGTTGGGCTCTAAATCCAAGTATTAGCGAGTGCTTCTCCATGGGATTTGGAGGTTATTAACCAAAAGCCCACAACATGGGAATACCTGTGCTCCTTGAAAAAAGCGTGGACTCTATATCCCCACCACCAGAACACACATGAAGAAGATTTCTGCTATCCTGAGTGTGGGCTGGCAATTTCAGGTGACAGAAGCGGCTGGGTTCTAATAGAATCCCTTAGCTTGTAATTCCTGAGTGTTTCCCTAGGACTGACTCTGAGAGAAACCTAGGGGTTGGGCTTTGAGGCCAAATAGTAGCGAGTGTCCCCGATGGACTGAGGAAGTATTTAGATGAATTCTCCATAAAGGGAAACACCTGAGCACCCATTCATCTGCGTGGAGTGGGGCTTCAAATCTCCCCACCACACAAGGTTGGGTTCCAGTATCCTGAGGGTGTGGTAGTTCCTCCAACTGACATCAGCGTCTTGGTTTGAATAGAATCCCTTTGCTTGTCTTCCCTGATGGTTTGCCTAGGCCAGTATGTGGTTGAAAGTGGGATTTGTGATCTAAAACTAAGTATTAGCGTGTGCCTCTCCATGGGTAGTGGAGATGTTTAAACTACAACCCACAACTTGGGAATTACTGTGACCCCTGAAAAATGCGTGTGCTATGTTTCCCCACGTCCAGCACACACAGGAAGAAGTGTTCTGGGGTTCTGAGTGTGGGGAGGTTCCTCCAACAGACAGCAGCACCTGGGTTGTAATAGAATCCCTTAGCTTGACTTCCCTAAGTGTATTCCTAGGCATAGCAGTAAGCGATGGTGGGGGATGGGCTCTAAAGCCAAGTATTAGCGAGTGCATCTCTGTGGGTAGTGGAGGGTTTTAAACTACTTCCCCAACCTTGGAACACCTGTGCCCCATAAAGATGCGTGGAATCTGTTTCCCCACCTCCAGCACACACACGGAGACGTGCTCAGGTATCCTGATGGTGGGGAGGCTCCTCCAAATGACAGCAGCGCCTTGGTTCTAAAAGAATCCCTTAGCTTGTCTTCCCTGATGGCATGCCTAGGCTGGAGAGTGGGGGAAAGTGGGGGTTGGGCTCTAAACCAAGTATAAGCGAGAGCCTATCCATGGGATGTGGGTTTTTAACCTACAACCCACAACCATGGAATAAATGTGCCCCCTGAAAGATGCTTTGACTGTTTCCCTACATCCAGCACACACACGAAGATGTGTTCTTGTATTCTGAGTGTGGGGAAGTTCCTCAAACTGACAGCAGCACCTGGATTCAATTAGTATCCCTTAGCTTCTGTTCCCTGAGTGTTCTTTTAGGCCAGGACATGAGGGAAAGCTGGGGGTTGGGCTTGGAGGCCACGTAGCAGTGAGTGCCCCCTGATCCATTGAGGAAGTACTTAGAGGACTTGTCCCTAAAGGGAACAACTTTTCCTGCATTCATCTGGGTGCAGTGGGGCTGCACAACTCTCCCACACCTAAGAATGTGTTCTGGAATTCTGAGTGCAGGGAAGTTCCTCCAACTGACAGCAGCGCCTGGGTTCTAATTGAATCCCTTTGCTTGTCTTCCCTGATGGAATGCCTAGGCGGGAGTGCGGGGGAACGTGTGGTTTGGGCTCCAAAACCAAGTATTGGCGATGACCTCTCTATGGTTTGTGGAGGTGTTTAAACTACATCCCTAACCTGGGAACACCTGTGCCCCCATAAAGATCCGTGGAGTCTGTTTCCACACCTCCAGCACACACACGAACACTTGCACAGTTATCCTGAGAGTGGGCAGCCTCCTCCAACTGAGAGCAGGGCCTTGGTTCTTATAAAATCGCTTAACTTGTCTACCCTGTTTGGTTGCCTGATACGGAGTGCTGGGGAAAGGGTGGGTTGGGCTCTAAATCCAAGTATTAGCGAGTGCTTCTCCATGGGATTTGGAGGTTATTAACCAAAAGCCCACAACATGGGAATACCTGTGCTCCTTGAAAAAAGCGTGGACTCTATATCCCCACCACCAGAACACACATGAAGAAGATTTCTGCTATCCTGAGTGTGGGCTGGCAATTTCAGGTGACAGAAGCGGCTGGGTTCTAATAGAATCCCTTAGCTTGTTATCCCTGAGTGTTTCCCTAGGACTGACTCTGAGAGAAACCTGGGGGTTGGGCTTTGAGGCCAAATAGTAGCGAGTGTCCCCGATGGACTGAGGAAGTATTTAGATGAATTCTCCATAAAGGGAAACACCTGAGCACCCATTCATCTGCGTGGAGTGGGGCTTCAAATCTCCCCACCACACAAGGTTGGGTTCCAGTATCCTGAGGTTGGGGTAGTTCCTCCAACTGACATCAGCGTCTTGGTTTGAATAGAATCCCTTTGCTTGTCTTCCCTGATGGTTTGCCTAGGCCAGTGTGTGGTTGAAAGTGGGATTTGGGATCTAAAACTAAGTATTAGCGTGTGCCTCTCCATGGGTAGTGGAGATGTTTAAACTACAACCCACAACTTGGGAATTACTGTGACCCCTGAAAAATGCGTGTGCTATGTTTCCCCACGTCCAGCACACACAGGAAGAAGTGTTCTGGGGTTCTGAGTGTGGGGAGGTTCCTCCAACAGACAGCAGCACCTGGGTTGTAATAGAATCCCTTAGCTTGACTTCCCTAAGTGTTTTCCTAGGCCTAGCAGTAAGCGATGGTGGGGGATGGGCTCTAAAGCCAAGTATTAGCGAGTGCATCTCTGTGGGTAGTGGAGGGTTTTAAACTACTTCCCCAACCTTGGAACACCTGTGCCCCATAAAGATGCGTGGAATCTGTTTCCCCACCTCCAGCACACACACGGAGACGTGCTCAGGTATCCTGATGGTGGGGAGGCTCCTCCAAATGACAGCAGCGCCTTGGTTCTAAAAGAATCCCTTAGCTTGTCTTCCCTGATGGCATGCCTAGGCTGGAGAGTGGGGGAAAGTGGGGGTTGGGCTCTAAACCAAGTATAAGCGAGAGCCTATCCATGGGATGTGGGTTTTTAACCTACAACCCACAACCATGGAATAAATGTGCCCCCTGAAAGATGCTTTGACTGTTTCCCTACATCCAGCACACACACGAAGATGTGTTCTTGTATTCTGAGTGTGGGGAAGTTCCTCAAACTGACAGCAGCACCTGGATTCAATTAGTATCCCTTAGCTTCTGTTCCCTGAGTGTTCTTTTAGGCCAGGACATGAGGGAAAGCTGGGGGTTGGGCTTGGAGGCCACGTAGCAGTGAGTGCCCCCTGATCCATTGAGGAAGTACTTAGAGGACTTGTCCCTAAAGGGAACAACTTTTCCTGCATTCATCTGGGTGCAGTGGGGCTGCACAACTCTCCCACACCTAAGAATGTGTTCTGGAATTCTGAGTGCAGGGAAGTTCCTCCAACTGACAGCAGCACCTGGGTTCTAATTGAATCCCTTTGCTTGTCTTCCCTGATGGAATGCCTAGGCGGGAGTGCGGGGGAACGTGTGGTTTGGGCTCCAAAACCAAGTATTGGCGATGACCTCTCTATGGTTTGTGGAGGTGTTTAAACTACATCCCTAACCTGGGAACACCTGTGCCCCCATAAAGATCCGTGGAGTCTGTTTCCACACCTCCAGCACACACACGAACACTTGCACAGTTATCCTGAGAGTGGGCAGCCTCCTCCAACTGAGAGCAGGGCCTTGGTTCTTATAAAATCGCTTAACTTGTCTACCCTGTTTGGTTGCCTGATACGGAGTGCTGGGGAAAGGGTGGGTTGGGCTCTAAATCCAAGTATTAGCGAGTGCTTCTCCATGGGATTTGGAGGTTATTAACCAAAAGCCCACAACATGGGAATACCTGTGCTCCTTGAAAAAAGCGTGGACTCTATATCCCCACCACCAGAACACACATGAAGAAGATTTCTGCTATCCTGAGTGTGGGCTGGCAATTTCAGGTGACAGAAGCGGCTGGGTTCTAATAGAATCCCTTAGCTTGTTATCCCTGAGTGTTTCCCTAGGACTGACTCTGAGAGAAACCTGGGGGTTGGGCTTTGAGGCCAAATAGTAGCGAGTGTCCCCGATGGACTGAGGAAGTATTTAGATGAATTCTCCATAAAGGGAAACACCTGAGCACCCATTCATCTGCGTGGAGTGGGGCTTCAAATCTCCCCACCACACAAGGTTGGGTTCCAGTATCCTGAGGTTGGGGTAGTTCCTCCAACTGACATCAGCGTCTTGGTTTGAATAGAATCCCTTTGCTTGTCTTCCCTGATGGTTTGCCTAGGCCAGTGTGTGGTTGAAAGTGGGATTTGGGATCTAAAACTAAGTATTAGCGTGTGCCTCTCCATGGGTAGTGGAGATGTTTAAACTACAACCCACAACTTGGGAATTACTGTGACCCCTGAAAAATGCGTGTGCTATGTTTCCCCACGTCCAGCACACACAGGAAGAAGTGTTCTGGGGTTCTGAGTGTGGGGAGGTTCCTCCAACAGACAGCAGCACCTGGGTTGTAATAGAATCCCTTAGCTTGACTTCCCTAAGTGTTTTCCTAGGCCTAGCAGTAAGCGATGGTGGGGGATGGGCTCTAAAGCCAAGTATTAGCGAGTGCATCTCTGTGGGTAGTGGAGGGTTTTAAATTACTTCCCCAACCTTGGAACACCTGTGCCCCATAAAGATGCGTGGAATCTGTTTCCCCACCTCCAGCACACACACGGAGACGTGCTCAGGTATCCTGATGGTGGGGAGGCTCCTCCAAATGACAGCAGCGCCTGGGTTCTAAAAGAATCCCTTAGCTTGTCTTCCCTGATGGCATGCCAAGGCTGGAGAGTGGGGGAAAGTGGGGGTTGGGCTCTAAACCAAGTCTAAGCGAGAGCCTATCCATGGGATGTGGGTTTTTAACCTACAACCCACAACCATGGAATAAATGTGCCCCCTGAAAGATGCTTTGACTGTTTCCCTACATCCAGCACACACAAGAAGATGTGTTCTTGTATTCTGAGTGTGGGGAAGTTCCTCAAACTGACAGCAGCACCTGGATTCTATTAGTATCCCTTAGCTTCTGTTCCCTGAGTGTTCTTTTAGGCCAGGCCATGAGGGAAAGCTGGGGGTTGGGCTTGGAGGCCACGTAGCAGTGAGTGCCCCCTGATCCATTGAGGAAGTACTTAGAGGACTTGTCCCTAAAGGGAACACCTTTTCCTGCATTCATCTGGGTGCAGTGGGGCTGCACAACTCTCCCCCACCTAAGAATGTGTTCTGGAATTCTGAGTGCAGGGAAGTTCCTCCAACTGACAGCAGCGCCTGGGTTCTAATTGAATCCCTTTGCTTGTCTTCCCTGATGGAAAGCCTAGGCGGGAGTGCGGGGGAAAGTGTGGTTTGGGCTCCAAAACCAAGTATTTGCGATGACCTCTCTATGGTTTGTGGAGGTGTTTAAACTACATCCCTAACCTGGGAAAACCTGTGCCCCCATAAAGATCCGTGGAGTCTGTTTCCACACCTCCAGCACACACACGAACACTTGCACAGTTATCCTGAAAGTGGGCAGCCTCCTCCAACTGAGAGCTGGGCCTTGGTTCTTATAAAATCGCTTAACTTGTCTACCCTGTTTGGTTACCTGATACGGAGTGCTGGGGAAAGGGTGGGTTGGGCTCTAAATCCAAGTATTAGCGAGTGCTTCTCCATGGGATTTGGAGGTTATTAACCAAAGCCCACAACATGGGAATACCTGTGCTCCTTGAAAAAAGCGTGGACTCTGTATCCCCACCACCAGAACACACATGAAGAAGTTTTCTGCTATCCTGAGTGTGGGCTGGCAATTTCAGGTGACAGAAGCGGCTGGGTTCTAATAGAATCCCTTAGCTTGTAATCCCTGAGTGTTTCCCTAGGACTGACTCTGAGAGAAACCTGGGGGTTGGGCTTTGAGGCCAAATAGAAGCGAGTGTCCCTGAAGGACTGAGGAAGTATTTAGATGAATTCTCCATAAAGGGAAACACCTGAGCACCCATTCATCTGCGTGGAGTGGGGCTTCAAATCTCCCCACCACACAAGGTTGGGTTCCAGTATCCTGAGGGTTGGGTAGTTCCTCCAACTGACATCAGCGTCTTGGTTTGAAAAGAATCCCTTTGCTTGTCTTCCCTGATGGTTTGCCTAGGCCAGTGTGTGGTTGAAAGTGGGATTTGGGATCTAAAACTAAGTATTAGCGTGTGCCTCTCCATGGGTAGTGGAGATGCTTAAACTACAACCCACAACTTGGGAATTACTGTGACCCCTGAAAAATGCGTGTGCTATGTTTCCCCACGTCCAGCACACACAGGAAGAAGTGTTCTGGGGTTCTGAGTGTGGGGAGGTTCCTCCAACAGACAGCAGCACCTGGGTTGTAATAGAATCCCTTAGCTTGACTTCCCTAAGTGTTTTCCTAGGCCTAGCAGTAAGCGATGGTGGGGGATGGGCTCTAAAGCCAAGTATTAGCGAGTGCATCTCTGTGGGTAGTGGAGGGTTTTAAACTACTTCCCCAACCTTGGAACACCTGTGCCCCATAAAGATGCGTGGAATCTGTTTCCCCACCTCCAGCACACACACGGAGACCTGCTCAGGTATCCTGATGGTGGGGAGGCTCCTCCAAATGACAGCAGCGCCTGGGTTCTAAAAGAATCCCTTAGCTTGTCTTCCCTGATGGCATGCCTAGGCTGGAGAGTGGGGGAAAGTGGGGGTTGGGCTCTAAACCAAGTATAAGCGAGAGCCTATCCATGGGATGTGGGTTTTTAACCTACAACCCACAACCATGGAATAAATGTGCCCCCTGAAAGATGCTTTGACTGTTTCCCTACATCCAGCACACACACGAAGATGTGTTCTTGTATTCTGAGTGTGGGGAAGTTCCTCAAACTGACAGCAGCACCTGGATCCTAATAGCATCCCTTAGCTTCTGTTCCCTGACTGTTCTTTTAGGCAAGGCCATGAGGGAAAGCTGGGGGTTGGGCTTGGAGGCCACGTAGCAGTGAGTGCCCCCTGATCCATTGAGGAAGTACTTAGAGGACTTGTCCCTAAAGGGAACACCTTTTCCTGCATTCATCTGGGTGCAGTGGGGCTGCACAACTCTCCCACACCTAAGAATGTGTTCTGGAATTCTGAGTGCAGGGAAGTTCCTCCAACTGACAGCAGCGCCTGGGTTCTAATTGAATCCCTTTGCTTGTCTTCCCTGATGGAATGCCTAGGCGGGAGTGCGGGGGAACGTGTGGTTTGGGCTCCAAAACCAAGTATTGGCGATGACCTCTCTATGGTTTGTGGAGGTGTTTAAACTACATCCCTAACCTGGGAACACCTGTGCCCCCATAAAGATCCGTGGAGTCTGTTTCCACACCTCCAGCACACACACGAACACTTGCACAGTTATCCTGAGAGTGGGCAGCCTCCTCCAACTGAGAGCAGGGCCTTGGTTCTTATAAAATCGCTTAACTTGTCTACCCTGTTTGGTTGCCTGATACGGAGTGCTGGGGAAAGGGTGGGTTGGGCTCTAAATCCAAGTATTAGCGAGTGCTTCTCCATGGGATTTGGAGGTTATTAACCAAAAGCCCACAACATGGGAATACCTGTGCTCCTTGAAAAAAGCGTGGACTCTATATCCCCACCACCAGAACACACATGAAGAAGATTTCTGCTATCCTGAGTGTGGGCTGGCAATTTCAGGTGACAGAAGCGGCTGGGTTCTAATAGAATCCCTTAGCTTGTAATCCCTGAGTGTTTCCCTAGGACTGACTCTGAGAGAAACCTAGGGGTTGGGCTTTGAGGCCAAATAGTAGCGAGTGTCCCCGATGGACTGAGGAAGTATTTAGATGAATTCTCCATAAAGGGAAACACCTGAGCACCCATTCATCTGCGTGGAGTGGGGCTTCAAATCTCCCCACCACACAAGGTTGGGTTCCAGTATCCTGAGGGTGGGGTAGTTCCTCCAACTGACATCAGCATCTTGGTTTGAATAGAATCCCTTTGCTTGTCTTCCCTGATGGTTTGCCTAGGCCAGTGTGTGGTTGAAAGTGGGATTTGGGATCTAAAACTAAGTATTAGCGTGTGCCTCTCCATGGGTAGTGGAGATGTTTAAACTACAACCCACAACTTGGGAATTACTGTGACCCCTGAAAAATGCGTGTGCTATGTTTCCCCACGTCCAGCACACACAGGAAGAAGTGTTCTGGGGTTCTGAGTGTGGGGAGGTTCCTCCAACAGACAGCAGCACCTGGGTTGTAATAGAATCCCTTAGCTTGACTTCCCTAAGTGTTTTCCTAGGCCTAGCAGTAAGCGATGGTGGGGGATGGGCTCTAAAGCCAAGTATTAGCGAGTGCATCTCTGTGGGTAGTGGAGGGTTTTAAACTACTTCCCCAACCTTGGAACACCTGTGCCCCATAAAGATGCGTGGAATCTGTTTCCCCACCTCCAGCACACACACGGAGACGTGCTCAGGTATCCTGATTGTGGGGAGGCTCCTCCAAATGACAGCAGCGCCTGGGTTCTAAAAGAATCCCTTAGCTTGTCTTCCCTGATGGCATGCCTAGGCTGGAGAGTGGGGGAAAGTGGGGGTTGGGCTCTAAACCAAGTATAAGCGAGAGCCTATCCATGGGATGTGGGTTTTTAACCTACAACCCACAACCATGGAATAAATGTGCCCCCTGAAAGATGCTTTGACTGTTTCCCTACATCCAGCACACACACGAAGATGTGTTCTGGTATTATGAGTGTGGGGAAGTTCCTCAAACTGACAGCAGCACCTGGATTCTATTAGTATCCCTTAGCTTCTGTTCCCTGAGTGTTCTTTTAGGCCAGGTCATGTGGGAAAGCTGGGGGTTGGGCTTGAAGGCCACATAGCCTTGAGTGCCCCCTGATCCATTGAGGAAGTACTTAGAGGACTTCTCCCTAAAGGGAACACCTTTTCCTGCATTCATCTGGGTGCAGTGGGGCTGCACACCTCTCCCACACCTAAGAATGTGTTCTGGAATTCTGAGTGCAGGGAAGTTCCTACAAGTGACAGCAGCGCCTGGGTTCTAATTGAATCCCTTTGCTTGTCTTCCCTGATGGAAAGCCTAGGCGGGAGTGCGGGGGAAAGTGTGGTTTGGGCTCCAAAACCAAGTATTTGCGATGACCTCTCTATGGTTTGTGGAGGTGTTTAAACTACATCCCTAACCTGGGAACACCTGTGCCCCCATAAAGATCCGTGGAGTCTGTTTCCACACCTCCAGCACACACACGAACACTTGCACAGTTATCCTGAGAGTGGGCAGCCTCCTCCAACTGAGAGCAGGGCCTTGGTTCTTATAAAATCGCTTAACTTGTCTACCCTGTTTGGTTGCCTGATACGGAGTGCTGGGGAAAGGGTGGGTTGGGCTCTAAATCCAAGTATTAGCGAGTGCTTCTCCATGGGATTTGGAGGTTATTAACCAAAAGCCCACAACATGGGAATACCTGTGCTCCTTGAAAAAAGCGTGGACTCTGTATCCCCACCACCAGAACACACATGAAGAAGTTTTCTGCTATCCTGAGTGTGGGCTGGCAATTTCAGGTGACAGAAGCGGCTGGGTTCTAATAGAATCCCTTAGCTTGTAATCCCTGAGTGTTTCCCTAGGACGGACTCTGAGAGAAACCTGGGGGTTGGGCTTTGAGGCCAAATAGTAGCGAGTGCCCCGATGGACTGAGGAAGTATTTAGATGAATTCTCCATAAAGGGAAACACCTGAGCACCCATTCATCTGCGTGGAGTGGGGCTTCAAATCTCACCACCACACAAGCTTGGGTTCCAGTATCCTGAGGGTGGGGTAGTTCCTCCAACTGACATCAGCGTATTGGTTTGAATAGAATCCCTTTGCTTGTCTTCCCTGATGGTTCGCCTAGGCCAGTGTGTGGTTGAAAGTGGGATTTGGGATCCAAAACTAAGTATTAGCGTGTGCCTCTCCATGGGTAGTGGAGATGTTTAAACAACAACCCACAACTTGGGAATTACTGTGACCCCTGAAAAATGCGTGTGCTATGTTTCCCCACGTCCAGCACACACAGGAAGAACTGTTCTGGGGTTCTGAGTGTGGGGAGGTTCCTCCAACAGACAGCAGCACCTGGGTTGTAATAGAATCCCTTAGCTTGACTTCCCTAAGTGTTTTCCTAGGCCTAGCAGTAAGCGATGGTGGGGGATGGGCTCTAAAGCCAAGTATTAGCGAGTGCATCTCTGTGGGTAGTGGAGGGTTTTAAACTACTTCCCCAACCTTGGAACACCTGTGCCCCATAAAGATGCGTGGAATCTGTTTCCCCACCTCCAGCACACACACGGAGACGTGCTCAGGTATCGTGATGGTGGGGAGGCTCCTCCAAATGACAGCAGCGCCTGGGTTCTAAAAGAATCCCTTAGCTTGTCTTCCCTGATGGCATGCCTAGGCTGGAGAGTGGGGGAAAGTGGGGGTTGGGCTCTAAACCAAGTATAAGCGAGAGCCTATCCATGGGATGTGGGTTTTTAACCTACAACCCACAACCATGGAATAAATGTGCCCCCTGAAAGATGCTTTGACTGTTTCCCTACATCCAGCACACACACGAAGATTTGTTCTTGTATTCTGAGTGTGGGGAAGTTCCTCAAACTGACAGCAGCACCTGGATTCTATTAGTATCCCTTAGCTTCTTTTCCCTGAGTGTTCTTTTAGGCCAGGCCATGAGGGAAAGCTGGGGGTTGGGCTTGGAGGCCACGTAGCAGTGAGTGCCCCCTGATCCATTGAGGAAGTACTTAGAGGACTTGTCCCTAAAGGGAACACCTTTTCCTGCATTCATCTGGGTGCAGTGGGGCTGCACAACTCTCCCACACCTAAGAATGTGTTCTGGAATTCTGAGTGCACGGAAGTTCCTCCAACTGACAGCAGCGCCTGGGTTCTAATTGAATCCCTTTGCTTGTCTTCCCTGATGGAAACCCTAGGCGGGAGTGCGGGGGAACGTGTGGTTTGGGCTCCAAAACCAAGTATTGGCGATGACCTCTCTATGGTTTGTGGAGGTGTTTAAACTACATCCCTAACCTGGGAACACCTGTGCCCCCATAAAGATCCGTGGAGTCTGTTTCCACACCTCCAGCACACACACGAACACTTGCACAGTTATCCTGAGAGTGGGCAGCCTCCTCCAACTGAGAGCAGGGCCTTGGTTCTTATAAACTCGCTTAACTTGTCTACCCTGTTTGGTTGCCTGATACGGAGTGCTGGGGAAAGGGTGGGTTGGGCTCTAAATCCAAGTATTAGCGAGTGCTTCTCCATGGGATTTGGAGGTTATTAACCAAAAGCCCACAACATGGGAATACCTGTGCTCCTTGAAAAAAGCGTGGACTCTGTATCCCCACCACCAGAACACACATGAAGAAGTTTTCTGCTATCCTGAGTGTGGGCTGGCAATTTCAGGTGACAGAAGCGGCTGGGTTCTAATAGAATCCCTTAGCTTGTAATCCCTGAGTGTTTCCCTAGGACTGACTCTGAGAGAAACCTGGGTGTTGGGCTTTGAGGCCAAATAGAAGCGAGTGTCACCGATGGACTGAGGAAGTATTTAGATGAATTCTCCATAAAGGGAAACACCTGAGCACCCATTCATCTGCGTGGAGTGGAGCTTCAAATCTCCCCACCACACAAGGTTGGGTTCCAGTATCCTGAGGGTGGGGTAGTTCCTCCAACTGACATCAGCGTCTTGGTTTGAATAGAATCCCTTTGCTTGTCTTCCCTGATGGTTTGCCTAGGCCAGTGTGTGGTTGAAAGTGGGATTTGGGATCTAAAACTAAGTATTAGCGTGTGCCTCTCCATGGGTAGTGGAGATGTTTAAACTACAACCCACAACTTGGGAATTACTGTGACCCCTGAAAAATGCGTGTGCTATGTTTCCCCACGTCCAGCACACACAGGAAGAAGTTTTCTGGGGTTCTGAGTGTGGGGAGGTTCCTCCAACAGACAGCAGCACCTGGGTTGTAATAGAATCCCTTAGCTTGACTTCCCTAAGTGTATTCCTAGGCATAGCAGTAAGCGATGGTGGGGGATGGGCTCTAAAGCCAAGTATTAGCGAGTGCATCTCTGTGGGTAGTGGAGGGTTTTAAACTACTTCCCCAACCTTGGAACACCTGTGCCCCATAAAGATGCGTGGAATCTGTTTCCCCACCTCCAGCACACACACGGAGACGTGCTCAGGTATCCTGATGGTGGGGAGGCTCCTCCAAATGACAGCAGCGCCTGGGTTCTAAAAGAATCCCTTAGCTTGTCTTCCCTGATGGCATGCCTAGGCTGGAGAGTGGGGGAAAGTGGGGGTTGGGCTCTAAACGAAGTTTAAGCGAGAGCCTATCCATGGGATGTGGGTTTTTAACCTACAACCCACAACCATGGAATAAATGTGCCCCCTGAAAGATGCTTTGACTGTTTCCCTACATCCAGCACACACACGAAGATGTGTTCTTGTATTCTGAGTGTGGGGAAGTTCCTCAAACTGACAGCAGCACCTGGATTCTATTAGTATCCCTTAGCTTCTGTTCCCTGAGTGTTCTTTTAGGCCAGGCCATGAGGGAAAGCTGGGGGTTGGGCTTGGAGGCCACGTAGCAGTGAGTGCCCCCTAATCCATTGAGGAAGTACTTAGAGGACTTGTCCCTAAAGGGAACACATTTTCCTGCATTCATCTGGGTGCAGTGGGGCTGCACAACTCTCCCACACCTAAGAATGTGTTCTGGAATTCTGAGTGCAGGGAAGTTCCTCCAACTGACAGCAGCGCCTGGGTTCTAATTGAATCCCTTTGCTTGTCTTCCCTGATGGAAAGCCTAGGCGGGAGTGCGGGGGAACGTGTGGTTTGGGCTCCAAAACCAAGTATTGGCGATGACCTCTCTATGGTTTGTGGAGGTGTTTAAACTACATCCCTAACCTGGGAACACCTGTGCCCCCATAAAGATCCGTGGAGTCTGTTTCCACACCTCCAGCACACACACGAACACTTGCACAGTTATCCTGAGAGTGGGCAGCCTCCTCCAACTGAGAGCAGGGCCTTGGTTCTTATAAAATCGCTTAACTTGTCTACCCTGTTTGGTTGCCTGATACGGAGTGCTGGGGAAAGGGTGGGTTGGGCTCTAAATCCAAGTATTAGCGAGTGCTTCTCCATGGGATTTGGAGGTTATTAACCAAAAGCCCACAACATGGGAATACCTGTGCTCCTTGAAAAAAGCGTGGACTCTGTATCCCCACCACCAGAACACACATGAAGAAGTTTTCTGCTATCCTGAGTGTGGGCTGGCAATTTCAGGTGACAGAAGCGGCTGGGTTCTAATAGAATCCCTTAGCTTGTAATCCCTGAGTGTTTCCCTAGGACTGACTCTGAGAGAAACCTAGGGGTTGGGCTTTGAGGCCAAATAGTAGCGAGTGTCCCTGATGGACTGAGGAAGTATTTAGATGAATTCTCCATAAAGGGAAACACCTGAGCACCCATTCATCTGCGTGGAGTGGGGCTTCAAATCTCCCCACCACACAAGGTTGGGTTCCAGTATCCTGAGGGTGTGGTAGTTCCTCCAACTGACATCAGCGTCTTGGTTTGAATAGAATCCCTTTGCTTGTCTTCCCTGATGGTTTGCCTAGGCCAGTGTGTGGTTGAAAGTGGGATTTGTGATCTAAAACTAAGTATTAGCGTGTGCCTCTCCATGGGTAGTGGAGATGTTTAAACTACAACCCACAACTTGGGAATTACTGTGACCCCTGAAAAATGCGTGTGCTATGTTTCCCCACGTCCAGCACACACAGGAAGAAGTGTTCTGGGGTTCTGAGTGTGGGGAGGTTCCTCCAACAGACAGCAGCACCTGGGTTGTAATAGAATCCCTTAGCTTGACTTCCCTAAGTGTATTCCTAGGCATAGCAGTAAGCGATGGTGGGGGATGGGCTCTAAAGCCAAGTATTAGCGAGTGCATCTCTGTGGGTAGTGGAGGGTTTTAAACTACTTCCCCAACCTTGGAACACCTGTGCCCCATAAAGATGCGTGGAATCTGTTTCCCCACCTCCAGCACACACACGGAGACGTGCTCAGGTATCCTGATGGTGGGGAGGCTCCTCCAAATGACAGCAGCGCCTTGGTTCTAAAAGAATCCCTTAGCTTGTCTTCCCTGATGGCATGCCTAGGCTGGAGAGTGGGGGAAAGTGGGGGTTGGGCTCTAAACCAAGTATAAGCGAGAGCCTATCCATGGGATGTGGGTTTTTAACCTACAACCCACAACCATGGAATAAATGTGCCCCCTGAAAGATGCTTTGACTGTTTCCCTACATCCAGCACACACACGAAGATGTGTTCTTGTATTCTGAGTGTGGGGAAGTTCCTCAAACTGACAGCAGCACCTGGATTCAATTAGTATCCTTTAGCTTCTGTTCGCTGAGTGTTCTTTTAGGCCAGGACATGAGGGAAAGCTGGGGGTTGGGCTTGGAGGCCACGTAGCAGTGAGTGCCCCCTGATCCATTGAGGAAGTACTTAGAGGACTTGTCCCTAAAGGGAACACCTTTTCCTGCATTCATCTGGGTGCAGTGGGGCTGCACAACTCTCCCACACTTAAGAATGTGTTCTGGAATTCTGAGTGCAGGGAAGTTCCTCCAACTGACAGCAGCGCCTGGGTTCTAATTGAATCCCTTTGCTTGTCTTCCCTGATGGAATGCCTAGGCGGGAGTGCGGGGGAACGTGTGGTTTGGGCTCCAAAACCAAGTATTGGCGATGACCTCTCTATGGTTTGTGGAGGTGTTTAAACTACATCCCTAACCTGGGAACACCTGTGCCCCCATAAAGATCCGTGGAGTCTGTTTCCACACCTCCAGCACACACACGAACACTTGCACAGTTATCCTGAGAGTGGGCAGCCTCCTCCAACTGAGAGCAGGGCCTTGGTTCTTATAAAATCGCTTAACTTGTCTACCCTGTTTGGTTGCCTGATACGGAGTGCTGGGGAAAGGGTGGGTTGGGCTCTAAATCCAAGTATTAGCGAGTGCTTCTCCATGGGATTTGGAGGTTATTAACCAAAAGCCCACAACATGGGAATACCTGTGCTCCTTGAAAAAAGCGTGGACTCTATATCCCCACCACCAGAACACACATGAAGAAGATTTCTGCTATCCTGAGTGTGGGCTGGCAATTTCAGGTGACAGAAGCGGCTGGGTTCTAATAGAATCCCTTAGCTTGTAATTCCTGAGTGTTTCCCTAGGACTGACTCTGAGAGAAACCTAGGGGTTGGGCTTTGAGGCCAAATAGTAGCGAGTGTCCCCGATGGACTGAGGAAGTATTTAGATGAATTCTCCATAAAGGGAAACACCTGAGCACCCATTCATCTGCGTGGAGTGGGGCTTCAAATCTCCCCACCACACAAGGTTGGGTTCCAGTATCCTGAGGGTGTGGTAGTTCCTCCAACTGACATCAGCGTCTTGGTTTGAATAGAATCCCTTTGCTTGTCTTCCCTGATGGTTTGCCTAGGCCAGTGTGTGGTTGAAAGTGGGATTTGTGATCTAAAACTAAGTATTAGCGTGTGCCTCTCCATGGGTAGTGGAGATGTTTAAACTACAACCCACAACTTGGGAATTACTGTGACCCCTGAAAAATGCGTGTGCTATGTTTCCCCACGTCCAGCACACACAGGAAGAAGTGTTCTGGGGTTCTGAGTGTGGGGAGGTTCCTCCAACAGACAGCAGCACCTGGGTTGTAATAGAATCCCTTAGCTTGACTTCCCTAAGTGTATTCCTAGGCATAGCAGTAAGCGATGGTGGGGGATGGGCTCTAAAGCCAAGTATTAGCGAGTGCATCTCTGTGGGTAGTGGAGGGTTTTAAACTACTTCCCCAACCTTGGAACACCTGTGCCCCATAAAGATGCGTGGAATCTGTTTCCCCACCTCCAGCACACACACGGAGACGTGCTCAGGTATCCTGATGGTGGGGAGGCTCCTCCAAATGACAGCAGCGCCTTGGTTCTAAAAGAATCCCTTAGCTTGTCTTCCCTGATGGCATGCCTAGGCTGGAGAGTGGGGGAAAGTGGGGGTTGGGCTCTAAACCAAGTATAAGCGAGAGCCTATCCATGGGATGTGGGTTTTTAACCTACAACCCACAACCATGGAATAAATGTGCCCCCTGAAAGATGCTTTGACTGTTTCCCTACATCCAGCACACACACGAAGATGTGTTCTTGTATTCTGAGTGTGGGGAAGTTCCTCAAACTGACAGCAGCACCTGGATTCAATTAGTATCCCTTAGCTTCTGTTCCCTGAGTGTTCTTTTAGGCCAGGACATGAGGGAAAGCTGGGGGTTGGGCTTGGAGGCCACGTAGCAGTGAGTGCCCCCTGATCCATTGAGGAAGTACTTAGAGGACTTGTCCCTAAAGGGAACAACTTTTCCTGCATTCATCTGGGTGCAGTGGGGCTGCACAACTCTCCCACACCTAAGAATGTGTTCTGGAATTCTGAGTGCAGGGAAGTTCCTCCAACTGACAGCAGCGCCTGGGTTCTAATTGAATCCCTTTGCTTGTCTTCCCTGATGGAATGCCTAGGCGGGAGTGCGGGGGAACGTGTGGTTTGGGCTCCAAAACCAAGTATTGGCGATGACCTCTCTATGGTTTGTGGAGGTGTTTAAACTACATCCCTAACCTGGGAACACCTGTGCCCCCATAAAGATCCGTGGAGTCTGTTTCCACACCTCCAGCACACACACGAACACTTGCACAGTTATCCTGAGAGTGGGCAGCCTCCTCCAACTGAGAGCAGGGCCTTGGTTCTTATAAAATCGCTTAACTTGTCTACCCTGTTTGGTTGCCTGATACGGAGTGCTGGGGAAAGGGTGGGTTGGGCTCTAAATCCAAGTATTAGCGAGTGCTTCTCCATGGGATTTGGAGGTTATTAACCAAAAGCCCACAACATGGGAATACCTGTGCTCCTTGAAAAAAGCGTGGACTCTATATCCCCACCACCAGAACACACATGAAGAAGATTTCTGCTATCCTGAGTGTGGGCTGGCAATTTCAGGTGACAGAAGCGGCTGGGTTCTAATAGAATCCCTTAGCTTGTTATCCCTGAGTGTTTCCCTAGGACTGACTCTGAGAGAAACCTGGGGGTTGGGCTTTGAGGCCAAATAGTAGCGAGTGTCCCCGATGGACTGAGGAAGTATTTAGATGAATTCTCCATAAAGGGAAACACCTGAGCACCCATTCATCTGCGTGGAGTGGGGCTTCAAATCTCCCCACCACACAAGGTTGGGTTCCAGTATCCTGAGGTTGGGGTAGTTCCTCCAACTGACATCAGCGTCTTGGTTTGAATAGAATCCCTTTGCTTGTCTTCCCTGATGGTTTGCCTAGGCCAGTGTGTGGTTGAAAGTGGGATTTGGGATCTAAAACTAAGTATTAGCGTGTGCCTCTCCATGGGTAGTGGAGATGTTTAAACTACAACCCACAACTTGGGAATTACTGTGACCCCTGAAAAATGCGTGTGCTATGTTTCCCCACGTCCAGCACACACAGGAAGAAGTGTTCTGGGGTTCTGAGTGTGGGGAGGTTCCTCCAACAGACAGCAGCACCTGGGTTGTAATAGAATCCCTTAGCTTGACTTCCCTAAGTGTTTTCCTAGGCCTAGCAGTAAGCGATGGTGGGGGATGGGCTCTAAAGCCAAGTATTAGCGAGTGCATCTCTGTGGGTAGTGGAGGGTTTTAAACTACTTCCCCAACCTTGGAACACCTGTGCCCCATAAAGATGCGTGGAATCTGTTTCCCCACCTCCAGCACACACACGGAGACGTGCTCAGGTATCCTGATGGTGGGGAGGCTCCTCCAAATGACAGCAGCGCCTTGGTTCTAAAAGAATCCCTTAGCTTGTCTTCCCTGATGGCATGCCTAGGCTGGAGAGTGGGGGAAAGTGGGGGTTGGGCTCTAAACCAAGTATAAGCGAGAGCCTATCCATGGGATGTGGGTTTTTAACCTACAACCCACAACCATGGAATAAATGTGCCCCCTGAAAGATGCTTTGACTGTTTCCCTACATCCAGCACACACACGAAGATGTGTTCTTGTATTCTGAGTGTGGGGAAGTTCCTCAAACTGACAGCAGCACCTGGATTCAATTAGTATCCCTTAGCTTCTGTTCCCTGAGTGTTCTTTTAGGCCAGGACATGAGGGAAAGCTGGGGGTTGGGCTTGGAGGCCACGTAGCAGTGAGTGCCCCCTGATCCATTGAGGAAGTACTTAGAGGACTTGTCCCTAAAGGGAACAACTTTTCCTGCATTCATCTGGGTGCAGTGGGGCTGCACAACTCTCCCACACCTAAGAATGTGTTCTGGAATTCTGAGTGCAGGGAAGTTCCTCCAACTGACAGCAGCGCCTGGGTTCTAATTGAATCCCTTTGCTTGTCTTCCCTGATGGAATGCCTAGGCGGGAGTGCGGGGGAACGTGTGGTTTGGGCTCCAAAACCAAGTATTGGCGATGACCTCTCTATGGTTTGTGGAGGTGTTTAAACTACATCCCTAACCTGGGAACACCTGTGCCCCCATAAAGATCCGTGGAGTCTGTTTCCACACCTCCAGCACACACACGAACACTTGCACAGTTATCCTGAGAGTGGGCAGCCTCCTCCAACTGAGAGCAGGGCCTTGGTTCTTATAAAATCGCTTAACTTGTCTACCCTGTTTGGTTGCCTGATACGGAGTGCTGGGGAAAGGGTGGGTTGGGCTCTAAATCCAAGTATTAGCGAGTGCTTCTCCATGGGATTTGGAGGTTATTAACCAAAAGCCCACAACATGGGAATACCTGTGCTCCTTGAAAAAAGCGTGGACTCTATATCCCCACCACCAGAACACACATGAAGAAGATTTCTGCTATCCTGAGTGTGGGCTGGCAATTTCAGGTGACAGAAGCGGCTGGGTTCTAATAGAATCCCTTAGCTTGTTATCCCTGAGTGTTTCCCTAGGACTGACTCTGAGAGAAACCTGGGGGTTGGGCTTTGAGGCCAAATAGTAGCGAGTGTCCCCGATGGACTGAGGAAGTATTTAGATGAATTCTCCATAAAGGGAAACACCTGAGCACCCATTCATCTGCGTGGAGTGGGGCTTCAAATCTCCCCACCACACAAGGTTGGGTTCCAGTATCCTGAGGTTGGGGTAGTTCCTCCAACTGACATCAGCGTCTTGGTTTGAATAGAATCCCTTTGCTTGTCTTCCCTGATGGTTTGCCTAGGCCAGTGTGTGGTTGAAAGTGGGATTTGGGATCTAAAACTAAGTATTAGCGTGTGCCTCTCCATGGGTAGTGGAGATGTTTAAACTACAACCCACAACTTGGGAATTACTGTGACCCCTGAAAAATGCGTGTGCTATGTTTCCCCACGTCCAGCACACACAGGAAGAAGTGTTCTGGGGTTCTGAGTGTGGGGAGGTTCCTCCAACAGACAGCAGCACCTGGGTTGTAATAGAATCCCTTAGCTTGACTTCCCTAAGTGTTTTCCTAGGCCTAGCAGTAAGCGATGGTGGGGGATGGGCTCTAAAGCCAAGTATTAGCGAGTGCATCTCTGTGGGTAGTGGAGGGTTTTAAATTACTTCCCCAACCTTGGAACACCTGTGCCCCATAAAGATGCGTGGAATCTGTTTCCCCACCTCCAGCACACACACGGAGACGTGCTCAGGTATCCTGATGGTGGGGAGGCTCCTCCAAATGACAGCAGCGCCTGGGTTCTAAAAGAATCCCTTAGCTTGTCTTCCCTGATGGCATGCCAAGGCTGGAGAGTGGGGGAAAGTGGGGGTTGGGCTCTAAACCAAGTCTAAGCGAGAGCCTATCCATGGGATGTGGGTTTTTAACCTACAACCCACAACCATGGAATAAATGTGCCCCCTGAAAGATGCTTTGACTGTTTCCCTACATCCAGCACACACAAGAAGATGTGTTCTTGTATTCTGAGTGTGGGGAAGTTCCTCAAACTGACAGCAGCACCTGGATTCTATTAGTATCCCTTAGCTTCTGTTCCCTGAGTGTTCTTTTAGGCCAGGCCATGAGGGAAAGCTGGGGGTTGGGCTTGGAGGCCACGTAGCAGTGAGTGCCCCCTGATCCATTGAGGAAGTACTTAGAGGACTTGTCCCTAAAGGGAACACCTTTTCCTGCATTCATCTGGGTGCAGTGGGGCTGCACAACTCTCCCCCACCTAAGAATGTGTTCTGGAATTCTGAGTGCAGGGAAGTTCCTCCAACTGACAGCAGCGCCTGGGTTCTAATTGAATCCCTTTGCTTGTCTTCCCTGATGGAAAGCCTAGGCGGGAGTGCGGGGGAAAGTGTGGTTTGGGCTCCAAAACCAAGTATTTGCGATGACCTCTCTATGGTTTGTGGAGGTGTTTAAACTACATCCCTAACCTGGGAAAACCTGTGCCCCCATAAAGATCCGTGGAGTCTGTTTCCACACCTCCAGCACACACACGAACACTTGCACAGTTATCCTGAAAGTGGGCAGCCTCCTCCAACTGAGAGCTGGGCCTTGGTTCTTATAAAATCGCTTAACTTGTCTACCCTGTTTGGTTACCTGATACGGAGTGCTGGGGAAAGGGTGGGTTGGGCTCTAAATCCAAGTATTAGCGAGTGCTTCTCCATGGGATTTGGAGGTTATTAACCAAAGCCCACAACATGGGAATACCTGTGCTCCTTGAAAAAAGCGTGGACTCTGTATCCCCACCACCAGAACACACATGAAGAAGTTTTCTGCTATCCTGAGTGTGGGCTGGCAATTTCAGGTGACAGAAGCGGCTGGGTTCTAATAGAATCCCTTAGCTTGTAATCCCTGAGTGTTTCCCTAGGACTGACTCTGAGAGAAACCTGGGGGTTGGGCTTTGAGGCCAAATAGAAGCGAGTGTCCCTGAAGGACTGAGGAAGTATTTAGATGAATTCTCCATAAAGGGAAACACCTGAGCACCCATTCATCTGCGTGGAGTGGGGCTTCAAATCTCCCCACCACACAAGGTTGGGTTCCAGTATCCTGAGGGTTGGGTAGTTCCTCCAACTGACATCAGCGTCTTGGTTTGAAAAGAATCCCTTTGCTTGTCTTCCCTGATGGTTTGCCTAGGCCAGTGTGTGGTTGAAAGTGGGATTTGGGATCTAAAACTAAGTATTAGCGTGTGCCTCTCCATGGGTAGTGGAGATGCTTAAACTACAACCCACAACTTGGGAATTACTGTGACCCCTGAAAAATGCGTGTGCTATGTTTCCCCACGTCCAGCACACACAGGAAGAAGTGTTCTGGGGTTCTGAGTGTGGGGAGGTTCCTCCAACAGACAGCAGCACCTGGGTTGTAATAGAATCCCTTAGCTTGACTTCCCTAAGTGTTTTCCTAGGCCTAGCAGTAAGCGATGGTGGGGGATGGGCTCTAAAGCCAAGTATTAGCGAGTGCATCTCTGTGGGTAGTGGAGGGTTTTAAACTACTTCCCCAACCTTGGAACACCTGTGCCCCATAAAGATGCGTGGAATCTGTTTCCCCACCTCCAGCACACACACGGAGACCTGCTCAGGTATCCTGATGGTGGGGAGGCTCCTCCAAATGACAGCAGCGCCTGGGTTCTAAAAGAATCCCTTAGCTTGTCTTCCCTGATGGCATGCCTAGGCTGGAGAGTGGGGGAAAGTGGGGGTTGGGCTCTAAACCAAGTATAAGCGAGAGCCTATCCATGGGATGTGGGTTTTTAACCTACAACCCACAACCATGGAATAAATGTGCCCCCTGAAAGATGCTTTGACTGTTTCCCTACATCCAGCACACACACGAAGATGTGTTCTTGTATTCTGAGTGTGGGGAAGTTCCTCAAACTGACAGCAGCACCTGGATCCTAATAGCATCCCTTAGCTTCTGTTCCCTGACTGTTCTTTTAGGCAAGGCCATGAGGGAAAGCTGGGGGTTGGGCTTGGAGGCCACGTAGCAGTGAGTGCCCCCTGATCCATTGAGGAAGTACTTAGAGGACTTGTCCCTAAAGGGAACACCTTTTCCTGCATTCATCTGGGTGCAGTGGGGCTGCACAACTCTCCCACACCTAAGAATGTGTTCTGGAATTCTGAGTGCAGGGAAGTTCCTCCAACTGACAGCAGCGCCTGGGTTCTAATTGAATCCCTTTGCTTGTCTTCCCTGATGGAATGCCTAGGCGGGAGTGCGGGGGAACGTGTGGTTTGGGCTCCAAAACCAAGTATTGGCGATGACCTCTCTATGGTTTGTGGAGGTGTTTAAACTACATCCCTAACCTGGGAACACCTGTGCCCCCATAAAGATCCGTGGAGTCTGTTTCCACACCTCCAGCACACACACGAACACTTGCACAGTTATCCTGAGAGTGGGCAGCCTCCTCCAACTGAGAGCAGGGCCTTGGTTCTTATAAAATCGCTTAACTTGTCTACCCTGTTTGGTTACCTGATACGGAGTGCTGGGGAAAGGGTGGGTTGGGCTCTAAATCCAAGTATTAGCGAGTGCTTCTCCATGGGATTTGGAGGTTATTAACCAAAAGCCCACAACATGGGAATACCTGTGCTCCTTGAAAAAAGCGTGGACTCTGTATCCCCACCACCAGAACACACATGAAGAAGTTTTCTGCTATCCTGAGTGTGGGCTGGCAATTTCAGGTGACAGAAGCGGCTGGGTTCTAATAGAATCCCTTAGCTTGTAATCCCTGAGTGTTTCCCTAGGACTGACTCTGAGAGAAACCTGGGGGTTGGGCTTTGAGGCCAAATAGAAGCGAGTGTCCCTGAAGGACTGAGGAAGTATTTAGATGAATTCTCCATAAAGGGAAACACCTGAGCACCCATTCATCTGCGTGGAGTGGGGCTTCAAATCTCCCCACCACACAAGGTTGGGTTCCAGTATCCTGAGGGTTGGGTAGTTCCTCCAACTGACATCAGCGTCTTGGTTTGAAAAGAATCCCTTTGCTTGTCTTCCCTGATGGTTTGCCTAGGCCAGTGTGTGGTTGAAAGTGGGATTTGGGATCTAAAACTAAGTATTAGCGTGTGCCTCTCCATGGGTAGTGGAGATGTTTAAACTACAACCCACAACTTGGGAATTACTGTGACCCCTGAAAAATGCGTGTGCTATGTTTCCCCACGTCCAGCACACACAGGAAGAAGTGTTCTGGGGTTCTGAGTGTGGGGAGGTTCCTCCAACAGACAGCAGCACCTGGGTTGTAATAGAATCCCTTAGCTTGACTTCCCTAAGTGATTTCCTAGGCCTAGCAGTAAGCGATGGTGGGGGATGGGCTCTAAAGCCAAGTATTAGCGAGTGCATCTCTGTGGGTAGTGGAGGGTTTTAAACTACTTCCCCAACCTTGGAACACCTGTGCCCCATAAAGATGCGTGGAATCTGTTTCCCCACCTCCAGCACACACACGGAGACCTGCTCAGGTATCCTGATGGTGGGGAGGCTCCTCCAAATGACAGCAGCGCCTGGGTTCTAAAAGAATCCCTTAGCTTGTCTTCCCTGATGGCATGCCTAGGCTGGAGAGTGGGGGAAAGTGGGGGTTGGGCTCTAAACCAAGTATAAGCGAGAGCCTATCCATGGGATGTGGGTTTTTAACCTACAACCCACAACCATGGAATAAATGTGCCCCCTGAAAGATGCTTTGACTGTTTCCCTACATCCAGCACACACACGAAGATGTGTTCTTGTATTCTGAGTGTGGGGAAGTTCCTCAAACTGACAGCAGCACCTGGATCCTATTAGCATCCCTTAGCTTCTGTTCCCTGACTGTTCTTTTAGGCAAGGCCATGAGGGAAAGCTGGGGGTTGGGCTTGGAGGCCACGTAGCAGTGAGTGCCCCCTGATCCATTGAGGAAGTACTTAGAGGACTTGTCCCTAAAGGGAACACCTTTTCCTGCATTCATCTGGGTGCAGTGGGGCTGCACAACTCTCCCACACCTAAGAATGTGTTCTGGAATTCTGAGTGCAGGGAAGTTCCTCCAACTGACAGCAGCGCCTGGGTTCTAATTGAATCCCTTTGCTTGTCTTCCCTGATGGAAAGCCTAGGCGGGAGTGCGGGGGAAAGTGTGGTTTGGGCTCCAAAACCAAGTATTTGCGATGACCTCTCTATGGTTTGTGGAGGTGTTTAAACTACATCCCTAACCTGGGAACACCTGTGCCCCCATAATTATCCGTGGAGTCTGTTTCCACACCTCCAGCACACACACGAACACTTGCACAGTTATCCTGAGAGTGGGCAGCCTCCTCCAACTGAGAGCAGGGCCTTGGTTCTTATAAAATCGCTTAACTTGTCTACCCTGTTTGGTTGCCTGATACGGAGTGCTGGGGAAAGGGTGGGTTGGGCTCTAAATCCAAGTATTAGCGAGTGCTTCTCCATGGGATTTGGAGGTTATTAACCAAAAGCCCACAACATGGGAATACCTGTGCTCCTTGAAAAAAGCGTGGACTCTGTATCCCCACCACCAGAACACACATGAAGAAGTTTTCTGCTATCCTGAGTGTGGGCTGGCAATTTCAGGTGACAGAAGCGGCTGGGTTCTAATAGAATCCCTTAGCTTGTAATCCCTGAGTGTTTCCCTAGGACTGACTCTGAGAGAAGCCTGGGGGTTGGGCTTTGAGGCCAAATAGAAGCGAGTGTCCCCGATGGACTGAGGAAGTATTTAGATGAATTCTCCATAAAGGGAAACACCTGAGCACCCATTCATCTGCGTGGAGTGGGGCTTCAAATCTCCCCACCACACAAGGTTGGGTTCCAGTATCCTGAGGGTGGGGTAGTTCCTCCAACTGACATCAGCGTCTTGGTTTGAATAGAATCCCTTTGCTTGTCTTCCCTGATGGTTTGCCTAGGCCAGTGTGTGGTTGAAAGTGGGATTTGGGATCTAAAACTAAGTATTAGCGTCTGCCTCTCCATGGGTAGTGGAGATGTTTAAACTACAACCCACAACTTGGGAATTACTGTGACCCCTGAAAAATGCGTGTGCTATGTTTCCCCACGTCCAGCACACACAGGAAGAAGTGTTCTGGGGTTCTGAGTGTGGGGAGGTTCCTCCAACAGACAGCAGCACCTGGGTTGTAATAGAATCCCTTAGCTTGACTACCCTAAGTGTTTTCCTAGGCCTAGCAGTAAGCGATGGTGGGGGATGGGCTCTAAAGCCAAGTATTAGCGAGTGCATCTCTGTGGGTAGTGGAGGGTTTTAAACTACTTCCCCAACCTTGGAACACCTGTGCCCCATAAAGATGCGTGGAATCTGTTTCCCCACCTCCAGCACACACACGGAGACCTGCTCAGGTATCCTGATGGTGGGGAGGCTCCTCCAAATGACAGCAGCGCCTGGGTTCTAAAAGAATCCCTTAGCTTGTCTTCCCTGATGGCATGCCTAGGCTGGAGAGTGGGGGAAAGTGGGGGTTGGGCTCTAAACCAACTATAAGCGAGAGCCTATCCATGGGATGTGGGTTTTTAACCTACAACCCACAACCATGGAATAAATGTGCCCCCTGAAAGATGCTTTGACTGTTTCCCTACATCCAGCACACACACGAAGATGTATTCTTGTATTCTGAGTGTGGGGAAGTTCCTCAAACTGACAGCAGCACCTGGATCCTATTAGCATCCCTTAGCTTCTGTTCCCTGACTGTTCTTTTAGGCAAGGCCATGAGGGAAAGCTGGGGGTTGGGCTTGGAGGCCACGTAGCAGTGAGTGCCCCCTGATCCATTGAGGAAGTACTTAGAGGACTTGTCCCTAAAGGGAACACCTTTTCCTGCATTCATCTGGGTGCAGTGGGGCTGCACAACTCTCCCACACCTAAGAATGTGTTCTGGAATTCTGAGTGCAGGGAAGTTCCTCCAACTGACAGCAGCGCCTGGGTTCTAATTGAATCCCTTTGCTTGTCTTCCCTGATGGAATGCCTAGGCGGGAGTGCGGGGGAACGTGTGGTTTGGGCTCCAAAACCAAGTATTGGCGATGACCTCTCTATGGTTTGTGGAGGTGTTTAAACTACATCCCTAACCTGGGAACACCTGTGCCCCCATAAAGATCCGTGGAGTCTGTTTCCACACCTCCAGCACACACACGAACACTTGCACAGTTATCCTGAGAGTGGGCAGCCTCCTCCAACTGAGAGCAGGGCCTTGGTTCTTATAAAATCGCTTAACTTGTCTACCCTGTTTGGTTGCCTGATACGGAGTGCTGGGGAAAGGGTGGGTTGGGCTCTAAATCCAAGTATTAGCGAGTGCTTCTCCATGGGATTTGGAGGTTATTAACCAAAAGCCCACAACATGGGAATACCTGTGCTCCTTGAAAAAAGCGTGGACTCTATATTCCCACCACCAGAACACACATGAAGAAGATTTCTGCTACCCTGAGTGTGGGCTGGCAATTTCAGGTGACAGAAGCGGCTGGGTTCTAATAGAATCCCTTAGCTTGTAATCCCTGAGTGTTTCCCTAGGACTGACTCTGAGAGAAACCTAGGGGTTGGGCTTTGAGGCCAAATAGTAGCGAGTGTCCCCGATGGACTGAGGAAGTATTTAGATGAATTCTCCATAAAGGGAAACACCTGAGCACCCATTCATCTGCGTGGAGTGGGGCTTCAAATCTCCCCACCACACAAGGTTGTGTTCCAGTATCCTGAGGGTGGGGTAGTTCCTCCAACTGACATCAGCGTCTTGGTTTGAATAGAATCCCTTTGCTTGTCTTCCCTGATGGTTTGCCTAGGCCAGTGTGTGGTTGAAAGTGGGATTTGGGATCTAAAACTAAGTATTAGCGTGTGCCTCTCCATGGGTAGTGGAGATGTTTAAACTACAACCCACAACTTGGGAATTACTGTGACCCCTGAAAAATGCGTGTGCTATGTTTCCCCACGTCCAGCACACACAGGAAGAAGTGTTCTGGGGTTCTGAGTGTGGGGAGGTTCCTCCAACAGACAGCAGCACCTGGGTTGTAATAGAATCCCTTAGATTGACTTCCCTAAGTGTTTTCCTAGGCCTAGCAGTAAGCGATGGTGGGGGATGGGCTCTAAAGCCAAGTATTAGCGAGTGCATCTCTGTGGGTAGTGGAGGGTTTTAAATTACTTCCCCAACCTTGGAACACCTGTGCCCCATAAAGATGCGTGGAATCTGTTTCCCCACCTCCAGCACACACACGGAGACGTGCTCAGGTATCCTGATGGTGGGGAGGCTCCTCCAAATGACAGCAGCGCCTGGGTTCTAAAAGAATCCCTTAGCTTGTCTTTCCTGATGGCATGCCAAGGCTGGAGAGTGGGGGAAAGTGGGGGTTGGGCTCTAAACCAAGTCTAAGCGAGAGCCTATCCATGGGATGTGGGTTTTTAACCTACAACCCACAACCATGGAATAAATGTGCCCCCTGAAAGATGCTTTGACTGTTTCCCTACATCCAGCACACACACGAAGATGTGTTCTTGTATTCTGAGTGTGGGGAAGTTCCTCAAACTGACAGCAGCACCTGGATTCTATTAGTATCCCTTAGCTTCTGTTCCCTGAGTGTTCTTTTAGGCCAGGCCATGAGGGAAAGCTGGGGGTTGGGCTTGGAGGCCACGTAGCAGTGAGTGCCCCCTGATCCATTGAGGAAGTACTTAGAGGACTTGTCCATAAAGGGAACACCTTTTCCTGCATTCATCTGGGTGCAGTGGGGCTGCACAACTCTCCCCCACCTAAGAATGTGTTCTGGAATTCTGAGTGCAGGGAAGTTCCTCCAACTGACAGCAGCGCCTGGGTTCTAATTGAATCCCTTTGCTTGTCTTCCCTGATGGAAAGCCTAGGCGGGAGTGCGGGGGAAAGTGTGGTTTGGGCTCCAAAACCAAGTATTTGCGATGACCTCTCTATGGTTTGTGGAGGTGTTTAAACTACATCCCTAACCTGGGAAAACCTGTGCCCCCATAAAGATCCGTGGAGTCTGTTTCCACACCTCCAGCACACACACGAACACTTGCACAGTTATCCTGAAAGTGGGCAGGCTCCTCCAACTGAGAGCAGGGCCTTGGTTCTTATAAAATCGCTTAACTTGTCTACCCTGTTTGGTTACCTGATACGGAGTGCTGGGGAAAGGGTGGGTTGGGCTCTAAATCCAAGTATTAGCGAGTGCTTCTCCATGGGATTTGGAGGTTATTAACCAAAAGCCCACAACATGGGAATACCTGTGCTCCTTGAAAAAAGCGTGGACTCTGTATCCCCACCACCAGAACACACATGAAGAAGTTTTCTGCTATCCTGAGTGTGGGCTGGCAATTTCAGGTGACAGAAGCGGCTGGGTTCTAATAGAATCCCTTAGCTTGTAATCCCTGAGTGTTTCCCTAGGACTGACTCTGAGAGAAACCTGGGGGTTGGGCTTTGAGGCCAAATAGAAGCGAGTGTCCCTGAAGGACTGAGGAAGTATTTAGATGAATTCTCCATAAAGGGAAACACCTGAGCACCCATTCATCTGCGTGGAGTGGGGCTTCAAATCTCCCCACCACACAAGGTTGGGTTCCAGTATCCTGAGGGTTGGGTAGTTCCTCCAACTGACATCAGCGTCTTGGTTTGAAAAGAATCCCTTTGCTTGTCTTCCCTGATGGTTTGCCTAGGCCAGTGTGTGGTTGAAAGTGGGATTTGGGATCTAAAACTAAGTATTAGCGTGTGCCTCTCCATGGGTAGTGGAGATGTTTAAACTACAACCCACAACTTGGGAATTACTGTGACCCCTGAAAAATGCGTGTGCTATGTTTCCCCACGTCCAGCACACACAGGAAGAAGTGTTCTGGGGTTCTGAGTGTGGGGAGGTTCCTCCAACAGACAGCAGCACCTGGGTTGTAATAGAATCCCTTAGCTTGACTTCCCTAAGTGTTTTCCTAGGCCTAGCAGTAAGCGATGGTGGGGGATGGGCTCTAAAGCCAAGTATTAGCGAGTGCATCTCTGTGGGTAGTGGAGGGTTTTAAACTACTTCCCCAACCTTGGAACACCTGTGCCCCATAAAGATGCGTGGAATCTGTTTCCCCACCTCCAGCACACACACGGAGACCTGCTCAGGTATCCTGATGGTGGGGAGGCTCCTCCAAATGACAGCAGCGCCTGGGTTCTAAAAGAATCCCTTAGCTTGTCTTCCCTGATGGCATGCCTAGGCTGGAGAGTGGGGGAAAGTGGGGGTTGGGCTCTAAACCAAGTATAAGCGAGAGCCTATCCATGGGATGTGGGTTTTTAACCTACAACCCACAACCATGGAATAAATGTGCCCCCTGAAAGATGCTTTGACTGTTTCCCTACATCCAGCACACACACGAAGATGTGTTCTTGTATTCTGAGTGTGGGGAAGTTCCTCAAACTGACAGCAGCACCTGGATCCTATTAGCATCCCTTAGCTTCTGTTCCCTGACTGTTCTTTTAGGCAAGGTCATGAGGGAAAGCTGGGGGTTGGGCTTGGAGGCCACGTAGCAGTGAGTGCCCCCTGATCCATTGAGGAAGTACTTAGAGGACTTGTCCCTAAAGGGAACAACTTTTCCTGCATTCATCTGGGTGCAGTGGGGCTGCACAACTCTCCCACACCTAAGAATGTGTTCTGGAATTCTGAGTGCAGGGAAGTTCCTCCAAGTGACAGCAGCGCCTGGGTTCTAATTGAATCCCTTTGCTTGTCTTCCCTGATGGAAAGCGTAGGCGGGAGTGCGGGGGAAAGTGTGGTTTGGGCTCCAAAACCAAGTATTTGCGATGACCTCTCTATGGTTTGTGGAGGTGTTTAAACTACATCCCTAACCTGGGAACATCTGTGCCCCCATAATTATCCGTGGAGTCTGTTTCCACACCTCCAGCACACACACGAACACTTGCACAGTTATCCTGAGAGTGGGCAGCCTCCTCCAACTGAGAGCAGGGCCTTGGTTCTTATAAAATCGCTTAACTTGTCTACCCTGTTTGGTTGCCTGATACGGAGTGCTGGGGAAAGGGTGGGTTGGGCTCTAAATCCAAGTATTAGCGAGTGCTTCTCCATGGGATTTGGAGGTTATTAACCAAAAGCCCACAACATGGGAATACCTGTGCTCCTTGAAAAAAGCGTGGACTCTGTATCCCCACCACCAGAACACACATGAAGAAGTTTTCTGCTATCCTGAGTGTGGGCTGGCAATTTCAGGTGACAGAAGCGGCTGGGTTCTAATAGAATCCCTTAGCTTGTAATCCCTGAGTGTTTCCCTAGGACTGACTCTGAGAGAAACCTGGGGGTTGGGCTTTGAGGCCAAATAGTAGCGAGTGTCCCTGATGGACTGAGGAAGTATTTAGATGAATTCTCCATAAAGGGAAACACCTGAGCACCCATTCATCTGCGTGGAGTGGGGCTTCAAATCTCCCCACCACACAAGGTTGTGTTCCAGTATCCTGAGGGTGGGGTAGTTCCTCCAACTGACATCAGCGTCTTGGTTTGAATAGAATCCCTTTGCTTGTATTCCCTGATGGTTTGCCTAGGCCATTGTGTGGTTGAAAGTGGGATTTGGGATCTAAAACAAAGTATTAGCGTGTGCCTCTCCATGGGTAGTGGAGATGTTTAAACTACAACCCACAACTTGGGAATTACTGTGACCCCTGAAAAATGCGTGTGCTATGTTTCCCCACGTCCAGCACACACAGGAAGAAGTTTACTGGCGTTCTGAGAGTGGGGAGGTTCCTCCAAAAGACAGCAGCACCTGGGTTTTAATAAAATCCCTTTGCTTGACTTCCCCAAGTGTTTTCCTAGGCCTAGCAGTAAGCGATGGTGGGGGATGGGCTCTAAAGCCAAGTATTAGCGAGTGCATCTCTGTGGGTAGTGGAGGATTTTAAACTACTTCCCCAACGTTGGAACACCTGTGCCCCATAAAGATGCGTGGAATCTGTTTCCCCACCTCCAGCACACACACGGAGACGTGCTCAGATATCCTGATGGTGGGGAGGCTCCTCCAAATGACAGCAGCGCCTGGGCTCTAAAAGAATCCCTTAGCTTGTCTTCCCTGATGGCATGCCTAGGCTGGAGAGTGGGGGAAAGTGGGGTTTGGGCTCTAAACCAAGTATAAGCGAGAGCCTATCCATGGGATGTGGGTTTTTAACCTACAACCCACAACCATGGAATAAATGTGCCCCCTGAAAGATGCTTTGACTGTTTCCCTACATCCAGCACACACACGAAGATGTGTTCTTGTATTCTGAGTGTGGGGAAGTTCCTCAAACTGACAGCAGCACCTGGATTCTATTAGTATCCCTTAGCTTCTGTTCCCTGAGTGTTCTTTTAGGCCAGGACATGAGGGAAAGCTGGGGGTTGGGCTTGGAGGCCACGTAGCAGTGAGTGCCCCCTGATCCATTGAGGAAGTACTTAGAGGACTTGTCCCTAAAGGGAACACCTTTTCCTGCATTCATCTGGGTGCAGTGGGGCTGCACAACTCTCCCACACCTAAGAATGTGTTCTGGAATTCTGAGTGCAGGGAAGTTCCTCCAACTGACAGCAGCGCCTGGGTTCTAATTGAATCCCTTTGCTTGTCTTCCCTGATGGAAAGCCTAGGCGGGAGTGCGGGGGAACGTGTGGTTTGGGCTCCAAAACCAAGTATTTGCGATGACCTCTCTATGGTTTGTGGAGGTGTTTAAACTACATCCCTAACCTGGGAACACCTGTGCCCCCATAAAGATCCGTGGAGTCTGTTTCCACACCTCCAGCACACACACGAACACTTGCACAGTTATCCTGAGAGTGGGCAGCCTCCTCCAACTGAGAGCAGGGCCTTGGTTCTTATAAAATCGCTTAACTTGTCTACCCTGTTTGGTTGCCTGATACGGAGTGCTGGGGAAAGGTTGGGTTGGGCTCTAAATCCAAGTATTAGCGAGTGCTTCTCCATGGGATTTGGAGGTTATTAACCAAAAGCCCACAACATGGGAATACCTGTGCTCCTTGAAAAAAGCGTGGACTCTATATTCCCACCACCAGAACACACATGAAGAAGTTTTCTGCTATCCTGAGTGTGGGCTGGCAATTTCAGGTGACAGAAGCGGCTGGGTTCTAATAGAATCCCTTAGCTTGTAATCCCTGAGTGTTTCCCTAGGACTGACTCTGAGAGAAACCTAGGGGTTGGGCTTTGAGGCCAAATAGTAGCGAGTGTCCCCGATGGACTGAGGAAGTATTTAGATGAATTCTCCATAAAGGGAAACACCTGAGCACCCATTCATCTGCGTGGAGTGGGGCTTCAAATCTCCCCACCACACAAGGTTGGGTTCCAGTATCCTGAGGGTGGGGTAGTTCCTCCAACTGACATCAGCGTCTTGGTTTGAATAGAATCCCTTTGCTTGTCTTCCCTGATGGTTTGCCTAGGCCAGTGTGTGGTTGAAAGTGGGATTTGGGATCTAAAACTAAGTATTAGCGTGTGCCTCTCCATGGGTAGTGGAGATGTTTAAACTACAACCCACAACTTGGGAATTACTGTGACCCCTGAAAAATGCGTGTGCTATGTTTCCCCACGTCCAGCACACACAGGAAGAAGTGTTCAGGGCTTCTGAGTGTGGGGAGGTTCCTCCAACAGACAGCAGCACCTGGGTTGTAATAGAATCCCTTAGCTTGACTTCCCTAAGTGTTTTCCTAGGCCTAGCAGTAAGCGATGGTGGGGGATGGGCTCTAAAGCCAAGTATTAGCGAGTGCATCTCTGTGGGTAGTGGAGGGTTTTAAACTACTTCCCCAACCTTGGAACACCTGTGCCCCATAAAGATGCGTGGAATCTGTTTCCCCACCTCCAGCACACACACGGAGACGTGCTCAGGTATCCTGATTGTGGGGAGGCTCCTCCAAATGACAGCAGCGCCTGGGTTCTAAAAGAATCCCTTAGCTTGTCTTCCCTGATGGCATGCCAAGGCTGGAGAGTGGGGGAAAGTGGGGGTTGGGCTCTAAACCAAGTATAAGCGAGAGCCTATCCATGGGATGTGGGTTTTTAACCTACAACCCACAACCATGGAATAAATGTGCCCCCTGAAAGATGCTTTGACTGTTTCCCTACATCCAGCACACACACGAAGATGTGTTCTTGTATTCTGAGTGTGGGGAAGTTCCTCAAACTGACAGCAGCACCTGGATTCTATTAGTATCCCTTAGCTTCTGTTCCCTGAGTGTTCTTTTAGGCCAGGCCATGAGGGAAAGCTGGGGGTTGGGCTTGGAGGCCACGTAGCAGTGAGTGCCCCCTGATCCATTGAGGAAGTACTTAGAGGACTTGTCCCTAAAGGGAACACATTTTCCTGCATTCATCTGGGTGCAGTGGGGCTGCACAACTCTCCCACACCTAAGAATATGTTCTGGAATTCTGAGTGCAGGGAAGTTCCTCCAACTGACAGCAGCGCCTGGGTTCTAATTGAATCCCTTTGCTTGTCTTCCCTGATGGAAAGCCTAGGCGGGAGTGCGGGGGAAAGTGTGGTTTGGGCTCCAAAACCAAGTATTTGCGGTGACCTCTCTATGGTTTGTGGAGGTGTTTAAACTACATCCCTAACCTGGGAACACCTGTGCCCCCATAATGATCCGTGGAGTCTGTTTCCACACCTCCAGCACACACACGAACACTTGCACAGTTATCCTGAGAGTGGGCAGCCTCCTCCAACTGAGAGCAGGGCCTTGGTTCTTATAAAATCGCTTAACTTGTCTACCCTGTTTGGTTGCCTGATACGGAGTGCTGGGGAAAGGTTGGGTTGGGCTCTAAATCCAAGTATTAGCGAGTGCTTCTCCATGGGATTTGGAGGTTATTAACCAAAAGCCCACAACATGGGAATACCTGTGCTCCTTGAAAAAAGCGTGGACTCTGTATCCCCACCACCAGAACACACATGAAGAAGTTTTCTGCTATCCTGAGTGTGGGCTGGCAATTTCAGGTGACAGAAGCGGCTGGCTTCTAATAGAATCCCTTAGCTTGTAATCCCTGAGTGTTTCCCTAGGACTGATACTGAGAGAAACCTGGGGGTTGGGCTTTGAGGCCAAATAGTAGCGAGTGTCCCTGATGGACTGAGGAAGTATTTAGATGAATTCTCCATAAAGGGAAACACCTGAGCACCCATTCATCTGCGTGGAGTGGGGCTTCAAATCTCCCCACCACACAAGGTTGTGATCTAGTATCCTGAGGGTGGGGTAGTTCCTCCAACTGACATCAGCGTCTTGGTTTGAATAGAATCCCTTTGCTTGTCTTCCCTGATGGTTTGCCTAGGCCAGTGTGTGGTTGAAAGTGGGATTTGGGATCTAAAACTAAGTATTAGCGTGTGCCTCTCCATGGGTAGTGGAGATGTTTAAACTACAACCCACAACTTGGGAATTACTGTGACCCCTGAAAAATGCGTGTGCTATGTTTCCCCACGTCCAGCACACACAGGAAGAAGTGTTCTGGGGTTCTGAGTGTGGGGAGGTTCCTCCAACAGACAGCAGCACCTGGGTTGTAATAGAATCCCTTAGCTTGACTTCCCTAAGTGTTTTCCTAGGCCTAGCAGTAAGCGATGGTGGGGGATGGGCTCTAAAGCCAAGTATTAGGGAGTGCATCTCTGTGGGTAGTGGAGGGTTTTAAACTACTTCCCCAACCTTGGAACACCTGTGCCCCATAAAGATGCGTGGAATCTGTTTCCCCACCTCCAGCACACACACGGAGACGTGCTCAGGTATCCTGATTGTGGGGAGGCTCCTCCAAATGACAGCAGCGCCTGGGTTCTAAAAGAATCCCTTAGCTTGCCTTCCCTGATGGCATGCCTAGGCTGGAGAGTGGGGGAAAGTGGGGGTTGGGCTCTAAACCAAGTATAAGCGAGAGCCTATCCATGGGATGTGGGATTTTAACCTACAACCCACAACCATGGAATAAATGTGCCCCCTGAAAGATGCTTTGACTGTTTCCCTACATCCAGCACACACACGAAGATGTGTTCTGGTATTCTGAGTGTGGGGAAGTTCCTCAAACTGACAGCAGCACCTGGATTCTATTAGTATCCCTTAGCTTCTGTTCCTTGAGGGTACTTTTAGGCCAGGCCATGAGGGAAAGCTGGGGTTGGGCTTGGAGTCCACGTAGCAGTGAGTGCCCCCTGATCCATTGAGGAAGTACTTAGAGGACTTGTCCCTAAAGGGAACACCTTTTCCTGCATTCATCTGGGTGCAGTGGGGCTGCACAACTCTCCCACACCTAAGAATGTGTTCTGGAATTCTGAGTGCAAGGAAGTTCCTCCAACTGACAGCAGCGCCTGGGTTCTAATTGAATCCCTTTGCTTGTCTTCCCTGATGGAAAGCCTAGGCGGGAGTGCGGGGGAAAGTGTGGTTTGGGCTCCAAAACCAAGTATTTGCGATGACCTCTCTATGGTTTGTGGAGGTGTTTAAACTACATCCCTAACCTGGGAACACCTGTGCCCCCATAAAGATCCGTGGAGTCTGTTTCCATACCTCCAGCACACACACGAACACTTGCACAGTTATCCTGAGAGTGGGCAGCCTCCTCCAACTGAGAGCAGGGCCTTGGTTCTTATAAAATCGCTTAACTTGTCTACCCTGTTTGGTTGCCTGATACGGAGTGCTGGGGAAAGGGTGGGTTGGGCTCTAAATCCAAGTATTAGCGAGTGCTTCTCCATGGGATTTGGAGGTTATTAACCAAAAGCCCACAACATGGGAATACCTGTGCTCCTTGAAAAAAGCGTGGACACTGTATCCCCACCACCAGAACACACATGAAGAAGTTTTCTGCTATCCTGAGTGTGGGCTGGCAATTTCAGGTGACAGAAGCGGCTGGGTTCTAATAGAATCCCTTAGCTTGTAATCCCTGAGTGTTTCCCTAGGACTGACTCTGAGAGAAACCTGGGGGTTGGGCTTTGAGGCCAAATAGTAGCGAGTGTCCCCGATGGACTGAGGAAGTATTTAGATGAATTCTCCATAAAGGGAAACACCTGAGCACCCATTCATCTGCGTGGAGTGGGGCTTCAAATCTCCCCACCACACAAGGTTGGGTTCCAGTATCCTGAGGGTGGGGTAGTTCCTCCAACTGACATCAGCGTCTTGGTTTGAATAGAATCCCTTTGCTTGTCTTCCCTGATGGTTTGCCTAGGCCAGTGTGTGGTTGAAAGTGGGATTTGGGATCTAAAACTAAGTATTAGCGTGTGCCTCTCCATGGGTAGTGGAGATGTTTAAACTACAACCCACAACTTGGGAATTACTGTGACCCCTGAAAAATGCGTGTGCTATGTTTCCCCACGTCCAGCACACACAGGAAGAAGTGTTCTGGGGTTCTGAGTGTGGGGAGGTTCCTCCAACAGACAGCAGCACCTGGGTTGTAATAGAATCCCTTAGCTTGACTTCCCTAAGTGTTTTCCTAGGCCTAGCAGTAAGCGATGGTGGGGGATGGGCTCTAAAGCCAAGTATTAGCGAGTGCATCTCTGTGGGTAGTGGAGGGTTTTAAACTACTTCCCCAACCTTGGAACACCTGTGCCCCATAAAGATGCGTGGAATCTGTTTCCCCACCTCCAGCACACACACGGAGACGTGCTCAGGTATCCTGATTGTGGGGAGGCTCCTCCAAATGACAGCAGCGCCTGGGTTCTAAAAGAATCCCTTAGCTTGTCTTCCCTGATGGCATGCCTAGGCTGGAGAGTGGGGGAAAGTGGGGGTTGGGCTCTAAACCAAGTATAAGCGAGAGCCTATCCATGGGATGTGGGTTTTTAACCTACAACCCACAACCTTGGAATAAATGTGCCCCCTGAAAGATGCATTGACTGTTTCCGTACATCCAGCACACACACGAAGATGTGTTCTTGTATTCTGAGTGTGGGGAAGTTCCTCAAACTGACAGCAGCACCTGGATTCTATTAGTATCCCTTAGCTTCTGTTCCCTGAGTGTTCTTTTAGGCCAGGCCATGAGGGAAAGCTGCGGGTTGGGCTTGGAGGCCACGTAGCAGTGAGTGCCCCCTGATCCATTGAGGAAGTACTTAGAGGACTTGTCCTTAAAGGGAACACCTTTTCCTGCATTCATCTGGGTGCAGTGGGGCTGCACAACTCTCCCACACCTAAGAATGTGTTCTGGAATTCTGAGTGCAAGGAAGTTCCTCCAACTGACAGCAGCGCCTGGGTTCTAATTGAATCCCTTTGCTTGTATTTCCTGATGGAAAGCCTAGGCGGGAGTGCGGGGGAAAGTGTGGTTTGGGCTCCAAAACCAAGTATTTGCGATGACCTCTCTATGGTTTGTGGAGGTGTTTAAACTACATCCCTAACCTGGGAACACCTGTGCCCCCATAAATATCCGTGGAGTCTGTTTCCACACCTCCAGCACACACACGAACACTTGCACAGTTATCCTGAGAGTGGGCAGCCTCCTCCAACTGAGAGCAGGGCCTTGGTTCTTATAAAATCGCTTAACTTGTCTACCCTGTTTGGTTGCCTGATACGGAGTGCTGGGGAAAGGGTGGGTTGGGCTCTAAATCCAAGTATTAGCGAGTGCTTCTCCATGGGATTTGGAGGTTATTAATCAAAAGCCCACAACATGGGAATACCTGTGCTCCTTGAAAAAAGCGTGGACTCTGTATCCCCACCACCAGAACACACATGAAGAAGTTTTCTGCTATCCTGAGTGTGGGCTGGCAATTTCAGGTGACAGAAGCGGCTGGGTTCTAATAGAATCCCTTAGCTTGTAATCCCTGAGTGTTTCCCTAGGACTGACTCTGAGAGAAACCTGGGGGTTGGGCTTTGAGGCCAAATAGTAGCGAGTGTCCCCGATGGACTGAGGAAGTATTTAGATGAATTCTCCATAAAGGGAAACACCTGAGCACCCATTCATCTGCGTGGAGTGGGGCTTCAAATCTCCCCACCACACAAGGTTGGGTTCCAGTATCCTGAGGGTGTGGTAGTTCCTCCAACTGACATCAGCGTCTTGGTTTGAATAGAATCCCTTTGCTTGTCTTCCCTGATGGTTTGCCTAGGCCAGTGTGTGGTTGAAAGTGGGATTTGGGATCTAAAACTAAGTATTAGCGTGTGCCTCTCCATGGGTAGTGGAGATGTTTAAACTACAACCCACAACTTGGGAATTACTGTGACCCCTGAAAAATGCGTGTGCTATGTTTCCCCACGTCCAGCACACACAGGAAGAAGTGTTCTGGGGTTCTGAGTGTGGGGAGGTTCCTCCAACAGACAGCAGCACCTGGGTTGTAATAGAATCCCTTCGCTTGACTTCCCTAAGTGTTTTCCTAGGCCTAGCAGTAAGCGATGGTGGGGGATGGGCTCTAAAGCCAAGTATTAGCGAGTGCATCTCTGTGGGTAGTGGAGGGTTTTTAACAATATCCCCAACCTTGGAACACCTGTGCCCCATAAAGATGCGTGCAATCTGTTTCCCCACCTCCAGCACACACACGGAGACTTGCTCAATATCCTGATTGTGGGGAGGCTCCTCCAAATGACAGCAGCGCCTGGGTTCTAAAAGAATCCCTTAGCTTGTCTTCCCTGATGGCATGCCTTGGCTGGAGAGTGGGGGAAAGTGGGGGTTGGGCTCTAAACCAAGTATAAGCGAGAGCCTATCGATGGGATGTGGGTTTTTAACCTACAACCCACAACCTTGGAATAAATGTGCCCCCTGAAAGATGCTTTGACTGTTTCCCTACATCCAGCACACACACGAAGATGTGTTCTGGTATTCTGAGTGTGGGGAAGTTCCTCAAACTGACAGCAGCACCTGGATTCTATTAGTATCCCTTAGCTTCTGTTCCCTGAGTGTTCTCTTAGACCTGGCCATGAGGGAAAGCTGCGGGTTGGGCTTGGAGGCCACGTAGCAGTGAGTGCCCCCTGATCCATTGAGGAAGTACTTAGAGGACTTCTCCCTAAACGGAACACCTTTTCCTCCATTCATCTGGGTGCAGTGGGGCTGCACATCTCCCCCCACCTAAGAATGTGTTCTGGAATCCTGAGTGCAGGGAAGTTCCTCCAACTGACAGCAGCACCTGGGTTCTAATTGAATTCCTTTGCTTGTCTTCCCTGACGGAAAGCCTAGGCGGGAGTGCGGGGAAAAGTGTGGTTTGGGCTCCAAAGCCAAGTATTTGCGATGACCTCTCTATGGTTTGTGGAGGTGTTTAAACTACATCGCTAACCTGGGAACACCTGTGCCCCCATAAAGATCCGTGGAGTCTGTTTCCACACCTCCAGCACACACACGAACACTTGCACAGTTATCCTGAGAGTGGGCAGCCTCCTCCAACTGAGAGCAGGGCCTTGGTTCTTATAAAATCGCTTAACTTGTCTACCCTGTTTGGTTGCCTGATACGGAGTGCTGGGGAAAGGTTGGGTTGGGCTCTAAATCCAAGTATTAGCGAGTGCTTCTCCATGGGATTTGGAGGTTATTAACCAAAAGCCCACAACATGGGAATACCTGTGCTCCTTGAAAAAAGCGTGGACTCTGTATCCCCACCACCAGAACACACATGAAGAAGTTTTCTGCTATCCTGAGTGTGGGCTGGCAATTTCAGGTGACAGGAGCGGCTGGGTTCTAATAGAATCCCTTAGCTTGTAATCCCTGAGTGTTTCCCTAGGACTGACTCTGAGAGAAACCTGGGGGTTGGGCTTTGAGGCCAAATAGTAGCGAGTGTCCCCGATGGACTGAGGAAGTATTTAGATGAATTCTCCATAAAGGGAAACACCTGAGCACCCATTCATCTGCGTGTAGTGGGGCTTCAAATCTCCCCACCACACAAGGTTGGGTTCCAGTATCCTGAGGGTGGGGTAGTCCCTCCAACTGTCATCAGCGTCTTGGTTTGAATAGAATCCCTTTGCTTGTCTTCCCTGATGGTTTGCCTAGGCCAGTGTGTGGTTGAAAGTGGGATTTGGGATCTAAAACTAAGTATTAGCGTGTGCCTCTCCATGGGTAGTGGAGATGTTTAAACTACAACCCACAACTTGGGAATTACTGTGACCCCTGAAAAATGCATGTGCTATGTTTCCCCACGTCCAGCACACACAGGAAGACGTGTTCTGGGGTTCTGAGTGTGGGGAGGTTCCTCCAACAGACAGCAGCACCTGGGTTGTAATAGAATCCCTTATCTTGACTTCCCTAAGTGTATTCCTAGGCCTAGCAGTAAGCGATGGTGGGGGATGTTCTCTAAAGCCAAGTATTAGCGAGTGCATCTCTGTGGGTAGTATAGGGTTTTAAACTACTTCCCCAACCTTGGAACACCTGTGCCCAATAAAGATGCGTGGAATCTGTTTCCCCACCTCCAGCACACACACGGAGACGTGCTCAGGTATCCTGATTGTGGGGAGGCTCCTCCAAATGACAGCAGCGCCTGGGTTCTAAAAGAATCCCTTAGCTTGTCTTCCCTGATGGCATGCCTAGGCTGGAGAGTGGGGGAACGTGGGGGTTGGGCTCTAAACCAAGTATAAGCGAGAGCCTATCCATGGGATGTGGGTTTTTAACCTACAACCCACAACCATGGAATAAATGTGCCCCCTGAAAGATGCTTTGACTGTTTCCCTACATCCAGCACACACACGAAGATGTGTTCTTGTATTCGGAGTGTGGGGAAGTTCCTCAAACTGACAGCAGCACCTGGATTCTATTAGTATCCCTTAGCTTCTGTTCCCTGAGTGTTCTTTTAGGCCAGGCCATGAGGGAAAGCTGGGGGTTGGGCTTGGAGGCCACGTAGCAGTGAGTGCCCCCTGATCCATTGAGGAAGTACTTAGAGGACTTCTCCCTAAACGGAACAACTTTTCCTCCATTCATCTGGGTGCAGTGGGGCTGCACATCTCCCCACACCTAAGAATGTGTTCTGGAATCCTGAGTGCAGGGAAGTTCCTCCAACTGACAGCAGCACCTGGGTTCTAATTGAATTCCTTTGCTTGTCTTCCCTGACGGAAAGCCAAGGCGGGAGTGCGGGGAAAAGTGTGGTTTGGGCTCCAAAACCAAGTATTTGCGATGACCTCTCTATGGTTTGTGGAGGTGTTTAAACTACATCGCTAACCTGGGAACACCTGTGCCCCCATAAAGATCCGTGGAGTCTGTTTCCACACCTCCAGCACACACACGAACACTTGCACAGTTATCCTGAGAGTGGGCAGCCTCCTCCAACTGAGAGCAGGGCCTTGGTTCTTATAAAATCGCTTAACTTGTCTACCCTGTTTGGTTGCCTGATACGGAGTGCTGGGGAAAGGGTGGGTTGGGCTCTAAATCCAAGTATTAGCGAGTGCTTCTCCATGGGATTTGGAGGTTATTAACCAAAAGCCCACAACATGGGAATACCTGTGCTCCTTGAAAAAAGCGTGGACTCTGTATCCCCACCACCAGAACACACATGAAGAAGTTTTCTGCTATCCTGAGTGTGGGCTGGCAATTTCAGGTGACAGAAGCGGCTGGGTTCTAATAGAATCCCTTAGCTTGTAATCCCTGAGTGTTTCCCTAGGACTGACTCTGAGAGAAACCTGGGGGTTGGGCTTTGAGGCCAAATAGTAGCGAGTGTCCCCGATGGACTGAGGAAGTATTTAGATGAATTCTCCATAAAGGGAAACACCTGAGCACCCATTCATCTGCGTGGAGTGGGGCTTCAAATCTCCCCACCACACAAGGTTGGGTTCCAGTATCCTGAGGGTGGGGTAGTCCCTCCAACTGACATCAGCGTCTTGGTTTGAATAGAATCCCTTTGCTTGTCTTCCCTGATGGTTTGCCTAGGCCAGTGTGTGGTTGAAAGTGGGATTTGGGATCTAAAACTAAGTATTAGCGTGTGCCTCTCCATGGGTAGTGGAGATGTTTAAACTACAACCCACAACTTGGGAATTACTGTGACCCCTGAAAAATGCGTGTGCTATGTTTCCCCACGTCCAGCACACACAGGAAGACGTGTTCTGGGGTTCTGAGTGTGGGGAGGTTCCTCCAACAGACAGCAGCACCTGGGTTGTAATAGAATCCCTTAGCTTGACTTCCCTAAGTGTATTCCTAGGCCTAGCAGTAAGCGATGGTGGGGGATGGGCTCTAAAGCCAAGTATTAGCGAGTGCATCTCTGTGGGTAGTGGAGGGTTTTAAACTACTTCCCCAACGTTGGAACACCTGTGCCCAATAAAGATGCGTGGAATCTGTTTCCCCACCTCCAGCACACACACGGAGACGTGCTCAGGTATCCTGATTGTGGGGAGGCTCCTCCAAATGACAGCAGCGCCTGGGTTCTAAAAGAATCCCTTAGCTTTCCTTCCCTGATGGCATGCCTAGGCTGGAGAGTGGGGGAAAGTGGGGGTTGGGCTCTAAACCAAGTATAAGCGAGAGCCTATCCATGGGATGTGGGTTTTTAACCTACAACCCACAACCATGGAATAAATGTGCCCCCTGAAAGATGCTTTGACTGTTTCCCTACATCCAGCACACACACGAAGATGTGTTCTTGTATTCGGAGTGTGGGGAAGTTCCTCAAACTGACAGCAGCACCTGGATTCTATTAGTATCCCTTAGCTTCTGTTCCCTGAGTGTTCTTTTAGGCCAGGCCATGAGGGAAAGCTGGGGGTTGGGCTTGGAGGCCACGTAGCAGTGAGTGCCCCCTGATCCATTGAGGAAGTACTTAGAGGAATTGTCCCTAAATGGAACGCATTTTCCTGCATTCATCTGGGTGCAGTGGGGCTGCACAACTCTCCCACACCTAAGAATGTGTTCTGGAATTCTGAGTGCAGGGAAGTTCCTCCAACTGACAGCAGCGCCTGGGTTCTAATTGAATCCCTTTGCTTGTCTTCCCTGATGGAAAGCCTAGGCGGGAGTGCGGGGGAAAGTGTGGTTTGGGCTCCAAAACCAAGTATTGGCGATGACCTCTCTATGGTTTGTGGAGGTGTTTAAACTACATCCCTAACCTGGGAACACCTGTGCCCCCATAAAGATCCGTCGAGTCTGTTTCCACACCTCCAGCACACACACGAACACTTGCACAGTTATCCTGAGAGTGGGCAGCCTCCTCCAACTGAGAGCAGGGCCTTGGTTCTTATAAAATCGCTTAACTTGTCTACCCTGTTTGGTTGCCTGATACGGAGTGCTGGGGAAAGGGTGGGTTGGGCTCTAAATCCAAGTATTAGCGAGTGCTTCTCCATGGGATTTGGAGGATATTAACCAAAAGCCCACAACATGGGAATACCTGTGCTCCTTGAAAAAAGCGTGGACTCTGTATCCCCACCACCAGAACACACATGAAGAAGTTTTCTGCTATCCTGAGTGTGGGCTGGCAATTTCAGGTGACAGAAGCGGCTGGGTTCTAATAGAATCCCTTAGCTTGTAATCCCTGAGTGTTTCCCTAGGACTGACTCTGAGAGAAACCTGGGGGTTGGGCTTTGAGGCCAAATAGTAGCGAGTGTCCCCGATGGACTGAGGAAGTATTTAGATGAATTCTCCATAAAGGGAAACACCTGAGCACCCATTCATCTGCGTGGAGTGGGGCTTCAAATCTCCCCACCACACAAGGTTGGGTTCCAGTATCCTGAGGGTGGGGTAGTTCCTCCAACTGACATCAGCGTCTTGGTTTGAATAGAATCCCTTTGCTTGTCTTCCCTGATGGTTTGCCTAGGCCAGTGTGTGGTTGAAAGTGGGATTTGGGATCTAAAACTAAGTATTAGCGTGTGCCTCTCCATGGGTAGTGGAGATGTTTAAACTACAACCCACAACTTGGGAATTACTGTGACCCCTGAAAATGCGTGTGCTATATTTCCCCACATCCAGCACACACAGGAAGAAGTTTTCTGGGGTTCTGAGTGTGGGGAGGTTCCTCCAACAGACAGCTGAAAAATGGGTTGTAATAGAATCCCTTAGCTTGAATTCCCTAAGTGTTTTCCTAGGCCTAGCAGAAAGCGATGGTGGGGGATGGGCTCTAAAGCCAAGTATTAGCGAGTGCATCTCTGTGGGTAGTGGAGGGTTTTAAATTACTTCCCCAACCTTGGAACACCTGTGCCCCATAAAGATGCGTGGAATCTGTTTCCCCACCTCCAGCACACACACGGAGACGTGCTCAGGTATCCTGATTGTGGGGAGGCTCCTCCAAATGACAGCAGCGCCTGGGTTCTAAAAGAATCCCTTAGCTTGTCTTCCCTGATGGCATGCCTAGGCTGGAAAGTGGGGGAAAGTGGGGGTTGGGCTCTAAACCAAGTATAAGCGAGAGCCTATCCATGGGATGTGGGTTTTTAACCTACAACACACAACCATGGAATAAATGCACCCCCTGAAAGATGCTTTGACTGTTTCCCTACATCCAGCACACACACGAAGATGTGTTCTTGTATTCTGAGTGTGGGGAAGTTCCTCAAACTGACAGCAGCACCTGGATTCTATTAGTATCCCTTAGCTTCTGTTCCCTGAGTGTACTCTTAGACCTGGCCATGAGGGAAAGCTGCGGGTTGGGCTTGGAGGCCACGTAGCAGTGAGTGCCCCCTGATCCATTGAGGAAGTACTTAGAGGACTTCTCCCTAAACGGAACACCTTTTCCTCCATTCATCTGGGTGCAGTGGGGCTGCACATCTCCCCACACCTAAGAATGTGTTCTGGAATCCTGAGTGCAGGGAAGTTCCTCCAACTGACAGCAGCACCTGGGTTCTAATTGAATTCCTTTGCTTGTCTTCCCTGACGGAAAGCCTAGGCGGGAGTGCGGGGAAAAGTGTGGTTTGGGCTCCAAAACCAAGTATTTGCGATGACCTCTCTATGGTTTGTGGAGGTGTTTAAACTACATCGCTAACCTGGGAACACCTGTGCCCCCATAAAGATCCGTGGAGTCTGTTTCCACACCTCCAGCACACACACGAACATTTGCACAGTTATCCTGAGAGTGGGCAGCCTCCTCCAACTGAGAGCAGGGCCTTGGTTCTTATAAAATCGCTTATCTTGTCTACCCTGTTTGGTTGCCTGATACGGAGTGCTGGGGAAAGGGTGGGTTGGGCTCTAAATCCAAGTATTAGCGAGTGCTTCTCCATGGGATTTGGAGGTTATTAACCAAAAGCCCACAACATGGGAATACCTGTGCTCCTTGAAAAAAGCGTGGACTCTGTATCCCCACCACCAGAACACACATGAAGAAGTTTTCTGCTATCCTGAGTGTGGGCTGGCAATTTCAGGTGACAGAAGTGGCTGGGTTCTAATAGAATCCCTTAGCTTGTAATCCCTGAGTGTTTCCCTAGGACTGACTCTGAGAGAAACCTGGGGGTTGGGCTTTGAGGCCAAATAGTAGCGAGTGTCCCCGATGGACTGAGGAAGTATTTAGATGAATTCTCCATAAAGGGAAACACCTGAGCACCCATTCATCTGTGTGGAGTGGGGCTTCAAATCTCCCCACCACACAAAGTTGGGTTCCAGTATCCTGAGGGTGGGGTAGTGCCTCCAACTGACATCAGCGTCTTGGTTTGAATAGAATCCCTTTGCTTGTCTTCCCTGATGGTTTGCCTAGGCCAGTGTGTGGTTGAAAGTGGGATTTGGGATCTAAAACTAAGTATTAGCGTGTGCCTCTCCATGGGTAGTGGAGATGTTTAAACTACAACCCACAACTTGGGAATTACTGTGACCCCTGAAAAATGCGTGTGCTATGTTTCCCCACGTCCAGCACACACAGGAAGAAGTGTTCTGGGGTTCTGAGTGTGGGGAGGTTCCTCCAACAGACAGCAGCACCTGGGTTGTAATAGAATCCCTTAGCTTGACTTCCCTAAGTGTATTCCTAGGCCTAGCAGTAAGCGATGGTGGGGGATGGGCTCTAAAGCCAAGTATTAGCGAGTGCATCTCTGTGGGTAGTGGAGGGTTTTAAACTACTTCCCCAACCTTGGAACACCTGTGCCCAATAAAGATGCATGGAATCTGTTTCCCCACCTCCAGCACACACACGGAGACGTGCTCAGGTATCCTGATTGTGGGGAGGCTCCTCCAAATGACAGCAGCGCCTGGGTTCTAAAAGAATCCCTTAGCTTGTCTTCCCTGATGGCATGCCTAGGCTGGAGAGTGGGTGAAAGTGGGGGTTGGGCTCTAAACCAAGTATAAGCGAGAGCCTATCCATGGGATGTGGGTTTTTAACCTACAACCCAAAACCATGGAATAAATGTGCCCCCTGAAAGATGCTTTGACTGTTTCCCTACATCCAGCACACACAAGAAGATGTGTTCTTGTATTCTGAGTGTGGGGAAGTTCCTCAAACTGACAGCAGCACCTGGATTCTATTAGTATCCCTTAGCTACTGTTCCCTGATTGTTCATTTAGGCCAGGCCATGAGGGAAATCTGGGGGTTGGGCTTGGAGGCCACGTAGCAGTGAGTGCCCCCTGATCCATTGAGGAAGTACTTAGAGGACTTCTCCCTAAACGGAACACCTTTTCCTGCATTCATCTGGGTGCAGTGGGGCTGCACATCTCTCCCACACCTAAGAATGTGTTCTGGAATTCTGAGTGCAGGGAAGTTCCTCCAACTGACAGCAGCGCCTGGGTTCTAATTGAATCCCTTTGCTTGTCTTCCCTGATGGAAAGCCTAGGCGGGAGTGCGGGGGAAAGTGTGGTTTGGGCTCCAAAACCAAGTATTTGCGATGACCTCTCTATGGTTTGTGGAGGTGTTTAAACTACATCCCTAACATGGGAACACCTGTGCCCCCATAAAGATCCGTGGAGTCTGTTTCCACACCTCCAGCACACACACGAACACTTGCACAGTTATCCTGAGAGTGGGCAACCTCCTACAACTGAGAGCAGGGCCTTGGTTCTTATTAAATTGCTTAACTTGTCTACCCTGTTTGGTTGCCTGATAAGGAGTGCTGGGGAAAGGGTGGGTTGGGCTCTAAATCCAAGTATTAGCGAGTGCTTCTCCATGGGATTTGGAGGTTATTAACCAAAAGCCCACAACATGGGAATACCTGTGCTCCTTGAAAAAAGCGTGGACTCTGTATCCCCACCACCAGAACACACATGAAGAAGTTTTCTGCTATCCTGAGTGTGGGCTGGCAATTTCAGGTGACAGAAGCGGCTGGGTTCTAATAGAATCCCTTAGCTTGTAATCCCTGAGTGTTTCCCTAGGACTGACTCTGAGAGAAACCTGGGGGTTGGGCTTTGAGGCCAAATAGTAGCGAGTGTCCCCGATGGACTGAGGAAGTATTTAGATGAATTCTCCATAAAGGGAAACACCTGAGCACCCATTCATCTGCGTGGAGTGGGGCTTCAAATCTCCCCACCACACAAGGTTGGGTTCCAGTATCCTGAGGGTGGGGTAGTTCCTCCAACTGACATCAGCGTCTTGGTTTGAATAGAATCCCTTTGCTTGTCTTCCCTGATGGTTTGCCTAGGCCAGTGTGTGGTTGAAAGTGGGATTTGGGATCTAAAACTAAGTATTAGCGTGTGCCTCTCCATGGGTAGTGGAGATGTTTAAACTACAACCCACAACTTGGGAATTACTATAACCCCTGAAAAATGCATGTGCTCTGTTTCCCCACGACCAGCACACACAGGAAGAAGTTTTCTGGGGTTGTGAGTGTGGGGAGGTTCCTCCAACAGACAGCAGCACCTGGGTTGTAATAGAATCCCTTAGCTTGACTTCCCTAAGTGTTTTCCTAGGCCTAGCAGTAAGCGATGGTGGGGGATGGGCTCTAAAGCCAAGTATTAGCGAGTGCATCTCTGTGGGTAGTGGAGGGTTTTAAACTACTTCCCCAACCTTGGAACACCTGTGCCCCATAAAGATGCGTGGAATCTGTTTCCCCACCTCCAGCACACACACGGAGACGTGCTCAGGTATCCTGATTGTGGGGAGGCTCCTCCAAATGACAGCAGCGCCTGGGTTCTAAAAGAATCCCTTAGCTTGTCTTCCCTGATGGCATGCCTAGGCTGGAGAGTGGGGGAAAGTGGGGGTTGGGCTCTAAACCAAGGATAAGCGAGAGCCTCTCCATGGGATGTGGGTTTTTAACCTACAACCCACAACCATGGAATAAATGTGCCCCCTGAAAGATGCTTTGGCTCTTTCCCTACATCCAGCACACACACGAAGATGTGTTCTTGTATTCTGAGTGTGGGGAAGTTCCTCAAACTGACAGCAGCACCTGGATTCTATTAGTAACCCTTAGCTTCTGTTCCCTGAGTGTTCTTTTAGGCCAGGCCATGAGGGAAAGCTGGGGGTTGGGCTTGGAGGCCACGTAGCAGTGAGTGCCCCCTGATCCATTGAGGAAGTACTTAGAGGACTTGTCCCTAAATGGAACGCATTTTCCTGCATTCATCTGGGTGCAGTGGGGCTGCACAACTCTCCCACACCTAAGAATGTGTTCTGGAATTCTGAGTGCAGGGAAGTTCCTCCAACTGACAGCAGCGCCTGGGTTCTAATTGAATCCCTTTGCTTGTCTTCCCTGATGGAAAGCCTAGGCGGGAGTGCGGGGGAAAGTGTGGTTTGGGCTCCAAAACCAAGTATTGGCGATGACCTCTCTATGGTTTGTGGAGGTGTTTAAACTACATCCCTAACCTGGGAACACCTGTGCCCCCATAAAGATCCGTCGAGTCTGTTTCCACACCTCCAGCACACACACGAACACTTGCACAGTTATCCTGAGAGTGGGCAGCCTCCTCCAACTGAGAGCAGGGCCTTGGTTCTTATAAAATCGCTTAACTTGTCTACCCTGTTTGGTTGCCTGATACGGAGTGCTGGGGAAAGGGTGGGTTGGGCTCTAAATCCAAGTATTAGCGAGTGCTTCTCCATGGGATTTGGAGGTTATTAACCAAAAGCCCACAACATGGGAATACCTGTGCTCCTTGAAAAAAGCGTGGACTCTGTATCCCCACCACCAGAACACACATGAAGAAGTTTTCTGCTATCCTGAGTGTGGGCTGGCAATTTCAGGTGACAGAAGCGGCTGGGTTCTAATAGAATCCCTTAGCTTGTAATCCCTGAGTGTTTCCCTAGGACTGACTCTGAGAGAAACCTGGGGGTTGGGCTTTGAGGCCAAATAGTAGCGAGTGTCCCCGATGGACTGAGGAAGTATTTAGATGAATTCTCCATAAAGGGAAACACCTGAGCACCCATTCATCTGCGTGGAGTGGGGCTTCAAATCTCCCCACCACACAAGGTTGGGTTCCAGTATCCTGAGGGTGGGGTAGTTCCTCCAACTGACATCAGCGTCTTGGTTTGAATAGAATCCCTTTGCTTGTCTTCCCTGATGGTTTGCCTAGGCCAGTGTGTGGTTGAAAGTGGGATTTGGGATCTAAAACTAAGTATTAGCGTGTGCCTCTCCATGGGTAGTGGAGATGTTTAAACTACAACCCACAACTTGGGAATTACTGTGACCCCTGAAAATGCGTGTGCTATATTTCCCCACATCCAGCACACACAGGAAGAAGTTTTCTGGGGTTCTGAGTGTGGGGAGGTTCCTCCAACAGACAGCTGAAAAATGGGTTGTAATAGAATCCCTTAGCTTGAATTCCCTAAGTGTTTTCCTAGGCCTAGCAGAAAGCGATGGTGGGGGATGGGCTCTAAAGCCAAGTATTAGCGAGTGCATCTCTGTGGGTAGTGGAGGGTTTTAAACTACTTCCCCAACCTTGGAACACCTGTGCCCCATAAAGATGCGTGGAATCTGTTTCCCCACCTCCAGCACACACACGGAGACGTGCTCAGGTATCCTGATTGTGGGGAGGCTCCTCCAAATGACAGCAGCGCCTGGGTTCTAAAAGAATCCCTTAGCTTGTCTTCCCTGATGGCATGCCTAGGCTGGAGAGTGGGGGAAAGTGGGGGTTGGGCTCTAAACCAAGGATAAGCGAGAGCCTCTCCATGGGATGTGGGTTTTTAACCTACAACCCACAACCATGGAATAAATGTGCCCCCTGAAAGATGCTTTGGCTCTTTCCCTACATCCAGCACACACACGAAGATGTGTTCTTGTATTCTGAGTGTGGGGAAGTTCCTCAAACTGACAGCAGCACCTGGATTCTATTAGTAACCCTTAGCTTCTGTTCCCTGAGTGTTCTTTTAGGCCAGGCCATGAGGGAAAGCTGGGGGTTGGGCTTGGAGGCCACGTAGCAGTGAGTGCCCCCTGATCCATTGAGGAAGTACTTAGAGGACTTCTCCCTAAAGGGAACACCTTTTCCTGCATTCATCTGGGTGCAGTGGGGCTGCACAACTCTCCCACACCTAAGAATGTGTTCTGGAATTCTGAGTGCAGGGAAGTTCCTCCAACTGACAGCAGCGCCTGGGTTCTAATTGAATCCCTTTGCTTGTCTTCCCTGATGGAAAGCCTAGGCGGGAGTGCGGGGGAAAGTGTGGTTTGGGCTCCAAAACCAAGTATTTGCGATGACCTCTCTATGGTTTGTGGAGGTGTTTAAACTACATCCCTAACCTGGGAACACCTGTGCCCCCATAAAGATCCGTGGAGTCTGTTTCCACACCTCCAGCACACACACGAACACTTGCACAGTTATCCTGAGAGTGGGCAGCCTCCTCCAACTGAGAGCAGGGCCTTGGTTCTTATAAAATCGCTTAACTTGTCTACCCTGTTTGGTTGCCTGATACGGAGTGCTGGGGAAAGAGTGGGTTGGGCTCTAAATCCAAGTATTAGCGAGTGCTTCTCCATGGGATTTGGAGGTTATTAACCAAAAGCCCACAACATGGGAATACCTGTGCTCCTTGAAAAAAGCGTGGACTCTGTATCCCCACCACCAGAACACACATGAAGAAGTTTTCTGCTATCCTGAGTGTGGGCTGGCAATTTCAGGTGACAGAAGCGGCTGGGTTCTAATAGAATCCCTTAGCTTGTAATCCCTGAGTGTTTCCCTAGGACTGACTCTGAGAGAAACCTGGGGGTTGGGCTTTGAGGCCAAATAGTAGCGAGTGTCCCCGATGGACTGAGGAAGTATTTAGATGAATTCTCCATAAAGGGAAACACCTGAGCACCCATTCATCTGCGTGGAGTGGGGCTTCAAATCTCCCCACCACACAAGGTTGGGTTCCAGTATCCTGAGGGTGGGGTAGTTCCTCCAACTGACATCAGCGTCTTGGTTTGAATAGAATCCCTTTGCTTGTCTTCCCTGATGGTTTGCCTAGGCCAGTGTGTGGTTGAAAGTGGGATTTGGGATCTAAAACTAAGTATTAGCGTGTGCCTCTCCATGGGTAGTGGAGATGTTTAAACTACAACCCACAACTTGGGAATTACTATAACCCCTGAAAAATGCATGTGCTCTGTTTCCCCATGACCAGCACACACAGGAAGAAGTTTTCTGGGGTTGTGAGTGTGGGGAGGTTCCTCCAACAGACAGCAGCACCTGGGTTGTAATAGAATCCCTTAGCTTGACTTCCCTAAGTGTTTTCCTAGGCCTAGCAGTAAGCGATGGTGGGGGATGGGCTCTAAAGCCAAGTATTAGCGAGTGCATCTCTGTGGGTAGTGGAGGGTTTTAAACTACTTCCCCAACCTTGGAACACCTGTGCCCCATAAAGATGCGTGGAATCTGTTTCCCCACCTCCAGCACACACACGGAGACGTGCTCAGGTATCCTGATTGTGGGGAGGCTCCTCCAAATGACAGCAGCGCCTGGGTTCTAAAAGAATCCCTTAGCTTGTCTTCCCTGATGGCATGCCTAGGCTGGAGAGTGGGGGAAAGTGGGGGTTGGGCTCTAAACCAAGGATAAGCGAGAGCCTCTCCATGGGATGTGGGTTTTTAACCTACAACCCACAACCATGGAATAAATGTGCCCCCTGAAAGATGCTTTGACTCTTTCCCTACATCCAGCACACACACGAAGATGTGTTCTTGTATTCTGAGTGTGGGGAAGTTCCTCAAACTGACAGCAGCACCTGGATTCTATTAGTAACCCTTAGCTTCTGTTCCCTGAGTGTTCTTTTAGGCCAGGCCATGAGGGAAAGCTGGGGGTTGGGCTTGGAGGCCACGTAGCAGTGAGTGCCCCCTGATCCATTGAGGAAGTACTTAGAGGACTTCTCCCTAAAGGGAACACCTTTTCCTGCATTCATCTGGGTGCAGTGGGGCTGCACAACTCTCCCACACTTAAGAATGTGTTCTGGAATTCTGAGTGCAGGGAAGTTCCTCCAACTGACAGCAGCGCCTGGGTTCTAATTGAATCCCTTTGCTTGTCTTCCCTGATGGAAAGCCTAGGCGGGAGTGCGGGGGAAAGTGTGGTTTGGGCTCCAAAACCAAGTATTTGCGATGACCTCTCTATGGTTTGTGGAGGTGTTTAAACTACATCCCTAACCTGGGAACACCTGTGCCCCCATAAAGATCCGTGGAGTCTGTTTCCACACCTCCAGCACACACACGAACACTTGCACAGTTATCCTGAGAGTGGGCAGCCTCCTCCAACTGAGAGCAGGGCCTTTGTTCTTATAAAATCGCTTAACTTGTCTACCCTGTTTGGTTGCCTGATACGGAGTGCTGGGGAAAGAGTGGGTTGGGCTCTAAATCCAAGTATTAGCGAGTGCTTCTCCATGGGATTTGGAGGTTATTAACCAAAAGCCCACAACATGGGAATACCTGTGCTCCTTGAAAAAAGCGTGGACTCTGTATCCCCACCACCAGAACACACATGAAGAAGTTTTCTGCTATCCTGAGTGTGGGCTGGCAATTTCAGGTGACAGAAGCGGCTGGGTTCTAATAGAATCCCTTAGCTTGTAATCCCTGAGTGTTTCCCTAGGACTGACTCTGAGAGAAACCTGGGGGTTGGGCTTTGAGGCCAAATAGTAGCGAGTGTCCCCGATGGACTGAGGAAGTATTTAGATGAATTCTCCATAAAGGGAAACACCTGAGCACCCATTCATCTGCGTGGAGTGGGGCTTCAAATCTCCCCACCACACAGGGTTGGGTTCCAGTATCCTGAGGGTGGGGTAGTTCCTCCAACTGACATCAGCGTCTTGGTTTGAATAGAATCCCTTTGCTTGTCTTCCCTGATGGTTTGCCTAGGCCAGTGTGTGGTTGAAAGTGGGATTTGGGATCTAAAACTAAGTATTAGCGTGTGCCTCTCCATCGGTAGTGGAGATGTTTAAACTACAACCCACAACTTGGGAATTACTGTGACCCCTGAAAAATGCGTGTGCTATGTTTCCCCACGTCCAGCACACACAGGAAGAAGTGTTCTGGTGTTGTGAGTGTGGGGAGGTTCCTCCAACAGACAGCAGCACCTGGGTTGAAATAGAATCCCTTCGCTTGACTTCCCTAAGTGTTTTCCTAGGCCTAGCAGTAAGCGATGGTGGGGGATGGGCTCTAAAGCCAAGTATTAGCGAGTGCATCTCTGTGGGTAGTGGAGGGTTTTAAACTACTTCCCCAACCTTGGAACACCTGTGCCCCATAAAGATGCGTGGAATCTGTTTCCCCACCTCCAGCACACACACGGAGACGTGCTCAGGTATCCTGATGGTGGGGAGGCTCCTCCAAATGACAGCAGCGCCTGGGTTCTAAAAGAATCCCTAAGCTTGTCTTCCCTGATGGCATGCCTAGGCTGGAGAGTGGGGGAAAGTGGGGGTTGGACTCTAAACCAAGTATAAGCGAGAGCCTATCCATGGGATGTGGGCTTTTAACCTACAACCCACAACCATGGAATAAATGTGCCCCCTGAAAAATGCTTTGACTGTTTCCCTACATCCAGCACACACACGAAGATGTGTTCTTGTATTCTGAGTGTGGGGATGTTCCTCAAAATAACAGCAGCACCTGGATTCTATTAGTATCCCTTAGCTTCTGTTTCCTAAGTGTTCTCTTAGACCAGGCCATGAGGGAAAGATGGGGGTTGGGCTTGGAGGCCACGAAGCAGTGAGTGGCCCCTGATCCATTGAGGAAGTACTTAGAGGACTTCTCCCTAAACGGAACAACTTTTCCTCCATTCATCTGGCTGCAGTGGGGCTGCACATCTCTCCCACACCTAAGAATGTGTTCTGGAATTCTGAGTGCAGGGAAGTTCCTCCAACTGACAGCAGCGCCTGGGTTCTAATTGAATCCCTTTGCTTGTCTTCCCTGATGGAAAGCCTAGGCGGGAGTGCGGGGGAAAGTGTGGTTTGGGCTCCAAAACCAAGTATTTGCGATGACCTCTCTATGGTTTGTGGAGGTGTTTAAACTACATCCCTAACCTGGGAACACCTGTGCCCCCATAAAGATCCGTGGAGTCTGTTTCCACACCTCCAGCACACACACGAACACTTGCACAGTTATCCTGAGAGTGGGCAGCCTCCTCCAACTGAGAGCAGGGCCTTGGTTCTTATAAAATCGCTTAACTTGTCTACCCTGTTTGGTTGCCTGATACGGAGTGCTGGGGAAAGAGTGGGTTGGGCTCTAAATCCAAGTATTAGCGAGTGCTTCTCCATGGGATTTGGAGGTTATTAACCAAAAGCCCACAACATGGGAATACCTGTGCTCCTTGAAAAAAGCGTGGACTCTGTATCCCCACCACCAGAACACACATGAAGAAGTTTTCTGCTATCCTGAGTGTGGGCTGGCAATTTCAGGTGACAGAAGCGGCTGGGTTCTAATAGAATCCCTTAGCTTGTAATCCCTGAGTGTTTCCCTAGGACTGACTCTGAGAGAAACCTGGGGGTTGGGCTTTGAGGCCAAATAGTAGCGAGTGTCCCCGATGGACTGAGGAAGTATTTAGATGAATTCTCCATAAAGGGAAACACCTGAGCACCCATTCATCTGCGTGGAGTGGGGCTTCAAATCTCCCCACCACACAGGGTTGGGTTCCAGTATCCTGAGGGTGGGGTAGTTCCTCCAACTGACATCAGCGTCTTGGTTTGAATAGAATCCCTTTGCTTGTCTTCCCTGATGGTTTGCCTAGGCCAGTGTGTGGTTGAAAGTGGGATTTGGGATCTAAAACTAAGTATTAGCGTGTGCCTCTCCATCGGTAGTGGAGATGTTTAAACTACAACCCACAACTTGGGAATTACTGTGACCCCTGAAAAATGCGTGTGCTATGTTTCCCCACGTCCAGCACACACAGGAAGAAGTGTTCTGGTGTTGTGAGTGTGGGGAGGTTCCTCCAACAGACAGCAGCACCTGGGTTGTAATAGAATCCCTTCGCTTGACTTCCCTAAGTGTTTTCCAAGGCCTAGCAGTAAGCGATGGTGGGGGATGGGCTCTAAAGCCAAGTATTAGCGAGTGCATCTCTGTGGGTAGTGGAGGGTTTTAAACTACTTCCCCAACCTTGGAACACCTGTGCCCCATAAAATGCATGGAATCTGTTTCCCCACCTCCAGCACACACACGGAGACGTGCTCAGGTATCCTGATTGTGGGGAGGCTCCTCCAAATGACAGCAGCGCCTGGGTTCTAAAAGAATCCCTTAGCTTGTCTTCCCTGATGGCATGCCTAGGCTGGAGAGAGGGGGAAAGTGGGGGTTGGGCTCTTAACCAAGTATAAGCGAGAGCCTATCCATGGGATGTGGGTTTTTAACCTACAACCCACAACCATGGAATAAATGTGCCCCCTGAAAGATGCTTTGACTGTTTCCCTACATCCAGCACACACACGAAGATGTGTTCTGGTATTCTGAGTGTGGGGAAGTTCCTCAAACTGACAGCAGCACCTGGATTCTATTAGTATCCCTTAGCTTCTGTTCCCTGATTGTTCTTTTAGACCAGGCCTTGAGGGAAAGCTGGGGGTTGGGCTTGGAGGCCACGTAGCAGTGAGTGCCCCCTGATCCATTGAGGAAGTACTTAGAGGACTTCTCCCTAAAGGGAACACCTTTTCCTGCATTCATCTGGGTGCAGTGGGGCTGCACATCTCTCCCACACCTAAGAATGTGTTCTGGAATTCTGAGTGCAGGGAAGTTCCTCCAACTGACAGCAGCGCCTGGGTTCTAATTGAATCCCTTTGCTTGTCTTCCCTGATGGAAAGCCTAGGCGGGAGTGCGGGGGAAAGTGTGGTTTGGGCTCCAAAACCAAGTATTTGCGATGACCTCTCTATGGTTTGTGGAGGTGTTTAAACTACATCCCTAACCTGGGAACACCTGTGCCCCCATAAAGATCCGTGGAGTCTGTTTCCACACCTCCAGCACACACACGAACACTTGCACAGTTATCCTGAGAGTGGGCAGCCTCCTCCAACTGAGAGCAAGGCCTTGGTTCTTATAAAATCGCTTAACATGTCTACCCTGTTTGGTTGAATGATACGGAGTGCTGGGGAAAGGGTGGGTTGGGCTCTAAATCCAAGTATTAGCGAGTGCTTCTCCATGGGATTTGGAGGTTATTAACCAAAAGCCCACAACATGGGAATACCTGTGCTCCTTGAAAAAAGCGTGGACTCTGTATCCCCACCACCAGAACACACATGAAGAAGTTTTCTGCTATCCTGAGTGTGGGCTGGCAATTTCAGGTGACAGAAGCGGCTGGGTTCTAATAGAATCCCTTAGCTGGTAATCCCTGAGTGTTTCCCTAGGACTGACTCTGAGAGAAACCTGGGGGTTGGGCTTTGAGGCCAAATAGTAGCGAGTGTCCCCGATGGACTGAGGTAGTATTTAGATGAATTCTCCATAAAGGGAAACACCTGAGCACCCATTCATCTGCGTGGAGGGGGGCTTCAAATCTCCCCACCACACAAGGTTGGGTTCCAGTATCCTGAGGGTGGGGTAGTTCCTCCAACTGACATCAGCTTCTTGGTTTTAATAGAATCCCTTTGCTTGTCTTCCCTGATGGTTTGCCTAGGCCAGTGTGTGGTTGAAAGTGGGATTTGGGATCTAAAACTAAGTATTAGCGTGTGCCTCTCCATGGGTAGTGGAGATGTTTAAACTACAACCCACAAATTGGGAATTACTGTGACCCCTGAAAAATGCGTGTGCTATGTTTCCCCACATCCAGCACACAGAGGAAGAAGTGTTCTGGGGTTCTGAGTGTGGGGAGGCTCCTCCAACAGACAGCAGCACCTGGGTTGTAATAGAATCCCTTCACTTGACTTCCCTAAGTGTTTTCCTAGGCCTAGCAGTAAGCGATGGTGGGGGATGGGCTCTAAAGCCAAGTATTAGCGAGTGCATCTCTGTGGGTAGTGGAGGGTTTTAAACTACTTCCCCAACCTTGGAACACCTGTGCCCCATAAAGATGCGTGGAATCTGTTTCTCCACCTCCAGCACACACACGGAGACGTGCTCAGGTATCCTGATTGTGGCGAGGCTCCTCCAAATGACAGCAGCGCCTGGGTTCTAAAAGAATCCCTTAGCTTGTCTTCCCTGATGGCATGCCTAGGCTGGAGAGTGGGGGAAAGTGGGGGTTGGGCTCAAAACCAAGGATAAGCGAGAGCCTATCCATGGGATGTGGGTTTTTAACCTACAACCCACAACCATGGAATAAATGTGCCCCCTGAAAGATGCTTTGACTGTTTCCCTACATCCAGCACACACACGAAGATGTGTTCTGGAATTCTGAGTGTGGGGAAGTTCCTCAAACTGACAGCAGCACCTGGATTCCATTAGTATCCCTTAGCTTCTGTTCCCTGAGTGTTCTTTTAGGCCAGGCCATGAGGGAAAGCTGGGGGTTGGGCTTGGAGGCCACGTAGCAGTGAGTGCCCCCTGATCCATTGAGGAAGTACTTAGAGGACTTCTCCCTAAACGGAACACCTTTTCCTCCATTTATCTGGCTGCAGTGGGGCTGCACAACTCTCCCACACCTAAGAATTTGTTCTGGAATTCTGAGTGCAGGGAAGTTCCTCCAACTGACAGCAGCGCCTGGGTTCTAATTGAATCCCTTTGCTTGTCTTCCCTGATGGAAAGCCTAGGCGGGAGTGCGGGGGAAAGTGTGGTTTGGGCTCCAAAACCAAGTATTTGCGATGACCTCTCTATGGTTTGTGGCGGTGTTTAAACTACATCCCTAACCTGGGAACACCTGTGCCCCCATAAAGATCCGTGGAGTCTGTTTCCACACCTCCAGCACACACACGAACACTTGCACAGTTATCCTGAGAGTGGGCAGCCTCCTCCAACTGAGAGCAGGGCCTTGGTTCTTATAAAATCGCTTAACTTGTCTACCCTGTTTGGTTGCCTGATACGGAGTGCTGGGGAAAGGGTGGGTTGGGCTCTAAATCCAAGTATTAGCGAGTGCTTCTCCATGGGATTTGGAGGTTATTAACCAAAAACCCACAACATGGGAATACCTGTGCTCCTTGAAAAAAGCGTGGACTCTGTATCTTCACCACCAGAACACACATGAAGAAGTTTTCTGCTATCCTGAGTGTGGGCTGGCAATTTCAGGTGACAGAAGCGGCTGGGTTCTAATAGAATCCCTTAGCTTGTAATCCCTGAGTGTTTCCCTAGGACTGACTCTGAGAGAAACCTGGGGATTGGGCTTTGAGGCCAAATAGTAGCGAGTGTCCCCGATGGACTGAGGAAGTATTTAGATGAATTCTCCATAAAGGGAAACACCTGAGCACCCATTCATCTGCGTGGAGTGGGGCTTCAAATCTCCCCACCACACAAGGTTGTGTTCCAGTATCCTGAGGGTGGGGTAGTTCCTCCATCTGACATCAGCATCTTGGTTTTAATAGAATCCCTTTGCTTGTCTTCCCTGATGGTTTGCCTAGGCCAGTGTGTGGTTGAAAGTGGGATTTGGGATCTAAAACTAAGTATTAGCGTGTGCCTCTCCATGGGTAGTGGAGATGTTTAAACTACAACCCACAACTTGGGAATTACTGTGACCCCTGAAAAATGCGTGTGGTATGTTTCCCCACGTCCAGCACACACAGGAAGAAGTGTTCTGGGTTGTGAGTGTGGGGAGGTTCCTCCAACAGACAGCAGCACCTGGGTTGTAATAGAATTCCTTAGCTTGACTTCCCTAAGTGTTTTCCTAGGCCTAGCAGTAAGCGATGGTGGGGGATGGGCTCTAAAGCCAAGTATTAGCGAGTGCATCTCTGTGGGTAGTGGAGGGTTTTAAACTACTTCCCCAACCTTGGAACACCTGTGCCCCATAAAATGCATGGAATCTGTTTCCCCATATCCAGCACACACACGGAGACGTGCTCAGGTATCCTGATTGTGGGGAGGCTCCTCCAAATGACAGCAGCGCCTGGGTTCTAAAAGAATCCCTTAGCTTGTCTTCCCTGATGGCATGCCTAGGCTGGAGAGTGGGGGAAAGTGGGGGTTAGGCTCTTAACCAAGTATAAGCGAGAGCGTATCCATGGGATGTGTGTTTTTAACCTACAACCCACAACCATGGAATAAATGTGCCCCCTGAAAGATGCTTTGACTGTTTCCCTACATCCAGCACACACACGAAGAAGTGTTCTGGTATTCTGAGTGTGGGGAAGTTCCTCAAACTGACAGCAGCACCTGGATTCTATTAGTATCCCTTAGCTTCTGTTCCCTGAGTGTTCTTTTAGGCCAGGCCTTGAGGGAAAGCTGGGGGTTGGGCTTGGAGGCCACGTAGCATTGAGTGCCCCCTGATCCATTGAGGAAGTACTTAGAGGACTTCTCCCTAATGGGAACACCTTTTCCTGCATTCATCTGGGTGCAGTGGGGCTGCACATCTCTCCCACACCTAAGAATGTGTTCTGGAATTCTGAGTGCAGGGAAGTTCCTCCAACTGACCGCAGCGCCTGGGTTCTAATTGAATCCCTTTGCTTGTCTTCCCTGATGGAAAGCCTAGGCGGGAGTGCGGGGGAAAGTGTGGTTTGGGCTCCAAAACCAAGTATTTGCGATGACCTCTCTATGGTTTGTGGAGGTGTTTAAACTACATCCCTAACCTGGGAACACCTGTGCCCCCATAAAGATCCGTGGAGTCTGTTTCCACACCTCCAGCACACACACGAACACTTGCACAGTTATCCTGAGAGTGGGCAGCCTCCTCCAACTGAGAGCAGGGCCTTGGTTCTTATAAAATCGCTTAACATGTCTACCCTGTTTGGTTGAAAGATACGGAGTGCTGGGGAAAGGGTGGGTTGGGCTCTAAATCCAAGTATTAGCGAGTGCTTCTCCATGGGATTTGGAGGTTATTAACCAAAAGCCCACAACATGGGAATACCTGTGCTCCTTGAAAAAAGCGTGGACTCTGTATCCCCACCACCAGAACACACATGAAGAAGTTTTCTGCTATCCTGAGTGTGGGCTGGCAATTTCAGGTGACAGAAGCGGCTGGGTTCTAATAGAATCCCTTAGCTGGTAATCCCTGAGTGTTTCCCTAGGACTGACTCTGAGAGAAACCTGGGGGTTGGGCTTTGAGGCCAAATAGTAGCGAGTGTCCCCGATGGACTGAGGAAGTATTTAGATGAATTCTCCATAAAGCGAAACACCTGAGCACCCATTCATCTGCGTGGAGTGGGGCTTCAAATCTCCCCACCACACAAGGTTGGGTTCCAGTATCCTGAGGGTGGGGTAGTTCCTCCAACTGATATCAGCGTCTTGGTTTGAATAGAATCCCTTTGCTTGTCTTCCCTGATGGTTTGCCTAGGCCAGTGTGTGGTTGAAAGTGGGATTTGGGATCTAAAACTAAGTATTAGCGTGTGCCTCTCCATGGGTAGTGGAGATGTTTAAACTACAACCCACAACTTGGGAATTACTGTGACCCCTGAAAAATGCGTGTGCTATGTTTCCCCACGTCCAGCACACACAGGAAGAAGTGTTCTGGGGTTCTGAGTGTGGGGAGGCTCCTCCAACAGACAGCAGCACCTGGGTTGTAATAGAATCCCTTCGCTTGACTTCCCTAAGGGTTTTCCTAGGCCTAGCAGTAAGCGATGGTGGGGGATGGGCTCTAAAGCCAAGTATTAGCGAGTGCATCTCTGTGGGTAGTGGAGGGTTTTAAACTACTTCCCCAACCTTGGAACACCTGTGCCCCATAAAGATGCGTGGAATCTGTTTCCCCACCTCCAGCACACACACGGAGACGTGCTCAGGTATCCTGATTGTGGGGAGGCTCCTTCAAATGACAGCAGCGCCTGGGTTCCAAAAGAATCCCTTAGCTTGTCTTCCCTGATGGCATGCCTAGGCTGGAGAGTGGGGGAAAGTGGGGGTTGGGCTCAAAACCAAGGATAAGCGAGAGCCTATCCATGGGATGTGGGTTTTTAACCTACAACCCACAACCATGGAATACATGTGCCCCCTGAAAGATGCTTTGACTGTTTCCCTACATCCAGCACACACACGAAGATGTGTTCTGGAATTCTGAGTGTGGGGAATTTCCTCAAACTGACAGCAGCACCTGGATTCCATTAGTATCCCTTAGCTTCTGTTCCCTGAGTGTTCTTTTAGGCCAGGCCATTAGGGAAAGCTGGGGGTTGGGCTTGGAGGCCACGTAGCAGTGAGTGCCCCCTGATCCACTGAGGAAGTACTTAGAGGACTTCTCCCTAAACGGAACACCTTTTCCTCCATTCATCAGGCTGCAGTGGGACTGCACATCTCTCCCACACCTAAGAATGTGTTCTGGAATTCTGAGTGCAGGGAAGTTCCTCCAACTGACAGCAGCGCCTGGGTTCTAATTGAATCCCTTTGCTTGTCTTCCCTGATGGAAAGCCTAGGCGGGAGTGCGGGGGAAAGTGTGGTTTGGGCTCCAAAACCAAGTATTTGCGATGACCTCTCTATGGTTTGTGGCGGTGTTTAAACTACATCCCTAACCTGGGAACACCTGTGCCCCCATAAAGATCCGTGGAGTCTGTTTCCACACCTCCAGCACACACACGAACACTTGCACAGTTATCCTGAGAGTGGGCAGCCTCCTCCAACTGAGAGCAGGGCCTTGGTTCTTATAAAATCGCTTAACTTGTCTACCCTGTTTGGTTGCCTGATACGGAGTGCTGGGGAAAGGGTGGGTTGGGCTCTAAATCCAAGTATTAGCGAGTGCTTCTCCATGGGATTTGGAGGTTATTAACCAAAAACCCACAACATGGGAATACCTGTGCTCCTTGAAAAAAGCGTGGACTCTGTATCTCCACCACCAGAACACACATGAAGAAGTTTTCTGCTATCCTGAGTGTGGGCTGGCAATTTCAGGTGACAGAAGCGGCTGGGTTCTAATAGAATCCCTTAGCTTGTAATCCCTGAGTGTTTCCCTAGGACTGACTCTGAGAGAAACCTGGGGGTTGGGCTTTGAGGCCAAATAGTAGCGAGTGTCCCCGATGGACTGAGGAAGTATTTAGATGAATTCTCCATAAAGGGAAACACCTGAGCACCCATTCATCTGCGTGGAGGGGGGCTTCAAATCTCCCCACCACACAAGGTTGGGTTCCAGTATCCTGAGGGTGGGGTAGTTCCTCCAACTGACATCAGCATCTTGGTTTGAATAGAATCCCTTTGCTTGTCTTCCCTGATGGTTTGCCTAGGCCAGTGTGTGGTTGAAAGTGGGATTTGGGATCTAAAACTAAGTATTAGCGTGTGCCTCTCCATGGGTAGTGGAGATGTTTAAACTACAACCCACAACTTGGGAATTACTGTGACCCCTGAAAAATGCGTGTGCTATGTTTCCCCACGTCCAGCACACACAGGAAGAAGTGTTCTGGGGTTCTGAGTGTGGGGAGGTTCCTCCAACAGACAGCAGCACCTGGGTTGTAATAGAATCCCTTCGCTTGACTTCCCTAAGTGTTTTCCTAGGCCTAGCAGTAAGCGATGGTGGGGGATGGGCTCTAAAGCCAAGTATTAGCGAGTGCATCTCTGTGGGTAGTGGAGGGTTTTAAACTACTTCCCCAACCTTGGAACACCTGTGCCCCATAAAGATGCGTGGAATCTGTTTCCCCACCTCCAGCACACACACGGAGACGTGCTCAGGTATCCTGATTGTGGGGAGGCTCCTCCAAATGACAGCAGCGCCTGGGTTCTAAAAGAATCCCTTAGCTTGTCTTCCCTGATGGCATGGCTAGGCTGGAGAGTGGGGGAAAGTGGGGGTTGGGCTCTAAACCAACTATAAGCGAGAGCCTATCCATGGGATGTGGGTTTTTAACCTACAACCCACAACCATGGAATAAATGTGCCCCCTGAAAGATGCTTTGACTGTTTCCCTACATCCAGCACACACACGAAGAAGTGTTCTGGTATTCTGAGTGTGGGGAAGTTCCTCAAACTGACAGCAGCACCTGGATTCTATTAGTATCCCTTAGCTTCTGTTCCCTGAGTGTTCTTTTAGGCCAGGCCATGAGGGAAAGCTGGGGGTTGGGCTTGGAGGCCACGAGCAGTGAGTGCCCCCTGATCCATTGAGGAAGTACTTAGAGGACTTCTCCCTAAAGGGAACACCTTTTCCTGCATTCATCTGGGTGCAGTGGGGCTGCACAACTCTCCCACACCTAAGAATGTGTTCTGGAATTCTGAGTGCAGGGAAGTTCCTCCAACTGACAGCAGCGCCTGGGTTCTAATTGAATCCCTTTGCTTGTCTTCCCTGATGGAAAGCCTAGGCGGGAGTGCGGGGGAAAGTGTGGTTTGGGCTCCAAAACCAAGTATTTGCGATGACCTCTCTATGGTTTGTGGAGGTGTTTAAACTACATCCCTAACCTGGGAACACCTGTGCCCCCATAAAGTTCCGTGGAGTCTGTTTCCACACCTCCAGCACACACACGAACACTTGCACAGTTATCCTGAGAGTGGGCAGCCTCCTCCAACTGAGAGCAGGGCCTTGGTTCTTATAAAGTCGCTTAACTTGTCTATGCTGTTTGGTTGCCTGATACGGAGTGCTGGGGAAAGGGTGGGTTGGGCTCTAAATCCAAGTATTAGCGAGTGCTTCTCCATGGGATTTGGAGGTTATTAACCAAAAGCCCACAACATGGGAATACCTGTGCTCCTTGAAAAAAGCGTGGACTCTGTATCCCCACCACCAGAACACACATGAAGAAGTTTTCTGCTATCCTGAGTGTGGGCTGGCAATTTCAGGTGACAGAAGCAGCTGGGTTCTAATAGAATCCCTTAGCTTGTAATCCCTGAGTGTTTCCCTAGGACTGACTCTGAGAGAAACCTGGGGGTTGGGCTTTGAGGCCAAATAGTAGCGAGTGTCCCCGATGGACTGAGGAAGTATTTAGAAGAATTCTCCATAAAGGGAAACACCTGAGCACCCATTCATCTGCGTGGAGTGGGGCTTCAATTCTCCCCACCACACAAGGTTGGGTTCCAGTATCCTGAGGGTGGGGTAGTTCCTCCAACTGACATCAGCGTCTTGGTTTGAATAGAATCCCTTTGCTTGTCTTCCCTGATGGTTTGCCTAGGCCAGTGTGTGGTTGAAAGTGGGATTTGGGATCTAAAACTAAGTATTAGCGTGTGCCTCTCCATGGGTAGTGGAGATGTTTAAACTACAACCCACAACTTGGGAATTACTGTGACCCCTGAAAAATGCGTGTGCTATGTTTCCCCACGTCCAGCACACACAGGAAGAAGTGTTCTGGGGTTCTGAGTGTGGGGAGGTTCCTCCAACTGACAGCAGCACCTGGGTTGTAATAGAATCCCTTCGCTTGACTTCCCTAATTGTTTTCCTAGGCCTAGCAGTAAGCGATGGTGGGGGATGGGCTCTAAAGCCAAGTATTAGCGAGTGCATCTCTGTGGGTAGTGGAGGGTTTTAAACTACTTCCCCAACCTTGGAACACCTGTGCCCCATAAAGATGCGTGGAATCTGTTTCCCCACCTCCAGCACACACACGGAGACGTGCTCAGGTATCCTGATTGTGGGGAGGCTCCTCCAAATGACAGCAGCGCCTGGGTTCTAAAAGAATACCTTAGCTTGTCTTCCCTGATGGCATCCCTAGGCTGGAGAGTGGGGGAAAGTGGGGGTTGGGCTCTGAACCAAGGATAAGCGAGAGCCTATCCATGGGATGTGGGTTTTTAACATACAACCCACAACCATGGAATAAATGTGCCCCCTGAAAGATGCTTTGACTGTTTCCCTACATGCAGCACACACACGAAGATGTGTTCTGGTATTCTGAGTGTGGGGAAGTTCCTCAAACTGACAGCAGCACCTGGATCCCATTAGTATTGCTTAGCTTCTGTTCCCTGAGTGTTCTCTTAGACCAGGCCATGAGGGAAAGCTGGGGGTTGGGCTTGGAGGCCACGTAACAGTGAGTGCCCCCTGATCCATTGAGGAAGTACTTAGAGGACTTCTCCCTAAAGGGAACACCTTTTCCTGCATTCATCTGGGTGAAGTGGGGCTGCACAACTCTCCCACTCCTAAGAATGTGTTCTGGAATTCTGAGTGCAGGGAAGTTCCTCCAACTGACAGCAGCGCCTGGGTTCTAATTGAATCCCTTTGCTTGTCTTCCCTGATGGAAAGCCTAGGCGGGAGTGCGGGGGAAAGTGTGGTTTGGGCTCCGAAACCAAGTATTTGCGATGACCTCTCTATGGTTTGTGGAGGTGTTTAAACTACATCCCTAACCTGGGAACACCTGTGCCCCCATAAAGATCCGTGGAGTCTGTTTCCACACCTCCAGCACACACACGAACACTTGCACAGTTATCCTGAGAGTGGGCAGCCTCCTCCAACTGAGAGCAGGGCCTTGGTTCTTATAAAATCGGTTAACTTGTCTACGCTGTTTGGTTGCCTGATACGGAGTGCTGGGGAAAGGGTGGGTTGGGCTCTAAATCCAAGTATTAGCGAGTGCTTCTCCATGGGATTTGGAGGTTATTAACCAAAAGCCCACAACATGGGAATACCTGTGCTCCTTGAAAAAAGCGTGGACTCTGTATCCCCACCACCAGAACACACATGAAGAAGTTTTCTGCTATCCTGAGTGTGGGCTGGCAATTTCAGGTGACAGAAGCGGCTGGGTTCTAATAGAATCCCTTAGCTTGTAATCCCTGAGTGTTTCCCTAGGACTGACTCTGAGAGAAACCTGGGGGTTGGGCTTTGAGGCCAAATAGTAGCGAGTGTCCCCGATGGACTGAGGAAGTATTTAGATGAATTCTCCATAAAGGGAAACACCTGAGCACCCATTCATCTGCGTGGAGGGGGGCTTCAAATCTCCCCACCACACAAGGTTGGGTTCCAGTATCCTGAGGGTGGGGTAGTTCCTCCAACTGACATCAGCGTCTTGGTTTGAATAGAATCCCTTTGCTTGTCTTCCCTGATGGTTTGCCTAGGCCAGTGTGTGGTTGAAAGTGGGATTTGGGATCTAAAACTAAGTATTAGCGTGTGCCTCTCCATGGGTAGTGGAGATGTTTAAACTACAACCCACAAATTGGGAATTACTGTGACCCATGAAAAATGCATGTGCTATGTTTCCCTACGACCAGCACACACAGGAAGAAGTGTTCTGGGGTTGTGAGTGTGGGGAGGTTCCTCCAACAGACAGCAGCACCTGGGTTGTAATAGAATCCCTTCGCTTGACTTCAATAAGTGTTTTCCTAGGCCTAGCAGTAAGCGATGGTGGGGGATGGGCTCTAAAGCCAAGTATTAGCGAGTGCATCTCTGTGGGTAGTGGAGGGTTTTAAACTACTTCCCCAACCTTGGAACACCTGTGCCCCATAAAGATGCGTGGAATCTGTTTCCCCACCTCCAGCACACACACGGAGACGTGCTCAGGTATCCTGATTGTGGGGAGGCTCCTCCAAATGACAGCAGCGCCTGGGTTCTAAAAGAATCCCTTAGCTTGTCTTCCCTGATGGCATGCCTAGGCTGGAGAGTGGAGGAAAGTGGGGGTTTGGCTCTAAACCAAGTATAAGCGAGAGCCTATCCATGGGATGTGGGTTTTTAACCTACAACCGACAACCATGGAATAAATGTGCCCCCTGAAAGATGCTTTGACTGTTTCCCTACATCCAGCACACCCACGAAGATGTGTTCTTGTATTCTGAGTGTGGGGAAGTTCCTCAAACTGACAGCAGCACCTGGATTCTATTATTATCCCTTAGCTTCTGTTCCCTGTGTGTTCTTTTAGGCCAGGCCATGAGGGAAAGCTGGGGGTTGGGCTTGGAGGTCACGTAGCAGTGAGTGCCCCCTGATCCATTGAGGAAGTACTTAGAGGACTTCTCCCTAAAGGGAACACCTTTTCCTGCATTTATCTGGGTGCAGTGGGGCTGCACATCTCTCCCACACCTAAGAATGTGTTCTGGAATTCTGAGTGCACGGAAGTTCCTCCAACTGACAGCAGCGCCTGGGTTCTAATTGAATCCCTTTGCTTGTCTTCCCTGATGGAAAGCCTAGGCGGGAGTGCGGGGGAAATTGTGGTTTGGGCTCCAAAACCAAGTATTTGCGATGACCTCTCTATGGTTTGTGGAGGTGTTTAAACTACATCCCTAACCTGGGAACACCTGTGCCCCCATAAAGATCCGTGGAGTCTGTTTCCACACCTCCAGCACACACACGAACACTTGCACAGTTATCCTGAGAGTGGGCAACCTCCTCCAACTGAGAGCAGGGCCTTTGTTCTTATAAAATCGCTTAACTTGTCTACCCTGTTTGGTTGCCTGATACGGAGTGCTGGGGAAAGGGTGGGTTGGGCTCTAAATCCAAGTATTAGCGAGTGCTTCTCCATGGGATTTGGAGGTTATTAACCAAAAGCCCACAACATGGGAATACCTGTGCTCCTTGAAAAAAGCGTGGACTCTGTATCCCCACCACCAGAACACACATGAAGAAGTTTTCTGCTATCCTGAGTGTGGGCTGGCAATTTCAGGTGACAGAAGCAGCTGGGTTCTAATAGAATCCCTTAGCTTGTAATCCCTGAGTGTTTCCCTAGGACTGACTCTGAGAGAAACGTGGGGGTTGGGCTTTGAGGCCAAATAGTAGCGAGTGTCCCCGATGGACTGAGGAAGTATTTAGATGAATTCTCCATAAAGGGAAACACCTGAGCACCCATTCATCTGCGTGGAGTGGGGCTTCAAATCTCCCCACCACACAAGGTTGGGTTCCAGTATCCTGAGGGTGGGGTAGTTCCTCCAACTGACATCAGCGTCTTGGTTTGAATAGAATCCCTTTGCTTGTCTTCCCTGATGGTTTGCCTACGCCAGTGTGTGGTTGAAAGTGGGATTTGGGATCTAAAACTAAGTATTAGCGTGTGCCTCTCCATGGGTAGTGGAGATGTTTAAACTACAACCCACAAATTGGGAATTACTGTGACCCCTGAAAAATGCATGTGCTATGTTTCCCTACGACCAGCACACACAGGAAGAAGTGTTCTGGGGTTGTGAGTGTGGGGAGGTTCCTCCAACAGACAGCAGCACCTGGGTTGTAATAGAATCCCTTCGATTGACTTCCCTAATTGTTTTCCGAGGCCTAGCAGTAAGCGATGGTGGGGGATGGGCTCTAAAGCCAAGTATTAGCGAGTGCATCTCTGTGGGTAGTGGAGGGTTTTAAACTACTTCCCCAACCTTGGAACACCTGTGCCCCATAAAGATGCGTGGAATCTGTTTCCCCACCTCCAGCACACACACGGAGACGTGCTCAGGTATCCTGATGGTGGGGAGGCTCCTCCAAATGACAGCAGCGCCTGGGTTCTAAAAGAATCCCTTAGCTTGTCTTCCCTGATGGCATGCCTAGGCTGGAGAGTGGGGGAAAGTGGGGGTTTGGCTCTAAACCAAGTATAAGCGAGAGCCTATCCATGGGATGTGGGTTTTTAACCTACAACCGACAACCCTGGAATAAATGTGCCCCCTGAAAGATGCTTTGACTGTTTCCCTACATCCAGCACACCCACGAAGATGTGTTCTTGTATTCTGAGTGTGGGGAAGTTCCTCAAACTGACAGCAGCACCTGGATTCTATTATTATCCCTTAGCTTCTGTTCCCTGTGTGTTCTTTTAGGCCAGGCCATGAGGGAAAGCTGGGGGTTGGGCTTGGCGGCCACGTAGCAGTGAGTGCCCCCTGATGCACTGAGGAAGTACTTAGAGGACTTCTCCCTAAAGGGAACACCTTTTCCTGCATTCATCTGGGTGCAGTGGGGCTGCACATCTCTCCCACACCTAAGAATGTGTTCTGGAATTCTGAGTGCAGGGACGTTCCTCCAACTGACAGCAGCGCCTGGGTTCTAATTGAATCCCTTTGCTTGTCTTCCCTGATGGAAAGCCTAGGCGGGAGTGCGGGGGAAATTGTGGTTTGGGCTCCAAAATCAAGTATTTGCGATGACCTCTCTATGGTTTGTGGAGGTGTTTAAACTACATCCCTAACCTGGGAACACCTGTGCCCCCATAAAGATCCGTGGAGTCTGTTTCCACACCTCCAGCACACACACGAACACTTGCACAGTTATCCTGAGAGTGGGCAACCTCCTCCAACTGAGAGCAGGGCTTTTGTTCTTAGAAAATCGCTTAACTTGTCTACCCTGTTTGGTTGCCTGATACGGAGTGCTGGGGAAAGGGTGGGTTGGGCTCTAAATCCAAGTATTAGCGAGTGCTTCTCCATGGGATTTGGAGGTTATTAACCAAAAGCCCACAACATGGGAATACCTGTGCTCCTTGAAAAAAGCGTGGACTCTGTATCCCCACCACCAGAACACACATGAAGAAGTTTTCTGCTATCCTGAGTGTGGGCTGGCAATTTCAGGTGACAGAAGCGGCTGGGTTCTAATAGAATCCCTTAGCTTGTAATCCCTGAGTGTTTCCCTAGGACTGACTCTGAGAGAAACCTGGGGGTTGGGCTTTGAGGCCAAATAGTAGCGAGTGTCCCCGATGGACTGAGGAAGTATTTAGATGAATTCTCCATAAAGGGAAACACCTGAGCACCCATTCATCTGCGTGGAGTGGGGCTTCAAATCTCCCCACCACACAAGGTTGGGTTCCAGTATCCTGAGGGTGGGGTAGTTCCTCCAACTGACATCAGCGTCTTGGTTTGAATAGAATCCCTTTGCTTGTCTTCCCTGATGGTTTGCCTAGGCCAGTGTGTGGTTGAAAGTGGGATTTGGGATCTAAAACTAAGTATTAGCGTGTGCCTCTCCATGGGTAGTGGAGATGTTTAAACTACAACCCACAACTTGGGAATTACTGTGACCCCTGAAAAATGCGTGTGCTATGTTTCCCCACGTCCAGCACACACAGGAAGAAGTGTTCTGGGGTTCTGAGTGTGGGGAGGTTCCTCCAACAGACAGCAGCACCTGGGTTGTAATAGAATCCCTTCGCTTGACTTCCCTAAGTGTTTTCCTAGGCCTAGCAGTAAGCGATGGTGGGGGATGGGCTCTAAAGCCAAGTATTAGCGAGTGCATCTCTGTGGGTAGTGGAGGGTTTTAAACTACTTCCCCAACCTTGGAACACCTGTGCCCCATAAAGATGCGTGGAATCTGTTTCCCCACCTCCAGCACACACACGGAGACGTGCTCAGGTATCCTGATTGTGGGGAGGCTCCTCCAAATGACAGCAGCGCCTGGGTTCTAAAAGAAACCCTTAGCTTGTCTTCCCTGATGGCATGCCTAGGCTGGAGAGTGGGGGAAAGTGGGGGTTGGGCTCTAAACCAAGGATAAGCGAGAGCCTATCTATGGGATGTGGGTTTTTAACATACAACCCACAACCATGGGATAAATGTGCCCCCTGAAAGATGCTTTGACTGTTTCCCTACATCCAGCACACACACGAAGATGTGTTCTTGTATTCTGAGTGTGGGGAAGTTCCTCAAACTGACAGCAGCACCTGGATTCTATTAGCATCCCTTAGTTTCTGTTCCCTGAGTGTTCTTTTACGCCAGGCCATGAGGGAAAGCTGGGGGTTGGGCTTGGAGACCACGTAACAGTGAGTGCCCCCTGATCCATTGAGGAAGTTCTTAGAGGACTTCTCCCTAAACGGAACACCTTTTCCTGCATTCATCTGGGTGCAGTGGGGCTGCACATCTCTCCCACACCTAAGAATGTGTTCTGGAATTCTGAGTGCAGGGAAGTTCCTCCAACTGACAGCAGCGCCTGGGTTCTAATTGAATCCCTTTGCTTGTCTTCCCTGATGGAAAGCCTAGGCGGGAGTGCGGGGGAAAGTGTGGTTTGGGCTGCAAAACGAAGTATTTGCGATGACCTCTCTATGGTTTGTGGAGGTGTTTAAACTACATCCCTAACCTGGGAACACCTGTGCCCCCATAAAGATCCGTGGAGTCTGTTTCCACACCTCCAGCACACACACGAACACTTGCACAGTTATCCTGAGAGTGGGCAGCCTCCTCCAACTGAGAGCAGGGCCTTGGTTCTTATAAAATCGCTTAACTTGTCTACCCTGTTTGGTTGCCTGATACGGAGTGCTGGGGAAAGGGTGGGTTGGGCTCTAAATCCAAATATTAGCGAGTGCTTCTCCATGGGATTTGGAGGTTATTAACCAAAAGCCCACAACATGGGAATACCTGTGCTCCTTGAAAAAAGCGTGGACTCTGTATCCCCACCACCAGAACACACATGAAAAAGTATTCTGCTATCCTGAGTGTGGGCTGGCAATTTCAGGTGACAGAAGCGGCTGGGTTCTAATAGAATCCCTTAGCTTGTAATTCCTGAGTGTTTCCCTAGGACTGACTCTGAGAGAAACGTGGGGGTTGGGCTTTGAGGCCAAATAGTAGCGAGTGTCCCCGATGGACTGAGGAAGTATTTAGATGAATTCTCCATAAAGGGAAACACCTGAGCACCCATTCATCTGCGTGGAGTGGGGCTTCAAATCTCCCCACCACACAAGGTTGGGTTCCAGTATCCTGAGGGTGGGGTAGTTCCTCCAACTGACATCAGCGTCTTGGTTTGAATAGAATCCCTTTGCTTGTTTTCCCTGATGGTTTGCCTAGGCCAGTGTGTGGTTGAAAGTGGGATTTGGGATCTAAAACTAAGTATTAGCGTGTGCCCCTCCATGGGTAGTGGAGATGTTTAAACTACAACCCACAACTTGGGAATTACTGTGACCCCTGAAAAATGCGTGTGCTATGTTTCCCCACGTCCAGCACACACAGGAAGAAGTGTTCTGGGTTTCTGAGAGTGGGGAGGTTCCTCCAACAGACAGCAGCACCTGGGTTGTAATAGAATCCCTTCGCTTGACTTCCCTAAGTGTTTTCCTAGGCCTAGCAGTAAGCGATGGTGGGGTATGGGCTCTAAAGCCAAGTATTAGCGAGTGCATCTCTGTGGGTAGTGGAGGGTTTTAAATTACTTCCCCAAACTTGGAACACCTGTGCCCCATAAAGATGCGTGGAATCTGTTTCTCCACCTCCAGCACACACACGGAGAAGTGCTCAGGTATCCTGATTGTGGCGAGGCTCCTCCAAATGACAGCAGCGCCTGGGTTCTAAAAGAATCCCTTAGCTTGTCTTCCCTGATGGCATGCCTAGGCTGGAGAGTGGGGGAAAGTGGGGGTTGGGCTCTAAACCAAGTATAAGCGAGAGCCTGTCCATGGGATGTGGGTTTTTAACCTACAACCCACAACCATGGAATAAATGTGCCCCCTGAAAGATGCTTTGACTCTTTCCCTACATCCAGCAAACACACGAAGATGTGTTCTGGTATTCTGAGTGTGGGGAAGTTCCTCAAACTGACAGCAGCACCTGGATTCTATTAGTATCCCTTAGCTTCTGTTCCCTGAGTGTTCTCTTAGAACAGGAAATGAGGGAAAGCTGGGGGTTGGGCTTGGAGGCCACGTAGCAGTGAGTGACCCCTGATCCATTGAGGAAGTACTTAGAGGACTTCTCCCTAAACGGAACACCTTTTCCTGCATTCATCTGGGTGCAGTGGGGCTGCACATCTCTCCCACATCTAAGAATGTGTTCTGGAATTCTGAGTGCAGGGAAGTTCCTCCAACTGACAGCAGCGCCTGGGTTCTAATTGAATCCCTTTGCTCGTCTTCCCTGATGGAAAGCCTAGGCGGGAGTGCGGGGGAAAGTGTGGTTTGGGCTCCAAAACCAAGTATTTGCGATGACCTCTCTATGGTTTGTGGAGGTGTTTAAACTACATCCCTACCCGGGGAACACCTGTGCCCCCATAAAGATCCGTGGAGTCTGTTTCCACACCTCCAGCACACACACGAACACTTGCACAGTTATCCTGAGAGTGGGCAGCCTCCTCCAACTGAGAGCAGGGCCTTGGTTCTTATAAAATCGCTTAACTTGTCTACCCTGTTTGGTTGCCTGATACGGAGTGCTGGGGAAAGGGTGGGTTGGGCTCTAAATCCAAGTATTAGCGAGTGCTTCTCCATGGGATTTGGAGGTTATTAACCAAAAGCCCATAACATGGGAATACCTGTGCTCCTTGAAAAAAGCGTGGACTCTGTATCCCCACCACCAGAACACACATGAAGAAGTTTTCTGCTATCCTGAGTGTGGGCTGGCAATTTCAGGTGACAGAAGCGGCTGGGTTCTAATAGAATCCCTTAGCTTGTAATCCCTGAGTGTTTCCCTAGGACTGACTCTGAGAGAAACCTGGGGGTTGGGCTTTGAGGCCAAATAGTAGCGAGTGTCCCCGATGGACTGAGGAAGTATTTAGATGAATTCTCCATAAAGGGAAACACCTGAGCACCCATTCATCTGCGTGGAGTGGGGCTTCAAATCTCCCCACCACACAAGGTTGGGTTCCAGTATCCTGAGGGTGGGGTAGTTCCTCCAACTGACATCAGCGTCTTGGTTTGAATAGAATCCCTTTGCTTGTCTTCCCTGATGGTTTGCCTCGGCCAGTGTGTGGTTGAAAGTGGGATTTGGGATCTAAAACTAAGTATTAGCGTGTGCCTCTCCATGGGTAGTGGAGATGTTTAAACTACAACCCACAACTTGGGAATTACAGTGACCCCTGAAAAATGCGTGTGCTATGTTTCCCCACGTCCAGCACACACAGGAAGAAGTGTTCTGGGGTGCTGAGAGTGGGGAGGTTCCTCCAACAGACAGCAGCACCTGGGTTGTAATAGAATCCCTTAGCTTGACTTCCCTAAGTGTTTTCCTAGGCCTAGAAGTAAGCGATGGTGGGGGATGGGCTCTAAAGCCAAGTATTAGCGAGTGCATCTCTGTGGGTAGTGGAGGGTTTTAAACTACTTCCCCAACCTTGGAACACCTGTGCCCCATAAAGATGCGTGGAATCTGTTTCCCCACCTCCAGCACACACACGGAGACGTGCTCAGGTATCCTGATGGTGGGGAGGCTCCTCCAAATGACAGCAGCGCCTGGGTTCTAAAAGAATCCCTTAGCTTGTCTTCCCTGATGGCATGCCTAGGCTGGAGAGTGGGGGAAAGTGGGGGTTGGGCTCTAAACCAAGTATAAGCGAGAGCCTATCCATGGGATGTGTGTTTTTAACCTACAACCCACAACCATGGAATAAATGTGCCCCCTGAAAGATGCTTTGACTGTTTCCCTACATCCAGCACACACACGAGGATGTGTTCTGGTATTCTGAGTGTGGGGAAGTTCCTCAAACTGACAGCAGCACCTGGATTCTATTAGTATCCCTTAGCTTTTGTTCACTGAGTGTTCTCTAAGACCAGGCCATGAGGGAAAGCTGGGGGTTGGGCTTGGAGGCCACGTAGCAGTTAGTGCCACCTGATCCATTGAGGAAGTACTTAGAGGACTTCTCCCTAAACGGAACACCTTTTCCTCCATTCATCTGGGTGCAGTGGGGCTGCACATCTCTCCCACACCTAAGAATGTGTTCTGGAATCCTGAGTGCAGGGAAGTTCCTCCAACTGACAGCAGCGCCTGGGTTCTAATTGAATTCTTTGCTTGTCTTCCCTGACGGAAAGTCTAGGCGGGAGTGCAGGGAAAAGTGTGGTTTGGGCTCCAAAACCAAGTATTTGCGATGACCTCTCTATGGTTTGTGGAGGTGTTTAAACTACATCCCTAACCTGGGAAAACCTGTGCCCACATAAAGATCCGTGGAGTCTGTTTCCACACCTCCAGCACACACACGAACACTTGCACAGTTATCCTGAGAGTGGGCAGCCTCCTCCAACTGAGAGCAGGGCCTTGGTTCTTATAAAATCGCTTAACTTGTCTACCCTGTTTGGTTGCCTGATACGGAGTGCTGGGGAAAGGGTGGGTTGGGCTCTAAATCCAAGTATTAGCGAGTGCTTCTCCATGGGATTTGGAGATTATTAACCAAAAGCCCACAACATGGGAATACCTGTGCTCCTTGAAAAAAGCGTGGACTCTGCATCCCCACCACCAGAACACACATGAAGAAGTTTTCTGCTATCCTGAGTGTGGGCTGGCAATTTCAGGTGACAGAAGCGGCTGGGTTCTAATAGAATCCCTTAGCTTGTAATCCCTGAGTGTTTCACTAGGACTGACTCTGAGAGAAACCTGGGGGTTGGGCTTTGAGGCCAAATAGTAGCGAGTGTCCCCGATGGACTGAGGAAGTATTTAGATGAATTCTCCATAAAGGGAAACACCTGAGCACCCATTCATCTGCGTGGAGTGGGGCTTCAAATCTCCCCACCACACAAGGTTGGGTTCCAGTATCCTGAGGGTGGGGTAGTTCCTCCAACTGACATCAGCGTCTTGGTTTGAATAGAATCCGTTTGCTTGTATTCCCTGATGGTTTGCCTAGGCCAGTGTGTGGTTGAAAGTGGGATTTGGGATCTAAAACTAAGTATTAGCGTGTGCCTCTCCATGGGTAGTGGAGATGTTTAAACTACAACCCACAACTTGGGAATTACTGTGACCCCTGAAAAATGCGTGTGCTATGTTTCCCCACGTCCAGCACACACAGGATGAAGTGTTCTGGGGTTCTGAGTGTGGGGAAGATCCTCCAACAGACAGCAGCACCTGGGTTGTAATAGAATCCCTTAGCTTGACTTCCCTAAGTGTTTTCCTAGGCCTAGCAGTAAGCGATGGTGGGGGATGGGCTCTAAAGCCAAGTATTAGCGAGTGCATCTCTGTGGGTAGTGGAGGGTTTTAAACTACTTCCCCAACCTTGGAACACCTGTGCCCCATAAAGATGCGTGGAATCTGTTTCCCCACCTCCAGCACACACACGGAGACGTGCTCAGGTATCCTGATGGTGGGGAGGCTCCTCCAAATGACAGCAGCGCCTGGGATCTAAAAGAATCCCTTAGCTTGTCTTCCCTGATGGCATGCCTAGGCTGGAGATGGGGGAAAGTTGGGGTTTGGCTGTATACCAAGTATAAGCGAGAGCCTATCCATGGGATGTGGGTTTTTAACCTACAACCCACATCCATGGAATAAATGTGCCCCCTGAAAGATGCTTTGACTGTTTCCCTACATCCAGCACACACACGAAGATGTGTTCTTGTATTCTGAGTGTGGGGAAGTTCCTCAAACTGACAGCAGCACCTGGATTCTATTAGTATCCCTTAGCTTCTGTTCCCTGAGTGTTCTTTTAGGCCAGGCCATGAGGGAAAGCTGGGGGTTGGGCTTGGAGGCCACGTAGCAGTGAGTGCCCCCTGATCCATTGAGGAAGTACTTAGAGGACTTCTCCCTAAAGGGAACACCTTTTCCTGCATTCATCTGGGTGCAGTGGGGCTGCACATCTCTCCCACACCTAAGAATGTGTTCTGGAATTCTGAGTGCAGGGAAGTTCCTCCAACTGACAGCAGCGCCTGGGTTCTAATTGAATCCCTTTGCTTGTCTTCCCTGATGGAAAGCCTAGGCGGGAGTGCGGGGGAAAGTGTGGTTTGGGCTCCAAAACCAAGTATTTGCGATGACCTCTCTATGGTTTGTGGAGGTGTTTAAACTACATCCCTAACCTGGGAACACCTGTGCCCCCATAAAGATCCGTGGAGTCTGTTTCCACACCTCCAGCACACACACGAACACTTGCACAGTTATCCTGAGAGTGGGCAGCCTCCTCCAACTGAGAGCAGGGCCTTGGTTCTTATAAAATCGCTTAACTTGTCTACCCTTTTTGGTTGCCTGATACGGAGTGCTGGGGAAAGGGTGGGTTGGGCTCTAAATCCAAGTATTAGCGAGTGCTTCTCCATGAGATTTGGAGGTTATTAACCAAAAGCCCACAACATGGGAATACCTGTGCTCCTTGAAAAAAGCGTGGACTCTGTATCCCCACCACCAGAACACACATGAAGAAGTTTTCTGCTATCCTGAGTGTGGGCTGGCAATTTCAGGTGACAGAAGCGGCTGGGTTCTAATAGAATCCCTTAGCTTGTAATCCCTGAGTGTTTCCCTAGGACTGACTCTGAGAGAAACCTGGGGGTTGGGCTTTGAAGCCAAATAGAAGCGAGTGTCCCCGATGGACTGAGGAACTATTTAGATGAATTATCCATAAAGGGAAACACCTGAGCACCCATTCATCTGCGTGGAGTGGGGCTTCAAATCTCCCCACCACACAAGGTTGGGTTCCAGTATCCTGAGGGTGGGGTAGTTCCTCCAACTGACATCAGCGTCTTGGTTTGAATAGAATCCCTTTGCTTGTCTTCCCTGATGGTTTGCCTAGGCCACTGTGTGGTTGAAAGTGGGATTTGGGATCTAAAACTAAGTATTAGCGTGTGCCTCTCCATGGGTAGTGGAGATGTTTAAACTATAACCTACAACTTGGGAATTACTGTGACCCCTGAAAAAAGCGTGTGCTCTGTTTCCCCACGTCCAGCACACACAGGAAGAAGTGTTCTGGGGTTCTGAGAGTGGGGAGGTTCCTCCAACAGACAGCAGCACCTGGGTTGTAATAGAATCCCTTAGCTTGACTTCCCTAAGTGTTTTCCTAGGCCTAGAAGTAAGCGATGGTGGGGGATGGGCTCTAAAGCCAAGTATTAGCGAGTGCATCTCTGTGGGTAGTGGAGGGTTTTAAACTACTTCCCCAACCTTGGAACACCTGTGCCCCATAAAGATGCGTGGAATCTGTTTCCCCACCTCCAGCACACACACGGAGACGTGCTCAGGTATCCTGATGGTGGGGAGGCTCCTCCAAATGACAGCAGCGCCTGGGTTCTAAAAGAATCCCTTAGCTTGTCTTCCCTGATGGCATGCCTAGGCTGGAGAGTGGGGGAAAGTGGGGGTTGGGCTCTAAACCAAGTATAAGCGAGAGCCTATCCATGGGATGTGTGTTTTTAACCTACAACCCACAACCATGGAATAAATGTGCCCCCTGAAAGATGCTTTGACTGTTTCCCTACATCCAGCACACACACGAGGATGTGTTCTGGTATTCTGAGTGTGGGGAAGTTCCTCAAACTGACAGCAGCACCTGGATTCTATTAGTATCCCTTAGCTTTTGTTCACTGAGTGTTCTCTAAGACCAGGCCATGAGGGAAAGCTGGGGGTTGGGCTTGGAGGCCACGTAGCAGTTAGTGCCACCTGATCCATTGAGGAAGTACTTAGAGGACTTCTCCCTAAACGGAACACCTTTTCCTCCATTCATCTGGGTGCAGTGGGGCTGCACATCTCTCCCACACCTAAGAATGTGTTCTGGAATCCTGAGTGCAGGGAAGTTCCTCCAACTGACAGCAGCGCCTGGGTTCTAATTGAATTCTTTGCTTGTCTTCCCTGACGGAAAGTCTAGGCGGGAGTGCAGGGAAAAGTGTGGTTTGGGCTCCAAAACCAAGTATTTGCGATGACCTCTCTATGGTTTGTGGAGGTGTTTAAACTACATCCCTAACCTGGGAAAACCTGTGCCCACATAAAGATCCGTGGAGTCTGTTTCCACACCTCCAGCACACACACGAACACTTGCACAGTTATCCTGAGAGTGGGCAGCCTCCTCCAACTGAGAGCAGGGCCTTGGTTCTTATAAAATCGCTTAACTTGTCTACCCTGTTTGGTTGCCTGATACGGAGTGCTGGGGAAAGGGTGGGTTGGGCTCTAAATCCAAGTATTAGCGAGTGCTTCTCCATGGGATTTGGAGATTATTAACCAAAAGCCCACAACATGGGAATACCTGTGCTCCTTGAAAAAAGCGTGGACTCTGCATCCCCACCACCAGAACACACATGAAGAAGTTTTCTGCTATCCTGAGTGTGGGCTGGCAATTTCAGGTGACAGAAGCGGCTGGGTTCTAATAGAATCCCTTAGCTTGTAATCCCTGAGTGTTTCCCTAGGACTGACTCTGAGAGAAACCTGGGGGTTGGGCTTTGAGGCCAAATAGTAGCGAGTGTCCCCGATGGACTGAGGAAGTATTTAGATGAATTCTCCATAAAGGGAAACACCTGAGCACCCATTCATCTGCGTGGAGTGGGGCTTCAAATCTCCCCACCACACAAGGTTGGGTTCCAGTATCCTGAGGGTGGGGTAGTTCCTCCAACTGACATCAGCGTCTTGGTTTGAATAGAATCCGTTTGCTTGTATTCCCTGATGGTTTGCCTAGGCCAGTGTGTGGTTGAAAGTGGGATTTGGGATCTAAAACTAAGTATTAGCGTGTGCCTCTCCATGGGTAGTGGAGATGTTTAAACTACAACCCACAACTTGGGAATTACTGTGACCCCTGAAAAATGCGTGTGCTATGTTTCCCCACGTCCAGCACACACAGGATGAAGTGTTCTGGGGTTCTGAGTGTGGGGAAGATCCTCCAACAGACAGCAGCACCTGGGTTGTAATAGAATCCCTTAGCTTGACTTCCCTAAGTGTTTTCCTAGGCCTAGCAGTAAGCGATGGTGGGGGATGGGCTCTAAAGCCAAGTATTAGCGAGTGCATCTCTGTGGGTAGTGGAGGGTTTTAAACTACTTCCCCAACCTTGGAACACCTGTGCCCCATAAAGATGCGTGGAATCTGTTTCCCCACCTCCAGCACACACACGGAGACGTGCTCAGGTATCCTGATGGTGGGGAGGCTCCTCCAAATGACAGCAGCGCCTGGGATCTAAAAGAATCCCTTAGCTTGTCTTCCCTGATGGCATGCCTAGGCTGGAGATGGGGGAAAGTTGGGGTTTGGCTGTATACCAAGTATAAGCGAGAGCCTATCCATGGGATGTGGGTTTTTAACCTACAACCCACATCCATGGAATAAATGTGCCCCCTGAAAGATGCTTTGACTGTTTCCCTACATCCAGCACACACACGAAGATGTGTTCTTGTATTCTGAGTGTGGGGAAGTTCCTCAAACTGACAGCAGCACCTGGATTCTATTAGTATCCCTTAGCTTCTGTTCCCTGAGTGTTCTTTTAGGCCAGGCCATGAGGGAAAGCTGGGGGTTGGGCTTGGAGGCCACGTAGCAGTGAGTGCCCCCTGATCCATTGAGGAAGTACTTAGAGGACTTCTCCCTAAAGGGAACACCTTTTCCTGCATTCATCTGGGTGCAGTGGGGCTGCACATCTCTCCCACACCTAAGAATGTGTTCTGGAATTCTGAGTGCAGGGAAGTTCCTCCAACTGACAGCAGCGCCTGGGTTCTAATTGAATCCCTTTGCTTGTCTTCCCTGATGGAAAGCCTAGGCGGGAGTGCGGGGGAAAGTGTGGTTTGGGCTCCAAAACCAAGTATTTGCGATGACCTCTCTATGGTTTGTGGAGGTGTTTAAACTACATCCCTAACCTGGGAACACCTGTGCCCCCATAAAGATCCGTGGAGTCTGTTTCCACACCTCCAGCACACACACGAACACTTGCACAGTTATCCTGAGAGTGGGCAGCCTCCTCCAACTGAGAGCAGGGCCTTGGTTCTTATAAAATCGCTTAACTTGTCTACCCTTTTTGGTTGCCTGATACGGAGTGCTGGGGAAAGGGTGGGTTGGGCTTTAAATCCAAGTATTAGCGAGTGCTTCTCCATGAGATTTGGAGGTTATTAACCAAAAGCCCACAACATGGGAATACCTGTGCTCCTTGAAAAAAGCGTGGACTCTGTATCCCCACCACCAGAACACACATGAAGAAGTTTTCTGCTATCCTGAGTGTGGGCTGGCAATTTCAGGTGACAGAAGCGGCTGGGTTCTAATAGAATCCCTTAGCTTGTAATCCCTGAGTGTTTCCCTAGGACTGACTCTGAGAGAAACCTGGGGGTTGGGCTTTGAAGCCAAATAGAAGCGAGTGTCCCCGATGGACTGAGGAACTATTTAGATGAATTATCCATAAAGGGAAACACCTGAGCACCCATTCATCTGCGTGGAGTGGGGCTTCAAATCTCCCCACCACACAAGGTTGGGTTCCAGTATCCTGAGGGTGGGGTAGTTCCTCCAACTGACATCAGCGTCTTGGTTTGAATAGAATCCCTTTGCTTGTCTTCCCTGATGGTTTGCCTAGGCCACTGTGTGGTTGAAAGTGGGATTTGGGATCTAAAACTAAGTATTAGCGTGTGCCTCTCCATGGGTAGTGGAGATGTTTAAACTATAACCTACAACTTGGGAATTACTGTGACCCCTGAAAAAAGCGTGTGCTCTGTTTCCCCACGTCCAGCACACACAGGAAGAAGTGTTCTGGGGTTCTGAGAGTGGGGAGGTTCCTCCAACAGACAGCAGCACCTGGGTTGTAATAGAATCCCTTAGCTTGACTTCCCTAAGTGTTTTCCTAGGCCTAGAAGTAAGCGATGGTGGGGGATGGGCTCTAAAGCCAAGTATTAGCGAGTGCATCTCTGTGGGTAGTGGAGGGTTTTAAACTACTTCCCCAACCTTGGAACACCTGTGCCCCATAAAGATGCGTGGAATCTGTTTCCCCACCTCCAGCACACACACGGAGACGTGCTCAGGTATCCTGATGGTGGGGAGGCTCCTCCAAATGACAGCAGCGCCTGGGTTCTAAAAGAATCCCTTAGCTTGTCTTCCCTGATGGCATGCCTAGGCTGGAGAGTGGGGGAAAGTGGGGGTTGGGCTCTAAACCAAGTATAAGCGAGAGCCTATCCATGGGATGTGTGTTTTTAACCTACAACCCACAACCATGGAATAAATGTGCCCCCTGAAAGATGCTTTGACTGTTTCCCTACATCCAGCACACACACGAGGATGTGTTCTGGTATTCTGAGTGTGGGGAAGTTCCTCAAACTGACAGCAGCACCTGGATTCTATTAGTATCCCTTAGCTTTTGTTCACTGAGTGTTCTCTAAGACCAGGCCATGAGGGAAAGCTGGGGGTTGGGCTTGGAGGCCACGTAGCAGTTAGTGCCACCTGATCCATTGAGGAAGTACTTAGAGGACTTCTCCCTAAAGGGAACACCTTTTCCTGCATTCATCTGGGTGCAGTGGGGCTGCACATCTCTCCCACACCTAAGAATGTGTTCTGGAATTCTGAGTGCAGGGAAGTTCCTCCAACTGACAGCAGCGCCTGGGTTCTAATTGAATCCCTTTGCTTGTCTTCCCTGATGGAAAGCCTAGGCGGGAGTGCGGGGGAAAGTGTGGTTTGGGCTCCAAAACCAAGTATTTGCGATGACCTCTCTATGGTTTGTGGAGGTGTTTAAACTACATCCCTAACCTGGGAACACCTGTGCCCCCATAAAGATCCGTGGAGTCTGTTTCCACACCTCCAGCACACACACGAACACTTGCACAGTTATCCTGAGAGTGGGCAGCCTCCTCCAACTGAGAGCAGGGCCTTGGTTCTTATAAAATCGCTTAACTTGTCTACCCTTTTTGGTTGCCTGATACGGAGTGCTGGGGAAAGGGTGGGTTGGGCTCTAAATCCAAGTATTAGCGAGTGCTTCTCCATGAGATTTGGAGGTTATTAACCAAAAGCCCACAACATGGGAATACCTGTGCTCCTTGAAAAAAGCGTGGACTCTGTATCCCCACCACCAGAACACACATGAAGAAGTTTTCTGCTATCCTGAGTGTGGGCTGGCAATTTCAGGTGACAGAAGCGGCTGGGTTCTAATAGAATCCCTTAGCTTGTAATCCCTGAGTGTTTCCCTAGGACTGACTCTGAGAGAAACCTGGGGGTTGGGCTTTGAAGCCAAATAGAAGCGAGTGTCCCCGATGGACTGAGGAACTATTTAGATGAATTATCCATAAAGGGAAACACCTGAGCACCCATTCATCTGCGTGGAGTGGGGCTTCAAATCTCCCCACAACACAAGGTTGGGTTCCAGTATCCTGAGGGTGGGGTAGTTCCTCCAACTGACATCAGCGTCTTGGTTTGAATAGAATCCCTTTGCTTGTCTTCCCTGATGGTTTGCCTAGGCCACTGTGTGGTTGAAAGTGGGATTTGGGATCTAAAACTAAGTATTAGCGTGTGCCTCTCCATGGGTAGTGGAGATGTTTAAACTATAACCTACAACTTGGGAATTACTGTGACCCCTGAAAAAAGCGTGTGCTCTGTTTCCCCACGTCCAGCACACACAGGAAGAAGTGTTCTGGGGTTCTGAGAGTGGGGAGGTTCCTCCAACAGACAGCAGCACCTGGGTTGTAATAGAATCCCTTAGCTTGACTTCCCTAAGTGTTTTCCTAGGCCTAGAAGTAAGCGATGGTGGGGGATGGGCTCTAAAGCCAAGTATTAGCGAGTGCATCTCTGTGGGTAGTGGAGGGTTTTAAACTACTTCCCCAACCTTGGAACACCTGTGCCCCATAAAGATGCGTGGAATCTGTTTCCCCACCTCCAGCACACACACGGAGACGTGCTCAGGTATCCTGATGGTGGGGAGGCTCCTCCAAATGACAGCAGCGCCTGGGTTCTAAAAGAATCCCTTAGCTTGTCTTCCCTGATGGCATGCCTAGGCTGGAGAGTGGGGGAAAGTGGGGGTTGGGCTCTAAACCAAGTATAAGCGAGAGCCTATCCATGGGATGTGTGTTTTTAACCTACAACCCACAACCATGGAATAAATGTGCCCCCTGAAAGATGCTTTGACTGTTTCCCTACATCCAGCACACACACGAGGATGTGTTCTGGTATTCTGAGTGTGGGGAAGTTCCTCAAACTGACAGCAGCACCTGGATTCTATTAGTATCCCTTAGCTTTTGTTCACTGAGTGTTCTCTAAGACCAGGCCATGAGGGAAAGCTGGGGGTTGGGCTTGGAGGCCACGTAGCAGTTAGTGCCACCTGATCCATTGAGGAAGTACTTAGAGGACTTCTCCCTAAACGGAACACCTTTTCCTCCATTCATCTGGGTGCAGTGGGGCTGCACATCTCTCCCACACCTAAGAATGTGTTCTGGAATCCTGAGTGCAGGGAAGTTCCTCCAACTGACAGCAGCGCCTGGGTTCTAATTGAATTCTTTGCTTGTCTTCCCTGACGGAAAGTCTAGGCGGGAGTGCAGGGAAAAGTGTGGTTTGGGCTCCAAAACCAAGTATTTGCGATGACCTCTCTATGGTTTGTGGAGGTGTTTAAACTACATCCCTAACCTGGGAAAACCTGTGCCCACATAAAGATCCGTGGAGTCTGTTTCCACACCTCCAGCACACACACGAACACTTGCACAGTTATCCTGAGAGTGGGCAGCCTCCTCCAACTGAGAGCAGGGCCTTGGTTCTTATAAAATCGCTTAACTTGTCTACCCTGTTTGGTTGCCTGATACGGAGTGCTGGGGAAAGGGTGGGTTGGGCTCTAAATCCAAGTATTAGCGAGTGCTTCTCCATGGGATTTGGAGATTATTAACCAAAAGCCCACAACATGGGAATACCTGTGCTCCTTGAAAAAAGCGTGGACTCTGCATCCCCACCACCAGAACACACATGAAGAAGTTTTCTGCTATCCTGAGTGTGGGCTGGCAATTTCAGGTGACAGAAGCGGCTGGGTTCTAATAGAATCCCTTAGCTTGTAATCCCTGAGTGTTTCCCTAGGACTGACTCTGAGAGAAACCTGGGGGTTGGGCTTTGAGGCCAAATAGTAGCGAGTGTCCCCGATGGACTGAGGAAGTATTTAGATGAATTCTCCATAAAGGGAAACACCTGAGCACCCATTCATCTGCGTGGAGTGGGGCTTCAAATCTCCCCACCACACAAGGTTGGGTTCCAGTATCCTGAGGGTGGGGTAGTTCCTCCAACTGACATCAGCGTCTTGGTTTGAATAGAATCCGTTTGCTTGTATTCCCTGATGGTTTGCCTAGGCCAGTGTGTGGTTGAAAGTGGGATTTGGGATCTAAAACTAAGTATTAGCGTGTGCCTCTCCATGGGTAGTGGAGATGTTTAAACTACAACCCACAACTTGGGAATTACTGTGACCCCTGAAAAATGCGTGTGCTATGTTTCCCCACGTCCAGCACACACAGGATGAAATGTTCTGGGGTTCTGAGTGTGGGGAAGATCCTCCAACAGACAGCAGCACCTGGGTTGTAATAGAATCCCTTAGCTTGACTTCCCTAAGTGTTTTCCTAGGCCTAGCAGTAAGCGATGGTGGGGGATGGGCTCTAAAGCCAAGTATTAGCGAGTGCATCTCTGTGGGTAGTGGAGGGTTTTAAACTACTTCCCCAACCTTGGAACACCTGTGCCCCATAAAGATGCGTGGAATCTGTTTCCCCACCTCCAGCACACACACGGAGACGTGCTCAGGTATCCTGATGGTGGGGAGGCTCCTCCAAATGACAGCAGCGCCTGGGATCTAAAAGAATCCCTTAGCTTGTCTTCCCTGATGGCATGCCTAGGCTGGAGATGGGGGAAAGTTGGGGTTTGGCTGTATACCAAGTATAAGCGAGAGCCTATCCATGGGATGTGGGTTTTTAACCTACAACCCACATCCATGGAATAAATGTGCCCCCTGAAAGATGCTTTGACTGTTTCCCTACATCCAGCACACACACGAAGATGTGTTCTTGTATTCTGAGTGTGGGGAAGTTCCTCAAACTGACAGCAGCACCTGGATTCTATTAGTATCCCTTAGCTTCTGTTCCCTGAGTGTTCTTTTAGGCCAGGCCATGAGGGAAAGCTGGGGGTTGGGCTTGGAGGCCACGTAGCAGTGAGTGCCCCCTGATCCATTGAGGAAGTACTTAGAGGACTTCTCCCTAAAGGGAACACCTTTTCCTGCATTCATCTGGGTGCAGTGGGGCTGCACATCTCTCCCACACCTAAGAATGTGTTCTGGAATTCTGAGTGCAGGGAAGTTCCTCCAACTGACAGCAGCGCCTGGGTTCTAATTGAATCCCTTTGCTTGTCTTCCCTGATGGAAAGCCTAGGCGGGAGTGCGGGGGAAAGTGTGGTTTGGGCTCCAAAACCAAGTATTTGCGATGACCTCTCTATGGTTTGTGGAGGTGTTTAAACTACATCCCTAACCTGGGAACACCTGTGCCCCCATAAAGATCCGTGGAGTCTGTTTCCACACCTCCAGCACACACACGAACACTTGCACAGTTATCCTGAGAGTGGGCAGCCTCCTCCAACTGAGAGCAGGGCCTTGGTTCTTATAAAATCGCTTAACTTGTCTACCCTTTTTGGTTGCCTGATACGGAGTGCTGGGGAAAGGGTGGGTTGGGCTCTAAATCCAAGTATTAGCGAGTGCTTCTCCATGAGATTTGGAGGTTATTAACCAAAAGCCCACAACATGGGAATACCTGTGCTCCTTGAAAAAAGCGTGGACTCTGTATCCCCACCACCAGAACACACATGAAGAAGTTTTCTGCTATCCTGAGTGTGGGCTGGCAATTTCAGGTGACAGAAGCGGCTGGGTTCTAATAGAATCCCTTAGCTTGTAATCCCTGAGTGTTTCCCTAGGACTGACTCTGAGAGAAACCTGGGGGTTGGGCTTTGAAGCCAAATAGAAGCGAGTGTCCCCGATGGACTGAGGAACTATTTAGATGAATTATCCATAAAGGGAAACACCTGAGCACCCATTCATCTGCGTGGAGTGGGGCTTCAAATCTCCCCACCACACAAGGTTGGGTTCCAGTATCCTGAGGGTGGGGTAGTTCCTCCAACTGACATCAGCGTCTTGGTTTGAATAGAATCCCTTTGCTTGTCTTCCCTGATGGTTTGCCTAGGCCACTGTGTGGTTGAAAGTGGGATTTGGGATCTAAAACTAAGTATTAGCGTGTGCCTCTCCATGGGTAGTGGAGATGTTTAAACTATAACCTACAACTTGGGAATTACTGTGACCCCTGAAAAAAGCGTGTGCTATGTTTCCCCACGTCCAGCACACACAGGAAGAAGTGTTCTGGGGTTCTGAGAGTGGGGAGGTTCCTCCAACAGACAGCAGCACCTGGGTTGTAATAGAATCCTTTAGCTTGAATTCCATAAGTGTTTTCCTAGGCCTAGCAGTAAGCGATGGTGGGGGATGGGCTCTAAAGCCAAGTATTAGCGAGTGCATCTCTGTGGGTAGTGGAGGGTTTTAAACTACTTCCCCAACCTTGGAACAACTGTGCCCCATAAAGATGCGTGGAATCTGTTTCCCCACATCCAGCACACACACGGAGACGTGCTCAGGTATCCTGATTGTGGGGAGGCTCCTCCAAATGACAGCAGCGCCTGGGTTCTAAAAGAATCCCTTAGCTTGTCTTCCCTGATGGCATGCCTAGGCTGGAGAGTGGGGGAAAGTGCGGGTTGGGCTCTAAACCAAGTATAAGCGAGAGCCTATCCATGGGATGTGGGATTTTAACCTTCAACCCACAACCATGGAATAAATGTGCCCCCTGAAAGATGCTTTGACTGTTTCCCTACATCCAGCACACACACGAAGATGTGTTCTGGTATTCCGAGTGTGGGGACTTTCCTCAAACTGACAGCAGCACCTGGATTCCAATAGTATCCCTTAGCTTCTGTTCCCTGAGTGTTCTCTTAGACCCGGCCATGAGGGAAAGCTGGGGGTTGGGCTTGGAGGCCACGTAGCAGTGAGTGCCCCCTGATCCATTGAGGAAGTACTTTGAGGACTTCTCCCTAAACGGAACACCTTTTCCTCCATTCATCTGGTTGAAGTGGGGCTGCACATCTCTCCCACACCTAAGAATGTGTTCTGGAATTCTGAGTGCAGGGAAGTTCCTCCAACTGACAGCAGCGCCTGGGTTCTAATTGAATCCCTTTGCTTGTCTTCCCTGATGGAAAGCCTAGGCGGGAGTGCGGGGGAAAGTGTGGTTTGGGCTCCAAAACCAAGTATTTGCGATGACCTCTCTATGGTTTGTGGAGGCGTTTAAACTACATCCCTAACCTGGGAACACCTGTGCCCCCATAAAGATCCGTGGAGTCTGTTTCCACACCTCCAGCACACACACGAACACTTGCACAGTTATCCTGAGAGTGGGCAGCCTCCTCCAACTGAGAGCAGGGCCTTGGTTCTTATAAAATCGCTTAACTTGTCTACCCTGTTTGGTTGCCTGATACGGAGTGCTGGGGAAAGGGTGGGTTGGGCTCTAAATCCAAGTATTAGCGAGTGCTTCTCCATGGGATTTGGAGGTTATTAACCAAAAGCCCACAACATGGGAATACCTGTGCTCCTTGAAAAAAGCGTGGACTCTGTATCCACACCACCAGAACACACTTGAAGGAGTTTTCTGCTCTCCTGAGTGTGGGCTGGCAATTTCAGGTGACAGAAGCGGCTGGGTTCTAATAGAATCCCTTAGCTTGTAATCCCTGAGTGTTTCCCTAGGACTGACTCTGAGAGAAACCTGGGGGTTGGGCTTTGAGGCCAAATAGTAGCGAGTGTCCCCGATGGACTGAGGAAGTATTTAGATGAATTCTCCATAAAGGGAAACACCTGAGCACCCATTCATCTGCGTGGAGTGGGGCTTCAAATCTCCCCACCACACAAGGTTGGGTTCCAGTATCCTGAGGGTGGGGTAGTTCCTCCAACTGACATCAGCATCTTGGTTTCAATAGAATCCCTTTCCTTATCTTCCCTGATGCTTTGCCTAGGCCAGTGTGTTGTTGAAAGTGGGATTTGGGATCTAAAACTAAGTATTAGCGTGTGCATCTCCATGGGTAGTGGAGATGTTTAAACTACAACCCACAACTTGGGAATTACTGTGACCCCTGAAAAATGCGTGTGCTATGTTTCCCCACGTCCAGCACACACAGGAAGAAGTGTTCTGGGGTTCTGAGTGTGGGGAGGTTCCTCCAGCAGACAGCAGCACCTGGGTTTTAATAGAATCCCTTAGCTTGACTTCCCTAAGTGTTTTCCTAGGCCTAGCAGTAAGCGATGGTGGGGGATGGGCTCTAAAGCCAAGTATTAGCGAGTGCATCTCTGTGGGTAGTGGAGGGTTTTAAACTACTTCCCCAACCTTGGAACACCTGTGCCCCATAAATATGCGTGGAATCTGTTTCCCCACCTCCAGCACACACACGGAGACGTGCTCAGGTATCCTGATTGTGGGGAGGCTCCTCTAAATGACAGCAAAACCTGGGTTCTAAAGAATCCCTTAGCTTGTCTTCCCTGATGGCATGCCTAGGCTGGAGAGTGGGGGAATGTGGGTGTTGGGCTCTAAACCAAGTATAAGCGAGAGCCTATCCATGGGATGTGAGTTTTTAACCTACAACACACAACCATGGAATAAATGTGCCCCCTGAATGATGCTTTGACTCTTTCCCTACATCCAGCACACTCACGAAGATTTGTTCTGGTATTCTGAGTGTGGGGAAGTTCCTCAAACTGACAGCAGCACCTGGATTCTATTAGTATCCCTTAGCTTCTGTTCCCTGAGTGTTCTCTTAGACCAGGCCATGAGGGAAAGCTGGGGGTTGGGCTTGGAGGCCACGTAGCAGTGAGTGCCCCCTGATCCATTGAGGAGGTACTTAGAGGACTTCTCCCTAAAGGGAACACCTTTTCCTGCATTCATCTGGGTGCAGTGGGGCTGCACATCTCTCCCACACCGAAGAATGTGTTCTGGAATTCTGAGTGCAGGGAAGTTCCTCCAACTGACAGCAGCGCCTGGGTTCTAATTGAATTCCTTTGCTTGTCTTCCCTGATGGAAAGCCTAGGCGGGAGTGCGGGGGAAAGTGTGGTTTGGGCTCCAAAACCAAGTATTTGCGATGACCTCTCTATGGTTTGTGGAGGTGTTTAAACTACATCCCTAACCTGGGAACACCTGTGCCCCCATAAAGATCCGTGGAGTCTGTTTCCACACCTCCAGCACACACACGAACACTTGCACAGTTATCCTGAGAGTGGGCAGCCTCCTCCAACTGAGAGCAGGGCCTTGCTTCTTATAAAATCGCTTAACTTGTCTACCCTGTTTGGTTGCCTGATACGGAGTGCTGGGGAAAGGGTGGGTTGGGCTCTAAATCCAAGTATAAGCGAGTGCTTCTCCATGGGATTTGGAGGGTATTAAACAAAACCCCACAATATGGGAATACCTGTGCTCCTTGAAAAAAGCGTGGACTCTGTATCCCCACCACCAGAACACACTTGAAGGAGTTTTCTGCTATCCTGAGTGTGGGCTGGCAATTTCAGTTGACAGAAGCGGCTGGGTTCTAATAGAATCCCTTAGCTTGTAATCCCTGAGTGTTTCCCTAGGACTGACTCTGAGAGAAACCTGGGGGTTGGGCTTTGAGGCCAAATAGTAGCGAGTGTCCCCGATGGACTGAGGAAGTATTTAGATGAATTCTCCATAAAGGGAAACACCTGAGCACCCATTCATCTGCGTGGAGTGGGGCTTCAAATCTCCCCACCACACAAGGTTGGGTTCCAGTATCCTGAGGGTGGGGTAGTTCCTCCAACTGACATCAGCATCTTGGTTTCAATAGAATCCCTTTCCTTATCTTCCCTGATGCTTTGCCTAGGCCAGTGTGTGGTTGAAAGTGGGATTTGGGATCTAAAACTAAGTAATAGCGTGTGCCTCTCCATGGGTAGTGGAGATGTTTAAACTACAACCCACAACTTGGGAATTACTGTGACCCCTGAAAAATGCGTGTGCTATGTTTCCCCACATCCAGCACACACAGGAAGAAGTTTTCTGGGGTTCTGAGAGTGGGGAGGTTCCTCCAGCAGACAGCAGCACCTGGGTTTTAATAGAATCCCTTTGCTTGACATCCCTAAGTGTTTTCCTAGGCCTAGCAGTAAGCGATGGTGGGGGATGGGCTCTAAAGCCAAGTATTAGCGAGTGCATCTCTGTGGGTAGTGGAGGGTTTTAAACTACTTCCCCAACCTTGGAACAACTGTGCCCCATAAAGATGCGTGGAATCTGTTTCTCCACCTCCAGCACACACACGGAGACGTGCTCAGGTATCCTGATTGTGGGGAGGCTCCTCCAAATGACAGCAATGCCTGGGTTCTAAAGAATCCCTTAGCTTGTCTTCCCTGATGGCATGCCTAGGCTGGAGAGTGGGGGAATGTGGGTGTTGGGCTCTAAACCAAGTATAAGCGAGAGCCTATCCATGGGATGTGAGTTTTTAACCTACAACCCACAACCATGGAATAAATGTGCCCCCTGAAAGATGCTTTGACTGTTTCCCTACATCCAGCACACACACGAAGATTTGTTCTGGTATTCTGAGTGTGGGGAAGTTCCTCAAACTGACAGCAGCACCTGGATTCTATTAGTATCCCTTAGCTTCTGTTCCCTGAGTGTTCTCTTAGACCAGGCCATGAGGGAAAGCTGGGGGTTGGGCTTGGAGGCCACGTAGCAGTGAGTGCCCCCTGATCCATTGAGGAGGTACTTAGAGGACTTCTCCCTAAACGGAACACCTTTTCCTCCATTCATCTGGGTGCAGTGGGGCTGCACATCTCTCCCACACCTAAGAATGTGTTCTGGAATTCTGAGTGCAGGGAAGTTCCTCCAACTGACAGCAGCGCCTGGGTTCTAATTGAATCCCTTTGCTTGTCTTCCCTGATGGAAAGCCTAGGCGGGAGTGCGGGGGAAAGTGTGGTTTGGGCTCCAAAACCAAGTATTTGCGATGACCTCTCTATGGTTTGTGGAGGCGTTTAAACTACATCCCTAACCTGGGAACACCTGTGCCCCCATAAAGATCCGTGGAGTCTGTTTCCACACCTCCAGCACACACACGAACACTTGCACAGTTATCCTGAGAGTGGGCAGCCTCCTCCAACTGAGAGCAGGGCCTTGGTTCTTATAAAATCGCTTAACTTGTCTACCCTGTTTGGTTGCCTGATACGGAGTGCTGGGGAAAGGGTGGGTTGGGCTCTAAATCCAAGTATTAGCGAGTGCTTCTCCATGGGATTTGGAGGTTATTAACCAAAAGCCCACAACATGGGAATACCTGTGCTCCTTGAAAAAAGCGTGGACTCTGTATCCACACCACCAGAACACACTTGAAGGAGTTTTCTGCTCTCCTGAGTGTGGGCTGGCAATTTCAGGTGACAGAAGCGGCTGGGTTCTAATAGAATCCCTTAGCTTGTAATCCCTGAGTGTTTCCCTAGGACTGACTCTGAGAGAAACCTGGGGGTTGGGCTTTGAGGCCAAATAGTAGCGAGTGTCCCCGATGGACTGAGGAAGTATTTAGATGAATTCTCCATAAAGGGAAACACCTGAGCACCCATTCATCTGCGTGGAGTGGGGCTTCAAATCTCCCCACCACACAAGGTTGGGTTCCAGTATCCTGAGGGTGGGGTAGTTCCTCCAACTGACATCAGCATCTTGGTTTCAATAGAATCCCTTTCCTTATCTTCCCTGATGCTTTGCCTAGGCCAGTGTGTTGTTGAAAGTGGGATTTGGGATCTAAAACTAAGTATTAGCGTGTGCATCTCCATGGGTAGTGGAGATGTTTAAACTACAACCCACAACTTGGGAATTACTGTGACCCCTGAAAAATGCGTGTGCTATGTTTCCCCACGTCCAGCACACACAGGAAGAAGTGTTCTGGGGTTCTGAGTGTGGGGAGGTTCCTCCAGCAGACAGCAGCACCTGGGTTTTAATAGAATCCCTTAGCTTGACTTCCCTAAGTGTTTTCCTAGGCCTAGCAGTAAGCGATGGTGGGGGATGGGCTCTAAAGCCAAGTATTAGCGAGTGCATCTCTGTGGGTAGTGGAGGGTTTTAAACTACTTCCCCAACCTTGGAACACCTGTGCCCCATAAATATGCGTGGAATCTGTTTCCCCACCTCCAGCACACACACGGAGACGTGCTCAGGTATCCTGATTGTGGGGAGGCTCCTCTAAATGACAGCAAAACCTGGGTTCTAAAGAATCCCTTAGCTTGTCTTCCCTGATGGCATGCCTAGGCTGGAGAGTGGGGGAATGTGGGTGTTGGGCTCTAAACCAAGTATAAGCGAGAGCCTATCCATGGGATGTGAGTTTTTAACCTACAACACAAAACCATGGAATAAATGTGCCCCCTGAAAGATGCTTTGACTCTTTCCCTACATCCAGCACACTCACGAAGATTTGTTCTGGTATTCTGAGTGTGGGGAAGTTCCTCAAACTGACAGCAGCACCTGGATTCTATTAGTATCCCTTAGCTTCTGTTCCCTGAGTGTTCTCTTAGACCAGGCCATGAGGGAAAGCTGGGGGTTGGGCTTGGAGGCCACGTAGCAGTGAGTGCCCCCTGATCCATTGAGGAGGTACTTAGAGGACTTCTCCCTAAAGGGAACACCTTTTCCTGCATTCATCTGGGTGCAGTGGGGCTGCACATCTCTCCCACACCTAAGAATGTGTTCTGGAATTCTGAGTGCAGGGAAGTTCCTCCAACTGACAGCAGCGCCTGGGTTCTAATTGAATTCCTTTGCTTGTCTTCCCTGATGGAAAGCCTAGGCGGGAGTGCGGGGGAAAGTGTGGTTTGGGCTCCAAAACCAAGTATTTGCGATGACCTCTCTATGGTTTGTGGAGGTGTTTAAACTACATCCCTAACCTGGGAACACCTGTGCCCCCATAAAGATCCGTGGAGTCTGTTTCCACACCTCCAGCACACACACGAACACTTGCACAGTTATCCTGAGAGTGGGCAGCCTCCTCCAACTGAGAGCAGGGCCTTGCTTCTTATAAAATCGCTTAACTTGTCTACCCTGTTTGGTTGCCTGATACGGAGTGCTGGGGAAAGGGTGGGTTGGGCTCTAAATCCAAGTATAAGCGAGTGCTTCTCCGTGGGATTTGGAGGGTATTAAACAAAACCCCACAACATGGGAATACCTGTGCTCCTTGAAAAAAGCGTGGACTCTGTATCCCCACCACCAGAACACACTTGAAGGAGTTTTCTGCTATCCTGAGTGTGGGCTGGCAATTTCAGGTGACAGAAGCAGCTGGGTTCTAATAGAATCCCTTAGCTTGTAATCCCTGAGTGTTTCCCTAGGACTGACTCTGAGAGAATCCTGGGGGTTGGGCTTTGAGGCCAAATAGTAGCGAGTGTCCCCGATGGACTGAGGAAGTATTTAGATGAATTCTCCATAAAGGGAAACACCTGAGCCCCCATTCATCTGCGTGGAGTGGGGCTTCAAATCTCCCCACCACACAAGGTTGGGTTCCAGTATCCTGAGGGTGGGGTAGTTCCTCCAACTGACATCAGCATCTTGGTTTCAATAGAATCCCTTTCCTTATCTTCCCTGATGGTTTGCCTAGGCCAGTGTGTGGTTGAAAGTGGGATTTGGGATCTAAAACTAAGTAATAGCGTGTGCCTCTCCATGGGTAGTGGAGATGTTTAAACTACAACCCACAACTTGGGAATTACTGTGACCCCTGAAAAATGCATGTGCTATGTTTCCCCACATCCAGCACACACAGGAAGAAGTTTTCTGGGGTTCTGAGAGTGGGGAGGTTCCTCCAGCAGACAGCAGCACCTGGGTTTTAATAGAATCCCTTAGCTTGACTTCCCTAAGTGTTTTCCTAGGCCTAGCAGTAAGCGATGGTGGGGGATGGGCTCTAAAGCCAAGTATTAGCGAGTGCATCTCTGTGGGTAGTGGAGGGTTTTAAACTACTTCCCCAACCTTGGAACAACTGTGCCCCATAAAGATGCGTGGAATCTGTTTCTCCACCTCCAGCACACACACGGAGACGTGCTCAGGTATCCTGATTGTGGGGAGGCTCCTCCAAATGACAGCAATGCCTGGGTTCTAAAGAATCCCTTAGCTTGTCTTCCCTGATGGCATGCCTAGGCTGGAGAGTGGGGGAATGTGGGTGTTGGGCTCTAAACCAAGTATAAGCGAGAGCCTATCCATGGGATGTGAGTTTTTAACCTACAACCAACAACCATGGAATAAATGTGCCCCCTGAAAGATGCTTTGACTGTTTCCCTACATCCAGCACACACACGAAGATTTGTTCTGGTATTCTGAGTGTGGGGAAGTTCCTCAAACTGACAGCAGCACCTGGATTCTATTAGTATCCCTTAGCTTCTGTTCCCTGAGTGTTCTCTTAGACCAGGCCATGAGGGAAAGCTGGGGGTTGGGCTTGGAGGCCACGTAGCAGTGAGTGCCCCCTGATCCATTGAGGAGGTACTTAGAGGACTTCTCCCTAAACGGAACACCTTTTCCTCCATTCATCTGGGTGCAGTGGGGCTGCACATCTCTCCCACACCTAAGAATGTGTTCTGGAATTCTGAGTGCAGGGAAGTTCCTCCAACTGACAGCAGCGCCTGGGTTCTAATTGAATTCCTTTGCTTGTCTTCCCTGATGGAAAGCCTAGGCGGGAGTGCGGGGGAAAGTGTGGTTTGGGCTCCAAAACCAAGTATTTGCGATGACCTCTCTATGGTTTGTGGAGGTGTTTAAACTACATCCCTAACCTGGGAACACCTGTGCCCCCATAAAGATCCGTGGAGTCTGTTTCCACACCTCCAGCACACACACGAACACTTGCACAGTTATCCTGAGAGTGGGCAGCCTCCTCCAACTGAGAGCAGGGCCTTGGTTCTTATAAAATCGCTTAACTTGTCTACCCTGTTTGTTTGCCTGATACGGAGTGCTGGGGAAAGGGTGGGTTGGGCTCTAAATCCAAGTATAAGCGAGTGCTTCTCCATGGGATTTGGAGGGTATTAAACAAAACCCCACAACATGGGAATACCTGTGCTCCTTGAAAAAAGCGTGGACTCTGTATCCCCACCACCAGAACACACTTGAAGGAGTTTTCTGCTATCCTGAGTGTGGGCTGGCAATTTCAGGTGACAGAAGCGGCTGGGTTCTAATAGAATCCCTTAGCTTGTAATCCCTGAGTGTTTCCCTAGGACTGACTCTGAGAGAAACCTGGGGGTTGGGCTTTGAGGCCAAATAGTAGCGAGTGTCCCCGATGGACTGAGGAAGTATTTAGATGAATTCTCCATAAAGGGAAACACCTGAGCACCCATTCATCTGCGTGGAGTGGGGCTTCAAATCTCCCCACCACACAAGGTTGGGTTCCAGTATCCTGAGGGTGGGGTAGTTCCTCCAACTGACATCAGCATCTTGGTTTTAATAGAATCCCTTTCCTTATCTTCCCTGATGGTTTGCCTAGGCCAGTGTGTGGTTGAAAGTGGGATTTGGGATCTAAAACTAAGTATTAGCGTGTGCCTCTCCATGGGTAGTGGAGATGTTTAAACTACAACCCACAACTTGGGAATTACTGTGACCCCTGAAAAATGCGTGTGCTATGTTTCCCCACGTCCAGCACACACAGGAAGAAGTGTTCTGGGGTTCTGAGTGTGGGGAGGTTCCTCCAACAGACAGCAGCACCTGGGATGTAATAGAATCCCTTAGCTTGACTTCCCTAAGTGTTTTCCTAGGCCTAGCAGTAAGCGATGGTGGGGGATGGGCTCTAAAGCCAAGTATTAGCGAGTGCATCTCTGTGGGTAGTGGAGGGTTTTAAACTACTTCCCCAACCTTGGAACACCTGTGCCCCATAAAGATGCGTGGAATCTGTTTCTCCACCTCCAGCACACACACGGAGACGTGCTCAGGTATCCTGATTGTGGGGAGGCTCCTCCAAATGACAGCAGCGCCTGGGTTCTAAAGAATCCCTTAGCTTGTCTTCCCTGATGGCATTCCTAGGGTGGAGAGTGGGGGAATGTAGGTGTTGGGCTCTAAACCAAGTATAAGCGAGAGCCTATCCATGGGATGTGAGTTTTTAACCTACAACCCACAACCATGGAATAAATGTGCCCCCTGAAAGATGCTTTGACTCTTTCCCTAAATCCAGCACACACACGAAGATTTGTTCTGGTATTCTGAGTGTGGGGAAGTTCCTCAAACTGACAGCAGCACCTGGATTCTATTAGTATCCCTTAGCTTCTGTTCCCTGAGTGTTCTCTTAGACCAGGCAATGAGGGAAAGCTGGGGGTTGGGCTTGGAGGCCACGTAGCAGTGAGTGCCCCCTGATCCAATGAGGAAGTACTTAGAGGACTTCTCCCTAAACGGAACACCTTTTCCTGCATTCATCTGGGTGCAGTGGGGCTGCACATCTCTCCCACACCGAAGAATGTGTTCTGGAATTCTGAGTGCAGGGAAGTTCCTCCAACTGACAGCAGCGCCTGGGTTCTAATTGAATTCCTTTGCTTGTCTTCCCTGATGGAAAGCCTAGGCGGGAGTGCGGGGGAAAGTGTGGTTTGGGCTCCAAAACCAAGTATTTGCGATGACCTCTCTATGGTTTGTGGAGGTGTTTAAACTACATCCCTAACCTGGGAACACCTGTGCCCCCATAAAGATCCGTGGAGTCTGTTTCCACACCTCCAGCACACACACGAACACTTGCACAGTTATCCTGAGAGTGGGCAGCCTCCTCCAACTGAGAGCAGGGCCTTGGTTCTTATAAAATCGCTTAACTTGTCTACCCTGTTTGGTTGCCTGATACGGAGTGCTGGGGAAAGGGTGGGTTGGGCTCTAAATCCAAGTATTAGCGAGTGCTTCTCCATGGGATTTGGAGGTTATTAACCAAAAGCCCACAACATGGGAATACCTGTGCTCCTTGAAAAAAGCGTGGACTCTGTATCCCCACCACCAGAACACACATGAAGAAGTTTTCTGCTATCCTGAGTGTGGGCTGGCAATTTCAGGTGACAGAAGCGGCTGGGTTCTAATAGAATCCCTTAGCTTGTAATCCCTGAGTGTTTCCCTAGGACTGACTCTGAGAGAAACCTGGGGGTTGGGCTTTGAGGCCAAATAGTAGCGAGTGTCCCCGATGGAGTGAGGAAATATTTAGATGAATTAACCATAAAGGGAAAAACCTGAGCACCCATTCATCTGCGTGGAGTGGGGCTTCAAATCTCCCCACCACACAATGTTGGGTTCCAGTATCCTGAGGGTGGGGTAGTTCCTCCAACTGACATCAGCGTCTTGGTTTGAATAGAATCCCTTTGCTTGTCTTCCCTGATGGTTTGCCTAGGCCAGTGTGTGGTTGAAAGTGGGATTTGGGATCTAAAACTAAGTATTAGCGTGTGCCTCTCCATGGGTAGTGGAGATGTTTAAACTACAACCCACAACTTGGGAATTACTGTGACCCCTGAAAAATGCGTGTGCTATGTTTCCCCACGTCCAGCACACACAGGAAGAAGTGTTCTGGGGTTCTGAGTGTGGGGAGGTTCCTCCAACAGACAGCAGCACCTGGGTTGTAATAGAATCCCTTCGCTTGACTTCCCTAAGTGTTTTCCTAGGCCTAGCAGTAAGCGATGGTGGGGGATGGGCTCTAAAGCCAAGTATTAGCGAGTGCATCTCTGTGGGTAGTGGAGGGTTTTAAACTACTTCCCCAACCTTGGAACAACTGTGCCCCATAAAGATGCGTGAAATCTGTTTCCCCACATCCAGCACACACACGGAGACGTGCTCAGGTATCCTGATTGTGGGGAGGCTCCTCCAAATGACAGCAGCGCCTGGGTACTAAAAGAATCCCTTAGCTTGTCTTCCCTGATGGCATGCCTAGGCTGGAGAGTGGGGGAAAGTGCGGGTTGGGCTCTAAACCAAGTATAAGCGAGAGCCTATCCATGGGATGTGGGATTTTAACCTTCAACCCACAACCATGGAATAAATGTGCCCCCTGAAAGATGCTTTGACTGTTTCCCTACATCCAGCACACACACGAAGATGTGTTCTGGTATTCCGAGTGTGGGGAATTTCCTCAAACTGACAGCAGCACCTGGATTCCATTAGTATCCCTTAGCTTCTGTTCCCTGAGTGTTCTCTTAGACCCGGCCATGAGGGAAAGCTGGGGGTTGGGCTTGGAGGCCACGTAGCAGTGAGTGCCCCGTGATCCATTGAGGAAGTACTTTGAGGACTTCTCCCTAAACGGAACACCTTTTCCTCCATTCATCTGGTTGAAGTGGGGCTGCACATCTCTCCCACACCTAAGAATGTGTTCTGGAATTCTGAGTGCAGGGAAGTTCCTCCAACTGACAGCAGCGCCTGGGTTCTAATTGAATCCCTTTGCTTGTCTTCCCTGATGGAAAGCCTAGGCGGGAGTGCGGGGGAAAGTGTGGTTTGGGCTCCAAAACCAAGTATTTGCGATGACCTCTCTATGGTTTGTGGAGGCGTTTAAACTACATCCCTAACCTGGGAACACCTGTGCCCCCATAAAGATCCGTGGAGTCTGTTTCCACACCTCCAGCACACACACGAACACTTGCACAGTTATCCTGAGAGTGGGCAGCCTCCTCCAACTGAGAGCAGGGCCTTGGTTCTTATAAAATCGCTTAACTTGTCTATCCTGTTTGGTTGCCTGATACGGAGTGCTGGGGAAAGGGTGGGTTGGGCTCTAAATCCAAGTATTAGCGAGTGCTTCTCCATGGGATTTGGAGGTTATTAACCAAAAGCCCACAACATGGGAATACCTGTGCTCCTTGAAAAAAGCGTGGACTCTGTATCCCCACCACCAGAACACACTTGAAGGAGTTTTCTGCTATCCTGAGTGTGGGCTGGCAATTTCAGGTGACAGAAGCGGCTGGGTTCTAATAGAATCCCTTAGCTTGTAATCCCTGAGTGTTTCCCTAGGACTGACTCTGAGAGAAACCTGGGGGTTGGGCTTTGAGGCCAAATAGTAGCGAGTGTCCCCGATGGACTGAGGAAGTATTTAGATGAATTCTCCATAAAGGGAAACACCTGAGCCCCCATTCATCTGCGTGGAGTGGGGCTTCAAATCTCCCCACCACACAAGGTTGGGTTCCAGTATCCTGAGGGTGGGGTAGTTCCTCCAACTGACATCAGCATCTTGGTTTCAATAGAATCCCTTTCCTTATCTTCCCTGATGGTTTGCCTAGGCCAGTGTGTGGTTGAAAGTGGGATTTGGGATCTAAAACTAAGTAATAGCGTGTGCCTCTCCATGGGTAGTGGAGATGTTTAAACTACAACCCACAACTTGGGAATTACTGTGACCCCTGAAAAATGCATGTGCTATGTTTCCCCACATCCAGCACACACAGGAAGAAGTTTTCTGGGGTTCTGAGAGTGGGGAGGTTCCTCCAGCAGACAGCAGCACCTGGGTTTTAATAGAATCCCTTAGCTTGACTTCCCTAAGTGTTTTCCTAGGCCTAGCAGTAAGCGATGGTGGGGGATGGGCTCTAAAGCCAAGTATTAGCGAGTGCATCTCTGTGGGTAGTGGAGGGTTTTAAACTACTTCCCCAACCTTGGAACAACTGTGCCCCATAAAGATGCGTGGAATCTGTTTCTCCACCTCCAGCACACACACGGAGACGTGCTCAGGTATCCTGATTGTGGGGAGGCTCCTCCAAATGACAGCAATGCCTGGGTTCTAAAGAATCCCTTAGCTTGTCTTCCCTGATGGCATGCCTAGGCTGGAGAGTGGGGGAATGTGGGTGTTGGGCTCTAAACCAAGTATAAGCGAGAGCCTATCCATGGGATGTGAGTTTTTAACCTACAACCAACAACCATGGAATAAATGTGCCCCCTGAAAGATGCTTTGACTGTTTCCCTACATCCAGCACACACACGAAGATTTGTTCTGGTATTCTGAGTGTGGGGAAGTTCCTCAAACTGACAGCAGCACCTGGATTCTATTAGTATCCCTTAGCTTCTGTTCCCTGAGTGTTCTCTTAGACCAGGCCATGAGGGAAAGCTGGGGGTTGGGCTTGGAGGCCACGTAGCAGTGAGTGCCCCCTGATCCATTGAGGAGGTACTTAGAGGACTTCTCCCTAAAGGGAACACCTTTTCCTGCATTCATCTGGGTGCAGTGGGGCTGCACATCTCTCCCACACCTAAGAATGTGTTCTGGAATTCTGAGTGCAGGGAAGTTCCTCCAACTGACAGCAGCGCCTGGGTTCTAATTGAATTCCTTTGCTTGTCTTCCCTGATGGAAAGCCTAGGCGGGAGTGCGGGGGAAAGTGTGGTTTGGGCTCCAAAACCAAGTATTTGCGATGACCTCTCTATGGTTTGTGGAGGTGTTTAAACTACATCCCTAACCTGGGAACACCTGTGCCCCCATAAAGATCCGTGGAGTCTGTTTCCACACCTCCAGCACACACACGAACACTTGCACAGTTATCCTGAGAGTGGGCAGCCTCCTCCAACTGAGAGCAGGGCCTTGCTTCTTATAAAATCGCTTAACTTGTCTACCCTGTTTGGTTGCCTGATACGGAGTGCTGGGGAAAGGGTGGGTTGGGCTCTAAATCCAAGTATAAGCGAGTGCTTCTCCGTGGGATTTGGAGGGTATTAAACAAAACCCCACAACATGGGAATACCTGTGCTCCTTGAAAAAAGCGTGGACTCTGTATCCCCACCACCAGAACACACTTGAAGGAGTTTTCTGCTATCCTGAGTGTGGGCTGGCAATTTCAGGTGACAGAAGCAGCTGGGTTCTAATAGAATCCCTTAGCTTGTAATCCCTGAGTGTTTCCCTAGGACTGACTCTGAGAGAATCCTGGGGGTTGGGCTTTGAGGCCAAATAGTAGCGAGTGTCCCCGATGGACTGAGGAAGTATTTAGATGAATTCTCCATAAAGGGAAACACCTGAGCCCCCATTCATCTGCGTGGAGTGGGGCTTCAAATCTCCCCACCACACAAGGTTGGGTTCCAGTATCCTGAGGGTGGGGTAGTTCCTCCAACTGACATCAGCATCTTGGTTTCAATAGAATCCCTTTCCTTATCTTCCCTGATGGTTTGCCTAGGCCAGTGTGTGGTTGAAAGTGGGATTTGGGATCTAAAACTAAGTAATAGCGTGTGCCTCTCCATGGGTAGTGGAGATGTTTAAACTACAACCCACAACTTGGGAATTACTGTGACCCCTGAAAAATGCATGTGCTATGTTTCCCCACATCCAGCACACACAGGAAGAAGTTTTCTGGGGTTCTGAGAGTGGGGAGGTTCCTCCAGCAGACAGCAGCACCTGGGTTTTAATAGAATCCCTTAGCTTGACTTCCCTAAGTGTTTTCCTAGGCCTAGCAGTAAGCGATGGTGGGGGATGGGCTCTAAAGCCAAGTATTAGCGAGTGCATCTCTGTGGGTAGTGGAGGGTTTTAAACTACTTCCCCAACCTTGGAACAACTGTGCCCCATAAAGATGCGTGGAATCTGTTTCTCCACCTCCAGCACACACACGGAGACGTGCTCAGGTATCCTGATTGTGGGGAGGCTCCTCCAAATGACAGCAATGCCTGGGTTCTAAAGAATCCCTTAGCTTGTCTTCCCTGATGGCATGCCTAGGCTGGAGAGTGGGGGAATGTGGGTGTTGGGCTCTAAACCAAGTATAAGCGAGAGCCTATCCATGGGATGTGAGTTTTTAACCTACAACCAACAACCATGGAATAAATGTGCCCCCTGAAAGATGCTTTGACTGTTTCCCTACATCCAGCACACACACGAAGATTTGTTCTGGTATTCTGAGTGTGGGGAAGTTCCTCAAACTGACAGCAGCACCTGGATTCTATTAGTATCCCTTAGCTTCTGTTCCCTGAGTGTTCTCTTAGACCAGGCCATGAGGGAAAGCTGGGGGTTGGGCTTGGAGGCCACGTAGCAGTGAGTGCCCCCTGATCCATTGAGGAGGTACTTAGAGGACTTCTCCCTAAACGGAACACCTTTTCCTCCATTCATCTGGGTGCAGTGGGGCTGCACATCTCTCCCACACCTAAGAATGTGTTCTGGAATTCTGAGTGCAGGGAAGTTCCTCCAACTGACAGCAGCGCCTGGGTTCTAATTGAATTCCTTTGCTTGTCTTCCCTGATGGAAAGCCTAGGCGGGAGTGCGGGGGAAAGTGTGGTTTGGGCTCCAAAACCAAGTATTTGCGATGACCTCTCTATGGTTTGTGGAGGTGTTTAAACTACATCCCTAACCTGGGAACACCTGTGCCCCCATAAAGATCCGTGGAGTCTGTTTCCACACCTCCAGCACACACACGAACACTTGCACAGTTATCCTGAGAGTGGGCAGCCTCCTCCAACTGAGAGCAGGGCCTTGGTTCTTATAAAATCGCTTAACTTGTCTACCCTGTTTGTTTGCCTGATACGGAGTGCTGGGGAAAGGGTGGGTTGGGCTCTAAATCCAAGTATAAGCGAGTGCTTCTCCATGGGATTTGGAGGGTATTAAACAAAACCCCACAACATGGGAATACCTGTGCTCCTTGAAAAAAGCGTGGACTCTGTATCCCCACCACCAGAACACACTTGAAGGAGTTTTCTGCTATCCTGAGTGTGGGCTGGCAATTTCAGGTGACAGAAGCGGCTGGGTTCTAATAGAATCCCTTAGCTTGTAATCCCTGAGTGTTTCCCTAGGACTGACTCTGAGAGAAACCTGGGGGTTGGGCTTTGAGGCCAAATAGTAGCGAGTGTCCCCGATGGACTGAGGAAGTATTTAGATGAATTCTCCATAAAGGGAAACACCTGAGCACCCATTCATCTGCGTGGAGTGGGGCTTCAAATCTCCCCACCACACAAGGTTGGGTTCCAGTATCCTGAGGGTGGGGTAGTTCCTCCAACTGACATCAGCATCTTGGTTTTAATAGAATCCCTTTCCTTATCTTCCCTGATGGTTTGCCTAGGCCAGTGTGTGGTTGAAAGTGGGATTTGGGATCTAAAACTAAGTATTAGCGTGTGCCTCTCCATGGGTAGTGGAGATGTTTAAACTACAACCCACAACTTGGGAATTACTGTGACCCCTGAAAAATGCGTGTGCTATGTTTCCCCACGTCCAGCACACACAGGAAGAAGTGTTCTGGGGTTCTGAGTGTGGGGAGGTTCCTCCAACAGACAGCAGCACCTGGGATGTAATAGAATCCCTTAGCTTGACTTCCCTAAGTGTTTTCCTAGGCCTAGCAGTAAGCGATGGTGGGGGATGGGCTCTAAAGCCAAGTATTAGCGAGTGCATCTCTGTGGGTAGTGGAGGGTTTTAAACTACTTCCCCAACCTTGGAACACCTGTGCCCCATAAAGATGCGTGGAATCTGTTTCCCCACCTCCAGCACACACACGGAGACGTGCTCAGGTATCCTGATTGTAGGGAGGCTCCTCCAAATGACAGCAGCGCCTGGGTTCTAAATAGAATCCCTTAGCTTGTCTTCCCTGATGGCATGGCTAGGCTGGAGAGTGGGGGAAAGTGGGGGTTGGGCTCTAAACCAAGTATAAGCGAGAGCCTATCCATGGGATGTGGGTTTTTAACCTACAACCCACAACCATGGAATAAATGTGCCCCCTGAAAGATTCTTTGACTGTTTCCCTACATCCAGCACACACACGAAGAAGTGTTCTGGTATTCTGAGTTTGGGGAAGTTCCTCAAACTGACAGCAGCACCTGGATTCTATTAGTATCCCTTAGCTTCTGTTCCCTGAGTGTTCTCTTGGACCAGGCCATGAGGGAAAGCTGGGGGTTGGGCTTGGAGGCCACGTAGCAGTGAGTGCCCCCTGATCCATTGAGGAAGTACTTAGAGGACTTCTCCCTAAAGGGAACACCTTTTCCTGCATTCATCTGGGTGCAGTGGGGCTGCACATCTTTCCCACACCTTAGAATGTGTTCTGGAATTCTGAGTGCAGGGAAGTTCCTCCAACTGACAGCAGCGCCTGGGTTCTAATTGAATCCCTTTGCTTGTCTTCCCTGATGGAAAGCCTAGGCGGGAGTGCGGGGGAAAGTGTGGTTTGGGCTCCAAAACCAAGTATTTGCGATGAACTCTCTATGGTTTGTGGAGGTGTTTAAACTACATCCCTAACCTGGGAACACCTGTGCCCCCATAAAGATCCGTGGAGTCTGTTTCCACACCTCCAGCACACACACGAACACTTGCACAGTTATCCTGAGAGTGGGCAGCCTCCTCCAACTGAGAGCAGGGCCTTGGTTCTTATAAAATCGCTTAACTTGTCTACCCTGTTTGGTTGCCTGATACGGAGTGCTGGGGAAAGGGTGGGTTGGGCTCTAAATCCAAGTATTAGAGAGTGCTTCTCCATGGGATTTGGAGGTTATTAACCAAAACCCCACAACATGGGAATACCTGTGCTCCTTGAAAAAAGCGTGGACTCTGTATCCCCACCACCAGAACACACATGAAGAAGTTTTCTGCTATCCTGAGTGTGGGCTGGCAATTTCAGGTGACAGAAGCGGCTGGGTTCTAATAGAATCCCTTAGCTTGTAATCCCTGAGTGTTTCCCTAGGACTGACTCTGAGAGAAACCTGGGGGTTGGGCTTTGAGGCCAAATAGTAGCGAGTGTCCCCGATGGACTGAGGAAGTATTTAGATGAATTCTCCATAAAGGGAAACACCTGAGCACCCATTCATCTGCGTGGAGTGGGGCTTCAAATCTCCCCACCACACAAGGTTGGGTTCCAGTATCCTGAGGGTGGGGTAGTTCCTCCAACTGACATCAGCGTCTTGGTTTGAATAGAATCCCTTTGCTTGTCTTCCCTGATGGTTTGCCTAGGCCAGTGTGTGGTTGAAAGTGGGATTTGGGATCTAAAACTAAGTATTAGCGTGTGCCTCTCCATGGGTAGTGGAGATGTTTAAACTACAACCCACAACTTGGGAATTACTGTGACCCCTGAAAAATGCGTGTGCTATGTTTCCCCACGTCCAGCACACACAGGAAGAAGTGTTCTGGGGTTCTGAGTGTGGGGAGGTTCCTCCAACAGACAGCAGCACCTGGGTTGTAATAGAATCCCTTCGCTTGACTTCCCTAAGTGTTTTCCTAGGCCTAGCAGTAAGCGATGGTGGGGGATGGGCTCTAAAGCCAAGTATTAGCGAGTGCATCTCTGTGGGTAGTGGAGGGTTTTAAACTACTTCCCCAACCTTGGAACAACTGTGCCCCATAAAGATGCGTGAAATCTGTTTCCCCACATCCAGCACACACACGGAGACGTGCTCAGGTATCCTGATTGTGGGGAGGCTCCTCCAAATGACAGCAGCGCCTGGGTACTAAAAGAATCCCTTAGCTTGTCTTCCCTGATGGCATGCCTAGGCTGGAGAGTGGGGGAAAGTGCGGGTTGGGCTCTAAACCAAGTATAAGCGAGAGCCTATCCATGGGATGTGGGATTTTAACCTTCAACCCACAACCATGGAATAAATGTGCCCCCTGAAAGATGCTTTGACTGTTTCCCTACATCCAGCACACACACGAAGATGTGTTCTGGTATTCCGAGTGTGGGGAATTTCCTCAAACTGACAGCAGCACCTGGATTCCATTAGTATCCCTTAGCTTCTGTTCCCTGAGTGTTCTCTTAGACCCGGCCATGAGGGAAAGCTGGGGGTTGGGCTTGGAGGCCACGTAGCAGTGAGTGCCCCGTGATCCATTGAGGAAGTACTTTGAGGACTTCTCCCTAAACGGAACACCTTTTCCTCCATTCATCTGGTTGAAGTGGGGCTGCACATCTCTCCCACACCTAAGAATGTGTTCTGGAATTCTGAGTGCAGGGAAGTTCCTCCAACTGACAGCAGCGCCTGGGTTCTAATTGAATCCCTTTGCTTGTCTTCCCTGATGGAAAGCCTAGGCGGGAGTGCGGGGGAAAGTGTGGTTTGGGCTCCAAAACCAAGTATTTGCGATGACCTCTCTATGGTTTGTGGAGGCGTTTAAACTACATCCCTAACCTGGGAACACCTGTGCCCCCATAAAGATCCGTGGAGTCTGTTTCCACACCTCCAGCACACACACGAACACTTGCACAGTTATCCTGAGAGTGGGCAGCCTCCTCCAACTGAGAGCAGGGCCTTGGTTCTTATAAAATCGCTTAACTTGTCTATCCTGTTTGGTTGCCTGATACGGAGTGCTGGGGAAAGGGTGGGTTGGGCTCTAAATCCAAGTATTAGCGAGTGCTTCTCCATGGGATTTGGAGGTTATTAACCAAAAGCCCACAACATGGGAATACCTGTGCTCCTTGAAAAAAGCGTGGACTCTGTATCCCCACCACCAGAACACACTTGAAGGAGTTTTCTGCTATCCTGAGTGTGGGCTGGCAATTTCAGGTGACAGAAGCAGCTGGGTTCTAATAGAATCCCTTAGCTTGTAATCCCTGAGTGTTTCCCTAGGACTGACTCTGAGAGAAACCTGGGGGTTGGGCTTTGAGGCCAAATAGTAGCGAGTGTCCCCGATGGACTGAGGAAGTATTTAGATGAATTCTCCATAAAGGGAAACACCTGAGCCCCCATTCATCTGCGTGGAGTGGGGCTTCAAATCTCCCCACCACACAAGGTTGGGTTCCAGTATCCTGAGGGTGGGGTAGTTCCTCCAACTGACATCAGCATCTTGGTTTCAATAGAATCCCTTTCCTTATCTTCCCTGATGGTTTGCCTAGGCCAGTGTGTGGTTGAAAGTGGGATTTGGGATCTAAAACTAAGTAATAGCGTGTGCCTCTCCATGGGTAGTGGAGATGTTTAAACTACAACCCACAACTTGGGAATTACTGTGACCCCTGAAAAATGCATGTGCTATGTTTCCCCACATCCAGCACACACAGGAAGAAGTTTTCTGGGGTTCTGAGAGTGGGGAGGTTCCTCCAGCAGACAGCAGCACCTGGGTTTTAATAGAATCCCTTAGCTTGACTTCCCTAAGTGTTTTCCTAGGCCTAGCAGTAAGCGATGGTGGGGGATGGGCTCTAAAGCCAAGTATTAGCGAGTGCATCTCTGTGGGTAGTGGAGGGTTTTAAACTACTTCCCCAACCTTGGAACAACTGTGCCCCATAAAGATGCGTGGAATCTGTTTCTCCACCTCCAGCACACACACGGAGACGTGCTCAGGTATCCTGATTGTGGGGAGGCTCCTCCAAATGACAGCAATGCCTGGGTTCTAAAGAATCCCTTAGCTTGTCTTCCCTGATGGCATGCCTAGGCTGGAGAGTGGGGGAATGTGGGTGTTGGGCTCTAAACCAAGTATAAGCGAGAGCCTATCCATGGGATGTGAGTTTTTAACCTACAACCAACAACCATGGAATAAATGTGCCCCCTGAAAGATGCTTTGACTGTTTCCCTACATCCAGCACACACACGAAGATTTGTTCTGGTATTCTGAGTGTGGGGAAGTTCCTCAAACTGACAGCAGCACCTGGATTCTATTAGTATCCCTTAGCTTCTGTTCCCTGAGTGTTCTCTTAGACCAGGCCATGAGGGAAAGCTGGGGGTTGGGCTTGGAGGCCACGTAGCAGTGAGTGCCCCCTGATCCATTGAGGAGGTACTTAGAGGACTTCTCCCTAAACGGAACACCTTTTCCTCCATTCATCTGGGTGCAGTGGGGCTGCACATCTCTCCCACACCTAAGAATGTGTTCTGGAATTCTGAGTGCAGGGAAGTTCCTCCAACTGACAGCAGCGCCTGGGTTCTAATTGAATTCCTTTGCTTGTCTTCCCTGATGGAAAGCCTAGGCGGGAGTGCGGGGGAAAGTGTGGTTTGGGCTCCAAAACCAAGTATTTGCGATGACCTCTCTATGGTTTGTGGAGGTGTTTAAACTACATCCCTAACCTGGGAACACCTGTGCCCCCATAAAGATCCGTGGAGTCTGTTTCCACACCTCCAGCACACACACGAACACTTGCACAGTTATCCTGAGAGTGGGCAGCCTCCTCCAACTGAGAGCAGGGCCTTGGTTCTTATAAAATCGCTTAACTTGTCTACCCTGTTTGGTTGCCTGATACGGAGTGCTGGGGAAAGGGTGGGTTGGGCTCTAAATCCAAGTATAAGCGAGTGCTTCTCCATGGGATTTGGAGGGTATTAAACAAAACCCCACAACATGGGAATACCTGTGCTCCTTGAAAAAAGCGTGGACTCTGTATCCCCACCACCAGAACACACTTGAAGGAGTTTTCTGCTATCCTGGGTGTGGGCTGGCAATTTCAGGTGACAGAAGCGGCTGGGTTCTAATAGAATCCCTTAGCTTGTAATCCCTGAGTGTTTCCCTAGGACTGACTCTGAGAGAAACCTGGGGGTTGGGCTTTGAGGCCAAATAGTAGCGAGTGTCCCCGATGGACTGAGGAAGTATTTAGATGAATTCTCCATAAAGGGAAACACCTGAGCACCCATTCATCTGCGTGGAGTGGGGCTTCAAATCTCCCCACCACACAAGGTTGGGTTCCAGTATCCTGAGGGTGGGGTAGTTCCTCCAACTGACATCAGCATCTTGGTTTTAATAGAATCCCTTTCCTTATCTTCCCTGATGGTTTGCCTAGGCCAGTGTGTGGTTGAAAGTGGGATTTGGGATCTAAAACTAAGTATTAGCGTGTGCCTCTCCATGGGTAGTGGAGATGTTTAAACTACAACCCACAACTTGGGAATTACTGTGACCCCTGAAAAATGCGTGTGCTATGTTTCCCCACGTCCAGCACACACAGGAAGAAGTGTTCTGGGGTTCTGAGTGTGGGGAGGTTCCTCCAACAGACAGCAGCACCTGGGATGTAATAGAATCCCTTAGCTTGACTTCCCTAAGTGTTTTCCTAGGCCTAGCAGTAAGCGATGGTGGGGGATGGGCTCTAAAGCCAAGTATTAGCGAGTGCATCTCTGTGGGTAGTGGAGGGTTTTAAACTACTTCCCCAACCTTGGAACACCTGTGCCCCATAAAGATGCGTGGAATCTGTTTCTCCACCTCCAGCACACACACGGAGACGTGCTCAGGTATCCTGATTGTGGGGAGACTCCTCCAAATGACAGCAGCGCCTGGGTTCTAAAGAATCCCTTAGCTTGTCTTCCCTGATGGCATTCCTAGGGTGGAGAGTGGGGGAATGTAGGTGTTGGGCTCTAAACCAAGTATAAGCGAGAGCCTATCCATGGGATGTGAGTTTTTAACCTACAACCCACAACCATGGAATAAATGTGCCCCCTGAAAGATGCTTTGACTCTTTCCCTAAATCCAGCACACACACGAAGATTTGTTCTGGTATTCTGAGTGTGGGGAAGTTCCTCAAACTGACAGCAGCACCTGGATTCTATTAGTATCCCTTAGCTTCTGTTCCCTGAGTGTTCTCTTAGACCAGGCAATGAGGGAAAGCTGGGGGTTGGGCTTGGAGGCCACGTAGCAGTGAGTGCCCCCTGATCCAATGAGGAAGTACTTAGAGGACTTCTCCCTAAACGGAACACCTTTTCCTGCATTCATCTGGGTGCAGTGGGGCTGCACATCTCTCCCACACCGAAGAATGTGTTCTGGAATTCTGAGTGCAGGGAAGTTCCTCCAACTGACAGCAGCGCCTGGGTTCTAATTGAATTCCTTTGCTTGTCTTCCCTGATGGAAAGCCTAGGCGGGAGTGCGGGGGAAAGTGTGGTTTGGGCTCCAAAACCAAGTATTTGCGATGACCTCTCTATGGTTTGTGGAGGTGTTTAAACTACATCCCTAACCTGGGAACACCTGTGCCCCCATAAAGATCCGTGGAGTCTGTTTCCACACCTCCAGCACACACACGAACACTTGCACAGTTATCCTGAGAGTGGGCAGCCTCCTCCAACTGAGAGCAGGGCCTTGGTTCTTATAAAATCGCTTAACTTGTCTACCCTGTTTGGTTGCCTGATACGGAGTGCTGGGGAAAGGGTGGGTTGGGCTCTAAATCCAAGTATTAGCGAGTGCTTCTCCATGGGATTTGGAGGTTATTAACCAAAAGCCCACAACATGGGAATACCTGTGCTCCTTGAAAAAAGCGTGGACTCTGTATCCCCACCACCAGAACACACATGAAGAAGTTTTCTGCTATCCTGAGTGTGGGCTGGCAATTTCAGGTGACAGAAGCGGCTGGGTTCTAATAGAATCCCTTAGCTTGTAATCCCTGAGTGTTTCCCTAGGACTGACTCTGAGAGAAACCTGGGGGTTGGGCTTTGAGGCCAAATAGTAGCGAGTGTCCCCGATGGAGTGAGGAAATATTTAGATGAATTAACCATAAAGGGAAAAACCTGAGCACCCATTCATCTGCGTGGAGTGGGGCTTCAAATCTCCCCACCACACAATGTTGGGTTCCAGTATCCTGAGGGTGGGGTAGTTCCTCCAACTGACATCAGCGTCTTGGTTTGAATAGAATCCCTTTGCTTGTCTTCCCTGATGGTTTGCCTAGGCCAGTGTGTGGTTGAAAGTGGGATTTGGGATCTAAAACTAAGTATTAGCGTGTGCCTCTCCATGGGTAGTGGAGATGTTTAAACTACAACCCACAACTTGGGAATTACTGTGACCCCTGAAAAATGCGTGTGCTATGTTTCCCCACGTCCAGCACACACAGGAAGAAGTGTTCTGGGGTTCTGAGTGTGGGGAGGTTCCTCCAACAGACAGCAGCACCTGGGTTGTAATAGAATCCCTTCGCTTGACTTCCCTAAGTGTTTTCCTAGGCCTAGCAGTAAGCAATGGTGGGGGATGGGCTCTAAAGCCAAGTATTAGCGAGTGCATCTCTGTGGGTAGTGGAGTGTATTAAACTACTTCCCCAACCTTGGAACACCTGTGCCCCATAAAGATGCGTGGAATCTGTTTCCCCACCTCCAGCACACACACGGAGACGTGCTCAGGTATCCTGATTGTGGGGAGGCTCCTCCAAATGACAGCAGCGCCTGGGTTCTAAAAGAATCCCTTAGCTTGTCTTCCCTGATGGCATGGCTAGGCTGGAGAGTGGGGGAAAGTGGGGGTTGGGCTCTAAACCAAGTATAAGCGAGAGCCTATCCATGGGATGTGGGTTTTTAACCTACAACCCACAACCATGGAATAAATGTGCCCCCTGAAAGATGCTTTGACTGTTTCCCTACATCCAGCACACACACGAAGATGTGTTCTTGTATTCCGAGTGTGGGGAAGTTCCTCAAACTGACAGCAGCACCTGGATTCTATTAGTATCCCTTAGCTTCTGTTCCCTGAGTGTTCTTTTAGGCCAGGCCATGAGGGAAAGCTGGGGGTTGGGCTTGGAGGCCACGTAGCAGTGAGTGCCCCCTGATCCATTGAGGAAGTACTTAGAGGACTTCTCCCTAAAGGGAACACCTTTTCCTGCATTCATCTGGGTGCAGTGGGGCTGCACATCTCTCCCACACCTAAGAATCTGTTCTGGAATTCTGAGTGCAGGGAAGTTCCTCCAACTGACAGGAGCGCCTGGGTTCTAATTGAATCCCTTTGCTTGTCTTCCCTGATGGAAAGCCTAGGCGGGAGTGCGGGGGAAAGTGTGGTTTGGGCTCCAAAACCAAGTATTTGCGATGACCTCTCTATGGTTTGTGGAGGTGTTTAAACTACATCCCTAACCTGGGAACATCTGTGCCCCCATAAAGATCCTTGGAGTCTGTTTCCACACCTCCAGCACACACACGAACACTTGCACAGTTATCCTGAGAGTGGGCAGCCTCCTCCAACTGAGAGCAGGGCCTTGGTTCTTATAAAATCGCTTAACTTGTCTACCCTGTTTGGTTGCCTGATACGGAGTGCTGGGGAAAGGGTGGGTTGGGCTCTAAATCCAAGTATTAGCGAGTGCTTCTCCATGGGATTTGGAGGTTATTAACCAAAAGCCCACAACATGGGAATACCTGTGCTCCTTGAAAAAAGCGTGGACTCTGTATCCCCACCACCAGAACACACATGAAGAAGTTTTCTGCTATCCTGAGTGTGGGCTGGCAATTTCAGGTGACAGAAGCGGCTGGGTTCTAATAGAATCCCTTAGCTTGTAATCCCTGAGTGTTTCCCTAGGACTGACTCTGAGAGAAACCTGGGGGTTGGGCTTTGAGGCCAAATAGTAGCGAGTGTCCCCGATGGACTGAGGAAGTATTTAGATGAATTCTCCATAAAGGGAAACACCTGAGCACCCATTCATCTGCGTGGAGTGGGGCTTCAAATCTCCCCACCACACAAGGTTGGGTTCCAGTATCCTGAGGGTGGGGTAGTTCCTCCAACTGACATCAGCGTCTTGGTTTGAATAGAATCCCTTTGCTTGTCTTCCCTGATGGTTTGCCTAGGCCAGTGTGTGGTTGAAAGTGGGATTTGGGATCTAAAACTAAGTATTAGCGTGTGCCTCTCCATGGGTAGTGGAGATGTTTAAACTACAACCCACAACTTGGGAATTACTGTGACCCCTGAAAAATGCGTGTGCTATGTTTCCCCACGTCCAGCACACACAGGAAGAAGTGTTCTGGGGTTCTGAGTGTGGGGAGGTTCCTCCAACAGACAGCAGCACCTGGGTTGTAATAGAATCCCTTCGCTTGACTTCCCTAAGTGTTTTCCTTGGCCTAGCAGTAAGCGATGGTGGGGGATGGGCTCTAAAGCCAAGTATTAGCGAGTGCATCTCTGTGGGTAGTGGAGGGTTTTAAACTACTTCCCCAACCTTGGAACAACTGTGCCGCATAAAGATGCGTGAAATCTGTTTCCCCACATCCAGCACACACACGGAGACGTGCTCAGGTATCCTGATTGTGGGGAGGCTCCTCCAAATGACAGCAGCGCCTGGGTACTAAAAGAATCCCTTAGCTTGTCTTCCCTGATGGCATGCCTAGGCTGGAGAGTGGGGGAAAGTGCGGGTTGGGCTCTAAACCAAGTATAAGCGAGAGCCTATCCATGGGATGTGGGATTTTAACCTTCAACCCACAACCATGGAATAAATGTGCCCCCTGAAAGATGCTTTGACTGTTTCCCTACATCCAGCACACACACGAAGATGTGTTCTGGTATTCCGAGTGTGGGGAATTTCCTCAAACTGACAGCAGCACCTGGATTCCATTAGTATCCCTTAGCTTCTGTTCCCTGAGTGTTCTCTTAGACCCGGCCATGAGGGAAAGCTGGGGGTTGGGCTTGGAGGCCACGTAGCAGTGAGTGCCCCCTGATCCATTGAGGAAGTACTTTGAGGACTTCTCCCTAAACGGAACACCTTTTCCTCCATTCATCTGGTTGAAGTGGGGCTGCACATCTCTCCCACACCTAAGAATGTGTTCTGGAATTCTGAGTGCAGGGAAGTTCCTCCAACTGACAGCAGCGCCTGGGTTCTAATTGAATCCCTTTGCTTGTCTTCCCTGATGGAAAGCCTAGGCGGGAGTGCGGGGGAAAGTGTGGTTTGGGCTCCAAAACCAAGTATTTGCGATGACCTCTCTATGGTTTGTGGAGGCGTTTAAACTACATCCCTAACCTGGGAACACCTGTGCCCCCATAAAGATCCGTGGAGTCTGTTTCCACACCTCCAGCACACACACGAACACTTGCACAGTTATCCTGAGAGTGGGCAGCCTCCTCCAACTGAGAGCAGGGCCTTGGTTCTTATAAAATCGCTTAACTTGTCTACCCTGTTTGGTTGCCTGATACGGAGTGCTGGGGAAAGGGTGGGTTGGGCTCTAAATCCAAGTATTAGCGAGTGCTTCTCCATGGGATTTGGAGGTTATTAACCAAAAGCCCACAACATGGGAATACCTGTGCTCCTTGAAAAAAGCGTGGACTCTGTATCCACACCACCAGAACACACTTGAAGGAGTTTTCTGCTCTCCTGAGTGTGGGCTGGCAATTTCAGGTGACAGAAGCGGCTGGGTTCTAATAGAATCCCTTAGCTTGTAATCCCTGAGTGTTTCCCTAGGACTGACTCTGAGAGAAACCTGGGGGTTGGGCTTTGAGGCCAAATAGTAGCGAGTGTCCCCGATGGACTGAGGAAGTATTTAGATGAATTCTCCATAAAGGGAAACACCTGAGCACCCATTCATCTGCGTGGAGTGGGGCTTCAAATCTCCCCACCACACAAGGTTGGGTTCCAGTATCCTGAGGGTGGGGTAGTTCCTCCAACTGACATCAGCATCTTGGTTTCAATAGAATCCCTTTCCTTATCTTCCCTGATGCTTTGCCTAGGCCAGTGTGTGGTTGAAAGTGGGATTTGGGATCTAAAACTAAGTAATAGCGTGTGCCTCTCCATGGGTAGTGGAGATGTTTAAACTACAACCCACAACTTGGGAATTACTGTGACCCCTGAAAAATGCGTGTGCTATGTTTCCCCACATCCAGCACACACAGGAAGAAGTTTTCTGGGGTTCTGAGAGTGGGGAGGTTCCTCCAGCAGACAGCAGCACCTGGGATTTAATAGAATCCCTTAGCTTGACTTCCCTAAGTGTTTTCCTAGGCCTAGCAGTAAGCGATGGTGGGGGATGGGCTCTAAAGCCAAGTATTAGCGAGTGCATCTCTGTGGGTAGTGGAGGGTTTTAAACTACTTCCCCAACCTTGGAACAACTGTGCCCCATAAAGATGCGTGGAATCTGTTTCTCCACCTCCAGCACACACACGGAGACGTGCTCAGGTATCCTGATTGTGGGGAGGCTCCTCCAAATGACAGCAATGCCTGGGTTCTAAAGAATCCCTTAGCTTGTCTTCCCTGATGGCATGCCTAGGCTGGAGAGTGGGGGAATGTGGGTGTTGGGCTCTAAACCAAGTATAAGCGAGAGCCTATCCATGGGATGTGAGTTTTTAACCTACAACCCACAACCATGGAATAAATGTGCCCCCTGAAAGATGCTTTGACTGTTTCCCTACATCCAGCACACACACGAAGATTTGTTCTGGTATTCTGAGTGTGGGGAAGTTCCTCAAACTGACAGCAGCACCTGGATTCTATTAGTATCCCTTAGCTCCTGTTCCCTGAGTGTTCTCTTAGACCAGGCCATGAGGGAAAGCTGGGGGTTGGGCTTGGAGGCCACGTAGCAGTGAGTGCCCCCTGATCCATTGAGGAGGTACTTAGAGGACTTCTCCCTAAACGGAACACCTTTTCCTCCATTCATCTGGGTGCAGTGGGGCTGCACATCTCTCCCACACCTAAGAATGTGTTCTGGAATTCTGAGTGCAGGGAAGTTCCTCCAACTGACAGCAGCGCCTGGGTTCTAATTGAATTCCTTTGCTTGTCTTCCCTGATGGAAAGCCTAGGCGGGAGTGCGGGGGAAAGTGTGGTTTGGGCTCCAAAACCAAGTATTTGCGATGACCTCTCTATGGTTTGTGGAGGTGTTTAAACTACATCCCTAACCTGGGAACACCTGTGCCCCCATAAAGATCCGTGGAGTCTGTTTCCACACCTCCAGCACACACACGAACACTTGCACATTTATCCTGAGAGTGGGCAGCCTCCTCCAACTGAGAGCAGGGCCTTGGTTCTTATAAAATCGCTTAACTTGTCTACCCTGTTTGTTTGCCTGATACGGAGTGCTGGGGAAAGGGTGGGTTGGGCTCTAAATCCAAGTATAAGCGAGTGCTTCTCCATGGGATTTGGAGGGTATTAAACAAAACCCCACAACATGGGAATACCTGTGCTCCTTGAAAAAAGCGTGGACTCTGTATCCCCACCACCAGAACACACTTGAAGGAGTTTTCTGCTATCCTGAGTGTGGGCTGGCAATTTCAGGTGACAGAAGCGGCTGGGTTCTAATAGAATCCCTTAGCTTGTAATCCCTGAGTGTTTCCCTAGGACTGACTCTGAGAGAAACCTGGGGGTTGGGCTTTGAGGCCAAATAGTAGCGAGTGTCCCCGATGGAGTGAGGAAATATTTAGATGAATTAACCATAAAGGGAAAAACCTGAGCACCCATTCATCTGCGTGGATTGGGGCTTCAAATCTCCCCACCACACAATGTTGGGTTCCAGTATCCTGAGGGTGGGGTAGTTCCTCCAACTGACATCAGCGTCTTGGTTTGAATAGAATCCCTTTGCTTGTCTTCCCTGATGGTTTGCCTAGGCCAGTGTGTGGTTGAAAGTGGGATTTGGGATCTAAAACTAAGTATTAGCGTGTGCCTCTCCATGGGTAGTGGAGATGTTTAAACTACAACCCACAACTTGGGAATTACTGTGACCCCTGAAAAATGCGTGTGCTATGTTTCCCCACGTCCAGCACACACAGGAAGAAGTGTTCTGGGGTTCTGAGTGTGGGGAGGTTCCTCCAACAGACAGCAGCACCTGGGTTGTAATACAATCCCTTCGCTTGACTTCCCTAAGTGTTTTCCTAGGCCTAGCAGTAAGCGATGGTGGGGGATGGGCTCTAAAGCCAAGTATTAGCGAGTGCATCTCTGTGGGTAGTGGAGGGTTTTAAATTACTTCCCCAACCTTGGAACACCTGTGCCCCATAAAGATGCGTGGAATCTGTTTCCCCACCTCCAGCACACACACGGAGACGTGCTCAGGTATCCTGTTTGTGGGGAGGCTCCTCCAAATGACAGCAGCGCCTGGGTTCTAAAAGAATCCCTTAGCTTGTCTTCCCTGATGGCATGGCTAGGCTGGAGAGTGTGGGAAAGTGGGGGTTGGGCTCTAAACAAAGTATAAGCGAGAGCCTATCCATGGGATGTGGGTTTTTAACCTACAACCCACAACCATGGAATAAATGTGCCCCCTGAAAGATGCTTTGACTGTTTCCCTACATCCAGCACACACACGAAGAAGTGTTCTGGTATTCTGAGTGTGGGGAAGTTCCTCAAACTGACAGCAGCACCTGGATTCTATTAGTATCCCTTAGCTTCTGTACCCTGAGTGTTCTCTTGGACCAGGCCATGAGGGAAAGCTGGGGGTTGGGCTTGGAGGCCACGTAGCAGTGAGTGCCCCCTGATCCATTGAGGAAGTACTTAGAGGACTTCTCCCTAAAGGGAACACCTTTTCCTGCATTCATCTGGGTGCAGTGGGGCTGCACAACTCTCCCACACCTTAGAATGTGTTCTGGAATTCTGAGTGCAGGGAAGTTCCTCCAACTGACAGCAGCGCCTCGGTTCTAATTGAATCCCTTTGCTTGTCTTCCCTGATGGTTTGCCTAGGCCAGTGTGTGGTTGAAAGTGGGATTTGGGATCTAAAACTAAGTATTAGCGTGTGCCTCTCCATGGGTAGTGGAGATGTTTAAACTACAACCCACAACTTGGGAATTACTGCGACCCCTGAAAAATGCGTGTGCTATGTTTCCCCACGTCCAGCACACACAGGAAGAAGTGTTCTGGGGTTCTGAGTGTGGGGAGGTTCCTCCAACAGACAGCAGCACCTGGGTTGTAATACAATCCCTTAGCTTGACTTCCTTAAGTGTATTCCTAGGCCTAGCAGTAAGCGATGGTGGGGGATGGGCTCTAAAGCCAAGTATTAGCGAGTGCATCTCTGTGTTTAGTGGAGGGTTTTAAACTACTTCCCCAACCTTGGAACACCTGTGCCCCATAAAGATGCGTGGAATCTGTTTCCCCACCTCCAGCACACACACGGAGACGTGCTCAGGTATCCTGATTGTGGGGAGGCTCCTCCAAATGACAGCAGCGCCTGGGTTCTAAAAGAATCCCTTAGCTTGTCTTCCCTGATGGCATGCCTAGGCTGGAGAGTGGGGGAAAGTGGGGGTTGGGCTCTAAACCAAGTATAAGCGAGAGCCTATCCATGGGATGTGGGTTTTTAACCTACAACCCACAACCATGGAATAAATGTGCCCCCTGAAAGATGCTTTGACTGTTTCCCTACATCCAGCACACACACGAAGATGTGTTCTTGTATTCTGAGTGTGGGGAAGTTCCTCAAAGTGACAGCAGCACCTGGATTCTATTAGTATCCCTTAGCTTCTGTTCCCTGAGTGTTCTTTTAGGCCAGGCCATGAGGGAAAGCTGGGGGTTGGGCTTGGAGGCCACGTAGCAGTGAGTGCCCCCTGATCCATTGAGGAAGTACTTAGAGGACTTGTCCCGAAACGGAACACCTTTTTCTCCATTCATCTGGGTGCAGTGGGGCTGCACATCTCTCCCACACCTAAGAATGTGTTCTGGAATTCTGAGTGCAGGGAAGTTCCTCCAACTGACAGCAGCGCCTGGGTTCTAATTGAATCCCTTTGCTTGTCTTCCCTGATGGAAAGCCTAGGCGGGAGTGCGGGGGAAAGTGTGGTTTGGGCTCCAAAACCAAGTATTTGCGATGACCTCTCTATGGTTTGTGGAGGTGTTTAAACTACATCCCTATCCTGGGAACACCTGTGTCCACATAAAGATCCGTGGAGTCTGTTTCCACACCCCCAGCACACACACGAACACTTGCACAGTTATCCTGAGAGTGGGCAGCCTCCTCCAACTGAGAGCAGGGCCTTGGTTCTTATAAAATCGCTTAACTTGTCTACCCTGTTTGGTTGCCTGATACGGAGTGCTGGGGAAAGGGTGGGTTGGGCTCTAAATCCAAGTATTAGCGAGTGCTTCTCCATGGGATTTGGAGGTTATTAACCAAAAGCCCACAACATGGGAATACCTGTGCTCCTTGAAAAAAGCGTGGACTCTGTATCCCCACCACCAGAACACACATGAAGAAGTTTTCTGCTATCCTGAGTGTGGGCTGGCAATTTCAGGTGACAGAAGCGGCTGGGTTCTAATAGAATCCCTTAGCTTGTAATCCCTGAGTGTTTCCCTAGGACTGACTCTGAGAGAAACCTGGGGGTTGTGCTTTGAGGCCATATAGTATCGAGTGTCCCTGATGGACTGAGGAAGTATTTAGATGAATTCTCCATAAAGGGAAACACCTGAGCACCCAATCATCTGCGTGGAGTGGGACTTCAAATCTCCCCACCACACAAGGTTGGGTTCCAGTATCCTGAGGGTGGGGTAGTTCCTCCAACTGACATCAGCGTCTTGGTTTGAATAGAATCCCTTTGCTTGTCTTCCCTGATGGTTTGCCTAGGCCAGTGTGTGGTCGAAAGTGGGATTTGGGATCTAAAACTAAGTATTAGCGTGTGCCTCTCCATGGGTAGTGGAGATGTTTAAACTACAACCCACAACTTGGGAATTACTGCGACCCCTGAAAAATGCGTGTGCTATGTTTCCCCACGTCCAGCACACACAGGAAGAAGTGTTCTGGGGTTCTGAGTGTGGGGAGGTTCCTCCAACAGACAGCAGCACCTGGGTTATAATAGAATCCTTAGCTTGACTTCCCTAAGTGTTTTCCTAGGCCTAGCAGTAAGCGATGGTGGGGGATGGGCTCTAAAGCCAAGTATTAGCGAGTGCATCTCTGTGGGTAGTGGAGGGTTTTAAACTACTTCCCCAACCTTGGAACACCTGTGCCCCATAAAGATGCGTGGAATCTGTTTCCCCACCTCCAGCACACACACGGAGACGTGCTCAGGTATCCTGATGGTGGGGAGGCTCCTCCAAATGACAGCAGCGCCTGGGATCTAAAAGAATCCCTTAGCTTGTCTTCCCTGATGGCATGCCTAGGCTGGAGAGTGGGGGAAAGTTGGCGTTTGGCTCTAAACCAAGTATAAGCGAGAGCCTATCCATGGGATGTGGGTTTTTAACCTACAACCCACATCCATGGAATAAATGTGCCCCCTGAAAGATGCTTTGACTGTTTCCCTACATCCAGCACACACACGAAGATGTGTTCTTGTATTCTGAGTGTGGGGAAGTTCCTCAAACTGACAGCAGCACCTGGATTCTATTAGTATCCCTTAGCTTCTGTTCCCTGAGTGTTCTTTTAGGCCAGGCCATGAGGGAAAGCTGGGGGTTGGGCTTGGAGGCCACGTAGCAGTGAGTGCCCCCTGATCCATTGAGGAAGTACTTAGAGGACTTCTCCCTAAAGGGAACACCTTTTCCTGCATTCATCTGGGTGCAGTGGGGCTGCACATCTCTCCCACACCTAAGAATGTGTTCTGGAATTCTGAGTGCAGGGAAGTTCCTCCAACTGACAGCAGCGCCTGGGTTCTAATTGAATCCCTTTGCTTGTCTTCCCTGATGGAAAGCCTAGGCGGGAGTGCGGGGGAAAGTGTGGTTTGGGCTCCAAAACCAAGTATTTGCGATGACCTCTCTATGGTTTGTGGAGGTGTTTAAACTACATCCCTAACCTGGGAACACCTGTGCCCCCATAAAGATCCGTGGAGTCTGTTTCCACACCTCCAGCACACACACGAACACTTGCACAGTTATCCTGAGAGTGGGCAGCCTCCTCCAACTGAGAGCAGGGCCTTGGTTCTTATAAAATCGCTTAACTTGTCTACCCTGTTTGGTTGCCTGATACGGAGTGCTGGGGAAAGGGTGGGTTGGGCTCTAAATCCAAGTATTAGCGAGTGCTTCTCCATGGGATTTGGAGGTTATTAACCAAAAGCCCACAACATGGGAATACCTGTGCTCCTTGAAAAAAGCGTGGACTCTGTATCCCCACCACCAGAACACACATGAAGAAGTTTTCTGCTATCCTGAGTGTGGGCTGGCAATTTCAGGTGACAGAAGCGGCTGGGTTCTAATAGAATCCCTTAGCTTGTAATCCCTGAGTGTTTCCCTAGGACTGACTCTGAGAGAAACCTGGGGGTTGGGCTTTGAAGCCAAATAGAAGCGAGTGTCCCCGATGGACTGAGGAACTATTTAGATGAATTATCCATAAAGGGAAACACCTGAGCACCCATTCATCTGCGTGGAGTGGGGCTTCAAATCTCCCCACCACACAAGGTTGGGTTCCAGTATCCTGAAGGTGGGGTAGTTCCTCCAACTGACATCAGCGTCTTGGTTTGAATAGAATCCCTTTGCTTGTCTTCCCTGATGGTTTGCCTAGGCCAGTGTGTGGTTGAAAGTGGGATTTGGGATCTAAAACTAAGTATTAGCGTGTGCCTCTCCATGGGTAGTGGAGATGTTTAAACTACAACCTACAACTTGGGAATTACTGTGACCCCTGAAAAAAGCGTGTGCTATGTTTCCCCACGTCCAGCACACACAGGAAGAAGTGTTCTGGGGTTCTGAGAGTGGGGAGGTTCCTCCAACAGACAGCAGCACCTGGGTTGTAATAGAATCCTTTAGCTTGACTTCCATAAGTGTTTTCCAGGCCTAGCAGTAAGCGATGGTGGGGGATGGGCTCTAAAGCCAAGTATTAGCGAGTGCATCTCTGTGGGTAGTGGAGGGTTTTAAACTACTTCCCCAACCTTGGAACAACTGTGCCCCATAAAGATGCGTGGAATCTGTTTCCCCACATCCAGCACACACACGGAGACGTGCTCAGGTATCCTGATTGTGGGGAGGCTCCTCCAAATGACAGCAGCGCCTGGGTACTAAAAGAATCAATTAGCTTGTCTTCCCTGATGGCATGCCTAGGCTGGAGAGTGGGGGAAAGTGCGGGTTGGGCTCTAAACCAAGTATAAGCGAGAGCCTATCCATGGGATGTGGGATTTTAACCTTCAACCCACAACCATGCAATAAATGTGCCCCCTGAAAGATGCTTTGACTGTTTCCCTACATCCAGCACACACACGAAGATGTGTTCTGGTATTCCGAGTGTGGGGAATTTCCTCAAACTGACAGCAGCACCTGGATTCCATTAGTATCCCTTAGCTTCTGTTCCCTGAGTGTTCTCTTAGACCCGGCCATGAGGGAAAGCTGGGGGTTGGGCTTGGAGGCCAGGTAGCAGTGAGTGCCCCCTGATCCATTGAGGAAGTACTTTGAGGACTTCTCCCTAAACGGAACACCTTTTCCTCCATTCATCTGGTTGAAGTGGGGCTGCACATCTCTCCCACACCTAAGAATGTGTTCTGGAATTCTGAGTGCAGGGAAGTTCCTCCAACTGACAGCAGCGCCTGGGTTCTAATTGAATCCCTTTGCTTGTCTTCCCTGATGGAAAGCCTAGGCGGGAGTGCGGGGGAAAGTGTGGTTTGGGCTCCAAAACCAAGTATTTGCGATGACCTCTCTATGGTTTGTGGAGGCGTTTAAACTACATCCCTAACCTGGGAACACCTGTGCCCCCATAAAGATCCGTGGAGTCTGTTTCCACACCTCCAGCACACACACGAACACTTGCACAGTTATCCTGAGAGTGGGCAGCCTCCTCCAACTGAGAGCAGGGCCTTGGTTCTTATAAAATCGCTTAACTTGTCTACCCTGTTTGGTTGCCTGATACGGAGTGCTGGGGAAAGGGTGGGTTGGGCTCTAAATCCAAGTATTAGTGAGTGCTTCTCCATGGGATTTGGAGGTTATTAACCAAAAGCCCACAACATGGGAATACCTGTGCTCCTTGAAAAAAGCGTGGACTCTGTATCCACACCACCAGAACACACTTGAAGGAGTTTTCTGCTATCCTGAGTGTGGGCTGGCAATTTCAGGTGACAGAAGCGGCTGGGTTCTAATAGAATCCCTTAGCTTGTAATCCCTGAGTGTTTCCCTAGGACTGACTCTGAGAGAAACCTGGGGGTTGGGCTTTGAGGCCAAATAGTAGCGAGTGTCCCCGATGGACTGAGGAAGTATTTAGATGAATTCTCCATAAAGGGAAACACCTGAGCACCCATTCATCTGCGTGGAGTGGGGCTTCAAATCTCCCCACCACACAAGGTTGGGTTCCAGTATCCTGAGGGTGGGGTAGTTCCTCCAACTGACATCAGCATCTTGGTTTCAATAGAATCCCTTTCCTTATCTTCCCTGTTGCTTTGCCTAGGCCAGTGTGTGGTTGAAAGTGGGATTTGGGATCTAAAACTAAGTATTAGCGTGTGCCTCTCCATGGGTAGTGGAGATGTTTAAACTACAACCCACAACTTGGGAATTACTGTGACCCCTGAAAAATGCGTGTGCTATGTTTCCCCACGTCCAGCACACACAGGAAGAAGTGTTCTGGGGTTCTGAGTGTGGGGAGGTTCCTCCAACTGACAGCAGCACCTGGGATGTAATAGAATCCCTTAGCTTGACTTCCCTAAGTGTTTTCCTAGGCCTAGCAGTAAGCGATGGTGGGGGATGGGCTCTAAAGCCAAGTATTAGCGAGTGCATCTCTGTGGGTAGTGGAGGGTTTTAAACTACTTCCCCAACCTTGGAACACCTGTGCCCCATAAATATGCGTGGAATCTGTTTCCCCACCTCCAGCACACACACGGAGACGTGCTCAGGTATCCTGATTGTGGGGAGGCTCCTGTAAATGACAGCAACGCCTGGGTTCTAAAGAATCCCTTAGCTTGTCTTCCCTGATGGCATGCCTAGGCTGGAGAGTGGGGGAATGTGGGTGTTGGGCTCTAAACCAAGTATAAGCGAGAGCCTATCCATGGGATGTGAGTTTTAACCTACAACACACAACCATGGAATAAATGTGCCCCCTGAAAGATGCTTTGACTCTTTCCCTACATCCAGCACACTCACGAAGATTTGTTCTGGTATTCTGAGTGTGGGGAAGTTCCTCAAACTGACAGCAGCACCTGGATTCTATTAGTATCCCTTAGCTTCTGTTCCCTGAGTGTTCTCTTAGACCAGGCCATGAGGGAAAGCTGGGGGTTGGGCTTGGAGGCCACGTAGCAGTGAGTGCCCCCTGATCCATTGAGGAGGTACTTAGAGGACTTCTCCCTAAAGGGAACACCTTTTCCTGCATTCATCTGGGTGCAGTGGGGCTGCACATCTCTCCCACACCTAAGAATGTGTTCTGGAATTCTGAGTGCAGGGAAGTTCCTCCAACTGACAGCAGCGCCTGGGTTCTAATTGAATCCCTTTGCTTGTCTTCCCTGATGGAAAGCCTAGGCGGGAGTGCGGGGGAAAGTGTGGTTTGGGCTCCAAAACCAAGTATTTGCGATGACCTCTCTATGGTTTGTGGAGGCGTTTAAACTACATTCCTAACCTGGGAACACCTGTGCCCCCATAAAGATCCGTGGAGTCTGTTTCCACACCTCCAGCACACACACGAACACTTGCACAGTTATCCTGAGAGTGGGCAGCCTCCTCCAACTGAGAGCAGGGCCTTGGTTCTTATAAAATCGCTTAACTTGTCTACCCTGTTTGGTTGCCTGATACGGAGTGCTGGGGAAAGGGTGGGTTGGGCTCTAAATCCAAGTATTAGTGAGTGCTTCTCCATGGGATTTGGAGGTTATTAACCAAAAGCCCACAACATGGGAATACCTGTGCTCCTTGAAAAAAGCGTGGACTCTGTATCCACACCACCAGAACACACTTGAAGGAGTTTTCTGCTATCCTGAGTGTGGGCTGGCAATTTCAGGTGACAGAAGCGGCTGGGTTCTAATAGAATCCCTTAGCTTGTAATCCCTGAGTGTTTCCCTAGGACTGACTCTGAGAGAAACCTGGGGGTTGGGCTTTGAGGCCAAATAGTAGCGAGTGTCCCCGATGGACTGAGGAAGTATTTAGATGAATTCTCCATAAAGGGAAACACCTGAGCACCCATTCATCTGCGTGGAGTGGGGCTTCAAATCTCCCCACCACACAAGGTTGGGTTCCAGTATCCTGAGGGTGGGGTAGTTCCTCCAACTGACATCAGCATCTTGGTTTCAATAGAATCCCTTTCCTTATCTTCCCTGTTGCTTTGCCTAGGCCAGTGTGTGGTTGAAAGTGGGATTTGGGATCTAAAACTAAGTATTAGCGTGTGCCTCTCCATGGGTAGTGGAGATGTTTAAACTACAACCCACAACTTGGGAATTACTGTGACCCCTGAAAAATGCGTGTGCTATGTTTCCCCACGTCCAGCACACACAGGAAGAAGTGTTCTGGGGTTCTGAGTGTGGGGAGGTTCCTCCAACTGACAGCAGCACCTGGGATGTAATAGAATCCCTTAGCTTGACTTCCCTAAGTGTTTTCCTAGGCCTAGCAGTAAGCGATGGTGGGGGATGGGCTCTAAAGCCAAGTATTAGCGAGTGCATCTCTGTGGGTAGTGGAGGGTTTTAAACTACTTCCCCAACCTTGGAACACCTGTGCCCCATAAATATGCGTGGAATCTGTTTCCCCACCTCCAGCACACACACGGAGACGTGCTCAGGTATCCTGATTGTGGGGAGGCTCCTGTAAATGACAGCAACGCCTGGGTTCTAAAGAATCCCTTAGCTTGTCTTCCCTGATGGCATGCCTAGGCTGGAGAGTGGGGGAATGTGGGTGTTGGGCTCTAAACCAAGTATAAGCGAGAGCCTATCCATGGGATGTGAGTTTTTAACCTACAACACACAACCATGGAATAAATGTGCCCCCTGAAAGATGCTTTGACTCTTTCCCTACATCCAGCACACTCACGAAGATTTGTTCTGGTATTCTGAGTGTGGGGAAGTTCCTCAAACTGACAGCAGCACCTGGATTCTATTAGTATCCCTTAGCTTCTGTTCCCTGAGTGTTCTCTTAGACCAGGCCATGAGGGAAAGCTGGGGGTTGGGCTTGGAGGCCACGTAGCAGTGAGTGCCCCCTGATCCATTGAGGAGGTACTTAGAGGACTTCTCCCTAAAGGGAACACCTTTTCCTGCATTCATCTGGGTGCAGTGGGGCTGCACATCTCTCCCACACCTAAGAATGTGTTCTGGAATTCTGAGTGCAGGGAAGTTCCTCCAACTGACAGCAGCGCCTGGGTTCTAATTGAATTCCTTTGCTTGTCTTCCCTGATGGAAAGCCTAGGCGGGAGTGCGGGGGAAAGTGTGGTTTGGGCTCCAAAACCAAGTATTTGCGATGACCTCTCTATGGTTTGTGGAGGTGTTTAAACTACATCCCTAACCTGGGAACACCTGTGCCCCCATAAAGATCCGTGGAGTCTGTTTCCACACCTCCAGCACACACACGAACACTTGCACAGTTATCCTGAGAGTGGGCAGCCTCCTCCAACTGAGAGCAGGGCCTTGCTTCTTATAAAATCGCTTAACTTGTCTACCCTGTTTGGTTGCCTGATACGGAGTGCTGGGGAAAGGGTGGGTTGGGCTCTAAATCCAAGTATAAGCGAGTGCTTCTCCATGGGATTTGGAGGGTATTAAACAAAACCCCACAACATGGGAATACCTGTGCTCCTTGAAAAAAGCGTGGACTCTGTATCCCCACCACCAGAACACACTTGAAGGAGTTTTCTGCTATCCTGAGTGTGGGCTGGCAATTTCAGGTGACAGAAGCGGCTGGGTTCTAATAGAATCCCTTAGCTTGTAATCCCTGAGTGTTTCCCTAGGACTGACTCTGAGAGAAACCTGGGGGTTGGGCTTTGAGGCCAAATAGTAGCGAGTGTCCCCGATGGACTGAGGAAGTATTTAGATGAATTCTCCATAAAGGGAAACACCTGAGCACCCATTCATCTGCGTGGAGTGGGGCTTCAAATCTCCCCACCACACAAGGTTGGGTTCCAGTATCCTGAGGGTGGGGTAGTTCCTCCAACTGACATCAGCATCTTGGTTTCAATAGAATCCCTTTCCTTATCTTCCCTGATGCTTTGCCTAGGCCAGTGTGTGGTTGAAAGTGGGATTTGGGATCTAAAACTAAGTAATAGCGTGTGCCTCTCCATGGGTAGTGGAGATGTTTAAACTACAACCCACAACTTGGGAATTACTGTGACCCCTGAAAAATGCGTGTGCTATGTTTCCCCACGTCCAGCACACACAGGAAGAAGTTTTCTGGGGTTCTGAGAGTGGGGAGGTTCCTCCAGCAGACAGCAGCACCTGGGTTTTAATAGAATCCCTTAGCTTGACTTCCCTAAGTGTTTTCCTAGGCCTAGCAGTAAGCGATGGTGGGGGATGGGCTCTAAAGCCAAGTATTAGCGAGTGCATCTCTGTGGGTAGTGGAGGGTTTTAAACTACTTCCCCAACCTTGGAACAACTGTGCCCCATAAAGTTGCGTGGAATCTGTTTCTCCACCTCCAGCACACACACGGAGACGTGCTCAGGTATCCTGATTGTGGGGAGGCTCCTCCAAATGACAGCAATGCCTGGGTTCTAAAGAATCCCTTAGCTTGTCTTCCCTGATGGCATGCCTAGGCTGGAGATTGGGGGAATGTGGGTGTTGGGCTCTAAACCAAGTATAAGCGAGAGCCTATCCATGGGATGTGAGTTTTTAACCTACAACCCACAACCATGGAATAAATGTGCCCCCTGAATGATGCTTTGACTCTTTCCCTAAATCCAGCACACACACGAAGATTTGTTCTGGTATTCTGAGTGTGGGGAAGTTCCTCAAACTGACAGCATCACCTGGATTCTATTAGTATCCCTTAGCTTCTGTTCCCTGAGTGTTCTCTTGGACCATGCCATGAGGGAAAGCTGGGGGTTGGGCTTGGAGGCCACGTAGCAGTGAGTGCCCCCTGATCCATTGACGAAGTACTTAGAGGACTTCTCCCTAAAGGGAACACCTTTTCCTGCATTCATCTGGGTGCAGTGGGGCTGCACATCTTTCCCACACCTTAGAATGTGTTCTGGAATTCTGAGTGCAGGGAAGTTCCTCCAACTGACAGCAGCGCCTGGGTTCTAATTGAATCCCTTTGCTTGTCTTCCCTGATGGAAAGCCTAGGCGGGAGTGCGGGGGAAAGTGTGGTTTGGGCTCCAAAACCAAGTATTTGCGATGACCTCTCTATGGTTTGTGGAGGTGTTTAAACTACATCCCTAACCTGGGAACACCTGTGCCCCCATAAAGATCCGTGGAGTCTGTTTCCACACCTCCAGCACACACACGAACACTTGCACAGTTATCCTGAGAGTGGGCAGCCTCCTCCAACTGAGAGCAGGGCCTTGGTTCTTATAAAATCGCTTAACTTGTCTACCCTGTTTGGTTGCCTGATACGGAGTGCTGGGGAAAGGGTGGGTTGGGCTCTAAATCCAAGTATTAGAGAGTGCTTCTCCATGGGATTTGGAGGTTATTAACCAAAACCCCACAACATGGGAATACCTGTGCTCCTTGAAAAAAGCGTGGACTCTGTATCCCCACCACCAGAACACACATGAAGAAGTTTTCTGCTATCCTGAGTGTGGGCTGGCAATTTCAGGTGACAGAAGCGGCTGGGTTCTAATAGAATCCCTTAGTTTGTAATCCCTGAGTGTTTCCCTAGGACTGACTCTGAGAGAAACCTGGGGGTTGGGCTTTGAGGCCAAATAGTAGCGAGTGTCCCCGATGGACTGAGGAAGTATTTAGATGAATTCTCCATAAAGGGAAACACCTGAGCACCCATTCATCTGCGTGGAGTGGGGCTTCAAATCTCCCCACCACACAAGGTTGTGTTCCAGTATCCTGAGGGTGGGGTAGTTCCTCCAACTGACATCAGCGTCTTGGTTTGAATAGAATCCCTTTGCTTGTCTTCCCTGATGGTTTGCCTAGGCCAGTGTGTGGTTGAAAGTGGGATTTGGGATCTAAAACTAAGTATTAGCGTGTGCCTCTCCATGGGTAGTGGAGATGTTTAAACTACAACCCACAACTTGGGAATTACTGCGACCCCTGAAAAATGCGTGTGCTATGTTTCCCCACGTCCAGCACACACAGGAAGAAGTGTTCTGGGGTTCTGAGTGTGGGGAGGTTCCTCCAACAGACAGCAGCACCTGGGTTGTAATACAATCCCTTAGCTTGACTTCCTTAAGTGTTTTCCTAGGCCTAGCAGTAAGCGATGGTGGGGGATGGGCTCTAAAGCCAAGTATTAGCGAGTGCATCTCTGTGTTTAGTGGAGGGTTTTAAACTACTTCCCCAACCTTGGAACACCTGTGCCCCATAAAGATGCGTGGAATCTGTTTCCCCACCTCCAGCACACACACGGAGACGTGCTCAGGTATCCTGATTGTGGGGAGGCTCCTCCAAATGACAGCAGCGCCTGGGTTCTAAAAGAATCCCTTAGCTTGTCTTCCCTGATGGCATGCCTAGGCTGGAGAGTGGGGGAAAGTGGGGGTTGGGCTCTAAACCAAGTATAAGCGAGAGCCTATCCATGGGATGTGGGTTTTTAACCTACAACCCACAACCATGGAATAAATGTGCCCCCTGAAAGATGCTTTGACTGTTTCCCTACATCCAGCACACACACGAAGATGTGTTCTTGTATTCTGAGTGTGGGGAAGTTCCTCAAACTGACAGCAGCACCTGGATTCTATTAGTATCCCTTAGCTTCTGTTCCCTGAGTGTTCTTTTAGGCCAGGCCATGAGGGAAAGCTGGGGGTTGGGCTTGGAGGCCACGTAGCAGTGAGTGCCCCCTGATCCATTGAGGAAGTACTTAGAGGACTTCTCCCTAAAGGGAACACGTTTTCCTGCATTCACCTGGGTGCAGTGGGGCTGCACATCTCTCCCACACCTAAGAATGTGTTCTGGAATTCTGAGTGCAGGGAAGTTCCTCCAACTGACAGCAGCGCCTGGGTTCTAATTGAATCCCTTTGCTTGTCTTCCCTGATGGAAAGCCTAGGCGGGAGTGCGGGGGAAAGTGTGGTTTGGGCTCCAAAACCAAGTATTTGCGATGACCTCTCTATGGTTTGTGGAGGTGTTTAAACTACATCCCTAACCTGGGAACACCTGTGTCCCCATAAAGATCCGTGGAGTCTGTTTCCACACCCCCAGCACACACACGAACACTTGCACAGTTATCCTGAGAGTGGGCAGCCTCCTCCAACTGAGAGCAGGGCCTTGGTTCTTATAAAATCGCTTAACTTGTCTACCCTGTTTGGTTGCCTGATACGGAGTGCTGGGGAAAGGGTGGGTTGGGCTCTAAATCCAAGTATTAGCGAGTGCTTCTCCATGGGATTTGGAGGTTATTAACCAAAAGCCCACAACATGGGAATACCTGTGCTCCTTGAAAAAAGCGTGGACTCTGTATCCCCACCACCAGAACACACATGAAGAAGTTTTCTGCTATCCTGAGTGTGGGCTGGCAATTTCAGGTGACAGAAGCGGCTGGGTTCTAATAGAATCCCTTAGCTTGTAATCCCTGAGTGTTTCCCTAGGACTGACTCTGAGAGAAACCTGGGGGTTGTGCTTTGAGGCCATATAGTATCGAGTGTCCCTGATGGACTGAGGAAGTATTTAGATGAATTCTCCATAAAGGGAAACACCTGAGCACCCAATCATCTGCGTGGAGTGGGACTTCAAATCTCCCCACCACACAAGGTTGGGTTCCAGTATCCTGAGGGTGGGGTAGTTCCTCCAACTGACATCAGCGTCTTGGTTTGAATAGAATCCCTTTGCTTGTCTTCCCTGATGGTTTGCCTAGGCCAGTGTGTGGTCGAAAGTGGGATTTGGGATCTAAAACTAAGTATTAGCGTGTGCCTCTCCATGGGTAGTGGAGATGTTTAAACTACAACCCACAACTTGGGAATTACTGCGACCCCTGAAAAATGCGTGTGCTATGTTTCCCCACGTCCAGCACACACAGGAAGAAGTGTTCTGGGGTGCTGAGTGTGGGGAGGTTCCTCCAACAGACAGCAGCACCTGGGTTGCAATACAATCCCTTAGCTTGACTTCCTTAAGTGTTTTCCTAGGCCTAGCAGTAAGCGATGGTGGGGGATGGGCTCTAAAGCCAAGTATTAGCGAGTGCATCTCTGTGTTTAGTGGAGGGTTTTAAACTACTTCCCCAAACTTGGAACACCTGTGCCCCATAAAGATGCGTGGAATCTGTTTCCCCACCTCCAGCACACACACGGAGACGTGCTCAGGTATCCTGATTGTGGGGAGGCTCCTCCAAATGACAGCAGCGCCTGGGTTCTAAAAGAATCCCTTAGCTTCTCTTCCCTGATGGCATGGCTAGGCTGGAGAGTGGGGGAAAGTGGGGGTTGGGCTCTAAACCAAGTATAAGCGAGAGCCTATCCATGGGATGTGGGTTGTTAACCTACAACCCACAACCATGGAATAAATGTGCCCCCTGAAAGATGCTTTGACTGTTTCCCTACATCCAGCACACACACGAAGATGTGTTCTTGTATTCTGAGTGTGGGGAAGTTCCTCAAACTGACAGCAGCACCTGGATTCTATTAGTATCCCTTAGCTTCTGTTCCCTGAGTGTTCTTTTAGGCCAGGACATGAGGGAAAGCTGGGGGTTGGGCTTGGAGGCCACGTAGCAGTGAGTGCCCCCTGATCCATTGAGGAAGTACTTAGAGGACTTCTCCCTAAACGGAACACCTTTTCCTCCATTCATCTGGGTGCAGTGGGGCTGCACATCTCTCCCACACCTAAGAATGTGTTCTGGAATTCTGAGTGCAGGGAAGTTCCTCCAACTGACAGCAGCGCCTGGGTTCTAATTGAATCCCTTTGCTTGTCTTCCCTGATGGAAAGCCTAGGCGGGAGTGCGGGGGAAAGTGTGGTTTGGGCTCCAAAACCAAGTATTTGCGATGACCTCTCTATGGTTTGTGGAGGTGTTTAAACTACATCCCTAACCTGGGAACACCTGTGTCCCCATAAAGATCCGTGGAGTCTGTTTCCACACCCCCAGCACACACACGAACACTTGCACAGTTATCCTGAGAGTGGGCAGCCTCCTCCAACTGAGAGCAGGGCCTTGGTTCTTATAAAATCGCTTAACTTGTCTACCCTGTTTGGTTGCCTGATACGGAGTGCTGGGGAAAGGGTGGGTTGGGCTCTAAATCCAAGTATTAGCGAGTGCTTCTCCATGGGATTTGGAGGTTATTAACCAAAACCCCACAACATGGGAATACCTGTGCTCCTTGAAAAAAGCGTGGACTCTGTATCCCCACCACCAGAACACACATGAAGAAGTTTTCTGCTATCCTGGGTGTGGGCTGGCAATTTCAGGTGACAGAAGCGGCTGGGTTCTAATAGAATCCCTTAGCTTGTAATCCCTGAGTGTCTCCCTAGGACTGACTCTGAGAGAAACGTGGGGGTTGGGCTTTGAGGCCAAATAGTAGGGAGTGTCCCCGATGGACTGAGGAAGTATTTAGATGAATTCTACATAAAGGGAAACACCTGAGCACCCATTCATCTGCGTGGAGTGGGGCTTCAAATCTCCCCACCACACAAGGTTGTGTTCCAGTATCCTGAGGGTGGGGTAGTTCCTCCAACTGACATCAGCGTCTTGGTTTGAATAGAATCCCTTTGCTTGTCTTCCCTGATGGTTTGCCTAGGCCAGTGTGTGGTTGAAAGTGGGATTTGGGATCTAAAACTAAGTATTAGCGTGTGCCTCTCCATGGGTAGTGGAGATGTTTAAACTACAACCCACAACTTGGGAATTATTGTGACCCCTGAAAAATGCGTGTGCTATGTTTCCCCACGTCCAGCACACACAGGAAGAAGTTTTCTGGGGTTCTGAGTGTGGGGAGGTTCCTCCAACAGACAGCAGCACCTGCGTTGTAATAGAATCCCTTAGCTTGACTTCCCTTAGTGTTTTCCTAGGCCTAGCAGTAAGCGATGGTGGGGGATGGGCTCTAAAGCCAAGTATTAGCGAGTGCATCTCTGTGGGTAGTGGAGGGTTTTAAACTACTTCCCCAACCTTGGAACACCTGTGCCCCATAAAGATGCGTGGAATCTGTTTCCCCACCTCCAGCACACACACGGAGACTTGCTCAGGTATCCTGATTGTGGGGAGGCTCCTCCAAATGACAGCAGCGCCTGGGTTCTAAAAGAATCCCTTAGCTTGTCTTCCCTGATGGCATGCCTAGGCTGGAGAGTGGGGGAAAGTGGGGGTTGGGCTCTAAACCAAGTATAAGCGAGAGCGTATCCATGGGATGTGGGTTTTTAACCTACAACCCACAACCATGGAATAAATGTGCCCCCTGAAAGATGCTTTGACTGTTTCCCTACATCCAGCACACACACGAAGATGTGTTCTGGTATTCTGAGTGTGGGGAAGTTCCTCAAACTGACAGCAGCACCTGGATTCTATTAGTATCCCTTAGCTTCTGTTCGTTGAGTGTTCTTTTTGGCCAGGCCATGAGGGAAAGCTGGGGGTTGGGCTTGGAGGCCACGTAGCAGTGAGTGCCCCCTGATCCATTGAGGAAGTACTTAGAGGACTTCTCCCGAAACGGAACACATTTTCCTGCATTCATCTGGGTGCAGTGGGGCTGCACATCTCTCCCACACCTAAGAATGTGTTCTGGAATTCTGAGTGCAGGGAAGTTCCTCCAACTGACAGCAGCGCCTGGGTTCTAATTGAATCCCTTTGCTTGTCTTCCCTGATGGAAAGCCTAGGCGGGAGTGCGGGGGAAAGTGTGGTTTGGGCTCCAAAACCAAGTATTTGCGATGACCTCTCTATGGTTTGTGGAGGTGTTTAAACTACATCCCTAACCTGGGAACACCTGTGCCCCCATAAAGATCCGTGGAGTCTGTTTCCACACCTCCAGCACACACACGAACACTTGCACAGTTATCCTGAGAGTGGGCAGCCTCCTCCAACTGAGAGCAGGGCCTTGGTTCTTATAAAATCGCTTAACTTGTCTACCCTGTTTGGTTGCCTGATACGGAGTGCTGGGGAAAGGGTGGGTTGGGCTCTAAATCCAAGTATTAGCGAGTGCTTCTCCATGGGATTTGGAGGTTATTAACCAAAAGCCCACAACATGGGAATACCTGTGCTCCTTGAAAAAAGCGTGGACTCTGTATCCCCACCACCAGAACACACATGAAGAAGTTTTCTGCTATCCTGAGTGTGGGCTGGCAATTTCAGGTGACAGAAGCGGCTGGGTTCTAATAGAATCCCTTAGCTTGTAATCCCTGAGTGTTTCCCTAGGACTGACTCTGAGAGAAACCTGGGGGTTGGGCTTTGAGGCCAAATAGTAGCGAGTGTCCCCGATGGACTGAGGAAGTATTTAGATGAATTCTCCATAAAGGGAAACACCTGAGCACCCATTCATCTGCGTGGAGTGGGGCTTCAAATCTCCCCACCACACAAGGTTGGGTTCCAGTATCCTGAGGGTTGAGTAGTTCCTCCAACTGATATCAGCGTCTTGGTTTGAATAGAATCCCTTTGCTTGTCTTCCCTGATGGTTTGCCTAGGCCAGTGTGTGGTTGAAAGTGGGATTTGGGATCTAAAACTAAGTATTAGCGTGTGCCTCTCCATGGGTAGTGGAGATGTTTAAACTACAACCCACAACTTGGGAATTACTGTGACCCCTGAAAAATGCGTGTGCTATGTTTCCCCACGTCCAGCACACACAGGAAGTAGTGTTCTGGGGTTCTGAGTGTGGGGAGGTTCCTCCAACAGACAGCAGCACCTGGGTTGTAATAGAATCCCTTCGCTTGACTTCCCTAAGTGTTTTCCTAGGCCTAGCAGTAAGCGATGGTGGGGGATGGGCTCTAAAGCCAAGTATTAGCGAGTGCATCTCTGTGGGTAGTGGAGGGTTTTAAACTACTTCCCCAACCTTGGAACACCTGTGCCCCATAAAGATGCGTGGAATCTGTTTCCCCACCTCCAGCACACACACGGAGACTTGCTCAGGTATCCTGATTGTGGGGAGGCTCCTCCAAATGACAGCAGCGCCTGGGTTCTTAAAGAATCCCTTAGCTTGTCTTCCCTGATGGCATGGCTAGGCTGGAGAGTGGGGGAAAGTGGGGGTTGGGCTCTAAACCAAGTATAAGCGAGAGCCTATCCATGGGATGTGGGTTTTTAACCTACAACCCACAACCATGGAATAAATGTGCCCCCTGAAAGATGCTTTGACTGTTTCCCTACATCCAGCACACACACGAAGATGTGTTCTGGTATTCTTAGTGTGGGGAAGTTCCTCAAACTGACAGCAGCACCTGGATTCTATTAGTATCCCTTAGCTTCTGTTCCCTGAGTGTTCTTTTAGGCCAGGCCATGAGGGAAAGCTGGGGGTTGGGCTTGGAGGCCACGTAGCAGTGAGTGCCCCCTGATCCATTGAGGAAGTACTTAGAGGACTTCTCCCTAAAGGGAACACCTTTTCCTGCATTCATCTGGGTGCAGTGGGGCTGCACAACTCTCCCACACCTAAGAATGTGTTCTGGAATTCTGAGTGCAGGGAAGTTCCTCCAACTGACAGCAGCGCCTGGGTTCTAATTGAATCCCTTTGCTTGTCTTCCCTGATGGAAAGCCTAGGCGGGAGTGCGGGGGAAAGTGTGGTTTGGGCTCCAAAACCAAGTATTTGCGATGACCTCTCTATGGTTTGTGGAGGTGTTTAAACTACATCCCTAACCTGGGAACACCTGTGCCCCCATAAAGATCCGTGGAGTCTGTTTCCACACCTCCAGCACACACACGAACACTTGCACAGTTATCCTGAGAGTGGGCAGCCTCCTCCAACTGAGAGCAGGGCCTTGGTTCTTATAAAATCGCTTAACTTGTCTACCCTGTTTGGTTGCCTGATACGGAGTGCTGGGGAAAGGGTGGGTTGGGCTCTAAATCCAAGTATTAGCGAGTGCTTCTCCATGGGATTTGGAGGTTATTAACCAAAAGCCCACAACATGGGAATACCTGTGCTCCTTGAAAAAAGCGTGGACTCTGTATCCCCACCACCAGAACACACATGAAGAAGTTTTCTGCTATCCTGAGTGTGGGCTGGCAATTTCAGGTGACAGAAGCGGCTGGGTTCTAATAGAATCCCTTAGCTTGTAATCCCTGAGTGTTTCCCTAGGACTGACTCTGAGAGAAACCTGGGGGTTGGGCTTTGAGGCCCAATACTAGCAAGTGTCCCCGATGGACTGAGGAAGTATTTAGATGAATTCTCCATAAAGGGAAACACCTGAGCACCCATTCATCTGCGTGGAGTGGGGATTCAAATCTCCCCACCACACAAGGTTGGGTTCCAGTATCCTGAGGGTGGGGTAGTTCCTCCAACTGACATCAGCGTCTTGGTTTGAATAGAATCCCTTTGCTTGTCTTCCCTGATGGTTTGCCTAGGCCAGTGTGTGGTTGAAATTGGGATTTGGGATCTAAAACTAAGTATTAGCGTGTGCCTCTCCATGGGTAGTGGAGATGTTTAAACTACAACCCACAACTTGGGAATTACTGTGACCCCTGAAAAATGCGTGTGCTATGTTTCCCCACGTCCAGCACACACAGGAAGAAGTGTTCTGGGGTTCTGAGTGTGGGGAGGTTCCTCCAACAGACAGCAGCACCTGGGTTGTAATAGAATCCCTTAGCTTGACTTCCCTAAGTGTTTTCCTAGGCCTAGCAGTAAGCGATGGTGGGCGATGGGCTCTAAAGCCAAGTATTAGCGAGTGCATCTCTGTGGGTAGTGGAGGGTTTTAAACTACTTCCCCAACCTTGGAACACCTGTGCCCCATAAAGATGCGTGGAATCTGTTTCCCCACCTCCAGCACACACACGGAGACGTGCTCAGGTATCCTGATTGTGGGGAGGCTCCTCCAAATGACAGCAGCGCCTGGGTTCTAAAAGAATCCCTTAGCTTGTCTTCCCTGATGGCATGCCTAGGCTGGAGAGTGGGGGAAAGTGGGGGTTTGGGCTCTAAACCAAGTATAAGCGAGAGCCTATCCATGGGATGTGGGTTTTTCACCTACAACCCACAACCATGGAATAAATGTGCCCCCTGAAAGATGCTTTGACTGTTTCCCTACATCCAGCACACACACGAAGATGTGTTCTGGTATTCTGAGTGTGGGGAAGTTCCTCAAACTGACAGCAGCACCTGGATTCTATTAGTATCCCTTAGCTTCTGTTCCCTGAGTGTTCTTTTAGGCCAGGCCATGAGGGAAAGCTGGGGGTTGGGCTTGGAGGCCACGTAGCAGTGAGTGCCCCCTGATCCATTGAGGAAGTACTTAGAGGACTTCTCCCGAAACGGAACACCTTTTCCTGCATTCATCTGGGTGCAGTGGGGCTGCACATCTCTCCCACACCTAAGAATGTGTTCTGGAATTCTGAGTGCAGGGAAGTTCCTCCAACTGACAGCAGCGCCTGGGTTCTAATTGAATCCCTTTGCTTGTCTTCCCTGATGGAAAGCCTAGGCGGGAGTGCGGGGGAAAGTGTGGTTTGGGCTCCAAAACCAAGTATTTGCGATGACCTCTCTATGGTTTGTGGAGGTGTTTAAACTACATCCCTAACCTGGGAACACCTGTGCCCCCATAAAGATCCGTGGAGTCTGTTTCCACACCTCCAGCACACACACGAACACTTGCACAGTTATCCTGAGAGTGGGCAGCCTCCTCCAACTGAGAGCAGGGCCTTGGTTCTTATAAAATCGCTTAACTTGTCTACCCTGTTTGGTTGCCTGATACGGAGTGCTGGGGAAAGGGTGGGTTGGGCTCTAAATCCAAGTATTAGCGAGTGCTTCTCCATGGGATTTGGAGGTTATTAACCAAAAGCCCACAACATGGGAATACCTGTGCTCCTTGAAAAAAGCGTGGACTCTGTATCCCCACCACCAGAACACACATGAAGAAGTTTTCTGCTATCCTGAGTGTGGGCTGGCAATTTCAGGTGACAGAAGCGGCTGGGTTCTAATAGAATCCCTTAGCTTGTAATCCCTGAGTGTTTCCCTAGGACTGACTCTGAGAGAAACCTGGGGGTTGGGCTTTGAGGCCAAATAGTAGCGAGTGTCCCCGATGGACTGAGGAAGTATTTAGATGAATTCTCCATAAAGGGAAACACCTGAGCACCCATTCATCTGCGTGGAGTGGGGCTTCAAATCTCCCCACCACACAAGGTTGGGTTCCAGTATCCTGAGGGTGGGGTAGTTCCTCCAACTGACATCAGCGTCTTGGTTTGAATAGAATCCCTTTGCTTGTCTTCCCTGATGGTTTGCCTAGGCCAGTGTGTGGTTGAAAGTGGGATTTGGGATCTAAAACTAAGTATTAGCGTGTGCCTCTCCATGGGTAGTGGAGATGTTTAAACTACAACCCACAACTTGGGAATTACTGTGACCCCTGAAAAATGCGTGTGCTATGTTTCCCCACGTCCAGCACACACAGGAAGAAGTGTTCTGGGGTTCTGAGTGTGGGGAGGTTCCTCCAACAGACAGCAGCACCTGGGTTGTAATAGAATCCCTTAGCTTGACTTCCCTAAGTGTTTTCCTAGGCCTAGCAGTAAGCGATGGTGGGGGATGGGCTCTAAAGCCAAGTATTAGCGAGTGCATCTCTGTGGGTAGTGGAGGGTTTTAAACTACTTCCCCAACCTTGGAACACCTGTGCCCCATAAAGATGCGTGGAATCTGTTTCCCCACCTCCAGCACACGCACGGAGACGTGCTCAGGTATCCTGATTGTGGGGAGGCTCCTCCAAATGACAGCAGCGCCTGGGTTCTAAAAGAATCCCTTAGCTTGTCTTCCCTGATGGCATGCCTAGGCTGGAGAGTGGGGGAAAGTGGGGGTTGGGCTCTAAACCAAGTATAAGCGAGAGCCTATCCATGGGATGTGGGTTTTTAACCTACAACCCACAACCATGGAATAAATGTGCCCCCTGAAAGATGCTTTGACTGTTTCCCTACATCCAGCACACACACGAAGATGTGTTCTGGTATTCTGGGTGTGGGGAAGTTCCTCAAACTGACAGCAGCACCTGGATTCTATTAGTATCCCTTAGCTTCTGTTCCCTGAGTGTTCTTTTAGGCCAGGCCATGAGGGAAAGCTGGGGGTTGGGCTTGGAGGCCACGTAGCAGTGAGTGCCCCCTGATCCATTGAGGAAGTACTTAGAGGACTTGTCCCTAAAGGGAACACCTTTTCCTGCATTCATCTGGGTGCAGTGGGGCTGCACATCTCTCCCACACCTAAGAATGTGTTCTGGAATTCTGAGTGCAGGGAAGTTCCTCCAACTGACAGCAGCGCCTGGGTTCTAATTGAATCCCTTTGCTTGTCTTCCCTGATGGAAAGCCTAGGCGGGAGTGCGGGGGAAAGTGTGGTTTGGGCTCCAAAACCAAGTATTTGCGATGACCTCTCTATGGTTTGTGGAGGTGTTTAAACTACATCCCTAACCTGGGAACACCTGTGCCCCCATAAAAATCCGTGGAGTCTGTTTCCACACCTCCAGCACACACACGAACACTTGCACAGTTATCCTGAGAGTGGGCAGCCTCCTCCAACTGAGAGCAGGGCCTTGGTTCTTATAAAATCGCTTAACTTGTCTACCCTGTTTGGTTGCCTGATACGGAGTGCTGGGGAAAGGGTGGGTTGGGCTCTAAATCCAAGTATTAGCGAGTGCTTCTCCATGGGAATTGGAGGTTATTAACCAAAAGCCCACATCATGGGAATAACTGTGCTCCTTGAAAAAAGCGTGGACTCTGTATCCCCACCACCAGAACACACATGAAGAAGTTTTCTGCTATCCTGAGTGTGGGCTGGCAATTTCAGGTGACAGAAGCGGCTGGGTTCTAATAGAATCCCTTAGCTTGTAATCCCTGAGTGTTTCCCTAGGACTGACTCTGAGAGAAACCTGGGGGTTGGGCTTTGAGGCCCAATACTAGCGAGTGTCCCCGATGGACTGAGGAAGTATTTAGATGAATTCTCCATAAAGGGAAACACCTGAGCACCCATTCATCTGCGTGGAGTGGGGCTTCAAATCTCCCCACCACACAAGGTTGGGTTCCAGTATCCTGAGGGTGGGGTAGTTCCTCCAACTGACATCAGCGTCTTGGTTTGAATAGAATCCCTTTGCTTGTCTTCCCTGATGGTTTGCCTAGGCCAGTGTGTGGTTGAAAGTGGGATTTGGGATCTAAAACTAAGTATTAGCGTGTGCCTCTCCATGGGTAGTGGAGATGTTTAAACTACAACCCACAACTTGGGAATTACTGTGACCCCTGAAAAATGCGTGTGCTATGTTTCCCCACGTCCAGCACACACAGGAAGACGTGTTCTGGGGTTCTGAGTGTGGGGAGGTTCCTCCAACAGACAGCAGCACCTGGGTTGTAATAGAATCCCTTCGCTTGACTTCCCTAAGTGTTTTCCTAGGCCTAGCAGTAAGCAATGGTGGGGGATGGGCTCTAAAGCCAAGTATTAGCGAGTGCATCTCTGTGGGTAGTGGAGTGTATTAAACTACTTCCCCAACCTTGGAACACCTGTGCCCCATAAAGATGCGTGGAATCTGTTTCCCCACCTCCAGCACACACACGGAGACTTGCTCAGGTATCCTGATTGTGGGGAGGCTCCTCCAAATGACAGCAGCGCCTGGGTTCTAAAAGAATCCCTTAGCTTGTCTTCCCTGATGGCATGGCTAGGCTGGAGAGTGGGGGAAAGTGGGGGTTGGGCTCTAAACCAAGTATAAGCGAGAGCCTATCCATGGGATGTGGGTATTTAACCTACAACCCACAACCATGGAATAAATGTGCCCCCTGAAAGATGCTTTGACTGTTTCCCTACATCCAGCACACACACGAAGATGTGTTCTTGTATTCTGAGTGTGGGGAAGTTCCTCAAACTGACAGCAGCACCTGGATTCTATTAGTATCCCTTAGCTTCTGTTCCCTGAGTGTTCTTTTAGGCCAGGCCATGAGGGAAAGCTGGGGGTTGGGCTTGGAGGCCACGTAGCAGTGAGTGCCCCCTGATCCATTGAGGAAGTACTTAGAGGACTTCTCCCTAAAGGGAACACCTTTTCCTGCATTCATCTGGGTGCAGTGGGGCTGCACATCTCTCCCACACCTAAGAATCTGTTCTGGAATTCTGAGTGCAGGGAAGTTCCTCCAACTGACAGGAGCGCCTGGGTTCTAATTGAATCCCTTTGCTTGTCTTCCCTGATGGAAAGCCTAGGCGGGAGTGCGGGGGAAAGTGTGGTTTGGGCTCCAAAACCAAGTATTTGCGATGACCTCTCTATGGTTTGTGGAGGTGTTTAAACTACATCCCTAACCTGGGAACACCTGTGCCCCCATAAAGATCCGTGGAGTCTGTTTCCACACCTCCAGCACACACACGAACACTTGCACAGTTATCCTGAGAGTGGGCAGCCTCCTCCAACTGAGAGCAGGGCCTTGGTTCTTATAAAATCGCTTAACTTGTCTACCCTGTTTGGTTGCCTGATACGGAGTGCTGGGGAAAGGGTGGGTTGGGCTCTAAATCCAAGTATTAGCGAGTGCTTCTCCATGGGATTTGGAGGTTATTAACCAAAAGCCCACAACATGGGAATAACTGTGCTCCTTGAAAAAAGCGTGGACTCTGTATCCCCACCACCAGAACACACATGAAGAAGTTTTCTGCTATCCTGAGTGTGGGCTGGCAATTTCAGGTGACAGAAGCGGCTGGGTTCTAATAGAATCCCTTAGCTTGTAATCCCTGAGTGTTTCCCTAGGACTGACTCTGAGAGAAACCTGGGGGTTGGGCTTTGAGGCCCAATACTAGCGAGTGTCCCCGATGGACTGAGGAAGTATTTAGATGAATTCTCCATAAAGGGAAACACCTGAGCACCCATTCATCTGCGTGGAGTGGGGCTTCAAATCTCCCCACCACACAAGGTTGGGTTCCAGTATCCTGAGGGTGGGGTAGTTCCTCCAACTGACATCAGCGTCTTGGTTTGAATAGAATCCCTTTGCTTGTCTTCCCTGATGGTTTGCCTAGGCCAGTGTGTGGTTGAAAGTGGGATTTGGGATCTAAAACTAAGTATTAGCGTGTGCCTCTCCATGGGTAGTGGAGATGTTTAAACTACAACCCACAACTTGGGAATTACTGTGACCCCTGAAAAATGCGTGTGCTATGTTTCCCCACGTCCAGCACACACAGGAAGAAGTGTTCTGGGGTTCTGAGTGTGGGGAGGTTCCTCCAACAGACAGCAGCACCTGGGTTGTAATAGAATCCCTTCGCTTGACTTCCCTAAGTGTTTTCCTAGGCCTAGCAGTAAGCAATGGTGGGGGATGGGCTCTAAAGCCAAGTATTAGCGAGTGCATCTCTGTGGGTAGTGGAGTGTATTAAACTACTTCCCCAACCTTGGAACACCTGTGCCCCATAAAGATGCGTGGAATCTGTTTCCCCACCTCCAGCACACACACGGAGACGTGCTCAGGTATCCTGATTGTGGGGAGGCTCCTCCAAATGACAGCAGCGCCTGGGTTCTAAAAGAATCCCTTAGCTTGTCTTCCCTGATGGCATGGCTAGGCTGGAGAGTGGGGGAAAGTGGGGGTTGGGCTCTAAACCAAGTATAAGCGAGAGCCTATCCATGGGATGTGGGTTTTTAACCTACAACCCACAACCATGGAATAAATGTGCCCCCTGAAAGATGCTTTGACTGTTTCCCTACATCCAGCACACACACGAAGATGTGTTCTTGTATTCCGAGTGTGGGGAAGTTCCTCAAACTGACAGCAGCACCTGGATTCTATTAGTATCCCTTAGCTTCTGTTCCCTGAGTGTTCTTTTAGGCCAGGCCATGAGGGAAAGCTGGGGGTTGGGCTTGGAGGCCACGTAGCAGTGAGTGCCCCCTGATCCATTGAGGAAGTACTTAGAGGACTTCTCCCTAAAGGGAACACCTTTTCCTGCATTCATCTGGGTGCAGTGGGGCTGCACATCTCTCCCACACCTAAGAATCTGTTCTGGAATTCTGAGTGCAGGGAAGTTCCTCCAACTGACAGGAGCGCCTGGGTTCTAATTGAATCCCTTTGCTTGACTTCCCTGATGGAAAGCCTAGGCGGGAGTGCGGGGGAAAGTGTGGTTTGGGCTCCAAAACCAAGTATTTGCGATGACCTCTCTATGGTTTGTGGAGGTGTTTAAACTACATCCCTAACCTGGGAACACCTGTGCCCCCATAAAGATCCGTGGAGTCTGTTTCCACACCTCCAGCACACACACGAACACTTGCACAGTTATCCTGAGAGTGGGCAGCCTCCTCCAACTGAGAGCAGGGCCTTGGTTCTTATAAAATCGCTTAACTTGTCTACCCTGTTTGGTTGCCTGATACGGAGTGCTGGGGAAAGGGTGGGTTGGGCTCTAAATCCAAGTATTAGCGAGTGCTTCTCCATGGGATTTGGAGGTTATTAACCAAAAGCCCACAACATGGGAATACCTGTGCTCCTTGAAAAAAGCGTGGACTCTGTATCCCCACCACCAGAACACACATGAAGAAGTTTTCTGCTATCCTGAGTGTGGGCTGGCAATTTCAGGTGACAGAAGCGGCTGGGTTCTAATAGAATCCCTTAGCTTGTAATCCCTGAGTGTTTCCCTAGGACTGACTCTGAGAGAAACCTGGGGGTTGGGCTTTGAGGCCAAATAGTAGCGAGTGTCCCCGATGGACTGAGGAAGTATTTAGATGAATTCTCCATAAAGGGAAACACCTGAGCACCCATTCATCTGCGTGGAGTGGGGCTTCAAATCTCCCCACCACACAAGGTTGGGTTCCAGTATCCTGAGGGTGGGGTAGTTCCTCCAACTGACATCAGCGTCTTGGTTTGAATAGAATCCCTTTGCTTGTCTTCCCTGATGGTTTGCCTAGGCCAGTGTGTGGTTGAAAGTGGGATTTGGGATCTAAAACTAAGTATTAGCGTGTGCCTCTCCATGGGTAGTGGAGATGTTTAAACTACAACCCACAACTTGGGAATTACTGTGACCCCTGAAAAATGCGTGTGCTATGTTTCCCCACGTCCAGCACACACAGGAAGAAGTGTTCTGGGGTTGTGAGTGTGGGGAGGTTCCTCCAACAGACAGCAGCACCTGGGTTGTAATAGAATCCCTTCGCTTGACTTCCCTAAGTGTTTTCCTAGGCCTAGCAGTAAGCGATGGTGGGGGATGGGCTCTAAAGCCAAGTATTAGCGAGTGCATCTCTGTGGGTAGTGGAGGGTTTTAAACTACTTCCCCAACCTTGGAACACCTGTGCCCCATAAAGATGCGTGGAATCTGTTTCCCCACCTCCAGCACACACACGGAGACGTGCTCAGGTATCCTGATTGTGGGGAGGCTCCTCCAAATGACAGCAGCTCCTGGGTTGTAAAAGAATCCCTTAGCTTGTCTTCCCTGATGGCATGGCTAGGCTGGAGAGTGGGGGAAAGTGGGGGTTGGGCTCTAAACCAAGTATAAGCGAGAGCCTATCCATGGGATGTGGGTTTTTATCCTACAACCCACAACCATGGAATAAATGTGCCCCCTGAAAGATGCTTTGACTGTTTCCCAACATCCAGCACACACACGAAGATGTGTTCTGGTATTCTAGCTGTGGGGAAGTTCCTCAAACTGACAGCAGCACCTGGATTCTATTAGTATCCCTTAGCTTCTGTTCCCTGAGTGTTCTTTTAGGCCAGGCCATGAGGGAAAGCTGGGGGTTGGGCTTGGAGGCCACGTAGCAGTGAGTGCCCCCTGATCCATTGAGGAAGTACTTAGAGGACTTCTCCCTAAAGGGAACACCTTTTCCTGCATTCATCTGGGTGCAGTGGGGCTGCACATCTCTCCCACACCTAAGAATGTGTTCTGGAATTCTGACTGCAGGGAAGTTCCTCCAACTGACAGCAGCGCCTGGGTTCTAATTGAATCCCTTTGCTTGTCTTCCCTGATGGAAAGCCTAGGCGGGAGTGCGGGGGAAAGTGTGGTTTGGGCTCCAAAACCAAGTATTTGCGATGACCTCTCTATGGTTTGTGGAGGTGTTTAAACTACATCCCTAACCTGGGAACACCTGTGCCCCCATAAAGATCCGTGGAGTCTGTTTCCACACCTCCAGCACACACACGAACACTTGCACAGTTATCCTGAGAGTGGGCAGCCTCCTCCAACTGAGAGCAGGGCCTTGGTTCTTATAAAATCGCTTAACTTGTCTACCCTGTTTGGTTGCCTGATACGGAGTGCTGGGGAAAGGGTGGGTTGGGCTCTAAATCCAAGTATTAGCGAGTGCTTCTCCATGGGAATTGGAGGTTATTAACCAAAAGCCCACAACATGGGAATAACTGTGCTCCTTGAAAAAAGCGTGGACTCTGTATCCCCACCACCAGAACACACATGAAGAAGTTTTCTGCTATCCTGAGTGTGGGCTGGCAATTTCAGGTGACAGAAGCGGCTGGGTTCTAATAGAATCCCTTAGCTTGTAATCCCTGAGTGTTTCCCTAGGACTGACTCTGAGAGAAACCTGGGGGTTGGGCTTTGAGGCCCAATACTAGCGAGTGTCCCCGATGGACTGAGGAAGTATTTAGATGAATTCTCCATAAAGGGAAACACCTGAGCACCCATTCATCTGCGTGGAGTGGGGCTTCAAATCTCCCCACCACACAAGGTTGGGTTCCAGTATCCTGAGGGTGGGGTAGTTCCTCCAACTGACATCAGCGTCTTGGTTTGAATAGAATCCCTTTGCTTGTCTTCCCTGATGGTTTGCCTAGGCCAGTGTGTGGTTGAAAGTGGGATTTGGGATCTAAAACTAAGTATTAGCGTGTGCCTCTCCATGGGTAGTGGAGATGTTTAAACTACAACCCACAACTTGGGAATTACTGTGACCCCTGAAAAATGCGTGTGCTATGTTTCCCCACGTCCAGCACACACAGGAAGACGTGTTCTGGGGTTCTGAGTGTGGGGAGGTTCCTCCAACAGACAGCAGCACCTGGGTTGTAATAGAATCCCTTCGCTTGACTTCCCTAAGTGTTTTCCTAGGCCTAGCAGTAAGCAATGGTGGGGGATGGGCTCTAAAGCCAAGTATTAGCGAGTGCATCTCTGTGGGTAGTGGAGTGTATTAAACTACTTCCCCAACCTTGGAACACCTGTGCCCCATAAAGATGCGTGGAATCTGTTTCCCCACCTCCAGCACACACACGGAGACTTGCTCAGGTATCCTGATTGTGGGGAGGCTCCTCCAAATGACAGCAGCGCCTGGGTTCTAAAAGAATCCCTTAGCTTGTCTTCCCTGATGGCATGGCTAGGCTGGAGAGTGGGGGAAAGTGGGGGTTGGGCTCTAAACCAAGTATAAGCGAGAGCCTATCCATGGGATGTGGGTATTTAACCTACAACCCACAACCATGGAATAAATGTGCCCCCTGAAAGATGCTTTGACTGTTTCCCTACATCCAGCACACACACGAAGATGTGTTCTTGTATTCTGAGTGTGGGGAAGTTCCTCAAACTGACAGCAGCACCTGGATTCTATTAGTATCCCTTAGCTTCTGTTCCCTGAGTGTTCTTTTAGGCCAGGCCATGAGGGAAAGCTGGGGGTTGGGCTTGGAGGCCACGTAGCAGTGAGTGCCCCCTGATCCATTGAGGAAGTACTTAGAGGACTTCTCCCTAAAGGGAACACCTTTTCCTGCATTCATCTGGGTGCAGTGGGGCTGCACATCTCTCCCACACCTAAGAATGTGTTCTGGAATTCTGAGTGCAGGGAAGTTCCTCCAACTGACAGGAGCGCCTGGGTTCTAATTGAATCCCTTTGCTTGTCTTCCCTGATGGAAAGCCTAGGCGGGAGTGCGGGGGAAAGTGTGGTTTGGGCTCCAAAACCAAGTATTTGCGATGACCTCTCTATGGTTTGTGGAGGTGTTTAAACTACATCCCTAACCTGGGAACACCTGTGCCCCCATAAAGATCCGTGGAGTCTGTTTCCACACCTCCAGCACACACACGAACACTTGCACAGTTATCCTGAGAGTGGGCAGCCTCCTCCAACTGAGAGCAGGGCCTTGGTTCTTATAAAATCGCTTAACTTGTCTACCCTGTTTGGTTGCCTGATACGGAGTGCTGGGGAAAGGGTGGGTTGGGCTCTAAATCCAAGTATTAGCGAGTGCTTCTCCATGGGATTTGGAGGTTATTAACCAAAAGCCCACAACATGGGAATAACTGTGCTCCTTGAAAAAAGCGTGGACTCTGTATCCCCACCACCAGAACACACATGAAGAAGTTTTCTGCTATCCTGAGTGTGGGCTGGCAATTTCAGGTGACAGAAGCGGCTGGGTTCTAATAGAATCCCTTAGCTTGTAATCCCTGAGTGTTTCCCTAGGACTGACTCTGAGAGAAACCTGGGGGTTGGGCTTTGAGGCCCAATACTAGCGAGTGTCCCCGATGGACTGAGGAAGTATTTAGATGAATTCTCCATAAAGGGAAACACCTGAGCACCCATTCATCTGCGTGGAGTGGGGCTTCAAATCTCCCCACCACACAAGGTTGGGTTCCAGTATCCTGAGGGTGGGGTAGTTCCTCCAACTGACATCAGCGTCTTGGTTTGAATAGAATCCCTTTGCTTGTCTTCCCTGATGGTTTGCCTAGGCCAGTGTGTGGTTGAAAGTGGGATTTGGGATCTAAAACTAAGTATTAGCGTGTGCCTCTCCATGGGTAGTGGAGATGTTTAAACTACAACCCACAACTTGGGAATTACTGTGACCCCTGAAAAATGCGTGTGCTATGTTTCCCCACGTCCAGCACACACAGGAAGAAGTGTTCTGGGGTTCTGAGTGTGGGGAGGTTCCTCCAACAGACAGCAGCACCTGGGTTGTAATAGAATCCCTTCGCTTGACTTCCCTAAGTGTTTTCCTAGGCCTAGCAGTAAGCAATGGTGGGGGATGGGCTCTAAAGCCAAGTATTAGCGAGTGCATCTCTGTGGGTAGTGGAGTGTATTAAACTACTTCCCCAACCTTGGAACACCTGTGCCCCATAAAGATGCGTGGAATCTGTTTCCCCACCTCCAGCACACACACGGAGACGTGCTCAGGTATCCTGATTGTGGGGAGGCTCCTCCAAATGACAGCAGCGCCTGGGTTCTAAAAGAATCCCTTAGCTTGTCTTCCCTGATGGCATGGCTAGGCTGGAGAGTGGGGGAAAGTGGGGGTTGGGCTCTAAACCAAGTATAAGCGAGAGCCTATCCATGGGATGTGGGTTTTTAACCTACAACCCACAACCATGGAATAAATGTGCCCCCTGAAAGATGCTTTGACTGTTTCCCTACATCCAGCACACACACGAAGATGTGTTCTTGTATTCCGAGTGTGGGGAAGTTCCTCAAACTGACAGCAGCACCTGGATTCTATTAGTATCCCTTAGCTTCTGTTCCCTGAGTGTTCTTTTAGGCCAGGCCATGAGGGAAAGCTGGGGGTTGGGCTTGGAGGCCACGTAGCAGTGAGTGCCCCCTGATCCATTGAGGAAGTACTTAGAGGACTTCTCCCTAAAGGGAACACCTTTTCCTGCATTCATCTGGGTGCAGTGGGGCTGCACATCTCTCCCACACCTAAGAATCTGTTCTGGAATTCTGAGTGCAGGGAAGTTCCTCCAACTGACAGGAGCGCCTGGGTTCTAATTGAATCCCTTTGCTTGACTTCCCTGATGGAAAGCCTAGGCGGGAGTGCGGGGGAAAGTGTGGTTTGGGCTCCAAAACCAAGTATTTGCGATGACCTCTCTATGGTTTGTGGAGGTGTTTAAACTACATCCCTAACCTGGGAACACCTGTGCCCCCATAAAGATCCTTGGAGTCTGTTTCCACACCTCCAGCACACACACGAACACTTGCACAGTTATCCTGAGAGTGGGCAGCCTCCTCCAACTGAGAGCAGGGCCTTGGTTCTTATAAAATCGCTTAACTTGTCTACCCTGTTTGGTTGCCTGATACGGAGTGCTGGGGAAAGGGTGGGTTGGGCTCTAAATCCAAGTATTAGCGAGTGCTTCTCCATGGGATTTGGAGGTTATTAACCAAAAGCCCACAACATGGGAATACCTGTGCTCCTTGAAAAAAGCGTGGACTCTGTATCCCCACCACCAGAACACACATGAAGAAGTTTTCTGCTATCCTGAGTGTGGGCTGGCAATTTCAGGTGACAGAAGCGGCTGGGTTCTAATAGAATCCCTTAGCTTGTAATCCCTGAGTGTTTCCCTAGGACTGACTCTGAGAGAAACCTGGGGGTTGGGCTTTGAGGCCAAATAGTAGCGAGTGTCCCCGATGGACTGAGGAAGTATTTAGATGAATTCTCCATAAAGGGAAACACCTGAGCACCCATTCATCTGCGTGGAGTGGGGCTTCAAATCTCCCCACCACACAAGGTTGGGTTCCAGTATCCTGAGGGTGGGGTAGTTCCTCCAACTGACATCAGCGTCTTGGTTTGAATAGAATCCCTTTGCTTGTCTTCCCTGATGGTTTGCCTAGGCCAGTGTGTGGTTGAAAGTGGGATTTGGGATCTAAAACTAAGTATTAGCGTGTGCCTCTCCATGGGTAGTGGAGATGTTTAAACTACAACCCACAACTTGGGAATTACTGTGACCCCTGAAAAATGCGTGTGCTATGTTTCCCCACGTCCAGCACACACAGGAAGAAGTGTTCTGGGGTTGTGAGTGTGGGGAGGTTCCTCCAACAGACAGCAGCACCTGGGTTGTAATAGAATCCCTTCGCTTGACTTCCCTAAGTGTTTTCCTAGGCCTAGCAGTAAGCGATGGTGGGGGATGGGCTCTAAAGCCAAGTATTAGCGAGTGCATCTCTGTGGGTAGTGGAGGGTTTTAAACTACTTCCCCAACCTTGGAACACCTGTGCCCCATAAAGATGCGTGGAATCTGTTTCCCCACCTCCAGCACACACACGGAGACGTGCTCAGGTATCCTGATTGTGGGGAGGCTCCTCCAAATGACAGCAGCGCCTGGGTTCTAAAAGAATCCCTTAGCTTGTCTTCCCTGATGGCATGGCTAGGCTGGAGAGTGGGGGAAAGTGGGGGTTGGGCTCTAAACCAAGTATAAGCGAGAGCCTATCCATGGGATGTGGGTTTTTAACCTACAACCCACAACCATGGAATAAATGTGCCCCCTGAAAGATGCTTTGACTGTTTCCCTACATCCAGCACACACACGAAGATGTGTTCTTGTATTCTGAGTGTGGGGAAGTTCCTCAAACTGACAGCAGCACCTGGATTCTATTAGTATCCCTTAGCTTCTGTTCCCTGAGTGTTCTTTTAGGCCAGGCCATGAGGGAAAGCTGGGGGTTGGGCTTGGAGGCCACGTAGCAGTGAGTGCCCCCTGATCCATTGAGGAAGTACTTAGAGGACTTCTCCCTAAAGGGAACACCTTTTCCTGCATTCATCTGGGTGCAGTGGGGCTGCACATCTCTCCCACACCTAAGAATGTGTTCTGGAATTCTGAGTGCAGGGAAGTTCCTCCAACTGACAGCAGCGCCTGGGTTCTAATTGAATCCCTTTGCTTGTCTTCCCTGATGGAAAGCCTAGGCGGGAGTGCGGGGGAAAGTGTGGTTTGGGCTCCAAAACCAAGTATTTGCGATGACCTCTCTATGGTTTGTGGAGGTGTTTAAACTACATCCCTAACCTGGGAACACCTGTGCCCCCATAAACATCCGTGGAGTCTGTTTCCACACCTCCAGCACACACACGAACACTTGCACTGTTATCCTGAGAGTGGGCAGCCTCCTCCAACTAAGAGCAGGGCCTTGGTTCTTATAAAATCGCTTAACTTGTCTACCCTGTTTGGTTGCCTGATACGGAGTGCTGGGGAAAGGGTGGGTTGGGCTCTAAATCCAAGTATTAGCGAGTGCTTCTCCATGGGATTTGGAGGTTATTAACCAAAAGCCCACAACATGGGAATACCTGTGCTCCTTGAAAAAAGCGTGGACTCTGTATCCCCACCACCAGAACACACATGAAGAAGTTTTCTGCTATCCTGAGTGTGGGCTGGCAATTTCAGGTGACAGAAGCGGCTGGGTTCTAATAGAATCCCTTAGCTTGTAATCCCTGAGTGTTTCCCTAGGACTGACTCTGAGAGAAACCTGGGGGTTGGGCTTTGAGGCCAAATAGTAGCGAGTGTCCCCGATGGACTGAGGAAGTATTTAGATGAATTCTCCATAAAGGGAAACACCTGAGCACCCATTCATCTGCGTGGAGTGGGGCTTCAAATCTCCCCACCACACAAGGTTGGGTTCCAGTATCCTGAGGGTGGGGTAGTTCCTCCAACTGACATCAGCGTCTTGGTTTGAATAGAATCCCTTTGCTTGTCTTCCCTGATGGTTTGCCTAGGCCAGTGTGTGGTTGAAAGTGGGATTTGGGATCTAAAACTAAGTATTAGCGTGTGCCTCTCCACGGGTAGTGGAGATGTTTAAACTACAACCCACAACTTGGGAATTACTGTGACCCCTGAAAAATGCGTGTGCTATGTTTCCCCACGTCCAGCACACACAGGAAGAAGTGTTCTGGGGTTGTGAGTGTGGGGAGGTTCCTCCAACAGACAGCAGCACCTGGGTTGTAATAGAATCCCTTCGCTTGACTTCCCTAAGTGTTTTCCTAGGCCTAGCAGTAAGCGATGGTGGGGGATGGGCTCTAAAGCCAAGTATTAGCGAGTGCATCTCTGTGGGTAGTGGAGGGTTTTAAACTACTTCCCCAACCTTGGAACACCTATGCCCCATAAAGATGCGTGGAATCTGTTTCCCCACCTCCAGCACACACACGGAGACGTGCTCAGGTATCCTGATTGTGGGGAGGCTCCTCCAAATGACAGCAGCGCCTGGGTTCTAAAAGAATCCCTTAGCTTGTCTTCCCTGATGGCATGCCTAGGCTGGAGAGTGGGGGAAAGTGGGGGTTGGGCTCTAAACCAAGTATAAGCGAGAGCCTATCCATGGGATGTGGGTTTTTAACTTACAACCCACAACCATGGAATAAATGTGCCCCCTGAAAGATGCTTTGACTGTTTCCCTACATCCAGCACACACACGAAGATGTGTTCTGGTATTCTGAGTGTGGGGAAGTTCCTCAAACTGACAGCAGCACCTGGATTCTATTAGTATCCCTTAGCTTCTGTTCCCTGAGTGTTCTCTTAGACCAGGATATGAGGGAATGCTGGGGGTTGGGCTTGGAGGCCACGTAGCAGTGAGTGCCCCCTGATCCATTGAGGAAGTACTTAGAGGACTTCTCCCTAAAGGGAACACCTTTTCCTGCATTCATCTGGGTGCAGTGGGGCTGCACATCTCTCCCACACCTAAGAATGTGTTCTGGAATTCTGAGTGCAGGGAAGTTCCTCCAACTGACAGCAGCGCCTGGGTTCTAATTGAATCCCTTTGCTTGTCTTCCCTGATGGAAAGCCTAGGCGGGAGTGCGGGGGAAAGTGTGGTTTGGGCTCCAAAACCAAGTATTGGCGATGACCTCTCTATGGTTTGTGGAGGTGTTTAAACTACATCCCTAACCTGGGAACACCTGTGCCCCCATAAAGATCCGTGGAGTCTGTTTCCACACCTCCAGCACACACACGAACACTTGCACAGTTATCCTGAGAGTGGGCAGCCTCCTCCAACTGAGAGCAGGGCCTTGGTTCTTATAAAATCGCTTAACTTGTCTACCCTGTTTGGTTGCCTGATACGGAGTGCTGGGGAAAGGGTGGGTTGGGCTCTAAATCCAAGTATTAGCGAGTGCTTCTCCATGGGATTTGGAGGTTATTAACCAAAAGCCCACAACATGGGAATACCTGTGCTCCTTGAAAAAAGCGTGGACTCTGTATCCCCACCACCAGAACACACATGAAGAAGTTTTCTGCTATCCTGAGTGTGGGCTGGCAATTTCAGGTGACAGAAGCGGCTGGGTTCTAATAGAATCCCTTAGCTTGTAATCCCTGAGTGTTTCCCTAGGACTGACTCTGAGAGAAACCTGGGGGTTGGGCTTTGAGGCCAAATAGTAGCGAGTGTCCCCGATGGACTGAGGAAGTATTTAGATGAATTCTCCATAAAGGGAAACACCTGAGCACCCATTCATCTGCGTGGAGTGGGGCTTCAAATCTCCCCACCACACAAGGTTGGGTTCCAGTATCCTGAGGGTGGGGTAGTTCCTCCAACTGACATCAGCGTCTTGGTTTGAATAGAATCCCTTTGCTTGTCTTCCCTGATGGTTTGCCTAGGCCAGTGTGTGGTTGAAAGTGGGATTTGGGATCTAAAACTAAGTATTAGCGTGTGCCTCTCCATGGGTAGTGGAGATGTTTAAACTACAACCCACAACTTGGGAATTACTGTGACCCCTGAAAAATGCGTGTGCTATGTTTCCCCACGTCCAGCACACACAGGAAGAAGTGTTCTGGGGTTCTGAGTGTGGGGAGGTTCCTCCAACAGACAGCAGCACCTGGGTTGTAATAGAATCCCTTCGCTTGACTTCCCTAAGTGTATTCCTAGGCCTAGCAATAAGCGATGGTGGGGGATGGGCTCTAAAGCCAAGTATTAGCGAGTGCATCTCTGTGGGTAGTGGAGGGTTTTAAACTACTTCCCCAACCTTGGAACACCTGTGCCCCATAAAGATGCGTGGAATCTGTTTCCCCACCTCCAGCACACACACGGAGACGTGCTCAGGTATCCTGATTGTGGGGAGGCTCCTCCAAATGACAGCAGCGCCTGGGTTCTAAAAGAATCCCTTAGCTTGTCTTCCCTGATGGCATGCCTAGGCTGGAGAGTGGGGGAAAGTGGGGGTTGGGCTCTAAACCAAGTATAAGCGAGAGCCTATCCATGGGATGTGGGTTTTTAACCTACAACCCACAACCATGGAATAAATGTGCCCCCTGAAAGATGCTTTGACTGTTTCCCTACATCCAGCACACACACGAAGATGTGTTCTTGTATTCTGAGTGTGGGGAAGTTCCTCAAACTGACAGCAGCACCTGGATTCTATTAGTATCCCTTAGCTTCTGTTCCCTGAGTGTTCTTTTAGGCCAGGCCATGAGGGAAAGCTGGGGGTTGGGCTTGGAGGCCACGTAGCAGTGAGTGCCCCCTGATCCATTGAGGAAGTACTTAGAGGACTTCTCCCTAAAGGGAACACCTTTTCCTGCATTCATCTGGGTGCAGTGGGGCTGCACATCTCTCCCACACCTAAGAATGTGTTCTGGAATTCTGAGTGCAGGGAAGTTCCTCCAACTGACAGCAGCGCCTGGGTTCTAATTGAATCCCTTTGCTTGTCTTCCCTGATGGAAAGCCTAGGCGGGAGTGCGGGGGAAAGTGTGGTTTGGGCTCCAAAACCAAGTATTGGCGATGACCTCTCTATGGTTTGTGGAGGTGTTTAAACTACATCCCTAACCTGGGAACACCTGTGCCCCCATAAAGATCCGTGGAGTCTGTTTCCACACCTCCAGCACACACACGAACACTTGCACAGTTATCCTGAGAGTGGGCAGCCTCCTCCAACTGAGAGCAGGGCCTTGGTTCTTATAAAATCGCTTAACTTGTCTACCCTGTTTGGTTGCCTGATACGGAGTGCTGGGGAAAGGGTGGGTTGGGCTCTAAATCCAAGTATTAGCGAGTGCTTCTCCATGGGATTTGGAGGTTATTAACCAAAAGCCCACAACATGGGAATACCTGTGCTCCTTGAAAAAAGCGTGGACTCTGTATCCCCACCACCAGAACACACATGAAGAAGTTTTCTGCTATCCTGAGTGTGGGCTGGCAATTTCAGGTGACAGAAGCGGCTGGGTTCTAATAGAATCCCTTAGCTTGTAATCCCTGAGTGTTTCCCTAGGACTGACTCTGAGAGAAACCTGGGGGTTGGGCTTTGAGGCCAAATAGTAGCGAGTGTCCCCGATGGACTGAGGAAGTATTTAGATGAATTCTCCATAAAGGGAAACACCTGAGCACCCATTCATCTGCGTGGAGTGGGGCTTCAAATCTCCCCACCACACAAGGTTGGGTTCCAGTATCCTGAGGGTGGGGTAGTTCCTCCAACTGACATCAGCGTCTTGGTTTGAATAGAATCCCTTTGCTTGTCTTCCCTGATGGTTTGCCTAGGCCAGTGTGTGGTTGAAAGTGGGATTTGGGATCTAAAACTAAGTATGTGCGTGTGCCTCTCCATGGGTAGTGGAGATGTTTAAACTACAACCCACAACTTGGGAATTACTGTGACCCCTGAAAAATGCGTGTGCTATGTTTCCCCACGTCCAGCACACACAGGAAGAAGTGTTCTGGGGTTCTGAGTGTGGGGAGGTTCCTCCAACAGACAGCAGCACCTGGGTTGTAATAGAATCCCTTCGCTTGACTTCCCTAATTGTATTCCTAGGCCTAGCAATAAGCGATGGTGGGGGATATGCTCTAAAGCCAAGTATTAGCGAGTGCATCTCTGTGGGTAGTGGAGGGTTTTAAACTACTTCCCCAACCTTGGAACACCTGTGCCCCATAAAGATGCGTGGAATCTGTTTCCCCACCTCCAGCACACACACGGAGACGTGCTCAGGTATCCTGATTGTGGGGAGGCTCCTCCAAATGACAGCAGCGCCTGGGTTCTAAAAGAATCCCTTAGCTTGTCTTCCCTGATGGCATGCCTAGGCTGGAGAGTGGGGGAAAGTGGGGGTTGGGCTCTAAACCAAGTATAAGCGAGAGCCTATCCATGGGATGTGGGTTTTTAACCTACAACCCACAACCATGGAATAAATGTGCCCCCTGAAAAATGCTTTGACTGTTTCCCTACATCCAGCACACACACGAAGATGTGTTCTGGTATTCTGAGTGTGGGGAAGTTCCTCAAACTGACAGCAGCACCTGGATTCTATTAGTATCCCTTAGCTTCTGTTCCCTGAGTGTTCTTTTAGGCCAGGCCATGAGGGAAAGCTGGGGGTTGGGCTTGGAGGCCACGTAGCAGTGAGTGCCCCCTGATCCATTGAGGAAGTACTTAGAGGACTTCTCCCTAAAGGGAACACCTTTTCCTGCATTCATCTGGGTGCAGTGGGGCTGCACATCTCTCCCACACCTAAGAATGTGTTCTGGAATTCTGAGTGCAGGGAAGTTCCTCCAACTGACAGCAGCGCCTGGGTTCTAATTGAATCCCTTTGCTTGTCTTCCCTGATGGAAAGCCTAGGCGGGAGTGCGGGGGAAAGTGTGGTTTGGGCTCCAAAACCAAGTATTGGCGATGACCTCTCTATGGTTTGTGGAGGTGTTTAAACTACATCCCTAACCTGGGAACACCTGTGCCCCCATAAAGATCCGTGGAGTCTGTTTCCACACCTCCAGCACACACACGAACACTTGCACAGTTATCCTGAGAGTGGGCAGCCTCCTCCAACTGAGAGCAGGGCCTTGGTTCTTATAAAATCGCTTAACTTGTCTACCCTGTTTGGTTGCCTGATACGGAGTGCTGGGGAAAGGGTGGGTTGGGCTCTAAATCCAAGTATTAGCGAGTGCTTCTCCATGGGATTTGGAGGTTTTTAACCAAAAGCCCATAACATGGGAATACCTGTGCTCCTTGAAAAAAGCGTGGACTCTGTATCCCCACCACCAGAACACACATGAAGAAGTTTTCTGCTATCCTGAGTGTGGGCTGGCAATTTCAGGTGACAGAAGCGGCTGGGTTCTAATAGAACCCCTTAGCTTGTAATCCCTGAGTGTTTCCCTAGGACTGACTCTGAGAGAAACCTGGGGGTTGGGCTTTGAGGCCAAATAGTAGCGAGTGTCCCCGATGGACTGAGGAAGTATTTAGATGAATTCTCCATAAAGGGAAACACCTGAGCACCCATTCATCTGCGGGGAGTGGGGCTTCAAATCTCCCCACCACACAATGTTGGGTTCCAGTATCCTGAGGGTGGGGTAGTTCCTCCAACTGACATCAGCGTCTTGGTTTGAATAGAATCCCTTTGCTTGTCTTCCCTGATGGTTTGCCTAGGCCAGTGTGTGGTTGAAAGTGGGATTTGGGATCTAAAACTAAGTATGAGCGTGTGCCTCTCCATGGGTAGTGGAGATGTTTAAACTACAACCCACAACTTGGGAATTACTGTGACCCCTGAAAAATGCGTGTGCTATGTTTCCCCACGTCCAGCACACACAGGAAGAAGTGTTCTGGGGTTCAGAGTGTGGGGAGGTTCCTCCAACAGACAGCAGCACCTGGGTTGTAATAGAATCCCTTCGCTTGACTTCCCTAATTGTATTCCTAGGCCTAGCAGTAAGCGATGGTGGGGGATGGGCTCTAAAGCCAAGTATTAGCGAGTGCATCTCTGTGGGTAGTGGAGGGTTTTAAACTACTTCCCCAACCTTGGAACACCTGTGCCCCATAAAGATGCGTGGAATCTGTTTCCCCACCTCCAGCACACACACGGAGACGTGCTCAGGTATCCTGATTGTGGGGAGGCTCCTCCAAATGACAGCAGCGCCTGGGTTCTAAAAGTATCCCTTAGCTTGTCTTCCCTGATGGCATGCCTAGGCTGGAGAGTGGGGGAAAGTGGGGGTTGGGCTCTAAACCAAGTATAAGCGAGAGCCTATCCATGGGATGTGGGTTTTTAACCTACAACCCACAACCATGGAATAAATGTGCCCCCTGAAAGATGCTTTGACTGTTTCCCTACATCCAGCACACACACGAAGATGTGTTCTGGTATTCTGAGTGTGGGGAAGTTCCTCAAACTGACAGCAGCACCTGGATTCTACTAGTATCCCTTAGCTTCTGTTCCCTGAGTGTTCTTTTAGGCCAGGCCATGAGGGAAAGCTGGGGGTTGGGCTTGGAGGCCACGTAGCAGTGAGTGCCCCCTGATCCATTGAGGAAGTACTTAGAGGAATTCTCCCTAAAGGGAAAACCTTTTCCTGCATTCATCTGGGTGCAGTGGGGCTGCACATCTCTCCCACACCTAAGAATGTGTTCTGGAATTCTGAGTGCAAGGAAGTTCCTCCAACTGAGAGCAGCGCCTGGGTTCTAATTGAATCCCTTTGCTTGTCTTCCCTGATGGAAAGCCTAGGCGGGAGTGCGGGGGAATGTGTGGTTTGGGCTCCAAAACCAAGTATTTGCGATGACCTCTCTATGGTTTGTGGAGGTGTTTAAACTACATCCCTAACCTGGGAACACCTGTGCCCCCATAAAGATCCGTGGAGTCTGTTTCCACACCTCCAGCACACACACGAACACTTGCACAGTTATCCTGAGAGTGGGCAGCCTCCTCCAACTGAGAGCAGGGCCTTGGTTCTTATAAAATCGCTTAACTTGTCTACCCTGTTTGGTTGCCTGATACGGAGTGATGGGGAAAGGGTGGGTTGGGCTCTAAATCCAAGTATTAGCGAGTGCTTCTCCATGGGATTTGGAGGTTATTAACCAAAAGCCCACAACATGGGAATACCTGTGCTCCTTGAAAAAAGCGTGGACTCTGTATCCCCACCACCAGAACACACATGAAGAAGTTTTCTGCTATCCTGAGTGTGGGCTGGCAATTTCAGGTGACAGAAGCGGCTGGGTTCTAATAGAATCCCTTAGCTTGTAATCCCTGAGTGTTTCCCTAGGACTGACTCTGAGAGAAACCTGGGGGTTGGGCTTTGAGGCCAAATAGTAGCGAGTGCCCCGATGGACTGAGGAAGTATTTAGATGAATTCTCCATAAAGGGAAACATCTGAGCACCCATTCATCTGCGTGGAGTGGGGCTTCAAATCTCCCCACCACACAAGGTTGGGTTCCAGTATCCTGAGGGTGGGGTAGTTCCTCCAACTGACATCAGCGTCTTGGTTTGAATAGAATCCCTTTGCTTGTCTTCCCTGATGGTTTGCCTAGGCCAGTGTGTGGTTGAAAGTGGGATTTGGGATCTAAAACTAAGTATTAGCGTGTGCCTCTCCATGGGTAGTGGAGGTGTTTAAACTACAACCCACAATTTGGGAATTACTGTGACCCCTGAAAAATGCGTGTGCTATGTTTCCCCACGTCCAGCACACACAGGAAGAAGTTTTCTGGGGTTCTGAGTGTGGGGAGGTTCCTCCAACAGACAGCAGCACCTGGGTTGTAATAGAATCCCTTAGCTTGACTTCCCTAAGTGTTTTCCTAGGCCTACCACTAAGTGATGGTGGGGGATGGGCTCTAAAGCCAAGTATTAGCGAGTGCATCTCTGTGGGTAGTGGAGGGTTTTAAACTACTTCCCCAACCTTGGAACACCTGTGCCCCATAAAGATGCGTGGAATCTGTTTCCCCACCTCCAGCACACACACGAAGACGTGCTCAGGTATCCTGATTGTGGGGAGGCTCCTCCAAATGACAGCAGCGCCTGGGTTCTAAAAGAATCCCTTAGCTTGTCTTCCCTGATGGCATGCCTAGGCTGGAGAGTGGGGGAAAGTGGGGGTTGGGCCCTAAACCAAGTATAAGCGAGAGCCTATCCATGGGATGTGGGTTTTTAACCTACAAACCACAACCATGGAATAAATGTGCCCCCTGAAAGATGCTTTGACTGTTTCCCTACATCCAGCACACACACGAAGATGTGTTCTTGTATTCTGAGTGTGGGGAAGTTCCTCAAACTGACAGCAGCACCTGGATTCTATTAGTATCCCTTAGCTTCTGTTCCCTGAGTGTTCTTTTAGGCCAGGCCATGAGGGAAAACTGGGGGTTGGGCTTGGAGGCCACGTAGCAGTGAGTGCCCCCTGATCCATTGAGGATGTTCTTAGAGGACTTCTCCCTAAACGGAACACCTTTTCCTGCATTCATCTGGGTGCAGTGGGGCTGCACATCTCTCCCACACCTAAGAATGTGTTCTGGAATTCTGAGTGCAGGGAAGTTCCTCCAACTGACAGCAGCGCCTGGGTTCTAATTGAATCCCTTTGCTTGTCTTCCCTGATGGAAAGCCTAGGCGGGAGTGCGGGGGAAAGTGTGGTTTGGGCTCCAAAACCAAGTATTTGCGATGACCTCTCTATGGTTTGTGGAGGTGTTTAAACTACATCCCTAACCTGGGAACACCTGTGCCCCCATAAAGATCCGTGGAGTCTGTTTCCACACCTCCAGCACACACACGAACACTTGCACAGTTATCCTGAGAGTGGGCAGCCTCCTCCAACTGAGAGCAGGGCCTTGGTTCTTATAAAATCGCTTAACTTGTCTACCCTGTTTGGTTGCCTGATACGGAGTGCTGGGGAAAGGGTGGGTTGGGCTCTAAATCCAAGTATTAGCGAGTGCTTCTCCATGGGATTTGGAGGTTATTAACCAAAAGCCCACAACATGGGAATACCTGTGCTCCTTGAAAAAAGCATGGACTCTGTATCCCCACCACCAGAACACACTTGAAGAAGTTTTCTGCTATCCTGAGTGTGGGCTGGCAATTTCAGGTGACAGAAGCGGCTGGGTTCTAATAGAATCCCTTAGCTTGTAATCCCTGAGTGTTTCCCTAGGGCTGACTCTGAGAGAAACCTGGGGGTTGGGCTTTGAGGCCAAATAGTAGCGAGTGTCCCCGATGGACTGAGGAAGTATTTAGATGAATTCTCCATAAAGGGAAACACCTGAGCACCATTCGTCTGCGTGGAGTGGGGCTTCAAAACTCCCCACCACACAAGGTTGGGTTCCAGTATCCTGAAGGTGGGGTAGTTCCTCCAACTGACATCAGCATCTTGGTTTTAATAGAATCCCTTTCCTTATCTTTCCTGATGGTTTGCTAGGCCAGTGTGTGGTTGAAAGTGGGATTTGGGATCTAAAACTAAGTATTAGCGTGTGCCTCTCCATGGGTATTGGAGATGTTTAAACTACAACCCACAACTTGGGAATTACTGTGACCCCTGAAAAATGCGTGTGCTATGTTTCCCCACGTCCAGCACACACAGGAAGAAGTGTTCTGGGGTTCTGAGTGTGGGGAGGTTCCTCCAACAGACAGCAGCACCTGGGTTGTAATAGAATCCCTTAGCTTGACTTCCCTAAGTGTTTTCCTAGGCCTAGCAGTAAGCGATGGTGGGGGATGGGCTCTAAAGCCAAGTATTAGCGAGTGCATCTCTGTGGGTAGTGGAGGGTTTTAAACTACTTCCCCAACCTTGGAACACCTGTGCCCCATAAAGATGCGTGGAATCTGTTTCCCCACCTCCTGCACACACACGGAGACGGGCTCAGGTATCCTGATTGTGGGGAGGCTCCTCCAAATGACAGCAGCGCCTGGGTTCTAAAAGAATCCCTTAGCTTGTCTTCCCTGATGGCATGGTTAGGCTGGAGAGTGGGGGAAAGTGGGGGTTGGGCTCTAAACCAAGTATAAGCGAGAGCCTATGCATGGGATGTGGGTTTTTAACCTACAAACCACAACCATGGAATAAATGTGCCCCCTGAAAGATGCTTTGACTGTTTCCCTACATCCAGCACACACACGAAGATGTGTTCTTGTATTCTGAGTGTGGGGAAGTTCCTCAAACTGACAGCAGCACCTGGATTCTATTAGTATCCCTTAGCTTCTGTTCCCTGAGTGTTCTTTTAGGCCAGGCCATGAGGGAAAGCTGGGGGTTGGGCTTGGAGGCCACGTAGCAGTGAGTGCCCCCTGATCCATTGAGGAAGTTCTTAGAGGACTTCTCCCTAAACGGAACACCTTTTCCTGCATTCATCTGGGTGCAGTGGGGCTGCACATCTCTCCCACACCTAAGAATGTGTTCTGGAATTCTGAGTGCAGGGAAGTTCCTCCAACTGACAGCAGCGCCTGGGTTCTAATTGAATCCCTTTGCTTGTCTTCCCTGATGGAAAGCCTAGGCGGGAGTGCGGGGGAAAGTGTGGTTTGGGCTCCAAAACCAAGTATTTGCGATGACCTCTCTATGGTTTGTGGAGGTGTTTAAACTACATCCCTAACCTGGGAACACCTGTGCCCCCATAAAGATCCGTGGAGTCTGTTTCCACACCTCCAGCACACACACGAACACTTGCACTGTTATCCTGAGAGTGGGCAGCCTCCTCCAACTGAGAGCAGGGCCTTGGTTCTTATAAAATCGCTTAACTTGTCTACCCTGTTTGGTTGCCTGATACGGAGTGCTGGGGAAAGGGTGGGTTGGGCTCTAAATCCAAGTATTAGCGAGTGCTTCTCCATGGGATTTGGAGGTTATTAACCAAAAGCCCACAACATGGGAATACCTGTGCTCCTTGAAAAAAGCATGGACTCTGTATCCCCACCACCAGAACACACATGAAGAAGTTTTCTGCTATCCTGAGTGTGGGCTGGCAATTTCATGTGACAGAAGCGGCTGGGTTCTAATAGAATCCCTTAGCTTGTAATCCCTGAGTGTTTCCCTAGGGCTGACTCTGAGAGAAACCTGGGGGTTGGGCTTTGAGGCCAAATAGTAGCGAGTGTCCCCGATGGACTGAGGAAGTATTTAGATGAATTCTCCATAAAGGGAAACACCTGAGCACCCATTCATCTGCGTGGAGTGGGGCTTCAAATCTCCCCACCACACAAGGTTGGGTTCCAGTAAGCTGAGGTTGGGGTAGTTCCTCCAACTGACATCAGCGTCTTGGTTTGAATAGAATCCCTTTGCTTGTCTTCCCTGATGGTTTGCCTAGGCCAGTGTGTGGTTGAAAGTGGGATTTGGGATCTAAAACTAAGTATTAGCGTGTGCCTCTCCATGGGTAGTGGAGATGTTTAAACTACAACCCACAACTTGGGAATTACTGTGACCCCTGAAAAATGCGTGTGCTATGTTTCCCCACGTCCAGCACACACAGGAAGAAGTGTTCTGGGGTTCTGAGTGTGGGGAGGTTCCTCCAACAGACAGCAGCACCTGGGTTGTAATAGAATCCCTTAGCTTGACTTCCCTAAGTGTTTCCCTAGGCCTAGCAGTAAGCGATGGTGGGGGATGAGCTCTAAAGCCAAGTATTAGCGAGTGCATCTCTGTGGGTAGTGGAGGGTTTTAAACTACTTCCCCAACCTTGGAACACCTGTGCCCCATAAAGATACGTGGAATTTGTTTCCCCACCTCCAGCACACACACGGAGACGTGCTCAGGTATCCTGATTGTGGGGAGGCTCCTCCAAATGACAGCAGCGCCTGGGTTCTAAAAGAATCCCTTAGCTTGTCTTCCCTGATGGCATGGCTAGGCTGGAGAGTGGGGGAAAGTGGGGGTTGGGCTCTAAACCAAGTATAAGCGAGAGCCTATCCATGGGATGTGGGTTTTTAACCTACAACCCACAACCATGGAATAAATGTGCCCCCTGAAAGATGCTTTGACTGTTTCCCTACATCCAGCACACACACGAAGATGTGTTCTGGTATTCTGAGTGTGGGGAAGTTCCTCAAACTGACAGCAGCACCTGGATTCTATTAGTATCCCTTAGCTTCTGTTCCCTTAGTGTTTTGTTAGACCAGGCCATGAGGGAAATCTGGGGGTTGGGCGTGGAAGCCACGTAGCAGTGAGTGCCCCGTGATCCATTGAGGAAGTACTTAGAGGACTTCTCCCTAAACGGAACACCTTTTCCTGCATTCATCTGGGTGCAGTGTGGCTGCACATCTCTCCCACACCTAAGAATGTGTTCTGGAATTCTGAGTGCAGGGAAGTTCCTCCAACTGACAGCAGCGCCTGGGTTCTAATTGAATCCCTTTGCTTGTGTTCCCTGATGGAAATCCTAGGCGGGAGTGCGGGGGAAAGTGTGGTTTGGGCTCCAAAACCAAGTATTTGCGATGACCTCTCTATGGTTTGTGGAGGTGTTTAAACTACATCCCTAACCTGGGAACACCTGTGCCCCCATAAAGATCCGTGGAGTCTGTTTCCACACCTCCAGCACACACACGAACACTTGCACAGTTATCCTGAGAGTGGGCAGCCTCCTCCAACTGAGAGCAGGGCCTTGGTTCTTATAAAATCGCTTAACTTGTCTACCCTGTTTGGTTGCCTGATACGGAGTGCTGGGGAAAGGGTGGGTTGGGCTCTAAATCCAAGTATTAGCGAGTGCTTCTCCATGGGATTTGGAGGTTATTAACCAAAAGCCCACAACATGGGAATACCTGTGCTCCTTGAAAAAAGCGTGGACTCTGTATCCCCACCACCAGAACACACATGAAGAAGTTTTCTGCTATCCTGAGTGTGGGCTGGCAATTTCAGGTGACAGAAGCGGCTGGGTTCTAATAGAATCCCTTAGCTTGTAATCCCTGAGTGTTTCCCTAGGACTGACTCTGAGAGAAACCTGGGGGTTGGGCTTTGAGGCCAAATAGTAGCGAGTGTCCCCGATGGACTGAGGAAGTATTTAGATGAATTCTCCATAAAGGGAAACACCTGAGCACCCATTCATCTGCGTGGAGTGGGGCTTCAAATCTCCCCACCACACAAGGTTGGGTTCCAGTATCCTGAGGGTGGGGTAGTTCCTCCAACTGACATCAGCGTCTTGGTTTGAATAGAATCCCTTTGCTTGTCTTCCCTGATGGTTTGCCTAGGCCAGTGTGTGGTTGAAAGTGGGATTTGGGATCTAAAACTAAGTATTAGCGTGTGCCTCTCCATGGGTAGTGGAGATGTTTAAACTACAACCCACAACTTGGGAATTACTGTGACCCCTGAAAAATGCGTGTGCTATGTTTCCCCACGTCCAGCACACACAGGAAGAAGTGTTCTGGGGTTCTGAGTGTGGGGAGGTTCCTCCAACAGACAGCAGCACCTGGGTTGTAATAGAATCCCTTAGCTTGACTTCCCTAAGTGTTTTGCTAGGCCTAGCAGTAAGCGATGGTGGGCGATGGGCTCTAAAGCCAAGTATTAGCGAGTGCATCTCTGTGGGTAGTGGAGGGTTTTAAACTACTTCCCCAACCTTGGAACACCTGTGCCCCATAAAGATGCGTGGAATCTGTTTCCCCACCTCCAGCACACACACGGAGACGTGCTCAGGTATCCTGATTGTGGGGAGGCTCCTCCAAATGACAGCAGCGCCTGGGTTCTAAAAGAATCCCTTAGCTTGTCTTCCCTGATGGCATGCCTAGGCTGGAGAGTGGGGGAAAGTGGGGGTTTGGGCTCTAAACCAAGTATAAGCGAGAGCCTATCCATGGGATGTGGGTTTTTAAACTACAACCCACAACCATGGAATAAATGTGCCCCCTGAAAGATGCTTTGACTGTTTCCCTACATCCAGCACACACACGAAGATGTGTTCTGGTATTCTGAGTGTGGGGAAGTTCCTCAAACTGACAGCAGCACCTGGATTCTATTAGTATCCCTTAGCTTCTGTTCCCTGAGTGTTCTTTTAGGCCAGGCCATGAGGGAAAGCTGGGGGTTGGGCTTGGAGGCCACGTAGCAGTGAGTGCCCCCTGATCCATTGAGGAAGTACTTAGAGGACTTCTCCCTAAAGGGAACACCTTTTCCTGCATTCATCTGGGTGCAGTGGGGCTGCACATCTCTCCCACACCTAAGAATGTGTTCTGGAATTCTGAGTGCAGGGAAGTTCCTCCAACTGACAGCAGCGCCTGGGTTCTAATTGAATCCCTTTGCTTGTCTTCCCTGATGGAAAGCCTAGGCGGGAGTGCGGGGGAAAGTGTGGTTTGGGCTCCAAAACCAAGTATTTGCGATGACCTCTCTATGGTTTGTGGAGGTGTTTAAACTACATCCCTAACCTGGGAACACCTGTGCCCCCATAAAGATCCGTGGAGTCTGTTTCCACACCTCCAGCACACACACGAACACTTGCACAGTTATCCTGAGAGTGGGCAGCCTCCTCCAACTGAGAGCAGGGCCTTGGTTCTTATAAAATCGCTTAACTTGTCTACCCTGTTTGGTTGCCTGATACGGAGTGCTGGGGAAAGGGTGGGTTGGGCTCTAAATCCAAGTATTAGCGAGTGCTTCTCCATGGGATTTGGAGGTTATTAACCAAAAGCCCACAACATGGGAATACCTGTGCTCCTTGAAAAAAGCGTGGACTCTGTATCCCCACCACCAGAACACACATGAAGAAGTTTTCTGCTATCCTGAGTGTGGGCTGGCAATTTCAGGTGACAGAAGCGGCTGGGTTCTAATAGAATCCCTTAGCTTGTAATCCCTGAGTGTTTCCCTAGGACTGACTCTGAGAGAAACCTGGGGGTTGGGCTTTGAGGCCAAATAGTAGCGAGTGTCCCCGATGGACTGAGGAAGTATTTAGATGAATTCTCCATAAAGGGAAACACCTGAGCACCCATTCATCTGCGTGGAGTGGGGCTTCAAATCTCCCCACCACACAAGGTTGGGTTCCAGTATCCTGAGGGTGGGGTAGTTCCTCCAACTGACATCAGCGTCTTGGTTTGAATAGAATCCCTTTGCTTGTCTTCCCTGATGGTTTGCCTAGGCCAGTGTGTGGTTGAAAGTGGGATTTGGGATCTAAAACTAAGTATTAGCGTGTGCCTCTCCATGGGTAGTGGAGATGTATAAACTACAACCCACAACTTGGGAATTACTGTGACCCCTGAAAAATGCGTGTGCTATGTTTCCCCACGTCCAGCACACACAGGAAGAAGTGTTCTGGGGTTGTGAGTGTGGGGAGGTTCCTCCAACAGACAGCAGCACCTGGGTTGTAATAGAATCCCTTCGCTTGACTTCCCTAAGTGTTTTCCTAGGCCTAGCAGTAAGCGATGGTGGGGGATGGGCTCTAAAGCCAAGTATTAGCGAGTGCATCTCTGTGGGTAGTGGAGGGTTTTAAACTACTTCCCCAACCTTGGAACACCTGTGCCCCATAAAGATGCGTGGAATCTGTTTCCCCACCTCCAGCACACACACGGAGACGTGCTCAGGTTTCCTGATTGTGGGGAGGCTCCTCCAAATGACAGCAGCGCCTGGGTTCTAAAGAATCTCTTAGCTTGTCTTCCCTGATGGAATGCCTAGGCTGGAGAGTGGGGGAAAGTGGGAGTTGGGCTCTAAACCAATTATTAGCGAGAGCCTATCCATGGGATGTGGGTTTTTAACCTACAACACACAACCATGGAATAAATGTGCCCCCTGATAGATGCTTTGACTGTTTCCCTACATCCATCACACACACGAAGATGTGTTCTGGTATTCTGAGTGTGGGGAAGTTCCTCAAACTGACAGCAGCACCTGGATTCTATTAGTATCCCTTAGCTCCTGTTCCCTGAGTGTTCTCTTAGACCAGGCCATGAGGGAAAGCTGGGGGTTGGGCTTGGAGGCCACGTAGCAGTGAGTGCCCCCTGATCCATTGAGGAAGTACTTAGAGGACTTCTCCTTAAACGGAACCACTTTTCCTCCATTCATCTGGGTGCAGTGGGGCTGCACATCTCTCCCACACCTAAGAATGTGTTCTGGAATTCTGAGTGCAGGGAAGTTCCTCCAACTGACAACAGCGGCTGGGTTCTAATTGAATCCCTTTGCTTGTCTTCCCTGATGGAAAGCCTAGGCGGGAGTGCGGGGGAAAGTGTGGTTTGGGCTCCAAAACCAAGTATTTGCGATGACCTCTCTATGGTTTGTGGAGGTGTTTAAACTACATCCCTAACCTGGGAACACCTGTGCCCCCATAAAGATCCGTGGAGTCTGTTTCCACACCTCCAGCACACACACGAACACTTGCACAGTTATCCTGAGAGTGGGCAGCCTCCTCCAACTGAGAGCAGGGCCTTGGTTCTTATAAAATCGCTTAACTTGTCTACCCTGTTTGGTTGCCTGATACGGAGTGCTGGGGAAAGGGTGGGTTGGGCTCTAAATCCAAGTATTAGCGAGTGCTTCTCCATGGGATTTGGAGGTTATTAACCAAAAGCCCACAACATGGGAATACCTGTGCTCCTTGAAAAAAGCGTGGACTCTGTATCCCCACCACCAGAACACACATGAAGAAGTTTTCTGCTATCCTGAGTGTGGGCTGGCAATTTCAGGTGACAGAAGCGGCTGGGTTCTAATAGAATCCCTTAGCTTGTAATCCCTGAGTGTTTCCCTAGGACTGACTCTGAGAGAAACCTGGGGGTTGGGCTTTGAGGCCAAATAGTAGCGAGTGTCCCCGATGGACTGAGGAAGTATTTAGATGAATTCTCCATAAAGGGAAACACCTGAGCACCCATTCATCTGCGTGGAGTGGGGCTTCAAATCTCCCCACCACACAAGGTTGGGTTCCAGTATCCTGAGGGTGGGGTAGTTCCTCCAACTGACATCAGCGTCTTGGTTTGAATAGAATCCCTTTGCTTGTCTTCCCTGATGGTTTGCCTAGGCCAGTGTGTGGTTGAAAGTGGGATTTGGGATCTAAAACTAAGTATTAGCGTGTGCCTCTCCATGGGTAGTGGAGATGTTTAAACTACAACCCACAACTTGGGAATTACTGTGACCCCTGAAAAATGCGTGTGCTATGTTTCCCCACGTCCAGCACACACAGGAAGAAGTGTTCTGGGGTTCTGAGTGTGGGGAGGTTCCTCCAACAGACAGCAGCACCTGGGTTGTAATAGAATCCCTTAGCTTGACTTCCCTAAGTGTTTTCCTAGGCCTAGCAGTAAGCGATGGTGGGGGATGGGCTCTAAATCCAAGTATTAACGAGTGCATCTCTGTGGGTAGTGGAGGGTTTTAAACTACTTCCCCAACCTTGGAACACCTGTGCCCCATAAAGATGCGTGGAATCTGTTTCTCCACCTCCAGCACACACACGGAGACGTGCTCAGGTTTCCTGATTGTGGGGAGGCTCCTCCAAATGACAGCAGCGCCTGGGTTCTAAAGAATCTCTTAGCTTGTCTTCCCTGATGGAATGCCTAGGCTGGAGAGTGGGGGAAAGTGGGAGTTGGGCTCTAAACCAATTATTAGCGAGAGCCTATCCATGGGATGTGGGTTTTTAACCTACAACACACAACCATGGAATAAATGTGCCCCCTGATAGATGCTTTGACTCTTTCCCTACATCCAGCACACACACGAAGATGTGTTCTGGTATTCTGAGTGTGGGGAAGTTCCTCAAACTGACAGCAGCACCTGGATTCTATTAGTATCCCTTAGCTCCTGTTCCCTGAGTGTTCTCTTAGACCAGGCCATGAGGGAAAGCTGGGGGTTGGGCTTGGAGGCCACGTAGCAGTGAGTGCCCCCTGATCCATTGAGGAAGTACTTAGAGGACTTCTCCTTAAACGGAACCACTTTTCCTCCATTCATCTGGGTGCAGTGGGGCTGCACATCTCTCCCACACCTAAGAATGTGTTCTGGAATTCTGAGTGCAGGGAAGTTCCTCCAACTGACAGCAGCGCCTGGGTTCTAATTGAATCCCTTTGCTTGTCTTCCCTGATGGAAAGCCTAGGCGGGAGTGCGGGGGAAAGTGTGGTTTGGGCTCCAAAACCAAGTATTTGCGATGACCTCTCTATGGTTTGTGGAGGTGTTTAAACTACATCCCTAACCTGGGAACACCTGTGCCCCCATAAAGATCCGTGGAGTCTGTTTCCACACCTCCAGCACACACACGAACACTTGCACAGTTATCCTGAGAGTGGGCAGCCTCCTCCAACTGAGAGCAGGGCCTTGGTTCTTATAAAATCGCTTAACTTGTCTACCCTGTTTGGTTGCCTGATACGGAGTGCTGGGGAAAGGGTGGGTTGGGCTCTAAATCCAAGTATTAGCGAGTGCTTCTCCATGGGATTTGGAGGTTATTAACCAAAAGCCCACAACATGGGAATACCTGTGCTCCTTGAAAAAAGCGTGGACTCTGTATCCCCACCACCAGAACACACATGAAGAAGTTTTCTGCTATCCTGAGTGTGGGCTGGCAATTTCAGGTGACAGAAGCGGCTGGGTTCTAATAGAATCCCTTAGCTTGTAATCCCTGAGTGTTTCCCTAGGACTGACTCTGAGAGAAACCTGGGGGTTGGGCTTTGAGGCCAAATAGTAGCGAGTGTCCCCGATGGACTGAGGAAGTATTTAGATGAATTCTCCATAAAGGGAAACACCTGAGCACCCATTCATCTGCGTGGAGTGGGGCTTCAAATCTCCCCACCACACAAGGTTGGGTTCCAGTATCCTGAGGGTGGGGTAGTTCCTCCAACTGACATCAGCGTCTTGGTTTGAATAGAATCCCTTTGCTTGTCTTCCCTGATGGTTTGCCTAGGCCAGTGTGTGGTTGAAAGTGGGATTTGGGATCTAAAACTAAGTATTAGCGTGTGCCTCTCCATGGGTAGTGGAGATGTTTAAACTACAACCCACAACTTGGGAATTACTGTGACCCCTGAAAAATGCGTGTGCTATGTTTCCCCACGTCCAGCACACACAGGAAGAAGTGTTCTGGGGTTCTGAGTGTGGGGAGGTTCCTCCAACAGACAGCAGCACCTGGGTTGTAATAGAATCCCTTAGCTTGACTTCCCTAAGTGTTTTCCTAGGCCTAGCAGTAAGCGATGGTGGGGGATGGGCTCTAAATCCAAGTATTAACGAGTGCATCTCTGTGGGTAGTGGAGGGTTTTAAACTACTTCCCCAACCTTGGAACACCTGTGCCCCATAAAGATGCGTGGAATCTGTTTCTCCACCTCCAGCACACACACGGAGACGTGCTCAGGTTTCCTGATTGTGGGGAGGCTCCTCCAAATGACAGCAGCGCCTGGGTTCTAAAGAATCTCTTAGCTTGTCTTCCCTGATGGAATGCCTAGGCTGGAGAGTGGGGGAAATTGGGAGTTGGGCTCTAAACCAAGTATAAGCGAGAGCCTATCCATGGGATGTGGGTTTTTAACCTACAACACACAACCATGGAATAAATGTGCCCCCTGATAGATGCTTTGACTGTTTCCCTACATCCATCACACACACGAAGATGTGTTCTGGTATTCTGAGTGTGGGGAAGTTCCTCAAACTGACAGCAGCACCTGGATTCTATTAGTATCCCTTAGCTCCTGTTCCCTGAGTGTTCTCTTAGACCAGGCCATGAGGGAAAGCTGGGGGTTGGGCTTGGAGGCCACGTAGCAGTGAGTGCCCCCTGATCCATTGAGGAAGTACTTAGAGGACTTCTCCTTAAACGGAACCACTTTTCCTCCATTCATCTGGGTGCAGTGGGGCTGCACATCTCTCCCACACCTAAGAATGTGTTCTGGAATTCTGAGTGCAGGGAAGTTCCTCCAACTGACAGCAGCGCCTGGGTTCTAATTGAATCCCTTTGCTTGTCTTCCCTGATGGAAAGCCTAGGCGGGAGTGCGGGGGAAAGTGTGGTTTGGGCTCCAAAACCAAGTATTTGCGATGACCTCTCTATGGTTTGTGGAGGTGTTTAAACTACATCCCTAACCTGGGAACACCTGTGCCCCCATAAAGATCCGTGGAGTCTGTTTCCACACCTCCAGCACACACACGAACACTTGCACAGTTATCCTGAGAGTGGGCAGCCTCCTCCAACTGAGAGCAGGGCCTTGGTTCTTATAAAATCGCTTAACTTGTCTACCCTGTTTGGTTGCCTGATACGGAGTGCTGGGGAAAGGGTGGGTTGGGCTCTAAATCCAAGTATTAGCGAGTGCTTCTCCATGGGATTTGGAGGTTATTAACCAAAAGCCCACAACATGGGAATACCTGTGCTCCTTGAAAAAAGCGTGGACTCTGTATCCCCACCACCAGAACACACATGAAGAAGTTTTCTGCTATCCTGAGTGTGGGCTGGCAATTTCAGGTGACAGAAGCGGCTGGGTTCTAATAGAATCCCTTAGCTTGTAATCCCTGAGTGTTTCCCTAGGACTGACTCTGAGAGAAACCTGGGGGTTGGGCTTTGAGGCCAAATAGTAGCGAGTGTCCCCGATGGACTGAGGAAGTATTTAGATGAATTCTCCATAAAGGGAAACACCTGAGCACCCATTCATCTGCGTGGAGTGGGGCTTCAAATCTCCCCACCACACAAGGTTGGGTTCCAGTATCCTGAGGGTGGGGTAGTTCCTCCAACTGACATCAGCGTCTTGGTTTGAATAGAATCCCTTTGCTTGTCTTCCCTGATGGTTTGCCTAGGCCAGTGTGTGGTTGAAAGTGGGATTTGGGATCTAAAACTAAGTATTAGCGTGTGCCTCTCCATGGGTAGTGGAGATGTTTAAACTACAACCCACAACTTGGGAATTACTGTGACCCCTGAAAAATGCGTGTGCTATGTTTCCCCACGTCCAGCACACACAGGAAGAAGTGTTCTGGGGTTCTGAGTGTGGGGAGGTTCCTCCAACAGACAGCAGCACCTGGGATGTAATAGAATCCCTTAGCTTGACTTCCCTAAGTGTTTTCCTAGGCCTAGCAGTAAGCGATGGTGGGGGATGGGCTCTAAATCCAAGTATTAACGAGTGCATCTCTGTGGGTAGTGGAGGGTTTTAAACTACTTCCCCAACCTTGGAACACCTGTGCCCCATAAAGATGCGTGGAATCTGTTTCTCCACCTCCAGCACACACACGGAGACGTGCTCAGGTTTCCTGATTGTGGGGAGGCTCCTCCAAATGACAGCAGCGCCTGGGTTCTAAAGAATCTCTTAGCTTGTCTTCCCTGATGGAATGCCTAGGCTGGAGAGTGGGGGAAAGTGGGAGTTGGGCTCTAAACCAATTATTAGCGAGAGCCTATCCATGGGATGTGGGTTTTTAACCTACAACACACAACCATGGAATAAATGTGCCCCCTGATAGATGCTTTGACTGTTTCCCTACATCCATCACACACACGAAGATGTGTTCTGGTATTCTGAGTGTGGGGAAGTTCCTCAAACTGACAGCAGCACCTGGATTCTATTAGTATCCCTTAGCTCCTGTTCCCTGAGTGTTCTCTTAGACCAGGCCATGAGGGAAAGCTGGGGGTTGGGCTTGGAGGCCACGTAGCAGTGAGTGCCCCCTGATCCATTGAGGAAGTACTTAGAGGACTTCTCCTTAAACGGTACCACTTTTCCTCCATTCATCTGGGTGCAGTGGGGCTGCACATCTCTCCCACACCTAAGAATGTGTTCTGGAATTCTGAGTGCAGGGAAGTTCCTCCAACTGACAGCAGCGCCTGGGTTCTAATTGAATCCCTTTGCTTGTCTTCCCTGATGGAAAGCCTAGGCGGGAGTGCGGGGGAAAGTGTGGTTTGGGCTCCAAAACCAAGTATTTGCGATGACCTCTCTATGGTTTGTGGAGGTGTTTAAACTACATCCCTAACCTGGGAACACCTGTGCCCCCATAAAGATCCGTGGAGTCTGTTTCCACACCTCCAGCACACACACGAACACTTGCACAGTTATCCTGAGAGTGGGCAGCCTCCTCCAACTGAGAGCAGGGCCTTGGTTCTTATAAAATCGCTTAACTTGTCTACCCTGTTTGGTTGCCTGATACGGAGTGCTGGGGAAAGGGTGGGTTGGGCTCTAAATCCAAGTATTAGCGAGTGCTTCTCCATGGGATTTGGAGGTTATTAACCAAAAGCCCACAACATGGGAATACCTGTGCTCCTTGAAAAAAGCGTGGACTCTGTATCCCCACCACCAGAACACACATGAAGAAGTTTTCTGCTATCCTGAGTGTGGGCTGGCAATTTCAGGTGACAGAAGCGGCTGGGTTCTAATAGAATCCCTTAGCTTGTAATCCCTGAGTGTTTCCCTAGGACTGACTCTGAGAGAAACCTGGGGGTTGGGCTTTGAGGCCAAATAGTAGCGAGTGTCCCCGATGGACTGAGGAAGTATTTAGATGAATTCTCCATAAAGGGAAACACCTGAGCACCCATTCATCTGCGTGGAGTGGGGCTTCAAATCTCCCCACCACACAAGGTTGGGTTCCAGTATCCTGAGGGTGGGGTAGTTCCTCCAACTGACATCAGCGTCTTGGTTTGAATAGAATCCCTTTGCTTGTCTTCCCTGATGGTTTGCCTAGGCCAGTGTGTGGTTGAAAGTGGGATTTGGGATCTAAAACTAAGTATTAGCGTGTGCCTCTCCATGGGTAGTGGAGATGTTTAAACTACAACCCACAACTTGGGAATTACTGTGACCCCTGAAAAATGCGTGTGCTATGTTTCCCCACGTCCAGCACACACAGGAAGAAGTGTTCTGGGGTTCTGAGTGTGGGGAGGTTCCTCCAACAGACAGCAGCACCTGGGTTGTAATAGAATCCCTTAGCTTGACTTCCCTAAGTGTTTTCCTAGGCCTAGCAGTAAGCGATGGTGGGGGATGGGCTCTAAATCCAAGTATTAACGAGTGCATCTCTGTGGGTAGTGGAGGGTTTTAAACTACTTCCCCAACCTTGGAACACCTGTGCCCCATAAAGATGCGTGGAATCTGTTTCTCCACCTCCAGCACACACACGGAGACGTGCTCAGGTTTCCTGATTGTGGGGAGGCTCCTCCAAATGACAGCAGCGCCTGGGTTCTAAAGAATTTCTTAGCTTGTCTTCCCTGATGGAATGCCTAGGCTGGAGAGTGGGGGAAAGTGGGAGTTGGGCTCTAAACCAATTATTAGCGAGAGCCTATCCATGGGATGTGGGTTTTTAACCTACAACACACAACCATGGAATAAATGTGCCCCCTGATAGATGCTTTGACTGTTTCCCTACATCCAGCACACACACGAAGATGTGTTCTGGTATTCTGAGTGTGGGGAAGTTCCTCAAACTGACAGCAGCACCTGGATTCTATTAGTATCCCTTAGCTCCTGTTCCCTGAGTGTTCTCTTAGACCAGGCCATGAGGGAAAGCTGGGGGTTGGGCTTGGAGGCCACGTAGCAGTGAGTGCCCCCTGATCCATTGAGGAAGTACTTAGAGGACTTCTCCTAAAACGGAACCACTTTTCCTCCATTCATCTGGGTGCAGTGGGGCTGCACATCTCTCCCACACCTAAGAATGTGTTCTGGAATTCTGAGTGCAGGGAAGTTCCTCCAACTGACAGCAGCGCCTGGGTTCTAATTGAATCCCTTTGCTTGTCTTCCCTGATGGAAAGCCTAGGCGGGAGTGCGGGGGAAAGTGTGGTTTGGGCTCCAAAACCAAGTATTTGCGATGACCTCTCTATGGTTTGTGGAGGTGTTTAAACTACATCCCTAACCTGGGAACACCTGTGCCCCCATAAAGATCCGTGGAGTCTGTTTCCACACCTCCAGCACACACACGAACACTTGCACAGTTATCCTGAGAGTGGGCAGCCTCCTCCAACTGAGAGCAGGGCCTTGGTTCTTATAAAATCGCTTAACTTGTCTACCCTGTTTGGTTGCCTGATACGGAGTGCTGGGGAAAGGGTGGGTTGGGCTCTAAATCCAAGTATTAGCGAGTGCTTCTCCATGGGATTTGGAGGTTATTAACCAAAAGCCCACAACATGGGAATACCTGTGCTCCTTGAAAAAAGCGTGGACTCTGTATCCCCACCACCAGAACACACATGAAGAAGTTTTCTGCTATCCTGAGTGTGGGCTGGCAATTTCAGGTGACAGAAGCGGCTGGGTTCTAATAGAATCCCTTAGCTTGTAATCCCTGAGTGTTTCCCTAGGACTGACTCTGAGAGAAACCTGGGGGTTGGGCTTTGAGGCCAAATAGTAGCGAGTGTCCCCGATGGACTGAGGAAGTATTTAGATGAATTCTCCATAAAGGGAAACACCTGAGCACCCATTCATCTGCGTGGAGTGGGGCTTCAAATCTCCCCACCACACAAGGTTGGGTTCCAGTATCCTGAGGGTGGGGTAGTTCCTCCAACTGACATCAGCGTCTTGGTTTGAATAGAATCCCTTTGCTTGTCTTCCCTGATGGTTTGCCTAGGCCAGTGTGTGGTTGAAAGTGGGATTTGGGATCTAAAACTAAGTATTAGCGTGTGCCTCTCCATGGGTAGTGGAGATGTTTAAACTACAACCCACAACTTGGGAATTACTGTGACCCCTGAAAAATGCGTGTGCTACGTTTCCCCACGTCCAGCACACACAGGAAGAAGTGTTCTGGTGTTCTGAGTGTGGGGAGGTTCCTCCAACAGACAGCAGCACCTGGGTTGTAATAGAATCCCTTAGCTTGACTTCCCTAAGTGTTTTCCTAGGCCTAGCAGTAAGCGATGGTGGGGGATGGGCTCTAAATCCAAGTATTAACGAGTGCATCTCTGTGGGTAGTGGAGGGTTTTAAACTACTTCCCCAACCTTGGAACACCTGTGCCCCATAAAGATGCGTGGAATCTGTTTCTCCACCTCCAGCACACACACGGAGACGTGCTCAGGTTTCCTGATTGTGGGGAGGCTCCTCCAAATGACAGCAGCGCCTGGGTTCTAAAGAATCTCTTAGCTTGTCTTCCCTGATGGAATGCCTAGGCTGGAGAGTGGGGGAAAGTGGGAGTTGGGCTCTAAACCAATTATTAGCGAGAGCCTATCCATGGGATGTGGGTTTTTAACCTACAACACACAACCATGGAATAAATGTGCCCCCTGATAGATGCTTTGACTGTTTCCCTACATCCAGCACACACACGAAGATGTGTTCTGGTATTCTGAGTGTGGGGAAGTTCCTCAAACTGACAGCAGCACCTGGATTCTATTAGTATCCCTTAGCTCCTGTTCCCTGAGTGTTCTCTTAGACCAGGCCATGAGGGAAAGCTGGGGGTTGGGCTTGGAGGCCACGTAGCAGTGAGTGCCCCCTGATCCATTGAGGAAGTACTTAGAGGACTTCTCCTTAAACGGAACCACTTTTCCTCCATTCATCTGGGTGCAGTGGGGCTGCACATCTCTCCCACACCTAAGAATGTGTTCTGGAATTCTGAGTGCAGGGAAGTTCCTCCAACTGACAGCAGCGCCTGGGTTCTAATTGAATCCCTTTGCTTGTCTTCCCTGATGGAAAGCCTAGGCGGGAGTGCGGGGGAAAGTGTGGTTTGGGCTCCAAAACCAAGTATTTGCGATGACCTCTCTATGGTTTGTGGAGGTGTTTAAACTACATCCCTAACCTGGGAACACCTGTGCCCCCATAAAGATCCGTGGAGTCTGTTTCCACACCTCCAGCACACACACGAACACTTGCACAGTTATCCTGAGAGTGGGCAGCCTCCTCCAACTGAGAGCAGGGCCTTGGTTCTTATAAAATCGCTTAACTTGTCTACCCTGTTTGGTTGCCTGATACGGAGTGCTGGGGAAAGGGTGGGTTGGGCTCTAAATCCAAGTATTAGCGAGTGCTTCTCCATGGGATTTGGAGGTTATTAACCAAAAGCCCACAACATGGGAATACCTGTGCTCCTTGAAAAAAGCGTGGACTCTGTATCCCCACCACCAGAACACACATGAAGAAGTTTTCTGCTATCCTGAGTGTGGGCTGGCAATTTCAGGTGACAGAAGCGGCTGGGTTCTAATAGAATCCCTTAGCTTGTAATCCCTGAGTGTTTCCCTAGGACTGACTCTGAGAGAAACCTGGGGGTTGGGCTTTGAGGCCAAATAGTAGCGAGTGTCCCCGATGGACTGAGGAAGTATTTAGATGAATTCTCCATAAAGGGAAACACCTGAGCACCCATTCATCTGCGTGGAGTGGGGCTTCAAATCTCCCCACCACACAAGGTTGGGTTCCAGTATCCTGAGGGTGGGGTAGTTCCTCCAACTGACATCAGCGTCTTGGTTTGAATAGAATCCCTTTGCTTGTCTTCCCTGATGGTTTGCCTAGGCCAGTGTGTGGTTGAAAGTGGGATTTGGGATCTAAAACTAAGTATTAGCGTGTGCCTCTCCATGGGTAGTGGAGATGTTTAAACTACAACCCACAACTTGGGAATTACTGTGACCCCTGAAAAATGCGTGTGCTACGTTTCCCCACGTCCAGCACACACAGGAAGAAGTGTTCTGGTGTTCTGAGTGTGGGGAGGTTCCTCCAACAGACAGCAGCACCTGGGTTGTAATAGAATCCCTTAGCTTGACTTCCCTAAGTGTTTTCCTAGGCCTAGCAGTAAGCGATGGTGGGGGATGGGCTCTAAATCCAAGTATTAACGAGTGCATCTCTGTGGGTAGTGGAGGGTTTTAAACTACTTCCCCAACCTTGGAACACCTGTGCCCCATAAAGATGCGTGGAATCTGTTTCTCCACCTCCAGCACACACACGGAGACGTGCTCAGGTTTCCTGATTGTGGGGAGGCTCCTCCAAATGACAGCAGCGCCTGGGTTCTAAAGAATCTCTTAGCTTGTCTTCCCTGATGGAATGCCTAGGCTGGAGAGTGGGGGAAAGTGGGAGTTGGGCTCTAAACCAATTATTAGCGAGAGCCTATCCATGGGATGTGGGTTTTTAACCTACAACACACAACCATGGAATAAATGTGCCCCCTGATAGATGCTTTGACTGTTTCCCTACATCCAGCACACACACGAAGATGTGTTCTGGTATTCTGAGTGTGGGGAAGTTCCTCAAACTGACAGCAGCACCTGGATTCTATTAGTATCCCTTAGCTCCTGTTCCCTGAGTGTTCTCTTAGACCAGGCCATGAGGGAAAGCTGGGGGTTGGGCTTGGAGGCCACGTAGCAGTGAGTGCCCCCTGATCCATTGAGGAAGTACTTAGAGGACTTCTCCTTAAACGGAACCACTTTTCCTCCATTCATCTGGGTGCAGTGGGGCTGCACATCTCTCCCACACCTAAGAATGTGTTCTGGAATTCTGAGTGCAGGGAAGTTCCTCCAACTGACAGCAGCGCCTGGGTTCTAATTGAATCCCTTTGCTTGTCTTCCCTGATGGAAAGCCTAGGCGGGAGTGCGGGGGAAAGTGTGGTTTGGGCTCCAAAACCAAGTATTTGCGATGACCTCTCTATGGTTTGTGGAGGTGTTTAAACTACATCCCTAACCTGGGAACACCTGTGCCCCCATAAAGATCCGTGGAGTCTGTTTCCACACCTCCAGCACACACACGAACACTTGCACAGTTATCCTGAGAGTGGGCAGCCTCCTCCAACTGAGAGCAGGGCCTTGGTTCTTATAAAATCGCTTAACTTGTCTACCCTGTTTGGTTGCCTGATACGGAGTGCTGGGGAAAGGGTGGGTTGGGCTCTAAATCCAAGTATTAGCGAGTGCTTCTCCATGGGATTTGGAGGTTATTAACCAAAAGCCCACAACATGGGAATACCTGTGCTCCTTGAAAAAAGCGTGGACTCTGTATCCCCACCACCAGAACACACATGAAGAAGTTTTCTGCTATCCTGAGTGTGGGCTGGCAATTTCAGGTGACAGAAGCGGCTGGGTTCTAATAGAATCCCTTAGCTTGTAATCCCTGAGTGTTTCCCTAGGACTGACTCTGAGAGAAACCTGGGGGTTGGGCTTTGAGGCCAAATAGTAGCGAGTGTCCCCGATGGACTGAGGAAGTATTTAGATGAATTCTCCATAAAGGGAAACACCTGAGCACCCATTCATCTGCGTGGAGTGGGGCTTCAAATCTCCCCACCACACAAGGTTGGGTTCCAGTATCCTGAGGGTGGGGTAGTTCCTCCAACTGACATCAGCGTCTTGGTTTGAATAGAATCCCTTTGCTTGTCTTCCCTGATGGTTTGCCTAGGCCAGTGTGTGGTTGAAAGTGGGATTTGGGATCTAAAACTAAGTATTAGCGTGTGCCTCTCCATGGGTAGTGGAGATGTTTAAACTACAACCCACAACTTGGGAATTACTGTGATCCCTGAAAAATGCGTGTGCTATGTTTCCCCACGTCCAGCACACACAGGAAGAAGTGTTCTGGGGTTCTGAGTGTGGGGAGGTTCCTCCAACAGACAGCAGCACCTGGGTTGTAATAGAATCCCTTAGCTTGACTTCCCTAAGTGTTTTCCTAGGCCTAGCAGTAAGCGATGGTGGGGGATGGGCTCTAAATCCAAGTATTAACGAGTGCATCTCTGTGGGTAGTGGAGGGTTTTAAACTACTTCCCCAACCTTGGAACACCTGTGCCCCATAAAGATGCGTGGAATCTGTTTCTCCACCTCCAGCACACACACGGAGACGTGCTCAGGTTTCCTGATTGTGGGGAGGCTCCTCCAAATGACAGCAGCGCCTGGGTTCTAAAGAATCTCTTAGCTTGTCTTCCCTGATGGAATGCCTAGGCTGGAGAGTGGGGGAAAGTGGGAGTTCTGCTCTAAACCAAATATTAGCGAGAGCCTATCCATGGGATGTGGGTTTTTAACCTACAACACACAACCATGGAATAAATGTGCCCCCTGATAGATGCTTTAACTGTTTCCCTACATCCAGCACACACACGAAGATGTGTTCTGGTATTCTGAGTGTGGGGAAGTTCCTCAAACTGACAGCAGCACCTGGATTCTATTAGTATAACTTAGCTCCTGTTCCCTGAGTGTTCTCTTAGACCAGGCCATGAGGGAAAGCTGGGGGTTGGGCTTGGAGGCCACGTAGCAGTGAGTGCCCCCTGATCCATTGAGGAAGTACTTAGAGGACTTCTCCTTAAACGGAACCACTTTTCCTCCATTCATCTGGGTGCAGTGGGGCTGCACATCTCTCCCACACCTAAGAATGTGTTCTGGAATTCTGAGTGCAGGGAAGTTCCTCCAACTGACAGCAGCGCCTGGGTTCTAATTGAATCCCTTTGCTTGTCTTCCCTGATGGAAAGCCTAGGCGGGAGTGCGGGGGAAAGTGTGGTTTGGGCTCCAAAACCAAGTATTTGCGATGACCTCTCTATGGTTTGTGGAGGTGTTTAAATTACATCCCTAACCTGGGAACACCTGTGCCCCAATAAAGATCCGTGGAGTCTGTTTCCACACCTCCAGCACACACACGAACACTTGCACAGTTATCCTGAGAGTGGGCAGCCTCCTCCAACTGAGAGCAGGGCCTTGGTTCTTATAAAATCGCTTAACTTGTCTACCCTGTTTGGTTGCCTGATACGGAGTGCTGGGGAAAGGGTGGGTTGGGCTCTAAATCCAAGTATTAGCGAGTGCTTCTCCATGGGATTTGGAGGTTATTAACCAAAAGCCCACAACATGGGAATACCTGTGCTCCTTGAAAAAAGCGTGGACTCTGTATCCCCACCACCAGAACACACATGAAGAAGTTTTCTGCTATCCTGAGTGTGGGCTGGCAATTTCAGGTGACAGAAGCGGCTGGGTTCTAATAGAATCCCTTAGCTTGTAATCCCTGACTGTTTCCCTAGGATTGACTCTGAGAGAAACCTGGGGGTTGGGCTTTGAGGCCAAATAGTAGCGAGTGTCCCCGATGGACTGAGGAAGTATTTAGATGAATTCTCCATAAAGGGAAACACCTGAGCACCCATTCATCTGCGTGGAGTGGGGCTTCAAATCTCCCCACCACACAAGGTTGGGTTCCAGTATCCTGAGGGTGGGGTAGTTCCTCCAACTGACATCAGCGTCTTGGTTTGAATAGAATCCCTTTGCTTGTCTTCCCTGATGGTTTGCCTAGGCCAGTGTGTGGTTGAAAGTGGGATTTGGGATCTAAAACTAAGTATTAGCGTGTGCCTCTCCATGGGTAGTGGAGATGTTTAAACTACAACCCACAACTTGGGAATTACTGTGACCCCTGAAAAATGCGTGTGCTATGTTTCCCCACGTCCAGCACACACAGGAAGAAGTGTTCTGGGGTTCTGAGTGTGGGGAGGTTCCTCCAACAGACAGCAGCACCTGGGTTGTAATAGAATCCCTTAGCTTGACTTCCCTAAGTGTTTTCCTAGGCCTAGCAGTAAGCGATGGTGGGGGATGGGCTCTAAATCCAAGTATTAGCTAGTGCATCTCTGTGGGTAGTGGAGGGTTTTAAACTACTTCCCCAACCTTGGAACACCTGTGCCCCATAAAGATGCGTGGAATCTGTTTCCCCACCTCCAGCACACACACGGAGACGTGCTCAGGTATCCTGATTGTGGGGAGGCTCCTCCAAATGACAGCAGCGCCTGGGTTCTAAAAGAATCCCTTAGCTTGTCTTCCCTGATGGCATGGCTAGGCTGGAGAGTGGGGGAAAGTGGGGGTTGGGCTCTAAACCAAGTATAAGTGAGAGCCTATCCATGGGATGTGGGTTTTTAACCTACAACCCACAACCATGGAATAAATGTGCCCCCTGAAAGATGCTTTGACTGTTTCCCTACATCCAGCACACACACGAAGAAGTGTTCTGGTATTCTGAGTGTGGGGAAGTTCCTCAAACTGACAGCAGCACCTGGATTCTATTAGTATCCCTTAGCTTCTGTTCCCTGAGTGTTCTTTTAGGCCAGGCCATGAGGGAAAGCTGGGGGTTGGGCTTGGAGGCCACGTAGCAGTGAGTGCCCCCTGATCCATTGAGGAAGTACTTAGAGGACTTCTCCCAAAACGGAAAACCTTTTCCTGCATTCATCTGGGTGCAGTGGGGCTGCACAACTCTCCCACACCTAAGAATGTGTTCTGGAATTCTGAGTGCAGGGAAGTTCCTCCAACTGACAGCAGCGCCTGGGTTCTAATTGAATCCCTTTGCTTGTCTTCCCTGATGGAAAGCCTAGGCGGGAGTGCGGGGGAAAGTGTGGTTTGGGCTCCAAAATCAAGTATTTGCGATGACCTCTCTATGGTTTGTGGAGGTTTTTAAACTACATCCCTAACCTGGGAACACCTGTGCCCCCATAAAGATCCGTGGAGTCTGTTTCCACACCTCCAGCACACACACGAACACTTGCACAGTTATCCTGAGAGTGGGCAGCCTCCTCCAACTGAGAGCAGGGCCTTGGTTCTTATAAAATCGCTTAACATGTCTACCCTGTTTGGTTGCCTGATACGGAGTGCTGGGGAAAGGGTGGGTTGGGCTCTAAATCCAAGTATTAGCGAGTGCTTCTCCATGGGATTTGGAGGTTATTAACCAAAAGCCCACAACATGGGAATACCTGTGCTCCTTGAAAAAAGCGTGGACTCTGTATCCCCACCACCAGAACACACATGAAGAAGTTTTCTGCTATCCTGAGTGTGGGCTGGCAATTTCAGGTGACAGAAGCGGCTGGGTTCTAATAGAATCCCTTAGCTTGTAATCCCTGAGTGTTTCCCTAGGACTGACTCTGAGAGAAACCTGGGGGTTGGGCTTTGAGGCCAAATAGTAGCGAGTGTCCCCGATGGACTGAGGAAGTATTTAGATGAATTCTCCATAAAGGGAAACACCTGAGCACCCATTCATCTGCGTGGAGTGGGGCTTCAAATCTCCCCACCACACAAGGTTGGGTTCCAGTATCCTGAGGGTGGGGTAGTTCCTCCAACTGACATCAGCGTCTTGGTTTGAATAGAATCCCTTTGCTTGTCTTCCCTGATGGTTTGCCTAGGCCAGTGTGTGGTTGAAAGTGGGATTTGGGATCTAAAACTAAGTATGAGCGTGTGCCTCTCCAAGGGTAGTGGAGATGTTTAAACTACAACCCACAACTTGGGAATTACTGTGACCCCTGAAAAATGCGTGTGCTATGTTTCCCCACGCCCAGCACACACAGGAAGAAGTGTTCTGGGGTTCTGAGTGTGGGGAGGTTCCTCCAACAGACAGCAGCACCTGGGTTGTAATAGAATCCCTTAGCTTGACTTCCCTAAGTGTTTTCCTAGGCCTAGCAGTAAGCGATGGTGGGGGATGGGCTCTAAATCCAAGTATTAACGAGTGCATCTCTGTGGGTAGTGGAGGGTTTTAAACTACTTCCCCAACCTTGGAACACCTGTGCCCCATAAAGATGCGTGGAATCTGTTTCTCCACCTCCAGCACACACACGGAGACGTGCTCAGGTTTCCTGATTGTGGGGAGGCTCCTCCAAATGACAGCAGCGCCTGGGTTCTAAAGAATCTCTTAGCTTGTCTTCCCTGATGGAATGCCTAGGCTGGAGAGTGGGGGAAAGTGGGAGTTGGGCTCTAAACCAATTATTAGCGAGAGCCTATCCATGGGATGTGGGTTTTTAACCTACAACACACAACCATGGAATAAATGTGCCCCCTGATAGATGCTTTGACTGTTTCCCTACATCCAGCACACACACGAAGATGTGTTCTGGTATTCTGAGTGTGGGGAAGTTCCTCAAACTGACAGCAGCACCTGGATTCTATTAGTATCCCTTAGCTCCTGTTCCCTGAGTGTTCTCTTAGACCAGGCCATGAGGGAAAGCTGGGGGTTGGGCTTGGAGGCCACGTAGCAGTGAGTGCCCCCTGATCCATTGAGGAAGTACTTAGAGGACTTCTCCTTAAACGGAACCACTTTTCCTCCATTCATCTGGGTGCAGTGGGGCTGCACATCTCTCCCACACCTAAGAATGTGTTCTGGAATTCTGAGTGCAGGGAAGTTCCTCCAACTGACAGCAGCGCCTGGGTTCTAATTGAATCCCTTTGCTTGTCTTCCCTGATGGAAAGCCTAGGCGGGAGTGCGGGGGAAAGTGTGGTTTGGGCTCCAAAACCAAGTATTTGCGATGACCTCTCTATGGTTTGTGGAGGTGTTTAAACTACATCCCTAACCTGGGAACACCTGTGCCCCCATAAAGATCCGTGGAGTCTGTTTCCACACCTCCAGCACACACACGAACACTTGCACAGTTATCCTGAGAGTGGGCAGCCTCCTCCAACTGAGAGCAGGGCCTTGGTTCTTATAAAATCGCTTAACTTGTCTACCCTGTTTGGTTGCCTGATACGGAGTGCTGGGGAAAGGGTGGGTTGGGCTCTAAATCCAAGTATTAGCGAGTGCTTCTCCATGGGATTTGGAGGTTATTAACCAAAAGCCCACAACATGGGAATACCTGTGCTCCTTGAAAAAAGCGTGGACTCTGTATCCCCACCACCAGAACACACATGAAGAAGTTTTCTGCTATCCTGAGTGTGGGCTGGCAATTTCAGGTGACAGAAGCGGCTGGGTTCTAATAGAATCCCTTATCTTGTAATCCCTGAGTGTTTCCCTAGGACTGACTCTGAGAGAAACCTGGGGGTTGGGCTTTGAGGCCAAATAGTAGCGAGTGTCCCCGATGGAGTGAGGAAGTATTTAGATGAATTCTCCATAAAGGGAAACACCTGAGCACCCATTCATCTGCGTGGAGTGGGGCTTCAAATCTCCCCACCACACAAGGTTGGGTTCCAGTATCCTGAGGGTGGGGTAGTTCCTCCAACTGACATCAGCGTCTTGGTTTGAATAGAATCCCTTTGCTTGTCTTCCCTGATGGTTTGCCTAGGCCAGTGTGTGGTTGAAAGTGGGATTTGGGATCTAAAACTAAGTATGAGCGTGTGCCTCTCCATGGGTAGTGGAGATGTTTAAACTACAACCCACAACTTGGGAATTACTGTGACCCCTGAAAAATGCGTGTGCTATGTTTCCCCACGTCCAGCACACACAGGAAGAAGTGTTCTGGGGTTCTGAGTGTGGGGAGGTTCCTCCAACAGACAGCAGCACCTGGGTTGTAATAGAATCCCTTAGCTTGACTTCCCTAAGTGTTTTCCTAGGCCTAGCAGTAAGCGATGGTGGGGGATGGGCTCTAAATCCAAGTATTAACGAGTGCATCTCTGTGGGTAGTGGAGGGTTTTAAACTACTTCCCCAACCTTGGAACACCTGTGCCCCATAAAGATGCGTGGAATCTGTTTCTCCACCTCCAGCACACACACGGAGACGTGCTCAGGTTTCCTGATTGTGGGGAGGCTCCTCCAAATGACAGCAGCGCCTGGGTTCTAAAGAATCTCTTAGCTTGTCTTCCCTGATGGAATGCCTAGGCTGGAGAGTGGGGGAAAGTGGGAGTTGGGCTCTAAACCAATTATTAGCGAGAGCCTATCCATGGGATGTGGGTTTTTAACCTACAACACACAACCATGGAATAAATGTGCCCCCTGATAGATGCTTTGACTGTTTCCCTACATCCATCACACACACGAAGATGTGTTCTGGTATTCTGAGTGTGGGGAAGTTCCTCAAACTGACAGCAGCACCTGGATTCTAATAGTATCCCTTAGCTCCTGTTCGCTGAGTGTTCTCTTAGACCAGGCCATGAGGGAAAGCTGGGGGTTGGGCTTGGAGGCCACGTAGCAGTGAGTGCCCCCTGATCCATTGAGGAAGTACTTAGAGGACTTCTCCTTAAACGGAACCACTTTTCCTCCATTCATCTGGGTGCAGTGGGGCTGCACATCTCTCCCACACCTAAGAATGTGTTCTGGAATTCTGAGTGCAGGGAAGTTCCTCCAACTGACAGCAGCGCCTGGGTTCTAATTGAATCCCTTTGCTTGTCTTCCCTGATGGAAAGCCTAGGCGGGAGTGCGGGGGAAAGTGTGGTTTGGGCTCCAAAACCAAGTATTTGCGATGACCTATCTATGGTTTGTGGAGGTGTTTAAACTACATCCCTAACCTGGGAACACCTGTGCCCCCATAAAGATCCGTGGAGTCTGTTTCCACACCTCCAGCACACACACGAACACTTGCACAGTTATCCTGAGAGTGGGCAGCCTCCTCCAACTGAGAGCAGGGCCTTGGTTCTTATAAAATCGCTTAACATGTCTACCCTGTTTGGTTGCCTGATACGGAGTGCTGGGGAAAGGGTGGGTTGGGCTCTAAATCCAAGTATTAGCGAGTGCTTCTCCATGGGATTTGGAGGTTATTAACCAAAAGCCCACAACATGGGAATACCTGTGCTCCTTGAAAAAAGCGTGGACTCTGTATCCCCACCACCTGAACACACATGAAGAAGTTTTCTGCTATCCTGAGTGTGGGCTGGCAATTTCAGGTGACAGAAGCGGCTGGGTTCTAATAGAATCCCTTAGCTTGTAATCCCTGAGTGTTTCCCTAGGACTGACTCTGAGAGAAACCTGGGGGTTGGGCTTTGAGGCCAAATAGTAGCGAGTGTCCCCGATGGACTGAGGAAGTATTTAGATGAATTCTCCATAAAGGGAAACACCTGAGCACCCATTCATCTGCGTGGAGTGGGGCTTCAAATCTCCCCACCACACAAGGTTGGGTTCCAGTATCCTGAGGGTGGGGTAGTTCCTCCAACTGACATCAGCGTCTTGGTTTGAATAGAATCCCTTTGCTTGTCTTCCCTGATGGTTTGCCTAGGCCAGTGTGTGGTTGAAAGTGGGATTTGGGATCTAAAACTAAGTATTAGCGTGTGCCTCTCCATGGGTAGTGGAGATGTTTAAACTACAACCCACAATTTGGGAATTACTGTGACCCCTGAAAAATGCGTGTGCTATGTTTCCCCACGTCCAGCACACACAGGAAGAAGTGTTCTGGGGTTCTGAGTGTGGGGAGGTTCCTCCAACAGACAGCAGCACCTGGGTTGTAATAGAATCCCTTCGCTTGACTTCCCTAAGTGTTTTCCTAGGCCTAGCAGTAAGCGATGGTGGGGGATGGGCTCTAAAGCCAAGTATTAGCGAGTGCATCTCTGTGGGTAGTGGAGGGTTTTAAACTACTTCCCCAACCTTGGGACACCTGTGCCCCATAAAGATGCGTGGAATCTGTTTCCCCACCTCCAGCACACACACGGAGACGTGCTCAGGTATCCTGATTGTGGGGAGGCTCCTCCAAATGACAGCAGCGCCTGGGTTCTAAAAGAATCCCTTAGCTTGTCTTCCCTGATGGCATGGCTAGGCTGGAGAGTGGGGGAAAGTGGGGTTTGGGCTCTAAACCAAGTATTAGCGAGAGCCTATCCATGGGATGTGGGTTTTTAACCTACAACCCACAACCATGGAATAAATGTGCCCCCTGAAAGATGCTTTGACTGTTTCCCTACATCCAGCACACACACGAAAATGTGTTCTTGTATTCTGAGTGTGGGGAAGTTCCTCAAACTGACAGCAGCACCTGGATTCTATTAGTATCCCTTAGCTTCTGTTCCCTGAGTGTTCTTTTAGGCCAGGCCATGAGAGAAAGCTGGGGGTTGGGCTTGGAGGCCACGTAGCAGTGATTGCCCCCTGATCCATTGAGGAAGTTCTTAGAGGACGTCTCCCGAAACGGAACACCTTTTCCTGCATTCATCTGGGTGCAGTGGGGCTGCACATCTCTCCCACACCTAAGAATGTGTTCTGGAATTCTGAGTGCAGGGAAGTTCCTCCAACTGACAGCATCGCCTGGGTTCTAATTGAATCCCTTTGCTTGTCTTCCCTGATGGAAAGCCTAGGCGGGAGTGCGGGGAAATTGTGGTTTGGGCTTCGAAACCAAGTATTTGCGATGACCTCTCTATGGTTTGTGGAGGTGTTTAAACTACATCCCTAACCTGGGAACACCTGTGCCCCCATAAAGATCCGTGGAGTCTGTTTCCACACCTCCAGCACACACACGAACACTTGCACAGTTATCCTGAGAGTGGGCAGCCTCCTCCAACTGAGAGCAGGGCCTTGGTTCTTATAAAATCGCTTAACTTGTCTACCCTGTTTGGTTGCCTGCTACGGAGTGCTGGGGAAAGGGTGGGTTGGGCTCTAAATCCAAGTATTAGCGAGTGCTTCTCCATGGGATTTGGAGGTTATTAACCAAAAGCCCACAACATGGGAATACCTGTGCTCCTTGAAAAAAGCGTGGACTCTGTATCCCCACCACCAGAACACACATGAAGAAGTTTTCTGCTATCCTGAGTGTGGGCTGGCAATTTCAGGTGACAGAAGCGGCTGGGTTCTAATAGAATCCCTTAGCTTGTAATCCCTGAGTGTTTCCCTAGGACTGACTCTGAGAGAAACCTGGGGGTTGGGCTTTGAGGCCAAATAGTAGCGAGTGTCCCCGATGGACTGAGGAAGTATTTAGATGAATTCTCCATAAAGGGAAACACCTGAGCACCCATTCATCTGCGTGGAGTGGGGCTTCAAATCTCCCCACCACACAAGGTTGGGTTCCAGTATCCTGAGGGTGGGGTAGTTCCTCCAACTGACATCAGCATCTTGGTTTGAATAGAATCCCATTGCTTGTCTTCCCTGATGGTTTGACTAGGCCAGTGTGTGGTTGAAAGTGGGATTTGGGATCTAAAACTAAGTATTAGCGTGTGCCTCTCCATGGGTAGTGGAGATGTTTAAACTACAACCCACAACTTGGGAATTACTGTGACCCCTGAAAAATGCGTGTGCTATGTTTCCCCACGTCCAGCACACACAGGAAGAAGTGTTCTGGGCTTCTGAGTGTGGGGAGGTTCATCCAACAGACAGCAGCACCTGGGTTGTAATAGAATCCCTTCGCTTGACTTCCCTAAGTGTTTTCCTAGGCCTAGCAGTAAGCGATGGTGGGGGATGGGCTCTAAAGCCAAGTATTAGCGAGTGCATCTCTGTGGGTAGTGGAGGGTTTTAAACTACTTCCCCAACCTTGGAACACCTGTGCCCCATAAAGATGCGTGGAATCTGTTTCCCCACCTCCAGCACACACACGGAGACGTGCTCAGGTATCCTGATTGTGGGGAGGCTCCTCCAAATGACAGCAGCGCCTGGGTTCTAAAAGAATCCCTTAGCTTGTCTTCCCTGATGGCATGGCTAGGCTGGAGAGTGGGGGAAAGTGGGGTTTGGGCTCTAAACCAAGTATAAGCGAGAGCCTATCCATGGGATGTGGGTTTTTAACCTACAACCCACAACCATGGAATAAATGTGCCCCCTGAAAGATGCTTTGACTGTTTCCCTACATCCAGCACACACACGAAGATGTGTTCTTGTATTCTGAGTGTGGGGAAGTTCCTCAAACTGACAGCAGCACCTGGATTCTATTAGTATCCCTTAGCTTCTGTTCCCTGAGTGTTCTTTTAGGCCAGGCCATGAGGGAAAGCTGGGGGTTGGGCTTGGAGGCCACGTAGCAGTGAGTGCCCCCTGATCCATTGAGGAAGTACTTAGAGGACTTCTCCCTAAATGGAACACCTTTTCCTGCATTCATCTGGGTGCAGTGGGGCTGCACAACTCTCCCACACCTAAGAATGTGTTCTGGAATTCTGAGTGCAGGGAAGTTCCTCCAACTGACAGCATCGCCTGGGTTCTAATTGAATCCCTTTGCTTGTGTTCCCTGATGGAAAGCCTAGGCGGGAGTGCGGGGGAAAGTGTGGTTTGGGCTCCGAAACCAAGTATTTGCGATGACCTCTCTATGGTTTGTGGAGGTGTTTAAACTACATCCCTAACCTGGGAACACCTGTGCCCCCATAAAGATCCGTGGAGTCTGTTTCCACACCTCCAGCACACACACGAACACTTGCACAGTTATCCTGAGAGTGGGCAGCCTCCTCCAACTGAGAGCAGGGCCTTGGTTCTTATAAAATCGCTTAACTTGTCTACCCTGTTTTGTTGCCTGATACGGAGTGCTGGGGAAAGGGTGGGTTGGGCTCTAAATCCAAGTATTAGCGAGTGCTTCTCCATGGGATTTGGAGGTTATTAACCAAAAGCCCACAACATGGGAATACCTGTGCTCCTTGAAAAAAGCGTGGACTCTGTATCCCCACCACCAGAACACACATGAAGAAGTTTTCTGCTATCCTGAGTGTGGGCTGGCAATTTCAGGTGACAGAAGCGGCTGGGTTCTAATAGAATCCCTTAGCTTGTAATCCCTGAGTATTTCCCTAGGACTGACTCTAAGATAAACCTGGGGGTTGGGCTTTGAGGCCAAATAGTAACGAGTGTCCCCGATGGACTGAGGAAGTATTTAGATGAATTCTCCATAAAGGGAAACACCTGAGCACCCATTCATCTGCGTGGAGTGGGGCTTCAAATCTCCCCACCACACAAGGTTGGGTTCCAGTATCCTGAGGGTGGGGTAGTTCCTCCAACTGACATCAGCGTCTTGGTTTGAATAGAATCCCTTTGCTTGTCTTCCCTGATGGTTTGCCTAGGCCAGTGTGTGGTTGAAAGTGGGATTTGGGATCTAAAACTAAGTATTAGCGTGTGCCTCTCCATGGGTAGTGGAGATGTTTAAACTACAACCCACAACTTGGGAATTACTGTGACCCCTGAAAAATGCGTGTGCTATGTTTCCCCACGTCCAGCACACACAGGAAGAAGTGTTCTGGGGTTCTGAGTGTGGGGAGGTTCCTCCAACAGCCAGCAGCACCTGGGTTGTAATAGAATCCCTTCGCTTGACTTCCCTAAGTGTTTTCCTAGGCCTAGCAGTAAGCGATGGTGGGGGATGGGCTCTAAAGCCAAGTATTAGCGAGTTCATCTCTGTGGGTAGTGGAGGGTTTTAAACTACTTCCCCAACCTTGGAACACCTGTGCCCCATAAAGATGCGTGGAATCTGTTTCCCCACCTCCAGCACACACACGGAGACGTGTTCAGGTATCCTGATTGTGGGGAGGCTCCTCCAAATGACAGCAGCGCCTGGGTTCTAAAAGAATCCCTTAGCTTGTCTTCCCTGATGGCATGGCTAGGCTGGAGAGTGGGGGAAAGTGGGGGTTGGGCTCTAAACCAAGGATAAGCGAGAGCCTATCCATGGGATGTGGGTTTTTAACCTACAACCCACAACCATGGAATAAATGTGCCCCCTGAAAGATGCTTTGACTGTTTCCCTACATCCAGCACACACACGAAGATGTGTTCTTGTATTCTGAGTGTGGGGAAGTTCCTCAAACTGACAGCAGCACCTGGATTCTATTAGTATCCCTTAGCTTCTGTTCCCTGAGTGTTCTTTAAGGCCAGGCCATGAGGGAAAGCTGGGGGTTGGGCTTGGAGGCCACGTAGCAGTGAGTGCCCCCTGATCCATTGAGGAAGTACTTAGAGGACTTCTCCCTAAAGGGAACACCTTTTCCTGCATTCATCTGGGTGCAGTGGGGCTGCACATCTCTCCCACACCTAAGAATGTGTTCTGGAATTCTGAGTGCAGGGAAGTTCCTCCAACTGACAGCAGCGCCTGGGTTCTAATTGAATCCCTTTGCTTGTCTTCCCTGATGGAAAGCCTAGGCGGGAGTGCGGGGGAAAGTGTGGTTTGGGCTCCGAAACCAAGTATTGGCGATGACCTCTCTATGGTTTGTGGAGGTGTTTAAACTACATCCCTAACCTGGGAACACCTGTGCCCCCATAAAGATCCGTGGAGTCTGTTTCCACACCTCCAGCACACACACGAACACTTGCACAGTTATCCTGAGAGTGGGCAGCCTCCTCCAACTGAGAGCAGGGCCTTGGTTCTTATAAAATCGCTTAACTTGTCTACCCTGTTTGGTTGCCTGATACGGAGTGTTTGGGAAAGGGTGGGTTGGGCTCTAAATCCAAGTATTAGCGAGTGCTTCTCCATGGGATTTGGAGGTTATTAACCAAAAGCCCACAACATGGGAATACCTGTGCTCCTTGAAAAAAGCGTGGACTCTGTATCCCCACCACCAGAACACACATGAAGAAGTTTTCTGCTATCCTGAGTGTGGGCTGGCAATTTCAGGTGACAGAAGCGGCTGGGTTCTAATAGAATCCCTTAGCTTGTAATCCCTGAGTGTTTCCCTAGGACTGACTCTGAGAGAAACCTGGGGGTTGGGCTTTGAGGCCAAATAGTAGCGAGTGTCCCCGATGGACTGAGGAAGTATTTAGATGAATTCTCCATAAAGGGAAACACCTGAGCACCCATTCATCTGCGTGGAGTGGGGCTTCAAATCTCCCCACCACACAAGGTTGGGTTCCAGTATCCTGAGGGTGGGGTAGTTCCTCCAACTGACATCAGCATCTTGGTTTGAATAGAATCCCTTTGCTTGTCTTCCCTGATGGTTTGCCTAGGCCAGTGTGTGGTTGAAAGTGGGATTTGGGATCTAAAACTAAGTATTAGCGTGTGCCTCTCCATGGGTAGTGGAGATGTTTAAACTACAACCCACAACTTGGGAATTACTGTGACCCCTGAAAAATGCGTGTGCTATGTTTCCCCACGTCCAGCACACACAGGAAGAAGTGTTCTGGGGTTCTGAGTGTGGGGAGGTTCCTCCAACAGCCAGCAGCACCTGGGTTGTAATAGAATCCCTTCGCTTGACTTCCCTAAGTGTTTTCCTAGGCCTAGCAGTAAGCGATGGTGGGGGATGGGCTCTAAAGCCAAGTATTAGCGAGTGCATCTCTGTGGGTAGTGGAGGGTTTTAAACTACTTCCCCAACCTTGGAACACCTGTGCCCCATAAAGATGCGTGGAATCTGTTTCCCCACCTCCAGCACACACACGGAGACGTGTTCAGGTATCCTGATTGTGGGGAGGCTCCTCCAAATGACAGCAGCGCCTGGGTTCTAAAAGAATCCCTTAGCTTGTCTTCCCTGATGGCATGCCTAGGCTGGAGAGTGGGGGAAAGTGGGGGTTGGGCTCTAAACCAAGTATAAGCGAGAGCCTATCCATGGGATGTGGGTTTTTAACCTACAACCCACAACCATGGAATAAATGTGCCCCCTGAAAGATGCTTTGACTCTTTCCCTACATCCAGCACACACACGAAGATGTGTTCTTGTATTCTGAGTGTGGGGAAGTTCCTCAAACTGACAGCAGCACCTGGATTCTATTAGTATCCCTTAGCTTCTGTTCCCTGAGTGTTCTTTTAGGCCAGGCCATGAGGGAAAGCTGGGGGTTGGGCTTGGAGGCCACGTAGCAGTGAGTGCCCCCTGATCCATTGAGGAAGTACTTAGAGGACTTCTCCCTAAAGGGAACACCTTTTCCTGCATTCATCTGGGTGCAGTGGGGCTGCACATCTCTCCCACACCTAAGAATGTGTTCTGGAATTCTGAGTGCAGGGAAGTTCCTCCAAATGACAGCAGCGCCTGGGTTCTAATTGAATCCCTTTGCTTGTCTTCCCTGATGGAAAGCCTAGGCGGGAGTGTGGGGGAAAGTGTGGTTTGGGCTCCAAAACCAAGTATTTGCGATGACCTCTCTATGGTTTGTGGAGGTGTTTAAACTACATCCCTAACCTGGGAACACCTGTGCCCCCATAAAGATCCGTGGAGTCTCTTTCCACACCTCCAGCACACACACGAACACTTGCACAGTTATCCTGAGAGTGGGCAGCCTCCTCCAACTGAGAGCAGGACCTTGGTTCTTATAAAATCCCTTAACTTGTCTACCCTGTTTGGTTGCCTGATACGGAGTGCTGGGGAAAGGGTGGGTTGGGCTCTAAATCCAAGTATTAGCGAGTGCTTCTCCATGGGATTTGGAGGTTATTAACCAAAAGCCCACAACATGGGAATACCTGTGCTCCTTGAAAAAAGCGTGGACTCTGTATCCCCACCACCAGAACACACATGAAGAAGTTTTCTGCTATCCTGAGTGTGGGCTGGCAATTTCAGGTGACAGAAGCGGCTGGGTTCTAATAGAATCCCTTAGCTTGTAATCCCTGAGTGTTTCCCTAGGACTGACTCTGAGAGAAACCTGGGGGTTGGGCTTTGAGGCCAAATAGTAGCGAGTGTCCCCGATGGACTGAGGAAGTATTTAGATGAATTCTCCATAAAGGGAAACACCTGAGCACCCATTCATCTGCGTGGAGTGGGGCTTCAAATCTCCCCACCATACAAGGTTGGGTTCCAGTATCCTGAGGGTGGGGTAGTTCCTCCAACTGACATCAGCGTCTTGGTTTGAATAGAATCCCTTTGCTTGTCTTCCCTGATGGTTTGCCTAGGCCAGTGTGTGGTTGAATGTGGGATTTGGGATCTAAAACTAAGTATTAGCGTGTGCCTCTCCATGGGTAGTGGAGATGTTTAAACTACAACCCACAACTTGGGAATTACTGTGACCCCTGAAAAATGCGTGTGCTATGTTTCCCCACGTCCAGCACACACAGGAAGAAGTGTTCTGGGGTTCTGAGTGTGGGGAGGTTCCTCCAACAGACAGCAGCACCTGGGTTGTAATAGAATCCCTTCGCTTGACTTCCCTAAGTGTGTTCCTAGGCCAAGCAGTAAGCGATGGTGGGGGATGGGCTCTAAAGCCAAGTATTAGCGAGTGCATCTCTGTGGGTAGTGGAGGGTTTTAAACTACTTCCCCAACCTTGGAACACCTGTGCCCCATAAAGATGCGTGGAATCTGTTTCCCCACCTCCAGCACACACACGGAGACGTGCTCAGGTATCCTGATTGTGGGGAGGCTCCTCCAAATGACAGCAGCGCCTGGGTTCTAAAAGAATCCCTTAGCTTGTCTTCCCTGATGGCATGGCTAGGCTGGAGAGTGGGGGAAAGTGGGGGTTGGGCTCTAAACCAAGGATAAGCGAGAGCCTATCCATGGGATGTGGGTTTTTAACCTACAACCCACAACCATGGAATAAATGTGCCCCCTGAAAGATGCTTTGACTGTTTCCCTACATCCAGCACACACACGAAGATGTGTTCTTGTATTCTGAGTGTGAGGAAGTTCCTCAAACTGACAGCAGCACCTGGATTCTATTAGTATCCCTTAGCTTCTGTTCCCTGAGTGTTCTTTAAGGCCAGGCCATGAGGGAAAGCTGGGGGTTGGGCTTGGAGGCCACGTAGCAGTGAGTGCCCCCTGATCCATTGAGGAAGTACTTAGAGGACTTCTCCCTAAAGGGAACACCTTTTCCTGCATTCATCTGGGTGCAGTGGGGCTGCACATCTCTCCCACACCTAAGAATGTGTTCTGGAATTCTGAGTGCAGGGAAGTTCCTCCAACTGACAGCAGCGCCTGGGTTCTAATTGAATCCCTTTGCTTGTCTTCCCTGATGGAAAGCCTAGGCGGGAGTGCGGGGGAAAGTGTGGTTTGGGCTCCGAAACCAAGTATTGGCGATGACCTCTCTATGGTTTGTGGAGGTGTTTAAACTACATCCCTAACCTGGGAACACCTGTGCCCCCATAAAGATCCGTGGAGTCTGTTTCCACACCTCCAGCACACACACGAACACTTGCACAGTTATCCTGAGAGTGGGCAGCCTCCTCCAACTGAGAGCAGGGCCTTGGTTCTTATAAAATCGCTTAACTTGTCTACCCTGTTTGGTTGCCTGATACGGAGTGCTGGGGAAAGGGTGGGTTGGGCTCTAAATCCAAGTATTAGCGAGTGCTTCTCCATGGGATTTGGAGGTTATTAACCAAAAGCCCACAACATGGGAATACCTGTGCTCCTTGAAAAAAGCGTGGACTCTGTATCCCCACCACCAGAACACACATGAAGAAGTTTTCTGCTATCCTGAGTGTGGGCTGGCAATTTCAGGTGACAGAAGCGGCTGGGTTCTAATAGAATCCCTTAGCTTGTAATCCCTGAGTGTTTCCCTAGGACTGACTCTGAGAGAAACCTGGGGGTTGGGCTTTGAGGCCAAATAGTAGCGAGTGTCCCCGATGGACTGAGGAAGTATTTAGATGAATTCTCCATAAAGGGAAACACCTGAGCACCCATTCATCTGCGTGGAGTGGGGCTTCAAATCTCCCCACCACACAAGGTTGGGTTCCAGTATCCTGAGGGTGGGGTAGTTCCTCCAACTGACATCAGCGTCTTGGTTTGAATAGAATCCCTTTGCTTGTCTTCCCTGATGGTTTGCCTAGGCCAGTGTGTGGTTGAAAGTGGGATTTGGGATCTAAAACTAAGTATGAGCGTGTGCCTCTCCATGGGTAGTGGAGATGTTTGAACTACAACCCACAACTTGGGAATTACTGTGACCCCTGAAAAATGCGTGTGCTATGTTTCCCCACGTCCAGCACACACAGGAAGAAGTGTTCTGGGGTTGTGAGTGTGGGGAGGTTCCTCCAACAGACAGCAGCACCTGGGTTGTAATAGAATCCCTTCGCTTGTCTTCCCTAAATGTTTTCCTAGGCATAGCAGTAAGCGATGGTGGGGGATGGGCTCTAAAGCCAAGTATTAGCGAGTGCATCTCTGTGGGTAGTGGAGGGTTTTAAACTACTTCCCCAACCTTGGAACACCTGTGCCCCATAAAGATGCGTGGAATCTGTTTCCCCACCTCCAGCACACACACGGAGACGTGCTCAGGTATCCTGATTGTGGGGAGGCTCCTCCCAATGACAGCAGCGCCTGGGTTCTAAAGAATCCCTTAGCTTGTTTTCCCTGATGGCATGCCTAGGGTGGAGAGTGGGGGAAAGTGGGTGTTGGGCTTTAAACCAACTATTAGCGAGAGCCTATCCATGGGATGTGGGTTTTTAACATACAACCCACAACCATGGAATAAATGTGCCCCCTGAAAGATGCTTTGACTGTTTCCCTACATCCAGCACACACACGAAGATGTGTTCTGGTATTCTGAGTGTGTGGAATTTCCTCAAACTGACAGCAGCACCTGGATTCTATTAGTAACCCTTAGCTTCTGTTCCCTGAGTGTTCTTTTAGGCCAGGCCATGAGGGAAAGCTGGGGGTTGGGCTTGGAGGCCACGTAGCAGTGAGTGCCCCCTGATCCATTGAGGAAGTACTTAGAGGACTTCTCCCAAAAGGGAACACCTTTTCCTGCATTCATCTGGGTGCAGTGGGGCTGCACAACTCTCCCACACCTAAGAATGTGTTCTGGAATTCTGAGTGCAGGGAAGTTCCTCCAACTGACAGCATCGCCTGGTCTCTAATTGAATCCCTTTGCTTGTGTTCCCTGATGGAAAGCCTAGGCGGGAGTGCGGGGGAAAGTGTGGTTTGGGCTCCGAAACCAAGTATTTGCGATGACCTCTCTATGGTTTGTGGAGGGGTTTAAACTACATCCCTAACCTGGGAACACCTGTGCCCCCATAAAGATCCGTGGAGTCTGTTTCCACACCTCCAGCACACACACGAACACTTGCACAGTTATCCTGAGAGTGGGCAGCCTCCTCCAACTGAGAGCAGGGCCTTGGTTCTTATAAAATCGCTTAACTTGTCTACCCTGTTTGGTTGCCTGATACGGAGTGCTGGGGAAAGGGTGGGTTGGGCTCTAAATCCAAGTATTAGCGAGTGCTTCTCCATGGGATTTGGAGGTTATTAACCAAAAGCCCACAACATGGGAATACCTGTGCTCCTTGAAAAAAGCGTGGACTCTGTATCCCCACCACCAGAACACACATGAAGAAGTTTTCTGCTATCCTGAGTGTGGGCTGGCAATTTCAGGTGACAGAAGCGGCTGGGTTCTAATAGAATCCCTTAGCTTGTAATCCCTGAGTATTTCCCTAGGACTGACTCTGAGAGAAACCTGGGGGTTGGGCTTTGAGGCCAAATAGTAACGAGTGTCCCCGATGGACTGAGGAAGTATTTAGATGAATTCTCCATAAAGGGAAACACCTGAGCACCCATTCATCTGCGTGGAGTGGGGCTTCAAATCTCCCCACCACACAAGGTTGGGTTCCAGTATCCTGAGGGTGGGGTAGTTCCTCCAACTGACATCAGCGTGTTGGTTTTAATAGAATCCCTTTGCTTGTCTTCCCTGATGGTTTGCCTAGGCCAGTGTGTGGTTGAAAGTGGGATTTGGGATCTAAAACTAAGTATTAGCGTGTGCCTCTCCATGGGTAGTGGAGATGTTTAAACTACAACCCACAACTTGGGAATTACTGTGACCCCTGAAAAATGCATGTGCTATGTTTCCCCACGACCGGCACACACAGGAAGAAGTGTTCTGGGGTTGTGAGTGTGGGGAGGTTCCTCCAACAGACAGCAGCACCTGGGTTGTAATAGAATCCCTTCGCTTGACTTCCCTAAGTGTTTTCCTAGGCCTAGCAGTAAGCGATGGTGGGGGATGGGCTCTAAAGCCAAGTATTAGCGAGTGCATCTCTGTGGGTAGTGGAGGGTTTTAAACTACTTCCCCAACCTTGGAACACCTGTGCCCCATAAAGATGCGTGGAATCAGTTTCCCCACCTCCAGCACACAGACGGAGACGTGCTCAGGTATCCTGATTGTGGGGAGGCTCCTCCAAATGACAGCAGCGCCTGGGTTCTAAAAGAATCCCTTAGCTTCTCTTCCCTGATGGCATGCCTATGCAGGAGAGTGGGGGAAAGTGGGGGTTGGGCTCTAAACCAAGGATAAGCGAGAGCCTATCCATGGGATGTGGGTTTTTAACCTACAACCCACAACCATGGAATAAATGTGCCCCCTGAAAAATGCTTTGATTTTTTCCCTACATCCAGCACACACACGAAGATGTGTTCTTGTATTCTGAGTGTGGGGAAGTTCCTCAAACTGACAGCAGCACCTGGATTCTATTAGTATCCCTTAGCTTCTGTTCCCTGAGTGTTCTTTTAGGCCAGGCCATGAGGGAAAGCTGGGGGTTGGGCTTGGAGGCCACGTAGCAGTGAGTGCCCCCTGATCCATTGAGGAAGTACTTAGAGGACTTCTCCCTAAAGGGAACACCTTTTCCTGCATTCATCTGGGTGCAGTGGGGCTGCACATCTCTCCCACACCTAAGAATGTGTTCTGGAATTCTGAGTGCAGGGAAGTTCCTCCAACTGACAGCAGCGCCTGGGTTCTAATTGAATCCCTTTGCTTGTCTTCCCTGATGGAAAGCCTAGGCGGGAGTGCGGGGGAAAGTGTGGTTTGGGCTCCAAAACCAAGTATTTGCGATGACCTCTCTATGGTTTGTGGAGGTGTTTAAACTACATCCCTAACCTGGGAACACCTGTGCCCCCATAAAGATCCATGGAGTCTATTTCCACACCTCCAGCACACACACGAACACTTGCACAGTTATCCTGAGAGTGGGCAGCCTCCTCCAACTGAGAGCAGGGCCTTGGTTCTTATAAAATCGCTTAACTTGTCTACCCTGTTTGGTTGCCTGATACGGAGTGCTGGGGAAAGGGTGGGTTGGGCTCTAAATCCAAGTATTAGCGAGTGCTTCTCCATGGGATTTGGAGGTTATTAACCAAAGGCCCACAACATGGGAATACCTGTGCTCCTTGAAAAAAGCGTGGACTCTGTATCCCCACCACCAGAACACACATGAAGAAGTTTTCTGCTATCCTGAGTGTGGGCTGGCAATTTCAGGTGACAGAAGCGGCTGGGTTCTAATAGAATCCCTTAGCTTGTAATCCCTGAGTGTTTCCCTAGGACTGACACTGAGAGAAACCTGGGGGTTGGGCTTTGAGGCCAAATAGTAGCGAGTGTCCCCGATGGACTGAGGAAGTATTTAGATGAATTCTCCATAAAGGGAAACACCTGAGCACCCATTCATCTGCGTGGAGTGGGGCTTCAAATCTCCCCACCACACAAGGTTGGGTTCCAGTATCCTGAGGGTGGGGTAGTTCCTCCAACTGACATCAGCGTCTTGGTTTGAATAGAATCCTTTAGCTTGTCTTCCCTGATGGTTTGCCTGAGCCAGTGTGTGGTTGAAAGTGGGATTTGGGATCTAAAACTATGTATTAGCGTGTGCCTCTCCATGGGTAGTGGAGATGTTTAAACTACAACCCACAACTTGGGAATTACTGTAACCCCTGAAAATTGCGTGTGCTATGTTTCCCCACGTCCAGCACACACAGGAAGAAGTGTTCTGGGGTTCTGAGTGTGGGGAGGTTCCTCCAACAGACAGCAGCACCTGGGTTGTAATAGAATCCCTTCGCTTGACTTCCCTAAGTGTTTTCCTAGGCCTAGCAGTAAGCGATGGTGGGGGATGGGCTCTAAAGCCAAGTATTAGCGAGTGCATCTCTGTGGGTAGTGGAGGGTTTTAAACTACTTCCCCAACCTTGGAACACCTGTGCCCCATAAAGATGCGTGGAATCAGTTTCCCCACCTCCAGCACACACACGGAGACGTGCTCAGGTATCCTGATTGTGGGGAGGCTCCTCCAAATGACAGCAGCGCCTGGGTTCTAAAAGAATCCCTTAGCTTGTCTTCCCTGATGGCATGCCTAGGCTGGAGAGTGGGGGAAAGTGGGGGTTGGGCTCTAAACCAAGGATAAGCGAGAGCCTATCCATGGGATGTGGGTTTTTAACATACAACCCACAACCATGGAATAAATGTGCCCCCTGAAAGATGCTTTGACTGTTTCCCTACATCCAGCACACACACGAAGATGTGTTCTTGTATTCTGAGTGTGGGGAAGTTCCTCAAACTGACAGCAGCACCTGGATTCTATTAGTATCCCTTAGCTTCTGTTCCCTGAGTGTTCTTTTAGGCCAGGCCATGAGGGAAAGCTGGGGGTTGGGCTTGGAGGCCACGTAGCAGTGAGTGCCCCCTGATCCATTGAGGAAGTACTTAGAGGACTTCTCCCTAAACGGAACACCTTTTCCTGCATTCATCTGGGTGCAGTGGGGCTGCACATCTCTCCCACACCTAAGAATGTGTTCTGGAATTCTGAGTGCAGGGAAGTTCCTCCAACTGACAGCAGCGCCTGGGTTCTAATTGAATCCCTTTGCTTGTCTTCCCTGATGGAAAGCCTAGGCGGGAGTGCGGGGGAAAGTGTGGTTTGGGCTCCAAAACCAAGTATTGGCGATGACCTCTCTATGGTTTGTGGAGGTGTTTAAACTACATCCCTAACCTGGGAACACCTGTGCCCCCATAAAGATCCGTGGAGTCTGTTTCCACACCTCCAGCACACACACGAACACTTGCACAGTTATCCTGAGTGTGGGCAGCCTCCTCCAACTGAGAGCAGGGCCTTGGTTCTTATAAAATCGCTTAACTTGTCTACCCTGTTTGGTTGCCTGATACGGAGTGCTGGGGAAAGGGTGGGTTGGGCTCTAAATCCAAGTATTAGCGAGTGCTTCTCCATGGGATTTGGAGGTTATTAACCAAAAGCCCACAACATGGGAATACCTGTGCTCCTTGAAAAAAGCGTGGACTCTGTATCCCCACCACCAGAACACACATGAAGAAGTTTTCTGCTATCCTGAGTGTGGGCTGGCAATTTCAGGTGACAGAAGCGGCTGGGTTCTAATAGAATCCCTTAGCTTGTAATCCCTGAGTGTTTCCCTAGGACTGACTCTGAGAGAAACCTGGGGGTTGGGCTTTGAGGCCAAATAGTAGCGAGTGTCCCCGATGGACTGAGTTAGTATTTAGATGAATTCTCCATAAAGGGAAACACCTGAGCACCCATTCATCTGCGTGGAGTGGGGCTTCAAATCTCCCCACCACACAAGGTTGGGTTCCAGTATCCTGAGGGTGGGGTAGTTCCTCCAACTGACATCAGCGTCTTGGTTTGAATAGAATCCCTTTGCTTGTCTTCCCTGATGGTTTGCCTAGGCCAGTGTGTGGTTGAAAGTGGGATTTGGGATCTAAAACTAAGTATTAGCGTGTGCCTCTCCATGGGTAGTGGAGATGTTTAAACTACAACCCACAACTTGGGAATTACTGTGACCCCTGAAAAATGCGTGTGCTATGTTTCCCCACGTCCAGCACACACAGGAAGAAGTGTTCTGGGGTTCTGAGTGTGGGGAGGTTCCTCCAACAGACAGCAGCACCTGGGTTGTAATAGAATCCCTTCGCTTGACTTCCCTAAGTGTTTTCCTAGGCCTAGCAGTAAGCGATGGTGGGGGATGGGCTCTAAAGCCAAGTATTAGCGAGTGCATCTCTGTGGGTAGTGGAGGGTTTTAAACTACTTCCCCAACCTTGGAACACCTGTGCCCCATAAAGATGCGTGGAATCTGTTTCCCCACCTCCAGCACACACACGGAGACGTGCTCAGGTATCCTGATTGTGGGGAGGCTCCTCCAAATGACAGCAGCGCCTGGGTTCTAAAAGAATCCCTTAGCTTGTCTTCCCTGATGGCATGCCTAGGCTGGAGAGTGGGGGAAAGTGGGGGTTGGGCTCTAAACCAAGGATAAGCGAGAGCCTATCCATGGGATGTGGGTTTTTAACCTACAACCCACAACCATGGAATAAATGTGCCCCCTGAAAGATGCTTTGACTGTTTCCCTACATCCAGCACACACACGAAGATGTGTTCTTGTATTCTGAGTGTGGGGAAGTTCCTCAAACTGACAGCAGCACCTGGATTCTATTAGTATCCCTTAGCTTCTGTTCCCTGAGTGTTCTTTTAGGCCAGGCCATGAGGGAAAGCTGGGGGTTGGGCTTGGAGGCCACGTAGCAGTGAGTGCCCCCTGATTCATTGAGGAAGTACTTAGAGGACTTCTCCCTAAAGGGAACACCTTTTCCTGCATTCATCTGGGTGCAGTGGGGCTGCACATCTCTCCCACACCTAAGAATGTGTTCTGGAATTCTGAGTGCAGGGAAGTTCCTCCAACTGACAGCAGCGCCTGGGTTCTAATTGAATCCCTTTGCTTGTCTTCCCTGATGGGAAGCCTAGGCGGGAGTGCGGGGGAAAGTGTGGTTTGGGCTCCGAAACCAAGTATTGGCGATGACCTCTCTATGGTTTGTGGAGGTGTTTAAACTACATCCCTAACCTGGGAACACCTGTGCCCCCATAAAGATCCGTCGAGTCTGTTTCCACACCTCCAGCACACACACGAACACTTGCACAGTTATCCTGAGAGTGGGCAGCCTCCTCCAACTGAGAGCAGGGCCTTGGTTCTTATAAAATCGCTTAACTTGTCTACCCTGTTTGGTTGCCTGATACGGAGTGCTGGGGAAAGGGTGGGTTGGGCTCTAAATCCAAGTATTAGCGAGTGCTTCTCCATGGGATTTGGAGGTTATTAACCAAAAGCCCACAACATGGGAATACCTGTGCTCCTTGAAAAAAGCGTGGACTCTGTATCCCCACCACCAGAACACACATGAAGAAGTTTTCTGCTATCCTGAGTGTGGGCTGGCAATTTCAGGTGACAGAAGCGGCTGGGTTCTAATAGAATCCCTTAGCTTGTAATCCCTGAGTGTTTCCCTAGGACTGACTCTGAGAGAAACCTGGGGGTTGGGCTTTGAGGCCAAATAGTAGCGAGTGTCCCCGATGGACTGAGGAAGTATTTAGATGAATTCTCCATAAAGGGAAACACCTGAGCACCTATTCATCTGCGTGGAGTGGGGCTTCAAATCTCCCCACCACACAAGGTTGGGTTCCAGTATCCTGAGGGTGGGGTAGTTCCTCCAACTGACATCAGCGTCTTGGTTTGAATAGAATCCCTTTGCTTGTCTTCCCTGATGGTTTGCCTAGGCCAGTGTGTGGTTGAAAGTGGGATTTGGGATCTAAAACTAAGTATTAGCGTGTGCCTCTCCATGGGTAGTGGAGATGTTTAAACTACAACCCACAACTTGGGAATTACTGTGACCCCTGAAAAATGCGTGTGCTATGTTTCCCCACGTCCAGCACACACAGGAAGAAGTGTTCTGGGGTTGTGAGTGTGGGGAGGTTCCTCCAACAGACAGCAGCACCTGGGTTGTAATAGAATCCCTTCGCTTGACTTCCCTAAGTGTTTTCCTAGGCCTAGCAGTAAGCGATGGTGGGGGATGGGCTCTAAAGCCAAGTATTAGCGAGTGCATCTCTGTGGGTAGTGGAGGGTTTTAAACTACTTCCCCAACCTTGGAACACCTGTGCCCCATAAAGATGCGTGGAATCTGTTTCCCCACCTCCAGCACACACACGGAGACGTGCTCAGGTATCCTGATTGTGGGGAGGCTCCTCCAAATGACAGCAGCGCCTGGGTTCTAAAAGAATCCCTTAGCTTGTCTTCCCTGATGGCATGCCTAGGCTGGAGAGTGGGGGAAAGTGGGTTTTGGGCTCTAAACCAAGGATAAGCGAGAGCCTATCCATGGGATGTGGGTTTTTAACCTACAACCCACAACCATGGAATAAATGTGCCCCCTGAAAGATGCTTTGACTGTTTCCCTACATCCAGCACACACACGAAGATGTGTTCTTGTATTCTGAGTGTGGGGAAGTTCCTCAAACTGACAGCAGCACCTGGATTCTATTAGTATCCCTTAGCTTCTGTTCCCTGAGTGTTCTTTTAGGCCAGGCCATGAGGGAAAGCTGGGGGTTGGGCTTGGAGGCCACGTAGCAGTGAGTGCCCCCTGATCCATTGAGGAAGTACTTAGAGGACTTCTCCCTAAAGGGAACACCTTTTCCTGCATTCATCTGGGTGCAGTGGGGCTGCACATCTCTCCCACACCTAAGAATGTGTTCTGGAATTCTGAGTGCAGGGAAGTTCCTCCAACTGACAGCAGCGCCTGGGTTCTAATTGAATCCCTTTGCTTGTCTTCCCTGATGGGAAGCCTAGGCGGGAGTGCGGGGGAAAGTGTGGTTTGGGCTCCGAAACCAAGTATTTGCGATGACCTCTCTATGGTTTGTGGAGGTGTTTAAACTACATCCCTAACCTGGGAACACCTGTGCCCCCATAAAGATCCGTGGAGTCTGTTTCCACACCTCCAGCACACACACGAACACTTGCACAGTTATCCTGAGAGTGGGCAGCCTCCTCCAACTGAGAGCAGGGCCTTGGTTCTTATAAAATCGCTTAACTTGTCTACCCTGTTTGGTTGCCTGATACGGAGTGCTGGGGAAAGGGTGGGTTGGGCTCTAAATCCAAGTATTAGCGAGTGCTTCTCCATGGGATTTGGAGGTTATTAACCAAAGGCCCACAACATGGGAATACCTGTGCTCCTTGAAAAAAGCGTGGACTCTGTATCCCCACCACCAGAACACACATGAAGAAGTTTTCTGCTATCCTGAGTGTGGGCTGGCAATTTCAGGTGACAGAAGCGGCTGGGTTCTAATAGAATCCCTTAGCTTGTAATCCCTGAGTGTTTCCCTAGGACTGACTCTGAGAGAAACCTGGGGGTTGGGCTTTGAGGCCAAATAGTAGCGAGTGTCCCCGATGGACTGAGGAAGTATTTAGATGAATTCTCCATAAAGGGAAACACCTGAGCACCCATTCATCTGCGTGGAGTGGGGCTTCAAATCTCCCCACCACACAAGGTTGGGTTCCAGTATCCTGAGGGTGGGGTAGTTCCTCCAACTGACATCAGCGTCTTGGTTTGAATAGAATCCCTTTGCTTGTCTTCCCTGATGGTTTGCCTAGGCCAGTGTGTGGTTGAAAGTGGGATTTGGGATCTAAAACTAAGTATTAGCGTGTGCCTCTCCATGGGTAGTGGAGATGTTTAAACTACAACCCACAACTTGGGAATTACTGTGACCCCTGAAAAATGCGTGTGCTATGTTTCCCCACGTCCAGCACACACAGGAAGAAGTGTTCTGGGGTTGTGAGTGTGGGGAGGTTCCTCCAACAGACAGCAGCACCTGGGTTGTAATAGAATCCCTTCGCTTGACTTCCCTAAGTGTTTTCCTAGGCCTAGCAGTAAGCGATGGTGGGGGATGGGCTCTAAAGCCAAGTATTAGCGAGTGCATCTCTGTGGGTAGTGGAGGGTTTTAAACTACTTCCCCAACCTTGGAACACCTGTGCCCCATAAAGATGCGTGGAATCTGTTTCCCCACCTCCAGCACACACACGGAGACGTGCTCAGGTATCCTGATTGTGGGGAGGCTCCTCCAAATGACAGCAGCGTCTGGGATCTAAAAGAATCCCTTAGCTTCTCTTCCCTGATGGCATGCCTAGGCTGGAGAGTTGGGGAAAGTGGGGGTTGGGCTCTAAACCAAGGATAAGCGAGAGCCTATCCATGGGATGTGGGTTTTTAACCTACAACCCACAACCATGGAATAAATGTGCCCCCTGAAAAATGCTTTGACTGTTTCCCTACATCCAGCACACACACGAAGATGTGTTCTTGTATTCTGAGTGTGGGGAAGTTCCTCAAACTGACAGCAGCACCTGGATTCTATTAGTATCCCTTAGCTTCTGTTCCCTGAGTGTTCTTTTAGGCCAGGCCATGAGGGAAAGCTGGGGGTTGGGCTTGGAGGCCACGTAGCAGTGAGTGCCCCCTGATCCATTGAGGAAGTACTTAGAGGACTTCTCCCTAAAGGGAACACCTTTTCCTGCATTCATCTGGGTGCAGTGGGGCTGCACATCTCTCCCACACCTAAGAATGTGTTCTGGAATTCTGAGTGCAGGGAAGTTCCTCCAACTGACAGCAGCGCCTGGGTTCTAATTGAATCCCTTTGCTTGTCTTCCCTGATGGAAAGCCTAGGCGGGAGTGCGGGGGAAAGTGTGGTTTGGGCTCCGAAACCAAGTATTGGCGATGACCTCTCTATGGTTTGTGGAGGTGTTTAAACTACATCCCTAACCTGGGAACACCTGTGCCCCCATAAAGATCCGTGGAGTCTGTTTCCACACCTCCAGCACACACACGAACACTTGCACAGTTATCCTGAGAGTGGGCAGCCTCCTCCAACTGAGAGCAGGGCCTTGGTTCTTATAAAATCTCTTAACTTGTCTACCCTGTTTGGTTGCCTGATACGGAGTGCTGGGGAAAGGGTGGGTTGGGCTCTAAATCCAAGTATTAGCGAGTGCTTCTCCATGGGATTTGGAGGTTATTAACCAAAGGCCCACAACATGGGAATACCTGTGCTCCTTGAAAAAAGCGTGGACTCTGTATCCCCACCACCAGAACACACATGAAGAAGTTTTCTGCTATCCTGAGTGTGGGCTGGCAATTTCAGGTGACAGAAGCGGCTGGGTTCTAATAGAATCCCTTAGCTTGTAATCCCTGAGTGTTTCCCTAGGACTGACTCTGAGAGAAACCTGGGGGTTGGGCTTTGAGGCCAAATAGTAGCGAGTGTCCCCGATGGACTGAGGAAGTATTTAGATGAATTCTCCATAAAGGGAAACACCTGAGCACCCATTCATCTGCGTGGAGTGGGGCTTCAAATCTCCCCACCACACAAGGTTGGGTTCCAGTATCCTGAGGGTGGGGTAGTTCCTCCAACTGACATCAGCGTCTTGGTTTGAATAGAATCCCTTTGCTTGTCTTCCCTGATGGTTTGCCTAGGCCAGTGTGTGGTTGAAAGTGGGATTTGGGATCTAAAAGTAAGTATTAGCGTGTGCCTCTCCATGGGTAGTCGAGATGTTTAAACTACAACCCACAACTTGGGAATTACTGTGACCCCTGAAAAATGCGTGTGCTATGTTTCCCCACGTCCAGCACACACAGGAAGAAGTGTTCTTGGGTTCTGAGTGTGGGGAGGTTCCTCCAACAGACAGCAGCACCTGGGTTGTAATAGAATCCCTTCGCTTGACTTCCCTAAGTGTTTTCCTAGGCCTAGCAGTAAGCGATGGTGGGGGATGGGCTCTAAAGCCAAGTATTAGCGAGTGCATCTCTGTGGGTAGTGGAGGGTTTTAAACTACTTCCCCAACCTTGGAACACCTGTGCCCCATAAAGATGCGTGGAATCTGTTTCCCCACCTCCAGCACACACACGGAGACGTGCTCAGGTATCCTGATTGTGGGGAGGCTCCTCCAAATGACAGCAGCGCCTGGGTTCTAAAAGAATCCCTTAGCTTGTCTTCCCTGATGGCATGCCTAGGCTGGAGAGTGGGGGAAAGTGGGGGTTGGGCTCTAAACCAAGTATAAGCGAGAGCCTATCCATGGGATGTGGGTTTTTAACCTACAACCCACAACCATGGAATAAATGTGCCCCCTGAAAGATGCTTTGACTGTTTCCCTACATCCAGCACACACACGAAGATGTGTTCTTGTATTCTGAGTGTGGGGAAGTTCCTCAAACTGACAGTAGCACATGGATTCTATTTGTATCCCTTAGCTACTGTTCCCTGAGTGTTCTTTTAGGCCAGGCCATGAGGGAAAGCTGGGGGTTGGGCTTGGAGGCCACGTAGCAGTGAGTGCCCCCTGATCCATTGAGGAAGTACTTAGAGGACTTCTCCCTAAAGGGAACACCTTTTCCTGCATTCATCTGGGTGCAGTGGGGCTGCACATCTCTCCCACACCTAAGAATGTGTTCTGGAATTCTGAGTGCAGGGAAGTTCCTCCAACTGACAGCAGCGCCTGGGTTCTAATTGAATCCCTTTGCTTGTCTTCCCTGATGGAAAGCCTAGGCGGGAGTGCGGGGGAATGTGTGGTTTGGGCTCCGAAACCAAGTATTTGCGATGAACTCTCTATGGTTTGTGGAGGTGTTTAAACTACATCCCTAACCTGGGAACACCTGTGCCCCCATAAAGATCCGTGGAGTCTGTTTCCACACCTCCAGCACACACACGAACACTTGCACAGTTATCCTGAGAGTGGGCAGCCTCCTCCAACTGAGAGCAGGACCTTGGTTCTTATAAAATCGCTTAACTTGTCTACCCTGTTTGGTTGCCTGATACGGAGTGCTGGGGAAAGGGTGGGTTGGGCTCTAAATCCAAGTATTAGCGAGTGCTTCTCCATGGGATTTGGAGGTTATTAACCAAAAGCCCACAACATGGGAATACCTGTGCTCCTTGAAAAAAGCGTGGACTCTGTATCCCCACCACCAGAACACACATGAAGAAGTTTTCTGCTATCCTGAGTGTGGGCTGGCAATTTCAGGTGACAGAAGCGGCTGGGTTCTAATAGAATCCCTTAGCTTGTAATCCCTGAGTGTTTCCCTAGGACTGACTCTGAGAGAAACCTGGGGGTTGGGCTTTGAGGCCAAATAGTAGCGAGTGTCCCCGATGGACTGAGGAAGTATTTAGATGAATTCTCCATAAAGGGAAACACCTGAGCACCCATTCATCTGCGTGGAGTGGGGCTTCAAATCTCCCCACCACACAAGGTTGGGTTCCAGTATCCTGAGGGTGGGGTAGTTCCTCCAACTGACATCAGCGTCTTGGTTTGAATAGAATCCCTTTGCTTGTCTTCCCTGATGGTTTGCCTAGGCCAGTGTGTGGTTGAAAGTGGGATTTGGGATCTAAAACTAAGTATTAGCGTGTGCCTCTTCATGGGTAGTCGAGATGTTTAAACTACAACCCACAACTTGGGAATTACTGTGACCCCTGAAAAATGCGTGTGCTATGTTTCCCCACGTCCAGCACACACAGGAAGAAGTGTTCTGGGGTTGTGAGTGTGGGGAGGTTCCTCCAACAGACAGCAGCACCTGGGTTGTAATAGAATCCCTTCGCTTGACTTCCCTAAGTGTTTTCCTAGGCCTAGCAGTAAGCGATGGTGGGGGATGAGCTCTAAAGCCAAGTATTAGCGAGTGCATCTCTGTGGGTAGTGGAGGGTTTTAAACTACTTCCCCAACCTTGGAACACCTGTGCCCCATAAAGATGCGTGGAATCTGTTTCCCCACCTCCAGCACACACACGGAGACGTGCTCAGGTATCCTGATTGTGGGGAGGCTCCTCCAAATGACAGCAGCGCCTGGGTTCTAAAAGAATCCCTTAGCTTGTCTTCCCTGATGGCATGCCTAGGCTGGAGAGTGGGGGAAAGTGGGGGTTGGGCTCTAAACCAAGGATAAGCGAGAGCCTATCCATGGGATGTGGGTTTTTAACCTACAACCCACAACCATGGAATAAATGTGCCCCCTGAAAAATTCTTTGACTGTTTCCCTACATCCAGCACACACACGAAGATGTGTTCTTGTATTCTGAGTGTGGGGAAGTTCCTCAAACTGACAGCAGCACCTGGATTCTATTAGTATCCCTTAGCTTCTGTTCCCTGAGTGTTCTTTTAGGCCAGGCCATGAGGGAAAGCTGGGGGTTGGGCTTGGAGGCCACGTAGCAGTGAGTGCCCCCTGATCCATTGAGGAAGTACTTAGAGGACTTCTCCCTAAAGGGAACACCTTTTCCTGCATTCATCTGGGTGCAGTGGGGCTGCACATCTCTCCCACACCTAAGAATGTGTTCTGGAATTCTGAGTGCAGGGAAGTTCCTCCAACTGACAGCAGCGCCTGGGTTCTAATTGAATCCCTTTGCTAGTCTTCCCTGATGGAAAGCCTAGGCGGGAGTGCGGGGGAAAGTGTGGTTTGGGCTCCAAAACCAAGTATTTGCGATGACCTCTCTATGGTTTGTGGAGGTGTTTAAACTACATCCCTAACCTGGGAACACCTGTGCCCCCATAAAGATCCGTGGAGTGTGTTTCCACACCTCCAGCACACACACGAACACTTGCACAGTTATCCTGAGAGTGGGCAGCCTCCTCCAACTGAGAGCAGGACCTTGGTTCTTATAAAATCGCTTAACTTGTCTACCCTGTTTGGTTGCCTGATACGGAGTGCTGGGGAAAGGGTGGGTTGGGCTCTAAATCCAAGTATTAGCGAGTGCTTCTCCATGGGATTTGGAGGTTATTAACCAAAAGCCCACAACATGGGAATACCTGTGCTCCTTGAAAAAAGCGTGGACTCTGTATCCCCACCACCAGAACACACATGAAGAAGTTTTCTGCTATCCTGAGTGTGGGCTGGCAATTTCAGGTGACAGAAGCGGCTGGGTTCTAATAGAATCCCTTAGCTTGTAATCCCTGAGTGTTTCCCTAGGACTGACTCTGAGAGAAACCTGGGGGTTGGGCTTTGAGGCCAAATAGTAGTGAGTGTCCCCGATGGACTGAGGAAGTATTTAGATGAATTCTCCATAAAGGGAATCACCTGAGCAACCATTCATCTGCGTGGAGTGGGGCTTCAAATCTCCCCACCACACAAGGTTGGGTTCCAGTATCCTGAGGGTGGGGTAGTTCCTCCAACTGACATCAGCGTCTTGGTTTGAATAGAATCCCTTTGCTTGTCTTCCCTGATGGTTTGCCTAGGCCAGTGTGTGGTTGAAAGTGGGATTTGGGATCTAAAACTAAGTATTAGCGTGTGCCTCTCCATGGGTAGTGGAGATGTTTAAACTACAACCCACAACTTGGGAATTACTGTGACCCCTGAAAAATGCGTGTGCTATGTTTCCCCACGTCCAGCACACACAGGAAGAAGTGTTCTGGGGTTGTGAGTGTGGGGAGGTTCCTCCAACAGACAGCAGCACCTGGGTTGTAATAGAATCCCTTAGCTTGACTTCCCTAAGTGTTTTCCTAGGCCTAGCAGTAAGCGATGGTGGGGGATGGGCTCTAAAGCCAAGTATTAGCGAGTGCATCTCTGTGGGTAGTGGAGGGTTTTAAACTACTTCCCCAACCTTGGAACACCTGTGCCCCATAAAGATGCGTGGAATCTGTTTCCCCACCTCCAGCACACACACGGAGACGTGCTCAGGTATCCTGATTGTGGGGAGGCTCCTCCAAATGACAGCAGCGCCTGGGTTCTAAAAGAATCCCTTAGCTTGTCTTCCCTGATGGCATGCCTAGGCTGGAGAGTGGGGGAAAGTGGGGGTTGGGCTCTAAACCAAGGATAAGCGAGAGCCTATCCATGGGATGTGGGTTTTTAACCTACAACCCACAACCATGGAATAAATGTGCCCCCTGAAAAATGCTTTGACTGTTTCCCTACATCCAGCACACACACGAAGATGTGTTCTTGTATTCTGAGTGTGGGGAAGTTCCTCAAACTGACAGCAGCACCTGGATTCTATTAGTATCCCTTAGCTTCTGTTCCCTGAGTGTTCTTTTAGGCCAGGCCATGAGGGAAAGCTGGGGGTTGGGCTTGGAGGCCACGTAGCAGTGAGTGCCCCCTGATCCATTGAGGAAGTACTTAGAGGACTTCTCCCTAAAGGGAACACCTTTTCCTGCATTCATCTGGGTGCAGTGGGGCTGCACATCTCTCCCACACCTAAGAATGTGTTCTGGAATTCTGAGTGCAGGGAAGTTCCTCCAACTGACAGCAGCGCCTGGGTTCTAATTGAATCCCTTTGCTAGTCTTCCCTGATGGAAAGCCTAGGCGGGAGTGCGGGGGAAAGTGTGGTTTGGGCTCCAAAACCAAGTATTTGCGATGACCTCTCTATGGTTTGTGGAGGTGTTTAAACTACATCCCTAACCTGGGAACACCTGTGCCCCCATAAAGATCCGTGGAGTCTGTTTCCACACCTCCAGCACACACACGAACACTTGCACAGTTATCCTGAGAGTGGGCAGCCTCCTCCAACTGAGAGCAGGACCTTGGTTCTTATAAAATCGCTTAACTTGTCTACCCTGTTTGGTTGCCTGATACGGAGTGCTGGGGAAAGGGTGGGTTGGGCTCTAAATCCAAGTATTAGCGAGTGCTTCTCCATGGGATTTGGAGGTTATTAACCAAAAGCCCACAACATGGGAATACCTGTGCTCCTTGAAAAAAGCGTGGACTCTGTATCCCCACCACCAGAACACACATGAAGAAGTTTTCTGCTATCCTGAGTGTGGGCTGGCAATTTCAGGTGACAGAAGCGGCTGGGTTCTAATAGAATCCCTTAGCTTGTAATCCCTGAGTGTTTCCCTAGGACTGACTCTGAGAGAAACGTGGGGGTTGGGCTTTGAGGCCAAATAGTAGTGAGTGTCCCCGATGGACTGAGGAAGTATTTAGATGAATTCTCCATAAAGGGAATCACCTGAGCAACCATTCATCTGCGTGGAGTGGGGCTTCAAATCTCCCCACCACACAAGGTTGGGTTCCAGTATCCTGAGGGTGGGGTAGTTCCTCCAACTGACATCAGCGTCTTGGTTTGAATAGAATCCCTTTGCTTGTCTTCCCTGATGGTTTGCCTAGGCCAGTGTGTGGTTGAAAGTGGGATTTGGGATCTAAAACTAAGTATTAGCGTGTGCCTCTCCATGGGTAGTCGAGATGTTTAAACTACAACCCACAACTTGGGAATTACTGTGACCCCTGAAAAATGCGTGTGCTATGTTTCCCCACGTCCAGCACACACAGGAAGAAGTGTTCTGGGGTTGTGAGTGTGGGGAGGTTCCTCCAACAGACAGCAGCACCTGGGTTGTAATAGAATCCCTTCGCTTGACTTCCCTAAGTGTTTTCCTAGGCCTAGCAGTAAGCGATGGTGGGGGATGGGCTCTAAAGCCAAGTATTAGCGAGTGCATCTCTGTGGGTAGTGGAGGGTTTTAAACTACTTCCCCAACCTTGGAACACCTGTGCCCCATAAAGATGCGTGGAATCTGTTTCCCCACCTCCAGCACACACACGGAGACGTGCTCAGGTATCCTGATTGTGGGGAGGCTCCTCCAAATGACAGCAGCGCCTGGGTTCTAAAAGAATCCCTTAGCTTGTCTTCCCTGATGGCATGCCTAGGCTGGAGAGTGGGGGAAAGTGGGGGTTGGGCTCTAAACCAAGGATAAGCGAGAGCCTATCCATGGGATGTGGGTTTTTAACCTACAACCCACAACCATGGAATAAATGTGCCCCCTGAAAAATGCTTTGACTGTTTCCCTACATCCAGCACACACACGAAGATGTGTTCTTGTATTCTGAGTGTGGGGAAGTTCCTCAAACTGACAGCAGCACCTGGATTCTATTAGTATCCCTTAGCTTCTGTTCCCTGAGTGTTCTTTTAGGCCAGGCCATGAGGGAAAGCTGGGGGTTGGGCTTGGAGGCCACGTAGCAGTGAGTGCCCCCTGATCCATTGAGGAAGTACTTAGAGGACTTCTCCCTAAAGGGAACACCTTTTCCTGCATTCATCTGGGTGCAGTGGGGCTGCACATCTCTCCCACACCTAAGAATGTGTTCTGGAATTCTGAGTGCAGGGAAGTTCCTCCAACTGACAGCAGCGCCTGGGTTCTAATTGAATCCCTTTGCTAGTCTTCCCTGATGGAAAGCCTAGGCGGGAGTGCGGGGGAAAGTGTGGTTTGGGCTCCAAAACCAAGTATTTGCGATGACCTCTCTATGGTTTGTGGAGGTGTTTAAACTACATCCCTAACCTGGGAACACCTGTGCCCCCATAAAGATCCGTGGAGTCTGTTTCCACACCTCCAGCACACACACGAACACTTGCACAGTTATCCTGAGAGTGGGCAGCCTCCTCCAACTGAGAGCAGGGCCTTGGTTCTTATAAAATCGCTTAACTTGTCTACCCTGTTTGGTTGCCTGATACGGAGTGCTGGGGAAAGGGTGGGTTGGGCTCTAAATCCAAGTATTAGCGAGTGCTTCTCCATGGGATTTGGAGGTTATTAACCAAAAGCCCACAACATGGGAATACCTGTGCTCCTTGAAAAAAGCGTGGACTCTGTATCCCCACCACCAGAACACACATGAAGAAGTTTTCTGCTATCCTGAGTGTGGGCTGGCAATTTCAGGTGACAGAAGCGGCTGGGTTCTAATAGAATCCCTTAGCTTGTAATCCCTGAGTGTTTCCCTAGGACTGACTCTGAGAGAAACCTGGGGGTTGGGCTTTGAGGCCAAATAGTAGTGAGTGTCCCCGATGGACTGAGGAAGTATTTAGATGAATTCTCCATAAAGGGAATCACCTGAGCAACCATTCATCTGCGTGGAGTGGGGCTTCAAATCTCCCCACCACACAAGGTTGGGTTCCAGTATCCTGAGGGTGGGGTAGTTCCTCCAACTGACATCAGCGTCTTGGTTTGTATAGAATCCCTTTGCTTGTCTTCCCTGATGGTTTGCCTAGGCCAGTGTGTGGTTGAAAGTGGGATTTGGGATCTAAAACTAAGTATTAGCGTGTGCCTCTCCATGGGTAGTCGAGATGTTTAAACTACAACCCACAACTTGGGAATTACTGTGACCCCTGAAAAATGCGTGTGCTATGTTTCCCCACGTCCAGCACACACAGGAAGAAGTGTTCTGGGGTTGTGAGTGTGGGGAGGTTCCTCCAACAGACAGCAGCACCTGGGTTGTAATAGAATCCCTTCGCTTGACTTCCCTAAGTGTTTTCCTAGGCCTAGCAGTAAGCGATGGTGGGGGATGGGCTCTAAAGCCAAGTATTAGCGAGTGCATCTCTGTGGGTAGTGGAGGGTTTTAAACTACTTCCCCAACCTTGGAACACCTGTGCCCCATAAAGATGCGTGGAATCTGTTTCCCCACCTCCAGCACACACACGGAGACGTGCTCAGGTATCCTGATTGTGGGGAGGCTCCTCCAAATGACAGCAGCGCCTGGGTTCTAAAAGAATCCCTTAGCTTGTCTTCCCTGATGGCATGGCTAGGCTGGAGAGTGGGGGAAAGTGGGGGTTGGGCTCTAAACCAAGGATAAGCGAGAACCTATCCATGGGATGTGGGTTTTTAACCTACAACCCACAACCATGGAATAAATGTGCCCCCTGAAAAATGCTTTGACTGTTTCCCTACATCCAGCACACACACGAAGATGTGTTCTTGTATTCTGAGTGTGGGGAAGTTCCTCAAACTGACAGCAGCACCTGGATTCTATTAGTATCCCTTAGCTTCTGTTCCCTGAGTGTTCTTTTAGGCCAGGCCATGAGGGAAAGCTGGGGGTTGGGCTTGGAGGCCACGTAGCAGTGAGTGCCCCCTGATCCATTGAGGAAGTACTTAGAGGACTTCTCCCTAAAGGGAACACCTTTTCCTGCATTCATCTGGGTGCAGTGGGGCTGCACATCTCTCCCACACCTAAGAATGTGTTCTGGAATTCTGAGTGCAGGGAAGTTCCTCCAACTGACACCAGCGCCTGGGTTCTAATTGAATCCCTTTGCTAGTCTTCCCTGATGGAAAGCCTAGGCGGGAGTGCGGGGGAAAGTGTGGTTTGGGCTCCAAAACCAAGTATTTGCGATGACCTCTCTATGGTTTGTGGAGGTGTTTAAACTACATCCCTAACCTGGGAACACCTGTGCCCCCATAAAGATCCGTGGAGTCTGTTTCCACACCTCCAGCACACACACGAACACTTGCACAGTTATCCTGAGAGTGGGCAGCCTCCTCCAACTGAGAGCAGGACCTTGGTTCTTATAAAATCGCTTAACTTGTCTACCCTGTTTGGTTGCCTGATACGGAGTGCTGGGGAAAGGGTGGGTTGGGCTCTAAATCCAAGTATTAGCGAGTGCTTCTCCATGGGATTTGGAGGTTATTAACCAAAAGCCCACAACATGGGAATACCTGTGCTCCTTGAAAAAAGCGTGGACTCTGTATCCCCACCACCAGAACACACATGAAGAAGTTTTCTGCTATCCTGAGTGTGGGCTGGCAATTTCAGGTGACAGAAGCGGCTGGGTTCTAATAGAATCCCTTAGCTTGTAATCCCTGAGTGTTTCCCTAGGACTGACTCTGAGAGAAACCTGGGGGTTGGGCTTTGAGGCCAAATAGTAGTGAGTGTCCCCGATGGACTGAGGAAGTATTTAGATGAATTCTCCATAAAGGGAATCACCTGAGCAACCATTCATCTGCGTGGAGTGGGGCTTCAAATCTCCCCACCACACAAGGTTGGGTTCCAGTATCCTGAGGGTGGGGTAGTTCCTCCAACTGACATCAGCGTCTTGGTTTGAATAGAATCCCTTTGCTTGTCTTCCCTGATGGTTTGCCTAGGCCAGTGTGTGGTTGAAAGTGGGATTTGGGATCTAAAACTAAGTATTAGCGTGTGCCTCTCCATGGGTAGTCGAGATGTTTAAACTACAACCCACAACTTGGGAATTACTGTGACCCCTGAAAAATGCGTGTGCTATGTTTCCCCACGTCCAGCACACACAGGAAGAAGTGTTCTGGGGTTGTGAGTGTGGGGAGGTTCCTCCAACAGACAGCAGCACCTGGGTTGTAATAGAATCCCTTCGCTTGACTTCCCTAAGTGTTTTCCTAGGCCTAGCAGTAAGCGATGGTGGGGGATGGGCTCTAAAGCCAAGTATTAGCGAGTGCATCTCTGTGGGTAGTGGAGGGTTTTAAACTACTTCCCCAACCTTGGAACACCTGTGCCCCATAAAGATGCGTGGAATCTGTTTCCCCACCTCCAGCACACACACGGAGACGTGCTCAGGTATCCTGATTGTGGGGAGGCTCCTCCAAATGACAGCAGCGCCTGGGTTCTAAAAGAATCCCTTAGCTTGTCTTCCCTGATGGCATGCCTAGGCTGGAGAGTGGGGGAAAGTGGGGGTTGGGCTCTAAACCAAGGATAAGCGAGAGCCTATCCATGGGATGTGGGTTTTTAACCTACAACCCACAACCATGGAATAAATGTGCCCCCTGAAAAATGCTTTGACTGTTTCCCTACATCCAGCACACACACGAAGATGTGTTCTTGTATTCTGAGTGTGGGGAAGTTCCTCAAACTGACAGCAGCACCTGGATTCTATTAGTATCCCTTAGCTTCTGTTCCCTGAGTGTTCTTTTAGGCCAGGCCATGAGGGAAAGCTGGGGGTTGGGCTTGGAGGCCACGTAGCAGTGAGTGCCCCCTGATCCATTGAGGAAGTACTTAGAGGACTTCTCCCTAAAGGGAACACCTTTTCCTGCATTCATCTGGGTGCAGTGGGGCTGCACATCTCTCCCACACCTAAGAATGTGTTCTGGAATTCTGAGTGCAGGGAAGTTCCTCCAACTGACAGCAGCGCCTGGGTTCTAATTGAATCCCTTTGCTAGTCTTCCCTGATGGAAAGCCTAGGCGGGAGTGCGGGGGAAAGTGTGGTTTGGGCTCCAAAACCAAGTATTTGCGATGACCTCTCTATGGTTTGTGGAGGTGTTTAAACTACATCCCTAACCTGGGAACACCTGTGCCCCCATAAAGATCCGTGGAGTCTGTTTCCACACCTCCAGCACACACACGAACACTTGCACTGTTATCCTGAGAGTGGGCAGCCTCCTCCAACTGAGAGCAGGACCTTGGTTCTTATAAAATCGCTTAACTTGTCTACCCTGTTTGGTTGCCTGATACGGAGTGCTGGGGAAAGGGTGGGTTGGGCTCTAAATCCAAGTATTAGCGAGTGCTTCTCCATGGGATTTGGAGGTTATTAACCAAAAGCCCACAACATGGGAATACCTGTGCTCCTTGAAAAAAGCGTGGACTCTGTATCCCCACCACCAGAACACACATGAAGAAGTTTTCTGCTATCCTGAGTGTGGGCTGGCAATTTCAGGTGACAGAAGCGGCTGGGTTCTAATAGAATCCCTTAGCTTGTAATCCCTGAGTGTTTCCCTAGGACTGACTCTGAGAGAAACCTGGGGGTTGGGCTTTGAGGCCAAATAGTAGTGAGTGTCCCCGATGGACTGAGGAAGTATTTAGATGAATTCTCCATAAAGGGAATCACCTGAGCAACCATTCATCTGCGTGGAGTGGGGCTTCAAATCTCCCCACCACACAAGGTTGGGTTCCAGTATCCTGAGGGTGGGGTAGTTCCTCCAACTGACATCAGCGTCTTGGTTTGAATAGAATCCCTTTGCTTGTCTTCCCTGATGGTTTGCCTAGGCCAGTGTGTGGTTGAAAGTGGGATTTGGGATCTAAAACTAAGTATTAGCGTGTGCCTCTCCATGGGTAGTCGAGATGTTTAAACTACAACCCACAACTTGGGAATTACTGTGACCCCTGAAAAATGCGTGTGCTATGTTTCCCCACGTCCAGCACACACAGGAAGAAGTGTTCTGGGGTTGTGAGTGTGGGGAGGTTCCTCCAACAGACAGCAGCACCTGGGTTGTAATAGAATCCCTTCGCTTGACTTCCCTAAGTGTTTTCCTAGGCCTAGCAGTAAGCGATGGTGGGGGATGGGCTCTAAAGCCAAGTATTAGCGAGTGCATCTCTGTGGGTAGTGGAGGGTTTTAAACTACTTCCCCAACCTTGGAACACCTGTGCCCCATAAAGATGCGTGGAATCTGTTTCCCCACCTCCAGCACACACACGGAGACGTGCTCAGGTATCCTGATTGTGGGGAGGCTCCTCCAAATGACAGCAGCGCCTGGGTTCTAAAAGAATCCCTTAGCTTGTCTTCCCTGATGGCATGGCTAGGCTGGAGAGTGGGGGAAAGTGGGGGTTGGGCTCTAAACCAAGGATAAGCGAGAGCCTATCCATGGGATGTGGGTTTTTAACCTACAACCCACAACCATGGAATAAATGTGCCCCCTGAAAAATGCTTTGACTGTTTCCCTACATCCAGCACACACACGAAGATGTGTTCTTGTATTCTGAGTGTGGGGAAGTTCCTCAAACTGACAGCAGCACCTGGATTCTATTAGTATCCCTTAGCTTCTGTTCCCTGAGTGTTCTTTTAGGCCAGGCCATGAGGGAAAGCTGGGGGTTGGGCTTGGAGGCCACGTAGCAGTGAGTGCCCCCTGATCCATTGAGGAAGTACTTAGAGGACTTCTCCCTAAAGGGAACACCTTTTCCTGCATTCATCTGGGTGCAGTGGGGCTGCACATCTCTCCCACACCTAAGAATGTGTTCTGGAATTCTGAGTGCAGGGAAGTTCCTCCAACTGACAGCAGCGCCTGGGTTCTAATTGAATCCCTTTGCTAGTCTTCCCTGATGGAAAGCCTAGGCGGGAGTGCGGGGGAAAGTGTGGTTTGGGCTCCAAAACCAAGTATTTGCGATGACCTCTCTATGGTTTGTGGAGGTGTTTAAACTACATCCCTAACCTGGGAACACCTGTGTCCCCATAAAGATCCGTGGAGTCTGTTTCCACACCTCCAGCACACACACGAACACTTGCACAGTTATCCTGAGAGTGGGCAGCCTCCTCCAACTGAGAGCAGGGCCTTGGTTCTTATAAAATCGCTTAACTTGTCTACCCTGTTTGGTTGCCTGATACGGAGTGCTGGGGAAAGGGTGGGTTGGGCTCTAAATCCAAGTATTAGCGAGTGCTTCTCCATGGGATTTGGAGGTTATTAACCAAAGGCCCACAACATGGGAATACCTGTGCTCCTTGAAAAAAGCGTGGACTCTGTATCCCCACCACCAGAACACACATGAAGAAGTTTTCTGCTATCCTGAGTGTGGGCTGGCAATTTCAGGTGACAGAAGCGGCTGGGTTCTAATAGAATCCCTTAGCTTGTAATCCCTGAGTGTTTCCCTAGGACTGACTCTGAGAGAAACCTGGGGGTTGGGCTTTGAGGCCAAATAGTAGCGAGTGTCCCCGATGGACTGAGGAAGTATTTAGATGAATTCTCCATAAAGGGAAACACCTGAGCACCCATTCATCTGCGTGGAGTGGGGCTTCAAATCTCCCCACCACACAAGGTTGGGTTCCAGTATCCTGAGGGTGGGGTAGTTCCTCCAACTGACATCAGCGTCTTGGTTTGAATAGAATCCCTTTGCTTGTCTTCCCTGATGGTTTGCCTAGGCCAGTGTGTGGTTGAAAGTGGGATTTGGGATCTAAAACTAAGTATTAGCGTGTGCCTCTCCATGGGTAGTGGAGATGTTTAAACTACAACCCACAACTTGGGAATTACTGTGACCCCTGAAAAATGCGTGTGCTATGTTTCCCCACGTCCAGCACACACAGGAAGAAGTGTTCTGGGGTTCTGAGTGTGGGGAGGTTCCTCCAACAGACAGCAGCACCTGGGATGTAATAGAATCCCTTCGCTTGACTTCCCTAAGTGTTTTCCTAGGCCTAGCAGTAAGCGATGGTGGGGGATGGGCTCTAAAGCCAAGTATTAGCGAGTGCATCTCTGTGGGTAGTGGAGGGTTTTAAACTACTTCCCCAACCTTGGAACACCTGTGCCCCATAAAGATGCGTGGAATCTGTTTCCCCACCTCCAGCACACACACAGAGACGTGCTCAGGTATCCTGATTGTGGGGAGGCTCCTCCAAATGACAGCAGCGCCTGGGTTCTAAAAGAATCCCTTAGCTTGTCTTCCCTGATGGCATGCGTAGGCTGGAGAGTGGGGGAAAGTGGGGGTTGGGCACTAAACCAAGTATAAGCGAGAGCCTATCCATGGGATGTGGGTTTTTAACCTACAACCCACAACCATGGAATAAATGTGCCCCCTGAAAGATGCTTTGACTGTTTCCCTACATCCAGCACACACACGAAGATGTGTTCTTGTATTCTGAGTGTGGGGAAGTTCCTCAAACTGACAGCAGCACCTGGATTCTATTAGTATCCCTTAGCTACTGTTCCCTGAGTGTTCTTTTAGGCCTGGCCATGAGGGAAAGCTGGGGGTTGGGCTTGGAGGCCACGTAGCAGTGAGTGCCCCCTGATCCATTGAGGAAGTACTTAGAGGACTCCTCCCTAAAGGGAACACCTTTTCCTGCATTCATCTGGGTGCAGTGGGGCTGCACATCTCTCCCACACCTAAGAATGTGTTCTGGAATTCTGAGTGCAGGGAAGTTCCTCCAACTGACAGCAGCGCCTGGGTTCTAATTGAATCCCTTTGCTTGTCTTCCCTGATGGAAAGCCTAGGCGGGAGTGCGGGGGAAAGTGTGGTTTGGGCTCCAAAACCAAGTATTTGCGATGACCTCTCTATGGTTTGTGGAGGTGTTTAAACTACATCCCTAACCTGGGAACACCTGTGTCCCCATAAAGATCCGTGGAGTCTGTTTCCACACCTCCAGCACACACACGAACACTTGCACAGTTATCCTGAGAGTGGGCAGCCTCCTCCAACTGAGAGCAGGGCCTTGGTTCTTATAAAATCGCTTAACTTGTCTACCCTGTTTGGTTGCCTGATACGGAGTGCTGGGGAAAGGGTGGGTTGGGCTCTAAATCCAAGTATTAGCGAGTGCTTGTCCATGGGATTTGGAGGTTATTAACCAAAGGCCCACAACATGGGAATACCTGTGCTCCTTGAAAAAAGCGTGGACTCTGTATCCCCACCACCAGAACACACATGAAGAAGTTTTCTGCTATCCTGAGTGTGGGCTGGCAATTTCAGGTGACAGAAGCGGCTGGGTTCTAATAGAATCCCTTAGCTTGTAATCCCTGAGTGTTTCCCTAGGACTGACTCTGAGAGAAACCTGGGGGTTGGGCTTTGAGGCCAAATAGTAGCGAGTGTCCCCGATGGACTGAGGAAGTATTTAGATGAATTCTCCATAAAGGGAAACACCTGAGCACCCATTCATCTGCGTGGAGTGGGGCTTCAAATCTCCCCACCACACAAGGTTGGGTTCCAGTATCCTGAGGGTGGGGTAGTTCCTCCAACTGACATCAGCGTCTTGGTTTGAATAGAATCCCTTTGCTTGTCTTCCCTGATGGTTTGCCTAGGCCAGTGTGTGGTTGAAAGTGGGATTTGGGATCTAAAACTAAGTATTAGCGTGTGCCTCTCCATGGGTAGTGGAGATGTTTAAACTACAACCCACAACTTGGGAATTACTGTGACCCCTGAAAAATGCGTGTGCTATGTTTCCCCACGTCCAGCACACACAGGAAGAAGTGTTCTGGGGTTCTGAGTGTGGGGAGGTTCCTCCAACAGACAGCAGCACCTGGGTTGTAATAGAATCCCTTCGCTTGACTTCCCTAAGTGTTTTCCTAGGCCTAGCAGTAAGCGATGGTGGGGGATGGGCTCTAAAGCCAAGTATTAGCGAGTGCATCTCTGTGGGTAGTGGAGGGTTTTAAACTACTTCCCCAACCTTGGAACACCTGTGCCCCATAAAGATGCGTGGAATCTGTTTCCCCACCTCCAGCACACACACGGAGACGTGCTCAGGTATCTTGATTGTGGGGAGGCTCCTCCAAATGACAGCAGCGCCTGGGTTCTAAAAGAATCCCTTAGCTTGTCTTCCCTGATGGCATGCCTAGGCTGGAGAGTGGGGGAAAGTGGGGGTTGGGCTCTAAACCAAGTATAAGAGAGAGCCTATCCATGGGATGTGGGTTTTTAACCTACAACCCACAACCATGGAATAAATGTGCCCCCTGAAAGATGCTTTGACTGTTTCCCTACATCCAGCACACACACGAAGATGTGTTCTTGTATTCTGAGTGTGGGGAAGTTCCTCAAACTGACAGCAGCACCTGGATTCTATTAGTATCCCTTAGCTACTGTTCCCTGAGTGTTCTTTTAGGCCAGGCCATGAGGGAAAGCTGGGGGTTGGGCTTGGAGGCCACGTAGCAGTGAGTGCCCCCTGATCCATTGAGGAAGTACTTAGAGGACTTCTCCCTAAAGGGAACACCTTTTCCTGCATTCATCTGGGTGCAGTGGGGCTGCACATCTCTCCCACACCTAAGAATGTGTTCTGGAATTCTGAGTGCAGGGAAGTTCCTCCAACTGACAGCAGCGCCTGGGTTCTAATTGAATCCCTTTGCTTGTCTTCCCTGATGGAAAGCCTAGGCGGGAGTGCGGGGGAATGTGTGGTTTGGGCTCCAAAACCAAGTATTTGTGATGACCTCTCTATGGTTTGTGGAGGTGTTTAAACTACATCCCTAACCTGGCAACACCTGTGCCCCCATAAAGATCCGTGGAGTCTGTTTCCACACCTCCAGCACACACACGAACACTTGCACAGTTATCCTGAGAGTGGGCAGCCTCCTCCAACTGAGAGCAGGACCTTGGTTCTTATAAAATCGCTTAACTTGTCTACCCTGTTTGGTTGCCTGATACGGAGTGCTGGGGAAAGGGTGGGTTGGGCTCTAAATCCAAGTATTAGCGAGTGCTTCTCCATGGGATTTGGAGGTTATTAACCAAAAGCCCACAACATGGGAATACCTGTGCTCCTTGAAAAAAGCGTGGACTCTGTATCCCCACCACCAGAACACACATGAAGAAGTTTTCTGCTATCCTGAGTGTGGGCTGGCAATTTCAGGTGACAGAAGCGGCTGGGTTCTAATAGAATCCCTTAGCTTGTAATCCCTGAGTGTTTCCCTAGGACTGACTCTGAGAGAAACCTGGGGGTTGGGCTTTGAGGCCAAATAGTAGCGAGTGTCCCCGATGGACTGAGGAAGTATTTAGATGAATTCTCCATAAAGGGAATCACCTGAGCACCCATTCATCTGCGTGGAGTGGGGCTTCAAATCTCCCCACCACACAAGGTTGGGTTCCAGTATCCTGAGGGTGGGGTAGTTCCTCCAACTGACATCAGCGTCTTGGTTTGAATAGAATCCCTTTGCTTGTCTTCCCTGATGGTTTGCCTAGGCCAGTGTGTGGTTGAAAGTGGGATTTGGGATCTAAAACTAAGTATTAGCGTGTGCCTCTCCATGGGTAGTGGAGATGTTTAAACTACAACCCACAACTTGGGAATTACTGTGACCCCTGAAAAATGCGTGTGCTATGTTTCCCCACGTCCAGCACACACAGGAAGAAGTGTTCTGGGGTTCTGAGTGTGGGGAGGTTCCTCCAACAGACAGCAGCACCTGGGTTGTAATAGAATCCCTTCGCTTGACTTCCCTAAGTGTTTTCCTAGGCCTAGCAGTAAGCGATGGTGGGGGATGGGCTCTAAAGCCAAGTATTAGCGAGTGCATCTCTGTGGGTAGTGGAGGGTTTTAAACTACTTCCCCAACCTTGGAACACCTGTGCCCCATAAAGATGCGTGGAATCTGTTTCCCCACCTCCAGCACACACACGGAGACGTGCTCAGGTATCCTGATTGTGGGGAGGCTCCTCCAAATGACAGCAGCGCCTGGGTTCTAAAAGAATCCCTTAGCTTGTCTTCCCTGATGGCATGCCTAGGCTGGAGAGTGGGGGAAAGTGGGGGTTGGGCTCTAAACCAAGTATAAGAGAGAGCCTATCCATGGGATGTGGGTTTTTAACCTACAACCCACAACCATGGAATAAATGTGCCCCCTGAAAGATGCTTTGACTGTTTCCCTACATCCAGCACACACACGAAGATGTGTTCTTGTATTCTGAGTGTGGGGAAGTTCCTCAAACTGACAGCAGCACCTGGATTCTATTAGTATCCCTTAGCTACTGTTCCCTGAGTGTTCTTTTAGGCCAGGCCATGAGGGAAAGCTGGGGGTTGGGCTTGGAGGCCACGTAGCAGTGAGTGCCCCCTGATCCATTGAGGAATTACTTAGAGGACTTCTCCCTAAAGGGAACACCTTTTCCTGCATTCATCTGGGTGCAGTGGGGCTGCACATCTCTCGCACACCTAAGAATTTGTTCTGGAATTCTGAGTGCAGGGAAGTTCCTCCAGCTGACAGCAGCGCCTGGGTTCTAATTGAATCCCTTTGCTTGTCTTCCCTGATGGAAAGCCTAGGCGGGAGTGCGGGGGAATGTGTGGTTTGGGCTCCAAAACCAAGTATTTGTGATGAACTCTCTATGGTTTGTGGAGGTGTTTAAACTACATCCCTAACCTGGGAACACCTGTGCCCCCATAAATATCCGTGGAGTCTGTTTCCTCACCTCCAGCACACACACGAACACTTGCACAGTTATCCTGAGAGTGGGCAGCCTCCTCCAACTGAGAGCAGGACCTTGGTTCTTATAAAATCGCTTAACTTGTCTACCCTGTTTGGTTGCCTGATACGGAGTGCTGGGGAAAGGGTGGGTTGGGCTCTAAATCCAAGTATTAGCGAGTGCTTCTCCATGGGATTTGGAGGTTATTAACCAAAAGCCCACAACATGGGAATACCTGTGCTCCTTGAAAAAAGCGTGGACTCTGTATCCCCACCACCAGAACACACATGAAGAAGTTTTCTGCTATCCTGAGTGTGGGCTGGCAATTTCAGGTGACAGAAGCGGCTGGGTTCTAATAGAATCCCTTAGCTTGTAATCCCTGAGTGTTTCCCTAGGACTGACTCTGAGAGAAACCTGGGGGTTGGGCTTTGAGGCCAAATAGTAGCGAGTGTCCCCGATGGACTGAGGAAGTATTTAGATGAATTCTCCATAAAGGGAATCACCTGAGAACCCATTCATCTGCGTGGAGTGGGGCTTCAAATCTCCCCACCACACAAGGTTGGGTTCCAGTATCCTGAGGGTGGGGTAGTTCCTCCAACTGACATCAGCGTCTTGGTTTGAATAGAATCCCTTTGCTTGTCTTCCCTGATGGTTTGCCTAGGCCAGTGTGTGGTTGAAAGTGGGATTTGGGATCTAAAACTAAGTATTAGCGTGTGCCTCTCCATGGGTAGTGGAGATGTTTAAACTACAACCCACAACTTGGGAATTACTGTGACCCCTGAAAAATGCATGTGCTATGTTTCCCCACGACCAGCACACACAGGAAGAAGTGTTCTGGGGTTGTGAGTGTGGGGAGGTTCCTCCAACAGACAGCAGCACCTGGGTTGTTATAGAATCCCTTAGCTTGACTTCCCTAAGTGTTTTCCTAGGCCTAGCAGTAAGCGATGGTGGGGGATGGGCTCTAAAGCCAAGTATTAGCGAGTGCATCTCTGTGGGTAGTGGAGGGTTTTAAACTACTTCCCCAACCTTGGAACACCTATGCCCCATAAATATGCGTGGAATCTGTTTCCCCACCTCCAGCACACACACGGAGACGTGCTCAGGTATCCTGATTGTGGGGAGGCTCCTCCAAATGACAGCAGCGCCTGGGTTCTAAAAGAATCCCTTAGCTTGTCTTCCCTGATGGCATGCCTAGGCTGGAGAGTGGGGGAAAGTGGGGGTTGGGCTCTAAACCAAGGATAAGCGAGAGCCTATCCATGGGATGTGGGTTTTTAACCTACAACCCACAACCATGGAATAAATGTGCCCCCTGAAAGATGCTTTGACTGTTTCCCTACATCCAGCACACACACGAAGATGTGTTCTTGTATTCTGAGTGTGGGGAAGTTCCTCAAACTGACAGCAGCACCTGGATTCTATTAGTATCCCTTAGCTTCTGTTCCCTGAGTGTTCTTTTAGGCCAGGCCATGAGGGAAAGCTGGGGGTTGGGCTTGGAGGCCACGTAGCAGTGAGTGCCCCCTGATCCATTGAGGAAGTACTTAGAGGACTCCTCCCTAAAGGGAACACCTTTTCCTGCATTCATCTGGGTGCAGTGGGGCTGCACAACTCTCCCACTCCTAAGAATGTGTTCTGGAATTCTGAGTGCAGGGAAGTTCCTCCAACTGACAGCAGCGCCTGGGTTCTAATTGAATCCCTTTGCTTGTCTTCCCTGATGGAAAGCCTAGGCGGGAGTGCGGGGGAAAGTGTGGTTTGGGCTCCGAAACCAAGTATTGGCGATGACCTCTCTATGGTTTGTGGAGGTGTTTAAACTACATCCCTAACCTGGGAACACCTGTGCCCCCATAAAGATCCGTGGAGTCTGTTTCCACACCTCCAGCACACACACGAACACTTGCACAGTTATCCTGAGAGTGGGCAGCCTCCTCCAACTGAGAGCAGGGCCTTGGTTCTTATAAAATCGCTTAACTTGTCTACCCTGTTTGGTTGCCTGATACGGAGTGCTGGGGAAAGGGTGGGTTGGGCTCTAAATCCAAGTATTAGCGAGTGCTTCTCCATGGGATTTGGAGGTTATTAACCAAAAGCCCACAACATGGGAATACCTGTGCTCCTTGAAAAAAGCGTGGACTCTGTATCCCCACCACCAGAACACACATGAAGAAGTTTTCTGCTATCCTGAGTGTGGGCTGGCAATTTCAGGTGACAGAAGCGGCTGGGTTCTAATAGAATCCCTTAGCTTGTAATCCCTGAGTGTTTCCCTAGGACTGACTCTGAGAGAAACCTGGGGGTTGGGCTTTGAGGCCAAATAGTAGCGAGTGTCCCCGATGGACTGAGGAAGTATTTAGATGAATTCTCCATAAAGGGAAACACCTGAGCACCCATTCATCTGCGTGGAGTGGGGCTTCAAATCTCCCCACCACACAAGGTTGGGTTCCAGTATCCTGAGGGTGGGGTAGTTCCTCCAACTGACATCAGCGTCTTGGTTTGAATAGAATCCCTTTGCTTGTCTTCCCTGATGGTTTGCCTAGGCCAGTGTGTGGTTGAAAGTGGGATTTGGGATCTAAAACTAAGTATTAGCGTGTGCCTCTCCATGGGTAGTGGAGATGTTTAAACTACAACCCACAACTTGGGAATTACTGTGACCCCTGAAAAATGCGTGTGCTATGTTTCCCCACGTCCAGCACACACAGGAAGAAGTGTTCTGGGGTTGTGAGTGTGGGGAGGTTCCTCCAACAGACAGCAGCACCTGGGTTGTAATAGAATCCCTTCGCTTGACTTCCCTAAGTGTTTTCCTAGGCCTAGCAGTAAGCGATGGTGGGGGATGGGCTCTAAAGCCAAGTATTAGCGAGTGCATCTCTGTGGGTAGTGGAGGGTTTTAAACTACTTCCCCAACCTTGGAACACCTGTGCCCCATAAAGATGCGTGGAATCTGTTTCCCCACCTCCAGCACACACACGGAGACGTGCTCAGGTATCCTGATTGTGGGGAGGCTCCTCCAAATGACAGCAGCGCCTGGGTTCTAAAAGAATCCCTTAGCTTGTCTTCCCTGATGGCATGGCTAGGCTGGAGAGTGGGGGAAAGTGGGGGTTGGGCTCTAAACCAAGTATAAGCGAGAGCCTATCCATGGGATGTGGGTTTTTAACCTACAACACACAACCATGGAATAAATGTGCCCCCTGAAAGATGCTTTGACTGTTTCCCTACATCCAGCACACACACGAAGATATGTTCTTGTATTCTGAGTGTGGGGAAGTTCCTCAAACTGACAGCAGCAGCTGGATTCTATTAGTATCCCTTAGCTTCTGTTCCCTGAGTGTTCTCTTAGGCCAGGCCATGAGGGAAAGCTGGGGGTTGGGCTTGGAGACCACGTAACAATGAGTGCCCTCTGATCCATTGAGGAAGTTCTTAGAGGACTTCTCCCTAAAAGGAACACCTTTTACTACATTCATCTGGGTGCATTGGGGCTGCACATCTCTCCCACACCTAAGAATGTGTTCTGGAATTCTGAGTGCAGGGAAGTTCCTCCAACTGACAGCAGTGCCCGGGTTCTAATTGAATCCCTTTGCTTGTCTTCCCTGATGGAAAGCCTAGGCGGGAGTGCGGGGGAAAGTGTGGTTTGGGCTCCAAAACCAAGTATTTGCGATGACCTCTCTATGGTTTGTGGAGGTGTTTAAACTACATCCCTAACCTGGGAACACCTGTGCCCCCATAAAGATCCGTGGAGTCTGTTTCCACACCTCCAGCACACACACGAACACTTGCACAGTTATCCTGAGAGTGGGCAGCCTCCTCCAACTGAGAGCAGGGCCTTGGTTCTTATAAAATCGCTTAACTTGTCTACCCTGTTTGGTTGCCTGATACGGAGTGCTGGGGAAAGGGTGGGTTGGGCTCTAAATCCAAGTATTAGCGAGTGCTTCTCCATGGGATTTGGAGGTTATTAACCAAAAGCCCACAACATGGGAATACCTGTGCTCCTTGAAAAAAGCGTGGACTCTGTATCCCCACCACCAGAACACACATGAAGAAGTTTTCTGCTATCCTGAGTGTGGGCTGGCAATTTCAGGTGACAGAAGCGGCTGGGTTCTAATAGAATCCCTTAGCTTGTAATCCCTGAGTGTTTCCCTAGGACTGACTCTGAGAGAAACCTGGGGGTTGGGCTTTGAGGCCAAATAGTAGCGAGTGTCCCCGAAGGAGTGAGGAACTATTTAGATGAATTCTCCATAAAGGGAAAAACCTGAGCACCCATTCATCTGCGTGGAGTGGGGCTTCAAATCTCCCCACCACACAAGGTTGGGTTCCAGTATCCTGAGGGTGGGGTAGTTCCTCCAACTGACATCAGCGTCTTGGTTTGAATAGAATCCCTTTGCTTGTCTTCCCTGATGGTTTGCCTAGGCCAGTGTGTGGTTGAAAGTGGGATTTGGGATCTAAAACTAAGTATTAGCGTGTGCCTCTCCATGGGTAGTGGAGATGTTTAAACTACAACCCACAACTTGGGAATTACTGTGACCCCTGAAAAATGCATGTGCTATGTTTCCCCACGTCCAGCACACACAGGAAGAAGTGTTCTGGGGTTCTGAGTGTGGGGAGGTTCCTCCAACAGACAGCAGCACCTGGGTTGTAATAGAATCCCTTCGCTTGACTTCCCTAAGTGTTTTCCTAGGCCTAGCAGTAAGCGATGGTGGGGGATGGGCTCTAAAGCCAAGTATTAGCGAGTGCATCTCTGTGGGTAGTGGAGGGTTTTAAACTACTTCCCCAACCTTGGAACACCTGTGCCCCATAAAGATGCGTGGAATCTGTTTCCCCACCTCCAGCACACACACGGAGACGTGCTCAGGTATCCTGATTGTGGGGAGGCTCCTCCAAATGACAGCAGCGCCTGGGTTCTAAAAGAATCCCTTAGCTTGTCTTCCCTGATGGCATGCCTAGGCTGGAGAGTGGGGGAAAGTGGGGGTTGGGCTCTAAACCAAAGATAAGCGAGAGCCTATCCATGGGATGTGGGTTTTTAACCTACAACCCACAACCATGGAATAAATGTGCCCCCTGAAAGATGCTTTGACTGTTTCCCTACATCCAGCACACACACGAAGATGTGTTCTTGTATTCTGAGTGTGGGGAAGTTCCTCAAACTGACAGCAGCACCTGGATTCTATTAGTATCCCTTAGTTTCTGTTCCCTGAGTGTTCTTTTAGGCCAGGCCAAGAGGGAAAGCTGGGGGTTGGGCTTGGAGACCACGTAACAGTGAGTGCCCCCTGATCCATTGAGGAAGTACTTAGAGGACTTCTCCCTAAAGGGAACACCTTTTCCTGCATTCATCTGGGTGCAGTGGGGCTGCACATCTCTCCCACACCTAAGAATGTGTTCTGGAATTCTGAGTGCAGGGAAGTTCCTCCAAATGACAGCAGCGCCTGGGTTCTAATTGAATCCCTTTGCTTGTCTTCCCTGATGGAAAGCCTAGGCGGTAGTGCGGGGGAAAGTGTGGTTTGGGCTCCGAAACCAAGTATTTGCGATGACCTCTCTATGGTTTGTGGAGGTGTTTAAACTACATCCCTAACCTGGGAACACCTGTGCCCCCATAAAGATCCGTGGAGTCTGTTTCCACACCTCCAGCACACACACGAACACTTGCACAGTTATCCTGAGAGTGGGCAGCCTCCTCCAACTGAGAGCAGGGCCTTGGTTCTTATAAAATCGCTTAACTTGTCTACCCTGTTTGGTTGCCTGATACGGAGTGCTGGGGAAAGGGTGGGTTGGGCTCTAAATCCAAGTATTAGCGAGTGCTTCTCCATGGGATTTGGAGGTTATTAACCAAAAGCCCACAACATGGGAATACCTGTGCTCCTTGAAAAAAGCGTGGACTCTGTATCCCCACCACCAGAACACACATGAAGAAGTTTTCTGCTATCCTGAGTGTGGGCTGGCAATTTCAGGTGACAGAAGCGGCTGGGTTCTAATAGAATCCCTTAGCTTGTAATCCCTGAGTGTTTCCCTAGGACTGACTCTGAGAGAAACGTGGGGGTTGGGCTTTGAGGCCAAATAGTAGCGAGTGTCCCCGATGGAGTGAGGAACTATTTAGATGAATTAACCATAAAGGGAAACACCTGAGCACCCATTCATCTGCGTGGAGTGGGGCTTCAAATCTCCCCACCACACAAGGTTGGGTTCCAGTATCCTGAGGGTGGGGTAGTTCCTCCAACTGACATCAGCGTCTTGGTTTGAATAGAATCCCTTTGCTTGTCTTCCCTGATGGTTTGCCTAGGCCAGTGTGTGGTTGAAAGTGGGATTTGGGATCTAAAACTAAGTATTAGCGTGTGCCTCTCCATGGGTAGTGGAGATGTTTAAACTACAACCCACAACTTGGGAATTACTGTGACCCCTGAAAAATGCGTGTGCTATGTTTCCCCACGTCCAGCACACACAGGAAGAAGTGTTCTGGGGTTGTGAGTGTGGGGAGGTTCCTCCAACAGACAGCAGCACCTGGGTTGTAATAGAATCCCTTCGCTTGACTTCCCTAAGTGTTTTCCTAGGCCTAGCAGTAAGCGATGGTGGGGGATGGGCTCTAAAGCCAAGTATTAGCGAGTGCATCTCTGTGGGTAGTGGAGGGTTTTAAACTACTTCCCCAACCTTGGAACACCTGTGCCCCATAAAGATGCGTGGAATCTGTTTCCCCACCTCCAGCACACACACGGAGACGTGCTCAGGTATCCTGATTGTGGGGAGGCTCCTCCAAATGACAGCAGCGCCTGGGTTCTAAAAGAATCCCTTAGCTTGTCTTCCCTGATGGCATGCCTAGGCTGGAGAGTGGGGGAAAGTGGGGGTTGGGCTCTAAACCAAGGATAAGCGAGAGCCTATCCATGGGATGTGGGTTTTTAACCTACAACCCACAACCATGGAATAAATGTGCCCCCTGAAAAATTCTTTGACTGTTTCCCTACATCCAGCACACACACGAAGATGTGTTCTGGTATTCTGAGTGTGGGGAAGTTCCTCAAACTGACAGCAGCACCTGGATTCTATTAGTATCCCTTAGCTTCTGTTCCCTGAGTGTTCTCTTACACCAGGCCATGAGGGAAAGCTGGGGGTTGGGCTTGGAGGCCACGTAGCAGTGAGTGCCCCCTGATCCATTGAGGAAGTACTTAGAGGACTTCTCCCTAAACGGAACACCTTTTCCTGCATTCATCTGGGTGCAGTGGGGCTGCACATCTCTCCCACACCTAAGAATGTGTTCTGGAATTCTGAGTGCAGGGAAGTTCCTCCAACTGACAGCAGCGCCTGGGTTCTAATTGAATCCCTTTGCTTGTCTTCCCTGATGGAAAGCCTAGGCGGGAGTGCGGGGGAAAGTGTGGTTTGGGCTCCAAAACCAAGTATTTGCGATGACCTCTCTATGGTTTGTGGAGGTGTTTAAACTACATCCCTAACCTGGGAACACCTGTGCCCCCATAAAGATCCGTGGAGTCTGTTTCCACACCTCCAGCACACACACGAACACTTGCACAGTTATCCTGAGAGTGGGCAGCCTCCTCCAACTGAGAGCAGAGCCTTGGTTCTTATAAAATCTCTTAACTTGTCTACCCTGTTTGGTTGCCTGATACGGAGTGCTGGGGAAAGGGTGGGTTGGGCTCTAAATCCAAGTATTAGCGAGTGCTTCTCCATGGGATTTGGAGGTTATTAACCAAAAGCCCACAACATGGGAACACCTGTGCTCCTTGAAAAAAGCGTGGACTCTGTATCCCCACCACCAGAACACACATGAAGAAGTTTTCTGCTATCCTGAGTGTGGGCTGGCAATTTCAGGTGACAGAAGCGGCTGGGTTCTAATAGAATCCCTTAGCTTGTAATCCCTGAGTGTTTCCCTAGGACTGACTCTGAGAGAAACCTGGGGGTTGGGCTTTGAGGCCAAATAGTAGCGAGTGTCCCCGATGGAGTGAGGAACTATTTAGATGAATTAACCATAAAGGGAAAAACCTGAGCACCCATTCATCTGCGTGGAGTGGGGCTTCAAATCTCCCCACCACACAAGGTTGGGTTCCAGTATCCTGAGGGTGGGGTAGTTCCTCCAACTGACATCAGCGTCTTGGTTTGAATAGAATCACTTTGCTTGTCTTCCCTGATGGTTTGCCTAGGCCACTGTGTGGTTGAAAGTGGGATTTGGGATCTAAAACTAAGTATTAGCGTGTGCATCTCCATGGGTAGTGGAGATGTTTAAACTACAACCCACAACTTGGGAATTACTGTGACCCCTGAAAAATGCGTGTGCTATGTTTCCCCACGTCCAGCACACACAGGAAGAAGTGTTCTGGGTTTCTGAGTGTGGGGAGGTTCCTCCAACAGACAGCAGCACCTGGGTTGTAATAGAATCCCTTCGCTTGACTTCCCTAAGTGTATTCCTAGGCCTAGCAGTAAGCGATGGTGGGGGATGGGCTCTAAAGCCAAGTATTAGCGAGTGCATCTCTGTGGGTAGTGGAGGGTTTTAAACTACTTCCCCAACCTTGGAACACCTGTGCCCCATAAAGATGCGTGGAATCTGTTTCCCCACCTCCAGCACACACACGGAGACGTGCTCAGGTATCCTGATTGTGGGGAGGCTCCTCCAAATGACAGCAGCGCCTGGGTTCTAAAAGAATCCCTTAGCTTGTCTTCCCTGATTGCATGCATAGGCTGGAGAGTGGGGGAAAGTGGGGGTTGGGCTCTAAACCAAGGATAAGCGAGAGCCTATCCATGGGATGTGGGTTTTTAACCTACAACCCACAACCATGGAATAAATGTGCCCCCTGAAAGATGCTTTGACTGTTTCCCTACATCCAGCACACACACGAAGATGTGTTCTTGTATTCTGAGTGTGGGGAAGTTCCTCAAACTGACAGCAGCACCTGGATTCTATTATTATCCCTTAGCTTCTGTTCCCTGAGTGTTCTTTTAGGCCAGGCCAAGAGGGAAAGCTGGGGGTTGGGCTTGGAGACCACGTAACAGTGAGTGCCCCCTGATCCATTGAGGAAGTACTTAGAGGACTTCTCCCTAAAGGGAACACCTTTTCCTGCATTCATCTGGGTGCAGTGGGGCTGCACATCTCTCCCACACCTAAGAATGTGTTCTGGAATTCTGAGTGCAGGGAAGTTCCTCCAAATGACAGCAGCGCCTGGGTTCTAATTGAATCCCTTTGCTTGTCTTCCCTGATGGAAAGCCTAGGCGGTAGTGCGGGGGAAAGTGTGGTTTGGGCTCCAAAACCAAGTATTTGCGATGACCTCTCTATGGTTTGTGGGGGTGTTTAAACTACATCCCTAACCTGGGAACACCTGTGCCCCCATAAAGATCCGTGGAGTCTGTTTCCACACCTCCAGCACACACACGAACACTTGCACAGTTATCCTGAGAGTGGGCAGCCTCCTCCAACTGAGAGCAGGGCCTTGGTTCTTATAAAATCGCTTAACTTGTCTACCCTGTTTGGTTGCCTGATACGGAGTGCTGGGGAAAGGGTGGGTTGGGCTCTAAATCCAAGTATTAGCGAGTGCTTCTCCATGGGATTTGGAGGTTATTAACCAAAAGCCCACAACATGGGAATACCTGTGCTCCTTGAAAAAAGCGTGGACTCTGTATCCCCACCACCAGAACACACATGAAGAAGTTTTCTGCTATCCTGAGTGTGGGCTGGCAATTTCAGGTGACAGAAGCGGCTGGGTTCTAATAGAATCCCTTAGCTTGTAATCCCTGAGTGTTTCCCTAGGACTGACTCTGAGAGAAACGTGGGGGTTGGGCTTTGAGGCCAAATAGTAGCGAGTGTCCCCGATGGAGTGAGGAACTATTTAGATGAATTAACCATAAAGGGAAACACCTGAGCACCCATTCATCTGCGTGGAGTGGGGCTTCAAATCTCCCCACCACACAAGGTTGGGTTCCAGTATCCTGAGGGTGGGGTAGTTCCTCCAACTGACATCAGCGTCTTGGTTTGAATAGAATCCCTTTGCTTGTCTTCCCTGATGGTTTGCCTAGGCCAGTGTGTGGTTGAAAGTGGGATTTGGGATCTAAAACTAAGTATTAGCGTGTGCCTCTCCATGGGTAGTGGAGATGTTTAAACTACAACCCACAACTTGGGAATTACTGTGACCCCTGAAAAATGCGTGTGCTATGTTTCCCCACGTCCAGCACACACAGGAAGAAGTGTTCTGGGGTTCTGAGTGTGGGGAGGTTCCTCCAACAGACAGCAGCACCTGGGTTGTAATAGAATCCCTTCGCTTGACTTCCCTAAGTGTTTTCCTAGGCCTAGCAGTAAGCGATGGTGGGGGATGGGCTCTAAAGCCAAGTATTAGCGAGTGCATCTCTGTGGGTAGTGGAGGGTTTTAAACTACTTCCCCAACCTTGGAACACCTGTGCCCCATAAAGATGCGTGGAATCTGTTTCCCCACCTCCAGCACACACACGGAGACTTGCTCAGGTATCCTGATTGTGGGGAGGCTCCTCCAAATGACAGCAGCGCCTGGGTTCTAAAAGAATCCCTTAGCTTGTCTTCCCTGATGGCATGCCTAGGCTGGAGAGTGGGGGAAAGTGGGGGTTGGGCTCTAAACCAAGGATAAGCGAGAGCCTATCCATGGGATGTGGGTTTTTAACCTACAACCCACAACCATGGAATAAATGTGCCCCCTGAAAAATTCTTTGACTGTTTCCCTACATCCAGCACACACACGAAGATGTGTTCTGGTATTCTGAGTGTGGGGAAGTTCCTCAAACTGACAGCAGCACCTGGATTCTATTAGTATCCCTTAGCTTCTGTTCCCTGAGTGTTCTCTTACACCAGGCCATGAGGGAAAGCTGGGGGTTGGGCTTGGAGGCCACGTAGCAGTGAGTGCCCCCTGATCCATTGAGGAAGTACTTAGAGGACTTCTCCCTAAACGGAACAACTTTTCCTGCATTCATCTGGGTGCAGTGGGGCTGCACATCTCTCCCACACCTAAGAATGTGTTCTGGAATTCTGAGTGCAGGGAAGTTCCTCCAACTGACAGCAGCGCCTGGGTTCTAATTGAATCCCTTTGCTTGTCTTCCCTGATGGAAAGCCTAGGCGGGAGTGCGGGGGAAAGTATGGTTTGGGCTCCAAAACCAAGTATTTGCGATGACCTCTCTATGGTTTGTGGAGGTGTTTAAACTACATCCCTAACCTGGGAACACCTGTGCCCCCATAAAGATCCGTGGAGTCTGTTTCCACACCTCCAGCACACACACGAACACTTGCACAGTTATCCTGAGAGTGGGCAGCCTCCTCCAACTGAGAGCAGAGCCTTGGTTCTTATAAAATCTCTTAACTTGTCTACCCTGTTTGGTTGCCTGATACGGAGTGCTGGGGAAAGGGTGGGTTGGGCTCTAAATCCAAGTATTAGCGAGTGCTTCTCCATGGGATTTGGAGGTTATTAACCAAAAGCCCACAACATGGGAACACCTGTGCTCCTTGAAAAAAGCGTGGACTCTGTATCCCCACCACCAGAACACACATGAAGAAGTTTTCTGCTATCCTGAGTGTGGGCTGGCAATTTCAGGTGACAGAAGCGGCTGGGTTCTAATAGAATCCCTTAGCTTGTAATCCCTGAGTGTTTCCCTAGGACTGACTCTGAGAGAAACCTGGGGGTTGGGCTTTGAGGCCAAATAGTAGCGAGTGTCCCCGATGGAGTGAGGAACTATTTAGATGAATTAACCATAAAGGGAAAAACCTGAGCACCCATTCATCTGCGTGGAGTGGGGCTTCAAATCTCCCCACCACACAAGGTTGGGTTCCAGTATCCTGAGGGTGGGGTAGTTCCTCCAACTGACATCAGCGTCTTGGTTTGAATAGAATCACTTTGCTTGTCTTCCCTGATGGTTTGCCTAGGCCACTGTGTGGTTGAAAGTGGGATTTGGGATCTAAAACTAAGTATTAGCGTGTGCATCTCCATGGGTAGTGGAGATGTTTAAACTACAACCCACAACTTGGGAATTACTGTGACCCCTGAAAAATGCGTGTGCTATGTTTCCCCACGTCCAGCACACACAGGAAGAAGTGTTCTGGGTTTCTGAGTGTGGGGAGGTTCCTCCAACAGACAGCAGCACCTGGGTTGTAATAGAATCCCTTCGCTTGACTTCCCTAAGTGTATTCCTAGGCCTAGCAGTAAGCGATGGTGGGGGATGGGCTCTAAAGCCAAGTATTAGCGAGTGCATCTCTGTGGGTAGTGGAGGGTTTTAAACTACTTCCCCAACCTTGGAACACCTGTGCCCCATAAAGATGCGTGGAATCTGTTTCCCCACCTCCAGCACACACACGGAGACGTGCTCAGGTATCCTGATTGTGGGGAGGCTCCTCCAAATGACAGCAGCGCCTGGGTTCTAAAAGAATCCCTTAGCTTGTCTTCCCTGATTGCATGCATAGGCTGGAGAGTGGGGGAAAGTGGGGGTTGGGCTCTAAACCAAGGATAAGCGAGAGCCTATCCATGGGATGTGGGTTTTTAACCTACAACCCACAACCATGGAATAAATGTGCCCCCTGAAAGATGCTTTGACTGTTTCCCTACATCCAGCACACACACGAAGATGTGTTCTTGTATTCTGAGTGTGGGGAAGTTCCTCAAACTGACAGCAGCACCTGGATTCTATTATTATCCCTTAGCTTCTGTTCCCTGAGTGTTCTTTTAGGCCAGGCCAAGAGGGAAAGCTGGGGGTTGGGCTTGGAGACCACGTAACAGTGAGTGCCCCCTGATCCATTGAGGAAGTACTTAGAGGACTTCTCCCTAAAGGGAACACCTTTTCCTGCATTCATCTGGGTGCAGTGGGGCTGCACATCTCTCCCACACCTAAGAATGTGTTCTGGAATTCTGAGTGCAGGGAAGTTCCTCCAAATGACAGCAGCGCCTGGGTTCTAATTGAATCCCTTTGCTTGTCTTCCCTGATGGAAAGCCTAGGCGGTAGTGCGGGGGAAAGTGTGGTTTGGGCTCCAAAACCAAGTATTTGCGATGACCTCTCTATGGTTTGTGGGGGTGTTTAAACTACATCCCTAACCTGGGAACACCTGTGCCCCCATAAAGATCCGTGGAGTCTGTTTCCACACCTCCAGCACACACACGAACACTTGCACAGTTATCCTGAGAGTGGGCAGCCTCCTCCAACTGAGAGCAGGGCCTTGGTTCTTATAAAATCGCTTAACTTGTCTACCCTGTTTGGTTGCCTGATACGGAGTGCTGGGGAAAGGGTGGGTTGGGCTCTAAATCCAAGTATTAGCGAGTGCTTCTCCATGGGATTTGGAGGTTATTAACCAAAAGCCCACAACATGGGAATACCTGTGCTCCTTGAAAAAAGCGTGGACTCTGTATCCCCACCACCAGAACACACATGAAGAAGTTTTCTGCTATCCTGAGTGTGGGCTGGCAATTTCAGGTGACAGAAGCGGCTGGGTTCTAATAGAATCCCTTAGCTTGTAATCCCTGAGTGTTTCCCTAGGACTGACTCTGAGAGAAACGTGGGGGTTGGGCTTTGAGGCCAAATAGTAGCGAGTGTCCCCGATGGAGTGAGGAACTATTTAGATGAATTAACCATAAAGGGAAACACCTGAGCACCCATTCATCTGCGTGGAGTGGGGCTTCAAATCTCCCCACCACACAAGGTTGGGTTCCAGTATCCTGAGGGTGGGGTAGTTCCTCCAACTGACATCAGCGTCTTGGTTTGAATAGAATCCCTTTGCTTGTCTTCCCTGATGGTTTGCCTAGGCCAGTGTGTGGTTGAAAGTGGGATTTGGGATCTAAAACTAAGTATTAGCGTGTGCCTCTCCATGGGTAGTGGAGATGTTTAAACTACAACCCACAACTTGGGAATTACTGTGACCCCTGAAAAATGCGTGTGCTATGTTTCCCCACGTCCAGCACACACAGGAAGAAGTGTTCTGGGGTTCTGAGTGTGGGGAGGTTCCTCCAACAGACAGCAGCACCTGGGTTGTAATAGAATCTCTTCGCTTGACTTCCCTAAGTGTTTTCCTAGGCCTAGCAGTAAGCGATGGTGGGGGATGGGCTCTAAAGCCAAGTATTAGCGAGTGCATCTCTGTGGGTAGTGGAGGGTTTTAAACTACTTCCCCAACCTTGGAACACCTGTGCCCCATAAAGATGCGTGGAATCTGTTTCCCCACCTCCAGCACACACACGGAGACTTGCTCAGGTATCCTGATTGTGGGGAGGCTCCTCCAAATGACAGCAGCGCCTGGGTTCTAAAAGAATCCCTTAGCTTGTCTTCCCTGATGGCATGCCTAGGCTGGAGAGTGGGGGAAAGTGGGGGTTGGGCTCTAAACCAAGGATAAGCGAGAGCCTATCCATGGGATGTGGGTTTTTAACCTACAACCCACAACCATGGAATAAATGTGCCCCCTGAAAAATTCTTTGACTGTTTCCCTACATCCAGCACACACACGAAGATGTGTTCTGGTATTCTGAGTGTGGGGAAGTTCCTCAAACTGACAGCAGCACCTGGATTCTATTAGTATCCCTTAGCTTCTGTTCCCTGAGTGTTCTCTTACACCAGGCCATGAGGGAAAGCTGGGGGTTGGGCTTGGAGGCCACGTAGCAGTGAGTGCCCCCTGATCCATTGAGGAAGTACTTAGAGGACTTCTCCCTAAACGGAACACCTTTTCCTGCATTCATCTGGGTGCAGTGGGGCTGCACATCTCTCCCACACCTAAGAATGTGTTCTGGAATTCTGAGTGCAGGGAAGTTCCTCCAACTGACAGCAGCGCCTGGGTTCTAATTGAATCCCTTTGCTTGTCTTCCCTGATGGAAAGCCTAGGCGGGAGTGCGGGGGAAAGTGTGGTTTGGGCTCCAAAACCAAGTATTTGCGATGACCTCTCTATGGTTTGTGGAGGTGTTTAAACTACATCCCTAACCTGGGAACACCTGTGCCCCCATAAAGATCCGTGGAGTCTGTTTCCACACCTCCAGCACACACACGAACACTTGCACAGTTATCCTGAGAGTGGGCAGCCTCCTCCAACTGAGAGCAGGGCCTTGGTTCTTATAAAATCGCTTAACTTGTCTACCCTGTTTGGTTGCCTGATACGGAGTGCTGGGGAAAGGGTGGGTTGGGCTCTAAATCCAAGTATTAGCGAGTGCTTCTCCATGGGATTTGGAGGTTATTAACCAAAAGCCCACAACATGGGAATACCTGTGCTCCTTGAAAAAAGCGTGGACTCTGTATCCCCACCACCAGAACACACATGAAGAAGTTTTCTGCTATCCTGAGTGTGGGCTGGCAATTTCAGGTGACAGAAGCGGCTGGGTTCTAATAGAATCCCTTAGCTTGTAATCCCTGAGTGTTTCCCTAGGACTGACTCTGAGAGAAACCTGGGGGTTGGGCTTTGAGGCCAAATAGTAGCGAGTGTCCCCGATGGAGTGAGGAACTATTTAGATGAATTAACCATAAAGGGAAACACCTGAGCACCCATTCATCTGCGTGGAGTGGGGCTTCAAATCTCCCCACCACACAAGGTTGGGTTCCAGTATCCTGAGGGTGGGGTAGTTCCTCCAACTGACATCAGCGTCTTGGTTTGAATAGAATCCCTTTGCTTGTCTTCCCTGATGGTTTGCCTAGGCCAGTGTGTGGTTGAAAGTGGGATTTGGGATCTAAAACTAAGTATTAGCGTGTGCCTCTCCATGGGTAGTGGAGATGTTTAAACTACAACCCACAACTTGGGAATTACTGTGACCCCTGAAAAATGCATGTGCTATGTTTCCCCACGTCCAGCACACACAGGAAGAAGTGTTCTGGGGTTCTGAGTGTGGGGAGGCTCCTCCAACAGACAGCAGCACCTGGGTTGTAATAGAATCCCTTCACTTGACTTCCCTAAGTGTTTTCCTAGGCCTAGCAGTAAGCGATGGTGGGGGATGGGCTCTAAAGCCAAGTATTAGCGAGTGCATCTCTGTGGGTAGTGGAGGGTTTTAAACTACTTCCCCAACCTTGGAACACCTGTGCCCCATAAAGATGCGTGGAATCTGTTTCCCCACCTCCAGCACACACACGGAGACGTGCTCAGGTATCCTGATTGTGGGGAGGCTCCTCCAAATGACAGCAGCGCCTGGGTTCTTAAAGAATCCCTTAGCTTGTCTTCCCTGATGGAATGCCTAGGCTGGAGAGTGGGGGAAAGTGGGAGTTGGGCTCTAAACCAAGGATAAGCGAGAGCCTATCCATGGGATGTGGGTTTTTAACCTACAACCCACAACCATGGAATAAATGTGCCCCCTGAAAGATGCTTTGACTGTTTCCCTACATCCAGCACACACACGAAGATGTGTTCTTGTATTCTGAGTGTGGGGAAGTTCCTCAAACTGACAGCAGCACCTGGATTCTATTAGTATCCCTTAGCTTCTGTTCCCTGAGTGTTCTCTTAGACCAGGCCATGAGGGAAAGCTGGGGGTTGGGCTTGGAGGCCACGTAGCAGTGAGTGCCCCCTGATCCATTGAGGAAGTACTTAGAGGACTTCTCCCTAAACGGAACACCTTTTCCTGCATTCATCTGGGTGCAGTGGGGCTGCACATCTCTCCCACACCTAAGAATGTGTTCTGGAATTCTGAGTGCAGGGAAGTTCCTCCAACTGACAGCAGCGCCTGGGTTCTAATTGAATCCCTTTGCTTGTCTTCCCTGATGGAAAGCCTAGGCGGGAGTGCGGGGGAAAGTGTGGTTTGGGCTCCAAAACCAAGTATTGGCGATGACCTCTCTATGGTTTGTGGAGGTGTTTAAACTACATCCCTAACCTGGGAACACCTGTGCCCCCATAAAGATCCGTGGAGTCTGTTTCCACACCTCCAGCACACACACGAACACTTGCACAGTTATCCTGAGAGTGGGCAGCCTCCTCCAACTGAGAGCAGGGCCTTGGTTCTTATAAAATCGCTTAACTTGTCTACCCTGTTTGGTTGCCTGATACGGAGTGCTGGGGAAAGGGTGGGTTGGGCTCTAAATCCAAGTATTAGCGAGTGCTTCTCCATGGGATTTGGAGGTTATTAACCAAAAGCCCACAACATGGGAATACCTGTGCTCCTTGAAAAAAGCGTGGACTCTGTATCCCCACCACCAGAACACACATGAAGAAGTTTTCTGCTATCCTGAGTGTGGGCTGGCAATTTCAGGTGACAGAAGCGGCTGGGTTCTAATAGAATCCCTTAGCTTGTAATCCCTGAGTGTTTCCCTAGGACTGACTCTGAGAGAAACCTGGGGGTTGGGCTTTGAGGCCAAATAGTAGCGAGTGTCCCCGATGGACTGAGGAAGTATTTAGATGAATTCTCCATAAAGGGAAACACCTGAGCACCCATTCATCTGCGTGGAGTGGGGCTTCAAATCTCCCCACCACACAAGGTTGGGTTCCAGTATCCTGAGGGTGGGGTAGTTCCTCCAACTGACATCAGCGTCTTGGTTTGAATAGAATCCCTTTGCTTGTCTTCCCTGATGGTTTGCCTAGGCCAGTGTGTGGTTGAAAGTGGGATTTGGGATCTAAAACTAAGTATTAGCGTGTGCCTCTCCATGGGTAGTGGAGACGTTTAAACTACCACCCACAACTTGGGAATTACTGTGACCCCTGAAAAATGCATGTGCTATGTTTCCCCACGTCCAGCACACACAGGAAGAAGTGTTCTGGGGTTCTGAGTGTGGGGAGGCTCCTCCAACAGACAGCAGCACCTGGGTTGTAATAGAATCCCTTCACTTGATTTCCCTAAGTGTTTTCCTAGGCCTAGCAGTAAGCGATGGTGGGGGATGGGCTCTAAAGCCAAGTATTAGCGAGTGCATCTCTGTGGGTAGTGGAGGGTTTTAAACTACTTCCCCAACCTTGGAACACCTGTGCCCCATAAAGATGCGTGGAATCTGTTTCCCCACCTCCAGCACACACACAGAGACATGCTCAGGTATCCTCATTGTGGGGAGGCTCCTCCAAATGACAGCAGCGCCTGGGTTCTAAAAGAATCCCTTAGCTTGTCTTCCCTGATGGCATGCCTAGGCTGGAGAGTGGGGGAAAGTGGGAGTTGGGCTCTAAACCAAGGATAAGCGAGAGCCTATCCATGGGATGTGGGTTTTTAACCTACAACCCACAACCATGGAATAAATGTGCCCCCTGAAAGATGCTTTGACTGTTTCCCTACATCCAGCACACACACGTAGATGTGTTCTGGTATTCTGAGTGTGGGGAAGTTCCTCAAACTGACAGCAGCACCTGGATTCCATTAGTATACCTTAGCTTCTGTTCCCTGAGTGTTCTCTTGGACCAGGCCATGAGGGAAAGCTGGGGGTTGGGCTTGGAGGCCACGTAGCAGTGAGTGCCCCCTGATCCATTGAGGAAGTACTTAGAGGACTTCTCCCGAAACGGAACACCTTTTCCTCCATTCATCTGGGTGCAGTGGGGCTGCACACCTCTCCCACACCTAAGAATGTTTTCTGGAATTCTGAGTGCAGGGAAGTTCCTCCAACTGACAGCAGCGCCTGGGTTCTAATTGAATCCCTTTGCTTGTCTTCCCTGATGGAAAGCCTAGGCGGGAGTGCGGGGGAAAGTGTGGTTTGGGCTCCAAAACCAAGTATTGGCGATGACCTCTCTATGGTTTGTGGAGGTGTTTAAACTACATCCCTAACCTGGGAACACCTGTGCCCCCATAAAGATCCGTGGAGTCTGTTTCCACACCTCCAGCACACACACGAACACTTGCACAGTTATCCTGAGAGTGGGCAGCCTCCTCCAACTGAGAGCAGGGCCTTGGTTCTTATAAAATCGCTTAACTTGTCTACCCTGTTTGGTTGCCTGATACGGAGTGCTGGGGAAAGGGTGGGTTGGGCTCTAAATCCAAGTATTAGCGAGTGCTTCTCCATGGGATTTGGAGGTTATTAACCAAAAGCCCACAACATGGGAATACCTGTGCTCCTTGAAAAAAGCGTGGACTCTGTATCCCCACCACCAGAACACACATGAAGAAGTTTTCTGCTATCCTGAGTGTGGGCTGGCAATTTCAGGTGACAGAAGCGGCTGGGTTCTAATAGAATCCCTTAGCTTGTAATCCCTGAGTGTTTCCCTAGGACTGACTCTGAGAGAAACCTGGGGGTTGGGCTTTGAGGCCAAATAGTAGCGAGTGTCCCCGATGGACTGAGGAAGTATTTAGATGAATTCTCCATAAAGGGAAACACCTGAGCACCCATTCATCTGCGTGGAGTGGGGCTTCAAATCTCCCCACCACACAAGGTTGGGTTCCAGTATCCTGAGGGTGGGGTAGTTCCTCCAACTGACATCAGCGTCTTGGTTTGAATAGAATCCCTTTGCTTGTCTTCCCTGATGGTTTGCCTAGGCCAGTGTGTGGTTGAAAGTGGGATTTGGGATCTAAAACTAAGTATTAGCGTGTGCCTCTCCATGGGTAGTGGAGACGTTTAAACTACAACCCACAACTTGGGAATTACTGTGACCCCTGAAAAATGCGTGTGCTATGTTTCCCCACGTCCAGCACACACAGGAAGTAGTGTTCTGGGGTTCTGAGTGTGGGGAGGTTCCTCCAACAGACAGCAGCACCTGGGTTGTAATAGAATCCCTTAGCTTGACTTCCCTAAGTGTTTTCCTAGGCCTAGCAGTAAGCGATGGTGGGGAATGGGCTCTAAAGCCAAGTATTAGCGAGTGCATCTCTGTGGGTAGTGGAGGGTTTTAAACTACTTCCCCAAACTTGGAACACCTGTGCCCCATAAAGATGCGTGGAATCTGTTTCCCCACCTCCAGCACACACACGGAGACGTGCTCAGGTATCCTGATTGTGGGGAGGCTCCTCCAAATGACAGCAGCGCCTGGGTTCTAAAAGAATCCCTTAGCTTGTCTTCCCTGATGGCATGCCTAGGCTGGAGAGTGGGGGAAAGTGGGGGTTGGGCTCTAAACCAAGTATAAGCGAGAGCCTATCCATGGGATGTGGGTTTTTAATCTACAACCCACAACCATGGAATAAATGGGCCCCTGAAAGATGCTTTGACTGTTTCCCTACATCCAGCACACACACGAAGATTTGTTCTTGTATTCTGAGTGTGGGGATGTTCGTCAAACTGACAGCAGCACCTGGATTCTATTAGTATCCCTTTGCTTCTGTTCCCTGAGTGTTTTTTAGGCCAGGCCATGAGGGAAAGCTGGGGGTTGGGCTTGGAGGTCACGTAGCAGTGAGTGCCCCCTGATCCATTGAGGAAGTACTTAGAGGACTTCTCCCGAAACGGAACACCTTTTCCTCCATTCATCTGGGTGCAGTGGGGCTGCACACCTCTCCCACACCTAAGAATGTGTTCTGGAATTCTGAGTGCAGGGAAGTTCCTCCAACTGACAACAGCGCCTGGGTTCTAATTGAATCCCTTTGCTTGTCTTCCCTGATGGAAAGCCTAGGCGGGAGTGCGGGGGAAAGTGTGGTTTGGGCTCCAAAACCAAGTATTTGCGATGACCTCTCTATGGTTTGTGGAGGTTTTTAAACTACATCCCTAACCTGGGAACACCTGTGCCCCCATAAAGATCCGTGGAGTCTGTTTCCACACCTCCAGCACACACACGAACACTTGCACAGTTATCCTGAGAGTGGGCAGCCTCCTCCAACTGAGAGCAGGGCCTTGGTTCTTATAAAATCGCTTAACTTGTCTACCCTGTTTGGTTGCCTGATACGGAGTGCTGGGGAAAGGGTGGGTTGGGCTCTAAATCCAAGTATTAGCGAGTGCTTCTCCATGGGATTTGGAGGTTATTAACCAAAAGCCCACAACATGGGAATACCTGTGCTCCTTGAAAAAAGCGTGGACTCTGTATCCCCACCACCAGAACACACATGAAGAAGTTTTCTGCTATCCTGAGTGTGGGCTGGCAATTTCAGGTGACAGAAGCGGCTGGGTTCTAATAGAATCCCTTAGCTTGTAATCCCTGAGTGTTTCCCTAGGACTGACTCTGAGAGAAACCTGGGGGTTGGGCTTTGAGGCCAAATAGTAGCGAGTGTCCCCGATGGACTGAGGAAGTATTTAGATGAATTCTCCATAAAGGGAAACACCTGAGCACCCATTCATCTGCGTGGAGTGGGGCTTCAAATCTCCCCACCACACAAGGTTGGGTTCCAGTATCCTGAGGGTGGGGTAGTTCCTCCAACTGACATCAGCGTCTTGGTTTGAATAGAATCCCTTTGCTTGTCTTCCCTGATGGTTTGCCTAGGCCAGTGTGTGGTTGAAAGTGGGATTTGGGATCTAAAACTAAGTATTAGCGTGTGCCTCTCCATGGGTAGTGGAGACGTTTAAACTACAACCCACAACTTGGGAATTACTGTGACCCCTGAAAAATGCATGTGCTATGTTTCCCCACGTCCAGCACACACAGGAAGAAGTGTTCTGGGGTTCTGAGTGTGGGGAGGCTCCTCCAACAGACAGCAGCACCTGGGTTGTAATAGAATCCCTTCACTTGACTTCCCTAAGTGTTTTCCTAGGCCTAGCAGTAAGCGATGGTGGGGGATGGGCTCTAAAGCCAAGTATTAGCGAGTGCATCTCTGTGGGTAGTGGAGGGTTTTAAACTACTTCCCCAAACTTGGAACACCTGTGCCCCATAAAGATGCGTGGAATCTGTTTCGCCACCTCCAGCACACACACGGAGGCATGCTCAGGTATCCTCATTGTGGGGAGGCTCCTCCAAATGACAGCAGCGCCTGGGTTCTAAAAGAATCCCTTAGCTTGTCTTCCCTGATGGCATGCCTAGGCTGGAGAGAGGTGGGGAAAGTGGGAGTTGGGCTCTAAACCAAGGATAAGCGAGAGCCTATCCATGGGATGTGGGTTTTTAACCTACAACCCACAACCACGGAATAAATGTGCCCCCTGAAAGATGCTTTGACTGTTTCCCTACATCCAGCACACACACGTAGATGTGTTCTGGTATTCTGAGTGTGGGGAAGTTCCTCAAACTGACAGCAGCACCTGGATTCCATTAGTATCCCTTAGCTTCTGTTCCCTGAGTGTTCTCTTGGACCAGGCCATGAGGGAAAGCTGGGGGTTGGGCTTGGAGGCCACGTAGCAGTGAGTGCCCCCTGATCCATTGAGGAAGTACTTAGAGGACTTCTCCCGAAACGGAACACCTTTTCCTCCATTCATCTGGGTGCAGTGGGGCTGCACACCTCTCCCACACCTAAGAATGTGTTCTGGAATTCTGAGTGCAGGGAAGTTCCTCCAACTGACAGCAGCGCCTGGGTTCTAATTGAATCCCTTTGCTTGTCTTCCCTGATGGAAAGCCTAGGCGGGAGTGCGGGGGAAAGTGTGGTTTGGGCTCCAAAACCAAGTATTTGCGATGACCTCTCTATGGTTTGTGGAGGTGTTTAAACTACATCCCTAACCTGGGAACACCTGTGCCCCCATAAAGATCCGTGGAGTCTGTTTCCACACCTCCAGCACACACACGAACACTTGCACAGTTATCCTGAGAGTGGGCAGCCTCCTCCAACTGAGAGCAGGGCCTTGGTTCTTATAAAATCGCTTAACTTGTCTACCCTGTTTGGTTGCCTGATACGGAGTGCTGGGGAAAGGGTGGGTTGGGCTCTAAATCCAAGTATTAGCGAGTGCTTCTCCATGGGATTTGGAGGTTATTAACCAAAAGCCCACAACATGGGAATACCTGTGCTCCTTGAAAAAAGCGTGGACTCTGTATCCCCACCACCAGAACACACATGAAGAAGTTTTCTGCTATCCTGAGTGTGGGCTGGCAATTTCAGGTGACAGAAGCGGCTGGGTTCTAATAGAATCCCTTAGCTTGTAATCCCTGAGTGTTTCCCTAGGACTGACTCTGAGAGAAACCTGGGGGTTGGGCTTTGAGGCCAAATAGTAGCGAGTGTCCCCGATGGACTGAGGAAGTATTTAGATGAATTCTCCATAAAGGGAAACACCTGAGCACCCATTCATCTGCGTGGAGTGGGGCTTCAAATCTCCCCACCACACAAGGTTGGGTTCCAGTATCCTGAGGGTGGGGTAGTTCCTCCAACTGACATCAGCGTCTTGGTTTGAATAGAATCCCTTTGCTTGTCTTCCCTGATGGTTTGCCTAGGCCAGTGTGTGGTTGAAAGTGGGATTTGGGATCTAAAACTAAGTATTAGCGTGTGCCTCTCCATGGGTAGTGGAGACGTTTAAACTACAACCCACAACTTGGGAATTACTGTGACCCCTGAAAAATGCATGTGCTATGTTTCCCCACATCCAGCACACACAGGAAGAAGTTTTCTGGGGTTCTGAGTGTGGGGAGGCTCCTCCAACAGACAGCAGCACCTGGGTTGTAATAGAATCCCTTCGCTTGACTTCCCTAAGTGTTTTCCTAGGCCTAGCAGTAAGCGATGGTGGGGGATGGGCTCTAAAGCCAAGTATTAGCGAGTGCATCTCTGTGGGTAGTGGAGGGTTTTAAACTACTTCCCCAAACTTGGAACACCTGTGCCCCATAAAGATGCGTGGAATCTGTTTCCCCACCTCCAGCACACACACGGAGACATGCTCAGGTATCCTCATTGTGGGGAGGCTCCTCCAAATGACAGCAGCGCCTGGGTTCTAAAAGAATCCCTTAGCTTGTCTTCCCTGATGGCATGCCTAGGCTGGAGAGTGGGGGAAAGTGGGAGTTGGGCTCTAAACCAAGGATAAGCGAGAGCCTATCCATGGGATGTGGGTTTTTAACCTACAACCCACAACCATGGAATAAATGTGCCCCCTGAAAGATGCTTTGACTGTTTCCCTACATCCAGCACACACACGTAGATGTGTTCTGGTATTCTGAGTGTGGGGAAGTTCCTCAAACTGACAGCAGCACCTGGATTCCATTAGTATCCCTTAGCTTCTGTTCCCTGAGTGTTCTCTTGGACCAGGCCATGAGGGAAAGCTGGGGGTTGGGCTTGGAGGCCACGTAGCAGTGAGTGCCCCCTGATCCATTGAGGAAGTACTTAGAGGACTTCTCCCGAAACGGAACACCTTTTCCTCCATTCATCTGGGTGCAGTGGGGCTGCACACCTCTCCCACACCTAAGAATGTTTTCTGGAATTCTGAGTGCAGGGAAGTTCCTCCAACTGACAGCAGCGCCTGGGTTCTAATTGAATCCCTTTGCTTGTCTTCCCTGATGGAAAGCCTAGGCGGGAGTGCGGGGGAAAGTGTGGTTTGGGCTCCAAAACCAAGTATTGGCGATGACCTCTCTATGGTTTGTGGAGGTGTTTAAACTACATCCCTAACCTGGGAACACCTGTGCCCCCATAAAGATCCGTGGAGTCTGTTTCCACACCTCCAGCACACACACGAACACTTGCACAGTTATCCTGAGAGTGGGCAGCCTCCTCCAACTGAGAGCAGGGCCTTGGTTCTTATAAAATCGCTTAACTTGTCTACCCTGTTTGGTTGCCTGATACGGAGTGCTGGGGAAAGGGTGGGTTGGGCTCTAAATCCAAGTATTAGCGAGTGCTTCTCCATGGGATTTGGAGGTTATTAACCAAAAGCCCACAACATGGGAATACCTGTGCTCCTTGAAAAAAGCGTGGACTCTGTATCCCCACCACCAGAACACACATGAAGAAGTTTTCTGCTATCCTGAGTGTGGGCTGGCAATTTCAGGTGACAGAAGCGGCTGGGTTCTAATAGAATCCCTTAGCTTGTAATCCCTGAGTGTTTCCCTAGGACTGACTCTGAGAGAAACCTGGGGGTTGGGCTTTGAGGCCAAATAGTAGCGAGTGTCCCCGATGGACTGAGGAAGTATTTAGATGAATTCTCCATAAAGGGAAACACCTGAGCACCCATTCATCTGCGTGGAGTGGGGCTTCAAATCTCCCCACCACACAAGGATGGGGTCCAGTATCCTGAGGGTGGGGTAGTTCCTCCAACTGACATCAGCGTCTTGGTTTGAATAGAATCCCTTTGCTTGTCTTCCCTGATGGTTTGCCTAGGCCAGTGTGTGGTTGAAAGTGGGATTTGTGATCTAAAACTAAGTATTAGCGTGTGCCTCTCCATGGGTAGTGGAGATGTTTAAACTACAACCCACAACTTGGGAATTACTGTGACCCCTGAAAAATGCGTGTGCTATGTTTCCCCACGTCCAGCACACACAGGAAGTAGTGTTCTGGGGTTCTGAGTGTGGGGAGGTTCCTCCAACAGACAGCAGCACCTGGGTTGTAATAGAATCCCTTAGCTTGACTTCCCTAAGTGTTTTCCTAGGCCTAGCAGTAAGCGATGGTGGGGAATGGGCTCTAAAGCCAAGTATTAGCGAGTGCATCTCTGTGGGTAGTGGAGGGTTTTAAACTACTTCCCCAAACTTGGAACACCTGTGCCCCATAAAGATGCGTGGAATCTGTTTCCCCACCTCCAGCACACACACGGAGACGTGCTCAGGTATCCTGATTGTGGGGAGGCTCCTCCAAATGACAGCAGCGCCTGGGTTCTAAAAGAATCCCTTAGCTTGTCTTCCCTGATGGCATGCCTAGGCTGGAGAGTGGGGGAAAGTGGGGGTTGGGCTCTAAACCAAGTATAAGCGAGAGCCTATCCATGGGATGTGGGTTTTTAATCTACAACCCACAACCATGGAATAAATGGGCCCCTGAAAGATGCTTTGACTGTTTCCCTACATCCAGCACACACACGAAGATTTGTTCTTGTATTCTGAGTGTGGGGATGTTCGTCAAACTGACAGCAGCACCTGGATTCTATTAGTATCCCTTTGCTTCTGTTCCCTGAGTGTTTTTTAGGCCAGGCCATGAGGGAAAGCTGGGTGTTGGGCTTGGAGGTCACGTAGCAGTGAGTGCCCCCTGATCCATTGAGGAAGTACTTAGAGGACTTCTCCCGAAACGGAACACCTTTTCCTCCATTCATCTGGGTGCAGTGGGGCTGCACACCTCTCCCACACCTAAGAATGTGTTCTGGAATTCTGAGTGCAGGGAAGTTCCTCCAACTGACAACAGCGCCTGGGTTCTAATTGAATCCCTTTGCTTGTCTTCCCTGATGGAAAGCCTAGGCGGGAGTGCGGGGGAAAGTGTGGTTTGGGCTCCAAAACCAAGTATTTGCGATGACCTCTCTATGGTTTGTGGAGGTTTTTAAACTACATCCCTAACCTGGGAACACCTGTGCCCCCATAAAGATCCGTGGAGTCTGTTTCCACACCTCCAGCACACACACGAACACTTGCACAGTTATCCTGAGAGTGGGCAGCCTCCTCCAACTGAGAGCAGGGCCTTGGTTCTTATAAAATCGCTTAACTTGTCTACCCTGTTTGGTTGCCTGATACGGAGTGCTGGGGAAAGGGTGGGTTGGGCTCTAAATCCAAGTATTAGCGAGTGCTTCTCCATGGGATTTGGAGGTTATTAACCAAAAGCCCACAACATGGGAATACCTGTGCTCCTTGAAAAAAGCGTGGACTCTGTATCCCCACCACCAGAACACACATGAAGAAGTTTTCTGCTATCCTGAGTGTGGGCTGGCAATTTCAGGTGACAGAAGCGGCTGGGTTCTAATAGAATCCCTTAGCTTGTAATCCCTGAGTGTTTCCCTAGGACTGACTCTGAGAGAAACCTGGGGGTTGGGCTTTGAGGCCAAATAGTAGCGAGTGTCCCCGATGGACTGAGGAAGTATTTAGATGAATTCTCCATAAAGGGAAACACCTGAGCACCCATTCATCTGCGTGGAGTGGGGCTTCAAATCTCCCCACCACACAAGGTTGGGTTCCAGTATCCTGAGGGTGGGGTAGTTCCTCCAACTGACATCAGCGTCTTGGTTTGAATAGAATCCCTTTGCTTGTCTTCCCTGATGGTTTGCCTAGGCCAGTGTGTGGTTGAAAGTGGGATTTGGGATCTAAAACTAAGTATTAGCGTGTGCCTCTCCATGGGTAGTGGAGACGTTTAAACTACAACCCACAACTTGGGAATTACTGTGACCCCTGAAAAATGCATGTGCTATGTTTCCCCACGTCCAGCACACACAGGAAGAAGTGTTCTGGGGTTCTGAGTGTGGGGAGGCTCCTCCAACAGACAGCAGCACCTGGGTTGTAATAGAATCCCTTCACTTGACTTCCCTAAGTGTTTTCCTAGGCCTAGCAGTAAGCGATGGTGGGGGATGGGCTCTAAAGCCAAGTATTAGCGAGTGCATCTCTGTGGGTAGTGGAGGGTTTTAAACTACTTCCCCAAACTTGGAACACCTGTGCCCCATAAAGATGCGTGGAATCTGTTTCGCCACCTCCAGCACACACACGGAGGCATGCTCAGGTATCCTCATTGTGGGGAGGCTCCTCCAAATGACAGCAGCGCCTGGGTTCTAAAAGAATCCCTTAGCTTGTCTTCCCTGATGGCATGCCTAGGCTGGAGAGAGGTGGGGAAAGTGGGAGTTGGGCTCTAAACCAAGGATAAGCGAGAGCCTATCCATGGGATGTGGGTTTTTAACCTACAACCCACAACCACGGAATAAATGTGCCCCCTGAAAGATGCTTTGACTGTTTCCCTACATCCAGCACACACACGTAGATGTGTTCTGGTATTCTGAGTGTGGGGAAGTTCCTCAAACTGACAGCAGCACCTGGATTCCATTAGTATCCCTTAGCTTCTGTTCCCTGAGTGTTCTCTTGGACCAGGCCATGAGGGAAAGCTGGGGGTTGGGCTTGGAGGCCACGTAGCAGTGAGTGCCCCCTGATCCATTGAGGAAGTACTTAGAGGACTTCTCCCGAAACGGAACACCTTTTCCTCCATTCATCTGGGTGCAGTGGGGCTGCACACCTCTCCCACACCTAAGAATGTGTTCTGGAATTCTGAGTGCAGGGAAGTTCCTCCAACTGACAGCAGCGCCTGGGTTCTAATTGAATCCCTTTGCTTGTCTTCCCTGATGGAAAGCCTAGGCGGGAGTGCGGGGGAAAGTGTGGTTTGGGCTCCAAAACCAAGTATTTGCGATGACCTCTCTATGGTTTGTGGAGGTGTTTAAACTACATCCCTAACCTGGGAACACCTGTGCCCCCATAAAGATCCGTGGAGTCTGTTTCCACACCTCCAGCACACACACGAACACTTGCACAGTTATCCTGAGAGTGGGCAGCCTCCTCCAACTGAGAGCAGGGCCTTGGTTCTTATAAAATCGCTTAACTTGTCTACCCTGTTTGGTTGCCTGATACGGAGTGCTGGGGAAAGGGTGGGTTGGGCTCTAAATCCAAGTATTAGCGAGTGCTTCTCCATGGGATTTGGAGGTTATTAACCAAAAGCCCACAACATGGGAATACCTGTGCTCCTTGAAAAAAGCGTGGACTCTGTATCCCCACCACCAGAACACACATGAAGAAGTTTTCTGCTATCCTGAGTGTGGGCTGGCAATTTCAGGTGACAGAAGCGGCTGGGTTCTAATAGAATCCCTTAGCTTGTAATCCCTGAGTGTTTCCCTAGGACTGACTCTGAGAGAAACCTGGGGGTTGGGCTTTGAGGCCAAATAGTAGCGAGTGTCCCCGATGGACTGAGGAAGTATTTAGATGAATTCTCCATAAAGGGAAACACCTGAGCACCCATTCATCTGCGTGGAGTGGGGCTTCAAATCTCCCCACCACACAAGGTTGGGTTCCAGTATCCTGAGGGTGGGGTAGTTCCTCCAACTGACATCAGCGTCTTGGTTTGAATAGAATCCCTTTGCTTGTCTTCCCTGATGGTTTGCCTAGGCCAGTGTGTGGTTGAAAGTGGGATTTGTGATCTAAAACTAAGTATTAGCGTGTGCCTCTCCATGGGTAGTGGAGATGTTTAAACTACAACCCACAACTTGGGAATTACTGTGACCCCTGGAAAATGCATGTGCTATGTTTCCCCACGTCCAGCACACACAGGAAGAAGTGTTCTGGGGTTCTGAGTGTGGGGAGGTTCCTCCAACAGACAGCAGCACCTGGGTTGTAATAGAATCCCTTCGCTTGACTTCCCTAAGTGTTTTCCTAGGCCTAGCAGTAAGCGATGGTGGGGGATGGGCTCTAAAGCCAAGTATTAGCGAGTGCATCTCTGTGGGTAGTGGAGGGTTTTAAACTACTTCCCCAACCTTGGAACACCTGTGCCCCATAAAGATGCGTGGAATCAGTTTCCCCACCTCCAGCACACACACGGAGACGTGCTCAGGTATCCTGATTGTGGGGAGGCTCCTCCAAATGACAGCAGCGCCTGGGTTCTAAAAGAATCCCTTAGCTTGTCTTCCCTGATGGCATGCGTAGGCTGGAGAGTGGGGGAAAGTGGGGGTTGGGCTCTAAACCAAGGATAAGCGAGAGCCTATCCATGGGATGTGGGTTTTTAACGTACAACCCACAACCATGGAATAAATGTGCCCCCTGAAAGATGCTTTGACTGTTTCCCTACATCCAGCACACACACGAAGATGTGTTCTTGTATTCTGAGTGTGGGGAAGTTCCTCAAACTGACAGCAGCACCTGGATTCTATTAGTATCCCTTAGCTTCTGTTCCCTGAGTGTTCTTTTAGGCCAGGCCATGAGGGAAAGCTGGGGGTTGGGCTTGGAGACCACGTAACAGTGAGTGCCCCCTGATCCATTGAGGAAGTTCTTAGAGGACTTCTCCCTAAAGGGAACACCTTTTCCTGCATTCATCTGGGTGCAGTGGGGCTGCACATCTCTCCCACACCTAAGAATGTGTTCTGGAATTCTGAGTGCAGGGAAGTTCCTCCAACTGACAGCAGCGCCTGGGTTCTAATTGAATCCCTTTGCTTGTCTTCCCTGATGGAAAGCCTAGGCGGGAGTGCGGGGGAAAGTGTGGTTTGGGCTCCAAAACCAAGTATTGGCGATGACCTCTCTATGGTTTGTGGAGGTGTTTAAACTACATCCCTAACCTGGGAACACCTGTGCCCCCATAAAGATCCGTGGAGTCTGTTTCCACACCTCCAGCACACACACGAACACTTGCACAGTTATCCTGAGAGTGGGCAGCCTCCTCCAACTGAGAGCAGGGCCTTGGTTCTTATAAAATCGCTTAACTTGTCTACCCTGTTTGGTTGCCTGATACGGAGTGCTGGGGAAAGGGTGGGTTGGGCTCTAAATCCAAGTATTAGCGAGTGCTTCTCCATGGGATTTGGAGGTTATTAACCAAAAGCCCACAACATGGGAATACCTGTGCTCCTTGAAAAAAGCGTGGACTCTGTATCCCCACCACCAGAACACACATGAAGAAGTTTTCTGCTATCCTGAGTGTGGGCTGGCAATTTCAGGTGACAGAAGCGGCTGGGTTCTAATAGAATCCCTTAGCTTGTAATCCCTGAGTGTTTCCCTAGGACTGACTCTGAGAGAAACCTGGGGGTTGGGCTTTGAGGCCAAATAGTAGCGAGTGTCCCCGATGGACTGAGGAAGTATTTAGATGAATTCTCCATAAAGGGAAACACCTGAGCACCCATTCATCTGCGTGGAGTGGGGCTTCAAATCTCCCCACCACACAAGGATGGGTTCCAGTATCCTGAGGGTGGGGTAGTTCCTCCAACTGACATCAGCGTCTTGGTTTGAATAGAATCCCTTTGCTTGTCTTCCCTGATGGTTTGCCTAGGCCAGTGTGTGGTTGAAAGTGGGATTTGGGATCTAAAACTAAGTATTAGCGTGTGCCTCTCCATGGGTAGTGGAGATGTTTAAACTACAACCCACAACTTGGGAATTACTGTGACCCCTGAAAAATGCATGTGCTATGTTTCCCCACGTCCAGCACACACAGGAAGAAGGGTTCTGGGGTTCTGAGTGTGGGGAGGCTCCTCCAACAGACAGCAGCACCTGGGTTGTAATAGAATCCCTTCACTTGACTTCCCTAAGTGTTTTCCTAGGCCTAGCAGTAAGCGATGGTGGGGGATGGGCTCTAAAGCCAAGTATTAGCGAGTGCATCTCTGTGGGTAGTGGAGGGTTTTAAACTACTTCCCCAAACTTGGAACACCTGTGCCCCATAAAGATGCGTGGAATCTGTTTCCCCACCTCCAGCACACACACGGAGACATGCTCAGGTATCCTCATTGTGGGGAGGCTCCTCCAAATGACAGCAGCGCCTGGGTTCTAAAAGAATCCCTTAGCTTGTCTTCCCTGATGGCATGCCTAGGCTGGAGAGTGGGGGAAAGTGGGAGTTGGGCTCTAAACCAAGGATAAGCGAGAGCCTATCCATGGGATGTGGGTTTTTAACCTACAACCCACAACCATGGAATAAATGTGCCCCCTGAAAGATGCTTTGACTGTTTCCCTACATCCAGCACACACACGTAGATGTGTTCTGGTATTCTGAGTGTGGGGAAGTTCCTCAAACTGACAGCAGCACCTGGATTCCATTAGTATCCCTTAGCTTCTGTTCCCTGAGTGTTCTCTTGGACCAGGCCATGAGGGAAAGCTGGGGGTTGGGCTTGGAGGCCACGTAGCAGTGAGTGCCCCCTGATCCATTGAGGAAGTACTTAGAGGACTTCTCCCGAAACGGAACACCTTTTCCTCCATTCATCTGGGTGCAGTGGGGCTGCACACCTCTCCCACACCTAAGAATGTTTTCTGGAATTCTGAGTGCAGGGAAGTTCCTCCAACTGACAGCAGCGCCTGTGTTCTAATTGAATCCCTTTGCTTGTCTTCCCTGATGGAATGCCTAGGCGGGAGTGCGGGGAAAAGTGTGGTTTGGGCTCCAAAACCAAGTATTGGCGATGACCTCTCTATGGTTTGTGGAGGTGTTTAAACTACATCCCTAACCTGGGAACACCTGTGCCCCCATAAAGATCCGTGGAGTCTGTTTCCACACCTCCAGCACACACACGAACACTTGCACAGTTATCCTGAGAGTGGGCAGCCTCCTCCAACTGAGAGCAGGGCCTTGGTTCTTATAAAATCGCTTAACTTGTCTACCCTGTTTGGTTGCCTGATACGGAGTGCTGGGGAAAGGGTGGGTTGGGCTCTAAATCCAAGTATTAGCGAGTGCTTCTCCATGGGATTTGGAGGTTATTAACCAAAAGCCCACAACATGGGAATACCTGTGCTCCTTGAAAAAAGCGTGGACTCTGTATCCCCACCACCAGAACACACATGAAGAAGTTTTCTGCTATCCTGAGTGTGGGCTGGCAATTTCAGGTGACAGAAGCGGCTGGGTTCTAATAGAATCCCTTAGCTTGTAATCCCTGAGTGTTTCCCTAGGACTGACTCTGAGAGAAACCTGGGGGTTGGGCTTTGAGGCCAAATAGTAGCGAGTGTCCCCGATGGACTGAGGAAGTATTTAGATGAATTCTCCATAAAGGGAAACACCTGAGCACCCATTCATCTGCGTGGAGTGGGGCTTCAAATCTCCCCACCACACAAGGATGGGTTCCAGTATCCTGAGGGTGGGGTAGTTCCTCCAACTGACATCAGCGTCTTGGTTTGAATAGAATCCCTTTGCTTGTCTTCCCTGATGGTTTGCCTAGGCCAGTATGTGGTTGAAAGTGGGATTTGGGATCTAAAACTAAGTATTAGCGTGTGCCTCTCCATGGGTAGTGGAGATGTTTAAACTACAACCCACAACTTGGGAATTACTGTGACCCCTGAAAAATGCGTGTGCTATGTTTCCCCACGTCCAGCACACACAGGAAGAAGTGTTCTGGGGTTCTGAGTGTGGGGAGGTTCCTCCAACAGACAGCAGCACCTGGGTTGTAATAGAATCCCTTAGCTTGACTTCCCTAAGTGTTTTCCTAGGCCTAGCAGTAAGCGATGGTGGGGGATGGGCTCTAAAGCCAAGTATTAGCGAGTGCATCTCTGTGGGTAGTGGAGGGTTTTAAACTACTTCCCCAACCTTGGAACACCTGTGCCCCAGAAAGATGCGTGGAATCTGTTTCCCCACCTCCAGCACACACACGGAGACGTGCTCAGGTATCCTGATTGTGGGGAGGCTCCTCCAAATGACAGCAGCGCCTGGGTTCTAAAAGAATCCCTTAGCTTGTCTTCCCTGATGGCATGCCTAGGCTGGAGAGTGGGGGAAAGTGGGGGTTGGGCTCTAAACCAAGTATAAGCGAGAGCCTATCCATGGGATGTGGGTTTTTAACCTACAACCCACAACCATGGAATAAATGGGCCCCTGAAAGATGCTTTGACTGTTTCCCTACATCCAGCACACACACGAAGATTTGTTCTTGTATTCTGAGTGTGGGGATGTTCGTCAAACTGACAGCAGCACCTGGATTCTATTAGTATCCCTTTGCTTCTGTTCCCTGAGTGATTTTTAGGCCAGGCCATGAGGGAAAGCTGGGGGTTGGGCTTGGAGGCCACGTAGCAGTGAGTGCCCCCTGATCCATTGAGGAAGTACTTAGAGGACTTCTCCCGAAACGGAACACCTTTTCCTCCATTCATCTGGGTGCAGTGGGGCTGCACACCTCTCCCACACCTAAGAATGTGTTCTGGAATTCTGAGTGCAGGGAAGTTCCTCCAACTGACAGCAGCGCCTGGGTTCTAATTGAATCCCTTTGCTTGTCTTCCCTGATGGAAAGCCTAGGCGGGAGTGCGGGGGAAAGTGTGGTTTGGGCTCCAAAACCAAGTATTTGCGATGACCTCTCTATGGTTTGTGGAGGTGTTTAAACTACATCCCTAACCTGGGAACACCTGTGCCCCCATAAAGATCCGTGGAGTCTGTTTCCACACCTCCAGCACACACACGAACACTTGCACAGTTATCCTGAGAGTGGGCAGCCTCCTCCAACTGAGAGCAGGGCCTTGGTTCTTATAAAATCGCTTAACTTGTCTACCCTGTTTGGTTGCCTGATACGGAGTGCTGGGGAAAGGGTGGGTTGGGCTCTAAATCCAAGTATTAGCGAGTGCTTCTCCATGGGATTTGGAGGTTATTAACCAAAAGCCCACAACATGGGAATACCTGTGCTCCTTGAAAAAAGCGTGGACTCTGTATCCCCACCACCAGAACACACATGAAGAAGTTTTCTGCTATCCTGAGTGTGGGCTGGCAATTTCAGGTGACAGAAGCGGCTGGGTTCTAATAGAATCCCTTAGCTTGTAATCCCTGAGTGTTTCCCTAGGACTGACTCTGAGAGAAACCTGGGGGTTGGGCTTTGAGGCCAAATAGTAGCGAGTGTCCCCGATGGAGTGAGGAACTATTTAGATGAATTAACCATAAAGGGAAACACCTGAGCACCCATTCATCTGCGTGGAGTGGGGCTTCAAATCTCCCCACCACACAAGGTTGGGTTCCAGTATCCTGAGGGTGGGGTAGTTCCTCCAACTGACATCAGCGTCTTGGTTTGAATAGAATCCCTTTGCTTGTCTTCCCTGATGGTTTGCCTAGGCCAGTGTGTGGTTGAAAGTGGGATTTGGGATCTAAAACTAAGTATTAGCGTGTGCCTCTCCATGGGTAGTGGAGATGTTTAAACTACAACCCACAACTTGGGAATTACTGTGACCCCTGAAAAATGCGTGTGCTATGTTTCCCCACGTCCAGCACACACAGGAAGAAGTGTTCTGGGGTTCTGAGTGTGGGGAGGTTCCTCCAACAGACAGCAGCACCTGGGTTGTAATAGAATCCCTTCGCTTGACTTCCCTAAGTGTATTCCTAGGCCTAGCAGTAAGCGATGGTGGGGGATGGGCTCTAAAGCCAAGTATTAGCGAGTGCATCTCTGTGGGTAGTGGAGGGTTTTAAACTACTTCCCCAACCTTGGAACACCTGTGCCCCATAAAGATGCGTGGAATCTGTTTCCCCAACTCCAGCACACACACGGAGACGTGCTCTGGTATCCTGATTGTGGGGAGGCTCCTCCAAATGACAGCAGCGCCTGGGTTCTAAAAGAATCCCTTAGCTTGTCTTCCCTGATGGAATGCCTAGGCTGGAGAGTGGGGGAAAGTGGGAGTTGGGCTCTAAACCAAGGATAAGCGAGAGCCTATCCATGGGATGTGGGTTTTTAACCTACAACCCACAACCATGGAATAAATGTGCCCCCTGAAAGATGCTTTGACTGTTTCCCTACATCCAGCACACACACGTAGATGTGTTCTGGTATTCTGAGTGTGGGGAAGTTCCTCAAACTGACAGCAGCACCTGGATTCCATTAGTATCCCTTAGCTTCTGTTCCCTGAGTGTTCTCTTGGACCAGGCCATGAGGGAAAGCTGGGGGTTGGGCTTGGAGGCCACGTAGCAGTGAGTGCCCCCTGATCCATTGAGGAAGTACTTAGAGGACTTCTCCCTAAAGGGAACACCTTTTCCTCCATTCATCTGGGTGCAGTGGGGCTGCACACCTCTCCCACACCTAAGAATGTTTTCTGGAATTCTGAGTGCAGGGAAGTTCCTCCAACTGACAGCAGCGCCTGGGTTCTAATTGAATCCCTTTGCTTGTCTTCCCTGATGGAAAGCCTAGGCGGGAGTGCGGGGGAAAGTGTGGTTTGGGCTCCAAATCCAAGTATTGGCGATGACCTCTCTATGGTTTGTGGAGGTGTTTAAACTACATCCCTAACCTGGGAACACCTGTGCCCCCATAAAGATCCGTGGAGTCTGTTTCCACACCTCCAGCACACACACGAACACTTGCACAGTTATCCTGAGAGTGGGCAGCCTCCTCCAACTGAGAGCAGGGCCTTGGTTCTTATAAAATCGCTTAACTTGTCTACCCTGTTTGGTTGCCTGATACGGAGTGCTGGGGAAAGGGTGGGTTGGGCTCTAAATCCAAGTATTAGCGAGTGCTTCTCCATGGGATTTGGAGGTTATTAACCAAAAGCCCACAACATGGGAATACCTGTGCTCCTTGAAAAAAGCGTGGACTCTGTATCCCCACCACCAGAACACACATGAAGAAGTTTTCTGCTATCCTGAGTGTGGGCTGGCAATTTCAGGTGACAGAAGCGGCTGGGTTCTAATAGAATCCCTTAGCTTGTAATCCCTGAGTGTTTCCCTAGGACTGACTCTGAGAGAAACCTGGGGGTTGGGCTTTGAGGCCAAATAGTAGCGAGTGTCCCCGATGGACTGAGGAAGTATTTAGATGAATTCTCCATAAAGGGAAACACCTGAGCACCCATTCATCTGCGTGGAGTGGGGCTTCAAATCTCCCCACCACACAAGGTTGGGTTCCAGTATCCTGAGGGTGGGGTAGTTCCTCCAACTGACATCAGCGTCTTGGTTTGAATAGAATCCCTTTGCTTGTCTTCCCTGATGGTTTGCCTAGGCCAGTGTGTGGTTGAAAGTGGGATTTGGGATCTAAAACTAAGTATTAGCGTGTGCCTCTCCATGGGTAGTGGAGACGTTTAAACTACAACCCACAACTTGGGAATTACTGTGACCCCTGAAAAATGCATGTGCTATGTTTCCCCACGTCCAGCACACACAGGAAGAAGTGTTCTGGGGTTCTGAGTGTGGGGAGGCTCCTCCAACAGACAGCAGCACCTGGGTTGTAATAGAATCCCTTCACTTGACTTCCCTAAGTGTTTTCCTAGGCCTAGCAGTAAGCGATGGTGGGGGATGGGCTCTAAAGCCAAGTATTAGCGAGTGCATCTCTGTGGGTAGTGGAGGGTTTTAAACTACTTCCCCAACCTTGGAACACCTGTGCCCCATAAAGATGCGTGGAATCTGTTTCCCCACTTCCAGCACACACACGGAGACATGCTCAGGTATCCTCATTGTGGGGAGGCTCCTCCAAATGACAGCAGCGCCTGGGTTCTAAAAGAATCCCTTAGCTTGTCTTCCCTGATGGCATGCCTAGGCTGGAGAGTGGGGGAAAGTGGGAGTTGGGCTCTAAACCAAGGATAAGCGAGAGCCTATCCATGGGATGTGGGTTTTTAACCTACAACCCACAACCACGGAATAAATGTGCCCCCTGAAAGATGCTTTGACTGTTTCCCTACATCCAGCACACACACGTAGATGTGTTCTGGTATTCTGAGTGTGGGGAAGTTCCTCAAACTGACAGCAGCACCTGGATTCCATTAGTATCCCTTAGCTTCTGTTCCCTGAGTGTTCTCTTGGACCAGGCCATGAGGGAAAGCTGGGGGTTGGGCTTGGAGGCCACGTAGCAGTGAGTGCCCCCTGATCCATTGAGGAAGTACTTAGAGGACTTCTCCCTAAACGGAACACCTTTTCCTCCATTCATCTGGGTGCAGTGGGGCTGCACAACTCTCCCACACCTAAGAATGTGTTCTGGAATTCTGAGTGCAGGGAAGTTCCTCCAACTGACAGCAGCGCCTGGGTTCTAATTGAATCCCTTTGCTTGTCTTCCCTGATGGAAAGCCTAGGCGGGAGTGCGGGGGAAAGTGTGGTTTGGGCTCCAAAACCAAGTATTTGTGATGACCTCTCTATGGTTTGTGGAGGTGTTTAAACTACATCCCTAACCTGGGAACACCTGTGCCCCCATAAAGATCCGTGGAGTCTGTTTCCACACCTCCAGCACACACACGAACACTTGCACAGTTATCCTGAGAGTGGGCAGCCTCCTCCAACTGAGAGCAGGGCCTTGGTTCTTATAAAATCGCTTAACTTGTCTACCCTGTTTGGTTGCCTGATACGGAGTGCTGGGGAAAGGGTGGGTTGGGCTCTAAATCCAAGTATTAGCGAGTGCTTCTCCATGGGATTTGGAGGTTATTAACCAAAAGCCCACAACATGGGAATACCTGTGCTCCTTGAAAAAAGCGTGGACTCAGTATCCCCACCACCAGAACACACATGAAGAAGTTTTCTGCTATCCTGAGTGTGGGCTGGCAATTTCAGGTGACAGAAGTGGCTGGGTTCTAATAGAATCCCTTAGCTTGTAATCCCTGAGTGTTTCCCTAGGACTGACTCTGAGAGAAACCTGGGGGTTGGGCTTTGAGGCCAAATAGTAGCGAGTGTCCCCGATGGACTGAGGAAGTATTTAGATGAATTCTCCATAAAGGGAAACACCTGAGCACCCATTCATCTGCGTGGAGTGGGGCTTCAAATCTCCCCACCACACAAGGATGGGTTCCAGTATCCTGAGGGTGGGGTAGTTCCTCCAACTGACATCAGCGTCTTGGTTTGAATAGAATCCCTTTGCTTGTCTTCCCTGATGGTTTGCCTAGGCCAGTGTGTGGTTGAAAGTGGGATTTGGGATCTAAAACTAAGTATTAGCGTGTGCCTCTCCATGGGTAGTGGAGATGTTTAAACTACAACCCACAACTTGGGAATTACTGTGACCCCTGAAAAATGCATGTGCTATGTTTCCCCACGTCCAGCACACACAGGAAGAAGTGTTCTGGGGTTCTGAGTGTGGGGAGGTTCCTCCAACAGACAGCAGCACCTGGGTTGTAATAGAATCCCTTCGCTTGACTTCCCTAAGTGTTTTCCTAGGCCTAGCAGTAAGCGATGGTGGGGGATGGGCTCTAAAGCCAAGTATTAGCGAGTGCATCTCTGTGGGTAGTGGAGGGTTTTAAACTACTTCCCCAACCTTGGAACACCTGTGCCCCATAAAGATGCGTGGAATCAGTTTCCTCACCTCCAGCACACACACGGAGACGTGCTCAGGTATCCTGATTGTGGGGAGGCTCCTCCAAATGACAGCAGCGCCTGGGTTCTAAAAGAATCCCTTAGCTTGTCTTCCCTGATGGCATGCCTAGGCTGGAGAGTGGGGGAAAGTGGGGGTTGGGCTCTAAACCAAGGATAAGCGAGAGCCTATCCATGGGATGTGGGTTTTTAACGTACAACCCACAACCATGGAATAAATGTGCCCCCTGAAAGATGCTTTGACTGTTTCCCTACATCCAGCACACACACGAAGATGTGTTCTTGTATTCTGAGTGTGGGGAAGTTCCTCAAACTGACAGCAGCACCTGGATTCTATTAGTATCCCTTAGCTTCTGTTCCCTGAGTGTTCTTTTAGGCCAGGCCATGAGGGAAAGCTGGGGGTTGGGCTTGGAGACCACGTAACAGTGAGTGCCCCCTGATCCATTGAGGAAGTACTTAGAGGACTTCTCCCTAAAGGGAACACCTTTTCCTGCATTCATCTGGGTGCAGTGGGGCTGCACATCTCTCCCACACCTAAGAATGTGTTCTGGAATTCTGAGTGCAGGGAAGTTCCTCCAACTGACAGCAGCGCCTGGGTTCTAATTGAATCCCTTTGCTTGTCTTCCCTGATGGAAAGCCTAGGCGGGAGTGCGGGGGAAAGTGTGGTTTGGGCTCCAAAACCAAGTATTTGCGATGACCTCTCTATGGTTTGTGGAGGTGTTTAAACTACATCCCTAACCTGGGAACACCTGTGCCCCCATAAAGATCCGTGGAGTCTGTTTCCACACCTCCAGCACACACACGAACACTTGCACAGTTATCCTGAGAGTGGGCAGCCTCCTCCAACTGAGAGCAGAGCCTTGGTTCTTATAAAATCTCTTAACTTGTCTACCCTGTTTGGTTGCCTGATACGGAGTGCTGGGGAAAGGGTGGGTTGGGCTCTAAATCCAAGTATTAGCGAGTGCTTCTCCATGGGATTTGGAGGTTATTAACCAAAAGCCCACAACATGGGAATACCTGTGCTCCTTGAAAAAAGCGTGGACTCTGTATCCCCACCACCAGAACACACATGAAGAAGTTTTCTGCTATCCTGAGTGTGGGCTGGCAATTTCAGGTGACAGAAGCGGCTGGGTTCTAATAGAATCCCTTAGCTTGTAATCCCTGAGTGTTTCCCTAGGACTGACTCTGAGAGAAACGTGGGGGTTGGGCTTTGAGGCCAAATAGTAGCGAGTGTCCCCGATGGACTGAGGAAGTATTTAGATGAATTCTCCATAAAGGGAAACACCTGAGCACCCATTCATCTGCGTGGAGTGGGGCTTCAAATCTCCCCACCACACAAGGTTGGGTTCCAGTATCCTGAGGGTGGGGTAGTTCCTCCAACTGACATCAGCGTCTTGGTTTGAATAGAATCACTTTGCTTGTCTTCCCTGATGGTTTGCCTAGGCCAGTGTGTGGTTGAAAGTGGGATTTGGGATCTAAAACTAAGTATTAGCGTGTGCCTCTCCATGGGTAGTGGAGATGTTTAAACTACAACCCACAACTTGGGAATTACTGTGACCCCTGAAAAATGCGTGTGCTATGTTTCCCCACGTCCAGCACACACAGGAAGAAGTGTTCTGGGGTTCTGAGTGTGGGGAGGTTCCTCCAACAGACAGCAGCACCTGGGTTGTAATAGAATCCCTTCGCTTGACTTCCCTAAGTGTATTACTAGGCCTAGCAGTAAGCGATGGTGGGGGATGGGCTCTAAAGCCAAGTATTAGCGAGTGCATCTCTGTGGGTAGTGGAGGGTTTTAAACTACTTCCCTAACCTTGGAACACCTGTGCCCCATAAAGATGCGTGGAATCAGTTTCCCCACCTCCAGCACACACACGGAGACGTGCTCAGGTATCCTGATTGTGGGGAGGCTCCTCCAAATGACAGCAGCGCCTGGGTTCTAAAAGAATCCCTTAGCTTGTCTTCCCTGATTGCATGCATAGGCTGGAGAGTGGAGGAAAGTGGGGGTTGGGCTCTAAACCAAGGATAAGCGAGAGCCTATCCATGGGATGTGGGTTTTTAACCTACAACCCACAACCATGGAATAAATGTGCCCCCTGAAAAATTCTTTGACTGTTTCCCTACATCCAGCACACACACGAAGATGTGTTCTGGTATTCTGAGTGTGGGGAAGTTCCTCAAACTGACAGCAGCACCTGGATTCTATTAGTATCCCTTAGCTTCTGTTCCCTGAGTGTTCTCTTACACCAGGCCATGAGGGAAAGCTGGGGGTTGGGCTTGGAGGCCACGTAGCAGTGAGTGCCCCCTGATCCATTGAGGAAGTACTTAGAGGACTTCTCCCTAAACGGAACACCTTTTCCTGCATTCATCTGGGTGCAGTGGGGCTGCACATCTCTCCCACACCTAAGAATGTGTTCTGGAATTCTGAGTGCAGGGAAGTTCCTCCAACTGACAGCAGCGCCTGGGTTCTAATTGAATCCCTTTGCTTGTCTTCCCTGATGGAAAGCCTAGGCGGGAGTGCGGGGGAAAGTGTGGTTTGGGCTCCAAAACCAAGTATTTGCGATGACCTCTCTATGGTTTGTGGAGGTGTTTAAACTACATCCCTAACCTGGGAACACCTGTGCCCCCATAAAGATCCGTGGAGTCTGTTTCCACACCTCCAGCACACACACGAACACTTGCACAGTTATCCTGAGAGTGGGCAGCCTCCTCCAACTGAGAGCAGAGCCTTGGTTCTTATAAAATCTCTTAACTTGTCTACCCTGTTTGGTTGCCTGATACGGAGTGCTGGGGAAAGGGTGGGTTGGGCTCTAAATCCAAGTATTAGCGAGTGCTTCTCCATGGGATTTGGAGGTTATTAACCAAAAGCCCACAACATGGGAATACCTGTGCTCCTTGAAAAAAGCGTGGACTCTGTATCCCCACCACCAGAACACACATGAAGAAGTTTTCTGCTATCCTGAGTGTGGGCTGGCAATTTCAGGTGACAGAAGCGGCTGGGTTCTAATAGAATCCCTTAGCTTGTAATCCCTGAGTGTTTCCCTAGGACTGACTCTGAGAGAAACGTGGGGGTTGGGCTTTGAGGCCAAATAGTAGCGAGTGTCCCCGATGGACTGAGGAAGTATTTAGATGAATTCTCCATAAAGGGAAACACCTGAGCACCCATTCATCTGCGTGGAGTGGGGCTTCAAATCTCCCCACCACACAAGGTTGGGTTCCAGTATCCTGAGGGTGGGGTAGTTCCTCCAACTGACATCAGCGTCTTGGTTTGAATAGAATCACTTTGCTTGTCTTCCCTGATGGTTTGCCTAGGCCAGTGTGTGGTTGAAAGTGGGATTTGGGATCTAAAACTAAGTATTAGCGTGTGCCTCTCCATGGGTAGTGGAGATGTTTAAACTACAACCCACAACTTGGGAATTACTGTGACCCCTGAAAAATGCGTGTGCTATGTTTCCCCACGTCCAGCACACACAGGAAGAAGTGTTCTGGGGTTCTGAGTGTGGGGAGGTTCCTCCAACAGACAGCAGCACCTGGGTTGTAATAGAATCCCTTCGCTTGACTTCCCTAAGTGTATTACTAGGCCTAGCAGTAAGCGATGGTGGGGGATGGGCTCTAAAGCCAAGTATTAGCGAGTGCATCTCTGTGGGTAGTGGAGGGTTTTAAACTACTTCCCTAACCTTGGAACACCTGTGCCCCATAAAGATGCGTGGAATCAGTTTCCCCACCTCCAGCACACACACGGAGACGTGCTCAGGTATCCTGATTGTGGGGAGGCTCCTCCAAATGACAGCAGCGCCTGGGTTCTAAAAGAATCCCTTAGCTTGTCTTCCCTGATTGCATGCCTAGGCTGGAGAGTGGGGGAAAGTGGGGGTTATGCTCTAAACCAAGGATAAGCGAGAGCCTATCCATGGGATGTGGGTTTTTAACCTACAACCCACAACCATGGAATAAATGTGCCCCCTGAAAAATTCTTTGACTGTTTCCCTACATCCAGCACACACACGAAGATGTGTTCTGGTATTCTGAGTGTGGGGAAGTTCCTCAAACTGACAGCAGCACCTGGATTCTATTAGTATCCCTTAGCTTCTGTTCCCTGAGTGTTCTCTTACACCAGGCCATGAGGGAAAGCTGGGGGTTGGGCTTGGAGGCCACGTAGCAGTGAGTGCCCCCTGATCCATTGAGGAAGTACTTAGAGGACTTCTCCCTAAACGGAACACCTTTTCCTGCATTCATCTGGGTGCAGTGGGGCTGCACATCTCTCCCACACCTAAGAATGTGTTCTGGAATTCTGAGTGCAGGGAAGTTCCTCCAACTGACAGCAGCGCCTGGGTTCTAATTGAATCCCTTTGCTTGTCTTCCCTGATGGAAAGCCTAGGCGGGAGTGCGGGGGAAAGTGTGGTTTGGGCTCCAAAACCAAGTATTTGCGATGACCTCTCTATGGTTTGTGGAGGTGTTTAAACTACATCCCTAACCTGGGAACACCTGTGCCCCCATAAAGATCCGTGGAGTCTGTTTCCACACCTCCAGCACACACACGAACACTTGCACAGTTATCCTGAGAGTGGGCAGCCTCCTCCAACTGAGAGCAGGGCCTTGGTTCTTATAAAATCGCTTAACTTGTCTACCCTGTTTGGTTGACTGATACGGAGTGCTGGGGAAAGGGTGGGTTGGGCTCTAAATCCAAGTATTAGCGAGTGCTTCTCCATGGGATTTGGAGGTTATTAACCAAAAGCCCACAACATGGGAATACCTGTGCTCCTTGAAAAAAGCGTGGACTCTGTATCCCCACCACCAGAACACACATGAAGAAGTTTTCTGCTATCCTGAGTGTGGGCTGGCAATTTCAGGTGACAGAAGCGGCTGGGTTCTAATAGAATCCCTTAGCTTGTAATCCCTGAGTGTTTCCCTAGGACTGACTCTGAGAGAAACCTGGGGGTTGGGCTTTGAGGCCAAATAGTAGCGAGTGTCCCCGATGGAGTGAGGAACTATTTAGATGAATTAACCATAAAGGGAAACACCTGAGCACCCATTCATCTGCGTGGAGTGGGGCTTCAAATCTCCCCACCACACAAGGTTGGGTTCCAGTATCCTGAGGGTGGGGTAGTTCCTCCAACTGACATCAGCGTCTTGGTTTGAATAGAATCCCTTTGCTTGTCTTCCCTGATGGTTTGCCTAGGCCAGTGTGTGGTTGAAAGTGGGATTTGGGATCTAAAACTAAGTATTAGCGTGTGCCTCTCCATGGGTAGTGGAGATGTTTAAACTACAACCCACAACTTGGGAATTACTGTGACCCCTGAAAAATGCATGTGCTATGTTTCCCCACGTCTAGCACACACAGGAAGAAGTGTTCTGGGGTTCTGAGTGTGGGGAGGCTCCTCCAACAGACAGCAGCACCTGGGTTGTAATAGAATCCCTTCACTTGACTTCCCTAAGTGTTTTCCTAGGCCTAGCAGTAAGCGATGGTGGGGGATGGGCTCTAAAGCCAAGTATTAGCGAGTGCATCTCTGTGGGTAGTGGAGGGTTTTAAACTACTTCCCCAACCTTGGAACACCTGTGCCCCATAAAGATGCGTGGAATCTGTTTCCCCACCTCCAGCACACACACGGAGACGTGCTCAGGTATCCTGATTGTGGGGAGGCTCCTCCAAATGACAGCAGCGCCTGGGTTCTAAAAGAATCCCTTAGCTTGTCTTCCCTGATGGCATGCCTAGGCTGGAGAGTGGGGGAAAGTGGGGGTTGGGCTCTAAACCAAGGATAAGCAAGAGCCTATCCATGGGATGTGGGTTTTTAACCTACAACCCACAACCATGGAATAAATGTGCCCCCTGAAAGATGCTTTGACTGTTTCCCTACATCCAGCACACACACGTAGATGTGTTCTGGTATTCTGAGTGTGGGGAAGTTCCTCAAACTGACAGCAGCACCTGGATTCCATTAGTATCCCTTAGCTTCTGTTCCCTGAGTGTTCTCTTGGAGCAGGCCATGAGGGAAAGCTGGGGGTTGGGCTTGGAGGCCACGTAGCAGTGAGTGCCCCCTGATCCATTGAGGAAGTACTTAGAGGACTTCTCCCGAAACGGAACAACTTTTCCTCCATTCATCTGGGTGCAGTGGGGCTGCACACCTCTCCCACACCTAAGAATGTTTTCTGGAATTCTGAGTGCAGGGAAGTTCCTCCAACTGACAGCAGCGCCTGGGTTCTAATTGAATCCCTTTGCTTGTCTTCCCTGATGGAAAGCCTAGGCGGGAGTGCGGGGGAAAGTGTGGTTTGGGCTCCAAAACCAAGTATTGGCGATGACCTCTCTATGGTTTGTGGAGGTGTTTAAACTACATCCCTAACCTGGGAACACCTGTGCCCCCATAAAGATCCGTGGAGTCTGTTTCCACACCTCCAGCACACACACGAACACTTGCACAGTTATCCTGAGAGTGGGCAGCCTCCTCCAACTGAGAGCAGGGCCTTGGTTCTTATAAAATCGCTTAACTTGTCTACCCTGTTTGGTTGCCTGATACGGAGTGCTGGGGAAAGGGTGGGTTGGGCTCTAAATCCAAGTATTAGCGAGTGCTTCTCCATGGGATTTGGAGGTTATTAACCAAAAGCCCACAACATGGGAATACCTGTGCTCCTTGAAAAAAGCGTGGACTCTGTATCCCCACCACCAGAACACACATGAAGAAGTTTTCTGCTATCCTGAGTGTGGGCTGGCAATTTCAGGTGACAGAAGCGGCTGGGTTCTAATAGAATCCCTTAGCTTGTAATCCCTGAGTGTTTCCCTAGGACTGACTCTGAGAGAAACCTGGGGGTTGGGCTTTGAGGCCAAATAGTAGCGAGTGTCCCCGATGGACTGAGGAAGTATTTAGATGAATTCTCCATAAAGGGAAACACCTGAGCACCCATTCATCTGCGTGGAGTGGGGCTTCAAATCTCCCCACCACACAAGGATGGGTTCCAGTATCCTGAGGGTGGGGTAGTTCCTCCAACTGACATCAGCGTCTTGGTTTGAATAGAATCCCTTTGCTTGTCTTCCCTGATGGTTTGCCTAGGCCAGTGTGTGGTTGAAAGTGGGATTTGTGATCTAAAACTAAGTATTAGCGTGTGCCTCTCCATGGGTAGTGGAGATGTTTAAACTACAACCCACAACTTGGGAATTACTGTGACCCCTGAAAAATGCGTGTGCTATGTTTCCCCACGTCCAGCACACACAGGAAGAAGTGTTCTGGGGTTCTGAGTGTGGGGAGGTTCCTCCAACAGACAGCAGCACCTGGGTTGTAATAGAATCCCTTAGCTTGACTTCCCTAAGTGTTTTCCTAGGCCTAGCAGTAAGCGATGGTGGGGGATGGGCTCTAAAGCCAAGTATTAGCGAGTGCATCTCTGTGGGTAGTGGAGGGTTTTAAACTACTTCCCCAAACTTGGAACACCTGTGCCCCATAAAGATGCGTGGAATCTGTTTCCCCACCTCCAGCACACACACGGAGACGTGCTCAGGTATCCTGATTGTGGGGAGGCTCCTCCAAATGACAGCAGCACCTGGGTTCTAAAAGAATCCCTTAGCTTGTCTTCCCTGATGGCATGCCTAGGCTGGAGAGTGGGGGAAAGTGGGGGTTGGGCTCTAAACCAAGTATAAGCGAGAGCCTATCCATGGGATGTGGGTTTTTAACCTACAACCCACAACCATGGAATAAATGGGCCCCTGAAAGATGCTTTGACTGTTTCCCTACATCCAGCACACACACGAAGATGTGTTCTTGTATTCTGAGTGTGGGGAAGTTCCTCAAACTGACAGCAGCACCTGGATTCTATTAGTATCCCTTTGCTTCTGTTCCCTGAGTGTTTTTTAGGCCAGGCCATGAGGGAAAGCTGGGGGTTGGGCTTGGAGGCCACGTAGCAGTGAGTGCCCCCTGATCCATTGAGGAAGTACTTAGAGGACTTCTCCCGAAACGGAACACCTTTTCCTCCATTCATCTGGGTGCAGTGGGGCTGCACACCTCTCCCACACCTAAGAATGTGTTCTGGAATTCTGAGTGCAGGGAAGTTCCTCCAACTGACAGCAGCGCCTGGGTTCTAATTGAATCCCTTTGCTTGTGTTCCCTGATGGAAAGCCTAGGCGGGAGTGCGGGGGAAAGTGTGGTTTGGGCTCCAAAACCAAGTATTTGCGATGACCTCTCTATGGTTTGTGGAGGTGTTTAAACTACATCCCTAACCTGGGAACACCTGTGCCCCCATAAAGATCCGTGGAGTCTGTTTCCACACCTCCAGCACACACACGAACACTTGCACAGTTATCCTGAGAGTGGGCAGCCTCCTCCAACTGAGAGCAGGGCCTTGGTTCTTATAAAATCGCTTAACTTGTCTACCCTGTTTGGTTGCCTGATACGGAGTGCTGGGGAAAGGGTGGGTTGGGCTCTAAATCCAAGTATTAGCGAGTGCTTCTCCATGGGATTTGGAGGTTATTAACCAAAAGCCCACAACATGGGAATACCTGTGCTCCTTGAAAAAAGCGTGGACTCTGTATCCCCACCACCAGAACACACATGAAGAAGTTTTCTGCTATCCTGAGTGTGGGCTGGCAATTTCAGGTGACAGAAGCGGCTGGGTTCTAATAGAATCCCTTAGCTTGTAATCCCTGAGTGTTTCCCTAGGACTGACTCTGAGAGAAACCTGGGGGTTGGGCTTTGAGGCCAAATAGTAGCGAGTGTCCCCGATGGACTGAGGAAGTATTTAGATGAATTCTCCATAAAGGGAAACACCTGAGCACCCATTCATCTGCGTGGAGTGGGGCTTCAAATCTCCCCACCACACAAGGTTGGGTTCCAGTATCCTGAGGGTGGGGTAGTTCCTCCAACTGACATCAGCGTCTTGGTTTGAATAGAATCCCTTTGCTTGTCTTCCCTGATGGTTTGCCTAGGCCAGTGTGTGGTTGAAAGTGGGATTTGGGATCTAAAACTAAGTATTAGCGTGTGCCTCTCCATGGGTAGTGGAGACGTTTAAACTACAACCCACAACTTGGGAATTACTGTGACCCCTGAAAAATGCATGTGCTATGTTTCCCCACATCCAGCACACACAGGAAGAAGTGTTCTGGGGTTCTGAGTGTGGGGAGGCTCCTCCAACAGACAGCAGCACCTGGGTTGTAATAGAATCCCTTAGGTTGATTTCCCTAAGTGTGTTCCTAGGCCTAGCAGTAAGCGATGGTGGGGGATGGGCTCTAAAGCCAAGTATTAGCGAGTGAATCTCTGTGGGTAGTCGAGGGTTTTAAACTACTTCCCCAACCTTGGAACACCTGGGCCCCATAAAGATGCGTGGAATCTGTTTCCCCACCTCCAGCACACACACGGAGACGTGCTCAGGTATCCTGATTGTGGGGAGGCTCCTCCAAATGACAGCAGCGCCTGGGTTCTAAAAGAATCCCTTAGCTTGTCTTCCCTGATGGCATGGCTAGGCTGGAGAGTGGGGGAAAGTGGGGGTTGGGCTCTAAACCAAGTATAAGCGAGAGCCTATCCATGGGATGTGGGTTTTTAACCTACAACCCACAACCATGGAATAAATGGGCCCCTGAAAGATGCTTTGACTGTTTCCCTACATCCAGCACACACACGAAGATTTGTTCTTGTATTCTGAGTGTGGGGATGTTCGTCAAACTGACAGCAGCACCTGGATTCTATTAGTATCCCTTAGCTTCTGTTCCCTGAGTGTTCTTTTAGGCCAGGCCATGAGGGAAAGCTGGGGGTTGGGCTTGGAGGCCACGTAGCAGTTAGTGCCCCCTGATCCATTGAGGAAGTACTTAGAGGACTTCTCCCAAAACGGAACACCTTTTCCTGCATTCATCTGGGTGCAGTGGGGCTGCACATCTCTCCCACACCTAAGAATGTGTTCTGGAATTCTGAGTGCAGGGAAGTTCCTCCAACTGACAGCAGCGCCTGGGTTCTAATTGAATCCCTTTGCTTGTGTTCCCTGATGGAAAGCCTAGGCGGGAGTGCGGGGGAAAGTGTGGTTTGGGCTCCAAAACCAAGTATTTGCGATGACCTCTCTATGGTTTGTGGAGGTGTTTAAACTACATCCCTAACCTGGGAACACCTGTGCCCCCATAAAGATCCGTGGAGTCTGTTTCCACACCTCCAGCACACACACGAACACTTGCACAGTTATCCTGAGAGTGGGCAGCCTCCTCCAACTGAGAGCAGGGCCTTGGTTCTTATAAAATCGCTTAACTTGTCTACCCTGTTTGGTTGCCTGATACGGAGTGCTGGGGAAAGGGTGGGTTGGGCTCTAAATCCAAGTATTAGCGAGTGCTTCTCCATGGGATTTGGAGGTTATTAACCAAAAGCCCACAACATGGGAATACCTGTGCTCCTTGAAAACAGCGTGGACTCTGTATCCCCACCACCAGAACACACATGAAGAAGTTTTCTGCTATCCTGAGTGTGGGCTGGCAATTTCAGGTGACAGAAGCGGCTGGGTTCTAATAGAATCCCTTAGCTTGTAATCCCTGAGTGTTTCCCTAGGACTGACTCTGAGAGAAACCTGGGGGTTGGGCTTTGAGGCCAAATAGTAGCGAGTGTCCCCGATGGACTGAGGAAGTATTTAGATGAATTCTCCATAAAGGGAAACACCTGAGCACCCATTCATCTGCGTGGAGTGGGGCTTCAAATCTCCCCACCACACAAGGTTGGGTTCCAGTATCCTGAGGGTGGTGTAGTTCCCCCAACTGACATCAGCGTCTTGGTTTGAATAGAATCCCTTTGCTTGTCTTCCCTGATGGTTTGCCTAGGCCAGTGTGTGGTTGAAAGTGGGATTTGGGATCTAAAACTAAGTATTAGCGTGTGCCTCTCCATGGGTAGTGGAGATGTTTAAACTACAACCCACAACTTGGGAATTACTGTGACCCCTGAAAAATGCGTGTGCTATGTTTCCCCACGTCCAGCACACACAGGAAGAAGTGTTCTGGGGTTCTGAGTGTGGGGAGGTTCCTCCAACAGACAGCAGCACCTGGGTTGTAATAGAATCCCTTAGCTGGACTTCCCTAAGTGTTTTCCTAGGCCTAGCAGTAAGCGATGGTGGGGGATGGGCTCTAAAGCCAAGTATTAGCGAGTGCATCTCTGTGGGTAGTGGAGGGTTTTAAACTACTTCCCCAACCTTGGAACACCTGTGCCCCATAAAGATGCGTGGAATCTGTTTCCCCACCTCCAGCACACACACGGAGACGTGCTCAGGTATCCTGATTGTGGGGAGGCTCCTCCAAATGACAGCAGCGCCTGGGTTCTAAAAGAATCCCTTAGCTTGTCTTCCCTGATGGCATGCCTAGGCTGGAGAGTGGGGGAAAGTGGGGGTTGGGCTCTAAACCAAGTATAAGCGAGAGCCTATCCATGGGATGTGGGTTTTTAACCTACAACCCACAACCATGGAATAAATGGGCCCCTGAATGATGCTTTGACTGTTTCCCTACATCCAGCACACACACGAAGATTTGTTCTTGTATTCTGAGTGTGGGGATGTTCGTCTAACTGACAGCAGCACCTGGATTCTATTAGTATCCCTTAGCTTCTGTTCCCTGAGTGTTTTTTAGGCCAGGCCATGAGGGAAAGCTGGGGCTTGGGCTTGGAGGCCACGTAGCAGTGAGTGCCCCCTGATCCATTGAGGAAGTACTTAGAGGACTTCTCCCTAAAGGGAACACATTTTCCTGCATTCATCTGGGTGCAGTGGGGCTGCACATTTCTCCCACACCTAAGAATGTGTTCTGGAATTCTGAGTGCAGGGAAGTTCCTCCAACTGACAGCAGCGCCTGGGTTCTAATTGAATCCCTTTGCTTGTCTTCCCTGATGGAAAGCCTAGGCGGGAGTGCGGGGGAAAGTGTGGTTTGGGCTCCAAAACCAAGTATTTGCGATGACCTCTCTATGGTTTGTGGAGGTGTTTAAACTACATCCCTAACCTGGGAACACCTGTGCCCCCATAAAGATCCGTGGAGTCTGTTTCCACACCTCCAGCACACACACGAACACTTGCACAGTTATCCTGAGAGTGGGCAGCCTCCTCCAACTGAGAGCAGGGCCTTGGTTCTTATAAAATCGCTTAACTTGTCTACCCTGTTTGGTTGCCTGATACGGAGTGCTGGGGAAAGGGTGGGTTGGGCTCTAAATCCAAGTATTAGCGAGTGCTTCTCCATGGGATTTGGAGGTTATTAACCAAAAGCCCACAACATGGGAATACCTGTGCTCCTTGAAAAAAGCGTGGACTCTGTATCCCCACCACCAGAACACACATGAAGAAGTTTTCTGCTATCCTGAGTGTGGGCTGGCAATTTCAGGTGACAGAAGCGGCTGGGTTCTAATAGAATCCCTTAGCTTGTAATCCCTGAGTGTTTCCCTAGGACTGACTCTGAGAGAAACCTGGGGGTTGGGCTTTGAGGCCAAATAGTAGCGAGTGTCCCCGATGGACTGAGGAAGTATTTAGATGAATTCTCCATAAAGGGAAACACCTGAGCACCCATTCATCTGCGTGGAGTGGGGCTTCAAATCTCCCCACCACACAAGGTTGGGTTCCAGTATCCTGAGGGTGGGGTAGTTCCTCCAACTGACATCAGCGTCTTGGTTTGAATAGAATCCCTTTGCTTGTCTTCCCTGATGGTTTGCCTAGGCCAGTGTGTGGTTGAAAGTGGGATTTGGGATCTAAAACTAAGTATTAGCGTGTGCCTCTCCATGGGTAGTGGAGATGTTTAAACTACAACCCACAACTTGGGAATTACTGTGACCCCTGAAAAATGCGTGTGCTATGTTTCCCCACGTCCAGCACACACAGGAAGAAGTGTTCTGGGGTTCTGAGTGTGGGGAGGTTCCTCCAACAGACAGCAGCACCTGGGTTGTAATAGAATCCCTTAGCTGGACTTCCCTAAGTGTTTTCCTAGGCCTAGCAGTAAGCGATGGTGGGGGATGGGCTCTAAAGCCAAGTATTAGCGAGTGCATCTCTGTGGGTAGTGGAGGGTTTTAAACTACTTCCCCAACCTTGGAACACCTGTGCCCCATAAAGATGCGTGGAATCTGTTTCCCCACCTCCAGCACACACACGGAGACGTGCTCAGGTATCCTGATTGTGGGGAGGCTCCTCCAAATGACAGCAGCGCCTGGGTTCTAAAAGAATCCCTTAGCTTGTCTTCCCTGATGGCATGCCTAGGCTGGAGAGTGGGGGAAAGTGGGGGTTGGGCTCTAAACCAAGTATAAGCGAGAGCCTATCCATGGGATGTGGGTTTTTAACCTACAACCCACAACCATGGAATAAATGGGCCCCTGAATGATGCTTTGACTGTTTCCCTACATCCAGCACACACACGAAGATTTGTTCTTGTATTCTGAGTGTGGGGATGTTCGTCTAACTGACAGCAGCACCTGGATTCTATTAGTATCCCTTAGCTTCTGTTCCCTGAGTGTTTTTTAGGCCAGGCCATGAGGGAAAGCTGGGGCTTGGGCTTGGAGGCCACGTAGCAGTGAGTGCCCCCTGATCCATTGAGGAAGTACTTAGAGGACTTCTCCCTAAAGGGAACACATTTTCCTGCATTCATCTGGGTGCAGTGGGGCTGCACATTTCTCCCACACCTAAGAATGTGTTCTGGAATTCTGAGTGCAGGGAAGTTCCTCCAACTGACAGCAGCGCCTGGGTTCTAATTGAATCCCTTTGCTTGTCTTCCCTGATGGAAAGCCTAGGCGGGAGTGCGGGGGAAAGTGTGGTTTGGGCTCCAAAACCAAGTATTTGCGATGACCTCTCTATGGTTTGTGGAGGTGTTTAAACTACATCCCTAACCTGGGAACACCTGTGCCCCCATAAAGATCCGTGGAGTCTGTTTCCACACCTCCAGCACACACACGAACACTTGCACAGTTATCCTGAGAGTGGGCAGCCTCCTCCAACTGAGAGCAGGGCCTTGGTTCTTATAAAATCGCTTAACTTGTCTACCCTGTTTGGTTGCCTGATACGGAGTGCTGGGGAAAGGGTGGGTTGGGCTCTAAATCCAAGTATTAGCGAGTGCTTCTCCATGGGATTTGGAGGTTATTAACCAAAAGCCCACAACATGGGAATACCTGTGCTCCTTGAAAAAAGCGTGGACTCTGTATCCCCACCACCAGAACACACATGAAGAAGTTTTCTGCTATCCTGAGTGTGGGCTGGCAATTTCAGGTGACAGAAGCGGCTGGGTTCTAATAGAATCCCTTAGCTTGTAATCCCTGAGTGTTTCCCTAGGACTGACTCTGAGAGAAACCTGGGGGTTGGGCTTTGAGGCCAAATAGTAGCGAGTGTCCCCGATGGACTGAGGAAGTATTTAGATGAATTCTCCATAAAGGGAAACACCTGAGCACCCATTCATCTGCGTGGAGTGGGGCTTCAAATCTCCCCACCACACAAGGTTGGGTTCCAGTATCCTGAGGGTGGGGTAGTTCCTCCAACTGACATCAGCGTCTTGGTTTGAATAGAATCCCTTTGCTTGTCTTCCCTGATGGTTTGCCTAGGCCAGTGTGTGGTTGAAAGTGGGATTTGGGATCTAAAACTAAGTATTAGCGTGTGCCTCTCCATGGGTAGTGGAGATGTTTAAACTACAACCCACAACTTGGGAATTACTGTGACCCCTGAAAAATGCGTGTGCTATGTTTCCCCACGTCCAGCACACACAGGAAGAAGTTTTCTGGGGTTCTGAGTGTGGAGAGGTTCCTCCAACCGACAGCAGCACCTGGGTTGTAATAGAATCCCTTCGCTTGACTTCCCTAAGTGTATTCCTAGGCCTAGCAGTAAGCGATGGTGGGGGATGGGCTCTAAAGCCAAGTATTAGCGAGTGCATCTCTGTGGGTAGTGGAGGGTTTTAAACTACTTCCCCAACCTTGGAACACCTGTGCCCCATAAAGATGCATGGAATCTGTTTCCCCACCTGCAGCACACACAAGGAGACGTGCTCAGGTATCCTGATTGTTGGAGGCTCCTCCAAATGACAGCAGCGCCTGGGTTCTAAAAGAATCCCTTAGCTTGTCTTCCCTGATGGCATGCCTAGGCTGGAGAGTGGGGGAAAGTGGGGGTTGGGCTCTTAACCAAGTATTAGCGAGAGCCTATCCATGGGATGTGGGTTTTTAACCTACAACCCACAACCATGGAATAAATGTGCCCCCTGAAAGATGCTTTGACTGTTTCCCTACATCCAGCACACACACGAAGATGTGTTCTGGTATTCTGAGTCTGGGGAAGATACTCAAACTGACAGCAGCACCTGGATTCTATTAGTATCCCTTAGCTTCTGTTCCCTGAGTGTTTTCTTAAACCAGGCCATGAGGGAAAGCTGGGGGTTGGGCTTGGAGGCCACGTAGCAGTGAGTGCCCCCTGATCCATTGAGGAAGTACTTAGAGGACTTCTCCCTAAAGGGAACACCTTTTCCTGCATTCATCTGGGTGCAGTGGGGCTGCACATCTCTCCCACACCTAAGAATGTGTTCTGGAATTCTGAGTGCAGGGAAGTTCCTCCAACTGACAGCAGCGCCTGGGTTCTAATTGAATCCCTTTGCTTGTCTTCCCTGATGGAAAGCCTAGGCGGGAGTGCGGGGGAAAGTGTGGTTTGGGCTCCAAAACCAAGTATTTGCGATGACCTCTCTATGGTTTGTGGAGGTGTTTAAACTACATCCCTAACCTGGGAACACCTGTGCCCCCATAAAGATCCGTGGAGTCTGTTTCCACACCTCCAGCACACACACGAACACTTGCACAGTTATCCTGAGAGTGGGCAGCCTCCTCCAACTGAGAGCAGGGCCTTGGTTCTTATAAAATCGCTTAACTTGTCTACCCTGTTTGGTTGCCTGATACGGAGTGCTGGGGAAAGGGTGGGTTGGGCTCTAAATCCAAGTATTAGCGAGTGCTTCTCCATGGGATTTGGAGGTTATTAACCAAAAGCCCACAACATGGGAATACCTGTGCTCCTTGAAAAAAGCGTGGACTCTGTATCCCCACCACCAGAACACACATGAAGAAGTTTTCTGCTATCCTGAGTGTGGGCTGGCAATTTCAGGTGACAGAAGCGGCTGGGTTCTAATAGAATCCCTTAGCTTGTAATCCCTGAGTGTTTCCCTAGGACTGACTCTGAGAGAAACCTGGGGGTTGGGCTTTGAGGCCAAATAGTAGCGAGTGTCCCCGATGGACTGAGGAAGTATTTAGATGAATTCTCCATAAAGGGAAACACCTGAGCACCCATTCATCTGCGTGGAGTGGGGCTTCAAATCTCCCCACCACACAAGGTTGGGTTCCAGTATCCTGAGGGTGGGGTAGTTCCTCCAACTGACATCAGCGTCTTGGTTTGAATAGAATCCCTTTGCTTGTCTTCCCTGATGGTTTGCCTAGGCCAGTGTGTGGTTGAAAGTGGGATTTGGGATCTAAAACTAAGTATTAGCGTGTGCCTCTCCATGGGTAGTGGAGATGTTTAAACTACAACCCACAACTTGGGAATTACTGTGACCCCTGAAAAATGCGTGTGCTATGTTTCCCCACGTCCAGCACACACAGGAAGAAGTTTTCTGGGGTTCTGAGTGTGGAGAGGTTCCTCCAACCGACAGCAGCACCTGGGTTGTAATAGAATCCCTTCGCTTGACTTCCCTAAGTGTATTCCTAGGCCTAGCAGTAAGCGATGGTGGGGGATGGGCTCTAAAGCCAAGTATTAGCGAGTGCATCTCTGTGGGTAGTGGAGGGTTTTAAACTACTTCCCCAACCTTGGAAAACCTGTGCCCCATAAAGATGCATGGAATCTGTTTCCCCACCTGCAGCACACACAAGGAGACGTGCTCAGGTATCCTGATTGTTGGAGGCTCCTCCAAATGACAGCAGCGCCTGGGTTCTAAAAGAATCCCTTAGCTTGTCTTCCCTGATGGCATGCCTAGGCTGGAGAGTGGGGGAAAGTGGGGGTTGGGCTCTTAACCAAGTATTAGCGAGAGCCTATGCATGGGATGTGGGTTTTTAACCTACAACCCACAACCATGGAATAAATGTGCCCCCTGAAAGATGCTTTGACTGTTTCCCTACATCCAGCACACACACGAAGATTTGTTCTTGTATTCTGAGTGTGGGGATGTTCGTCAAACTGACAGCAGCACCTGGATTCTATTAGTATCCCTTAGCTTCTGTTCCCTGAGTGTTCTTTTAGGCCAGGCCATGAGGGAAAGCTGGGGGTTGGGCTTGGAGGCCACGTAGCAGTGAGTGCCCCCTGATCCATTGAGGAAGTACTTAGAGGACTTCTCCCAAAACGGAACACCTTTTCCTGCATTCATCTGGGTGCAGTGGGGCTGCACATCTCTCCCACACCTAAGAATGTGTTCTGGAATTCTGAGTGCAGGGAAGTTCCTCCAACTGACAGCAGCGCCTGGGTTCTAATTGAATCCCTTTGCTTGTGTTCCCTGATGGAAAGCCTAGGCGGGAGTGCGGGGGAAAGTGTGGTTTGGGCTCCAAAACCAAGTATTTGCGATGACCTCTCTATGGTTTGTGGAGGTGTTTAAACTACATCCCTAACCTGGGAACACCTGTGCCCCCATAAAGATCCGTGGAGTCTGTTTCCACACCTCCAGCACACACACGAACACTTGCACAGTTATCCTGAGAGTGGGCAGCCTCCTCCAACTGAGAGCAGGGCCTTGGTTCTTATAAAATCGCTTAACTTGTCTACCCTGTTTGGTTGCCTGATACGGAGTGCTGGGGAAAGGGTGGGTTGGGCTCTAAATCCAAGTATTAGCGAGTGCTTCTCCATGGGATTTGGAGGTTATTAACCAAAAGCCCACAACATGGGAATACCTGTGCTCCTTGAAAAAAGCGTGGACTCTGTATCCCCACCACCAGAACACACATGAAGAAGTTTTCTGCTATCCTGAGTGTGGGCTGGCAATTTCAGGTGACAGAAGCGGCTGGGTTCTAATAGAATCCCTTAGCTTGTAATCCCTGAGTGTTTCCCTAGGACTGACTCTGAGAGAAACCTGGGGGTTGGGCTTTGAGGCCAAATAGTAGCGAGTGTCCCCGATGGACTGAGGAAGTATTTAGATGAATTCTCCATAAAGGGAAACACCTGAGCACCCATTCATCTGCGTGGAGTGGGGCTTCAAATCTCCCCACCACACAAGGTTGGGTTCCAGTATCCTGAGGGTGGGGTAGTTCCTCCAACTGACATCAGCGTCTTGGTTTGAATAGAATCCCTTTGCTTGTCTTCCCTGATGGTTTGCCTAGGCCAGTGTGTGGTTGAAAGTGGGATTTGGGATCTAAAACTAAGTATTAGCGTGTGCCTCTCCATGGGTAGTGGAGATGTTTAAACTACAACCCACAACTTGGGAATTACTGTGACCCCTGAAAAATGCGTGTGCTATGTTTCCCCACGTCCAGCACACACAGGAAGAAGTTTTCTGGGGTTCTGAGTGTGGAGAGGTTCCTCCAACCGACAGCAGCACCTGGGTTGTAATAGAATCCCTTCGCTTGACTTCCCTAAGTGTATTCCTAGGCCTAGCAGTAAGCGATGGTGGGGGATGGGCTCTAAAGCCAAGTATTAGCGAGTGCATCTCTGTGGGTAGTGGAGGGTTTTAAACTACTTCCCCAACCTTGGAACACCTGTGCCCCATAAAGATGCATGGAATCTGTTTCCCCACGTGCAGCACACACAAGGAGACGTGCTCAGGTATCCTGACTGTTGGAGGCTCCTCCAAATGACAGCAGCGCCTGGGTTCTAAAAGAATCCCTTAGCTTGTCTTCCCTGATGGCATGCCTAGGCTGGAGAGTGGGGGAAAGTGGGGGTTGGGCTCTTAACCAAGTATTAGCGAGAGCCTATCCATGGGATGTGGGTTTTTAACCTACAACCCACAACCATGTAATAAATGTGCCCCCTGAAAGATGCTTTGACTGTTTCCCTACATCCAGCACACACACGAAGATGTGTTCTGGTATTCTGAGTGTGGGGAAGATACTCAAACTGACAGCAGCACCTGGATTCTATTAGTATCCCTTAGCTTCTGTTCCCTGAGTGTTTTCTTAAACCAGGCCATGAGGGAAAGCTGGGGGTTGGGCTTGGAGGCCACGTAGCAGTGAGTGCCCCCTGATCCATTGAGGAAGTACTTAGAGGACTTCTCCCTAAAGGGAACACCTTTTCCTGCATTCATCTGGGTGCAGTGGGGCTGCACATCTCTCCCACACCTAAGAATGTGTTCTGGAATTCTGAGTGCAGGGAAGTTCCTCCAACTGACAGCAGCGCCTGGGTTCTAATTGAATCCCTTTGCTTGTCTTCCCTGATGGAAAGCCCAGGCGGGAGTGCGGGGGAAAGTGTGGTTTGGGCTCCAAAACCAAGTATTTGCGATGACCTCTCTATGGTTTGTGGAGGTGTTTAAACTACATCCCTAACCTGGGAACACCTGTGCCCCCATAAAGATCCGTGGAGTCTGTTTCCACACCTCCAGCACACACACGAACACTTGCACAGTTATCCTGAGAGTGGGCAGCCTCCTCCAACTGAGAGCAGGGCCTTGGTTCTTATAAAATCGCTTAACTTGTCTACCCTGTTTGGTTGCCTGATACGGAGTGCTGGGGAAAGGGTGGGTTGGGCTCTAAATCCAAGTATTAGCGAGTGCTTCTCCATGGGATTTGGAGGTTATTAACCAAAAGCCCACAACATGGGAATACCTGTGCTCCTTGAAAAAAGCGTGGACTCTGTATCCCCACCACCAGAACACACATGAAGAAGTTTTCTGCTATCCTGAGTGTGGGCTGGCAATTTCAGGTGACAGAAGCGGCTGGGTTCTAATAGAATCCCTTAGCTTGTAATCCCTGAGTGTTTCCCTAGGACTGACTCTGAGAGAAACCTGGGGGTTGGGCTTTGAGGCCAAATAGTAGCGAGTGTCCCCGATGGACTGAGGAAGTATTTAGATGAATTCTCCATAAAGGGAAACACCTGAGCACCCATTCATCTGCGTGGAGTGGGGCTTCAAATCTCCCCACCACACAAGGTTGGGTTCCAGTATCCTGAGGGTGGGGTAGTTCCTCCAACTGACATCAGCGTCTTGGTTTGAATAGAATCCCTTTGCTTGTCTTCCCTGATGGTTTGCCTAGGCCAGTGTGTGGTTGAAAGTGGGATTTGGGATCTAAAACTAAGTATTAGCGTGTGCCTCTCCATGGGTAGTGGAGATGTTTAAACTACAACCCACAACTTGGGAATTACTGTGACCCCTGAAAAATGCGTGTGCTATGTTTCCCCACGTCCAGCACACACAGGAAGAAGTTTTCTGGGGTTCTGAGTGTGGAGAGGTTCCTCCAACCGACAGCAGCACCTGGGTTGTAATAGAATCCCTTCGCTTGACTTCCCTAAGTGTATTCCTAGGCCTAGCAGTAAGCGATGGTGGGGGATGGGCTCTAAAGCCAAGTATTAGCGAGTGCATCTCTGTGGGTAGTGGAGGGTTTTAAACTACTTCCCCAACCTTGGAACACCTGTGCCCCATAAAGATGCATGGAATCTGTTTCCCCACCTGCAGCACACACAAGGAGACGTGCTCAGGTATCCTGATTGTTGGAGGCTCCTCCAAATGACAGCAGCGCCTGGGTTCTAAAAGAATCCCTTAGCTTGTCTTCCCTGATGGCATGCCTAGGCTGGAGAGTGGGGGAAAGTGGGGGTTGGGCTCTTAACCAAGTATTAGCGAGAGCCTATCCATGGGATGTGGGTTTTTAACCTACAACCCACAACCATGGAATAAATGTGCCCCCTGAAAGATGCTTTGACTGTTTCCCTACATCCAGCACACACACGAAGATGTGTTCTGGTATTCTGAGTCTGGGGAAGATACTCAAACTGACAGCAGCACCTGGATTCTATTAGTATCCCTTAGCTTCTGTTCCCTGAGTGTTTTCTTAAACCAGGCCATGAGGGAAAGCTGGGGGTTGGGCTTGGAGGCCACGTAGCAGTGAGTGCCCCCTGATCCATTGAGGAAGTACTTAGAGGACTTCTCCCTAAAGGGAACACCTTTTCCTGCATTCATCTGGGTGCAGTGGGGCTGCACATCTCTCCCACACCTAAGAATGTGTTCTGGAATTCTGAGTGCAGGGAAGTTCCTCCAACTGACAGCAGCGCCTGGGTTCTAATTGAATCCCTTTGCTTGTCTTCCCTGATGGAAAGCCTAGGCGGGAGTGCGGGGGAAAGTGTGGTTTGGGCTCCAAAACCAAGTATTTGCGATGACCTCTCTATGGTTTGTGGAGGTGTCTAAACTACATCCCTAACCTGGGAACACCTGTGCCCCCATAAAGATCCGTGGAGTCTGTTTCCACACCTCCAGCACACACACGAACACTTGCACAGTTATCCTGAGAGTGGGCAGCCTCCTCCAACTGAGAGCAGGGCCTTGGTTCTTATAAAATCGCTTAACTTGTCTACCCTGTTTGGTTGCCTGATACGGAGTGCTGGGGAAAGGGTGGGTTGGGCTCTAAATCCAAGTATTAGCGAGTGCTTCTCCATGGGATTTGGAGGTTATTAACCAAAAGCCCACAACATGGGAATACCTGTGCTCCTTGAAAAAAGCGTGGACTCTGTATCCCCACCACCAGAACACACATGAAGAAGTTTTCTGCTATCCTGAGTGTGGGCTGGCAATTTCAGGTGACAGAAGCGGCTGGGTTCTAATAGAATCCCTTAGCTTGTAATCCCTGAGTGTTTCCCTAGGACTGACTCTGAGAGAAACCTGGGGGTTGGGCTTTGAGGCCAAATAGTAGCGAGTGTCCCCGATGGACTGAGGAAGTATTTAGATGAATTCTCCATAAAGGGAAACACCTGAGCACCCATTCATCTGCGAGGAGTGGGGCTTCAAATCTGCCCACCACAAAAGGTTGGGTTCCAGTATCCTGAGGGTGGGGTAGTTCCCCCAACTGACATCAGCGTCTTGGTTTGAATAGAATCCCTTTGCTTGTCTTCCCTGATGGTTTGCCTAGGCCAGTGTGTGGTTGAAAGTGGGATTTGGGATCTAAAACTAAGTATTAGCGTGTGCCTCTCCATGGGTAGTGGAGATGTTTAAACTACAACCCACAACTTGGGAATTACTGTGACCCCTGAAAAATGCGTGTGCTATGTTTCCCCACGTCCAGCACACACAGGAAGAAGTGTTCTGGGGTTCTGAGTGTGGGGAGGTTCCTCCAACAGACAGCAGCACCTGGGTTGTAATAGAATCCCTTAGCTGGACTTCCCTAAGTGTTTTCCTAGGCCTAGCAGTAAGCGATGGTGGGGGATGGGCTCTAAAGCCAAGTATTAGCGAGTGCATCTCTGTGGGTAGTGGAGGGTTTTAAACTACTTCCCCAACCTTGGAACACCTGTGCCCCATAAAGATGCGTGGAATCTGTTTCCCCACCTCCAGCACACACACGGAGACGTGCTCAGGTATCCTGATTGTGGGGAGGCTCCTCCAAATGACAGCAGCGCCTGGGTTCTAAAAGAATCCCTTAGCTTGTCTTCCCTGATGGCATGCCTAGGCTGGAGAGTGGGGGAAAGTGGGGGTTGGGCTCTTAACCAAGTATTAGCGAGAGCCTATCCATGGGATGTGGGTTTTTAACCTACAACTCACAACCATGGAATAAATGTGCCCCCTGAAAGATGCTTTGACTGTTTCCCTACATCCAGCACACACACGAAGATGTGTTCTGGTATTCTGAGTGTGGGGAAGATACTCAAACTGACAGCAGCACCTTGATTCTATTAGTATCCCTTAGCTTCTGTTCCCTGAGTGTTTTCTTAAACCAGGCCATGAGGGAAAGCTGGGGGTTGGGCTTGGAGGCCACGTAGCAGTGAGTGCCCCCTGATCCATTGAGGAAGTACTTAGAGGACTTCTCCCAAAACGGAACACCTTTTCCTGCATTCATCTGGGTGCAGTGGGGCTGCACATCTCTCCCACACCTAAGAATGTGTTCTGGAATTCTGAGTGCAGGGAAGTTCCTCCAACTGACAGCAGTGCCTGGGTTCTAATTGAATCCCTTTGCTTGTCTTCCCTGATGGAAAGCCTAGGCGGGAGTGCGGGGGAAAGTGTGGTTTGGGCTCCAAAACCAAGTATTTGCGATGACCTCTCTATGGTTTGTGGAGGTGTTTAAACTACATCCCTAACCTGGGAACACCTGTGCCCCCATAAAGATCCGTGGAGTCTGTTTCCACACCTCCAGCACACACACGAACACTTGCACAGTTATCCTGAGAGTGGGCAGCCTCCTCCAACTGAGAGCAGGGCCTTGGTTCTTATAAAATCGCTTAACTTGTCTACCCTGTTTGGTTGCCTGATACGGAGTGCTGGGGAAAGGGTGGGTTGGGCTCTAAATCCAAGTATTAGCGAGTGCTTCTCCATGGGATTTGGAGGTTATTAACCAAAAGCCCACAACATGGGAATACCTGTGCTCCTTGAAAAAAGCGTGGACTCTGTATCCCCACCACCAGAACACACATGAAGAAGTTTTCTGCTATCCTGAGTGTGGGCTGGCAATTTCAGGTGACAGAAGCGGCTGGGTTCTAATAGAATCCCTTAGCTTGTAATCCCTGAGTGTTTCCCTAGGACTGACTCTGAGAGAAACCTGGGGGTTGGGCTTTGAGGTCAAATAGTAGCGAGTGTCCCCGATGGACTGAGGAAGTATTTAGATGAATTCTCCATAAAGGGAAACACCTGAGCACCCATTCATCTGCGTGGAGTGGGGCTTCAAATCTCCCCACCACACAAGGTTGGGTTCCAGTATCCTGAGGGTGGGGTAGTTCCCCCAAATGACATCAGCGTCTTGGTTTGAATAGAATCCCTTTGCTTGTCTTCCCTGATGGTTTGCCTAGGCCAGTGTGTGGTTGAAAGTGGGATTTGGGATCTAAAACTAAGTATTAGCGTGTGCCTCTCCATGGGTAGTGGAGATGTTTAAACTACAACCCACAACTTGGGAATTACTGTGACCCCTGAAAATTGCGTGTGCTATGTTTCCCCACGTCCAGCACACACAGGAAGAAGTTTTCTGGGGTTCTGAGAGTGGAGAGGTTCCTCCAACAGACAGCAGCACCTGGGTTGTAATAGAATCCCTTCGCTTGACTTCCCTAAGTGTATTGCTAGGCCTAGCAGTAAGCGATGTTGGGGGATGGGCTCTAAAGCCAAGTATTAGCGAGTGCATCTCTGTGGGTAGTGGAGGGTTTTAAACTACTTCCCCAACCTTGGAACACCTGTGACCCATAAAGATGCATGGAATCTGTTTCCCCACCTGCAGCACACACACGGAGACGTGCTCAGGTATCCTGATTGTGGGGAGGCTCCTCCAAATGACAGCAGCGCCTGGGTTCTAAAAGAATCCCTTAGCTTGTCTTCCCTGATGGCATGCCTAGGCTGGAGAGTGGGGGAAAGTGGGGGTTGGGCTCTAAACCAAGGACAAGCGAGAGCATATCCATGGGATGTGGGTTTTTAACCTACAACCCACAACCATGGAATAAATGTGCCCCCTGAAAGATGCTTTGTCTGTTTCCCTACATCCAGCACACACACGAAGATGTGTTCTTGTATTCTGAGTGTGGGGAAGTTCCTCAAACTGACAGCAGCACCTGGATTCTATTAGTATCCCTTAGCTTCTGTTCCCTGAGTGTTCTCTTAGACCAGGCCATGAGGGAAAGCTGGGGGTTGGGCTTGGAGGCCACGTAGCAGTGAGTGCCCCCTGATCCATTGAGGAAGTACTTAGAGGACTTCTCCCGAAACGGACCACCTTTTCCTGCATTCATCTGGGTGCAGTGGGGCTGCACATCTCTCCCACACCTAAGAATGTGTTCTGGAATTCTGAGTGCAGGGAAGTTCCTCCAACTGACAGCAGCGCCTGGGTTCTAATTGAATCCCTTTGCTTGTCTTCCCTGATGGAAAGCCTAGGCGGGAGTGCGGGGGAAAGTGTGGTTTGGGCTCCAAAACCAAGTATTGGCGATGACCTCTCTATGGTTTGTGGAGGTGTTTAAACTACATCCCTAACCTGGGAACACCTGTGCCCCCATAAAGATCCGTGGAGTCTGTTTCCACACCTCCAGCACACACACGAACACTTGCACAGTTATCCTGAGAGTGGGCAGCCTCCTCCAACTGAGAGCAGGGCCTTGGTTCTTATAAAATCGCTTAACTTATCTACCCTGTTTGGTTGCCTGATACGGAGTGCTGGGGAAAGGGTGGGTTGGGCTCTAAATCCAAGTATTAGCGAGTGCTTCTCCATGGGATTTGGAGGTTATTAACCAAAAGCCCACAACATGGGAATACCTGTGCTCCTTGAAAAAAGCGTGGACTCTGTATCCCCACCACCAGAACACACATGAAGAAGTTTTCTGCTATCCTGAGTGTGGGCTGGCAATTTCAGGTGACAGAAGCGGCTGGGTTCTAATAGAATCCCTTAGCTTGTAATCCCTGAGTGTTTCCCTAGGACTGACTCTGAGAGAAACCTGGGGGTTGGGCTTTGAGGCCAAATAGTAGCGAGTGTCCCCGATGGACTGAGGAAGTATTTAGATGAATTCTCCATAAAGGGAAACACCTGAGCACCCATTCATCTGCGTGGAGTGGGGCTTCAAATCTCCCAACCACACAAGGTTGGGTTCCAGTATCCTGAGGGTGGGGTAGTTCCCCCAACTGACATCAGCGTCTTGGTTTGAATAGAATCCCTTTGCTTGTCTTCCCTGATGGTTTGCCTAGGCCAGTGTGTGGTTGAAAGTGGGATTTGGGATCTAAAACTAAGTATTAGCGTGTGCCTCTCCATGGGTAGTGGAGATGTTTAAACTACAACCCACAACTTGGGAATTACTGTGACCTCTGAAAAATGCGTGTGCTATGTTTCCCCACGTCCAGCACACACAGGAAGAAGTGTTCTGGGGTTCTGAGTGTGGGGAGGTTCCTCCAACAGACAGCAGCACCTGGGTTGTAATAGAATCCCTTAGCTGGACTTCCCTAAGTGTTTTCCTAGGCCTAGCAGAAAGCGATGGTGGGGGATGGGCTCTAAAGCCAAGCATTAGCGAGTGCATCTCTGTGGGTAGTGGAGGGTTTTAAACTACTTCCCCAACCTTGGAACACCTGTGCCCCATAAAGATGCGTGGAATCTGTTTCCCCACCTCCAGCACACACACGGAGACGTGCTCAGGTATCCTGATAGTGGGGAGGCTCCTCCAAATGACAGCAGCGCCTGGGTTCTAAAAGAATCCCTTAGCTTGTCTTCCCTGATGGCATGCCTAGGCTGGAGAGTGGGGGAAAGTGGGGGTTGGGCTCTAAACCAAGTATAAGCGAGAGCCTATCCATGGGATGTGGGTTTTTAACCTACAACCCACAACCATGGAATAAATGGGCCCCTGAAAGATGCTTTGACTGTTTCCCTACATCCAGCACACACACGAAGATGTGTTCTTGTATTCTGAGTGTGGGGATGTTCGTCAAACTGACAGCAGCACCTGGATTCTATTAGTATCCCTTAGCTTCTGTTCCCTGAGTGTTCTTTTAGGCCAGGCCATGAGGGAAAGCTGGGGGTTGGGCTTGGAGGCCACGTAGCAGTGAGTGCCCCCTGATCCATTGAGGAAGTACTTAGAGGACTTCTCCCGAAACGGAACACCTTTTCCTGCATTCATCTGGGTGCAGTGGGGCTGCACATCTCTCCCACACCTAAGAATGTGTTCTGGAATTCTGAGTGCAGGGAAGTTCCTCCAACTGACAGCAGCGCCTGGGTTCTAATTGAATCCCTTTGCTTGTCTTCCCTGATGGAAAGCCTAGGCGGGAGTGCGGGGGAAAGTGTGGTTTGGGCTCCAAAACCAAGTATTTGCGATGACCTCTCTATGGTTTGTGGAGGTGTTTAAACTACATCCCTAACCTGGGAACACCTGTGCCCCCATAAAGATCCGTGGAGTCTGTTTCCACACCTCCAGCACACACACGAACACTTGCACAGTTATCCTGAGAGTGGGCAGCCTCCTCCAACTGAGAGCAGGGCCTTGGTTCTTATAAAATCGCTTAACTTGTCTACCCTGTTTGGTTGCCTGATACGGAGTGCTGGGGAAAGGGTGGGTTGGGCTCTAAATCCAAGTATTAGCGAGTGCTTCTCCATGGGATTTGGAGGTTATTAACCAAAAGCCCACAACATGGGAATACCTGTGCTCCTTGAAAAAAGCGTGGACTCTGTATCCCCACCACCAGAACACACATGAAGAAGTTTTCTGCTATCCTGAGTGTGGGCTGGCAATTTCAGGTGACAGAAGCGGCTGGGTTCTAATAGAATCCCTTAGCTTGTAATCCCTGAGTGTTTCCCTAGGACTGACTCTGAGAGAAACCTGGGGGTTGGGCTTTGAGGCCAAATAGTAGCGAGTGTCCCCGATGGACTGAGGAAGTATTTAGATGAATTCTCCATAAAGGGAAACACCTGAGCACCCATTCATCTGCGTGGAGTGGGGCTTCAAATCTCCCCACCACACAAGGTTGGGTTCCAGTATCCTGAGGGTGGGGTAGTTCCCCCAACTGACATCAGCGTCTTGGTTTGAATAGAATCCCTTTGCTTGTCTTCCCTGATGGTTTGCCTAGGCCAGTGTGTGGTTGAAAGTGGGATTTGGGATCTAAAACTAAGTATTAGCGTGTGCCTCTCCATGGGTAGTGGAGATGTTTAAACTACAACCCACAACTTGGGAATTACTGTGACCCCTGAAAAATGCGTGTGCTATGTTTCCCCACGTCCAGCACACACAGGAAGAAGTGTTCTGGGGTTCTGAGTGTGGGGAGGTTCCTCCAACAGACAGCAGCACCTGGGTTGTAATAGAATCCCTTAGGTGGACTTCCCTAAGTGTTTTCCTAGGCCTAGCAGTAAGCGATGGTGGGGGATGGGCTCTAAAGCCAAGCATTAGCGAGTGCATCTCTGTGGGTAGTGGAGGGTTTTAAACTACTTCCCCAACCTTGGAACACCTGTGCCCCATAAAGATGCGTGGAATCTGTTTCCCCACCTCCAGCACACACACGGAGACGTGCTCAGGTATCCTGATAGTGGGGAGGCTCCTCCAAATGACAGCAGCGCCTGGGTTCTAAAAGAATCCCTTAGCTTGTCTTCCCTGATGGCATGCCTAGGCTGGAGAGTGGGGGAAAGTGGGGGTTGGGCTCTAAACCAAGTATAAGCGAGAGCCTTTCCATGGGATGTGGGTTTTTAACCTACAACCCACAACCATGGAATAAATGGGCCCCTGAAAAATGCTTTGACTGTTTCCCTACATCCAGCACACACACGAAGATGTGTTCTTGTATTCTGAGTGTGGGGATGTTCGTCAAACTGACAGCAGCACCTGGATTCTATTAGTATCCCTTAGCTTCTGTTCCCTGAGTGTTCTTTTAGGCCAGGCCATGAGGGAAAGCTGGGGGTTGGGCTTGGAGGCCACGTAGCAGTGAGTGCCCCCTGATCCATTGAGGAAGTACTTAGAGGACTTCTCCCGAAACGGAACACCTTTTCCTGCATTCATCTGGGTGCAGTGGGGCTGCACATCTCTCCCACACCTAAGAATGTGTTCTGGAATTCTGAGTGCAGGGAAGTTCCTCCAACTGACAGCAGCGCCTGGGTTCTAATTGAATCCCTTTGCTTGTCTTCCCTGATGGAAAGCCTAGGCGGGAGTGCGGGGGAAAGTGTGGTTTGGGCTCCAAAACCAAGTATTTGCGATGACCTCTCTATGGTTTGTGGAGGTGTTTAAACTACATCCCTAACCTGGGAACACCTGTGCCCCCATAAAGATCCGTGGAGTCTGTTTCCACACCTCCAGCACACACACGAACACTTGCACAGTTATCCTGAGAGTGGGCAGCCTCCTCCAACTGAGAGCAGGGCCTTGGTTCTTATAAAATCGCTTAACTTGTCTACCCTGTTTGGTTGCCTGATACGGAGTGCTGGGGAAAGGGTGGGTTGGGCTCTAAATCCAAGTATTAGCGAGTGCTTCTCCATGGGATTTGGAGGTTATTAACCAAAAGCCCACAACATGGGAATACCTGTGCTCCTTGAAAAAAGCGTGGACTCTGTATCCCCACCACCAGAACACACATGAAGAAGTTTTCTGCTATCCTGAGTGTGGGCTGGCAATTTCAGGTGACAGAAGCGGCTGGGTTCTAATAGAATCCCTTAGCTTGTAATCCCTGAGTGTTTCCCTAGGACTGACTCTGAGAGAAACCTGGGGGTTGGGCTTTGAGGCCAAATAGTAGCGAGTGTCCCCGATGGACTGAGGAAGTATTTAGATGAATTCTCCATAAAGGGAAACACCTGAGCACCCATTCATCTGCGTGGAGTGGGGCTTCAAATCTCCCCACCACACAAGGTTGGGTTCCAGTATCCTGAGGGTGGGGTAGTTCCCCCAACTGACATCAGCGTCTTGGTTTGAATAGAATCCCTTTGCTTGTCTTCCCTGATGGTTTGCCTAGGCCAGTGTGTGGTTGAAAGTGGGATTTGGGATCTAAAACTAAGTATTAGCGTGTGCCTCTCCATGGGTAGTGGAGATGTTTAAACTACAACCCACAACTTGGGAATTACTGTGACCCCTGAAAAATGCGTGTGCTATGTTTCCCCACGTCCAGCACACACAGGAAGAAGTGTTCTGGGGTTCTGAGTGTGGGGAGGTTCCTCCAACAGACAGCAGCACCTGGGTTGTAATAGAATCCCTTAGGTGGACTTCCCTAAGTGTTTTCCTAGGCCTAGCAGTAAGCGATGGTGGGGGATGGGCTCTAAAGCCAAGCATTAGCGAGTGCATCTCTGTGGGTAGTGGAGGGTTTTAAACTACTTCCCCAACCTTGGAACACCTGTGCCCCATAAAGATGCGTGGAATCTGTTTCCCCACCTCCAGCACACACACGGAGACGTGCTCAGGTATCCTGATAGTGGGGAGGCTCCTCCAAATGACAGCAGCGCCTGGGTTCTAAAAGAATCCCTTAGCTTGTCTTCCCTGATGGCATGCCTAGGCTGGAGAGTGGGGGAAAGTGGGGGTTGGGCTCTAAACCAAGTATAAGCGAGAGCCTTTCCATGGGATGTGGGTTTTTAACCTACAACCCACAACCATGGAATAAATGGGCCCCTGAAAAATGCTTTGACTGTTTCCCTACATCCAGCACACACACGAAGATGTGTTCTTGTATTCTGAGTGTGGGGATGTTCGTCAAACTGACAGCAGCACCTGGATTCTATTAGTATCCCTTAGCTTCTGTTCCCTGAGTGTTCTTTTAGGCCAGGCCATGAGGGAAAGCTGGGGGTTGGGCTTGGAGGCCACGTAGCAGTGAGTGCCCCCTGATCCATTGAGGAAGTACTTAGAGGACTTCTCCCGAAACGGAACACCTTTTCCTGCATTCATCTGGGTGCAGTGGGGCTGCACATCTCTCCCACACCTAAGAATGTGTTCTGGAATTCTGAGTGCAGGGAAGTTCCTCCAACTGACAGCAGCGCCTGGGTTCTAATTGAATCCCTTTGCTTGTCTTCCCTGATGGAAAGCCTAGGCGGGAGTGCGGGGGAAAGTGTGGTTTGGGCTCCAAAACCAAGTATTTGCGATGACCTCTCTATGGTTTGTGGAGGTGTTTAAACTACATCCCTAACCTGGGAACACCTGTGCCCCCATAAAGATCCGTGGAGTCTGTTTCCACACCTCCAGCACACACACGAACACTTGCACAGTTATCCTGAGAGTGGGCAGCCTCCTCCAACTGAGAGCAGGGCCTTGGTTCTTATAAAATCGCTTAACTTGTCTACCCTGTTTGGTTGCCTGATACGGAGTGCTGGGGAAAGGGTGGGTTGGGCTCTAAATCCAAGTATTAGCGAGTGCTTCTCCATGGGATTTGGAGGTTATTAACCAAAAGCCCACAACATGGGAATACCTGTGCTCCTTGAAAAAAGCGTGGACTCTGTATCCCCACCACCAGAACACACATGAAGAAGTTTTCTGCTATCCTGAGTGTGGGCTGGCAATTTCAGGTGACAGAAGCGGCTGGGTTCTAATAGAATCCCTTAGCTTGTAATCCCTGAGTGTTTCCCTAGGACTGACTCTGAGAGAAACCTGGGGGTTGGGCTTTGAGGCCAAATAGTAGCGAGTGTCCCCGATGGACTGAGGAAGTATTTAGATGAATTCTCCATAAAGGGAAACACCTGAGCACCCATTCATCTGCGTGGAGTGGGGCTTCAAATCTCCCCACCACACAAGGTTGGGTTCCAGTATCCTGAGGGTGGGGTAGTTTCCCCAACAGACATCAGCGTCTTGCTTTGAATAGAATCCCTTTGCTTGTCTTCCCTGATGGTTTGCCTAGGCCAGTGTGTGGTTGAAAGTGGGATTTGGGATCTAAAACTAAGTATTAGCGTGTGCCTCTCCATGGGTAGTGGAGATGTTTAAACTACAACCCACAACTTGGGAATTACTGTGACCCCTGAAAAATGCGTGTGCTATGTTTCCCCACGTCCAGCACACACAGGAAGAAGTGTTCTGGGGTTGTGAGTGTGGGGAGGTTCCTCCAACAGACAGCAGCACCTGGGTTGTAATAGAATCCCTTCGCTTGACTTCCCTAAGTGTTTTCCTAGGACTAGCAGTAAGCGATGGTGGGGGATGGGCTCTAAAGCCAAGTATTAGCGAGTGCATCTCTGTGGGTAGTGGAGGGTTTTAAACTACTTCCCCAACCTTGGAACACCTGTGCCCCATAAAGATGCATGGAATCTCTTTCCCCACCTGCAGCACACACACGGAGACGTGCTCAGGTATCCTGATTGTGGGGAGGCTCCTCCAAATGTCAGCAGCGCCTGGGTTCTAAAAGAATCCCTTAGCTTGTCTTCCCTGATGGCATGCCTAGGCTGGAGAGTGGGGGAAAGTGGGGGTTGGGCTCTTAACCAAGTATTAGCGAGAGCCTATCCATGGGATGTGGGTTTTTAACCTACAACCCACAACCATGGAATAAATGTGCCCCCTGAAAGATGCTTTGACTGTTTCCCTACATCCAGCACACACACGAAGATGTGTTCTGGTATTCTGAGTGTGGGGAAGATCCTCAAACTGACAGCAGCACCTGGATTCTATTAGTATCCCTTAGCTTCTGTTCCCTGAGTGTTCTTTTAGGCCAGGCCATGAGGGAAAGCTGGGGGTTGGGCTTGGAGGCCACGTAGCAGTGAGTGCCCCCTGATCCATTGAGGAAGTACTTAGAGGACTTCTCCCTAAAGGGAACACCTTTTCCTGCATTCATCTGGGTGCAGTGGGGCTGCACATCTCTCCCACACCTAAGAATGTGTTCTGGAATTCTGAGTGCAGGGAAGTTCCTCCAAATGACAGCAGCGCCTGGGTTCTAATTGAATCCCTTTGCTTGTCTTCCCTGATGGAAAGCCTAGGCGGGAGTGCGGGGGAAAGTGTGGTTTGGGCTCCAAAACCAAGTATTTGCGATGACCTCTCTATGGTTTGTGGAGGTGTTTAAACTACATCCCTAACCTGGGAACACCTGTGCCCCCATAAAGATCCGTGGAGTCTGTTTCCACACCTCCAGCACACACACGAACACTTGCACAGTTATCCTGAGAGTGGGCAGCCTCCTCCAACTGAGAGCAGGGCCTTGGTTCTTATAAAATCGCTTAACTTGTCTACCCTGTTTGGTTGCCTGATACGGAGTGCTGGGGAAAGGGTGGGTTGGGCTCTAAATCCAAGTATTAGCGAGTGCTTCTCCATGGGATTTGGAGGTTATTAACCAAAAGCCCACAACATGGGAATACCTGTGCTCCTTGAAAAAAGCGTGGACTCTGTATCCCCACCACCAGAACACACATGAAGAAGTTTTCTGCTATCCTGAGTGTGGGCTGGCAATTTCAGGTGACAGAAGCGGCTGGGTTCTAATAGAATCCCTTAGCTTGTAATCCCTGAGTGTTTCCCTAGGACTGACTCTGAGAGAAAACTGGGGGTTGGGCTTTGAGGCCAAATAGTAGCGAGTGTCCCCGATGGACTGAGGAAGTATTTAGATGAATTCTCCATAAAGGGAAACACCTGAGCACCCATTCATCTGCGTGGAGTGGGGCTTCAAATCTCCCCACCACACAAGGTTGGGTTCCAGTATCCTGAGGGTGGGGTAGTTCCTCCAACTGACATCAGCGTCTTGGTTTGAATAGAATCCCTTTGCTTGTCTTCCCTGATGGTTTGCCTAGGCCAGTGTGTGGTTGAAAGTGGGATTTGGGATCTAAAACTAAGTATTAGCGTGTGCCTCTCCATGGGTAGTGGAGATGTTTAAACTACAACCCACAACTTGGGAATTACTGTGACCCCTGAAAATTGTGTGTGCTATGTTTCCCCACGTCCAGCACACACAGGAAGAAGTGTTCTGGGGTTGTGAGTGTGGGGAGGTTCCTCCAACAGACAGCAGCACCTGGGTTGTAATAGAATCCCTTCGCTTGACTTCCCTAAGTGTTTTCCTAGGCCTAGCAGTAAGCGATGGTGGGGGATGGGCTCTAAAGCCAAGTATTAGCGAGTGCATCTCTGTGGGTAGTGGAGGGTTTTAAACTACTTCCCCAACCTTGGAACACCTGTGCCCCATAAAGATGCGTGGAATCTGTTTCCCCACCTCCAGCACACACACGGAGACGTGCTCAGGTATCCTGATTGTGGGGAGGCTCCTCCAAATGACAGCAGCGCCTGGGTTCTAAAAGAATCCCTTAGCTTGTCTTCCCTGATGGCATGCCTAGGCTGGAGAGTGGGGGAAAGTGGGGGTTGGGCTCTAAACCAAGTATAAGCGAGAGCCTATCCATGGGATGTGGGTTTTTAACCTACAACCCACACCCATGGTATAAATGTGCCCCCTGAAAGATGCTTTGACTGTTTCCCTACATCCAGCACACACACGAAGATGTGTTCTTGTATTCTGAGTGTGGGGATGTTCCTCAAACTGACAGCAGCAGCTGGATTCTATTAGTATCCCTTAGCTTCTGTTCCCTGAGTGTTTTTTAGGCCAGGCCATGAGGGAAAGCTGGGGGTTGGGCTTGGAGGCCACGTAGCAGTGAGTGCCCCCTGATCCATTGAGGAAGTACTTAGAGGACTTCTCCCTAAAGGGAACACCTTTTCCTGCATTCATCTGGGTGCAGTGGGGCTGCACATCTCTCCCACACCTAAGAATGTGTTCTGGAATTCTGAGTGCAGGGAAGTTCCTCCAACTGACAGCAGCGCCTGGGTTCTAATTGAATCCCTTTGCTTGTCTTCCCTGATGGAAAGCCTAGGCGGGAGTGCGGGGAAAGTGTGGTTTGGGCTCCAAAACCAAGTATTTGCGATGACCTCTCTATGGTTTGTGGAGGTGTTTAAACTACATCCCTAACCTGGGAACACCTGTGCCCCCATAAAGATCCGTGGAGTCTGTTTCCACACCTCCAGCACACACACGAACACTTGCACAGTTATCCTGAGAGTGGGCAGCCTCCTCCAACTGAGAGCAGGGCCTTGGTTCTTATAAAATCGCTTAACTTGTCTACCCTGTTTGGTTGCCTGATACGGAGTGCTGGGGAAAGGGTGGGTTGGGCTCTAAATCCAAGTATTAGCGAGTGCTTCTCCATGGGATTTGGAGGTTATTAACCAAAAGCCCACAACATGGGAATACCTGTGCTCCTTGAAAAAAGCGTGGACTCTGTATCCCCACCACCAGAACACACATGAAGAAGTTTTCTGCTATCCTGAGTGTGGGCTGGCAATTTCAGGTGACAGAAGCGGCTGGGTTCTAATAGAATCCCTTAGCTTGTAATCCCTGAGTGTTTCCCTAGGACTGACTCTGAGAGAAACCTGGGGGTTGGGCTTTGAGGCCAAATAGTAGCGAGTGTCCCCGATGGACTGAGGAAGTATTTAGATGAATTCTCCATAAAGGGAAACACCTGAGCACCCATTCATCTGCGTGGAGTGGGGCTTCAAATCTCCCCACCACACAAGGTTGGGTTCCAGTATCCTGAGGGTGGGGTAGTTCCTCCAACTGACATCAGCGTCTTGGTTTTAATAGAATCCCTTTGCTTGTCTTCCCTGATGGTTTGCCTAGGCCAGTGTGTGGTTGAAAGTGGGATTTGGGATCTAAAACTAAGTATTAGCGTGTGCCTCTCCATGGGTAGTGGAGATGTTTAAACTACAACCCACAACTTGGGAATTACTGTGACCCCTGAAAAATGCGTGTGCTATGTTTCCCCACGTCCAGCACACACAGGAAGAAGTGTTCTGGGGTTGTGAGTGTGGGGAGGTTCCTCCAACAGACAGCAGTACCTGGGTTGTAATAGAATCCCTTCGCTTGACTTCCCTAAGTGTTTTCCTAGGCCTAGCAGTAAGCGATGGTGGGGGATGGGCTCTAAAGCCAAGTATTAGCGAGTGCATCTCTGTGGGTAGTGGAGGGTTTTAAACTACTACCCCAACCTTGGAACACCTGTGCCCCATAAAGATGCATGGAATCTGTTTCCCCACCTGCAGCACACACACGGAGACGTGCTCAGGTATCCTGATTGTTGGAGGCTCCTCCAAATGACAGCAGCGCCTGGGTTCAAAAAGAATCCCTTAGCTTGTCTTCCCTGATGGCATGGCTAGGCTGGAGAGCGGGGGAAAGTGGGGGTTGGGCTCTTAACCAAGTATTAGCGAGAGCCTATCCATGGGATGTGGGTTTTTAACCTACAACCCACAACCATGGAATAAATGTGCCCCCTGAAAGATGCTTTGACTGTTTCCATACATCCAGCACACACACGAAGATGTGTTCTGGTATTCTGAGTGTGGGGAAGATCCTCAAACAGACAGCAGCACCTGGATTCTATTAGTATCCCTTAGCTTCTGTTCCCTGAGTGTTTTCTTAGACCAGGCCAAGAGGGAAAGCTGGGGGTTGGGCTTGGAGGCCACGTAGCAGTGAGTGCCCCCTGATCCATTGAGGAAGTACTTAGAGGACTTCTCCCTAAAGGGAACACCTTTTCCTGCATTCATCTGGGTGCAGTGGGGCTGCACATCTCTCCCACACCTAAGAATGTGTTCTGGAATTCTGAGTGCAGGGAAGTTCCTCCAACTGACAGCAGCGCCTGGGTTCTAATTGAATCCCTTTGCTTGTCTTCCCTGATGGAAAGCCTAGGCGGGAGTGCGGGGGAAAGTGTGGTTTGGGCTCCAAAACCAAGTATTTGCGATGACCTCTCTATGGTTTGTGGAGGTGTTTAAACTACATCCCTAACCTGGGAACACCTGTGCCCCCATAAAGATCCGTGGAGTCTGTTTCCACACCTCCAGCACACACACGAACACTTGCACAGTTATCCTGAGAGTGGGCAGCCTCCTCCAACTGAGAGCAGGGCCTTGGTTCTTATAAAATCGCTTAACTTGTCTACCCTGTTTGGTTGCCTGATACGGAGTGCTGGGGAAAGGGTGGGTTGGGCTCTAAATCCAAGTATTAGCGAGTGCTTCTCCATGGGATTTGGAGGTTATTAACCAAAAGCCCACAACATGGGAATACCTGTGCTCCTTGAAAAAAGCGTGGACTCTGTATCCCCACCACCAGAACACACATGAAGAAGTTTTCTGCTATCCTGAGTGTGGGCTGGCAATTTCAGGTGACAGAAGCGGCTGGGTTCTAATAGAATCCCTTAGCTTGTAATCCCTGAGTGTTTCCCTAGGACTGACTCTGAGAGAAACGTGGGGGTTGGGCTTTGAGGCCAAATAGTAGCGAGTGTCCCCGATGGACTGAGGAAGTATTTAGATGAATTCTCCATAAAGGGAAACACCTGAGCACCCATTCATCTGCGTGGAGTGGGGCTTCAAATCTCCCCACCACACAAGGTTGGGTTCCAGTATCCTGAGGGTGGGGTAGTTCCTCCAACTGACATCAGCGTCTTGGTTTTAATAGAATCCCTTTGCTTGTCTTCCCTGATGGTTTGCCTAGGCCAGTGTGTGGTTGAAAGTGGGATTTGGGATCTAAAACTAAGTATTAGCGTGTGCCTCTCCATGGGTAGTGGAGATGTTTAAACTACAACCCACAACTTGGGAATTACTGTGACCCCTGAAAATTGTGTGTGCTATGTTTCCCCACGTCCAGCACACACAGGAAGAAGTGTTCTGGGGTTGTGAGTGTGGGGAGGTTCCTCCAACAGACAGCAGCACCTGGGTTGTAATAGAATCCCTTCGCTTGACTTCCCTAAGTGTTTTCCTAGGCCTAGCAGTAAGCGATGGTGGGGGATGGGCTCTAAAGCCAAGTATTAGCGAGTGCATCTCTGTGGGTAGTGGAGGGTTTTAAACTACTTCCCCAACCTTGGAACACCTGTGCCCCATAAAGATGCGTGGAATCTGTTTCCCCACCTCCAGCACACACACGGAGACGTGCTCAGGTATCCTGATTGTGGGGAGGCTCCTCCAAATGACAGCAGCGCCTGGGTTCTAAAAGAATCCCTTAGCTTGTCTTCCCTGATGGCATGCCTAGGCTGGAGAGTGGGGGAAAGTGGGGGTTGGGCTCTAAACCAAGTATAAGCGAGAGCCTATCCATGGGATGTGGGTTTTTAACCTACAACCCACACCCATGGTATAAATGTGCCCCCTGAAAGATGCTTTGACTGTTTCCCTACATCCAGCACACACACGAAGATGTGTTCTTGTATTCTGAGTGTGGGGATGTTCCTCAAACTGACAGCAGCAGCTGGATTCTATTAGTATCCCTTAGCTTCTGTTCCCTGAGTGTTTTTTAGGCCAGGCCATGAGGGAAAGCTGGGGGTTGGGCTTGGAGGCCACGTAGCAGTGAGTGCCCCCTGATCCATTGAGGAAGTACTTAGAGGACTTCTCCCTAAAGGGAACACCTTTTCCTGCATTCATCTGGGTGCAGTGGGGCTGCACATCTCTCCCACACCTAAGAATGTGTTCTGGAATTCTGAGTGCAGGGAAGTTCCTCCAACTGACAGCAGCGCCTGGGTTCTAATTGAATCCCTTTGCTTGTCTTCCCTGATGGAAAGCCTAGGCGGGAGTGCGGGGAAAGTGTGGTTTGGGCTCCAAAACCAAGTATTTGCGATGACCTCTCTATGGTTTGTGGAGGTGTTTAAACTACATCCCTAACCTGGGAACACCTGTGCCCCCATAAAGATCCGTGGAGTCTGTTTCCACACCTCCAGCACACACACGAACACTTGCACAGTTATCCTGAGAGTGGGCAGCCTCCTCCAACTGAGAGCAGGGCCTTGGTTCTTATAAAATCGCTTAACTTGTCTACCCTGTTTGGTTGCCTGATACGGAGTGCTGGGGAAAGGGTGGGTTGGGCTCTAAATCCAAGTATTAGCGAGTGCTTCTCCATGGGATTTGGAGGTTATTAACCAAAAGCCCACAACATGGGAATACCTGTGCTCCTTGAAAAAAGCGTGGACTCTGTATCCCCACCACCAGAACACACATGAAGAAGTTTTCTGCTATCCTGAGTGTGGGCTGGCAATTTCAGGTGACAGAAGCGGCTGGGTTCTAATAGAATCCCTTAGCTTGTAATCCCTGAGTGTTTCCCTAGGACTGACTCTGAGAGAAACGTGGGGGTTGGGCTTTGAGGCCAAATAGTAGCGAGTGTCCCCGATGGACTGAGGAAGTATTTAGATGAATTCTCCATAAAGGGAAACACCTGAGCACCCATTCATCTGCGTGGAGTGGGGCTTCAAATCTCCCCACCACACAAGGTTGGGTTCCAGTATCCTGAGGGTGGGGTAGTTCCTCCAACTGACATCAGCGTCTTGGTTTTAATAGAATCCCTTTGCTTGTCTTCCCTGATGGTTTGCCTAGGCCAGTGTGTGGTTGAAAGTGGGATTTGGGATCTAAAACTAAGTATTAGCGTGTGCCTCTCCATGGGTAGTGGAGATGTTTAAACTACAACCCACAACTTGGGAATTACTGTGACCCCTGAAAAATGCGTGTGCTATGTTTCCCCACGTCCAGCACACACAGGAAGAAGTGTTCTGGGGTTGTGAGTGTGGGGAGGTTCCTCCAACAGACAGCAGTACCTGGGTTGTAATAGAATCCCTTCGCTTGACTTCCCTAAGTGTTTTCCTAGGCCTAGCAGTAAGCGATGGTGGGGGATGGGCTCTAAAGCCAAGTATTAGCGAGTGCATCTCTGTGGGTAGTGGAGGGTTTTAAACTACTACCCCAACCTTGGAACACCTGTGCCCCATAAAGATGCATGGAATCTGTTTCCCCACCTGCAGCACACACACGGAGACGTGCTCAGGTATCCTGATTGTTGGAGGCTCCTCCAAATGACAGCAGCGCCTGGGTTCAAAAAGAATCCCTTAGCTTGTCTTCCCTGATGGCATGGCTAGGCTGGAGAGCGGGGGAAAGTGGGGGTTGGGCTCTTAACCAAGTATTAGCGAGAGCCTATCCATGGGATGTGGGTTTTTAACCTACAACCCACAACCATGGAATAAATGTGCCCCCTGAAAGATGCTTTGACTGTTTCCATACATCCAGCACACACACGAAGATGTGTTCTGGTATTCTGAGTGTGGGGAAGATCCTCAAACAGACAGCAGCACCTGGATTCTATTAGTATCCCTTAGCTTCTGTTCCCTGAGTGTTTTCTTAGACCAGGCCAAGAGGGAAAGCTGGGGGTTGGGCTTGGAGGCCACGTAGCAGTGAGTGCCCCCTGATCCATTGAGGAAGTACTTAGAGGACTTCTCCCTAAAGGGAACACCTTTTCCTGCATTCATCTGGGTGCAGTGGGGCTGCACATCTCTCCCACACCTAAGAATGTGTTCTGGAATTCTGAGTGCAGGGAAGTTCCTCCAACTGACAGCAGCGCCTGGGTTCTAATTGAATCCCTTTGCTTGTCTTCCCTGATGGAAAGCCTAGGCGGGAGTGCGGGGGAAAGTGTGGTTTGGGCTCCAAAACCAAGTATTTGCGATGACCTCTCTATGGTTTGTGGAGGTGTTTAAACTACATCCCTAACCTGGGAACACCTGTGCCCCCATAAAGATCCGTGGAGTCTGTTTCCACACCTCCAGCACACACACGAACACTTGCACAGTTATCCTGAGAGTGGGCAGCCTCCTCCAACTGAGAGCAGGGCCTTGGTTCTTATAAAATCGCTTAACTTGTCTACCCTGTTTGGTTGCCTGATACGGAGTGCTGGGGAAAGGGTGGGTTGGGCTCTAAATCCAAGTATTAGCGAGTGCTTCTCCAAGGGATTTGGAGGTTATTAACCAAAAGCCCACAACATGGGAATACCTGTGCTCCTTGAAAAAAGCGTGGACTCTGTATCCCCACCACCAGAACACACATGAAGAAGTTTTCTGCTATCCTGAGTGTGGGCTGGCAATTTCAGGTGACAGAAGCGGCTGGGTTCTAATAGAATCCCTTAGCTTGTAATCCCTGAGTGTTTCCCTAGGACTGACTCTGAGAGAAACCTGGGGGTTGGGCTTTGAGGCCAAATAGTAGCGAGTGTCCCCGATGGACTGAGGAAGTATTTAGATGAATTCTCCATAAAGGGAAACACCTGAGCACCCATTCATCTGCGTGGAGTGGGGCTTCAAATCTCCCCACCACACAAGGTTGGGTTCCAGTATCCTGAGGGTGGGGTAGTTCCTCCAACTGACATCAGCGTCTTGGTTTGAATAGAATCCCTTTGCTTGTCTTCCCTGATGGTTTGCCTAGGCCAGTGTGTGGTTGAAAGTGGGATTTGGGATCTAAAACTAAGTATTAGCGTGTGCCTCTCCATGGGTAGTGGAGATGTTTAAACTACAACCCACAACTTGGGAATTACTGTGACCCCTGAAAAATGCGTGTGCTATGTTTCCCCACGTCCAGCACACACAGGAAGAAGTGTTCTGGGGTTGTGAGTGTGGGGAGGTTCCTCCAACAGACAGCAGCACCTGGGTTGTAATAGAATCCCTTCGCTTGACTTCCCTAAGTGTTTTCCTAGGACTAGCAGTAAGCGATGGTGGGGGATGGGCTCTAAAGCCAAGTATTAGCGAGTGCATCTCTGTGGGTAGTGGAGGGTTTTAAACTACTTCCCCAACCTTGGAACACCTGTGCCCCATAAAGATGCATGGAATCTCTTTCCCCACCTGCAGCACACACACGGAGACGTGCTCAGGTATCCTGATTGTGGGGAGGCTCCTCCAAATGTCAGCAGCGCCTGGGTTCTAAAAGAATCCCTTAGCTTGTCTTCCCTGATGGCATGCCCAGGCTGGAGAGTGGGGGAAAGTGGGGGTTGGGCTCTTAACCAAGTATTAGCGAGAGCCTATCCATGGGATGTGGGTTTTTAACCTACAACCCACAACCATGGAATAAATGTGCCCCCTGAAAGATGCTTTGACTGTTTCCCTACATCCAGCACACACACGAAGTTGTGTTCTGGTATTCTGAGTGTGGGGAAGATACTCAAACTGACAGCAGCACCTGGATTCTATTAGTATCCCTTAGCTTCTGTTCCCTGAGTGTTCTTTTAGGCCAGGCCATGAGGGAAAGCTGGGGGTTGGGCTTGGAGGCCACGTAGCAGTGAGTGCCCCCTGATCCATTGAGGAAGTACTTAGAGGACTTCTCCCTAAAGGGAACACCTTTTCCTGCATTCATCTGGGTGCAGTGTGGCTGCACATCTCTCCCACACCTAAGAATGTGTTCTGGAATTCTGAGTGCAGGGAAGTTCCTCCAAATGACAGCAGCGCCTGGGTTCTAATTGAATCCCTTTGCTTGTCTTCCCTGATGGAAAGCCTAGGCGGGAGTGCGGGGGAAAGTGTGGTTTGGGCTCCAAAACCAAGTATTTGCGATGACCTCTCTATGGTTTGTGGAGGTGTTTAAACTACATCCCTAACCTGGGAACACCTGTGCCCCCATAAAGATCCGTGGAGTCTGTTTCCACACCTCCAGCACACACACGAACACTTGCACAGTTATCCTGAGAGTGGGCAGCCTCCTCCAACTGAGAGCAGGGCCTTGGTTCTTATAAAATCGCTTAACTTGTCTACCCTGTTTGGTTGCCTGATACGGAGTGCTGGGGAAAGGGTGGGTTGGGCTCTAAATCCAAGTATTAGCGAGTGCTTCTCCATGGGATTTGGAGGTTATTAACCAAAAGCCCACAACATGGGAATACCTGTGCTCCTTGAAAAAAGCGTGGACTCTGTATCCCCACCACCAGAACACACATGAAGAAGTTTTCTGCTATCCTGAGTGTGGGCTGGCAATTTCAGGTGACAGAAGCGGCTGGGTTCTAATAGAATCCCTTAGCTTGTAATCCCTGAGTGTTTCCCTAGGACTGACTCTGAGAGAAACCTGGGGGTTGGGCTTTGAGGCCAAATAGTAGCGAGTGTCCCCGATGGACTGAGGAAGTATTTAGATGAATTCTCCATAAAGGGAAACACCTGAGCACCCATTCATCTGCGTGGAGTGGGGCTTCAAATCTCCCCACCACACAAGGTTGGGTTCCAGTATCCTGAGGGTGGGGTAGTTCCTCCAACTGACATCAGCGTCTTGGTTTGAATAGAATCCCTTTGCTTGTCTTCCCTGATGGTTTGCCTAGGCCAGTGTGTGGTTGAAAGTGGGATTTGGGATCTAAAACTAAGTATTAGCGTGTGCCTCTCCATGGGTAGTGGAGATGTTTAAACTACAACCCACAACTTGGGAATTACTGTGACCCCTGAAAATTGTGTGTGCTATGTTTCCCCACGTCCAGCACACACAGGAAGAAGTGTTCTGGGGTTGTGAGTGTGGGGAGGTTCCTCCAACAGACAGCAGCACCTGGGTTGTAATAGAATCCCTTCGCTTGACTTCCCTAAGTGTTTTCCTAGGCCTAGCAGTAAGCGATGGTGGGGGATGGGCTCTAAAGCCAAGTATTAGCGAGTGCATCTCTGTGGGTAGTGGAGGGTTTTAAACTACTTCCCCAACCTTGGAACACCTGTGCCCCATAAAGATGCGTGGAATCTGTTTCCCCACCTCCAGCACACACACGGAGACGTGCTCAGGTATCCTGATTGTGGGGAGGCTCCTCCAAATGACAGCAGCGCCTGGGTTCTAAAAGAATCCCTTAGCTTGTCTTCCCTGATGGCATGCCTAGGCTGGAGAGTGGGGGAAAGTGGGGGTTGGGCTCTAAACCAAGTATAAGCGAGAGCCTATCCATGGGATGTGGGTTTTTAACCTACAACCCACAACCATGGAATAAATGTGCCCCCTGAAAGATGCTTTGACTGTTTCCCTACATCCAGCACACACACGAAGATGTGTTCTTGTATTCTGAGTGTGGGGATGTTCCTCAAACTGACAGCAGCAGCTGGATTCTATTAGTATCCCTTAGCTTCTGTTCACTGAGTGTTTTTTAGGCCAGGCCATGAGGGAAAGCTGGGGGTTGGGCTTGGAGGCCACGTAGCAGTGAGTGCCCCCTGATCCATTGAGGAAGTACTTAGAGGACTTCTCCCTAAAGGGAACACCTTTTCCTGCATTCATCTGGGTGCAGTGGGGCTGCACATCTCTCCCACACCTAAGAATGTGTTCTGGAATTCTGAGTGCAGGGAAGTTCCTCCAACTGACAGCAGCGCCTGGGTTCTAATTGAATCCCTTTGCTTGTCTTCCCTGATGGAAAGCCTAGGCGGGAGTGCGGGGAAAGTGTGGTTTGGGCTCCAAAACCAAGTATTTGCGATGACCTCTCTATGGTTTGTGGAGGTGTTTAAACTACATCCCTAACCTGGGAACACCTGTGCCCCCATAAAGATCCGTGGAGTCTGTTTCCACACCTCCAGCACACACACGAACACTTGCACAGTTATCCTGAGAGTGGGCAGCCTCCTCCAACTGAGAGCAGGGCCTTGGTTCTTATAAAATCGCTTAACTTGTCTACCCTGTTTGGTTGCCTGATACGGAGTGCTGGGGAAAGGGTGGGTTGGGCTCTAAATCCAAGTATTAGCGAGTGCTTCTCCATGGGATTTGGAGGTTATTAACCAAAAGCCCACAACATGGGAATACCTGTGCTCCTTGAAAAAAGCGTGGACTCTGTATCCCCACCACCAGAACACACATGAAGAAGTTTTCTGCTATCCTGAGTGTGGGCTGGCAATTTCAGGTGACAGAAGCGGCTGGGTTCTAATAGAATCCCTTAGCTTGTAATCCCTGAGTGTTTCCCTAGGACTGACTCTGAGAGAAACCTGGGGGTTGGGCTTTGAGGCCAAATAGTAGCGAGTGTCCCCGATGGACTGAGGAAGTATTTAGATGAATTCTCCATAAAGGGAAACACCTGAGCACCCATTCATCTGCGTGGAGTGGGGCTTCAAATCTCCCCACCACACAAGGTTGGGTTCCAGTATCCTGAGGGTGGGGTAGTTCCTCCAACTGACATCAGCGTCTTGGTTTGAATAGAATCCCTTTGCTTGTCTTCCCTGATGGTTTGCCTAGGCCAGTGTGTGGTTGAAAGTGGGATTTGGGATCTAAAACTAAGTATTAGCGTGTGCCTCTCCATGGGTAGTGGAGATGTTTAAACTACAACCCACAACTTGGGAATTACTGTGACCCCTGAAAATTGCGTGTGATATGTTTCCCCACGTCCAGCACACACAGGAAGAAGTTTTCTGGGGTTCTGAGTGTGGAGAGGTTCCTCCAACAGACAGCAGCACCTGGGTTGTAATAGAATCCCTTCGCTTGACTTCCCTAAGTGTATTCCTAGGCCTAGCAGTAAGCGATGGTGGGGGATGGGCTCTAAAGCCAAGTATTAGCGAGTGCATTTCTGTGGGTAGTGGAGGGTTTTAAATTACTACCCCAACCTTGGAACACCTGTGCCCCATAAAGATGCATGGAATCTGTTTCCCAACCTGCAACACACACACGGAGACGTGCTCAGGTATCCTGATTGTTGGAGGCTCCTCCAAATGACAGCAGCGCCTGGGTTCTAAAAGAATCCCTTAGCTTGTCTTCCCTGATGGCATGCCTAGGCTGGAGCGTGGGGGAAAGTGGGGGTTGGGCTCTTAACCAAGTATTAGCGATAGCCTATCCATGGGATGTGGGTTTTTAACCTACAACCCACAACCATGGAATAAATGTGCCCCCTGAAAGATGCTTTGACTGTTTCCCTACATCCAGCACACACACGAAGATGTGTTCTGGTATTCTGAGTGTGGGGAAGATACTCAAACTGACAGCAGCACCTGGATTCTATTAGTATCCCTTAGCTTCTGTTCCCTGAGTGTTTTCTTAAACCAGGCCATGAGGGAAAGCTGGGGGTTGGGCTTGGAGGCCACGTAGCAGTGAGTGCCCCCTGATCCATTGAGGAAGTACTTAGAGGACTTCTCCCTAAAGGGAACACCTTTTCCTGCATTCATCTGGGTGCAGTGGGGCTGCACATCTCTCCCACACCTAAGAATGTGTTCTGGAATTCTGAGTGCAGGGAAGTTCCTCCAACTGACAGCAGCGCCTGGGTTCTAATTGAATCCCTTTGCTTGTCTTCCCTGATGGAAAGCCTAGGCGGGAGTGCGGGGGAAAGTGTGGTTTGGGCTCCAAAACCAAGTATTTGCGATGACCTCTCTATGGTTTGTGGAGGTGTTTAAACTACATCCCTAACCTGGGAACACCTGTGCCCCCATAAAGATCCGTGGAGTCTGTTTCCACACCTCCAGCACACACACGAACACTTGCACAGTTATCCTGAGAGTGGGCAGCCTCCTCCAACTGAGAGCAGGGCCTTGGTTCTTATAAAATCGCTTAACTTGTCTACCCTGTTTGGTTGCCTGATACGGAGTGCTGGGGAAAGGGTGGGTTGGGCTCTAAATCCAAGTATTAGCGAGTGCTTCTCCATGGGATTTGGAGGTTATTAACCCAAAGCCCACAACATGGGAATACCTGTGCTCCTTGAAAAAAGCGTGGACTCTGTATCCCCACCACCAGAACACACATGAAGAAGTTTTCTGCTATCCTGAGTGTGGGCTGGCAATTTCAGGTGACAGAAGCGGCTGGGTTCTAATAGAATCCCTTAGCTTGTAATCCCTGAGTGTTTCCCTAGGACTGACTCTGAGAGAAACCTGGGGGTTGGGCTTTGAGGCCAAATAGTAGCGAGTGTCCCCGATGGACTGAGGAAGTATTTAGATGAATTCTCCATAAAGGGAAACACCTGAGCACCCATTCATCTGTGTGGAGTGGGGCTTCAAATCTCCCCACCACACAAGGTTGGGTTCCAGTATCCTGAGGGTGGGGTAGTTCCTCCAACTGACATCAGCGTCTTGGTTTGAATAGAATCCATTTGCTTGTCTTCCATGATGGTTTGCCTAGGCCAGTGTGTGGTTGAAAGTGGGATTTGGGATCTAAAACTAAGTATTAGCGTGTGCCTCTCCATGGGTAGTGGAGATGTTTAAACTACAACCCACAACTTGGGAATTACTGTGATCCCTGAAAAATGCGTGTGCTATGTTTCCCCACGTAGAGCACACACAGGAAGAATTGTTCTGGGGTTGTGAGTGTGGGGAGGTTCCTCCAACAGACAGCAGCACCTGGGTTGTAATAGAATCCCTTCGCTTGACTTCCCTAAGTGTTTTCCTAGGCCTAGCAGTAAGCGATGGTGGGGGATGGGCTCTAAAGCCAAGTATTAGCGAGTGCATCTCTGTGGGTAGTGGAGGGTTTTAAACTACTTCCCCAACCTTGGAACACCTGTGCCCCATAAAGATGCGTGGAATCTGTTTCCCCACCTCCAGCACACACACGGAGACGTGCTCAGGTATCCTGATTGTGGGGAGGCTCCTCCAAATGACAGCAGCGCCTGGGTTCTAAAAGAATCCCTTAGCTTGTCTTCCCTGATGGCATGCCTAGGCTGGAGAGTGGGGGAAAGTGGGGGTTGGGCTCTAAACCAAGGAAAAGCGAGAGCCTATCCATGGGATGTGGGTTTTTAACCTACAACCCACAACCATGGAATAAATGTGCCCCCTGAAAGATGCTTTGACTGTTTCCCTACATCCAGCACACACACGAAGATGTGTTCTTGTATTCTGAGTGTGGGGAAGTTCCTCAAACTGACAGCAGCACCTGGATTCTATTAGTATCCCTTAGCTTCTGTTCCCTGAGTGTTCTTTTAGGCCAGGCCATGAGGGAAAGCTGGGGGTTGGGCTTGGAGGCCACGTAGCAGTGAGTGCCCCCTGATCCATTGAGGAAGTACTTAGAGGACTTCTCCCTAAAGGGAACACCTTTTCCTGCATTCATCTGGGTGCAGTGGGGCTGCACATCTCTCCCACACCTAAGAATGTGTTCTGGAATTCTGAGTGCAGGGAAGTTCCTCCAACTGACAGCAGCGCCTGGGTTCTAATTGAATCCCTTTGCTTGTCTTCCCTGATGGAAAGCCTAGGCGGGAGTGCGGGGGAAAGTGTGGTTTGGGCTCCAAAACCAAGTATTGGCGATGACCTCTCTATGGTTTGTGGAGGTGTTTAAACTACATCCCTAACCTGGGAACACCTGTGCCCCCATAAAGATCCGTGGAGTCTGTTTCCACACCTCCAGCACACACACGAACACTTGCACAGTTATCCTGAGAGTGGGCAGCCTCCTCCAACTGAGAGCAGGGCCTTGGTTCTTATAAAATCGCTTAACTTGTCTACCCTGTTTGGTTGCCTGATACGGAGTGCTGGGGAAAGGGTGGGTTGGGCTCTAAATCCAAGTATTAGCGAGTGCTTCTCCATGGGATTTGGAGGTTATTAACCCAAAGCCCACAACATGGGAATACCTGTTCTCCTTGAAAAAAGCGTGGACTCTGTATCCCCACCACCAGAACACACATGAAGAAGTTTTCTGCTATCCTGAGTGTGGGCTGGCAATTTCAGGTGACAGAAGCGGCTGGGTTCTAATAGAATCCCTTAGCTTGTAATCCCTGAGTGTTTCCCTAGGACTGACTCTGAGAGAAACCTGGGGGTTGGGCTTTGAGGCCAAATAGTAGCGAGTGTCCCCGATGGACTGAGGAAGTATTTAGATGAATTCTCCATAAAGGGAAACACCTGAGCACCCATTCATCTGCGTGGAGTGGGGCTTCAAATCTCCCCACCACACAAGGTTGGGTTCCAGTATCCTGAGGGTGGGGTAGTTCCTCCAACTGACATCAGCATCTTGGTTTGAATAGAATCCCTTTGCTTGTCTTCCCTGATGGTTTGCCTAGGCCAGTGTGTGGTTGAAAGTGGGATTTGGGATCTAAAACTAAGTATTAGCGTGTGCCTCTCCATGGGTAGTGGAGATGTTTAAACTACAACCCACAACTTGGGAATTACTGTGACCCCTGAAAATTGCGTGTGCTATGTTTCCCCACGTCCAGCACACACAGGAAGAAGTGTTCTGGGGTTGTGAGTGTGGGGAGGTTCCTCCAACAGACAGCAGCACCTGGGTTGTAATAGAATCCCTTCGCTTGACTTCCCTAAGTGTTTTCCTAGGCCTAGCAGTAAGCGATGGTGGGGGATGGGCTCTAAAGCCAAGTATTAGCGAGTGCATCTCTGTGGGTAGTGGAGGGTTTTAAACTACTTCCCCAACCTTGGAACACCTGTGCCCCATAAAGATGCGTGGAATCTGTTTCCCCACTTCCAGCAAACACACGGAGACGTGCTCAGGTATCCTGATTGTGGGGAGGCTCCTCCAAATGACAGCAGCGCCTGGGTTCTAAAAGAATCCCTTAGCTTGTCTTCCCTGATGGCATGCCTAGGCTGGAGAGTGGGGGAAAGTGGGGGTTGGGCTCTAAACCAAGTATAAGCGAGAGCCTATCCATGGGATGTGGGTTTTTAACCTACAACCCACAACCATGGAATAAATGTGCCCCCTGAAAGATGCTTTGACTGTTTCCCTACATCCAGCACACACACGAAGATGTGTTCTTGTATTCTGAGTGTGGGGAAGTTCCTCAAACTGACAGCAGCACCTGGATTCTATTAGTATCCCTTAGCTTCTGTTCCCTGAGTGTTCTTTAAGGCCAGGCCATGAGGGAAAGCTGGGGGTTGGGCTTGGAGGCCACGTAGCAGTGAGTGCCCCCTGATCCATTGAGGAAGTAGTTAGAGGACTTCTCCCGAAACGGAACACCTTTTCCTGCATTCATCTGGGTGCAGTGGGGCTGCACATCTCTCCCACACCTAAGAATGTGTTCTGGAATTCTGAGTGCAGGGAAGTTCCTCCAACTGACAGCAGCGCCTGGGTTCTAATTGAATCCCTTTGCTTGTCTTCCCTGATGGAATGCCTAGGCGGGAGTGCGGGGGAAAGTGTGGTTTGGGCTCCAAAACCAAGTATTTGCGATGACCTCTCTATGGTTTGTGGAGGTGTTTAAACTACATCCCTAACCTGGGAACACCTGTGCCCCCATAAAGATCCGTGGAGTCTGTTTCCACACCTCCAGCACACACACGAACACTTGCACAGTTATCCTGAGAGTGGGCAGCCTCCTCCAACTGAGAGCAGGGCCTTGGTTCTTATAAAATCGCTTAACTTGTCTACCCTGTTTGGTTGCCTGATACGGAGTGCTGGGGAAAGGGTGGGTTGGGCTCTAAATCCAAGTATTAGCGAGTGCTTCTCCATGGGATTTGGAGGTTATTAACCAAAAGCCCACAACATGGGAATACCTGTGCTCCTTGAAAAAAGCGTGGACTCTGTATCCCCACCACCAGAACACACATGAAGAAGTTTTCTGCTATCCTGAGTGTGGGCTGGCAATTTCAGGTGACAGAAGCGGCTGGGTTCTAATAGAATCCCTTAGCTTGTAATCCCTGAGTGTTTCCCTAGGACTGACTCTGAGAGAAACCTGGGGGTTGGGCTTTGAGGCCAAATAGTAGCGAGTGTCCCCGATGGACTGAGGAAGTATTTAGATGAATTCTCCATAAAGGGAAACACCTGAGCACCCATTCATCTGTGTGGAGTGGGGCTTCAAATCTCCCCACCACACAAGGTTGGGTTCCAGTATCCTGAGGGTGGGGTAGTTCCTCCAACTGACATCAGCGTCTTGGTTTGAATAGAATCCATTTGCTTGTCTTCCCTGATGGTTTGCCTAGGCCAGTGTGTGGTTGAAAGTGGGATTTGGGATCTAAAACTAAGTATTAGCGTGTGCCTCTCCATGGGTAGTGGAGATGTTTAAACTACAACCCACAACTTGGGAATTACTGTGATCCCTGAAAAATGCGTGTGCTATGTTTCCCCACGTCCAGCACACACAGGAAGAATTGTTCTGGGGTTGTGAGTGTGGGGAGGTTCCTCCAACAGACAGCAGCACCTGGGTTGTAATAGAATCCCTTCGCTTGACTTCCCTAAGTGTTTTCCTAGGCCTAGCAGTAAGCGATGGTGGGGGATGGGCTCTAAAGCCAAGTATTAGCGAGTGCATCTCTGTGGGTAGTGGAGGGTTTTAAACTACTTCCCCAACCTTGGAACACCTGTGCCCCATAAAGATGCGTGGAATCTGTTTCCCCACCTCCAGCACACACACGGAGACGTGCTCAGGTATCCTGATTGTGGGGAGGCTCCTCCAAATGACAGCAGCGCCTGGGTTCTAAAAGAATCCCTTAGCTTGTCTTCCCTGATGGCATGCCTAGGCTGGAGAGTGGGGGAAAGTGGGGGTTGGGCTCTAAACCAAGGTTAAGCGAGAGCCTATCCATGGGATGTGGGTTTTTAACCTACAACCCACAACCATGGAATAAATGTGCCCCCTGAAAGATGCTTTGACTGTTTCCCTACATCCAGCACACACACGAAGATGTGTTCTGGAATTCTGAGTGTGGGGAAGTTCCTCAAACTGACAGCAGCACCTGGATTCTATTAGTATCCCTTAGCTTCTGTTCCCTGAGTGTTCTTTAAGGCCAGGCCATGAGGGAAAGCTGGGGGTTGGGCTTGGAGGCCACGTAGCAGTGAGTGCCCCCTGATCCATTGAGGAAGTACTTAGAGGACTTCTCCCTAAACGGAACACCTTTTCCTGCATTCATCTGGGTGCAGTGGGGCTGCACATCTCTCCCACACCTAAGAATGTGTTCTGGAATTCTGAGTGCAGGGAAGTTCCTCCAACTGACAGCAGCGCCTGGGTTCTAATTGAATCCCTTTGCTTGTCTTCCCTGATGGAAAGCCTAGGCGGGAGTGCGGGGAAAGTGTGGTTTGGGCTCCAAAACCAAGTATTTGCGATGACCTCTCTATGGTTTGTGGAGGTGTTTAAACTACATCCCTAACCTGGGAACACCTGTGCCCCCATAAAGATCCGTGGAGTCTGTTTCCACACCTCCAGCACACACACGAACACTTGCGCAGTTATCCTGAGAGTGGGCAGCCTCCTCCAACTGAGAGCAGGGCCTTGGTTCTTATAAAATCGCTTAACTTGTCTACCCTGTTTGGTTGCCTGATACGGAGTGCTGGGGAAAGGGTGGGTTGGGCTCTAAATCCAAGTATTAGCGAGTGCTTCTCCATGGGATTTGGAGGTTATTAACCAAAAGCCCACAACATGGGAATACCTGTGCTCCTTGAAAAAAGCGTGGACTCTGTATCCCCACCACCAGAACACACATGAAGAAGTTTTCTGCTATCCTGAGTGTGGGCTGGCAATTTCAGGTGACAGAAGCGGCTGGGTTCTAATAGAATCCCTTAGCTTGTAATCCCTGAGTGTTTCCCTAGGACTGACTCTGAGAGAAACCTGGGGGTTGGGCTTTGAGGCCAAATAGTAGCGAGTGTCCCCGATGGACTGAGGAAGTATTTAGATGAATTCTCCATAAAGGGAAACACCTGAGCACCCATTCATCTGCGTGGAGTGGGGCTTCAAATCTCCCCACCACACAAGGTTGGGTTCCAGTATCCTGAGGGTGGGGTAGTTCCTCCAACTGACATCAGCGTCTTGGTTTGAATAGAATCCCTTTGCTTGTCTTCCCTGATGGTTTGCCTAGGCCAGTGTGTGGTTGAAAGTGGGATTTGGGATCTAAAACTAAGTATTAGCGTGTGCCTCTCCATGGGTAGTGGAGATGTTTAAACTACAAACCACAACTTGGGAATTACTGTGACCCCTGAAAATTGCGTGTGCTATGTTTCCCCACGTCCAGCACACACAGGAAGAAGTGTTCTGGGGTTGTGAGAGTGGGGAGGTTCCTCCAACAGACAGCAGCACCTGGGTTGTAATAGAATCCCTTAGCTGGACTTCCCTAAGTGTTTTCCTAGGCCTAGCAGTAAGCGATGGTGGGGGATGGGCTCTAAAGCCAAGTATTAGCGAGTGCATCTCTGTGGGTAGTGGAGGGTTTTAAACTACTTCCCCAACCTTGCAACACCTGTGCCCCATAAAGATGCGTGGAATCTGTTTCTCCAACTCCAGCACACACACGGAGACGTGCTCAGGTATCCTGATTGTGGGGAGGCTCCTCCAAATGACAGCAGCGCCTGGGTTCTAAAGAATCTCTTAGCTTGTCTTCCCTGATGGAATGCCTAGGCTGGAGAGTGGGGGAAAGTGGGTGTTGGGCTCTAAACCAAGTATTAGCGAGAGCCTATACATGGGATGTGGGTTTTTAACTTACAACACACAACCATGGAATAAATGTGCCCCCTGAAAGATGCTTTGACTGTTTCCCTACATCCAGCACACACACGAAGATGTGTTCTGGTATTCTGAGTGTGGGGAAGTTCCTCAAACTGACAGCAGCACCTGGATTCTATTAGTATCCCTTAGCTTCTGTTCCCTGAGTGTTTTCTTAGACCAGGCCATGAGGGAAAGCTAGGGGTTGGGCTTGGAGGCCACGTAGCAGTGAGTGCCCCCTGATCCATTGAGGAAGTACTTAGAGGACTTCTCCCTAAACGGAACACCTTTTCCTGCATTCATCTGGGTGCAGTGGGGCTGCACATCTCTCCCACACCTAAGAATGTGTTCTGGAATTCTGAGTGCAGGGAAGTTCCTCCAACTGACAGCAGCGCCTGGGTTCTAATTGAATCCCTTTGCTTGTCTTCCCTGATGGAAAGCCTAGGCGGGAGTGCGGGGGAAAGTGTGGTTTGGGCTCCAAAACCAAGTATTGGCGATGACCTCTCTATGGTTTGTGGAGGTGTTTAAACTACATCCCTAACCTGGGAACACCTGTGCCCCCATAAAGATCCGTGGAGTCTGTTTCCACACCTCCAGCACACACACGAACACTTGCACAGTTATCCTGAGAGTGGGCAGCCTCCTCCAACTGAGAGCAGGGCCTTGGTTCTTATAAAATCGCTTAACTTGTCTACCCTGTTTGGTTGCCTGATACGGAGTGCTGGGGAAAGGGTGGGTTGGGCTCTAAATCCAAGTATTAGCGAGTGCTTCTCCATGGGATTTGGAGGTTATTAACCCAAAGCCCACAACATGGGAATACCTGTGCTCCTTGAAAAAAGCGTGGACTCTGTATCCCCACCACCAGAACACACATGAAGAAGTTTTCTGCTATCCTGAGTGTGGGCTGGCAATTTCAGGTGACAGAAGTGGCTGGGTTCTAATAGAATCCCTTAGCTTGTAATCCCTGAGTGTTTCCCTAGGACTGACTCTGAGAGAAACCTGGGGGTTGGGCTTTGAGGCCAAATAGTAGCGAGTGTCCCCGATGGACTGAGGAAGTATTTAGATGAATTCTCCATAAAGGGAAACACCTGAGCACCCATTCATCTGCGTGGAGTGGGGCTTCAAATCTCCCCACCACACAAGGTTGTGTTCCAGTATCCTGAGGGTGGGGTAGTTCCTCCAACTGACATCAGCGTCTTGGTTTGAATAGAATCCCTTTGCTTGTCTTCCCTGATGGTTTGCCTAGGCCAGTGTGTGGTTGAAAGTGGGATTTGGGATCTAAAACTAAGTATTACCGTGTGCCTCTCCATGGGTAGTGGAGAATTTAAACTACAACCCACAACTTGGGAATTACTGTGACCCCTGAAAAATGCGTGTGCTATGTTTCCCCACGTCCAGCACACACAGGAAGAAGTGTTCTGGGGTTGTGAGTGTGGGAAGTTCCTCCAACAGACAGCAGCACCTGGGTTGTAATAGAATCCCTTAGCTTGACTTCCCTAAGTGTTTTCCTAGGCCTAGCAGTAAGCGATGGTGGGGGATGGGCTCTAAAGCCAAGTATTAGCGAGTGCATCTCTGTGGGTAGTGGAGGGTTTTAAACTACTTCCCCAAACTTAGAACACCTGTGCCCCATAAAGATGCGTGGAATCTGTTTCCCCACCTCCAGCACACACACGGAGACGTGCTCAGGTATCCTGATTGTGGGGAGGCTCCTCCAAATGACAGCAGCGCCTGGGTTCTAAAAGAATCCCTTAGCTTGTCTTCCCTGATGGCATGCCTAGGCTGGAGAGTGGGGGAAAGTGGGGGTTGGGCTCTAAACCAAGTATATGCGAGAGCCTATCCATGGGATGTGGGTTTTTAACCTACAACCCACAACCATGGAATAAATGTGCCCCCTGAAAGATGCTTTGACTGTTTCCCTACATCCATCACACACACGGAGATGTGTTCTGGTATTCTGAGTGTGGGGAAGTTCCTCAAACTGACAGCAGCACCTGGATTCTATTAGTATCCCTTAGCGCCTGTTCCCTGAGTGTTCTCTTAGACCAGGCCATGAGGGAAAGCTGGGGGTTGGGATTGGAGGCCACGTAGCAGTGAGTGCCCCCTGATCCATTGAGGAAGTACTTAGAGGACTTCTCCTTAAACGGAACCACTTTTCCTCCATTCATCTGGGTGCAGTGGGGCTGCACATCTCTCCCACACCTAAGAATGTGTTCTGGAATTCTGAGTGCAGGGAAGTTCCTCCAACTGACAGCAGCGCCTGGGTTCTAATTGAATCCCTTTGCTTGTCTTCCCTGATGGAAAGCCTAGGCGGGAGTGCGGGGGAAAGTGTGGTTTGGGCTCCAAAACCAAGTATTTGCGATGACCTCTCTATGGTTTGTGGAGGTGTTTAAACTACATCCCTAACCTGGGAACACCTGTGCCCCCATAAAGATCCGTGGAGTCTGTTTCCACACCTCCAGCACACACACGAACACTTGCACAGTTATCCTGAGAGTGGGCAGCCTCCTCCAACTGAGAGCAGGGCCTTGGTTCTTATAAAATCGCTTAACTTGTCTACCCTGTTTGGTTGCCTGATACGGAGTGCTGGGGAAAGGGTGGGTTGGGCTCTAAATCCAAGTATTAGCGAGTGCTTCTCCATGGGATTTGGAGGTTATTAACCAAAAGCCCACAACATGGGAATACCTGTGCTCCTTGAAAAAAGCGTGGACTCTGTATCCCCACCACCAGAACACACATGAAGAAGTTTTCTGCTATCCTGAGTGTGGGCTGGCAATTTCAGGTGACAGAAGCGGCTGGGTTCTAATAGAATCCCTTAGCTTGTAATCCCTGAGTGTTTCCCTAGGACTGACTCTGAGAGAAACCTGGGGGTTGGGCTTTGAGGCCAAATAGTAGCGAGTGTCCCCGATGGACTGAGGAAGTATTTAGATGAATTCTCCATAAAGGGAAACACCTGAGCACCCATTCATCTGCGTGGAGTGGGGCTTCAAATCTCCCCACCACACAAGGTTGGGTTCCAGTATCCTGAGGGTGGGGTAGTTCCTCCAACTGACATCAGCGTCTTGGTTTGAATAGAATCCCTTTGCTTGTCTTCCCTGATGGTTTGCCTAGGCCAGTGTGTGGTTGAAAGTGGGATTTGGGATCTAAAACTAAGTATTAGCGTGTGCCTCTCCATGGGTAGTGGAGATGTTTAAACTACAACCCACAACTTGGGAATTACTGTGACCCCTGAAAAATGCGTGTGCTATGTTTCCCCACGTCCAGCACACACAGGAAGAAGTGTTCTGGGGTTGTGAGTGTGGGGAGGTTCCTCCAACAGACAGCAGCACCTGGGATGTAATAGAATCCCTTTGCTTGACTTCCCTAAGTGATTCCCTAGGCCTAGCAGTAAGCGATGGTGGGGGATGGGCTCTAAAGCCAAATATTAGCGAGTGCATCTCTGTGGGTAGTGGAGGGTTTTAAACTACTTCCCCAACCTTGCAACACCTGTGCCCCATAAAGATGCGTGGAATCTGTTTCTCCACCTCCAGCACACACACGGAGACGTGCTCAGGTATCCTGATTGTGGGGAGGCTCCTCCAAATGACAGCAGCGCCTGGGTTCTAAAGAATCTCTTAGCTTGTCTTCCCTGATGGAATGCCTAGGCTGGAGAGTGGGGGAAAGTGGGTGTTGGGCTCTAAACCAAGTATTAGCGAGAGCCTATCCATGGGATGTGGGTTTTTAACATACAACCCACAACCATGGAATAAATGTGCCCCCTGAAAGATGCTTTGACTGTTTCCCTACATCCAGCACACACACGAAGATGTGTTCTGGAATTCTGAGTGTGGGGAAGTTCCTCAAACTGACAGCAGCACCTGGATTCTATTAGTATCCCTTAGCTTCTGTTCCCTGAGTGTTTTCTTAGACCAGGCCATGAGGGAAAGCTGGGGGTTGGGCTTGGAGGCCACGTAGCAGTGAGTGCCCCCTGATCCATTGAGGAAGTACTTAGAGGACTTCTCCCTTAAGGGAACACCTTTTCCTGCATTCATCTGGGTGCAGTGGGGCTGCACAACTCTCCCACACCTAAGAATGTGTTCTGGAATTCTGAGTGCAGGGAAGTTCCTCCAACTGACAGCAGCGCCTGGGTTCTAATTGAATCCCTTTGCTTGTCTTCCCTGATGGAAAGCCTAGGCGGGAATGCGGGGGAAAGTGTGGTTTGGGCTCCAAAACCAAGTATTTGCGATGACCTCTCTATGGTTTGTGGAGGTGTTTAAACTACATCCCTAACCTGGGAACACCTGTGCCCCCATAAAGATCCGTGGAGTCTGTTTCCACACCTCCAGCACACACACGAACACTTGCACAGTTATCCTGAGAGTGGGCAGCCTCCTCCAACTGAGAGCAGGGCCTTGGTTCTTATAAAATCGCTTAACTTGTCTACCCTGTTTGGTTGCCTGATACGGAGTGCTGGGGAAAGGGTGGGTTGGGCTCTAAATCCAAGTATTAGCGAGTGCTTCTCCATGGGATTTGGAGGTTATTAACCAAAAGCCCACAACATGGGAATACCTGTGCTCCTTGAAAAAAGCGTGGACTCTGTATCCCCACCACCAGAACACACATGAAGAAGTTTTCTGCTATCCTGAGTGTGGGCTGGCAATTTCAGGTGACAGAAGCGGCTGGGTTCTAATAGAATCCCTTAGCTTGTAATCCCTGAGTGTTTCCCTAGGACTGACTCTGAGAGAAACCTGGGGGTTGGGCTTTGAGGCCAAATAGAAGCGAGTGTCCCCGATGGACTGAGGAAGTATTTAGATGAATTCTCCATAAAGGGAAACACCTGAGCACCCATTCATCTGCGTGGAGTGGGGCTTCAAATCTCCCCACCACACAAGGTTGGGTTCCAGTATCCTGAGGGTGGGGTAGTTCCTCCAACTGACATCAGCGTCTTGGTTTGAATAGAATCCCTTTGCTTGTCTTCCCTGATGGTTTGCCTAGGCCAGTGTGTGGTTGAAAGTGGGATTTGGGATCTAAAACTAAGTATTAGCGTGTGCCTCTCCATGGGTAGTGGAGATGTTTAAACTACAACCCACAACTTGGGAATTACTGTGACCCCTGAAAAATGCGTGTGCTATGTTTCCCCACGTCCAGCACACACAGGAAGAAGTGTTCTGGGGTTGTGAGTGTGGGGAGGTTCCTCCAACAGACAGCAGCACCTGGGTTGTAATAGAATCCCTTAGCTTCACTTCCCTAAGTGTTTTCCTAGGCCTAGCAGTAAGCGATGGTGGGGGATGGGCTCTAAATCCAAGTATTAACGAGTGCATCTCTGTGGGTAGTGGAGGGTTTTAAACTACTTCCCCAACCTTGGAACACCTGTGCCCCATAAAGATGCGTGGAATCTGTTTCTCCACCTCCAGCACACACACGGAGACGTGCTCAGGTTTCCTGATTGTGGGGAGGCTCCTCCAAATGACAGCAGCGCCTGGGTTCTAAAGAATCTCTTAGCTTGTCTTCCCTGATGGAATGCCTACGCTGGAGAGTGGGGGAAAGTGGGAGTTGGGCTCTAAACCAAATATTAGCGAGAGCCTATCCATGGGATGTGGGTTTTTAACTTACAACACACAACCATGGAATAAATGTGCCCCCTGATAGATGCTTTGACTGTTTCCCTACATCCATCACACACACGAAGATGTGTTCTGGTATTCTGAGTGTGGGGAAGTTCCTCAAACTGACAGCAGCACCTGGATTCTATTAGTATCCCTTAGCTCCTGTTCCCTGAGTGTTCTCTTAGACCAGGCCATGAGGGAAAGCTGGGGGTTGGGCTTGGAGGCCACGTAGCAGTGAGTGCCCCCTGATCCATTGAGGAAGTACTTAGAGGACTTCTCCTTAAACGGAACCACTTTTCCTCCATTCATCTGGGTGCAGTGGGGCTGCACATTTCTCCCACACCTAAGAATGAGTTCTGGAATTCTGAGTGCAGGGAAGTTCCTCCAACTGACAGCAGCGCCTGGGTTCTAATTGAATCCCTTTGCTTGTCTTCCCTGATGGAAAGCCTAGGCGGGAGTGCGGGGGAAAGTGTGGTTTGGGCTCCAAAACCAAGTATTTGCGATGACCTCTCTATGGTTTGTGGAGGTGTTTAAACTACATCCCTAAACTGGGAACACCTGTGCGCCCATAAAGATCCGTGGAGTCTGTTTCTACACCTCCAGCACACACACGAACACTTGCACAGTTATCCTGAGAGTGGGCAGCCTCCTCCAACTGAGAACAGGGCCTTGGTTCTTATAAAATCGCTTAACATGTCTACCCTGTTTGGTTGCCTGATACGGAGTGCTGGGGAAAGGGTGGGTTGGGCTCTAAATCCAAGTATTAGCGAGTGCTTCTCCATGGGATTTGGAGGTTATTAACCAAAGGCCCACAACATGGGAATACCTGTGCTCCTTGAAAAAAGCGTGGACTCTGTATCCCCACCACCAGAACACACATGAAGAAGTTTTCTGCTATCCTGAGTGTGGGCTGGCAATTTCAGGTGACAGAAGCGGCTGGGTTCTAATAGAATCCCTTAGCTTGTAATCCCTGAGTGTTTCCCTAGGACTGACTCTGAGAGAAACCTGGGGGTTGGGCTTTGAGGCCAAATAGTAGCGAGTGTCCCCGATGGACTGAGGAAGTATTTAGATGAATTCTCCATAAAGGGAAACACCTGAGCACCCATTCATCTGCGTGGAGTGGGGCTTCAAATCTCCCCACCACACAAGGTTGGGTTCCAGTATCCTGAGGGTGGGGTAGTTCCTCCAACTGACATCAGCGTCTTGGTTTGAATAGAATCCCTTTGCTTGTCTTCCCTGATGGTTTGCCTAGGCCAGTGTGTGGTTGAAAGTGGGATTTGGGATCTAAAACTAAGTATTAGCATGTGCCTCTCCATGGGTAGTGGAGATGTGTAAACTACAACCCACAACTTGGGAATTACTGTGACCCCTGAAAAATGCGTGTGCTATGTTTCCCCACGTCCAGCACACACAGGAAGAAGTGTTCTGGGGTTGTGAGTGTGGGGAGGTTCCTCCAACAGACAGCAGCACCTGGGTTGTAATAGAATCCCTTCGCTTGACTTCCCTAAGTGTTTTCCTAGGCCTAGCAGTAAGCGATGGTGGGGGATGGGCTCTAAAGCCAAGTATTAGCGAGTGCATCTCTGTGGGTAGTGGAGGGTTTTAAACTACTTCCCCAACCTTGGAACACCTGTGCCCCATAAAGATGCGTGGAATCTGTTTCCCCACCTCCAGCACACACACGGAGACGTGCTCAGGTATCCTGATTGTGGGGAGGCTCCTCCAAATGACAGCAGCGCCTGGGTTCTAAAAGAATCCCTTAGCTTGTCTTCCCTGATGGCATGCCTAGGCTGGAGAGTGGGGGTAAGTGGGGGTTGGGCTCTAAACCAAGTATAAGTGAGAGCCTATCCATGGGATGTGGGTTTTTAACCTACAACCCACAACCATGGAATAAATGGGCCCCTGAATGATGCTTTGACTGTTTCCCTACATCCAGCACACACACGAAGAAGTGTTCTGGTATTCTGAGTGTGGGGAAGTTCCTCAAACTGACAGAAGCACCTGGATTCTATTAGTATCCCTTAGCTTCTGTTCCCTGAGTGTTCTTTTAGGCCAGGCCATGAGGGAAAGCTGGGGGTTGGGCTTGGAGACCACGTAGCAGTGAGTGCCCCCTGATCCATTGAGGAAGTACTTAGAGGACTTCTCCCAAAACGGAAAACCTTTTCCTGCATTCATCTGGGTGCAGTGGGGCTTCACAACTCTCCCACACCTAAGAATGTGTTCTGGAATTCTGAGTGCAGGGAAGTTCCTCCAACTGACAGCAGCGCCTGGGTTCTAATTGAATCCCTTTGCTTGTCTTCCCTGATGGAAAGCCTAGGCGGGAGTGCGGGGGAAAGTGTGGTTTGGGCTCCAAAACCAAGTATTTGCGATAACCTCTCTATGGTTTGTGGAGGTTTTTAAACTACATCCCTAACCTGGGAACACCTGTGCCCCCATAAAGATCCGTGGAGTCTGTTTCCACACCTCCAGCACACACACGAACACTTGCACAGTTATCCTGAGAGTGGGCAGCCTCCTCCAACTGAGAGCAGGGCCTTGGTTCTTATAAAATCGCTTAACTTGTCTACCCTGTTTGGTTGCCTGATACGGAGTGCTGGGGAAAGGGTGGGTTGGGCTCTAAATCCAAGTATTAGCGAGTGCTTCTCCATGGGATTTGGAGGTTATTAACCAAAAGCCCACAACATGGGAATACCTGTGCTCCTTGAAAAAAGCGTGGACTCTGTATCCCCACCACCAGAACACACATGAAGAAGTTTTCTGCTATCCTGAGTGTGGGCTGGCAATTTCAGGTGACAGAAGCGGCTGGGTTCTAATAGAATCCCTTAGCTTGTAATCCCTGAGTGTTTCCCTAGGACTGACTCTGAGAGAAACCTGGGGGTTGGGCTTTGAGGCCAAATAGTAGCGAGTGTCCCCGATGGACTGAGGAAGTATTTAGATGAATTCTCCATAAAGGGAAACACCTGAGCACCCATTCATCTGCGTGGAGTGGGGCTTCAAATCTCCCCACCACACAAGGTTGGGTTCCAGTATCCTGAGGGTGGGGTAGTTCCTCCAACTGACATCAGCGTCTTGGTTTGAATAGAATCCCTTTGCTTGTCTTCCCTGATGGTTTGCCTAGGCCAGTGTGTGGTTGAAAGTGGGATTTGGGATCTAAAACTAAGTATTAGCGTGTGCCTCTCCATGGGTAGTGGAGATGTTTAAACTACAACCCACAACTTGGGAATTACTGTGACCCCTGAAAAATGCGTGTGCTATGTTTCCCCACGTCCAGCACACACAGGAAGAAGTGTTCTGGGGTTGTGAGTGTGGGGAGGTTCCTCCAACAGACAGCAGCACCTGGGTTGTAATAGAATCCCTTCGCTTGACTTCCCTAAGTGTTTTCCTAGGCCTAGCAGTAAGCGATGGTGGGGGATGGGCTCTAAAGCCAAGTATTAGCGAGTGCATCTCTGTGGGTAGTGGAGGGTTTTAAACTACTTCCCCAACCTTGGAACACCTGTGCCCCATAAAGATGCGTGGAATCTGTTTCCCCACCTCCAGCACACACACGGAGACGTGCTCAGGTATCCTGATTGTGGGGAGGCTCCTCCAAATGACAGCAGCGCCTGGGTTCTAAAAGAATCCCTTAGCTTGTCTTCCCTGATGGCATGCCTAGGCTGGAGAGTTGGGGAAAGTGGGTTTTGGGCTTTAAACCAACTATTAGCGAGAGCCTATCCATGGGATGTGGGTTTTTAACCTACAACCCACCACCATGGAATAAATGAGCCCCCTGAAAGATGCTTTGACTGTTTCCCTACATCCAGCACACACACGAAGATGTGTTCTTGTATTCTGAGTGTGGGGAAGTTCCTCAAACTGACAGCAGCACCTGGATTCTATTAGTATCCCTTAGCTTCTGTTCCCTGAGTGTTCTTTTAGGCCAGGCCATGAGGGAAAGCTGGGGGTTGGGCTTGGAGGCCACGTAGCAGTGAGTGCCCCCTGATCCATTGAGGAAGTTCTTAGAGGACTTCTCCCGAAACGGAACACCTTTTCCTGCATTCATCTGGGTGCAGTGGGGCTGCACAACTCTCCCACACCTAAGAATGTGTTCTGGAATTCTGAGTGCAGGGAAGTTCCTCCAACTGACAGCAGCGCCTGGGTTCTAATTGAATCCCTTTGCTTGTCTTCCCTGATGGAAAGCCTAGGCGGGAGTGCGGGGAAATTGTGGTTTAGGCTTCGAAACCAAGTATTTGCGATGACCTCTCTATGGTTTGTGGAGGTGTTTAAACTACATCCCTAACCTGGGAACACCTGTGCCCCCATAAATATCCGTGGAGTCTGTTTCCACACCTCCAGCACACACACGAACACTTGCACAGTTATCCTGAGAGTGGGCAGCCTCCTCCAACTGAGAGCAGGGCCTTGGTTCTTATAAAATCGCTTAACTTGTCTACCCTGTTTGGTTGCCTGATACGGAGTGCTGGGGAAAGGGTGGGTTGGGCTCTAAATCCAAGTATTAGCGAGTGCTTCTCCATGGGATTTGGAGGTTATTAACCAAAAGCCCACAACATGGGAATACCTGTGCTCCTTGAAAAAAGCGTGGACTCTGTATCCCCACCACCAGAACACACATGAAGAAGTTTTCTGCTATCCTGAGTGTGGGCTGGCAATTTCAGGTGACAGAAGCGGCTGGGTTCTAATAGAATCCCTTAGCTTGTAATCCCTGAGTGTTTCCCTAGGACTGACTCTGAGAGAAACCTGGGGGTTGGGCTTTGAGGCCAAATAGTAGCGAGTGTCCCCGATGGACTGAGGAAGTATTTAGATGAATTCTCCATAAAGGGAAACACCTGAGCACCCATTCATCTGCGTGGAGTGGGGCTTCAAATCTCCCCACCACACAAGGTTGGGTTCCAGTATCCTGAGGGTGGGGTAGTTCCTCCAACTGACATCAGCGTCTTGGTTTGAATAGAATCCCTTTGCTTGTCTTCCCTGATGGTTTGCCTAGGCCAGTGTGTGGTTGAAAGTGGGATTTGGGATCTAAAACTAAGTATTAGCGTGTGCCTCTCCATGGGTAGTGGAGATGTTTAAACTACAACCCACAACTTGGGAATTACTGTGACCCCTGAAAAATGCGTGTGCTATGTTTCCCCACGTCCAGCACACACAGGAAGAAGTGTTCTGGGGTTGTGAGTGTGGGGAGGTTCCTCCAACAGACAGCCGCACCTGGGTTGTAATAGAATCCCTTCGCTTGACTTCCCTAAGTGTTTTCCTAGGCCAAGCAGTAAGCGATGGTGGGGGATGGGCTCTAAAGCCAAGTATTAGCGAGTGCATCTCTGTGGGTAGTGGAGGGTTTTAAACTACTTCCCCAACCTTGGAACACCTGTGCCCCATAAAGATGCGTGGAATCTGTTTCCCCACCTACAGCACACACACGGAGACGTGCTCAGGTATCCTGATTGTGGGGAGGCTCCTCCAAATGACAGCAGCGCCTGGGTTCTAAAAGAATCCCTTAGCTTGTCTTCCCTGATGGCATGGCTAGGCTGGAGAGTGGGGGAAAGGGGGGGTTGGGCTCTAAACCAAGGATAAGCGAGAGCCTATCCATGGGATGTGGGTTTTTAACCTACAACCCACAACCATGGAATAAATGTGCCCCCTGAAAGATGCTTTGACTGTTTCCCTACATCCAGCACACACACGAAGAAGTGTTCTGCTATTCTGAGTGTGGGGAAGTTCCTCAAACTGACAGCAGCACCTGGATTCTATTAGTATCCCTTAGCTTCTGTTCCCTGAGTGTTCTTTTAGGCCAGGCCATGAGGGAAAGCTGGGGGTTGGGCTTGGAGGCCACGTAGCAGTGAGTGCCCCCTGATCCATTGAGGAAGTACTTAGAGGACTTCTCCCTAAAGGGAACACCTTTTCCTGCATTCATCTGGGTGCAGTGGGGCTGCACATCTCTCCCACACCTAAGAATGTGTTCTGGAATTCTGAGTGCAGGGAAGTTCCTCCAACTGACAGCAGCGCCTGGGTTCTAATTGAATCCCTTTGCTTGTCTTCCCTGATGGAAAGCCTAGGCGGGAGTGCGGGGGAAAGTGTGGTTTGGGCTCCGAAACCAAGTATTGGCGATGACCTCTCTATGGTTTGTGGAGGTGTTTAAACTACATCCCTAACCTGGGAACACCTGTGCCCCCATAAAGATCCGTGGAGTCTGTTTCCACACCTCCAGCACACACACGAACACTTGCACAGTTATCCTGAGAGTGGGCAGCCTCCTCCAACTGAGAGCAGGGCCTTGGTTCTTATAAAATCGCTTAACTTGTCTACCCTGTTTGGTTGCCTGATACGGAGTGCTGGGGAAAGGGTGGGTTGGGCTCTAAATCCAAGTATTAGCGAGTGCTTCTCCATGGGATTTGGAGGTTATTAACCAAAAGCCCACAACATGGGAATACCTGTGCTCCTTGAAAAAAGCGTGGACTCTGTATCCCCACCACCAGAACACACATGAAGAAGTTTTCTGCTATCCTGAGTGTGGGCTGGCAATTTCAGGTGACAGAAGCGGCTGGGTTCTAATAGAATCCCTTAGCTTGTAATCCCTGAGTGTTTCCCTAGGACTGACTCTGAGAGAAACCTGGGGGTTGGGCTTTGAGGCCAAATAGTAGCGAGTGTCCCCGATGGACTGAGGAAGTATTTAGATGAATTCTCCATAAAGGGAAACACCTGAGCACCCATTCATCTGCGTGGAGTGGGGCTTCAAATCTCCCCACCACACAAGGTTGGGTTCCAGTATCCTGAGGGTGGGGTAGTTCCTCCAACTGACATCAGCGTCTTGGTTTGAATAGAATCCCTTTGCTTGTCTTCCCTGATGGTTTGCCTAGGCCAGTGTGTGGTTGAAAGTGGGATTTGGGATCTAAAACTAAGTATTAGCGTGTGCCTCTCCATGGGTAGTGGAGATGTTTAAACTACAACCCACAACTTGGGAATTACTGTGACCCCTGAAAAATGCGTGTGCTATGTTTCCCCACGTCCAGCACACACAGGAAGAAGTGTTCTGGGGTTGTGAGTGTGGGGAGGTTCCTCCAACAGACAGCAGCACCTGGGTTGTAATAGAATCCCTTCGCTTGACTTCCCTAAGTGTTTTCCTAGGCCAAGCAGTAAGCGATGGTGGGGGATGGGCTCTAAAGCCAAGTATTAGCGAGTGCATCTCTGTGGGTAGTGGAGGGTTTTAAACTACTTCCCCAACCTTGGAACACCTGTGCCCCATAAAGATGCGTGGAATCTGTTTCCCCACCTCCAGCACACACACGGAGACGTGCTCAGGTATCCTGATTGTGGGGAGGCTCCTCCAAATGACAGCAGCGCCTGGGTTCTAAAAGAATCCCTTAGCTTGTCTTCCCTGATGGCATGGCTAGGCTGGAGAGTGGGGGAAAGTAGGGGTTGGGCTCTAAACCAAGGATAAGCGAGAGCCTATCCATGGGATGTGGGTTTTTAACCTACAACCCACAACCATGGAATAAATGTGCCCCCTGAAAGATGCTTTGACTGTTTCCCTACATCCAGCACACACACGAAGATGTGTTCTTGTATTCTGAGTGTGGGGAAGTTCCTCAAACTGACAGCAGCACCTGGATTCTATTAGTATCCCTTAGCTTCTGTTCCCTGAGTGTTCTTTTAGGCCAGGCCATGAGGGAAAGCTGGGGGTTGGGCTTGGAGGCCACGTAGCAGTGAGTGCCCCCTGATCCATTGAGGAAGTACTTAGAGGACTTCTCCCTAAAGGGAACACCTTTTCCTGCATTCATCTGGGTGCAGTGGGGCTGCACATCTCTCCCACACCTAAGAATGTGTTCTGGAATTCTGAGTGCAGGGAAGTTCCTCCAACTGACAGCAGCGCCTGGGTTCTAATTGAATCCCTTTGCTTGTCTTCCCTGATGGAAAGCCTAGGCGGGAGTGCGGGGGAAAGTGTGGTTTGGGCTCCGAAACCAAGTATTGGCGATGACCTCTCTATGGTTTGTGGAGGTGTTTAAACTACATCCCTAACCTGGGAACACCTGTGCCCCCATAAAGATCCGTGGAGTCTGTTTCCACACCTCCAGCACACACACGAACACTTGCACAGTTATCCTGAGAGTGGGCAGCCTCCTCCAACTGAGAGCAGGGCCTTGGTTCTTATAAAATCGCTTAACTTGTCTACCCTGTTTGGTTGCCTGATACGGAGTGCTGGGGAAAGGGTGGGTTGGGCTCTAAATCCAAGTATTAGCGAGTGCTTCTCCATGGGATTTGGAGGTTATTAACCAAAAGCCCACAACATGGGAATACCTGTGCTCCTTGAAAAAAGCGTGGACTCTGTATCCCCACCACCAGAACACACATGAAGAAGTTTTCTGCTATCCTGAGTGTGGGCTGGCAATTTCAGGTGACAGAAGCGGCTGGGTTCTAATAGAATCCCTTAGCTTGTAATCCCTGAGTGTTTCCCTAGGACTGACTCTGAGAGAAACCTGGGGGTTGGGCTTTGAGGCCAAATAGTAGCGAGTGTCCCCGATGGACTGAGGAAGTATTTAGATGAATTCTCCATAAAGGGAAACACCTGAGCACCCATTCATCTGCGTGGAGTGGGGCTTCAAATCTCCCCACCACACAAGGTTGGGTTCCAGTATCCTGAGGGTGGGGTAGTTCCTCCAACTGACATCAGCGTCTTGGTTTGAATAGAATCCCTTTGCTTGTCTTCCCTGATGGTTTGCCTAGGCCAGTGTGTGGTTGAAAGTGGGATTTGGGATCTAAAACTAAGTATTAGCGTGTGCCTCTCCATGGGTAGTGGAGATGTTTAAACTACAACCCACAACTTGGGAATTACTGTGACCCCTGAAAAATGCGTGTGCTATGTTTCCCCACGTCCAGCACACACAGGAAGAAGTGTTCTGGGGTTGTGAGTGTGGGGAGGTTCCTCCAACAGACAGCAGCACCTGGGTTGTAATAGAATCCCTTAGCTTGACTTCCCTAAGTGTTTTCCTAGGCCTAGCAGTAAGCGATGGTGGGGGATGGGCTCTAAAGCCAAGTATTAGCGAGTGCATCTCTGTGGGTAGTGGAGGGTTTTAAACTACTTCCCCAACCTTGGAACACCTGTGCCCCATAAATATGCGTGGAATGTGTTTCCCCACCTCCAGCACACACACGGAGACGTGCTCAGGTATCCTGATTGTGGGGAGGCTCCTCCAAATGACAGCAGCGCCTGGGTTCTAAAAGAATCTCTTAGCTTGTTTTCCCTGATGGCATGCCTAGGCTGGAGAGTGGGGGAAAGTGGGGTTTGGGCTCTAAACCAAGGATAAGCGAGAGCCTATCCATGGGATGTGGGTTTTTAACCTACAACCCACAACCATGGAATAAATGTGCCCCCTGAAAGATGCTTTGTCTGTTTCCCTACATCCAGCACACACACGAAGATGTGTTCTTGTATTCTGAGTGTGAGGAAGTTCCTCAAACTGACAGCAGCACCTGGATTCTATTAGTATCCCTTAGCTTCTGTTCCCTGAGTGTTCTTTTAGGCCAGGCCATGAGGGAAAGCTGGGGGTTGGGCTTGGAGGCCACGTAGCAGTGAGTGCCCCCTGATCCATTGAGGAAGTTCTTAGAGGACTTCTCCCAAAACGGAAAAACTTTTCCTGCATTCATCTGGGTGCAGTGGGGCTGCACAACTCTCCCACACCTAAGAATGTGTTCTGGAATTCTGAGTGTAGGGAAGTTCCTCCAACTGACAGCAGCGCCTGGGTTCTAATTGAATCCCTTTGCTTGTCTTCCCTGATGGAAAGCCTAGGCGGGAGTGCGGGGGAAAGTGTGGTTTGGGCTCCAAAACAAAGTATTTGCGATGACCTCTCTATGGTTTGTGGAGGTTTTTAAACTACATCCCTAACCTGGGAACACCTGTGCCCCCATAAAGATCCGTGGAGTCTGTTTCCACACCTCCAGCACACACACAAACACTTGCACAGTTATCCTGAGAGTGGGCAGCCTCCTCCAACTGAGAGCAGGGCCTTGGTTCTTATAAAATCGCTTAACTTGTCTACCCTGTTTGGTTGCCTGATATGGTGTGCTGGGGAAAGGGTGGGTTGGGCTCTAAATCCAAGTATTAGCGAGTGCTTCTCCATGGGATTTGGAGGTTATTAACCAAAAGCCCACAACATGGGAATACCTGTGCTCCTTGAAAAAAGCGTGGACTCTGTATCCCCACCACCAGAACACACATGAAGAAGTTTTCTGCTATCCTGAGTGTGGGCTGGCAATTTCAGGTGACAGAAGCGGCTGGGTTCTAATAGAATCCCTTAGCTTGTAATCCCTGAGTGTTTCCCTAGGACTGACTCTGAGAGAAACCTGGGGGTTGGGCTTTGAGGCCAAATAGTAGCGAGTGTCCCCGATGGAGTGAGGAACTATTTAGATGAATTAACCATAAAGGGAAACACCTGAGCACCCATTCATCTGCGTGGAGTGGGGCTTCAAATCTCCCCACCACACAAGGTTGGGTTCCAGTATCCTGAGGGTGGGGTAGTTCCTCCAACTGACATCAGCGTCTTGGTTTGAATAGAATCCCTTTGCTTGTCTTCCCTGATGGTTTGCCTAGGCCAGTGTGTGGTTGAAAGTGGGATTTGGGATCTAAAACTAAGTATTAGCGTGTGCCTCTCCATGGGTAGTGGAGATGTTTAAACTACAACCCACAACTTGGGAATTACTGTGACCCCTGAAAAATGCGTGTGCTATGTTTCCCCACGTCCAGCACACACAGGAAGAAGTGTTCTGGGGTTGTGAGTGTGGGGAGGTTCCTCCAACAGACAGCAGCACCTGGGTTGTAATAGAATCCCTTCGCTTGACTTCCCTAAGTGTTTTCCTAGGCCTAGCAGTAAGCGATGGTGGGGGATGGGCTCTAAAGCCAAGTATTAGCGAGTGCATCTCTGTGGGTAGTGGAGGGTTTTAAACTACTTCCCCAACCTTGGAACACCTGTGCCCCATAAAGATGCGTGGAATCTGTTTCCCCACCTCCAGCACACACACGGAGACGTGCTCAGGTATCCTGATTGTGGGGAGGCTCCTCCAAATGACAGCAGCGCCTGGGTTCTAAAAGAATCCCTTAGCTTGTCTTCCCTGATGGCATGGCTAGGCTGGAGAGTGGGGGAAAGTAGGGGTTGGGCTCTAAACCAAGGATAAGCGAGAGCCTATCCATGGGATGTGGGTTTTTAACCTACAACCCACAACCATGGAATAAATGTGCCCCCTGAAAGATGCTTTGACTGTTTCCCTACATCCAGCACACACACGAAGATGTGTTCTTGTATTCTGAGTGTGGGGAAGTTCCTCAAACTGACAGCAGCACCTGGATTCTATTAGTATCCCTTAGCTTCTGTTCCCTGAGTGTTCTTTTAGGCCAGGCCATGAGGGAAAGCTGGGGGTTGGGCTTGGAGGCCACGTAGCAGTGAGTGCCCCCTGATCCATTGAGGAAGTACTTAGAGGAATTCTCCCTAAAGGGAACACCTTTTCCTGCATTCATCTGGGTGCAGTGGGGCTGCACAACTATCCCACACCTAAGAATGTGTTCTGGAATTCTGAGTGCAGGGAAGTTCCTCCAACTGACAGTATCGCCTGGGATCTAATTGAATCCCTTTGCTTGTCTTCCCTGATGGAAAGCCTAGGCGGGAGTGCGGGGGAAAGTGTGGTTTGGGCTCCAAATGCAAGTATTGGCGATGACCTCTCTATGGTTTGTGGAGGTGTTTAAACTTCATCCCTAACCTGGGAACACCTGTGCCCCCATAAAGATCCGTGGAGTCTGTTTCCACACCTCCAGCACACACACGAACACTTGCACAGTTATCCTGAGAGTGGGCAGCCTCCTCCAACTGAGAGCAGGGCCTTGGTTCTTATAAAATCGCTTAACTTGTCTACCCTGTTTGGTTGCCTGATACGGAGTGCTGGGGAAAGGGTGGGTTGGGCTCTAAATCCAAGTATTAGCGAGTGCTTCTCCATGGGATTTGGAGGTTATTAACCAAAAGCCCACAACATGGGAATACCTGTGCTCATTGAAAAAAGCGTGGACTCTGTATCCCCACCACCTGAACACACATGAAGAAGTTTTCTGCTATCCTGAGTGTGGGCTGGCAATTTCAGGTGACAGAAGCGGCTGGGTTCTAATAGAATCCCTTAGCTTGTAATCCCTGAGTGTTTCCCTAGGACTGACTCTGAGAGAAACCTGGGGGTTGGGCTTTGAGGCCAAATAGTAGCGAGTGTCCCCGATGGACTGAGGAAGTATTTAGATGAATTCTCCATAAAGGGAAACACCTGAGCACCCATTCATCTGCGTGGAGTGGGGCTTCAAATCTCCCCACCACACAAGGTTGGGTTCCAGTATCCTGAGGGTGGGGTAGTTCCTCCAACTGACATCAGCGTCTTGGTTTGAATAGAATCCCTTTGCTTGTCTTCCCTGATGGTTTGCCTAGGCCAGTGTGTGGTTGAAAGTGGGATTTGGGATCTAAAACTAAGTATTAGCGTGTGCCTCTCCATGGGTAGTGGAGATGTTTAAACTACAACCCACAACTTGGGAATTACTGTGACCCCTGAAAAATGCGTGTGCTATGTTTCCCCACGTCCAGCACACACAGGAAGAAGTGTTCTGGGGTTGTGAGTGTGGGGAGGTTCCTCCAACAGACAGCAGCACCTGGGTTGTAATAGAATCCCTTCGCTTGCCTTCCCTAAGTGTTTTCCTAGGCCTAGCAGTAAGCGATGGTGGGGGATGGGCTCTAAAGCCAAGTATTAGCGAGTGCATCTCTGTGGGTAGTGGAGGGTTTTAAACTACTTCCCCAACCTTGGAACACCTGTGCCCCATAAAGATGCGTGGAATCTGTTTCCCCACCTCCAGCACACACACGGAGACGTGCTCAGGTATCCTGATTGTGGGGAGGCTCCTCCAAATGACAGCAGCGCCTGGGTTCTAAAAGAATCCCTTAGCTTGTCTTCCCTGATGGCATGGCTAGGCTGGAGAGTGGGGGAAAGTGGGGTTAGGGCTCTAAACCAAGTATTAGCGAGAGCCTATCCATGGGATGTGGGTTTTTAACCTACAACCCACAACCATGGAATAAATGTGCCCCCTGAAAGATGCTTTGACTGTTTCCCTACATCCAGCACACACACGAAGATGTGTTCTTGTATTCTGAGTGTGGGGAAGTTCCTCAAACTGACAGCAGCACCTGGATTCTATTAGTATCCCTTAGCTTCTGTTCCCTGAGTGTTCTTTTAGGCCAGGCCATGAGGGAAAGCTGGGGGTTGGGCTTGGAGGCCACGTAGCAGTGAGTGCCCCCTGATCCATTGAGGAAGTACTTAGAGGACTTCTCCCTAAATGGAACACCTTTTCCTGCATTCATCTGGGTGCAGTGGGGCTGCACATCTCTCCCACACCTAAGAATGTGTTCTGGAATTCTGAGTGCAGGGAAGTTCCTCCAACTGACAGCATCGCCTGGGATCTAATTGAATCCCTTTGCTTGTGTTTCCTGATGGAAAGCCTAGGCGGGAGTGCGGGGCAAAGTGTGGTTTGGGCTCCAAAACCAAGTATTTGCGATGACCTCTCTATGGTTTGTGGAGGTGTTTAAACTACATCCCTAACCTGGGAACACCTGTGCCCCCATAAAGATCCGTGGAGTCTGTTTCCACACCTCCAGCACACACACGAACACTTGCACAGTTATCCTGAGAGTGGGCAGCCTCCTCCAACTGAGAGCAGGGCCTTGGTTCTTATAAAATCGCTTAACTTGTCTACCCTGTTTGGTTGCCTGATACGGAGTGCTGGGGAAAGTGTGGGTTGGGCTCTAAATCCAAGTATTAGCGAGTGCTTCTCCATGGGATTTGGAGGTTATTAACCAAAAGCCCACAACATGGGAATACCTGTGCTCCTTGAAAAAAGCGTGGACTCTGTATCCCCACCACCTGAACACACATGAAGAAGTTTTCTGCTATCGTGAGTGTGGGCTGGCAATTTCAGGTGACAGAAGCGGCTGGGTTCTAATAGAATCCCTTAGCTTGTAATCCCTGAGTGTTTCCCTAGGACTGACTCTGAGAGAAACCTGGGGGTTGGGCTTTGAGGCCAAATAGTAGCGAGTGTCCCCGATGGACTGAGGAAGTATTTAGATGAATTCTCCATAAAGGGAAACACCTGAGCACCCATTCATCTGCGTGGAGTGGGGCTTCAAATCTCCCCACCACACAAGGTTGGGTTCCAGTATCCTGAGGGTGGGGTAGTTCCTCCAACTGACATCAGCGTCTTGGTTTGAATAGAATCCCTTTGCTTGTCTTCCCTGATGGTTTGCCTAGGCCAGTGTGTGGTTGAAAGTGGGATTTGGGATCTAAAACTAAGTATTAGCGTGTGCCTCTCCATGGGTAGTGGAGATGTTTAAACTACAACCCACAACATGGGAATTACTGTGACCCCTGAAAAATGCGTGTGCTATGTTTCCCCACGTCCAGCACACACAGGAAGAAGTGTTCTGGGGTTGTGAGTGTGGGGAGGTTCCTCCAACAGACAGCAGCACCTGGGTTGTAATAGAATCTCTTCGCTTGACTTCCCTAAGTGTTTTCCTAGGCCTAGCAGTAAGCGATGGTGGGGGATGGGCTCTAAAGCCAAGTATTAGCGAGTGCATCTCTGTGGGTAGTGGAGGGTTTTAAACTACTTCCCAAACCTTGGAACACCTGTGCCCCATAAAGATGCGTGGAATCTGTTTCCCCACCTCCAGCACACACACGGAGACGTGCTCAGGTATCCTGATTGTGGGGAGGCTCCTCCAAATGACAGCAGCGCCTGGGTTCTAAAAGAATCCCTTAGCTTGTCTTCCCTGATGGCATGCCTAGGCTGGAGAGTGGGGGAAAGTGGGGGTTGGGCTCTAAACCAAGGATAAGCGAGAGCCTATCCATGGGATGTGGGTTTTTAACATACAACCCACAACCATGGAATAAATGTGCCCCCTGAAAGATGCTTTGACTGTTTCCCTACATCCAGCACACACACGAAGATGTGTTCTGGTATTCTGAGTGTGGGGAAGTTCCTCAAACTGACAGCAGCACCTGGATTCTATTAGTATCCCTTAGCTTCTGTTCCCTGAGTGTTCTTTTAGGCCAGGCCATGAGGGAAAGCTGGGGGTTGGGCTTGGAGGCCACGTAGCAGTGAGTGCCCCCTGATCCATTGAGGAAGTACTTAGAGGACTTCTCCCTAAAGGGAACACCTTTTCCTGCATTCATCTGGGTGCAGTGGGGCTGCACATCTCTCCCACACCTAAGAATGTGTTCTGGAATTCTGAGTGCAGGGAAGTTCCTCCAACTGACAGCAGCGCCTGGGTTCTAATTGAATCCCTTTGCTTGTCTTCCCTGATGGAAAGCCTAGGCGGGAGTGCGGGGGAAAGTGTGGTTTGGGCTCCGAAACCAAGTATTTGCGATGACCTCTCTATGGTTTGTGGAGGTGTTTAAACTACATCCCTAACCTGGGAACACCTGTGCCCCCATAAAGATCCGTGGAGTCTGTTTCCACACCTCCAGCACACACACGAACACTTGCACAGTTATCCTGAGAGTGGGCAGCCTCCTCCAACTGAGAGCAGGGCCTTGGTTCTTATAAAATCGCTTAACTTGTCTACCCTGTTTGGTTGCCTGATACGGAGTGCTGGGGAAAGGGTGGGTTGGGCTCTAAATCCAAGTATTAGCGAGTGCTTCTCCATGGGATTTGGAGGTTATTAACCAAAGGCCCACAACATGGGAATACCTGTGCTCCTTGAAAAAAGCGTGGACTCTGTATCCCCACCACCAGAACACACATGAAGAAGTTTTCTGCTATCCTGAGTGTGGGCTGGCAATTTCAGGTGACAGAAGCGGCTGGGTTCTAATAGAATCCCTTAGCTTGTAATCCCTGAGTGTTTCCCTAGGACTGACTCTGAGAGAAACCTGGGGGTTGGGCTTTGAGGCCAAATAGTAGCGAGTGTCCCCGATGGACTGAGGAAGTATTTAGATGAATTCTCCATAAAGGGAAACACCTGAGCACCCATTCATCTGCGTGGAGTGGGGCTTCAAATCTCCCCACCACACAAGGTTGGGTCCAGTATCCTGAGGGTGGGGTAGTTCCTCCAACTGACATCAGCGTCTTGGTTTGAATAGAATCCCTTTGCTTGTCTTCCCTGATGGTTTGCCTAGGCCAGTGTGTGGTTGAAAGTGGGATTTGGGATCTAAAACTAACTATTAGCGTGTGCCTCTCCATGGGTAGTGGAGATGTTTAAACTACAACCCACAACTTGGGAATTACTGTGACCCCTGAAAAATGCATGTGCTATGTTTCCCCACGACCAGCACACACAGGAAGAAGTGTTCTGGGGTTGTGAGTGTGGGGAGGTTCCTCCAACAGACAGCAGCACCTGGGTTGTAATAGAATCCCATAGCTTGACTTCCCTAAGTGTTTTCCTAGGCCTAGCAGTAAGCGATGGTGGGGGATGGTCTCTAAAGCCAAGTATTAGCGAGTGCATCTCTGTGGGTAGTGGAGGGTTTTAAACTACTTCCCCAACCTTGGAACACCTGTGCCCCATAAAGATGCGTGGAATCTGTTTCCCCACCTCCAGCACACACACGGAGACGTGCTCAGGTATCCTGATTGTGGGGAGGCTCCTCCAAATGACAGCAGCGCCTGGGATCTAAAAGAATCCCTTAGCTTCTCTTCCCTGATGGCATGCCTAGGCTGGAGAGTGGGGGAAAGTGGGGGTTGGGCTCTAAACCAAGGATAAGCGAGAGCCTATCCATGGGATGTGGGTTTTTAACCTACAACCCACAACCATGGAATAAATGTGCCCCCTGAAAAATGCTTTGACTGTTTCCCTACATCCAGCACACACACGAAGTTGTGTTCTTGTATTCTGAGTGTGGGGAAGTTCCTCAAACTGACAGCAGCACCTGGATTCTATTAGTATCCCTTAGCTTCTGTTCCCTGAGTGTTCTTTTAGGCCAGGCCATGAGGGAAAGCTGGGGGTTGGGCTTGGAGGCCACGTAGCAGTGAGTGCCCCCTGATCCATTGAGGAAGTACTTAGAGGACTTCTCCCTAAAGGGAACACCTTTTCCTGCATTCATCTGGGTGCAGTGGGGCTGCACATCTCTCCCACACCTAAGAATGTGTTCTGGAATTCTGAGTGCAGGGAAGTTCCTCCAACTGACAGCAGCGCCTGGGTTCTAATTGAATCCCTTTGCTTGTCTTCCCTGATGGAAAGCCTAGGCGGGAGTGCGGGGGAAAGTGTGGTTTGGGCTCCGAAACCAAGTATTTGCGATGACCTCTCTATGGTTTGTGGAGGTGTTTAAACTACATCCCTAACCTGGGAACACCTGTGCCCCCATAAAGATCCGTGGAGTCTGTTTCCACACCTCCAGCACACACACGAACACTTGCACAGTTATCCTGAGAGTGGGCAGCCTCCTCCAACTGAGAGCAGGGCCTTGGTTCTTATAAAATCGCTTAACTTGTCTACCCTGTTTGGTTGCCTGATACGGAGTGCTGGGGAAAGGGTGGGTTGGGCTCTAAATCCAAGTATTAGCGAGTGCTTCTCCATGGGATTTGGAGGTTATTAACCAAAGGCCCACAACATGGGAATACCTGTGCTCCTTGAAAAAAGCGTGGACTCTGTATCCCCACCACCAGAACACACATGAAGAAGTTTTCTGCTATCCTGAGTGTGGGCTGGCAATTTCAGGTGACAGAAGCGGCTGGGTTCTAATAGAATCCCTTAGCTTGTAATCCCTGAGTGTTTCCCTAGGACTGACTCTGAGAGAAACCTGGGGGTTGGGCTTTGAGGCCAAATAGTAGCGAGTGTCCCCGATGGACTGAGGAAGTATTTAGATGAATTCTCCATAAAGGGAAACACCTGAGCACCCATTCATCTGCGTGGAGTGGGGCTTCAAATCTCCCCACCACACAAGGTTGGGTTCCAGTATCCTGAGGGTGGGGTAGTTCCTCCAACTGACATCAGCGTCTTGGTTTGAATAGAATCCCTTTGCTTGTCTTCCCTGATGGTTTGCCTAGGCCAGTGTGTGGTTGAAAGTGGGATTTGGGATCTAAAACTAAGTATTAGCGTGTGCCTCTCCATGGGTAGTGGAGATGTTTAAACTACAACCCACAACTTGGGAATTACTGTGACCCCTGAAAAATGCGTGTGCTATGTTTCCCCACGTCCAGCACACACAGGAAGAAGTGTTCTGGGGTTGTGAGTGTGGGGAGGTTCCTCCAACAGACAGCAGCACCTGGGTTGTAATAGAATCCCTTCGCTTGACTTCCCTAAGTGTTTTCTTAGGCCTAGCAGTAAGCGATGGTGGGGGATGGGCTCTAAAGCCAAGTATTAGCGAGTGCATCTCTGTGGGTAGTGGAGGGTTTTAAACTACTTCCCCAACCTTGGAACACCTGTGCCCCATAAATATGCGTGGAATCTGTTTCCCCAACTCCAGCACACACACGGAGACGTGCTCAGGTATCCTGATTGTGGGGAGGCTCCTCCAAATGACAGCAGCGCCTGGGTTCTAAAAGAATCCATTAGCTTGTATTCCCTGATGGCATGCCTAGGCTGGAGAGTGGGGGAAAGTGGGGGTTGGGCTCTAAACCAAGGATAAGCGAGAGCCTATCCATGGGATGTGGGTTTTTAACCTACAACCCACAACCATGGAATAAATGTGCCCCCTGAAAGATGCTTTGACTGTTTCCCTACATCCAGCACACACACGAAGATGTGTTCTTGTATTCTGAGTGTGGGGAAGTTCCTCAAACTAACAGCAGCACCTGGATTCTATTAGTATCCCTTAGCTTCTGTTCCCTGAGTGTTCTTTTAGGCCAGGCCATGAGGGAAAGCTGGGGGTTGGGCTTGGAGGCCACGTAGCAGTGAGTGCCCCCTGATCCATTGAGGAAGTACTTAGAGGACTCCTCCCTAAAGGAACACCTTTTCCTGCATTCATCTGGGTGCAGTGGGGCTGCACAACTCTCCCACTCCTAAGAATGTGTTCTGGAATTCTGAGTGCAGGGAAGTTCCTCCAACTGACAGCAGCGCCTGGGTTCTAATTGAATCCCTTTGCTTGTCTTCCCTGATGGAAAGCCTAGGCGGGAGTGCGGGGGAAAGTGTGGTTTGGGCTCCGAATCCAAGTATTGGCGATGACCTCTCTATGGTTTGTGGAGGTGTTTAAACTACATCCCTAACCTGGGAACACCTGTGCCCCCATAAAGATCCGTGGAGTCTGTTTCCACACCTCCAGCACACACACGAACACTTGCACAGTTATCCTGAGAGTGGGCAGCCTCCTCCAACTGAGAGCAGGGCCTTGGTTCTTATAAAATCGCTTAACTTGTCTACCCTGTTTGGTTGCCTGATACGGAGTGCTGGGGAAAGGGTGGGTTGGGCTCTAAATCCAAGTATTAGCGAGTGCTTCTCCATGGGATTTGGAGGTTATTAACCAAAAGCCCACAACATGGGAATACCTGTGCTCCTTGAAAAAAGCGTGGACTCTGTATCCCCACCACCAGAACACACATGAAGAAGTTTTCTGCTATCCTGAGTGTGGGCTGGCAATTTCAGGTGACAGAAGCGGCTGGGTTCTAATAGAATCCCTTAGCTTGTAATCCCTGAGTGTTTCCCTAGGACTGACTCTGAGAGAAACCTGGGGGTTGGGCTTTGAGGCCAAATAGTAGTGAGTGTCCCCGATGGACTGAGGAAGTATTTAGATGAATTCTCCATAAAGGGAATCACCTGAGCACCCATTCATCTGCGTGGAGTGGGGCTTCAAATCTCCCCACCACACAAGGTTGGGTTCCAGTATCCTGAGGGTGGGGTAGTTCCTCCAAATGACATCAGCGTCTTGGTTTGAATAGAATCCCTTTGCTTGTCTACCCTGATGGTTTGCCTAGGCCAGTGTGTGGTTGAAAGTGGGATTTGGGATCTAAAACTAAGTATTAGCGTGTGCCTCTCCATGGGTAGTGGAGATGTTTAAACTACAACCCACAACTTGGGAATTACTGTGACCCCTGAAAAATGCGTGTGCTATGTTTCCCCACGTCCAGCACACACAGGAAGAAGTGTTCTGGGGTTCTGAGTGTGGGGAGGTTCCTCCAACAGACAGCAGCACCTGGGTTGTAATAGAATCCCTTCGCTTGACTTCCCAAGTGTTTTTCTAGGCCAAGCAGTAAGCGATGGTGGGGGATGGGCTCTAAAGCCAAGTATTAGCGAGTGCATCTCTGTGGGTAGTGGAGGGTTTTAAACTACTTCCCCAACCTTGGAACACCTGTGCCCCATAAATATGCGTGGAATCTGTTTCCCCAACTCCAGCACACACACGGAGACGTGCTCAGGTATCCTGATTGTGGGGAGGCTCCTCCAAATGACAGCAGCGCCTGGGTTCTAAAAGAATCCATTAGCTTGTCTTCCCTGATGGCATGCCTAGGCTGGAGAGTGGGGGAAAGTGGGGGTTGGGCTCTAAACCAAGGATAAGCGAGAGCCTATCCATGGGATGTGGGTTTTTAACCTACAACCCACAACCATGGAATAAATGTGCCCCCTGAAAGATGCTTTGACTGTTTCCCTACATCCAGCACACACACGAAGATGTGTTCTTGTATTCTGAGTGTGGGGAAGTTCCTCAAACTAACAGCAGCACCTGGATTCTATTAGTATCCCTTAGCTTCTGTTCCCTGAGTGTTCTTTTAGGCCAGGCCATGAGGGAAAGCTGGGGGTTGGGCTTGGAGGCCACGTAGCAGTGAGTGCCCCCTGATCCATTGAGGAAGTACTTAGAGGACTCCTCCCTAAAGGGAACACCTTTTCCTGCATTCATCTGGGTGCAGTGGGGCTGCACAACTCTCCCACTCCTAAGAATGTGTTCTGGAATTCTGAGTGCAGGGAAGTTCCTCCAACTGACAGCAGCGCCTGGGTTCTAATTGAATCCCTTTGCTTGTCTTCCCTGATGGAAAGCCTAGGCGGGAGTGCGGGGGAAAGTGTGGTTTGGGCTCCGAATCCAAGTATTGGCGATGACCTCTCTATGGTTTGTGGAGGTGTTTAAACTACATCCCTAACCTGGGAACACCTGTGCCCCCATAAAGATCCGTGGAGTCTGTTTCCACACCTCCAGCACACACACGAACACTTGCACAGTTATCCTGAGAGTGGGCAGCCTCCTCCAACTGAGAGCAGGGCCTTGGTTCTTATAAAATCGCTTAACTTGTCTACCCTGTTTGGTTGCCTGATACGGAGTGCTGGGGAAAGGGTGGGTTGGGCTCTAAATCCAAGTATTAGCGAGTGCTTCTCCATGGGATTTGGAGGTTATTAACCAAAAGCCCACAACATGGGAATACCTGTGCTCCTTGAAAAAAGCGTGGACTCTGTATCCCCACCACCAGAACACACATGAAGAAGTTTTCTGCTATCCTGAGTGTGGGCTGGCAATTTCAGGTGACAGAAGCGGCTGGGTTCTAATAGAATCCCTTAGCTTGTAATCCCTGAGTGTTTCCCTAGGACTGACTCTGAGAGAAACCTGGGGGTTGGGCTTTGAGGCCAAATAGTAGCGAGTGTCCCCGATGGACTGAGGAAGTATTTAGATGAATTCTCCATAAAGGGAAACACCTGAGCACCCATTCATCTGCGTGGAGTGGGGCTTCAAATCTCCCCACCACACAAGGTTGGGTCCAGTATCCTGAGGGTGGGGTAGTTCCTCCAACTGACATCAGCGTCTTGGTTTGAATAGAATCCCTTTGCTTGTCTTCCCTGATGGTTTGCCTGGGCCAGTGTGTGGTTGAAAGTGGGATTTGGGATCTAAAACTAAGTATTAGCGTGTGCCTCTCCATGGGTAGTGGAGATGTTTAAACTACAACCCAAAACTTGGGAATTACTGTGACCCCTGAAAAATGCGTGTGCTATGTTTCCCCACGTCCAGCACACACAGGAGGAAGTGTTCTGGGGTTGTGAGTGTGGGGAGGTTCCTCCAACAGACAGCAGCACCTGGGTTGTAATAGAATCCCTTCGCTTGACTTCCCTAAGTGTTTTCTTAGGCCTAGCAGTAAGCGATGGTGGGGGATGGGCTCTAAAGCCAAGTATTAGCGAGTGCATCTCTGTGGGTAGTGGAGGGTTTTAAACTACTTCCCCAACCTTGGAACACCTGTGCCCCATAAATATGCGTGGAATCTGTTTCCCCAACTCCAGCACACACACGGAGACGTGCTCAGGTATCCTGATTGTGGGGAGGCTCCTCCAAATGACAGCAGCGCCTGGGTTCTAAAAGAATCCATTAGCTTGCCTTCCCTGATGGCATGCCTAGGCTGGAGAGTGGGGGAAAGTGGGGGTTGGGCTCTAAACCAAGGATAAGCGAGAGCCTATCCATGGGATGTGGGTTTTTAACCTACAACCCACAACCATGGAATAAATGTGCCCCCTGAAAGATGCTTTGACTGTTTCCCTACATCCAGCACACACACGAAGATGTGTTCTTGTATTCTGAGTGTGGGGAAGTTCCTCAAACTAACAGCAGCACCTGGATTCTATTAGTATCCCTTAGCTTCTGTTCCCTGAGTGTTCTTTTAGGCCAGGCCATGAGGGAAAGCTGGGGGTTGGGCTTGGAGGCCACGTAGCAGTGAGTGCCCCCTGATCCATTGAGGAAGTACTTAGAGGACTCCTCCCTAAAGGGAACACCTTTTCCTGCATTCATCTGGGTGCAGTGGGGCTGCACAACTCTCCCACTCCTAAGAATGTGTTCTGGAATTCTGAGTGCAGGGAAGTTCCTCCAACTGACAGCAGCGTCTGGGTTCTAATTGAATCCCTTTGCTTGTCTTCCCTGATGGAAAGCCTAGGCGGGAGTGCGGGGGAAAGTGTGGTTTGGGCTCCGAATCCAAGTATTGGCGATGACCTCTCTATGGTTTGTGGAGGTGTTTAAACTACATCCCTAACCTGGGAACACCTGTGCCCCCATAAAGATCCGTGGAGTCTGTTTCCACACCTCCAGCACACACACGAACACTTGCACAGTTATCCTGAGAGTGGGCAGCCTCCTCCAACTGAGAGCAGGGCCTTGGTTCTTATAAAATCGCTTAACTTGTCTACCCTGTTTGGTTGCCTGATACGGAGTGCTGGGGAAAGGGTGGGTTGGGCTCTAAATCCAAGTATTAGTGAGTGCTTCTCCATGGGATTTGGAGGTTATTAACCAAAAGCCCACAACATGGGAATACCTGTGCTCCTTGAAAAAAGCGTGGACTCTGTATCCCCACCACCAGAACACACATGAAGAAGTTTTCTGCTATCCTGAGTGTGGGCTGGCAATTTCAGGTGACAGAAGCGGCTGGGTTCTAATAGAATCCCTTAGCTTGTAATCCCTGAGTGTTTCCCTAGGACTGACTCTGAGAGAAACCTGGGGGTTGGGCTTTGAGGCCAAATAGTAGCGAGTGTCCCCGATGGACTGAGGAAGTATTTAGATGAATTCTCCATAAAGGGAAACACCTGAGCACCCATTCATCTGCGTGGAGTGGGGCTTCAAATCTCCCCACCACACAAGGTTGGGTCCAGTATCCTGAGGGTGGGGTAGTTCCTCCAACTGACATCAGCGTCTTGGTTTGAATAGAATCCCTTTGCTTGTCTTCCCTGATGGTTTGTCTGGGCCAGTGTGTGGTTGAAAGTGGGATTTGGGATCTAAAACTAAGTATTAGCGTGTGCCTCTCCATGGGTAGTGGAGATGTTTAAACTACAACCCACAACTTGGGAATTACTGTGACCCCTGAAAAATGCGTGTGCTATGTTTCCCCACGTCCAGCACACACAGGAAGAAGTGTTCTGGGGTTGTGAGTGTGGGGAGGTTCCTCCAACAGACAGCAGCACCTGGGTTGTAATAGAATCCCTTCGCTTGACTTCCCTAAGTGTTTTCTTAGGCCTAGCAGTAAGCGATGGTGGGGGATGGGCTCTAAAGCCAAGTATTAGCGAGTGCATCTCTGTGGGTAGTGGAGGGTTTTAAACTACTTCCCCAACCTTGGAACACCTGTGCCCCATAAATATGCGTGGAATCTGTTTCCCCAACTCCAGCACACACACGGAGACGTGCTCAGGTATCCTGATTGTGGGGAGGCTCCTCCAAATGACAGCAGCGCCTGGGTTCTAAAAGAATCCATTAGCTTGTATTCCCTGATGGCATGCCTAGGCTGGAGAGTGGGGGAAAGTGGGGGTTGGGCTCTAAACCAAAGATAAGCGAGAGCCTATCCATGGGATGTGGGTTTTTAACCTACAACCCACAACCATGGAATAAATGTGCCCCCTGAAAGATGCTTTGACTGTTTCCCTACATCCAGCACACACACGAAGATGTGTTCTTGTATTCTGAGTGTGGGGAAGTTCCTCAAACTAACAGCAGCACCTGGATTCTATTAGTATCCCTTAGCTTCTGTTCCCTGAGTGTTCTTTTAGGCCAGGCCATGAGGGAAAGCTGGGGGTTGGGCTTGGAGGCCACGTAGCAGTGAGTGCCCCCTGATCCATTGAGGAAGTACTTAGAGGACTCCTCCCTAAAGGGAACACCTTTTCCTGCATTCATCTGGGTGCAGTGGGGCTGCACAACTCTCCCACTCCTAAGAATGTGTTCTGGAATTCTGAGTGCAGGGAAGTTCCTCCAACTGACAGCAGCGCCTGGGTTCTAATTGAATCCCTTTGCTTGTCTTCCCTGATGGAAAGCCTAGGCGGGAGTGCGGGGGAAAGTGTGGTTTGGGCTCCGAATCCAAGTATTGGCGATGACCTCTCTATGGTTTGTGGAGGTGTTTAAACTACATCCCTAACCTGGGAACACCTGTGCCCCCATAAAGATCCGTGGAGTCTGTTTCCACACCTCCAGCACACACACGAACACTTGCACAGTTATCCTGAGAGTGGGCAGCCTCCTCCAACTGAGAGCAGGGCCTTGGTTCTTATAAAATCGCTTAACTTGTCTACCCTGTTTGGTTGCCTGATACGGAGTGCTGGGGAAAGGGTGGGTTGGGCTCTAAATCCAAGTATTAGCGAGTGCTTCTCCATGGGATTTGGAGGTTATTAACCAAAAGCCCACAACATGGGAATACCTGTGCTCCTTGAAAAAAGCGTGGACTCTGTATCCCCACCACCAGAACACACATGAAGAAGTTTTCTGCTATCCTGAGTGTGGGCTGGCAATTTCAGGTGACAGAAGCGGCTGGGTTCTAATAGAATCCCTTAGCTTGTAATCCCTGAGTGTTTCCCTAGGACTGACTCTGAGAGAAACCTGGGGGTTGGGCTTTGAGGCCAAATAGTAGCGAGTGTCCCCGATGGACTGAGGAAGTATTTAGATGAATTCTCCATAAAGGGAATCACCTGAGCACCCATTCATCTGCGTGGAGTGGGGCTTCAAATCTCCCCACCACACAAGGTTGGGTTCCAGTATCCTGAGGGTGGGGTAGTTCCTCCAAATGACATCAGCGTCTTGGTTTGAATAGAATCCCTTTGCTTGTCTTCCCTGATGGTTTGCCTAGGCCAGTGTGTGGTTGAAAGTGGGATTTGGGATCTAAAACTAAGTATTAGCGTGTGCCTCTCCATGGGTAGTGGAGATGTTTAAACTACAACCCACAACTTGGGAATTACTGTGACCCCTGAAAAATGCGTGTGCTATGTTTCCCCACGTCCAGCACACACAGGAAGAAGTGTTCTGGGGTTGTGAGTGTGGGGAGGTTCCTCCAACAGACAGCAGCACCTGGGTTGTAATAGAATCCCTTCGCTTGACTTCCCAAGTGTTTTTCTAGGCCAAGCAGTAAGCGATGGTGGGGGATGGGCTCTAAAGCCAAGTATTAGCGAGTGCATCTCTGTGGGTAGTGGAGGGTTTTAAACTACTTCCCCAACCTTGGAACACCTGTGCCCCATAAATATGCGTGGAATCTGTTTCCCCAACTCCAGCACACACACGGAGACGTGCTCAGGTATCCTGATTGTGGGGAGGCTCCTCCAAATGACAGCAGCGCCTGGGTTCTAAAAGAATCCATTAGCTTGTCTTCCCTGATGGCATGCCTAGGCTGGAGAGTGGGGGAAAGTGGGGGTTGGGCTCTAAACCAAGGATAAGCGAGAGCCTATCCATGGGATGTGGGTTTTTAACCTACAACCCACAACCATGGAATAAATGTGCCCCCTGAAAGATGCTTTGACTCTTTCCCTACATCCAGCACACACACGAAGATGTGTTCTTGTATTCTGAGTGTGGGGAAGTTCCTCAAACTAACAGCAGCACCTGGATTCTATTAGTATCCCTTAGCTTCTGTTCCCTGAGTGTTCTTTTAGGCCAGGCCATGAGGGAAAGCTGGGGGTTGGGCTTGGAGGCCACGTAGCAGTGAGTGCCCCCTGATCCATTGAGGAAGTACTTAGAGGACTCCTCCCTAAAGGGAACACCTTTTCCTGCATTCATCTGGGTGCAGTGGGGCTGCACAACTCTCCCACTCCTAAGAATGTGTTCTGGAATTCTGAGTGCAGGGAAGTTCCTCCAACTGACAGCAGCGCCTGGGTTCTAATTGAATCCCTTTGCTTGTCTTCCCTGATGGAAAGCCTAGGCGGGAGTGCGGGGGAAAGTGTGGTTTGGGCTCCGAATCCAAGTATTGGCGATGACCTCTCTATGGTTTGTGGAGGTGTTTAAACTACATCCCTAACCTGGGAACACCTGTGCCCCCATAAAGATCCGTGGAGTCTGTTTCCACACCTCCAGCACACACACGAACACTTGCACAGTTATCCTGAGAGTGGGCAGCCTCCTCCAACTGAGAGCAGGGCCTTGGTTCTTATAAAATCGCTTAACTTGTCTACCCTGTTTGGTTGCCTGATATGGAGTGCTGGGGAAAGGGTGGGTTGGGCTCTAAATCCAAGTATTAGCGAGTGCTTCTCCATGGGATTTGGAGGTTATTAACCAAAAGCCCACAACATGGGAATACCTGTGCTCCTTGAAAAAAGCGTGGACTCTGTATCCCCACCACCAGAACACACATGAAGAAGTTTTCTGCTATCCTGAGTGTGGGCTGGCAATTTCAGGTGACAGAAGCGGCTGGGTTCTAATAGAATCCCTTAGCTTGTAATCCCTGAGTGTTTCCCTAGGACTGACTCTGAGAGAAACCTGGGGGTTGGGCTTTGAGGCCAAATAGTAGCGAGTGTCCCCGATGGACTGAGGAAGTATTTAGATGAATTCTCCATAAAGGGAAACACCTGAGCACCCATTCATCTGCGTGGAGTGGGGCTTCAAGTCTCCCCACCACACAAGGTTCTGTTCCAGTATCCTGAGGGTGGGGTAGTTCCTCCAACTGACATCAGCGTCTTGGTTTGAATACAATCCCTTTGCTTGTCTTCCCTGATGGTTTGCCTAGGCCAGTGTGTGGTTGAAAGTGGGATTTGGGATCTAAAACTAAGTATTAGCGTGTGCCTCTCCATGGGTAGTGGAGATGTTTAAACTACAACCCACAACTTGGGAATTACTGTGACCCCTGAAAAATGCGTGTGCTATGTTTCCCCACGTCCAGCACACACAGGAAGAAGTGTTCTGGGATTGTGAGTGTGGGGAGGTTCCTCCAACAGACAGCAGCACCTGGGTTGTAATAGAATCCCTTCGCTTGACTTCCCAAGTGTTTTTCTAGGCCAAGCAGTAAGCGATGGTGGGGGATGGGCTCTAAAGCCAAGTATTAGCGAGTGCATCTCTGTGGGTAGTGGAGGGTTTTAAACTACTTCCCCAACCTTGGAACACCTGTGCCCCATAAATATGCGTGGAATCTGTTTCCCCAACTCCAGCACACACACGGAGACGTGCTCAGGTATCCTGATTGTGGGGAGGCTCCTCCAAATGACAGCAGCGCCTGGGTTCTAAAAGAATCCATTAGCTTGTCTTCCCTGATGGCATGCCTAGGCTGGAGAGTGGGGGAAAGTGGGGGTTGGGCTCTAAACCAAGGATAAGCGAGAGCCTATCCATGGGATGTGGGTTTTTAACCTACAACCCACAACCATGGAATAAATGTGGTCCCTGTAAGATGCTTTGACTCTTTCCCTACATCCAGCACACACACGAAGATGTGTTCTTGTATTCTGAGTGTGGGGAAGTTCCTCAAACTAACAGCAGCACCTGGATTCTATTAGTATCCCTTAGCTTCTGTTCCCTGAGTGTTCTTTTAGGCCAGGCCATGAGGGAAAGCTGGGGGTTGGGCTTGGAGGCCACGTAGCAGTGAGTGCCCCCTGATCCATTGAGGAAGTACTTAGAGGACTCCTCCCTAAAGGGAACACCTTTTCCTGCATTCATCTGGGTGCAGTGGGGCTGCACAACTCTCCCACTCCTAAGAATGTGTTCTGGAATTCTGAGTGCAGGGAAGTTCCTCCAACTGACAGCAGCGCTTGGGTTCTAATTGAATCCCTTTGCTTGTCTTCCCTGATGGAAAGCCTAGGCGGGAGTGCGGGGGAAAGTGTGGTTTGGGCTCCGAATCCAAGTATTGGCGATGACCTCTCTATGGTTTGTGGAGGTGTTTAAACTACATCCCTAACCTGGGAACACCTGTGCCCCCATAAAGATCCGTGGAGTCTGTTTCCACACCTCCAGCACACACACGAACACTTGCACAGTTATCCTGAGAGTGGGCAGCCTCCTCCAACTGAGAGCAGGGCCTTGGTTCTTATAAAATCGCTTAACTTGTCTACCCTGTTTGGTTGCCTGATACGGAGTGCTGGGGAAAGGGTGGGTTGGGCTCTAAATCCAAGTATTAGCGAGTGCTTCTCCATGGGATTTGGAGGTTATTAACCAAAAGCCCACAACATGGGAATACCTGTGCTCCTTGAAAAAAGCGTGGACTCTGTATCCCCACCACCAGAACACACATGAAGAAGTTTTCTGCTATCCTGAGTGTGGGCTGGCAATTTCAGGTGACAGAAGCGGCTGGGTTCTAATAGAATCCCTTAGCTTGTAATCCCTGAGTGTTTCCCTAGGACTGACTCTGAGAGAAACCTGGGGGTTGGGCTTTGAGGCCAAATAGTAGCGAGTGTCCCCGATGGACTGAGGAAGTATTTAGATGAATTCTCCATAAAGGGAAACACCTGAGCACCCATTCATCTGCGTGGAGTGGGGCTTCAAATCTCCCCACCACACAAGGTTGGGTCCAGTATCCTGAGGGTGGGGTAGTTCCTCCAACTGACATCAGCGTCTTGGTTTGAATAGAATCCCTTTGCTTGTCTTCCCTGATGGTTTGCCTGGGCCAGTGTGTGGTTGAAAGTGGGATTTGGGATCTAAAACTAAGTATTAGCGTGTGCCTCTCCATGGGTAGTGGAGATGTTTAAACTACAACCCACAACTTGGGAATTACTGTGACCCCTGAAAAATGCGTGTGCTATGTTTCCCCACGTCCAGCACACACAGGAAGAAGTGTTCTGGGGTTGTGAGTGTGGGGAGGTTCCTCCAACAGACAGCAGCACCTGGGTTGTAATAGAATCCCTTCGCTTGACTTCCCTAAGTGTTTTCTTAGGCCTAGCAGTAAGCGATGGTGGGGGATGGGCTCTAAAGCCAAGTATTAGCGAGTGCATCTCTGTGGGTAGTGGAGGGTTTTAAACTACTTCCCCAACCTTGGAACACCTGTGCCCCATAAATATGCGTGGAATCTGTTTCCCCAACACCAGCATACACACGGAGACGTGCTCAGGTATCCTGATTGTGGGGAGGCTCCTCCAAATGACAGCAGCGCCTGGGTTCTAAAAGAATCCATTAGCTTGTCTTCCCTGATGGCATGCCTAGGCTGGAGAGTGGGGGAAAGTGGGGGTTGGGCTCTAAACCAAGGATAAGCGAGAGCCTATCCATGGGATGTGGGTTTTTAACCTACAACCCACAACCATGGAATAAATGTGCCCCCTGAAAGATCCTTTGACTGTTTCCCTACATCCAGCACACACACGAAGATGTGTTCTGGTATTCTGAGTGTGGGGAAGTTCCTCAAACTGACAGCAGCACCTGGATTCTATTAGTATCCCTTAGCTTCTGTTCCCTGAGTGTTCTTTTAGGCCAGGCCATGAGGGAAAGCTGGGGGTTGGGCTTGGAGGCCACGTAGCAGTGAGTGCCCCCTGATCCATTGAGGAAGTACTTAGAGGACTCCTCCCTAAAGGGAACACCTTTTCCTTCATTCATCTGGGTGCAGTGGGGCTGCACAACTCTCCCACTCCTAAGAATGTGTTCTGGAATTCTGAGTGCAGGGAAGTTCCTCCAACTGACAGCAGCGCCTGGGTTCTAATTGAATCCCTTTGCTTGTCTTCCCTGATGGAAAGCCTAGGCGGGAGTGCGGGGGAAAGTGTGGTTTGGGCTCCGAATCCAAGTATTGGCGATGACCTCTCTATGGTTTGTGGAGGTGTTTAAACTACATTCCTAACCTGGGAACACCTGTGCCCCCATAAAGATCCGTGGAGTCTGTTTCCACACCTCCAGCACACACACGAACACTTGCACAGTTATCCTGAGAGTGGGCAGCCTCCTCCAACTGAGAGCAGGGCCTTGGTTCTTATAAAATCGCTTAACTTGTCTACCCTGTTTGGTTGCCTGATACGGAGTGCTGGGGAAAGGGTGGGTTGGGCTCTAAATCCAAGTATTAGCGAGTGCTTCTCCATGGGATTTGGAGGTTATTAACCAAAAGCCCACAACATGGGAATACCTGTGCTCCTTGAAAAAAGCGTGGACTCTGTATCCCCACCACCAGAACACACATGAAGAAGTTTTCTGCTATCCTGAGTGTGGGCTGGCAATTTCAGGTGACAGAAGCGGCTGGGTTCTAATAGAATCCCTTAGCTTGTAATCCCTGAGTGTTTCCCTAGGACTGACTCTGAGAGAAACCTGGGGGTTGGGCTTTGAGGCCAAATAGTAGCGAGTGTCCCCGATGGACTGAGGAAGTATTTAGATGAATTCTCCATAAAGGGAATCACCTGAGCACCCATTCATCTGCGTGGAGTGGGGCTTCAAATCTCCCCACCACACAAGGTTGGGTTCCAGTATCCTGAGGGTGGGGTAGTTCCTCCAAATGACATCAGCGTCTTGGTTTGAATAGAATCCCTTTGCTTGTCTTCCCTGATGGTTTGCCTAGGCCAGTGTGTGGTTGAAAGTGGGATTTGGGATCTAAAACTAAGTATTAGCGTGTGCCTCTCCATGGGTAGTGGAGATGTTTAAACTACAACCCACAACTTGGGAATTACTGTGACCCCTGAAAAATGCGTGTGCTATGTTTCCCCACGTCCAGCACACACAGGAAGAAGTGTTCTGGGGTTGTGAGTGTGGGGAGGTTCCTCCAACAGACAGCAGCACCTGGGTTGTAATAGAATCCCTTCGCTTGACTTCCCTAAGTGTTTTCCTAGGCCAAGCAGTAAGCGATGGTGGGGGATGGGCTCTAAAGCCAAGTATTAGCGAGTGCATCTCTGTGGGTAGTGGAGGGTTTTAAACTACTTCCCCAACCTTGGAACACCTGTGCCCCATAAATATGCGTGGAATCTGTTTCCCCAACTCCAGCACACACACGGAGACGTGCTCAGGTATCCTGATTGTGGGGAGGCTCCTCCAAATGACAGCAGCGCCTGGGTTCTAAAAGAATCCATTAGCTTGTCTTCCCTGATGGCATGCCTAGGCTGGAGAGTGGGGGAAAGTGGGGGTTGGGCTCTAAACCAAGGATAAGCGAGAGCCTATCCATGGGATGTGGGTTTTTAACCTACAACCCACAACCATGGAATAAATGTGCCCCCTGAAAGATGCTTTGACTGTTTCCCTACATCCAGCACACACACGAAGATGTGTTCTTGTATTCTGAGTGTGGGGAAGTTCCTCAAACTAACAGCAGCACCTGGATTCTATTAGTATCCCTTAGCTTCTGTTCCCTGAGTGTTCTTTTAGGCCAGGCCGTGAGGGAAAGCTGGGGGTTGGGCTTGGAGGCCACGTAGCAGTGAGTGCCCCCTGATCCATTGAGGAAGTACTTAGAGGACTCCTCCCTAAAGGGAACACCTTTTCCTGCATTCATCTGGGTGCAGTGGGGCTGCACAACTCTCCCACTCCTAAGAATGTGTTCTGGAATTCTGAGTGCAGGGAAGTTCCTCCTACTGACAGCAGCGCCTGGGTTCTATTGAATCCCTTTGCTTGTCTTCCCTGATGGAAAGCCTAGGCGGGAGTGCGGGGGAAAGTGTGGTTTGGGCTCCAAAACCAAGTATTGGCGATGACCTCTCTATGGTTTGTGGAGGTGTTTAAACTACATCCCTAACCTGGGAACACCTGTGCCCCCATAAAGATCCGTGGAGTCTGTTTCCACACCTCCAGCACACACACGAACACTTGCACAGTTATCCTGAGAGTGGGCAGCCTCCTCCAACTGAGAGCAGGGCCTTGGTTCTTATAAAATCGCTTAACTTGTCTACCCTGTTTGGTTGCCTGATACGGAGTGCTGGGGAAAGGGTGGGTTGGGCTCTAAATCCAAGTATTAGCGAGTGCTTCTCCATGGGATTTGGAGGTTATTAACCAAAAGCCCACAACATGGGAATACCTGTGCTCCTTGAAAAAAGCGTGGACTCTGTATCCCCACCACCAGAACACACATGAAGAAGTTTTCTGCTATCCTGAGTGTGGGCTGGCAATTTCAGGTGACAGAAGCGGCTGGGTTCTAATAGAATCCCTTAGCTTGTAATCCCTGAGTGTTTCCCTAGGACTGACTCTGAGAGAAACCTGGGGGTTGGGCTTTGAGGCCAAATAGTAGTGAGTGTCCCCGATGGACTGAGGAAGTATTTAGATGAATTCTCCATAAAGGGAATCACCTGAGCACCCATTCATCTGCGTGGAGTGGGGCTTCAAATCTCCCCACCACACAAGGTTGGGTTCCAGTATCCTGAGGGTGGGGTAGTTCCTCCAAATGACATCAGCGTCTTGGTTTGAATAGAATCCCTTTGCTTGTCTTCCCTGATGGTTTGCCTAGGCCAGTGTGTGGTTGAAAGTGGGATTTGGGATCTAAAACTAAGTATTAGCGTGTGCCTCTCCATGGGTAGTGGAGATGTTTAAACTACAACCCACAACTTGGGAATTACTGTGACCCCTGAAAAATGCGTGTGCTATGTTTCCCCACGTCCAGCACACACAGGAAGAAGTGTTCTGGGGTTGTGAGTGTGGGGAGGTTCCTCCAACAGACAGCAGCACCTGGGTTGTAATAGAATCCCTTCGCTTGACTTCCCTAAGTGTTTTCCTAGGCCAAGCAGTAAGCGATGGTGGGGGATGGGCTCTAAAGCCAAGTATTAGCGAGTGCATCTCTGTGGGTAGTGGAGGGTTTTAAACTACTTCCCCAACCTTGGAACACCTGTGCCCCATAAATATGCGTGGAATCTGTTTCCCCAACTCCAGCACACACACGGAGACGTGCTCAGGTATCCTGATTGTGGGGAGGCTCCTCCAAATGACAGCAGCGCCTGGGTTCTAAAAGAATCCATTAGCTTGTCTTCCCTGATGGCATGCCTAGGCTGGAGAGTGGGGGAAAGTGGGGGTTGGGCTCTAAACCAAGGATAAGCGAGAGCCTATCCATGGGATGTGGGTTTTTAACCTACAACCCACAACCATGGAATAAATGTGCCCCCTGAAAGATGCTTTGACTGTTTCCCTACATCCAGCACACACACGAAGATGTGTTCTTGTATTCTGAGTGTGGGGAAGTTCCTCAAACTAACAGCAGCACCTGGATTCTATTAGTATCCCTTAGCTTCTGTTCCCTGAGTGTTCTTTTAGGCCAGGCCATGAGGGAAAGCTGGGGGTTGGGCTTGGAGGCCACGTAGCAGTGAGTGCCCCCTGATCCATTGAGGAAGTACTTAGAGGACTCCTCCCTAAAGGGAACACCTTTTCCTGCATTCATCTGGGTGCAGTGGGGCTGCACAACTCTCCCACTCCTAAGAATGTGTTCTGGAATTCTGAGTGCAGGGAAGTTCCTCCTACTGACAGCAGCGCCTGGGTTCTAATTGAATCCCTTTGCTTGTCTTCCCTGATGGAAAGCCTAGGCGGGAGTGCGGGGGAAAGTGTGGTTTGGGCTCCGAATCCAAGTATTGGCGATGACCTCTCTATGGTTTGTGGAGGTGTTTAAACTACATCCCTAACCTGGGAACACCTGTGCCCCCATAAAGATCCGTGGAGTCTGTTTCCACACCTCCAGCACACACACGAACACTTGCACAGTTATCCTGAGAGTGGGCAGCCTCCTCCAACTGAGAGCAGGGCCTTGGTTCTTATAAAATCGCTTAACTTGTCTACCCTGTTTGGTTGCCTGATACGGAGTGCTGGGGAAAGGGTGGGTTGGGCTCTAAATCCAAGTATTAGCGAGTGCTTCTCCATGGGATTTGGAGGTTATTAACCAAAAGCCCACAACATGGGAATACCTGTGCTCCTTGAAAAAAGCGTGGACTCTGTATCCCCACCACCAGAACACACATGAAGAAGTTTTCTGCTATCCTGAGTGTGGGCTGGCAATTTCAGGTGACAGAAGCGGCTGGGTTCTAATAGAATCCCTTAGCTTGTAATCCCTGAGTGTTTCCCTAGGACTGACTCTGAGAGAAACCTGGGGGTTGGGCTTTGAGGCCAAATAGTAGCGAGTGTCCCCGATGGACTGAGGATGTATTTAGATGAATTCTCCATAAAGGGAAACACCTGAGCACCCATTCATCTGCGTGGAGTGGGGCTTCAAATCTCCCCACCACACAAGGTTGGGTTCCAGTATCCTGAGGGTGGGGTAGTTCCTCCAACTGACATCAGCGTCTTGGTTTGAATAGAATCCCTTTGCTTGTCTTCCCTGATGGTTTGCCTAGGCCAGTGTGTGGTTGAAAGTGGGATTTGGGATCTAAAACTAAGTATTAGCGTGTGCCTCTCCATGGGTAGTGGAGATGTTTAAACTACAACCCACAACTTGGGAATTACTGTGACCCCTGAAAAATGCGTGTGCTATGTTTCCCCACGTCCAGCACACACAGGAAGAAGTGTTCTGGGGTTCTGAGTGTGGGGAGGTTCCTCCAACAGACAGCAGCACCTGGGTTGTAATAGAATCCCTTCGCTTGACTTCCCTAAGTGTTTTCCTAGGCCTAGCAGTAAGCGATGGTGGGGGATGGGCTCTAAAGCCAAGTATTAGCGAGTGCATCTCTGTGGGTAGTGGAGGGTTTTAAACTACTTCCCCAACCTTGGAACACCTGTGATCCATAAAGATGCGTGGAATCTGTTTCCCCACCTCCAGCACACACACGGAGACGTGTTCAGGTATCCTGATTGTGGGGAGGCTCCTCCAAATGACAGCAGCGCCTGGGTTCTAAAAGAATCCCTTAGCTTGTCTTCCCTGATGGCATGCCTAGGCTGGAGAGTGGGGGAAAGTGGGGGTTGGGCTCTAAACCAAGGATAAGCGAGAGCCTATCCATGGGATGTGGGTTTTTAACCTACAACCCACAACCATGGAATAAATGTGCCCCCTGAAAGATGCTTTGACTGTTTCCCTACATCCAGCACACACACGAAGATGTGTTCTTGTATTCTGAGTGTGGGGAAGTTCCTCAAACTGACAGCAGCACCTGGATTCTATTAGTATCCCTTAGCTTCTGTTCCCTGAGTGTTCTTTTAGGCCAGGTCATGAGGGAAAGCTGGGGGTTGGGCTTGGAGGCCACGTAGCAGTGAGTGCCCCCTGATCCATTGAGGAAGTACTTAGAGGACTTCTCCCTAAAGGGAACACCTTTTCCTGCATTCATCTGGGTGCAGTGGGGCTGCACAACTCTCCCACTCCTAAGAATGTGTTCTGGAATTCTGAGTGCAGGGAAGTTCCTCCAACTGACAGCAGCGCCTGGGTTCTAATTGAATCCCTTTGCTTGTCTTCCCTGATGGAAAGCCTAGGCGGGACTGCGGGGGAAAGTGTGGTTTGGGCTCCGAAACCAAGTATTTGCGATGACCTCTCTATGGTTTGTGGAGGTGTTTAAACTACATCCCTAACCTGGGAACACCTGTGCCCCCATAAAGATCCGTGGAGTCTGTTTCCACACCTCCAGCACACACACGAACACTTGCACAGTTATCCTGAGAGTGGGCAGCCTCCTCCAACTGAGAGCAGGGCCTTGGTTCTTATAAAATCGCTTAACTTGTCTACCCTGTTTGGTTGCCTGATACGGAGTGCTGGGGAAAGGGTGGGTTGGGCTCTAAATCCAAGTATTAGCGAGTGCTTCTCCATGGGATTTGGAGGTTATTAACCAAAAGCCCACAACATGGGAATACCTGTGCTCCTTGAAAAAAGCGTGGACTCTGTATCCCCACCACCAGAACACACATGAAGAAGTTTTCTGCTATCCTGAGTGTGGGCTGGCAATTTCAGGTGACAGAAGCGGCTGGGTTCTAATAGAATCCCTTAGCTTGTAATCCCTGAGTGTTTCCCTAGGACTGACTCTGAGAGAAACCTGGGGGTTGGGCTTTGAGGCCAAATAGTAGCGAGTGTCCCCGATGGACTGAGGAAGTATTTAGATGAATTCTCCATAAAGGGAAACACCTGAGCACCCATTCATCTGCGTGGAGTGGGGCTTCAAATCTCCCCACCACACAAGGTTGGGTTCCAGTATCCTGAGGGTGGGGTAGTTCCTCCAACTGACATCAGCGTCTTGGTTTGAATAGAATCCCTTTGCTTGTCTTCCCTGATGGTTTGCCTAGGCCAGTGTGTGGTTGAAAGTGGGATTTGGGATCTAAAACTAAGTATTAGCGTGTGCCTCTCCATGGGTAGTGGAGATGTTTAAACTACAACCCACAACTTGGGAATTACTGTGACCCCTGAAAAATGCGTGTGCTATGTTTCCCCACGTCCAGCACACACAGGAAGAAGTGTTCTGGGGTTGTGAGTGTGGGGAGGTTCCTCCAACAGACAGCAGCACCTGGGTTGTAATAGAATCCCTTCGCTTGACTTCCCTAAGTGTTTTCCTAGGCCAAGCAGTAAGCGATGGTGGGGGATGGGCTCTAAAGCCAAGTATTAGCGAGTGCATCTCTGTGGGTAGTGGAGGGTTTTAAACTACTTCCCCAACCTTGGAACACCTGTGCCCCATAAATATGCGTGGAATCTGTTTCCCCAACTCCAGCACACACACGGAGACGTGCTCAGGTATCCTGATTGTGGGGAGGCTCCTCCAAATGACAGCAGCGCCTGGGTTCTAAAAGAATCCATTAGCTTGTCTTCCCTGATGGCATGCCTAGGCTGGAGAGTGGGGGAAAGTGGGGGTTGGGCTCTAAACCAAGGATAAGCGAGAGCCTATCCATGGGATGTGGGTTTTTAACCTACAACCCACAACCATGGAATAAATGTGCCCCCTGAAAGATGCTTTGACTGTTTCCCTACATCCAGCACACACACGAAGATGTGTTCTTGTATTCTGAGTGTGGGGAAGTTCCTCAAACTAACAGCAGCACCTGGATTCTATTAGTATCCCTTAGCTTCTGTTCCCTGAGTGTTCTTTTAGGCCAGGCCATGAGGGAAAGCTGGGGGTTGGGCTTGGAGGCCACGTAGCAGTGAGTGCCCCCTGATCCATTGAGGAAGTACTTAGAGGACTCCTCCCTAAAGGGAACACCTTTTCCTGCATTCATCTGGGTGCAGTGGGGCTGCACAACTCTCCCACTCCTAAGAATGTGTTCTGGAATTCTGAGTGCAGGGAAGTTCCTCCTACTGACAGCAGCGCCTGGGTTCTAATTGAATCCCTTTGCTTGTCTTCCCTGATGGAAAGCCTAGGCGGGAGTGCGGGGGAAAGTGTGGTTTGGGCTCCGAATCCAAGTATTGGCGATGACCTCTCTATGGTTTGTGGAGGTGTTTAAACTACATCCCTAACCTGGGAACACCTGTGCCCCCATAAAGATCCGTGGAGTCTGTTTCCACACCTCCAGCACACACACGAACACTTGCACAGTTATCCTGAGAGTGGGCAGCCTCCTCCAACTGAGAGCAGGGCCTTGGTTCTTATAAAATCGCTTAACTTGTCTACCCTCTTTGGTTGCCTGATACGGAGTGCTGGGGAAAGGGTGGGTTGGGCTCTAAATCCAAGTATTAGCGAGTGCTTCTCCATGGGATTTGGAGGTTATTAACCAAAAGCCCACAACATGGGAATACCTGTGCTCCTTGAAAAAAGCGTGGACTCTGTATCCCCACCACCAGAACACACATGAAGAAGTTTTCTGCTATCCTGAGTGTGGGCTGGCAATTTCAGGTGACAGAAGCGGCTGGGTTCTAATAGAATCCCTTAGCTTGTAATCCCTGAGTGTTTCCCTAGGACTGACTCTGAGAGAAACCTGGGGGTTGGGCTTTGAGGCCAAATAGTAGCGAGTGTCCCCGATGGACTGAGGATGTATTTAGATGAATTCTCCATAAAGGGAAACACCTGAGCACCCATTCATCTGCGTGGAGTGGGGCTTCAAATCTCCCCACCACACAAGGTTGGGTTCCAGTATCCTGAGGGTGGGGTAGTTCCTCCAACTGACATCAGCGTCTTGGTTTGAATAGAATCCCTTTGCTTGTCTTCCCTGATGGTTTGCCTAGGCCAGTGTGTGGTTGAAAGTGGGATTTGGGATCTAAAACTAAGTATTAGCGTGTGCCTCTCCATGGGTAGTGGAGATGTTTAAACTACAACCCACAACTTGGGAATTACTGTGACCCCTGAAAAATGCGTGTGCTATGTTTCCCCACGTCCAGCACACACAGGAAGAAGTGTTCTGGGGTTCTGAGTGTGGGGAGGTTCCTCCAACAGACAGCAGCACCTGGGTTGTAATAGAATCCCTTCGCTTGACTTCCCTAAGTGTTTTCCTAGGCCTAGCAGTAAGCGATGGTGGGGGATGGGCTCTAAAGCCAAGTATTAGCGAGTGCATCTCTGTGGGTAGTGGAGGGTTTTAAACTACTTCCCCAACCTTGGAACACCTGTGATCCATAAAGATGCGTGGAATCTGTTTCCCCACCTCCAGCACACACACGGAGACGTGTTCAGGTATCCTGATTGTGGGGAGGCTCCTCCAAATGACAGCAGCGCCTGGGTTCTAAAAGAATCCCTTAGCTTGTCTTCCCTGATGGCATGCCTAGGCTGGAGAGTGGGGGAAAGTGGGGGTTGGGCTCTAAACCAAGGATAAGCGAGAGCCTATCCATGGGATGTGGGTTTTTAACCTACAACCCACAACCATGGAATAAATGTGCCCCCTGAAAGATGCTTTGACTGTTTCCCTACATCCAGCACACACACGAAGATGTGTTCTTGTATTCTGAGTGTGGGGAAGTTCCTCAAACTGACAGCAGCACCTGGATTCTATTAGTATCCCTTAGCTTCTGTTCCCTGAGTGTTCTTTTAGGCCAGGTCATGAGGGAAAGCTGGGGGTTGGGCTTGGAGGCCACGTAGCAGTGAGTGCCCCCTGATCCATTGAGGAAGTACTTAGAGGACTTCTCCCTAAAGGGAACACCTTTTCCTGCATTCATCTGGGTGCAGTGGGGCTGCACAACTCTCCCACTCCTAAGAATGTGTTCTGGAATTCTGAGTGCAGGGAAGTTCCTCCAACTGACAGCAGCGCCTGGGTTCTAATTGAATCCCTTTGCTTGTCTTCCCTGATGGAAAGCCTAGGCGGGACTGCGGGGGAAAGTGTGGTTTGGGCTCCGAAACCAAGTATTTGCGATGACCTCTCTATGGTTTGTGGAGGTGTTTAAACTACATCCCTAACCTGGGAACACCTGTGCCCCCATAAAGATCCGTGGAGTCTGTTTCCACACCTCCAGCACACACACGAACACTTGCACAGTTATCCTGAGAGTGGGCAGCCTCCTCCAACTGAGAGCAGGGCCTTGGTTCTTATAAAATCGCTTAACTTGTCTACCCTGTTTGGTTGCCTGATACGGAGTGCTGGGGAAAGGGTGGGTTGGGCTCTAAATCCAAGTATTAGCGAGTGCTTCTCCATGGGATTTGGAGGTTATTAACCAAAAGCCCACAACATGGGAATACCTGTGCTCCTTGAAAAAAGCGTGGACTCTGTATCCCCACCACCAGAACACACATGAAGAAGTTTTCTGCTATCCTGAGTGTGGGCTGGCAATTTCAGGTGACAGAAGCGGCTGGGTTCTAATAGAATCCCTTAGCTTGTAATCCCTGAGTGTTTCCCTAGGACTGACTCTGAGAGAAACCTGGGGGTTGGGCTTTGAGGCCAAATAGTAGCGAGTGTCCCCGATGGACTGAGGAAGTATTTAGATGAATTCTCCATAAAGGGAAACACCTGAGCACCCATTCATCTGCGTGGAGTGGGGCTTCAAATCTCCCCACCACACAAGGTTGGGTCCAGTATCCTGAGGGTGGGGTAGTTCCTCCAACTGACATCAGCGTCTTGGTTTGAATAGAATCCCTTTGCTTGTCTTCCCTGATGGTTTGCCTAGGCCAGTGTGTGGTTGAAAGTGGGATTTGGGATCTAAAACTAAGTATTAGCGTGTGCCTCTCCATGGGTAATGGAGATGTTTAAACTACAACCCACAACTTGGGAATTACTGTGACCCCTGAAAAATGCATGTGCTATGTTTCCCCACGACCAGCACACACAGGAAGAAGTGTTCTGGGGTTGTGAGTGTGGGGAGGTTCCTCCAACAGACAGCAGCACCTGGGTTGTAATAGAATCCCTTAGCTTGACTTCCCTAAGTGTTTTCCTAGGCCTAGCAGTAAGCGATGGTGGGGGATGGGCTCTAAAGCCAAGTATTAGCGAGTGCATCTCTGTGGGTAGTGGAGGGTTTTAAACTACTTCCCCAAACTTGGAACACCTGTGCCCCATAAATATGCGTGGAATCTGTTTCCCCAACTCCAGCACACACACGGAGACGTGCTCAGGTATCCTGATTGTGGGGAGGCTCCTCCAAATGACAGCAGCGCTGGGTTCTAAAAGAATCCCTTAGCTTGTCTTCCCTGATGGCATGCCTAGGCTGGAGAGTGGGGGAAAGTGGGGGTTGGGCTCTAAACCAAGGATAAGCAAGAGCCTATCCATGGGATGTGGGTTTTTAACCTACAACCCACAACCATGGAATAAATGTGCGCCCTGAAAGATGCTTTGACTGTTTCCCTACATCCAGCACACACACGAAGATGTGTTCTTGTATTCTGAGTGTGGGGAAGTTCCTCAAACTGACAGCAGCACCTGGATTCAATTAGTATCCCTTAGCTTCTGTTCCCTGAGTGTTCTTTTAGGCCAGGCCATGAGGGAAAGCTGGGGGTTGGGCTTGGAGGCCACGTAGCAGTGAGTGCCCCCTGATCCATTGAGGAAGTACTTAGAGGACTCCTCCCTAAAGGGAACACCTTTTCCTGCATTCATCTGGGTGCAGTGGGGCTGCACAACTCTCCCACTCCTAAGAATGTGTTCTGGAATTCTGAGTGCAGGGAAGTTCCTCCAACTGACAGCAGCGCCTGGGTTCTAATTGAATCCCTTTGCTTGTCTTCCCTGATGGAAAGCCTAGGCGGGAGTGCGGGGGAAAGTGTGGTTTGGGCTCCGAATCCAAGTATTTGCGATGACCTCTCTATGGTTTGTGGAGGTGTTTAAACTACATCCCTAACCTGGGAACACCTGTGCCCCCATAAATATCCATGGAGTCTGTTTCCACACCTCCAGCACACACACGAACACTTGCACAGTTATCCTGAGAGTGAGCAGCCTCCTCCAACTGAGAGCAGGGCCTTGGTTCTTATAAAATCGCTTAACTGGTCTACCCTGTTTGGTTGCCTGATACGGAGTGCTGGGGAAAGGGTGGGTTGGGCTCTAAATCCAAGTATTAGCGAGTGCTTCTCCATGGGATTTGGAGGTTATTAACCAAAGGCCCACAACATGGGAATACCTGTGCTCCTTGAAAAAAGCGTGGACTCTGTATCCCCACCACCAGAACACACATGAAGAAGTTTTCTGCTATCCTGAGTGTGGGCTGGCAATTTCAGGTGACAGAAGCGGCTGGGTTCTAATAGAATCCCTTAGCTTGTAATCCCTGAGTGTTTCCCTAGGACTGACTCTGAGAGAAACCTGGGGGTTGGGCTTTGAGGCCAAATAGTAGCGAGTGTCCCCGATGGACTGAGGAAGTATTTAGATGAATTCTCCATAAAGGGAAACACCTGAGCACCCATTCATCTGCGTGGAGTGGGGCTTCAAATCTCCCCACCACACAAGGTTGGGTTCCAGTATCCTGAGGGTGGGGTAGTTCCTCCAACTGACATCAGCGTCTTGGTTTGAATAGAATCCCTTTGCTTGTCTTCCCTGATGGTTTGCCTAGGCCAGTGTGTGGTTGAAAGTGGGATTTGGGATCTAAAACTAAGTATTAGCGTGTGCCTCTCCATGGGTAGTGGAGATGTTTAAACTACAACCCACAACTTGGGAATTACTGTGACCCCTGAAAAATGCGTGTGCTATGTTTCCCCACGTCCAGCACACACAGGAAGAAGTGTTCTGGGGTTGTGAGTGTGGGGAGGTTCCTCCAACAGACAGCAGCACCTGGGTTGTAATAGAATCCCTTCGCTTGACTTCCCTAAGTGTTTTCCTAGGCCTAGCAGTAAGCGATGGTGGGGGATGGGCTCTAAAGCCAAGTATTAGCGAGTGCATCTCTGTGGGTAGTGGAGGGTTTTAAACTACTTCCCCAAACTTGGAACACCTGTGCCCCATAAATATGCGTGGAATCTGTTTCCCCAACTCCAGCACACACACGGAGACGTGCTCAGGTATCCTGATTGTGGGGAGGCTCCTCCAAATGACAGCAGCGCCTGGGTTCTAAAAGAATCCCTTAGCTTGTCTTCCCTGATGGCATGCCTAGGCTGGAGAGTGGGGGAAAGTGGGGGTTGGGCTCTAAACCAAGGATAAGCGAGAGCCTATCCATGGGATGTGGGTTTTTAACCTACAACCCACAACCATGGAATAAATGTGCCCCCTGAAAGATGCTTTGACTGTTTCCCTACATCCAGCACACACACGAAGATGTGTTCTTGTATTCTGAGTGTGGGGAAGTTCCTCAAACTGACAGCAGCACCTGGATTCAATTAGTATCCCTTAGCTTCTGTTCCCTGAGTGTTCTTTTAGGCCAGGCCATGAGGGAAAGCTGGGGGTTGGGCTTGGAGGCCACGTAGCAGTGAGTGCCCCCTGATCCATTGAGGAAGTACTTAGAGGACTCCTCCCTAAAGGGAACACCTTTTCCTGCATTCATCTGGGTGCAGTGGGGCTGCACAACTCTCCCACTCCTAAGAATGTGTTCTGGAATTCTGAGTGCAGGGAAGTTCCTCCAACTGACAGCAGCGCCTGGGTTCTAATTGAATCCCTTTGCTTGTCTTCCCTGATGGAAAGCCTAGGCGGGAGTGCGGGGGAAAGTGTGGTTTGGGCTCCGAATCCAAGTATTTGCGATGACCTCTCTATGGTTTGTGGAGGTGTTTAAACTACATCCCTAACCTGGGAACACCTGTGCCCCCATAAATATCCATGGAGTCTGTTTCCACACCTCCAGCACACACACGAACACTTGCACAGTTATCCTGAGAGTGAGCAGCCTCCTCCAACTGAGAGCAGGGCCTTGGTTCTTATAAAATCGCTTAACTGGTCTACCCTGTTTGGTTGCCTGATACGGAGTGCTGGGGAAAGGGTGGGTTGGGCTCTAAATCCAAGTATTAGCGAGTGCTTCTCCATGGGATTTGGAGGTTATTAACCAAAGGCCCACAACATGGGAATACCTGTGCTCCTTGAAAAAAGCGTGGACTCTGTATCCCCACCACCAGAACACACATGAAGAAGTTTTCTGCTATCCTGAGTGTGGGCTGGCAATTTCAGGTGACAGAAGCGGCTGGGTTCTAATAGAATCCCTTAGCTTGTAATCCCTGAGTGTTTCCCTAGGACTGACTCTGAGAGAAACCTGGGGGTTGGGCTTTGAGGCCAAATAGTAGCGAGTGTCCCCGATGGACTGAGGAAGTATTTAGATGAATTCTCCATAAAGGGAAACACCTGAGCACCCATTCATCTGCGTGGAGTGGGGCTTCAAATCTCCCCACCACACAAGGTTGGGTTCCAGTATCCTGAGGGTGGGGTAGTTCCTCCAACTGACATCAGCGTCTTGGTTTGAATAGAATCCCTTTGCTTGTCTTCCCTGATGGTTTGCCTAGGCCAGTGTGTGGTTGAAAGTGGGATTTGGGATCTAAAACTAAGTATTAGCGTGTGCCTCTCCAAGGGTAGTGGAGATGTTTAAACTACAACCCACAACTTGGGAATTACTGTGACCCCTGAAAAATGCGTGTGCTATGTTTCCCCACGTCCAGCACACACAGGAAGAAGTGTTCTGGGGTTGTGAGTGTGGGGAGGTTCCTCCAACAGACAGCAGCACCTGGGTTGTAATAGAATCCCTTCGCTTGACTTCCCTAAGTGTTTTCCTAGGCCTAGCAGTAAGCGATGGTGGGGGATGGGCTCTAAAGCCAAGTATTAGCGAGTGCATCTCTGTGGGTAGTGGAGGGTTTTAAACTACTTCCCCAACCTTGGAACACCTGTGCCCCATAAAGATGCGTGGAATCTGTTTCCCCAACTCCAGCACCCACACGGAGACGTGCTCAGGTATCCTGATTGTGGGGAGACTCCTCCAAATGACAGCAGCACCTGGGTTCTAAAAGAATCCCTTAGCTTCTCTTCCCTGATGGCATGCCTAGGCTGGAGAGTGGGGGAATGTGGGGGTTGGGCTCTAAACCAAGGATAAGCGAGAGCCTATCCATGGGATGTGGGTTTTTAACCTACAACCCACAACCATGGAATAAATGTGCCCCCTGAAAGATGCTTTGACTGTTTCCCTACATCCAGCACACACACGAAGATGTGTTCTTGTATTCTGAGTGTGGGGAAGTTCCTCAAACTGACAGCAGCACCTGGATTCTATTAGTATCCCTTAGCTTCTGTTCCCTGAGTGTTCTTTTAGGCCAGGTCATGAGGGAAAGCTGGGGGTTGGGCTTGGAGGCCACGTAGCAGTGAGTGCCCCCTGATCCATTGAGGAAGTACTTAGAGGACTTCTCCCTAAAGGGAACACCTTTTCCTGCATTCATCTGGGTGCAGTGGGGCTGCACAACTCTCCCAATCCTAAGAATGTGTTCTGGAATTCTGAGTGCAGGGAAGTTCCTCCAACTGACAGCAGCGCCTGGGTTCTAATTGAATCCCTTTGCTTGTCTTCCCTGATGGAAAGCCTAGGCGGGACTGCGGGGGAAAGTGTGGTTTGGGCTCCGAAACCAAGTATTTGCGATGACCTCTCTATGGTTTGTGGAGGTGTTTAAACTACATCCCTAACCTGGGAACACCTGTGCCCCCATAAAGATCCGTGGAGTCTGTTTCCACACCTCCAGCACACACACGAACACTTGCACAGTTATCCTGAGAGTGGGCAGCCTCCTCCAACTGAGAGCAGGGCCTTGGTTCTTATAAAATCGCTTAACTTGTCTACCCTGTTTGGTTGCCTGATACGGAGTGCTGGGGAAAGGGTGGGTTGGGCTCTAAATCCAAGTATTAGCGAGTGCTTCTCCATGGGATTTGGAGGTTATTAACCAAAAGCCCACAACATGGGAATACCTGTGCTCCTTGAAAAAAGCGTGGACTCTGTATCCCCACCACCAGAACACACATGAAGAAGTTTTCTGCTATCCTGAGTGTGGGCTGGCAATTTTAGGTGACAGAAGCGGCTGGGTTCTAATAGAATCCCTTAGCTTGTAATCCCTGAGTGTTTCCCTAGGACTGACTCTGAGAGAAACATGGGGGTTGGGCTTTGAGGCCAAATAGTAGCGAGTGTCCCCGATGGACTGAGGAAGTATTTAGATGAATTCTCCATAAAGGGAAACACCTGAGCACCCATTCATCTGCGTGGAGTGGGGCTTCAAATCTCCCCACCACACAAGGTTGGGTTCCAGTATCCTGAGGGTGGGGTAGTTCCTCCAACTGACATCAGCGTCTTGGTTTGTATAGAATCCCTTTGCTTGTCTTCCCTGATGGTTTGCCTAGGCCAGTGTGTGGTTGAAAGTGGGATTTGGGATCTAAGACTAAGTATTAGCGTGTGCCTCTCCATGGGTAGTGGAGATGTTTAAACTACAACCCACAACTTGGGAATTACTGTGACCCCTGAAAAATGCGTGTGCTATGTTTCCCCACGTCCAGCACACACAGGAAGAAGTGTTCTGGGGTTGTGAGTGTGGGGAGGTTCCTCCAACAGACAGCAGCACCTGGGTTGTAATAGAATCCCTTCGCTTGACTTCCCTAAGTGTTTTCCTAGGCCTAGCAGTAAGCGATGTTGGGGGATGGGCTCTAAAGCCAAGTATTAGCGAGTGCATCTCTGTGGGTAGTGGAGGGTTTTAAACTACTTCCCCAACCTTGGAACACCTGTGCCACATAAAGATGCGTGGAATCTGTTTCCCCAACTCCAGCACCCACACGGAGACGTGCTCAGGTATCCTGATTGTGGGGAGGCTCCTCCAAATGACAGCAGCGCCTGGGTTCTAAAAGAATCCCTTAGCTTGTCTTCCCTGATGGCATGCCTAGGCTGGAGAGTGGGGGAAAGTGGGGGTTGGGCTCTAAACCAAGGATAAGCGAGAGCCTATCCATGGGATGTGGGTTTTTAACCTACAACCCACAACCATGGAATAAATGTGCCCCCTGAAAGATGCTTTGACTGTTTCCCTACATCCAGCACACACACGAAGATGTGTTCTTGTATTCTGAGTGTGGGGAAGTTCCTCAAACTGACAGCAGCACCTGGATTCTATTAGTATCCCTTAGCTTCTGTTCCCTGAGTGTTCTTTTAGGCCAGGCCATGAGGGAAAGCTGGGGGTTGGGCTTGGAGGCCACGTAGCAGTGAGTGCCCCCTGATCCACTGAGGAAGTACTTAGAGGACTTCTCCCTAAACGGAACACCTTTTCCTGCATTCATCTGGGTGCAGTGGGGCTGCACATCTCTCCCACACCTAAGAATGTGTTCTGGAATTCTGAGTGCAGGGAAGTTCCTCCAACTGACAGCAGCGCCTGGGTTCTAATTGAATCCCTTTGCTTGTCTTCCCTGATGGAAAGCCTAGGCGGGAGTGCGGGGGAAAGTGTGGTTTGGGCTCCAATCCAAGTATTTGCGATGACCTCTCTATGGTTTGTGGAGGTGTTTAAACTACATCCCTAACCTGGGAACACCTGTGCCCCCATAAAGATCCGTGGAGTCTGTTTCCACACCTCCAGCACACACACGAACACTTGCACAGTTATCCTGAGAGTGGGCAGCCTCCTCCAACTGAGAGCAGGGCCTTGGTTCTTATAAAATCGCTTAACTTGTCTACCCTGTTTGGTTGCCTGATACGGAGTGCTGGGGAAAGGGTGGGTTGGGCTCTAAATCCAAGTATTAGCGAGTGCTTCTCCATGGGATTTGGAGGTTATTAACCAAAAGCCCACAACATGGGAATACCTGTGCTCCTTGAAAAAAGCGTGGACTCTGTATCCCCACCACCAGAACACACATGAAGAAGTTTTCTGCTATCCTGAGTGTGGGCTGGCAATTTCAGGTGACAGAAGCGGCTGGGTTCTAATAGAATCCCTTAGCTTGTAATCCCTGAGTGTTTCCCTAGGACTGACTCTGAGAGAAACCTGGGGGTTGGGCTTTGAGGCCAAATAGTAGCGAGTGTCCCCGATGGACTGAGGAAGTATTTACATGAATTCTCCATAAAGGGAAACACCTGAGCACCCATTCATCTGCGTGGAGTGGGGCTTCAAATCTCCCCACCACACAAGGTTGGGTTCCAGTATCCTGAGGGTGGGGTAGTTCCTCCAACTGACATCAGCGTCTTGGTTTGAATAGAATCCCTTTGCTTGTTTTCCCTGATGGTTTGACTAGGCCAGTGTGTGGTTGAAAGTGGGATTTGGGATCTAAAACTAAGTATTAGCGTGTGCCTCTCCATGGGTAGTGGAGATGTTTAAACTACAACCCACAACTTGGGAATTACTGTGACCCCTGAAAAATGCGTGTGCTATGTTTCCCCACGTCCAGCACACACAGGAAGAAGTGTTCTGGGGTTGTGAGTGTGGGGAGGTTCCTCCAACAGACAGCAGCACCTGGGTTGTAATAGAATCCCTTCGCTTGACTTCCCTAAGTGTTTTCCTAGGCCTAGGAGTAAGCGATGGTGGGGGATGGGCTCTAAAGCCAAGTATTAGCGAGTGCATCCCTGTGGGTAGTGGAGGGTTTTAAACTACTTCCCCAACCTTGGAACACCTGTGCCCCATAAAGATGCGTGGAATCTGTTTCCCCAGCTCCAGCACACACACGGAGACTTGCTCAGGTATCCTGATTGTGGGGAGGCTCCTCCAAATGACAGCAGCGCCTGGGTTCTAAAAGAATCCCTTAGCTTGTCTTCCCTGATGGCATGCCTAGGCTGGAGAGTGGGGGAAAGTGGGGGTTGGGCTCTAAACCAAGGATAAGCAAGAGCCTATCCATGGGATGTGGGTTTTTAACCTACAACCCACAACCATGGAATAAATGTGCCCCCTGAAAGATGCTTTGACTGTTTCCCTACATCCAGCACACACACGAAGATGTGTTATTGTATTCTGAGTGTGGGGAAGTTCCTCAAACTGACAGCAGCACCTGGATTCTACTAGCATCCCTTAGCTTCTGTTCCCTGAGTGTTCTTTTAGGCCAGGCCATGAGGGAAAGCTGGGGGTTGGGCTTGGAGACCACGTAACAGTGAGTGCCCCCTGATCCATTGAGGAAGTACTTAGAGGACTTCTCCCTAAAGGGAACACCTTTTCCTGCATTCATCTGGGTGCAGTGGGGCTGCACATCTCTCCCACACCTAAGAATGTGTTCTGGAATTCTGAGTGCAGGGAAGTTCCTCCAACTGACAGCAGCGCCTGGGTTCTAATTGAATCCCTTTGCTTGTCTTCCCTGATGGAAAGCCTAGGCGGGAGTGCGGGGGAAAGTGTGGTTTGGGCTCCAAAACCAAGTATTTGCGATGACCTCTCTATGGTTTGTGGAGGTGTTTAAACTACATCCCTAACCTGGGAACACCTGTGCCCCCATAAAGATCCGTGGAGTCTGTTTCCACACCTCCAGCACACACACGAACACTTGCACAGTTATCCTGAGAGTGGGCAGCCTCCTCCAACTGAGAGCAGGGCTTTGGTTCTTATAAAATCTCTTAACTTGTCTACCCTGTTTGGTTGCCTGATACGAAGTGCTGGGGAAAGGGTGGGTTGGGCTCTAAATCCAAGTATTAGCGAGTGCTTCTCCATGGGATTTGGAGGTTATTAACCAAAAGCCCACAACATGGGAACACCTGTGCTCCTTGAAAAAAGCGTGGACTCTGTATCCCCACCACCAGAACACACATGAAGAAGTTTTCTGCTATCCTGAGTGTGGGCTGGCAATTTCAGGTGACAGAAGCGGCTGGGTTCTAATAGAATCCCTTAGCTTGTAATCCCTGAGTGTTTCCCTAGGACTGACTCTGAGAGAAACCTGGGGGTTGGGCTTTGAGGCCAAATAGTAGCGAGTGTCCCCGATGGAGTGAGGAACTATTTAGATGAATTAACCATAAAGGGAAAAACCTGAGCACCCATTCATCTGCGTGGAGTGGGGCTTCAAATCTCCCCACCACACAAGGTTGGGTTCCAGTATCCTGAGGGTGGGGTAGTTCCTCCAACTGACATCAGCGTCTTGGTTTGAATAGAATCACTTTGCTTGTCTTCCCTGATGGTTTGCCTAGGCCAGTGTGTGGTTGAAAGTGGGATTTGGGATCTAAAACTAAGTATTAGCGTGTGCCTCTCCATGGGTAGTGGAGATGTTTAAACTACAACCCACAACTTGGGAATTACTGTGACCCCTGAAAAATGCGTGTGCTATGTTTCCCCACGTCCAGCACACACAGGAAGAAGTGTTCTGGGGTTCTGAGTGTGGGGAGGTTCCTCCAACAGACAGCAGCACCTGGGTTGTAATAGAATCCCTTCGCTTGACTTCCCTAAGTGTTTTCCTAGGCCTAGCAGTAAGCGATGGTGGGGGATGGGCTCTAAAGCCAAGTATTAGCGAGTGCATCTCTGTGGGTAGTGGAGGGTTTTAAACTACTTCCCCAACCTTGGAACACCTGTGCCCCATAAAGACGCGTGGAATCTTTTTCCCCACCCCCAGCACACACACGGAGACTTGCTCAGGTATCCTGATTGTGGGGAGGCTCCTCCAAATGACAGCAGCGCCTGGGTTCTAAAAGAATCCCTTAGCTTGTCTTCCCTGATGGCATGCATAGGCTGGAGAGTGGGGGAAAGTGGGGGTTTTGCTATAAACCAAGGATAAGCAAGAGCCTATCCATGGGATGTGGGTTTTTAACCTACAACCCACAACCATGGAATAAATGTGCCCCCTGAAAGATGCTTTGACTGTTTCCCTACATCCAGCACACACACGAAGATGTGTTCTTGTATTCTGAGTGTGGGGAAGTTCCTCAAACTGACAGCAGCACCTGGATTCTATTAGTATCCCTTAGCTTCTGTTCCCTGAGTGTTCTTTTAGGCCAGGCCATGAGGGAAAGCTGGGGGTTGGGCTTGGAGACCACGTAACAGTGAGTGCCCCCTGATCCATTGAGGAAGTACTTAGAGGACTTCTCCCTAAAGGGAACACCTTTTCCTGCATTCATCTGGGTGCAGTGGGGCTGCACATCTCTCCCAATCCTAAGAATGTGTTCTGGAATTCTGAGTGCAGGGAAGTTCCTCCAACTGACAGCAGCGCCTGGGTTCTAATTGAATCCCTTTGCTTGTCTTCCCTGATGGAAAGCCTAGGCGGGAGTGCGGGGGAAAGTGTGGTTTGGGCTCCGAAACCAAGTATTTGCGATGACCTCTCTATGGTTTGTGGAGGTGTTTAAACTACATCCCTAACCTGGGAACACCTGTGCCCCCATAAAGATCCGTGGAGTCTGTTTCCACACCTCCAGCACACACACGAACACTTGCACAGTTATCCTGAGAGTGGGCAGCCTCCTCCAACTGAGAGCAGGGCCTTGGTTCTTATAAAATCGCTTAACTTGTCTACCCTGTTTGGTTGCCTGATACGGAGTGCTGGGGAAAGGGTGGGTTGGGCTCTAAATCCAAGTATTAGCGAGTGCTTCTCCATGGTATTTGGAGGTTATTAACCAAAAGCCCACAACATGGGAATACCTGTGCTCCTTGAAAAAAGCGTGGACTCTGTATCCCCACCACCAGAACACACATGAAGAAGTTTTCTGCTATCCTGAGTGTGGGCTGGCAATTTCAGGTGACAGAAGCGGCTGGGTTCTAATAGAATCCCTTAGCTTGTAATCCCTGAGTGTTTCCCTAGGACTGACTCTGAGAGAAAACTGGGGGTTGGGCTTTGAGGCCAAATAGTAGCGACTGTCCCCGATGGAGTGAGGAACTATTTAGATGAATTAACCATAAAGGGAAACACCTGAGAACCCATTCATCTGCGTGGAGTGGGGCTTCAAATCTCCCCACCACACAAGGTTGGGATCCAGTATCCTGAGGGTGGGGTAGTTCCTCCAACTGACATCAGCGTCTTGGTTTGAATAGAATCCCTTTGCTTGTCTTCCCTGATGGTTTGCCTAGGCCAGTGTGTGGTTGAAAGTGGGATTTGGGATCTAAAACTAAGTATTAGCGTGTGCCTCTCCATGGGTAGTGGAGATGTTTAAACTACAACCCACAACTTGGGAATTACTGTGACCCCTGAAAAATGCATGTGCTATGTTTCCCCACGTCCAGCACACACAGGAAGAAGTGTTCTGGGGTTGTGAGTGTGGGGAGGTTCCTCCAACAGACAGCAGCACCTGGGTTGTAATAGAATCCCTTCGCTTGACTTCCCTAAGTGTTTTCCTAGGCCTAGCAGTAAGCGATGGTGGGGGATGGGCTCTAAAGCCAAGTATTAGCGAGTGCATCTCTGTGGGTAGTGGAGGGTTTTAAACTACTTCCCCAACCTTGGAACACCTGTGCCCCATAAAGATGCGTGGAATCTGTTTCCCCACCTCCAGCACACACACGGAGACGTGCTCAGGTATCCTGATAGTGGGGAGGCTCCTCCAAATGACAGCAGCGCCTGGGTTCTAAAAGAATCCCTTAGCTTGTCTTCCCTGATGGCATGCCTAGGCTGGAGAGTGGGGGAAAGTGGGGGTTGGGCTCTAAACCAAGGATAAGCAAGAGCCTATCCATGGGATGTGGGTTTTTAACCTACAACCCACAACCATGGAATAAATGTGCCCCCTGAAAGATGCTTTGACTGTTTCCCTACATCCAGCACACACACGAAGATGTGTTATTGTATTCTGAGTGTGGGGAAGTTCCTCAAACTGACAGCAGCACCTGGATTCTATTAGTATCCCTTAGCTTCTGTTCCCTGAGTGTTCTTTTAGGCCAGGCCATGAGGGAAAGCTGGGGGTTGGGCTTGGAGACCACGTAACAGTGAGTGCCCCCTGATCCATTGAGGAAGTACTTAGAGGACTTCTCCCTAAAGGGAACACCTTTTCCTGCATTCATCTGGGTGCAGTGGGGCTGCACATCTCTCCCACACCTAAGAATGTGTTCTGGAATTCTGAGTGCAGGGAAGTTCCTCCAACTGACAGCAGCGCCTGGGTTCTAATTGAATCCCTTTGCTTGTCTTCCCTGATGGAAAGCCTAGGCGGGAGTGCGGGGGAATGTGTGGTTTGGGCTCCAAAACCAAGTATTTGCGATGACCTCTCTATGGTTTGTGGAGGTGTTTAAACTACATCCCTAACCTGGGAACACCTGTGCCCCCATAAAGATCCGTGGAGTCTGTTTCCACACCTCCAGCACACACACGAACACTTGCACAGTTATCCTGAGAGTGGGCAGCCTCCTCCAACTGAGAGCAGGGCCTTGGTTCTTATAAAATCGCTTAACTTGTCTACCCTGTTTGGTTGCCTGATACGGAGTGCTGGGGAAAGGGTGGGTTGGGCTCTAAATCCAAGTATTAGCGAGTGCTTCTCCATGGGATTTGGAGGTTATTAACCAAAAGCCCACAACATGGGAATACCTGTGCTCCTTGAAAAAAGCGTGGACTCTGTATCCCCACCACCAGAACACACATGAAGAAGTTTTCTGCTATCCTGAGTGTGGGCTGGCAATTTCAGGTGACAGAAGCGGCTGGGTTCTAATAGAATCCCTTAGCTTGTAATCCCTGAGTGTTTCCCTAGGACTGACTCTGAGAGAAACCTGGGGGTTGGGCTTTGAGGCCAAATAGTAGCGAGTGTCCCCGATGGAGTGAGGAACTATTTAGATGAATTAACCATAAAGGGAAAAACCTGAGCACCCATTCATCTGCGTGGAGTGGGGCTTCAAATCTCCCCACCACACAAGGTTGGGTTCCAGTATCCTGAGGGTGGGGTAGTTCCTCCAACTGACATCAGCGTCTTGGTTTGAATAGAATCACTTTGCTTGTCTTCCCTGATGGTTTGCCTAGGCCAGTGTGTGGTTGAAAGTGGGATTTGGGATCTAAAACTAAGTATTAGCGTGTGCCTCTCCATGGGTAGTGGAGATGTTTAAACTACAACCCACAACTTGGGAATTACTGTGACCCCTGAAAAATGCGTGTGCTATGTTTCCCCACGTCCAGCACACACAGGAAGAAGTGTTCTGGGGTTCTGAGTGTGGGGAGGTTCCTCCAACAGACAGCAGCACCTGGGTTGTAATAGAATCCCTTCGCTTGACTTCCCTAAGTGTATTCCTAGGCCTAGCAGTAAGCGATGGTGGGGGATGGGCTCTAAAGCCAAGTATTAGCGAGTGCATCTCTGTGGGTAGTGGAGGGTTTTAAACTACTTCCCCAACCTTGGAACACCTGTGCCCCATAAAGATGCGTGGAATCAGTTTCCCCACCTCCGGCACACACACGGAGACGTGCTCAGGTATCCTGATTGTGGGGAGGCTCCTCCAAATGACAGCAGCGCCTGGGTTCTAAAAGAATCCCTTAGCTTGTCTTCCCTGATGGCATGCCTAGGCTGGAGAGTGGGGGAAAGTGGGGGTTGGGCTCTAAACCAAGGATAAGCGAGAGCCTATCCATGGGATGTGGGTTTTTAACATACAACCCACAACCATGGAATAAATGTGCCCCCTGAAAGATGCTTTGACTGTTTCCCTACATCCAGCACACACACGAAGATGTGTTCTTGTATTCTGAGTGTGGGGAAGTTCCTCAAACTGACAGCAGCACCTGGATTCTATTAGTATCCCTTAGCTTCTGTTCCCTGAGTGTTGTTTTAGGCCAGGCCATGAGGAAAAGCTGGGGGTTGGGCTTGGAGACCACGTAACAGTGAGTGCCCCCTGATCCATTGAGGAAGTACTTAGAGGACTTCTCCCGAAACGGAACACCTTTTCCTGCATTCATCTGGGTGCAGTGGGGCTGCACATCTCTCCCACACCTAAGAATGTGTTCTGGAATTCTGAGTGCAGGGAAGTTCCTCCAACTGACAGCAGCGCCTGGGTTCTAATTGAATCCCTTTGCTTGTCTTCCCTGATGGAAAGCCTAGGCGGGAGTGCGGGGGAAAGTGTGGTTTGGGCTCCAAAACCAAGTATTTGCGATGACCTCTCTATGGTTTGTGGAGGTGTTTAAACTACATCCCTAACCTGGGAACACCTGTGCCCCCATAAAGATCCGTGGAGTCTGTTTCCACACCTCCAGCACACACACGAACACTTGCACAGTTATCCTGAGAGTGGGCAGCCTCCTCCAACTGAGAGCAGGGCCTTGGTTCTTATAAAATCTCTTAACTTGTCTACCCTGTTTGGTTGCCTGATACGGAGTGCTGGGGAAAGGGTGGGTTGGGCTCTAAATCCAAGTATTAGCGAGTGCTTCTCCATGGTATTTGGAGGTTATTAACCAAAAGCCCACAACATGGGAATACCTGTGCTCCTTGAAAAAAGCGTGGACTCTGTATCCCCACCACCAGAACACACATGAAGAAGTTTTCTGCTATCCTGAGTGTGGGCTGGCAATTTCAGGTGACAGAAGCGGCTGGGTTCTAATAGAATCCCTTAGCTTGTAATCCCTGAGTGTTTCCCTAGGACTGACTCTGAGAGAAACCTGGGGGTTGGGCTTTGAGGCCAAATAGTAGCGAGTGTCCCCGATGGAGTGAGGAACTATTTAGATGAATTAACCATAAAGGGAAAAACCTGAGCACCCATTCATCTGCGTGGAGTGGGGCTTCAAATCTCCCCACCACACAAGGTTGGGTTCCAGTATCCTGAGGGTGGGGTAGTTCCTCCAACTGACATCAGCGTCTTGGTTTGAATAGAATCACTTTGCTTGTCTTCCCTGATGGTTTGCCTAGGCCAGTGTGTGGTTGAAAGTGGGATTTGGGATCTAAAACTAAGTATTAGCGTGTGCATCTCCATGGGTAGTGGAGATGTTTAAACTACAACCCACAACTTGGGAATTACTGTGACCCCTGAAAAATGCGTGTGCTATGTTTCCCCACGTCCAGCACACACAGGAAGAAGTGTTCTGGGGTTCTGAGTGTGGGGAGGTTCCTCCAACAGACAGCAGCACCTGGGTTGTAATAGAATCCCTTCGCTTGACTTCCCTAAGTGTATTCCTAGGCCTAGCAGTAAGCGATGGTGGGGGATGGGCTCTAAAGCCAAGTATTAGCGAGTGCATCTCTGTGGGTAGTGGAGGGTTTTAAACTACTTCCCCAACCTTGGAACACCTGTGCCACATAAAGATGCGTGGAATCAGTTTCCCCACCTCCAGCACACACACGGAGACGTGCTCAGGTATCCTGATTGTGGGGAGGCTCCTCCAAATGACAGCAGCGCCTGGGTTCTAAAAGAATCCCTTAGCTTGTCTTCCCTGATGGCATGCCTAGGCTGGAGAGTGGGGGAAAGTGGGGGTTGGGCTCTAAACCAAGGATAAGCGAGAGCCTATCCATGGGATGTGGGTTTTTAACCTACAACCCACAACCATGGAATAAATGTGCCCCCTGAAAGATGCTTTGACTGTTTCCCTACATCCAGCACACACACGAAGATGTGTTCTTGTATTCTGAGTGTGGGGAAGTTCCTCAAACTGACAGCAGCACCTGGATTCTATTAGTATCCCTTAGCTTCTGTTCCCTGAGTGTTCTTTTAGGCCAGGACAAGAGGGAAAGCTGGGGGTTGGGCTTGGAGACCACGTAACAGTGAGTGCCCCCTGATCCATTGAGGAAGTACTTAGAGGACTTCTCCCTAAAGGGAACACCTTTTCCTGCATTCATCTGGGTGCAGTGGGGCTGCACAACTCTCCCACACCTAAGAATGTGTTCTGGAATTCTGAGTGCAGGGAAGTTCCTCCAAGTGACAGCAGCGCCTGGGTTCTAATTGAATCCCTTTGCTTGTCTTCCCTGATGGAAAGCCTAGGCGGGAGTGCGGGGGAAAGTGTGGTTTGGGCTCCAAAACCAAGTATTGGCGATGACCTCTCTATGGTTTGTGGAGGTGTTTAAACTACATCCCTAACCTGGGAACACCTGTGCCCCCATAAAGATCCGTGGAGTCTGTTTCCACACCTCCAGCACACACACGAACACTTGCACAGTTATCCTGAGAGTGGGCAGCCTCCTCCAACTGAGAGCAGGGCCTTGGTTCTTATAAAATCGCTTAACTTGTCTACCCTGTTTGGTTGCCTGATACGGAGTGCTGGGGAAAGGGTGGGTTGGGCTCTAAATCCAAGTATTAGCGAGTGCTTCTCCATGGGATTTGGAGGTTATTAACCAAAAGCCCACAACATGGGAATACCTGTGCTCCTTGAAAAAAGCGTGGACTCTGTATCCCCACCACCAGAACACACATGAAGAAGTTTTCTGCTATCCTGAGTGTGGGCTGGCAATTTCAGGTGACAGAAGCGGCTGGGTTCTAATAGAATCCCTTAGCTTGTAATCCCTGAGTGTTTCCCTAGGACTGACTCTGAGAGAAACCTGGGGGTTGGGCTTTGAGGCCAAATAGTAGCGAGTGTCCCCGATGGAGTGAGGAACTATTTAGATGAATTAACCATAAAGGGAAAAACCTGAGCACCCATTCATCTGCGTGGAGTGGGGCTTCAAATCTCCCCACCACACAAGGTTGGGTTCCAGTATCCTGAGGGTGGGGTAGTTCCTCCAACTGACATCAGCGTCTTGGTTTGAATAGAATCCCTTTGCTTGTCTTCCCTGATGGTTTGCATAGGCCAGTGTGTGGTTGAAAGTGGGATTTGGGATCTAAAACTAAGTATTAGCGTGTGCCTCTCCATGGGTAGTGGAGATGTTTGAACTACAACCCACAACTTGGGAATTACTGTGACCCCTGAAAAATGCGTGTGCTATGTTTCCCCACGTCCAGCACACACAGGAAGAAGTGTTCTGGGGTTCTGAGTGTGGGGAGGTTCCTCCAACCGACAGCAGCACCTGGGTTGTAATAGAATCCCTTCGCTTGACTTCCCTAAGTGTATTCCTAGGCCTAGCAGTAAGCGATGGTGGGGGATGGGCTCTAAAGCCAAGTATTAGCGAGTGCATCTCTGTGGGTAGTGGAGGGTTTTAAACTACTTCCCCAACCTTGGAACACCTGTGCCCCATAAAGATGCGTGGAATCTGTTTCCCCACCTCCAGCACACACACGGAGACGTGCTCAGGTATCCTGATTGTGGGGAGGCTCCTCCAAATGACAGCAGCGCCTGGGTTCTAAAAGAATCCCTTAGCTTGTCTTCCCTGATGGCATGCCTAGGCTGGAGAGTGGGGGAAAGTGGGGGTTGGGCTCTAAACCAAGGATAAGCGAGAGCCTATCCATGGGATGTGGGTTTTTAACCTACAACCCACAACCATGGAATAAATGTGCCCCCTGAAAGATGCTTTGACTGTTTCCCTACATCCAGCACACACACGAAGAAGTGTTCTTGTATTCTGAGTGTGGGGAAGTTCCTCAAACTGACAGCAGCACCTGGATTCTATTAGTATCCCTTAGCTTCTGTTCCCTGAGTGTTGTTTTAGGCCAGGCCATGAGGGAAAGCTGGGGGTTGGGCTTGGAGGCCACGTAGCAGTGAGTGCCCCCTGATCCATTGAGGAAGTACTTAGAGGACTTCTCCCTAAAGGGAACACCTTTTCCTGCATTCATCTGGGTGCAGTGGGGCTGCACAACTATCCCACACCTAAGAATGTGTTCTGGAATTCTGAGTGCAGGGAAGTTCCTCCAACTGACAGTATCGCCTGGGATCTAATTGAATCCCTTTGCTTGTCTTCCCTGATGGAAAGCCTAGGCGGGAGTGCGGGGGAAAGTGTGGTTTGGGCTCCAAATGCAAGTATTGGCGATGACCTCTCTATGGTTTGTGGAGGTGTTTAAACTTCATCCCTAACCTGGGAACACCTGTGCCCCCATAAAGATCCGTGGAGTCTGTTTCCACACCTCCAGCACACACACGAACACTTGCACAGTTATCCTGAGAGTGGGCAGCCTCCTCCAACTGAGAGCAGGGCCTTGGTTCTTATAAAATCGCTTAACTTGTCTACCCTGTTTGGTTGCCTGATACGGAGTGCTGGGGAAAGGGTGGGTTGGGCTCTAAATCCAAGTATTAGCGAGTGCTTCTCCATGGGATTTGGAGGTTATTAACCAAAAGCCCACAACATGGGAATACCTGTGCTCCTTGAAAAAAGCGTGGACTCTGTATCCCCACCACCTGAACACACATGAAGAAGTTTTCTGCTATCGTGAGTGTGGGCTGGCAATTTCAGGTGACAGAAGCGGCTGGGTTCTAATAGAATCCCTTAGCTTGTAATCCCTGAGTGTTTCCCTAGGACTGACTCTGAGAGAAACCTGGGGGTTGGACTTTGAGGCCAAATAGTAGCGAGTGTCCCCGATGGACTGAGGAAGTATTTAGATGAATTCTCCATAAAGGGAAACACCTGAGCCCCCATTCATCTGCGTGGAGTGGGGCTTCAAATCTCCCCACCACACAAGGTTCTGTTCCAGTATCCTGAGGGTGGGGTAGTTCCTCCAACTGACATCAGCGTCTTGGTTTGAATAGAATCCCTTTGCTTGTCTTCCCTGATGGTTTGCCTAGGCCAGTGTGTGGTTGAAAGTGGGATTTGGGATCTAAAACTAAGTATTAGCGTGTGCCTCTCCATGGGTAGTGGAGATGTTTAAACTACAACCCACAACTTGGGAATTACTGTGACCCCTGAAAAAAGCGTGTGCTATGTTTCCCCACGTCCAGCACACACAGGAAGAAGTGTTCTGGTGTTGTGAGTGTGGGGAGGTTCCTCCAACAGACAGCAGCACCTGGGTTGTAATAGAATCCCTTAGCTTGACTTCCCTAAGTGTTTTCCTAGGCCTAGCAGTAAGCGATGGTGGGGGATGGGCTCTAAAGCCAAGTATTAGCGAGTGCATCTCTGTGGGTAGTGGAGGGTTTTAAACTACTTCCCCAACCTTGGAACACCTGTGCCCCATAAAGATGCGTGGAATCTGTTTCTCCACTTCCAGCACACACACGGAGACGTGCTCAGGTATCCTGATTGTGGGGAGGCTCCTCCCAATGACAGCAGCGCCTGGGTTCTAAAGAATCCCTTAGCTTGTCTTCCCTGATGGCATGCCTAGGCTGGAGAGTGGGGGAAAGTGGGGGTTGGGCTCTAAACCAAGGATAAGCGAGAGCCTATCCATGGGATGTGGGTTTTTAACCTACAACCCACAACCATGGAATAAATGTGCCCCCTGAAAGATGCTTTGACTGTTTCCCTACATCCAGCACACACACGAAGATGTGTTCTTGTATTCTGAGTGTGGGGAAGTTCCTCAAACTGACAGCAGCACCTGGATTCTATTAGTATCCCTTAGCTTCTGTTCCCTGAGTGTTCTTTTAGGCCAGGCCATGAGGGAAAGCTGGGGGTTGGGCTTGGAGGCCACGTAGCGTGAGTGCCCCCTGATCCATTGAGGAAGTACTTAGAGGACTTCTCCCTAAAGGGAACACCTTTTCCTGCATTCATCTGGGTGCAGTGGGGCTGCACATCTCTCCCACACCTAAGAATGTGTTCTGGAATTCTGAGTGCAGGGAAGTTCCTCCAACTGACAGCAGCGCCTGGGTTCTAATTGAATCCCTTTGCTTGTCTTCCCTGATGGAAAGCCTAGGCGGGAGTGCGGGGGAAAGTGTGGTTTGGGCTCCGAAACCAAGTATTGGCGATGACCTCTCTATGGTTTGTGGAGGTGTTTAAACTACATCCCTAACCTGGGAACACCTGTGCCCCCATAAAGATCCGTGGAGTCTGTTTCCACACCTCCAGCACACACACGAACACTTGCACAGTTATCCTGAGAGTGGGCAGCCTCCTCCAACTGAGAGCAGGGCCTTGGTTCTTATAAAATCGCTTAACTTGTCTACCCTGTTTGGTTGCCTGATACGGAGTGCTGGGGAAAGGGTGGGTTGGGCTCTAAATCCAAGTATTAGCGAGTGCTTCTCCATGGGATTTGGAGGTTATTAACCAAAAGCCCACAACATGGGAATACCTGTGCTCCTTGAAAAAAGCGTGGACTCTGTATCCCCACCACCAGAACACACATGAAGAAGTTTTCTGCTATCCTGAGTGTGGGCTGGCAATTTCAGGTGACAGAAGCGGCTGGGTTCTAATAGAATCCCTTAGCTTGTAATCCCTGAGTGTTTCCCTAGGACTGACTCTGAGAGAAACCTGGGGGTTGGGCTTTGAGGCCAAATAGTAGCGAGTGTCCCCGATGGACTGAGGAAGTATTTAGATGAATTCTCCATAAAGGGAAACACCTGAGCACCCATTCATCTGCGTGGAGTGGGGCTTCAAATCTCCCCACCACACAAGGTTGGGTTCCAGTATCCTGAGGGTGGGGTAGTTCCTCCAACTGACATCAGCGTCTTGGTTTGAATAGAATCCCTTTGCTTGTCTTCCCTGATGGTTTGCCTAGGCCAGTGTGTGGTTGAAAGTGGGATTTGGGATCTAAAACTAAGTATTAGCGTGTGCCTCTCCATGGGTAGTGGAGATGTTTAAACTACAACCCACAACTTGGGAATTACTGTGACCCCTGAAAAATGCGTGTGCTATGTTTCCCCACGTCCAGCACACACAGGAAGAAGTGTTCTGGGGTTGTGAGTGTGGGGAGGTTCCTCCAACAGACAGCAGCACCTGGGTTGTAATAGAATCCCTTCGCTTGACTTCCCTAAGTGTTTTCCTAGGCCTAGCAGTAAGCGATGGTGGGGGATGGGCTCTAAAGCCAAGTATTAGCGAGTGCATCTCTGTGGGTAGTGGAGGGTTTTAAACTACTTCCCCAACCTTGGAACACCTGTGCCCCATAAAGATGCGTGGAATCTGTTTCCCCACCTCCAGCACACACACGGAGACGTGCTCAGGTATCCTGATTGTGGGGAGGCTCCTCCAAATGACAGCAGCGCCTGGGTTCTAAAAGAATCCCTTAGCTTGTCTTCCCTGATGGCATGCCTAGGCTGGAGAGTGGGGGAAAGTGGGGGTTGGGCTCTAAACCAAGGATAAGCGAGAGCCTATCCATGGGATGTGGGTTTTTAACATACAACCCACAACCATGGAATAAATGTGCCCCCTGAAAGATGCTTTGACTGTTTCCCTACATCCAGCACACACACGAAGATGTGTTCTGGTATTCTGAGTGTGGGGAAGTTCCTCAAACTGACAGCAGCACCTGGATTCTATTAGTATCCCTTAGCTTCTGTTCCCTGAGTGTTCTTTTAGGCCAGGCCATGAGGGAAAGCTGGGGGTTGGGCTTGGAGGCCACGTAGCAGTGAGTGCCCCCTGATCCATTGAGGAAGTACTTAGAGGACTTCTCCCTAAAGGGAACACCTTTTCCTGCATTCATCTGGGTGCAGTGGGGCTGCACATCTCTCCCACACCTAAGAATGTGTTCTGGAATTCTGAGTGCAGGGAAGTTCCTCCAACTGACAGCAGCGCCTGGGTTCTAATTGAATCCCTTTGCTTGTCTTCCCTGATGGAAAGCCTAGGCGGGAGTGCGGGGGAAAGTGTGGTTTGGGCTCCGAAACCAAGTATTTGCGATGACCTCTCTATGGTTTGTGGAGGTGTTTAAACTACATCCCTAACCTGGGAACACCTGTGCCCCCATAAAGATCCGTGGAGTCTGTTTCCACACCTCCAGCACACACACGAACACTTGCACAGTTATCCTGAGAGTGGGCAGCCTCCTCCAACTGAGAGCAGGGCCTTGGTTCTTATAAAATCGCTTAACTTGTCTACCCTGTTTGGTTGCCTGATACGGAGTGCTGGGGAAAGGGTGGGTTGGGCTCTAAATCCAAGTATTAGCGAGTGCTTCTCCATGGGATTTGGAGGTTATTAACCAAAGGCCCACAACATGGGAATACCTGTGCTCCTTGAAAAAAGCGTGGACTCTGTATCCCCACCACCAGAACACACATGAAGAAGTTTTCTGCTATCCTGAGTGTGGGCTGGCAATTTCAGGTGACAGAAGCGGCTGGGTTCTAATAGAATCCCTTAGCTTGTAATCCCTGAGTGTTTCCCTAGGACTGACTCTGAGAGAAACCTGGGGGTTGGGCTTTGAGGCCAAATAGTAGCGAGTGTCCCCGATGGACTGAGGAAGTATTTAGATGAATTCTCCATAAAGGGAAACACCTGAGCACCCATTCATCTGCGTGGAGTGGGGCTTCAAATCTCCCCACCACACAAGGTTGGGTCCAGTATCCTGAGGGTGGGGTAGTTCCTCCAACTGACATCAGCGTCTTGGTTTGAATAGAATCCCTTTGCTTGTCTTCCCTGATGGTTTGCCTAGGCCAGTGTGTGGTTGAAAGTGGGATTTGGGATCTAAAACTAACTATTAGCGTGTGCCTCTCCATGGGTAGTGGAGATGTTTAAACTACAACCCACAACTTGGGAATTACTGTGACCCCTGAAAAATGCATGTGCTATGTTTCCCCACGACCAGCACACACAGGAAGAACTGTTCTGGGGTTGTGAGTGTGGGGAGGTTCCTCCAACAGACAGCAGCACCTGGGTTGTAATAGAATCCCTTAGCTTGTCTTCCCTAAGGGTTTTCCTAGGCCTAGCAGTAAGCGATGGTGGGGGATGGTCTCTAAAGCCAAGTAATAGCGAGTGCATCTCTGTGGGTAGTGGAGGGTTTTAAACTACTTCCCCAACCTTGGAACACCTGTGCCCCATAAAGATGCGTGGAATCTGTTTCCCCACCTCCAGCACACACACGGAGACGTGCTCAGGTATCCTGATTGTGGGGAGACTCCTCCAAATGACAGCAGCGCCTGGGATCTAAAAGAATCCCTTAGCTTCTCTTCCCTGATGGCATGCCTAGGCTGGAGAGTGGGGGAAAGTGGGGGTTGGGCTCTAAACCAAGGATAAGCGAGAGCCTATCCATGGGATGTGGGTTTTTAACCTACAACCCACAACCATGGAATAAATGTGCCCCCTGAAAAATGCTTTGACTGTTTCCCTACATCCAGCACACACACGAAGTTGTGTTCTTGTATTCTGAGTGTGGGGAAGTTCCTCAAACTGACAGCAGCACCTGGATTCTATTAGTATCCCTTAGCTTCTGTTCCCTGAGTGTTCTTTTAGGCCAGGCCATGAGGGAAAGCTGTGGGTTGGGCTTGGAGGCCACGTAGCAGTGAGTGCCCCCTGATCCATTGAGGAAGTACTTAGAGGACTTCTCCCTAAAGGGAACACCTTTTCCTGCATTCATCTGGGTGCAGTGGGGCTGCACATCTCTCCCACACCTAAGAATGTGTTCTGGAATTCTGAGTGCAGGGAAGTTCCTCCAACTGACAGCAGCGCCTGGGTTCTAATTGAATCCCTTTGCTTGTCTTCCCTGATGGAAAGCCTAGGCGGGAGTGCGGGGGAAAGTGTGGTTTGGGCTCCGAAACCAAGTATTTGCGATGACCTCTCTATGGTTTGTGGAGGTGTTTAAACTACATCCCTAACCTGGGAACACCTGTGCCCCTATAAAGATCCGTGGAGTCTGTTTCCACACCTCCAGCACACACACGAACACTTGCACAGTTATCCTGAGAGTGGGCAGCCTCCTCCAACTGAGAGCAGGGCCTTGGTTCTTATAAAATCGCTTAACTTGTCTACCCTGTTTGGTTGCCTGATACGGAGTGCTGGGGAAAGGGTGGGTTGGGCTCTAAATCCAAGTATTAGCGAGTGCTTCTCCATGGGATTTGGAGGTTATTAACCAAAAGCCCACAACATGGGAATACCTGTGCTCCTTGAAAAAAGCGTGGACTCTGTATCCCCACCACCAGAACACACATGAAGTAGTTTTCTGCTATCCTGAGTGTGGGCTGGCAATTTCAGGTGACAGAAGCGGCTGGGTTCTAATAGAATCCCTTAGCTTGTAATCCCTGAGTGTTTCCCTAGGACTGACTCTGAGAGAAACCTGGGGGTTGGGCTTTGAGGCCAAATAGTAGCGAGTGTCCCCGATGGACTGAGGAAGTATTTAGATGAATTCTCCATAAAGGGAAACACCTGAGCACCCATTCATCTGCGTGGAGTGGGGCTTCAAATCTCCCCACCACACAAGGTTGGGTTCCAGTATCCTGAGGGTGGGGTAGTTCCTCCAACTGACATCAGCGTCTTGGTTTGAATAGAATCCCTTTGCTTGTCTTCCCTGATGGTTTGCCTAGGCCAGTGTGTGGTTGAAAGTGGGATTTGGGATCTAAAACTAAGTATTAGCGTGTGCCTCTCCATGGGTAGTGGAGATGTTTAAACTACAACCCACAACTTGGGAATTACTGTGACCCCTGAAAAATGCGTGTGCTATGTTTCCCCACGTCCAGCACACACAGGAAGAAGTGTTCTGGGGTTGTGAGTGTGGGGAGGTTCCTCCAACAGACAGCAGCACCTGGGTTGTAATAGAATCCCTTCGCTTGACTTCCCTAAGTGTTTTCCTAGGCCTAGCAGTAAGCGATGGTGGGGGATGGGCTCTAAAGCCAAGTATTAGCGAGTGCATCTCTGTGGGTAGTGGAGGGTTTTAAACTACTTCCCCAACCTTGGAACACCTGTGCCCCATAAAGATGCGTGGAATCTGTTTCCCCACCTCCAGCACACACACGGAGACGTGCTCAGGTATCCTGATTGTGGGGAGGCTCCTCCAAATGACAGCAGCGCCTGGGTTCTAAAAGAATCCCTTAGCTTGTCTTCCCTGATGGCATGCCTAGGCTGGAGAGTGGGGGAAAGTGGGGGTTGGGCTCTAAACCAAGGATAAGCGAGAGCCTATCCATGGGATGTGGGTTTTTAACATACAACCCACAACCATGGAATAAATGTGCCCCCTGAAAGATGCTTTGACTGTTTCCCTACATCCAGCACACACACGAAGATGTGTTCTGGTATTCTGAGTGTGGGGAAGTTCCTCAAACTGACAGCAGCACCTGGATTCTATTAGTATCCCTTAGCTTCTGTTCCCTGAGTGTTCTTTTAGGCCAGGCCATGAGGGAAAGCTGGGGGTTGGGCTTGGAGGCCACGTAGCAGTGAGTGCCCCCTGATCCATTGAGGAAGTACTTAGAGGACTTCTCCCTAAAGGGAACACCTTTTCCTGCATTCATCTGGGTGCAGTGGGGCTGCACATCTCTCCCACACCTAAGAATGTGTTCTGGAATTCTGAGTGCAGGGAAGTTCCTCCAACTGACAGCAGCGCCTGGGTTCTAATTGAATCCCTTTGCTTGTCTTCCCTGATGGAAAGCCTAGGCGGGAGTGCGGGGGAAAGTGTGGTTTGGGCTCCGAAACCAAGTATTTGCGATGACCTCTCTATGGTTTGTGGAGGTGTTTAAACTACATCCCTAACCTGGGAACACCTGTGCCCCCATAAAGATCCGTGGAGTCTGTTTCCACACCTCCAGCACACACACGAACACTTGCACAGTTATCCTGAGAGTGGGCAGCCTCCTCCAACTGAGAGCAGGGCCTTGGTTCTTATAAAATCGCTTAACTTGTCTACCCTGTTTGGTTGCCTGATACGGAGTGCTGGGGAAAGGGTGGGTTGGGCTCTAAATCCAAGTATTAGCGAGTGCTTCTCCATGGGATTTGGAGGTTATTAACCAAAGGCCCACAACATGGGAATACCTGTGCTCCTTGAAAAAAGCGTGGACTCTGTATCCCCACCACCAGAACACACATGAAGAAGTTTTCTGCTATCCTGAGTGTGGGCTGGCAATTTCAGGTGACAGAAGCGGCTGGGTTCTAATAGAATCCCTTAGCTTGTAATCCCTGAGTGTTTCCCTAGGACTGACTCTGAGAGAAACCTGGGGGTTGGGCTTTGAGGCCAAATAGTAGCGAGTGTCCCCGATGGACTGAGGAAGTATTTAGATGAATTCTCCATAAAGGGAAACACCTGAGCACCCATTCATCTGCGTGGAGTGGGGCTTCAAATCTCCCCACCACACAAGGTTGGGTCCAGTATCCTGAGGGTGGGGTAGTTCCTCCAACTGACATCAGCGTCTTGGTTTGAATAGAATCCCTTTGCTTGTCTTCCCTGATGGTTTGCCTAGGCCAGTGTGTGGTTGAAAGTGGGATTTGGGATCTAAAACTAACTATTAGCGTGTGCCTCTCCATGGGTAGTGGAGATGTTTAAACTACAACCCACAACTTGGGAATTACTGTGACCCCTGAAAAATGCATGTGCTATGTTTCCCCACAACCAGCACACACAGGAAGAACTGTTCTGGGGTTGTGAGTGTGGGGAGGTTCCTCCAACAGACAGCAGCACCTGGGTTGTAATAGAATCCCTTAGCTTGACTTCCCTAAGTGTTTTCCTAGGCCTAGCAGTAAGCGATGGTGGGGGATGGTCTCTAAAGCCAAGTAATAGCGAGTGCATCTCTGTGGTTAGTGGAGGGTTTTAAACTACTTCCCCAACCTTGGAACACCTGTGCCCCATAAAGATGCGTGGAATCTGTTTCCCCACCTCCAGCACACACACGGAGACGTGCTCAGGTATCCTGATTGTGGGGAGACTCCTCCAAATGACAGCAGCGCCTGGGATCTAAAAGAATCCCTTAGCTTCTCTTCCCTGATGGCATGCCTAGGCTGGAGAGTGGGGGAAAGTGGGGGTTGGGCTCTAAACCAAGGATAAGCGAGAGCCTATCCATGGGATGTGGGTTTTTAACCTACAACCCACAACCATGGAATAAATGTGCCCCCTGAAAAATGCTTTGACTGTTTCCCTACATCCAGCACACACACGAAGTTGTGTTCTTGTATTCTGAGTGTGGGGAAGTTCCTCAAACTGACAGCAGCACCTGGATTCTATTAGTATCCCTTAGCTTCTGTTCCCTGAGTGTTCTTTTAGGCCAGGCCATGAGGGAAAGCTGTGGGTTGGGCTTGGAGGCCACGTAGCAGTGAGTGCCCCCTGATCCATTGAGGAAGTACTTAGAGGACTTCTCCCTAAAGGGAACACCTTTTCCTGCATTCATCTGGGTGCAGTGGGGCTGCACATCTCTCCCACACCTAAGAATGTGTTCTGGAATTCTGAGTGCAGGGAAGTTCCTCCAACTGACAGCAGCGCCTGGGTTCTAATTGAATCCCTTTGCTTGTCTTCCCTGATGGAAAGCCTAGGCGGGAGTGCGGGGGAAAGTGTGGTTTGGGCTCCGAAACCAAGTATTTGCGATGACCTCTCTATGGTTTGTGGAGGTGTTTAAACTACATCCCTAACCTGGGAACACCTGTGCCCCCATAAAGATCCGTGGAGTCTGTTTCCACACCTCCAGCACACACACGAACACTTGCACAGTTATCCTGAGAGTGGGCAGCCTCCTCCAACTGAGAGCAGGGCCTTGGTTCTTATAAAATCGCTTAACTTGTCTACCCTGTTTGGTTGCCTGATACGGAGTGCTGGGGAAAGGGTGGGTTGGGCTCTAAATCCAAGTATTAGCGAGTGCTTCTCCATGGGATTTGGAGGTTATTAACCAAAGGCCCACAACATGGGAATACCTGTGCTCCTTGAAAAAAGCGTGGACTCTGTATCCCCACCACCAGAACACACATGAAGAAGTTTTCTGCTATCCTGAGTGTGGGCTGGCAATTTCAGGTGACAGAAGCGGCTGGGTTCTAATAGAATCCCTTAGCTTGTAATCCCTGAGTGTTTCCCTAGGACTGACTCTGAGAGAAACCTGGGGGTTGGGCTTTGAGGCCAAATAGTAGCGAGTGTCCCCGATGGACTGAGGAAGTATTTAGATGAATTCTCCATAAAGGGAAACACCTGAGCACCCATTCATCTGCGTGGAGTGGGGCTTCAAATCTCCCCACCACACAAGGTTGGGTTCCAGTATCCTGAGGGTGGGGTAGTTCCTCCAACTGACATCAGCGTCTTGGTTTGAATAGAATCCCTTTGCTTGTCTTCCCTGATGGTTTGCCTAGGCCAGTGTGTGGTTGAAAGTGGGATTTGGGATCTAAAACTAAGTATTAGCGTGTGCCTCTCCATGGGTAGTGGAGATGTTTAAACTACAACCCACAACTTGGGAATTACTGTGACCCCTGAAAAATGCGTGTGCTATGTTTCCCCACGTCCAGCACACACAGGAAGAAGTGTTCTGGGGTTCTGAGTGTGGGGAGGTTCCTCCAACAGACAGCAGCACCTGGGTTGTAATAGAATCCCTTCGGTTGACTTCCCTAAGTGTTTTCCTAGGCCTAGCAGTAAGCGATGGTGGGGGATGGGCTCTAAAGCCAAGTATTAGCGAGTGCATCTCTGTGGGTAGTGGAGGGTTTTAAACTACTTCCCCAACCTTGGAACACCTGTGCCCCATAAAGATGCGTGGAATCTGTTTCCCCACCTCCAGCACACACACGGAGACGTGCTCAGGTATCCTGATTGTGGGGAGGCTCCTCCTAATGACAGCAGCGCCTGGGTTCTAAAAGAATCCCTTAGCTTGTCTTCCCTGATGGCATGCCTAGGCTGGAGAGTGGGGGAAAGTGGGGGTTGGGCTCTAAACCAAGAATAAGCGAGAGCCTATCCATGGGATGTGGGTTTTTAACCTACAACCCACAACCATGGAATAAATGTGCCCCCTGAAAGATGCTTTGACTGTTTCCCTACATCCAGCACACACACGAAGATGTGTTCTTGTATTCTGAGTGTGGGGAAGTTCCTCAAACTGACAGCAGCACCTGGATTCTATTAGTATCCCTTAGCTTCTGTTCCCTGAGTGTTCTTTTAGGCCAGGCCATGAGGGAAAGCTGGGGGTTGGGCTTGGAGGCCACGTAGCAGTGAGTGCCCCCTGATCCATTGAGGAAGTACTTAGAGGACTTGTCCCTAAAGGGAACACCTTTTCCTGCATTCATCTGGGTGCAGTGGGGCTGCACATCTCTCCCACACCTAAGAATGTGTTCTGGAATTCTGAGTGCAGGGAAGTTCCTCCAACTGACAGCAGCGCCTGGGTTCTAATTGAATCCCTTTGCTTGTCTTCCCTGATGGAAAGCCTAGGCGGGAGTGCGGGGGAAAGTGTGGTTTGGGCTCCGAAACCAAGTATTTGCGATGACCTCTCTATGGTTTGTGGAGGTGTTTAAACTACATCCCTAACCTGGGAACACCTGTGCCCCCATAAAGATCCGTGGAGTCTGTTTCCACACCTCCAGCACACACACGAACACTTGCACAGTTATCCTGAGAGTGGGCAGCCTCCTCCAACTGAGAGCAGGGCCTTGGTTCTTATAAAATCGCTTAACTTGTCTACCCTGTTTGGTTGCCTGATACGGAGTGCTGGGGAAAGGGTGGGTTGGGCTCTAAATCCAAGTATTAGCGAGTGCTTCTCCATGGGATTTGGAGGTTATTAACCAAAGGCCCACAACATGGGAATACCTGTGCTCCTTGAAAAAAGCGTGGACTCTGTATCCCCACCACCAGAACACACATGAAGAAGTTTTCTGCTATCCTGAGTGTGGGCTGGCAATTTCAGGTGACAGAAGCGGCTGGGTTCTAATAGAATCCCTTAGCTTGTAATCCCTGAGTTTTTCCCTAGGACTGACTCTGAGAGAAACCTGGGGGTAGGGCTTTGAGGCCAAATAGTAGCGAGTGTCCCCGATGGACTGAGGAAGTATTTAGATGAATTCTCCATAAAGGGAAACACCTGAGCACCCATTCATCTGCGTGGAGTGGGGCTTCAAATCTCCCCACCACACAAGGTTGGGTTCCAGTATCCTGAGGGTGGGGTAGTTCCTCCAACTGACATCAGCGTCTTGGTTTGAATAGAATCCCTTTGCTTGTCTTCCCTGATGGTTTGCCTAGGCCAGTGTGTGGTTGAAAGTGGGATTTGGGATCTAAAACTAAGTATTAGCGTGTGCCTCTCCATGGGTAGTGGAGATGTTTAAACTACAACCCACAACTTGGGAATTACTGTGACCCCTGAAAAATGCGTGTGCTATGTTTCCCCACGTCCAGCACACACAGGAAGAAGTGTTCTGGGGTTTTGAGTGTGGGGAGGTTCCTCCAACAGACAGAAGCACCTGGGTTGTAATAGAATCCCTTAGCTTGACTTCCCTAAGTGTTTTCCTAGGCCTAGCAGTAAGCGATGGTGTTGGATGGGCTCTAAAGCCAAGTATTAGCGAGTGCATCTCTGTGGGTAGTGGAGGGTTTTAAACTACTTCCCCAACCTTGGAACACCTGTGCCCCATAAAGATGCGTGGAATCTGTTTCCCCACCTCCAGCACACACACGGAGACGTGCTCAGGTATCCTGATTGTGGGGAGGCTCCTCCAAATGACAGCAGCGCCTGGGTTCTAAAAGAATCCATTAGCTTGTCTTCCCTGATGGCATGCCTAGGCTGGAGAGTGGGGGAAAGTGGGGGTTGGGCTCTAAACCAAGGATAAGCGAGAGCCTATCCATGGGATGTGGGTTTTTAACCTACAACCCACAACCATGGAATAAATGTGCCCCCTGAAAGATGCTTTGACTGTTTCCCTACATCCAGCACACACACGAAGATGTGTTCTTGTATTCTGAGTGTGGGGAATTTCCTCAAACTTACAGCAGCACCTGGATTCTATTAGTATCCCTTAGCTTCTGTTCCCTGAGTGTTCTTTTAGGCCAGGACATGAGGGAAAGGGGGGGGTTGGGCTTGGAGGCCACGTAGCAGTGAGTGCCCCCTGATCCATTGAGGAAGTACTTAGAGGACTCCTCCCTAAAGGGAACACCTTTTCCTGCATTCATCTGGGTGCAGTGGGGCTGCACAACTCTCCAACTCCTAAGAATGTGTTCTGGAATTCTGAGTGCAGGGAAGTTCCTCCAACTGACAGCAGCGCCTGGGTTCTAATTGAATCCCTTTGCTTGTCTTCCCTGATGGAAAGCCTAGGCGGGAGTGCGGGGGAAAGTGTGGTTTGGGCTCCGAATCCAAGTATTGGCGATGACCTCTCTATGGTTTGTGGAGGTGTTTAAACTACATCCCTAACCTGGGAACACCTGTGCCCCCATAAAGATCCGTGGAGTCTGTTTCCACACCTCCAGCACACACACGAACACTTGCACAGTTATCCTGAGAGTGGGCAGCCTCCTCCAACTGAGAGCAGGGCCTTGGTTCTTATAAAATCGCTTAACTTGTCTACCCTGTTTGGTTGCCTGATACGGAGTGCTGGGGAAAGGGTGGGTTGGGCTCTAAATCCAAGTATTAGCGAGTGCTTCTCCATGGGATTTGGAGGTTATTAACCAAAAGCCCACAACATGGGAATACCTGTGCTCCTTGAAAAAAGCGTGGACTCTGTATCCCCACCACCAGAACACACATGAAGAAGTTTTCTGCTATCCTGAGTGTGGGCTGGCAATTTCAGGTGACAGAAGCGGCTGGGTTCTAATAGAATCCCTTAGCTTGTAATCCCTGAGTGTTTCCCTAGGACTGACTCTGAGAGAAACCTGGGGGTTGGGCTTTGAGGCCAAATAGTAGCGAGTGTCCCCGATGGACTGAGGAAGTATTTAGATGAATTCTCCATAAAGGGAAACACCTGAACACCCATTCATCTGCGTGGAGTGGGGCTTCAAATCTCCCCACCACACAAGGTTGGGTCCAGTATCCTGAGGGTGGGGTAGTTCCTCCAACTGACATCAGCGTCTTGGTTTGAATAGAATCCCTTTGCTTGTCTTCCCTGATGGTTTGCCTGGGCCAGTGTGTGGTTGAAAGTGGGATTTGGGATCTAAAACTAAGTATTAGCGTGTGCCTCTCCATGGGTAGTGGAGATGTTTAAACTACAACCCACAACTTGGGAATTACTGTGACCCCTGAAAAATGCGTGTGCTTTGTTTCCCCACGTCCAGCACACACAGGAAGAAGTGTTCTGGGGTTGTGAGTGTGGGGAGGTTCCTCCAACAGACAGCAGCACCTGGGTTGTAATAGAATCCCTTCGCTTGACTTCCCTAAGTGTTTTCTTAGGCCTAGCAGTAAGCGATGGTGGGGGATGGGCTCTAAAGCCAAGTATTAGCGAGTGCATCTCTGTGGGTAGTGGAGGGTTTTAAACTACTTCCCCAACCTTGGAACACCTGTGCCCCATAAATATGCGTGGAATCTGTTTCCCCAACTCCAGCACACACACGGAGACGTGCTCAGGTATCCTGATTGTGGGGAGGCTCCTCCAAATGACAGCAGCGCCTGGGTTCTAAAAGAATCCATTAGCTTGTATTCCCTGATGGCATGCCTAGGCTGGAGAGTGGGGGAAAGTGGGGGTTGGGCTCTAAACCAAGGATAAGCGAGAGCCTATCCATGGGATGTGGGTTTTTAACCTACAACCCACAACCATGGAATAAATGTGCCCCCTGAAAGATGCTTTGACTCTTTCCCTACATCCAGCACACACACGAAGATGTGTTCTTGTATTCTGAGTGTGGGGAAGTTCCTCAAACTAACAGCAGCACCTGGATTCTATTAGTATCCCTTAGCTTCTGTTCCCTGAGTGTTCTTTTAGGCCAGGCCATGAGGGAAAGCTGGGGGTTGGGCTTGGAGGCCACGTAGCAGTGAGTGCCCCCTGATCCATTGAGGAAGTACTTAGAGGACTCCTCCCTAAAGGGAACACCTTTTCCTGCATTCATCTGGGTGCAGTGGGGCTGCACAACTCTCCCACTCCTAAGAATGTGTTCTGGAATTCTGAGTGCAGGGAAGTTCCTCCAACTGACAGCAGCGCCTGGGTTCTAATTGAATCCCTTTGCTTGTCTTCCCTGATGGAAAGCCTAGGCGGGAGTGCGGGGGAAAGTGTGGTTTGGGCTCCGAATCCAAGTATTGGCGATGACCTCTCTATGGTTTGTGGAGGTGTTTAAACTACATCCCTAACCTGGGAACACCTGTGCCCCCATAAAGATCCGTGGAGTCTGTTTCCACACCTCCAGCACACACACGAACACTTGCACAGTTATCCTGAGAGTGGGCAGCCTCCTCCAACTGAGAGCAGGGCCTTGGTTCTTATAAAATCGCTTAACTTGTCTACCCTGTTTGGTTGCCTGATACGGAGTGCTGGGGAAAGGGTGGGTTGGGCTCTAAATCCAAGTATTAGCGAGTGCTTCTCCATGGGATTTGGAGGTTATTAACCAAAAGCCCACAACATGGGAATACCTGTGCTCCTTGAAAAAAGCGTGGACTCTGTATCCCCACCACCAGAACACACATGAAGAAGTTTTCTGCTATCCTGAGTGTGGGCTGGCAATTTCAGGTGACAGAAGCGGCTGGGTTTTAATAGAATCCCTTAGCTTGTAATCCCTGAGTGTTTCCCTAGGACTGACTCTGAGAGAAACCTGGGGGTTGGGCTTTGAGGCCAAATAGTAGCGAGTGTCCCCGATGGACTGAGGAAGTATTTAGATGAATTCTCCATAAAGGGAAACACCTGAGCACCCATTCATCTGCGTGGAGTGGGGCTTCAAATCTCCCCACCACACAAGGTTGGGTCCAGTATCCTGAGGGTGGGGTAGTTCCTCCAACTGACATCAGCGTCTTGGTTTGAATAGAATCCCTTTGCTTGTCTTCCCTGATGGTTTGCCTGGGCCAGTGTGTGGTTGAAAGTGGGATTTGGGATCTAAAACTAAGTATTAGCGTGTGCCTCTCCATGGGTAGTGGAGATGTTTAAACTACAACCCACAACTTGGGAATTACTGTGACCCCTGAAAAATGCGTGTGCTATGTTTCCCCACGTCCAGCACACACAGGAAGAAGTGTTCTGGGGTTGTGAGTTTGGGGAGGTTCCTCCAACTGACAGCAGCACCTGGGTTGTAATAGAATCCCTTCGCTTGACTTCCCTAAGTGTTTTCTTAGGCCTAGCAGTAAGCGATGGTGGGGGATGGGCTCTAAAGCCAAGTATTAGCGAGTGCATCTCTGTGGGTAGTGGAGGGTTTTAAACTACTTCCCCAACCTTGGAACACCTGTGCCCCATAAATATGCGTGGAATCTGTTTCCCCAACTCCAGCACACACACGGAGACGTGCTCAGGTATCCTGATTGTGGGGAGGCTCCTCCAAATGACAGCAGCGCCTGGGTTCTAAAAGAATCCATTAGCTTGTCTTCCCTGATGGCATGCCTAGGCTGGAGAGTGGGGGAAAGTGGGGGTTGGGCTCTAAACCAAGGATAAGCGAGAGCCTATCCATGGGATGTGGGTTTTTAACCTACAACCCACAACCATGGAATAAATGTGCCCCCTGAAATATGCTTTGACTGTTTCCCTACATCCAGCACACACACGAAGATGTGTTCTTGTATTCTGAGTGTGGGGAAGTTCCTCAAACTAACAGCAGCACCTGGATTCTATTAGTATCCCTTAGCTTCTGTTCCCTGAGTGTTCTTTTAGGCCAGGCCATGAGGGAAAGCTGGGGGTTGGGCTTGGAGGCCACGTAGCAGTGAGTGCCCCCTGATCCATTGAGGAAGTACTTAGAGGACTCCTCCCTAAAGGGAACACCTTTTCCTGCATTCATCTGGGTGCAGTGGGGCTGCACAACTCTCCCACTCCTAAGAATGTGTTCTGGAATTCTGAGTGCAGGGAAGTTCCTCCAACTGACAGCAGCGCCTGGGTTCTAATTGAATCCCTTTGCTTGTCTTCCCTGATGGAAAGCCTAGGCGGGAGTGCGGGGGAAAGTGTGGTTTGGGCTCCGAATCCAAGTATTGGCGATGACCTCTCTATGGTTTGTGGAGGTGTTTAAACTACATCCCTAACCTGGGAACACCTGTGCCCCCATAAAGATCCGTGGAGTCTGTTTCCACACCTCCAGCACACACACGAACACTTGCACAGTTATCCTGAGAGTGGGCAGCCTCCTCCAACTGAGAGCAGGGCCTTGGTTCTTATAAAATCGCTTAACTTGTCTACCCTGTTTGGTTGCCTGATACGGAGTGCTGGGGAAAGGGTGGGTTGGGCTCTAAATCCAAGTATTAGCGAGTGCTTCTCCATGGGATTTGGAGGTTATTAACCAAAAGCCCACAACATGGGAATACCTGTGCTCCTTGAAAAAAGCGTGGACTCTGTATCCCCACCACCAGAACACACATGAAGAAGTTTTCTGCTATCCTGAGTGTGGGCTGGCAATTTCAGGTGACAGAAGCGGCTGGGTTCTAATAGAATCCCTTAGCTTGTAATCCCTGAGTGTTTCCCTAGGACTGACTCTGAGAGAAACCTGGGGGTTGGGCTTTGAGGCCAAATAGTAGTGAGTGTCCCCGATGGACTGAGGAAGTATTTAGATGAATTCTCCATAAAGGGAATCACCTGAGCACCCATTCATCTGCGTGGAGTGGGGCTTCAAATCTCCCCACCACACAAGGTTGGGTTCCAGTATCCTGAGGGTGGGGTAGTTCCTCCAAATGACATCAGCGTCTTGGTTTGAATAGAATCCCTTTGCTTGTCTTCCCTGATGGTTTGCCTGGGCCAGTGTGTGGTTGAAAGTGGGATTTGGGATCTAAAACTAAGTATTAGCGTGTGCCTCTCCATGGGTAGTGGAGATGTTTAAACTACAACCCACAACTTGGGAATTACTGTGACCCCTGAAAAATGCGTGTGCTATGTTTCCCCACGTCCAGCACACACAGGAAGAAGTGTTCTGGGGTTGTGAGTGTGGGGAGGTTCCTCCAACAGACAGCAGCACCTGGGTTGTAATAGAATCCCTTCGCTTGACTTCCCAAGTGTTTTTCTAGGCCAAGCAGTAAGCGATGGTGGGGGATGGGCTCTAAAGCCAAGTATTAGCGAGTGCATCTCTGTGGGTAGTGGAGGGTTTTAAACTACTTCCCCAACCTTGGAACACCTGTGCCCCATAAATATGCGTGGAATCTGTTTCCCCAACTCCAGCACACACACGGAGACGTGCTCAGGTATCCTGATTGTGGGGAGGCTCCTCCAAATGACAGCAGCGCCTGGGTTCTAAAAGAATCCATTAGCTTGTCTTCCCTGATGGCATGCCTAGGCTGGAGAGTGGGGGAAAGTGGGGGTTGGGCTCTAAACCAAGGATAAGCGAGAGCCTATCCATGGGATGTGGGTTTTTAACCTACAACCCACAACCATGGAATAAATGTGCCCCCTGAAAGATGCTTTGACTGTTTCCCTACATCCAGCACACACACGAAGATGTGTTCTTGTATTCTGAGTGTGGGGAAGTTCCTCAAACTAACAGCAGCACCTGGATTCTATTAGTATCCCTTAGCTTCTGTTCCCTGAGTGTTCTTTTAGGCCAGGCCATGAGGGAAAGCTGGGGGTTGGGCTTGGAGGCCACGTAGCAGTGAGTGCCCCCTGATCCATTGAGGAAGTACTTAGAGGACTCCTCCCTAAAGGGAACACCTTTTCCTGCATTCATCTGGGTGCAGTGGGGCTGCACAACTCTCCCACTCCTAAGAATGTGTTCTGGAATTCTGAGTGCAGGGAAGTTCCTCCAACTGACAGCAGCGCCTGGGTTCTAATTGAATCCCTTTGCTTGTCTTCCCTGATGGAAAGCCTAGGCGGGAGTGCGGGGGAAAGTGTGGTTTGGGCTCCGAATCCAAGTATTGGCGATGACCTCTCTATGGTTTGTGGAGGTGTTTAAACTACATCCCTAACCTGGGAACACCTGTGCCCCCATAAAGATCCGTGGAGTCTGTTTCCACACCTCCAGCACACACACGAACACTTGCACAGTTATCCTGAGAGTGGGCAGCCTCCTCCAACTGAGAGCAGGGCCTTGGTTCTTATAAAATCGCTTAACTTGTCTACCCTGTTTGGTTGCCTGATACGGAGTGCTGGGGAAAGGGTGGGTTGGGCTCTAAATCCAAGTATTAGCGAGTGCTTCTCCATGGGATTTGGAGGTTATTAACCAAAAGCCCACAACATGGGAATACCTGTGCTCCTTGAAAAAAGCGTGGACTCTGTATCCCCACCACCAGAACACACATGAAGAAGTTTTCTGCTATCCTGAGTGTGGGCTGGCAATTTCAGGTGACAGAAGCGGCTGGGTTCTAATAGAATCCCTTAGCTTGTAATCCCTGAGTGTTTCCCTAGGACTGACTCTGAGAGAAACCTGGGGGTTGGGCTTTGAGGCCAAATAGTAGCGAGTGTCCCCGATGGACTGAGGAAGTATTTAGATGAATTCTCCATAAAGGGAAACACCTGAGCACCCATTCATCTGCGTGGAGTGGGGCTTCAAATCTCCCCACCACACAAGGTTGGGTCCAGTATCCTGAGGGTGGGGTAGTTCCTCCAACTGACATCAGCGTCTTGGTTTGAATAGAATCCCTTTGCTTGTCTTCCCTGATGGTTTGCCTGGGCCAGTGTGTGGTTGAAAGTGGGATTTGGGATCTAAAACTAAGTATTAGCGTGTGCCTCTCCATGGGTAGTGGAGATGTTTAAACTACAACCCACAACTTGGGAATTACTGTGACCCCTGAAAAATGCGTGTGCTTTGTTTCCCCACGTCCAGCACACACAGGAAGAAGTGTTCTGGGGTTGTGAGTGTGGGGAGGTTCCTCCAACAGACAGCAGCACCTGGGTTGTAATAGAATCCCTTCGCTTGACTTCCCTAAGTGTTTTCCTAGGCCTAGCAGTAAGCGATGGTGGGGGATGGGCTCTAAAGCCAAGTATTAGCGAGTGCATCTCTGTGGGTAGTGGAGGGTTTAAACTACTTCCCCAACCTTGGAACACCTGTGCCCCATAAATATGCGTGGAATCTGTTTCCCCAACACCAGCATACACACGGAGACGTGCTCAGGTATCCTGATTGTGGGGAGGCTCCTCCAAATGACAGCAGCGCCTGGGTTCTAAAAGAATCCATTAGCTTGTCTTCCCTGATGGCATGCCTAGGCTGGAGAGTGGGGGAAAGGGTGGGTTGGGCTCTAAATCCAAGTATTAGCGAGTGCTTCTCCATGGGATTTGGAGGTTATTAACCAAAAGCCCACAACATGGGAATACCTGTGCTCCTTGAAAAAAGCGTGGACTCTGTATCCCCACCACCAGAACACACATGAAGAAGTTTTCTGCTATCCTGAGTGTGGGCTGTCAATTTCAGGTGACAGAAGCGGCTGGGTTCTAATAGAATCCCTTAGCTTGTAATCCCTGAGTGTTTCCCTAGGACTGACTCTGAGAGAAACCTGGGGGTTGGGCTTTGAGGCCAAATAGTAGTGAGTGTCCCCGATGGACTGAGGAAGTATTTAGATGAATTCTCCATAAAGGGAATCACCTGAGCACCCATTCATCTGCGTGGAGTGGGGCTTCAAATCTCCCCACCACACAAGGTTGGGTTCCAGTATCCTGAGGGTGGGGTAGTTCCTCCAAATGACATCAGCGTCTTGGTTTGAATAGAATCCCTTTGCTTGTCTTCCCTGATGGTTTGCCTGGGCCAGTGTGTGGTTGAAAGTGGGATTTGGGATCTAAAACTAAGTATTAGCGTGTGCCTCTCCATGGGTAGTGGAGATGTTTAAACTACAACCCACAACTTGGGAATTACTGTGACCCCTGAAAAATGCGTGTGCTATGTTTCCCCACGTCCAGCACACACAGGAAGAAGTGTTCTGGGGTTGTGAGTGTGGGGAGGTTCCTCCAACAGACAGCAGCACCTGGGTTGTAATAGAATCCCTTCGCTTGACTTCCCAAGTGTTTTTCTAGGCCAAGCAGTAAGCGATGGTGGGGGATGGGCTCTAAAGCCAAGTATTAGCGAGTGCATCTCTGTGGGTAGTGGAGGGTTTTAAACTACTTCCCCAACCTTGGAACACCTGTGCCCCATAAATATGCGTGGAATCTGTTTCCCCAACTCCAGCACACACACGGAGACGTGCTCAGGTATCCTGATTGTGGGGAGGCTCCTCCAAATGACAGCAGCGCCTGGGTTCTAAAAGAATCCATTAGCTTGTCTTCCCTGATGGCATGCCTAGGCTGGAGAGTGGGGGAAAGTGGGGGTTGGGCTCTAAACCAAGGATAAGCGAGAGCCTATCCATGGGATGTGGGTTTTTAACCTACAACCCACAACCATGGAATAAATGTGCCCCCTGAAAGATGCTTTGACTCTTTCCCTACATCCAGCACACACACGAAGATGTGTTCTTGTATTCTGAGTGTGGGGAAGTTCCTCAAACTAACAGCAGCACCTGGATTCTATTAGTATCCCTTAGCTTCTGTTCCCTGAGTGTTCTTTTAGGCCAGGCCATGAGGGAAAGCTGGGGGTTGGGCTTGGAGGCCACGTAGCAGTGAGTGCCCCCTGATCCATTGAGGAAGTACTTAGAGGACTCCTCCCTAAAGGGAACACCTTTTCCTGCATTCATCTGGGTGCAGTGGGGCTGCACAACTCTCCCACTCCTAAGAATGTGTTCTGGAATTCTGAGTGCAGGGAAGTTCCTCCAACTGACAGCAGCGCCTGGGTTCTAATTGAATCCCTTTGCTTGTCTTCCCTGATGGAAAGCCTAGGCGGGAGTGCGGGGGAAAGTGTGGTTTGGGCTCCGAATCCAAGTATTGGCGATGACCTCTCTATGGTTTGTGGAGGTGTTTAAACTACATCCCTAACCTGGGAACACCTGTGCCCCCATAAAGATCCGTGGAGTCTGTTTCCACACCTCCAGCACACACACGAACACTTGCACAGTTATCCTGAGAGTGGGCAGCCTCCTCCAACTGAGAGCAGGGCCTTGGTTCTTATAAAATCGCTTAACTTGTCTACCCTGTTTGGTTGCCTGATACGGAGTGCTGGGGAAAGGGTGGGTTGGGCTCTAAATCCAAGTATTAGCGAGTGCTTCTCCATGGGATTTGGAGGTTATTAACCAAAAGCCCACAACATGGGAATACCTGTGCTCCTTGAAAAAAGCGTGGACTCTGTATCCCCACCACCAGAACACACATGAAGAAGTTTTCTGCTATCCTGAGTGTGGGCTGGCAATTTCAGGTGACAGAAGCGGCTGGGTTCTAATAGAATCCCTTAGCTTGTAATCCCTGAGTGTTTCCCTAGGACTGACTCTGAGAGAAACCTGGGGGTTGGGCTTTGAGGCCAAATAGTAGCGAGTGTCCCCGATGGACTGAGGAAGTATTTAGATGAATTCTCCATAAAGGGAAACACCTGAGCACCCATTCATCTGCGTGGAGTGGGGCTTCAAATCTCCCCACCACACAAGGTTGGGTCCAGTATCCTGAGGGTGGGGTAGTTCCTCCAACTGACATCAGCGTCTTGGTTTGAATAGAATCCCTTTGCTTGTCTTCCCTGATGGTTTGCCTGGGCCAGTGTGTGGTTGAAAGTGGGATTTGGGATCTAAAACTAAGTATTAGCGTGTGCCTCTCCATGGGTAGTGGAGATGTTTAAACTACAACCCACAACTTGGGAATTACTGTGACCCCTGAAAAATGCGTGTGCTTTGTTTCCCCACGTCCAGCACACACAGGAAGAAGTGTTCTGGGGTTGTGAGTGTGGGGAGGTTCCTCCAACAGACAGCAGCACCTGGGTTGTAATAGAATCCCTTCGCTTGACTTCCCTAAGTGTTTTCCTAGGCCTAGCAGTAAGCGATGGTGGGGGATGGGCTCTAAAGCCAAGTATTAGCGAGTGCATCTCTGTGGGTAGTGGAGGGTTTAAACTACTTCCCCAACCTTGGAACACCTGTGCCCCATAAATATGCGTGGAATCTGTTTCCCCAACACCAGCATACACACGGAGACGTGCTCAGGTATCCTGATTGTGGGGAGGCTCCTCCAAATGACAGCAGCGCCTGGGTTCTAAAAGAATCCATTAGCTTGTCTTCCCTGATGGCATGCCTAGGCTGGAGAGTGGGGGAAAGTGGGGGTTGGGCTCTAAACCAAGGATAAGCGAGAGACTATCCATGGGATGTGGGTTTTTAACCTACAACCCACAACCATGGAATAAATGTGCCCCCTGAAAGATGCTTTGACTGTTTCCCTACATCCAGCACACACACGAAGATGTGTTCTTGTATTCTGAGTGTGGGGAAGTTCCTCAAACTGACAGCAGCACCTGGATTCTATTAGTATCCCTTAGCTTCTGTTCCCTGAGTGTTCTTTTAGGCCAGGCCATGAGGGAAAGCTGGGGGTTGGGCTTGGAGGCCACGTAGCAGTGAGTGCCCCCTGATCCATTGAGGAAGTACTTAGAGGACTCCTCCCTAAAGGGAACACCTTTTCCTGCATTCATCTGGGTGCAGTGGGGCTGCACAACTCTCCCACTCCTAAGAATGTGTTCTGGAATTCTGAGTGCAGGGAAGTTCCTCCAACTGACAGCAGCGCCTGGGTTCTAATTGAATCCCTTTGCTTGTCTTCCCTGATGGAAAGCCTAGGCGGGAGTGCGGGGGAAAGTGTGGTTTGGGCTCCGAATCCAAGTATTGGCGATGACCTCTCTATGGTTTGTGGAGGTGTTTAATCTACATCCCTAACCTGGGAACACCTGTGCCCCCATAAAGATCCGTGGAGTCTGTTTCCACACCTCCAGCACACACACGAACACTTGCACAGTTATCCTGAGAGTGGGCAGCCTCCTCCAACTGAGAGCAGGGCCTTGGTTCTTATAAAATCGCTTAACTTGTCTACCCTGTTTGGTTGCCTGATACGGAGTGCTGGGGAAAGGGTGGGTTGGGCTCTAAATCCAAGTATTAGCGAGTGCTTCTCCATGGGATTTGGAGGTTATTAACCAAAAGCCCACAACATGGGAATACCTGTGCTCCTTGAAAAAAGCGTGGACTCTGTATCCCCACCACCAGAACACACATGAAGAAGTTTTCTGCTATCCTGAGTGTGGGCTGGCAATTTCAGGTGACAGAAGCGGCTGGGTTCTAATAGAATCCCTTAGCTTGTAATCCCTGAGTGTTTCCCTAGGACTGACTCTGAGAGAAACCTGGGGGTTGGGCTTTGAGGCCAAATAGTAGCGAGTGTCCCCGATGGACTGAGGAAGTATTTAGATGAATTCTCCATAAAGGGAAACACCTGAGCACCCATTCATCTGCGTGGAGTGGGGCTTCAAATCTCCCCACCACACAAGGTTGGGTCCAGTATCCTGAGGGTGGGGTAGTTCCTCCAACTGACATCAGCGTCTTGGTTTGAATAGAATCCCTTTGCTTGTCTTCCCTGATGGTTTGCCTGGGCCAGTGTGTGGTTGAAAGTGGGATTTGGGATCTAAAACTAAGTATTAGCGTGTGCCTCTCCATGGGTAGTGGAGATGTTTAAACTACAACCCACAACTTGGGAATTACTGTGACCCCTGAAAAATGCGTGTGCTATGTTTCCCCACGTCCAGCACACACAGGAAGAAGTGTTCTGGGGTTGTGAGTGTGGGGAGGTTCCTCCAACAGACAGCAGCACCTGGGTTGTAATAGAATCCCTTCGCTTGACTTCCCAAGTGTTTTTCTAGGCCAAGCAGTAAGCGATGGTGGGGGATGGGCTCTAAAGCCAAGTATTAGCGAGTGCATCTCTGTGGGTAGTGGAGGGTTTTAAACTACTTCCCCAACCTTGGAACACCTGTGCCCCATAAATATGCGTGGAATCTGTTTCCCCAACTCCAGCACACACACGGAGACGTGCTCAGGTATCCTGATTGTGGGGAGGCTCCTCCAAATGACAGCAGCGCCTGGGTTCTAAAAGAATCCATTAGCTTGTCTTCCCTGATGGCATGCCTAGGCTGGAGAGAGGGGGAAAGTGGGGGTTGGGCTCTAAACCAAGGATAAGCGAGAGCCTATCCATGGGATGTGGGTTTTTAACCTACAACCCACAACCATGGAATAAATGTGCCCCCTGAAAGATGCTTTGACTCTTTCCCTACATCCAGCACACACACGAAGATGTGTTCTTGTATTCTGAGTGTGGGGAAGTTCCTCAAACTAACAGCAGCACCTGGATTCTATTAGTATCCCTTAGCTTCTGTTCCCTGAGTGTTCTTTTAGGCCAGGCCATGAGGGAAAGCTGGGGGTTGGGCTTGGAGGCCACGTAGCAGTGAGTGCCCCCTGATCCATTGAGGAAGTACTTAGAGGACTCCTCCCTAAAGGGAACACCTTTTCCTGCATTCATCTGGGTGCAGTGGGGCTGCACAACTCTCCCACTCCTAAGAATGTGTTCTGGAATTCTGAGTGCAGGGAAGTTCCTCCAACTGACAGCAGCGCCTGGGTTCTAATTGAATCCCTTTGCTTGTCTTCCCTGATGGAAAGACTAGGCGGGAGTGCGGGGGAAAGTGTGGTTTGGGCTCCGAATCCAAGTATTGGCGATGACCTCTCTATGGTTTGTGGAGGTGTTTAAACTACATCCCTAACCTGGGAACACCTGTGCCCCCATAAAGATCCGTGGAGTCTGTTTCCACACCTCCAGCACACACACGAACACTTGCACAGTTATCCTGAGAGTGGGCAGCCTCCTCCAACTGAGAGCAGGGCCTTGGTTCTTATAAAATCGCTTAACTTGTCTACCCTGTTTGGTTGCCTGATACGGAGTGCTGGGGAAAGGGTGGGTTGGGCTCTAAATCCAAGTATTAGCGAGTGCTTCTCCATGGGATTTGGAGGTTATTAACCAAAATCCCACAACATGGGAATACCTGTGCTCCTTGAAAAAAGCGTGGACTCTGTATCCCCACCACCAGAACACACATGAAGAAGTTTTCTGCTATCCTGAGTGTGGGCTGGCAATTTCAGGTGACAGAAGCGGCTGGGTTCTAATAGAATCCCTTAGCTTGTAATCCCTGAGTGTTTCCCTAGGACTGACTCTGAGAGAAACCTGGGGGTTGGGCTTTGAGGCCAAATAGTAGCGAGTGTCCCCGATGGACTGAGGAAGTATTTAGATGAATTCTCCATAAAGGGAAACACCTGAGCACCCATTCATCTGCGTGGAGTGGGGCTTCAAATCTCCCCACCACACAAGGTTGGGTCCAGTATCCTGAGGGTGGGGTAGTTCCTCCAACTAACATCAGCGTCTTGGTTTGAATAGAATCCCTTTGCTTGTCTTCCCTGATGGTTTGCCTGGGCCAGTGTGTGGTTGAAAGTGGGATTTGGGATCTAAAACTAAGTATTAGCGTGTGCCTCTCCATGGGTAGTGGAGATGTTTAAACTACAACCCACAACTTGGGAATTACTGTGACCCCTGAAAAATGCGTGTGCTTTGTTTCCCCACGTCCAGCACACACAGGAAGAAGTGTTCTGGGGTTGTGAGTGTGGGGAGGTTCCTCCAACAGACAGCAGCACCTGGGTTGTAATAGAATCCCTTCGCTTGACTTCCCTAAGTGTTTTCTTAGGCCTAGCAGTAAGCGATGGTGGGGGATGGGCTCTAAAGCCAAGTATTAGCGAGTGCATCTCTGTGGGTAGTGGAGGGTTTTAAACTACTTCCCCAACCTTGGAACACCTGTGCCCCATAAATATGCGTGGAATCTGTTTCCCCAACACCAGCATACACACGGAGACGTGCTCAGGTATCCTGATTGTGGGGAGGCTCCTCCAAATGACAGCAGCGCCTGGGTTCTAAAAGAATCCATTAGCTTGTCTTCCCTGATGGCATGCCTAGGCTGGAGAGTGGGGGAAAGTGGGGGTTGGGCTCTAAACCAAGGATAAGCGAGAGCCTATCCATGGGATGTGGGTTTTTAACCTACAACCCACAACCATGGAATAAATGTGCCCCCTGAAAGATGCTTTGACTGTTTCCCTACATCCAGCACACACACGAATATGTGTTCTTGTATTCTGAGTGTGGGGAAGTTCCTCAAACTGACAGCAGCACCTGGATTCTATTAGTATCCCTTAGCTTCTGTTCCCTGAGTGTTCTTTTAGGCCAGGCCATGAGGGAAAGCTGGGGGTTGGGCTTGGAGGCCACGTAGCAGTGAGTGCCCCCTGATCCATTGAGGAAGTACTTAGAGGACTCCTCCCTAAAGGGAACACCTTTTCCTGCATTCATCTGGGTGCAGTGGGGCTGCACAACTCTCCCACTCCTAAGAATGTGTTCTGGAATTCTGAGTGCAGGGAAGTTCCTCCAACTGACAGCAGCGCCTGGGTTCTAATTGAATCCCTTTGCTTGTCTTCCCTGATGGAAAGCCTAGGCGGGAGTGCGGGGGAAAGTGTGGTTTGGGCTCCGAATCCAAGTATTGGCGATGACCTCTCTATGGTTTGTGGAGGTGTTTAAACTACATTCCTAACCTGGGAACACCTGTGCCCCCATAAAGATCCGTGGAGTCTGTTTCCACACCTCCAGCACACACACGAACACTTGCACAGTTATCCTGAGAGTGGGCAGCCTCCTCCAACTGAGAGCAGGGCCTTGGTTCTTATAAAATCGCTTAACTTGTCTACCCTGTTTGGTTGCCTGATACGGAGTGCTGGGGAAAGGGTGGGTTGGGCTCTAAATCCAAGTATTAGCGAGTGCTTCTCCATGGGATTTGGAGGTTATTAACCAAAAGCCCACAACATGGGAATACCTGTGCTCCTTGAAAAAAGCGTGGACTCTGTATCCCCACCACCAGAACACACATGAAGAAGTTTTCTGCTATCCTGAGTGTGGGCTGGCAATTTCAGGTGACAGAAGCGGCTGGGTTCTAATAGAATCCCTTAGCTTGTAATCCCTGAGTGTTTCCCTAGGACTGACTCTGAGAGAAACCTGGGGGTTGGGCTTTGAGGCCAAATAGTAGTGAGTGTCCCCGATGGACTGAGGAAGTATTTAGATGAATTCTCCATAAAGGGAATCACCTGAGCACACATTCATCTGCGTGGAGTGGGGCTTCAAATCTCCCCACCACACAAGGTTGGGTTCCAGTATCCTGAGGGTGGGGTAGTTCCTCCAAATGACATCAGCGTCTTGGTTTGAATAGAATCCCTTTGCTTGTCTTCCCTGATGGTTTGCCTAGGCCAGTGTGTGGTTGAAAGTGGGATTTGGGATCTAAAACTAAGTATTAGCGTGTGCCTCTCCATGGGTAGTGGAGATGTTTAAACTACAACCCACAACTTGGGAATTACTGTGACCCCTGAAAAATGCGTGTGCTATGTTTCCCCACGTCCAGCACACACAGGAAGAAGTGTTCTGGGGTTGTGAGTGTGGGGAGGTTCCTCCAACAGACAGCAGCACCTGGGTTGTAATAGAATCCCTTCGCTTGACTTCCCTAAGTGTTTTCCTAGGCCAAGCAGTAAGCGATGGTGGGGGATGGGCTCTAAAGCCAAGTATTAGCGAGTGCATCTCTGTGGGTAGTGGAGGGTTTTAAACTACTTCCCCAACCTTGGAACACCTGTGCCCCATAAAGATGCGTGGAATCTGTTTCCCCAACTCCAGCACACACACGGAGACGTGCTCAGGTATCCTGATTGTGGGGAGGCTCCTCCAAATGACAGCAGCGCCTGGGTTCTAAAAGAATCCATTAGCTTGTCTTCCCTGATGGCATGCCTAGGCTGGAGAGTGGGGGAAAGTGGGGGTTGGGCTCTAAACCAAGGATAAGCGAGAGCCTATCCATGGGATGTGGGTTTTTAACCTACAACCCACAACCATGGAATAAATGTGCCCCCTGAAAGATGCTTTGACTGTTTCCCTACATCCAGCACACACACGAAGATGTGTTCTTGTATTCTGAGTGTGGGGAAGTTCCTCAAACTAACAGCAGCACCTGGATTCTATTAGTATCCCTTAGCTTCTGTTCCCTGAGTGTTCTTTTAGGCCAGGCCATGAGGGAAAGCTGGGGGTTGGGCTTGGAGGCCACGTAGCAGTGAGTGCCCCCTGATCCATTGAGGAAGTACTTAGAGGACTCCTCCCTAAAGGGAACACCTTTTCCTGCATTCATCTGGGTGCAGTGGGGCTGCACAACTCTCCCACTCCTAAGAATGTGTTCTGGAATTCTGAGTGCAGGGAAGTTCCTCCTACTGACAGCAGCGCCTGGGTTCTAATTGAATCCCTTTGCTTGTCTTCCCTGATGGAAAGCCTAGGCGGGAGTGCGGGGGAAAGTGTGGTTTGGGCTCCGAATCCAAGTATTGGCGATGACCTCTCTATGGTTTGTGGAGGTGTTTAAACTACATCCCTAACCTGGGAACACCTGTGCCCCCATAAAGATCCGTGGAGTCTGTTTCCACACCTCCAGCACACACACGAACACTTGCACAGTTATCCTGAGAGTGGGCAGCCTCCTCCAACTGAGAGCAGGGCCTTGGTTCTTATAAAATCGCTTAACTTGTCTACCCTGTTTGGTTGCCTGATACGGAGTGCTGGGGAAAGGGTGGGTTGGGCTCTAAATCCAAGTATTAGCGAGTGCTTCTCCATGGGATTTGGAGGTTATTAACCAAAAGCCCACAACATGGGAATACCTGTGCTCCTTGAAAAAAGCGTGGACTCTGTATCCCCACCACCAGAACACACATGAAGAAGTTTTCTGCTATCCTGAGTGTGGGCTGGCAATTTCAGGTGACAGAAGCGGCTGGGTTCTAATAGAATCCCTTAGCTTGTAATCCCTGAGTGTTTCCCTAGGACTGACTCTGAGAGAAACCTGGGGGTTGGGCTTTGAGGCCAAATAGTAGCGAGTGTCCCCGATGGACTGAGGATGTATTTAGATGAATTCTCCATAAAGGGAAACACCTGAGCACCCATTCATCTGCGTGGAGTGGGGCTTCAAATCTCCCCACCACACAAGGTTGGGTTCCAGTATCCTGAGGGTGGGGTAGTTCCTCCAACTGACATCAGCGTCTTGGTTTGAATAGAATCCCTTTGCTTGTCTTCCCTGATGGTTTGCCTAGGCCAGTGTGTGGTTGAAAGTGGGATTTGGGATCTAAAAGTAAGTATTAGCGTGTGCCTCTCCATGGGTAGTGGAGATGTTTAAACTACAACCCACAACTTGGGAATTACTGTGACCCCTGAAAAATGCGTGTGCTATGTTTCCCCACGTCCAGCACACACAGGAAGAAGTGTTCTGGGGTTCTGAGTGTGGGGAGGTTCCTCCAACAGACAGCAGCACCTGGGTTGTAATAGAATCCCTTCGCTTGACTTCCCTAAGTGTTTTCCTAGGCCTAGCAGTAAGCGATGGTGGGGGATGGGTTCTAAAGCCAAGTATTAGCGAGTGCATCTCTGTGGGTAGTGGAGGGTTTTAAACTACTTCCCCAACCTTGGAACACCTGTGCCCCATAAAGATGCGTGGAATCTGTTTCCCCACCTCCAGCACACACACGGAGACGTGTTCAGGTATCCTGATTGTGGGGAGGCTCCTCCAAATGACAGCAGCGCCTGGGTTCTAAAAGAATCCCTTAGCTTGTCTTCCCTGATGGCATGCCTAGGCTGGAGAGTGGGGGAAAGTGGGGGTTGGGCTCTAAACCAAGGATAAGCGAGAGCCTATCCATGGGATGTGGGTTTTTAAACTACAACCCACAACCATGGAATAAATGTGCCCCCTGAAAGATGCTTTGACTGTTTCCCTACATCCAGCACACACACGAAGATGTGTTCTTGTATTCTGAGTGTGGGGAAGTTCCTCAAACTGACAGCAGCACCTGGATTCTATTAGTATCCCTTAGCTTCTGTTCCCTGAGTGTTCTTTTAGGCCAGGTCATGAGGGAAAGCTGGGGGTTGGGCTTGGAGGCCACGTAGCAGTGAGTGCCCCCTGATCCATTGAGGAAGTACTTAGAGGACTTCTCCCTAAAGGGAACACCTTTTCCTGCATTCATCTGGGTGCAGTGGGGCTGCACAACTCTCCCACTCCTAAGAATGTGTTCTGGAATTCTGAGTGCAGGGAAGTTCCTCCAACTGACAGCAGCGCCTGGGTTCTAATTGAATCCCTTTGCTTGTCTTCCCTGATGGAAAGCCTAGGCGGGACTGCGGGGGAAAGTGTGGTTTGGGCTCCGAAACCAAGTATTTGCGATGACCTCTCTATGGTTTGTGGAGGTGTTTAAACTACATCCCTAACCTGGGAACACCTGTGCCCCCATAAATATCCATGGAGTCTGTTTCCACACCTCCAGCACACACACGAACACTTGCACAGTTATCCTGAGAGTGAGCAGCCTCCTCCAACTGAGAGCAGGGCCTTGGTTCTTATAAAATCGCTTAACTGGTCTACCCTGTTTGGTTGCCTGATACGGAGTGCTGGGGAAAGGGTGGGTTGGGCTCTAAATCCAAGTATTAGCGAGTGCTTCTCCATGGGATTTGGAGGTTATTAACCAAAGGCCCACAACATGGGAATACCTGTGCTCCTTGAAAAAAGCGTGGACTCTGTATCCCCACCACCAGAACACACATGAAGAAGTTTTCTGCTATCCTGAGTGTGGGCTGGCAATTTCAGGTGACAGAAGCGGCTGGGTTCTAATAGAATCCCTTAGCTTGTAATCCCTGAGTGTTTCCCTAGGACTGACTCTGAGAGAAACCTGGGGGTTGGGCTTTGAGGCCAAATAGTAGCGAGTGTCCCCGATGGACTGAGGAAGTATTTAGATGAATTCTCCATAAAGGGAAACACCTGAGCACCCATTCATCTGCGTGGAGTGGGGCTTCAAATCTCCCCACCACACAAGGTTGGGTTCCAGTATCCTGAGGGTGGGGTAGTTCCTCCAACTGACATCAGCGTCTTGGTTTGAATAGAATCCCTTTGCTTGTCTTCCCTGATGGTTTGCCTAGGCCAGTGTGTGGTTGAAAGTGGGATTTGGGATCTAAAACTAAGTATTAGCGTGTGCCTCTCCATGGGTAGTGGAGATGTTTAAACTACAACCCACAACTTGGGAATTACTGTGACCCCTGAAAAATGCGTGTGCTATGTTTCCCCACGTCCAGCACACACAGGAAGAAGTGTTCTGGGGTTGTGAGTGTGGGGAGGTTCCTCCAACAGACAGCAGCACCTGGGTTGTAATAGAATCCCTTCGCTTGACTTCCCTAAGTGTTTTCCTAGGCCTAGCAGTAAGCGATGGTGGGGGATGGGCTCTAAAGCCAAGTATTAGCGAGTGCATCTCTGTGGGTAGTGGAGGGTTTTAAACTACTTCCCCAACCTTGGAACACCTGTGCCCCATAAAGATGCGTGGAATCTGTTTCCCCAACTCCAGCACCCACACGGAGACGTGCTCAGGTATCCTGATTGTGGGGAGACTCCTCCAAATGACAGCAGCACCTGGGTTCTAAAAGAATCCCTTAGCTTGTCTTCCCTGATGGCATGCCTAGGCTGGAGAGTGGGGGAAAGTGGGGGTTGGGCTCTAAACCAAGGATAAGCGAGAGCCTATCCATGGGATGTGGGTTTTTAACCTACAACCCACAACCATGGAATAAATGTGCCCCCTGAAAGATGCTTTGACTGTTTCCCTACATCCAGCACACACACGAAGATGTGTTCTTGTATTCTGAGTGTGGGGAAGTTCCTCAAACTGACAGCAGCACCTGGATTCTATTAGTATCCCTTAGCTTCTGTTCCCTGAGTGTTCTTTTAGGCCAGGTCATGAGGGAAAGCTGGGGGTTGGGCTTGGAGGCCACGTAGCAGTGAGTGCCCCCTGATCCATTGAGGAAGTACTTAGAGGACTTCTCCCTAAAGGGAACACCTTTTCCTGCATTCATCTGGGTGCAGTGGGGCTGCACAACTCTCCCACTCCTAAGAATGTGTTCTGGAATTCTGAGTGCAGGGAAGTTCCTCCAACTGACAGCAGCGCCTGGGTTCTAATTGAATCCCTTTGCTTGTCTTCCCTGATGGAAAGCCTAGGCGGGACTGCGGGGGAAAGTGTGGTTTGGGCTCCGAAACCAAGTATTTGCGATGACCTCTCTATGGTTTGTGGAGGTGTTTAAACTACATCCCTAACCTGGGAACACCTGTGCCCCCATAAAGATCCGTGGAGTCTGTTTCCACACCTCCAGCACACACACGAACACTTGCACAGTTATCCTGAGAGTGGGCAGCCTCCTCCAACTGAGAGCAGGGCCTTGGTTCTTATAAAATCGCTTAACTTGTCTACCCTGTTTGGTTGCCTGATACGGAGTGCTGGGGAAAGGGTGGGTTGGGCTCTAAATCCAAGTATTAGCGAGTGCTTCTCCATGGGATTTGGAGGTTATTAACCAAAAGCCCACAACATGGGAATACCTGTGCTCCTTGAAAAAAGCGTGGACTCTGTATCCCCACCACCAGAACACACATGAAGAAGTTTTCTGCTATCCTGAGTGTGGGCTGGCAATTTCAGGTGACAGAAGCGGCTGGGTTCTAATAGAATCCCTTAGCTTGTAATCCCTGAGTGTTTCCCTAGGACTGACTCTGAGAGAAACCTGGGGGTTGGGCTTTGAGGCCAAATAGTAGCGAGTGTCCCCGATGGACTGAGGAAGTATTTAGATGAATTCTCCATAAAGGGAAACACCTGAGCACCCATTCATCTGCGTGGAGTGGGGCTTCAAATCTCCCCACCACACAAGGTTGGGTCCAGTATCCTGAGGGTGGGGTAGTTTCTCCAACTGACATCAGCGTCTTGGTTTGAATACAATCCCTTTGCTTGTCTTCCCTGATGGTTTGCCTAGGCCAGTGTGTGGTTGAAAGTGGGATTTGGGATCTAAAACTAAGTATTAGCGTGTGCCTCTCCATGGGTAGTGGAGATGTTTAAACTACAACCCACAACTTGGGAATTACTGTGACCCCTGAAAAATGCATGTGCTATGTTTCCCCACGACCAGCACACACAGGAAGAAGTGTTCTGGGGTTGTGAGTGTGGGGAGGTTCCTCCAACAGACAGCAGCACCTGGGTTGTAATAGAATCCCTTAGCTTGACTTCCCTAAGTGTTTTCCTAGGCCTAGCAGTAAGCGATGGTGGGGGATGGGCTCTAAAGCCAAGTATTAGCGAGTGCATCTCTGTGGGTAGTGGAGGGTTTTAAACTGCTTCCCCAACCTTGGAACACCTGTGCCCCATAAAGATGCGTGGAATCTGTTTCCCCACCTCCAGCACACACACGGAGACGTGCTCAGGTATCCTGATTGTGGGGAGGCTCCTCCAAATGACAGCAGCGCCTGGGTTCTAAAAGAATCCCTTAGCTTGTCTTCCCTGATGGCATGCCTAGGCTGGAGAGTGGGGGAAAGTGGGGGTTGGGCTCTAAACCAAGGATAAGCGAGAGCCTATCCATGGGATGTGGGTTTTTAACCTACAACCCACAACCATGGAATAAATGTGCCCCTGAAAGATGCTTTGACAGTTTCCCTACATCCAGCACACACACGAAGAAGTGTTCTGGTATTCTGAGTGTGGGGAAGTTCCTCAAACTGACAGCAGCACCTGGATTCTATTAGTATCCCTTAGCTTCTGTTCCCTGAGTGTTCTTTTAGGCCAGGCCATGAGGGAAAGCTGGGGGTTGGGCTTGGAGGCCACGTAGCAGTGAGTGCCCCCTGATCCATTGAGGAAGTACTTGGAGGACTCCTCCCTAAAGGGAACACCTTTTCCTGCATTCATCTGGGTGCAGTGGGGCTGCACAACTCTCCCACTCCTAAGAATGTGTTCTGGAATTCTGAGTGCAGGGAAGTTCCTCCAACTGACAGCAGCGCCTGGGTTCTAATTGAATCCCTTTGCTTGTCTTCCCTGATGGAAAGCCTAGGCGGGAGTGCGGGGGAAAGTGTGGTTTGGGCTCCGAATCCAAGTATTTGCGATGACCTCTCTATGGTTTGTGGAGGTGTTTAAACTACATCCCTAACCTGGGAACACCTGTGCCCCCATAAATATCCATGGAGTCTGTTTCCACACCTCCAGCACACACACGAACACTTGCACAGTTATCCTGAGAGTGAGCAGCCTCCTCCAACTGAGAGCAGGGCCTTGGTTCTTATAAAATCGCTTAACTGGTCTACCCTGTTTGGTTGCCTGATACGGAGTGCTGGGGAAAGGGTGGGTTGGGCTCTAAATCCAAGTATTAGCGAGTGCTTCTCCATGGGATTTGGAGGTTATTAACCAAAGGCCCACAACATGGGAATACCTGTGCTCCTTGAAAAAAGCGTGGACTCTGTATCCCCACCACCAGAACACACATGAAGAAGTTTTCTGCTATCCTGAGTGTGGGCTGGCAATTTTAGGTGACAGAAGCGGCTGGGTTCTAATAGAATCCCTTAGCTTGTAATCCCTGAGTGTTTCCCTAGGACTGACTCTGAGAGAAACCTGGGGGTTGGGCTTTGAGGCCAAATAGTAGCGAGTGTCCCCGATGGACTGAGGAAGTATTTAGATGAATTCTCCATAAAGGGAAACACCTGAGCACCCATTCATCTGCGTGGAGTGGGGCTTCAAATCTCCCCACCACACAAGGTTGGGTTCCAGTATCCTGAGGGTGGGGTAGTTCCTCCAACTGACATCAGCGTCTTGGTTTGAATAGAATCCCTTTGCTTGTCTTCCCTGATGGTTTGCCTAGGCCAGTGTGTGGTTGAAAGTGGGATTTGGGATCTAAAACTAAGTATTAGCGTGTGCCTCTCCATGGGTAGTGGAGATGTTTAAACTACAACCCACAACTTGGGAATTACTGTGACCCCTGAAAAATGCGTGTGCTATGTTTCCCCACGTCCAGCACACACAGGAAGAAGTGTTCTGGGGTTGTGAGTGTGGGGAGGTTCCTCCAACAGACAGCAGCACCTGGGTTGTAATAGAATCCCTTCGCTTGACTTCCCTAAGTGTTTTCCTAGGCCTAGCAGTAAGCGATGGTGGGGGATGGGCTCTAAAGCCAAGTATTAGCGAGTGCATCTCTGTGGGTAGTGGAGGGTTTTAAACTACTTCCCCAACCTTGGAACACCTGTGCCCCATAAAGATGCGTGGAATCTGTTTCCCCAACTCCAGCACCCACACGGAGACGTGCTCAGGTATCCTGATTGTGGGGAGACTCCTCCAAATGACAGCAGCACCTGGGTTCTAAAAGAATCCCTTAGCTTGTCTTCCCTGATGGCATGCCTAGGCTGGAGAGTGGGGGAAAGTGGGGGTTGGGCTCTAAACCAAGGATAAGCGAGAGCCTATCCATGGGATGTGGGTTTTTAACCTACAACCCACAACCATGGAATAAATGTGCCCCCTGAAAGATGCTTTGACTGTTTCCCTACATCCAGCACACACACGAAGATGTGTTCTTGTATTCTGAGTGTGGGGAAGTTCCTCAAACTGACAGCAGCACCTGGATTCTATTAGTATCCCTTAGCTTCTGTTCCCTGAGTGTTCTTTTAGGCCAGGCCATGAGGGAAAGCTGGGGGTTGGGCTTGGAGGACACGTAGCAGTGAGTGCCCCCTGATCCACTGAGGAAGTACTTAGAGGACTTCTCCCTAAACGGAACACCTTTTCCTGCATTCATCTGGGTGCAGTGGGGCTGCACATCTCTCCCACACCTAAGAATGTGTTCTGGAATTCTGAGTGCAGGGAAGTTCCTCCAACTGACAGCAGCGCCTGGGTTCTAATTGAATCCCTTTGCTTGTCTTCCCTGATGGAAAGCCTAGGCGGGAGTGCGGGGGAAAGTGTGGTTTGGGCTCCAAAACCAAGTATTGGCGATGACCTCTCTATGGTTTGTGGAGGTGTTTAAACTACATCCCTAACCTGGGAACACCTGTGCCCCCATAAAGATCCGTGGAGTCTGTTTCCACACCTCCAGCACACACACGAACACTTGCACAGTTATCCTGAGAGTGGGCAGCCTCCTCCAACTGAGAGCAGGGCCTTGGTTCTTATAAAATCGCTTAACTTGTCTACCCTGTTTGGTTGCCTGATACGGAGTGCTGGGGAAAGGGTGGGTTGGGCTCTAAATCCAAGTATTAGCGAGTGCTTCTCCATGGGATTTGGAGGTTATTAACCAAAAGCCCACAACATGGGAATACCTGTGCTCCTTGAAAAAAGCGTGGACTCTGTATCCCCACCACCAGAACACACATGAAGAAGTTTTCTGCTATCCTGAGTGTGGGCTGGCAATTTCAGGTGACAGAAGCGGCTGGGTTCTAATAGAATCCCTTAGCTTGTAATCCCTGAGTGTTTCCCTAGGACTGACTCTGAGAGAAACCTGGGGGTTGGGCTTTGAGGCCAAATAGTAGCGAGTGTCCCCGATGGACTGAGGAAGTATTTAGATGAATTCTCCATAAAGGGAAACACCTGAGCCCCCATTCATCTGCGTGGAGTGGGGCTTCAAATCTCCCCACCACACAAGGTTGGGTTCCAGTATCCTGAGGGTGTGGTAGTTCCTCCAACTGACATCAGCGTCTTGGTTTGAATAGAATCCCTTTGCTTGTTTTCCCTGATGGTTTGCCTAGGCCAGTGTGTGGTTGAAAGTGGGATTTGGGATCTAAAACTAAGTATTAGCGTGTGCCTCTCCATGGGTAGTGGAGATGTTTAAACTACAACCCACAACTTGGGAATTACTGTGACCCCTGAAAAATGCGTGTGCTATGTTTCCCCACGTCCAGCACACACAGGAAGAAGTGTTCTGGTGTTCTGAGTGTGGGGAGGTTCCTCCAACAGACAGCAGCACCTGGGTTGTAATAGAATCCCTTCGCTTGACTTCCCTAAGTGTTTTCCTAGGCCTAGCAGTAAGCGATGGTGGGGGATGGGCTCTAAAGCCAAGTATTAGCGAGTGCATCTCTGTGGGTAGTGGAGGGTTTTAAACTACTTCCCCAACCTTGGAACACCTGTGCCCCATAAAGATGCGTGGAATCTGTTTCCCCACCTCCAGCACACACACGGAGACGTGCTCAGGTATCCTGATTGTGGGGAGGCTCCTCCAAATGACAGCAGCGCCTGGGTTCTAAAAGAATCCCTTAGCTTGTCTTCCCTGATGGCATGCCTAGGCTGGAGAGTGGGGGAAAGTGGGGGTTGGGCTCTAAACCAAGGATAAGCAAGAGCCTATCCATGGGATGTGGGTTTTTAAACTACAACCCACAACCATGGAATAAATGTGCCCCCTGAAAGATGCTTTGACTGTTTCCCTACATCCAGCACACACACGAAGATGTGTTAGTGTATTCTGAGTGTGGGGAAGTTCCTCAAACTGACAGCAGCACCTGGATTCTAGTAGCATCCCTTAGCTTCTGTTCCCTGAGTGTTCTTTTAGGCCAGGCCATGAGGGAAAGCTGGGGGTTGGGCTTGGAGACCACGTAACAGTGAGTGCCCCCTGATCCATTGAGGAAGTACTTAGAGGACTTCTCCCTAAAGGGAACACCTTTTCCTGCATTCATCTGGGTGCAGTGGGGCTGCACATCTCTCCCACACCTAAGAATGTGTTCTGGAATTCTGAGTGCAGGGAAGTTCCTCCAACTGACAGCAGCGCCTGGGTTCTAATTGAATCCCTTTGCTTGTCTTCCCTGATGGAAAGCCTAGGCGGGAGTGCGGGGGAAAGTGTGGTTTGGGCTCCAAAACCAAGTATTTGCGATGACCTCTCTATGGTTTGTGGAGGTGTTTAAACTACATCCCTAACCTGGGAACACCTGTGCCCCCATAAAGATCCGTGGAGTCTGTTTCCACACCTCCAGCACACACACGAACACTTGCACAGTTATCCTGAGAGTGGGCAGCCTCCTCCAACTGAGAGCAGGGCTTTGGTTCTTATAAAATCTCTTAACTTGTCTACCCTGTTTGGTTGCCTGATACGGAGTGCTGGGGAAAGGGTGGGTTGGGCTCTAAATCCAAGTATTAGCGAGTGCTTCTCCATGGGATTTGGAGGTTATTAACCAAAAGCCCACAACATGGGAACACCTGTGCTCCTTGAAAAAAGCGTGGACTCTGTATCCCCACCACCAGAACACACATGAAGAAGTTTTCTGCTATCCTGAGTGTGGGCTGGCAATTTCAGGTGACAGAAGCGGCTGGGTTCTAATAGAATCCCTTAGCTTGTAATCCCTGAGTGTTTCCCTAGGACTGAATCTGAGAGAAACCTGGGGGTTGGGCTTTGAGGCCAAATAGTAGCGAGTGTCCCCGATGGAGTGAGGAACTATTTAGATGAATTAACCATAAAGGGAAAAACGTGAGCACCCATTCATCTGCGTGGAGTGGGGCTTCAAATCTCCCCACCACACAAGGTTGGGTTCCAGTATCCTGAGGGTGGGGTAGTTCCTCCAACTGACATCAGCGTCTTGGTTTGAATAGAATCACTTTGCTTGTCTTCCCTGATGGTTTGCCTAGGCCAGTGTGTGGTTGAAAGTGGGATTTGGGATCTAAAACTAAGTATTAGCGTGTGCCTCTCCATGGGTAGTGGAGATGTTTAAACTACAACCCACAACTTGGGAATTACTGTGACCCCTGAAAAATGCGTGTGCTATGTTTCCCCACGTCCAGCACACACAGGAAGAAGTGTTCTGGGGTTGTGAGTGTGGGGAGGTTCCTCCAACAGACAGCAGCACCTGGGTTGTAATAGAATCCCTTCGCTTGACTTCCCTAAGTGTTTTCCTAGGCCTAGCAGTAAGCGATGGTGGGGGATGGGCTCTAAAGCCAAGTATTAGCGAGTGCATCTCTGTGGGTAGTGGAGGGTTTTAAACTACTTCCCCAACCTTGGAACACCTGTGCCCCATAAAGACGCGTGGAATCTTTTTCCCCACCCCCAGCACACACACGGAGACTTGCTCAGGTATCCTGATTGTGGGGAGGCTCCTCCAAATGACAGCAGCGCCTGGGTTCTAAAAGAATCCCTTAGCTTGTCTTCCCTGATGGCATGCATAGGCTGGAGAGTGGGGGAAAGTGGGGGTTTTGCTATAAACCAAGGATAAGCAAGAGCCTATCCATGGGATGTGGGTTTTTAACCTACAACCCACAACCATGGAATAAATGTGCCCCCTGAAAGATGCTTTGACTGTTTCCCTACATCCAGCACACACACGAAGATGTGTTCTTGTATTCTGAGTGTGGGGAAGTTCCTCAAACTGACAGCAGCACCTGGATTCTATTAGTATCCCTTAGCTTCTGTTCCCTGAGTGTTCTTTTAGGCCAGGCCATGAGGGAAAGCTGGGGGTTGGGCTTGGAGACCACGTAACAGTGAGTGCCCCCTGATCCATTGAGGAAGTACTTAGAGGACTTCTCCCTAAAGGGAACACCTTTTCCTGCATTCATCTGGGTGCAGTGGGGCTGCACATCTCTCCCACACCTAAGAATGTGTTCTGGAATTCTGAGTGCAGGGAAGTTCCTCCAACTGACAGCAGCGCCTGGGTTCTAATTGAATCCCTTTGCTTGTCTTCCCTGATGGAAAGCCTAGGCGGGAGTGCGGGGGAAAGTGTGGTTTGGGCTCCAAAACCAAGTATTTGCGATGACCTCTCTATGGTTTGTGGAGGTGTTTAAACTACATCCCTAACCTGGGAACACCTGTGCCCCCATAAAGATCCGTGGAGTCTGTTTCCACACCTCCAGCACACACACGAACACTTGCACAGTTATCCTGAGAGTGGGCAGCCTCCTCCAACTGAGAGCAGGGCCTTGGTTCTTATAAAATCTCTTAACTTGTCTACCCTGTTTGGTTGCCTGATACGGAGTGCTGGGGAAAGGGTGGGTTGGGCTCTAAATCCAAGTATTAGCGAGTGCTTCTCCATGGTATTTGGAGGTTATTAACCAAAAGCCCACAACATGGGAATACCTGTGCTCCTTGAAAAAAGCGTGGACTCTGTATCCCCACCACCAGAACACACATGAAGAAGTTTTCTGCTATCCTGAGTGTGGGCTGGCAATTTCAGGTGACAGAAGCGGCTGGGTTCTAATAGAATCCCTTAGCTTGTAATCCCTTAGTGTTTCCCTAGGACTGACTCTGAGAGAAACCTGGGGGTTGGGCTTTGAGGCCAAATAGTAGCGACTGTCCCCGATGGAGTGAGGAACTATTTAGATGAATTAACCATAAAGGGAAACACCTGAGCACCCATTCATCTGCGTGGAGTGGGGCTTCAAATCTCCCCACCACACAAGGTTGGGATCCAGTATCCTGAGGGTGGGGTAGTTCCTCCAACTGACTTCAGCGTCTTGGTTTGAATAGAATCCCTTTGCTTGTCTTCCCTGATGGTTTGCCTAGGCCAGTGTGTGGTTGAAAGTGGGATTTGGGATCTAAAACTAAGTATTAGCGTGTGCCTCTCCATGGGTAGTGGAGATGTTTAAACTACAACCCACAACTTGGGAATTACTGTGACCCCTGAAAAATGCGTGTGCTATGTTTCCCCACGTCCAGCACACACAGGAAGAAGTGTTCTGGGGTTGTGAGTGTGGGGAGGTTCCTCCAACAGACAGCAGCACCTGGGTTGTAATAGAATCCCTTCGCTTGACTTCCCTAAGTGTATTCCTAGGCCTAGCAGTAAGCGATGGTGGGGGATGGGCTCTAAAGCCAAGTATTAGCGAGTGCATCTCTGTGGGTAGTGGAGGGTTTTAAACTACTTCCCCAACCTTGGAACACCTGTGCCCCATAAAGATGCGTGGAATCAGTTTCCCCACCTCCGGCACACACACGGAGACGTGCTCAGGTATCCTGATTGTGGGGAGGCTCCTCCAAATGACAGCAGCGCCTGGGTTCTAAAAGAATCCCTTAGCTTGTCTTCCCTGATGGCATGCCTAGGCTGGAGAGTGGGGGAAAGTGGGGGTTTTGCTATAAACCAAGGATAAGCAAGAGCCTATCCATGGGATGTGGGTTTTTAACCTACAACCCACAACCATGGAATAAATGTGCCCCCTGAAAGATGCTTTGACTGTTTCCCTACATCCAGCACACACACGAAGATGTGTTCTTGTATTCTGAGTGTGGGGAAGTTCCTCAAACTGACAGCAGCACCTGGATTCTATTAGTATCCCTTAGCTTCTGTTCCCTGAGTGTTCTTTTAGGCCAGGCCATGAGGGAAAGCTGGGGGTTGGGCTTGGAGACCACGTAACAGTGAGTGCCCCCTGATCCATTGAGGAAGTACTTAGAGGACTTCTCCCTAAAGGGAACACCTTTTCCTGCATTCATCTGGGTGCAGTGGGGCTGCACATCTCTCCCACACCTAAGAATGTGTTCTGGAATTCTGAGTGCAGGGAAGTTCCTCCAACTGACAGCAGCGCCTGGGTTCTAATTGAATCCCTTTGCTTGTCTTCCCTGATGGAAAGCCTAGGCGGGAGTGCGGGGGAAAGTGTGGTTTGGGCTCCAAAACCAAGTATTTGCGATGACCTCTCTATGGTTTGTGGAGGTGTTTAAACTACATCCCTAACCTGGGAACACCTGTGCCCCCATAAAGATCCGTGGAGTCTGTTTCCACACCTCCAGCACACACACGAACACTTGCACAGTTATCCTGAGAGTGGGCAGCCTCCTCCAACTGAGAGCAGGGCCTTGGTTCTTATAAAATCTCTTAACTTGTCTACCCTGTTTGGTTGCCTGATACGGAGTGCTGGGGAAAGGGTGGGTTGGGCTCTAAATCCAAGTATTAGCGAGTGCTTCTCCATGGTATTTGGAGGTTATTAACCAAAAGCCCACAACATGGGAATACCTGTGCTCCTTGAAAAAAGCGTGGACTCTGTATCCCCACCACCAGAACACACATGAAGAAGTTTTCTGCTATCCTGAGTGTGGGCTGGCAATTTCAGGTGACAGAAGCGGCTGGGTTCTAATAGAATCCCTTAGCTTGTAATCCCTTAGTGTTTCCCTAGGACTGACTCTGAGAGAAACCTGGGGGTTGGGCTTTGAGGCCAAATAGTAGCGACTGTCCCCGATGGAGTGAGGAACTATTTAGATGAATTAACCATAAAGGGAAACACCTGAGCACCCATTCATCTGCGTGGAGTGGGGCTTCAAATCTCCCCACCACACAAGGTTGGGATCCAGTATCCTGAGGGTGGGGTAGTTCCTCCAACTGACTTCAGCGTCTTGGTTTGAATAGAATCCCTTTGCTTGTTTTCCCTGATGGTTTGCCTAGGCCAGTGTGTGGTTGAAAGTGGGATTTGGGATCTAAAACTAAGTATTAGCGTGTGCCTCTCCATGGGTAGTGGAGATGTTTAAACTACAACCCACAACTTGGGAATTACTGTGACCCCTGAAAAATGCGTGTGCTATGTTTCCCCACGTCCAGCACACACAGGAAGAAGTGTTCTGGGGTTGTGAGTGTGGGGAGGTTCCTCCAACAGACAGCAGCACCTGGGTTGTAATAGAATCCCTTCGCTTGACTTCCCTAAGTGTATTCCTAGGCCTAGCAGTAAGCGATGGTGGGGGATGGGCTCTAAAGCCAAGTATTAGCGAGTGCATCTCTGTGGGTAGTGGAGGGTTTTAAACTACTTCCCCAACCTTGGAACACCTGTGCCCCATAAAGATGCGTGGAATCAGTTTCCCCACCTCCGGCACACACACGGAGACGTGCTCAGGTATCCTGATTGTGGGGAGGCTCCTCCAAATGACAGCAGCGCCTGGGTTCTAAAAGAATCCCTTAGCTTGTCTTCCCTGATGGCATGCCTAGGCTGGAGAGTGGGGGAAAGTGGGGGTTGGGCTCTAAACCAAGGATAAGCGAGAGCCTATCCATGGGATGTGGGTTTTTAACCTACAACCCACAACCATGGAATAAATGTGCCCCCTGAAAGATGCTTTGACTGTTTCCCTACATCCAGCACACACACGAAGATGTGTTCTTGTATTCTGAGTGTGGGGAAGTTCCTCAAACTGACAGCAGCACCTGGATTCTATTAGTATCCCTTAGCTTCTGTTCCCTGAGTGTTGTTTTAGGCCAGGCCATGAGGAAAAGCTGGGGGTTGGGCTTGGAGACCACGTAACAGTGAGTGCCCCCTGATCCATTGAGGAAGTACTTAGAGGACTTCTCCCGAAACGGAACACCTTTTCCTGCATTCATCTGGGTGCAGTGGGGCTGCACATCTCTCCCACACCTAAGAATGTGTTCTGGAATTCTGAGTGCAGGGAAGTTCCTCCAACTGACAGCAGCGCCTGGGTTCTAATTGAATCCCTTTGCTTGTCTTCCCTGATGGAAAGCCTAGGCGGGAGTGCGGGGGAAAGTGTGGTTTGGGCTCCAAAACCAAGTATTTGCGATGACCTCTCTATGGTTTGTGGAGGTGTTTAAACTACATCCCTAACCTGGGAACACCTGTGCCCCCATAAAGATCCGTGGAGTCTGTTTCCACACCTCCAGCACACACACGAACACTTGCACAGTTATCCTGAGAGTGGGCAGCCTCCTCCAACTGAGAGCAGGGCCTTGGTTCTTATAAAATCGCTTAACTTGTCTACCCTTTTTGGTTGCCTGATACGGAGTGCTGGGGAAAGGGTGGGTTGGGCTCTAAATCCAAGTATTAGCGAGTGCTTCTCCATGGGATTTGGAGGTTATTAACCAAAAGCCCACAACATGGGAATACCTGTGCTCCTTGAAAAAAGCGTGGACTCTGTATCCCCACCACCAGAACACACATGAAGAAGTTTTCTGCTATCCTGAGTGTGGGCTGGCAATTTCAGGTGACAGAAGCGGCTGGGTTCTAATAGAATCCCTTAGCTTGTAATCCCTGAGTGTTTCCCTAGGACTGACTCTGAGAGAAACCTGGGGGTTGGGCTTTGAGGCCAAATAGTAGCGAGTGTCCCCGATGGAGTGAGGAACTATTTAGATGAATTAACCATAAAGGGAAACACCTGAGCACCCATTCATCTGCGTGGAGTGGGGCTTCAAATCTCCCCACCACACAAGGTTGGGTTCCAGTATCCTGAGGGTGGGGTAGTTCCTCCAACTGACATCAGCGTCTTGGTTTGAATAGAATCCCTTTGCTTGTCTTCCCTGATGGTTTGCATAGGCCAGTGTGTGGTTGAAAGTGGGATTTGGGATCTAAAACTAAGTATTAGCGTGTGCCTCTCCATGGGTAGTGGAGATGTTTAAACTACAACCCACAACTTGGGAATTACTGTGACCCCTGAAAAATGCGTGTGCTATGTTTCCCCACGTCCAGCACACACAGGAAGAAGTGTTCTGGGGTTCTGAGTGTGGGGAGGTTCCTCCAACAGACAGCAGCACCTGGGTTGTAATAGAATCCCTTCGCTTGACTTCCCTAAGTGTTTTCCTAGGCCTAGCAGTAAGCGATGGTGGGGGATGGGCTCTAAAGCCAAGTATTAGCGAGTGCATCTCTGTGGGTAGTGGAGGGTTTTAAACTACTTCCCCAACCTTGGAACACCTGTGCCCCATAAAGATGCGTGGAATCTGTTTCCCCACCTCCAGCACACACACGGAGACGTGCTCAGGTATCCTGATTGTGGGGAGGCTCCTCCAAATGACAGCAGCGCCTGGGTTCTAAAAGAATCCCTTAGCTTGTCTTCCCTGATGGCATGCCTAGGCTGGAGAGTGGGGGAAAGTGGGGGTTGGGCTCTAAACCAAGGATAAGCGAGAGCCTATCCATGGGATGTGGGTTTTTAACCTACAACCCACAACCATGGAATAAATGTGCCCCCTGAAAGATGCTTTGACTGTTTCCCTACATCCAGCACACACACGAAGATGTGTTCTTGTATTCTGAGTGTGGGGAAGTTCCTCAAACTGACAGCAGCACCTGGATTCTATTAGTATCCCTTAGCTTCTGTTCCCTGAGTGTTGTTTTAGGCCAGGCCATGAGGAAAAGCTGGGGGTTGGGCTTGGAGACCACGTAACAGTGAGTGCCCCCTGATCCATTGAGGAAGTACTTAGAGGACTTCTCCCGAAACGGAACACCTTTTCCTGCATTCATCTGGGTGCAGTGGGGCTGCACATCTCTCCCACACCTAAGAATGTGTTCTGGAATTCTGAGTGCAGGGAAGTTCCTCCAACTGACAGCAGCGCCTGGGTTCTAATTGAATCCCTTTGCTTGTCTTCCCTGATGGAAAGCCTAGGCGGGAGTGCGGGGGAAAGTGTGGTTTGGGCTCCAAAACCAAGTATTTGCGATGACCTCTCTATGGTTTGTGGAGGTGTTTAAACTACATCCCTAACCTGGGAACACCTGTGCCCCCATAAAGATCCGTGGAGTCTGTTTCCACACCTCCAGCACACACACGAACACTTGCACAGTTATCCTGAGAGTGGGCAGCCTCCTCCAACTGAGAGCAGGGCCTTGGTTCTTATAAAATCGCTTAACTTGTCTACCCTTTTTGGTTGCCTGATACGGAGTGCTGGGGAAAGGGTGGGTTGGGCTCTAAATCCAAGTATTAGCGAGTGCTTCTCCATGGGATTTGGAGGTTATTAACCAAAAGCCCACAACATGGGAATACCTGTGCTCCTTGAAAAAAGCGTGGACTCTGTATCCCCACCACCAGAACACACATGAAGAAGTTTTCTGCTATCCTGAGTGTGGGCTGGCAATTTCAGGTGACAGAAGCGGCTGGGTTCTAATAGAATCCCTTAGCTTGTAATCCCTGAGTGTTTCCCTAGGACTGACTCTGAGAGAAACCTGGGGGTTGGGCTTTGAGGCCAAATAGTAGCGAGTGTCCCCGATGGAGTGAGGAACTATTTAGATGAATTAACCATAAAGGGAAACACCTGAGCACCCATTCATCTGCGTGGAGTGGGGCTTCAAATCTCCCCACCACACAAGGTTGGGTTCCAGTATCCTGAGGGTGGGGTAGTTCCTCCAACTGACATCAGCGTCTTGGTTTGAATAGAATCCCTTTGCTTGTCTTCCCTGATGGTTTGCATAGGCCAGTGTGTGGTTGAAAGTGGGATTTGGGATCTAAAACTAAGTATTAGCGTGTGCCTCTCCATGGGTAGTGGAGATGTTTAAACTACAACCCACAACTTGGGAATTACTGTGACCCCTGAAAAATGCGTGTGCTATGTTTCCCCACGTCCAGCACACACAGGAAGAAGTGTTCTGGGGTTCTGAGTGTGGGGAGGTTCCTCCAACAGACAGCAGCACCTGGGTTGTAATAGAATCCCTTCGCTTGACTTCCCTAAGTGTTTTCCTAGGCCTAGCAGTAAGCGATGGTGGGGGATGGGCTCTAAAGCCAAGTATTAGCGAGTGCATCTCTGTGGGTAGTGGAGGGTTTTAAACTACTTCCCCAACCTTGGAACACCTGTGCCCCATAAAGATGCGTGGAATCTGTTTCCCCACCTCCAGCACACACACGGAGACGTGCTCAGGTATCCTGATTGTGGGGAGGCTCCTCCAAATGACAGCAGCGCCTGGGTTCTAAAAGAATCCCTTAGCTTGTCTTCCCTGATGGCATGCCTAGGCTGGAGAGTGGGGGAAAGTGGGGGTTGGGCTCTAAACCAAGGATAAGCGAGAGCCTATCCATGGGATGTGGGTTTTTAACCTACAACCCACAACCATGGAATAAATGTGCCCCCTGAAAAATTCTTTGACTGTTTCCCTACATCCAGCACACACACGAAGATGTGTTCTGGTATTCTGAGTGTGGGGAAGTTCCTCAAACTGACAGCAGCACCTGGATTCTATTAGTATCCCTTAGCTTCGGTTCCCTGAGTGTTCTCTTAGACCAGGCCATGAGGGAAAGCTGGGGGTTGGGCTTGGAGGCCACGTAGCAGTGAGTGCCCCCTGATCCATTGAGGAAGTACTTAGAGGACTTCTCCCTAAACGGAACAACTTTTCCTGCATTCATCTGGGTGCAGTGGGGCTGCACATCTCTCCCACACCTAAGAATTTGTTCTGGAATTCAGAGTGCAGGGAAGTTCCTCCAACTGACAGCAGCGCCTGGGTTCTAATTGAATCCCTTTGCTTGTCTTCCCTGATGGAAAGCCTAGGCGGGAGTGCAGGGGAAAGTGTGGTTTGGGCTCCAAAACCAAGTATTGGCGATGACCTCTCTATGGTTTGTGGAGGTGTTTAAACTACATCCCTAACCTGGGAACACCTGTGCCCCCATAAAGATCCGTGGAGTCTGTTTCCACACCTCCAGCACACACACGAACACTTGCACAGTTATCCTGAGAGTGGGCAGCCTCCTCCAACTGAGAGCAGGGCCTTGGTTCTTATAAAATCGCTTAACTTGTCTACCCTGTTTGGTTGCCTGATACGGAGTGCTGGGGAAAGGGTGGGTTGGGCTCTAAATCCAAGTATTAGCGAGTGCTTCTCCATGGGATTTGGAGGTTATTAACCAAAAGCCCACAACATGGGAATACCTGTGCTCCTTGAAAAAAGCGTGGACTCTGTATCCCCACCACCAGAACACACATGAAGAAGTTTTCTGCTATCCTGAGTGTGGGCTGGCAATTTCAGGTGACAGAAGCGGCTGGGTTCTAATAGAATCCCTTAGCTTGTAATCCCTGAGTGTTTCCCTAGGACTGACTCTGAGAGAAACCTGGGGGTTGGGCTTTGAGGCCAAATAGTAGCGAGTGTCCCCGATGGACTGAGGAAGTATTTAGATGAATTCTCCATAAAGGGAAACACCTGAGCACCCATTCATCTGCGTGGAGTGGGGCTTCAAATCTCCCCACCACACAAGGTTGGGTTCCAGTATCCTGAGGGTGGGGTAGTTCCTCCAACTGACATCAGCGTCTTGGTTTGAATAGAATCCCTTTGCTTGTCTTCCCTGATGGTTTGCCTAGGCCAGTGTGTGGTTGAAAGTGGGATTTGGGATCTAAAACTAAGAATTAGCGTGTGCCTCTCCATGGGTAGTGGAGATGTTTAAACTACAACCCACAACTTGGGAATTACTGTGACCCCTGAAAAATGCATGTGCTATGTTTCCCCACGTCCAGCACACACAGGAAGAAGTGTTCTGGGGTTCTGAGTGTGGGGAGGCTCCTCCAACAGACAGCAGCACCTGGGTTGTAATAGAATCCCTTCACTTGACTTCCCTAAGTGTTTTCCTAGGCCTAGCAGTAAGCGATGGTGGGGGATGGGCTCTAAAGCCAAGTATTAGCGAGTGCATCTCTGTGGGTAGTGGAGGGTTTTAAACTACTTCCCCAACCTTGGAACACCTGTGCCCCATAAAGATGCGTGGAATCAGTTTCCCCACCTCCAGCACACACACGGAGACGTGCTCAGGTATCCTGATTGTGGGGAGGCTCCTCCAAATGACAGCAGCGCCTGGGTTCTAAAAGAATCCCTTAGCTTGTCTTTCCTGATTGCATGCATAGGCTGGAGAGTGGGGGAAAGTGGGGGTTGGGCTCTAAACCAAGGATAAGCGAGAGCCTATCCATGGGATGTGGGTTTTTAACCTACAACCCACAACCATGGAATAAATGTGCCCCCTGAAAGATGCTTTGACTGTTTCCCTACATCCAGCACACACACGAAGATGTGTTCTGGTATTCTGAGTGTGGGGAAGTTCCTCAAACTGACAGCAGCACCTGGATTCTATTAGTATCCCTTAGCTTCTGTTCCCTGAGTGTTCTTTTAGGCCAGGCCAAGAGGGAAAGCTGGGGGTTGGGCTTGGAGACCACGTAACATTGAGTGCCCCCTGATCCATTGAGGAAGTACTTAGAGGACTTCTCCCTAAAGGGAACACCTTTTCCTGCATTCATCTAGGTGCAGTGGGGCTGCACATCTCTCCCACACCTAAGAATGTGTTCTGTAATTCTGAGTGCAGGGAAGTTCCTCCAAATGACAGCAGCGCCTGGGTTCTAATTGAATCCCTTTGCTTGTCTTCCCTGATGGAAAGCCTAGGCGGGAGTGCGGGGGAAAGTGTGGTTTGGGCTCCAAAACCAAGTATTTGCGATGACCTCTCTATGGTTTGTGGAGTTGTTTAAACTACATCCCTAACCTGGGAACACCTGTGCCCCCATAAAGATCCGTGGAGTCTGTTTCCACACCTCCAGCACACACACGAACACTTGCACAGTTATCCTGAGAGTGGGCAGCCTCCTCCAACTGAGAGCAGGGCCTTGGTTCTTATAAAATCGCTTAACTTGTCTACCCTGTTTGGTTGCCTGATACGGAGTGCTGGGGAAAGGGTGGGTTGGGCTCTAAATCCAAGTATTAGCGAGTGCTTCTCCATGGGATTTGGAGGTTATTAACCAAAAGCCCACAACATGGGAATACCTGTGCTCCTTGAAAAAAGCGTGGACTCTGTATCCCCACCACCAGAACACACATGAAGAAGTTTTCTGCTATCCTGAGTGTGGGCTGGCAATTTCAGGTGACAGAAGCGGCTGGGTTCTAATAGAATCCCTTAGCTTGTAATCCCTGAGTGTTTCCCTAGGACTGACTCTGAGAGAAAACTGGGGGTTGGGCTTTGAGGCCAAATAGTAGCGATTGTCCCCGATGGAGTGAGGAACTATTTAGATGAATTAACCATTAAGGGAAAAACCTGAGCACCCATTCATCTGCGTGGAGTGGGGCTTCAAATCTCCCCACCACACAAGGTTGGGTTCCAGTATCCTGAGGGTGGGGTAGTTCCTCCAACTGACATCAGCGTCTTGGTTTGAATAGAATCCCTTTGCTTGTCTTCCCTGATGGTTTGCCTAGGCCAGTGTGTGGTTGAAAGTGGGATTTGGGATCTAAAACTAAGTATTAGCGTGTGCCTCTCCATGGGTAGTGGAGATGTTTAAACTACAACCCACAACTTGGGAATTACTGTGACCCCTGAAAAATGCGTGTGCTATGTTTCCCCACGTCCAGCACACACAGGAAGAAGTGTTCTGGGGTTGTGAGTGTGGGGAGGTTCCTCCAACAGACAGCAGCACCTGGGTTGTAATAGAATCCCTTCGCTTGACTTCCCTAAGTGTTTTCCTAGGCCTAGCAGTAAGCGATGGTGGGGGATGGGCTCTAAAGCCAAGTATTAGCGAGTGCATCTCTGTGGGTAGTGGAGGGTTTTAAACTACTTCCCCAACCTTGGAACACCTGTGCCCCATAAAGATGCGTGGAATCTGTTTCCCCACCTCCAGCACCCACACGGAGACGTGCTCAGGTATCCTGATTGTGGGGAGGCTCCTCCAAATGACAGCAGCGCCTGGGTTCTAAAAGAATCCCTTAGCTTGTCTTCCCTGATGGCATGCCTAGGCTGGAGAGTGGGGGAAAGTGGGGGTTGGGCTCTAAACCAAGGATAAGCGACAGCCTATCCATGGGATGTGGGTTTTTAACCTACAACCCACAACCATGGAATAAATGTGCCCCCTGAAAAATTCTTTGACTGTTTCCCTACATCCAGCACACACACGAAGATGTGTTCTGGTATTCTGAGTGTGGGGAAGTTCCTCAAACTGACAGCAGCACCTGGATTCTATTAGTATCCCTTAGCTTCTGTTCCCTGAGTGTTCTCTTAGACCAGGCCATGAGGGAAAGCTGGGGGTTGGGCTTGGAGGCCACGTAGCAGTGAGTGCCCCCTGATCCATTGAGGAAGTACTTAGAGGACTTCTCCCTAAACGGAACAACTTTTCCTGCATTCATCTGGGTGCAGTGGGGCTGCACATCTCTCCCACACCTAAGAATGTGTTCTGGAATTCTGAGTGCAGGGAAGTTCCTCCAACTGACAGCAGCGCCTGGGTTCTAATTGAATCCCTTTGCTTGTCTTCCCTGATGGAAAGCCTAGGCGGGAGTGCAGGGGAAAGTGTGGTTTGGGCTCCAAAACCAAGTATTGGCGATGACCTCTCTATGGTTTGTGGAGGTGTTTAAACTACATCCCTAACCTGGGAACACCTGTGCCCCCATAAAGATCCGTGGAGTCTGTTTCCACACCTCCAGCACACACACGAACACTTGCACAGTTATCCTGAGAGTGGGCAGCCTCCTCCAACTGAGAGCAGGGCCTTGGTTCTTATAAAATCGCTTAACTTGTCTACCCTGTTTGGTTGCCTGATACGGAGTGCTGGGGAAAGGGTGGGTTGGGCTCTAAATCCAAGTATTAGCGAGTGCTTCTCCATGGGATTTGGAGGTTATTAACCAAAAGCCCACAACATGGGAATACCTGTGCTCCTTGAAAAAAGCGTGGACTCTGTATCCCCACCACCAGAACACACATGAAGAAGTTTTCTGCTATCCTGAGTGTGGGCTGGCAATTTCAGGTGACAGAAGCGGCTGGGTTCTAATAGAATCCCTTAGCTTGTAATCCCTGAGTGTTTCCCTAGGACTGACTCTGAGAGAAACCTGGGGGTTGGGCTTTGAGGCCAAATAGTAGCGATTGTCCCCGATGGAGTGAGGAACTATTTAGATGAATTAACCATTAAGGGAAAAACCTGAGCACCCATTCATCTGCGTGGAGTGGGGCTTCAAATCTCCCCACCACACAAGGTTGGGTTCCAGTATCCTGAGGGTGGGGTAGTTCCTCCAACTGACATCAGCGTCTTGGTTTGAATAGAATCCCTTTGCTTGTCTTCCCTGATGGTTTGCCTAGGCCAGTGTGTGGTTGAAAGTGGGATTTGGGATCTAAAACTAAGTATTAGCGTGTGCCTCTCCATGGGTAGTGGAGATGTTTAAACTACAACCCACAACTTGGGAATTACTGTGACCCCTGAAAAATGCGTGTGCTATGTTTCCCCACGTCCAGCACACACAGGAAGAAGTGTTCTGGGGTTGTGAGTGTGGGGAGGTTCCTCCAACAGACAGCAGCACCTGGGTTGTAATAGAATCCCTTCGCTTGACTTCCCTAAGTGTTTTCCTAGGCCTAGCAGTAAGCGATGGTGGGGGATGGGCTCTAAAGCCAAGTATTAGCGAGTGCATCTCTGTGGGTAGTGGAGGGTTTTAAACTACTTCCCCAACCTTGGAACACCTGTGCCCCATAAAGATGCGTGGAATCTGTTTCCCCACCTCCAGCACACACACGGAGACGTGCTCAGGTATCCTGATTGTGGGGAGGCTCCTCCAAATGACAGCAGCGCCTGGGTTCTAAAAGAATCCCTTAGCTTGTCTTCCCTGATGGCATGCCTAGGCTGGAGAGTGGGGGAAAGTGGGGGTTGGGCTCTAAACCAAGGATAAGCGAGAGCCTATCCATGGGATGTGGGTTTTTAACCTACAACCCACAACCATGGAATAAATGTGCCCCCTGAAAAATTCTTTGACTGTTTCCCTACATCCAGCACACACACGAAGATGTGTTCTGGTATTCTGAGTGTGGGGAAGTTCCTCAAACTGACAGCAGCACCTGGATTCTATTAGTATCCCTTAGCTTCTGTTCCCTGAGTGTTCTCTTAGACCAGGCCATGAGGGAAAGCTGGGGGTTGGGCTTGGAGGCCACGTAGCAGTGAGTGCCCCCTGATCCATTGAGGAAGTACTTAGAGGACTTCTCCCTAAACGGAACAACTTTTCCTGCATTCATCTGGGTGCAGTGGGGCTGCACATCTCTCCCACACCTAAGAATGTGTTCTGGAATTCTGAGTGCAGGGAAGTTCCTCCAACTGACAGCAGCGCCTGGGTTCTAATTGAATCCCTTTGCTTGTCTTCCCTGATGGAAAGCCTAGGAGGGAGTGCAGGGGAAAGTGTGGTTTGGGCTCCAAAACCAAGTATTGGCGATGACCTCTCTATGGTTTGTGGAGGTGTTTAAACTACATCCCTAACCTGGGAACACCTGTGCCCCCATAAAGATCCGTGGAGTCTGTTTCCACACCTCCAGCACACACACGAACACTTGCACAGTTATCCTGAGAGTGGGCAGCCTCCTCCAACTGAGAGCAGGGCCTTGGTTCTTATAAAATCGCTTAACTTGTCTACCCTGTTTGGTTGCCTGATACGGAGTGCTGGGGAAAGGGTGGGTTGGGCTCTAAATCCAAGTATTAGCGAGTGCTTCTCCATGGGATTTGGAGGTTATTAACCAAAAGCCCACAACATGGGAATACCTGTGCTCCTTGAAAAAAGCGTGGACTCTGTATCCCCACCACCAGAACACACATGAAGAAGTTTTCTGCTATCCTGAGTGTGGGCTGGCAATTTCAGGTGACAGAAGCGGCTGGGTTCTAATAGAATCCCTTAGCTTGTAATCCCTGAGTGTTTCCCTAGGACTGACTCTGAGAGAAACCTGGGGGTTGGGCTTTGAGGCCAAATAGTAGCGAGTGTCCCCGATGGACTGAGGAAGTATTTAGATGAATTCTCCATAAAGGGAAACACCTGAGCACCCATTCATCTGCGTGGAGTGGGGCTTCAAATCTCCCCACCACACAAGGTTGGGTTCCAGTATCCTGAGGGTGGGGTAGTTCCTCCAACTAACATCAGCGTCTTGGTTTGAATAGAATCCCTTTGCTTGTCTTCCCTGATGGTTTGCCTAGGCCAGTGTGTGGTTGAAAGTGGGATTTGGGATCTAAAACTAAGTATTAGCGTGTGCCTCTCCATGGGTAGTGGAGATGTTTAAACTACAACCCACAACTTGGGAATTACTGTGACCCCTGAAAAATGCATGTGCTATGTTTCCCCACGTCCAGCACACACAGGAAGAAGTGTTCTGGGGTTCTGAGTGTGGGGAGGCTCCTCCAACAGACAGCAGCACCTGGGTTGTAATAGAATCCCTTCACTTGACTTCCCTAAGTGTTTTGCTAGGCCTAGCAGTAAGCGATGGTGGGGGATGGGCTCTAAAGCCAAGTATTAGCGAGTGCATCTCTGTGGGTAGTGGAGGGTTTTAAACTACTTCCCCAACCTTGGAACACCTGTGCCCCATAAAGATGCGTGGAATCTGTTTCCCCACCTCCAGCACACACACGGAGACGTGCTCAGGTATCCTGATTGTGGGGAGGCTCCTCCAAATGACAGCAGCGCCTGGGTTCTAAAAGAATCCCTTAGCTTGTCTTCCCTGATGGCATGCCTAGGCTGGAGAGTGGGGGAAAGTGGGAGTTGGGCTCTAAACCAAGGATAAGCGAGAGCCTATCCATGGGATGTGGGTTTTTAACCTACAACCCACAACCATGGAATAAATGTGCCCCCTGAAAGATGCTTTGACTGTTTCCCTACATCCAGCACACACACGTAGATGTGTTCTGGTATTCTGAGTGTGGGGAAGTTCCTCAAACTGACAGCAGCACCTGGATTCCATTAGTATCCCTTAGCTTCTGTTCCTTGAGTGTTCTCTTGGACCAGGCCATGAGGGAAAGCTGGGGGTTGGGCTTGGAGGCCACGTAGCAGTGAGTGTCCCCTGATCCATTGAGGAAGTACTTAGAGGACTTCTCCCGAAACGGAACACCTTTTCCTGCATTCATCTGGGTGCAGTGGGGCTGCACATCTCTCCCACACCTAAGAATGTGTTCTGGAATTCTGAGTGCAGGGAAGTTCCTCCAACTGACAGCAGCGCCTGGGTTCTAATTGAATCCCTTTGCTTGTCTTCCCTGATGGAAAGCCTAGGCGGGAGTGCGGGGGAAAGTGTGGTTTGGGCTCCAAAACCAAGTATTTGCGATGACCTCTCTATGGTTTGTGGAGGTGTTTAAACTACATCCCTAACCTGGGAACACCTGTGCCCCCATAAAGATCCGTGGAGTCTGTTTCCACACCTCCAGCACACACACGAACACTTGCACAGTTATCCTGAGAGTGGGCAGCCTCCTCCAACTGAGAGCAGGGCCTTGGTTCTTATAAAATCGCTTAACTTGTCTACCCTGTTTGGTTGCCTGATACGGAGTGCTGGGGAAAGGGTGGGTTGGGCTCTAAATCCAAGTATTAGCGAGTGCTTCTCCATGGGATTTGGAGGTTATTAACCAAAAGCCCACAACATGGGAATACCTGTGCTCCTTGAAAAAAGCGTGGACTCTGTATCCCCACCACCAGAACACACATGAAGAAGTTTTCTGCTATCCTGAGTGTGGGCTGGCAATTTCAGGTGACAGAAGCGGCTGGGTTCTAATAGAATCCCTTAGCTTGTAATCCCTGAGTGTTTCCCTAGGACTGACTCTGAGAGAAACCTGGGGGTTGGGCTTTGAGCCCAAATAGTAGCGAGTGTCCCCGATGGAGTGAGGAACTATTTAGATGAATTAACCATAAAGGGAAACACCTGAGCACCCATTCATCTGCGTGGAGTGGGGCTTCAAATCTCCCCACCACACAAGGTTGGGTTCCAGTATCCTGAGGGTGGGGTAGTTCCTCCAACTGACATCAGCGTCTTGGTTTGAATAGAATCCCTTTGCTTGTCTTCCCTGATGGTTTGCCTAGGCCAGTGTGTGGTTGAAAGTGGGATTTGGGATCTAAAACTAAGTATTAGCGTGTGCCTCTCCATGGGTAGTGGAGATGTTTAAACTACAACCCACAACTTGGGAATTACTGTGACCCCTGAAAAATGCGTGTGCTATGTTTCCCCACGTCCAGCACACACAGGAAGAAGTGTTCTGGGGTTCTGAGTGTGGGGAGGTTCCTCCAACAGACAGCAGCACCTGGGTTGTAATAGAATCCCTTCGCTTGACTTCCCTAAGTGTTTTCCTAGGCCTAGCAGTAAGCGATGGTGGGGGATGGGCTCTAAAGCCAAGTGTTAGCGAGTGCATCTCTGTGGGTAGTGGAGGGTTTTAAACTACTTCCCCAACCTTGGAACACCTGTGCCCCATAAAGATGCGTGGAATCAGTTTCCTCACCTCCAGCACACACACGGAGACGTGCTCAGGTATCCTGATTGTGGGGAGGCTCCTCCAAATGACAGCAGCGCCTGGGTTCTAAAAGAATCCCTTAGCTTGTCTTCCCTGATGGCATGCCTAGGCTGGAGAGTGGGGGAAAGTGGGGGTTGGGCTCTAAACCAAGGATAAGCGAGAGCCTATCCATGGGATGTGGGTTTTTAACCTACAACCCACAACCATGGAATAAATGTGCCCCCTGAAAGATGCTTTGACTGTTTCCCTACATCCAGCACACACACGAAGATGTGTTCTTGTATTCTGAGTGTGGGGAAGTTCCTCAAACTGACAGCAGCACCTGGATTCTATTAGTATCCCTTAGCTTCTGTTCCCTGAGTGTTCTTTTAGGCCAGGCCATGAGGGAAAGCTGGGGGTTGGGCTTGGAGACCACGTAACAGTGAGTGCCCCCTGATCCATTGAGGAAGTACTTAGAGGACTTCTCCCTAAAGGGAACACCTTTTCCTGCATTCATCTGGGTGCAGTGGGGCTGCACATCTCTCCCACACCTAAGAATGTGTTCTGGAATTCTGAGTGCAGGGAAGTTCCTCCAACTGACAGCAGCGCCTGGGTTCTAATTGAATCCCTTTGCTTGTCTTCCCTGATGGAAAGCCTAGGCGGGAGTGCGGGGGAAAGTGTGGTTTGGGCTCCAAAACCAAGTATTTGCGATGACCTCTCTATGGTTTGTGGAGGTGTTTAAACTACATCCCTAACCTGGGAACACCTGTGCCCCCATAAAGATCCGTGGAGTCTGTTTCCACACCTCCAGCACACACACGAACACTTGCACAGTTATCCTGAGAGTGGGCAGCCTCCTCCAACTGAGAGCAGGGCCTTGGTTCTTATAAAATCGCTTAACTTGTCTACCCTGTTTGGTTGCCTGATACGGAGTGCTGGGGAAAGGGTGGGTTGGGCTCTAAATCCAAGTATTAGCGAGTGCTTCTCCATGGGATTTGGAGGTTATTAACCAAAAGCCCACAACATGGGAATACCTGTGCTCCTTGAAAAAAGCGTGGACTCTGTATCCCCACCACCAGAACACACATGAAGAAGTTTTCTGCTATCCTGAGTGTGGGCTGGCAATTTCAGGTGACAGAAGCGGCTGGGTTCTAATAGAATCCCTTAGCTTGTAATCCCTGAGTGTTTCCCTAGGACTGACTCTGAGAGAAACCTGGGGGTTGGGCTTTGAGGCCAAATAGTAGCGAGTGTCCCCGATGGAGTGAGGAACTATTTAGATGAATTAACCATAAAGGGAAAAACCTGAGCACCCATTCATCTGCGTGGAGTGGGGCTTCAAATCTCCCCACCACACAAGGTTGGGTTCCAGTATCCTGAGGGTGGGGTAGTTCCTCCAACTGACATCAGCGTCTTGGTTTGAATAGAATCCCTTTGCTTGTCTTCCCTGATGGTTTGCCTAGGCCAGTGTGTGGTTGAAAGTGGGATTTGGGATCTAAAACTAAGTATTAGCGTGTGCCTCTCCATGGGTAGTGGAGATGTTTAAACTACAACCCACAACTTGGGAATTACTGTGACCCCTGAAAAATGCGTGTGCTATGTTTCCCCACGTCCAGCACACACAGGAAGAAGTTTTCTGGGGTTCTGAGTGTGGGGAGGTTCCTCCAACAGACAGCAGCACCTGGGTTGTAATAGAATCCCTTCGCTTGACTTCCCTAAGTGTTTTCCTAGGCCTAGCAGTAAGCGATGGTGGGGGATGGGCTCTAAAGCCAAGTGTTAGCGAGTGCATCTCTGTGGGTAGTGGAGGGTTTTAAACTACTTCCCCAACCTTGGAACACCTGTGCCCCATAAAGATGCGTGGAATCAGTTTCCTCACCTCCAGCACACACACGGAGACGTGCTCAGGTATCCTGATTGTGGGGAGGCTCCTCCAAATGACAGCAGCGCCTGGGTTCTAAAAGAATCCCTTAGCTTGTCTTCCCTGATGGCATGCCTAGGCTGGAGAGTGGGGGAAAGTGGGGGTTGGGCTCTAAACCAAGGATAAGCGAGAGCCTATCCATGGGATGTGGGTTTTTAACCTACAACCCACAACCATGGAATAAATGTGCCCCCTGAAAGATGCTTTGACTGTTTCCCTACATCCAGCACACACACGAAGATGTGTTCTTGTATTCTGAGTGTGGGGAAGTTCCTCAAACTGACAGCAGCACCTGGATTCTATTAGTATCCCTTAGCTTCTGTTCCCTGAGTGTTCTTTTAGGCCAGGCCATGAAGGAAAGCTGGGGGTTGGGCTTGGAGACCACGTAACAGTGAGTGCCCCCTGATCCATTGAGGAAGTACTTAGAGGACTTCTCCCTAAAGGGAACACCTTTTCCTCCATTCATCTGGGTGCAGTGGGGCTGCACATCTCTCCCACACCTAAGAATGTGTTGTGGAATTCTGAGTGCAGGGAAGTTCCTCCAACTGACAGCAGCGCCTGGGTTCTAATTGAATCCCTTTGCTTGTCTTCCCTGATGGAAAGCCTAGGCGGGAGTGCGGGGGAAAGTGTGGTTTGGGCTCCAAAACCAAGTATTTACGATGACCTCTCTATGGTTTGTGGAGGTGTTTAAACTACATCCCTAACCTGGGAACACCTGTGCCCCCATAAAGATCCGTGGAGTCTGTTTCCACACATCCAGCACACACACGAACACTTGCACAGTTATCCTGAGAGTGGGCAGCCTCCTCCAACTGAGAGCAGGGCCTTGGTTCTTATAAAATCTCTTAACTTGTCTACCCTGTTTGGTTGCCTGATACGGAGTGCTGGGGAAAGGGTGGGTTGGGCTCTAAATCCAAGTATTAGCGAGTGCTTCTCCATGGGATTTGGAGGTTATTAACCAAAAGCCCACAACATGGGAATACCTGTGCTCCTTGAAAAAAGCGTGGACTCTGTATCCCCACCACCAGAACACACATGAAGAAGTTTTCTGCTATCCTGAGTGTGGGCTGGCAATTTCAGGTGACAGAAGCGGCTGGGTTCTAATAGAATCCCTTAGCTTGTAATCCCTGAGTGTTTCCCTAGGACTGAATCTGAGAGAAACCTGGGGGTTGGGCTTTGAGGCCAAATAGTAGCGAGTGTCCCCGATGGAGTGAGGAACTATTTAGATGAATTAACCATAAAGGGAAAAACCTGAGCACCCATTCATGTGCGTGGAGTGGGGCTTCAAATCTCCCCACCACACAAGGTTGGGTTATAGTATCCTGAGGGTGGGGTAGTTCCTCCAACTAACATCAGCGTCTTGGTTTGAATAGAATCCCTTTGCTTGTCTTCCCTGATGGTTTGCCTAGGCCAGTGTGTGGTTGAAAGTGGGATTTGGGATCTAAAACTAAGTATTAGCGTGTGCCTCTCCATGGGTAGTGGAGATGTTTAAACTACAACCCACAACTTGGGAATTACTGTGACCCCTGAAAAATGCGTGTGCTATGTTTCCCCACGTCCAGCACACACAGGAAGAACTGTTCTGGGGTTCTGAGTGTGGGGAGGTTCCTCCAACAGACAGCAGCACCTGGGTTGTAATAGAATCCCTTCGCTTGACTTCCCTAAGTGTATTCCTAGGCCTAGCAGTAAGCGATGGTGGGGGATGGGCTCTAAAGCCAAGTATTAGCGAGTGCATCTCTGTGGGTAGTGGAGGGTTTTAAACTACTTCCCCAACCTTGGAACACCTGTGCCCCATAAAGATGCGTGGAATCTGTTTCCCCACCTCCAGCACACACACGGAGACGTGCTCAGGTTTCCTGATTGTGGGGAGGCTCCTCCAAATGACAGCAGCGCCTGGGTTCTAAAAGAATCCCTTAGCTTGTCTTCCCTGATGGCATGGCTAGGCTGGAGAGTGGGGGAAAGTGGGGGTTGGGCTCTAAACCAAGGATAAGCGAGAGCCTATCCATGGGATGTGGGTTTTTAACCTACAACCCACAACCATGGAATAAATGTGCCCCCTGAAAGATGCTTTGACTGTTTCCCTACATCCAGCACACACACGAAGATGTGTTCTTGTATTCTGAGTGTGGGGAAGTTCCTCAAACTGACAGCAGCACCTGGATTCTATTAGTATCCCTTAGCTTCTGTTCCCTGAGTGTTCTTTTAGGCCAGGCCAAGAGGGAAAGCTGGGGGTTGGGCTTGGAGACCACGTAACAGTGAGTGCCCCCTGATCCATTGAGGAAGTACTTAGAGGACTTCTCCCTAAAGGGAACACCTTTTCCTGCATTCATCTGGGTGCAGTGGGGCTGCACATCTCTCCCACACCTAAGAATGTGTTCTGGAATTCTGAGTGCAGGGAAGTTCCTCCAAATGACAGCAGCGCCTGGGTTCTAATTGAATCCCTTTGCTTGTCTTCCCTGATGGAAAGCCTAGGCGGGAGTGCGGGGGAAAGTGTGCTTTGGGCTCCAAAACCAAGTATTGGCGATGACCTCTCTATGGTTTGTGGAGGTGTTTAAACTACATCCCTAACCTGGGAACACCTGTGCCCCCATAAATATCCGTGGAGTCTGTTTCCACACCTCCAGCACACACACGAACACTTGCACAGTTATCCTGAGAGTGGGCAGCCTCCTCCAACTGAGAGCAGGGCCTTGGTTCTTATAAAATCGCTTAACTTGTCTACCCTGTTTGGTTGCCTGATACGGAGTGCTGGGGAAAGGGTGGGTTGGGCTCTAAATCCAAGTATTAGCGAGTGCTTCTCCATGGGATTTGGAGGTTATTAACCAAAAGCCCACAACATGGGAATACCTGTGCTCCTTGAAAAAAGCGTGGACTCTGTATCCCCACCACCAGAACACACATGAAGAAGTTTTCTGCTATCCTGAGTGTGGGCTGGCAATTTCAGGTGACAGAAGCGGCTGGGTTCTAATAGAATCCCTTAGCTTGTAATCCCTGAGTGTTTCCCTAGGACTGACTCTGAGAGAAACCTGGGGGTTGGGCTTTGAGGCCAAATAGTAGCGAGTGTCCCCGATGGACTGAGGAAGTATTTAGATGAATTCTCCATAAAGGGAAACACCTGAGCACCCATTCATCTGCGTGGAGTGGGGCTTCAAATCTCCCCACCACACAAGGTTGGGTTCCAGTATCCTGAGGGTGGGGTAGTTTCTCCAACTGACATCAGCGTCTTGGTTTGAATAGAATCCCTTTGCTTGTCTTCCCTGATGGTTTGCCTAGGCCAGTGTGTGGTTGAAAGTGGGATTTGGGATCTAAAACTAAGTATTAGCGTGTGCCTCTCCATGGGTAGTGGAGACGTTTAAACTACAACCCACAACTTGGGAATTACTGTGACCCCTGAAAAATGCATGTGCTATGTTTCCCCACGTCCAGCACACACAGGAAGAAGTGTTCTGGGGTTCTGAGTGTGGGGAGGCTCCTCCAACAGACAGCAGCACCTGGGTTGTAATAGAATCCCTTCACTTGACTTCCCTAAGTGTTTTCCTAGGCCTAGCAGTAAGCGATGGTGGGGGATGGGCTCTAAAGCCAAGTATTAGCGAGTGCATCTCTGTGGGTAGTGGAGGGTTTTAAACTACTTCCCCAAACTTGGAACACCTGTGCCCCATAAAGATGCGTGGAATCTGTTTCCCCACCTCCAGCACACACACGGAGACGTGCTCAGGTATCCTGATTGTGGGGAGGCTCCTCCAAATGACAGCAGCGCCTGGGTTCTAAAAGAATCCCTTAGCTTGTCTTCCCTGATGGCATGCCTAGGCTGGAGAGTGGGGGAAAGTGGGAGTTGGGCTCTAAACCAAGGATAAGCGAGAGCCTATCCATGGGATGTGGGTTTTTAACCTACAACCCACAACCATGGAATAAATGTGCCCCCTGAAAGATGCTTTGACTGTTTCCCTACATCCAGCACACACACGTAGATGTGTTCTGGTATTCTGAGTGTGGGGAAGTTCCTCAAACTGACAGCAGCACCTGGATTCCATTAGTATCCCTTAGTTTCTGTTCCCTGAGTGTTCTCTTGGACCAGGCCATGAGGGAAAGCTGGGGGTTGGGCTTGGAGGCCACGTAGCAGTGAGTGCCCCCTGATCCATTGAGGAAGTACTTAGAGGACTTCTCCCGAAACATAACACCTTTTCCTCCATTCATCTGGGTGCAGTGGGGCTGCACACCTCTCCCACACCTAAGAATGTGTTCTGGAATTCTGAGTGCAGGGAAGTTCCTCCAACTGACAGCAGCGCCTGGGTTCTAATTGAATCCCTTTGCTTGTCTTCCCTGATGGAAAGCCTAGGCGGGAGTGCGGGGGAAAGTGTGGTTTGGGCTCCAAAACCAAGTATTGGCGATGACCTCTCTATGGTTTGTGGAGGTGTTTAAACTACATCCCTAACCTGGGAACACCTGTGCCCCCATAAAGATCCGTGGAGTCTGTTTCCACACCTCCAGCACACACACGAACACTTGCACAGTTATCCTGAGAGTGGGCAGCCTCCTCCAACTGAGAGCAGGGCCTTGGTTCTTATAAAATCGCTTAACTTGTCTACCCTGTTTGGTTGCCTGATACGGAGTGCTGGGGAAAGGGTGGGTTGGGCTCTAAATCCAAGTATTAGCGAGTGCTTCTCCATGGGATTTGGAGGTTATTAACCAAAAGCCCACAACATGGGAATACCTGTGCTCCTTGAAAAAAGCGTGGACTCTGTATCCCCACCACCAGAACACACATGAAGAAGTTTTCTGCTATCCTGAGTGTGGGCTGGCAATTTCAGGTGACAGAAGCGGCTGGGTTCTAATAGAATCCCTTAGCTTGTAATCCCTGAGTGTTTCCCTAGGACTGACTCTGAGAGAAACCTGGGGGATGGGCTTTGAGGCCAAATAGTAGCGAGTGTCCCCGATGGACTGAGGAAGTATTTAGATGAATTCTCCATAAAGGGAAACACCTGAGCACCCATTCATCTGCGTGGAGTGGGGCTTCAAATCTCCCCACCACACAAGGTTGGGTTCCAGTATCCTGAGGGTGGGGTAGTTCCTCCAACTGACATCAGCGTCTTGGTTTGAATAGAATCCCTTTGCTTGTCTTCCCTGATGGTTTGCCTAGGCCAGTGTGTGGTTGAAAGTGGGATTTGGGATCTAAAACTAAGTATTAGCGTGTGCCTCTCCATGGGTAGTGGAGATGTTTAAACTACAACCCACAACTTGGGAATTACTGTGACCCCTGAAAAATGCATGTGCTATGTTTCCCCACGTCCAGCACACACAGGAAGAAGTGTTCTGGGGTTCTGAGTGTGGGAAGGCTCCTCCAACAGACAGCAGCACCTGGGTTGTAATAGAATCCCTTCACTTGACTTCCCTAAGTGTTTTCCTAGGCCTAGCAGTAAGCGATGGTGGGGGATGGGCTCTAAAGCCAAGTATTAGCGAGTGCATCTCTGTGGGTAGTGGAGGGTTTTAAACTACTTCCCCAACCTTGGAACACCTGTGCCCCATAAAGATGCGTGGAATCTGTTTCCCCACCTCCAGCACACACACGGAGACGTGCTCAGGTATCCTGATTGTGGGGAGGCTCCTCCAAATGACAGCAGCGCCTGGGTTCTAAAAGAATCCCTTAGCTTGTCTTCCCTGATGGCATGCCTAGGCTGGAGAGTGGGGGAAAGTGGGAGTTGGGCTCTAAACCAAGGATAAGCGAGAGCCTATCCATGGGATGTGGGTTTTTAACCTACAACCCACAACCATGGAATAAATGTGCCCCCTGAAAGATGCTTTGACTCTTTCCCTACATCCAGCACACACACGTAGATGTGTTCTGGTATTCTGAGTGTGGGGAAGTTCCTCAAACTGACAGCAGCACCTGGATTCCATTAGTATCCCTTAGCTTCTGTTCCCTGAGTGTTCTCTTGGACCAGGCCATGAGGGAAAGCTGGGGGTTGGGCTTGGAGGCCACGTAGCAGTGAGTGCCCCCTGATCCATTGAGGAAGTACTTAGAGGACTTGTCCCGAAACGGAACACCTTTTCCTGCATTCATCTGGGTGCAGTGGGGCTGCACACCTCTCCCACACCTAAGAATGTGTTCTGGAATTCTGAGTGCAGGGAAGTTCCTCCAACTGACAGCAGCGCCTGGGTTCTAATTGAATCCCTTTGCTTGTCTTCCCTGATGGAAAGCCTAGGCGGGAGTGCGGGGGAAAGTGTGCTTTGGGCTCCAAAACCAAGTATTGGCGATGACCTCTCTATGGTTTGTGGAGGTGTTTAAACTACATCCCTAACCTGGGAACACCTGTGCCCCCATAAATATCCGTGGAGTCTGTTTCCACACCTCCAGCACACACACGAACACTTGCACAGTTATCCTGAGAGTGGGCAGCCTCCTCCAACTGAGAGCAGGGCCTTGGTTCTTATAAAATCGCTTAACTTGTCTACCCTGTTTGGTTGCCTGATACGGAGTGCTGGGGAAAGGGTGGGTTGGGCTCTAAATCCAAGTATTAGCGAGTGCTTCTCCATGGGATTTGGAGGTTATTAACCAAAAGCCCACAACATGGGAATACCTGTGCTCCTTGAAAAAAGCGTGGACTCTGTATCCCCACCACCAGAACACACATGAAGAAGTTTTCTGCTATCCTGAGTGTGGGCTGGCAATTTCAGGTGACAGAAGCGGCTGGGTTCTAATAGAATCCCTTAGCTTGTAATCCCTGAGTGTTTCCCTAGGACTGACTCTGAGAGAAACCTGGGGGTTGGGCTTTGAGGCCAAATAGTAGCGAGTGTCCCCGATGGACTGAGGAAGTATTTAGATGAATTCTCCATAAAGGGAAACACCTGAGCACCCATTCATCTGCGTGGAGTGGGGCTTCAAATCTCCCCACCACACAAGGTTGGGTTCCAGTATCCTGAGGGTGGGGTAGTTCCTCCAACTGACATCAGCGTCTTGGTTTGAATAGAATCCCTTTGCTTGTCTTCCCTGATGGTTTGCCTAGGCCAGTGTGTGGTTGAAAGTGGGATTTGGGATCTAAAACTAAGTATTAGCGTGTGCCTCTCCATGGGTAGTGGAGACGTTTAAACTACAACCCACAACTTGGGAATTACTGTGACCCCTGAAAAATGCATGTGCTATGTTTCCCCACGTCCAGCACACACAGGAAGAAGTGTTCTGGGGTTCTGAGTGTGGGGAGGCTCCTCCAACAGACAGCAGCACCTGGGTTGTAATAGAATCCCTTCACTTGACTTCCCTAAGTGTTTTCCTAGGCCTAGCAGTAAGCGATGGTGGGGGATGGGCTCTAAAGCCAAGTATTAGCGAGTGCATCTCTGTGGGTAGTGGAGGGTTTTAAACTACTTCCCCAAACTTGGAACACCTGTGCCCCATAAAGATGCGTGGAATCTGTTTCCCCACCTCCAGCACACACACGGAGACGTGCTCAGGTATCCTGATTGTGGGGAGGCTCCTCCAAATGACAGCAGCGCCTGGGTTCTAAAAGAATCCCTTAGCTTGTCTTCCCTGATGGCATGCCTAGGCTGGAGAGTGGGGGAAAGTGGGAGTTGGGCTCTAAACCAAGGATAAGCGAGAGCCTATCCATGGGATGTGGGTTTTTAACCTACAACCCACAACCATGGAATAAATGTGCCCCCTGAAAGATGCTTTGACTGTTTCCCTACATCCAGCACACACACGTAGATGTGTTCTGGTATTCTGAGTGTGGGGAAGTTCCTCAAACTGACAGCAGCACCTGGATTCCATTAGTATCCCTTAGTTTCTGTTCCCTGAGTGTTCTCTTGGACCAGGCCATGAGGGAAAGCTGGGGGTTGGGCTTGGAGGCCACGTAGCAGTGAGTGCCCCCTGATCCATTGAGGAAGTACTTAGAGGACTTCTCCCGAAACATAACACCTTTTCCTCCATTCATCTGGGTGCAGTGGGGCTGCACACCTCTCCCACACCTAAGAATGTGTTCTGGAATTCTGAGTGCAGGGAAGTTCCTCCAACTGACAGCAGCGCCTGGGTTCTAATTGAATCCCTTTGCTTGTCTTCCCTGATGGAAAGCCTAGGCGGGAGTGCGGGGGAAAGTGTGGTTTGGGCTCCAAAACCAAGTATTGGCGATGACCTCTCTATGGTTTGTGGAGGTGTTTAAACTACATCCCTAACCTGGGAACACCTGTGCCCCCATAAAGATCCGTGGAGTCTGTTTCCACACCTCCAGCACACACACGAACACTTGCACAGTTATCCTGAGAGTGGGCAGCCTCCTCCAACTGAGAGCAGGGCCTTGGTTCTTATAAAATCGCTTAACTTGTCTACCCTGTTTGGTTGCCTGATACGGAGTGCTGGGGAAAGGGTGGGTTGGGCTCTAAATCCAAGTATTAGCGAGTGCTTCTCCATGGGATTTGGAGGTTATTAACCAAAAGCCCACAACATGGGAATACCTGTGCTCCTTGAAAAAAGCGTGGACTCTGTATCCCCACCACCAGAACACACATGAAGAAGTTTTCTGCTATCCTGAGTGTGGGCTGGCAATTTCAGGTGACAGAAGCGGCTGGGTTCTAATAGAATCCCTTAGCTTGTAATCCCTGAGTGTTTCCCTAGGACTGACTCTGAGAGAAACCTGGGGGATGGGCTTTGAGGCCAAATAGTAGCGAGTGTCCCCGATGGACTGAGGAAGTATTTAGATGAATTCTCCATAAAGGGAAACACCTGAGCACCCATTCATCTGCGTGGAGTGGGGCTTCAAATCTCCCCACCACACAAGGTTGGGTTCCAGTATCCTGAGGGTGGGGTAGTTCCTCCAACTGACATCAGCGTCTTGGTTTGAATAGAATCCCTTTGCTTGTCTTCCCTGATGGTTTGCCTAGGCCAGTGTGTGGTTGAAAGTGGGATTTGGGATCTAAAACTAAGTATTAGCGTGTGCCTCTCCATGGGTAGTGGAGATGTTTAAACTACAACCCACAACTTGGGAATTACTGTGACCCCTGAAAAATGCATGTGCTATGTTTCCCCACGTCCAGCACACACAGGAAGAAGTGTTCTGGGGTTCTGAGTGTGGGAAGGCTCCTCCAACAGACAGCAGCACCTGGGTTGTAATAGAATCCCTTCACTTGACTTCCCTAAGTGTTTTCCTAGGCCTAGCAGTAAGCGATGGTGGGGGATGGGCTCTAAAGCCAAGTATTAGCGAGTGCATCTCTGTGGGTAGTGGAGGGTTTTAAACTACTTCCCCAACCTTGGAACACCTGTGCCCCATAAAGATGCGTGGAATCTGTTTCCCCACCTCCAGCACACACACGGAGACGTGCTCAGGTATCCTGATTGTGGGGAGGCTCCTCCAAATGACAGCAGCGCCTGGGTTCTAAAAGAATCCCTTAGCTTGTCTTCCCTGATGGCATGCCTAGGCTGGAGAGTGGGGGAAAGTGGGAGTTGGGCTCTAAACCAAGGATAAGCGAGAGCCTATCCATGGGATGTGGGTTTTTAACCTACAACCCACAACCATGGAATAAATGTGCCCCCTGAAAGATGCTTTGACTCTTTCCCTACATCCAGCACACACACGTAGATGTGTTCTGGTATTCTGAGTGTGGGGAAGTTCCTCAAACTGACAGCAGCACCTGGATTCCATTAGTATCCCTTAGCTTCTGTTCCCTGAGTGTTCTCTTGGACCAGGCCATGAGGGAAAGCTGGGGGTTGGGCTTGGAGGCCACGTAGCAGTGAGTGCCCCCTGATCCATTGAGGAAGTACTTAGAGGACTTGTCCCGAAACGGAACACCTTTTCCTGCATTCATCTGGGTGCAGTGGGGCTGCACACCTCTCCCACACCTAAGAATGTGTTCTGGAATTCTGAGTGCAGGGAAGTTCCTCCAACTGACAGCAGCGCCTGGGTTCTAATTGAATCCCTTTGCTTGTCTTCCCTGATGGAAAGCCTAGGCGGGAGTGCGGGGGAAAGTGTGGTTTGGGCTCCAAAACCAAGTATTTGCGATGACCTCTCTATGGTTTTTGGAGGTGTTTAAACTACATCCCTAACCTGGGAACACCTGTGCCCCCATAAAGATCCGTGGAGTCTGTTTCCACACCTCCAGCACACACACGAACACTTGCACAGTTATCCTGAGAGTGGGCAGCCTCCTCCAACTGAGAGCAGGGCCTTGGTTCTTATAAAATCGCTTAACTTGTCTACCCTGTTTGGTTGCCTGATACGGAGTGCTGGGGAAAGGGTGGGTTGGGCTCTAAATCCAAGTATTAGCGAGTGCTTCTCCATGGGATTTGGAGGTTATTAACCAAAAGCCCACAACATGGGAATACCTGTGCTCCTTGAAAAAAGCGTGGACTCTGTATCCCCACCACCAGAACACACATGAAGAAGTTTTCTGCTATCCTGAGTGTGGGCTGGCAATTTCAGGTGACAGAAGCGGCTGGGTTCTAATAGAATCCCTTAGCTTGTAATCCCTGAGTGTTTCCCTAGGACTGACTCTGAGAGAAACGTGGGGGTTGGGCTTTGAGGCCAAATAGTAGCGAGTGTCCCCGATGGACTGAGGAAGTATTTAGATGAATTCTCCATAAAGGGAAACACCTGAGCACCCATTCATCTGCGTGGAGTGGGGCTTCAAATCTCCCCACCACACAAGGATGGGTTCCAGTATCCTGAGGGTGGGGTAGTTCCTCCAACTGACATCAGCGTCTTGGTTTGAATAGAATCCCTTTGCTTGCCTTCCCTGATGGTTTGCCTAGGCCAGTGTGTGGTTGAAAGTGGGATTTGGGATCTAAAACTAAGTATTAGCGTGTGCCTCTCCATGGGTAGTGGAGATGTTTAAACTACAACCCACAACTTGGGAATTACTGTGACCCCTGAAAAATGCGTGTGCTATCTTTCCCCACGTCCAGCACACACAGGAAGAAGTGTTCTGGGGTTCTGAGTGTGGGGAGGTTCCTCCAACAGACAGCAGCACCTGGGTTGTAATAGAATCCCTTCGCTTGACTTCCCTAAGTGTATTCCTAGGCCTAGCAGTAAGCGATGGTGGGGGATGGGCTCTAAAGCCAAGTATTAGCGAGTGCATCTCTGTGGGTAGTGGAGGGTTTTAAAATACTTCCCCAACCTTGGAACACCTGGGCCCCATAAAGATGCGTGGAATCTGTTTCCCCACCTCCATCACACACACGGAGACGTGCTCAGGTATCCTGATTGTGGGGAGGCTCCTCCAAATGACAGCAGCGCCTGGGTTCTAAAAGAATCCCTTAGCTTGTCTTCCCTGATGGCATGCCTAGGCTGGAGAGTGGGGGAAATTGGGGGTTGGGCTCTAAACCAAGTATAAGCGAGAGCCTATCCATGGGATGTGGGTTTTTAACCTACAACCCACAACCATGGAATAAATGGGCCCCTGAAAGATGCTTTGACTGTTTCCCTACATCCAGCACACACACGAAGATTTGTTCTTGTATTCTGAGTGTGGGGATGTTCGTCAAACTGACAGCAGCACCTGGATTCTATTAGTATCCCTTAGCTTCTGTTCCCTGAGTGTTTTTTAGGCCAGGCCATGAGGGAAAGCTGGGGGTTGGGCTTGGAGGCCACGTAGCAGTGAGTGCCCCCTGATCCATTGAGGAAGTACTTAGAGGACTTCTCCCGAAACGGAACACCTTTTCCTCCATTAATCTGGGTGCAGTGGGGCTGCACACCTCTCCCACACCTAAGAATGTGTTCTGGAATTCTGAGTGCAGGGAAGTTCCTCCAACTGACAGCAGCGCCTGGGTTCTAATTGAATCCCTTTGCTTGTCTTCCCTGATGGAAAGCCTAGGCGGGAGTGCGGGGGAAAGTGTGGTTTGGGCTCCAAAACCAAGTATTGGCGATGACCTCTCTATGGTTTGTGGAGGTGTTTAAACTACATCCCTAACCTGGGAACACCTGTGCCCCCATAAAGATCCGTGGAGTCTGTTTCCACACCTCCAGCACACACACGAACACTTGCACAGTTATCCTGAGAGTGAGCAGCCTCCTCCAACTGAGAGCAGGGCCTTGGTTCTTATAAAATCGCTTAACTGGTCTACCCTGTTTGGTTGCCTGATACGGAGTGCTGGGGAAAGGGTGGGTTGGGCTCTAAATCCAAGTATTAGCGAGTGCTTCTCCATGGGATTTGGAGGTTATTAACCAAAGGCCCACAACATGGGAATACCTGTGCTCCTTGAAAAAAGCGTGGACTCTGTATCCCCACCACCAGAACACACATGAAGAAGTTTTCTGCTATCCTGAGTGTGGGCTGGCAATTTTAGGTGACAGAAGCGGCTGGGTTCTAATAGAATCCCTTAGCTTGTAATCCCTGAGTGTTTCCCTAGGACTGACTCTGAGAGAAACCTGGGGGTTGGGCTTTGAGGCCAAATAGTAGCGAGTGTCCCCGATGGACTGAGGAAGTATTTAGATGAATTCTCCATAAAGGGAAACACCTGAGCACCCATTCATCTGCGTGGAGTGTGGCTTCAAATCTCCCCACCACACAAGGTTGGGTTCCAGTATCCTGAGGGTGGGGTAGTTCCTCCAACTGACATCAGCGTCTTGGTTTGAATAGAATCCCTTTGCTTGTCTTCCCTGATGGTTTGCCTAGGCCAGTGTGTGGTTGAAAGTGGGATTTGGGATCTAAAACTAAGTATTAGCGTGTGCCTCTCCATGGGTAGTGGAGATGTTTAAACTACAACCCACAACTTGGGAATTACTGTGACCCCTGAAAAATGCGTGTGCTATGTTTCCCCACGTCCAGCACACACAGGAAGAAGTGTTCTGGGGTTGTGAGTGTGGGGAGGTTCCTCCAACAGACAGCAGCACCTGGGTTGTAATAGAATCCCTTCGCTTGACTTCCCTAAGTGTTTTCCTAGGCCTAGCAGTAAGCGATGGTGGGGGATGGGCTCTAAAGCCAAGTATTAGCGAGTGCATCTCTGTGGGTAGTGGAGGGTTTTAAACTACTTCCCCAACCTTGGAACACCTGTGCCCCATAAAGATGCGTGGAATCTGTTTCCCCAACTCCAGCACCCACACGGAGACGTGCTCAGGTATCCTGATTGTGGGGAGACTCCTCCAAATGACAGCAGCACCTGGGTTCTAAAAGAATCCCTTAGCTTGTCTTCCCTGATGGCATGCCTAGGCTGGAGAGTGGGGGAAAGTTGGGGTTGGGCTCTAAACCAAGGATAAGCGAGAGCCTATCCATGGGATGTGGGTTTTTAACCTACAACCCACAACCATGGAATAAATGTGCCCCCTGAAAGATGCTTTGACTGTTTCCCTACATCCAGCACACACACGAAGATGTGTTCTTGTATTCTGAGTGTGGGGAAGTTCCTCAAACTGACAGCAGCACCTGGATTCTATTAGTATCCCTTAGCTTCTGTTCCCTGAGTGTTCTTTTAGGCCAGGCCATGAGGGAAAGCTGGGGGTTGGGCTTGGAGGCCACGTAGCAGTGAGTGCCCCCTGATCCACTGAGGAAGTACTTAGAGGACTTCTCCCTAAACGGAACACCTTTTCCTGCATTCATCTGGGTGCAGTGGGGCTGCACATCTCTCCCACACCTAAGAATGTGTTCTGGAATTCTGAGTGCAGGGAAGTTCCTCCAACTGACAGCAGCGCCTGGGTTCTAATTGAATCCCTTTGCTTGTCTTCCCTGATGGAAAGCCTAGGCGGGAGTGCGGGGGAAAGTGTGGTTTGGGCTCCGAAACCAAGTATTGGCGATGACCTCTCTATGGTTTGTGGAGGTGTTTAAACTACATCCCTAACCTGGGAACACCTGTGCCCCCATAAAGATCCGTGGAGTCTGTTTCCACACCTCCAGCACACACACGAACACTTGCACAGTTATCCTGAGAGTGGGCAGCCTCCTCCAACTGAGAGCAGGGCCTTGGTTCTTATAAAATCGCTTAACTTGTCTACCCTGTTTGGTTGCCTGATACGGAGTGCTGGGGAAAGGGTGGGTTGGGCTCTAAATCCAAGTATTAGCGAGTGCTTCTCCATGGGATTTGGAGGTTATTAACCAAAAGCCCACAACATGGGAATACCTGTGCTCCTTGAAAAAAGCGTGGACTCTGTATCCCCACCACCAGAACACACATGAAGAAGTTTTCTGCTATCCTGAGTGTGGGCTGGCAATTTCAGGTGACAGAAGCGGCTGGGTTCTAATAGAATCCCTTAGCTTGTAATCCCTGAGTGTTTCCCTAGGACTGACTCTGAGAGAAACCTGGGGGTTGGGCTTTGAGGCCAAATAGTAGCGAGTGTCCCCGATGGACTGAGGAAGTATTTAGATGAATTCTCCATAAAGGGAAACACCTGAGCACCCATTCATCTGCGTGGAGTGGGGCTTCAAATCTCCCCACCACACAAGGTTGGGTTCCAGTATCCTGAGGGTGGGGTAGTTCCTCCAACTGACATCAGCGTCTTGGTTTGAATAGAATCCCTTTGCTTGTTTTCCCTGATGGTTTGCCTAGGCCAGTGTGTGGTTGAAAGTGGGATTTGGGATCTAAAACTAAGTATTAGCGTGTGCCTCTCCATGGGTAGTGGAGATGTTTAAACTACAACCCACAACTTGGGAATTACTGTGACCCCTGAAAAATGCGTGTGCTATGTTTCCCCACGTCCAGCACACACAGGAAGTAGTGTTCTGGTGTTCTGAGTGTGGGGAGGTTCCTCCAACAGACAGCAGCACCTGGGTTGTAATAGAATCCCTTCGCTTGACTTCCCTAAGTGTTTTCCTAGGCCTAGCAGTAAGCGATGGTGGGGGATGGGCTCTAAAGCCAAGTATTAGCGAGTGCATCTCTGTGGGTAGTGGAGGGTTTTAAACTACTTCCCCAACCTTGGAACACCTGTGCCCCATAAAGATGCGTGGAATCTGTTTCCCCACCTCCAGCACACACACGGAGACGTGCTCAGGTATCCTGATTGTGGGGAGGCTCCTCCAAATGACAGCAGCGCCTGGGTTCTAAAAGAATCCCTTAGCTTGTCTTCCCTGATGGCATGCCTAGGCTGAAGAGTGGGGGAAAGTGGGGGTTGGGCTCTAAACCAAGGATAAGCGAGAGCCTATCCATGGGATGTGGGTTTTTAACCTACAACCCACAACCATGGAATAAATGTGCCCCCTGAAAGATGCTTTGACTGTTTCCCTACATCCAGCACACACACGAAGATATGTTCTTGTATTCTGAGTGTGGGGAAGTTCCTCAAACTGACAGCAGCACCTGGATTCTATTAGTATCCCTTAGCTTCTGTTCCCTGAGTGTTCTTTTAGGCCAGGCCATGAGGGAAAGCTGGGGGTTGGGCTTGGGGACCACGTAACAGTGAGTGCCCCCTGATCCATTGAGGAAGTACTTAGAGGAATTCTCCCTAAAAGGAACACCTTTTACTGCATTCATCTGGGTGCATTGGGGCTGCACATCTCTCCCACACCTAAGAATGTGTTCTGGAATTCTGAGTGCAGGGAAGTTCCTCCAACTGACAGCAGCGCCTGGGTTCTAATTGAATCCCTTTGCTTGTCTTCCCTGATGGAAAGCCTAGGCGGGAGTGCGGGGGAAAGTGTGGTTTGGGCTCCAAAACCAAGTATTTGCGATGACCTCTCTATGGTTTGTGGAGGTGTTTAAACTACATCCCTAACCTGGGAACACCTGTGCCCCCATAAAGATCCGTGGAGTCTGTTTCCACACCTCCAGCACACACACGAACACTTGCACAGTTATCCTGAGAGTGGGCAGCCTCCTCCAACTGAGAGCAGGGCTTTGGTTCTTATAAAATCTCTTAACTTGTCTACCCTGTTTGGTTGCCTGATACGGAGTGCTGGGGAAAGGGTGGGTTGGGCTCTAAATCCAAGTATTAGCGAGTGCTTCTCCATGGGATTTGGAGGTTATTAACCAAAAGCCCACAACATGGGAACACCTGTGCTCCTTGAAAAAAGCGTGGACTCTGTATCCCCACCACCAGAACACACATGAAGAAGTTTTCTGCTATCCTGAGTGTGGGCTGGCAATTTCAGGTGACAGAAGCGGCTGGGTTCTAATAGAATCCCTTAGCTTGTAATCCCTGAGTGTTTCCCTAGGACTGACTCTGAGAGAAACCTGGGGGTTGGGCTTTGAGGCCAAATAGTAGCGAGTGTCCCCGATGGAGTGAGGAACTATTTAGATGAATTATCCATAAAGGGAAAAACCTGAGCACCCATTCATCTGCGTGGAGTGGGGCTTCAAATCTCCCCACCACACAAGGTTGGGTTCCAGTATCCTGAGGGTGGGGTAGTTCCTCCAACTGACATCAGCGTCTTGGTTTGAATAGAATCACTTTGCTTGTCTTCCCTGATGGTTTGCCTAGGCCAGTGTGTGGTTGAAAGTGGGATTTGGGATCTAAAACTAAGTATTAGCGTGTGCCTCTCCATGGGTAGTGGAGATGTTTAAACTACAACCCACAACTTGGGAATTACTGTGACCCCTGAAAAATGCGTGTGCTATGTTTCCCCACGTCCAGCACACACAGGAAGAAGTGTTCTGGGGTTCTGAGTGTGGGGAGGTTCCTCCAACAGACAGCAGCACCTGGGTTGTAATAGAATCCCTTCGCTTGACTTCCCTAAGTGTTTTCCTAGGCCTAGCAGTAAGCGATGGTGGGGGATGGGCTCTAAAGCCAAGTATTAGCGAGTGCATCTCTGTGGGTAGTGGAGGGTTTTAAACTACTTCCCCAACCTTGGAACACCTGTGCCCCATAAAGACGCGTGGAATCTTTTTCCCCACCCCCAGCACACACACGGAGACTTGCTCAGGTATCCTGATTGTGGGGAGGCTCCTCCAAATGACAGCAGCGCCTGGGTTCTAAAAGAATCCCTTAGCTTGTCTTCCCTGATGGCATGCATAGGCTGGAGAGTGGGGGAAAGTGGGGGTTTTGCTATAAACCAAGGATAAGCAAGAGCCTATCCATGGGATGTGGGTTTTTAACCTACAACCCACAACCATGGAATAAATGTGCCCCCTGAAAGATGCTTTGACTGTTTCCCTACATCCAGCACACACACGAAGATGTGTTCTTGTATTCTGAGTGTGGGGAAGTTCCTCAAACTGACAGCAGCACCTGGATTCTATTAGTATCCCTTAGCTTCTGTTCCCTGAGTGTTCTTTTAGGCCAGGCCATGAGGGAAAGCTGGGGGTTGGGCTTGGAGACCACGTAACAGTGAGTGCCCCCTGATCCATTGAGAAAGTACTTAGAGGACTTCTCCCTAAAGGGAACACCTTTTCCTGCATTCATCTGGGTGCAGTGGGGCTGCACATCTCTCCCACACCTAAGAATGTGTTCTGGAATTCTGAGTGCAGGGAAGTTCCTCCAACTGACAGCAGCGCCTGGGTTCTAATTGAATCCCTTTGCTTGTCTTCCCTGATGGAAAGCCTAGGCGGGAGTGCGGGGGAATGTGTGGTTTGGGCTCCAAAACCAAGTATTTGCGATGAAATCTCTATGGTTTGTGGAGGTGTTTAAACTACATCCCTAACCTGGGAACACCTGTGCCCCCATAAAGATCCGTGGAGTCTGTTTCCACACCTCCAGCACACACACGAACACTTGCACAGTTATCCTGAGAGTGGGCAGCCTCCTCCAACTGAGAGCAGGGCCTTGGTTCTTATAAAATCTCTTAACTTGTCTACCCTGTTTGGTTGCCTGATACGGAGTGCTGGGGAAAGGGTGGGTTGGGCTCTAAATCCAAGTATTAGCGAGTGCTTCTCCATGGGATTTGGAGGTTATTAACCAAAAGCCCACAACATGGGAATACCTGTGCTCCTTGAAAAAAGCGTGGACTCTGTATCCCCACCACCAGAACACACATGAAGAAGTTTTCTGCTATCCTGAGTGTGGGCTGGCAATTTCAGGTGACAGAAGCGGCTGGGTTCTAATAGAATCCCTTAGCTTGTAATCCCTGAGTGTTTCCCTAGGACTGACTCTGAGAGAAACCTGGGGGTTGGGCTTTGAGGCCAAATAGTAGCGAGTGTCCCCGATGGAGTGAGGAACTATTTAGATGAATTAACCATAAAGGGAAAAACCTGAGCACCCATTCATCTGCGTGGAGTGGGGCTTCAAATCTCCCCACCACACAAGGTTGGGTTCCAGTATCCTGAGGGTGGGGTAGTTCCTCCAACTGACATCAGCGTCTTGGTTTGAATAGAATCACTTTGCTTGTCTTCCCTGATGGTTTGCCTAGGCCAGTGTGTGGTTGAAAGTGGGATTTGGGATCTAAAACTAAGTATTAGCGTGTGCCTCTCCATGGGTAGTGGAGATGTTTAAACTACAACCCACAACTTGGGAATTACTGTGACCCCTGAAAAATGCGTGTGCTATGTTTCCCCACGTCCAGCACACACAGGAAGAAGTGTTCTGGGGTTCTGAGTGTGGGGAGGTTCCTCCAACAGACAGCAGCACCTGGGTTGTAATAGAATCCCTTCGCTTGACTTCCCTAAGTGTATTCCTAGGCCTAGCAGTAAGCGATGGTGGGGGATGGGCTCTAAAGCCAAGTATTAGCGAGTGCATCTCTGTGGGTAGTGGAGGGTTTTAAACTACTTCCCCAACCTTGGAACACCTGTGCCCCATAAAGATGCGTGGAATCAGTTTCCCCACCTCCAGCACACACACGGAGACGTGCTCAGGTATCCTGATTGTGGGGAGGCTCCTCCAAATGACAGCAGCGCCTGGGTTCTAAAAGAATCCCTTAGCTTGTCTTCCCTGATGGCATGGCTAGGCTGGAGAGTGGGGGAAAGTGGGGGTTGGGCTCTAAACCAAGGATAAGCGAGAGCCTATCCATGGGATGTGGGTTTTTAACCTACAACCCACAACCATGAAATAAATGTGCCCCCTGAAAGATGCTTTGACTGTTTCCCTACATCCAGCACACACACGAAGATGTGTTCTTGTATTCTGAGTGTGGGGAAGTTCCTCAAACTGACAGCAGCACCTGGATTCTATTAGTATCCCTTAGCTTCTGTTCCCTGAGTGTTCTTTTAGGCCAGGCCAAGAGGGAAAGCTGGGGGTTGGGCTTGGAGACCACGTAACAGTGAGTGCCCCCTGATCCATTGAGGAAGTACTTAGAGGACTTCTCCCTAAAGGGAACACCTTTTCCTGCATTCATCTGGGTGCAGTGGGGCTGCACAACTCTCCCACACCTAAGAATGTGTTCTGGAATTCTGAGTGCAGGGAAGTTCCTCCAAGTGACAGCAGCGCCTGGGTTCTAATTGAATCCCTTTGCTTGTCTTCCCTGATGGAAAGCCTAGGCGGGAGTGCGGGGGAAAGTGTGGTTTGGGCTCCAAAACCAAGTATTGGCGATGACCTCTCTATGGTTTGTGGAGGTGTTTAAACTACATCCCTAACCTGGGAACACCTGTGCCCCCATAAAGATCCGTGGAGTCTGTTTCCACACCTCCAGCACACACACGAACACTTGCACAGTTATCCTGAGAGTGGGCAGCCTCCTCCAACTGAGAGCAGGGCCTTGGTTCTTATAAAATCGCTTAACTTGTCTACCCTGTTTGGTTGCCTGATACGGAGTGCTGGGGAAAGGGTGGGTTGGGCTCTAAATCCAAGTATTAGCGAGTGCTTCTCCATGGGATTTGGAGGTTATTAACCAAAAGCCCACAACATGGGAATACCTGTGCTCCTTGAAAAAAGCGTGGACTCTGTATCCCCACCACCAGAACACACATGAAGAAGTTTTCTGCTATCCTGAGTGTGGGCTGGCAATTTCAGGTGACAGAAGCGGCTGGGTTCTAATAGAATCCCTTAGCTTGTAATCCCTGAGTGTTTCCCTAGGACTGACTCTGAGAGAAACCTGGGGGTTGGGCTTTGAGGCCAAATAGTAGCGAGTGTCCCCGATGGAGTGAGGAACTATTTAGATGAATTAACCATAAAGGGAAACACCTGAGCACCCATTCATCTGCGTGGAGTGGGGCTTCAAATCTCCCCACCACACAAGGTTGGGTTCCAGTATCCTGAGGGTGGGGTAGTTCCTCCAACTGACATCAGCGTCTTGGTTTGAATAGAATCCCTTTGCTTGTCTTCCCTGATGGTTTGCATAGGCCAGTGTGTGGTTGAAAGTGGGATTTGGGATCTAAAACTAAGTATTAGCGTGTGCCTCTCCATGGGTAGTGGAGATGTTTAAACTACAACCCACAACTTGGGAATTACTGTGACCCCTGAAAAATGCGTGTGCTATGTTTCCCCACGTCCAGCACACACAGGAAGAAGTGTTCTGGGGTTCTGAGTGTGGGGAGGTTCCTCCAACAGACAGCAGCACCTGGGTTGTAATAGAATCCCTTCGCTTGACTTCCCTAAGTGTATTCCTAGGCCTAGCAGTAAGCGATGGTGGGGGATGGGCTCTAAAGCCAAGTATTAGCGAGTGCATCTCTGTGGGTAGTGGAGGGTTTTAAACTACTTCCCCAACCTTGGAACACCTGTGCCCCATAAAGATGCGTGGAATCAGTTTCCCCACCTCCGGCACACACACGGAGACGTGCTCAGGTATCCTGATTGTGGGGAGGCTCCTCCAAATGACAGCAGCGCCTGGGTTCTAAAAGAATCCCTTAGCTTGTCTTCCCTGATGGCATGCCTAGGCTGGAGAGTGGGGGAAAGTGGGGGTTGGGCTCTAAACCAAGGATAAGCGAGAGCCTATCCATGGGATGTGGGTTTTTAACATACAACCCACAACCATGGAATAAATGTGCCCCCTGAAAGATGCTTTGACTGTTTCCCTACATCCAGCACACACACGAAGATGTGTTCTTGTATTCTGAGTGTGGGGAAGTTCCTCAAACTGACAGCAGCACCTGGATTCTATTAGTATCCCTTAGCTTCTGTTCCCTGAGTGTTGTTTTAGGCCAGGCCATGAGGAAAAGCTGGGGGTTGGGCTTGGAGACCACGTAACAGTGAGTGCCCCCTGATCCATTGAGGAAGTACTTAGAGGACTTCTCCCAAAACGGAACACCTTTTCCTGCATTCATCTGGGTGCAGTGGGGCTGCACATCTCTCCCACACCTAAGAATGTGTTCTGGAATTCTGAGTGCAGGGAAGTTCCTCCAACTGACAGCAGCGCCTGGGTTCTAATTGAATCCCTTTGCTTGTCTTCCCTGATGGAAAGCCTAGGCGGGAGTGCGGGGGAAAGTGTGGTTTGGGCTCCAAAACCAAGTATTTGCGATGACCTCTCTATGGTTTGTGGAGGTGTTTAAACTACATCCCTAACCTGGGAACACCTGTGCCCCCATAAAGATCCGTGGAGTCTGTTTCCACACCTCCAGCACACACACGAACACTTGCACAGTTATCCTGAGATTGGGCAGCCTCCTCCAACTGAGAGCAGGGCCTTGGTTCTTATAAAATCTCTTAACTTGTCTACCCTGTTTGGTTGCCTGATACGGAGTGCTGGGGAAAGGGTGGGTTGGGCTCTAAATCCAAGTATTAGCGAGTGCTTCTCCATGGGATTTGGAGGTTATTAACCAAAAGCCCACAACATGGGAATACCTGTGCTCCTTGAAAAAAGCGTGGACTCTGTATCCCCACCACCAGAACACACATGAAGAAGTTTTCTGCTATCCTGAGTGTGGGCTGGCAATTTCAGGTGACAGAAGCGGCTGGGTTCTAATAGAATCCTTTAGCTTGTAATCCCTGAGTGTTTCCCTAGGACTGACTCTGAGAGAAACCTGGGGGTTGGGCTTTGAGGCCAAATAGTAGCGAGTGTCCCCGATGGAGTGAGGAACTATTTAGATGAATTAACCATAAAGGGAAAAACCTGAGCACCCATTCATCTGCGTGGAGTGGGGCTTCAAATCTCCCCACCACACAAGGTTGGGTTCCAGTATCCTGAGGGTGGGGTAGTTCCTCCAACTGACATCAGCGTCTTGGTTTGAATAGAATCACTTTGCTTGTCTTCCCTGATGGTTTGCCTAGGCCAGTGTGTGGTTGAAAGTGGGATTTGGGATCTAAAACTAAGTATTAGCGTGTGCATCTCCATGGGTAGTGGAGATGTTTAAACTACAACCCACAACTTGGGAATTACTGTGACCCCTGAAAAATGCGTGTGCTATGTTTCCCCACGTCCAGCACACACAGGAAGAAGTGTTCTGGGGTTCTGAGTGTGGGGAGGTTCCTCCAACAGACAGCAGCACCTGGGTTGTAATAGAATCCCTTCGCTTGACTTCCCTAAGTGTATTCCTAGGCCTAGCAGTAAGCGATGGTGGGGGATGGGCTCTAAAGCCAAGTATTAGCGAGTGCATCTCTGTGGGTAGTGGAGGGTTTTAAACTACTTCCCCAACCTTGGAACACCTGTGCCCCATAAAGATGCGTGGAATCAGTTTCCCCACCTCCAGCACACACACGGAGACGTGCTCAGGTATCCTGATTGTGGGGAGGCTCCTCCAAATGACAGCAGCGCCTGGGTTCTAAAAGAATCCCTTAGCTTGTCTTCCCTGATGGCATGGCTAGGCTGGAGAGTGGGGGAAAGTGGGGGTTGGGCTCTAAACCAAGGATAAGCGAGAGCCTATCCATGGGATGTGGGTTTTTAACCTACAACCCACAACCATGGAATAAATGTGCCCCCTGAAAGATGCTTTGACTGTTTCCCTACATCCAGCACACACACGAAGATGTGTTCTTGTATTCTGAGTGTGGGGAAGTTCCTCAAACTGACAGCAGCACCTGGATTCTATTAGTATCCCTTAGCTTCTGTTCCCTGAGTGTTCTTTTAGGCCAGGCCAAGAGGGAAAGCTGGGGGTTGGGCTTGGAGACCACGTAACAGTGAGTGCCCCCTGATCCATTGAGGAAGTACTTAGAGGACTTCTCCCTAAAGGGAACACCTTTTCCTGCATTCATCTGGGTGCAGTGGGGCTGCACAACTCTCCCACACCTAAGAATGTGTTCTGGAATTCTGAGTGCAGGGAAGTTCCTCCAAGTGACAGCAGCGCCTGGGTTCTAATTGAATCCCTTTGCTTGTCTTCCCTGATGGAAAGCCTAGGCGGGAGTGCGGGGGAAAGTGTGGTTTGGGCTCCAAAACCAAGTATTGGCGATGACCTCTCTATGGTTTGTGGAGGTGTTTAAACTACATCCCTAACCTGGGAACACCTGTGCCCCCATAAAGATCCGTGGAGTCTGTTTCCACACCTCCAGCACACACACGAACACTTGCACAGTTATCCTGAGAGTGGGCAGCCTCCTCCAACTGAGAGCAGGGCCTTGGTTCTTATAAAATCGCTTAACTTGTCTACCCTGTTTGGTTGCCTGATACGGAGTGCTGGGGAAAGGGTGGGTTGGGCTCTAAATCCAAGTATTAGCGAGTGCTTCTCCATGGGATTTGGAGGTTATTAACCAAAAGCCCACAACATGGGAATACCTGTGCTCCTTGAAAAAAGCGTGGACTCTGTATCCCCACCACCAGAACACACATGAAGAAGTTTTCTGCTATCCTGAGTGTGGGCTGGCAATTTCAGGTGACAGAAGCGGCTGGGTTCTAATAGAATCCCTTAGCTTGTAATCCCTGAGTGTTTCCCTAGGACTGACTCTGAGAGAAACCTGGGGGTTGGGGTTTGAGGACAAATAGTAGCGAGTGTCCCCGATGGAGTGAGGAACTATTTAGATGAATTAACCATAAAGGGAAACACCTGAGCACCCATTCATCTGCGTGGAGTGGGGCTTCAAATCTCCCCACCACACAAGGTTGGGTTCCAGTATCCTGAGGGTGGGGTAGTTCCTCCAACTGACATCAGCGTCTTGGTTTGAATAGAATCCCTTTGCTTGTCTTCCCTGATGGTTTGCATAGGCCAGTGTGTGGTTGAAAGTGGGATTTGGGATCTAAAACTAAGTATTAGCGTGTGCCTCTCCATGGGTAGTGGAGATGTTTAAACTACAACCCACAACTTGGGAATTACTGTGACCCCTGAAAAATGCGTGTGCTATGTTTCCCCACGTCCAGCACACACAGGAAGAAGTGTTCTGGGGTTCTGAGTGTGGGGAGGTTCCTCCAACAGACAGCAGCACCTGGGTTGTAATAGAATCCCTTCGCTTGACTTCCCTAAGTGTATTCCTAGGCCTAGCAGTAAGCGATGGTGGGGGATGGGCTCTAAAGCCAAGTATTAGCGAGTGCATCTCTGTGGGTAGTGGAGGGTTTTAAACTACTTCCCCAACCTTGGAACACCTGTGCCCCATAAAGATGCGTGGAATCAGTTTCCCCACCTCCAGCACACACACGGAGACGTGCTCAGGTATCCTGATTGTGGGGAGGCTCCTCCAAATGACAGCAGCGCCTGGGTTCTAAAAGAATCCCTTAGCTTGTCTTCCCTGATGGCATGCCTAGGCTGGAGAGTGGGGGAAAGTGGGGGTTGGGCTCTAAACCAAGGATAAGCGAGAGCCTATCCATGGGATGTGGGTTTTTAACCTACAACCCACAACCATGGAATAAATGTGCCCCCTGAAAGATGCTTTGACTGTTTCCCTACATCCAGCACACACACGAAGATGTGTTCTTGTATTCTGAGTGTGGGGAAGTTCCTCAAACTGACAGCAGCACCTGGATTCTATTAGTATCCCTTAGCTTCTGTTCCCTGAGTGTTCTTTTAGGCCAGGCCAAGAGGGAAAGCTGGGGGTTGGGCTTGGAGACCACGTAACAGTGAGTGCCCCCTGATCCATTGAGGAAGTACTTAGAGGACTTCTCCCTAAAGGGAACACCTTTTCCTGCATTCATCTGGGTGCAGTGGGGCTGCACAACTCTCCCACACCTAAGAATGTGTTCTGGAATTCTGAGTGCAGGGAAGTTCCTCCAACTGACAGCAGCGCCTGGGTTCTAATTGAATCCCTTTGCTTGTCTTCCCTGATGGAAAGCCTAGGCGGGAGTGCGGGGGAAAGTGTGGTTTGGGCTCCAAAACCAAGTATTGGCGATGACCTCTCTATGGTTTGTGGAGGTGTTTAAACTACATCCCTAACCTGGGAACACCTGTGCCCCCATAAAGATCCGTGGAGTCTGTTTCCACACCTCCAGCACACACACGAACACTTGCACAGTTATCCTGAGAGTGGGCAGCCTCCTCCAACTGAGAGCAGGGCCTTGGTTCTTATAAAATCGCTTAACTTGTCTACCCTGTTTGGTTGCCTGATACGGAGTGCTGGGGAAAGGGTGGGTTGGGCTCTAAATCCAAGTATTAGCAAGTGCTTCTCCATGGGATTTGGAGGTTATTAACCAAAAGCCCACAACATGGGAATACCTGTGCTCCTTGAAAAAAGCGTGGACTCTGTATCCCCACCACCAGAACACACATGAAGAAGTTTTCTGCTATCCTGAGTGTGGGCTGGCAATTTCAGGTGACAGAAGCGGCTGGGTTCTAATAGAATCCCTTAGCTTGTAATCCCTGAGTGTTTCCCTAGGACTGACTCTGAGAGAAACCTGGGGGTTGGGCTTTGAGGCCAAATAGTAGCGAGTGTCCCCGATGGAGTGAGGAACTATTTAGATGAATTAACCATTAAGGGAAAAACCTGAGCACCCATTCATCTGCGTGGAGTGGGGCTTCAAATCTCCCCACCACACAAGGTTGGGTTCCAGTATCCTGAGGGTGGGGTAGTTCCTCCAACTGACATCAGCGTCTTGGTTTGAATAGAATCCCTTTGCTTGTCTTCCCTGATGGTTTGCCTAGGCCAGTGTGTGGTTGAAAGTGGGATTTGGGATCTAAAACTAAGTATTAGCGTGTGCCTCTCCATGGGTAGTGGAGATGTTTAAACTACAACCCACAACTTGGGAATTACTGTGACCCCTGAAAAATGCGTGTGCTATGTTTCCCCACGTCCAGCACACACAGGAAGAAGTGTTCTGGGGTTGTGAGTGTGGGGAGGTTCCTCCAACAGACAGCAGCACCTGGGTTGTAATAGAATCCCTTCGCTTGACTTCCCTAAGTGTTTTCCTAGGCCTAGCAGTAAGCGATGGTGGGGGATGGGCTCTAAAGCCAAGTATTAGCGAGTGCATCTCTGTGGGTAGTGGAGGGTTTTAAACTACTTCCCCAACCTTGGAACACCTGTGCCCCATAAAGATGCGTGGAATCTGTTTCCCCAACTCCAGCACCCACACGGAGACGTGCTCAGGTATCCTGATTGTGGGGAGGCTCCTCCAAATGACAGCAGCGCCTGGGTTCTAAAAGAATCCCTTAGCTTGTCTTCCCTGATGGCATGCCTAGGCTGGAGAGTGGGGGAAAGTGGGGGTTGGGCTCTAAACCAAGGATAAGCGAGAGCCTATCCATGGGATGTGGGTTTTTAACCTACAACCCACAACCATGGAATAAATGTGCAACCTGAAAAATTCTTTGACTGTTTCCCTACATCCAGCACACACACGAAGATGTGTTCTGGTATTCTGAGTGTGGGGAAGTTCCTCAAACTGACAGCAGCACCTGGATTCTATTAGTATCCCTTAGCTTCTGTTCCCTGAGTGTTCTCTTACACCAGGCCATGAGGGAAAGCTGGGGGTTGGGCTTGGAGGCCACGTAGCAGTGAGTGCCCCCTGATCCATTGAGGAAGTACTTAGAGGACTTCTCCCTAAACGGAACACATTTTCCTGCATTCATCTGGGTGCAGTGGGGCTGCACATCTCTCCCACACCTAAGAATGTGTTCTGGAATTCTGAGTGCAGGGAAGTTCCTCCAACTGACAGCAGCGCCTGGGTTCTAATTGAATCCCTTTGCTTGTCTTCCCTGATGGAAAGCCTAGGCGGGAGTACGGGGGAAAGTGTGGTTTGGGCTCCAAAACCAAGTGTTTGCGATGACCTCTCTATGGTTTGTGGAGGTGTTTAAACTACATCCCTAACCTGGGAACACCTGTGCCCCCATAAAGATCCGTGGAGTCTGTTTCCACACATCCAGCACACACACGAACACTTGCACAGTTATCCTGAGAGTGGGCAGCCTCCTCCAACTGAGAGCAGGGCCTTGGTTCTTATAAAATCGCTTAACTTGTCTACCCTGTTTGGTTGCCTGATACGGAGTGCTGGGGAAAGGGTGGGTTGGGCTCTAAATCCAAGTATTAGCGAGTGCTTCTCCATGGGATTTGGAGGTTATTAACCAAAAGCCCACAACATGGGAATACCTGTGCTCCTTGAAAAAAGCGTGGACTCTGTATCCCCACCACCAGAACACACATGAAGAAGTTTTCTGCTATCCTGAGTGTGGGCTGGCAATTTCAGGTGACAGAAGCGGCTGGGTTCTAATAGAATCCCTTAGCTTGTAATCCCTGAGTGTTTCCCTAGGACTGACTCTGAGAGAAACCTGGGGGTTGGGCTTTGAGGCCAAATAGTAGCGAGTGTCCCCGATGGACTGAGGAAGTATTTAGATGAATTCTCCATAAAGGGAAACACCTGAGCACCCATTCATCTGCGTGGAGTGGGGCTTCAAATCTCCCCACCACACAAGGTTGGGTTCCAGTATCCTGAGGGTGGGGTAGTTCCTCCAACTGACATCAGCATCTTGGTTTGAATAGAATCCCTTTGCTTGTCTTCCCTGATGGTTTGCCTAGGCCAGTGTGTGGTTGAAAGTGGGATTTGGGATCTAAAACTAAGTATTAGCGTGTGCCTCTCCATGGGTAGTGTAGATGTTTAAACTACAACCCACAACTTGGGAATTACTGTGACCCCTGAAAAATGCATGTGCTATGTTTCCCCACGTCCAGCACACACAGGAAGAAGTGTTCTGGGGTTCTGAGTGTGGGGAGGCTCCTCCAACAGACAGCAGCACCTGGGTTGTAATAGAATCCCTTCACTTGACTTCCCTAATTGTTTTCCTAGGCCTAGCAGTAAGCGATGGTGGGGGATGGGCTCTAAAGCCAAGTATTAGCGAGTGCATCTCTGTGGGTAGTGGAGGGTTTTAAACTACTTCCCCAACCTTGGAACACCTGTGCCCCATAAAGATGCGTGGAATCTGTTTCCCCACCTCCAGCACACACACGGAGACGTGCTCAGGTATCCTGATTGTGGGGAGGCTCCTCCAAATGACAGCAGCGCCTGGGTTCTAAAAGAATCCCTTAGCTTGTCTTCCCTGATGGCATGCCTAGGCTGGAGAGTGGGGGAAAGTGGGAGTGGGGCTCTAAACCAAGGATAAGCGAGAGCCTATCCATGGGATGTGGGTTTTTAACCTACAACCCACAACCATGGAATAAATGTGCCCCCTGAAAGATGCTTTGACTGTTTCCCTACATCCAGCACACACACGAAGATGTGTTCTTGTATTCTGAGTGTGGGGAAGTTCCTCAAACTGACAGCAGCACCTGGATTCCATTAGTATCCCTTAGCTTCTGTTCCTTGAGTGTTCTCTTGGACCAGGCCATGAGGGAAAGCTGGGGGTTGGGCTTGGAGGCCACGTAGCAGTGAGTGTCCCCTGATCCATTGAGGAAGTACTTAGAGGACTTCTCCCGAAACGGAACACCTTTTCCTGCATTCATCTGGGTGCAGTGGGGCTGCACATCTCTCCCACACCTAAGAATGTGTTCTGGAATTCTGAGTGCAGGGAAGTTCCTCCAACTGACAGCAGCGCCTGGGTTCTAATTGAATCCCTTTGCTTGTCTTCCCTGATGGAAAGCCTAGGCGGGAGTGCGGGGGAAAGTGTGGTTTGGGCTCCAAAACCAAGTATTTGCGATGACCTCTCTATGGATTGTGGAGGTGTTTAAACTACATCCCTAACCTGGGAACACCTGTGCCCCCATAAAGATCCGTGGAGTCTGTTTCCACACCTCCAGCACACACACGAACACTTGCACAGTTATCCTGAGAGTGGGCAGCCTCCTCCAACTGAGAGCAGGGCCTTGGTTCTTATAAAATCTCTTAACTTGTCTACCCTGTTTGGTTGCCTGATACGGAGTGCTGGGGAAAGGGTGGGTTGGGCTCTAAATCCAAGTATTAGCGAGTGCTTCTCCATGGGATTTGGAGGTTATTAACCAAAAGCCCACAACATGGGAATACCTGTGCTCCTTGAAAAAAGCGTGGACTCTGTATCCCCACCACCAGAACACACATGAAGAAGTTTTCTGCTATCCTGAGTGTGGGCTGGCAATTTCAGGTGACAGAAGCGGCTGGGTTCTAATAGAATCCCTTAGCTTGTAATCCCTGAGTGTTTCCCTAGGACTGACTCTGAGAGAAACCTGGGGGTTGGGCTTTGAGGCCAAATAGTAGCGAGTGTCCCCGATGGAGTGAGGAACTATTTAGATGAATTAACCATAAAGGGAAAAACCTGAGCACCCATTCATCTGCGTGGAGTGGGGCTTCAAATCTCCCCACCACACAAGGTTGGGTTCCAGTATCCTGAGGGTGGGGTAGTTCCTCCAACTGACATCAGCGTCTTGGTTTGAATAGAATCCCTTTGCTTGTCTTCCCTGATGGTTTGCCTAGGCCAGTGTGTGGTTGAAAGTGGGATTTGGGATCTAAAACTAAGTATTAGCGTGTGCCTCTCCATGGGTAGTGGAGATGTTTAAACTACAACCCACAACTTGGGAATTACTGTGACCCCTGAAAAATGCGTGTGCTATGTTTCCCCACGTCCAGCACACACAGGAAGAAGTGTTCTGGGGTTCTGAGTGTGGGGAGGTTCCTCCAACAGACAGCAGCACCTGGGTTGTAATAGAATCCCTTCGCTTGACTTCCCTAAGTGTTTTCCTAGGCCTAGCAGTAAGCGATGGTGGGGGATGGGCTCTAAAGCCAAGTGTTAGCGAGTGCATCTCTGTGGGTAGTGGAGGGTTTTAAACTACTTCCCCAACCTTGGAACACCTGTGCCCCATAAAGATGCATGGAATCATTTTCCTCACCTCCAGCACACACACGGAGACGTGCTCAGGTATCCTGATTGTGGGGAGGCTCCTCCAAATGACAGCAGCGCCTGGGTTCTAAAAGAATCCCTTAGCTTGTCTTCCCTGATGGCATGGCTAGGCTGGAGAGTGGGGGAAAGTGGGGGTTGGGCTCTAAACCAAGGATAAGCGAGAGCCTATCCATGGGATGTGGGTTTTTAACCTACAACCCACAACCATGGAATAAATGTGCCCCCTGAAAGATGCTTTGACTGTTTCCCTACATCCAGCACACACACGAAGATGTGTTCTTGTATTCTGAGTGTGGGGAAGTTCCTCAAACTGACAGCAGCACCTGGATTCTATTAGTATCCCTTAGCTTCTGTTCCCTGAGTGTTCTTTTAGGCCAGGCCATGAGGGAAAGCTGGGGGTTGGGCTTGGAGACCACGTAACAGTGAGTGCCCCCTGATCCATTGAGGAAGTACTTAGAGGACTTCTCCCTAAAGGGAACACCTTTTCCTGCATTCATCTGGGTGTAGTGGGGCTGCACATCTCTCCCACACCTAAGAATGTGTTCTGGAATTCTGAGTGCAGGGAAGTTCCTCCAACTGACAGCAGCGCCTGGGTTCTAATTGAATCCCTTTGCTTGTCTTCCCTGATGGAAAGCCTAGGCGGGAGTGCGGGGGAAAGTGTGGTTTGGGCTCCAAAACCAAGTATTTGCGATGACCTCTCTATGGTTTGTGGAGGTGTTTAAACTACATCCCTAACCTGGGAACACCTGTGCCCCCATAAAGATCCGTGGAGTCTGTTTCCACACCTCCAGCACACACACGAACACTTGCACAGTTATCCTGAGAGTGGGCAGCCTCCTCCAACTGAGAGCAGGGCCTTGGTTCTTATAAAATCTCTTAACTTGTCTACCCTGTTTGGTTGCCTGATACGGAGTGCTGGGGAAAGGGTGGGTTGGGCTCTAAATCCAAGTATTAGCGAGTGCTTCTCCATGGGATTTGGAGGTTATTAACCAAAACCCCACAACATGGGAATACCTGTGCTCCTTGAAAAAAGCGTGGACTCTGTATCCCCACCACCAGAACACACATGAAGAAGTTTTCTGCTATCCTGAGTGTGGGCTGGCAATTTCAGGTGACAGAAGCGGCTGGGTTCTAATAGAATCCCTTAGCTTGTAATCCCTGAGTGTTTCCCTAGGACTGACTCTGAGAGAAACCTGGGGGTTGGGCTTTGAGGCCAAATAGTAGCGAGTGTCCCCGATGGAGTGAGGAACTATTTAGATGAATTAACCATAAAGGGAAAAACCTGAGCACCCATTCATCTGCGTGGAGTGGGGCTTCAAATCTCCCCACCACACAAGGTTGGGTTCCAGTATCCTGAGGGTGGGGTAGTTCCTCCAACTGACATCAGCGTCTTGGTTTGAATAGAATCCCTTTGCTTGTCTTCCCTGATGGTTTGCCTAGGCCAGTGTGTGGTTGAAAGTGGGATTTGGGATCTAAAACTAAGTATTAGCGTGTGCCTCTCCATGGGTAGTGGAGATGTTTAAACTACAACCCACAACTTGGGAATTACTGTGACCCCTGAAAAATGCGTGTGCTATGTTTCCCCACGTCCAGCACACACAGGAAGAAGTGTTCTGGGGTTCTGAGTGTGGGGAGGTTCCTCCAACAGACAGCAGCACCTGGGTTGTAATAGAATCCCTTCGCTTGACTTCCCTAAGTGTTTTCCTAGGCCTAGCAGTAAGCGATGGTGGGGGATGGGCTCTAAAGCCAAGTGTTAGGGAGTGCATCTCTGTGGGTAGTGGAGGGTTTTAAACTACTTCCCCAACCTTGGAACACCTGTGCCCCATAAAGATGCGTGGAATCCGTTTCTTCACCTCCAGCACACACACGGAGACGTGCTCAGGTATCCTGATTGTGGGGAGGCTCCTCCAAATGACAGCAGCGCCTGGGTTCTAAAAGAATCCCTTAGCTTGTCTTCCCTGATGGCATGCCTAGGCTGGAGAGTGGGGGAAAGTGGGGGTTGGGCTCTAAACCAAGGATAAGCGAGAGCCTATCCATGGGATGTGGGTTTTTAACCTACAACCCACAACCATGGAATAAATGTGCCCCCTGAAAGATGCTTTGACTGTTTCCCTACATCCAGCACACACACGAAGATGTGTTTTGTATTCTGAGTGTGGGGAAGTTCCTCAAACTGACAGCAGCACCTGGATTCTATTAGTATCCCTTAGCTTCTGTTCCCTGAGTGTTCTTTTAGGCCAGGCCATGAAGGAAAGCTGGGGGTTGGGCTTGGAGACCACGTAAGAGTGAGTGCCCCCTGATCCATTGAGGAAGTACTTAGAGGACTTCTCCCTAAAGGGAACACCTTTTCCTGCATTCATCTGGGTGCAGTGGGGCTGCACATCTCTCCCACACCTAAGAATGTGTTCTGGAATTCTGAGTGCAGGGAAGTTCCTCCAACTGACAGCAGCGCCTGGGTTCTAATTGAATCCCTTTGCTTGTCTTCCCTGATGGAAAGCCTAGGCGGGAGTGCGGGGGAAAGTGTGGTTTGGGCTCCAAAACCAAGTATTGGCGATGACCTCTCTATGGTTTGTGGAGGTGTTTAAACTACATCCCTAACCTGGGAACACCTGTGCCCCCATAAAGATCCGTGGAGTCTGTTTCCACACCTCCAGCACACACACGAACACTTGCACAGTTATCCTGAGAGTGGGCAGCCTCCTCCAACTGAGAGCAGTGCCTTGGTTCTTATAAAATCGCTTAACTTGTCTACCCTGTTTGGTTGCCTGATACGGAGTGCTGGGGAAAGGGTGGGTTGGGCTCTAAATCCAAGTATTAGCGAGTGCTTCTCCATGGGATTTGGAGGTTATTAACCAAAAGCCCACAACATGGGAATACCTGTGCTCCTTGAAAAAAGCGTGGACTCTGTATCCCCACCACCAGAACACACATGAAGAAGTTTTCTGCTATCCTGAGTGTGGGCTGGCAATTTCAGGTGACAGAAGCGGCTGGGTTCTAATAGAATCCCTTAGCTTGTAATCCCTGAGTGTTTCCCTAGGACTGACTCTGAGAGAAACCTGGGGGTTGGGCTTTGAGGCCAAATAGTAGCGAGTGTCCCCGATGGACTGAGGAAGTATTTAGATGAATTCTCCATAAAGGGAAACACCTGAGCACCCATTCATCTGCGTGGAGTGGGGCTTCAAATCTCCCCACCACACAAGGTTGGGTTCCAGTATCCTGAGGGTGGGGTAGTTCCTCCAACTGACATCAGCGTCTTGGTTTGAATAGAATCCCTTTGCTTGTCTTCCCTGATGGTTTGCCTAGGCCAGTGTGTGGTTGAAAGTGGGATTTGGGATCTAAAACTAAGTATTAGCGTGTGCCTCTCCATGGGTAGTGGAGATGTTTAAACTACAACCCACAACTTGGGAATTACTGTGACCCCTGAATAATGCATGTGCTATGTTTCCCCACGTCCAGCACACACAGGAAGAAGTGTTCTGGGGTTCTGAGTGTGGGGAGGCTCCTCCAACAGACAGCAGCACCTGGGTTGTAATAGAATCCCTTCACTTGACTTCCCTAAGTGTTTTCCTAGGCCTAGCAGTAAGCGATGGTGGGGGATGGGCTCTAAAGCCAAGTATTAGCGAGTGCATCTCTGTGGGTAGTGGAGGGTTTTAAACTACTTCCCCAAACTTGGAACACCTGTGCCCCATAAAGATGCGTGGAATCTGTTTCCCCACCTCCAGCACACACACGGAGACGTGCTCAGGTATCCTGATTGTGGGGAGGCTCCTCCAAATGACAGCAGCGCCTGGGTTCTAAAAGAATCCCTTAGCTTGTCTTCCCTGATGGCATGCCTAGGCTGGAGAGTGGGGGAAAGTGGGAGTTGGGCTCTAAACCAAGGATAAGCGAGAGCCTATCCATGGGATGTGGGTTTTTAACCTACAACCCACAACCATGGAATAAATGTGCCCCCTGAAAGATGCTTTGACTGTTTCCCTACATCCAGCACACACACGTAGATGTGTTCTGGTATTCTGAGTGTGGGGAAGTTCCTCAAACTGACAGCAGCACCTGGATTCCATTAGTATCCCTTAGTTTCTGTTCCCTGAGTGTTCTCTTGGACCAGGCCATGAGGGAAAGCTGGGGGTTGGGCTTGGAGGCCACGTAGCAGTGAGTGCCCCCTGATCCATTGAGGAAGTACTTAGAGGACTTCTCCCGAAACAGAACACCTTTTCCTCCATTCATCTGGGTGCAGTGGGGCTGCACACCTCTCCCACACCTAAGAATGTGTTCTGGAATTCTGAGTGCAGGGAAGTTCCTCCAACTGACAGCAGCGCCTGGGTTCTAATTGAATCCCTTTGCTTGTCTTCCCTGATGGAAAGCCTAGGCGGGAGTGCGGGGGAAAGTGTGGTTTGGGCTCCAAAACCAAGTATTTGCGATGACCTCTCTATGGTTTGTGGAGGTGTTTAATCTACATCCCTAACCTGGGAACACCTGTGCCCCCATAAAGATCCGTGGAGTCTGTTTCCACACCTCCAGCACACACACGAACACTTGCACAGTTATCCTGAGAGTGGGCAGCCTCCTCCAACTGAGAGCAGGGCCTTGGTTCTTATAAAATCGCTTAACTTGTCTACCCTGTTTGGTTGCCTGATACGGAGTGCTGGGGAAAGGGTGGGTTGGGCTCTAAATCCAAGTATTAGCGAGTGCTTCTCCATGGGATTTGGAGGTTATTAACCAAAAGCCCACAACATGGGAATACCTGTGCTCCTTGAAAAAAGCGTGGACTCTGTATCCCCACCACCAGAACACACATGAAGAAGTTTTCTGCTATCCTGAGTGTGGGCTGGCAATTTCAGGTGACAGAAGCGGCTGGGTTCTAATAGAATCCCTTAGCTTGTAATCCCTGAGTGTTTCCCTAGGACTGACTCTGAGAGAAACGTGGGGGTTGGGCTTTGAGGCCAAATAGTAGCGAGTGTCCCCGATGGACTGAGGAAGTATTTAGATGAATTCTCCATAAAGGGAAACACCTGAGCACCCATTCATCTGCGTGGAGTGGGGCTTCAAATCTCCCCACCACACAAGGATGGGTTCCAGTATCCTGAGGGTGGGGTAGTTCCTCCAACTGACATCAGCGTCTTGGTTTGAATAGAATCCCTTTGCTTGTCTTCCCTGATGGTTTGCCTAGGCCAGTGTGTGGTTGAAAGTGGGATTTGGGATCTAAAACTAAGTATTAGCGTGTGCCTCTCCATGGGTAGTGGAGATGTTTAAACTACAACCCACAACTTGGGAATTACTGTGACCCCTGAAAAATGCGTGTGCTATGTTTCCCCACGTCCAGCACACACAGGAAGAAGTGTTCTGGGGTTCTGAGTGTGGGGAGGTTCCTCCAAATGACAGCAGCGCCTGGGTTCTAAAAGAATCCCTTAGCTTGTCTTCCCTGATGGCATGCCTAGGCTGGAGAGTGGGGGAAAGTGGGGGTTGGGCTCTAAACCAAGGATAAGCGAGAGCCTATCCATGGGATGTGGGTTTTTAACCTACAACCCACAACCATGGAATAAATGTGCCCCCTGAAAGATTCTTTGACTGTTTCCCTACATCCAGCACACACACGAAGAAGTGTTCTGGTATTCTGAGTGTGGGGAAGTTCCTCAAACTGACAGCAGCACCTGGATTCTATTAGTATCCCTTAGCTTCTGTTCCCTGAGTGTTCTTTTAGGCCAGGCCATGAGGGAAAGCTGGGGGTTGGGCTTGGAGGCCACGTAGCAGTGAGTGCCCCCTGATCCATTGAGGAAGTACTTAGAGGACTTCTCCCTAAAGGGAACACCTTTTCCTGCATTCATCTGGGTGCAGTGGGGCTGCACATCTCTCCCACACCTAAGAATGTGTTCTGGAATTCTGAGTGCAGGGAAGTTCCTCCAACTGACAGCAGCGCCTGGGTTCTAATTGAATCCCTTTGCTTGTCTTCCCTGATGGAAAGCCTAGGCGGGAGTGCGGGGGAAAGTGTGGTTTGGGCTCCAAAACCAAGTATTGGCGAAGACCTCTCTATGGTTTGTGGAGGTGTTTAAACTACATCCCTAACCTGGGAACACCTGTGCCCCCATAAAGATCCGTGGAGTCTGTTTCCACACCTCCAGCACACACACGAACACTTGCACAGTTATCCTGAGAGTGGGCAGCCTCCTCCAACTGAGAGCAGGGCCTTGGTTCTTATAAAATCGCTTAACTTGTCTACCCTGTTTGGTTGCCTGATACGGAGTGCTGGGGAAAGGGTGGGTTGGGCTCTAAATCCAAGTATTAGCGAGTGCTTCTCCATGGGATTTGGAGGTTATTAACCAAAAGCCCACAACATGGGAATACCTGTGCTCCTTGAAAAAAGCGTGGACTCTGTATCCCCACCACCAGAACACACATGAAGAAGTTTTCTGCTATCCTGAGTGTGGGCTGGCAATTTCAGGTGACAGAAGCGGCTGGGTTCTAATAGAATCCCTTAGCTTGTAATCCCTGAGTGTTTCCCTAGGACTGACTCTGAGAGAAACCTGGGGGTTGGGCTTTGAGGCCAAATAGTAGCGAGTGTCCCCGATGGACTGAGGAAGTATTTAGATGAATTCTCCATAAAGGGAAAAACCTGAGCACCCATTCATCTGCGTGGAGTGGGGCTTCAAATCTCCCCACCACACAAGGTTGGGTTCCAGTATCCTGAGGGTGGGGTAGTTCCTCCAACTGACATCAGCGTCTTGGTTTGAATAGAATCCCTTTGCGTGTCTTCCCTGATGGTTTACCTAGGCCAGTGTGTGGTTGAAAGTGGGATTTGGGATCTAAAACTAAGTATTAGCGTGTGCCTCTCCATGGGTAGTGGAGACGTTTAAACTACAACCCACAAATTGGGAATTACTGTGACCACTGAAAAATGCGTGTGCTATGTTTCCCCACGTCCAGCACACACAGGAAGAAGTGTTCTGGGGTTCTGAGTGTGGGGAGGTTCCTCCAACAGACAGCAGCACCTGGGTTGTAATAGAATCCCTTAGCTTGACTTCCCTAAGTGTTTTCCTAGGCCTAGCAGTAAGCGATGGTGGGGGATGGGCTCTAAAGCCAAGTATTAGCGAGTGCATCTCTGTGGGTAGTGGAGGGTTTTAAACTACTTCCCCAACCTTGGAACACCTGTGCCCCATAAAGATGCGTGGAATCTGTTTCCCCACCTCCAGCACACACACGGAGACGTGCTCAGGTATCCTGATTGTGGGGAGGCTCCTACAAATGACAGCAGTGCCTGGGTTCTAAAAGAATCCCTTAGCTTGTCTTCCCTGATGGCATGCCTAGGCTGGAGAGTGGGGGAAAGTGGGGGTTGGGCTCTAAACCAAGTATAAGCGAGAGCCTATCCATGGGATGTGGGTTTTTAACCTACAACCCACAACCATGGAATAAATGTGCCCCCTGAAAGATGCTTTGACTGTTTCCCTACATCCAGCACACACACGAAGAAGTGTTCTGGTATTCTGAGTGTGGGGAAGTTCCTCAAACTGACAGCAGCACCTGGATTCTATTAGTATCCTTTAGCTTCTGTTCCCTGAGTGTTCTTTTAGGCCAGGCCATGAGGGAAAGCTGGGGGTTGGGCTTGGAGGCCACGTAGCAGTGAGTGCCCCCTGATCCATTGAGGAAGTACTTAGAGGACTTCTCCCTAAAGGGAACACCTTTTCCTGCATTCATCTGGGTGCAGTGGGGCTGCACATCTCTCCCACACCTAAGAATGTGTTCTGGAATTCTGAGTGCAGGGAAGTTCCTCCAACTGACAGCAGCGCCTGGGTTCTAATTGAATCCCTTTGCTTGTCTTCCCTGATGGAAAGCCTAGGCGGGAGTGCGGGGGAAAGTGTGGTTTGGGCTCCAAAACCAAGTATTTGAAATGACCTCTCTATGGTTTGTGGAGGTGTTTAAACTACATCCCTAACCTGGGAACACCTGTGCCCCCATAAAGATCCGTGGAGTCTGTTTCCACAACTCCAGCACACACACGAACACTTGCTCAGTTATCCTGAGAGTGGGCAGCCTCCTCCAACTGAGAGCAGGGCCTTGGTTCGTATAAAATCGCTTAACTTGTCTACCCTGTTTGTTGCCTGATACGGAGTGCTGGGGAAAGGGTGGGTTGGGCTCTAAATCCAAGATTTAGCGAGTGCTTTTCCATGGGATTTGGAGGTTATTAACCAAAAGCCCACAACATTTGAATACCTGTGCTCCTTGAAAAAAGCGTGGACTCTGTATCCCCACCACCAGAACACACTTGAAGAAGTTTTCTGCTATCCTGAGTGTGGGCTGGCAATTTCAGGTGACAGAAGCGGCTGGGTTCTAATAGAATCCCTTAGCTTGTAATCCCTGAGTGTTTCCCTAGGACTGACTCTGAGAGAAACCTGGGGGTTGGGCTTTGAGGCCAAATAGTAGCGAGTGTCCCCGATGGACTGAGGAAGTATTTAGATGAATTCTCCATAAAGGGAAACACCTGAGCACCCATTCATCAGCGTGGAGTGGGGCTTCAAATCTCCCCACCACACAAGGTTGGGTTCCAGTATCCTGAGGGTGGGGTAGTTCCTCCAGCTGACATCAGCATCTTGGTTTTAATAGAATCCCTTTCCTTATCTTCCCTGATGGTTTGCCCTGGCCAGTGTGTGGTTGAAAGTGGGATTTGGGATCTAAAACTAAGTATTAGCGTGTGCCTCTCCATGGGTAGTGGAGATGTTTAAACTACAACCCACAACTTGGGAATTTCTGTGACCCCTGAAAACTGCGTGTGCTATGCTTCCCCACGTCCAGCACACACAGGAAGAATTGTTCTGGGGTTCTGAGTGTGGGGAGGTTCCTCCAACAGACAGCAGCACCTGGGTTGTAATAGAATCCCTTAGCTTGACTTCCTTAAGTGTTTTCCTAGGCCTGGCAGTAAGCGATGGTGGGGGATGGGCTCTAAAGCCAAGTATTAGCGAGTGCATCTCTGTGGGTAGTGGAGGGTTTTAAACTACTTCCCCAACCTTGGAACACCTGTGCCCCATAAAGATGCGTGGAATCTGTTTCTCCACCTCCAGCACACACACGGAGACGTGCTCAGGTATCCTGATTGTGGGGAGGCTCCTCCAAATGACAGCAGCGCCTGGGTTCTAAAGAATCCCTTAGCTTGTCTTCCCTGATGGCATGGCTAGGCTGGAGAGTGGGGTAAAGTGGGGGTTGGGCTCTAAAACAAGTATAAGCGAGAGCCTATCCATGGGATGTGGGTTTTTAACTTACAACCCACAACCATGGAATAAATGTGCCCCCTGAAAGATGCTTTGACTGTTTCCCTACATCCAGCACACACACGAAGATGTGTTCTGGTATTCTGAGTGTGGGGAAGTTCCTCAAACTGACAGCAGCACCTGGATTCTATTTGTATCCCTTAGCTTCTGTTCCCTGAGTGTTCTCTTAGACCAGGCCATGAGGGAAAGCTGGGGGTTGGGCTTGGAAGCCACGTAGCAGTGAGTGCCCCCTGATCCATTGAGGAAGTACTTAGAGGACTTCTCCCTAAAGGGAACACCTTTTCCTGCATTCATCTGGGTGCAGTGGGGCTGCACATCTCTCCCACACCTAAGAATGTGTTCTGGAATTCTGAGTGCAGGGAAGTTCCTCCAACTGACAGCAGCGCCTGGGTTCTAATTGAATCCCTTTGCTTGTCTTCCCTGATGGAAAGCCTAGGCGGGAGTGCGGGGGAAAGTGTGGTTTGGGCTCCAAAACCAAGTATTTGCGATGACCTCTCTATGGTTTGTGGAGGTGTTTAAACTACATCCCTAACCTGGGAACACCTGTGCCCCCATAAAGATCCGTGGAGTCTGTTTCCACACCTCCAGCACACACACGAACACTTGCACAGTTATCCTGAGAGTGGGCAGCCTCCTCCAACTGAGAGCAGGGCCTTGGTTCTTATAAAATCGCTTAACTTGTCTACCCTGTTTGTTGCCTGATACGGAGTGCTGGGGAAAGGGTGGGTTGGGCTCTAAATCCAAGTATTAGCGAGTGCTTCTCCATGGGATTTGGAGGTTATTAACCAAAAGCCCACAACATGGGAATACCTGTGCTCCTTGAAAAAAGCGTGGACTCTGTATCCCCACCACCAGAACACACATGAAGAAGTTTTCTGCTATCCTGAGTGTGGGCTGGCAATTTCAGGTGACAGAAGCGGCTGGGTTCTAATAGAATCCCTTAGCTTGTAATCCCTGAGTGTTTCCCTAGGACTGACTCTGAGAGAAACGTGGGGGTTGGGCTTTGAGGCCAAATAGTAGCGAGTGTCCCCGATGGACTGAGGAAGTATTTAGATGAATTCTCCATAAAGGGAAACACCTGAGCACCCATTCATCTGCGTGGAGTGGGGCTTCAAATCTCCCCACCACACAAGGATGGGTTCCAGTATCCTGAGGGTGGGGTAGTTCCTCCAACTGACATCAGCGTCTTGGTTTGAATAGAATCCCTTTGCTTGTCTTCCCTGATGGTTTGCCTAGGCCAGTGTGTGGTTGAAAGTGGGATTTGGGATCTAAAACTAAGTATTAGCGTGTGCCTCTCCATGGGTAGTGGAGATGTTTAAACTACAACCCACAACTTGGGAATTACTGTGACCCCTGAAAAATGCGTGTGCTATGTTTCCCCACGTCCAGCACACACAGGAAGAAGTGTTCTGGGGTTCTGAGTGTGGGGAGGTTCCTCCAAATGACAGCAGCGCCTGGGTTCTAAAAGAATCCCTTAGCTTGTCTTCCCTGATGGCATGCCTAGGCTGGAGAGTGGGGGAAAGTGGGGGTTGGGCTCTAAACCAAGGATAAGCGAGAGCCTATCCATGGGATGTGGGTTTTTAACCTACAACCCACAACCATGGAATAAATGTGCCCCCTGAAAGATTCTTTGACTGTTTCCCTACATCCAGCACACACACGAAGAAGTGTTCTGGTATTCTGAGTGTGGGGAAGTTCCTCAAACTGACAGCAGCACCTGGATTCTATTAGTATCCCTTAGCTTCTGTTCCCTGAGTGTTCTTTTAGGCCAGGCCATGAGGGAAAGCTGGGGGTTGGGCTTGGAGGCCACGTAGCAGTGAGTGCCCCCTGATCCATTGAGGAAGTACTTAGAGGACTTCTCCCTAAAGGGAACACCTTTTCCTGCATTCATCTGGGTGCAGTGGGGCTGCACATCTCTCCCACACCTAAGAATGTGTTCTGGAATTCTGAGTGCAGGGAAGTTCCTCCAACTGACAGCAGCGCCTGGGTTCTAATTGAATCCCTTTGCTTGTCTTCCCTGATGGAAAGCCTAGGCGGGAGTGCGGGGGAAAGTGTGGTTTGGGCTCCAAAACCAAGTATTGGCGAAGACCTCTCTATGGTTTGTGGAGGTGTTTAAACTACATCCCTAACCTGGGAACACCTGTGCCCCCATAAAGATCCGTGGAGTCTGTTTCCACACCTCCAGCACACACACGAACACTTGCACAGTTATCCTGAGAGTGGGCAGCCTCCTCCAACTGAGAGCAGGGCCTTGGTTCTTATAAAATCGCTTAACTTGTCTACCCTGTTTGGTTGCCTGATACGGAGTGCTGGGGAAAGGGTGGGTTGGGCTCTAAATCCAAGTATTAGCGAGTGCTTCTCCATGGGATTTGGAGGTTATTAACCAAAAGCCCACAACATGGGAATACCTGTGCTCCTTGAAAAAAGCGTGGACTCTGTATCCCCACCACCAGAACACACATGAAGAAGTTTTCTGCTATCCTGAGTGTGGGCTGGCAATTTCAGGTGACAGAAGCGGCTGGGTTCTAATAGAATCCCTTAGCTTGTAATCCCTGAGTGTTTCCCTAGGACTGACTCTGAGAGAAACCTGGGGGTTGGGCTTTGAGGCCAAATAGTAGCGAGTGTCCCCGATGGACTGAGGAAGTATTTAGATGAATTCTCCATAAAGGGAAAAACCTGAGCACCCATTCATCTGCGTGGAGTGGGGCTTCAAATCTCCCCACCACACAAGGTTGGGTTCCAGTATCCTGAGGGTGGGGTAGTTCCTCCAACTGACATCAGCGTCTTGGTTTGAATAGAATCCCTTTGCGTGTCTTCCCTGATGGTTTACCTAGGCCAGTGTGTGGTTGAAAGTGGGATTTGGGATCTAAAACTAAGTATTAGCGTGTGCCTCTCCATGGGTAGTGGAGACGTTTAAACTACAACCCACAAATTGGGAATTACTGTGACCACTGAAAAATGCGTGTGCTATGTTTCCCCACGTCCAGCACACACAGGAAGAAGTGTTCTGGGGTTCTGAGTGTGGGGAGGTTCCTCCAACAGACAGCAGCACCTGGGTTGTAATAGAATCCCTTAGCTTGACTTCCCTAAGTGTTTTCCTAGGCCTAGCAGTAAGCGATGGTGGGGGATGGGCTCTAAAGCCAAGTATTAGCGAGTGCATCTCTGTGGGTAGTGGAGGGTTTTAAACTACTTCCCCAACCTTGGAACACCTGTGCCCCATAAAGATGCGTGGAATCTGTTTCCCCACCTCCAGCACACACACGGAGACGTGCTCAGGTATCCTGATTGTGGGGAGGCTCCTACAAATGACAGCAGTGCCTGGGTTCTAAAAGAATCCCTTAGCTTGTCTTCCCTGATGGCATGCCTAGGCTGGAGAGTGGGGGAAAGTGGGGGTTGGGCTCTAAACCAAGTATAAGCGAGAGCCTATCCATGGGATGTGGGTTTTTAACCTACAACCCACAACCATGGAATAAATGTGCCCCCTGAAAGATGCTTTGACTGTTTCCCTACATCCAGCACACACACGAAGAAGTGTTCTGGTATTCTGAGTGTGGGGAAGTTCCTCAAACTGACAGCAGCACCTGGATTCTATTAGTATCCTTTAGCTTCTGTTCCCTGAGTGTTCTTTTAGGCCAGGCCATGAGGGAAAGCTGGGGGTTGGGCTTGGAGGCCACGTAGCAGTGAGTGCCCCCTGATCCATTGAGGAAGTACTTAGAGGACTTCTCCCTAAAGGGAACACCTTTTCCTGCATTCATCTGGGTGCAGTGGGGCTGCACATCTCTCCCACACCTAAGAATGTGTTCTGGAATTCTGAGTGCAGGGAAGTTCCTCCAACTGACAGCAGCGCCTGGGTTCTAATTGAATCCCTTTGCTTGTCTTCCCTGATGGAAAGCCTAGGCGGGAGTGCGGGGGAAAGTGTGGTTTGGGCTCCAAAACCAAGTATTTGAAATGACCTCTCTATGGTTTGTGGAGGTGTTTAAACTACATCCCTAACCTGGGAACACCTGTGCCCCCATAAAGATCCGTGGAGTCTGTTTCCACAACTCCAGCACACACACGAACACTTGCTCAGTTATCCTGAGAGTGGGCAGCCTCCTCCAACTGAGAGCAGGGCCTTGGTTCGTATAAAATCGCTTAACTTGTCTACCCTGTTTGTTGCCTGATACGGAGTGCTGGGGAAAGGGTGGGTTGGGCTCTAAATCCAAGATTTAGCGAGTGCTTTTCCATGGGATTTGGAGGTTATTAACCAAAAGCCCACAACATTTGAATACCTGTGCTCCTTGAAAAAAGCGTGGACTCTGTATCCCCACCACCAGAACACACTTGAAGAAGTTTTCTGCTATCCTGAGTGTGGGCTGGCAATTTCAGGTGACAGAAGCGGCTGGGTTCTAATAGAATCCCTTAGCTTGTAATCCCTGAGTGTTTCCCTAGGACTGACTCTGAGAGAAACCTGGGGGTTGGGCTTTGAGGCCAAATAGTAGCGAGTGTCCCCGATGGACTGAGGAAGTATTTAGATGAATTCTCCATAAAGGGAAACACCTGAGCACCCATTCATCAGCGTGGAGTGGGGCTTCAAATCTCCCCACCACACAAGGTTGGGTTCCAGTATCCTGAGGGTGGGGTAGTTCCTCCAGCTGACATCAGCATCTTGGTTTTAATAGAATCCCTTTCCTTATCTTCCCTGATGGTTTGCCCTGGCCAGTGTGTGGTTGAAAGTGGGATTTGGGATCTAAAACTAAGTATTAGCGTGTGCCTCTCCATGGGTAGTGGAGATGTTTAAACTACAACCCACAACTTGGGAATTTCTGTGACCCCTGAAAACTGCGTGTGCTATGCTTCCCCACGTCCAGCACACACAGGAAGAATTGTTCTGGGGTTCTGAGTGTGGGGAGGTTCCTCCAACAGACAGCAGCACCTGGGTTGTAATAGAATCCCTTAGCTTGACTTCCTTAAGTGTTTTCCTAGGCCTGGCAGTAAGCGATGGTGGGGGATGGGCTCTAAAGCCAAGTATTAGCGAGTGCATCTCTGTGGGTAGTGGAGGGTTTTAAACTACTTCCCCAACCTTGGAACACATGTGCCCCATAAAGATGCGTGGAATCTGTTTCTCCACCTCCAGCACACACACGGAGACGTGCTCAGGTATCCTGATTGTGGGGAGGCTCCTCCAAATGACAGCAGCGCCTGGGTTCTAAAGAATCCCTTAGCTTGTCTTCCCTGATGGCATGGCTAGGCTGGAGAGTGGGGTAAAGTGGGGGTTGGGCTCTAAAACAAGTATAAGCGAGAGCCTATCCATGGGATGTGGGTTTTTAACTTACAACCCACAACCATGGAATAAATGTGCCCCCTGAAAGATGCTTTGACTGTTTCCCTACATCCAGCACACACACGAAGATGTGTTCTGGTATTCTGAGTGTGGGGAAGTTCCTCAAACTGACAGCAGCACCTGGATTCTATTTGTATCCCTTAGCTTCTGTTCCCTGAGTGTTCTCTTAGACCAGGCCATGAGGGAAAGCTGGGGGTTGGGCTTGGAAGCCACGTAGCAGTGAGTGCCCCCTGATCCATTGAGGAAGTACTTAGAGGACTTCTCCCTAAAGGGAACACCTTTTCCTGCATTCATCTGGGTGCAGTGGGGCTGCACATCTCTCCCACACCTAAGAATGTGTTCTGGAATTCTGAGTGCAGGGAAGTTCCTCCAACTGACAGCAGCGCCTGGGTTCTAATTGAATCCCTTTGCTTGTCTTCCCTGATGGAAAGCCTAGGCGGGAGTGCGGGGGAAAGTGTGGTTTGGGCTCCAAAACCAAGTATTTGCGATGACCTCTCTATGGTTTGTGGAGGTGTTTAAACTACATCCCTAACCTGGGAACACCTGTGCCCCCATAAAGATCCGTGGAGTCTGTTTCCACACCTCCAGCACACACACGAACACTTGCACAGTTATCCTGAGAGTGGGCAGCCTCCTCCAACTGAGAGCAGGGCCTTGGTTCTTATAAAATCGCTTAACTTGTCTACCCTGTTTGTTGCCTGATACGGAGTGCTGGGGAAAGGGTGGGTTGGGCTCTAAATCCAAGTATTAGCGAGTGCTTCTCCATGGGATTTGGAGGTTATTAACCAAAAGCCCACAACATGGGAATACCTGTGCTCCTTGAAGAAAGCATGGACTCTGTATCCCCACCACCAGAACACACATGAGGAAGTTTTCTGCTATCCTGAGTGTGGGCTGGCTATTTCAGGTGACAGAAGCGGCTGGGTTCTAATAGAATCCCTTAGCTTGTAATCCCTGAGTGTTTCCCTAGGACTGACTCTGAGAGAAACCTGGGGGTTGGGCTTTGAGGCCAAATAGTAGCGAGTGTCCCCGATGGACTGAGGAAGTATTTAGATGAATTCTCCATAAAGGGAAACACCTGAGCACCCATTCATCTGCGTGGAGTGGGGCTTCAAATCTCCCCACCACACAAGGTTGTGTTCCAGTATCCTGAGGGTGGGGTAGTTCCTCCAACTGACATCAGCCTCTTGGTTTGAATAGAATCCCTTTGCTTGTCTTCCCTGATGGTTTGCCTAGGCCAGTGTGTGGTTGAAAGTGGGATTTGGGATCTAAAACTAAGTATTAGCGTGTGCCTCTCCATGGGTAGTGGAGATGTTTAAACTACAACCCACAACTTGGGAATTACTGTGACCCCTGAAAAATGCGTGTGCTATGTTTCCCCACGTCCAGCACACACAGGAAGAAGTGTTCTGGGGTTCTGAGTGTGGGGAGGTTCCTCCAACAGACAGCAGCACCTGGGTTGTAATAGAATCCCTTAGCTTGACTTCCCTAAGTGTTTTCCTAGGCCTAGCAGTAAGCGATGGTGGGGGATGGGCTCTAAAGCCAAGTATTATTGAGTGCACCTCTGTGGGTAGTGGAGGGTTTTAAACTAATTCCCCAACCTTGGAACACCTGTGCCCAATAAGGATGCGTGGAATCTGTTTCCTCACCTCCAGCACACACACGGAGACGTGCTCAGGTATCCTGATTGTGGGGAGGCTCCTCCAAATGACAGCAGCGCCTGGGTTCTAAAAGAATCCCTTAGCTTGTCTTCCCTGATGGCATGCCTAGGCTGGAGAGTGGGGGAAAGTGGGGGTTGGGCTCTAAACCAAGTATAAGCGAGAGCCTATCCATGGGATGTGGGTTTTTAACCTACAACCCACAACCATGGAATAAATGTGCCCCCTGAAAGATGCTTTGACTGTTTCCCTACATCCAGCACACACACGAAGATGTGTTCTTGTATTCTGAGAGTGGGGATGTTCCTCAAACTGACAGTAGCACCTGGATTCTATTAGTATCCCTTAGCTTCTGTTCCCTGAGTGTTCTTTTAGGACAGGCCATGAGGGAAAGCTGGGGGTTGGGCTTGGAGGCCACGTAGCAGTGAGTGCCCCCTGATCCATTGAGGAAGTACTTAGAGGACTTCTCCCTAAAGGGAACACCTTTTCCTGCATTCATCTGGGTGCAGTGGGGCTGCACATCTCTCCCACACCTAAGAATGTGTTCTGGAATTCTGAGTGCAGGGAAGTTCCTCCAACTGACAGCAGCGCCTGGGTTCTAATTGAATCCCTTTGCTTGTCTTCCCTGATGGAAAGCCTAGGCGGGAGTGCGGGGGAAAGTGTGGTTTGGGCTCCAAAACCAAGTATTTGCGATGACCTCTCTATGGTTTGTGGAGGTGTTTAAACTACATCCCTAACCTGGGAACACCTGTGCCCCCATAAAGATCCGTGGAGTCTGTTTCCACACCTCCAGCACACACACGAACACTTGCACAGTTATCCTGAGAGTGGGCAGCCTCCTCCAACTGAGAGCAGGGCCTTGGTTCTTATAACATCGCTTAACATGTCTACCCTGTTTGGTTGCCTGATACGGAGTGCTGGGGAAAGGGTGGGTTGGGCTCTAAATCCAAGTATTAGCGAGTGCTTCTCCATGGGATTTGAAGGTTATTAACCAAAAGCCCACAACATGGGAATACCTGTGCTCCTTGAAAAAAGCGTGGACTCTGTATCCCCACCACCAGAACACACTTGAAGAAGTTTTCTGCTATCCTGAGTGTGGGCTGGCAATTTCAGGTGACAGAAGCGGCTGGGTTCGAATAGAATCCCTTAGCTTGTAATCCCTGAGTGTTTCCCTAGGACTGACTCTGAGAGAATCCTGAGGGTTGGGCTTTGAGGCCAAATAGTAGGGAGTGTCCCCGATGGACTGAGGAATTATTTAGATGAACTCTCCATAAAGGGAAACACCTGAGCACCCATTCATCTGCGTGGAGTGGGGCTTCAAATCTCCCCACCACACAAGGTTGTGTTCCAGTATCCTGAGGGTGGGGTAGTTCCTCCAGCTGACATCAGCATCTTGGTTTTAATAGAATCCCTTTCCTTATCTTCCCTGATGGTTTGCCTAGGCCAGTGTGTGGTTGAAAGTGGGATTTGGGATCTAAAACTAAGTATTAGCGTGTGCCTCTCCATGGGTATTGGAGATGTTTAAACTACAACCCACAACTTGGGAATTTCTGTGACCCCTGAAAAATGCGTGTGCTATGTTTCCCCACGTCCAGCACACACAGGAAGAATTGTTCTGGGGTTCTGAGTGTGGGGAGGTTCCTCCAACAGACAGCAGCACCTGGGTTGTAATAGAATCCCTTAGCTTGACTTCCCTAAGTGTTTTCCTAGGCCTGGCAGTAAGCGATGGTGGGGGATGGGCTCTAAAGCCAAGTATTAGCGAGTGCATCTCGGTGGGTAGTGGAGGGTTTTAAACTACTTCCCCAACCTTGGAACACCTGTGCCCCATAAAGATGCGTGGAATCTGTTTCTCCACCTCCAGCACACACACGGAGACGTGCTCAGGTATCCTGATTGTGGGGAGGCTCCTCCAAATGACAGCAGCGCCTGGGTTCTAAAGAATCCCTTAGCTTGTCTTCCCTGATGGCATGGCTAGGCTGGAGAGTGGGGTAAAGTGGGGGTTGGGCTCTAAACCAAGTATAAGCGAGAGCCTATCCATGGGATGTGGGTTTTTAACTTACAACCCACAACCATGGAATAAATGTGCCCCCTGAAAGATGCTTTGACTGTTTCCCTACATCCAGCACACACACGAAGATGTGTTCTGGTATTCTGAGTGTGGGGAAGTTCCTCAAACTGACAGCAGCACCTGGATTCTATTAGTATCCCTTAGCTTCTGTTCCCTGAGTGTTCTCTTAGACCAGGCCATGAGGGAAAGCTGGGGGTTGGGCTTGGAGGCCACGTAGCAGTGAGTGCCCCCTGATCCATTGAGGAAGTACTTAGAGGACTTCTCCCTAATCGGAACACATTTTCCTCCATTCGTCTGGTTGCAGTGGGGCTGCACATCTCTCCCACACCTAAGAATGTGTTCTGGAATTCTGAGTGCAGGGAAGTTCCTCCAACTGACAGCAGCGCCTGGGTTCTAATTGAATTCCTTTGCTTGTCTTCCCTGATGGAAAGCCTAGGCGGGAGTGCGGGGGAAAGTGTGGTTTGGGCTCCAAAACCAAGTATTGGCGATGACCTCTCTATGGTTTGTGGAGGTGTTTAAACTACATCCCTAACCTGGGAACACCTGTGCCCCCATACAGATCCGTGGAGTCTGTTTCCACACCTCCAGCACACACGAACACTTGCACAGTTATCCTGAGAGTGGGCAGCCTCCTCCAACTGAGAGCAGGGCCTTGGTTCTTATAAAATCGCTTAACTTGTCTACCCTGTTTGGTTGCCTGATACGGAGTGCTGGGGAAAGGGTGGGTTGGGCTCTAAATCCAAGTATTAGCGAGTGCTTCTCCATGGGATTTGGAGGTTATTAACCAAAAGCCCACAACTTGGGAATACCTGTGCTCCTTGAAAAAAGCGTGGACTCTGTATCCCCACCACCAGAACACACATGAAGAAGTTTTCTGCTATCCTGAGTGTGGGCTGGCAATTTCAGGTGACAGAAGCGGCTGGGTTCGAATAGAATCCCTTAGCTTGTAATCCCTGAGTGTTTCCCTAGGACTGACTCTGAGAGAAACCTGGGGGTTGGGCTTTGAGGCCAAATAGTAGCGAGTGTCCCCGATGGACTGAGGAAGTATTTAGATGAATTCTCCATAAAGGGAAACACCTGAGCACCCATTCATCTGCGTGGAGTGGGGCTTCAAATCTCCCCACCACACAAGGTTGGGTTCCAGTATCCTGAGGGTGGGGTAGTTCCTCCAACTGACATCAGCGTCTTGGTTTGAATAGAATCCCTTTGCTTGTCTTCCCTGATGGTTTGCCTAGGCCAGTGTGTGGTTGAAAGTGGGATTTGGGATCTAAAACTAAGTATTAGCGTGTGCCTCTCCATGGGTAGTGGAGATGTTTAAACTACAACCCACAACTTGGGAATTACTGTGACCCCTGAAAAATGCGTGTGCTATGTTTCCCCACGTCCAGCACACACAGGAAGAAGTGTTCTGGGGTTGTGAGTGTGGGGAGGTTCCTCCAACAGACAGCAGCACCTGGGTTGTAATAGAATCCCTTAGCTTGACTTCCCTAAGTGTATTCCTAGGCCTAGCAGTAAGCGATGGTGGGGGATGGGCTCTAAAGCCAAGTATTAGCGAGTGCATCTCTGTGGGTAGTGGAGGGTTTTAAACTACTTCCCCAACCTTGGAACACCTGTGCCCCATAAAGATGCGTGGAATCTGTTTCCCCACCTCCAGCACACACACGGAGACGTGCTCAGGTATCCTGATTGTGGGGAGGCTCCTCCAAATGACAGCAGCGCCTGGGTTCTAAAAGAATCCCTTAGCTTGTCTTCGCTGATGGCATGCCTAGGCTGGAGAGTGGGGGAAAGTGGGGGTTGGGCTCTAAACCAAGTATAAGCGAGAGCCTATCCATGGGATGTGGGTTTTTAACTTACAACCCACAACCATGGAATAAATGTGCCCCCTGAAAGATGCTTTGACTGTTTCCCTACATCCAGCACACACAAGAAGATGTGTTCTGGTATTCTGAGTGTGGGGAAGTTCCTCAAACTGACAGCAGCACCTGGATTCCATTAGTATCCCTTAGCTTCTGTTCCCTGAGTGTTCTCTTAGACCAGGCCATGAGGGAAAGCTGGGGGTTGGGCTTGGAGGCCACGTAGCAGTGAGTGCCCCCTGATCCATTGAGGAAGTACTTAGAGGACTTCTCCCTAATCGGAACACCTTTTCCTCCATTCATCTGGTTGCAGTGGGGCTGCACATCTCTCCCACACCTAAGAATGTGTTCTGGAATTCTGAGTGCAGGGAAGTTCCTCCAACTGACAGCAGCGCCTGGGTTCTAATTGAATCCCTTTGCTTGTCTTCCCTGATGGAAAGCCTAGGCGGGAGTGCGGGGGAAAGTGTGGTTTGGGCTCCAAAACCAAGTATTTGCGATGACCTCTCTATGGTTTGTGGAGGTGTTTAAACTACATCCCTAACCTGGGAACACCTGTGCCCCCATAAAGATCCGTGGAGTCTGTTTCCACACCTCCAGCACACACACGAACACTTGCACAGTTATCCTGAGAGTGGGCAGCCTCCTCCAACTGAGAGCAGGGCCTTGGTTCTTATAAAATCGCTTAACTTGTTTACCCTCTTTGGTTGCCTGATACGGAGTGCTGGGGAAAGGGTGGGTTGGGCTCTAATTCCAAGTATTAGCGAGTGCTTCTCCATGGGATTTGGAGGTTATTAACCAAAAGCCCACAACATGGGAATACCTGTGCTCCTTGAAAAAAGCGTGGACTCTGTATCCCCACCACCAGAACACACATGAAGAAGTTTTCTGCTATCCTGAGTGTGGGCTGGCAATTTCAGGTGACAGAAGCGGCTGGGTTCTAATAGAATCCCTTAGCTTGTAATCCCTGAGTGTTTCCCTAGGACTGACTCTGAGAGAAACTTGGGGGGTGGGCTTTGAGGCCAAATAGTAGGGAGTGTCCCTGATGGACTGAGGAATTATTTAGATGAATTCTCCATAAAGGGAAACATCTGAGCACCCATTCATCTGCGTGGAGTGGGGCTTCAAATCTCCCCAACACACAAGGTTGGGTTCCAGTATCCTGAGGGTGGGGTAGTTCCTCCAACTGACATCAGCATCATGGTTTTAATAGAATCCCTTTGCTTGTCTTCCCTGATGGTTTGCCTAGGCCAGTGTGTGGTTGAAAGTGGGATTTGGGATCTAAAACTAAGTATTAGCGTGTGCCTCTCCATGGGTAGTGGAGATGTTTAAACTACAACCCACAACTTGGGAATTACTGTGACCCCTGAAAAATGCGTGTGCTATGTTTCCCCACGTCCAGCACACACAGGAAGAAGTGTTCTGGGGTTCTGAGTGTGGGGAGGTTCCTCCAACAGACAGCAGCACCTGGGTTGTAATAGAATCCCTTAGCTTGACTTCCCTAAGTGTTTTCCTAGGCCTAGCAGTAAGCGATGGTGGGGGATGGGCTCTAAAGCCAAGTATTAGCGAGTGCATCTCTGTGGGTAGTGGAGGGTTTTAAACTACTTCCCCAACCTTGGAACACCTGTGCCCCATAAAGATGCGTGGAATCTGTTTCCCCACCTCCAGCACACACACGGAGACGTGCTCAGGTATCCTGATTGTGGGGAGGCTCCTCCAAATGACAGCAGCGCCTGGGTTCTAAAAGAATCCCTTAGCTTGTCTTCGCTGATGGCATGCCTAGGCTGGAGAGTGGGGGAAAGTGGGGGTTGGGCTCTAAACCAAGTATAAGCGAGAGCCTATCCATGGGATGTGGGTTTTTAACTTACAACCCACAACCATGGAATAAATGTGCCCCCTGAAAGATGCTTTGACTGTTTCCCTACATCCAGCACACACAAGAAGATGTCTTCTGGTATTCTGAGTGTGGGGAAGTTCCTCAAACTGACAGCAGCACCTGGATTCCATTAGTATCCCTTAGCTTCTGTTCCCTGAGTGTTATCTTAGACCAGGCCATGAGGGAAAGCTGGGGGTTGGGCTTGGAGGCCACGTAGCAGTGAGTGCCCCCTGATCCATTGAGGAAGTACTTAGAGGACTTCTCCCTAAAGGGAACACCTTTTCCTGCATTCATCTGGGTGCAGTGTGGCTGCACATCTCTCCCACACCTAAGAATGTGTTCTGGAATTCTGAGTGCAGGGAAGTTCCTCCAACTGACAGCAGCGCCTGGGTTCTAATTGAATCCCTTTGCTTGTCTTCCCTGATGGAAAGCCTAGGCGGGAGTGCGGGGGAAAGTGTGGTTTGGGCTCCAAAACCAAGTATTTGCGATGACCTCTCTATGGTTTGTGGAGGTGTTTAAACTACATCCCTAACCTGGGAACACCTGTGCCCCCATAAAGATCCGTGGAGTCTGTTTCCACACCTCCAGCACACACACGAACACTTGCACAGTTATCCTGAGAGTGGGCAGCCTCCTCCAACTGAGAGCAGGGCCTTGGTTCTTATAAAATCGCTTAACTTGTCTACCCTGTTTGGTTGCCTGATACGGAGTGCTGGGGAAAGGGTGGGTTGGGCTCTAAATCCAAGTATTAGCGAGTGCTTCTCCATGGGATTTGGAGGTTATTAACCAAAAGCCCACAACATGGGAATACCTGTGCTCCTTGAAAAAAGCGTGGACTCTGTATCCCCACCACCAGAACACACATGAAGAAGTTTTCTGCTATCCTGAGTGTGGGCTGGCAATTTCAGGTGACAGAAGCGGCTGGGTTCTAATAGAATCCCTTAGCTTGTAATCCCTGAGTGTTTCCCTAGGACTGACTCTGAGAGAAACCTGGGGGTTGGGCTTTGAGGCCAAATAGTAGCGAGTGTCCCCGATGGACTGAGGAAGTATTTAGATGAATTCTCCATAAAGGGAAACACCTGAGCACCCATTCATCTGCGTGGAGTGGGGCTTCAAATCTCCCCACCACACAAGGTTGGGTTCCAGTATCCTGAGGGTGGGGTAGTTCCTCCAACTGACATCACAATCTTGGTTTGAATAGAATCCCTTTCCTTGTCTTCCCTGATGGTTTGCCTAGGCCAGTGTGTGGTTGAAAGTGGGATTTGGGATCTAAAACTAAGTATTAGCGTGTGCCTCTCCATGGGTAGTGGAGATGTTTAAACTACAACCCACAACTTGGGAATAACTGTGACCCCTGAAAAATGCGTGTGCTATGTTTCCCCACGTCCAGCACACACAGGAAGAAGTGTTCTGGGGTTCTGAGTGTGGGGAGGTTCCTCCAACAGAGAGCAGCACCTGGGTTGTAATAGAATCCCTTAGCTTGACTTCCCTAAGTGTTTACCTAGGCCTAGCAGTAAGCGATGGTGGGGGATGGGCTCTAAAGCCAAGTATTAGCGAGTGCATCTCTGTGGGTAGTGGAGGGTTTTAAACTACTTCCCCAACCTTGGAACACCTGTGCCCCATAAAGATGCGTGGAATCTGTTTCCCCACCTCCAGCACACACACGGAGACGTGCTCAGGTATCCTGATTGTGGGGAGGCTCCTCCAAATGACAGCAGCGCCTGGGTTCTAAAATATTCCCTTAGCTTGTCTTCCCTAATGGCATGCCTAGGCTGGAGAGTGGGGGAAAGTGGGGGTTGGGCTCTAAACCAAGTATAAGCGAGAGCATATCCATGGGATGTGGGTTTTTAACCTACAACCCACAACCATGGAATAAATGTGCCCATTGAAAGATGCTTTGACTGTTTCCCTACATCCAGGACACACACGAAGATGTGTTCTGGTATTCTGAGTGTGGGGAAGTTCCTCAAACTGACAGCAGCACCTGGATTCCATTAGTATCCCTTAGCTTCTGTTCCCTGAGTGTTCTTTTAGGCCAGGCCATGAGGGAAAGCTGGGGGTTGGGCTTGGAGGCCACGTAGCAGTGAGTGCCCCCTGATCCATTGAGGAAGTACTTAGAGGACTTCTCCCTAAAGGGAACACCTTTTCCTGCATTCATCTGGGTGCAGTGGGGCTGCACATCTCTCCCACACCTAAGAATGTGTTCTGGAATTCTGAGTGCAGGGAAGTTCCTCCAACTGACAGCAGCGCCTGGGTTCTAATTGAATCCCTTTGCTTGTCTTCCCTGATGGAAAGCCTAGGCGGGAGTGCGGGGGAAAGTGTGGTTTGGGCTCCAAAACCAAGTATTTGCGATGACCTCTCTATGGTTTGTGGAGGTGTTTAAACTACATCCCTAACCTGGGAACACCTGTGCCCCCATAAAGATCCGTGGAGTCTGTTTCCACACCTCCAGCACACACACGAACACTTGCACAGTTATCCTGAGAGTGGGCAGCCTCCTCCAACTGAGAGCAGGGCCTTGGTTCTTATAAAATCGCTTAACTTGTTTACCCTCTTTGGTTGCCTGATACGGAGTGCTGGGGAAAGGGTGGGTTGGGCTCTAATTCCAAGTATTAGCGAGTGCTTCTCCATGGGATTTGGAGGTTATTAACCAAAAGCCCACAACATGGGAATACCTGTGCTCCTTGAAAAAAGCGTGGACTCTGTATCCCCACCACCAGAACACACATGAAGAAGTTTTCTGCTATCCTGAGTGTGGGCTGGCAATTTCAGGTGACAGAAGCGGCTGGGTTCTAATAGAATCCCTTAGCTTGTAATCCCTGAGTGTTTCCCTAGGACTGACTCTGAGAGAAACTTGGGGGGTGGGCTTTGAGGCCAAATAGTAGGGAGTGTCCCTGATGGACTGAGGAATTATTTAGATGAATTCTCCATAAAGGGAAACATCTGAGCACCCATTCATCTGCGTGGAGTGGGGCTTCAAATCTCCCCAACACACAAGGTTGGGTTCCAGTATCCTGAGGGTGGGGTAGTTCCTCCAACTGACATCAGCATCATGGTTTTAATAGAATCCCTTTGCTTGTCTTCCCTGATGGTTTGCCTAGGCCAGTGTGTGGTTGAAAGTGGGATTTGGGATCTAAAACTAAGTATTAGCGTGTGCCTCTCCATGGGTAGTGGAGATGTTTAAACTACAACCCACAACTTGGGAATTACTGTGACCCCTGAAAAATGCGTGTGCTATGTTTCCCCACGTCCAGCACACACAGGAAGAAGTGTTCTGGGGTTCTGAGTGTGGGGAGGTTCCTCCAACAGACAGCAGCACCTGGGTTGTAATAGAATCCCTTAGCTTGACTTCCCTAAGTGTTTTCCTAGGCCTAGCAGTAAGCGATGGTGGGGGATGGGCTCTAAAGCCAAGTATTAGCGAGTGCATCTCTGTGGGTAGTGGAGGGTTTTAAACTACTTCCCCAACCTTGGAACACCTGTGCCCCATAAAGATGCGTGGAATCTGTTTCCCCACCTCCAGCACACACACGGAGACGTGCTCAGGTATCCTGATTGTGGGGAGGCTCCTCCAAATGACAGCAGCGCCTGGGTTCTAAAAGAATCCCTTAGCTTGTCTTCGCTGATGGCATGCCTAGGCTGGAGAGTGGGGGAAAGTGGGGGTTGGGCTCTAAACCAAGTATAAGCGAGAGCCTATCCATGGGATGTGGGTTTTTAACTTACAACCCACAACCATGGAATAAATGTGCCCCCTGAAAGATGCTTTGACTGTTTCCCTACATCCAGCACACACAAGAAGATGTCTTCTGGTATTCTGAGTGTGGGGAAGTTCCTCAAACTGACAGCAGCACCTGGATTCCATTAGTATCCCTTAGCTTCTGTTCCCTGAGTGTTCTCTTAGACCAGGCCATGAGGGAAAGCTGGGGGTTGGGCTTGGAGGCCACGTAGCAGTGAGTGCCCCCTGATCCATTGAGGAAGTACTTAGAGGACTTCTCTCTATAGGGAACACCTTTTCCTGCATTCATCTGGGTGCAGTGTGGCTGCACATCTCTCCCACACCTAAGAATGTGTTCTGGAATTCTGAGTGCAGGGAAGTTCCTCCAACTGACAGCAGCGCCTGGGTTCTAATTGAATCCCTTTGCTTGTCTTCCCTGATGGAAAGCCTAGGCGGGAGTGCGGGGGAAAGTGTGGTTTGGGCTCCAAAACCAAGTATTTGCGATGACCTCTCTATGGTTTGTGGAGGTGTTTAAACTACATCCCTAACCTGGGAACACCTGTGCCCCCATAAAGATCCGTGGAGTCTGTTTCCACACCTCCAGCACACACACGAACACTTGCACAGTTATCCTGAGAGTGGGCAGCCTCCTCCAACTGAGAGCAGGGCCTTGGTTCTTATAAAATCGCTTAACTTGTCTACCCTGTTTGGTTGCCTGATACGGAGTGCTGGGGAAAGGGTGGGTTGGGCTCTAAATCCAAGTATTAGCGAGTGCTTCTCCATGGGATTTGGAGGTTATTAACCAAAAGCCCACAACATGGGAATACCTGTGCTCCTTGAAAAAAGCGTGGACTCTGTATCCCCACCACCAGAACACACATGAAGAAGTTTTCTGCTATCCTGAGTGTGGGCTGGCAATTTCAGGTGACAGAAGCGGCTGGGTTCTAATAGAATCCCTTAGCTTGTAATCCCTGAGTGTTTCCCTAGGACTGACTCTGAGAGAAACCTGGGGGTTGGGCTTTGAGGCCAAATAGTAGCGAGTGTCCCCGATGGACTGAGGAAGTATTTAGATGAATTCTCCATAAAGGGAAACACCTGAGCACCCATTCATCTGCGTGGAGTGGGGCTTCAAATCTCCCCACCACACAAGGTTGGGTTCCAGTATCCTGAGGGTGGGGTAGTTCCTCCAACTGACATCACAATCTTGGTTTGAATAGAATCCCTTTCCTTGTCTTCCCTGATGGTTTGCCTAGGCCAGTGTGTGGTTGAAAGTGGGATTTGGGATCTAAAACTAAGTATTAGCGTGTGCCTCTCCATGGGTAGTGGAGATGTTTAAACTACAACCCACAACTTGGGAATAACTGTGACCCCTGAAAAATGCGTGTGCTATGTTTCCCCACGTCCAGCACACACAGGAAGAAGTGTTCTGGGGTTCTGAGTGTGGGGAGGTTCCTCCAACAGAGAGCAGCACCTGGGTTGTAATAGAATCCCTTAGCTTGACTTCCCTAAGTGTTTACCTAGGCCTAGCAGTAAGCGATGGTGGGGGATGGGCTCTAAAGCCAAGTATTAGCGAGTGCATCTCTGTGGGTAGTGGAGGGTTTTAAACTACTTCCCCAACCTTGGAACACCTGTGCCCCATAAAGATGCGTGGAATCTGTTTCCCCACCTCCAGCACACACACGGAGACGTGCTCAGGTATCCTGATTGTGGGGAGGCTCCTCCAAATGACAGCAGCGCCTGGGTTCTAAAATATTCCCTTAGCTTGTCTTCCCTAATGGCATGCCTAGGCTGGAGAGTGGGGGAAAGTGGGGGTTGGGCTCTAAACCAAGTATAAGCGAGAGCATATCCATGGGATGTGGGTTTTTAACCTACAACCCACAACCATGGAATAAATGTGCCCATTGAAAGATGCTTTGACTGTTTCCCTACATCCAGGACACACACGAAGATGTGTTCTGGTATTCTGAGTGTGGGGAAGTTCCTCAAACTGACAGCAGCACCTGGATTCCATTAGTATCCCTTAGCTTCTGTTCCCTGAGTGTTCTTTTAGGCCAGGCCATGAGGGAAAGCTGGGGGTTGGGCTTGGAGGCCACGTAGCAGTGAGTGCCCCCTGATCCATTGAGGAAGTACTTAGAGGACTTCTCCCTAAAGGGAACACCTTTTCCTGCATTCATCTGGGTGCAGTGGGGCTGCACATCTCTCCCACACCTAAGAATGTGTTCTGGAATTCTGAGTGCAGGGAAGTTCCTCCAACTGACAGCAGCGCCTGGGTTCTAATTGAATCCCTTTGCTTGTCTTCCCTGATGGAAAGCCTAGGCGGGAGTGCGGGGGAAAGTGTGGTTTGGGCTCCAAAACCAAGTATTTGCGATGACCTCTCTATGGTTTGTGGAGGTGTTTAAACTACATCCCTAACCTGGGAACACCTGTGCCCCCATAAAGATCCGTGGAGTCTGTTTCCACACCTCCAGCACACACACGAACACTTGCACAGTTATCCTGAGAGTGGGCACCCTCCTCCAACTGAGAGCAGGGCCTTGGTTCTTATAACATCGCTTAACTTGTCTACCCTGTTTGGTTGCCTGATACGGAGTGCTGGGGAAAGGGTGGGTTGGGCTCTAAATCCAAGTATTAGCGAGTGCTTCTCCGTGGGATTTGGAGGTTATTAAGCAAAAGCCCACAACATGGGAATACCTGTGCTCCTTGAAAAAAGCGTGGACTCTGTATCCCCACCACCAGAACACACTTGAAGAAGTTTTCTGCTATCCTGAGTGTGGGCTGGCAATTTCAGGTGACAGAAGCGGCTGGGTTCGAATAGAATCCCTTAGCTTGTAATCCCTGAGTGTTTCCCTAGGACTGACTCTGAGAGAAACCTGGGGGTTGGGCTTTGAGGCCAAATAGTAGCGAGTGTCCCCGATGGACTGAGGAAGTATTTAGATGAATTCTCCATAAAGGGAAACACCTGAGCACCCATTCATCTGCGTGGAGTGGGGCTTCAAATCTCCCCACCACACAAGGTTGGGTTCCAGTATCCTGAGGGTGGGGTAGTTCCTCCAACTGACATCAGCGTCTTGGTTTGAATAGAATCCCTTTGCTTGTCTTCCCTGATGGTTTGCCTAGGCCAGTGTGTGGTTGAAAGTGGGATTTGGGATCTAAAACTAAGTATTAGCGTGTGCCTCTCCATGGGTAGTGGAGATGTTTAAACTACAACCCACAACTTGGGAATTGCTGTGACCCCTGAAAAATGTGTGTGCTATGTTTCCCCACGTCCAGCACACACAGGAAGAAGTGTTCTGGGGTTGTGAGTGTGGGGAGGTTCCTCCAACAGACTGCAGCACCTGGGTTGTAATAGAATCCCTTAGCTTGACTTCCCTAAGTGTTTTCCTAGGCCTAGCAGTAAGCGATGGTGGGGGATGGGCTCTAAAGCCAAGTATTAGCGAGTGCATCTCTGTGGGTAGTGGAGGGTTTTAAACTACTTCCCCAACCTTGGAACACCTGTGCCCCATAAAGATGCGTGGAATCTATTTCCCCACCTCCAGCACACACACGGAGACGTGCTCAGGTATCCTGATTGTGGGGAGGCTCCTCCAAATGACAGCAGCGCCTGGGTTCTAAAAGACTCCCTTAGCTTGTCTTCCCTGATGGCATGCCTAGGCTGGAGAGTGGGGGAAAGTGGGGGTTGGGCTCTAAACCAAGTATAAGCGAGAGCCTATCCATGGGATGTGGGTTTTTAACCTACAACCCACAACCATGGAATAAATGTGCCCCCTGAAAGATGCTTTGACTGTTTCCCTACATCCAGCACACACACGAAGATGTGTTCTGGTATTCTGAGTGTGGGGAAGTTCCTCAAACTGACAGCAGCACCTGGATTCCATTAGTATCCCTTAGCTTCTGTTCCCTGAGTGTTCTTTTAGGCCAGGCCATGAGGGAAAGCTGGGGGTTGGGCTTGGAGGCCACGTAGCAGTGAGTGCCCCCTGATCCATCGAGGAAGTACTTAGAGGACTTCTCCCTAAAGGGAACACTTTTTCCTGCATTCATCTGGGTGCCGTGGGGCTGCACATCTCTCCCACACCTAAGAATGTGTTCTGGAATTCTGAGTGCAGGGAAGTTCCTCCAACTGACAGCAGCGCCTGGGTTCTAATTGAATCCCTTTGCTTGTCTTCCCTGATGGAAAGCCTTGGCGTGAGTGCGGGGGAAAGTGTGGTTTGGGCTCCAAAACCAAGTATTTGCGATGACCTCTCTATGGTTTGTGGAGGTGTTTAAACTACATCCCTAACCTGGGAACACCTGTGCCCCCATAAAGATCCGTGGAGTCTGTTTCCACACCTCCAGCACACACACGAACACTTGCACAGTTATCCTGAGAGTGGGCAGCCTCCTCCAACTGAGAGCAGGGCCTTGGTTCTTATAACATCGCTTAACTTGTCTACCCTGTTTGGTTGCCTGATACGGAGTGCTGGGGAAAGGGTGGGTTGGGCTCTAAATCCAAGTATTTGCGAGTGCTTCTCCATGGGATTTGGGGGTTATTAACCAAAAGCCCACAACTTGGGAATACCTTTGCTCCTTGAAAAAAGCGTGGACTCTGTATCCCCACCACCAGAACACACTTGAAGAAGTTTTCTGCTATCCTGAGTGTGGGCTGGCAATTTCAGGTGACAGAAGCGGCTGGGTTCTAATAGAATCCCTTAGCTTGTAATCCCTGAGTGTTTCCCTAGGACTGACTCTGAGAGAAACCTGGGGGTTGGGCTTTGAGGCCAAATAGTAGCGAGTGTCCCCGATGGACTGAGGAAGTATTTAGATGAATTCTCCATAAAGGGAAACACCTGAGCACCCATTCATCTGCGTGGAGTGGGGCTTCAAATCTCCCCACCACACAAGGTTGGGTTCCAGTATCCTGAGGGTGGGGTAGTTCCTCCAACTGACATCAGCGTCTTGGTTTGAATAGAATCCCTTTGCTTGTCTTCCCTGATGGTTTGCCTAGGCCAGTGTGTGGTTGAAAGTGGGATTTGGGATCTAAAACTAAGTATTAGCGTGTGCCTCTCCATGGGTAGTGGAGATGTTTAAACTACAACCCACAACTTGGGAATTGCTGTGACCCCTGAAAAATGTGTGTGCTATGTTTCCCCACGTCCAGCACACACAGGAAGAAGTGTTCTGGGGTTCTGAGTGTGGGGAGGTTCCTCCAACAGACAGCAGCACCTGGGTTGTAATAGAATCCCTTAGCTTGACTTCCCTAAGTGTTTTCCTAGGCCTAGCAGTAAGCGATGGTGGGGGATGGGCTCTAAAGCCAAGTATTAGCGAGTGCATCTCTGTGGGTAGTGGAGGGTTTTAAACTACTTCCCCAACCTTGGAACACCTGTGCCCCATAAAGATGCGTGGAATGTGTTTCCTCACCTCCAGCACACACACGGAGACGTGCTCAGGTATCCTGATTGTGGGGAGGCTCCTCCAAATGACAGCAGCGCCTGGGTTCTAAAAGATTCCCTTAGCTTGTCTTCCCTGATGGCATGCCTAGGCTGGAGAGTGGGGGAAAGTGGGGGTTGGGCTCTAAACCAAGTATAAGCGAGAGCCTATCCATGGGATGTGGGTTTTTAACCTACAACCCACAACCATGGAATAAATGTGCCCCCTGAAAGATGCTTTGACTGTTTCCCTACATCCAGGACACACACGAAGATGTGTTCTGGTATTCCGAGTGTGGGGAAGTTCCTCAAACTGACAGCAGCACCTGGATTCCATTAGTATCCCTTAGCTTCTGTTCCCTGAGTGTTCTTTTAGGCCATGCCATGAGGGAAAGCTGGGGGTTGGGCTTGGAGGTCACGTAGCAGTGAGTGCCCCCTGATCCATTGAGGAAGTACTTAGAGGACTTCTCCCTAAAGGGAACACCTTTTCCTGCATTCATCTGGGTGCAGTGGGGCTGCACATCTCTCCCACACCTAAGAATGTGTTCTGGAATTCTGAGTGCAGGGAAGTTCCTCCAACTGACAGCAGCGCCTGGGTTCTAATTGAATCCCTTTGCTTGTCTTCCCTGATGGAAAGCCTAGGCGGGAGTGCGGGGGAAAGTGTGGTTTGGGCTCCAAAACCAAGTATTTGCGATGACCTCTCTATGGTTTGTGGAGGTGTTTAAACTACATCCCTAACCTGGGAACACCTGTGCCCCCATAAAGATCCGTGGAGTCTGTTTCCACACCTCCAGCACACACACGAACACTTGCACAGTTATCCTGAGAGTGGGCAGCCTCCTCCAACTGAGAGCAGGGCCTTGGTTCTTATAACATCGCTTAACTTGTCTACCCTGTTTGGTTGCCTGATACGGAGTGCTGGGGAAAGGGTGGGTTGGGCTCTAAATCCAAGTATTAGCGAGTGCTTCTCCATGGGATTTGGAGGTTATTAACCAAAAGCCCACAACATGGGAATACCTGTGCTCCTTGAAAAAAGCGTGGACTCTGTATCCCCACCACCAGAACACACTTGAAGAAGTTTTCTGCTATCCTGAGTGTGGGCTGGCAATTTCAGGTGACAGAAGCGGCTGGGTTCGAATAGAATCCCTTAGCTTGTAATCCCTGAGTGTTTCCCTAGGACTGACTCTGAGAGAAACCTGGGGGTTGGGCTTTGAGGCCAAATAGTAGCGAGTGTCCCCGATGGACTGAGGAAGTATTTAGATGAATTCTCCATAAAGGGAAACACCTGAGCACCCATTCATCTGCGTGGAGTGGGGCTTCAAATCTCCCCACCACACAAGGTTGGGTTCCAGTATCCTGAGGGTGGGGTAGTTCCTCCAACTGACATCAGCGTCTTGGTTTGAATAGAATCCCTTTGCTTGTCTTCCCTGATGGTTTGCCTAGGCCAGTGTGTGGTTGAAAGTGGGATTTGGGATCTAAAACTAAGTATTAGCGTGTGCCTCTCCATGGGTAGTGGAGATGTTTAAACTACAACCCACAACTTGGGAATTGCTGTGACCCCTGAAAAATGCGTGTGCTATGTATCCCCACGTCCAGCACACACAGGAAGAAGTGTTCTGGGGTTCTGAGTGTGCGGAGGTTCCTCCAACAGACAGCAGCACCTGGGTTGTAATAGAATCCCTTAGCTTGACTTCCCTAAGTGTTTTCCTAGGCCTAGCAGTAAGCGATGGTGGGGGATAGGCTCTAAAGCCAAGTATTAGCGAGTGCATCTCTGTGGGTAGTGGAGGGTTTTAAACTACTTCCCCAACCTTGGAACACCTGTGCCCCATAAAGATGCGTGGAATGTGTTTCCCCACCTCCAGCACACACACGGAGACGTGCTCAGGTATCCTGATTGTGGGGAGGCTCCTCCAAATGACAGCAGCGCCTGGGTTCTAAAAGAATCCCTTAGCTTGTCTTCCCTGATGGCATGCCTAGGCTGGAGAGTGGGGGAAAGTGGGGGTTGGGCTCTAAACCAAGTATAAGCGAGAGCCTATCCATGGGATGTGGGTTTTTAACCTACAACCCACAACCATGGAATAAATGTGCCCCCTGAAAGATGCTTTGACTGTTTCCCTACATCCAGGACACACACGAAGATGTGTTCTGGTATTCTGAGTGTGGGGAAGTTCCTCAAACTGACAGCAGCACCTGGATTCCTTTAGTATCCTTTGGCTTCTGTTCCCTGAGTGTTATTTTAGGCCAGGCCATGAGGGAAAGCTGGGGGTTGGGCTTGGAGGCCACGTAGCAGTGAGTGCCCCCTGATCCATTGAGGAAGTACTTAGAGGACTTCTCCCTAAAGGGAACACCTTTTCCTGCATTCATCTGGGTGCAGTGGGGCTGCACATCTCTCCCACACCTAAGAATGTGTTCTGGAATTCTGAGTGCAGGGAAGTTCCTCCAACTGACAGCAGCGCCTGGGTTCTAATTGAATCCCTTTGCTTGTCTTCCCTGATGGAAAGCCTAGGCGGGAGTGCGGGGGAAAGTGTGGTTTGGGCTCCAAAACCAAGTATTTGCGATGACCTCTCTATGGTTTGTGGAGGTGTTTAAACTACATCCCTAACCTGGGAACACCTGTGCCCCCATAAAGATCCGTGGAGTCTGTTTCCACACCTCCAGCACACACACGAACACTTGCACAGTTATCCTGAGAGTGGGCAGCCTCCTCCAACTGAGAGCAGGGCCTTGGTTCTTATAACATCGCTTAACTTGTCTACCCTGTTTGGTTGCCTGATACGGAGTGCTGGGGAAAGGTTGGGTTGGGCTCTAAATCCAAGTATTAGCGAGTGCTTCTCCATGGGATTTGGAGGTTATTAACCAAAAGCCCACAACATGGGAATACCTGTGCTCCTTGAAAAAAGCGTGGACTCTGTATCCCCACCACCAGAACACACTTGAAGAAGTTTTCTGCTATCCTGAGTGTGGGCTGGCAATTTCAGGTGACAGAAGCGGCTGGGTTCGAATAGAATCCCTTAGCTTGTAATCCCTGAGTGTTTCCCTAGGACTGACTCTGAGAGAAACCTGGGGGTTGGGCTTTGAGGCCAAATAGTAGCGAGTGTCCCCGATGGACTGAGGAAGTATTTAGATGAATTCTCCATAAAGGGAAACACCTGAGCACCCATTCATCTGCGTGGAGTGGGGCTTCAAATATCCCCACCACACAAGGTTGGGTTCCAGTATCCTGAGGGTGGGGTAGTTCCTCCAACTGACATCAGCGTCTTGGTTTGAATAGAATCCCTTTGCTTGTCTTCCCTGATGGTTTGCCTAGGCCAGTGTGTGGTTGAAAGTGGGATTTGGGATCTAAAACTAAGTATTAGCGTGTGCCTCTCCATGGGTAGTGGAGATGTTTAAACTACAACCCACAACTTGGGAATTGCTGTGACCCCTGAAAAATGCGTGTGCTATGTATCCCCACGTCCAGCACACACAGGAAGAAGTGTTCTGGGGTTGTGAGTGTGGGGAGGTTCCTCCAACAGACAGCAGCACCTGGGTTGTAATAGAATCCCTTAGCTTGACTTCCCTAAGTGTTTTCCTAGGCCTAGCAGTAAGCGATGGTGGGGGATAGGCTCTAAAGCCAAGTATTAGCGAGTGCATCTCTGTGGGTAGTGGAGGGTTTTAAACTACTTCCCCAACCTTGGAACACCTGTGCCCCATAAAGATGCGTGGAATGTGTTTCCCCACCTCCAGCACACACACGGAGACGTGCTCAGGTATCCTGATTGTGGGGAGGCTCCTCCAAATGACAGCAGCGCCTGGGTTCTAAAAGAATCCCTTAGCTTGTCTTCCCTGATGGCATGCCTAGGCTGGAGAGTGGGGGAAAGTGGGGGTTGGGCTCTAAACCAAGTATAAGCGAGAGCCTATCCATGGGATGTGGGTTTTTAACCTACAACCCACAACCATGGAATAAATGTGCCCCCTGAAAGATGCTTTGACTGTTTCCCTACATCCAGGACACACACGAAATGTGTTCTGGTATTCTGAGTGTGGGGAAGTTCCTCAAACTGACAGCAGCACCTGGATTCCATTAGTATCCCTTAGCTTCTGTTCCCTGAGTGTTCTTTTAGGCCAGGCCATGAGGGAAAGCTGGGGGTTGGGCTTGGAGGCCACGTAGCAGTGAGTGCCCCCTGATCCATTGAGGAAGTACTTAGAGGACTTCTCCCTAAAGGGAACACCTTTTCCTGCATTCATCTGGGTGCAGTGGGGCTGCACATCTCTCCCACACCTAAGAATGTGTTCTGGAATTCTGAGTGCAGGGAAGTTCCTCCAACTGACAGCAGCGCCTGGGTTCTAATTGAATCCCTTTGCTTGTCTTCCCTGATGGAAAGCCTAGGCGGGAGTGCGGGGGAAAGTGTGGTTTGGGCTCCAAAACCAAGTATTTGCGATGACCTCTCTATGGTTTGTGGAGGTGTTTAAACTACATCCCTAACCTGGGAACACCTGTGCCCCCATAAAGATCCGTGGAGTCTGTTTCCACACCTCCAGCACACACACGAACACTTGCACAGTTATCCTGAGAGTGGGCAGCCTCCTCCAACTGAGAGCAGGGCCTTGGTTCTTATAACATCGCTTAACTTGTCTACCCTGTTTGGTTGCCTGAAACGGAGTGCTGGGGAAAGGGTGGGTTGGGCTCTAAATCCAAGTATTAGCGAGTGCTTCTCCATGGGATTTGGAGGTTATTAACCAAAAGCCCACAACATGGGAATACCTGTGCTCCTTGAAAAAAGCGTGGACTCTGTATCCCCACCACCAGAACACACTTGAAGAAGTTTTCTGCTATCCTGAGTGTGGGCTGGCAATTTCAGGTGACAGAAGCGGCTGGGTTCGAATAGAATCCCTTAGCTTGTAATCCCTGAGTGTTTCCCTAGGACTGACTCTGAGAGAAACCTGGGGGTTGGGCTTTGAGGCCAAATAGTAGCGAGTGTCCCCGATGGACTGAGGAAGTATTTAGATGAATTCTCCATAAAGGGAAACACCTGAGCACCCATTCATCTGCGTGGAGTGGGGCTTCAAATCTCCCCACCACACAAGGTTGGGTTCCAGTATCCTGAGGGTGGGGTAGTTCCTCCAACTGACATCAGCGTCTTGGTTTGAATAGAATCCCTTTGCTTGTCTTCCCTGATGGTTTGCCTAGGCCAGTGTGTGGTTGAAAGTGGGATTTGGGATCTAAAACTAAGTATTAGCGTGTGCCTCTCCATGGGTAGTGGAGATGTTTAAACTACAACCCACAACTTGGGAATTACTGTGACCCCTGAAAAATGCGTGTGCTATGTTTCCCCACGTCCAGCACACACAGGAAGAAGTGTTCTGGGGTTCTGAGTGTGGGGAGGTTCCTCCAACAGACAGCAGCACCTGGGTTGTAATAGAATCCCTTAGCTTGACTTCCCTAAGTGTTTTCCAAGGCCTAGCAGTAAGCGATGGTGGGGGATGGGCTCTAAAGCCAAGTATTAGCGAGTGCATCTCTGTTGGTAGTGGAGGGTTTTAAACTACTTCCCCAACCTTGGAACACCTGTGCCCCATAAAGATGCGTGGAATGTGTTTCCCCACCTCCAGCACACACACGGAGACGTGCTCAGGTATCCTGATTGTGGGGAGGCTCCTCCAAATGACAGCAGCGCCTGGGTTCTAAAAGAATCCCTAAGCTTGTCTTCGCTGATGGCATGCCTAGGCTGGAGAGTGGGGGAAAGTGGGGGTTGGGCTCTAAACCAAGTATAAGCGAGAGCCTATCCATGGGATGTGGGTTTTTAACATACAACCCACAACCATGGAATAAATGTGCCCCCTGAAAGATGCTTTGACTGTTTCCCTACATCCAGGACACACACGAAGATGTGTTCTGGTATTCTGAGTGTGGGGAAGTTCCTCAAACTGACAGCAGCACCTGGATTCCTTTAGTATCCTTTGGCTTCTGTTCCCTGAGTGTTATTTTAGGCCAGGCCATGAGGGAAAGCTGGGGGTTGGGCTTGGAGGCCACGTAGCAGTGAGTGCCCCCTGATCCATTGAGGAAGTACTTAGAGGACTTCTCCCTAAAGGGAACACCTTTTCCTGCATTCATCTGGGTGCAGTGGGGCTGCACATCTCTCCCACACCTAAGAATGTGTTCTGGAATTCTGAGTGCAGGGAAGTTCCTCCAACTGACAGCAGCGCCTGGGTTCTAATTGAATCCCTTTGCTTGTCTTCCCTGATGGAAAGCCTAGGCGGGAGTGCGGGGGAAAGTGTGGTTTGGGCTCCAAAATCAAGTATTTGCGATGACCTCTCTATGGTTTGTGGAGGTGTTTAAACTACATCCCTAACCTGGGAACACCTGTGCCCCCATAAAGATCCGTGGAGTCTGTTTCCACACCTCCAACACACACACGAACACTTGCACAGTTATCCTGAGAGTGGGCAGCCTCCTCCAACTGAGAGCAGGGCCTTGGTTCTTATAACATCGCTTAACTTGTCTACCCTGTTTGGTTGCCTGATACGGAGTGCTGGGGAAAGGGTGGGTTGGGCTCTAAATCCAAGTATTAGCGAGTGCTTCTCCATGGGATTTGGAGGTTATTAACCAAAAGCCCACAACATGGGAATACCTGTGCTCCTTGAAAAAAGCGTGGACTCTGTATCCCCACCACCAGAACACACTTGAAGAAGTTTTCTGCTATCCTGAGTGTGGGCTGGCAATTTCAGGTGACAGAAGCGGCTGGGTTCGAATAGAATCCCTTAGCTTGTAATCCCTGAGTGTTTCCCTAGGACTGACTCTGAGAGAAACCTGGGGGTTGGGCTTTGAGGCCAAATAGAAGCGAGTGTCCCCGATGGACTGAGGAAGTATTTAGATGAATTCTCCATAAAGGGAAACACCTGAGCACCCATTCATCTGCGTGGAGTGGGGCTTCAAATCTCCCCACCACACAAGGTTGGGTTCCAGTATCCTGAGGGTGGGGTAGTTCCTCCAACTGACATCAGCGTCTTGGTTTGAATAGAATCCCTTTGCTTGTCTTCCCTGATGGTTTGCCTAGGCCAGTGTGTGGTTGAAAGTGGGATTTGGGATCTAAAACTAAGTATTAGCGTGTGCCTCTCCATGGGTAGTGGAGATGTTTAAACTACAACCCACAACATGGGAATTACTGTGACCCCTGAAAAATGCGTGTGCTATGTTTCCCCACGTTCAGCACACACAGGAAGAAGTGTTCTGGGGTTCTGAGTGTGGGGAGGTTCCTCCAACAGACAGCAGCACCTGGGTTGTAATAGAATCCCTTAGCTTGACTTCCCTAAGTGATTTCCAAGGCCTAGCAGTAAGCGATGGTGGGGGATGGGCTCTAAAGCCAAGTATTAGCGAGTGCATCTCTGTGGGTAGTGGAGGGTTTTAAATTACTTCCCCAACCTTGGAACACCTGTGCCCCATAAAGATGCGTGGAATGTGTTTCCCCACCTCCAGCACACACACGGAGACGTGCTCAGGTATCCTGATTGTGGGGAGGCTCCTCCAAATGACAGCAGCGCCTGGGTTCTAAAAGATTCCCTTAGCTTGTCTTCCCTGATGGCATGCCTAGGCTGGAGAGTGGGGGAAAGTGGGGGTTGGTCTCTAAACCAAGTATAAGCAAGAGCCTATCCATGGGATGTGGGTTTTTAACCTACAACCCACAACCATGGAATTAATGTGCCCCCTGAAAGATGCTTTGACTTTTTCCCTACATCCAGGACACACACGAAATGTGTTCTGGTATTCTGAGTGTGGGGAAGTTCCTCAAACTGACAGCAGCACCTGGATTCCATTAGTATCCCTTAGCTTCTGTTCCCTGAGTGTTCTTTTAGGCCAGGCCATGAGGGAAAGCTGGGGGTTGGGCTTGGAGGCCACGTAGCATTGAGTGCCCCCTGATCCATTGAGGAAGTACTTAGAGGACTTCTCCCTAAAGGGAACACCTTTTCCTGCATTCATCTGGGTGCAGTGGGGCTGCACATCTCTCCCACACCTAAGAATGTGTTCTGGAATTCTGAGTGCAGGGAAGTTCCTCCAACTGACAGCAGCGCCTGGGTTCTAATTGAATCCCTTTGCTTGTCTTCCCTGATGGAAAGCCTAGGCGGGAGTGCGGGGGAAAGTGTGGTTTGGGCTCCAAAACCAAGTATTTGCGATGACCTCTCTATGGTTTGTGGAGGTGTTTAAACTACATCCCTAACCTGGGAACACCTGTGCCCCCATAAAGATCCGTGGAGTCTGTTTCCACACCTCCAGCACACACACGAACACTTGCACAGTTATCCTGAGAGTGGGCAGCCTCCTCCAACTGAGAGCAGGGCCTTGGTTCTTATAACATCGCTTAACTTGTCTACCCTGTTTGGTTGCCTGATACGGAGTGCTGGGGAAAGGGTGGGTTGGGCTCTAAATCCAAGTATTAGCGAGTGCTTCTCCATGGGATTTGGAGGTTATTAACCAAAAGCCCACAACATGGGAATACCTGTGCTCCTTGAAAAAAGCGTGGACTCTGTATCCCCACCACCAGAACACACTTGAAGAAATTTTCTGCTATCCTGAGTGTGGGCTGGCAATTTCAGGTGACAGAAGCGGCTGGGTTCGAATAGAATCCCTTAGCTTGTAATCCCTGAGTGTTTCCCTAGGACTGACTCTGAGAGAAACCTGGGGGTTGGGCTTTGAGGCCAAATAGTAGCGAGTGTCCCCGATGGACTGAGGAAGTATTTAGATGAATTCTCCATAAAGGGAAACACCTGAGCACCCATTCATCTGCGTGGAGTGGGGCTTCAAATCTCCCCACCACACAAGGTTGGGTTCCAGTATCCTGAGGGTGGGGTAGTTCCTCCAACTGACATCAGCGTCTTGGTTTGAATAGAATCCCTTTGCTTGTCTTCCCTGATGGTTTGCCTAGGCCAGTGTGTGGTTGAAAGTGGGATTTGGGATCTAAAACTAAGTATTAGCGTGTGCCTCTCCATGGGTAGTGGCGATGTTTAAACTACAACCCACAACTTGGGAATTACTGTGACCCCTGAAAAATGCGTGTGCTATGTTTCCCCACGTCCAGCACCCACAGGAAGAAGTGTTCTGGGGTTCTGAGTGTGGGGAGGTTCCTCCAACAGACAGCAGCACCTGGGTTGTAATAGAATCCCTTAGCTTGACTTCCCTAAGTGTTTTCCAAGGCCTAGCAGTAAGCGATGGTGGGGGATGGGCTCTAAAGCCAAGTATTAGCGAGTGCATCTCTGTTGGTAGTGGAGGGTTTTAAACTACTTCCCCAACCTTGGAACACCTGTGCCCCATAAAGATGCGTGGAATCTGTTTCCCCACCTCCAGCACACACACGGAGACGTGCTCAGGTATCCTGATTGTGGGGAGGCTCCTCCAAATGACAGCAGCGCCTGGGTTCTAAAAGAATCCCTTAGCTTGTCTTCGCTGATGGCATGCCTAGGCTGGAGAGTGGGGGAAAGTGGGGGTTGGGCTCTAAACCAAGGATAAGCGAGAGCCTATCCATGGGATGTGGGTTTTTAACCTACAACCCACAACCATGGAATAAATGTGCCCCCTGAAAGATGCTTTGACTGTTTCCCTACATCCAGCACACACACGAAGATGTGTTCTGGTATTCTGAGTGTGGGGAAGTTCCTCAAACTGACAGCAGCACCTGGATTCCATTAGTATCCCGTAGCTTCTGTTCCCTGAGTGTTCTTTTAGGCCAGGCCATGAGGGAAAGCTGGGGGTTGGGCTTGGAGGCCACGTAGCAGTGAGTGCCCCCTGATCCATTGAGGAAGTACTTAGAGGACTTCTCCCTAAAGGGAACACCTTTTCCTGCATTCATCTGGGTGCAGTGGGGCTGCACATCTCTCCCACACCTAAGAATGTGTTCTGGAATTCTGAGTGCAGGGAAGTTCCTCCAACTGACAGCAGCGCCTGGGTTCTAATTGAATCCCTTTGCTTGTCTTCCCTGATGGAAAGCCTAGGCGGGAGTGCGGGGGAAAGTGTGGTTTGGGCTCCAAAACCAAGTATTGGCGATGACCTCTCTAAGGTTTGTGGAGGTGTTTAAACTACATCCCTAACCTGGGAACACCTGTGCCCCCATAAAGATCCGTGGAGTCTGTTTCCACACCTCCAGCACACACACGAACACTTGCACAGTTATCCTGAGAGTGGGCAGCCTCCTCCAACTGAGAGCAGGGCCTTGGTTCTTATAACATCGCTTAACTTGTCTACCCTGTTTGGTTGCCTGATACGGAGTGCTGGGGAAAGGGTGGGTTGGGCTCTAAATCCAAGTATTAGCGAGTGCTTCTCCATGGGATTTGGAGGTTATTAACCAAAAGCCCACAACATGGGAATACCTGTGCTCCTTGGAAAAAGCGTGGACTCTGTATCCCCACCACCAGAACACACTTGAAGAAGTTTTCTGCTATCCTGATTGTGGGCTGGCAATTTCAGGTGACAGAAGCGGCTGGGTTCGAATAGAATCCCTTAGCTTGTAATCCCTGAGTGTTTCCCTAGGACTGACTCTGAGAGAAACCTGGGGGTTGGGCTTTGAGGCCAAATAGTAGCGAGTGTCCCCGATGGACTGAGGAAGTATTTAGATGAATTCTCCATAAAGGGAAACACCTGAGCACCCATTCATCTGCGTGGAGTGGGGCTTCAAATCTCCCCACCACACAAGGTTGGGTTCCAGTATCCTGAGGGTGGGGTAGTTCCTCCAACTGACATCAGCGTCTTGGTTTGAATAGAATCCCTTTGCTTGTCTTCCCTGATGGTTTGCCTAGGCCAGTGTGTGGTTGAAAGTGGGATTTGGGATCTAAAACTAAGTATTAGCGTGTGCCTCTCCATGGGTAGTGGAGATGTTTAAACTACAACCCACAACTTGGGAATTACTGTGACCCCTGAAAAATGCGTGTGCTATGTTTCCCCACGTCCAGCACACACAGGAAGAAGTGTTCTGGGGTTCTGAGTGTGGGGAGGTTCCTCCAACAGACAGCAGCACCTGGGTTGTAATAGAATCCCTTAGCTTGACTTCCCTAAGTGTTTTCCAAGGCCTAGCAGTAAGCGATGGTGGGGGATGGGCTCTAAAGCCAAGTATTAGCGAGTGCATCTCTGTTGGTAGTGGAGGGTTTTAAACTACTTCCCCAACCCTGGAACACCTGTGCCCCATAAAGATGCGTGGAATGTGTTTCCCCACCTCCAGCACACACACGGAGACGTGCTCAGGTATCCTGATTGTGGGGAGGCTCCTCCAAATGACAGCAGCGCCTGGGTTCTAAAAGAATCCCTTAGCTTGTCTTCGCTGATGGCATGCCTAGGCTGGAGAGTGGGGGAAAGTGGGGGTTGGGCTCTAAACCAAGTATAAGCGAGAGCCTATCCATGGGATGTGGGTTTTTAACCTACAACCCACAACCATGGAATAAATGTGCCCCCTGAAAGATGCTTTGACTGTTTCCCTACATCCAGGACACACACGAAGATGTGTTCTGGTATTCTGAGTGTGGGGAAGTTCCTCAAACTGACAGCAGCACCTGGATTCCATTAGTATCCCTTAGCTTCTGTTCCCTGAGTGTTCTTTTAGGCCAGGCCATGAGGGAAAGCTGGGGGTTGGGCTTGGAGGCCACGTAGCAGTGAGTGCCCCCTGATCCATTGAGGAAGTACTTAGAGGACTTCTGCCTAAAGGGAACACCGTTTCCTGCATTCATCTGGGTGCAGTGGGGCTGCACATCTCTCCCACACCTAAGAATGTGTTCTGGAATTCTGAGTGCAGGGAAGTTCCTCCAACTGACAGCGGCGCCTGGGTTCTAATTGAATCCCTTTGCTTGTCTTCCCTGATGGAAAGCCTAGGCGGGAGTGCGGGGGAAAGTGTGGTTTGGGCTCCAAAACCAAGTATTGGCGATGACCTCTCTAAGGTTTGTGGAGGTGTTTAAACTACATCCCTAACCTGGGAACACCTGTGCCCCCATAAAGATCCGTGGAGTCTGTTTCCACACCTCCAGCACACACACGAACACTTGCACAGTTATCCTGAGAGTGGGCAGCCTCCTCCAACTGAGAGCAGGGCCTTGGTTCTTATAACATCGCTTAACTTGTCTACCCTGTTTGGTTGCCTGATACGGAGTGCTGGGGAAAGGGTGGGTTGGGCTCTAAATCCAAGTATTAGCGAGTGCTTCTCCATGGGATTTGGAGGTTATTAACCAAAAGCCCACAACATGGGAATACCTGTGCTCCTTGGAAAAAGCGTGGACTCTGTATCCCCACCACCAGAACACACTTGAAGAAGTTTTCTGCTATCCTGATTGTGGGCTGGCAATTTCAGGTGACAGAAGCGGCTGGGTTCGAATAGAATCCCTTAGCTTGTAATCCCTGAGTGTTTCCCTAGGACTGACTCTGAGAGAAACCTGGGGGTTGGGCTTTGAGGCCAAATAGTAGCGAGTGTCCCCGATGGACTGAGGAAGTATTTAGATGAATTCTCCATAAAGGGAAACACCTGAGCACCCATTCATCTGCGTGGAGTGGGGCTTCAAATCTCCCCACCACACAAGGTTGGGTTCCAGTATCCTGAGGGTGGGGTAGTTCCTCCAACTGACATCAGCGTCTTGGTTTGAATAGAATCCCTTTGCTTGTCTTCCCTGATGGTTTGCCTAGGCCAGTGTGTGGTTGAAAGTGGGATTTGGGATCTAAAACTAAGTATTAGCGTGTGCCTCTCCATGGGTAGTGGAGATGTTTAAACTACAACCCACAACTTGGGAATTACTGTGACCCCTTAAAAATGCGTGTGCTATGTTTCCCCACGTCCAGCACACACAGGAAGAAGTGTTCTGGGGTTCTGAGTGTGGGGAGGTTCCTCCAACAGACAGCAGCACCTGGGTTGTAATAGAATCCCTTAGCTTGACTTCCCTAAGTGTTTTCCAAGGCCTAGCAGTAAGCGATGGTGGGGGATGGGCTCTAAAGCCAAGTATTAGCGAGTGCATCTCTGTTGGTAGTGGAGGGTTTTAAACTACTTCCCCAACCTTGGAACACCTGTGCCCCATAAAGATGCGTGGAATGTGTTTCCCCACCTCCAGCACACACACGGAGACGTGCTCAGGTATCCTGATTGTGGGGAGGCTCCTCCAAATGACAGCAGCACCTGGGTTCTAAAAGAATCCCTTAGCTTGTCTTCGCTGATGGCATGCCTAGGCTGGAGAGTGGGGGAAAGTGGGGGTTGGGCTCTAAACCAAGTATAAGCGAGAGCCTATCCATGGGATGTGGGTTTTTAACCTACAACCCACAACCATGGAATAAATGTGCCCCCTGAAAGATGCTTTGACTGTTTCCCTACATCCAGGACACACACGAAGATGTGTTCTGGTATTCTGAGTGTGGGGAAGTTCCTCAAACTGACAGCAGCACCTGGATTCCATTAGTATCCCTTAGCTTCTGTTCCCTGAGTGTTCTTTTAGGCCAGGCCATGAGGGAAAGCTGGGGGTTGGGCTTGGAGGCCACGTAGCAGTGAGTGCCCCCTGATCCATTGAGGAAGTACTTAGAGGACTTCTCCCTAAAGGGAACACCGTTTCCTGCATTCATCTGGGTGCAGTGGGGCTGCACATCTCTCCCACACCTAAGAATGTGTTCTGGAATTCTGAGTGCAGGGAAGTTCCTCCAACTGACAGCAGCGCCTGGGTTCTAATTGAATCCCTTTGCTTGTCTTCCCTGATGGAAAGCCTAGGCGGGAGTGCGGGGGAAAGTGTGGTTTGGGCTCCAAAACCAAGTATTGGCGATGACCTCTCTATGGTTTGTGGAGGTGTTTAAACTACATCCCTAACCTGGGAACACCTGTGCCCCCATAAAGATCCGTGGAGTCTGTTTCCACACCTCCAGCACACACACGAACACTTGCACAGTTATCCTGAGAGTGGGCAGCCTCCTCCAACTGAGAGCAGGGCCTTGGTTCTTATAACATCGCTTAACTTGTCTACCCTGTTTGGTTGCCTGATACGGAGTGCTGGGGAAAGGGTGGGTTGGGCTCTAAATCCAAGTATTAGCGAGTGCTTCTCCATGGGATTTGGAGGTTATTAACCAAAAGCCCACAACATGGGAATACCTGTGCTCCTTGAAAAAAGCGTGGACTCTGTATCCCCACCACCAGAACACACTTGAAGAAGTTTTCTGCTATCCTGATTGTGGGCTGGCAATTTCAGGTGACAGAAGCGGCTGGGTTCGAATAGAATCCCTTAGCTTGTAATCCCTGAGTGTTTCCCTAGGACTGACTCTGAGAGAAACCTGGGGGTTGGGCTTTGAGGCCAAATAGTAGCGAGTGTCCCCGATGGACTGAGGAAGTATTTAGATGAATTCTCCATAAAGGGAAACACCTGAGCACCCATTCATCTGCGTGGAGTGGGGCTTCAAATCTCCCCACCACACAAGGTTGGGTTCCAGTATCCTGAGGGTGGGGTAGTTCCTCCAACTGACATCAGCGTCTTGGTTTGAATAGAATCCCTTTGCTTGTCTTCCCTGATGGTTTGCCTAGGCCAGTGTGTGGTTAAAAGTGGGATTTGGGATCTAAAACTAAGTATTAGCGTGTGCCTCTCCATGGGTAGTGGAGATGTTTAAACTACAACCCACAACTTGGGAATTACTGTGACCCCTGAAAAATGCGTGTGCTATGTTTCCCCACGTCCAGCACACACAGGAAGAAGTGTTCTGGGGTTCTGAGTGTGGGGAGGTTCCTCCAACAGACAGCAGCACCTGGGTTGTAATAGAATCCCTTCGCTTGACTTCCCTAAGTGATTTCCAAGGCCTAGCAGTAAGCGATGGTGGGGGATGGGCTCTAAAGCCAAGTATTAGCGAGTGCATCTCTGTTGGTAGTGGAGGGTTTTAAATTACTTCCCCAACCTTGGAACACCTGTGCCCCATAAAGATGCGTGGAATGTGTTTCCCCACCTCCAGCACACACACGGAGACGTGCTCAGGTATCCTGATTGTGGGGAGGCTCCTCCAAATGACAGCAGCGCCTGGGTTCTAAAAGAATCCCTTAGCTTGTCTTCGCTGATGGCATGCCTAGGCTGGAGAGTGGGGGAAAGTGGGGGTTGGGCTCTAAACCAAGTATAAGCGAGAGCCTATCCATGGGATGTGGGTTTTTAACCTACAACCCACAACCATGGAATAAATGTGCCCCCTGAAAGATGCTTTGACTGTTTCCCTACATCCAGGACACACACGAAGATGTGTTCTGGTATTCTGAGTGTGGGGAAGTTCCTCAAACTGACAGCAGCACCTGGATTCCATTAGTATCCCTTAGCTTCTGTTCCCTGAGTGTTCTTTTAGGCCAGGCCATGAGGGAAAGCTGGGGGTTGGGCTTGGAGGCCACGTAGCAGTGAGTGCCCCCTGATCCATTGAGGAAGTACTTAGAGGACTTCTCCCTAAAGGGAACACCTTTTCCTGCATTCATCTGGGTGCAGTGGGGCTGCACATCTCTCCCACACCTAAGAATGTGTTCTGGAATTCTGAGTGCAGGGAAGTTCCTCCAACTGACAGCAGCGCCTGGGTTCTAATTGAATCCCTTTGCTTGTCTTCCCTGATGGAAAGCCTAGGCGGGAGTGCGGGGGAAAGTGTGGTTTGGGCTCCAAAACCAAGTATTTGCGATGACCTCTCTATGGTTTGTGGAGGTGTTTAAACTACATCCCTAACCTGGGAACACCTGTGCCCCCATAAAGATCCGTGGAGTCTGTTTCCACACCTCCAGCACACACACGAACACTTGCACAGTTATCCTGAGAGTGGGCAGCCTCCTCCAACTGAGAGCAGGGCCTTGGTTCTTATAACATCGCTTAACTTGTCTACCCTGTTTGGTTGCCTGATACGGAGTGCTGGGGAAAGGGTGGGTTGGGCTCTAAATCCAAGTATTAGCGAGTGCTTCTCCATGGGATTTGGAGGTTATTAACCAAAAGCCCACAACATGGGAATACCTGTGCTCCTTGAAAAAAGCGTGGACTCTGTATCCCCACCACCAGAACACACTTGAAGAACTTTTCTGCTATCCTGAGTGTGGGCTGGCAATTTCAGGTGACAGAAGCGGCTGGGTTCGAATAGAATCCCTTAGCGTGTAATCCCTGAGTGTTTCCCTAGGACTGACTCTGAGAGAAACCTGGGGGTTGGGCTTTGAGGCCAAATAGTAGCGAGTGTCCCCGATGGACTGAGGAAGTATTTAGATGAATTCTCCATAAAGGGAAACACCTGAGCACCCATTCATCTGCGTGGAGTGGGGCTTCAAATCTCCCCACCACACAAGGTTGGGTTCCAGTATCCTGAGGGTGGGGTAGTTCCTCCAACTGACATCAGCGTCTTGGTTTGAATAGAATCCCTTTGCTTGTCTTCCCTGATGGTTTGCCTAGGCCAGTGTGTGGTTGAAAGTGGGATTTGGGATCTAAAACTAAGTATTAGCGTGTGCCTCTCCATGGGTAGTGGAGATGTTTAAACTACAACCCACAACTTGGGAATTGCTGTGACCCCTGAAAAATGCGTGTGCTATGTTTCCCCACGTCCAGCACACACAGGAAGAAGTGTTCTGGGGTTCTGAGTGTGGGGAGGTTCCTCCAACAGACAGCAGCACCTGGGTTGTAATAGAATCCCTTAGCTTGACTTCCCTAAGTGTTTTCCTAGGCCTAGCAGTAAGCGATGGTGGGGGATGGGCTCTAAAGCCAAGTATTAGCGAGTGCATCTCTGTGGGTAGTGGAGGGTTTTAAACTACTTCCCCAACCTTGGAACACCTGTGCCCCATAAAGATGCGTGGAATCTGTTTCCCCACCTCCAGCACACACACGGAGACGTGCTCAGGTATCTTGATTGTGGGGAGGGTCCTCCAAATGACAGCAGCGCCTGGGTTCTAAAAGAATCCCTTAGCTTGCCTTCGCTGATGGCATGCCTAGGCTGGATAGTGGGGGAAAGTGGGGGTTGGGCTCTAAACCAAGTATAAGCGAGAGCCTATCCATGGGATGTGGGTTTTTAACCTACAACCCACAACCATGGAATAAATGTGCCACCTGAAAGATGCTATGACTGTTTCCCTACATCCAGCACACACACGAAGATGTGTTCTGGTATTCTGAGTGTGGGGAAGTTCCTCAAACTGACAGCAGCACCTGGATTCCATTAGTATCCCTTAGCTTCTGTTCCCTGAGTGTTCTTTTAGGCCAGGCCATGAGGGAAAGCTGGGGGTTGGGCTTGGAGGCCACGTAGCAGTGAGTGCCCCCTGATCCATTGAGGAAGTACTTAGAGGACTTCTCCCTAAAGGGAACACCTTTTCCTGCATTCATCTGGGTGCAGTGGGGCTGCACATCTCTCCCACACCTAAGAATGTGTTCTGGAATTCTGAGTGCAGTGAAGTTCCTCCAACTGACAGCAGCGCCTGGGTTCTAATTGAATCCCTTTGCTTGTCTTCCCTGATGGAAAGCCTAGGCGGGAGTGCGGGGGAAAGTGTGGTTTGGGCTCCAAAACCAAGTATTTGCGATGACCTCTCTATGGTTTGTGGAGGTGTTTAAACTACATCCCTAACCTGGGAACACCTGTGCCCCCATAAAGATCCGTGGAGTCTGTTTCCACACCTCCAGCACACACACGAACACTTGCACAGTTATCCTGAGAGTGGGCAGCCTCCTCCAACTGAGAGCAGGGCCTTGGTTCTTATAACATCGCTTAACTTGTCTACCCTGTTTGGTTGCCTGATACGGAGTGCTGGGGAAAGGGTGGGTTGGGCTCTAAATCCAAGTATTAGCGAGTGCTTCTCCATGGGATTTGGAGGTTATTAACCAAAAGCCCACAACATGGGAATCCCTGTGCTCCTTGAAAAAAGCGTGGACTCTGTATCCCCACCACCAGAACACACATGAAGAAGTTTTCTGCTATCCTGAGTGTGGGCTGGCAATTTCAGGTGACAGAAGCGGCTGGGTTCGAATAGAATCCCTTAGCTTGTAATCCCTGAGTGTTTCCCTAGGACTGACTCTGAGAGAAACCTGGGGGTTGGGCTTTGAGGCCAAATAGTAGCGAGTGTCCCCGATGGACTGAGGAAGTATTTAGATGAATTCTCCATAAAGGGAAACACCTGAGCACCCATTCATCTGCGTGGAGTGGGGCTTCAAATCTCCCCACCACACAAGGTTGGGTTCCAGTATCCTGAGGGTGGGGTAGTTCCTCCAACTGACATCAGCGTCTTGGTTTGAATAGAATCCCTTTGCTTGTATTCCCTGATGGTTTGCCAAGGCCAGTGTGTGGTTGAAAGTGGGATTTGGGATCTAAAACTAAGTATTAGCGTGTGCCTCTCCATGGGTAGTGGAGATGTTTAAACTACAACCCACAACTTGGGAATTGCTGTGACCCCTGAAAAATGCGTGTGCTATGTTTCCCCACGTCCAGCACACACAGGAAGAAGTGTTCTGGGGTTCTGAGTGTGGGGAGGTTCCTCCAACAGACAGCAGCACCTGGGTTGTAATAGAATCCCTTAGCTTGACTTCCCTAAGTGTTTTCCTAGGCCTAGCAGTAAGCGATGGTGGGGGATGGGCTCTAAAGCCAAGTATTAGCGAGTGCATCTCTGTGGGTAGTGGAGGGTTTTAAACTACTTCCCCAACCTTGGAACACCTGTGCCCCATAAAGATGCGTGGAATCTGTTTCCCCACCTCCAGCACACACACGGAGAGGTGCTCAGGTATCCTGATTGTGGGGAGGCTCCTCCAAATGACAGCAACGCCTGGGTTCTAAAAGAATCCCTTAGCTTGTCTTCCCTGATGGCATGCCTAGGCTGGAGAGTGGGGGAAAGTGGGGGTTGGGCTCTAAACCAAGTATAAGCGAGAGCCTATCCATGGGATGTGTGTTTTTAACCTACAACCCACAACCATTGAATAAATGTGCCCCCTGTAAGATGCTTTGACTGTTTTCCTACATCCAGCACACACACGAAGATGTTTTCTTGTATTCTGAGTGTGGGGAAGTTCCTCAAACTGACAGCAGCACCTGGATTCTATTAGTATCCCTTAGCTTCTGTTCCCTGAGTGTTCTTTTAGGCCAGGCCATGAGGGAAAGCTGGGGGTTGGGCTTGGAGGCCACGTAGCAGTGAGTGCCCCCTGATCCATTGAGGAAGTACTTAGAGGACTTCTCCCTAAACGGAACACCTTTTCCTCCATTCATCTGGGTGCAGTGGGGCTGCACATCTCTCCCACACCTAAGAATGTGTTCTGGAATTCTGAGTGCAGGGAAGTTCCTCCAACTGACAGCAGCGCCTGGGTTCTAATTGAATCCCTTTGCTTGTCTTCCCTGATGGAAAGCCTAGGCGGGAGTGCGGGGGAATGTGTGGTTTGGGCTCCAAAACCAAGTATTGGCGATGACCTCTCTATGGTTTGTGGAGGTGTTTAAACTACATCCCTAACCTGGGAACACCTGTGCCCCCATAAAGATCCGTGGAGTCTGTTTCCACACCTCCAGCACACACACGAACACTTGCACAGTTATCCTGAGAGTGGGCAGCCTCCTCCAACTGAGAGCAGGGCCTTGGTTCTTATAAAATCGCTTAACTTGTCTACCCTGTTTGGTTGCCTGATACGGAGTGCTGGGGAAAGGGTGGGTTGGGCTCTAAATCCAAGTATTAGCGAGTGCTTCTCCATGGGATTTGGAGGTTATTAACCAAAAGCCCACAACATGGGAATACCTGTGCTCCTTGAAAAAAGCGTGGACTCTGTATCCCCACCACCAGAACACACTTGAAGAAGTTTTCTGCTATCCTGAGTGTGGGCTGGCAATTTCAGGTGACAGAAGCGGCTGGGTTCTAATAGAATCCCTTAGCTTGTAATCCCTGAGTGTTTCCCTAGGACTGACTCTGAGAGAAACCTGGGGGTTGGGCTTTGAGGCCAAATAGTAGCGAGTGTCCCCGATGGACTGAGGAAGTATTTAGATGAATTCTCCATAAAGGGAAACACCTGAGCACCCATTCATCTGCGTGGAGTGGGGCTTCAAATCTCCCCACCACACAAGGTTGGGTTCCAGTATCCTGAGGGTGGGGTAGTTCCTCCAACTGACATCAGCGTCTTGGTTTGAATAGAATCCCTTTGCTTGTCTTCCCTGATGGTTTGCCTAGGCCAGTGTGTGGTTGAAAGTGGGATTTGGGATCTAAAACTAAGTATTAGCGTGTGCCTCTCCATGGGTAGTGGAGATGTTTAAACTACAACCCACAACTTGGGAATTACTGTGACCCCTGAAAAATGCGTGTGCTATGTTTCCCCACGTCCAGCACACACAGGAAGAAGTGTTCTGGGGTTCTGAGTGTGGGGAGGTTCCTCCAACAGACAGCAGCACCTGGGTTGTAATAGAATCCCTTAGCTTGACTTCCCTAAGTGTTTTCCAAGGCCTAGCAGTAAGCGATGGTGGGGGATGGGCTCTAAAGCCAAGTATTAGCGAGTGCATCTCTGTTGGTAGTGGAGGGTTTTAAACTACTTCCCCAACCTTGGAACACCTGTGCCCCATAAAGATGCGTGGAATCTGTTTCCCCACCTCCAGCACACACACGGAGACGTGCTCAGGTATCCTGATTGTGGGGAGGCTCCTCCAAATGACAGCAGCGCCTGGGTTCTAAAAGAATCCCTTAGCTTGCCTTCGCTGATGGAATGCCTAGGCATGAGAGTGGGGGAAAGTGGGGGTTGGGCTCTAAACCAAGTATAAGCGAGAGCCTATCCATGGGATGTGGGTTTTTAACCTACAACCCACAACCATGGAATAAATGTGCCCCCTGAAAGATGCTTTGACTGTTTCCCTACATCCAGCACACACACGAAGATGTGTTCTGGTATTCTGAGGGTGGGGAAGTTCCTCAAACTGACAGCAGCACCTGGATTCTATTAGTATCCCTTAGCTTCTGTTCCCTGAGTGTTCTTTTAGGCCAGGCCATGAGGGAAAGCTGGGGGTTGGGCTTGGAGGCCACGTAGCAGTGAGTGCCCCCTGATCCATTGAGGAAGTACTTAGAGGACTTCTCCCTAAAGGGAACACCTTTTCCTGCATTCATCTGGGTGCAGTGGGGCTGCACATCTCTCCCACACCTAAGAATGTGTTCTGGAATTCTGAGTGCAGGGAAGTTCCTCCAACTGACAGCAGCGCCTGGGTTCTAATTGAATCCCTTTGCTTGTCTTCCCTGATGGAAAGCCTAGGCGGGAGTGCGGGGGAAAGTGTGGTTTGGGCTCCAAAACCAAGTATTGGCGATGACCTCTCTATGGTTTGTGGAGGTGTTTAAACTACATCCCTAACCTGGGAACACCTGTGCCCCCATAAAGATCCGTGGAGTCTGTTTCCACACCTCCAGCACACACACGAACACTTGCACAGTTATCCTGAGAGTGGGCAGCCTCCTCCAACTGAGAGCAGGGCCTTGGTTCTTATAAAATCGCTTAACTTGTCTACCCTGTTTGGTTGCCTGATACGGAGTGCTGGGGAAAGGGTGGGTTGGGCTCTAAATCCAAGTATTAGCGAGTGCTTCTCCATGGGATTTGGAGGTTATTAACCAAAAGCCCACAACATGGGAATACCTGTGCTCCTTGAAGAAAGCGTGGACTCTGTATTCCCACCACCAGAACACACTTGAAGAAGTTTTCTGCTATCCTGAGTGTGGGCTGGCAATTTCAGGTGACAGAAGCGGCTGGGTTCGAATAGAATCCCTTAGCTTGTAATCCCTGAGTGTTTCCCTAGGACTGACTCTGAGAGAAACCTGGGGGTTGGGCTTTGAGGCCAAATAGTAGCGAGTGTCCCCGATGGACTGAGGAAGTATTTAGATGAATTCTCCATAAAGGGAAACACCTGAGCACACATTCATCTGCGTAGAGTGGGGCTTCAAATCTCCCCACCACACAAGGTTGGGTTCCAGTATCCTGAGGGTGGGGTAGTTCCTCCAACTGACATCAGCGTCTTGGTTTGAATAGAATCCCTTTGCTTGTCTTCCCTGATGGTTTGCCTAGGCCAGTGTGTGGTTGAAAGTGGGATTTGGGATCTAAAACTAAGTATTAGCGTGTGCCTCTCCATGGGTAGTGGAGATGTTTAAACTACAACCCACAACTTGGGAATTACTGTGACCCCTGAAAAATGCGTGTGCTATGTTTCCCCACGTCCAGCACACACAGGAAGAAGTGTTCTGGGGTTCTGAGTGTGGGGAGGTTCCTCCAACAGACAGCAGCACCTGGGTTGTAATAGAATCCCTTAGCTTGACTTCCCTAAGTGTTTTCCTAGGCCTAGCAGTAAGCGATGGTGGGGGATGGGCTCTAAAGCCAAGTATTAGCGAGTGCATCTCTGTGGGTAGTGGAGGGTTTTAAACTACTTCCCCAACCTTGGAACACCTGTGCCCCATAAAGATGCGTGGAATCTGTTTCCCCACCTCCAGCACACACACGGAGACGTGCTCAGGTATCCTGATTGTGGGGAGGCTCCTCCAAATGACAGCAGCGCCTGGGTTCTAAAAGAATCCCTTAGCTTGTCTTCGCTGATGGAATGCCTAGGCTGGAGAGTGGGGGAAAGTGGGGGTTGGGCTCTAAACCAAGTATAAGCGAGAGCTTATCCATGGGATGTGGGTTTTTAACCTACAACCCACAACCATGGAATAAATGTGCCCCCTGAAAGATGCTTTGACTGTTTCCCTACATCCAGCACACACACGAAGATGTGTTCTGGTATTCTGAGTGTGGGGAAGTTCCTCAAACTGACAGCAGCACCTGGATTCCATTAGTATCCCTTAGCTTCTGTTCCCTGAGTGTTCTTTTAGGCCAGGCCATGAGGGAAAGCTGGGGGTTGGGCCTGGAGGCCACATAGCAGTGAGTGCCCCCTGATCCATTGAGGAAGTACTTAGAGGACTTCTCCCTTAAGGGAACACCTTTTCCTGCATTCATCTGGGTGCAGTGGGGCTGCACATCTCTCCCACACCTAAGAATGTGTTCTGGAATTCTGAGTGCAGGGAAGTTCCTCCAACTGACAGCAGCGCCTGGGTTCTAATTGAATCCCTTTGCTTGTCTTCCCTGATGGAAAGCCTAGGCGGGAGTGCGGGGGAAAGTGTGGTTTGGGCTCCAAAACCAAGTATTGGCGATGACCTCTCTATGGTTTGTGGAGGTGTTTAAACTACATCCCTAACCTGGGAACACCTGTGCCCCCATAAAGATCCGTGGAGTCTGTTTCCACACCTCCAGCACACACACGAACACTTGCACAGTTATCCTGAGAGTGGGCAGCCTCCTCCAACTGAGAGCAGGGCCTTGGTTCTTATAAAATCGCTTAACTTGTCTACCCTGTTTGGTTGCCTGATACGGAGTGCTGGGGAAAGGGTGGGTTGGGCTCTAAATCCAAGTATTAGCGAGTGCTTCTCCATGGGATTTGGAGGTTATTAACCAAAAGCCCACAACATGGGAATAGCTGTGCTCCTTGAAAAAAGCGTGGACTCTGTATCCCCACCACCAGAACACACATGAAGAAGTTTTCTGCTATCCTGAGTGTGGGCTGGCAATTTCAGGTGACAGAAGCGGCTGGGATCGAATAGAATCCCTTAGCTTGTAATCCCTGAGTGTTTCCCTAGGACTGACTCTGAGAGAAACCTGGGGGTTGGGCTTTGAGGCCAAATAGTAGCGAGTGTCCCCGATGGACTGAGGAAGTATTTAGATGAATTCTCCATAAAGGGAAACACCTGAGCACCCATTCATCTGCGTGGAGTGGGGCTTCAAATCTCCCCACCACACAAGGTTGGGTTCCAGTATCCTGAGGGTGGGGTAGTTCCTCCAACTGACATCAGCGTCTTGGTTTGAATAGAATCCCTTTGCTTGTCTTCCCTGATGGTTTGCCTAGGCCAGTGTGTGGTTGAAAGTGGGATTTGGGATCTAAAACTAAGTATTAGCGTGTGCCTCTCCATGGGTAGTGGAGATGTTTAAACTACAACCCACAACATGGGAATTACTGTGACCCCTGAAAAATGCGTGTGCTATGTTTCCCCACGTCCAGCACACACAGGAAGAAGTGTTCTGGGGTTCTGAGTGTGGGGAGGTTCCACCAACAGACAGCAGCACCTGGGTTGTAATAGAATCCCTTAGCTTGACTTCCCTAAGTGTTTACCTAGGCCTAGCAGTAAGCGATGGTGGGGGATGGGCTCTAAAGCCAAGTATTAGCGAGTGCATCTCTGTGGGTAGTGGAGGGTTTTAAACTACTTCCCCAACCTTGGAACACCTGTGCCCCATAAAGATGCGTGGAATCTGTTTCCCCACCTCCAGCACACACACGGAGACGTGCTCAGGTATCCTGATTGTGGGGAGGCTCCTCCAAATGACAGCAGCGCCTGGGTTCTAAAAGAATCCCTTAGCTTGTCTTCCCTGATGGCATGCCTAGGCTGGAGAGTGGGGGAAAGTGGGGGTTGGGCTCTAAACCAAGTATAAGCGAGAGCCTATCCATGGGATGTGGGTTTTTAACCTACAACCCACAACCATGGAATAAATGTGCCCCCTGAAAGATGCTTTGACTGTTTCCCTACATCCAGCACACACACGAAGATGTGTTCTGGTATTCTGAGGGTGGGGAAGTTCCTCAAACTGACAGCAGCACCTGGATTCTATTAGTATCCCTTAGCTTCTGTTCCCTGAGTGTTCTTTTAGGCCAGGCCATGAGGGAAAGCTGGGGGTTGGGCTTGGAGGCCACGTAGCAGTGAGTGCCCCCTGATCCATTGAGGAAGTACTTAGAGGACTTCTCCCTAAAGGGAACACCTTTTCCTGCATTCATCTGGGTGCAGTGGGGCTGCACATCTCTCCCACACCTAAGAATGTGTTCTGGAATTCTGAGTGCAGGGAAGTTCCTCCAACTGACAGCAGCGCCTGGGTTCTAATTGAATCCCTTTGCTTGTCTTCCCTGATGGAAAGCCTAGGCGGGAGTGCGGGGGAATGTGTGGTTTGGGCTCCAAAACCAAGTATTGGCGATGACCTCTCTATGGTTTGTGGAGGTGTTTAAACTACATCCCTAACCTGGGAACACCTGTGCCCCCATAAAGATCCGTGGAGTCTGTTTCCACACCTCCAGCACACACACGAACACTTGCACAGTTATCCTGAGAGTGGGCAGCCTCCTCCAACTGAGAGCAGGGCCTTGGTTCTTATAAAATCGCTTAACTTGTCTACCCTGTTTGGTTGCCTGATACGGAGTGCTGGGGAAAGGGTGGGTTGGGCTCTAAATCCAAGTATTAGCGAGTGCTTCTCCATGGGATTTGGAGGTTATTAACCAAAAGCCCACAACATGGGAATACCTGTGCTCCTTGAAAAAAGCGTGGACTCTGTATCCCCACCACCAGAACACACTTGAAGAAGTTTTCTGCTATCCTGAGTGTGGGCTGGCAATTTCAGGTGACAGAAGCGGCTGGGTTCGAATAGAATCCCTTAGCTTGTAATCCCTGAGTGTTTCCCTAGGACTGACTCTGAGAGAAACCTGGGGGTTGGGCTTTGAGGCCAAATAGTAGCGAGTGTCCCCGATGGACTGAGGAAGTATTTAGATGAATTCTCCATAAAGGGAAACACCTGAGCACCCATTCATCTGCGTGGAGTGGGGCTTCAAATCTCCCCACCACACAAGGTTGGGTTCCAGTATCCTGAGGGTGGGGTAGTTCCTCCAACTGACATCAGCGTCTTGGTTTGAATAGAATCCCTTTGCTTGTCTTCCCTGATGGTTTGCCTAGGCCAGTGTGTGGTTGAAAGTGGGATTTGGGATCTAAAACTAAGTATTAGCGTGTGCCTCTCCATGGGTAGTGGAGATGTTTAAACTACAACCCACAACTTGGGAATTACTGTGACCCCTGAAAAATGCGTGTGCTATGTTTCCCCACGTCCAGCACACACAGGAAGAAGTGTTCTGGGGTTCTGAGTGTGGGGAGGTTCCTCCAACAGACAGCAGCACCTGGGTTGTAATAGAATCCCTTAGCTTGACTTCCCTAAGTGTTTTCCAAGGCCTAGCAGTAAGCGATGGTGGGGGATGGGCTCTAAAGCCAAGTATTAGCGAGTGCATCTCTGTTGGTAGTGGAGGGTTTTAAACTACTTCCCCAACCTTGGAACACCTGTGCCCCATAAAGATGCGTGGAATCTGTTTCCCCACCTCCAGCACACACACGGAGACGTGCTCAGGTATCCTGATTGTGGGGAGGCTCCTCCAAATGACAGCAGCGCCTGGGTTCTAAAAGAATCCCTTAGCTTGACTTCGCTGATGGAATGCCTAGGCTGGAGAGTGGGGGAAAGTGGGGGTTGGGCTCTAAACCAAGTATAAGCGAGAGCCTATCCATGGGATGTGGGTTTTTAACCTACAACCCACAACCATGGAATAAATGTGCCCCCTGAAAGATGCTTTGACTGTTTCCCTACATCCAGCACACACACGAAGATGTGTTCTGGTATTCTGAGTGTGGGGAAGTTCCTCAAACTGACAGCAGCACCTGGATTCTATTAGTATCCCTTAGCTTCTGTTCCCTGAGTGTTCTTTTAGGCCAGGCCATGAGGGAAAGCTGGGGGTTGGGCTTGGAGGCCACGTAGCAGTGAGTGCCCCCTGATCCATTGAGGAAGTACTTAGAGGACTTCTCCCTAAAGGGAACACCTTTTCCTGCATTCATCTGGGTGCAGTGGGGCTGCACATCTCTCCCACACCTAAGAATGTGTTCTGGAATTCTGAGTGCAGGGAAGTTCCTCCAACTGACAGCAGCGCCTGGGTTCTAATTGAATCCCTTTGCTTGTCTTCCCTGATGGAAAGCCTAGGCGGGAGTGCGGGGGAAAGTGTGGTTTGGGCTCCAAAACCAAGTATTGGCGATGACCTCTCTATGGTTTGTGGAGGTGTTTAAACTACATCCCTAACCTGGGAACACCTGTGCCCCCATAAAGATCCGTGGAGTCTGTTTCCACACCTCCAGCACACACACGAACACTTGCACAGTTATCCTGAGAGTGGGCAGCCTCCTCCAACTGAGAGCAGGGCCTTGGTTCTTATAAAATCGCTTAACTTGTCTACCCTGTTTGGTTGCCTGATACGGAGTGCTGGGGAAAGGGTGGGTTGGGCTCTAAATCCAAGTATTAGCGAGTGCTTCTCCATGGGATTTGGAGGTTATTAACCAAAAGCCCACAACATGGGAATACCTGTGCTCCTTGAAGAAAGCGTGGACTCTGTATCCCCACCACCAGAACACACTTGAAGAAGTTTTCTGCTATCCTGAGTGTGGGCTGGCAATTTCAGGTGACAGAAGCGGCTGGGTTCGAATAGAATCCCTTAGCTTGTAATCCCTGAGTGTTTCCCTAGGACTGACTCTGAGAGAAACCTGGGGGTTGGGCTTTGAGGCCAAATAGTAGCGAGTGTCCCCGATGGACTGAGGAAGTATTTAGATGAATTCTCCATAAAGGGAAACACCTGAGCACACATTCATCTGCGTAGAGTGGGGCTTCAAATCTCCCCACCACACAAGGTTGGGTTCCAGTATCCTGAGGGTGGGGTAGTTCCTCCAACTGACATCAGCGTCTTGGTTTGAATAGAATCCCTTTGCTTGTCTTCCCTGATGGTTTGCCTAGGCCAGTGTGTGGTTGAAAGTGGGATTTGGGATCTAAAACTAAGTATTAGCGTGTGCCTCTCCATGGGTAGTGGAGATGTTTAAACTACAACCCACAACTTGGGAATTACTGTGACCCCTGAAAAATGCGTGTGCTATGTTTCCCCACGTCCAGCACACACAGGAAGAAGTGTTCTGGGGTTCTGAGTGTGGGGAGGTTCCTCCAACAGACAGCAGCACCTGGGTTGTAATAGAATCCCTTAGCTTGACTTCCCTAAGTGTTTTCCTAGGCCTAGCAGTAAGCGATGGTGGGGGATGGGCTCTAAAGCCAAGTATTAGCGAGTGCATCTCTGTGGGTAGTGGAGGGTTTTAAACTACTTCCCCAACCTTGGAACACCTGTGCCCCATAAAGATGCGTGGAATCTGTTTCCCCACCTCCAGCACACACACGGAGACGTGCTCAGGTATCCTGATTGTGGGGAGGCTCCTCCAAATGACAGCAGCGCCTGGGTTCTAAAAGAATCCCTTAGCTTGTCTTCGCTGATGGAATGCCTAGGCTGGAGAGTGGGGGAAAGTGGGGGTTGGGCTCTAAACCAAGTATAAGCGAGAGCTTATCCATGGGATGTGGGTTTTTAACCTACAACCCACAACCATGGAATAAATGTGCCCCCTGAAAGATGCTTTGACTGTTTCCCTTCATCCAGCACACACACGAAGATGTGTTCTGGTATTCTGAGTGTGGGGAAGTTCCTCAAACTGACAGCAGCACCTGGATTCCATTAGTATCCCTTAGCTTCTGTTCCCTGAGTGTTCTTTTAGGCCAGGCCATGAGGGAAAGCTGGGGGTTGGGCCTGGAGGCCACATAGCAGTGAGTGCCCCTGATCCATTGAGGAAGTACTTAGAGGACTTCTCCCTAAAGGGAACACCTTTTCCTGCATTCATCTGGGTGCAGTGGGGCTGCACATCTCTCCCACACCTAAGAATGTGTTCTGGAATTCTGAGTGCAGGGAAGTTCCTCCAACTGACAGCAGCGCCTGGGTTCTAATTGAATCCCTTTGCTTGTCTTCCCTGATGGAAAGCCTAGGCGGGAGTGCGGGGGAAAGTGTGGTTTGGGCTCCAAAACCAAGTATTGGCGATGACCTCTCTATGGTTTGTGGAGGTGTTTAAACTACATCCCTAACCTGGGAACACCTGTGCCCCCATAAAGATCCGTGGAGTCTGTTTCCACACCTCCAGCACACACACGAACACTTGCACAGTTATCCTGAGAGTGGGCAGCCTCCTCCAACTGAGAGCAGGGCCTTGGTTCTTATAAAATCGCTTAACTTGTCTACCCTGTTTGGTTGCCTGATACGGAGTGCTGGGGAAAGGGTGGGTTGGGCTCTAAATCCAAGTATTAGCGAGTGCTTCTCCATGGGATTTGGAGGTTATTAACCAAAAGCCCACAACATGGGAATAGCTGTGCTCCTTGAAAAAAGCGTGGACTCTGTATCCCCACCACCAGAACACACATGAAGAAGTTTTCTGCTATCCTGAGTGTGGGCTGGCAATTTCAGGTGACAGAAGCGGCTGGGATCGAATAGAATCCCTTAGCTTGTAATCCCTGAGTGTTTCCCTAGGACTGACTCTGAGAGAAACCTGGGGGTTGGGCTTTGAGGCCAAATAGTAGCGAGTGTCCCCGATGGACTGAGGAAGTATTTAGATGAATTCTCCATAAAGGGAAACACCTGAGCACCCATTCATCTGCGTGGAGTGGGGCTTCAAATCTCCCCACCACACAAGGTTGGGTTCCAGTATCCTGAGGGTGGGGTAGTTCCTCCAACTGACATCAGCGTCTTGGTTTGAATAGAATCCCTTTGCTTGTCTTCCCTGATGGTTTGCCTAGGCCAGTGTGTGGTTGAAAGTGGGATTTGGGATCTAAAACTAAGTATTAGCGTGTGCCTCTCCATGGGTAGTGGAGATGTTTAAACTACAACCCACAACATGGGAATTACTGTGACCCCTGAAAAATGCGTGTGCTATGTTTCCCCACGTCCAGCACACACAGGAAGAAGTGTTCTGGGGTTCTGAGTGTGGGGAGGTTCCACCAACAGACAGCAGCACCTGGGTTGTAATAGAATCCCTTAGCTTGACTTCCCTAAGTGTTTACCTAGGCCTAGCAGTAAGCGATGGTGGGGGATGGGCTCTAAAGCCAAGTATTAGCGAGTGCATCTCTGTGGGTAGTGGAGGGTTTTAAACTACTTCCCCAACCTTGGAACACCTGTGCCCCATAAAGATGCGTGGAATCTGTTTCCCCACCTCCAGCACACACACGGAGACGTGCTCAGGTATCCTGATTGTGGGGAGGCTCCTCCAAATGACAGCAGCGCCTGGGTTCTAAAAGAATCCCTTAGCTTGTCTTCCCTGATGGCATGCCTAGGCTGGAGAGTGGGGGAAAGTGGGGGTTGGGCTCTAAACCAAGTATAAGCGAGAGCCTATCCATGGGATGTGGGTTTTTAACCTACAACCCACAACCATGGAATAAATGTGCCCCCTGAAAGATGCTTTGACTGTTTCCCTACATCCAGCACACACACGAAGATGTGTTCTGGTATTCTGAGGGTGGGGAAGTTCCTCAAACTGACAGCAGCACCTGGATTCTATTAGTATCCCTTAGCTTCTGTTCCCTGAGTGTTCTTTTAGGCCAGGCCATGAGGGAAAGCTGGGGGTTGGGCTTGGAGGCCACGTAGCAGTGAGTGCCCCCTGATCCATTGAGGAAGTACTTAGAGGACTTCTCCCTAAAGGGAACACCTTTTCCTGCATTCATCTGGGTGCAGTGGGGCTGCACATCTCTCCCACACCTAAGAATGTGTTCTGGAATTCTGAGTGCAGGGAAGTTCCTCCAACTGACAGCAGCGCCTGGGTTCTAATTGAATCCCTTTGCTTGTCTTCCCTGATGGAAAGCCTAGGCGGGAGTGCGGGGGAAAGTGTGGTTTGGGCTCCAAAACCAAGTATTTGCGATGACCTCTCTATGGTTTGTGGAGGTGTTTAAACTACATCCCTAACCTGGGAACACCTGTGCCCCCATAAAGATCCGTGGAGTCTGTTTCCACACCTCCAGCACACACACGAACACTTGCACAGTTATCCTGAGAGTGGGCAGCCTCCTCCAACTGAGAGCAGGGCCTTGGTTCTTATAAAATCGCTTAACTTGTCTACCCTGTTTGGTTGCCTGATACGGAGTGCTGGGGAAAGGGTGGGTTGGGCTCTAAATCCAAGTATTAGCGAGTGCTTCTCCATGGGATTTGGAGGTTATTAACCAAAAGCCCACAACATGGGAATACCTGTGCTCCTTGAAAAAAGCGTGGACTCTGTATCCCCACCACCAGAACACACTTGAAGAAGTTTTCTGCTATCCTGAGTGTGGGCTGGCAATTTCAGGTGACAGAAGCGGCTGGGATCGAATAGAATCCCTTAGCTTGTAATCCCTGAGTGTTTCCCTAGGACTGACTCTGAGAGAAACCTGGGGGTTGGGCTTTGAGGCCAAATAGTAGCGAGTGTCCCCGATGGACTGAGGAAGTATTTAGATGAATTCTCCATAAAGGGAAACACCTGAGCACCCATTCATCTGCGTGGAGTGGGGCTTCAAATCTCCCCACCACACAAGGTTGGGTTCCAGTATCCTGAGGGTGGGGTAGTTCCTCCAACTGACATCAGCGTCTTGGTTTGAATAGAATCCCTTTGCTTGTCTTCCCTGATGGTTTGCCTAGGCCAGTGTGTGGTTGAAAGTGGGATTTGGGATCTAAAACTAAGTATTAGCGTGTGCCTCTCCATGGGTAGTGGAGATGTTTAAACTACAACCCACAACATGGGAATTACTGTGACCCCTGAAAAATGCGTGTGCTATGTTTCCCCACGTCCAGCACACACAGGAAGAAGTGTTCTGGGGTTCTGAGTGTGGGGAGGTTCCACCAACAGACAGCAGCACCTGGGTTGTAATAGAATCCCTTAGCTTGACTTCCCTAAGTGTTTACCTAGGCCTAGCAGTAAGCGATGGTGTGGGATGGGCTCTAAAGCCAAGTATTAGCGAGTGCATCTCTGTGGGTAGTGGAGGGTTTTAAACTACTTCCCCAACCTTGGAACACCTGTGCCCCATAAAGATGCGTGGAATCTGTTTCCCCACCTCCAGCACACACACGGAGACGTGCTCAGGTATCCTGATTGTGGGGAGGCTCCTCCAAATGACAGCAGCGCCTGGGTTCTAAAAGAATCCCTTAGCTTGTCTTCCCTGCTGGCATGCCTAGGCTGGAGAGTGGGGGAAAGTGGGGGTTGGGCTCTAAACCAAGTATAAGCGAGAGCCTATCCATGGGATGTGGGTTTTTAACCTACAACCCACAACCATGGAATAAATGTGCCCCCTGAAAGATGCTTTGACTGTTTCCCTACATCCAGCACACACACGAAGATGTGTTCTGGTATTCTGAGGGTGGGGAAGTTCCTCAAACTGACAGCAGCACCTGGATTCTATTAGTATCCCTTAGCTTCTGTTCCCTGAGTGTTCTTTTAGGCCAGGCCATGAGGGAAAGCTGGGGGTTGGGCTTGGAGGCCACGTAGCAGTGAGTGCCCCCTGATCCATTGAGGAAGTACTTAGAGGACTTCTCCCTAAAGGGAACACCTTTTCCTGCATTCATCTGGGTGCAGTGGGGCTGCACATCTCTCCCACACCTAAGAATGTGTTCTGGAATTCTGAGTGCAGGGAAGTTCCTCCAACTGACAGCAGCGCCTGGGTTCTAATTGAATCCCTTTGCTTGTCTTCCCTGATGGAAAGCCTAGGCGGGAGTGCGGGGGAAAGTGTGGTTTGGGCTCCAAAACCAAGTATTGGCGATGACCTCTCTATGGTTTGTGGAGGTGTTTAAACTACATCCCTAACCTGGGAACACCTGTGCCCCCATAAAGATCCGTGGAGTCTGTTTCCACACCTCCAGCACACACACGAACACTTGCACAGTTATCCTGAGAGTGGGCAGCCTCCTCCAACTGAGAGCAGGGCCTTGGTTCTTATAAAATCGCTTAACTTGTCTACCCTGTTTGGTTGCCTGATACGGAGTGCTGGGGAAAGGGTGGGTTGGGCTCTAAATCCAAGTATTAGCGAGTGCTTCTCCATGGGATTTGGAGGTTATTAACCAAAAGCCCACAACATGGGAATACCTGTGCTCCTTGAAGAAAGCGTGGACTCTGTATCCCCACCACCAGAACACACTTGAAGAAGTTTTCTGCTATCCTGAGTGTGGGCTGGCAATTTCAGGTGACAGAAGCGGCTGGGTTCGAATAGAATCCCTTAGCTTGTAATCCCTGAGTGTTTCCCTAGGACTGACTCTGAGAGAAACCTGGGGGTTGGGCTTTGAGGCCAAATAGTAGCGAGTGTCCCCGATGGACTGAGGAAGTATTTAGATGAATTCTCCATAAAGGGAAACACCTGAGCACACATTCATCTGCGTAGAGTGGGGCTTCAAATCTCCCCACCACACAAGGTTGGGTTCCAGTATCCTGAGGGTGGGGTAGTTCCTCCAACTGACATCAGCGTCTTGGTTTGAATAGAATCCCTTTGCTTGTCTTCCCTGATGGTTTGCCTAGGCCAGTGTGTGGTTGAAAGTGGGATTTGGGATCTAAAACTAAGTATTAGCGTGTGCCTCTCCATGGGTAGTGGAGATGTTTAAACTACAACCCACAACTTGGGAATTACTGTGACCCCTGAAAAATGCGTGTGCTATGTTTCCCCACGTCCAGCACACACAGGAAGAAGTGTTCTGGGGTTCTGAGTGTGGGGAGGTTCCTCCAACAGACAGCAGCACCTGGGTTGTAATAGAATCCCTTAGCTTGACTTCCCTAAGTGTTTTCCTAGGCCTAGCAGTAAGCGATGGTGGGGGATGGGCTCTAAAGCCAAGTATTAGCGAGTGCATCTCTGTGGGTAGTGGAGGGTTTTAAACTACTTCCCCAACCTTGGAACACCTGTGCCCCATAAAGATGCGTGGAATCTGTTTCCCCACCTCCAGCACACACACGGAGACGTGCTCAGGTATCCTGATTGTGGGGAGGCTCCTCCAAATGACAGCAGCGCCTGGGTTCTAAAAGAATCCCTTAGCTTGTCTTCGCTGATGGAATGCCTAGGCTGGAGAGTGGGGGAAAGTGGGGGTTGGGCTCTAAACCAAGTATAAGCGAGAGCTTATCCATGGGATGTGGGTTTTTAACCTACAACCCACAACCATGGAATACATGTGCCCCCTGAAAGATGCTTTGACTGTTTCCCTTCATCCAGCACACACACGAAGATGTGTTCTGGTATTCTGAGTGTGGGGAAGTTCCTCAAACTGACAGCAGCACCTGGATTCCATTAGTATCCCTTAGCTTCTGTTCCCTGAGTGTTCTTTTAGGCCAGGCCATGAGGGAAAGCTGGGGGTTGGGCCTGGAGGCCACATAGCAGTGAGTGCCCCCTGATCCATTGAGGAAGTACTTAGAGGACTTCTCCCTAAAGGGAACACCTTTTCCTGCATTCATCTGGGTGCAGTGGGGCTGCACATCTCTCCCACACCTAAGAATGTGTTCTGGAATTCTGAGTGCAGGGAAGTTCCTCCAACTGACAGCAGCGCCTGGGTTCTAATTGAATCCCTTTGCTTGTCTTCCCTGATGGAAAGCCTAGGCGGGAGTGCGGGGGAAAGTGTGGTTTGGGCTCCAAAACCAAGTATTGGCGATGACCTCTCTATGGTTTGTGGAGGTGTTTAAACTACATCCCTAACCTGGGAACACCTGTGCCCCCATAAAGATCCGTGGAGTCTGTTTCCACACCTCCAGCACACACACGAACACTTGCACAGTTATCCTGAGAGTGGGCAGCCTCCTCCAACTGAGAGCAGGGCCTTGGTTCTTATAAAATCGCTTAACTTGTCTACCCTGTTTGGTTGCCTGATACGGAGTGCTGGGGAAAGGGTGGGTTGGGCTCTAAATCCAAGTATTAGCGAGTGCTTCTCCATGGGATTTGGAGGTTATTAACCAAAAGCCCACAACATGGGAATAGCTGTGCTCCTTGAAAAAAGCGTGGACTCTGTATCCCCACCACCAGAACACACATGAAGAAGTTTTCTGCTATCCTGAGTGTGGGCTGGCAATTTCAGGTGACAGAAGCGGCTGGGATCGAATAGAATCCCTTAGCTTGTAATCCCTGAGTGTTTCCCTAGGACTGACTCTGAGAGAAACCTGGGGGTTGGGCTTTGAGGCCAAATAGTAGCGAGTGTCCCCGATGGACTGAGGAAGTATTTAGATGAATTCTCCATAAAGGGAAACACCTGAGCACCCATTCATCTGCGTGGAGTGGGGCTTCAAATCTCCCCACCACACAAGGTTGGGTTCCAGTATCCTGAGGGTGGGGTAGTTCCTCCAACTGACATCAGCGTCTTGGTTTGAATAGAATCCCTTTGCTTGTCTTCCCTGATGGTTTGCCTAGGCCAGTGTGTGGTTGAAAGTGGGATTTGGGATCTAAAACTAAGTATTAGCGTGTGCCTCTCCATGGGTAGTGGAGATGTTTAAACTACAACCCACAACATGGGAATTACTGTGACCCCTGAAAAATGCGTGTGCTATGTTTCCCCACGTCCAGCACACACAGGAAGAAGTGTTCTGGGGTTCTGAGTGTGGGGAGGTTCCACCAACAGACAGCAGCACCTGGGTTGTAATAGAATCCCTTAGCTTGACTTCCCTAAGTGTTTACCTAGGCCTAGCAGTAAGCGATGGTGGGGGATGGGCTCTAAAGCCAAGTATTAGCGAGTGCATCTCTGTGGGTAGTGGAGGGTTTTAAACTACTTCCCCAACCTTGGAACACCTGTGCCCCATAAAGATGCGTGGAATCTGTTTCCCCACCTCCAGCACACACACGGAGACGTGCTCAGGTATCCTGATTGTGGGGAGGCTCCTGCAAATGACAGCAGCGCCTGGGTTCTAAAAGAATCCCTTAGCTTGTCTTCCCTGATGGCATGCCTAGGCTGGAGAGTGGGGGAAAGTGGGGGTTGGGCTCTAAACCAAGTATAAGCGAGAGCCTATCCATGGGATGTGGGTTTTTAACCTACAACCCACAACCATGGAATAAATGTGCCCCCTGAAAGATGCTTTGACTGTTTCCCTACATCCAGCACACACACGAAGATGTGTTCTGGTATTCTGAGGGTGGGGAAGTTCCTCAAACTGACAGCAGCACCTGGATTCTATTAGTATCCCTTAGCTTCTGTTCCCTGAGTGTTCTTTTAGGCCAGGCCATGAGGGAAAGCTGGGGGTTGGGCTTGGAGGCCACGTAGCAGTGAGTGCCCCCTGATCCATTGAGGAAGTACTTAGAGGACTTCTCCCTAAAGGGAACACCTTTTCCTGCATTCATCTGGGTGCAGTGGGGCTGCACATCTCTCCCACACCTAAGAATGTGTTCTGGAATTCTGAGTGCAGGGAAGTTCCTCCAACTGACAGCAGCGCCTGGGTTCTAATTGAATCCCTTTGCTTGTCTTCCCTGATGGAAAGCCTAGGCGGGAGTGCGGGGGAAAGTGTGGTTTGGGCTCCAAAACCAAGTATTTGCGATGACCTCTCTATGGTTTGTGGAGGTGTTTAAACTACATCCCTAACCTGGGAACACCTGTGCCCCCATAAAGATCCGTGGAGTCTGTTTCCACACCTCCAGCACACACACGAACACTTGCACAGTTATCCTGAGAGTGGGCAGCCTCCTCCAACTGAGAGCAGGGCCTTGGTTCTTATAAAATCGCTTAACTTGTCTACCCTGTTTGGTTGCCTGATACGGAGTGCTGGGGAAAGGGTGGGTTGGGCTCTAAATCCAAGTATTAGCGAGTGCTTCTCCATGGGATTTGGAGGTTATTAACCAAAAGCCCACAACATGGGAATACCTGTGCTCCTTGAAAAAAGCGTGGACTCTGTATCCCCACCACCAGAACACACTTGAAGAAGTTTTCTGCTATCCTGAGTGTGGGCTGGCAATTTCAGGTGACAGAAGCGGCTGGGATCGAATAGAATCCCTTAGCTTGTAATCCCTGAGTGTTTCCCTAGGACTGACTCTGAGAGAAACCTGGGGGTTGGGCTTTGAGGCCAAATAGTAGCGAGTGTCCCCGATGGACTGAGGAAGTATTTAGATGAATTCTCCATAAAGGGAAACACCTGAGCACCCATTCATCTGCGTGGAGTGGGGCTTCAAATCTCCCCACCACACAAGGTTGGGTTCCAGTATCCTGAGGGTGGGGTAGTTCCTCCAACTGACATCAGCGTCTTGGTTTGAATAGAATCCCTTTGCTTGTCTTCCCTGATGGTTTGCCTAGGCCAGTGTGTGGTTGAAAGTGGGATTTGGGATCTAAAACTAAGTATTAGCGTGTGCCTCTCCATGGGTAGTGGAGATGTTTAAACTACAACCCACAACATGGGAATTACTGTGACCCCTGAAAAATGCGTGTGCTATGTTTCCCCACGTCCAGCACACACAGGAAGAAGTGTTCTGGGGTTCTGAGTGTGGGGAGGTTCCACCAACAGACAGCAGCACCTGGGTTGTAATAGAATCCCTTAGCTTGACTTCCCTAAGTGTTTACCTAGGCCTAGCAGTAAGCGATGGTGTGGGATGGGCTCTAAAGCCAAGTATTAGCGAGTGCATCTCTGTGGGTAGTGGAGGGTTTTAAACTACTTCCCCAACCTTGGAACACCTGTGCCCCATAAAGATGCGTGGAATCTGTTTCCCCACCTCCAGCACACACACGGAGACGTGCTCAGGTATCCTGATTGTGGGGAGGCTCCTCCAAATGACAGCAGCGCCTGGGTTCTAAAAGAATCCCTTAGCTTGTCTTCCCTGCTGGCATGCCTAGGCTGGAGAGTGGGGGAAAGTGGGGGTTGGGCTCTAAACCAAGTATAAGCGAGAGCCTATCCATGGGATGTGGGTTTTTAACCTACAACCCACAACCATGGAATAAATGTGCCCCCTGAAAGATGCTTTGACTGTTTCCCTACATCCAGCACACACACGAAGATGTGTTCTGGTATTCTGAGGGTGGGGAAGTTCCTCAAACTGACAGCAGCACCTGGATTCTATTAGTATCCCTTAGCTTCTGTTCCCTGAGTGTTCTTTTAGGCCAGGCCATGAGGGAAAGCTGGGGGTTGGGCTTGGAGGCCACGTAGCAGTGAGTGCCACCTGATCCATTGAGGAAGTACTTAGAGGACTTCTCCCTAAAGGGAACACCTTTTCCTGCATTCATCTGGGTGCAGTGGGGCTGCACATCTCTCCCACACCTAAGAATGTGTTCTGGAATTCTGAGTGCAGGGAAGTTCCTCCAACTGACAGCAGCGCCTGGGTTCTAATTGAATCCCTTTGCTTGTCTTCCCTGATGGAAAGCCTAGGCGGGAGTGCGGGGGAAAGTGTGGTTTGGGCTCCAAAACCAAGTATTTGCGATGACCTCTCTATGGTTTGTGGAGGTGTTTAAACTACATCCCTAACCTGGGAACACCTGTGCCCCCATAAAGATCCGTGGAGTCTGTTTCCACACCTCCAGCACACACACGAACACTTGCACAGTTATCCTGAGAGTGGGCAGCCTCCTCCAACTGAGAGCAGGGCCTTGGTTCTTATAAAATCGCTTAACTTGTCTACCCTGTTTGGTTGCCTGATACGGAGTGCTGGGGAAAGGGTGGGTTGGGCTCTAAATCCAAGTATTAGCGAGTGCTTCTCCATGGGATTTGGAGGTTATTAACCAAAAGCCCACAACATGGGAATACCTGTGCTCCTTGAAGAAAGCGTGGACTCTGTATCCACACCACCAGAACACACTTGAAGAAGTTTTCTGATATCCTGAGTGTGGGCTGGCAATTTCAGGTGACAGAAGCGGCTGGGTTCGAATAGAATCCCTTAGCTTGTAATCCCTGAGTGTTTCCCTAGGACTGACTCTGAGAGAAACCTGGGGGTTGGGCTTTGAGGCCAAATAGTAGCGAGTGTCCCCGATGGACTGAGGAAGTATTTAGATGAATTCTCCATAAAGGGAAACACCTGAGCACCCATTCATCTGCGTAGAGTGGGGCTTCAAATCTCCCCACCACACAAGGTTGGGTTCCAGTATCCTGAGGGTGGGGTAGTTCCTCCAACTGACATCAGCGTCTTGGTTTGAATAGAATCCCTTTGCTTGTCTTCCCTGATGGTTTGCCTAGGCCAGTGTGTGGTTGAAAGTGGGATTTGGGATCTAAAACTAAGTATTAGCGTGTGCCTCTCCATGGGTAGTGGAGATGTTTAAACTACAACCCACAACTTGGGAATTACTGTGACCCCTGAAAAATGCGTGTGCTATGTTTCCCCACGTCCAGCACACACAGGAAGAAGTGTTCTGGGGTTCTGAGTGTGGGGAGGTTCCTCCAACAGACAGCAGCACCTGGGTTGTAATAGAATCCCTTAGCTTGACTTCCCTAAGTGTTTTCCAAGGCCTAGCAGTAAGCGATGGTGGGGGATGGGCTCTAAAGCCAAGTATTAGCGAGTGCATCTCTGTTGGTAGTGGAGGGTTTTAAACTAATTCCCCAACCTTGGAACACCTGTGCCCCATAAAGATGCGTGGAATCTGTTTCCCCACCTCCAGCACACACACGGAGACGTGCTCAGGTATCCTGATTGTGGGGAGGCTCCTCCAAATGACAGCAGCGCCTGGGTTCTAAAAGAATCCCTTAGCTTGTCTTCGCTGATGGCATGCCTAGGCTGGAGAGTGGGGGAAAGTGGGGGTTGGGCTCTAAACCAAGTATAAGCGAGAGCCTATCCATGGGATGTGGGTTTTTAACCTACAACCCACAACCATGGAATAAATGTGCCCCCTGAATGATGCTTTGACTGTTTCCCTACATCCAGCACACACACGAAGATGTGTTCTTGTATTCTGAGTTTGGGGAAGTTCCTCAAACTGACAGCAGCACCTGGATTCTATTAGTATCCCTTAGCTTCTGTTCCCTGAGTGTTCTTTTAGGCCAGGCCATGAGGGAAAGCTGGGGGTTGGGCTTGGAGGCCACGTAGCAGTGAGTGCCCCCTGATCCATTGAGGAAGTACTTAGAGGACTTCTCCCTAAACGGGACACCTTTTCCTGCATTCATCTGGGTGCAGTGGGGCTGCACATCTCTCCCACACCTAAGAATGTGTTCTGGAATTCTGAGTGCAGGGAAGTTCCTCCAACTGACAGCAGCGCCTGGGTTCTAATTGAATCCCTTTGCTTGTCTTCCCTGATGGAAAGCCTAGGCGGGAGTGCGGGGGAAAGTGTGGTTTGGGCTCCAAAACCAAGTATTTGCGATGACCTCTCTATGGTTTGTGGAGGTGTTTAAACTACATCCCTAACCTGGGAACACCTGTGCCCCCATAAAGATCCGTGGAGTCTGTTTCCACACCTCCAGCACACACACGAACACTTGCACAGTTATCCTGAGAGTGGGCAGCCTCCTCCAACTGAGAGCAGGGCCTTGGTTCTTATAACATCGCTTAACTTGTCTACCCTGTTTGGTTGCCTGATACGGAGTGCTGGGGAAAGGGTGGGTTGGGCTCTAAATCCAAGTATTAGCGAGTGCTTCTCCATGGGATTTGGAGGTTATTAACCAAAAGCCCACAACATGGGAATACCTGTGCTCCTTGAAAAAAGCGTGGACTCTGTATCCCCACCACCAGAACACACATGAAGAAGTTTTCTGCTATCCTGAGTGTGGGCTGGCAATTTCAGGTGACAGAAGCGGCTGGGTTCGAATAGAATCCCTTAGCATGTTATCCCTGAGTGTTTCCCTAGGACTGACTCTGAGAGAAACCTGGGGGTTGGGCTTTGAGGCCAAATAGTAGCGAGTGTCCCCGATGGACTGAGGAAGTATTTAGATGAATTCTCCATAAAGGGAAACACCTGAGCACCCATTCATCTGCGTGGAGTGGGGCTTCAAATCTCCCCACCACACAAGGTTGGGTTCCAGTATCCTGAGGGTGGGGTAGTTCCTCCAACTGACATCAGCGTCTTGGTTTGAATAGAATCCCTTTGCTTGTCTTCCCTGATGGTTTGCCTAGGCCAGTGTGTGGTTGAATGTGGGATTTGGGATCTAAAACTAAGTAATAGCGTGTGCCTCTCCATGGGTAGTGGAGATGTTTAAACTACAACCCACAACTTGGGAATTGCTCTGACCCCTGAAAAATGCGTGTGCTATGTTTCCCCACGTCCAGCACACACAGGAAGAATTGTTCTGGGGTTCTGAGTGTGGGGAGGTTCCTCCAACAGACAGCAGCACCTGGGTTGTAATAGAATCCCTTAGCTTGACTTCCCTAAGTGTTTTCCTAGGCCTAGCAGTAAGCGATGGTGGGGGATGGGCTCTAAAGCCAAGTATTAGCGAGTGCATCTCTGTGGGTAGTGGAGGGTTTTAAACTACTTCCCCAACCTTGGAACACCTGTGCCCCATAAAGATGCGTGGAATCTGTTTCCCCACCTCCAGCACACACACGGAGACGTGCTCAGGTATCCTGATTGTGGGGAGGCTCCTCCAAATGACAGCAGCGCCTGGGTTCTAAAAGAATCCCTTAGCTTGTCTTCGCTGATGGCATGCCTAGGCTGGAGAGTGGGGGAAAGTGGGGGTTGGGCTCTAAACCAAGTATAAGCGAGAGCCTATCCATGGGATGTGGGTTTTTAACCTACAACCCACAACCATAGAATAAATATGTCCCCTGTTAGATGCTTTGACTGTTTCCCTACATCCAGCACACACACGAAGATGTGTTCTTGTATTCTGAGTGTGGGGAAGTTCCTCAAACTGACAGCAGCATCTGGATTCCATTAGTATCCCTTAGCTTCTGTTCCCTGAGTGTTCTTTTAGGCCAGGCCATGAGGGAAAGCTGGGGGTTGGGCTTGGAGGCCACGTAGCAGTGAGTGCCCCCTGATCCATTGAGGAAGTACTTAGAGGACTTCTCCCTAAAGGGAACACCTTTTCCTGCATTCATCTGGGTGCAGTGGGGCTGCACATCTCTCCCACACCTAAGAATGTGTTCTGGAATTCTGAGTGCAGGGAAGTTCCTCCAACTGACAGCAGCGCCTGGGTTCTAATTGAATCCCTTTGCTTGTCTTCCCTGATGGAAAGCCTAGGCGGGAGTGCGGGGGAAAGTGTGGTTTGGGCTCCAAAACCAAGTATTGGCGATGACCTCTCTATGGTTTGTGGAGGTGTTTAAACTACATCCCTAACCTGGGAACACCTGTGCCCCAATAAAGATCCGTGGAGTCTGTTTCCACACCTCCAGCACACACACGAACACTTGCACAGTTATCCTGAGAGTGGGCAGCCTCCTCCAACTGAGAGCAGGGCCTTGGTTCTTATAAAATCGCTTAACTTGTCTACCCTGTTTGGTTGCCTGATACGGAGTGCTGGGGAAAGGGTGGGTTGGGCTCTAAATCCAAGTATTAGCGAGTGCTTCTCCATGGGATTTGGAGGTTATTAACCAAAAGCCCACAACATGGGAATACCTGTGCTCCTTGAAAAAAGCGTGGACTCTGTATCCCCACCACCAGAACACACTTGAAGAAGTTTTCTGCTATCCTGAGTGTGGGCTGGCAATTTCAGGTGACAGAAGCGGCTGGGTTCTAATAGAATCCCTTAGCTTGTAATCCCTGAGTGTTTCCCTAGGACTGACTCTGAGAGAAACCTGGGGGTTGGGCTTTGAGGCCAAATAGTAGCGAGTGTCCCCGATGGACTGAGGAAGTATTTAGATGAATTCTCCATAAAGGGAAACACCTGAGCACCCATTCATCTGCGTGGAGTGGGGCTTCAAATCTCCCCACCACACAAGGTTGGGTTCCAGTATCCTGACGGTGGGGTAGTTCCTCCAACTGACATCAGCGTCTTGGTTTGAATAGAATCCCTTTGCTTGTCTTCCCTGATGGTTTGCCTAGGCCAGTGTGTGGTTGAAAGTGGGATTTGGGATCTAAAACTAAGTATTAGCGTGTGCCTCTCCATGGGTAGTGGAGATGTTTAAACTACAACCCACAACTTGGGAATTACTGTGACCCCTGAAAAATGCGTGTGCTATGTTTCCCCACGTCCAGCACACACAGGAAGAAGTGTTCTGGGGTTCTGAGTGTGGGGAGGTTCCTCCAACAGACAGCAGCACCTGGGTTGTAATAGAATCCCTTAGCTTGACTTCCCTAAGTGTATTCCTAGGCTTAGCAGTAAGCGATGGTGGGGGATGGGCTCTAAAGCCAAGTATTAGCGAGTGCATCTCTGTGGGTAGTGGAGGGTTTTAAACTGCTTCCCCAACCTTGGAACACCTGTGCCCCATAAAGATGCGTGGAATCTGTTTCCCCACCTCCAGCACACACACGGAGACGTGCTCAGGTATCCTGATTGTGGGGAGGCTCCTCCAAATGACAGCAGCGCCTGGGTTCTAAAAGAATCCCTTAGCTTGTCTTCCTTGATGGCATGCCTAGGCTGGAGAGTGGGGGAAAGTGGGGGTTGGGCTCTAAACCAAGGATAAGCGAGAGCCTATCCATGGGATGTGGGTTTTTAACCTACAACCCACAACCATGGAATAAATGTGCCCCCTGAAAGTTGCTTTGACAGTTTCCCTACATCCAGCACACACACGAAGAAGTGTTCTGGTATTCTGAGTGTGGGGAAGTTCCTCAAACTGACAGCAGCACCTGGATTCTATTAGTATCCCTTAGCTTCTGTTCCCTGAGTGTTATTTTAGGCCAGGCCATGAGGGAAAGCTGGGGGTTGGGCTTGGAGGCCACGTAGCAGTGAGTGCCCCCTGATCCATTGAGGAAGTACTTAGAGGACTTCTCCCTAAAGGGAACACCTTTTCCTGCATTCATCTGGGTGCAGTGGGGCTTCACATCTCTCCCACACCTAAGAATGTGTTCTGGAATTCTGAGTGCAGGGAAGTTCCTCCAAATGACAGCAGCGCCTGGGTTCTAATTGAATCCCTTTGCTTGTCTTCCCTGATGGAAAGCCTAGGCGGGAGTGCGGGGGAAAGTGTGGTTTGGGCTCCAAAACCAAGTATTGGCGATGACCTCTCTATGGTTTGTGGAGGTGTTTAAACTACATCCCTAACCTGGGAACACCTGTGCCCCCATAAAGATCCGTGGAGTCTGTTTCCACACCTCCAGCACACACACGAACACTTGCACAGTTATCCTGAGAGTGGGCAGCCTCCTCCAACTGAGAGCAGGGCCTTGGTTCTTATAACATCGCTTAACTTGTCTACCCTGTTTGGTTGCCTGATACGGAGTGCTGGGGAAAGGGTGGGTTGGGCTCTAAATCCAAGTATTAGCGAGTGCTTCTCCATGGGATTTGGAGGTTATTAACCAAAAGCCCACAACATGGGAATACCTGTGCTCCTTGAAAAAAGCGTGGACTCTGTATCCCCACCACCAGAACACACATGAAGAGGTTTTCTGCTATCCTGAGTGTGGGCTGGCAATTTCAGGTGACAGAAGCGGCTGGGTTCTAATAGAATCCCTTAGCTTGTAATCCCTGAGTGTTTCCCTAGGACTGACTCTGAGAGAAACCTGGGGGTTGGGCTTTGAGGCCAAATAGTAGCGAGTGTCCCCGATGGACTGAGGAAGTATTTAGATGAATTCTCCATAAAGGGAAACACCTGAGCACCCATTCATCTGCGTGGAGTGGGGCTTCAAATCTCCCCACCACACAAGGTTGTGTTCCAGTATCCTGAGGGTGGGGTAGTTCCTCCAACTGACATCAGCGTCTTGGTTTGAATAGAATCCATTTGCTTGTCTTCCCTGATGGTTTGCCTAGACCAGTGTGTGGTTGAAAGTGGGATTTGGGATCTAAAACTAAGTATTAGCGTGTGCCTCTCCATGGGTAGTGGAGATGTTTAAACTACAACCCACAACTTGGGAATTACTGTGACCCCTGAAAAATGCGTGTGCTATGTTTCCCCACGTCCAGCACACACAGGAAGAAGTGTTCTGGGGTTCTGAGTGTGGGGAGGTTCCTCCAACAGACAGCAGCACCTGGGTTGTAATAGAATCCCTTCACTTGACTTCCCTAAGTGTTTTCCTAGGCCTAGCAGTAAGCGATGGTGGGGGATGGGCTCTAAAGCCAAGTATTAGCGAGTGCATCTCTGTGGGTAGTGGAGGGTTTTAAACTGCTTCCCCAACCTTGGAACACCTGTGCCCCATAAAGATGCGTGGAATCTGTTTCCCCACCTCCAGCACACACACGGAGACGTGCTCAGGTATCCTGATTGTGGGGAGGCTCCTCCAAATGACAGCAGCGCCTGGGTTCTAAAAGAATCCCTTAGCTTGTCTTCCCTGATGGCATGCCTAGGCTGGAGAGTGGGGGAAAGTGGGGGTTGGGCTCTAAACCAAGGATAAGCGAGAGCCTATCCATGGGATGTGGGTTTTTAACCTACAACCCACAACCATGGAATAAATGTGCCCCTGAAAGATGCTTTGACAGTTTCCCTACATCCAGCACACACACGAAGAAGTGTTCTGGTATTCTGAGTGTGGGGAAGTTCCTCAAACTGACAGCAGCACCTGGATTCTATTAGTATCCCTTAGCTTCTGTTCCCTGAGTGTTCTTTTAGGCCAGGCCATGAGGGAAAGCTGGGGGTTGGGCTTGGAGGCCACGTAGCAGTGAGTGCCCCCTGATCCATTGAGGAAGTACTTAGAGGACTTCTCCCTAAAGGGAACACCTTTTCCTGCATTCATCTGGGTGCAGTGGGGCTGCACATCTCTCCCACACCTAAGAATGTGTTCTGGAATTCTGAGTGCAGGGAAGTTCCTCCAACTGACAGCAGCGCCTGGGTTCTAATTGAATCCCTTTGCTTGTCTTCCCTGATGGAAAGCCTAGGCGGGAGTGCGGGGGAAAGTGTGGTTTGGGCTCCAAAACCAAGTATTGGCGATGACCTCTCTATGGTTTGTGGAGGTGTTTAAACTACATCCCTAACCTGGGAACACCTGTACCCCCATAACGATCCGTGGAGTCTGTTTCCACACCTCCAGCACACACACGAACACTTGCACAGTTATCCTGAGAGTGGGCAGCCTCCTCCAACTGAGAGCAGGGCCTTGGTTCTTATAAAATCACTTAACTTGTCTACCCTGTTTGGTTGCCTGATACGGAGTGCTGGGGAAAGGGTGGGTTGGGCTCTAAATCCAAGTATTAGCGAGTGCTTCTCCATGGGATTTGGAGGTTATTAACCAAAAGCCCACAACATGGGAATACCTGTGCTCCTTGAAGAAAGCGTGGACTCTGTATCCCCACCACCAGAACACACATGAAGAAGTTTTCTGCTATCCTGAGTGTGGGCTGGCAATTTCAGGTGACAGAAGCGGCTGGGTTCTAATAGAATCCCTTAGCTTGTAATCCCTGAGTGTTTCCCTAGGACTGACTCTGAGAGAAACCTGGGGGTTGGGCTTTGAGGCCAAATAGTAGCGAGTGTCCCCGATGGACTGAGGAAGTATTTAGATGAATTCTCCATAAAGGGAAACACCTGAGCACCCATTCATCTGCGTGGAGTGGGGCTTGAAATCTCCCCACCACACAAGGTTGGGTTCCAGTATCCTGAGGGTGGGGTAGTTCCTCCAACTGACATCAGCGTCTTGGTTTGAATAGAATCCCTTTGCTTGTCTTCCCTGATGGTTTGCCTAGGCCAGTGTGTGGTTGAAAGTGGGATTTGGGATCTAAAACTAAGTATTAGCGTGTGCCTCTCCATGGGTAGTGGAGATGTTTAAACTACAACCCACAACTTGGGAATTACTGTGACCCCTGAAAAATGCGTGTGCTATGTTTCCCCACGTCCAGCACACACAGGAAGAAGTGTTCTGGGGTTCTGAGTGTGGGGAGGTTCCTCCAACAGACAGCAGCACCTGGGTTGTAATAGAATCCCTTAGCTTGACTTCCCTAAGTGTATTCCTAGGCCTAGCAGTAAGCGATGGTGGGGGATGGGCTCTAAAGCCAAGTATTAGCGAGTGCATCTCTGTGGGTAGTGGAGGGTTTTAAACTCCTTCCCCAACTTTGGAACACCTGTGCCCCATAAAGATGCGTGGAATCTGTTTCCCCACCTCCAGCACACACACGGAGACGTGCTCAGGTATCCTGATTGTGGGGAGGCTCCTCCAAATGACAGCAGCGCCTGGGTTCTAAAAGAATCCCTTAGCTTGTCTTCCCTGCTGGCATGCCTAGGCTGGAGAGTGGGGGAAAGTGGGGGTTGGGCTCTAAACCAAGGATAAGCGAGAGCCTATCCATGGGATGTGGGTTTTTAAACTACAACCCACAACCATGGAATAAATGTGCCCCCTGAAAGAAGCTTTGACTGTTTCCCTACATCCAGCACACACACGAAGAAGTGTTCTGGTATTCTTGGTGTGGGGAAGTTCCTCAAACTGACAGCAGCACCTGGATTCTATTAGTATCCCTTAGCTTCTGTTCCCTGAGTGTTCTTTTAGGCCAGGCCATGAGGGAAAGCTGGGGGTTGGGCTTGGAGGCCACGTAGCAGTGAGTGCCCCCTGATCCATTGAGGAAGTACTTAGAGGACTTCTCCCTAAAGGGAACACCTTTTCCTGCATTCATCTGGGTGCAGTGGGGCTGCACATCTCTCCCACACCTAAGAATGTGTTCTGGAATTCTGAGTGCAGGGAAGTTCCTCCAACTGACAGCAGCGCCTGGGTTCTAATTGAATCCCTTTGCTTGTCTTCCCTGATGGAAAGCCTAGGCGGGAGTGCGGGGGAAAGTGTGGTTTGGGCTCCAAAACCAAGTATTGGCGATGACCTCTCTATGGTTTGTGGAGGTGTTTAAACTACATCCCTAACCTGGGAACACCTGTGCCCCCATAAAGATCCGTGGAGTCTGTTTCCACACCTCCAGCACACACACGAACACTTGCACAGTTATCCTGAGAGTGGGCAGCCTCCTCCAACTGAGAGCAGGGCCTTGGTTCTTATAAAATCGCTTAACTTGTCTACCCTGTTTGGTTGCCTGATACGGAGTGCTGGGGAAAGGGTGGGTTGGGCTCTAAATCCAAGTATTAGCGAGTGCTTCTCCATGGGATTTGGAGGTTATTAACCAAAAGCCCACAACATGGGAATACCTGTGCTCCTTGAAAAAAGCGTGGACTCTGTATCCCCACCACCAGAACACACATGAAGAAGTTTTCTGCTATCCTGAGTGTGGGCTGGCAATTTCAGGTGACAGAAGCGGCTGGGTTCTAATAGAATCCCTTAGCTTGTAATCCCTGAGTGTTTCCCTAGGACTGACTCTGAGAGAAACCTGGGGGTTGGGCTTTGAGGCCAAATAGTAGCGAGTGTCCCCGATGGACTGAGGAAGTATTTAGATGAATTCTCCATAAAGGGAAACACCTGAGCACCCATTCATCTGCGTGGAGTGGGGCTTCAAATCTCCCCACCACACAAGGTTGGGTTCCAGTATCCTGAGGGTGGGGTAGTTCCTCCAACTGACATCAGCGTCTTGGTTTTAATAGAATCCATTTGCTTGTCTTCCCTGATGGTTTGCCTAGACCAGTGTGTGGTTGAAAGTGGGATTTGGGATCTAAAACTAAGTATTAGCGTGTGCCTCTCCATGGGTAGTGGAGATGTTTAAACTACAACCCACAACTTGGGAATTACTGTGACCCCTGAAAAATGCGTGTGCTATGTTTCCCCACGTCCAGCACACACAGGAAGAAGTGTTCTGGGGTTCTGAGTGTGGGGAGGGTCCTCCAACAGACAGCAGCACCTGGGTTGTAATAGAATCCCTTCACTTGACTTCCCTAAGTGTTTTCCTAGGCCTAGCAGTAAGCGATGGTGGGGGATGGGCTCTAAAGCCAAGTATTACCGAGTGCATCTCTGTGGGTAGTGGAGGGTTTTAAACTGCTTCCCCAACCTTGGAACACCTGTGCCCCATAAAGATGCGTGGAATCTGTTTCCCCACCTCCAGCACACACACGGAGACGTGCTCAGGTATCCTGATTGTGGGGAGGCTCCTCCAAATGACAGCAGCGCCTGGGTTCTAAAAGAATCCCTTAGCTTGTCTTCCCTGATGGCATTCCTAGGCTGGAGAGTGGGGGAAAGTGGGGGTTGGGCTCTAAACCAAGGATAAGCGAGAGCCTATCCATGGGATGTGGGTTTTTAACCTACAACCCACAACCATGGAATAAATGTGCCCCCTGAAAGATGCTTTGACTGTTTCCCTACATCCAGCACACACACGAAGATGTGTTCTTGTATTCTGAGTGTGGGGAAGTTCCTCAAACTGACAGCAGCACCTGGATTCTATTAGTATCCCTTAGCTTCTGTTCCCTGAGTGTTCTTTTAGGCCAGGCCATGAGGGAAAGCTGGGGGTTGGGCTTGGAGGCCACGTAGCAGTGAGTGCCCCCTGATCCATTGAGGAAGTACTTAGAGGACTTCTCCCTAAACGGAACACCTTTTCCTGCATTCATCTGGGTGCAGTGGGGCTTCACATCTCTCCCACACCTAAGAATGTGTTCTGGAATTCTGAGTGCAGGGAAGTTCCTCCAACTGACAGCAGCGCCTGGGTTCTAATTGAATCCCTTTGCTTGTCTTCCCTGATGGAAAGCCTAGGCGGGAGTGCGGGGGAAAGTGTGGTTTGGGCTCCAAAACCAAGTATTGGCGATGACCTCTCTATGGTTTGTGGAGGTGTTTAAACTACATCCCTAACCTGGGAACACCTGTGCCCCCATAAAGATCCGTGGAGTCTGTTTCCACACCTCCAGCACACACACGAACACTTGCACAGTTATCCTGAGAGTGGGCAGCCTCCTCCAACTGAGAGCAGGGCCTTGGTTCTTATAAAATCGCTTAACTTGTCTACCCTGTTTGGTTGCCTGATACGGAGTGCTGGGGAAAGGGTGGGTTGGGCTCTAAATCCAAGTATTAGCGAGTGCTTCTCCATGGGATTTGGAGGTTATTAACCAAAAGCCCACAACATGGGAATACCTGTGCTCCTTGAAAAAAGCGTGGACTCTGTATCCCCACCACCAGAACACACATGAAGAAGTTTTCTGCTATCCTGAGTGTGGGCTGGCAATTTCAGGTGACAGAAGCGGCTGGGTTCGAATAGAATCCCTTAGCTTGTAATCCCTGAGTGTTTCCCTAGGACTGACTCTGAGAGAAACCTGGGGGTTGGGCTTTGAGGCCAAATAGTAGCGAGTGTCCCCGATGGACTGAGGAAGTATTTAGATGAATTCTCCATAAAGGGAAACACCTGAGCACCCATTCATCTGCGTGGAGTGGGGCTTCAAATCTCCCCACCACACAAGGTTGGGTTCCAGTATCCTGAGGGTGGGGTAGTTCCTCCAACTGACATCAGCGTCTTGGTTTGAATAGAATCCCTTTGCTTGTCTTCCCTGATGGTTTGCCTAGGCCAGTGTGTGGTTGAATGTGGGATTTGGGATCTAAAACTAAGTAATAGCGTGTGCCTCTCAATGGGTAGTGGAGATGTTTAAACTACAACCCACAACTTGGGAATTGCTCTGACCCCTGAAAAATGCGTGTGCTATGTTTCCCCACGTCCAGCACACACAGGAAGAATTGTTCTGGGGTTCTGAGTGTGGGGAGGTTCCTCCAACAGACAGCAGCACCTGGGTTGTAATAGAATCCCTTAGCTTGACTTCCCTAAGTGTTTTCCTAGGCCTAGCAGTAAGCGATGGTGGGGGATGGGCTCTAAAGCCAAGTATTAGCGAGTGCATCTCTGTGGGTAGTGGAGGGTTTTAAACTACTTCCCCAACCTTGGAACACCTGTGCCCCATAAAGATGCGTGGAATCTGTTTCCCCACCTCCAGCACACACACGGAGACGTGCTCAGGTATCCTGATTGTGGGGAGGCTCCTCCAAATGACAGCAGCGCCTGGGTTCTAAAAGAATCCCTTAGCTTGTCTTCGCTGATGGCATGCCTAGGCTGGAGAGTGGGGGAAAGTGGGGGTTGGGCTCTAAACCAAGTATAAGCGAGAGCCTATCCATGGGATGTGGGTTTTTAACCTACAACCCACAACCATAGAATAAATATGTCCCCTGTTAGATGCTTTGACTGTTTCCCTACATCCAGCACACACACGAAGATGTGTTCTTGTATTCTGAGTGTGGGGAAGTTCCTCAAACTGACAGCAGCACCTGGATTCTATTAGTATCCCTTAGCTTCTGTTCCCTGAGTGTTCTTTTAGGCCAGGCCATGAGGGAAAGCTGGGGGTTGGGCTTGGAGGCCACGTAGCAGTGAGTGCCCCCTGATCCATTGAGGAAGTACTTAGAGGACTTCTCCCTAAAGGGAACACCTTTTCCTGCATTCATCTGGGTGCAGTGGGGCTGCACATCTCTCCCACACCTAAGAATGTGTTCTGGAATTCTGAGTGCAGGGAAGTTCCTCCAACTGACAGCAGCGCCTGGGTTCTAATTGAATCCCTTTGCTTGTCTTCCCTGATGGAAAGCCTAGGCGGGAGTGCGGGGGAAAGTGTGGTTTGGGCTCCAAAACCAAGTATTGGCGATGACCTCTCTATGGTTTGTGGAGGTGTTTAAACTACATCCCTAACCTGGGAACACCTGTGCCCCCATAAAGATCCGTGGAGTCTGTTTCCACACCTCCAGCACACACACGAACACTTGCACAGTTATCCTGAGAGTGGGCAGCCTCCTCCAACTGAGAGCAGGGCCTTGGTTCTTATAAAATCGCTTAACTTGTCTACCCTGTTTGGTTGCCTGATACGGAGTGCTGGGGAAAGGGTGGGTTGGGCTCTAAATCCAAGTATTAGCGAGTGCTTCTCCATGGGATTTGGAGGTTATTAACCAAAAGCCCACAACATGGGAATACCTGTGCTCCTTGAAAAAAGCGTGGACTCTGTATCCCCACCACCAGAACACACTTGAAGAAGTTTTCTGCTATCCTGAGTGTGGGCTGGCAATTTCAGGTGACAGAAGCGGCTGGGTTCTAATAGAATCCCTTAGCTTGTAATCCCTGAGTGTTTCCCTAGGACTGACTCTGAGAGAAACCTGGGGGTTGGGCTTTGAGGCCAAATAGTAGCGAGTGTCCCCGATGGACTGAGGAAGTATTTAGATGAATTCTCCATAAAGGGAAACACCTGAGCACCCATTCATCTGCGTGGAGTGGGGCTTCAAATCTCCCCACCACACAAGGTTGGGTTCCAGTATCCTGAGGGTGGGGTAGTTCCTCCAACTGACATCAGCGTCTTGGTTTGAATAGAATCCCTTTGCTTGTCTTCCCTGATGGTTTGGCTAGGCCAGTGTGTGTTTGAAAGTGGGATTTGGGATCTAAAACTAAGTATTAGCGTGTGCCTCTCCATGGGTAGTGGAGATGTTTAAACTACAACCCACAACTTGGGAATTACTGTGACCCCTGAAAAATGCGTGTGCTATGTTTCCCCACGTCCAGCACACACAGGAAGAAGTGTTCTGGGGTTCTGAGTGTGGGGAGGTTCCTCCAACAGACAGCAGCACCTGGGTTGTAATAGAATCCCTTAGCTTGACTTCCCTAAGTGTATTCCTAGGCTTAGCAGTAAGCGATGGTGGGGGATGGGCTCTAAAGCCAAGTATTAGCGAGTGCATCTCTGTGGGTAGTGGAGGGTTTTAAACTCCTTCCCCAACCTTGGAACACCTGTGCCCCATAAAGATGCGTGGAATCTGTTTCCCCACCTCCAGCACACACACGGAGACGTGCTCAGGTATCCTGATTGTGGGGAGGCTCCTCCAAATGACAGCAGCGCCTGGGTTCTAAAAGAATCCCTTAGCTTGTCTTCCCTGATGGCATGCCTAGGCTGGAGAGTGGGGGAAAGTGGGGGTTGGGCTCTAAACCAAGGATAAGCGAGAGCCTATCCATGGGATGTGGGTTTTTAACCTACAACCCACAACCATGGAATAAATGTGCCCCCTGAAAGTTGCTTTGACAGTTTCCCTACATCCAGCACACACACGAAGAAGTGTTCTGGTATTCTGAGTCTGGGGAAGTTCCTCAAACTGACAGCAGCACCTGGATTCTATTAGTATCCCTTAGCTTCTGTTCGCTGAGTGTTATTTTAGGCCAGGCCATGAGGGAAAGCTGGGGGTTGGGCTTGGAGGCCACGTAGCAGTGAGTGCCCCCTGATCCATTGAGGAAGTACTTAGAGGACTTCTCCCTAAAGGGAACACCTTTTCCTGCATTCATCTGGGTGCAGTGGGGCTTCACATCTCTCCCACACCTAAGAATGTGTTCTGGAATTCTGAGTGCAGGGAAGTTCCTCCAAATGACAGCAGCGCCTGGGTTCTAATTGAATCCCTTTGCTTGTCTTCCCTGATGGAAAGCCTAGGCGGGAGTGCGGGGGAAAGTGTGGTTTGGGCTCCAAAACCAAGTATTGGCGATGACCTCTCTATGGTTTGTGGAGGTGTTTAAACTACATCCCTAACCTGGGAACACCTGTGCCCCCATAAAGATCCGTGGAGTCTGTTTCCACACCTCCAGCACACACACGAACACTTGCACAGTTATCCTGAGAGTGGGCAGCCTCCTCCAACTGAGAGCAGGGCCTTGGTTCTTATAAAATCGCTTAACTTGTCTACCCTGTTTGGTTGCCTGATACGGAGTGCTGGGGAAAGGGTGGGTTGGGCTCTAAATCCAAGTATTAGCGAGTGCTTCTCCATGGGATTTGGAGGTTATTAACCAAAAGCCCACAACATGGGAATACCTGTGCTCCTTGAAAAAAGCGTGGACTCTGTATCCCCACCACCAGAACACACATGAAGAGGTTTTCTGCTATCCTGAGTGTGGGCTGGCAATTTCAGGTGACAGAAGCGGCTGGGTTCTAATAGAATCCCTTAGCTTGTAATCCCTGAGTGTTTCCCTAGGACTGACTCTGAGAGAAACCTGGGGGTTGGGCTTTGAGGCCAAATAGTAGCGAGTGTCCCCGATGGACTGAGGAAGTATTTAGATGAATTCTCCATAAAGGGAAACACCTGAGCACCCATTCATCTGCGTGGAGTGGGGCTTCAAATCTCCCCACCACACAAGGTTGGGTTCCAGTATCCTGAGGGTGGGGTAGTTCCTCCAACTGACATCAGCGTCTTGGTTTGAATAGAATCCATTTGCTTGTCTTCCCTGATGGTTTGCCTAGACCAGTGTGTGGTTGAAAGTGGGATTTGGGATCTAAAACTAACTATTAGCGTGTGCCTCTCCATGGGTAGTGGAGATGTTTAAACTACAACCCACAACTTGGGAATTACTGTGACCCCTGAAAAATGCGTGTGCTATGTTTCCCCACGTCCAGCACACACAGGAAGAAGTGTTCTGGGGTTCTGAGTGTGGGGAGGTTCCTCCAACAGACAGCAGCACCTGGGTTGTAATAGAATCCCTTCACTTGACTTCCCTAAGTGTTTTCCTAGGCCTAGCAGTAAGCGATGGTGGGGGATGGGCTCTAAAGCCAAGTATTAGCGAGTGCATCTCTGTGGGTAGTGGAGGGTTTTAAACTGCTTCCCCAACCTTGGAACACCTGTGCCCCATAAAGATGCGTGGAATCTGTTTCCCCACCTCCAGCACACACACGGAGACGTGCTCAGGTATCCTGATTGTGGGGAGGCTCCTCCAAATGACAGCAGCGCCTGGGTTCTAAAAGAATCCCTTAGCTTGTCTTCCCTGATGGCATGCCTAGGCTGGAGAGTGGGGGAAAGTGGGGGTTGGGCTCTAAACCAAGGATAAGCGAGAGCCTATCCATGGGATGTGGGTTTTTAACCTACAACCCACAACCATGGAATAAATGTGCCCCTGAAAGATGCTTTGACAGTTTCCCTACATCCAGCACACACACGAAGAAGTGTTCTGGTATTCTGAGTGTGGGGAAGTTCCTCAAACTGACAGCAGCACCTGGATTCTATTAGTATCCCTTAGCTTCTGTTCCCTGAGTGTTATTTTAGGCCAGGCCATGAGGGAAAGCTGGGGGTTGGGCTTGGAGGCCACGTAGCAGTGAGTGCCCCCTGATCCATTGAGGAAGTACTTAGAGGACTTCTCCCTAAAGGGAACACCTTTTCCTGCATTCATCTGGGTGCAGTGGGGCTGCACATCTCTCCCACACCTAAGAATGTGTTCTGGAATTCTGAGTGCAGGGAAGTTCCTCCAACTGACAGCAGCGCCTGGGTTCTAATTGAATCCCTTTGCTTGTCTTCCCTGATGGAAAGCCTAGGCGGGAGTGCGGGGGAAAGTGTGGTTTGGGCTCCAAAACCAAGTATTGGCGATGACCTCTCTATGGTTTGTGGAGGTGTTTAAACTACATCCCTAACCTGGGAACACCTGTACCCCCATAAAGATCCGTGGAGTCTGTTTCCACACCTCCAGCACACACACGAACACTTGCACAGTTATCCTGAGAGTGGGCAGCCTCCTCCAACTGAGAGCAGGGCCTTGGTTCTTATAAAATCACTTAACTTGTCTACCCTGTTTGGTTGCCTGATACGGAGTGCTGGGGAAAGGGTGGGTTGGGCTCTAAATCCAAGTATTAGCGAGTGCTTCTCCATGGGATTTGGAGGTTATTAACCAAAAGCCCACAACATGGGAATACCTGTGCTCCTTGAAGAAAGCGTGGACTCTGTATCCCCACCACCAGAACACACATGAAGAAGTTTTCTGCTATCCTGAGTGTGGGCTGGCAATTTCAGGTGACAGAAGCGGCTGGGTTCTAATAGAATCCCTTAGCTTGTAATCCCTGAGTGTTTCCCTAGGACTGACTCTGAGAGAAACCTGGGGGTTGGGCTTTGAGGCCAAATAGTAGCGAGTGTCCCCGACGGACTGAGGAAGTATTTAGATGAATTCTCCATAAAGGGAAACACCTGAGCACCCATTCATCTGCGTGGAGTGGGGCTTCAAATCTCCCCACCACACAAGGTTGGGTTCCAGTATCCTGAGGGTGGGGTAGTTCCTCCAACTGACATCAGCGTCTTGGTTTGAATAGAATCCCTTTGCTTGTCTTCCCTGATGGTTTGCCTAGACCAGTGTGTGGTTGAAAGTTGGATTTGGAATCTAAAACTAAGTATTAGCGTGTGCCTCTCCATGGGTAGTGGAGATGTTTAAACTACAACCCACAACTTGGGAATTACTGTGACCCCTGAAAAATGCGTGTGCTATGTTTCCCCACGTCCAGCACACACAGGAAGAAGTGTTCTGGGGTTCTGAGTGTGGGGAGGTTCCTCCAACAGACAGCAGCACCTGGGTTGTAATAGAATCCCTTCGCTTGACTTCCCTAAGTGTATTCCTAGTTCTAGCAGTAAGCGATGGTGGGGGATGGGCTCTAAAGCCAAGTATTAGCGAGTGCATCTCTGTGGGTAGTGGAGGGTTTTAAACTCCTTCCCCAACTTTGGAACACCTGTGCCCCATAAAGATGCGTGGAATCTGTTTCCCCACCTCCAGCACACACACGGAGACGTGCTCAGGTATCCTGATTGTGGGGAGGCTCCTCCAAATGACAGCAGCGCCTGGGTTCTAAAAGAATCCCTTAGCTTGTCTTCCCTGATGGCATGCCTAGGCTGGAGAGTGGGGGAAAGTGGGGGTTGGGCTCTAAACCAAGGATAAGCGAGAGCCTATCCATGGGATGTGGGTTTTTAAACTACAACCCACAACCATGGAATAAATGTGCCCCCTGAAAGAAGCTTTGACTGTTTCCCTACATCCAGCACACACACGAAGAAGTGTTCTGGTATTCTTGGTGTGGGGAAGTTCCTCAAACTGACAGCAGCACCTGGATTCTGTTAGTATCCCTTAGCTTCTGTTCCCTGAGTGTTCTTTTAGGCCAGGCCATGAGGGAAAGCTGGGGGTTGGGCTTGGAGGCCACGTAGCAGTGAGTGCCCCCTGATCCATTGAGGAAGTACTTAGAGGACTTCTCCCTAAAGGGAACACCTTTTCCTGCATTCATCTGGGTGCAGTGGGGCTGCACATCTCTCCCACACCTAAGAATGTGTTCTGGAATTCTGAGTGCAGGGAAGTTCCTCCAACTGACAGCAGCGCCTGGGTTCTAATTGAATCCCTTTGCTTGTCTTCCCTGATGGAAAGCCTAGGCGGGAGTGCGGGGGAAAGTGTGGTTTGGGCTCCAAAACCAAGTATTGGCGATGACCTCTCTATGGTTTGTGGAGGTGTTTAAACTACATCCCTAACCTGGGAACACCTGTGCCCCCATAAAGATCCGTGGAGTCTGTTTCCACACCTCCAGCACACACACGAACACTTGCACAGTTATCCTGAGAGTGGGCAGCCTCCTCCAACTGAGAGCAGGGCCTTGGTTCTTATAAAATCGCTTAACTTGTCTACCCTGTTTGGTTGCCTGATACGGAGTGCTGGGGAAAGGGTGGGTTGGGCTCTAAATCCAAGTATTAGCGAGTGCTTCTCCATGGGATTTGGAGGTTATTAACCAAAAGCCCACAACATGGGAATACCTGTGCTCCTTGAAAAAAGCGTGGACTCTGTATCCCCACCACCAGAACACACATGAAGAAGTTTTCTGCTATCCTGAGTGTGGGCTGGCAATTTCAGGTGACAGAAGCGGCTGGGTTCTAATAGAATCCCTTAGCTTGTAATCCCTGAGTGTTTCCCTAGGACTGACTCTGAGAGAAACCTGGGGGTTGGGCTTTGAGGCCAAATAGTAGCGAGTGTCCCCGATGGACTGAGGAAGTATTTAGATGAATTCTCCATAAAGGGAAACACCTGAGCACCCATTCATCTGCGTGGAGTGGGGCTTCAAATCTCCCCACCACACAAGGTTGGGTTCCAGTATCCTGAGGGTGGGGTAGTTCCTCCAACTGACATCAGCGTCTTGGTTTTAATAGAATCCATTTGCTTGTATTCCCTGATGGTTTGCCTAGACCAGTGTGTGGTTGAAAGTGGGATTTGGGATCTAAAACTAAGTATTAGCGTGTGCCTCTCCATGGGTAGTGGAGATGTTTAAACTACAACCCACAACTTGGGAATTACTGTGACCCCTGAAAAATGCGTGTGCTATGTTTCCCCACGTCCAGCACACACAGGAAGAAGTGTTCTGGGGTTCTGAGTGTGGGGAGGTTCCTCCAACAGACAGCAGCACCTGGGTTGTAATAGAATCCCTTCACTTGACTTCCCTAAGTGTTTTCCTAGGCCTAGCAGTAAGCGATGGTGGGGGATGGGCTCTAAAGCCAAGTATTAGCGAGTGCATCTCTGTGGGTAGTGGAGGGTTTTAAACTGCTTCCCCAACCTTGGAACACCTGTGCCCCATAAAGATGCGTGGAATCTGTTTCCCCACCTCCAGCACACACACGGAGACGTGCTCAGGTATCCTGATTGTGGGGAGACTCCTCCAAATGACAGCAGCGCCTGGGTTCTAAAAGAATCCCTTAGCTTGTCTTCCCTGATGGCATTCCTAGGCTGGAGAGTGGAGGAAAGTGGGGGTTGGGCTCTAAACCAAGGATAAGCGAGAGCCTATCCATGGGATGTGGGTTTTTAACCTACAACCCACAACCATGGAATAAATGTGCCCCCTGAAAGATGCTTTGACTGTTTCCCTACATCCAGCACACACACGAAGAAGTGTTCTGGTATTCTGAGTGTGGGGAAGTTCCTCAAACTGACAGCAGCACCTGGATTCTATTAGTATCCCTTAGCTTCTGTTCCCTGAGTGTTCTTTTAGGCCAGGCCATGAGGGAAAGCTGGGGGTTGGGCTTGGAGGCCACGTAGCAGTGAGTGCCCCCTGATCCATTGAGGAAGTACTTAGAGGACTTCTCCCTAAAGGGAACACCTTTTCCTGCATTCATCTGGGTGCAGTGGGGCTGCACATCTCTCCCACACCTAAGAATGTGTTCTGGAATTCTGAGTGCAGGGAAGTTCCTCCAACTGACAGCAGCGCCTGGGTTCTAATTGAATCCCTTTGCTTGTCTTCCCTGATGGAAAGCCTAGGCGGGAGTGCGGGGGAAAGTGTGGTTTGGGCTCCAAAACCAAGTATTGGCGATGACCTCTCTATGGTTTGTGGAGGTGTTTAAACTACATCCCTAACCTGGGAACACCTGTGCCCCCATAAAGATCCGTGGAGTCTGTTTCCACACCTCCAGCACACACACGAACACTTGCACAGTTATCCTGAGAGTGGGCAGCCTCCTCCAACTGAGAGCAGGGCCTTGGTTCTTATAAAATCGCTTAACTTGTCTACCCTGTGTGGTTGCCTGATACGGAGTGCTGGGGAAAGGGTGGGTTGGGCTCTAAATCCAAGTATTAGCGAGTGCTTCTCCATGGGATTTGGAGGTTATTAACCAAAAGCCCACAACATGGGAATACCTGTGCTCCTTGAAAAAAGCGTGGACTCTGTATCCCCACCACCAGAACACACATGAAGAGGTTTTCTGCTATCCTGAGTGTGGGCTGGCAATTTCAGGTGACAGAAGCGGCTGGGTTCTAATAGAATCCCTTAGCTTGTAATCCCTGAGTGTTTCCCTAGGACTGACTCTGAGAGAAACCTGGGGGTTGGGCTTTGAGGCCAAATAGTAGCGAGTGTCCCCGATGGACTGAGGAAGTATTTAGATGAATTCTCCATAAAGGGAAACACCTGAGCACCCATTCATCTGCGTGGAGTGGGGCTTCAAATCTCCCCACCACACAAGGTTGGGTTCCAGTATCCTGAGGGTGGGGTAGTTCCTCCAACTGACATCAGCGTCTTGGTTTGAATAGAATCCCTTTGCTTGTCTTCCCTGATGGTTTGCCTAGACCAGTGTGTGGTTGAAAGTGGGATTTGGGATCTAAAACTAACTATTAGCGTGTGCCTCTCCATGGGTAGTGGAGATGTTTAAACTACAACCCACAACTTGGGAATTACTGTGACCCCTGAAAAATGCGTGTGCTATGTTTCCCCACGTCCAGCACACACAGGAAGAAGTGTTCTGGGGTTCTGAGTGTGGGGAGGTTCCTCCAACAGACAGCAGCACCTGGGTTGTAATAGAATCCCTTCACTTGACTTCCCTAAGTGTTTTCCTAGGCCTAGCAGTAAGCGATGGTGGGGGATGGGCTCTAAAGCCAAGTATTAGCGAGTGCATCTCTGTGGGTAGTGGAGGGTTTTGAACTCCTTCCCCAACCTTGGAACACCTGTGCCCCATAAAGATGCGTGGAATCTGTTTCCCCACCTCCAGCACACACACGGAGACGTGCTCAGGTATCCTGATTGTGGGGAGGCTCCTCCAAATGACAGCAGCGCCTGGGTTCTAAAAGAATCCCTTAGCTTGTCTTCCCTGATGGCATGCCTAGGCTGGAGAGTGGGGGAAAGTGGGGGTTGGGCTCTAAACCAAGGATAAGCGAGAGCCTATCCATGGGATGTGGGTTTTTAACCTACAACCCACAACCATGGAATAAATGTGCCCCCTGAAAGATGCTTTGACTGTTTCCCTACATCCAGCACACACACGAAGAAGTGTTCTGGTATTCTGAGTGTGGGGAAGTTCCTCAAACTGACAGCAGCACCTGGATTCTATTAGTATCCCTTAGCTTCTGTTCCCTGAGTGTTATTTTAGGCCAGGCCATGAGGGAAAGCTGGGGGTTGGGCTTGGAGGCCACGTAGCAGTGAGTGCCCCCTGATCCATTGAGGAAGTACTTAGAGGACTTCTCCCTAAAGGGAACACCTTTTCCTGCATTCATCTGGGTGCAGTGGGGCTGCACATCTCTCCCACACCTAAGAATGTGTTCTGGAATTCTGAGTGCAGGGAAGTTCCTCCAACTGACAGCAGCGCCTGGGTTCTAATTGAATCCCTTTGCTTGTCTTCCCTGATGGAAAGCCTAGGCGGGAGTGCGGGGGAAAGTGTGGTTTGGGCTCAAAAACCAAGTATTGGCGATGACCTCTCTATGGTTTGTGGAGGTGTTTAAACTACATCCCTAACCTGGGAACACCTGTGCCCCCATAAAGATCCGTGGAGTCTGTTTCCACACCTCCAGCACACACACGAACACTTGCACAGTTATCCTGAGAGTGGGCAGCCTCCTCCAACTGAGAGCAGGGCCTTGGTTCTTATAAAATCGCTTAACTTGTCTACCCTGTTTGGTTGCCTGATACGGAGTGCTGGGGAAAGGGTGGGTTGGGCTCTAAATCCAAGTATTAGCGAGTGCTTCTCCATGGGATTTGGAGGTTATTAACCAAAAGCCCACAACATGGGAATACCTGTGCTCCTTGAAAAAAGCGTGGACTCTGTATCCCCACCACCAGAACACACATGAAGAGGTTTTCTGCTATCCTGAGTGTGGGCTGGCAATTTCAGGTGACAGAAGCGGCTGGGTTCTAATAGAATCCCTTAGCTTGTAATCCCTGAGTGTTTCCCTAGGACTGACTCTGAGAGAAACCTGGGGGTTGGGCTTTGAGGCCAAATAGTAGCGAGTGTCCCCGATGGACTGAGGAAGTATTTAGATGAATTCTCCATAAAGGGAAACACCTGAGCACCCATTCATCTGCGTGGAGTGGGGCTTCAAATCTCCCCACCACACAAGGTTGGGTTCCAGTATCCTGAGGGTGGGGTAGTTCCTCCAACTGACATCAGCGTCTTGGTTTGAATAGAACCCCTTTGCTTGTCTTCCCTGATGGTTTGCCTAGGCCAGTGTGTGGTTGAAAGTGGGATTTGGGATCTAAAACTAAGTATTAGCGTGTGCCTCTCCATGGGTAGTGGAGATGTTTAAACTACAACCCACAACTTGGGAATTACTGTGACCCCTGAAAAATGCGTGTGCTATGTTTCCCCACGTCCAGCACACACAGGAAGAAGTGTTCTGGGGTTGTGAGTGTGGGGAGGTTCCTCCAACAGACTGCAGCACCTGGGTTGTAATAGAATCCCTTAGCTTGACTTCCCTAAGTGTTTTCCTAGGCCTAGCAGTAAGCGATGGTGGGGGATGGGCTCTAAAGCCAAGTATTAGCGAGTGCATCTCTGTTGGTAGTGGAGGGTTTTAAACAATTTCCCCAACCTTGGAACACCTGTGCCCCATAAAGATGCGTGGAATCTGTTTCCCCACCTCCAGCACACACACAGAGACGTGCTCAGGTATCCTGATTGTGGGGAGGCTCCTCCAAATGACAGCAGCGCCTGGGTTCTAAAAGAATCCCTTAGCTTGTCTTCCCTGATGGCATGCCTAGGCTGGAGAGTGGGGGAAAGTGGGGGTTGGGCTCTAAACCAAGGATAAGCGAGAGCCTATCCATGGGATGTGGGTTTTTAACCTACAACCCACAACCATGGAATAAATGTGCCCCCTGAAAGATGCTTTGGCTGTTTCCCTACATCCAGCACACACACGAAGAAGTTTTCTGGTATTCTGAGTGTGGGGAAGTTCCTCAAACTGACAGCAGCACCTGGATTCTATTAGTATCCCTTAGCTTCTGTTCCCTGAGTGTTCTTTTAGGCCAGGCCATGAGGGAAAGCTGGGGGTTGGGCTTGGAGGCCACGTAGCAGTGAGTGCCCCCTGATCCATTGAGGAAGTACTTAGAGGACTTCTCCCTAAAGGGAACACCTTTTCCTGCATTCATCTGGGTGCAGTGGGGCTGCACATCTCTCCCACACCTAAGAATGTGTTCTGGAATTCTGAGTGCAGGGAAGTTCCTCCAACTGACAGCAGCGCCTGGGTTCTAATTGAATCCCTTTGCTTGTCTTCCCTGATGGAAAGCCTAGGCGGGAGTGCGGGGGAAAGTGTGGTTTGGGCTCCAAAACCAAGTATTGGCGATGACCTCTCTATGGTTTGTGGAGGTGTTTAAACTACATCCCTAACCTGGGAACACCTGTGCCCCCATAAAGATCCGTGGAGTCTGTTTCCACACCTCCAGCACACACACGAACACTTGCACAGTTATCCTGAGAGTGGGCAGCCTCCTCCAACTGAGAGCAGGGCCTTGGTTCTTATAAAATCGCTTAACTTGTCTACCCTGTTTGGTTGCCTGATACGGAGTGCTGGGGAAAGGGTGGGTTGGGCTCTAAATCCAAGTATTAGCGAGTGCTTCTCCATGGGATTTGGAGGTTATTAACCAAAAGCCCACAACATGGGAATACCTGTGCTCCTTGAAAAAAGCGTGGACTCTGTATCCCCACCACCAGAACACACATGAAGAAGTTTTCTGCTATCCTGAGTGTGGGCTGGCAATTTCAGGTGACAGAAGCGGCTGGGTTCTAATAGAATCCCTTAGCTTGTAATCCCTGAGTGTTTCCCTAGGACTGACTCTGAGAGAAACCTGGGGGTTGGGCTTTGAGGCCAAATAGTAGCGAGTGTCCCCGATGGACTGAGGAAGTATTTAGATGAATTCTCCATAAAGGGAAACACCTGAGCACCCATTCATCTGCGTGGAGTGGGGCTTCAAATCTCCCCACCACACAAGGTTGGGTTCCAGTATCCTGAGGGTGGGGTAGTTCCTCCAACTGACATCAGCGTCTTGGTTTGAATAGAATCCCTTTGCTTGTCTTCCCTGATGGTTTGCCTAGGCCAGTGTGTGGTTGAAAGTGGGATTTGGGATCTAAAACTAAGTATTAGCGTGTGCCTCTCCATGGGTAGTGGAGATGTTTAAACTACAACCCACAACTTGGGAATTACTGTGACCCCTGAAAAATGCGTGTGCTATGTTTCCCCACGTCCAGCACACACAGGAAGAAGTGTTCTGCGGTTGTGAGTGTGGGGAGGTTCCTCCAACAGACTGCAGGACCTGGGTTGTAATAGAATCCCTTAGCTTGACTTCCCTAAGTGTTTTCCTAGGCCTAGCAGTAAGCGATGGTGGGGGATGGGCTCTAAAGCCAAGTATTAGCGAGTGCATCTCTGTGGGTAGTGGAGGGTTTTATACTACTTCCCCAACCTTGGAACACCTGTGCCCCATAAAGATGCGTGGAATCTGTTTCCCCACCTCCAGCACACACACAGAGACGTGCTCAGGTATCCTGATTGTGGGGAGGCTCCTCCAAATGACAGCAGCCCCTGGGTTCTAAAAGAATCCCTTAGCTTGTCTTCCCTGATGGCATGCCTAGGCTGGAGAGTGGGGGAAAGTTGGGGTTGGGCTCTAAACCAAGGATAAGCGAGAGCCTATCCATGGGATGTGGGTTTTTAACCTACAACCCACAACCATGGAATAAATGTGCCCCCTGAAAGATGCTTTGACTGTTTCCCTACATCCAGCACACACACGAAGAAGTGTTCTGGTATTCTGAGTGTGGGGAAGTTCCTCAAACTGACAGCAGCACCTGGATTCTATTAGTATCCCTTAGCTTCTGTTCCCTGAGTGTTCTTTTAGGCCAGGCCATGAGGGAAAGCTGGGGGTTGGGCTTGGAGGCCACGTAGCAGTGAGTGCCCCCTGATCCATTGAGGAAGTACTTAGAGGACTTCTCCCTAAAGGGAACACCTTTTCCTGCATTCATCTGGGTGCAGTGGGGCTGCACATCTCTCCCACACCTAAGAATGTGTTCTGGAATTCTGAGTGCAGGGAAGTTCCTCCAACTGACAGCAGCGCCTGGGTTCTAATTGAATCCCTTTGCTTGTCTTCCCTGATGGAAAGCCTAGGCGGGAGTGCGGGGGAAAGTGTGGTTTGGGCTCCAAAACCAAGTATTGGCGATGACCTCTCTATGGTTTGTGGAGGTGTTTAAACTACATCCCTAACCTGGGAACACCTGTGCCCCCATAAAGATCCGTGGAGTCTGTTTCCACACCTCCAGCACACACACGAACACTTGCACAGTTATCCTGAGAGTGGGCAGCCTCCTCCAACTGAGAGCAGGGCCTTGGTTCTTATAAAATCGCTTAACTTGTCTACCCTGTTTGGTTGCCTGATACGGAGTGCTGGGGAAAGGGTGGGTTGGGCTCTAAATCCAAGTATTAGCGAGTGCTTCTCCATGGGATTTGGAGGTTATTAACCAAAAGCCCACAACATGGGAATACCTGTGCTCCTTGAAAAAAGCGTGGACTCTGTATCCCCACCACCAGAACACACATGAAGAAGTTTTCTGCTATCCTGAGTGTGGGCTGGCAATTTCAGGTGACAGAAGCGGCTGGGTTCTAATAGAATCCCTTAGCTTGTAATCCCTGAGTGTTTCCCTAGGACTGACTCTGAGAGAAACCTGGGGGTTGGGCTTTGAGGCCAAATAGTAGCGAGTGTCCCCGATGGACTGAGGAAGTATTTAGATGAATTCTCCATAAAGGGAAACACCTGAGCACCCATTCATCTGCGTGGAGTGGGGCTTCAAATCTCCCCACCACACAAGGTTGGGTTCCAGTATCCTGAGGGTGGGGTAGTTCCTCCAACTGACATCAGCGTCTTGGTTTGAATAGAATCCCTTTGCTTGTCTTCCCTGATGGTTTGCCTAGGCCAGTGTGTGGTTGAATGTGGGATTTGGGATCTAAAACTAAGTATTAGCGTGTGCCTCTCCATGGGTAGTGGAGATGTTTAAACTACAACCCACAACTTGGGAATTACTGTGACCCCTGAAAAATGCGTGTGCTATGTTTCCCCACGTCCAGCACACACAGGAAGAAGTGTTCTGGGGTTGTGAGTGTGGGGAGGTTCCTCCAACAGACTGCAGCACCTGGGTTGTAATAGAATCCCTTAGCTTGACTTCCCTAAGTGTTTTCCTAGGCCTAGCAGTAAGCGATGGTGGGGGATGGGCTCTAAAGCCAAGTATTAGCGAGTGCATCTCTGTGGGTAGTGGAGGGTTTTAAACTACTTCCCCAACCTTGGAACACCTGTGCCCCATAAAGATGCGTGGAATCTGTTTCCCCACCTCCAGCACACACACAGAGACGTGCTCAGGTATCCTGATTGTGGGGAGGCTCCTCCAAATGACAGCAGCGCCTGGGTTCTAAAAGAATCCCTTAGCTTGTCTTCCCTGATGGCATGCCTAGGCTGGAGAGTGGGGGAAAGTGGGGGTTGGGCTCTAAACCAAGGATAAGCGAGAGCCTATCCATGGGATGTGGGTTTTTAACCTACAACCCACAACCATGGAATAAATGTGCCCCCTGAAAGATGCTTTGGCAGTTTCCCTACATCCAGCACACACACGAAGAAGTGTTCTGGTATTCTGAGTGTGGGGAAGTTCCTCAAACTGACAGCAGCACCTGGATTCTATTAGTATCCCTTAGCTTCTGTTCCCTGAGTGTTCTTTTAGGCCAGGCCATGAGGGAAAGCTGGGGGTTGGGCTTGGAGGCCACGTAGCAGTGAGTGCCCCCTGATCCATTGAGGAAGTACTTAGAGGACTTCTCCCTAAAGGGAACACCTTTTCCTGCATTCATCTGGGTGCAGTGGGGCTGCACATCTCTCCCACACCTAAGAATGTGTTCTGGAATTCTGAGTGCAGGGAAGTTCCTCCAACTGACAGCAGCGCCTGGGTTCTAATTGAATCCCTTTGCTTGTCTTCCCTGATGGAAAGCCTAGGCGGGAGTGCGGGGGAAAGTGTGGTTTGGGCTCCAAAACCAAGTATTGGCGATGACCTCTCTATGGTTTGTGGAGGTGTTTAAACTACATCCCTAACCTGGGAACACCTGTGCCCCCATAAAGATCCGTGGAGTCTGTTTCCACACCTCCAGCACACACACGAACACTTGCACAGTTATCCTGAGAGTGGGCAGCCTCCTCCAACTGAGAGCAGGGCCTTGGTTCTTATAAAATCGCTTAACTTGTCTACCCTGTTTGGTTGCCTGATACGGAGTGCTGGGGAAAGGGTGGGTTGGGCTCTAAATCCAAGTATTAGCGAGTGCTTCTCCATGGGATTTGGAGGTTATTAACCAAAAGCCCACAACATGGGAATACCTGTGCTCCTTGAAAAAAGCGTGGACTCTGTATCCCCACCACCAGAACACACATGAAGAAGTTTTCTGCTATCCTGAGTGTGGGCTGGCAATTTCAGGTGACAGAAGCGGCTGGGTTCTAATAGAATCCCTTAGCTTGTAATCCCTGAGTGTTTCCCTAGGACTGACTCTGAGAGAAACCTGGGGGTTGGGCTTTGAGGCCAAATAGTAGCGAGTGTCCCCGATGGACTGAGGAAGTATTTAGATGAATTCTCCATAAAGGGAAACACCTGAGCACCCATTCATCTGCGTGGAGTGGGGCTTCAAATCTCCCCACCACACAAGGTTGGGTTCCAGTATCCTGAGGGTGGGGTAGTTCCTCCAACTGACATCAGCGTCTTGGTTTGAATAGAATCCCTTTGCTTGTCTTCCCTGATGGTTTGCCTAGGCCAGTGTGTGGTTGAAAGTGGGATTTGGGATCTAAAACTAAGTATTAGCGTGTGCCTCTCCATGGGTAGTGGAGATGTTTAAACTACAACCCACAACTTGGGAATTACTGTGACCCCTGAAAAATGCGTGTGCTATGTTTCCCCACGTCCAGCACACACAGGAAGAAGTGTTCTGCGGTTGTGAGTGTGGGGAGGTTCCTCCAACAGACTGCAGGACCTGGGTTGTAATAGAATCCCTTAGCTTGACTTCCCTAAGTGTTTTCCTAGGCCTAGCAGTAAGCGATGGTGGGGGATGGGCTCTAAAGCCAAGTATTAGCGAGTGCATCTCTGTGGGTAGTGGAGGGTTTTAAACTACTTCCCCAACCTTGGAACACCTGTGCCCCATAAAGATGCGTGGAATCTGTTTCCCCACCTCCAGCACACACACAGAGACGTGCTCAGGTATCCTGATTGTGGGGAGGCTCCTCCAAATGACAGCAGCGCCTGGGTTCTAAAAGAATCCCTTAGCTTGTCTTCCCTGATGGCATGCCTAGGCTGGAGAGTGGGGGAAAGTGGGGGTTGGGCTCTAAACCAAGGATAAGCGAGAGCCTATCCATGGGATGTGGGTTTTTAACCTACAACCCACAACCATGGAATAAATGTGCCCCCTGAAAGATGCTTTGACTGTTTCCCTACATCCAGCACACACACGAAGAAGTGTTCTGGTATTCTGAGTGTGGGGAAGTTCCTCAAACTGACAGCAGCACCTGGATTCTATTAGTATCCCTTAGCTTCTGTTCCCTGAGTGTTCTTTTAGGCCAGGCCATGAGGGAAAGCTGGGGGTTGGGCTTGGAGGCCACGTAGCAGTGAGTGCCCCCTGATCCATTGAGGAAGTACTTAGAGGACTTCTCCCTAAAGGGAACACCTTTTCCTGCATTCATCTGGGTGCAGTGGGGCTGCACATCTCTCCCACACCTAAGAATGTGTTCTGGAATTCTGAGTGCAGGGAAGTTCCTCCAACTGACAGCAGCGCCTGGGTTCTAATTGAATCCCTTTGCTTGTCTTCCCTGATGGAAAGCCTAGGCGGGAGTGCGGGGGAAAGTGTGGTTTGGGCTCCAAAACCAAGTATTGGCGATGACCTCTCTATGGTTTGTGGAGGTGTTTAAACTACATCCCTAACCTGGGAACACCTGTGCCCCCATAAAGATCCGTGGAGTCTGTTTCCACACCTCCAGCACACACACGAACACTTGCACAGTTATCCTGAGAGTGGGCAGCCTCCTCCAACTGAGAGCAGGGCCTTGGTTCTTATAAAATCGCTTAACTTGTCTACCCTGTTTGGTTGCCTGATACGGAGTGCTGGGGAAAGGGTGGGTTGGGCTCTAAATCCAAGTATTAGCGAGTGCTTCTCCATGGGATTTGGAGGTTATTAACCAAAAGCCCACAACATGGGAATACCTGTGCTCCTTGAAAAAAGCGTGGACTCTGTATCCCCACCACCAGAACACACATGAAGAAGTTTTCTGCTATCCTGAGTGTGGGCTGGCAATTTCAGGTGACAGAAGCGGCTGGGTTCTAATAGAATCCCTTAGCTTGTAATCCCTGAGTGTTTCCCTAGGACTGACTCTGAGAGAAACCTGGGGGTTGGGCTTTGAGGCCAAATAGTAGCGAGTGTCCCCGATGGACTGAGGAAGTATTTAGATGAATTCTCCATAAAGGGAAACACCTGAGCACCCATTCATCTGCGTGGAGTGGGCCTTCAAATCTCCCCACCACACAAGGTTGGGTTCCAGTATCCTGAGGGTGGGGTAGTTCCTCCAACTGACATCAGCGTCTTGGTTTGAATAGAATCCCTTTGCTTGTCTTCCCTGATGGTTTGCCTAGGCCAGTGTGTGGTTGAAAGTGGGATTTGGGATCTAAAACTAAGTATTAGCGTGTGCCTCTCCATGGGTAGTGGAGATGTTTAAACTACAACCCACAACTTGGGAATTACTGTGACCCCTGAAAAATGCGTGTGCTATGTTTCCCCACGTCCAGCACACACAGGAAGAAGTGTTCTGGGGTTCTGAGTGTGGGGAGGTTCCTCCAACAGACAGCAGCACCTGGGTTGTAATAGAATCCCTTCGCTTGACTTCCCTAAGTGTATTCCTAGTTCTAGCAGTAAGCGATGGTGGGGGATGGGCTCTAAAGCCAAGTATTAGCGAGTGCATCTCTGTGGGTAGTGGAGGGTTTTAAACTCCTTCCCCAACTTTGGAACACCTGTGCCCCATAAAGATGCGTGGAATCTGTTTCCCCACCTCCAGCACACACACGGAGACGTGCTCAGGTATCCTGATTGTGGGGAGGCTCCTCCAAATGACAGCAGCGCCTGGGTTCTAAAAGAATCCCTTAGCTTGTCTTCCCTGATGGCATGCCTAGGCTGGAGAGTGGGGGAAAGTGGGGGTTGGGCTCTAAACCAAGGATAAGCGAGAGCCTATCCATGGGATGTGGGTTTTTAAACTACAACCCACAACCATGGAATAAATGTGCCCCCTGAAAGAAGCTTTGACTGTTTCCCTACATCCAGCACACACACGAAGAAGTGTTCTGGTATTCTTGGTGTGGGGAAGTTCCTCAAACTGACAGCAGCACCTGGATTCTGTTAGTATCCCTTAGCTTCTGTTCCCTGAGTGTTCTTTTAGGCCAGGCCATGAGGGAAAGCTGGGGGTTGGGCTTGGAGGCCACGTAGCAGTGAGTGCCCCCTGATCCATTGAGGAAGTACTTAGAGGACTTCTCCCTAAAGGGAACACCTTTTCCTGCATTCATCTGGGTGCAGTGGGGCTGCACATCTCTCCCACACCTAAGAATGTGTTCTGGAATTCTGAGTGCAGGGAAGTTCCTCCAACTGACAGCAGCGCCTGGGTTCTAATTGAATCCCTTTGCTTGTCTTCCCTGATGGAAAGCCTAGGCGGGAGTGCGGGGGAAAGTGTGGTTTGGGCTCCAAAACCAAGTATTGGCGATGACCTCTCTATGGTTTGTGGAGGTGTTTAAACTACATCCCTAACCTGGGAACACCTGTGCCCCCATAAAGATCCGTGGAGTCTGTTTCCACACCTCCAGCACACACACGAACACTTGCACAGTTATCCTGAGAGTGGGCAGCCTCCTCCAACTGAGAGCAGGGCCTTGGTTCTTATAAAATCGCTTAACTTGTCTACCCTGTTTGGTTGCCTGATACGGAGTGCTGGGGAAAGGGTGGGTTGGGCTCTAAATCCAAGTATTAGCGAGTGCTTCTCCATGGGATTTGGAGGTTATTAACCAAAAGCCCACAACATGGGAATACCTGTGCTCCTTGAAAAAAGCGTGGACTCTGTATCCCCACCACCAGAACACACATGAAGAAGTTTTCTGCTATCCTGAGTGTGGGCTGGCAATTTCAGGTGACAGAAGCGGCTGGGTTCTAATAGAATCCCTTAGCTTGTAATCCCTGAGTGTTTCCCTAGGACTGACTCTGAGAGAAACCTGGGGGTTGGGCTTTGAGGCCAAATAGTAGCGAGTGTCCCCGATGGACTGAGGAAGTATTTAGATGAATTCTCCATAAAGGGAAACACCTGAGCACCCATTCATCTGCGTGGAGTGGGGCTTCAAATCTCCCCACCACACAAGGTTGGGTTCCAGTATCCTGAGGGTGGGGTAGTTCCTCCAACTGACATCAGCGTCTTGGTTTTAATAGAATCCATTTGCTTGTATTCCCTGATGGTTTGCCTAGACCAGTGTGTGGTTGAAAGTGGGATTTGGGATCTAAAACTAAGTATTAGCGTGTGCCTCTCCATGGGTAGTGGAGATGTTTAAACTACAACCCACAACTTGGGAATTACTGTGACCCCTGAAAAATGCGTGTGCTATGTTTCCCCACGTCCAGCACACACAGGAAGAAGTGTTCTGGGGTTCTGAGTGTGGGGAGGTTCCTCCAACAGACAGCAGCACCTGGGTTGTAATAGAATCCCTTCACTTGACTTCCCTAAGTGTTTTCCTAGGCCTAGCAGTAAGCGATGGTGGGGGATGGGCTCTAAAGCCAAGTATTAGCGAGTGCATCTCTGTGGGTAGTGGAGGGTTTTAAACTGCTTCCCCAACCTTGGAACACCTGTGCCCCATAAAGATGCGTGGAATCTGTTTCCCCACCTCCAGCACACACACGGAGACGTGCTCAGGTATCCTGATTGTGGGGAGACTCCTCCAAATGACAGCAGCGCCTGGGTTCTAAAAGAATCCCTTAGCTTGTCTTCCCTGATGGCATTCCTAGGCTGGAGAGTGGAGGAAAGTGGGGGTTGGGCTCTAAACCAAGGATAAGCGAGAGCCTATCCATGGGATGTGTGTTTTTAACCTACAACCCACAACCATGGAATAAATGTGCCCCCTGAAAGATGCTTTGACTGTTTCCCTACATCCAGCACACACACGAAGAAGTGTTCTGGTATTCTGAGTGTGGGGAAGTTCCTCAAACTGACAGCAGCACCTGGATTCTATTAGTATCCCTTAGCTTCTGTTCCCTGAGTGTTCTTTTAGGCCAGGCCATGAGGGAAAGCTGGGGGTTGGGCTTGGAGGCCACGTAGCAGTGAGTGCCCCCTGATCCATTGAGGAAGTACTTAGAGGACTTCTCCCTAAAGGGAACACCTTTTCCTGCATTCATCTGGGTGCAGTGGGGCTGCACATCTCTCCCACACCTAAGAATGTGTTCTGGAATTCTGAGTGCAGGGAAGTTCCTCCAACTGACAGCAGCGCCTGGGTTCTAATTGAATCCCTTTGCTTGTCTTCCCTGATGGAAAGCCTAGGCGGGAGTGCGGGGGAAAGTGTGGTTTGGGCTCCAAAACCAAGTATTGGCGATGACCTCTCTATGGTTTGTGGAGGTGTTTAAACTACATCCCTAACCTGGGAACACCTGTGCCCCCATAAAGATCCGTGGAGTCTGTTTCCACACCTCCAGCACACACACGAACACTTGCACAGTTATCCTGAGAGTGGGCAGCCTCCTCCAACTGAGAGCAGGGCCTTGGTTCTTATAAAATCGCTTAACTTGTCTACCCTGTGTGGTTGACTGATACGGAGTGCTGGGGAAAGGGTGGGTTGGGCTCTAAATCCAAGTATTAGCGAGTGCTTCTCCATGGGATTTGGAGGTTATTAACCAAAAGCCCACAACATGGGAATACCTGTGCTCCTTGAAAAAAGCGTGGACTCTGTATCCCCACCACCAGAACACACATGAAGAGGTTTTCTGCTATCCTGAGTGTGGGCTGGCAATTTCAGGTGACAGAAGCGGCTGGGTTCTAATAGAATCCCTTAGCTTGTAATCCCTGAGTGTTTCCCTAGGACTGACTCTGAGAGAAACCTGGGGGTTGGGCTTTGAGGCCAAATAGTAGCGAGTGTCCCCGATGGACTGAGGAAGTATTTAGATGAATTCTCCATAAAGGGAAACACCTGAGCACCCATTCATCTGCGTGGAGTGGGGCTTCAAATCTCCCCACCACACAAGGTTGGGTTCCAGTATCCTGAGGGTGGGGTAGTTCCTCCAACTGACATCAGCGTCTTGGTTTGAATAGAATCCCTTTGCTTGTCTTCCCTGATGGTTTGCCTAGACCAGTGTGTGGTTGAAAGTGGGATTTGGGATCTAAAACTAACTATTAGCGTGTGCCTCTCCATGGGTAGTGGAGATGTTTAAACTACAACCCACAACTTGGGAATTACTGTGACCCCTGAAAAATGCGTGTGCTATGTTTCCCCACGTCCAGCACACACAGGAAGAAGTGTTCTGGGGTTCTGAGTGTGGGGAGGTTCCTCCAACAGACAGCAGCACCTGGGTTGTAATAGAATCCCTTCACTTGACTTCCCTAAGTGTTTTCCTAGGCCTAGCAGTAAGCGATGGTGGGGGATGGGCTCTAAAGCCAAGTATTAGCGAGTGCATCTCTGTGGGTAGTGGAGGGTTTTGAACTCCTTCCCCAACCTTGGAACACCTGTGCCCCATAAAGATGCGTGGAATCTGTTTCCCCACCTCCAGCACACACACGGAGACGTGCTCAGGTATCCTGATTGTGGGGAGGCTCCTCCAAATGACAGCAGCGCCTGGGTTCTAAAAGAATCCCTTAGCTTGTCTTCCCTGATGGCATGCCTAGGCTGGAGAGTGGGGGAAAGTGGGGGTTGGGCTCTAAACCAAGGATAAGCGAGAGCCTATCCATGGGATGTGGGTTTTTAACCTACAACCCACAACCATGGAATAAATGTGCCCCCTGAAAGATGCTTTGGCAGTTTCCCTACATCCAGCACACACACGAAGAAGTTTTCTGGTATTCTGAGTGTGGGGAAGTTCCTCAAACTGACAGCAGCACCTGGATTCTATTAGTATCCCTTAGCTTCTGTTCCCTGAGTGTTCTTTTAGGCCAGGCCATGAGGGAAAGCTGGGGGTTGGGCTTGGAGGCCACGTAGCAGTGAGTGCCCCCTGATCCATTGAGGAAGTACTTAGAGGACTTCTCCCTAAAGGGAACACCTTTTCCTGCATTCATCTGGGTGCAGTGGGGCTGCACATCTCTCCCACACCTAAGAATGTGTTCTGGAATTCTGAGTGCAGGGAAGTTCCTCCAACTGACAGCAGCGCCTGGGTTCTAATTGAATCCCTTTGCTTGTCTTCCCTGATGGAAAGCCTAGGCGGGAGTGCGGGGGAAAGTGTGGTTTGGGCTCAAAAACCAAGTATTGGCGATGACCTCTCTATGGTTTGTGGAGGTGTTTAAACTACATCCCTAACCTGGGAACACCTGTGCCCCCATAAAGATCCGTGGAGTCTGTTTCCACACCTCCAGCACACACACGAACACTTGCACAGTTATCCTGAGAGTGGGCAGCCTCCTCCAACTGAGAGCAGGGCCTTGGTTCTTATAAAATCGCTTAACTTGTCTACCCTGTTTGGTTGCCTGATACGGAGTGCTGGGGAAAGGGTGGGTTGGGCTCTAAATCCAAGTATTAGCGAGTGCTTCTCCATGGGATTTGGAGGTTATTAACCAAAAGCCCACAACATGGGAATACCTGTGCTCCTTGAAAAAAGCGTGGACTCTGTATCCCCACCACCAGAACACACATGAAGAAGTTTTCTGCTATCCTGAGTGTGGGCTGGCAATTTCAGGTGACAGAAGCGGCTGGGTTCTAATAGAATCCCTTAGCTTGTAATCCCTGAGTGTTTCCCTAGGACTGACTCTGAGAGAAACCTGGGGGTTGGGCTTTGAGGCCAAATAGTAGCGAGTGTCCCCGATGGACTGAGGAAGTATTTAGATGAATTCTCCATAAAGGGAAACACCTGAGCACCCATTCATCTGCGTGGAGTGGGGCTTCAAATCTCCCCACCACACAAGGTTGGGTTCCAGTATCCTGAGGGTGGGGTAGTTCCTCCAACTGACATCAGCGTCTTGGTTTGAATAGAATCCCTTTGCTTGTCTTCCCTGATGGTTTGCCTAGGCCAGTGTGTGGTTGAAAGTGGGATTTGGGATCTAAAACTAAGTATTAGCGTGTGCCTCTCCATGGGTAGTGGAGATGTTTAAACTACAACCCACAACTTGGGAATTACTGTGACCCCTGAAAAATGCGTGTGCTATGTTTCCCCACGTCCAGCACACACAGGAAGAAGTGTTCTGCGGTTGTGAGTGTGGGGAGGTTCCTCCAACAGACTGCAGGACCTGGGTTGTAATAGAATCCCTTAGCTTGACTTCCCTAAGTGTTTTCCTAGGCCTAGCAGTAAGCGATGGTGGGGGATGGGCTCTAAAGCCAAGTATTAGCGAGTGCATCTCTGTGGGTAGTGGAGGGTTTTAAACTACTTCCCCAACCTTGGAACACCTGTGCCCCATAAAGATGCGTGGAATCTGTTTCCCCACCTCCAGCACACACACAGAGACGTGCTCAGGTATCCTGATTGTGGGGAGGCTCCTCCAAATGACAGCAGCGCCTGGGTTCTAAAAGAATCCCTTAGCTTGTCTTCCCTGATGGCATGCCTAGGCTGGAGAGTGGGGGAAAGTGGGGGTTGGGCTCTAAACCAAGGATAAGCGAGAGCCTATCCATGGGATGTGGGTTTTTAACCTACAACCCACAACCATGGAATAAATGTGCCCCCTGAAAGATGCTTTGACTGTTTCCCTACATCCAGCACACACACGAAGAAGTGTTCTGGTATTCTGAGTGTGGGGAAGTTCCTCAAACTGACAGCAGCACCTGGATTCTATTAGTATCCCTTAGCTTCTGTTCCCTGAGTGTTCTTTTAGGCCAGGCCATGAGGGAAAGCTGGGGGTTGGGCTTGGAGGCCACGTAGCAGTGAGTGCCCCCTGATCCATTGAGGAAGTACTTAGAGGACTTCTCCCTAAAGGGAACACCTTTTCCTGCATTCATCTGGGTGCAGTGGGGCTGCACATCTCTCCCACACCTAAGAATGTGTTCTGGAATTCTGAGTGCAGGGAAGTTCCTCCAACTGACAGCAGCGCCTGGGTTCTAATTGAATCCCTTTGCTTGTCTTCCCTGATGGAAAGCCTAGGCGGGAGTGCGGGGGAAAGTGTGGTTTGGGCTCCAAAACCAAGTATTGGCGATGACCTCTCTATGGTTTGTGGAGGTGTTTAAACTACATCCCTAACCTGGGAACACCTGTGCCCCCATAAAGATCCGTGGAGTCTGTTTCCACACCTCCAGCACACACACGAACACTTGCACAGTTATCCTGAGAGTGGGCAGCCTCCTCCAACTGAGAGCAGGGCCTTGGTTCTTATAAAATCGCTTAACTTGTCTACCCTGTTTGGTTGCCTGATACGGAGTGCTGGGGAAAGGGTGGGTTGGGCTCTAAATCCAAGTATTAGCGAGTGCTTCTCCATGGGATTTGGAGGTTATTAACCAAAAGCCCACAACATGGGAATACCTGTGCTCCTTGAAAAAAGCGTGGACTCTGTATCCCCACCACCAGAACACACATGAAGAAGTTTTCTGCTATCCTGAGTGTGGGCTGGCAATTTCAGGTGACAGAAGCGGCTGGGTTCTAATAGAATCCCTTAGCTTGTAATCCCTGAGTGTTTCCCTAGGACTGACTCTGAGAGAAACCTGGGGGTTGGGCTTTGAGGCCAAATAGTAGCGAGTGTCCCCGATGGACTGAGGAAGTATTTAGATGAATTCTCCATAAAGGGAAACACCTGAGCACCCATTCATCTGCGTGGAGTGGGCCTTCAAATCTCCCCACCACACAAGGTTGGGTTCCAGTATCCTGAGGGTGGGGTAGTTCCTCCAACTGACATCAGCGTCTTGGTTTGAATAGAATCCCTTTGCTTGTCTTCCCTGATGGTTTGCCTAGGCCAGTGTGTGGTTGAAAGTGGGATTTGGGATCTAAAACTAAGTATTAGCGTGTGCCTCTCCATGGGTAGTGGAGATGTTTAAACTACAACCCACAACTTGGGAATTACTGTGACCCCTGAAAAATGCGTGTGCTATGTTTCCCCACGTCCAGCACACACAGGAAGAAGTGTTCTGGGGTTCTGAGTGTGGGGAGGTTCCTCCAACAGACAGCAGCACCTGGGTTGTAATAGAATCCCTTCGCTTGACTTCCCTAAGTGTATTCCTAGTTCTAGCAGTAAGCGATGGTGGGGGATGGGCTCTAAAGCCAAGTATTAGCGAGTGCATCTCTGTGGGTAGTGGAGGGTTTTAAACTCCTTCCCCAACTTTGGAACACCTGTGCCCCATAAAGATGCGTGGAATCTGTTTCCCCACCTCCAGCACACACACGGAGACGTGCTCAGGTATCCTGATTGTGGGGAGGCTCCTCCAAATGACAGCAGCGCCTGGGTTCTAAAAGAATCCCTTAGCTTGTCTTCCCTGATGGCATGCCTAGGCTGGAGAGTGGGGGAAAGTGGGGGTTGGGCTCTAAACCAAGGATAAGCGAGAGCCTATCCATGGGATGTGGGTTTTTAAACTACAACCCACAACCATGGAATAAATGTGCCCCCTGAAAGAAGCTTTGACTGTTTCCCTACATCCAGCACACACACGAAGAAGTGTTCTGGTATTCTTGGTGTGGGGAAGTTCCTCAAACTGACAGCAGCACCTGGATTCTGTTAGTATCCCTTAGCTTCTGTTCCCTGAGTGTTCTTTTAGGCCAGGCCATGAGGGAAAGCTGGGGGTTGGGCTTGGAGGCCACGTAGCAGTGAGTGCCCCCTGATCCATTGAGGAAGTACTTAGAGGACTTCTCCCTAAAGGGAACACCTTTTCCTGCATTCATCTGGGTGCAGTGGGGCTGCACATCTCTCCCACACCTAAGAATGTGTTCTGGAATTCTGAGTGCAGGGAAGTTCCTCCAACTGACAGCAGCGCCTGGGTTCTAATTGAATCCCTTTGCTTGTCTTCCCTGATGGAAAGCCTAGGCGGGAGTGCGGGGGAAAGTGTGGTTTGGGCTCCAAAACCAAGTATTGGCGATGACCTCTCTATGGTTTGTGGAGGTGTTTAAACTACATCCCTAACCTGGGAACACCTGTGCCCCCATAAAGATCCGTGGAGTCTGTTTCCACACCTCCAGCACACACACGAACACTTGCACAGTTATCCTGAGAGTGGGCAGCCTCCTCCAACTGAGAGCAGGGCCTTGGTTCTTATAAAATCGCTTAACTTGTCTACCCTGTTTGGTTGCCTGATACGGAGTGCTGGGGAAAGGGTGGGTTGGGCTCTAAATCCAAGTATTAGCGAGTGCTTCTCCATGGGATTTGGAGGTTATTAACCAAAAGCCCACAACATGGGAATACCTGTGCTCCTTGAAAAAAGCGTGGACTCTGTATCCCCACCACCAGAACACACATGAAGAAGTTTTCTGCTATCCTGAGTGTGGGCTGGCAATTTCAGGTGACAGAAGCGGCTGGGTTCTAATAGAATCCCTTAGCTTGTAATCCCTGAGTGTTTCCCTAGGACTGACTCTGAGAGAAACCTGGGGGTTGGGCTTTGAGGCCAAATAGTAGCGAGTGTCCCCGATGGACTGAGGAAGTATTTAGATGAATTCTCCATAAAGGGAAACACCTGAGCACCCATTCATCTGCGTGGAGTGGGGCTTCAAATCTCCCCACCACACAAGGTTGGGTTCCAGTATCCTGAGGGTGGGGTAGTTCCTCCAACTGACATCAGCGTCTTGGTTTGAATAGAATCCCTTTGCTTGTCTTCCCTGATGGTTTGCCTAGACCAGTGTGTGGTTGAAAGTGGGATTTGGGATCTAAAACTAACTATTAGCGTGTGCCTCTCCATGGGTAGTGGAGATGTTTAAACTACAACCCACAACTTGGGAATTACTGTGACCCCTGAAAAATGCGTGTGCTATGTTTCCCCACGTCCAGCACACACAGGAAGAAGTGTTCTGGGGTTCTGAGTGTGGGGAGGTTCCTCCAACAGACAGCAGCACCTGGGTTGTAATAGAATCCCTTCACTTGACTTCCCTAAGTGTTTTCCTAGGCCTAGCAGTAAGCGATGGTGGGGGATGGGCTCTAAAGCCAAGTATTAGCGAGTGCATCTCTGTGGGTAGTGGAGGGTTTTGAACTCCTTCCCCAACCTTGGAACACCTGTGCCCCATAAAGATGCGTGGAATCTGTTTCCCCACCTCCAGCACACACACGGAGACGTGCTCAGGTATCCTGATTGTGGGGAGGCTCCTCCAAATGACAGCAGCGCCTGGGTTCTAAAAGAATCCCTTAGCTTGTCTTCCCTGATGGCATGCCTAGGCTGGAGAGTGGGGGAAAGTGGGGGTTGGGCTCTAAACCAAGGATAAGCGAGAGCCTATCCATGGGATGTGGGTTTTTAACCTACAACCCACAACCATGGAATAAATGTGCCCCCTGAAAGATGCTTTGACTGTTTCCCTACATCCAGCACACACACGAAGAAGTGTTCTGGTATTCTGAGTGTGGGGAAGTTCCTCAAACTGACAGCAGCACCTGGATTCTATTAGTATCCCTTAGCTTCTGTTCCCTGAGTGTTATTTTAGGCCAGGCCATGAGGGAAAGCTGGGGGTTGGGCTTGGAGGCCACGTAGCAGTGAGTGCCCCCTGATCCATTGAGGAAGTACTTAGAGGACTTCTCCCTAAAGGGAACACCTTTTCCTGCATTCATCTGGGTGCAGTGGGGCTGCACATCTCTCCCACACCTAAGAATGTGTTCTGGAATTCTGAGTGCAGGGAAGTTCCTCCAACTGACAGCAGCGCCTGGGTTCTAATTGAATCCCTTTGCTTGTCTTCCCTGATGGAAAGCCTAGGCGGGAGTGCGGGGGAAAGTGTGGTTTGGGCTCCAAAACCAAGTATTGGCGATGACCTCTCTATGGTTTGTGGAGGTGTTTAAACTACATCCCTAACCTGGGAACACCTGTGCCCCCATAAAGATCCGTGGAGTCTGTTTCCACACCTCCAGCACACACACGAACACTTGCACAGTTATCCTGAGAGTGGGCAGCCTCCTCCAACTGAGAGCAGGGCCTTGGTTCTTATAAAATCGCTTAACTTGTCTACCCTGTTTGGTTGCCTGATACGGAGTGCTGGGGAAAGGGTGGGTTGGGCTCTAAATCCAAGTATTAGCGAGTGCTTCTCCATGGGATTTGGAGGTTATTAACCAAAAGCCCACAACATGGGAATACCTGTGCTCCTTGAAAAAAGCGTGGACTCTGTATCCCCACCACCAGAACACACATGAAGAGGTTTTCTGCTATCCTGAGTGTGGGCTGGCAATTTCAGGTGACAGAAGCGGCTGGGTTCTAATAGAATCCCTTAGCTTGTAATCCCTGAGTGTTTCCCTAGGACTGACTCTGAGAGAAACCTGGGGGTTGGGCTTTGAGGCCAAATAGTAGCGAGTGTCCCCGATGGACTGAGGAAGTATTTAGATGAATTCTCCATAAAGGGAAACACCTGAGCACCCATTCATCTGCGTGGAGTGGGGCTTCAAATCTCCCCACCACACAAGGTTGGGTTCCAGTATCCTGAGGGTGGGGTAGTTCCTCCAACTGACATCAGCGTCTTGGTTTGAATAGAATCCCTTTGCTTGTCTTCCCTGATGGTTTGCCTAGGCCAGTGTGTGGTTGAAAGTGGGATTTGGGATCTAAAACTAAGTATTAGCGTGTGCCTCTCCATGGGTAGTGGAGATGTTTAAACTACAACCCACAACTTGGGAATTACTGTGACCCCTGAAAAATGCGTGTGCTATGTTTCCCCACGTCCAGCACACACAGGAAGAAGTGTTCTGGGGTTGTGAGTGTGGGGAGGTTCCTCCAACAGACTGCAGCACCTGGGTTGTAATAGAATCCCTTAGCTTGACTTCCCTAAGTGTTTTCCTAGGCCTAGCAGTAAGCGATGGTGGGGGATGGGCTCTAAAGCCAAGTATTAGCGAGTGCATCTCTGTTGGTAGTGGAGGGTTTTAAACAATTTCCCCAACCTTGGAACACCTGTGCCCCATAAAGATGCGTGGAATCTGTTTCCCCACCTCCAGCACACACACAGAGACGTGCTCAGGTATCCTGATTGTGGGGAGGCTCCTCCAAATGACAGCAGCGCCTGGGTTCTAAAAGAATCCCTTAGCTTGTCTTCCCTGATGGCATGCCTAGGCTGGAGAGTGGGGGAAAGTGGGGGTTGGGCTCTAAACCAAGGATAAGCGAGAGCCTATCCATGGGATGTGGGTTTTTAACCTACAACCCACAACCATGGAATAAATGTGCCCCCTGAAAGATGCTTTGGCTGTTTCCCTACATCCAGCACACACACGAAGAAGTTTTCTGGTATTCTGAGTGTGGGGAAGTTCCTCAAACTGACAGCAGCACCTGGATTCTATTAGTATCCCTTAGCTTCTGTTCCCTGAGTGTTCTTTTAGGCCAGGCCATGAGGGAAAGCTGGGGGTTGGGCTTGGAGGCCACGTAGCAGTGAGTGCCCCCTGATCCATTGAGGAAGTACTTAGAGGACTTCTCCCTAAAGGGAACACCTTTTCCTGCATTCATCTGGGTGCAGTGGGGCTGCACATCTCTCCCACACCTAAGAATGTGTTCTGGAATTCTGAGTGCAGGGAAGTTCCTCCAACTGACAGCAGCGCCTGGGTTCTAATTGAATCCCTTTGCTTGTCTTCCCTGATGGAAAGCCTAGGCGGGAGTGCGGGGGAAAGTGTGGTTTGGGCTCCAAAACCAAGTATTGGCGATGACCTCTCTATGGTTTGTGGAGGTGTTTAAACTACATCCCTAACCTGGGAACACCTGTGCCCCCATAAAGATCCGTGGAGTCTGTTTCCACACCTCCAGCACACACACGAACACTTGCACAGTTATCCTGAGAGTGGGCAGCCTCCTCCAACTGAGAGCAGGGCCTTGGTTCTTATAAAATCGCTTAACTTGTCTACCCTGTTTGGTTGCCTGATACGGAGTGCTGGGGAAAGGGTGGGTTGGGCTCTAAATCCAAGTATTAGCGAGTGCTTCTCCATGGGATTTGGAGGTTATTAACCAAAAGCCCACAACATGGGAATACCTGTGCTCCTTGAAAAAAGCGTGGACTCTGTATCCCCACCACCAGAACACACATGAAGAAGTTTTCTGCTATCCTGAGTGTGGGCTGGCAATTTCAGGTGACAGAAGCGGCTGGGTTCTAATAGAATCCCTTAGCTTGTAATCCCTGAGTGTTTCCCTAGGACTGACTCTGAGAGAAACCTGGGGGTTGGGCTTTGAGGCCAAATAGTAGCGAGTGTCCCCGATGGACTGAGGAAGTATTTAGATGAATTCTCCATAAAGGGAAACACCTGAGCACCCATTCATCTGCGTGGAGTGGGGCTTCAAATCTCCCCACCACACAAGGTTGGGTTCCAGTATCCTGAGGGTGGGGTAGTTCCTCCAACTGACATCAGCGTCTTGGTTTGAATAGAATCCCTTTGCTTGTCTTCCCTGATGGTTTGCCTAGGCCAGTGTGTGGTTGAAAGTGGGATTTGGGATCTAAAACTAAGTATTAGCGTGTGCCTCTCCATGGGTAGTGGAGATGTTTAAACTACAACCCACAACTTGGGAATTACTGTGACCCCTGAAAAATGCGTGTGCTATGTTTCCCCACGTCCAGCACACACAGGAAGAAGTGTTCTGCGGTTGTGAGTGTGGGGAGGTTCCTCCAACAGACTGCAGGACCTGGGTTGTAATAGAATCCCTTAGCTTGACTTCCCTAAGTGTTTTCCTAGGCCTAGCAGTAAGCGATGGTGGGGGATGGGCTCTAAAGCCAAGTATTAGCGAGTGCATCTCTGTGGGTAGTGGAGGGTTTTATACTACTTCCCCAACCTTGGAACACCTGTGCCCCATAAAGATGCGTGGAATCTGTTTCCCCACCTCCAGCACACACACAGAGACGTGCTCAGGTATCCTGATTGTGGGGAGGCTCCTCCAAATCACAGCAGCCCCTGGGTTCTAAAAGAATCCCTTAGCTTGTCTTCCCTGATGGCATGCCTAGGCTGGAGAGTGGGGGAAAGTGGGGGTTGGGCTCTAAACCAAGGATAAGCGAGAGCCTATCCATGGGATGTGGGTTTTTAACCTACAACCCACAACCATGGAATAAATGTGCCCCCTGAAAGATGCTTTGACTGTTTCCCTACATCCAGCACACACACGAAGAAGTGTTCTGGTATTCTGAGTGTGGGGAAGTTCCTCAAACTGACAGCAGCACCTGGATTCTATTAGTATCCCTTAGCTTCTGTTCCCTGAGTGTTCTTTTAGGCCAGGCCATGAGGGAAAGCTGGGGGTTGGGCTTGGAGGCCACGTAGCAGTGAGTGCCCCCTGATCCATTGAGGAAGTACTTAGAGGACTTCTCCCTAAAGGGAACACCTTTTCCTGCATTCATCTGGGTGCAGTGGGGCTGCACATCTCTCCCACACCTAAGAATGTGTTCTGGAATTCTGAGTGCAGGGAAGTTCCTCCAACTGACAGCAGCGCCTGGGTTCTAATTGAATCCCTTTGCTTGTCTTCCCTGATGGAAAGCCTAGGCGGGAGTGCGGGGGAAAGTGTGGTTTGGGCTCCAAAACCAAGTATTGGCGATGACCTCTCTATGGTTTGTGGAGGTGTTTAAACTACATCCCTAACCTGGGAACACCTGTGCCCCCATAAAGATCCGTGGAGTCTGTTTCCACACCTCCAGCACACACACGAACACTTGCACAGTTATCCTGAGAGTGGGCAGCCTCCTCCAACTGAGAGCAGGGCCTTGGTTCTTATAAAATCGCTTAACTTGTCTACCCTGTTTGGTTGCCTGATACGGAGTGCTGGGGAAAGGGTGGGTTGGGCTCTAAATCCAAGTATTAGCGAGTGCTTCTCCATGGGATTTGGAGGTTATTAACCAAAAGCCCACAACATGGGAATACCTGTGCTCCTTGAAAAAAGCGTGGACTCTGTATCCCCACCACCAGAACACACATGAAGAAGTTTTCTGCTATCCTGAGTGTGGGCTGGCAATTTCAGGTGACAGAAGCGGCTGGGTTCTAATAGAATCCCTTAGCTTGTAATCCCTGAGTGTTTCCCTAGGACTGACTCTGAGAGAAACCTGGGGGTTGGGCTTTGAGGCCAAATAGTAGCGAGTGTCCCCGATGGACTGAGGAAGTATTTAGATGAATTCTCCATAAAGGGAAACACCTGAGCACCCATTCATCTGCGTGGAGTGGGGCTTCAAATCTCCCCACCACACAAGGTTGGGTTCCAGTATCCTGAGGGTGGGGTAGTTCCTCCAACTGACATCAGCGTCTTGGTTTGAATAGAATCCCTTTGCTTGTCTTCCCTGATGGTTTGCCTAGGCCAGTGTGTGGTTGAAAGTGGGATTTGGGATCTAAAACTAAGTATTAGCGTGTGCCTCTCCATGGGTAGTGGAGATGTTTAAACTACAACCCACAACTTGGGAATTACTGTGACCCCTGAAAAATGCGTGTGCTATGTTTCCCCACGTCCAGCACACACAGGAAGAAGTGTTCTGGGGTTGTGAGTGTGGGGAGGTTCCTCCAACAGACTGCAGCACCTGGGTTGTAATAGAATCCCTTAGCTTGACTTCCCTAAGTGTTTTCCTAGGCCTAGCAGTAAGCGATGGTGGGGGATGGGCTCTAAAGCCAAGTATTAGCGAGTGCATCTCTGTGGGTAGTGGAGGGTTTTAAACTACTTCCCCAACCTTGGAACACCTGTGCCCCATAAAGATGCGTGGAATCTGTTTCCCCACCTCCAGCACACACACAGAGACGTGCTCAGGTATCCTGATTGTGGGGAGGCTCCTCCAAATGACAGCAGCGCCTGGGTTCTAAAAGAATCCCTTAGCTTGTCTTCCCTGATGGCATGCCTAGGCTGGAGAGTGGGGGAAAGTGGGGGTTGGGCTCTAAACCAAGGATAAGCGAGAGCCTATCCATGGGATGTGGGTTTTTAACCTACAACCCACAACCATGGAATAAATGTGCCCCCTGAAAGATGCTTTGGCAGTTTCCCTACATCCAGCACACACACGAAGAAGTTTTCTGGTATTCTGAGTGTGGGGAAGTTCCTCAAACTGACAGCAGCACCTGGATTCTATTAGTATCCCTTAGCTTCTGTTCCCTGAGTGTTCTTTTAGGCCAGGCCATGAGGGAAAGCTGGGGGTTGGGCTTGGAGGCCACGTAGCAGTGAGTGCCCCCTGATCCATTGAGGAAGTACTTAGAGGACTTCTCCCTAAAGGGAACACCTTTTCCTGCATTCATCTGGGTGCAGTGGGGCTGCACATCTCTCCCACACCTAAGAATGTGTTCTGGAATTCTGAGTGCAGGGAAGTTCCTCCAACTGACAGCAGCGCCTGGGTTCTAATTGAATCCCTTTGCTTGTCTTCCCTGATGGAAAGCCTAGGCGGGAGTGCGGGGGAAAGTGTGGTTTGGGCTCCAAAACCAAGTATTGGCGATGACCTCTCTATGGTTTGTGGAGGTGTTTAAACTACATCCCTAACCTGGGAACACCTGTGCCCCCATAAAGATCCGTGGAGTCTGTTTCCACACCTCCAGCACACACACGAACACTTGCACAGTTATCCTGAGAGTGGGCAGCCTCCTCCAACTGAGAGCAGGGCCTTGGTTCTTATAAAATCGCTTAACTTGTCTACCCTGTTTGGTTGCCTGATACGGAGTGCTGGGGAAAGGGTGGGTTGGGCTCTAAATCCAAGTATTAGCGAGTGCTTCTCCATGGGATTTGGAGGTTATTAACCAAAAGCCCACAACATGGGAATACCTGTGCTCCTTGAAAAAAGCGTGGACTCTGTATCCCCACCACCAGAACACACATGAAGAAGTTTTCTGCTATCCTGAGTGTGGGCTGGCAATTTCAGGTGACAGAAGCGGCTGGGTTCTAATAGAATCCCTTAGCTTGTAATCCCTGAGTGTTTCCCTAGGACTGACTCTGAGAGAAACCTGGGGGTTGGGCTTTGAGGCCAAATAGTAGCGAGTGTCCCCGATGGACTGAGGAAGTATTTAGATGAATTCTCCATAAAGGGAAACACCTGAGCACCCATTCATCTGCGTGGAGTGGGGCTTCAAATCTCCCCACCACACAAGGTTGGGTTCCAGTATCCTGAGGGTGGGGTAGTTCCTCCAACTGACATCAGCGTCTTGGTTTGAATAGAATCCCTTTGCTTGTCTTCCCTGATGGTTTGCCTAGGCCAGTGTGTGGTTGAAAGTGGGATTTGGGATCTAAAACTAAGTATTAGCGTGTGCCTCTCCATGGGTAGTGGAGATGTTTAAACTACAACCCACAACTTGGGAATTACTGTGACCCCTGAAAAATGCGTGTGCTATGTTTCCCCACGTCCAGCACACACAGGAAGAAGTGTTCTGCGGTTGTGAGTGTGGGGAGGTTCCTCCAACAGACTGCAGGACCTGGGTTGTAATAGAATCCCTTAGCTTGACTTCCCTAAGTGTTTTCCTAGGCCTAGCAGTAAGCGATGGTGGGGGATGGGCTCTAAAGCCAAGTATTAGCGAGTGCATCTCTGTGGGTAGTGGAGGGTTTTAAACTACTTCCCCAACCTTGGAACACCTGTGCCCCATAAAGATGCGTGGAATCTGTTTCCCCACCTCCAGCACACACACAGAGACGTGCTCAGGTATCCTGATTGTGGGGAGGCTCCTCCAAATGACAGCAGCGCCTGGGTTCTAAAAGAATCCCTTAGCTTGTCTTCCCTGATGGCATGCCTAGGCTGGAGAGTGGGGGAAAGTGGGGGTTGGGCTCTAAACCAAGGATAAGCGAGAGCCTATCCATGGGATGTGGGTTTTTAACCTACAACCCACAACCATGGAATAAATGTGCCCCCTGAAAGATGCTTTGACTGTTTCCCTACATCCAGCACACACACGAAGATGTGTTCTGGTATTCTGAGTGTGGGGAAGTTCCTCAAACTGACAGCAGCACCTGGATTCTATTAGTATCCCTTAGCTTCTGTTCCCTGAGTGTTCTTTTAGGCCAGGCCATGAGGGAAAGCTGGGGGTTGGGCTTGGAGGCCACGTAGCAGTGAGTGCCCCCTGATCCATTGAGGAAGTACTTAGAGGACTTCTCCCTAAAGGGAACACCTTTTCCTGCATTCATCTGGGTGCAGTGGGGCTGCACATCTCTCCCACACCTAAGAATGTGTTCTGGAATTCTGAGTGCAGGGAAGTTCCTCCAACTGACAGCAGCGCCTGGGTTCTAATTGAATCCCTTTGCTTGTCTTCCCTGATGGAAAGCCTAGGCGGGAGTGCGGGGGAAAGTGTGGTTTGGGCTCCAAAACCAAGTATTGGCGATGACCTCTCTATGGTTTGTGGAGGTGTTTAAACTACATCCCTAACCTGGGAACACCTGTGCCCCCATAAAGATCCGTGGAGTCTGTTTCCACACCTCCAGCACACACACGAACACTTGCACAGTTATCCTGAGAGTGGGCAGCCTCCTCCAACTGAGAGCAGGGCCTTGGTTCTTATAAAATCGCTTAACTTGTCTACCCTGTTTGGTTGCCTGATACGGAGTGCTGGGGAAAGGGTGGGTTGGGCTCTAAATCCAAGTATTAGCGAGTGCTTCTCCATGGGATTTGGAGGTTATTAACCAAAAGCCCACAACATGGGAATACCTGTGCTCCTTGAAAAAAGCGTGGACTCTGTATCCCCACCACCAGAACACACATGAAGAAGTTTTCTGCTATCCTGAGTGTGGGCTGGCAATTTCAGGTGACAGAAGCGGCTGGGTTCTAATAGAATCCCTTAGCTTGTAATCCCTGAGTGTTTCCCTAGGACTGACTCTGAGAGAAACCTGGGGGTTGGGCTTTGAGGCCAAATAGTAGCGAGTGTCCCCGATGGACTGAGGAAGTATTTAGATGAATTCTCCATAAAGGGAAACACCTGAGCACCCATTCATCTGCGTGGAGTGGGCCTTCAAATCTCCCCACCACACAAGGTTGGGTTCCAGTATCCTGAGGGTGGGGTAGTTCCTCCAACTGACATCAGCGTCTTGGTTTGAATAGAATCCCTTTGCTTGTCTTCCCTGATGGTTTGCCTAGGCCAGTGTGTGGTTGAAAGTGGGATTTGGGATCTAAAACTAAGTATTAGCGTGTGCCTCTCCATGGGTAGTGGAGATGTTTAAACTACAACCCACAACTTGGGAATTACTGTGACCCCTGAAAAATGCGTGTGCTATGTTTCCCCACGTCCAGCACACACAGGAAGAAGTGTTCTGGGGTTCTGAGTGTGGGGAGGTTCCTCCAACAGACAGCAGCACCTGGGTTGTAATAGAATCCTTTCGCTTGACTTCCCTAAGTGTTTTCCTAGGCCTAGCAGTAAGCGATGGTGGGGGATGGGCTCTAAAGCCAAGTATTAGCGAGTGCATCTCTGTGGGTAGTGGAGGGTTTTAAACTCCTTCCCCAACCTTGGAACACCTGTGCCCCATAAAGATGCGTGGAATCTGTTTCCCCACCTCCAGCACACACACGGAGACGTGCTCAGGTATCCTGATTGTGGGGAGGCTCCTCCAAATGACAGCAGCGCCTGGGTTCTAAAAGAATCCCTTAGCTTGTCTTCCCTGATGGCATGCCTAGGCTGGAGAGTGGGGGAAAGTGGGGGTTGGGCTCTAAACCAAGGATAAGCGAGAGCCTATCCATGGGATGTGGGTTTTTAACCTACAACCCACAACCATGGAATAAATGTGCCCCCTGAAAGATGCTTTGACTGTTTCCCTACATCCAGCACACACACGAAGAAGTGTTCTGGTATTCTGAGTGTGGGGAAGTTCCTCAAACTGACAGCAGCACCTGGATTCTATTAGTATCCCTTAGCTTCTGTTCCCTGAGTGTTATTTTAGGCCAGGCCATGAGGGAAAGCTGGGGGTTGGGCTTGGAGGCCACGTAGCAGTGAGTGCCCCTTGATCCATTGATGAAGTACTTAGAGGACTTCTCCCTAAAGGGAACACCTTTTCCTGAATTCATCTGGGTGCAGTGGGGCTGCACATCTCTCCCACACCTAAGAATGTGTTCTGGAATTCTGAGTGCAGGGAAGTTCCTCCAACTGACAGCAGCGCCTGGGTTCTAATTGAATCCCTTTGCTTGTCTTCCCTGATGGAAAGCCTAGGCGGGAGTGCGGGGGAAAGTGTGGTTTGGGCTCCAAAACCAAGTATTGGCGATGACCTCTCTATGGTTTGTGGAGGTGTTTAAACTACATCCCTAACCTGGGAACACCTGTGCCCCCATAAAGATCCGTGGAGTCTGTTTCCACACCTCCAGCACACACACGAACACTTGCACAGTTATCTTGAGAGTGGGCAGCCTCCTCCAACTGAGAGCAGGGCCTTGGTTCTTATAAAATCGCTTAACTTGTCTACCCTGTTTGGTTGCCTGATACGGAGTGCTGGGGAAAGGGTGGGTTGGGCTCTAAATCCAAGTATTAGCGAGTGCTTCTCCATGGGATTTGGAGGTTATTAACCAAAAGCCCACAACATGGGAATACCTGTGCTCCTTGAGAAAAGCGTGGACTCTGTATCCCCACCACCAGAACACACATGAAGAAGTTTTCTGCTATCCTGAGTGTGGGCTGGCAATTTCAGGTGACAGAAGCGGCTGGGTTCTAATAGAATCCCTTAGCTTGTAATCCCTGAGTGTTTCCCTAGGACTGACTCTGAGAGAAACCTGGGGGTTGGGCTTTGAGGCCAAATAGTAGCGAGTGTCCCCGATGGACTGAGGAAGTATTTAGATGAATTCTCCATAAAGGGAAACACCTGAGCACCCATTCATCTGCGTGGAGTGGGGCTTCAAATCTCCCCACCACACAAGGTTGGGTTCCAGTATCCTGAGGGTGGGGTAGTTCCTCCAACTGACATCAGCTTCTTGGTTTGAATAGAATCCCTTTGCTTGTCTTCCCTGATGGTTTGCCTAGGCCAGTGTGTGGTTGAAAGTGGGATTTGGGATCTAAAACTAAGTAATAGCGTGTGCCTCTCCATGGGTAGTGGAGATGTTTAAACTACAACCCACAACTTGGGAATTACTGTGACCCCTGAAAAATGCGTGTGCTATGTTTCCCCACGTCCAGCACACACAGGAAGAAGTGTTCTGGGGTTGTGAGTGTGGGGAGGTTCCTCCAACAGACTGCAGCACCTGGGTTGTAATAGAATCCCTTAGCTTGACTTCCCTAAGTGTTTTCCTAGGCCTAGCAGTAAGCGATGGTGGGGGATGGGCTCTAAAGCCAAGTATTAGCGAGTGCATCTCTGTGGGTAGTGGAGGGTTTTAAACTCCTTCCCCAAACTTGGAACACCTGTGCCCCATAAAGATGCGTGGAATCTGTTTCCCCACCTCCAGCACACACACGGAGACGTGCTCAGGTATCCTGATTGTGGGGAGGCTCCTCCAAATGACAGCAGCGCCTGGGTTCTAAAAGAATCCCTTAGCTTGTCTTCCCTGATGGCATGCCTAGGCTGGAGAGTGGGGGAAAGTGGGGGTTGGGCTCTAAACCAAGGATAAGCGAGAGCCTATCCATGGGATGTGGGTTTTTAACCTACAACCCACAACCATGGTATAAATGTGCCCCCTGAAAACTGCTTTGACTTTTTCCCTACATCCAGCACACACACGAAGATGTGTTCTGGTATTCTGAGTGTGGGGAAGTTCCTCAAACTGACAGCAGCACCTGGATTCTATTAGTATCCCTTAGCTTCTGTTCCCTGAGTGTTCTCTTAGGCCAGGCCATGAGGGAAAGCTGGGGGTTGGGCTTGGAGGCCACGTAGCAGTGAGTGCCCCCTGATCCATTGAGGAAGTACTTAGAGGACTTCTCCCTAAAGGGAACACCTTTTCCTGCATTCATCTGGGTGCAGTGGGGCTGCACATCTCTCCCACACCTAAGAATGTGTTCTGGAATTCTGAGTGCAGGGAAGTTCCTCCAACTGACAGCAGCGCCTGGGTTCTAATTGAATCCCTTTGCTTGTCTTCCCTGATGGAAAGCCTAGGCGGGAGTGCGGGGGAAAGTGTGGTTTGGGCTCCAAAACCAAGTATTGGCGATGACCTCTCTATGGTTTGTGGAGGTGTTCAAACTACATTCCTAACCTGGGAACACCTGTGCCCCCATAAAGATCCGTGGAGTCTGTTTCCACACCTCCAGCACACACACGAAAACTTGCACAGTTATCCTGAGAGTGGGCAGCCTCCTCCAACTGAGAGCAGGGCCTTGGTTCTTATAAAATCGCTTAACTTGTCTACCCTGTTTGGTTGCCTGATACGGAGTGCTGGGGAAAGGGTGGGTTGGGCTCTAAATCCAAGTATTAGCGAGTGCTTCTCCATGGGATTTGGAGGTTATTAACCAAAAGCCCACAACATGGGAATACCTGTGCTCCTTGAAAAAAGCGTGGACTCTGTATCCCCACCACCAGAACACACATGAAGAAGTTTTCTGCTATCCTGAGTGTGGGCTGGCAATTTCAGGTGACAGAAGCGGCTGGGTTCTAATAGAATCCCTTAGCTTGTAATCCCTGAGTGTTTCCCTAGGACTGACTCTGAGAGAAACCTGGGGGTTGGGCTTTGAGGCCAAATAGTAGCGAGTGTCCCCGATGGACTGAGGAAGTATTTAGATGAATTCTCCATAAAGGGAAACACCTGAGCACCCATTCATCTGCGTGGAGTGGGGCTTCAAATCTCCCCACCACACAAGGTTGGGTTCCAGTATCCTGAGGGTGGGGTAGTTCCTCCAACTGACATCAGCGTCTTGGTTTGAATAGAATCCCTTTGCTTGTCTTCCCTGATGGTTTGCCTAGACCAGTGTGTGGTTGAAAGTGGGATTTGGGATCTAAAACTAAGTATTAGCGTGTGCCTCTCCATGGGTAGTGGAGATGTTTAAACTACAACCCACAACTTGGGAATTACTGTGACCCCTGAAAAACGCGTGTGCTATGTTTCCCCACGTCCAGCACACACAGGAAGAAGTGTTCTGGGGTTCTGAGTGTGGGGAGGTTCCTCCAACAGACAGCAGCACCTGGGTTGTAATAGAATCCCTTCGCTTGCCTTCCCTAAGTGTTTTCCTAGGCCCAGCAGTAAGCGATGGTGGGGGATGGGCTCTAAAGCCAAGTATTAGCGAGTGCATCTCTGTGGGTAGTGGAGGGTTTTAAACTACTTCCCCAACCTTGGAACACCTGTGCCCCATAAAGATGCGTGGAATCTGTTTCCCCACCTCCAGCACACACACGGAGACGTGCTCAGGTATCCTGATTGTGGGGAGGCTCCTCCAAATGACAGCAGCGCCTGGGTTCTAAAAGAATCCCTTAGCTTGTCTTCCCTGATGGCATGCCTAGGCTGGAGAGTTGGGGAAAGTGGGGGTTGGGCTCTAAACCAAGGATAAGCGAGAGCCTATCCATGGGATGTGGGTTTTTAACCTACAACCCACAACCATGGAATAAATGTGCCCCCTGAAAAATGCTTTGACAGTTTCCCTACATCCAGCACACACACGAAGATGTGTTTTTGTATTCTGAGTGTGGGGAAGTTCCTCAAACTGACAGCAGCACCTGGATTCTATTAGTATCCCTTAGCTTCTGTTCCCTGAGTGTTCTTTTAGGCCAGGCCATGAGGGAAAGCTGGGGGTTGGGCTTGGAGGCCACGTAGCAGTGAGTGCCCCCTGATCCATTGAGGAAGTACTTAGAGGACTTCTCCCTAAAGGGAACACCTTTTCCTGCATTCATCTGGGTGCAGTGGGGCTGCACATCTCTCCCACACCTAAGAATGTGTTCTGGGATTCTGAGTGCAGGGAAGTTCCTCCAACTGACAGCAGCGCCTGGGTTCTAATTGAATCCCTTTGCTTGTCTTCCCTGATGGAAAGCCTAGGCGGGAGTGCGGGGGAAAGTGTGGTTTGGGCTCCAAAACCAAGTATTGGCGATGACCTCTCTATGGTTTGTGGAGGTGTTTAAACTACATCCCTAACCTGGGAACACCTGTGCCCCCATAAAGATCCGTGGAGTCTGTTTCCACACCTCCAGCACACACACGAACACTTGCACAGTTATCCTGAGAGTGGGCAGCCTCCTCCAACTGAGAGCAGGGCCTTGGTTCTTATAAAATCGCTTAACTTGTCTACCCTGTTTGGTTGCCTGATACGGAGTGCTGGGGAAAGGGTGGGTTGGGCTCTAAATCCAAGTATTAGCGAGTGCTTCTCCATGGGATTTGGAGGTTATTAACCAAAAGCCCACAACATGGGAATACCTGTGCTCCTTGAAAAAAGCGTGGACTCTGTATCCCCACCACCAGAACACACATGAAGAAGTTTTCTGCTATCCTGAGTGTGGGCTGGCAATTTCAGGTGACAGAAGCGGCTGGGTTCTAATAGAATCCCTTAGCTTGTAATCCCTGAGTGTTTCCCTAGGACTGACTCTGAGAGAAACCTGGGGGTTGGGCTTTGAGGCCAAATAGTAGCGAGTGTCCCCGATGGATTGAGGAAGTATTTAGATGAATTCTCCATAAAGGGAAACACCTGAGCAACCATTCATCTGCGTGGAGTGGGCCTTCAAATCTCCCCACCACACAAGGTTGGGTTCCAGTATCCTGAGGGTGGGGTAGTTCCTCCAACTGACATCAGCGTCTTGGTTTGAATAGAATCCCTTTGCTTGTCTTCCCTGATGGTTTGCCTAGGCCAGTGTGTGGTTGAAAGTGGGATTTGGGATCTAAAACTAAGTATTAGCGTGTGCCTCTCCATGGGTAGTGGAGATGTTTAAACTACAACCCACAACTTGGGAATTACTGTGACCCCTGAAAAATGCGTGTGCTATGTTTCCCCACGTCCAGCACACACAGGAAGAAGTGTTCTGGGGTTGTGAGTGTGGGGAGGTTCCTCCAACAGACAGCAGCACCTGGCTTGAAATAGAATCCCTTAGCTTGACTTCCCTAAGTGTTTACCTAGGCCTAGCAGTAAGCGATGGTGGGGGATGGGCTCTAAAGCCAAGTATTAGCGAGTGCATCTCTGTGGGTAGTGGAGGGTTTTAAACTCCTTCCCCAACCTTGGAACACCTGTGCCCCATAAAGATGCGTGGAATCTGTTTCCCCACCTCCAGCACACACACGGAGACGTGCTCAGGTATCCTGATTGTGGGGAGGCTCCTCCAAATGACAGCAGCCCCTGGGTTCTAAAAGAATCCCTTAGCTTGTCTTCCCTGATGGCATGCCTAGGCTGGAGAGTGGGGAAAGTGGGGGTTGGGCTCTAAACCAAGGATAAGCGAGAGCCTATCCATTGGATGTGGGTTTTTAACCTACAACCCACAACCATGGTATAAATGTGCCCCCTGAAAACTGCTTTGACTTTTTCCCTACATCCAGCACACACACGAAGATGTGTTCTGGTATTCTGAGTGTGGGGAAGTTCCTCAAACTGACAGCAGCACCTGGATTCTATTAGTATCCCTTAGCTTCTGTTCCCTGAGTGTTCTCTTAGGCCAGGCCATGAGGGAAAGCTGGGGGTTGGGCTTGGAGGCCACGTAGCAGTGAGTGCCCCCTGATCCATTGAGGAAGTACTTAGAGGACTTCTCCCTAAAGGGAACACCTTTTCCTGCATTCATCTGGGTGCAGTGGGGCTGCACATCTCTCCCACACCTAAGAATGTGTTCTGGAATTCTGAGTGCAGGGAAGTTCCTCCAACTGACAGCAGCGCCTGGGTTCTAATTGAATCCCTTTGCTTGTCTTCCCTGATGGAAAGCCTAGGCGGGAGTGCGGGGGAAAGTGTGGTTTGGGCTCCAAAACCAAGTATTGGCGATGACCTCTCTATGGTTTGTGGAGGTGTTCAAACTACATTCCTAACCTGGGAACACCTGTGCCCCCATAAAGATCCGTGGAGTCTGTTTCCACACCTCCAGCACACACACGAAAACTTGCACAGTTATCCTGAGAGTGGGCAGCCTCCTCCAACTGAGAGCAGGGCCTTGGTTCTTATAAAATCGCTTAACTTGTCTACCCTGTTTGGTTGCCTGATACGGAGTGCTGGGGAAAGGGTGGGTTGGGCTCTAAATCCAAGTATTAGCGAGTGCTTCTCCATGGGATTTGGAGGTTATTAACCAAAAGCCCACAACATGGGAATACCTGTGCTCCTTGAAAAAAGCGTGGACTCTGTATCCCCACCACCAGAACACACATGAAGAAGTTTTCTGCTATCCTGAGTGTGGGCTGGCAATTTCAGGTGACAGAAGCGGCTGGGTTCTAATAGAATCCCTTAGCTTGTAATCCCTGAGTGTTTCCCTAGGACTGACTCTGAGAGAAACCTGGGGGTTGGGCTTTGAGGCCAAATAGTAGCGAGTGTCCCCGATGGACTGAGGAAGTATTTAGATGAATTCTCCATAAAGGGAAACACCTGAGCACCCATTCATCTGCGTGGAGTGGGGCTTCAAATCTCCCCACCACACAAGGTTGGGTTCCAGTATCCTGAGGGTGGGGTAGTTCCTCCAACTGACATCAGCGTCTTGGTTTGAATAGAATCCCTTTGCTTGTCTTCCCTGATGGTTTGCCTAGACCAGTGTGTGGTTGAAAGTGGGATTTGGGATCTAAAACTAAGTATTAGCGTGTGCCTCTCCATGGGTAGTGGAGATGTTTAAACTACAACCCACAACTTGGGAATTACTGTGACCCCTGAAAAACGCGTGTGCTATGTTTCCCCACGTCCAGCACACACAGGAAGAAGTGTTCTGGGGTTCTGAGTGTGGGGAGGTTCCTCCAACAGACAGCAGCACCTGGGTTGTAATAGAATCCCTTCGCTTGCCTTCCCTAAGTGTTTTCCTAGGCCCAGCAGTAAGCGATGGTGGGGGATGGGCTCTAAAGCCAAGTATTAGCGAGTGCATCTCTGTGGGTAGTGGAGGGTTTTAAACTACTTCCCCAACCTTGGAACACCTGTGCCCCATAAAGATGCGTGGAATCTGTTTCCCCACCTCCAGCACACACACGGAGACGTGCTCAGGTATCCTGATTGTGGGGAGGCTCCTCCAAATGACAGCAGCGCCTGGGTTCTAAAAGAATCCCTTAGCTTGTCTTCCCTGATGGCATGCCTAGGCTGGAGAGTTGGGGAAAGTGGGGGTTGGGCTCTAAACCAAGGATAAGCGAGAGCCTATCCATGGGATGTGGGTTTTTAACCTACAACCCACAACCATGGAATAAATGTGCCCCCTGAAAAATGCTTTGACAGTTTCCCTACATCCAGCACACACACGAAGATGTGTTTTTGTATTCTGAGTGTGGGGAAGTTCCTCAAACTGACAGCAGCACCTGGATTCTATTAGTATCCCTTAGCTTCTGTTCCCTGAGTGTTCTTTTAGGCCAGGCCATGAGGGAAAGCTGGGGGTTGGGCTTGGAGGCCACGTAGCAGTGAGTGCCCCCTGATCCATTGAGGAAGTACTTAGAGGACTTCTCCCTAAAGGGAACACCTTTTCCTGCATTCATCTGGGTGCAGTGGGGCTGCACATCTCTCCCACACCTAAGAATGTGTTCTGGGATTCTGAGTGCAGGGAAGTTCCTCCAACTGACAGCAGCGCCTGGGTTCTAATTGAATCCCTTTGCTTGTCTTCCCTGATGGAAAGCCTAGGCGGGAGTGCGGGGGAAAGTGTGGTTTGGGCTCCAAAACCAAGTATTGGCGATGACCTCTCTATGGTTTGTGGAGGTGTTTAAACTACATCCCTAACCTGGGAACACCTGTGCCCCCATAAAGATCCGTGGAGTCTGTTTCCACACCTCCAGCACACACACGAACACTTGCACAGTTATCCTGAGAGTGGGCAGCCTCCTCCAACTGAGAGCAGGGCCTTGGTTCTTATAAAATCGCTTAACTTGTCTACCCTGTTTGGTTGCCTGATACGGAGTGCTGGGGAAAGGGTGGGTTGGGCTCTAAATCCAAGTATTAGCGAGTGCTTCTCCATGGGATTTGGAGGTTATTAACCAAAAGCCCACAACATGGGAATACCTGTGCTCCTTGAAAAAAGCGTGGACTCTGTATCCCCACCACCAGAACACACATGAAGAAGTTTTCTGCTATCCTGAGTGTGGGCTGGCAATTTCAGGTGACAGAAGCGGCTGGGTTCTAATAGAATCCCTTAGCTTGTAATCCCTGAGTGTTTCCCTAGGACTGACTCTGAGAGAAACCTGGGGGTTGGGCTTTGAGGCCAAATAGTAGCGAGTGTCCCCGATGGATTGAGGAAGTATTTAGATGAATTCTCCATAAAGGGAAACACCTGAGCAACCATTCATCTGCGTGGAGTGGGCCTTCAAATCTCCCCACCACACAAGGTTGGGTTCCAGTATCCTGAGGGTGGGGTAGTTCCTCCAACTGACATCAGCGTCTTGGTTTGAATAGAATCCCTTTGCTTGTCTTCCCTGATGGTTTGCCTAGGCCAGTGTGTGGTTGAAAGTGGGATTTGGGATCTAAAACTAAGTATTAGCGTGTGCCTCTCCATGGGTAGTGGAGATGTTTAAACTACAACCCACAACTTGGGAATTACTGTGACCCCTGAAAAATGCGTGTGCTATGTTTCCCCACGTCCAGCACACACAGGAAGAAGTGTTCTGGGGTTGTGAGTGTGGGGAGGTTCCTCCAACAGACAGCAGCACCTGGCTTGAAATAGAATCCCTTAGCTTGACTTCCCTAAGTGTTTACCTAGGCCTAGCAGTAAGCGATGGTGGGGGATGGGCTCTAAAGCCAAGTATTAGCGAGTGCATCTCTGTGGGTAGTGGAGGGTTTTAAACTCCTTCCCCAACCTTGGAACACCTGTGCCCCATAAAGATGCGTGGAATCTGTTTCCCCACCTCCAGCACACACACGGAGACGTGCTCAGGTATCCTGATTGTGGGGAGGCTCCTCCAAATGACAGCAGCCCCTGGGTTCTAAAAGAATCCCTTAGCTTGTCTTCCCTGATGGCATGCCTAGGCTGGAGAGTGGGGAAAGTGGGGGTTGGGCTCTAAACCAAGGATAAGCGAGAGCCTATCCATTGGATGTGGGTTTTTAACCTACAACCCACAACCATGGAATAAATGTGCCCCCTGAAAGATGCTTTGACTGTTTCCCTACATCCAGCACACACACGAAGATGTGTTCTTGTATTCTGAGTGTGGGGAAGTTCCTCAAACTGACAGCAGCACCTGGATTCTATTAGTATCCCTTAGCTTCTGTTCCCTGAGTGTTCTCTTAGGCCAGGCCATGAGGGAAAGCTGGGGGTTGGGCTTGGAGGCCACGTAGCAGTGAGTGCCCCCTGATCCATTGAGGAAGTACTTAGAGGACTTCTCCCTAAAGGGAACACCTTTTCCTGCATTCATCTGGGTGCAGTGGGGCTGCACATCTCTCCCACACCTAAGAATGTGTTCTGGAATTCTGAGTGCAGGGAAGTTCCTCCAACTGACAGCAGCGCCTGGGTTCTAATTGAATCCCTTTGCTTGTCTTCCCTGATGGAAAGCCTAGGCGGGAGTGCGGGGGAAAGTGTGGTTTGGGCTCCAAAACCAAGTATTTGCGATGACCTCTCTATGGTTTGTGGAGGTGTTTAAACTACATCCCTAACCTGGGAACACCTGTGCCCCCATAAAGATCCGTGGAGTCTGTTTCCACACCTCCAGCACACACACGAACACTTGCACAGTTATCCTGAGAGTGGGCAGCCTCCTCCAACTGAGAGCAGGGCCTTGGTTCTTATAAAATCGCTTAACTTGTCTACCCTGTTTGGTTGCCTGATACGGAGTGCTGGGGAAAGGGTGGGTTGGGCTCTAAATCCAAGTATTAGCGAGTGCTTCTCCATGGGATTTGGAGGTTATTAACCAAAAGCCCACAACATGGGAATACCTGTGCTCCTTGAAAAAAGCGTGGACTCTGTATCCCCACCACCAGAACACACATGAAGAAGTTTTCTGCTATCCTGAGTGTGGGCTGGCAATTTCAGGTGACAGAAGCGGCTGGGTTCTAATAGAATCCCTTAGCTTGTAATCCCTGAGTGTTTCCCTAGGACTGACTCTGAGAGAAACCTGGGGGTTGGGCTTTGAGGCCAAATAGTAGCGAGTGTCCCCGATGGATTGAGGAAGTATTTAGATGAATTCTCCATAAAGGGAAACACCTGAGCAACCATTCATCTGCGTGGAGTGGGCCTTCAAATCTCCCCACCACACAAGGTTGGGTTCCAGTATCCTGAGGGTGGGGTAGTTCCTCCAACTGACATCAGCGTCTTGGTTTGAATAGAATCCCTTTGCTTGTCTTCCCTGATGGTTTGCCTAGGCCAGTGTGTGGTTGAAAGTGGGATTTGGGATCTAAAACTAAGTATTAGCGTGTGCCTCTCCATGGGTAGTGGAGATGTTTAAACTACAACCCACAACTTGGGAATTACTGTGACCCCTGAAAAATGCGTGTGCTATGTTTCCCCACGTCCAGCACACACAGGAAGAAGTGTTCTGGGGTTGTGAGTGTGGGGAGGTTCCTCCAACAGACAGCAGCACCTGGCTTGAAATAGAATCCCTTAGCTTGACTTCCCTAAGTGTTTACCTAGGCCTAGCAGTAAGCGATGGTGGGGGATGGGCTCTAAAGCCAAGTATTAGCGAGTGCATCTCTGTGGGTAGTGGAGGGTTTTAAACTCCTTCCCCAACCTTGGAACACCTGTGCCCCATAAAGATGCGTGGAATCTGTTTCCCCACCTCCAGCACACACACGGAGACGTGCTCAGGTATCCTGATTGTGGGGAGGCTCCTCCAAATGACAGCAGCCCCTGGGTTCTAAAAGAATCCCTTAGCTTGTCTTCCCTGATGGCATGCCTAGGCTGGAGAGTGGGGAAAGTGGGGGTTGGGCTCTAAACCAAGGATAAGCGAGAGCCTATCCATTGGATGTGGGTTTTTAACCTACAACCCACAACCATGGAATAAATGTGCCCCCTGAAAGATGCTTTGACTGTTTCCCTACATCCAGCACACACACGAAGATGTGTTCTTGTATTCTGAGTGTGGGGAAGTTCCTCAAACTGACAGCAGCACCTGGATTCTATTAGTATCCCTTAGCTTCTGTTCCCTGAGTGTTCTCTTAGGCCAGGCCATGAGGGAAAGCTGGGGGTTGGGCTTGGAGGCCACGTAGCAGTGAGTGCCCCCTGATCCATTGAGGAAGTACTTAGAGGACTTCTCCCTAAAGGGAACACCTTTTCCTGCATTCATCTGGGTGCAGTGGGGCTGCACATCTCTCCCACACCTAAGAATGTGTTCTGGAATTCTGAGTGCAGGGAAGTTCCTCCAACTGACAGCAGCGCCTGGGTTCTAATTGAATCCCTTTGCTTGTCTTCCCTGATGGAAAGCCTAGGCGGGAGTGCGGGGGAAAGTGTGGTTTGGGCTCCAAAACCAAGTATTTGCGATGACCTCTCTATGGTTTGTGGAGGTGTTTAAACTACATCCCTAACCTGGGAACACCTGTGCCCCCATAAAGATCCGTGGAGTCTGTTTCCACACCTCCAGCACACACACGAACACTTGCACAGTTATCCTGAGAGTGGGCAGCCTCCTCCAACTGAGAGCAGGGCCTTGGTTCTTATAAAATCGCTTAACTTGTCTACCCTGTTTGGTTGCCTGATACGGAGTGCTGGGGAAAGGGTGGGTTGGGCTCTAAATCCAAGTATTAGCGAGTGCTTCTCCATGGGATTTGGAGGTTATTAACCAAAAGCCCACAACATGGGAATACCTGTGCTCCTTGAAAAAAGCGTGGACTCTGTATCCCCACCACCAGAACACACATGAAGAAGTTTTCTGCTATCCTGAGTGTGGGCTGGCAATTTCAGGTGACAGAAGCGGCTGGGTTCTAATAGAATCCCTTAGCTTGTAATCCCTGAGTGTTTCCCTAGGACTGACTCTGAGAGAAACCTGGGGGTTGGGCTTTGAGGCCAAATAGTAGCGAGTGTCCCCGATGGACTGAGGAAGTACTTAGATGAATTCTCCATAAAGGGAAACACCTGAGCACCCATTCATCTGCGTGGAGTGGGGCTTCAAATCTCCCCACCACACAAGGTTGGGTTCCAGTATCCTGAGGGTGGGGTAGCTCCTCCAACTGACATCAGCGTCTTGGTTTGAATAGAATCCCTTTGCTTGTCTTCCCTGATGGTTTGCCTAGGCCAGTGTGTGGTTGAAAGTGGGATTTGGGATCTAAAACTAAGTATTAGCGTGTGCCTCTCCATGGGTAGTGGAGATGTTTAAACTACAACCCACAACTTGGGAATTACTGTGACCCCTGAAAAATGCGTGTGCTATGTTTCCCCACGTCCAGCACACACAGGAAGAAGTGTTCTGGGGTTGTGAGTGTGGGGAGTTTCCTCCAACAGACTGCAGCACCTGGCTTGTAATAGAATCCCTTAGCTTGACTTCCCTAAGTGTTTTCCTAGGCCTAGCAGTAAGCGATGGTGGGGGATGGGCTCTAAAGCCAAGTATTAGCGAGTGCATCTCTGTGGGTAGTGGAGGGTTTTAAACTACTTCCCCAACCTTGGAACACCTGTGCCCCATAAAGATGCGTGGAATCTGTTTCCCCACCTCCAGCACACACACGGAGACGTGCTCAGGTATCCTGATTGTGGGGAGGCTCCTCCAAATGACAGCAGCGCCTGGGTTCTAAAAGAATCCCTTAGCTTGTCTTCCCTGATGGCATGCCTAGGCTGGAGAGTGGGGGAAAGTGGGGGTTGGGCTCTAAACCAAGGATAAGCGAGAGCCTATCCATGGGATGTGGGTTTTTAACCTACAACCCACAACCATGGAATAAATGTGCCCCCTGAAAGATGCTTTGACTGTTTCCCTACATCCAGCACACACACGAAGATGTGTTCTTGTATTCTGAGTGTGGGGAAGTTCCTCAAACTGACAGCAGCACCTGGATTCTATTAGTATCCCTTAGCTTCTGTTCCCTGAGTGTTCTTTTAGGCCAGGCCATGAGGGAAAGCTGGGGGTTGGGCTTGGAGGCCACGTAGCAGTGAGTGCCCCCTGATCCATTGAGGAAGTACTTAGAGGACTTCTCCCTAAAGGGAACACCTTTTCCTGCATTCATCTGGGTGCAGTGGGGCTGCACATCTCTCCCACACCTAAGAATGTGTTCTGGAATTCTGAGTGCAGGGAAGTTCCTCCAACTGACAGCAGCGCCTGGGTTCTAATTGAATCCCTTTGCTTGTCTTCCCTGATGGAAAGCCTAGGCGGGAGTGCGGGGGAAAGTGTGGTTTGGGCTCCAAAACCAAGTATTGGCGATGACCTCTCTATGGTTTGTGGAGGTGTTTAAACTACATCCCTAACCTGGGAACACCTGTGCCCCCATAAAGATCCGTGGAGTCTGTTTCCACACCTCCAGCACACACACGAACACTTGCACAGTTATCCTGAGAGTGGGCAGCCTCCTCCAACTGAGAGCAGGGCCTTGGTTCTTATAAAATCGCTTAACTTGTCTACCCTGTTTGGTTGCCTGATACGGAGTGCTGGGGAAAGGGTGGGTTGGGCTCTAAATCCAAGTATTAGCGAGTGCTTCTCCATGGGATTTGGAGGTTATTAACCAAAAGCCCACAACATGGGAATACCTGTGCTCCTTGAAAAAAGCGTGGACTCTGTATCCCCACCACCAGAACACACATGAAGAAGTTTTCTGCTATCCTGAGTGTGGGCTGGCAATTTCAGGTGACAGAAGCGGCTGGGTTCTAATAGAATCCCTTAGCTTGTAATCCCTGAGTGTTTCCCTAGGACTGACTCTGAGAGAAAACTGGGGGTTGGGCTTTGAGGCCAAATAGAAGCGAGTGTCCCTGATGGACTGAGGAAGTATTTAGATGAATTCTCCATAAAGGGAAACACCTGAGCACCCATTCATCTGCGTGGAGTGGGGCTTCAAATCTCCCCACCACACAAGGTTGGGTTCCAGTATCCTGAGGGTGGGGTAGTTCCTCCAACTGACATCAGCGTCTTGGTTTTAATAGAATCCGTTTGCTTGTCTTCCCTGATGGTTTGCCTAGGCCAGTGTGTGGTTGAAAGTGGGATTCGGGATCTAAAACTAAGTATTAGCGTGTGCCTCTCCATGGGTAGTGGAGATGTTTAAACTACAACCCACAACTTGGGAATTACTGTGACCCCTGAAAAATGCGTGTGCTATGTTGCCCCACGTCCAGCACACACAGGAAGAAGTGTTCTGCGGTTGTGAGTGTGGGGAGGTTCCTCCAACAGACTGCAGCACCTGGCTTGTTATAGAATCCCTTAGCTTGACTTCCCTAAGTGTTTTCCTAGGCCTAGCAGTAAGCGATGGTGGGGGATGGGCTCTAAAGTCAAGTATTAGCGAGTGCAACTCTGTGGGTAGTGGAGGGTTTTAAACTACTTCCCCTACCTTGGAACACCTGTGCCCCATAAAGATGCGTGGAATCTGTTTCCCCACCTCCAGCACACACACGGAGACGTGCTCAGGTATCCTGATTGTGGGGAGGCTCCTCCAAATGACAGCAGCGCCTGGGTTCTAAAAGAATCCCTTAGCTTGTCTTCCCTGATGGCATTTCAAGGCTGGAGAGTGGGGGAAAGTGGGGGTTGGGCTCTAAACCAAGTATAAGCGACAGCCTATCCATGGGATGTGGGTTTTTAACCTACAACCCACAACCATGGAATAAATGTGCCCCCTGAAAGATGCTTTGACTGTTTCCCTACATCCAGCACACACACGAAGATGTGTTCTTGTATTCTGAGTGTGGGGAAGTTCCTCAAACTGACAGCAGCACCTGGATTCTATTAGTATCCCTTAGCTTCTGTTCCCTGAGTGTTCTTTTAGGCCAGGCCATGAGGGAAAGCTGGGGGTTGGGCTTGGAGGCCACGTAGCAGTGAGTGCTCCCTGATCCATTGAGGAAGTACTTAGAGGACTTCTCCCTAAAGGGAACACCTTTTCCTGCATTCATCTGGGTGCAGTGGGGCTGCACATCTCTCCCACACCTAAGAATGTGTTCTGGAATTCTGAGTGCAGGGAAGTTCCTCCAACTGACAGCAGCGCCTGGGTTCTAATTGAATCCCTTTGCTTGTCTTCCCTGATGGAAAGCCTAGGCGGGAGTGCGGGGGAAAGTGTGGTTTGGGCTCCAAAACCAAGTATTTGCGATGACCTCTCTATGGTTTGTGGAGGTGTTTAAACTACATCCCTAACCTGGGAACACCTGTGCCCCCATAAAGATCCGTGGAGTCTGTTTCCACACCTCCAGCACACACACGAACACTTGCACAGTTATCCTGAGAGTGGGCAGCCTCCTCCAACTGAGAGCAGGGCCTTGGTTCTTATAAAATCGCTTAACTTGTCTACCCTGTTTGGTTGCCTGATACGGAGTGCTGGGGAAAGGGTGGGTTGGGCTCTAAATCCAAGTATTAGCGAGTGCTTCTCCATGGGATTTGGAGGTTATTAACCAAAAGCCCACAACATGGGAATACCTGTGCTCCTTGAAAAAAGCGTGGACTCTGTATCCCCACCACCAGAACACACATGAAGAAGTTTTCTGCTATCCTGAGTGTGGGCTGGCAATTTCAGGTGACAGAAGCGGCTGGGTTCTAATAGAATCCCTTAGCTTGTAATCCCTGAGTGTTTCCCTAGGACTGACTCTGAGAGAAACCTGGGGGTTGGGCTTTGAGGCCAAATAGTAGCGAGTGTCCCCGATGGACTGAGGAAGTATTTAGATGAATTCTCCATAAAGGGAAACACCTGAGCACCCATTCATCTGCGTGGAGTGGGGCTTCAAATCTCCCCACCACACAAGGTTGGGTTCCAGTATCCTGAGGGTGGGGTAGTTCCTCCAACTGACATCAGCGTCTTGGTTTGAATAGAATCCGTTTGCTTGTCTTCCCTGATGGTTTGCCTAGGCCAGTGTGTGGTTGAAAGTGGGATTTGGGATCTAAAACTAAGTATTAGCGTGTGCCTCTCCATGGGTAGTGGAGATGTTTAAACTACAACCCACAACTTGGGAATTACTGTGACCCCTGAAAAATGCGTGTGCTATGTTTCCCCACGTCCAGCACACACAGGAAGAAGTGTTCTGGGGTTCTGAGTGTGGGGAGGTTCCTCCAACAGACAGCAGCACCTGGGTTGTAATAGAATCCCTTCGCTTGACTTCCCTAAGTGTTTTCCTAGGCCTAGCAGTAAGCGATGGTGGGGGATGGGCTCTAAAGCCAAGTATTAGCGAGTGCATCTCTGTGGGTAGTGGAGGGTTTTAAACTCCTTCCCCAACCTTGGAACACCTGTGCCCCATAAAGATGCGTGGAATCTGTTTCCCCACCTCCAGCACACACACGGAGACGTGCTCAGGTATCCTGATTGTGGGGAGGCTCCTCCAAATGACAGCAGCCCCTGGGTTCTAAAAGAATCCCTTAGCTTGTCTTCCCTGATGGCATGCCTAGGCTGGAGAGTGGGGAAAGTGGGGGTTGGGCTCTAAACCAAGGATAAGCGAGAGCCTATCCATTGGATGTGGGTTTTTAACCTACAACCCACAACCATGGAATAAATGTGCCCCCTGAAAGATGCTTTGACTGTTTCCCTACATCCAGCACACACACGAAGATGTGTTCTTGTATTCTGAGTGTGGGGAAGTTCCTCAAACTGACAGCAGCACCTGGATTCTATTAGTATCCCTTAGCTTCTGTTCCCTGAGTGTTCTCTTAGGCCAGGCCATGAGGGAAAGCTGGGGGTTGGGCTTGGAGGCCACGTAGCAGTGAGTGCCCCCTGATCCATTGAGGAAGTACTTAGAGGACTTCTCCCTAAAGGGAACACCTTTTCCTGCATTCATCTGGGTGCAGTGGGGCTGCACATCTCTCCCACACCTAAGAATGTGTTCTGGAATTCTGAGTGCAGGGAAGTTCCTCCAACTGACAGCAGCGCCTGGGTTCTAATTGAATCCCTTTGCTTGTCTTCCCTGATGGAAAGCCTAGGCGGGAGTGCGGGGGAAAGTGTGGTTTGGGCTCCAAAACCAAGTATTTGCGATGACCTCTCTATGGTTTGTGGAGGTGTTTAAACTACATCCCTAACCTGGGAACACCTGTGCCCCCATAAAGATCCGTGGAGTCTGTTTCCACACCTCCAGCACACACACGAACACTTGCACAGTTATCCTGAGAGTGGGCAGCCTCCTCCAACTGAGAGCAGGGCCTTGGTTCTTATAAAATCGCTTAACTTGTCTACCCTGTTTGGTTGCCTGATACGGAGTGCTGGGGAAAGGGTGGGTTGGGCTCTAAATCCAAGTATTAGCGAGTGCTTCTCCATGGGATTTGGAGGTTATTAACCAAAAGCCCACAACATGGGAATACCTGTGCTCCTTGAAAAAAGCGTGGACTCTGTATCCCCACCACCAGAACACACATGAAGAAGTTTTCTGCTATCCTGAGTGTGGGCTGGCAATTTCAGGTGACAGAAGCGGCTGGGTTCTAATAGAATCCCTTAGCTTGTAATCCCTGAGTGTTTCCCTAGGACTGACTCTGAGAGAAACCTGGGGGTTGGGCTTTGAGGCCAAATAGTAGCGAGTGTCCCCGATGGACTGAGGAAGTACTTAGATGAATTCTCCATAAAGGGAAACACCTGAGCACCCATTCATCTGCGTGGAGTGGGGCTTCAAATCTCCCCACCACACAAGGTTGGGTTCCAGTATCCTGAGGGTGGGGTAGCTCCTCCAACTGACATCAGCGTCTTGGTTTGAATAGAATCCCTTTGCTTGTCTTCCCTGATGGTTTGCCTAGGCCAGTGTGTGGTTGAAAGTGGGATTTGGGATCTAAAACTAAGTATTAGCGTGTGCCTCTCCATGGGTATTGGAGATGTTTAAACTACAACCCACAACTTGGGAATTACTGTGACCCCTGAAAAATGCGTGTGCTATGTTTCCCCACGTCCAGCACACACAGGAAGAAGTGTTCTGGGGTTGTGAGTGTGGGGAGGTTCCTCCAACAGACAGCAGCACCTGGGTTGTAATAGAATCCCTTCGCTTGACTTCCCTAAGTGTTTTCCTAGGCCTAGCAGTAAGCGATGGTGGGGGATGGGCTCTAAAACCAAGTATTAGCGAGTGCATCTCTGTGGGTAGTGGAGGGTTTTAAACTCCTTCCCCAACCTTGGAACACCTGTGCCCCATAAAGATGCGTGGAATCTGTTTCCCCACCTCCAGCACACACACGGAGACGTGCTCAGGTATCCTGATTGTGGGGAGGCTCCTCCAAATGACAGCAGCGCCTGGGTTCTAAAAGAATCCCTTAGCTTGTCTTCCCTGATGGCATGCCTAGGCTGGAGAGTGGGGGAAAGTGGGGGTTGGGCTCTAAACCAAGGATAAGCGAGAGCCTATCCATGGGATGTGGGTTTTTAACCTACAACCCACAACCATGGAATAAATGTGCCCCCTGAAAGATGCTTTGACTGTTTCCCTACATCCAGCACACACACGAAGAAGTGTTCTGGTATTCTGAGTGTGGGGAATTTCCTCAAACTGACAGCAGCACCTGGATTCTATTAGTATCCCTTAGCTTCTGTTCCCTGAGTGTTCTTTTAGGCCAGGCCATGAGGGAAAGCTGGGGGTTGGGCTTGGAGGCCACGTAGCAGTGAGTGCCCCCTGATCCATTGAGGAAGTACTTAGAGGACTTCTCCCTAAAGGGAACACCTTTTCCTGCATTCATCTGGGTGCAGTGGGGCTGCACATCTCTCCCACACCTAAGAATGTGTTCTGGAATTCTGAGTGCAGGGAAGTTCCTCCAACTGACAGCAGCGCCTGGGTTCTAATTGAATCCCTTTGCTTGTCTTCCCTGATGGAAAGCCTAGGCGGGAGTGCGGGGGAAAGTGTGGTTTGGGCTCCAAAACCAAGTATTGGCGATGACCTCTCTATGGTTTGTGGAGGTGTTTAAACTACATCCCTAACCTGGGAACACCTGTGCCCCCATAAAGATCCGTGGAGTCTGTTTCCACACCTCCAGCACACACACGAACACTTGCACAGTTATCCTGAGAGTGGGCAGCCTCCTCCAACTGAGAGCAGGGCCTTGGTTCTTATAAAATCGCTTAACTTGTCTACCCTGTTTGGTTGCCTCATACGGAGTGCTGGGGAAAGGGTGGGTTGGGCTCTAAATCCAAGTATTAGCGAGTGCTTCTCCATGGGATTTGGAGGTTATTAACCAAAAGCCCACAACATGGGAATACCTGTGCTCCTTGAAAAAAGCGTGGACTCTGTATCCCCACCACCAGAACACACATGAAGAAGTTTTCTGCTATCCTGAGTGTGGGCTGGCAATTTCAGGTGACAGAAGCGGCTGGGTTCTAATAGAATCCCTTAGCTTGTAATCCCTGAGTGTTTCCCTAGGACTGACTCTGAGAGAAACCTGGGGGTTGGGCTTTGAGGCCAAATAGTAGCGAGTGTCCCCGATGGACTGAGGAAGTACTTAGATGAATTCTCCATAAAGGGAAACACCTGAGCACCCATTCATCTGCGTGGAGTGGGGCTTCAAATCTCCCCACCACACAAGGTTGGGTTCCAGTATCCTGAGGGTGGGGTAGCTCCTCCAACTGACATCAGCGTCTTGGTTTGAATAGAATCCCTTTGCTTGTCTTCCCTGATGGTTTGCCTAGGCCAGTGTGTGGTTGAAAGTGGGATTTGGGATCTAAAACTAAGTATTAGCGTGTGCCTCTCCATGGGTAGTGGAGATGTTTAAACTACAACCCACAACTTGGGAATTACTGTGACCCCTGAAAAATGCGTGTGCTATGTTTCCCCACGTCCAGCACACACAGGAAGAAGTGTTCTGGGGTTGTGAGTGTGGGGAGTTTCCTCCAACAGACTGCAGCACCTGGCTTGTAATAGAATCCCTTAGCTTGACTTCCCTAAGTGTTTTCCTAGGCCTAGCAGTAAGCGATGGTGGGGGATGGGCTCTAAAGCCAAGTATTAGCGAGTGCATCTCTGTGGGTAGTGGAGGGTTTTAAACTACTTCCCCAACCTTGGAACACCTGTGCCCCATAAAGATGCGTGGAATCTGTTTCCCCACCTCCAGCACACACACGGAGACGTGCTCAGGTATCCTGATTGTGGGGAGGCTCCTCCAAATGACAGCAGCGCCTGGGTTCTAAAAGAATCCCTTAGCTTGTCTTCCCTGATGGCATGCCTAGGCTGGAGAGTGGGGGAAAGTGGGGGTTGGGCTCTAAACCAAGGATAAGCGAGAGCCTATCCATGGGATGTGGGTTTTTAACCTACAACCCACAACCATGGAATAAATGTGCCCCCTGAAAGATGCTTTGACTGTTTCCCTACATCCAGCACACACACGAAGATGTGTTCTTGTATTCTGAGTGTGGGGAAGTTCCTCAAACTGACAGCAGCACCTGGATTCTATTAGTATCCCTTAGCTTCTGTTCCCTGAGTGTTCTTTTAGGCCAGGCCATGAGGGAAAGCTGGGGGTTGGGCTTGGAGGCCACGTAGCAGTGAGTGCCCCCTGATCCATTGAGGAAGTACTTAGAGGACTTCTCCCTAAAGGGAACACCTTTTCCTGCATTCATCTGGGTGCAGTGGGGCTGCACATCTCTCCCACACCTAAGAATGTGTTCTGGAATTCTGAGTGCAGGGAAGTTCCTCCAACTGACAGCAGCGCCTGGGTTCTAATTGAATCCCTTTGCTTGTCTTCCCTGATGGAAAGCCTAGGCGGGAGTGCGGGGGAAAGTGTGGTTTGGGCTCCAAAACCAAGTATTGGCGATGACCTCTCTATGGTTTGTGGAGGTGTTTAAACTACATCCCTAACCTGGGAACACCTGTGCCCCCATAAAGATCCGTGGAGTCTGTTTCCACACCTCCAGCACACACACGAACACTTGCACAGTTATCCTGAGAGTGGGCAGCCTCCTCCAACTGAGAGCAGGGCCTTGGTTCTTATAAAATCGCTTAACTTGTCTACCCTGTTTGGTTGCCTGATACGGAGTGCTGGGGAAAGGGTGGGTTGGGCTCTAAATCCAAGTATTAGCGAGTGCTTCTCCATGGGATTTGGAGGTTATTAACCAAAAGCCCACAACATGGGAATACCTGTGCTCCTTGAAAAAAGCGTGGACTCTGTATCCCCACCACCAGAACACACATGAAGAAGTTTTCTGCTATCCTGAGTGTGGGCTGGCAATTTCAGGTGACAGAAGCGGCTGGGTTCTAATAGAATCCCTTAGCTTGTAATCCCTGAGTGTTTCCCTAGGACTGACTCTGAGAGAAAACTGGGGGTTGGGCTTTGAGGCCAAATAGAAGCGAGTGTCCCTGATGGACTGAGGAAGTATTTAGATGAATTCTCCATAAAGGGAAACACCTGAGCACCCATTCATCTGCGTGGAGTGGGGCTTCAAATCTCCCCACCACACAAGGTTGGGTTCCAGTATCCTGAGGGTGGGGTAGTTCCTCCAACTGACATCAGCGTCTTGGTTTTAATAGAATCCGTTTGCTTGTCTTCCCTGATGGTTTGCCTAGGCCAGTGTGTGGTTGAAAGTGGGATTCGGGATCTAAAACTAAGTATTAGCGTGTGCCTCTCCATGGGTAGTGGAGATGTTTAAACTACAACCCACAACTTGGGAATTACTGTGACCCCTGAAAAATGCGTGTGCTATGTTGCCCCACGTCCAGCACACACAGGAAGAAGTGTTCTGCGGTTGTGAGTGTGGGGAGGTTCCTCCAACAGACTGCAGCACCTGGCTTGTTATAGAATCCCTTAGCTTGACTTCCCTAAGTGTTTTCCTAGGCCTAGCAGTAAGCGATGGTGGGGGATGGGCTCTAAAGTCAAGTATTAGCGAGTGCAACTCTGTGGGTAGTGGAGGGTTTTAAACTACTTCCCCTACCTTGGAACACCTGTGCCCCATAAAGATGCGTGGAATCTGTTTCCCCACCTCCAGCACACACACGGAGACGTGCTCAGGTATCCTGATTGTGGGGAGGCTCCTCCAAATGACAGCAGCGCCTGGGTTCTAAAAGAATCCCTTAGCTTGTCTTCCCTGATGGCATTTCAAGGCTGGAGAGTGGGGGAAAGTGGGGGTTGGGCTCTAAACCAAGTATAAGCGACAGCCTATCCATGGGATGTGGGTTTTTAACCTACAACCCACAACCATGGAATAAATGTGCCCCCTGAAAGATGCTTTGACTGTTTCCCTACATCCAGCACACACACGAAGATGTGTTCTTGTATTCTGAGTGTGGGGAAGTTCCTCAAACTGACAGCAGCACCTGGATTCTATTAGTATCCCTTAGCTTCTGTTCCCTGAGTGTTCTTTTAGGCCAGGCCATGAGGGAAAGCTGGGGGTTGGGCTTGGAGGCCACGTAGCAGTGAGTGCTCCCTGATCCATTGAGGAAGTACTTAGAGGACTTCTCCCTAAAGGGAACACCTTTTCCTGCATTCATCTGGGTGCAGTGGGGCTGCACATCTCTCCCACACCTAAGAATGTGTTCTGGAATTCTGAGTGCAGGGAAGTTCCTCCAACTGACAGCAGCGCCTGGGTTCTAATTGAATCCCTTTGCTTGTCTTCCCTGATGGAAAGCCTAGGCGGGAGTGCGGGGGAAAGTGTGGTTTGGGCTCCAAAACCAAGTATTGGCGATGACCTCTCTATGGTTTGTGGAGGTGTTTAAACTACATCCCTAACCTGGGAACACCTGTGCCCCCATAAAGATCCGTGGAGTCTGTTTCCACACCTCCAGCACACACACGAACACTTGCACAGTTATCCTGAGAGTGGGCAGCCTCCTCCAACTGAGAGCAGGGCCTTGGTTCTTATAAAATCGCTTAACTTGTCTACCCTGTTTGGTTGCCTGATACGGAGTGCTGGGGAAAGGGTGGGTTGGGCTCTAAATCCAAGTATTAGCGAGTGCTTCTCCATGGGATTTGGAGGTTATTAACCAAAAGCCCACAACATGGGAATACCTGTGCTCCTTGAAAAAAGCGTGGACTCTGTATCCCCACCACCAGAACACACATGAAGAGGTTTTCTGCTATCCTGAGTGTGGGCTGGCAATTTCAGGTGACAGAAGCGGCTGGGTTCTAATAGAATCCCTTAGCTTGTAATCCCTGAGTGTTTCCCTAGGACTGACTCTGAGAGAAACCTGGGGGTTGGGCTTTGAGGCCAAATAGTTACGAGTGTCCCCGATGGACTGAGGAAGTATTTAGATGAATTCTCCATAAAGGGAAACACCTGAGCACCCATTCATCTGCGTGGAGTGGGGCTTCAAATCTCCCCACCACACAAGGTTGGGTTCCAGTATCCTGAGGGTGGGGTAGTTCCTCCAACTGACATCAGCGTCTTGGTTTGAATAGAATCCCTTTGCTTGTCTTCCCTGATGGTTTGCCTAGGCCAGTGTGTGGTTGAAAGTGGGATTTGGGATCTAAAACTAAGTATTAGCGTGTGCCTCTCCATGGGTAGTGGAGATGTTTAAACTACAACCCACAACTTGGGAATTACTGTGACCCCTGAAAAATGCGTGTGCTATGTTTCCCCACGTCCAGCACCCACAGGAAGAAGTGTTCTGGGGTTCTGAGTGTGGGGAGTTTCCTCCAACAGACAGCAGCACCTGGGTTGTAATAGAATCCCTTAGCTTGACTTCCCTAAGTGTTTTCCTAGGCCTAGCAGTAAGCGATGGTGGGGGATGGGCTCTAAAGCCAAGTATTAGCGAGTGCAACTCTGTGGGTAGTGGAGGGTTTTAAACTACTTCCCCAACCTTGGAACACGTGTGCCCCATAAAGATGCGTGGAATCTGTTTCCCCACCTCCAGCACACACACGGAGACGTGCTCAGGTATCCTGATTGTGGGGAGGCTCCTCCAAATGACAGCAGCGCCTGGGTTCTAAAAGAATCCCTCAGCTTGTCTTCCCTGATGGCATGCCTAGGCTGGAGAGTGGGGGAAAGTGGGGGTTGGGCTCTAAACCAAGGATAAGCGAGAGCCTATCCATGGGATGTGGGTTTTTAACCTACAACCCACAACCATGGAATAAATGTGCCCCCTGAAAGATGCTTTGACTGTTTCCCTACATCCAGCACACACACGAAGAAGTGTTCTGGTATTCTGAGTGTGGGGAAGTTCCTCAAACTGACAGCAGCACCTGGATTCTATTAGTATCCCTTAGCTTCTGTTCCCTGAGTGTTCTTTTAGGCCAGGCCATGAGGGAAAGCTGGGGGTTGGGCTTGGAGGCCACGTAGCAGTGAGTGCCCCCTGATCCATTGAGGAAGTACTTAGAGGACTTCTCCCTAAAGGGAACACCTTTTCCTGCATTCATCTGGGTGCAGTGGGGCTGCACATCTCTCCCACACCTAAGAATGTGTTCTGGAATTCTGAGTGCAGGGAAGTTCCTCCAACTGACAGCAGCGCCTGGGTTCTAATTGAATCCCTTTGCTTGTCTTCCCTGATGGAAAGCCTAGGCGGGAGTGCGGGGGAAAGTGTGGTTTGGGCTCCAAAACCAAGTATTGGCGATGACCTCTCTATGGTTTGTGGAGGTGTTTAAACTACATCCCTAACCTGGGAACACCTGTGCCCCCATAAAGATCCGTGGAGTCTGTTTCCACACCTCCAGCACACACACGAACACTTGCACAGTTATCCTGAGAGTGGGCAGCCTCCTCCAACTGAGAGCAGGGCCTTGGTTCTTATAAAATCGCTTAACTTGTCTACCCTGTTTGGTTGCCTGATACGGAGTGCTGGGGAAAGGGTGGGTTGGGCTCTAAATCCAAGTATTAGCGAGTGCTTCTCCATGGGATTTGGAGGTTATTAACCAAAAGCCCACAACATGGGAATACCTGTGCTCCTTGAAAAAAGCGTGGACTCTGTATCCCCACCACCAGAACACACATGAAGAAGTTTTCTGATATCCTGAGTGTGGGCTGGCAATTTCAGGTGACAGAAGCGGCTGGGTTCTAATAGAATCCCTTAGCTTGTAATCCCTGAGTGTTTCCCTAGGACTGACTCTGAGAGAAACCTGGGGGTTGGGCTTTGAGGCCAAATAGAAGCGAGTGTCCCTGATGGACTGAGGAAGTATTTAGATGAATTCTCCATAAAGGGAAACACCTGAGCACCCATTCATCTGCGTGGAGTGGGGCTTCAAATCTCCCCACCACACAAGGTTGTGTTCCAGTATCCTGAGGGTGGGGTAGTTCCTCCAACTGACATCAGCGTCTTGGTTTGAATAGAATCCCTTTGCTTGTCTTCCCTGATGGTTTGCCTAGGCCAGTGTGTGATTGAAAGTGGGATTTGGGATCTAAAACTAAGTATTAGCGTGTGCCTCTCCATGGGTAGTGGAGATGTTTAAACTACAACCCACAACTTGGGAATTACTGTGACCCCTGAAAAATGCGTGTGCTATGTTTCCCCACGTCCAGCACCCACAGGAAGAAGTGTTCTGGGGTTCTGAGTGTGGGGAGGTTCCTCCAACAGACAGCAGCACCTGGGTTGTAATAGAATCCCTTAGCTTGACTTCCCTAAGTGTTTTCCTAGGCCTAGCAGTAAGCGATGGTGGGGGATGGGCTCTAAAGCCAAGTATTAGCGAGTGCAACTCTGTGGGTAGTGGAGGGTTTTAAACTACTTCCCCAACCTTGGAACACCTGTGCCCCATAAAGATGCGTGGAATCTGTTTCCCCACCTCCAGCACACACACGGAGACGTGCTCAGGTATCCTGATTGTGGGGAGGCTCCTCCAAATGACAGCAGCGCCTGGGTTCTAAAAGAATCCCTCAGCTTGTCTTCCCTGATGGCATGCCTAGGCTGGAGAGTGGGGGAAAGTGGGGGTTGGGCTCTAAACCAAGGATAAGCGAGAGCCTATCCATGGGATGTGGGTTTTTAACCTACAACCCACAACCATGGAATAAATGTGCCCCCTGAAAGATGCTTTGACTGTTTCCCTACATCCAGCACACACACGAAGAAGTGTTCTGGTATTCTGAGTGTGGGGAAGTTCCTCAAACTGACAGCAGCACCTGGATTCTATTAGTATCCCTTAGCTTCTGTTCCCTGAGTGTTCTTTTAGGCCAGGCCATGAGGGAAAGCTGGGGGTTGGGCTTGGAGGCCACGTAGCAGTGAGTGCCCCCTGATCCATTGAGGAAGTACTTAGAGGACTTCTCCCTAAAGGGAACACCTTTTCCTGCATTCATCTGGGTGCAGTGGGGCTGCACATCTCTCCCACACCTAAGAATGTGTTCCGGAATTCTGAGTGCAGGGAAGTTCCTCCAACTGACAGCAGCGCCTGGGTTCTAATTGAATCCCTTTGCTTGTCTTCCCTGATGGAAAGCCTAGGCGGGAGTGCGGGGGAAAGTGTGGTTTGGGCTCCAAAACCAAGTATTGGCGATGACCTCTCTATGGTTTGTGGAGGTGTTTAAACTACATCCCTAACCTGGGAACACCTGTGCCCCCATAAAGATCCGTGGAGTCTGTTTCCACACCTCCAGCACACACACGAACACTTGCACAGTTATCCTGAGAGTGGGCAGCCTCCTCCAACTGAGAGCAGGGCCTTGGTTCTTATAAAATCGCTTAACTTGTCTACCCTGTTTGGTTGCCTGATACGGAGTGCTGGGGAAAGGGTGGGTTGGGCTCTAAATCCAAGTATTAGCGAGTGCTTCTCCATGGGATTTGGAGGTTATTAACCAAAAGCCCACAACATGGGAATACCTGTGCTCCTTGAAAAAAGCGTGGACTCTGTATCCCCACCACCAGAACACACATGAAGAAGTTTTCTGCTATCCTGAGTGTGGGCTGGCAATTTCAGGTGACAGAAGCGGCTGGGTTCTAATAGAATCCCTTAGCTTGTAATCCCTGAGTGTTTCCCTAGGACTGACTCTGAGAGAAACCTGGGGGTTGGGCTTTGAGGCCAAATAGAAGCGAGTGTCCCTGATGGACTGAGGAAGTATTTAGATGAATTCTCCATAAAGGGAAACACCTGAGCACCCATTCATCTGCGTGGAGTGGGGCTTCAAATCTCCCCACCACACAAGGTTGTGTTCCAGTATCCTGAGGGTGGGGTAGTTCCTCCAACTGACATCAGCGTCTTGGTTTGAATAGAATCCCTTTGCTTGTCTTCCCTGATGGTTTGCCTAGGCCAGTGTGTGATTGAAAGTGGGATTTGGGATCTAAAACTAAGTATTAGCGTGTGCCTCTCCATGGGTAGTGGAGATGTTTAAAGTACAACCCACAACTTGGGAATTACTGTGACCCCTGAAAAATGCGTGTGCTATGTTTCCCCACGTCCAGCACCCACAGGAAGAAGTGTTCTGGGGTTCTGAGTGTGGGGAGGTTCCTCCAACAGACAGCAGCACCTGGGTTGTAATAGAATCCCTTAGCTTGACTTCCCTAAGTGTTTTCCTAGGCCTAGCAGTAAGCGATGGTGGGGGATGGGCTCTAAAGCCAAGTATTAGCGAGTGCAACTCTGTGGGTAGTGGAGGGTTTTAAACTACTTCCCCAACCTTGGAACACCTGTGCCCCATAAAGATGCGTGGAATCTGTTTCCCCACCTCCAGCACACACACGGAGACGTGCTCAGGTATTCTGATTGTGGGGAGGCTCCTCCAAATGACAGCAGCGCCTGGGTTCTAAAAGAATCCCTCAGCTTGTCTTCCCTGATGGCATGCCTAGGCTGGAGAGTGGGGGAAAGTGGGGGTTGGGCTCTAAACCAAGGATAAGCGAGAGCCTATCCATGGGATGTGGGTTTTTAACCTACAACCCACAACCATGGAATAAATGTGCCCCCTGAAAGATGCTTTGACTGTTTCCCTACATCCAGCACACACACGAAGAAGTGTTCTGGTATTCTGAGTGTGGGGAAGTTCCTCAAACTGACAGCAGCACCTGGATTCTATTAGTATCCCTTAGCTTCTGTTCCCTGAGTGTTCGTTTAGGCCAGGCCATGAGGGAAAGCTGGGGGTTGGGCTTGGAGGCCACGTAGCAGTGAGTGCCCCCTGATCCATTGAGGAAGTACTTAGAGGACTTCTCCCTAAAGGGAACACCTTTTCCTGCATTCATCTGGGTGCAGTGGGGCTGCACATCTCTCCCACTCCTAAGAATGTGTTCTGGAATTCTGAGTGCAGGGAAGTTCCTCCAACTGACAGCAGCGCCTGGGTTCTAAATGAATCCCTTTGCTTGTCTTCTCTGATGGAAAGCCTAGGCGGGAGTGCAGGGGAAAGTGTGGTTTGGGCTCCAAAACCAAGTATTGGCGATGACCTCTCTATGGTTTGTGGAGGTGTTTAAACTACATCCCTAACCTGGGAACACCTGTGCCCCCATAAAGATCCGTGGAGTCTGTTTCCACACCTCCAGCACACACACGAACACTTGCACAGTTATCCTGAGAGTGGGCAGCCTCCTCCAACTGAGAGCAGGGCCTTGGTTCTTATAAAATCGCTTAACTTGTCTACCCTGTTTGGTTGCCTGATACGGAGTGCTGGGGAAAGGGTGGGTTGGGCTCTAAATCCAAGTATTAGCGAGTGCTTCTCCATGGGATTTGGAGGTTATTAACCAAAGGCCCACAACATGGGAATACCTGTGCTCCTTGAAAAAAGCGTGGACTCTGTATCCCCACCACCAGAACACACATGAAGAAGTTTTCTGCTATCCTGAGTGTGGGCTGGCAATTTCAGGTGACAGAAGCGGCTGGGTTCTAATAGAATCCCTTAGCTTGTAATCCCTGAGTGTTTCCCTAGGACTGACTCTGAGAAAAACCTGGGGGTTGGGCTTTGAGGCCAAATAGTAGCGAGTGTCCCCGATGGACTGAGGAAGTATTTAGATGAATTCTCCATAAAGGGAAACACCTGAGCACCCATTCATCTGCGTGGAGTGGGGCTTCAAATCTCCCCACCACACAAGGTTGGGTTCCAGTATCCTGAGGGTGGGGTAGTTCCTCCAACTGACATCAGCGTCTTGGTTTGAATAGAATCCCTTTGCTTGTCTTCCCTGATGGTTTGCCTAGGCCAGTGTGTGGTTGAAAGTGGGATTTGGGATCTAAAACTAAGTATTAGCGTGTGCCTCTCCATGGGTAGTGGAGATGTTTAAACTACAACCCACAACTTGGGAATTACTGTGACCCCTGAAAAATGCGTGTGCTATGTTTCCCCACGTCCAGCACACACAGGAAGAAGTGTTCTGGGGTTGTGAGTGTGGGGAGGTTCCTCCAACAGACTGCAGCACCTGGGTTGTAATAGAATCCCTTAGCTTGACTTCCCTAAGTGTTTTCCTAGGCCTAGCAGTAAGCGATGGTGGGGGATGGGCTCTAAAGCCAAGTATTAGCGAGTGCATCTCTGTGGGTAGTGGAGGGTTTTAAACTACTTCCCCAACCTTGGAACACCTGTGCCCCATAAAGATGCGTGGAATCTGTTTCCCCACCTCCAGCACACACACGGAGACGTGCTCAGGTATCCTGATTGTGGGGAGGCTCCTCCAAATGACAGCAGCGCCTGGGTTCTAAAAGAATCCCTCAGCTTGTCTTCCCTGATGGCATGCCTAGGCTGGAGAGTGGGGGAAAGTGGGGGTTGGGCTCTAAACCAAGGATAAGCGAGAGCCTATCCATGGGATGTGGGTTTTTAACCTACAACCCACAACCATGGAATAAATGTGCCCCCTGAAAGATGCTTTGACTGTTTCCCTACATCCAGCACACACACGAAGAAGTGTTCTGGTATTCTGAGTGTGGGGAAGTTCCTCAAACTGACAGCAGCACCTGGATTCTATTAGTATCCCTTAGCTTCTGTTCCCTGAGTGTTCTTTTAGGCCAGGCCATGAGGGAAAGCTGGGGGTTGGGCTTGGAGGCCACGTAGCAGTGAGTGCCCCCTGATCCATTGAGGAAGTACTTAGAGGACTTCTCCCTAAAGGGAACACCTTTTCCTGCATTCATCTGGGTGCAGTGGGGCTGCACATCTCTCCCACTCCTACGAATGTGTTCTGGAATTCTGAGTGCAGGGAAGTTCCTCCAACTGACAGCAGCGCCTGGGTTCTAATTGAATCCCTTTGCTTGTCTTCCCTGATGGAAAGCCTAGGCGGGAGTGCGGGGGAAAGTGTGGTTTGGGCTCCAAAACCAAGTATTGGCGATGACCTCTCTATGGTTTGTGGAGGTGTTTAAACTACATCCCTAACCTGGGAACACCTGTGCCCCCATAAAGATCCGTGGAGTCTGTTTCCACACCTCCAGCACACACACGAACACTTGCACAGTTATCCTGAGAGTGGGCAGCCTCCTCCAACTGAGAGCAGGGCCTTGGTTCTTATAAAATCGCTTAACTTGTCTACCCTGTTTGGTTGCCTGATACGGAGTGCTGGGGAAAGGGTGGGTTGGGCTCTAAATCCAAGTATTAGCGAGTGCTTCTCCATGGGATTTGGAGGTTATTAACCAAAAGCCCATAACTTGGGAATACATGTGCTCCTTGAAAAAAGCGTGGACTCTGTATCCCCACCACCAGAACACACATGAAGAAGTTTTCTGCTATCCTGAGTGTGGGCTGGCAATTTCAGGTGACAGAAGCGGCTGGGTTCTAATAGAATCCCTTAGCTTGTAATCCCTGAGTGTTTCCCTAGGACTGACTCTGAGAGAAACCTGGGGGTTGGGCTTTGAGGCCAAATAGTAGCGAGTGTCCCCGATGGACTGAGGAAGTATTTAGATGAATTCTCCATAAAGGGAAACACCTGAGCACCCATTCATCTGCGTGGAGTGGGGCTTCAAATCTCCCCACCACACAAGGTTGGGTTCCAGTATCCTGACGGTGGGGTAGTTCCTCCAACTGACATCAGCGTCTTGGTTTGAATAGAATCCCTTTGCTTGTCTTCCCTGATGGTTTGCCTAGGCCAGTGTGTGGTTGAAAGTGGGATTTGGGATCTAAAACTAAGTATTAGCGTGTGCCTCTCCATGGGTAGTGGAGATGTTTAAACTACAACCCACAACTTGGGAATTACTGTGACCCCTGAAAAATGCGTGTGCTATGTTTCCCCACGTCCAGCACACACAGGAAGAAGTGTTCTGGGGTTGTGAGTGTGGGGAGGTTCCTCCAACAGACTGCAGCACCTGGCTTGTAATAGAATCCCTTAGCTTGACTTCCCTAAGTGTTTTCCTAGGCCTAGCAGTAAGCGATGGTGGGGGATGGGCTCTAAAGCCAAGTATTAGCGAGTGCATCTCTGTGGGTAGTGGAGGGTTTTAAACTACTTCCCCAACCTTGGAACACCTGTGCCCCATAAAGATGCGTGGAATCTGTTTCCCCACCTCCAGCACACACACGGAGACGTGCTCAGGTATCCTGATTGTGGGGAGGCTCCTCCAAATGACAGCAGCGCCTGGGTTCTAAAAGAATCCCTTAGCTTGTCTTCCCTGATGGCATGCCTAGGCTGGAGAGTGCGGGAAAGTGGGGGTTGGGCTCTAAACCAAGGATAAGCGAGAGCCTATCCATGGGATGTGGGTTTTTAACCTACAACCCACAACCATGGAATAAATGTGCCCCCTGAAAGATGCTTTGACTGTTTCCCTACATCCAGCACACACACGAAGATGTGTTCTGGTATTCTGAGTGTGGGGAAGTTCCTCAAACTGACAGCAGCACCTGGATTCTATTAGTATCCCTTAGCTTCTGTTCCCTGAGTGTTCTTTTAGGCCAGGCCATGAGGGAAAGCTGGGGGTTGGGCTTGGAGGCCACGTAGCAGTGAGTGCCCCCTGATCCATTGAGGAAGTACTTAGAGGACTTCTCCCTAAATGGAACACCTTTTCCTGCATTCATCTGGGTGCAGTGGGGCTGCACATCTCTCCCACACCTAAGAATGTGTTCTGGAATTCTGAGTGCAGGGAAGTTCCTCCAACTGACAGCAGCGCCTGGGTTCTAATTGAATCCCTTTGCTTGTCTTCCCTGATGGAAAGCCTAGGCGGGAGTGCGGGGGAAAGTGTGGTTTGGGCTCCAAAACCAAGTATTTGCGATGACCTCTCTATGGTTTGTGGAGGTGTTTAAACTACATCCCTAACCTGGGAACACCTGTGCCCCCATAAAGATCCGTGGAGTCTGTTTCCACACCTCCAGCACACACACGAACACTTGCACAGTTATCCTGAGAGTGGGCAGCCTCCTCCAACTGAGAGCAGGGCCTTGGTTCTTATAAAATCGCTTAACTTGTCTACCCTGTTTGGTTGCCTGATACGGAGTGCTGGGGAAAGGGTGGGTTGGGCTCTAAATCCAAGTATTAGCGAGTGCTTCTCCATGGGATTTGGAGGTTATTAACCAAAAGCCCACAACATGGGAATACCTGTGCTCCTTGAAAAAAGCGTGGACTCTGTATCCCCACCACCAGAACACACATGAAGAAGTTTTCTGCTATCCTGAGTGTGGGCTGGCAATTTCAGGTGACAGAAGCGGCTGGGTTCTAATAGAATCCCTTAGCTTGTAATCCCTGAGTGTTTCCCTAGGACTGACTCTGAGAGAAACCTGGGGGTTGGGCTTTGAGGCCAAATAGTAGCGAGTGTCCCCGATGGACTGAGGAAGTATTTAGATGAATTCTCCATAAAGGGAAACACCTGAGCACCCATTCATCTGCGTGGAGTGGGGCTTCAAATCTCCCCACCACACAAGGTTGGGTTCCAGTATCCTGAGGGTGGGGTAGTTCCTCCAACTGACATCAGCGTCTTGGTTTGAATAGAATCCCTTTGCTTGTCTTCCCTGATGGTTTGCCTAGGCCAGTGTGTGGTTGAAAGTGGGATTTGGGATCTAAAACTAAGTATTAGCGTGTGCCTCTCCATGGGTAGTGGAGATGTTTAAACTACAACCCACAACTTGGGAATTACTGTGACCCCTGAAAAATGCGTGTGCTATGTTTCCCCACGTCCAGCACACACAGGAAGAAGTGTTCTGGGGTTCTGAGTGTGGGGAGGTTCCTCCAACAGACAGCAGCACCTGGGTTGTAATAGAATCCCTTAGCTTGACTTCCCTAAGTGTTTTCCTAGGCCTAGCAGTAAGCGATGGTGGGGGATGGGCTCTAAAGCCAAGTATTAGCGAGTGCATCTCTGTGGGTAGTGGAGGGTTTTAAACTACTTCCCCAACCTTGGAACACCTGTGCCCCATAAAGATGCGTGGAATCTGTGTCCCCACCTCCAGCACACACACGGAGACGTGCTCAGGTATCCTGATTGTGGGGAGGCTCCTCCAAATGACAGCAGCGCCTGGGTTCTAAAAGAATCCCTTAGCTTGTCTTCCCTGATGGCATGCCTAGGCTGGAGAGTGGGGGAAAGTGGGGGTTGGGCTCTTAACCAAGGATAAGCGAGAGCCTATCCATGGGATGTGGGTTTTTAACCTACAACCCACAACCATGGATTAAATGTGCCCCCTGAAAGATGCTTTGACTGTTTCCCTACATCCAGCACACACACGAAGATGTGTTCATGTATTCTGAGTGTGGGGAATTTCCTCAAACTGACAGCAGCACCTGGATTCTATTAGTATCCCTTAGCTTCTGTTCCCTGAGTGTTCTTTTAGGCCAGGCCATGAGGGAAAGCTGGGGGTTGGGCTTGGAGGCCACGTAGCAGTGAGTGCCCCCTGATCCATTGAGGAAGTACTTAGAGGACTTCTCCCTAAAGGGAACACCTTTTCCTGCATTCATCTGGGTGCAGTGGGGCTGCACATCTCTCCCACACCTAAGAATGTGTTCTGGAATTCTGAGTGCAGGGAAGTTCCTCCAACTGACAGCAGCGCCTGGGTTCTAATTGAATCCATTTGCTTGTCTTCCCTGATGGAATGCCTAGGCGGGAGTGCGGGGGAAAGTGTGGTTTGGGCTCCAAAACCAAGTATTTGCGATGACCTCTCTATGGTTTGTGGAGGTGTTTAAACTACATCCCTAACCTGGGAACACCTGTGCCCCCATAAAGATCCGTGGAGTCTGTTTCCACACCTCCAGCACACACACGAACACTTGCACAGTTATCCTGAGAGTGGGCAGCCTCCTCCAACTGAGAGCAGGGCCTTGGTTCTTATAAAATCGCTTAACTTGTCTACCCTGTTTGGTTGCCTGATACGGAGTGCTGGGGAAAGGGTGGGTTGGGCTCTAAATCCAAGTATTAGCGAGTGCTTCTCCATGGGAATGGAGGTTATTAACCAAAAGCCCACAACATGGGAATACCTGTGCTCCTTGAAAAAAGCGTGGACTCTGTATCCCCACCACCAGAACACACATGAAGAAGTTTTCTGCTATCCTGAGTGTGGGCTGGCAATTTCAGGTGACAGAAGCGGCTGGGTTCTAATAGAATCCCTTAGCTTTTAATCCCTGAGTGTTTCCCTAGGACTGACTCTGAGAGAAACCTGGGGGTTGGGCTTTGAGGCCAAATAGAAGCGAGTGTCCCTGATGGACTGAGGAAGTATTTAGATGAATTCTCCATAAAGGGAAACACCTGAGCACCCATTCGTCTGCGTGGAGTGGGGCTTCAAATCTCCCCACCACACAAGGTTGGGTTCCAGTATCCTGAGGGTGGGGTAGTTCCTCCAACTGACATCAGCGTCTTGGTTTGAATAGAATCCCTTTGCTTGTCTTCCCTGATGGTTTGCCTAGGCCAGTGTGTGGTTGAAAGTGGGATTTGGGATCTAAAACTAAGTATTAGCGTGTGCCTCTCCATGGGTAGTGGAGATGTTTAAACTACAACCCACAACTTGGGAATTACTGTGACCCCTGAAAAATGCGTGTGCTATGTTTCCCCACGTCCAGCACACACAGGAAGAAGTGTTCTGGGGTTCTGAGTGTGGGGAGGTTCCTCCAACAGACAGCAGCACCTGGGTTGTAATAGAATCCCTTAGCTTGACTTCCCTAAGTGTTTTCCTAGGCCTAGCAGTAAGCGATGGTGGGGGATGGGCTCTAAAGCCAAGTATTAGCGAGTGCAACTCTGTGGGTAGTGGAGGGTTTTAAACTACTTCCCCAACCTTGGAACACCTGTGCCCCATAAAGATGCGTGGAATCTGTTTCCCCACCTCCAGCACACACACGGAGACGTGCTCAGGTATCCTGATTGTGGGGAGGCTCCTCCAAATGACAGCAGCGCCTGGGTTCTAAAAGAATCCCTCAGCTTGTCTTCCCTGATGGCATGCCTAGGCTGGAGAGTGGGGGAAAGTGGGGGTTGGGCTCTAAACCAAGGATAAGCGAGAGCCTATCCATGGGATGTGGGTTTTTAACCTACAACCCACAACCATGGAATAAATGTGCCCCCTGAAAGATGCTTTGACTGTTTCCCTACATCCAACACACACACGAAGATGTGTTCTTGTATTCTGAGTGTGGGGAAGTTACTCAAACTGACAGCAGCACCTGGATTCTATTAGTATCCCTTAGCTTCTGTTCCCTGAGTGTTCTCTTAGGCCAGGCCATGAGGGAAAGCTGGGGGTTGGGCTTGGAGGCCACGTAGCAGTGAGTGCCCCCTGATCCATTGAGGAAGTACTTAGAGGACTTCTCCCTAAAGGGAACACCTTTTCCTGCATTCATCTGGGTGCAGTGGGGCTGCACATCTCTCCCACACCTAAGAATGTGTTCTGGAATTCTGAGTGCAGGGAAGTTCCTCCAACTGACAGCAGCGCCTGGGTTCTAATTGAATTCCTTTGCTTGTCTTCCCTGATGGAAAGCCTAGGCGGGAGTGCGGGGGAAAGTGTGGTTTGGGCTCCAAAACCAAGTATTGGCGATGACCTCTCTATGGTTTGTGGAGGTGTTTAAACTACATCCATAACCTGGGAACACCTGTGCCCCCATAAAGATCCGTGGAGTCTGTTTCCACACCTCCAGCACACACACGAACACTTGCACAGTTATCCTGAGAGTGGGCAGCCTCCTCCAACTGAGAGCAGGGCCTTGGTTCTTATAAAATCGCTTAACTTGTCTACCCTGTGTGGTTGCCTGATACGGAGTGCTGGGGAAAGGGTGGGTTGGGCTCTAAATCCAAGTATTAGCGAGTGCTTCTCCATGGGATTTGGAGGTTATTAACCAAAAGCCCACAACTTGGGAATACCTGTGCTCCTTGAAAAAAGCGTGGACTCTGTATCCCCACCACCAGAACACACATGAAGAAGTTTTCTGCTATCCTGAGTGTGGGCTGGCAATTTCAGGTGACAGAAGCGGCTGGGTTCTAATAGAATCCCTTAGCTTGTAATCCCTGAGTGTTTCCCTAGGACTGACTCTGAGAGAAACCTGGGGGTTGGGCTTTGAGGCCAAATAGAAGCGAGTGTCCCTGATGGACTGAGGAAGTATTTAGATGAATTCTCCATAAAGGGAAACACCTGAGCACCCATTCATCTGCGTGGAGTGGGGCTTCAAATCTCCCCACCACACAAGGTTGGGTTCCAGGATCCTGAGGGTGGGGTAGTTCCTCCAACTGACATCAGCGTCTTGGTTTGAATAGAATCCCTTTGCTTGTCTTCCCTGATGGTTTGCCTAGGCCAGTGTGTGGTTGAAAGTGGGATTTGGGATCTAAAACTAAGTATTAGCGTGTGCCTCTCCATGGGTAGTGGAGATGTTTAAACTACAACCCACAACTTGGGAATTACTGTGACCCCTGAAAAATGCGTGTGCTATGTTTCCCCACGTCCAGCACACACAGGAAGAAGTGTTCTGGGGTTCTGAGTGTGGGTAGGTTCCTCCAACAGACAGCAGCACCTGGGTTGTAATAGAATCCCTTAGCTTGACTTCCCTAAGTGTTTTCCTAGGCCTAGCAGTAAGCGATGGTGGGGGATGGGCTCTAAAGCCAAGTATTAGCGAGTGCAACTCTGTGGGTAGTGGAGGGTTTTAAACTACTTCCCCAACCTTGGAACACCTGTGCCCCATAAAGATGCGTGGAATCTGTTTCCCCACCTCCAGCACACACACGGAGACGTGCTCAGGTATCCTGATTGTGGGGAGGCTCCTCCAAATGACAGCAGCGCCTGGGTTCTAAAAGAATCCCTCAGCTTGTCTTCCCTGATGGCATGCCTATGCTGGAGAGTGGGGGAAAGTGGGGGTTGGGCTCTAAACCAAGTATAAGCGAGAGCCTATCCATGGGATGTGGGTTTTTAACCTACAACCCACAACCATGGAATAAATGTGCCCCCTGAAAGATGCTTTGACTGTTTCCCTACATCCAGCACACACACGAAGATGTGTTCTTGTATTCTGAGTGTGGGGAAGTTCCTCAAACTGACAGCAGCACCTGGATTCTATTAGTATCCCTTAGCTTCTGTTCCCTGAGTGTTCTCTTAGGCCAGGCCATGAGGGAAAGCTGGGGGTTGGGCTTGGAGGCCACGTAGCAGTGAGTGCCCCCTGATCCATTGAGGAAGTACTTAGAGGACTTCTCCCTAAAGGGAACACCTTTTCCTGCATTCATCTGGGTGCAGTGGGGCTGCACATCTCTCCCACACCTAAGAATGTGTTCTGGAATTCTGAGTGCAGGGAAGTTCCTCCAACTGACAGCAGCGCCTGGGTTCTAATTGAATCCCTTTGCTTGTCTTCCCTGATGGAAAGCCTAGGCGGGAGTGCGGGGGAAAGTGTGGTTTGGGCTCCAAAACCAAGTATTTGCGATGACCTCTCTATGGTTTGTGGAGGTGTTTAAACTACATCCCTAACCTGGGAACACCTGTGCCCCCATAAAGATCCGTGGAGTCTGTTTCCACACCTCCAGCACACACACGAACACTTGCACAGTTATCCTGAGAGTGGGCAGCCTCCTCCAACTGAGAGCAGGGCCTTGGTTCTTATAAAATCGCTTAACTTGTCTACCCTGTGTGGTTGCCTGATACGGAGTGCTGGGGAAAGGGTGGGTTGGGCTCTAAATCCAAGTATTAGCGAGTGCTTCTCCATGGGATTTGGAGGTTATTAACCAAAAGCCCACAACATGGGAATACCTGTGCTCCTTGAAAAAAGCGTGGACTCTGTATCCCCACCACCAGAACACACATGAAGAAGTTTTCTGCTATCCTGAGTGTGGGCTGGCAATTTCAGGTGACAGAAGCGGCTGGGTTCTAATAGAATCCCTTAGCTTGTAATCCCTGAGTGTTTCCCTAGGACTGACTCTGAGAGAAACCTGGGGGTTGGGCTTTGAGGCCAAATAGAAGCGAGTGTCCCTGATGGACTGAGGAAGTATTTAGATGAATTCTCCATAAAGGGAAACACCTGAGCACCCATTCATCTGCGTGGAGTGGGGCTTCAAATCTCCCCACCACACAAGGTTGGGTTCCAGTATCCTGAGGGTGGGGTAGTTCCTCCAACTGACATCAGCGTCTTGGTTTGAATAGAATCCCTTTGCTTGTCTTCCCTGATGGTTTGCCTAGGCCAGTGTGTGATTGAAAGTGGGATTTGGGATCTAAAACTAAGTATTAGCGTGTGCCTCTCCATGGGTAGTGGAGATGTTTAAACTACAACCCACAACTTGGGAATTACTGTGACCCCTGAAAAATGCGTGTGCTATGTTTCCCCACGTCCAGCACCCACAGGAAGAAGTGTTCTGGGGTTCTGAGTGTGGGGAGGTTCCTCCAACAGACAGCAGCACCTGGGTTGTAATAGAATCCCTTAGCTTGACTTCCCTAAGTGTTTTCCTAGGCCTAGCAGTAAGCGATGGTGGGGGATGGGCTCTAAAGCCAAGTTTTAGCGAGTGCATCTCTGTGGGTAGTGGAGGGTTTTAAACTACTTCCCCAACCTTGGAACACCTGTGCCCAATAAAGATGCGTGGAATCTGTTTCCCCACTTCCAGCACACACACGGAGACGTGCTCAGGTATCCTGATTGTGGGGAGGCTCCTCCAAATGACAGCAGCGCCTGGGTTCTAAAAGAATCCCTTAGCTTGTCTTCCCTGATGGCATGCCTAGGCTGGAGAGTGGGGGAAAGTGGGGGTTGGGCTCTAAACCAAGGATAAGCGAGAGCCTATCCATGGGATGTGGGTTTTTAACCTACAACCCACAACCATGGAATAAATGTGCCCCCTGAAAGATGCTTTGACTGTTTCCCTACATCCAGCACACACACGAAGAAGTGTTCTGGTATTCTGAGTGTGGGGAAGTTTCTCAAACTGACAGCAGCACCTGGATTCTATTAGTATCCCTTAGCTTCTGTTCCCTGAGTGTTCTTTTAGGCCAGGCCATGAGGGAAAGCTGGGGGTTGGGCTTGGAGGCCACGTAGCAGTGAGTGCCCCCTGATCCATTGAGGAAGTACTTAGAGGACTTCTCCCTAATGGGAACACCTTTTCCTGCATTCATCTGGGTGCAGTGGTGCTGCACATCTCTCCCACACCTAAGAATGTGTTCTGGAATTCTGAGTGCAGGGAAGTTCCTCCAACTGACAGCAGCGCCTGGGTTCTAATTGAATCCCTTTGCTTGTCTTCCCTGATGGAAAGCCTAGGCGGGAGTGCGGGGGAAAGTGTGGTTTAGGCTCCAAAACCAAATATTGGCGATGACCTCTCTATGGTTTGTGGAGGTGTTTAAACTACATCCCTAACCTGGGAACACCTGTGCCCCCATAAAGATCCGTGGAGTCTGTTTCCACACCTCCAGCACACACACGAACACTTGCACAGTTATCCTGAGAGTGGGCAGCCTCCTCCAACTGAGAGCAGGGCCTTGGTTCTTATAAAATCGCTTAACTTGTCTACCCTGTTTGGTTGCCTGATACGGAGTGCTGGGGAAAGGGTGGGTTGGGCTCTAAATCCAAGTATTAGCGAGTGCTTCTCCATGGGATTTGGAGGTTATTAACCAAAAGCCCACAACATGGGAATACCTGTGCTCCTTGAAAAAAGCGTGGACTCTGTATCCCCACCACCAGAACACACATGAAGAAGTTTTCTGCTATCCTGAGTGTGGGCTGGCAATTTCAGGTGACAGAAGCGGCTGGGTTCTAATAGAATCCCTTAGCTTGTAATCCCTGAGTGTTTCCCTAGGACTGACTCTGAGAGAAACCTGGGGGTTGGGCTTTGAGGCCAAATAGTAGCGAGTGTCCCCGATGGACTGAGGAAGTATTTAGATGAATTCTCCATAAAGGGAAACACCTGAGCACCCATTCATCTGCGTGGAGTGGGGCTTCAAATCTCCCCACCACACAAGGTTGGGTTCCAGTATCCTGAGGGTGGGGTAGTTCCTCCAACTGACATCAGCGTCTTGGTTTGAATAGAATCCCTTTGCTTGTCTTCCCTGATGGTTTGCCTAGGCCAGTGTGTGATTGAAAGTGGGATTTGGGATCTAAAACTAAGTATTAGCGTGTGCCTCTCCATGGGTAGTGGAGATGTTTAAACTACAACCCACAACTTGGGAATTACTGTGACCCCTGAAAAATGCGTGTGCTATGTTTCCCCACGTCCAGCACCCACAGGAAGAAGTGTTCTGGGGTTCTGAGTGTGGGGAGGTTCCTCCAACAGACAGCAGCACCTGGGTTGTAATAGAATCCCTTAGCTTGACTTCCCTAAGTGTTTTCCTAGGCCTAGCAGTAAGCGATGGTGGGGGATGGGCTCTAAAGCCAAGTATTAGCGAGTGCATCTCTGTGGGTAGTGGAGGGTTTTAAACTACTTCCCCAACCTTGGAACACCTGTGCCCCATAAAGATGCGTGGAATCTGTTTCCCCACCTCCAGCACACACACGGAGACGTGCTCAGGTATCCTGATTGTGGGGAGGCTCCTCCAAATGACAGCAGCGCCTGGGTTCTAAAAGAATCCCTTAGCTTGTCTTCCCTGATGGCATGCCTATGCTGGAGAGTGGGGGAAAGTGGGGGTTGGGCTCTAAACCAAGGATAAGCGAGAGCCTATCCATGGGATGTGGGTTTTTAACCTACAACCCACAACCATGGAATAAATGTGCCCCCTGAAAGATGCTTTGACTGTTTCCCTACATCCAGCACACACACGAAGAAGTGTTCTGGTATTCTGAGTGTGGGGAAGTTCCTCAAACTGACAGCAGCACCTGGATTCTATTAGTATCCCTTAGCTTCTGTTCCCTGAGTGTTCTTTTAGGCCAGGCCATGAGGGAAAGCTGGGGGTTGGGCTTGGAGGCCACGTAGCAGTGAGTGCCCCCTGATCCATTGAGGAAGTACTTAGAGGACTTCTCCCTAAAGGGAACACCTTTTCCTGCATTCATCTGGGTGCAGTGGGGCTGCACATCTCTCCCACACCTAAGAATGTGTTCTGGAATTCTGAGTGCAGGGAAGTTCCTCCAACTGACAGCAGCGCCTGGGTTCTAATTGAATCCCTTTGCTTGTCTTCCCTAATGGAAAGACTAGGCGGGAGTGCGGGGGAAAGTGTGGTTTGGGCTCCAAAACCAAGTATTTGCGATGACCTCTCTATGGTTTGTGGAGGTGTTTAAACTACATCCCTAACCTGGGAACACCTGTGCCCCCATAAAGATCCGTGGAGTCTGTTTCCACACCTCCAGCACACACACGAACACTTGCACAGTTATCCTGAGAGTGGGCAGCCTCCTCCAACTGAGAGCAGGGCCTTGGTTCTTATAAAATCGCTTAACTTGTCTACCCTGTTTGGTTGCCTGATACGGAGTGCTGGGGAAAGGGTGGGTTGGGCTCTAAATCCAAGTATTAGCGAGTGCTTCTCCATGGGATTTGGAGGTTATTAACCAAAAGCCCACAACATGGGAATACCTGTGCTCCTTGAAAAAAGCGTGGACTCTGTATCCCCACCACCAGAACACACATGAAGAAGTTTTCTGCTATCCTGAGTGTGGGCTGGCAATTTCAGGTGACAGAAGCGGCTGGGTTCTAATAGAATCCCTTAGCTTGTAATCCCTGAGTGTTTCCCTAGGACTGACTCTGAGAGAAACCTGGGGGTTGGGCTTTGAGGCCAAATAGTAGCGAGTGTCCCCGATGGACTGAGGAAGTATTTAGATGAATTCTCCATAAAGGGAAACACCTGAGCACCCATTCATCTGCGTGGAGTGGGGCTTCAAATCTCCCCACCACACAAGGTTGGGTTCCAGTATCCTGAGGGTGGGGTAGTTCCTCCAACTGACATCAGCGTCTTGGTTTTAATAGAATCCGTTTGCTTGTCTTCCCTGATGGTTTGCCTAGGCCAGTGTGTGGTTGAAAGTGGGATTTGGGATCTAAAACTAAGTATTAGCGTGTGCCTCTCCATGGGTAGTGGAGATGTTTAAACTACAACCCACAACTTGGGAATTACTGTGACCCCTGAAAAATGCGTGTGCTATGTTTCCCCACGTCCAGCACACACAGGAAGAAGTGTTCTGGGGTTCTGAGTGTGGGGAGGTTCCTCCAACAGACTGCAGCACCTGGGTTGTAATAGAATCCCTTAGCTTTACTTCCCTAAGTGTTTTCCTAGGCCTAGCAGTAAGCGATGGTGGGGGATGGGCTCTAAAGCCAAGTATTAGCGAGTGCATCTCTGTGGGTAGTGGAGGGTTTTAAACTACTTCCCCAACCTTGGAACACCTGTGCCCCATAAAGATGCGTGGAATCTGTTTCCCCACCTCCAGCACACACACGGAGACGTGCTCAGGTATCCTGATTGTGGGGAGGCTCCTCCAAATGACAGCAGCGCCTGGGTTCTAAAAGAATCCCTTAGCTTGTCTTCCCTGATGGCATGCCTATGCTGGAGAGTGGGGGAAAGTGGGGGTTGGGCTCTAAACCAAGGATAAGCGAGAGCCTATCCATGGGATGTGGGTTTTTAACCTACAACCCACAACCATGGAATAAATGTGCCCCCTGAAAGATGCTTTGACTGTTTCCCTACATCCAGCACACACACGAAGATGTGTTCTTGTATTCTGAGTGTGGGGAAGTTCCTCAAACTGACAGCAGCACCTGGATTCTATTAGTATCCCTTAGCTTCTGTTCCCTGAGTGTTCTTTTAGGCCAGGCCATGAGGGAAAGCTGGGGGTTGGGCTTGGAGGCCACGTAGCAGTGAGTGCCCCCTGATCCATTGAGGAAGTACTTAGAGGACTTCTCCCTAAAGGGAACACCTTTTCCTGCATTCATCTGGGTGCAGTGGGGCTGCACATCTCTCCCACACCTAAGAATGTGTTCTGGAATTCTGAGTGCAGGGAAGTTCCTCCAACTGACAGCAGCGCCTGGGTTCTAATTGAATCCCTTTGCTTGTCTTCCCTAATGGAAAGACTAGGCGGGAGTGCGGGGGAAAGTGTGGTTTGGGCTCCAAAACCAAGTATTTGCGATGACCTCTCTATGGTTTGTGGAGGTGTTTAAACTACATCCCTAACCTGGGAACACCTGTGCCCCCATAAAGATCCGTGGAGTCTGTTTCCACACCTCCAGCACACACACGAACACTTGCACAGTTATCCTGAGAGTGGGCAGCCTCCTCCAACTGAGAGCAGGGCCTTGGTTCTTATAAAATCGCTTAACTTGTCTACCCTGTTTGGTTGCCTGATACGGAGTGCTGGGGAAAGGGTGGGTTGGGCTCTAAATCCAAGTATTAGCGAGTGCTTCTCCATGGGATTTGGAGGTTATTAACCAAAAGCCCACAACATGGGAATACCTGTGCTCCTTGAAAAAAGCGTGGACTCTGTATCCCCACCACCAGAACACACATGAAGAAGTTTTCTGCTATCCTGAGTGTGGGCTGGCAATTTCAGGTGACAGAAGCGGCTGGGTTCTAATAGAATCCCTTAGCTTGTAATCCCTGAGTGTTTCCCTAGGACTGACTCTGAGAGAAACCTGGGGGTTGGGCTTTGAGGCCAAATAGTAGCGAGTGTCCCCGATGGACTGAGGAAGTATTTAGATGAATTCTCCATAAAGGGAAACACCTGAGCACCCATTCATCTGCGTGGAGTGGGGCTTCAAATCTCCCCACCACACAAGGTTGGGTTCCAGTATCCTGAGGGTGGGGTAGTTCCTCCAACTGACATCAGCGTCTTGGTTTGAATAGAATCCCTTTGCTTGTCTTCCCTGATGGTTTGCCTAGGCCAGTGTGTGGTTGAAAGTGGGATTTGGGATCTAAAACTAAGTATTAGCGTGTGCCTCTCCATGGGTAGTGGAGATGTTTAAACTACAACCCACAACTTGGGAATTACTGTGACCCCTGAAAAATGCGTGTGCTATGTTTCCCCACGTCCAGCACACACAGGAAGAAGTGTTCTGGGGTTCTGAGTGTGGGGAGGTTCCTCCAACAGACAGCAGCACCTGGGTTGTAATAGAATCCCTTCGCTTGACTTCCCTAAGTGTTTTCCTAGGCCTAGCAGTAAGCGATGGTGGGGGATGGGCTCTAAAGCCAAGTATTAGCGAGTGCAACTCTGTGGGTAGTGGAGGGTTTTAAACTACTTCCCCAACCTTGGAACACCTGTGCCCCATAAAGATGCGTGGAATCTGTTTCCCCACCTCCAGCACACACACGGAGACGTGCTCAGGTATCCTGATTGTGGGGAGGCTCCTCCAAATGACAGCAGCGCCTAGGTTCTAAAAGAATCCCTCAGCTTGTCTTCCCTGATGGCATGCCTAGGCTGGAGAGTGGGGGAAAGTGGGGGTTGGGCTCTAAACCAAGGATAAGCGAGAGCCTATCCATGGGATGTGGGTTTTTAACCTACAACCCACAACCATGGAATAAATGTGCCCCCTGAAAGATGCTTTGACTGTTTCCCTACATCCAGCACACACACGAAGATGTGTTCTTGTATTCTGAGTGTGGGGAAGTTCCTCAAACTGACAGCAGCACCTGGATTCTATTAGTATCCCTTAGCTTCTGTTCCCTGAGTGTTCTCTTAGGCCAGGCCATGAGGGAAAGCTGGGGGTTGGTCTTGGAGGCCACGTAGCAGTGAGTGCCCCCTGATCCATTGAGGAAGTACTTAGAGGACTTCTCCCTAAAGGGAACACCTTTTCCTGCATTCATCTGGGTGCAGTGGGGCTGCACATCTCTCCCACACCTAAGAATGTGTTCTGGAATTCTGAGTGCAGGGAAGTTCCTCCAACTGACAGCAGCGCCTGGGTTCTAATTGAATCCCTTTGCTTGTCTTCCCTGATGGAAAGCCTAGGCGGGAGTGCGAGGGAAAGTTTGGTTTGGGCTCCAAAACCAAGTATTGGCGATGACCTCTCTATGGTTTGTGGAGGTGTTTAAACTACATCCCTAACCTGGGAACACCTGTGCCCCCATAAAGATCCGTGGAGTCTGTTTCCACACCTCCAGCACACACACGAACACTTGCACAGTTATCCTGAGAGTGGGCAGCCTCCTCCAACTGAGAGCAGGGCCTTGGTTCTTATAAAATCGCTTAACTTGTCTACCCTGTGTGGTTGCCTGATACGGAGTGCTGGGGAAAGGGTGGGTTGGGCTCTAAATCCAAGTATTAGCGAGTGCTTCTCCATGGGATTTGGAGGTTATTAACCAAAAGCCCACAACATGGGAATACCTGTGCTCCTTGAAAAAAGCGTGGACTCTGTATCCCCACCACCAGAACACACATGAAGAAGTTTTCTGATATCCTGAGTGTGGGCTGGCAATTTCAGGTGACAGAAGCGGCTGGGTTCTAATAGAATCCCTTAGCTTGTAATCCCTGAGTGTTTCCCTAGGACTGACTCTGAGAGAAACCTGGGGGTTGGGCTTTGAGGCCAAATAGAAGCGAGTGTCCCTGATGGACTGAGGAAGTATTTAGATGAATTCTCCATAAAGGGAAACACCTGAGCACCCATTCATCTGCGTGGAGTGGGGCTTCAAATCTCCCCACCACACAAGGTTGGGTTCCAGTATCCTGAGGGTGGGGTAGTTCCTCCAACTGACATCAGCGTCTTGGTTTGAATAGAATCCCTTTGCTTGTCTTCCCTGATGGTTTGCCTAGGCCAGTGTGTGGTTGAAAGTGGGATTTGGGATCTAAAACTAAGTATTAGCGTGTGCCTCTCCATGGGTAGTGGAGATGTTTAAACTACAACCCACAACTTGGGAATTACTGTGACCCCTGAAAAATGCGTGTGCTATGTTTCCCCACGTCCAGCACACACAGGAAGAAGTGTTCTGGGGTTGTGAGTGTGGGGAGGTTCCTCCAACAGACAGCAGCACCTGGGTTGTAATAGAATCCCTTAGCTTGACTTCCCTAAGTGTTTTCCTAGGCCTAGCAGTAAGCGATGGTGGGGGATGGGCTCTAAAGCCAAGTATTAGCGAGTGCATCTCTGTGGGTAGTGGAGGGTTTTAAAATACTTCCCCAACCTTGGAACACCTGTGCCCCATAAAGATGCGTGGAATCTGTTTCCCCACCTCCAGCACACACACGGAGACGTGCTCAGGTATCCTGATTGTGGGGAGGCTCCTCCAAATGACAGCAGCGCCTGGGTTCTAAAAGAATCCCTTAGCTTGTCTTCCCTGATGGCATGCCTAGGCTGGAGAGTGGGGGAAAGTGGGGGTTGGGCTCTAAACCAAGGATAAGCGAGAGCCTATCCATGGGATGTGGGTATTTAACCTACAACCCACAACCATGGAATAAATGTGCCCCCTGAAAGATGCTTTGACTGTTTCCCTACATCCAGCACACACACGAAGATGTGTTCTTGTATTCTGAGTGTGGGGATGTTCCTCAAACTGACAGCAGCACCTGGATTCTATTAGTATCCCTTAGCTTCTTTTCCCTGAGTGTTCTTTTAGGCCAGGCCATGAGGGAAAGCTGGGGGTTGGGCTTGGAGGCCACGTAGCAGTGAGTGCCCCCTGATCCATTGAGGAAGTACTTAGAGGACTTCTCCCTAAAGGGAACACCTTTTCCTGCATTCATCTGGGTGCAGTGGGGCTGCACATCTCTCCCACACCTAAGAATGTGTTCTGGAATTCTGAGTGCAGGGAAGTTCCTCCAACTGACAGCAGCGCCTGGGTTCTAATTGAATCCCTTTGCTTGTCTTCCCTAATGGAAAGACTAGGCGGGAGTGCGGGGGAAAGTGTGGTTTGGGCTCCAAAACCAAGTATTTGCGATGACCTCTCTATGGTTTGTGGAGGTGTTTAAACTACATCCCTAACCTGGGAACACCTGTGCCCCCATAAAGATCCGTGGAGTCTGTTTCCACACCTCCAGCACACACACGAACACTTGCACAGTTATCCTGAGAGTGGGCAGCCTCCTCCAACTGAGAGCAGGGCCTTGGTTCTTATAAAATTGCTTAACTTGTCTACCCTGTTTGGTTGCCTGATACGGAGTGCTGGGGAAAGGGTGGGTTGGGCTCTAAATCCAAGTATTAGCGAGTGCTTCTCCATGGGATTTGGAGGTTATTAACCAAAAGCCCACAACATGGGAATACCTGTGCTCCTTGAAAAAAGCGTGGACTCTGTATCCCCACCACCAGAACACACATGAAGAAGTTTTCTGCTATCCTGAGTGTGGGCTGGCAATTTCAGGTGACAGAAGCGGCTGGGTTCTAATAGAATCCCTTAGCTTGTAATCCCTGAGTGTTTCCCTAGGACTGACTCTGAGAGAAACCTGGGGGTTGGGCTTTGAGGCCAAATAGTAGCGAGTGTCCCCGATGGACTGAGGAAGTATTTAGATGAATTCTCCATAAAGGGAAACACCTGAGCACCCATTCATCTGCGTGGAGTGGGGCTTCAAATCTCCCCACCACACAAGGTTGGGTTCCAGTATCCTGAGGGTGGGGTAGTTCCTCCAACTGACATCAGCGTCTTGGTTTGAATAGAATCCCTTTGCTTGTCTTCCCTGATGGTTTGCCTAGGCCAGTGTGTGGTTGAAAGTGGGATTTGGGATCTAAAACTAAGTATTAGCGTGTGCCTCTCCATGGGTAGTGGAGATGTTTAAACTACAACCCACAACTTGGGAATTACTGTGACCCCTGAAAAATGCGTGTGCTATGTTTCCCCACGTCCAGCACCCACAGGAAGAAGTGTTCTGGGGTTCTGAGTGTGGGGAGGTTCCTCCAACAGACAGCAGCACCTGGGTTGTAATAGAATCCCTTAGCTTGACTTCCCTAAGTGTTTTCCTAGGCCTAGCAGTAAGCGATGGTGGGGGATGGGCTCTAAAGCCAAGTATTAGCGAGTGCATCTCTGTGGGTAGTGGAGGGTTTTAAACAACTTCCCCAACCTTGGAACACCTGTGCCCCATAAAGATGCGTGGAATCTGTTTCCCCACCTCCAGCACACACACGGAGACGTGCTCAGGTATCCTGATTGTGGGGAGGCTCCTCCAAATGACAGCAGCGCCTGGGTTCTAAAAGAATCCCTTAGCTTGTCTTCCCTGATGGCATGCCTAGGCTGGAGAGTGGGGGAAAGTGGGGGTTGGGCTCTAAACCAAGGATAAGCGAGAGCCTATCCATGGGATGTGGGTTTTTAACCTACAACCCACAACCATGGAATAAATGTGCCCCCTGAAAGATGCTTTGACTGTTTCCCTACATCCAGCACACACACGAAGATGTGTTCTTGTATTCTGAGTGTGGGGAAGTTCCTCAAACTGACAGCAGCACCTGGATTCTATTAGTATCCCTTAGCTTCTGTTCCCTGAGTGTTCTTTTAGGCCAGGCCATGAGGGAAAGCTGGGGGTTGGGCTTGGAGGCCACGTAGCAGTGAGTGCCCCCTGATCCATTGAGGAAGTACTTAGAGGACTTCTCCCTAAAGGGAACACCTTTTCCTGCATTCATCTGGGTGCAGTGGGGCTGCACATCTCTCCCACACCTAAGAATGTGTTCTGGAATTCTGAGTGCAGGGAAGTTCCTCCAACTGACAGCAGCGCCTGGGTTCTAATTGAATCCCTTTGCTTGTCTTCCCTGATGGAAAGCCTAGGCGGGAGTGCGGGGGAAAGTGTGGTTTGGGCTCCAAAACCAAGTATTTGCGATGACCTCTCTATGGTTTGTGGAGGTGTTTAAACTACATCCCTAACCTGGGAACACCTGTGCCCCCATAAAGATCCGTGGAGTCTGTTTCCACACCTCCAGCACACACACGAACACTTGCACAGTTATCCTGAGAGTGGGCAGCCTCCTCCAACTGAGAGCAGGGCCTTGGTTCTTATAAAATCGCTTAACTTGTCTACCCTGTTTGGTTGCCTGATACGGAGTGCTGGGGAAAGGGTGGGTTGGGCTCTAAATCCAAGTATTAGCGAGTGCTTCTCCATGGGATTTGGAGGTTATTAACCAAAAGCCCACAACATGGGAATACCTGTGCTCCTTGAAAAAAGCGTGGACTCTGTATCCCCACCACCAGAACACACATGAAGAAGTTTTCTGCTATCCTGAGTGTGGGCTGGCAATTTCAGGTGACAGAAGCGGCTGGGTTCTAATAGAATCCCTTAGCTTGTAATCCCTGAGTGTTTCCCTAGGACTGACTCTGAGAGAAACCTGGGGGTTGGGCTTTGAGGCCAAATAGTAGCGAGTGTCCCCGATGGACTGAGGAAGTATTTAGATGAATTCTCCATAAAGGGAAACACCTGAGCACCCATTCATCTGCGTGGAGTGGGGCTTCAAATCTCCCCACCACACAAGGTTGGGTTCCAGTATCCTGAGGGTGGGGTAGTTCCTCCAACTGACATCAGCGTCTTGGTTTGAATAGAATCCCTTTGCTTGTCTTCCCTGATGGTTTGCCTAGGCCAGTGTGTGGTTGAAAGTGGGATTTGGGATCTAAAACTAAGTATTAGCGTGTGCCTCTCCATGGGTAGTGGAGATGTTTAAACTACAACCCACAACTTGGGAATTACTGTGACCCCTGAAAAATGCGTGTGCTATGTTTCCCCACGTCCAGCACACACAGGAAGAAGTGTTCTGGGGTTGTGAGTGTGGGGAGGTTCCTCCAACAGACAGCAGCACCTGGGTTGTAATAGAATCCCTTCGCTTGCCTTCCCTAAGTGTTTTCCTAGGCCTAGCAGTAAGCGATGGTGGGGGATGGGCTCTAAAGCCAAGTATTAGCGAGTGCATCTCTGTGGGTAGTGGAGGGTTTTAAACTACTTCCCCAACCTTGGAACACCTGTGCCCCATAAAGATGCGTGGAATCTGTTTCCCCACCTCCAGCACACACACGGAGACGTGCTCAGGTATCCTGATTGTGGGGAGGCTCCTCCAAATGACAGCAGCGCCTGGGTTCTAAAAGAATCCCTTAGCTTGTCTTCCCTGATGGCATGCCTAGGCTGGAGAGTGGGGGAAAGTGGGGGTTGGGCTCTAAACCAAGGATAAGCGAGAGCCTATCCATGGGATGTGGGTTTTTAACCTACAACCCACAACCATGGAATAAATGTGCCCCCTGAAAGATGCTTTGACTGTTTCCCTACATCCAGCACACACACGAAGATGTGTTCTTGTATTCTGAGTGTGGGGAAGTTCCTCAAACTGACAGCAGCACCTGGATTCTATTAGTATCCCTTAGCTTCTGTTCCCTGAGTGTTCTTTTAGGCCAGGCCATGAGGGAAAGCTGGGGGTTGGGCTTGGAGGCCACGTAGCAGTGAGTGCCCCCTGATCCATTGAGGAAGTACTTAGAGGACTTCTCCCTAAAGGGAACACCTTTTCCTGCATTCATCTGGGTGCAGTGGGGCTGCACATCTCTCCCACACCTAAGAATGTGTTCTGGAATTCTGAGTGCAGGGAAGTTCCTCCAACTGACAGCAGCGCCTGGGTTCTAATTGAATCCCTTTGCTTGTCTTCCCTGATGGAAAGCCTAGGCGGGAGTGCGGGGGAAAGTGTGGTTTGGGCTCCAAAACCAAGTATTTGCGATGACCTCTCTATGGTTTGTGGAGGTGTTTAAACTACATCCCTAACCTGGGAACACCTGTGCCCCCATAAAGATCCGTGGAGTCTGTTTCCACACCTCCAGCACACACACGAACACTTGCACAGTTATCCTGAGAGTGGGCAGCCTCCTCCAACTGAGAGCAGGGCCTTGGTTCTTATAAAATTGCTTAACTTGTCTACCCTGTTTGGTTGCCTGATACGGAGTGCTGGGGAAAGGGTGGGTTGGGCTCTAAATCCAAGTATTAGCGAGTGCTTCTCCATGGGATTTGGAGGTTATTAACCAAAAGCCCACAACATGGGAATACCTGTGCTCCTTGAAAAAAGCGTGGACTCTGTATCCCCACCACCAGAACACACATGAAGAAGTTTTCTGCTATCCTGAGTGTGGGCTGGCAATTTCAGGTGACAGAAGCGGCTGGGTTCTAATAGAATCCCTTAGCTTGTAATCCCTGAGTGTTTCCCTAGGACTGACTCTGAGAGAAACCTGGGGGTTGGGCTTTGAGGCCAAATAGTAGCGAGTGTCCCCGATGGACTGAGGAAGTATTTAGATGAATTCTCCATAAAGGGAAACACCTGAGCACCCATTCATCTGCGTGGAGTGGGGCTTCAAATCTCCCCACCACACAAGGTTGGGTTCCAGTATCCTGAGGGTGGGGTAGTTCCTCCAACTGACATCAGCGTCTTGGTTTGAATAGAATCCCTTTGCTTGTCTTCCCTGATGGTTTGCCTAGGCCAGTGTGTGGTTGAAAGTGGGATTTGGGATCTAAAACTAAGTATTAGCGTGTGCCTCTCCATGGGTAGTGGAGATGTTTAAACTACAACCCACAACTTGGGAATTACTGTGACCCCTGAAAAATGCGTGTGCTATGTTTCCCCACGTCCAGCACACACAGGAAGAAGTGTTCTGGGGTTGTGAGTGTGAGGAGGTTCCTCCAACAGACAGCAGCACCTGGGTTGTAATAGAATCCCTTCGCTTGCCTTCCCTAAGTGTTTTCCTAGGCCTAGCAGTAAGCGATGGTGGGGGATGGGCTCTAAAGCCAAGTATTAGCGAGTGCATCTCTGTGGGTAGTGGAGCGTTTTAAACTACTTCCCCAACCTTGGAACACCTGTGCCCCATAAAGATGCGTGGAATCTGTTTCCCCACCTCCAGCACACACACGGAGACGTGCTCAGGTATCCTGATTGTGGGGAGGCTCCTCCAAATGACAGCAGCGCCTGGGTTCTAAAAGAATCCCTTAGCTTGTCTTCCCTGATGGCATGCCTAGGCTGGAGAGTGGGGGAAAGTGGGGGTTGGGCTCTAAACCAAGGATAAGCGAGAGCCTATCCATGGGATGTGGGTTTTTAACCTACAACCCACAACCATGGAATAAATGTGCCCCCTGAAAGATGCTTTGACTGTTTCCCTACATCCAGCACACACACGAAGATGTGTTCTGGTATTCTGAGTGTGGGGAAGTTCCTCAAACTGACAGCAGCACCTGGATTCTATTAGTATCCCTTAGCTTCTGTTCCCTGAGTGTTCTTTTAGGCCAGGCCATGAGGGAAAGCTGGGGGTTGGGCTTGGAGGCCACGTCGCAGTGAGTGCCCCCTGATCCATTGAGGAAGTACTTAGAGGACTTCTCCCTAAAGGGAACACCTTTTCCTGCATTCATCTGGGTGCAGTGGGGCTGCACATCTCTCCCACACCTAAGAATGTGTTCTGGAATTCTGAGTGCAGGGAAGTTCCTCCAACTGACAGCAGCGCCTGGGTTCTAATTGAATCCCTTTGCTTGTCTTCCCTGATGGAAAGCCTAGGCGGGAGTGCGGGGGAAAGTGTGGTTTGGGCTCCAAAACCAAGTATTTGCGATGACCTCTCTATGGTTTGCGGAGGTGTTTAAACTACATCCCTAACCTGGGAACACCTGTGCCCCCATAAAGATCCGTGGAGTCTGTTTCCACACCTCCAGCACACACACGAACACTTGCACAGTTATCCTGAGAGTGGGCAGCCTCCTCCAACTGAGAGCAGGGCCTTGGTTCTTATAAAATCGCTTAACTTGTCTACCCTGTTTGGTTGCCTGATACGGAGTGCTGGGGAAAGGGTGGGTTGGGCTCTAAATCCAAGTATTAGCGAGTGCTTCTCCATGGGATTTGGAGGTTATTAACCAAAAGCCCACAACATGGGAATACCTGTGCTCCTTGAAAAAAGCGTGGACTCTGTATCCCCACCACCAGAACACACATGAAGAAGTTTTCTGCTATCCTGAGTGTGGGCTGGCAATTTCAGGTGACAGAAGCGGCTGGGTTCTAATAGAATCCCTTAGCTTGTAATCCCTGAGTGTTTCCCTAGGACTGACTCTGAGAGAAACCTGGGGGTTGGGCTTTGAGGCCAAATAGTAGCGAGTGTCCCCGATGGACTGAGGAAGTATTTAGATGAATTCTCCATAAAGGGAAACACCTGAGCACCCATTCATCTGCGTGGAGTGGGGCTTCAAATCTCCCCACCACACAAGGTTGGGTTCCAGTATCCTGAGGGTGGGGTAGTTCCTCCAACTGACATCAGCGTCTTGGTTTGAATTGAATCCCTTTGCTTGTCTTCCCTGATGGTTTGGCTAGGCCAGTGTGTGTTTGAAAGTGGGATTTGGGATCTAAAACTAAGTATTAGCGTGTGCCTCTCCATGGGTAGTGGAGATGTTTAAACTACAACCCACAACTTGGGAATTACTGTGACCCCTGAAAAATGCGTGTGCTATGTTTCCCCACGTCCAGCACACACAGGAAGAAGTGTTCTGGGGTTGTGAGTGTGGGGAGGTCCCTACAACAGACAGCAGCACCTGGGTTGTAATAGAATCCCTTCGCTTGCCTTCCCTAAGTGTTTTCCTAGGCCTAGCAGTAAGCGATGGTGGGGGATGGGCTCTAAAGCCAAGTATTAGCGAGTGCATCTCTGTGGGTAGTGGAGGGTTTTAAACTCCTTCCCCAACCTTGGAACACCTGTGCCCCATAAAGATGCGTGGAATCTGTTTCCCCACCTCCAGCACACACACGGAGACGTGCTCAGGTATCCTGATTGTGGGGAGGCTCCTCCAAATGACAGCAGCGCCTGGGTTCTAAAAGAATCCCTCAGCTTGTCTTCCCTGATGGCATGCCTAGGCTGGAGAGTGGGGGAAAGTGGGGGTTGGGCTCTAAACCAAGGATAAGCGAGAGCCTATCCATGGGATGTGGGTTTTTAACCTACAACCCACAACCAAGGAATAAATGTGCCCCCTGAAAGATGCTTTGACTGTTTCCCTACATCCAGCACACACACGAAGAAGTGTTCTGGTATTCTGAGTGTGGGGAAGTTCCTCAAACTGACAGCAGCACCTGGATTCTATTAGTATCCCTTAGCTTCTGTTCGCTGAGTGTTCTCTTAGGCCAGGCCATGAGGGAAAGCTGGGGGTTGGGCTTGGAGGCCACGTAGCAGTGAGTGCCCCCTGATCCATTGAGGAAGTACTTAGAGGACTTCTCCCTAAAGGGAACACCTTCTCCTGCATTCATCTGGGTGCAGTGGGGCTGCACATCTCTCCCACACCTAAGAATGTGTTCTGGAATTCTGAGTGCAGGGAAGTTCCTCCAACTGACAGCAGCGCCTGGGTTCTAATTGAATCCCTTTGCTTGTCTTCCCTGATGGAAAGCCTAGGCGGGAGTGCGGGGGAAAGTGTGGTTTGGGCTCCAAAACCAAGTATTGGCGATGACCTCTCTATGGTTTGTGGAGGTGTTTAAACTACATCCCTAACCTGGGAACACCTGTGCCCCCATAAAGATCCGTGGAGTCTGTTTCCACACCTCCAGCACACACACGAACACTTGCACAGTTATCCTGAGAGTGGGCAGCCTCCTCCAACTGAGAGCAGGGCCTTGGTTCTTATAAAATCGCTTAACTTGTCTACCCTGTTTGGTTGCATGATACGGAGTGCTGGGGAAAGGGTGGGTTGGGCTCTAAATCCAAGTATTAGCGAGTGCTTCTCCATGGGATTTGGAGGTTATTAACCAAAAGCCCACAACATGGGAATACCTGTGCTCCTTGAAAAAAGCGTGGACTCTGTATCCCCACCACCAGAACACACATGAAGAAGTTTTCTGCTATCCTGAGTGTGGGCTGGCAATTTCAGGTGACAGAAGCGGCTGGGTTCTAATAGAATCCCTTAGCTTGTAATCCCTGAGTGTTTCCCTAGGACTGACTCTGAGAGAAACCTGGGGGTTGGGCTTTGAGGCCAAATAGTAGCGAGTGTCCCCGATGGACTGAGGAAGTATTTAGATGAATTCTCCATAAAGGGAAACACCTGAGCACCCATTCATCTGCGTGGAGTGGGGCTTCAAATCTCCCCACCACACAAGGTTGGGTTCCAGTATCCTGAGGGTGGGGTAGTTCCTCCAACTGACATCAGCGTCTTGGTTTGAATAGAATCCCTTTGCTTGTCTTCCCTGATGGTTTGCCTAGGCCAGTGTGTGGTTGAAAGTGGGATTTGGGATCTAAAACTAAGTATTAGCGTGTGCCTCTCCATGGGTAGTGGAGATGTTTAAACTACAACCCACAACTTGGGAATTACTGTGACCCCTGAAAAATGCGTGTGCTATGTTTCCCCACGTCCAGCACACACAGGAAGAAGTGTTCTGGGGTTCTGAGTGTAGGGAGGTTCCTCCAACAGACAGCAGCACCTGGGTTGTAATAGAATCCCTTAGCTTGACTTCCCTAAGTGTTTTCCTAGGCCTAGCAGTAAGCGATGGTGGGGGATGGGCTCTAAAGCCAAGTATTAGCGAGTGCAACTCTGTGTGTAGTGGAGGGTTTAAAACTACTTCCCAACCTTGGAACACCTGTGCCCCATAAAATGCGTGGAATCTGTTTAGCCACTTCCAGCACACACACGGAGACGTGCTCAGGTATCCTGATTGTGGGGAGGCTCCTCCAAATGACAGCAGCGCCTGGGTTCTAAAAGAATCCCTCAGCTTGTCTTCCCTGATGGCATGCCTAGGCTGGAGTGTGGGGGAAAGTGGGGGTTGGGCTCTAAACCAAGGATAAGCGAGAGCCTATCCATGGGATGTGGGTTTTTAACCTACAACCCACAACCATGGAATAAATGTGCCCCCTGAAAGATGCTTTGACTGTTTCCCTACATCCAGCACACACACGAAGATGTGTTCTTGTATTCTGAGTGTGGGGAAGTTCCTCAAACTGACAGCAGCACCTGGATTCTATTAGTATCCCTTAGCTTCTGTTCCCTGAGTGTTCTCTTAGGCCAGGCCATGAGGGAAAGCTGGGGGTTGGGCTTGGAGGCCACGTAGCAGTGAGTGCCCCCTGATCCATTGAGGAAGTACTTAGAGGACTTCTCCCTAAAGGGAACACCTTTTCCTGCATTCATCTGGGTGCAGTGGGGCTGCACATCTCTCCCACACCTAAGAATGTGTTCTGGAATTCTGAGTGCAGGGAAGTTCCTCCAACTGACAGCAGCGCCTGGGTTCTAATTGAATCCCTTTGCTTGTCTTCCCTGATGGAAAGCCTAGGCGGGAGTGCGGGGGAAAGTGTGGTTTGGGCTCCAAAACCAAGTATTGGCGATGACCTCTCTATGGTTTGTGGAGGTGTTTAAACTACATCCCTAACCTGGGAACACCTGTGCCCCCATAAAGATCCGTGGAGTCTGTTTCCACACCTCCAGCACACACACGAACACTTGCACAGTTATCCTGAGAGTGGGCAGCCTCCTCCAACTGAGAGCAGGGCCTTGGTTCTTATAAAATCGCTTAACTTGTCTACCCTGTTTGGTTGCCTGATACGGAGTGCTGGGGAAAGGGTGGGTTGGGCTCTAAATCCAAGTATTAGCGAGTGCTTCTCCATGGGAATGGAGGTTATTAACCAAAAGCCCACAACATGGGAATACCTGTGCTCCTTGAAAAAAGCGTGGACTCTGTATCCCCACCACCAGAACACACATGAAGAAGTTTTCTGCTATCCTGAGTGTGGGCTGGCAATTTCAGGTGACAGAAGCGGCTGGGTTCTAATAGAATCCCTTAGCTTGTAATCCCTGAGTGTTTCCCTAGGACTGACTCTGAGAGAAACCTGGGGGTTGGGCTTTGAGGCCAAATAGTAGCGAGTGTCCCCGATGGACTGAGGAAGTATTTAGATGAATTCTCCATAAAGGGAAACACCTGAGCACCCATTCATCTGCGTGGAGTGGGGCTTCAAATCTCCCCACCACACAAGGTTGGGTTCCAGTATCCTGAGGGTGGGGTAGTTCCTCCAACTGACATCAGCGTCTTGGTTTGAATAGAATCCCTTTGCTTGTCTTCCCTGATGGTTTGCCTAGGCCAGTGTGTGGTTGAAAGTGGGATTTGGGATCTAAAACTAAGTATTAGCGTGTGCCTCTCCATGGGTAGTGGAGATGTTTAAACTACAACCCACAACTTGGGAATTACTGTGACCCCTGAAAAATGCGTGTGCTATGTTTCCCCACGTCCAGCACACACAGGAAGAAGTGTTCTGGGGTTGTGAGTGTGGGGAGGTTCCTCCAACAGACAGCAGCACCTGGGTTGTAATAGAATCCCTTCGCTTGCCTTCCCTAAGTGTTTTCCTAGGCCCAGCAGTAAGCGATGGTGGGGGATGGGCTCTAAAGCCAAGTATTAGCGAGTGCATCTCTGTGGGTAGTGGAGGGTTTTAAACTACTTCCCCAAACTTGGAACACCTGTGCCCCATAAAGATGCGTGGAATCTGTTTCCCCACCTCCAGCACACACACGGAGACGTGCTCAGGTATCCTGATTGTGGGGAGGCTCCTCCAAATGACAGCAGCGCCTGGGTTCTAAAAGAATCCCTTAGCTTGTCTTCCCTGATGGCATGCCTAGGCTGGAGAGTGGGGGAAAGTGGGGGTTGGGCTCTAAACCAAGGATAAGCGAGAGCCTATCCATGGGATGTGGGTTTTTAAACTACAACCCACAACCATGGAATAAATGTGCCCCCTGAAAGATGCTTTGACTGTTTCCCTACATCCAGCACACACACGAAGATGTGTTCTGGTATTCTGAGTGTGGGGAAGTTCCTCAAACTGACAGCAGCACCTGGATTCTATTAGTATCCCTTAGCTTCTGTTCCCTGAGTGTTCTTTTAGGCCAGGCCATGAGGGAAAGCTGGGGGTTGGGCTTGGAGGCCACGTCGCAGTGAGTGCCCCCTGATCCATTGAGGAAGTACTTAGAGGACTTCTCCCTAAAGGGAACACCTTTTCCTGCATTCATCTGGGTGCAGTGGGGCTGCACATCTCTCCCACACCTAAGAATGTGTTCTGGAATTCTGAGTGCAGGGAAGTTCCTCCAACTGACAGCAGCGCCTGGGTTCTAATTGAATCCCTTTGCTTGTCTTCCCTGATGGAAAGCCTAGGCGGGAGTGCGGGGGAAAGTGTGGTTTGGGCTCCAAAACCAAGTATTTGCGATGACCTCTCTATGGTTTGCGGAGGTGTTTAAACTACATCCCTAACCTGGGAACACCTGTGCCCCCATAAAGATCCGTGGAGTCTGTTTCCACACCTCCAGCACACACACGAACACTTGCACAGTTATCCTGAGAGTGGGCAGCCTCCTCCAACTGAGAGCAGGGCCTTGGTTCTTATAAAATCGCTTAACTTGTCTACCCTGTTTGGTTGCCTGATACGGAGTGCTGGGGAAAGGGTGGGTTGGGCTCTAAATCCAAGTATTAGCGAGTGCTTCTCCATGGGATTTGGAGGTTATTAACCAAAAGCCCACAACATGGGAATACCTGTGCTCCTTGAAAAAAGCGTGGACTCTGTATCCCCACCACCAGAACACACATGAAGAAGTTTTCTGCTATCCTGAGTGTGGGCTGGCAATTTCAGGTGACAGAAGCGGCTGGGTTCTAATAGAATCCCTTAGCTTTTAATCCCTGAGTGTTTCCCTAGGACTGACTCTGAGAGAAACCTGGGGGTTGGGCTTTGAGGCCAAATAGTAGCGAGTGTCCCCGATGGACTGAGGAAGTATTTAGATGAATTCTCCATAAAGGGAAACACCTGAGCACCCATTCATCTGCGTGGAGTGGGGCTTCAAATCTCCCCACCACACAAGGTTGGGTTCCAGTATCCTGAGGGTGGGGTAGTTCCTCCAACTGACATCAGCGTCTTGGTTTGAATAGAATCCCTTTGCTTGTCTTCCCTGATGGTTTGCCTAGGCCAGTGTGTGGTTGAAAGTGGGATTTGGGATCTAAAACTAAGTATTAGCGTGTGCCTCTCCATGGGTAGTGGAGATGTTTAAACTACAACCCACAACTTGGGAATTACTGTGACCCCTGAAAAATGCGTGTGCTATGTTTCCCCACGTCCAGCACACACAGGAAGAAGTGTTCTGGGGTTCTGAGTGTAGGGAGGTTCCTCCAACAGACAGCAGCACCTGGGTTGTAATAGAATCCCTTAGCTTGACTTCCCTAAGTGTTTTCCTAGGCCTAGCAGTAAGCGATGGTGGGGGATGGGCTCTAAAGCCAAGTATTAGCGAGTGCAACTCTGTGTGTAGTGGAGGGTTTAAAACTACTTCCCAACCTTGGAACACCTGTGCCCCATAAAATGCGTGGAATCTGTTTAGCCACTTCCAGCACACACACGGAGACGTGCTCAGGTATCCTGATTGTGGGGAGGCTCCTCCAAATGACAGCAGCGCCTGGGTTCTAAAAGAATCCCTCAGCTTGTCTTCCCTGATGGCATGCCTAGGCTGGAGTGTGGGGGAAAGTGGGGGTTGGGCTCTAAACCAAGGATAAGCGAGAGCCTATCCATGGGATGTGGGTTTTTAACCTACAACCCACAACCATGGAATAAATGTGCCCCCTGAAAGATGCTTTGACTGTTTCCCTACATCCAGCACACACACGAAGATGTGTTCTTGTATTCTGAGTGTGGGGAAGTTCCTCAAACTGACAGCAGCACCTGGATTCTATTAGTATCCCTTAGCTTCTGTTCCCTGAGTGTTCTCTTAGGCCAGGCCATGAGGGAAAGCTGGGGGTTGGGCTTGGAGGCCACGTAGCAGTGAGTGCCCCCTGATCCATTGAGGAAGTACTTAGAGGACTTCTCCCTAAAGGGAACACCTTTTCCTGCATTCATCTGGGTGCAGTGGGGCTGCACATCTCTCCCACACCTAAGAATATGTTCTGGAATTCTGAGTGCAGGGAAGTTCCTCCAACTGACAGCAGCGCCTGGGTTCTAATTGAATCCCTTTGCTTGTCTTCCCTGATGGAAAGCCTAGGCGGGAGTGCGGGGGAAAGTGTGGTTTGGGCTCCAAAACCAAGTATTGGCGATGACCTCTCTATGGTTTGTGGAGGTGTTTAAACTACATCCCTAACCTGGGAACACCTGTGCCCCCATAAAGATCCGTGGAGTCTGTTTCCACACCTCCAGCACACACACGAACACTTGCACAGTTATCCTGAGAGTGGGCAGCCTCCTCCAACTGAGAGCAGGGCCTTGGTTCTTATAAAATCGCTTAACTTGTCTACCCTGTTTGGTTGCCTGATACGGAGTGCTGGGGAAAGGGTGGGTTGGGCTCTAAATCCAAGTATTAGCGAGTGCTTCTCCATGGGAATGGAGGTTATTAACCAAAAGCCCACAACATGGGAATACCTGTGCTCCTTGAAAAAAGCGTGGACTCTGTATCCCCACCACCAGAACACACATGAAGAAGTTTTCTGCTATCCTGAGTGTGGGCTGGCAATTTCAGGTGACAGAAGCGGCTGGGTTCTAATAGAATCCCTTAGCTTGTAATCCCTGAGTGTTTCCCTAGGACTGACTCTGAGAGAAACCTGGGGGTTGGGCTTTGAGGCCAAATAGTAGCGAGTGTCCCCGATGGACTGAGGAAGTATTTAGATGAATTCTCCATAAAGGGAAACACCTGAGCACCCATTCATCTGCGTGGAGTGGGGCTTCAAATCTCCCCACCACACAAGGTTGGGTTCCAGTATCCTGAGGGTGGGGTAGTTCCTCCAACTGACATCAGCGTCTTGGTTTGAATAGAATCCCTTTGCTTGTCTTCCCTGATGGTTTGCCTAGGCCAGTGTGTGGTTGAAAGTGGGATTTGGGATCTAAAACTAAGTATTAGCGTGTGCCTCTCCATGGGTAGTGGAGATGTTTAAACTACAACCCACAACTTGGGAATTACTGTGACCCCTGAAAAATGCGTGTGCTATGTTTCCCCACGTCCAGCACACACAGGAAGAAGTGTTCTGGGGTTGTGAGTGTGGGGAGGTTCCTCCAACAGACAGCAGCACCTGGGTTGTAATAGAATCCCTTCGCTTGCCTTCCCTAAGTGTTTTCCTAGGCCCAGCAGTAAGCGATGGTGGGGGATGGGCTCTAAAGCCAAGTATTAGCGAGTGCATCTCTGTGGGTAGTGGAGGGTTTTAAACTACTTCCCCAAACTTGGAACACCTGTGCCCCATAAAGATGCGTGGAATCTGTTTCCCCACCTCCAGCACACACACGGAGACGTGCTCAGGTATCCTGATTGTGGGGAGGCTCCTCCAAATGACAGCAGCGCCTGGGTTCTAAAAGAATCCCTTAGCTTGTCTTCCCTGATGGCATGCCTAGGCTGGAGAGTGGGGGAAAGTGGGGGTTGGGCTCTAAACCAAGGATAAGCGAGAGCCTATCCATGGGATGTGGGTTTTTAAACTACAACCCACAACCATGGAATAAATGTGCCCCCTGAAAGATGCTTTGACTGTTTCCCTACATCCAGCACACACACGAAGATGTGTTCTGGTATTCTGAGTGTGGGGAAGTTCCTCAAACTGACAGCAGCACCTGGATTCTATTAGTATCCCTTAGCTTCTGTTCCCTGAGTGTTCTTTTAGGCCAGGCCATGAGGGAAAGCTGGGGGTTGGGCTTGGAGGCCACGTCGCAGTGAGTGCCCCCTGATCCATTGAGGAAGTACTTAGAGGACTTCTCCCTAAAGGGAACACCTTTTCCTGCATTCATCTGGGTGCAGTGGGGCTGCACATCTCTCCCACACCTAAGAATGTGTTCTGGAATTCTGAGTGCAGGGAAGTTCCTCCAACTGACAGCAGCGCCTGGGTTCTAATTGAATCCCTTTGCTTGTCTTCCCTGATGGAAAGCCTAGGCGGGAGTGCGGGGGAAAGTGTGGTTTGGGCTCCAAAACCAAGTATTTGCGATGACCTCTCTATGGTTTGCGGAGGTGTTTAAACTACATCCCTAACCTGGGAACACCTGTGCCCCCATAAAGATCCGTGGAGTCTGTTTCCACACCTCCAGCACACACACGAACACTTGCACAGTTATCCTGAGAGTGGGCAGCCTCCTCCAACTGAGAGCAGGGCCTTGGTTCTTATAAAATCGCTTAACTTGTCTACCCTGTTTGGTTGCCTGATACGGAGTGCTGGGGAAAGGGTGGGTTGGGCTCTAAATCCAAGTATTAGCGAGTGCTTCTCCATGGGATTTGGAGGTTATTAACCAAAAGCCCACAACATGGGAATACCTGTGCTCCTTGAAAAAAGCGTGGACTCTGTATCCCCACCACCAGAACACACATGAAGAAGTTTTCTGCTATCCTGAGTGTGGGCTGGCAATTTCAGGTGACAGAAGCGGCTGGGTTCTAATAGAATCCCTTAGCTTTTAATCCCTGAGTGTTTCCCTAGGACTGACTCTGAGAGAAACCTGGGGGTTGGGCTTTGAGGCCAAATAGTAGCGAGTGTCCCCGATGGACTGAGGAAGTATTTAGATGAATTCTCCATAAAGGGAAACACCTGAGCACCCATTCATCTGCGTGGAGTGGGGCTTCAAATCTCCCCACCACACAAGGTTGGGTTCCAGTATCCTGAGGGTGGGGTAGTTCCTCCAACTGACATCAGCGTCTTGGTTTGAATAGAATCCCTTTGCTTGTCTTCCCTGATGGTTTGCCTAGGCCAGTGTGTGGTTGAAAGTGGGATTTGGGATCTAAAACTAAGTATTAGCGTGTGCCTCTCCATGGGTAGTGGAGATGTTTAAACTACAACCCACAACTTGGGAATTACTGTGACCCCTGAAAAATGCGTGTGCTATGTTTCCCCACGTCCAGCACACACAGGAAGAAGTGTTCTGGGGTTCTGAGTGTAGGGAGGTTCCTCCAACAGACAGCAGCACCTGGGTTGTAATAGAATCCCTTAGCTTGACTTCACTAAGTGTTTTCCTAGGCCTAGCAGTAAGCGATGGTGGGGGATGGGCTCTAAAGCCAAGTATTAGCGAGTGCAACTCTGTGTGTAGTGGAGGGTTTAAAACTACTTCCCAACCTTGGAACACCTGTGCCCCATAAAATGCGTGGAATCTGTTTAGCCACTTCCAGCACACACACGGAGACGTGCTCAGGTATCCTGATTGTGGGGAGGCTCCTCCAAATGACAGCAGCGCCTGGGTTCTAAAAGAATCCCTCAGCTTGTCTTCCCTGATGGCATGCCTAGGCTGGAGTGTGGGGGAAAGTGGGGGTTGGGCTCTAAACCAAGGATAAGCGAGAGCCTATCCATGGGATGTGGGTTTTTAACCTACAACCCACAACCATGGAATAAATGTGCCCCCTGAAAGATGCTTTGACTGTTTCCCTACATCCAGCACACACACGAAGATGTGTTCTTGTATTCTGAGTGTGGGGAAGTTCCTCAAACTGACAGCAGCACCTGGATTCTATTAGTATCCCTTAGCTTCTGTTCCCTGAGTGTTCTCTTAGGCCAGGCCATGAGGGAAAGCTGGGGGTTGGGCTTGGAGGCCACGTAGCAGTGAGTGCCCCCTGATCCATTGAGGAAGTACTTAGAGGACTTCTCCCTAAAGGGAACACCTTTTCCTGCATTCATCTGGGTGCAGTGGGGCTGCACATCTCTCCCACACCTAAGAATATGTTCTGGAATTCTGAGTGCAGGGAAGTTCCTCCAACTGACAGCAGCGCCTGGGTTCTAATTGAATCCCTTTGCTTGTCTTCCCTGATGGAAAGCCTAGGCGGGAGTGCGGGGGAAAGTGTGGTTTGGGCTCCAAAACCAAGTATTGGCGATGACCTCTCTATGGTTTGTGGAGGTGTTTAAACTACATCCCTAACCTGGGAACACCTGTGCCCCCATAAAGATCCGTGGAGTCTGTTTCCACACCTCCAGCACACACACGAACACTTGCACAGTTATCCTGAGAGTGGGCAGCCTCCTCCAACTGAGAGCAGGGCCTTGGTTCTTATAAAATCGCTTAACTTGTCTACCCTGTTTGGTTGCCTGATACGGAGTGCTGGGGAAAGGGTGGGTTGGGCTCTAAATCCAAGTATTAGCGAGTGCTTCTCCATGGGAATGGAGGTTATTAACCAAAAGCCCACAACATGGGAATACCTGTGCTCCTTGAAAAAAGCGTGGACTCTGTATCCCCACCACCAGAACACACATGAAGAAGTTTTCTGCTATCCTGAGTGTGGGCTGGCAATTTCAGGTGACAGAAGCGGCTGGGTTCTAATAGAATCCCTTAGCTTGTAATCCCTGAGTGTTTCCCTAGGACTGACTCTGAGAGAAACCTGGGGGTTGGGCTTTGAGGCCAAATAGTAGCGAGTGTCCCCGATGGACTGAGGAAGTATTTAGATGAATTCTCCATAAAGGGAAACACCTGAGCACCCATTCATCTGCGTGGAGTGGGGCTTCAAATCTCCCCACCACACAAGGTTGGGTTCCAGTATCCTGAGGGTGGGGTAGTTCCTCCAACTGACATCAGCGTCTTGGTTTGAATAGAATCCCTTTGCTTGTATTCCCTGATGGTTTGCCAAGGCCAGTGTGTGGTTGAAAGTGGGATTTGGGATCTAAAACTAAGTATTAGCGTGTGCCTCTCCATGGGTAGTGGAGATGTTTAAACTACAACCCACAACTTGGGAATTACTGTGAACCCTGAAAAATGCATGTGCTATGTTTCCCCACGTCCAGCACACACAGGAAGAAGTGTTCTGGGGTTGTGAGTGTGGGGAGGTTCCTCCAACAGACAGCAGCACCTGGGTTGTAATAGAATCCCTTCGCTTGCCTTCCCTAAGTGTTTTCCTAGGCCTAGCAGTAAGCGATGGTGGGGGATGGGCTCTAAAGCCAAGTATTAGCGAGTGCATCTCTGTGGGTAGTGGAGGGTTTTAAACTACTTCCCAACCTTGGAACACCTGTGCCCCATAAAGATGCGTGGAATCTGTTTAGCCACCTCCAGCACACACACGGAGACGTGCTCAGGTATCCTGATTGTGGGGAGGCTCCTCCAAATGACAGCAGCGCCTGGGTTCTAAAAGAATCCCTCAGCTTGTCTTCCCTGATGGCATGCCTAGGCTGGAGTGTGGGGGAAAGTGGGGGTTGGGCTCTAAACCAAGGATAAGCGAGAGCCTATCCATGGGATGTGGGTTTTTAAACTACAACCCACAACCATGGAATAAATGTGCCCCCTGAAAGATGCTTTGACTGTTTCCCTACATCCAGCACACACACGAAGATGTGTTCTGGTATTCTGAGTGTGGGGAAGTTCCTCAAACTGACAGCAGCACCTGGATTCTATTAGTATCCCTTAGCTTCTGTTCCCTGAGTGTTCTTTTAGGCCAGGCCATGAGGGAAAGCTGGGGGTTGGGCTTGGAGGCCACGTCGCAGTGAGTGCCCCCTGATCCATTGAGGAAGTACTTAGAGGACTTCTCCCTAAAGGGAACACCTTTTCCTGCATTCATCTGGGTGCAGTGGGGCTGCACATCTCTCCCACACCTAAGAATGTGTTCTGGAATTCTGAGTGCAGGGAAGTTCCTCCAACTGACAGCAGCGCCTGGGTTCTAATTGAATCCCTTTGCTTGTCTTCCCTGATGGAAAGCCTAGGCGGGAGTGCGGGGGAAAGTGTGGTTTGGGCTCCAAAACCAAGTATTTGCGATGACCTCTCTATGGTTTGCGGAGGTGTTTAAACTACATCCCTAACCTGGGAACACCTGTGCCCCCATAAAGATCCGTGGAGTCTGTTTCCACACCTCCAGCACACACACGAACACTTGCACAGTTATCCTGAGAGTGGGCAGCCTCCTCCAACTGAGAGCAGGGCCTTGGTTCTTATAAAATCGCTTAACTTGTCTACCCTGTTTGGTTGCCTGATACGGAGTGCTGGGGAAAGGGTGGGTTGGGCTCTAAATCCAAGTATTAGCGAGTGCTTCTCCATGGGATTTGGAGGTTATTAACCAAAAGCCCACAACATGGGAATACCTGTGCTCCTTGAAAAAAGCGTGGACTCTGTATCCCCACCACCAGAACACACATGAAGAAGTTTTCTGCTATCCTGAGTGTGGGCTGGCAATTTCAGGTGACAGAAGCGGCTGGGTTCTAATAGAATCCCTTAGCTTGTAATCCCTGAGTGTTTCCCTAGGACTGACTCTGAGAGAAACCTGGGGGTTGGGCTTTGAGGCCAAATAGTAGCGAGTGTCCCCGATGGACTGAGGAAGTATTTAGATGAATTCTCCATAAAGGGAAACACCTGAGCACCCATTCATCTGCGTGGAGTGGGGCTTCAAATCTCCCCACCACACAAGGTTGGGTTCCAGTATCCTGAGGGTGGGGTAGTTCCTCCAACTGACATCAGCGTCTTGGTTTGAATAGAATCCCTTTGCTTGTCTTCCCTGATGGTTTGGCTAGGCCAGTGTGTGTTTGAAAGTGGGATTTGGGATCTAAAACTAAGTATTAGCGTGTGCCTCTCCATGGGTAGTGGAGATGTTTAAACTACAACCCACAACTTGGGAATTACTGTGACCCCTGAAAAATGCGTGTGCTATGTTTCCCCACGTCCAGCACACACAGGAAGAAGTGTTCTGGGGTTGTGAGTGTGGGGAGGTTCCTCCAACAGACAGCAGCACCTGGGTTGTAATAGAATCCCTTCGCTTGCCTTCCCTAAGTGTTTTCCTAGGCCTAGCAGTAAGCGATGGTGGGGGATGGGCTCTAAAGCCAAGTATTAGCGAGTGCATCTCTGTGGGTAGTGGAGGGTTTTAAACTCCTTCCCCAACCTTGGAACACCTGTGCCCCATAAAGATGCGTGGAATCTGTTTCCCCACCTCCAGCACACACACGGAGACGTGCTCAGGTATCCTGATTGTGGGGAGGCTCCTCCAAATGACAGCAGCGCCTGGGTTCTAAAAGAATCCCTCAGCTTGTCTTCCCTGATGGCATGCCTAGGCTGGAGAGTGGGGGAAAGTGGGTGTTGGGCTCTAAACCAAGGATAAGCGAGAGCCTATCCATGGGATGTGTGTTTTTAACCTACAACCCACAACCAAGGAATAAATGTGCCCCCTGAAAGATGCTTTGACTGTTTCCCTACATCCAGCACACACACGAAGAAGTGTTCTGGTATTCTGAGTGTGGGGAAGTTCCTCAAACTGACAGCAGCACCTGGATTCTATTAGTATCCCTTAGCTTCTGTTCGCTGAGTGTTCTCTTAGGCCAGGCCATGAGGGAAAGCTGGGGGTTGGGCTTGGAGGCCACGTAGCAGTGAGTGCCCCCTGATCCATTGAGGAAGTACTTAGAGGACTTCTCCCTAAAGGGAACACCTTCTCCTGCATTCATCTGGGTGCAGTGGGGCTGCACATCTCTCCCACACCTAAGAATGTGTTCTGGAATTCTGAGTGCAGGGAAGTTCCTCCAACTGACAGCAGCGCCTGGGTTCTAATTGAATCCCTTTGCTTGTCTTCCCTGATGGAAAGCCTAGGCGGGAGTGCGGGGGAAAGTGTGGTTTGGGCTCCAAAACCAAGTATTGGCGATGACCTGTCTATGGTTTGTGGAGGTGTTTAAACTACATCCCTAACCTGGGAACACCTGTGCCCCCATAAAGATCCGTGGAGTCTGTTTCCACACCTCCAGCACACACACGAACACTTGCACAGTTATCCTGAGAGTGGGCAGCCTCCTCCAACTGAGAGCAGGGCCTTGGTTCTTATAAAATCGCTTAACTTGTCTACCCTGTTTGGTTGCCTGATACGGAGTGCTGGGGAAAGGGTGGGTTGGGCTCTAAATCCAAGTATTAGCGAGTGCTTCTCCATGGGATTTGGAGGTTATTAACCAAAAGCCCACAACATGGGAATACCTGTGCTCCTTGAAAAAAGCGTGGACTCTGTATCCCCACCACCAGAACACACATGAAGAAGTTTTCTGCTATCCTGAGTGTGGGCTGGCAATTTCAGGTGACAGAAGCGGCTGGGTTCTAATAGAATCCCTTAGCTTGTAATCCCTGAGTGTTTCCCTAGGACTGACTCTGAGAGAAACCTGGGGGTTGGGCTTTGAGGCCAAATAGTAGCGAGTGTCCCCGATGGACTGAGGAAGTATTTAGATGAATTCTCCATAAAGGGAAACACCTGAGCACCCATTCATCTGCGTGGAGTGGGGCTTCAAATCTCCCCACCACACAAGGTTGGGTTCCAGTATCCTGAGGGTGGGGTAGTTCCTCCAACTGACATCAGCGTCTTGGTTTGAATAGAATCCCTTTGCTTGTCTTCCCTGATGGTTTGCCTAGGCCAGTGTGTGGTTGAAAGTGGGATTTGGGATCTAAAACTAAGTATTAGCGTGTGCCTCTCCATGGGTAGTGGAGATGTTTAAACTACAACCCACAACTTGGGAATTACTGTGACCCCTGAAAAATGCGTGTGCTATGTTTCCCCACGTCCAGCACACACAGGAAGAAGTGTTCTGGGGTTCTGAGTGTAGGGAGGTTCCTCCAACAGACAGCAGCACCTGGGTTGTAATAGAATCCCTTCGCTTGACTTCCCTAAGTGTTTTCCTAGGCCTAGCAGTAAGCGATGGTGGGGGATGGGCTCTAAAGCCAAGTATTAGCGAGTGCAACTCTGTGTGTAGTGGAGGGTTTAAAACTACTTCCCAACCTTGGAACACCTGTGCCCCATAAAGATGCGTGGAATCTGTTTAGCCACTTCCAGCACACACACGGAGACGTGCTCAGGTATCCTGATTGTGGGGAGGCTCCTCCAAATGACAGCAGCGCCTGGGTTCTAAAAGAATCCCTCAGCTTGTCTTCCCTGATGGCATGCCTAGGCTGGAGTGTGGGGGAAAGTGGGGGTTGGGCTCTAAACCAAGGATAAGCGAGAGCCTATCCATGGGATGTGGGTTTTTAACCTACAACCCACAACCATGGAATAAATGTGCCCCCTGAAAGATGCTTTGACTGTTTCCCTACATCCAGCACACACACGAAGATGTGTTCTTGTATTCTGAGTGTGGGGAAGTTCCTCAAACTGACAGCAGCACCTGGATTCTATTAGTATCCCTTAGCTTCTGTTCCCTGAGTGTTCTCTTAGGCCAGGCCATGAGGGAAAGCTGGGGGTTGGGCTTGGAGGCCACGTAGCAGTGAGTGCCCCCTGATCCATTGAGGAAGTACTTAGAGGACTTCTCCCTAAAGGGAACACCTTTTCCTGCATTCATCTGGGTGCAGTGGGGCTGCACATCTCTCCCACACCTAAGAATGTGTTCTGGAATTCTGAGTGCAGGGAAGTTCCTCCAACTGACAGCAGCGCCTGGGTTCTAATTGAATCCCTTTGCTTGTCTTCCCTGATGGAAAGCCTAGGCGGGAGTGCGGGGGAAAGTGTGGTTTGGGCTCCAAAACCAAGTATTTGCGATGACCTCTCTATGGTTTGTGGAGGTGTTTAAACTACATCCCTAACCTGGGAACACCTGTGCCCCCATAAAGATCCGTGGAGTCTGTTTCCACACCTCCAGCACACACACGAACACTTGCACAGTTATCCTGAGAGTGGGCAGCCTCCTCCAACTGAGAGCAGGGCCTTGGTTCTTATAAAATCGCTTAACTTGTCTACCCTGTTTGGTTGCCTGATACGGAGTGCTGGGGAAAGGGTGGGTTGGGCTCTAAATCCAAGTATTAGCGAGTGCTTCTCCATGGGAATGGAGGTTATTAACCAAAAGCCCACAACATGGGAATACCTGTGCTCCTTGAAAAAAGCGTGGACTCTGTATCCCCACCACCAGAACACACATGAAGAAGTTTTCTGCTATCCTGAGTGTGGGCTGGCAATTTCAGGTGACAGAAGCGGCTGGGTTCTAATAGAATCCCTTAGCTTGTAATCCCTGAGTGTTTCCCTAGGACTGACTCTGAGAGAAACCTGGGGGTTGGGCTTTGAGGCCAAATAGTAGCGAGTGTCCCCGATGGACTGAGGAAGTATTTAGATGAATTCTCCATAAAGGGAAACACCTGAGCACCCATTCATCTGCGTGGAGAGGGGCTTCAAATCTCCCCACCACACAAGGTTGGGTTCCAGTATCCTGAGGGTGGGGTAGTTCCTCCAACTGACATCAGCGTCTTGGTTTGAATAGAATCCCTTTGCTTGTCTTCCCTGATGGTTTGCCTAGGCCAGTGTGTGGTTGAAAGTGGGATTTGGGATCTAAAACTAAGTATTAGCGTGTGCCTCTCCATGGGTAGTGGAGATGTTTAAACTACAACCCACAACTTGGGAATTACTGTGAACCCTGAAAAATGCATGTGCTATGTTTCCCCACGTCCAGCACACACAGGAAGTAGTGTTCTGGGGTTGTGAGTGTGGGGAGGTTCCTCCAACAGACAGCAGCACCTGGGTTGTAATAGAATCCCTTCGCTTGCCTTCCCTAAGTGTTTTCCTAGGCCTAGCAGTAAGCGATGGTGGGGGATGGGCTCTAAAGCCAAGTATTAGCGAGTGCATCTCTGTGGGTAGTGGAGGGTTTTAAACTACTTCCCAACCTTGGAACACCTGTGCCCCATAAAGATGCGTGGAATCTGTTTAGCCACCTCCAGCACACACACGGAGACGTGCTCAGGTATCCTGATTGTGGGGAGGCTCCTCCAAATGACAGCAGCGCCTGGGTTCTAAAAGAATCCCTCAGCTTGTCTTCCCTGATGGCATGCCTAGGCTGGAGTGTGGGGGAAAGTGGGGGTTGGGCTCTAAACCAAGGATAAGCGAGAGCCTATCCATGGGATGTGGGTTTTTAAACTACAACCCACAACCATGGAATAAATGTGCCCCCTGAAAGATGCTTTGACTGTTTCCCTACATCCAGCACACACACGAAGATGTGTTCTGGTATTCTGAGTGTGGGGAAGTTCCTCAAACTGACAGCAGCACCTGGATTCTATTAGTATCCCTTAGCTTCTGTTCCCTGAGTGTTCTTTTAGGCCAGGCCATGAGGGAAAGCTGGGGGTTGGGCTTGGAGGCCACGTCGCAGTGAGTGCCCCCTGATCCATTGAGGAAGTACTTAGAGGACTTCTCCCTAAAGGGAACACCTTTTCCTGCATTCATCTGGGTGCAGTGGGGCTGCACATCTCTCCCACACCTAAGAATGTGTTCTGGAATTCTGAGTGCAGGGAAGTTCCTCCAACTGACAGCAGCGCCTGGGTTCTAATTGAATCCCTTTGCTTGTCTTCCCTGATGGAAAGCCTAGGCGGGAGTGCGGGGGAAAGTGTGGTTTGGGCTCCAAAACCAAGTATTTGCGATGACCTCTCTATGGTTTGCGGAGGTGTTTAAACTACATCCCTAACCTGGGAACACCTGTGCCCCCATAAAGATCCGTGGAGTCTGTTTCCACACCTCCAGCACACACACGAACACTTGCACAGTTATCCTGAGAGTGGGCAGCCTCCTCCAACTGAGAGCAGGGCCTTGGTTCTTATAAAATCGCTTAACTTGTCTACCCTGTTTGGTTGCCTGATACGGAGTGCTGGGGAAAGGGTGGGTTGGGCTCTAAATCCAAGTATTAGCGAGTGCTTCTCCATGGGATTTGGAGGTTATTAACCAAAAGCCCACAACATGGGAATACCTGTGCTCCTTGAAAAAAGCGTGGACTCTGTATCCCCACCACCAGAACACACATGAAGAAGTTTTCTGCTATCCTGAGTGTGGGCTGGCAATTTCAGGTGACAGAAGCGGCTGGGTTCTAATAGAATCCCTTAGCTTGTAATCCCTGAGTGTTTCCCTAGGACTGACTCTGAGAGAAACCTGGGGGTTGGGCTTTGAGGCCAAATAGTAGCGAGTGTCCCCGATGGACTGAGGAACTATTTAGATGAATTCTCCATAAAGGGAAACACCTGAGCACCCATTCATCTGCGTGGAGTGGGGCTTCAAATCTCCCCACCACACAAGGTTGGGTTCCAGTATCCTGAGGGTGGGGTAGTTCCTCCAACTGACATCAGCGTCTTGGTTTGAATAGAATCCCTTTGCTTGTCTTCCCTGATGGTTTGGCTAGGCCAGTGTGTGTTTGAAAGTGGGATTTGGGATCTAAAACTAAGTATTAGCGTGTGCCTCTCCATGGGTAGTGGAGATGTTTAAACTACAACCCACAACTTGGGAATTACTGTGACCCCTGAAAAATGCGTGTGCTATGTTTCCCCACGTCCAGCACACACAGGAAGAAGTGTTCTGGGGTTGTGAGTGTGGGGAGGTTCCTCCAACAGACAGCAGCACCTGGGTTGTAATAGAATCCCTTCGCTTGCCTTCCCTAAGTGTTTTCCTAGGCCTAGCAGTAAGCGATGGTGGGGGATGGGCTCTAAAGCCAAGTATTAGCGAGTGCATCTCTGTGGGTAGTGGAGGGTTTTAAACTCCTTCCCCAACCTTGGAACACCTGTGCCCCATAAAGATGCGTGGAATCTGTTTCCCCACCTCCAGCACACACACGGAGACGTGCTCAGGTATCCTGATTGTGGGGAGGCTCCTCCAAATGACAGCAGCGCCTGGGTTCTAAAAGAATCCCTCAGCTTGTCTTCCCTGATGGCATGCCTAGGCTGGAGAGTGGGGGAAAGTGGGTGTTGGGCTCTAAACCAAGGATAAGCGAGAGCCTATCCATGGGATGTGTGTTTTTAACCTACAACCCACAACCAAGGAATAAATGTGCCCCCTGAAAGATGCTTTGACTGTTTCCCTACATCCAGCACACACACGAAGAAGTGTTCTGGTATTCTGAGTGTGGGGAAGTTCCTCAAACTGACAGCAGCACCTGGATTCTATTAGTATCCCTTAGCTTCTGTTCGCTGAGTGTTCTCTTAGGCCAGGCCATGAGGGAAAGCTGGGGGTTGGGCTTGGAGGCCACGTAGCAGTGAGTGCCCCCTGATCCATTGAGGAAGTACTTAGAGGACTTCTCCCTAAAGGGAACACCTTCTCCTGCATTCATCTGGGTGCAGTGGGGCTGCACATCTCTCCCACACCTAAGAATGTGTTCTGGAATTCTGAGTGCAGGGAAGTTCCTCCAACTGACAGCAGCGCCTGGGTTCTAATTGAATCCCTTTGCTTGTCTTCCCTGATGGAAAGCCTAGGCGGGAGTGCGGGGGAAAGTGTGGTTTGGGCTCCAAAACCAAGTATTGGCGATGACCTGTCTATGGTTTGTGGAGGTGTTTAAACTACATCCCTAACCTGGGAACACCTGTGCCCCCATAAAGATCCGTGGAGTCTGTTTCCACACCTCCAGCACACACACGAACACTTGCACAGTTATCCTGAGAGTGGGCAGCCTCCTCCAACTGAGAGCAGGGCCTTGGTTCTTATAAAATCGCTTAACTTGTCTACCCTGTTTGGTTGCCTGATACGGAGTGCTGGGGAAAGGGTGGGTTGGGCTCTAAATCCAAGTATTAGCGAGTGCTTCTCCATGGGATTTGGAGGTTATTAACCAAAAGCCCACAACATGGGAATACCTGTGCTCCTTGAAAAAAGCGTGGACTCTGTATCCCCACCACCAGAACACACATGAAGAAGTTTTCTGCTATCCTGAGTGTGGGCTGGCAATTTCAGGTGACAGAAGCGGCTGGGTTCTAATAGAATCCCTTAGCTTGTAATCCCTGAGTGTTTCCCTAGGACTGACTCTGAGAGAAACCTGGGGGTTGGGCTTTGAGGCCAAATAGTAGCGAGTGTCCCCGATGGACTGAGGAAGTATTTAGATGAATTCTCCATAAAGGGAAACACCTGAGCACCCATTCATCTGCGTGGAGTGGGGCTTCAAATCTCCCCACCACACAAGGTTGGGTTCCAGTATCCTGAGGGTGGGGTAGTTCCTCCAACTGACATCAGCGTCTTGGTTTGAATAGAATCCCTTTGCTTGTCTTCCCTGATGGTTTGCCTAGGCCAGTGTGTGGTTGAAAGTGGGATTTGGGATCTAAAACTAAGTATTAGCGTGTGCCTCTCCATGGGTAGTGGAGATGTTTAAACTACAACCCACAACTTGGGAATTACTGTGACCCCTGAAAAATGCGTGTGCTATGTTTCCCCACGTCCAGCACACACAGGAAGAAGTGTTCTGGGGTTCTGAGTGTAGGGAGGTTCCTCCAACAGACAGCAGCACCTGGGTTGTAATAGAATCCCTTAGCTTGACTTCCCTAAGTGTTTTCCTAGGCCTAGCAGTAAGCGATGGTGGGGGATGGGCTCTAAAGCCAAGTATTAGCGAGTGCAACTCTGTGTGTAGTGGAGGGTTTAAAACTACTTCCCAACCTTGGAACACCTGTGCCCCATAAAGATGCGTGGAATCTGTTTAGCCACTTCCAGCACACACACGGAGACGTGCTCAGGTATCCTGATTGTGGGGAGGCTCCTCCAAATGACAGCAGCGCCTGGGTTCTAAAAGAATCCCTCAGCTTGTCTTCCCTGATGGCATGCCTAGGCTGGAGTGTGGGGGAAAGTGGGGGTTGGGCTCTAAACCAAGGATAAGCGAGAGCCTATCCATGGGATGTGGGTTTTTAACCTACAACCCACAACCATGGAATAAATGTGCCCCCTGAAAGATGCTTTGACTGTTTCCCTACATCCAGCACACACACGAAGATGTGTTCTTGTATTCTGAGTGTGGGGAAGTTCCTCAAACTGACAGCAGCACCTGGATTCTATTAGTATCCCTTAGCTTCTGTTCCCTGAGTGTTCTCTTAGGCCAGGCCATGAGGGAAAGCTGGGGGTTGGGCTTGGAGGCCACGTAGCAGTGAGTGCCCCCTGATCCATTGAGGAAGTACTTAGAGGACTTCTCCCTAAAGGGAACACCTTTTCCTGCATTCATCTGGGTGCAGTGGGGCTGCACATCTCTCCCACACCTAAGAATGTGTTCTGGAATTCTGAGTGCAGGGAAGTTCCTCCAACTGACAGCAGCGCCTGGGTTCTAATTGAATCCCTTTGCTTGTCTTCCCTGATGGAAAGCCTAGGCGGGAGTGCGGGGGAAAGTGTGGTTTGGGCTCCAAAACCAAGTATTTGCGATGACCTCTCTATGGTTTGTGGAGGTGTTTAAACTACATCCCTAACCTGGGAACACCTGTGCCCCCATAAAGATCCGTGGAGTCTGTTTCCACACCTCCAGCACACACACGAACACTTGCACAGTTATCCTGAGAGTGGGCAGCCTCCTCCAACTGAGAGCAGGGCCTTGGTTCTTATAAAATCGCTTAACTTGTCTACCCTGTTTGGTTGCCTGATACGGAGTGCTGGGGAAAGGGTGGGTTGGGCTCTAAATCCAAGTATTAGCGAGTGCTTCTCCATGGGAATGGAGGTTATTAACCAAAAGCCCACAACATGGGAATACCTGTGCTCCTTGAAAAAAGCGTGGACTCTGTATCCCCACCACCAGAACACACATGAAGAAGTTTTCTGCTATCCTGAGTGTGGGCTGGCAATTTCAGGTGACAGAAGCGGCTGGGTTCTAATAGAATCCCTTAGCTTGTAATCCCTGAGTGTTTCCCTAGGACTGACTCTGAGAGAAACCTGGGGGTTGGGCTTTGAGGCCAAATAGTAGCGAGTGTCCCCGATGGACTGAGGAAGTATTTAGATGAATTCTCCATAAAGGGAAACACCTGAGCACCCATTCATCTGCGTGGAGAGGGGCTTCAAATCTCCCCACCACACAAGGTTGGGTTCCAGTATCCTGAGGGTGGGGTAGTTCCTCCAACTGACATCAGCGTCTTGGTTTGAATAGAATCCCTTTGCTTGTCTTCCCTGATGGTTTGCCTAGGCCAGTGTGTGGTTGAAAGTGGGATTTGGGATCTAAAACTAAGTATTAGCGTGTGCCTCTCCATGGGTAGTGGAGATGTTTAAACTACAACCCACAACTTGGGAATTACTGTGAACCCTGAAAAATGCATGTGCTATGTTTCCCCACGTCCAGCACACACAGGAAGAAGTGTTCTGGGGTTGTGAGTGTGGGGAGGTTCCTCCAACAGACAGCAGCACCTGGGTTGTAATAGAATCCCTTCGCTTGCCTTCCCTAAGTGTTTTCCTAGGCCTAGCAGTAAGCGATGGTGGGGGATGGGCTCTAAAGCCAAGTATTAGCGAGTGCATCTCTCTGGTTAGTGGAGGGTTTTAAACTACTTCCCCAACCTTGGAACACCTGTGCCCCATAAAGATGCGTGGAATCTGTTTCCCCACCTCCAGCACACACACGGAGACGTGCTCAGGTATCCTGATTGTGGGGAGGCTCCTCCAAATGACAGCAGCGCCTGGGTTCTTAAAGAATCCCTTAGCTTGTCTTCCCTGATGTCATGCATAGGCAGGAGAGTGGGGGAAAGTGGGGGTTGGGCTCTAAACCAAGGATAAGCGAGAGCCTATCCATGGGATGTGGGTTTTTAACCTACAACCCACAACCATGGAATAAATGTGCCCCCTGAAAGATGCTTTGACTGTTTCCCTACATCCAGCACACACACGAAGATGTGTTCTTGTATTCTGAGTGTGGGGAAGTTCCTCCAACTGACAGCAGCACCTGGATTCTATTAGTATCCCTTAGCTTCTGTTCCGTGAGTGTTCTTTTAGGCCAGGCCATGAGGGAAAGCTGGGGGTTGGGCTTGGAGGCCACGTAGCAGTGAGTGCCCCCTGATCCATTGAGGAAGTACTTAGAGGACTTCTCCCTAAAGGGAACACCTTTTCCTGCATTCATCTGGGTGCAGTGGGGCTGCACATCTCTCCCACACCTAAGAATGTGTTCTGGAATTCTGAGTGCAGGGAAGTTCCTCCAACTGACAGAAGCGCCTGGGTTCTAGTTGAATCCCTTTGCTTGTCTTCCCTGATGGAAAGCCTAGGCGGGAGTGCGGGGGAAAGTGTGGTTTGGGCTCCAAAACCAAGTATTGGCGATGACCTCTCTATGGTTTGTGGAGGTGTTTAAAGTACATCCCTAACCTGGGAACACCTTTGCCCCCATAAAGATCCGTGGAGTCTGTTTCCACACCTCCAGCACACACACGAACACTTGCACAGTTATCCTGAGAGTGGGCAGCCTCCTCCAACTGAGAGCAGGGCCTTGGTTCTTATAAAATCGCTTAACTTGTCTACCCTGTTTGGTTGCCTGATACGGAGTGCTGGGGAAAGGGTGGGTTGGGCTCTAAATCCAAGTATTAGCGAGCGCTTCTCCATGGGATTTGGAGGTTATTAACCAAAAGCCCACAACATGGGAATACCTTTGCTCCTTGAAAAAAGCGTGGACTCTGTATCCCCACCACCAGAACACACATGAAGAAGTTTTCTGCTATCCTGAGTGTGGGCTGGCAATTTCAGGTGACAGAAGCGGCTGGGTTCTAATAGAATCCCTTAGCTTGTAATCCCTGAGTGTTTCCCTAGGACTGACTCTGAGAGAAACCTGGGGGTTGGGCTTTGAGGCCAAATAGTAGCGAGTGTCCCCGATGGACTGAGGAAGTATTTAGATGAATTCTCCATAAAGGGAAACACCTGAGCACCCATTCATCTGCGTGGAGTGGGGCTTCAAATCTCCCCACCACACAAGGTTGGGTTCCAGTATCCTGAGGGTGGGGTAGTTCCTCCAACTGACATCAGCGTCTTGGTTTTAATAGAATCCTTTGCTTGTCTTCCCTGATGGTTTGCCTAGGCCAGTGTGTGGTTGAAAGTGGGATTTGGGATCTAAAACTAACTATTAGCGTGTGCCTCTCCATGGGTAGTGGAGATGTTTAAACTACAACCCACAACTTGGGAATTACTGTGACCCCTGAAAAATGCGTGTGCTATGTTTCCCCACGTCCAGCACACACAGGAAGAAGTGTTCTGGGGTTCTGAGTGTGGGGAGGTTCCTCCAACAGACAGCAGCACCTGGGTTGTAATAGAATCCCTTAGCTTGACTTCCCTAAGTGTTTTCCTAGGCCTAGCAGTAAGCGATGGTGGGGGATGGGCTCTAAAGCCAAGTATTAGCGAGTGCATCTCTGTGGGTAGTGGAGGGTTTTAAACTACTTCCCCAACCTTGGAACACCTGTGCCCCATAAAGATGCGTGGAATCTGTTTCCCCACCTCCAGCACACACACGGAGACGTGCTCAGGTATCCTGATTGTGGGGAGGCTCCTCCAAATGACAGCAGCGCCTGGGTTCTAAAAGAATCCCTTAGCTTGTCTTCCCTGATGGCATGCCTAGGCTGGAGAGTGGGGGAAAGTGGGGGTTGGGCTCTAAACCAAGGATAAGCGAGAGCCTATCCATGGGATGTGGGTTTTTAACCTACAACCCACAACCATGGAATAAATGTGCCCCCTGAAAGATGCTTTGACTGTTTCCCTACATCCAGCACACACACGAAGATGTGTTCTTGTATTCTGAGTGTGGGGAAGTTCCTCCAACTGACAGCAGCACCTGGATTCTATTAGTATCCCTTAGCTTCTGTTCCCTGAGTGTTCTTTTAGGACAGGCCATGAGGGAAAGCTGGGGGTTGGGCTTGGAGGCCACGTAGCAGTGAGTGCCCCCTGATCCATTGAGGAAGTACTTAGAGGACTTCTCCCTAAAGGGAACACCTTTTCCTGCATTCATCTGGGTGCAGTGGGGCTGCACATCTCTCCCACACCTAAGAATGTGTTCTGGAATTCTGAGTGCAGGGAAGTTCCTCCAACTGACAGAAGCGCCTGGGTTCTAGTTGAATCCCTTTGCTTGTCTTCCCTGATGGAAAGCCTAGGCGGGAGTGCGGGGGAAAGTGTGGTTTGGGCTCCAAAACCAAGTATTGGCGATGACCTCTCTATGGTTTGTGGAGGTGTTTAAAGTACATCCCTAACCTGGGAACACCTGTGCCCCCATAAAGATCCGTGGAGTCTGTTTCCACACCTCCAGCACACACACGAACACTTGCACAGTTATCCTGAGAGTGGGCAGCCACCTCCAACTGAGAGCAGGGCCTTGGTTCTTATAAAATCGCTTAACTTGTCTACCCTGTTTGGTTGCCTGATACGGAGTGCTGGGGAAAGGGTGGGTTGGGCTCTAAATCCAAGTATTAGCGAGTGCTTCTCCATGGGATTTGGAGGTTATTAACCAAAAGCCCACAACATGGGAATACCTGTGCTCCTTTAAAAAAGCGTGGACTCTGTATCCCCACCACCAGAACACACATGAAGAAGTTTTCTGCTATCCTGAGTGTGGGCTGGCAATTTCAGGTGACAGAAGCGGCTGGGTTCTAATAGAATCCCTTAGCTTGTAATCCCTGAGTGTTTCCCTAGGACTGACTCTGAGAGAAACCTGGGGGTTGGGCTTTGAGGCCAAATAGTAGCGAGTGTCCCCGATGGACTGACGAAGTATTTAGATGAATTCTCCATAAAGGGAAACACCTGAGCACCCATTCATCTGCGTGGAGTGGGGCTTCAAATCTCCCCACCACACAAGGTTGGGTTCAAGTATCGTGAGGGTGGGGTAGTTCCTCCAACTGACATCAGCGTCTTGGTTTTAATAGAATCCGTTTGCTTGTCTTCCCTGATGGTTTGCCTAGGCCAGTGTGTGGTTGAAAGTGGGATTTGGGATCTAAAACTATGTATTAGCGTGTGCCTCTCCATGGGTAGTGGAGATGTTTAAACTACAACCCACAACTTGGGAATTACTGTGACCCCTGAAAAATGCGTGTGCTATGTTTCCCCACGTCCAGCACACACAGGAAGAAGTGTTCTGGGGTTGTGAGTGTGGGGAGTTTCCTCCAACAGACAGCAGCACCTGAGTTGTAATAGAATCCCTTCGCTTGCCTTCCCTAAGTGTTTTCCAAGGCCTAGCAGTAAGCGATGGTGGGGGATGGGCTCTTAAGCCAAGTATTAGCGAGTGCATCTCTCTGGTTAGTGGAGGGTTTTAAACTACTTCCCCAACCTTGGAACACCTGTGCCCCATAAAGATGCGTGGAATCTGTTTCCCCACCTCCAGCACACACACGGAGACGTGCTCAGGTATCCTGATTGTGGGGAGGCTCCTCCAAATGACAGCAGCGCCTGGGTTCTAAAAGAATCCCTTAGCTTGTCTTCCCTGATGGCATGCATAGGCAGGAGAGTGGGGGAAAGTGGGGGTTGGGCTCTAAACCAAGGATAAGCGAGAGCCTATCCATGGGATGTGGGTTTTTAACCTACAACCCACATCCATGGAATAAATGTGCCCCCTGAAAGATGCTTTGACTGTTTCCCTACATCCAGCACACACACGAAGATGTGTTCTTGTATTCTGAGTGTGGGGAAGTTCCTCCAACTGACAGCAGCACCTGGATTCTATTAGTATCCCTTAGCTTCTGTTCCGTGAGTGTTCTTTTAGGACAGGCCATGAGGGAAAGCTGGGGGTTGGGCTTGGAGGCCACGTAGCAGTGAGTGCCCCCTGATCCATTGAGGAAGTACTTAGAGGACTTCTCCCTAAAGGGAACACCTTTTCCTGCATTCATCTGGGTGCAGTGGGGCTGCACATCTCTCCCACACCTAAGAATGTGTTCTGGAATTCTGAGTGCAGGGAAGTTCCTCCAACTGACAGAAGCGCCTGGGTTCTAGTTGAATCCCTTTGCTTGTCTTCCCTGATGGAAAGCCTAGGCGGGAGTGCGGGGGAAAGTGTGGTTTGGGCTCCAAAACCAAGTATTGGCGATGACCTCTCTATGGTTTGTGGAGGTGTTTAAAGTACATCCCTAACCTGGGAACACCTTTGCCCCCATAAAGATCCGTGGAGTCTGTTTCCACACCTCCAGCACACACACGAACACTTGCACAGTTATCCTGAGAGTGGGCAGCCTCCTCCAACTGAGAGCAGGGCCTTGGTTCTTATAAAATCGCTTAACTTGTCTACCCTGTTTGGTTGCCTGATACGGAGTGCTGGGGAAAGGGTGGGTTGGGCTCTAAATCCAAGTATTAGCGAGTGCTTCTCCATGGGAATGGAGGTTATTAACCAAAAGCCCACAACATGGGAATACCTGTGCTCCTTGAAAAAAGCGTGGACTCTGTATCCCCACCACCAGAACACACATGAAGAAGTTTTCTGCTATCCTGAGTGTGGGCTGGCAATTTCAGGTGACAGAAGCGGCTGGGTTCTAATAGAATCCCTTAGCTTGTAATCCCTGAGTGTTTCCCTAGGACTGACTCTGAGAGAAACCTGGGGGTTGGGCTTTGAGGCCAAATAGTAGCGAGTGTCCCCGATGGACTGAGGAAGTATTTAGATGAATTCTCCATAAAGGGAAACACCTGAGCACCCATTCATCTGCGTGGAGAGGGGCTTCAAATCTCCCCACCACACAAGGTTGGGTTCCAGTATCCTGAGGGTGGGGTAGTTCCTCCAACTGACATCAGCGTCTTGGTTTGAATAGAATCCCTTTGCTTGTCTTCCCTGATGGTTTGCCTAGGCCAGTGTGTGGTTGAAAGTGGGATTTGGGATCTAAAACTAAGTATTAGCGTGTGCCTCTCCATGGGTAGTGGAGATGTTTAAACTACAACCCACAACTTGGGAATTACTGTGACCCCTGAAAAATGCGTGTGCTATGTTTCCCCACGTCCAGCACACACAGGAAGAAGTGTTCTGGGGTTGTGAGTGTGGGGAGTTTCCTCCAACAGACAGCAGCACCTGGGTTGTAATAGAATCCCTTCGCTTGCCTTCCCTAAGTGTTTTCCTAGGCCTAGCAGTAAGCGATGGTGGGGGATGGGCTCTTAAGCCAAGTATTAGCGAGTGCATCTCTCTGGTTAGTGGAGGGTTTTAAACTACTTCCCCAACCTTGGAACACCTGTGCCCCATAAAGATGCGTGGAATCTGTTTCCCCACCTCCAGCACACACACGGAGACGTGCTCAGGTATCCTGATTGTGGGGAGGCTCCTCCAAATGACAGCAGCGCCTGGGTTCTAAAAGAATCCCTTAGCTTGTCTTCCCTGATGTCATGCATAGGCAGGAGAGTGGGGGAAAGTGGGGGTTGGGCTCTAAACCAAGGATAAGCGAGAGCCTATCCATGGGATGTGGGTTTTTAACCTACAACCCACAACCATGGAATAAATGTGCCCCCTGAAAGATGCTTTGACTGTTTCCCTACATCCAGCACACACACGAAGATGTGTTCTTGTATTCTGAGTGTGGGGAAGTTCCTCCAACTGACAGCAGCACCTGGATTCTATTAGTATCCCTTAGCTTCTGTTCCGTGAGTGTTCTTTTAGGCCAGGCCATGAGGGAAAGCTGGGGGTTGGGCTTGGAGGCCACGTAGCAGTGAGTGCCCCCTGATCCATTGAGGAAGTACTTAGAGGACTTCTCCCTAAAGGGAACACCTTTTCCTGCATTCATCTGGGTGCAGTGGGGCTGCACATCTCTCCCACACCTAAGAATGTGTTCTGGAATTCTGAGTGCAGGGAAGTTCCTCCAACTGACAGAAGCGCCTGGGTTCTAGTTGAATCCCTTTGCTTGTCTTCCCTGATGGAAAGCCTAGGCGGGAGTGCGGGGGAAAGTGTGGTTTGGGCTCCAAAACCAAGTATTGGCGATGACCTCTCTATGGTTTGTGGAGGTGTTTAAAGTACATCCCTAACCTGGGAACACCTTTGCCCCCATAAAGATCCGTGGAGTCTGTTTCCACACCTCCAGCACACACACGAACACTTGCACAGTTATCCTGAGAGTGGGCAGCCTCCTCCAACTGAGAGCAGGGCCTTGGTTCTTATAAAATCGCTTAACTTGTCTACCCTGTTTGGTTGCCTGATACGGAGTGCTGGGGAAAGGGTGGGTTGGGCTCTAAATCCAAGTATTAGCGAGTGCTTCTCCATGGGATTTGGAGGTTATTAACCAAAAGCCCACAACATGGGAATACCTGTGCTCCTTGAAAAAAGCGTGGACTCTGTATCCCCACCACCAGAACACACATGAAGAAGTTTTCTGCTATCCTGAGTGTGGGCTGGCAATTTCAGGTGACAGAAGCGGCTGGGTTCTAATAGAATCCCTTAGCTTGTAATCCCTGAGTGTTTCCCTAGGACTGACTCTGAGAGAAACCTGGGGGTTGGGCTTTGAGGCCAAATAGTAGCGAGTGTCCCCGATGGACTGAGGAAGTATTTAGATGAATTCTCCATAAAGGGAAACACCTGAGCACCCATTCATCTGCGTGGAGTGGGGCTTCAAATCTCCCCACCACACAAGGTTGGGTTCCAGTATCCTGAGGGTGGGGTAGTTCCTCCAACTGACATCAGCGTCTTGGTTTTAATAGAATCCTTTGCTTGTCTTCCCTGATGGTTTGCCTAGGCCAGTGTGTGGTTGAAAGTGGGATTTGGGATCTAAAACTAAGTATGAGCGTGTGCCTCTCCATGGGTAGTGGAGATGTTTAAACTACAACCCACAACTTGGGAATTACTGTGACCCCTGAAAAATGCGTGTGCTATGTTTCCCCACGTCCAGCACACACAGGAAGAAGTGTTCTGGGGTTCTGAGTGTGGGGAGGTTCCTCCAACAGACAGCAGCACCTGGGTTGTAATAGAATCCCTTAGCTTGACTTCCCTAAGTGTTTTCCTAGGCCTAGCAGTAAGCGATGGTGGGGGATGGGCTCTAAAGCCAAGTATTAGCGAGTGCATCTCTGTGGGTAGTGGAGGGTTTTAAACTACTTCCCCAACCTTGGAACACCTGTGCCCCATAAAGATGCGTGGAATCTGTTTCCCCACCTCCAGCACACACACGGAGACGTGCTCAGGTATCCTGATTGTGGGGAGGCTCCTCCAAATGACAGCAGCGCCTGGGTTCTAAAAGAATCCCTTAGCTTGTCTTCCCTGATGGCATGCCTAGGCTGGAGAGTGGGGGAAAGTGGGGGTTGGGCTCTAAACCAAGGATAAGCGAGAGCCTATCCATGGGATGTGGGTTTTTAACCTACAACCCACAACCATGGAATAAATGTGCCCCCTGAAAGATGCTTTGACTGTTTCCCTACATCCAGCACACACACGAAGATGTGTTCTTGTATTCTGAGTGTGGGGAAGTTCCTCCAACTGACAGCAGCACCTGGATTCTATTAGTATCCCTTAGCTTCTGTTCCCTGAGTGTTCTTTTAGGACAGGCCATGAGGGAAAGCTGGGGGTTGGGCTTGGAGGCCACGTAGCAGTGAGTGCCCCCTGATCCATTGAGGAAGTACTTAGAGGACTTCTCCCTAAAGGGAACACCTTTTCCTGCATTCATCTGGGTGCAGTGGGGCTGCACATCTCTCCCACACCTAAGAATGTGTTCTGGAATTCTGAGTGCAGGGAAGTTCCTCCAACTGACAGAAGCGCCTGGGTTCTAGTTGAATCCCTTTGCTTGTCTTCCCTGATGGAAAGCCTAGGCGGGAGTGCGGGGGAAAGTGTGGTTTGGGCTCCAAAACCAAGTATTGGCGATGACCTCTCTATGGTTTGTGGAGGTGTTTAAAGTACATCCCTAACCTGGGAACACCTGTGCCCCCATAAAGATCCGTGGAGTCTGTTTCCACACCTCCAGCACACACACGAACACTTGCACAGTTATCCTGAGAGTGGGCAGCCTCCTCCAACTGAGAGCAGGGCCTTGGTTCTTATAAAATCGCTTAACTTGTCTACCCTGTTTGGTTGCCTGATACGGAGTGCTGGGGAAAGGGTGGGTTGGGCTCTAAATCCAAGTATTAGCGAGTGCTTCTCCATGGGATTTGGAGGTTATTAACCAAAAGCCCACAACATGGGAATACCTGTGCTCCTTGAAAAAAGCGTGGACTCTGTATCCCCACCACCAGAACACACATGAAGAAGTTTTCTGCTATCCTGAGTGTGGGCTGGCAATTTCAGGTGACAGAAGCGGCTGGGTTCTAATAGAATCCCTTAGCTTGTAATCCCTGAGTGTTTCCCTAGGACTGACTCTGAGAGAAACCTGGGGGTTGGGCTTTGAGGCCAAATAGTAGCGAGTGTCCCCGATGGACTGAGGAAGTATTTAGATGAATTCTCCATAAAGGGAAACACCTGAGCACCCATTCATCTGCGTGGAGAGGGGCTTCAAATCTCCCCACCACACAAGGTTGGGTTCCAGTATCCTGAGGGTGGGGTAGTTCCTCCAACTGACATCAGCGTCTTGGTTTGAATAGAATCCCTTTGCTTGTCTTCCCTGATGGTTTGCCTAGGCCAGTGTGTGGTTGAAAGTGGGATTTGGGATCTAAAACTAAGTATTAGCGTGTGCCTCTCCATGGGTAGTGGAGATGTTTAAACTACAATCCACAACTTGGGAATTACTGTGAACACTGAAAAATGCATGTGCTATGTTTCCCCACGTCCAGCACACACAGGAAGAAGTGTTCTGGGGTTGTGAGTGTGGTTAGGTTCCTCCAACAGACAGCAGCACCTGGGTTGTAATAGAATCCCTTCGCTTGCCTTCCCTAAGTGTTTTCCTAGGCCTAGCAGTAAGCGATGGTGGGGGATGGGCTCTTAAGCCAAGTATTAGCGAGTGCATCTCTCTGTGTAGTGGAGGGTTTTAAACTACTTCCCCAACCTTGGAACACCTGTGCCCCATAAAGATGCGTGGAATCTGTTTCCCCACCTCCAGCACACACACGGAGACGTGCTCAGGTATCCTGATTGTGGGGAGGCTCCTCCAAATGACAGCAGCGCCTGGGTTCTAAAAGAATCCCTTAGCTTGTCTTCCCTGATGGCATGCATAGGCTGGAGAGTGGGGGAAAGTGGGGGTTGGGCTCTAAACCAAGGATAAGCGAGAGCCTATCCATGGGATGTGGGTTTTTAACCTACAACCCACAACCATGGAATAAATGTGCCCCCTGAAAGATGCTTTGACTGTTTCCCTACATCCAGCACACACACGAAGATGTGTTCTTGTATTCTGAGTGTGGGGAAGTTCCTCCAACTGACAGCAGCACCTGGATTCTATTAGTATCCCTTAGCTTCTGTTCCCTGAGTGTTCTTTTAGGACAGGCCATGAGGGAAAGCTGGGGGTTGGGCTTGGAGGCCACGTAGCAGTGAGTGCCCCCTGATCCATTGAGGAAGTACTTAGAGGACTTCTCCCTAAAGGGAACACCTTCTCCTGCATTCATCTGGGTGCAGTGGGGCTGCACATCTCTCCCACACCTAAGAATGTGTTCTGGAATTCTGAGTGCAGGGAAGTTCCTCCAACTGACAGCAGCGCCTGGGTTCTAATTGAATCCCTTTGCTTGTCTTCCCTGATGGAAAGCCTAGGCGGGAGTGCGGGGGAAAGTGTGGTTTGGGCTCCAAAACCAAGTATTGGCGATGACCTGTCTATGGTTTGTGGAGGTGTTTAAACTACATCCCTAACCTGGGAACACCTGTGCCCCCATAAAGATCCGTGGAGTCTGTTTCCACACCTCCAGCACACACACGAACACTTGCACAGTTATCCTGAGAGTGGGCAGCCTCCTCCAACTGAGAGCAGGGCCTTGGTTCTTATAAAATCGCTTAACTTGTCTACCCTGTTTGGTTGCCTGATACGGAGTGCTGGGGAAAGGGTGGGTTGGGCTCTAAATCCAAGTATTAGCGAGTGCTTCTCCATGGGATTTGGAGGTTATTAACCAAAAGCCCACAACATGGGAATACCTGTGCTCCTTGAAAAAAGCGTGGACTCTGTATCCCCACCACCAGAACACACATGAAGAAGTTTTCTGCTATCCTGAGTGTGGGCTGGCAATTTCAGGTGACAGAAGCGGCTGGGTTCTAATAGAATCCCTTAGCTTGTAATCCCTGAGTGTTTCCCTAGGACTGACTCTGAGAGAAACCTGGGGGTTGGGCTTTGAGGCCAAATAGTAGCGAGTGTCCCCGATGGACTGAGGAAGTATTTAGATGAATTCTCCATAAAGGGAAACACCTGAGCACCCATTCATCTGCGTGGAGTGGGGCTTCAAATCTCCCCACCACACAAGGTTGGGTTCCAGTATCCTGAGGGTGGGGTAGTTCCTCCAACTGACATCAGCGTCTTGGTTTGAATAGAATCCCTTTGCTTGTCTTCCCTGATGGTTTGCCTAGGCCAGTGTGTGGTTGAAAGTGGGATTTGGGATCTAAAACTAAGTATTAGCGTGTGCCTCTCCATGGGTAGTGGAGATGTTTAAACTACAACCCACAACTTGGGAATTACTGTGACCCCTGAAAAATGCGTGTGCTATGTTTCCCCACGTCCAGCACACACAGGAAGAAGTGTTCTGGGGTTCTGAGTGTAGGGAGGTTCCTCCAACAGACAGCAGCACCTGGGTTGTAATAGAATCCCTTAGCTTGACTTCCCTAAGTGTTTTCCTAGGCCTAGCAGTAAGCGATGGTGGGGGATGGGCTCTAAAGCCAAGTATTAGCGAGTGCAACTCTGTGTGTAGTGGAGGGTTTAAAACTACTTCCCAACCTTGGAACACCTGTGCCCCATAAAGATGCGTGGAATCTGTTTAGCCACTTCCAGCACACACACGGAGACGTGCTCAGGTATCCTGATTGTGGGGAGGCTCCTCCAAATGACAGCAGCGCCTGGGTTCTAAAAGAATCCCTCAGCTTGTCTTCCCTGATGGCATGCCTAGGCTGGAGTGTGGGGGAAAGTGGGGGTTGGGCTCTAAACCAAGGATAAGCGAGAGCCTATCCATGGGATGTGGGTTTTTAACCTACAACCCACAACCATGGAATAAATGTGCCCCCTGAAAGATGCTTTGACTGTTTCCCTACATCCAGCACACACACGAAGATGTGTTCTTGTATTCTGAGTGTGGGGAAGTTCCTCAAACTGACAGCAGCACCTGGATTCTATTAGTATCCCTTAGCTTCTGTTCCCTGAGTGTTCTCTTAGGCCAGGCCATGAGGGAAAGCTGGGGGTTGGGCTTGGAGGCCACGTAGCAGTGAGTGCCCCCTGATCCATTGAGGAAGTACTTAGAGGACTTCTCCCTAAAGGGAACACCTTTTCCTGCATTCATCTGGGTGCAGTGGGGCTGCACATCTCTCCCACACCTAAGAATGTGTTCTGGAATTCTGAGTGCAGGGAAGTTCCTCCAACTGACAGCAGCGCCTGGGTTCTAATTGAATCCCTTTGCTTGTCTTCCCTGATGGAAAGCCTAGGCGGGAGTGCGGGGGAAAGTGTGGTTTGGGCTCCAAAACCAAGTATTTGCGATGACCTCTCTATGGTTTGTGGAGGTGTTTAAACTACATCCCTAACCTGGGAACACCTGTGCCCCCATAAAGATCCGTGGAGTCTGTTTCCACACCTCCAGCACACACACGAACACTTGCACAGTTATCCTGAGAGTGGGCAGCCTCCTCCAACTGAGAGCAGGGCCTTGGTTCTTATAAAATCGCTTAACTTGTCTACCCTGTTTGGTTGCCTGATACGGAGTGCTGGGGAAAGGGTGGGTTGGGCTCTAAATCCAAGTATTAGCGAGTGCTTCTCCATGGGAATGGAGGTTATTAACCAAAAGCCCACAACATGGGAATACCTGTGCTCCTTGAAAAAAGCGTGGACTCTGTATCCCCACCACCAGAACACACATGAAGAAGTTTTCTGCTATCCTGAGTGTGGGCTGGCAATTTCAGGTGACAGAAGCGGCTGGGTTCTAATAGAATCCCTTAGCTTGTAATCCCTGAGTGTTTCCCTAGGACTGACTCTGAGAGAAACCTGGGGGTTGGGCTTTGAGGCCAAATAGTAGCGAGTGTCCCCGATGGACTGAGGAAGTATTTAGATGAATTCTCCATAAAGGGAAACACCTGAGCACCCATTCATCTGCGTGGAGAGGGGCTTCAAATCTCCCCACCACACAAGGTTGGGTTCCAGTATCCTGAGGGTGGGGTAGTTCCTCCAACTGACATCAGCGTCTTGGTTTGAATAGAATCCCTTTGCTTGTCTTCCCTGATGGTTTGCCTAGGCCAGTGTGTGGTTGAAAGTGGGATTTGGGATCTAAAACTAAGTATTAGCGTGTGCCTCTCCATGGGTAGTGGAGATGTTTAAACTACAACCCACAACTTGGGAATTACTGTGAACCCTGAAAAATGCATGTGCTATGTTTCCCCACGTCCAGCACACACAGGAAGAAGTGTTCTGGGGTTGTGAGTGTGGGGAGGTTCCTCCAACAGACAGCAGCACCTGGGTTGTAATAGAATCCCTTCGCTTGCCTTCCCTAAGTGTTTTCCTAGGCCTAGCAGTAAGCGATGGTGGGGGATGGGCTCTAAAGCCAAGTATTAGCGAGTGCATCTCTGTGGGTAGTGGAGGGTTTTAAACTACTTCCCAACCTTGGAACACCTGTGCCCCATAAAGATGCGTGGAATCTGTTTAGCCACCTCCAGCACACACACGGAGACGTGCTCAGGTATCCTGATTGTGGGGAGGCTCCTCCAAATGACAGCAGCGCCTGGGTTCTAAAAGAATCCCTCAGCTTGTCTTCCCTGATGGCATGCCTAGGCTGGAGTGTGGGGGAAAGTGGGGGTTGGGCTCTAAACCAAGGATAAGCGAGAGCCTATCCATGGGATGTGGGTTTTTAACCTACAACCCACAACCATGGAATAAATGTGCCCCCTGAAAGATGCTTTGACTGTTTCCCTACATCCAGCACACACACGAAGATGTGTTCTTGTATTCTGAGTGTGGGGAAGTTCCTCAAACTGACAGCAGCACCTGGATTCTATTAGTATCCCTTAGCTTCTGTTCCCTGAGTGTTCTCTTAGGCCAGGCCATGAGGGAAAGCTGGGGGTTGGGCTTGGAGGCCACGTAGCAGTGAGTGCCCCCTGATCCATTGAGGAAGTACTTAGAGGACTTCTCCCTAAAGGGAACACCTTTTCCTGCATTCATCTGGGTGCAGTGGGGCTGCACATCTCTCCCACACCTAAGAATGTGTTCTGGAATTCTGAGTGCAGGGAAGTTCCTCCAACTGACAGCAGCGCCTGGGTTCTAATTGAATCCCTTTGCTTGTCTTCCCTGATGGAAAGCCTAGGCGGGAGTGCGGGGGAAAGTGTGGTTTGGGCTCCAAAACCAAGTATTGGCGATGACCTCTCTATGGTTTGTGGAGGTGTTTAAACTACATCCCTAACCTGGGAACACCTGTGCCCCCATAAAGATCCGTGGAGTCTGTTTCCACACCTCCAGCACACACACGAACACTTGCACAGTTATCCTGAGAGTGGGCAGCCTCCTCCAACTGAGAGCAGGGCCTTGGTTCTTATAAAATCGCTTAACTTGTCTACCCTGTTTGGTTGCCTGATACGGAGTGCTGGGGAAAGGGTGGGTTGGGCTCTAAATCCAAGTATTAGCGAGTGCTTCTCCATGGGAATGGAGGTTATTAACCAAAAGCCCACAACATGGGAATACCTGTGCTCCTTGAAAAAAGCGTGGACTCTGTATCCCCACCACCAGAACACACATGAAGAAGTTTTCTGCTATCCTGAGTGTGGGCTGGCAATTTCAGGTGACAGAAGCGGCTGGGTTCTAATAGAATCCCTTAGCTTGTAATCCCTGAGTGTTTCCCTAGGACTGACTCTGAGAGAAACCTGGGGGTTGGGCTTTGAGGCCAAATAGTAGCGAGTGTCCCCGATGGACTGAGGAAGTATTTAGATGAATTCTCCATAAAGGGAAACACCTGAGCACCCATTCATCTGCGTGGAGAGGGGCTTCAAATCTCCCCACCACACAAGGTTGGGTTCCAGTATCCTGAGGGTGGGGTAGTTCCTCCAACTGACATCAGCGTCTTGGTTTGAATAGAATCCCTTTGCTTGTCTTCCCTGATGGTTTGCCTAGGCCAGTGTGTGGTTGAAAGTGGGATTTGGGATCTAAAACTAAGTATTAGCGTGTGCCTCTCCATGGGTAGTGGAGATGTTTAAACTACAACTCACAACTTGGGAATTACTGTGACCCCTGAAAAATGCGTGTGCTATGTTTCCCCACGTCCAGCACACACAGGAAGAAGTGTTCTGGGGTTGTGAGTGTGGGGAGTTTCCTCCAACAGACAGCAGCACCTGGGTTGTAATAGAATCCCTTCGCTTGCCTTCCCTAAGTGTTTTCCTAGGCCTAGCAGTAAGCGATGGTGGGGGATGGGCTCTTAAGCCAAGTATTAGCGAGTGCATCTCTCTGGTTAGTGGAGGGTTTTAAACTACTTCCCCAACCTTGGAACACCTGTGCCCCATAAAGATGCGTGGAATCTGTTTCCCCACCTCCAGCACACACACGGAGACGTGCTCAGGTATCCTGATTGTGGGGAGGCTCCTCCAAATGACAGCAGCGCCTGGGTTCTTAAAGAATCCCTTAGCTTGTCTTCCCTGATGTCATGCATAGGCAGGAGAGTGGGGGAAAGTGGGGGTTGGGCTCTAAACCAAGGATAAGCGAGAGCCTATCCATGGGATGTGGGTTTTTAACCTACAACCCACAACCATGGAATAAATGTGCCCCCTGAAAGATGCTTTGACTGTTTCCCTACATCCAGCACACACACGAAGATGTGTTCTTGTATTCTGAGTGTGGGGAAGTTCCTCCAACTGACAGCAGCACCTGGATTCTATTAGTATCCCTTAGCTTCTGTTCCGTGAGTGTTCTTTTAGGCCAGGCCATGAGGGAAAGCTGGGGGTTGGGCTTGGAGGCCACGTAGCAGTGAGTGCCCCCTGATCCATTGAGGAAGTACTTAGAGGACTTCTCCCTAAAGGGAACACCTTTTCCTGCATTCATCTGGGTGCAGTGGGGCTGCACATCTCTCCCACACCTAAGAATGTGTTCTGGAATTCTGAGTGCAGGGAAGTTCCTCCAACTGACAGAAGCGCCTGGGTTCTAGTTGAATCCCTTTGCTTGTCTTCCCTGATGGAAAGCCTAGGCGGGAGTGCGGGGGAAAGTGTGGTTTGGGCTCCAAAACCAAGTATTGGCGATGACCTCTCTATGGTTTGTGGAGGTGTTTAAAGTACATCCCTAACCTGGGAACACCTTTGCCCCCATAAAGATCCGTGGAGTCTGTTTCCACACCTCCAGCACACACACGAACACTTGCACAGTTATCCTGAGAGTGGGCAGCCTCCTCCAACTGAGAGCAGGGCCTTGGTTCTTATAAAATCGCTTAACTTGTCTACCCTGTTTGGTTGCCTGATACGGAGTGCTGGGGAAAGGGTGGGTTGGGCTCTAAATCCAAGTATTAGCGAGCGCTTCTCCATGGGATTTGGAGGTTATTAACCAAAAGCCCACAACATGGGAATACCTTTGCTCCTTGAAAAAAGCGTGGACTCTGTATCCCCACCACCAGAACACACATGAAGAAGTTTTCTGCTATCCTGAGTGTGGGCTGGCAATTTCAGGTGACAGAAGCGGCTGGGTTCTAATAGAATCCCTTAGCTTGTAATCCCTGAGTGTTTCCCTAGGACTGACTCTGAGAGAAACCTGGGGGTTGGGCTTTGAGGCCAAATAGTAGCGAGTGTCCCCGATGGACTGAGGAAGTATTTAGATGAATTCTCCATAAAGGGAAACACCTGAGCACCCATTCATCTGCGTGGAGTGGGGCTTCAAATCTCCCCACCACACAAGGTTGGGTTCCAGTATCCTGAGGGTGGGGTAGTTCCTCCAACTGACATCAGCGTCTTGGTTTTAATAGAATCCTTTGCTTGTCTTCCCTGATGGTTTGCCTAGGCCAGTGTGTGGTTGAAAGTGGGATTTGGGATCTAAAACTAACTATTAGCGTGTGCCTCTCCATGGGTAGTGGAGATGTTTAAACTACAACCCACAACTTGGGAATTACTGTGACCCCTGAAAAATGCGTGTGCTATGTTTCCCCACGTCCAGCACACACAGGAAGAAGTGTTCTGGGGTTCTGAGTGTGGGGAGGTTCCTCCAACAGACAGCAGCACCTGGGTTGTAATAGAATCCCTTAGCTTGACTTCCCTAAGTGTTTTCCTAGGCCTAGCAGTAAGCGATGGTGGGGGATGGGCTCTAAAGCCAAGTATTAGCGAGTGCATCTCTGTGGGTAGTGGAGGGTTTTAAACTACTTCCCCAACCTTGGAACACCTGTGCCCCATAAAGATGCGTGGAATCTGTTTCCCCACCTCCAGCACACACACGGAGACGTGCTCAGGTATCCTGATTGTGGGGAGGCTCCTCCAAATGACAGCAGCGCCTGGGTTCTAAAAGAATCCCTTAGCTTGTCTTCCCTGATGGCATGCCTAGGCTGGAGAGTGGGGGAAAGTGGGGGTTGGGCTCTAAACCAAGGATAAGCGAGAGCCTATCCATGGGATGTGGGTTTTTAACCTACAACCCACAACCATGGAATAAATGTGCCCCCTGAAAGATGCTTTGACTGTTTCCCTACATCCAGCACACACACGAAGATGTGTTCTTGTATTCTGAGTGTGGGGAAGTTCCTCCAACTGACAGCAGCACCTGGATTCTATTAGTATCCCTTAGCTTCTGTTCCCTGAGTGTTCTTTTAGGACAGGCCATGAGGGAAAGCTGGGGGTTGGGCTTGGAGGCCACGTAGCAGTGAGTGCCCCCTGATCCATTGAGGAAGTACTTAGAGGACTTCTCCCTAAAGGGAACACCTTTTCCTGCATTCATCTGGGTGCAGTGGGGCTGCACATCTCTCCCACACCTAAGAATGTGTTCTGGAATTCTGAGTGCAGGGAAGTTCCTCCAACTGACAGAAGCGCCTGGGTTCTAGTTGAATCCCTTTGCTTGTCTTCCCTGATGGAAAGCCTAGGCGGGAGTGCGGGGGAAAGTGTGGTTTGGGCTCCAAAACCAAGTATTGGCGATGACCTCTCTATGGTTTGTGGAGGTGTTTAAAGTACATCCCTAACCTGGGAACACCTGTGCCCCCATAAAGATCCGTGGAGTCTGTTTCCACACCTCCAGCACACACACGAACACTTGCACAGTTATCCTGAGAGTGGGCAGCCACCTCCAACTGAGAGCAGGGCCTTGGTTCTTATAAAATCGCTTAACTTGTCTACCCTGTTTGGTTGCCTGATACGGAGTGCTGGGGAAAGGGTGGGTTGGGCTCTAAATCCAAGTATTAGCGAGTGCTTCTCCATGGGATTTGGAGGTTATTAACCAAAAGCCCACAACATGGGAATACCTGTGCTCCTTTAAAAAAGCGTGGACTCTGTATCCCCACCACCAGAACACACATGAAGAAGTTTTCTGCTATCCTGAGTGTGGGCTGGCAATTTCAGGTGACAGAAGCGGCTGGGTTCTAATAGAATCCCTTAGCTTGTAATCCCTGAGTGTTTCCCTAGGACTGACTCTGAGAGAAACCTGGGGGTTGGGCTTTGAGGCCAAATAGTAGCGAGTGTCCCCGATGGACTGACGAAGTATTTAGATGAATTCTCCATAAAGGGAAACACCTGAGCACCCATTCATCTGCGTGGAGTGGGGCTTCAAATCTCCCCACCACACAAGGTTGGGTTCAAGTATCGTGAGGGTGGGGTAGTTCCTCCAACTGACATCAGCGTCTTGGTTTTAATAGAATCCGTTTGCTTGTCTTCCCTGATGGTTTGCCTAGGCCAGTGTGTGGTTGAAAGTGGGATTTGGGATCTAAAACTATGTATTAGCGTGTGCCTCTCCATGGGTAGTGGAGATGTTTAAACTACAACCCACAACTTGGGAATTACTGTGACCCCTGAAAAATGCGTGTGCTATGTTTCCCCACGTCCAGCACACACAGGAAGAAGTGTTCTGGGGTTGTGAGTGTGGGGAGTTTCCTCCAACAGACAGCAGCACCTGAGTTGTAATAGAATCCCTTCGCTTGCCTTCCCTAAGTGTTTTCCAAGGCCTAGCAGTAAGCGATGGTGGGGGATGGGCTCTTAAGCCAAGTATTAGCGAGTGCATCTCTCTGGTTAGTGGAGGGTTTTAAACTACTTCCCCAACCTTGGAACACCTGTGCCCCATAAAGATGCGTGGAATCTGTTTCCCCACCTCCAGCACACACACGGAGACGTGCTCAGGTATCCTGATTGTGGGGAGGCTCCTCCAAATGACAGCAGCGCCTGGGTTCTAAAAGAATCCCTTAGCTTGTCTTCCCTGATGGCATGCATAGGCAGGAGAGTGGGGGAAAGTGGGGGTTGGGCTCTAAACCAAGGATAAGCGAGAGCCTATCCATGGGATGTGGGTTTTTAACCTACAACCCACATCCATGGAATAAATGTGCCCCCTGAAAGATGCTTTGACTGTTTCCCTACATCCAGCACACACACGAAGATGTGTTCTTGTATTCTGAGTGTGGGGAAGTTCCTCCAACTGACAGCAGCACCTGGATTCTATTAGTATCCCTTAGCTTCTGTTCCGTGAGTGTTCTTTTAGGACAGGCCATGAGGGAAAGCTGGGGGTTGGGCTTGGAGGCCACGTAGCAGTGAGTGCCCCCTGATCCATTGAGGAAGTACTTAGAGGACTTCTCCCTAAAGGGAACACCTTTTCCTGCATTCATCTGGGTGCAGTGGGGCTGCACATCTCTCCCACACCTAAGAATGTGTTCTGGAATTCTGAGTGCAGGGAAGTTCCTCCAACTGACAGAAGCGCCTGGGTTCTAGTTGAATCCCTTTGCTTGTCTTCCCTGATGGAAAGCCTAGGCGGGAGTGCGGGGGAAAGTGTGGTTTGGGCTCCAAAACCAAGTATTGGCGATGACCTCTCTATGGTTTGTGGAGGTGTTTAAAGTACATCCCTAACCTGGGAACACCTTTGCCCCCATAAAGATCCGTGGAGTCTGTTTCCACACCTCCAGCACACACACGAACACTTGCACAGTTATCCTGAGAGTGGGCAGCCTCCTCCAACTGAGAGCAGGGCCTTGGTTCTTATAAAATCGCTTAACTTGTCTACCCTGTTTGGTTGCCTGATACGGAGTGCTGGGGAAAGGGTGGGTTGGGCTCTAAATCCAAGTATTAGCGAGTGCTTCTCCATGGGAATGGAGGTTATTAACCAAAAGCCCACAACATGGGAATACCTGTGCTCCTTGAAAAAAGCGTGGACTCTGTATCCCCACCACCAGAACACACATGAAGAAGTTTTCTGCTATCCTGAGTGTGGGCTGGCAATTTCAGGTGACAGAAGCGGCTGGGTTCTAATAGAATCCCTTAGCTTGTAATCCCTGAGTGTTTCCCTAGGACTGACTCTGAGAGAAACCTGGGGGTTGGGCTTTGAGGCCAAATAGTAGCGAGTGTCCCCGATGGACTGAGGAAGTATTTAGATGAATTCTCCATAAAGGGAAACACCTGAGCACCCATTCATCTGCGTGGAGAGGGGCTTCAAATCTCCCCACCACACAAGGTTGGGTTCCAGTATCCTGAGGGTGGGGTAGTTCCTCCAACTGACATCAGCGTCTTGGTTTGAATAGAATCCCTTTGCTTGTCTTCCCTGATGGTTTGCCTAGGCCAGTGTGTGGTTGAAAGTGGGATTTGGGATCTAAAACTAAGTATTAGCGTGTGCCTCTCCATGGGTAGTGGAGATGTTTAAACTACAACCCACAACTTGGGAATTACTGTGACCCCTGAAAAATGCGTGTGCTATGTTTCCCCACGTCCAGCACACACAGGAAGAAGTGTTCTGGGGTTGTGAGTGTGGGGAGTTTCCTCCAACAGACAGCAGCACCTGGGTTGTAATAGAATCCCTTCGCTTGCCTTCCCTAAGTGTTTTCCTAGGCCTAGCAGTAAGCGATGGTGGGGGATGGGCTCTTAAGCCAAGTATTAGCGAGTGCATCTCTCTGGTTAGTGGAGGGTTTTAAACTACTTCCCCAACCTTGGAACACCTGTGCCCCATAAAGATGCGTGGAATCTGTTTCCCCACCTCCAGCACACACACGGAGACGTGCTCAGGTATCCTGATTGTGGGGAGGCTCCTCCAAATGACAGCAGCGCCTGGGTTCTAAAAGAATCCCTTAGCTTGTCTTCCCTGATGTCATGCATAGGCAGGAGAGTGGGGGAAAGTGGGGGTTGGGCTCTAAACCAAGGATAAGCGAGAGCCTATCCATGGGATGTGGGTTTTTAACCTACAACCCACAACCATGGAATAAATGTGCCCCCTGAAAGATGCTTTGACTGTTTCCCTACATCCAGCACACACACGAAGATGTGTTCTTGTATTCTGAGTGTGGGGAAGTTCCTCCAACTGACAGCAGCACCTGGATTCTATTAGTATCCCTTAGCTTCTGTTCCGTGAGTGTTCTTTTAGGCCAGGCCATGAGGGAAAGCTGGGGGTTGGGCTTGGAGGCCACGTAGCAGTGAGTGCCCCCTGATCCATTGAGGAAGTACTTAGAGGACTTCTCCCTAAAGGGAACACCTTTTCCTGCATTCATCTGGGTGCAGTGGGGCTGCACATCTCTCCCACACCTAAGAATGTGTTCTGGAATTCTGAGTGCAGGGAAGTTCCTCCAACTGACAGAAGCGCCTGGGTTCTAGTTGAATCCCTTTGCTTGTCTTCCCTGATGGAAAGCCTAGGCGGGAGTGCGGGGGAAAGTGTGGTTTGGGCTCCAAAACCAAGTATTGGCGATGACCTCTCTATGGTTTGTGGAGGTGTTTAAAGTACATCCCTAACCTGGGAACACCTTTGCCCCCATAAAGATCCGTGGAGTCTGTTTCCACACCTCCAGCACACACACGAACACTTGCACAGTTATCCTGAGAGTGGGCAGCCTCCTCCAACTGAGAGCAGGGCCTTGGTTCTTATAAAATCGCTTAACTTGTCTACCCTGTTTGGTTGCCTGATACGGAGTGCTGGGGAAAGGGTGGGTTGGGCTCTAAATCCAAGTATTAGCGAGTGCTTCTCCATGGGATTTGGAGGTTATTAACCAAAAGCCCACAACATGGGAATACCTGTGCTCCTTGAAAAAAGCGTGGACTCTGTATCCCCACCACCAGAACACACATGAAGAAGTTTTCTGCTATCCTGAGTGTGGGCTGGCAATTTCAGGTGACAGAAGCGGCTGGGTTCTAATAGAATCCCTTAGCTTGTAATCCCTGAGTGTTTCCCTAGGACTGACTCTGAGAGAAACCTGGGGGTTGGGCTTTGAGGCCAAATAGTAGCGAGTGTCCCCGATGGACTGAGGAAGTATTTAGATGAATTCTCCATAAAGGGAAACACCTGAGCACCCATTCATCTGCGTGGAGTGGGGCTTCAAATCTCCCCACCACACAAGGTTGGGTTCCAGTATCCTGAGGGTGGGGTAGTTCCTCCAACTGACATCAGCGTCTTGGTTTTAATAGAATCCTTTGCTTGTCTTCCCTGATGGTTTGCCTAGGCCAGTGTGTGGTTGAAAGTGGGATTTGGGATCTAAAACTAAGTATGAGCGTGTGCCTCTCCATGGGTAGTGGAGATGTTTAAACTACAACCCACAACTTGGGAATTACTGTGACCCCTGAAAAATGCGTGTGCTATGTTTCCCCACGTCCAGCACACACAGGAAGAAGTGTTCTGGGGTTCTGAGTGTGGGGAGGTTCCTCCAACAGACAGCAGCACCTGGGTTGTAATAGAATCCCTTAGCTTGACTTCCCTAAGTGTTTTCCTAGGCCTAGCAGTAAGCGATGGTGGGGGATGGGCTCTAAAGCCAAGTATTAGCGAGTGCATCTCTGTGGGTAGTGGAGGGTTTTAAACTACTTCCCCAACCTTGGAACACCTGTGCCCCATAAAGATGCGTGGAATCTGTTTCCCCACCTCCAGCACACACACGGAGACGTGCTCAGGTATCCTGATTGTGGGGAGGCTCCTCCAAATGACAGCAGCGCCTGGGTTCTAAAAGAATCCCTTAGCTTGTCTTCCCTGATGGCATGCCTAGGCTGGAGAGTGGGGGAAAGTGGGGGTTGGGCTCTAAACCAAGGATAAGCGAGAGCCTATCCATGGGATGTGGGTTTTTAACCTACAACCCACAACCATGGAATAAATGTGCCCCCTGAAAGATGCTTTGACTGTTTCCCTACATCCAGCACACACACGAAGATGTGTTCTTGTATTCTGAGTGTGGGGAAGTTCCTCCAACTGACAGCAGCACCTGGATTCTATTAGTATCCCTTAGCTTCTGTTCCCTGAGTGTTCTTTTAGGACAGGCCATGAGGGAAAGCTGGGGGTTGGGCTTGGAGGCCACGTAGCAGTGAGTGCCCCCTGATCCATTGAGGAAGTACTTAGAGGACTTCTCCCTAAAGGGAACACCTTTTCCTGCATTCATCTGGGTGCAGTGGGGCTGCACATCTCTCCCACACCTAAGAATGTGTTCTGGAATTCTGAGTGCAGGGAAGTTCCTCCAACTGACAGAAGCGCCTGGGTTCTAGTTGAATCCCTTTGCTTGTCTTCCCTGATGGAAAGCCTAGGCGGGAGTGCGGGGGAAAGTGTGGTTTGGGCTCCAAAACCAAGTATTGGCGATGACCTCTCTATGGTTTGTGGAGGTGTTTAAAGTACATCCCTAACCTGGGAACACCTGTGCCCCCATAAAGATCCGTGGAGTCTGTTTCCACACCTCCAGCACACACACGAACACTTGCACAGTTATCCTGAGAGTGGGCAGCCTCCTCCAACTGAGAGCAGGGCCTTGGTTCTTATAAAATCGCTTAACTTGTCTACCCTGTTTGGTTGCCTGATACGGAGTGCTGGGGAAAGGGTGGGTTGGGCTCTAAATCCAAGTATTAGCGAGTGCTTCTCCATGGGATTTGGAGGTTATTAACCAAAAGCCCACAACATGGGAATACCTGTGCTCCTTGAAAAAAGCGTGGACTCTGTATCCCCACCACCAGAACACACATGAAGAAGTTTTCTGCTATCCTGAGTGTGGGCTGGCAATTTCAGGTGACAGAAGCGGCTGGGTTCTAATAGAATCCCTTAGCTTGTAATCCCTGAGTGTTTCCCTAGGACTGACTCTGAGAGAAACCTGGGGGTTGGGCTTTGAGGCCAAATAGTAGCGAGTGTCCCCGATGGACTGAGGAAGTATTTAGATGAATTCTCCATAAAGGGAAACACCTGAGCACCCATTCATCTGCGTGGAGAGGGGCTTCAAATCTCCCCACCACACAAGGTTGGGTTCCAGTATCCTGAGGGTGGGGTAGTTCCTCCAACTGACATCAGCGTCTTGGTTTGAATAGAATCCCTTTGCTTGTCTTCCCTGATGGTTTGCCTAGGCCAGTGTGTGGTTGAAAGTGGGATTTGGGATCTAAAACTAAGTATTAGCGTGTGCCTCTCCATGGGTAGTGGAGATGTTTAAACTACAACCCACAACTTGGGAATTACTGTGAACACTGAAAAATGCATGTGCTATGTTTCCCCACGTCCAGCACACACAGGAAGAAGTGTTCTGGGGTTGTGAGTGTGGTTAGGTTCCTCCAACAGACAGCAGCACCTGGGTTGTAATAGAATCCCTTCGCTTGCCTTCCCTAAGTGTTTTCCTAGGCCTAGCAGTAAGCGATGGTGGGGGATGGGCTCTTAAGCCAAGTATTAGCGAGTGCATCTCTCTGTGTAGTGGAGGGTTTTAAACTACTTCCCCAACCTTGGAACACCTGTGCCCCATAAAGATGCGTGGAATCTGTTTCCCCACCTCCAGCACACACACGGAGACGTGCTCAGGTATCCTGATTGTGGGGAGGCTCCTCCAAATGACAGCAGCGCCTGGGTTCTAAAAGAATCCCTTAGCTTGTCTTCCCTGATGGCATGCATAGGCTGGAGAGTGGGGGAAAGTGGGGGTTGGGCTCTAAACCAAGGATAAGCGAGAGCCTATCCATGGGATGTGGGTTTTTAACCTACAACCCACAACCATGGAATAAATGTGCCCCCTGAAAGATGCTTTGACTGTTTCCCTACATCCAGCACACACACGAAGATGTGTTCTTGTATTCTGAGTGTGGGGAAGTTCCTCCAACTGACAGCAGCACCTGGATTCTATTAGTATCCCTTAGCTTCTGTTCCCTGAGTGTTCTTTTAGGACAGGCCATGAGGGAAAGCTGGGGGTTGGGCTTGGAGGCCACGTAGCAGTGAGTGCCCCCTGATCCATTGAGGAAGTACTTAGAGGACTTCTCCCTAAAGGGAACACCTTTTCCTGCATTCATCTGGGTGCAGTGGGGCTGCACATCTCTCCCACACCTAAGAATGTGTTCTGGAATTCTGAGTGCAGGGAAGTTCCTCCAACTGACAGAAGCGCCTGGGTTCTAGTTGAATCCCTTTGCTTGTCTTCCCTGATGGAAAGCCTAGGCGGGAGTGCGGGGGAAAGTGTGGTTTGGGCTCCAAAACCAAGTATTGGCGATGACCTCTCTATGGTTTGTGGAGGTGTTTAAAGTACATCCCTAACCTGGGAACACCTGTGCCCCCATAAAGATCCGTGGAGTCTGTTTCCACACCTCCAGCACACACACGAACACTTGCACAGTTATCCTGAGAGTGGGCAGCCTCCTCCAACTGAGAGCAGGGCCTTGGTTCTTATAAAATCGCTTAACTTGTCTACCCTGTGTGGTTGCCTGATACGGAGTGCTGGGGAAAGGGTGGGTTGGGCTCTAAATCCAAGTATTAGCGAGTGCTTCTCCATGGGATTTGGAGGTTATTAACCAAAAGCCCACAACATGGGAATACCTGTGCTCCTTGAAAAAAGCGTGGACTCTGTATCCCCACCACCAGAACACACATGAAGAAGTTTTCTGCTATCCTGAGTGTGGGCTGGCAATTTCAGGTGACAGAAGCGGCTGGGTTCTAATAGAATCCCTTAGCTTGTAATCCCTGAGTGTTTCCCTAGGACTGACTCTGAGAGAAACCTGGGGGTTGGGCTTTGAGGCCAAATAGTAGCGAGTGTCCCCGATGGAATGAGGAAGTATTTAGATGAATTCTCCATAAAGGGAAACACCTGAGCACCCATTCATCTGCGTGGAGTGGGGCTTCAAATCTCCCCACCACACAAGGTTGGGTTCCAGTATCCTGAGGGTGGGGTAGTTCCTCCAACTGACATCAGCGTCTTGGTTTTAATAGAATCCTTTGCTTGTCTTCCCTGATGGTTTGCCTAGGCCAGTGTGTGGTTGAAAGTGGGATTTGGGATCTAAAACTAACTATTAGCGTGTGCCTCTCCATGGGTAGTGGAGATGTTTAAACTACAACCCACAACTTGGGAATTACTGTGACCCCTGAAAAATGCGTGTGCTATGTTTCCCCACGTCCAGCACACACAGGAAGAAGTGTTCTGGGGTTCTGAGTGTGGGGAGGTTCCTCCAACAGACAGCAGCACCTGGGTTGTAATAGAATCCCTTAGCTTGACTTCCCTAAGTGTTTTCCTAGGCCTAGCAGTAAGCGATGGTGGGGGATGGGCTCTAAAGCCAAGTATTAGCGAGTGCATCTCTGTGGGTAGTGGAGGGTTTTAAACTACTTCCCCAACCTTGGAACACCTGTGCCCCATAAAGATGCGTGGAATCTGTTTCCCCACCTCCAGCACACACACGGAGACGTGCTCAGGTATCCTGATTGTGGGGAGGCTCCTCCAAATGACAGCAGCGCCTGGGTTCTAAAAGAATCCCTTAGCTTGTCTTCCCTGATGGCATGCCTAGGCTGGAGAGTGGGGGAAAGTGGGGGTTGGGCTCTAAACCAAGGATAAGCGAGAGCCTATCCATGGGATGTGGGTTTTTAAACTACAACCCACAACCATGGAATAAATGTGCCCCCTGAAAGATTATTTGACTGTTTCCCTACATCCAGCACACACACGAAGATGTGTTCTTGTATTCTGAGTGTGGGGAAGTTCCTCCAACTGACAGCAGCACCTGGATTCTATTAGTATCCCTTAGCTTCTGTTCCCTGAGTGTTCTTTTAGGACAGGCCATGAGGGAAAGCTGGGGGTTGGGCTTGGAGGCCACGTAGCAGTGAGTGCCCCCTGATCCATTGAGGAAGTACTTAGAGGACTTCTCCCTAAAGGGAACACCTTTTCCTGCATTCATCTGGGTGCAGTGGGGCTGCACATCTCTCCCACACCTAAGAATGTGTTCTGGAATTCTGAGTGCAGGGAAGTTCCTCCAACTGACAGAAGCGCCTGGGTTCTAGTTGAATCCCTTTGCTTGTCTTCCCTGATGGAAAGCCTAGGCGGGAGTGCGGGGGAAAGTGTGGTTTGGGCTCCAAAACCAAGTATTGGCGATGACCTCTCTATGGTTTGTGGAGGTGTTTAAAGTACATCCCTAACCTGGGAACACCTGTGCCCCCATAAAGATCCGTGGAGTCTGTTTCCACACCTCCAGCACACACACGAACACTTGCACAGTTATCCTGAGAGTGGGCAGCCTCCTCCAACTGAGAGCAGGGCCTTGGTTCTTATAAAATCGCTTAACTTGTCTACCCTGTGTGGTTGCCTGATACGGAGTGCTGGGGAAAGGGTGGGTTGGGCTCTAAATCCAAGTATTAGCGAGTGCTTCTCCATGGGATTTGGAGGTTATTAACCAAAAGCCCACAACATGGGAATACCTGTGCTCCTTGAAAAAAGCGTGGACTCTGTATCCCCACCACCAGAACACACATGAAGAAGTTTTCTGCTATCCTGAGTGTGGGCTGGCAATTTCAGGTGACAGAAGCGGCTGGGTTCTAATAGAATCCCTTAGCTTGTAATCCCTGAGTGTTTCCCTAGGACTGACTCTGAGAGAAACCTGGGGGTTGGGCTTTGAGGCCAAATAGCAGCGAGTGTCCCCGATGGACTGACGAAGTATTTAGATGAATTCTCCATAAAGGGAAACACCTGAGCACCCATTCATCTGCGTGGAGTGGGGCTTCAAATCTCCCCACCACACAAGGTTGGGTTCCAGTATCCTGAGGGTGGGGTAGTTCCTCCAACTGACATCAGCGTCTTGGTTTTAATAGAATCCTTTGCTTGTCTTCCCTGATGGTTTGCCTAGGCCAGTGTGTGGTTGAAAGTGGGATTTGGGATCTAAAGCTAACTATTAGCGTGTGCCTCTCCATGGGTAGTGGAGATGTTTAAACTACAACCCACAACTTGGGAATTACTGTGACCCCTGAAAAATGCGTGTGCTATGTTTCCCCACGTCCAGCACACACAGGAAGAAGTGTTCTGGGGTTCTGAGTGTGGGGAGGTTCCTCCAACAGACAGCAGCACCTGGGTTGTAATAGAATCCCTTAGCTTGACTTCCCTAAGAGTTTTCCTAGGCCTAGCAGTAAGCGATGGTGGGGGATGGGCTCTAAAGCCAAGTATTAGCGAGTGCAACTCTGTGGGTAGTGGAGGGTTTTAAACTACTTCCCCAACCTTGGAACACCTGTGCCCCATAAAGATGCGTGGAATCTGTTTCCCCACCTCCAGCACACACACGGAGACGTGCTCAGGTATCCTGATTGTGGGGAGGCTCCTCCAAATGACAGCAGCGCCTGGGTTCTAAAAGAATCCCTTAGCTTGTCTTCCCTGATGGCATGCCTAGGCTGGAGAGTGGGGGAAAGTGGGGGTTGGGCTCTAAACCAAGGATAAGCGAGAGCCTATCCATGGGATGTGGGTTTTTAACCTACAACCCACAACCATGGAATAAATGTGCCCCCTGAAAGATGCTTTGACTGTTTCCCTACATCCAGCACACACACGAAGATGTGTTCTTGTATTCTGAGTGTGGGGAAGTTCCTCAAACTAACAGCAGCACCTGGATTCTATTAGTATCCCTTAGCTTCTGTTCCCTGAGTGTTATTTTAGGCCAGTCCATGAGGGAAAGCTGGGGGTTGGGCTTGGAGGCCACGTAGCAGTGAGTGCCCCCTGATCCATTGAGGAAATACTTAGAGGACTTCTCCCTAAAGGGAACACCTTTTCCTGCATTCATCTGGGTGCAGTGGGGCTGCACAACTCTCCCACTCCTAAGAATGTGTTCTGGAATTCTGAGTGCAGGGAAGTTCCTCCAACTGACAGCAGCGCCTGGGTTCTAATTGAATCCCTTTGCTTGTGTTCCCTGATGGAACGCCTAGGCGGGAGTGCGGGGGAAAGTGTGGTTTGGGCTCCGAAACCAAGTATTTGCGATGACCTCTCTATGGTTTGTGGAGGTGTTTAAACTACATCCCTAACCTGGGAACACCTGTGCCCCCATAAAGATCCGTGGAGTCTGTTTCCACACCTCCAGCACACACACGAACACTTGCACAGTTATCCTGAGAGTGGGCAGCCTCCTCCAACTGAGAGCAGGGCCTTGGTTCATATAAAATCTCTTAACTTGTCTACCCTGTTTGGTTGCTTGATACGGAGTGCTGGGGAAAGGGTGGGTTGGGCTCTAAATCCAAGTATTAGCGAGTGCTTCTCCATGGGATTTGGAGGTTATTAACCAAAAGCCCACAACATGGGAATACCTGTGCTCCTTGAAAAAAGCGTGGACTCTGTATCCCCACCACCAGAACACACATGAAGAAGTTTTCTGCTATCCTGAGTGTGGGCTGGCAATTTCAGGTGACAGAAGCGGCTGGGTTCTAATAGAATCCCTTAGCTTGTAATCCCTGAGTGTTTCCCTAGGACTGACTCTGAGAGAAACCTGGGGGTTGGGCTTTGAGGCCAAATAGTAGCGAGTGTCCCCGATGGACTGACGAAGTATTTAGATGAATTCTCCATAAAGGGAAACACCTGAGCACCCATTCATCTGCGTGGAGTGGGGCTTCAAATCTCCCCACCACACAAGGTTGGGTTCCAGTATCCTGAGGGTGGGGTAGTTCCTCCAACTGACATCAGCGTCTTGGTTTTAATAGAATCCTTTGCTTGTCTTCCCTGATGGTTTGCCTAGGCCAGTGTGTGGTTGAAAGTGGGATTTGGGATCTAAAGCTAACTATTAGCGTGTGCCTCTCCATGGGTAGTGGAGATGTTTAAACTACAACCCACAACTTGGGAATTACTGTGACCCCTGAAAAATGCGTGTGCTATGTTTCCCCACGTCCAACACACACAGGAAGAAGTGTTCTGGGGTTCTGAGTGTGGGGAGGTTCCTCCAACAGACAGCAGCACCTGGGTTGTAATAGAATCCCTTAGCTTGACTTCCCTAAGTGTTTTCCTAGGCCTAGCAGTAAGCGATGGTGGGGGATGGGCTCTAAAGCCAAGTATTAGCGAGTGCAACTCTGTGGGTAGTGGAGGGTTTTAAACTACTTCCCCAACCTTGGAACACCTGTGCCCCATAAAGATGCGTGGAATCTGTTTCCCCACCTCCAGCACACACACGGAGACGTGCTCAGGTATCCTGATTGTGGGGAGGCTCCTCCAAATGACAGCAGCGCCTGGGTTCTAAAAGAATCCCTTAGCTTGTCTTCCCTGATGGCATGCCTAGGCTGGAGAGTGGGGGAAAGTGGGGGTTGGGCTCTAAACCAAGGATAAGCGAGAGCCTATCAATGGGATGTGGGTTTTTAACCTACAACCCACAACCATGGAATAAATGTGCCCCCTGAAAGATGCTTTGACTGTTTCCCTACATCCAGCACACACACGAAGATGTGTTCTTGTATTCTGAGTGTGGGGAAGTTCCTCCAACTGACAGCAGCACCTGGATTCTATTAGTATCCCTTAGCTTCTGTTCCCTGAGTGTTCTCTTAGGCCAGGCCATGAGGGAAAGCTGGGGGTTGGGCTTGGAGGCCACGTAGCAGTGAGTGCCCCCTGATCCATTGAGGAAGTACTTAGAGCACTTGTCCCTAAAATGAACACCTTTTCCTGCATTCATCTGGGTGCAGTGGGGCTGCACATCTCTCCCACACCTAAGAATGTGTTCTGGAATTCTGAGTGCAGGGAAGTTCCTCCGACTGACAGCAGCGCCTGGGTTCTAATTGAATCCCTTTGCTTGTCTTCCCTGATGGAAAGCCTAGGCGGGAGTGCGGGGGAAAGTGTGGTTTGGGCTCCAAAACCAAGTATTGGCGATGACCTCTCTATGGTTTGTGGAGGTGTTTAAACTACATCCCTAACCTGGGAACACCTGTGCCCCCATAAAGATCCGTGGAGTCTGTTTCCACACCTCCAGCACACACACGAACACTTGCACAGTTATCCTGAGAGTGGGCAGCCTCCTCCAACTGAGAGCAGGGCCTTGGTTCTTATAAAATCGCTTAACTTGTCTACCCTGTTTGGTTGCCTGATACGGAGTGCTGGGGAAAGGGTGGGTTGGGCTCTAAATCCAAGTATTAGCGAGTGCTTCTCCATGGGAATGGAGGTTATTAACCAAAAGCCCACAACATGGGAATACCTGTGCTCCTTGAAAAAAGCGTGGACTCTATATCCCCACCACCAGAACACACATGAAGAAGTTTTCTGCTATCCTGAGTGTGGGCTGGCAATTTCAGGTGACAGAAGCGGCTGGGTTCTAATAGAATCCCTTAGCTTGTAATCCCTGAGTGTTTCCCTAGGACTGACTCTGAGAGAAACCTGGGGGTTGGGCTTTGAGGCCAAATAGTAGCGAGTGTCCCCGATGGACTGAGGAAGTATTTAGATGAATTCTCCATAAAGGGAAACACCTGAGCACCCATTCATCTGCGTGGAGTGGGGCTTCAAATCTCCCCACCACACAAGGTTGGGTTCCAGTATCCTGAGGGTGGGGTAGTTCCTCCAACTGACATCAGCGTCTTGGTTTGAATAGAATCCCTTTGCTTGTCTTCCCTGATGGTTTGCCTAGGCCAGTGTGTGGTTGAAAGTGGGATTTGGGATCTAAAACTAAGTATTAGCGTGTGCCTCTCCATGGGTAGTGGAGATGTTTAAACTACAACCCACAACTTGGGAATTACTGTGACCCCTGAAAAATGCGTGTGCTATGTTTCCCCACGTCCAACACACACAGGAAGAAGTGTTCTGGGGTTCTGAGTGTGGGGAGGTTCCTCCAACAGACAGCAGCACCTGGGTTGTAATAGAATCCCTTAGCTTGACTTCCCTAAGTGTTTTCCTAGGCCTAGCAGTAAGCGATGGTGGGGGATGGGCTCTAAAGCCAAGTATTAGCGAGTGCAACTCTGTGGGTAGTGGAGGGTTTTAAACTACTTCCCCAACCTTGGAACACCTGTGCCCCATAAAGATGCGTGGAATCTGTTTCCCCACCTCCAGCACACACACGGAGACGTGCTCAGGTATCCTGATTGTGGGGAGGCTCCTCCAAATGACAGCAGCGCCTGGGTTCTAAAAGAATCCCTTAGCTTGTCTTCCCTGATGGCATGCCTAGGCTGGAGAGTGGGGGAAAGTGGGGGTTGGGCTCTAAACCAAGGATAAGCGAGAGCCTATCCATGGGATGTGGGTTTTTAACCTACAACCCACAACCATGGAATAAATGTGCCCCCTGAAAGATGCTTTGACTGTTTCCCTACATCCAGCACACACACGAAGATGTGTTCTTGTATTCTGAGTGTGGGGAAGTTCCTCCAACTGACAGCAGCACCTGGATTCTATTAGTATCCCTTAGCTTCTGTTCCCTGAGTGTTCTCTTAGGCCAGGCCATGAGGGAAAGCTGGGGGTTGGGCTTGGAGGCCACGTAGCAGTGAGTGCCCCCTGATCCATTGAGGAAGTACTTAGAGCACTTGTCCCTAAAATGAACACCTTTTCCTGCATTCATCTGGGTGCAGTGGGGCTGCACATCTCTCCCACACCTAAGAATGTGTTCTGGAATTCTGAGTGCAGGGAAGTTCCTCCGACTGACAGCAGCGCCTGGGTTCTAATTGAATCCCTTTGCTTGTCTTCCCTGATGGAAAGCCTAGGCGGGAGTGCGGGGGAAAGTGTGGTTTGGGCTCCAAAACCAAGTATTGGCGATGACCTCTCTATGGTTTGTGGAGGTGTTTAAACTACATCCCTAACCTGGGAACACCTGTGCCCCCATAAAGATCCGTGGAGTCTGTTTCCACACCTCCAGCACACACACGAACACTTGCACAGTTATCCTGAGAGTGGGCAGCCTCCTCCAACTGAGAGCAGGGCCTTGGTTCTTATAAAATCGCTTAACTTGTCTACCCTGTTTGGTTGCCTGATACGGAGTGCTGGGGAAAGGGTGGGTTGGGCTCTAAATCCAAGTATTAGCGAGTGCTTCTCCATGGGAATGGAGGTTATTAACCAAAAGCCCACAACATGGGAATACCTGTGCTCCTTGAAAAAAGCGTGGACTCTATATCCCCACCACCAGAACACACATGAAGAAGTTTTCTGCTATCCTGAGTGTGGGCTGGCAATTTCAGGTGACAGAAGCGGCTGGGTTCTAATAGAATCCCTTAGCTTGTAATCCCTGAGTGTTTCCCTAGGACTGACTCTGAGAGAAACCTGGGGGTTGGGCTTTGAGGCCAAATAGTAGCGAGTGTCCCCGATGGACTGAGGAAGTATTTAGATGAATTCTCCATAAAGGGAAACACCTGAGCACCCATTCATCTGCGTGGAGTGGGGCTTCAAATCTCCCCACCACACAAGGTTGGGTTCCAGTATCCTGAGGGTGGGGTAGTTCCTCCAACTGACATCAGCGTCTTGGTTTGAATAGAATCCCTTTGCTTGTCTTCCCTGATGGTTTGCCTAGGCCAGTGTGTGGTTGAAAGTGGGATTTGGGATCTAAAACTAAGTATTAGCGTGTGCCTCTCCATGGGTAGTGGAGATGTTTAAACTACAACCCACAACTTGGGAATTACTGTGAACACTGAAAAATGCATGTGCTATGTTTCCCCACGTCCAGCACACACAGGAAGAAGTGTTCTGGGGTTGTGAGTGTGGTTAGGTTCCTCCAACTGACAGCAGCACATGGGTTGTAATAGAATCCCTTCGCTTGCCTTCCCTAAGTGTTTTCCTAGGCCTAGCAGTAAGCGATGGTGGGGGATGGGCTCTTAAGCAAAGTATTAGCGAGTGCATCTCTCTGGGTAGTGGAGGGTTTTAAACTACTTCCCCAACCTTGGAACACCTGTGCCCCATAAAGATGCGTGGAATCTGTTTCCCCACCTCCAGCACACACACGGAGACGTGCTCAGGTATCCTGATTGTGGGGAGGCTCCTCCAAATGACAGCAGCGCCTGGGTTCTAAAAGAATCCCTTAGCTTGTCTTCCCTGATGGCATGCCTAGGCTGGAGAGTGGGGGAAAGTGGGGGTTGGGCTCTAAACCAAGGATAAGCGAGAGCCTATCCATGGGATGTGGGTTTTTAACCTACAACCCACAACCATGGAATAAATGTGCCCCCTGAAAGATGCTTTGACTGTTTCCCTACATCCAGCACACACACGAAGATGTGTTCTTGTATTCTGAGTGTGGGGAAGTTCCTCCAACTGACAGCAGCACCTGGATTCTATTAGTATCCCTTAGCTTCTGTTCCCTGAGTGTTCTTTTAGGACAGGCCATGAGGGAAAGCTGGGGGTTGGGCTTGGAGGCCACGTAGCAGTGAGTGCCCCCTGATCCATTGAGGAAGTACTTAGAGGACTTCTCCCTAAAGGGAACACCTTTTCCTGCATTCATCTGGGTGCAGTGGGGCTGCACATCTCTCCCACACCTAAGAATGTGTTCTGGAATTCTGAGTGCAGGGAAGTTCCTCCAACTGACAGAAGCGCCTGGGTTCTAGTTGAATCCCTTTGCTTGTCTTCCCTGATGGAAAGCCTAGGCGGGAGTGCGGGGGAAAGTGTGGTTTGGGCTCCAAAACCAAGTATTGGCGATGACCTCTCTATGGTTTGTGGAGGTGTTTAAAGTACATCCCTAACCTGGGAACACCTGTGCCCCCATAAAGATCCGTGGAGTCTGTTTCCACACCTCCAGCACACACACGAACACTTGCACAGTTATCCTGAGAGTGGGCAGCCTCCTCCAACTGAGAGCAGGGCCTTGGTTCTTATAAAATCGCTTAACTTGTCTACCCTGTGTGGTTGCCTGATACGGAGTGCTGGGGAAAGGGTGGGTTGGGCTCTAAATCCAAGTATTAGCGAGTGCTTCTCCATGGGATTTGGAGGTTATTAACCAAAAGCCCACAACATGGGAATACCTGTGCTCCTTGAAAAAAGCGTGGACTCTGTATCCCCACCACCAGAACACACATGAAGAAGTTTTCTGCTATCCTGAGTGTGGGCTGGCAATTTCAGGTGACAGAAGCGGCTGGGTTCTAATAGAATCCCTTAGCTTGTAATCCCTGAGTGTTTCCCTAGGACTGACTCTGAGAGAAACCTGGGGGTTGGGCTTTGAGGCCAAATAGTAGCGAGTGTCCCCGATGGACTGACGAAGTATTTAGATGAATTCTCCATAAAGGGAAACACCTGAGCACCCATTCATCTGCGTGGAGTGGGGCTTCAAATCTCCCCACCACACAAGGTTGGGTTCCAGTATCCTGAGGGTGGGGTAGTTCCTCCAACTGACATCAGCGTCTTGGTTTTAATAGAATCCTTTGCTTGTCTTCCCTGATGGTTTGCCTAGGCCAGTGTGTGGTTGAAAGTGGGATTTGGGATCTAAAGCTAACTATTAGCGTGTGCCTCTCCATGGGTAGTGGAGATGTTTAAACTACAACCCACAACTTGGGAATTACTGTGACCCCTGAAAAATGCGTGTGCTATGTTTCCCCACGTCCAACACACACAGGAAGAAGTGTTCTGGGGTTCTGAGTGTGGGGAGGTTCCTCCAACAGACAGCAGCACCTGGGTTGTAATAGAATCCCTTAGCTTGACTTCCCTAAGTGTTTTCCTAGGCCTAGCAGTAAGCGATGGTGGGGGATGGGCTCTAAAGCCAAGTATTAGCGAGTGCAACTCTGTGGGTAGTGGAGGGTTTTAAACTACTTCCCCAACCTTGGAACACCTGTGCCCCATAAAGATGCGTGGAATCTGTTTCCCCACCTCCAGCACACACACGGAGACGTGCTCAGGTATCCTGATTGTGGGGAGGCTCCTCCAAATGACAGCAGCGCCTGGGTTCTAAAAGAATCCCTTAGCTTGTCTTCCCTGATGGCATGCCTAGGCTGGAGAGTGGGGGAAAGTGGGGGTTGGGCTCTAAACCAAGGATAAGCGAGAGCCTATCAATGGGATGTGGGTTTTTAACCTACAACCCACAACCATGGAATAAATGTGCCCCCTGAAAGATGCTTTGACTGTTTCCCTACATCCAGCACACACACGAAGATGTGTTCTTGTATTCTGAGTGTGGGGAAGTTCCTCCAACTGACAGCAGCACCTGGATTCTATTAGTATCCCTTAGCTTCTGTTCCCTGAGTGTTCTCTTAGGCCAGGCCATGAGGGAAAGCTGGGGGTTGGGCTTGGAGGCCACGTAGCAGTGAGTGCCCCCTGATCCATTGAGGAAGTACTTAGAGGACTTGTCCCTAAAATGAACACCTTTTCCTGCATTCATCTGGGTGCAGTGGGGCTGCACATCTCTCCCACACCTAAGAATGTGTTCTGGAATTCTGAGTGCAGGGAAGTTCCTCCAACTGACAGCAGCGCCTGGGTTCTAATTGAATCCCTTTGCTTGTCTTCCCTGATGGAAAGCCTAGGCGGGAGTGCGGGGGAAAGTGTGGTTTGGGCTCCAAAACCAAGTATTGGCGATGACCTCTCTATGGTTTGTGGAGGTGTTTAAACTACATCCCTAACCTGGGAACACCTGTGCCCCCATAAAGATCCGTGGAGTCTGTTTCCACACCTCCAGCACACACACGAACACTTGCACAGTTATCCTGAGAGTGGGCAGCCTCCTCCAACTGAGAGCAGGGCCTTGGTTCTTATAAAATCGCTTAACTTGTCTACCCTGTTTGGTTGCCTGATACGGAGTGCTGGGGAAAGGGTGGGTTGGGCTCTAAATCCAAGTATTAGCGAGTGCTTCTCCATGGGAATGGAGGTTATTAACCAAAAGCCCACAACATGGGAATACCTGTGCTCCTTGAAAAAAGCGTGGACTCTGTATCCCCACCACCAGAACACACATGAAGAAGTTTTCTGCTATCCTGAGTGTGGGCTGGCAATTTCAGGTGACAGAAGCGGCTGGGTTCTAATAGAATCCCTTAGCTTGTAATCCCTGAGTGTTTCCCTAGGACTGACTCTGAGAGAAACCTGGGGGTTGGGCTTTGAGGCCAAATAGTAGCGAGTGTCCCCGATGGACTGACGAAGTATTTAGATGAATTCTCCATAAAGGGAAACACCTGAGCACCCATTCATCTGCGTGGAGTGGGGCTTCAAATCTCCCCACCACACAAGGTTGGGTTCCAGTATCCTGAGGGTGGGGTAGTTCCTCCAACTGACATCAGCGTCTTGGTTTTAATAGAATCCTTTGCTTGTCTTCCCTGATGGTTTGCCTAGGCCAGTGTGTGGTTGAAAGTGGGATTTGGGATCTAAAACTAAGTATTAGCGTGTGCCTCTCCATGGGTAGTGGAGATGTTTAAACTACAACCCACAACTTGGGAATTACTGTGAACACTGAAAAATGCATGTGCTATGTTTCCCCACGTCCAGCACACACAGGAAGAAGTGTTCTGGGGTTCTGAGTGAGGGGAGGTTCCTCCAACAGACAGCAGCACCTGGGTTGTAATAGAATCCCTTAGCTTGACTTCCCTAAGTGTTTTCCTAGGCCTAGCAGTAAGCGATGGTGGGGGATGGGCTCTAAAGCCAAGTATTAGCGAGTGCAACTCTGTGGGTAGTGGAGGGTTTTAAACTACTTCCCCAACCTTGGAACACCTGTGCCCCATAAAGATGCGTGGAATCTGTTTCCCCACCTCCAGCACACACACGGAGACGTGCTCAGGTATCCTGATTGTGGGGAGGCTCCTCCAAATGACAGCAGCGCCTGGGTTCTAAAAGAATCCCTTAGCTTGTCTTCCCTGATGGCATGCCTAGGCTGGAGTGTGGGGGAAAGTGGGGGTTGGGCTCTAAACCAAGGATAAGCGAGAGCCTATCAATGGGATGTGGGTTTTTAACCTACAACCCACAACCATGGAATAAATGTGCCCCCTGAAAGATGCTTTGACTGTTTCCCTACATCCAGCACACACACGAAGATGTGTTCTTGTATTCTGAGTGTGGGGAAGTTCCTCAAACTGACAGCAGCACCTGGATTCTATTAGTATCCCTTAGCTTCTGTTCCCTGAGTGTTCTCTTAGGCCAGGCCATGAGGGAAAGCTGGGGGTTGGGCTTGGAGGCCACGTAGCAGTGAGTGCCCCCTGATCCATTGAGGAAGTACTTAGAGGACTTGTCCCTAAAATGAACACCTTTTCCTGCATTCATCTGGGTGCAGTGGGGCTGCACATCTCTCCCACACCTAAGAATGTGTTCTGGAATTCTGAGTGCAGGGAAGTTCCTCCGACTGACAGCAGCGCCTGGGTTCTAATTGAATCCCTTTGCTTGTCTTCCCTGATGGAAAGCCTAGGCGGGAGTGCGGGGGAAAGTGTGGTTTGGGCTCCAAAACCAAGTATTGGCGATGACCTCTCTATGGTTTGTGGAGGTGTTTAAACTACATCCCTAACCTGGGAACACCTGTGCCCCCATAAAGATCCGTGGAGTCTGTTTCCACACCTCCAGCACACACACGAACACTTGCACAGTTATCCTGAGAGTGGGCAGCCTCCTCCAACTGAGAGCAGGGCCTTGGTTCTTATAAAATCGCTTAACTTGTCTACCCTGTTTGGTTGCCTGATACGGAGTGCTGGGGAAAGGGTGGGTTGGGCTCTAAATCCAAGTATTAGCGAGTGCTTCTCCATGGGAATGGAGGTTATTAACCAAAAGCCCACAACATGGGAATACCTGTGCTCCTTGAAAAAAGCGTGGACTCTGTATCCCCACCACCAGAACACACATGAAGAAGTTTTCTGCTATCCTGAGTGTGGGCTGGCAATTTCAGGTGACAGAAGCGGCTGGGTTCTAATAGAATCCCTTAGCTTGTAATCCCTGAGTGTTTCCCTAGGACTGACTCTGAGAGAAACCTGGGGGTTGGGCTTTGAGGCCAAATAGTAGCGAGTGTCCCCGATGGACTGAGGAAGTATTTAGATGAATTCTCCATAAAGGGAAACACCTGAGCACCCATTCATCTGCGTGGAGTGGGGCTTCAAATCTCCCCACCACACAAGGTTGGGTTCCAGTATCCTGAGGGTGGGGTAGTTCCTCCAACTGACATCAGCGTCTTGGTTTGAATAGAATCCCTTTGCTTGTCTTCCCTGATGGTTTGCCTAGGCCAGTGTGTGGTTGAAAGTGGGATTTGGGATCTAAAACTAAGTATTAGCGTGTGCCTCTCCATGGGTAGTGGAGATGTTTAAACTACAACCCACAACTTGGGAATTACTGTGAACACTGAAAAATGCATGTGCTATGTTTCCCCACGTCCAGCACACACAGGAAGAAGTGTTCTGGGGTTGTGAGTGTGGTTAGGTTCCTCCAACAGACAGCAGCACATGGGTTGTAATAGAATCCCTTCGCTTGCCTTCCCTAAGTGTTTTCCTAGGCCTAGCAGTAAGCGATGGTGGGGGATGGGCTCTTAAGCCAAGTATTAGCCAGTGCATCTCTCTGGGTAGTGGAGGGTTTTAAACTACTTCCCCAACCTTGGAACACCTGTGCCCCATAAAGATGCGTGGAATCTGTTTCCCCACCTCCAGCACACACACGGAGACGTGCTCACGTATCCTGATTGTGGGGAGGCTCCTCCAAATGACAGCAGCGCCTGGGTTCTAAAAGAATCCCTTAGCTTGTCTTCCCTGATGGCATGCCTAGGCTGGAGAGTGGGGGAAAGTGGAGGTTGGGCTCTAAACCAAGGATAAGCGAGAGCCTATCAATGGGATGTGGGTTTTTAACCTACAACCCACAACCATGGAATAAATGTGCCCCCTGAAAGATGCTTTGACTGTTTCCCTACATCCAGCACACACACGAAGATGTGTTCTTGTATTCTGAGTGTGGGGAAGTTCCTCAAACTGACAGCAGCACCTGGATTCTATTAGTATCCCTTAGCTTCTGTTCCCTGAGTGTTCTCTTAGGACAGGCCATGAGGGAAAGCTGGGGGTTGGGCTTGGAGGCCACGTAGCAGTGAGTGCCCCCTGATCCATTGAGGAAGTACTTAGAGGACTTCTCCCTAAAGGGAACACCTTTTCCTGCATTCATCTGGGTGCAGTGGGGCTGCACATCTCTCCCACACCTAAGAATGTGTTCTGGAATTCTGAGTGCAGGGAAGTTCCTCCAACTGACAGCAGCGCCTGGGTTGTAATTGAATCCCTTTGCTTGTCTTCCCTGATGGAAAGCCTAGGCGGGAGTGCGGGGGAAAGTGTGGTTTGGGCTCCAAAACCAAGTATTTGCGATGACCTCTCTATGGTTTGTGGAGGTGTTTAAAGTACATCCCTAACCTGGGAACACCTGTGCCCCCATAAAGATCCGTGGAGTCTGTTTCCACACCTCCAGCACACACACGAACACTTGCACAGTTATCCTGAGAGTGGGCAGCCTCCTCCAACTGAGAGCAGGGCCTTGGTTCTTATAAAATCGCTTAACTTGTCTACCCTGTGTGGTTGCCTGATACGGAGTGCTGGGGAAAGGGTGGGTTGGGCTCTAAATCCAAGTATTAGCGAGTGCTTCTCCATGGGATTTGGAGGTTATTAACCAAAAGCCCACAACATGGGAATACCTGTGCTCCTTGAAAAAAGCGTGGACTCTGTATCCCCACCACCAGAACACACATGAAGAAGTTTTCTGCTATCCTGAGTGTGGGCTGGCAATTTCAGGTGACAGAAGCGGCTGGGTTCTAATAGAATCCCTTAGCTTGTAATCCCTGAGTGTTTCCCTAGGACTGACTCTGAGAGAAACCTGGGGGTTGGGCTTTGAGGCCAAATAGTAGCGAGTGTCCCCGATGGACTGAGGAAGTATTTAGATGAATTCTCCATAAAGGGAAACACCTGAGCACCCATTCATCTGCGTGGAGTGGGGCTTCAAATCTCCCCACCACACAAGGTTGGGTTCCAGTATCCTGAGGGTGGGGTAGTTCCTCCAACTGACATCAGCGTCTTGGTTTTAATAGAATCCTTTGCTTGTCTTCCCTGATGGTTTGCCTAGGCCAGTGTGTGGTTGAAAGTGGGATTTGGGATCTAAAACTAACTATTAGCGTGTGCCTCTCCATGGGTAGTGAAGATGTTTAAACTACAACCCACAACTTGGGAATTACTGTGACCCCTGAAAAATGCGTGTGCTATGTTTCCCCACGTCCAGCACACACAGGAAGAAGTTTTCTGGGGTTCTGAGTGTGGGGAGGTTCCTCCAACAGACAGCAGCACCTGGGTTGTAATAGAATCCCTTAGCTTGACTTCCCTAAGTGTTTTCCTAGGCCTAGCAGTAAGCGATGGTGGGGGATGGGCTCTAAAGCCAAGTATTAGCGAGTGCATCTCTGTGGGTAGTGGAGGGTTTTAAATTACTTCCCCAACCTTGGAACACCTGTGCCCCATAAAGATGCGTGGAATCTGTTTCCCCACCTCCAGCACACACACGGAGACGTGCTCAGGTATCCTGATTGTGGGGAGGCTCCTCCAAATGACAGCAGCGCCTGGGTTCTAAAAGAATCCCTTAGCTTGTCTTCCCTGATGGCATGCCTAGGCTGGAGAGTGGGGGAAAGTGGGGGTTGGGCTCTAAACCAAGGATAAGCGAGAGCCTATGCATGGGATGTGGGTTTTTAACCTACAACCCACAACCATGGAATAAATGTGCCCCCTGAAAGATGCTTTGACTGTTTCCCTACATCCAGCACACACACGAAGATGTGTTCTTGTATTCTGAGTGTGGGGAAGTTCCTCCAACTGACAGCAGCACCTGGATTCTATTAGTATCCCTTAGCTTCTGTTCCCTGAGTGTTCTTTTAGGACAGGCCATGAGGGAAAGCTGGGGGTTGGGCTTGGAGGCCACGTAGCAGTGAGTGCCCCCTGATCCATTGAGGAAGTACTTAGAGGACTTCTCCCTAAAGGGAACACCTTTTCCTGCATTCATCTGGGTGCAGTGGGGCTGCACATCTCTCCCACACCTAAGAATGTGTTCTGGAATTCTGAGTGCAGGGAAGTTCCTCCAACTGACAGAAGCGCCTGGGTTCTAGTTGAATCCCTTTGCTTGTCTTCCCTGATGGAAAGCCTAGGCGGGAGTGCGGGGGAAAGTGTGGTTTGGGCTCCAAAACCAAGTATTGGCGATGACCTCTCTATGGTTTGTGGAGGTGTTTAAACTACATCCCTAACCTGGGAACACCTGTGCCCCCATAAAGATCCGTGGAGTCTGTTTCCACACCTCCAGCACACACACGAACACTTGCACAGTTATCCTGAGAGTGGGCAGCCTCCTCCAACTGAGAGCAGGGCCTTGGTTCTTATAAAATCGCTTAACTTGTCTACCCTGTTTGGTTGCCTGATACGGAGTGCTGGGGAAAGGGTGGGTTGGGCTCTAAATCCAAGTATTAGCGAGTGCTTCTCCATGGGAATGGAGGTTATTAACCAAAAGCCCACAACATGGGAATACCTGTGCTCCTTGAAAAAAGCGTGGACTCTGTATCCCCACCACCAGAACACACATGAAGACGTTTTCTGCTATCCTGAGTGTGGGCTGGCAATTTCAGGTGACAGAAGCGGCTGGGTTCTAATAGAATCCCTTAGCTTGTAATCCCTGAGTGTTTCCCTAGGACTGACTCTGAGAGAAACCTGGGGGTTGGGCTTTGAGGCCAAATAGTAGCGAGTGTCCCCGATGGACTGAGGAAGTATTTAGATGAATTCTCCATAAAGGGAAACACCTGAGCACCCATTCATCTGCGTGGAGTGGGGCTTCAAATCTCCCCACCACACAAGGTTGGGTTCCAGTATCCTGAGGGTGGGGTAGTTCCTCCAACTGACATCAGCGTCTTGGTTTGAATAGAACCCCTTTGCTTGTCTTCCCTGATGGTTTGCCTAGGCCAGTGTGTGGTTGAAAGTGGGATTTGGGATCTAAAACTAAGTATTAGCGTGTGCCTCTCCATGGGTAGTGGAGATGTTTAAACTACAACCCACAACTTGGGAATTACTGTGACCCCTGAAAAATGCGTGTGCTATGTTTCCCCACGTCCAGCACACACAGGAAGAAGTGTTCTGGGGTTGTGAGTGTGGGGAGGTTCCTCCAACAGACAGCAGCACCTGGGTTGTAATAGAATCCCTTCGCTTGACTTCCCTAAGTGTTTTCCTAGGCCTAGCAGTAAGCGATGGTGGGGGATGGGCTCTAAAGCCAAGTATTAGCGAGTGCATCTCTGTGGGTAGTGGAGGGTTTTAAACTACTTCCCCAACCTTGGAACACCTGTGCCCCATAAAGATGCGTGGAATCTGTTTCCCCACCTCCAGCACACACACGGAGACGTGCTCAGGTATCCTGATTGTGGGGAGGCTCCTCCAAATGACAGCAGCGCCTGGGTTCTAAAAGAATCCCTTAGCTTGTCTTCCCTGATGGCATGCCTAGGCTGGAGAGTGGGGGAAAGTGGGGGTTGGGCTCTAAACCAAGGATAAGCGAGAGCCTATCCATGGGATGTGGGTTTTTAACCTACAACCCACAACCATGGAATAAATGTGCCCCCTGAAAGATGCTTTGACTGTTTCCCTACTTCCAGCACACACACGAAGATGTGTTCTGTTTTTCTGAGTGTGGGGAAGTTCCTCAAACTGACAGCAGCACCTGGATTCTATTAGTATCCCTTAGCTTCTGTTCCCTGAGTGTTCTTTTAGGCCAGGCCATGAGGGAAAGCTGGGGGTTGGGCTTGGAGGCCACGTAGCAGTGAGTGCCCCCTGATCCATTGAGGAAGTACTTAGAGGACTTCTCCCTAATGGGAACACCTTTTCCTGCATTCATCTGGGTGCAGTGGGGCTGCACATCTCTCCCACTTCTAAGAATGTGTTCTGGAATTCTGAGTGCAGGGAAGTTCCTCCAACTGACAGCAGCGCCTGGGTTCTAATTGAATCCCTTTGCTTGTCTTCCCTGATGGAAAGCCTAGGCGGGAGTGCGGGGGAAAGTGTGGTTTGGGCTCCAAAACCAAGTATTTGCGATGACCTCTCTAAGGTTTGTGGAGGTGTTTAAACTACATCCCTAACCTGGGAACACCTGTGCCCCCATAAAGATCCGTGGAGTCTGTTTCCACACCTCCAGCACACACACGAACACTTGCACAGTTATCCTGAGAGTGGGCAGCCTTCTCCAACTGAGAGCAGGGCCTTGGTTCTTATAAAATCGCTTAACTTGTCTACCCTGTTTGGTTGCCTGATACGGAGTGCTGGGGAAAGGGTGGGTTGGGCTCTAAATCCAAGTATTAGCGAGTGCTTCTCCATGGGATTTGGAGGTTATTAACCAAAAGCCCACAACATGGGAATACCTGTGCTCCTTGAAAAAAGCGTGGACTCTGTATCCCCACCACCAGAACACACATGAAGAAGTTTTCTGCTATCCTGAGTGTGGGCTGGCAATTTCAGGTGACAGAAGCGGCTGGGTTCTAATAGAATCCCTTAGCTTGTAATCCCTGAGTGTTTCCCTAGGACTGACTCTGAGAGAAACCTGGGGGTTGGGCTTTGAGGCCAAATAGTAGCGAGTGTCCCCGATGGACTGAGGAAGTATTTAGATGAATTCTCCATAAAGGGAAACACCTGAGCACCCATTCATCTGCGTGGAGTGGGGCTTCAAATCTCCCCACCACACAAGGTTGGGTTCCAGTATCCTGAGGGTGGGGTAGTTCCTCCAACTGACATCAGCGTCTTGGTTTGAATAGAATCCCTTTGCTTGTCTTCCCTGATGGTTTGCCTAGGCCAGTGTGTGGTTGAAAGTGGGATTTGGGATCTAAAACTAAGTATTAGCGTGTGCCTCTCCATGGGTAGTGGAGATGTTTAAACTACAACCCACAACTTGGGAATTACTGTGAACACTGAAAAATGCATGTGCTATGTTTCCCCACGTCCAGCACACACAGGAAGAAGTGTTCTGGGGTTGTGAGTGTGGTTAGGTTCCTCCAACAGACAGCAGCACATGGGTTGTAATAGAATCCCTTCGCTTGCCTTCCCTAAGTGTTTTCCTAGGCCTAGCAGTAAGCGATGGTGGGGGATGGGCTCTTAAGCCAAGTATTAGCGAGTGCATCTCTCTGGGTAGTGGAGGGTTTTAAACTACTTCCCCAACCTTGGAACACCTGTGCCCCATAAAGATGCGTGGAATCTGTTTCCCCACCTCCAGCACACACAAGGAGACGTGCTCAGGTATCCTGATTGTGGGGAGGCTCCTCCAAATGACAGCAGCGCCTGGGTTCTAAAAGAATCCCTTAGCTTGTCTTCCCTGATGGCATGCCTAGGCTGGAGAGTGGGGGAAAGTGGAGGTTGGGCTCTAAACCAAGGATAAGCGAGAGCCTATCAATGGGATGTGGGTTTTTAACCTACAACCCACAACCATGGAATAAATGTGCCCCCTGAAAGATGCTTTGACTGTTTCCCTACATCCAGCACACACACGAAGATGTGTTCTTGTATTCTGAGTGTGGGGAAGTTCCTCAAACTGACAGCAGCACCTGGATTCTATTAGTATCCCTTAGCTTCTGTTCCCTGAGTGTTCTCTTAGGCCAGGCCATGAGGGAAAGCTGGGGGTTGGGCTTGGAGGCCACGTAGCAGTGAGTGCCCCCTGATCCATTGAGGAAGTACTTAGAGGACTTCTCCCTAAAGGGAACACCTTTTCCTGCATTCATCTGGGTGCAGTGGGGCTGCACATCTCTCCCACACCTAAGAATGTGTTCTGGAATTCTGAGTGCAGGGAAGTTCCTCCAACTGACAGCAGCGCCTGGGTTCTAATTGAATCCCTTTGCTTGTCTTCCCTGATGGAAAGCCTAGGCGGGAGTGCGGGGGAAAGTGTGGTTTGGGCTCCAAAACCAAGTATTTGCGATGACCTCTCTATGGTTTGTGGAGGTGTTTAAACTACATCCCTAACCTGGGAACACCTGTGCCCCCATAAAGATCCGTGGAGTCTGTTTCCACACCTCCAGCACACACACGAACACTTGCACAGTTATCCTGAGAGTGGGCAGCCTCCTCCAACTGAGAGCAGGGCCTTGGTTCTTATAAAATCGCTTAACTTGTCTACCCTGTGTGGTTGCCTGATACGGAGTGCTGGGGAAAGGGTGGGTTGGGCTCTAAATCCAAGTATTAGCGAGTGCTTCTCCATGGGATTTGGAGGTTATTAACCAAAAGCCCACAACATGGGAATACCTGTGCTCCTTGAAAAAAGCGTGGACTCTGTATCCCCACCACCAGAACACACATGAAGAAGTTTTCTGCTATCCTGAGTGTGGGCTGGCAATTTCAGGTGACAGAAGCGGCTGGGTTCTAATAGAATCCCTTAGCTTGTAATCCCTGAGTGTTTCCCTAGGACTGACTCTGAGAGAAACCTGGGGGTTGGGCTTTGAGGCCAAATAGTAGCGAGTGTCCCCGATGGACTGAGGAAGTATTTAGATGAATTCTCCATAAAGGGAAACACCTGAGCACCCATTCATCTGCGTGGAGTGGGGCTTCAAATCTCCCCACCACACAAGGTTGGGTTCCAGTATCCTGAGGGTGGGGTAGTTCCTCCAACTGACATCAGCGTCTTGGTTTTAATAGAATCCTTTGCTTGTCTTCCCTGATGGTTTGCCTAGGCCAGTGTGTGGTTGAAAGTGGGATTTGGGATCTAAAACTAACTATTAGCGTGTGCCTCTCCATGGGTAGTGGAGATGTTTAAACTACAACCCACAACTTGGGAATTACTGTGACCCCTGAAAAATGCGTGTGCTATGTTTCCCTACGTCCAGCACACACAGGAAGAATTGTTCTGGGGTTCTGAGTGTGGGGAGGTTCCTCCAACAGACAGCAGCACCTGGGTTGTAATAGAATCCCTTAGCTTGACTTCCCTAAGTGTTTTCCTAGGCCTAGCAGTAAGCGATGGTGGGGGATGGGCTCTAAAGCCAAGTATTAGCGAGTGCATCTCTGTGGGTAGTGGAGGGTTTTAAACTACTTCCCCAACCTTGGAACACCTGTGCCCCATAAAGATGCGTGGAATCTGTTTCCCCACCTCCAGCACACACACGGAGACGTGCTCAGGTATCCTGATTGTGGGGAGGCTCCTCCAAATGACAGCAGCGCCTGGGTTCTAAAAGAATCCCTTAGCTTGTCTTCCCTGATGGCATGCCTAGGCTGGAGAGTGGGGGAAAGTGGGGGTTGGGCTCTAAACCAAGGATAAGCGAGAGCCTATCCATGGGATGTGGGTTTTTAACCTACAACCCACAACCATGGAATAAATGTGCCCCCTGAAAGATGCTTTGACTGTTTCCCTACATCCAGCACACACACGAAGATGTGTTCTTGTATTCTGAGTGTGGGGAAGTTCCTCCAACTGACAGCAGCACCTGGATTCTATTAGTATCCCTTAGCTTCTGTTCCCTGAGTGTTCTTTTAGGACAGGCCATGAGGGAAAGCTGGGGGTTGGGCTTGGAGGCCACGTAGCAGTGAGTGCCCCTGATCCATTGAGGAAGTACTTAGAGGACTTCTCCCTAAAGGGAACACCTTTTCCTGCATTCATCTGGGTGCAGTGGGGCTGCACATCTCTCCCACACCTAAGAATGTGTTCTGGAATTCTGAGTGCAGGGAAGTTCCTCCAACTGACAGAAGCGCCTGGGTTCTAGTTGAATCCCTTTGCTTGTCTTCCCTGATGGAAAGCCTAGGCGGGAGTGCGGGGGAAAGTGTGGTTTGGGCTCCAAAACCAAGTATTTGCGATGACCTCTCTATGGTTTGTGGAGGTGTTTAAACTACATCCCTAACCTGGGAACACCTGTGCCCCCATAAAGATCCGTGGAGTCTGTTTCCACACCTCCAGCACACACACGAACACTTGCACAGTTATCCTGAGAGTGGGCAGCCTCCTCCAACTGAGAGCAGGGCCTTGGTTCTTATAAAATCGCTTAACTTGTCTACCCTGTTTGGTTGCCTGATACGGAGTGCTGGGGAAAGGGTGGGTTGGGCTCTAAATCCAAGTATTAGCGAGTGCTTCTCCATGGGATTTGGAGGTTATTAACCAAAAGCCCACAACATGGGAATACCTGTGCTCCTTGAAAAAAGCGTGGACTCTGTATCCCCACCACCAGAACACACATGAAGACGTTTTCTGCTATCCTGAGTGTGGGCTGGCAATTTCAGGTGACAGAAGCGGCTGGGTTCTAATAGAATCCCTTAGCTTGTAATCCCTGAGTGTTTCCCTAGGACTGACTCTGAGAGAAACCTGGGGGTTGGGCTTTGAGGCCAAATAGTAGCGAGTGTCCCCGATGGACTGAGGAAGTATTTAGATGAATTCTCCATAAAGGGAAACACCTGAGCACCCATTCATCTGCGTGGAGTGGGGCTTCAAATCTCCCCACCACACAAGGTTGGGTTCCAGTATCCTGAGGGTGGGGTAGTTCCTCCAACTGACATCAGCGTCTTGGTTTGAATAGAATCCCTTTGCTTGTCTTCCCTGATGGTTTGCCTAGGCCAGTGTGTGGTTGAAAGTGGGATTTGGGATCTAAAACTAAGTATTAGCGTGTGCCTCTCCATGGGTAGTGGAGATGTTTAAACTACAACCCACAACTTGGGAATTACTGTGACCCCTGAAAAATGCGTGTGCTATGTTTCCCCACGTCCAGCACACACAGGAAGAAGTGTTCTGGGGTTGTGAGTGTGGGGAGGTTCCTCCAACAGACAGCAGCACCTGGGTTGTAATAGAATCCCTTCGCTTGACTTCCCTAAGTGTTTTCCTAGGCCTAGCAGTAAGCGATGGTGGGGGATGGGCTCTAAAGCCAAGTATTAGCGAGTGCATCTCTGTGGGTAGTGGAGGGTTTTAAACTACTTCCCCAACCTTGGAACACCTGTGCCCCATAAAGATGCGTGGAATCTGTTTCCCCACCTCCAGCACACACACGGAGACGTGCTCAGGTATCCTGATTGTGGGGAGGCTCCTCCAAATGACAGCAGCGCCTGGGTTCTAAAAGAATCCCTTAGCTTGTCTTCCCTGATGGCATGCCTAGGCTGGAGAGTGGGGGAAAGTGGGGGTTGGGCTCTAAACCAAGGATAAGCGAGAGCCTATCCATGGGATGTGGGTTTTTAACCTACAACCCACAACCATGGAATAAATGTGCCCCCTGAAAGATGCTTTGACTGTTTCCCTACTTCCAGCACACACACGAAGATGTGTTCTGTTTTTCTGAGTGTGGGGAAGTTCCTCAAACTGACAGCAGCACCTGGATTCTATTAGTATCCCTTAGCTTCTGTTCCCTGAGTGTTCTTTTAGGCCAGGCCATGAGGGAAAGCTGGGGGTTGGGCTTGGAGGCCACGTAGCAGTGAGTGCCCCCTGATCCATTGAGGAAGTACTTAGAGGACTTCTCCCTAAAGGGAACACCTTTTCCTGCATTCATCTGGGTGCAGTGGGGCTGCACATCTCTCCCACTTCTAAGAATGTGTTCTGGAATTCTGAGTGCAGGGAAGTTCCTCCAACTGACAGCAGCGCCTGGGTTCTAATTGAATCCCTTTGCTTGTCTTCCCTGATGGAAAGCCTAGGCGGGAGTGCGGGGGAAAGTGTGGTTTGGGCTCCAAAACCAAGTATTTGCGATGACCTCTCTATGGTTTGTGGAGGTGTTTAAACTTCATCCCTAACCTGGGAACACCTGTGCCCCCATACAGATCCGTGGAGTCTGTTTCCACACCTCCAGCACACACACGAACACTTGCACAGTTATCCTGAGAGTGGGCAGCCTTCTCCAACTGAGAGCAGGGCCTTGGTTCTTATAAAATCGCTTAACTTGTCTACCCTGTTTGGTTGCCTGATACGGAGTGCTGGGGAAAGGGTGGGTTGGGCTCTAAATCCAAGTATTAGCGAGTGCTTCTCCATGGGATTTGGAGGTTATTAACCAAAAGCCCACAACATGGGAATACCTGTGCTCCTTGAAAAAAGCGTGGACTCTGTATCCCCACCACCAGAACACACATGAAGAAGTTTTCTGCTATCCTGAGTGTGGGCTGGCAATTTCAGGTGACAGAAGCGGCTGGGTTCTAATAGAATCCCTTAGCTTGTAATCCCTGAGTGTTTCCCTAGGACTGACTCTGAGAGAAACCTGGGGGTTGGGCTTTGAGGCCAAATAGTAGCGAGTGTCCCCGATGGACTGAGGAAGTATTTAGATGAATTCTCCATAAAGGGAAACACCTGAGCACCCATTCATCTGCGTGGAGTGGGGCTTCAAATCTCCCCACCACACAAGGTTGGGTTCCAGTATCCTGAGGGTGGGGTAGTTCCTCCAACTGACATCAGCGTCTTGGTTTGAATAGAATCCCTTTGCTTGTCTTCCCTGATGGTTTGCCTAGGCCAGTGTGTGGTTGAAAGTGGGATTTGGGATCTAAAACTAAGTATTAGCGTGTGCCTCTCCATGGGTAGTGGAGATGTTTAAACTACAACCCACAACTTGGGAATTACTGTGAACACTGAAAAATGCATGTGCTATGTTTCCCCACGTCCAGCACACACAGGAAGAAGTGTTCTGGGGTTGTGAGTGTGGTTAGGTTCCTCCAACAGACAGCAGCACATGGGTTGTAATAGAATCCCTTCGCTTGCCTTCCCTAAGTGTTTTCCTAGGCCTAGCAGTAAGCGATGGTGGGGGATGGGCTCTTAAGCCAAGTATTAGCGAGTGCATCTCTCTGGGTAGTGGAGGGTTTTAAACTACTTCCCCAACCTTGGAACACCTGTGCCCCATAAAGATGCGTGGAATCTGTTTCCCCACCTCCAGCACACACAAGGAGACGTGCTCAGGTATCCTGATTGTGGGGAGGCTCCTCCAAATGACAGCAGCGCCTGGGTTCTAAAAGAATCCCTTAGCTTGTCTTCCCTGATGGCATGCCTAGGCTGGAGATTGGGGGAAAGTGGAGGTTGGGCTCTAAACCAAGGATAAGCGAGAGCCTATCCATGGGATGTGGGTTTTTAACCTACAACCCACAACCATGGAATAAATGTGCCCCCTGAAAGATGCTTTGACTGTTTCCCTACATCCAGCACACACACGAAGATGTGTTCTTGTATTCTGAGTGTGGGGAAGTTCCTCAAACTGACAGCAGCACCTGGATTCTATTAGTATCCCTTAGCTTCTGTTCCCTGAGTGTTCTCTTAGGCCAGGCCATGAGGGAAAGCTGGGGGTTGGGCTTGGAGGCCACGTAGCAGTGAGTGCCCCCTGATCCATTGAGGAAGTACTTAGAGGACTTCTCCCTAAAGGGAACACCTTTTCCTGCATTCATCTGGGTGCAGTGGGGCTGCACATCTCTCCCACACCTAAGAATGTGTTCTGGAATTCTGAGTGCAGGGAAGTTCCTCCAACTGACAGCAGCGCCTGGGTTCTAATTGAATCCCTTTGCTTGTCTTCCCTGATGGAAAGCCTAGGCGGGAGTGCGGGGGAAAGTGTGGTTTGGGCTCCAAAACCAAGTATTTGCGATGACCTCTCTATGGTTTGTGGAGGTGTTTAAACTACATCCCTAACCTGGGAACACCTGTGCCCCCATAAAGATCCGTGGAGTCTGTTTCCACACCTCCAGCACACACACGAACACTTGCACAGTTATCCTGAGAGTGGGCAGCCTCCTCCAACTGAGAGCAGGGCCTTGGTTCTTATAAAATCGCTTAACTTGTCTACCCTGTGTGGTTGCCTGATACGGAGTGCTGGGGAAAGGGTGGGTTGGGCTCTAAATCCAAGTATTAGCGAGTGCTTCTCCATGGGATTTGGAGGTTATTAACCAAAAGCCCACAACATGGGAATACCTGTGCTCCTTGAAAAAAGCGTGGACTCTGTATCCCCACCACCAGAACACACATGAAGAAGTTTTCTGCTATCCTGAGTGTGGGCTGGCAATTTCAGGTGACAGAAGCGGCTGGGTTCTAATAGAATCCCTTAGCTTGTAATCCCTGAGTGTTTCCCTAGGACTGACTCTGAGAGAAACCTGGGGGTTGGGCTTTGAGGCCAAATAGTAGCGAGTGTCCCCGATGGACTGAGGAAGTATTTAGATGAATTCTCCATAAAGGGAAACACCTGAGCACCCATTCATCTGCGTGGAGTGGGGCTTCAAATCTCCCCACCACACAAGGTTGGGTTCCAGTATCCTGAGGGTGGGGTAGTTCCTCCAACTGACATCAGCGTCTTGGTTTTAATAGAATCATTTGCTTGTCTTCCCTGATGGTTTGCCTAGGCCAGTGTGTGGTTGAAAGTGGGATTTGGGATCTAAAACTAACTATTAGCGTGTGCCTCTCCATGGGTAGTGGAGATGTTTAAACTACAACCCACAACTTGGGAATTACTGTGACCCCTGAAAAATGCGTGTGCTATGTTTCCCCACGTCCAGCACACACAGGAAGAATTGTTCTGGGGTTCTGAGTGTGGGGAGGTTCCTCCAACAGACAGCAGCACCTGGGTTGTAATAGAATCCCTTAGCTTGACTTCCCTAAGTGTTTTCCTAGGCCTAGCAGTAAGCGATGGTGGGGGATGGGCTCTAAAGCCAAGTATTAGCGAGTGCATCTCTGTGGGTAGTGGAGGGTTTTAAACTACTTCCCCAACCTTGGAACACCTGTGCCCCATAAAGATGCGTGGAATCTGTTTCCCCACCTCCAGCACACACACGGAGACGTGCTCAGGTATCCTGATTGTGGGGAGGCTCCTCCAAATGACAGCAGCGCCTGGGTTCTAAAAGAATCCCTTAGCTTGTCTTCGCTGATGGCATGCCTAGGCTGGAGAGTGGGGGAAAGTGGGGGTTGGGCTCTAAACCAAGGATAAGCGAGAGCCTATCCATGGGATGTGGGTTTTTAACCTACAACCCACAACCATGGAATAAATGTGCCCCCTGAAAGATGCTTTGACTGTTTCCCTACATCCAGCACACACACGAAGATGTGTTCTTGTATTCTGAGTGTGGGGAAGTTCCTCCAACTGACAGCAGCACCTGGATTCTATTAGTATCCCTTAGCTTCTGTTCCCTGAGTGTTCTTTTAGGACAGGCCATGAGGGAAAGCTGGGGGTTGGGCTTGGAGGCCACGTAGCAGTGAGTGCCCCCTGATCCATTGAGGAAGTACTTAGAGGACTTCTCCCTAAAGGGAACACCTTTTCCTGCATTCATCTGGGTGCAGTGGGGCTGCACATCTCTCCCACACCTAAGAATGTGTTCTGGAATTCTGAGTGCAGGGAAGTTCCTCCAACTGACAGAAGCGCCTGGGTTCTAGTTGAATCCCTTTGCTTGTCTTCCCTGATGGAAAGCCTAGGCGGGAGTGCGGGGGAAAGTGTGGTTTGGGCTCCAAAACCAAGTATTGGCGATGACCTCTCTATGGTTTGTGGAGGTGTTTAAACTACATCCCTAACCTGGGAACACCTGTGCCCCCATAAAGATCCGTGGAGTCTGTTTCCACACCTCCAGCACACACACGAACACTTGCACAGTTATCCTGAGAGTGGGCAGCCTCCTCCAACTGAGAGCAGGGCCTTGGTTCTTATAAAATCGCTTAACTTGTCTACCCTGTTTGGTTGCCTGATACGGAGTGCTGGGGAAAGGGTGGGTTGGGCTCTAAATCCAAGTATTAGCGAGTGCTTCTCCATGGGATTTGGAGGTTATTAACCAAAAGCCCACAACATGGGAATACCTGTGCTCCTTGAAAAAAGCGTGGACTCTGTATCCCCACCACCAGAACACACATGAAGAAGTTTTCTGCTATCCTGAGTGTGGGCTGGCAATTTCAGGTGACAGAAGCGGCTGGGTTCTAATAGAATCCCTTAGCTTGTAATCCCTGAGTGTTTCCCTAGGACTGACTCTGAGAGAAACCTGGGGGTTGGGCTTTGAGGCCAAATAGTAGCGAGTGTCCCCGATGGACTGAGGAAGTATTTAGATGAATTCTCCATAAAGGGAAACACCTGAGCACCCATTCATCTGCGTGGAGTGGGGCTTCAAATCTCCCCACCACACAAGGTTGGGTTCCAGTATCCTGAGGGTGGGGTAGTTCCTCCAACTGACATCAGCGTCTTGGTTTGAATAGAATCCCTTTGCTTGTCTTCCCTGATGGTTTGCCTAGGCCAGTGTGTGGTTGAAAGTGGGATTTGGGATCTAAAACTAAGTATTAGCGTGTGCCTCTCCATGGGTAGTGGAGATGTTTAAACTACAACCCACAACTTGGGAATTACTGTGACCCCTGAAAAATGCGTGTGCTATGTTTCCCCACGTCCAGCACACACAGGAAGAAGTGTTCTGGGGTTGTGAGTGTGGGAAGTTCCTCCAACAGACAGCAGCACCTGGGTTGTAATAGAATCCCTTCGCTTGACTTCCCTAAGTGTTTTCCTAGGCCTAGCAGTAAGCGATGGTGGGGGATGGGCTCTAAAGCCAAGTATTAGCGAGTGCATCTCTGTGGGTAGTGGAGGGTTTTAAACTACTTCCCCAACCTTGGAACACCTGTGCCCCATAAAGATGCGTGGAATCTGTTTCCCCACCTCCAGCACACACACGGAGACGTGCTCAGGTATCCTGATTGTGGGGAGGCTCCTCCAAATGACAGCAGCGCCTGGGTTCTAAAAGAATCCCTTAGCTTGTCTTCCCTGATGGCATGCCTAGGCTGGAGAGTGGGGGAAAGTGGGGGTTGGGCTCTAAACCAAGGATAAGCGAGAGCCTATCCATGGGATGTGGGTTTTTAACCTACAACCCACAACCATGGAATAAATGTGCCCCCTGAAAGATGCTTTGACTGTTTCCCTACATCCAGCACACACACGAAGATGTGTTCTTGTATTCTGAGTGTGGGGAAGTTCCTCCAACTGACAGCAGCACCTGGATTCTATTAGTATCCCTTAGCTTCTGTTCCCTGAGTGTTCTTTTAGGACAGGCCATGAGGGAAAGCTGGGGGTTGGGCTTGGAGGCCACGTAGCAGTGAGTGCCCCCTGATCCATTGAGGAAGTACTTAGAGGACTTCTCCCTAAAGGGAACACCTTTTCCTGCATTCATCTGGGTGCAGTGGGGCTGCACATCTCTCCCACACCTAAGAATGTGTTCTGGAATTCTGAGTGCAGGGAAGTTCCTCCAACTGACAGAAGCGCCTGGGTTCTAGTTGAATCCCTTTGCTTGTCTTCCCTGATGGAAAGCCTAGGCGGGAGTGCGGGGGAAAGTGTGGTTTGGGCTCCAAAACCAAGTATTGGCGATGACCTCTCTATGGTTTGTGGAGGTGTTTAAACTACATCCCTAACCTGGGAACACCTGTGCCCCCATAAAGATCCGTGGAGTCTGTTTCCACACCTCCAGCACACACACGAACACTTGCACAGTTATCCTGAGAGTGGGCAGCCTCCTCCAACTGAGAGCAGGGCCTTGGTTCTTATAAAATCGCTTAACTTGTCTACCCTGTTTGGTTGCCTGATACGGAGTGCTGGGGAAAGGGTGGGTTGGGCTCTAAATCCAAGTATTAGCGAGTGCTTCTCCATGGGATTTGGAGGTTATTAACCAAAAGCCCACAACATGGGAATACCTGTGCTCCTTGAAAAAAGCGTGGACTCTGTATCCCCACCACCAGAACACACATGAAGACGTTTTCTGCTATCCTGAGTGTGGGCTGGCAATTTCAGGTGACAGAAGCGGCTGGGTTCTAATAGAATCCCTTAGCTTGTAATCCCTGAGTGTTTCCCTAGGACTGACTCTGAGAGAAACCTGGGGGTTGGGCTTTGAGGCCAAATAGTAGCGAGTGTCCCCGATGGACTGAGGAAGTATTTAGATGAATTCTCCATAAAGGGAAACACCTGAGCACCCATTCATCTGCGTGGAGTGGGGCTTCAAATCTCCCCACCACACAAGGTTGGGTTCCAGTATCCTGAGGGTGGGGTAGTTCCTCCAACTGACATCAGCGTCTTGGTTTGAATAGAATCCCTTTGCTTGTCTTCCCTGATGGTTTGCCTAGGCCAGTGTGTGGTTGAAAGTGGGATTTGGGATCTAAAACTAAGTATTAGCGTGTGCCTCTCCATGGGTAGTGGAGATGTTTAAACTACAACCCACAACTTGGGAATTACTGTGACCCCTGAAAAATGCGTGTGCTATGTTTCCCCACGTCCAGCACACACAGGAAGAAGTGTTCTGGGGTTGTGAGTGTGGGGAGGTTCCTCCAACAGACAGCAGCACCTGGGTTGTAATAGAATCCCTTCGCTTGACTTCCCTAAGTGTTTTCCTAGGCCTAGCAGTAAGCGATGGTGGGGGATGGGCTCTAAAGCCAAGTATTAGCGAGTGCATCTCTGTGGGTAGTGGAGGGTTTTAAACTACTTCCCCAACCTTGGAACACCTGTGCCCCATAAAGATGCGTGGAATCTGTTTCCCCACCTCCAGCACACACACGGAGACGTGCTCAGGTATCCTGATTGTGGGGAGGCTCCTCCAAATGACAGCAGCGCCTGGGTTCTAAAAGAATCCCTTAGCTTGTCTTCCCTGATGGCATGCCTAGGCTGGAGAGTGGGGGAAAGTGGGGGTTGGGCTCTAAACCAAGGATAAGCGAGAGCCTATCCATGGGATGTGGGTTTTTAACCTACAACCCACAACCATGGAATAAATGTGCCCCCTGAAAGATGCTTTGACTGTTTCCCTACATCCAGCACACACACGAAGATGTGTTCTGTTTTTCTGAGTGTGGGGAAGTCCCTCAAACTGACAGCAGCACCTGGATTCTATTAATATCCCTTAGCTTCTGTTCCCTGAGTGTTCTTTTAGGCCAGGCCATGAGGGAAAGCTGGGGGTTGGGCTTGGAGGCCACGTAGCAGTGAGTGCCCCCTGATCCATTGAGGAAGTACTTAGAGGACTTCTCCCTAAAGGGAACACCTTTTCCTGCATTCATCTGGGTGCAGTGGGGCTGCACATCTCTCCCACTTCTAAGAATGTGTTCTGGAATTCTGAGTGCAGGGAAGTTCCTCCAACTGACAGCAGCGCCTGGGTTCTAATTGAATCCCTTTGCTTGTCTTCCCTGATGGAAAGCCTAGGCGGGAGTGCGGGGGAAAGTGTGGTTTGGGCTCCAAAACCAAGTATTTGCGATGACCTCTCTATGGTTTGTGGAGGTGTTTAAACTACATCCCTAACCTGGGAACACCTGTGCCCCCATAAAGATCCGTGGAGTCTGTTTCCACACCTCCAGCACACACACGAACACTTGCACAGTTATCCTGAGAGTGGGCAGCCTTCTCCAACTGAGAGCAGGGCCTTGGTTCTTATAAAATCGCTTAACTTGTCTACCCTGTTTGGTTGCCTGATACGGAGTGCTGGGGAAAGGGTGGGTTGGGCTCTAAATCCAAGTATTAGCGAGTGCTTCTCCTTGGGATTTGGAGGTTATTAACCAAAAGCCCACAACATGGGAATACCTGTGCTCCTTGAAAAAAGCGTGGACTCTGTATCCCCACCACCAGAACACACATGAAGAAGTTTTCTGCTATCCTGAGTGTGGGCTGGCAATTTCAGGTGACAGAAGCGGCTGGGTTCTAATAGAATCCCTTAGCTTGTAATCCCTGAGTGTTTCCCTAGGACTGACTCTGAGAGAAACCTGGGGGTTGGGCTTTGAGGCCAAATAGTAGCGAGTGTCCCCGATGGAATGAGGAAGTATTTAGATGAATTCTCCATAAAGGGAAACACCTGAGCACCCATTCATCTGCGTGGAGTGGGGCTTCAAATCTCCCCACCACACAAGGTTGGGTTCCAGTATCCTGAGGATGGGGTAGTTCCTCCAACTGACATCAGCGTCTTGGTTTTAATAGAATCCGTTTGCTTGTCTTCCCTGATGGTTTGCCTAGGCCAGTGTGTGGTTGAAAGTGGGATTTGGGATCTAAAACTAAGTATTAGCGTGTGCCTCTCCATGGGTAGTGGAGATGTTTAAACTACAACCCACAACTTGGGAATTACTGTGACCCCTGAAAAATGCATGTGCTATGTTTCCCCACGTCCAGCACACACAGGAAGAAGTGTTCTGGGGTTGTGAGTGTGGGGAGGTTCCTCCAACAGACAGCAGCACCTGGGTTGTAATAGAATCCCTTCGCTTGCCTTCCCTAAGTGTTTTCCTAGGCCTAGCAGTAAGCGATGGTGGGGGATGGGCTCTTAAGCCAAGTATTAGCGAGTGCATCTCTCTGGGTAGTGGAGTGTTTTAAACTACTTCCCCAACCTTGGAACACCTGTGCCCCATAAAGATGCGTGGAATCTGTTTCCCCACCTCCAGCACACACACGGAGACGTGCTCAGGTATCCTGATTGTGGGGAGGCTCCTCCAAATGACAGCAGCGCCTGGGTTCTAAAAGAATCCCTTAGCTTGTCTTCCCTGATGGCATGCCTAGGCTGGAGAGTGGGGAAAGTGGGGGTTGGGCTCTAAACCAAGGATAAGCGAGAGCCTATCCATGGGATGTGGGTTTTTAACCTACAACCCACAACCATGGAATAAATGTGCCCCCTGAAAGATGCTTTGACTGTTTCCCTACATCCAGCACACACACGAAGATGTGTTCTTGTATTCTGAGTGTGGGGAAGATCCTCAAACTGACAGCAGCACCTGGATTCTATTAGTATCCCTTAGCTTCTGTTCCCTGAGTGTTCTCTTAGGCCAGGCCATGAGGGAAAGCTGGGGGTTGGGCTTGGAGGCCACGTAGCAGTGAGTGCCCCCTGATCCATTGAGGAAGTACTTAGAGGACTTCTCCCTAAAGGGAACACCTTTTCCTGCATTCATCTGGGTGCAGTGGGGCTGCACATCTCTCCCACACCTAAGAATGTGTTCTGGAATTCTGAGTGCAGGGAAGTTCCTCCAACTGACAGAAGCGCCTGGGTTCTAGTTGAATCCCTTTGCTTGTCTTCCCTGATGGAAAGCCTAGGCGGGAGTGCGGTGGAAAGTGTGGTTTGGGCTCCAAAACCAAGTATTTGCGATGACCGCTTTATGGTTTGTGGAGGTGTTTAAAGTACATCCCTAACCTGGGAACACCTGTGCCCCCATAAAGATCCGTGGAGTCTGTTTCCACACCACCAGCACACACACGAACACTTGCACAGTTATCCTGAGAGTGGGCAGCCTCCTCCAACTGAGAGCAGGGCCTTGGTTCTTATAAAATCGCTTAACTTGTCTACCCTGTTTGGTTGCCTGATACGGAGTGCTGGGGAAAGGGTGGGTTGGGCTCTAAATCCAAGTATTAGCGAGTGCTTCTCCATGGGATTTGGAGGTTATTAACCAAAAGCCCACAACATGGGAATACCTGTGCTCCTTGAAAAAAGCGTGGACTCTGTATCCCCACCACCAGAACACACATGAAGAAGTTTTCTGCTATCCTGAGTGTGGGCTGGCAATTTCAGGTGACAGAAGCGGCTGGGTTCTAATAGAATCCCTTAGCTTGTAATCCCTGAGTGTTTCCCTAGGACTGACTCTGAGAGAAACCTGGGGGTTGGGCTTTGAGGCCAAATAGTAGCGAGTGTCCCCGATGGACTGACGAAGTATTTAGATGAATTCTCCATAAAGGGAAACACCTGAGCACCCATTCATCTGCGTGGAGTGGGGCTTCAAATCTCCCCACCACACAAGGTTGGGTTCCAGTATCCTGAGGGTGGGGTAGTTCCTCCAACTGACATCAGCGTCTTGGTTTGAATAGAATCCCTTTGCTTGTCTTCCCTGATGGTTTGCCTAGGCCAGTGTGTGGTTGACAGTGGGATTTGGGATCTAAAACCAAGTATTAGCGTGTGCCTCTCCATGGGTAGTGGAGATGTTTAAACTACAACCCACAACTTGGGAGTTACTGTGACCCCTGAAAAATGCATGTGCTATGTTTCCCCACGTCCAGCACACACAGGAAGAAGTGTTCTGGGGTTGTGAGTGTGGGGAGGTTCCTCCAACAGACAGCAGCACCTGGGTTGTAATAGAATCCCTTCGCTTGCCTTCCCTAAGTGTTTTCCTAGGCCTAGCAGTAAGCGATGGTGGGGGATGGGCTCTAAAGCCAAGTATTAGCGAGTGCATCTCTGTGGGTAGTGGAGGGTTTTAAACTACTTCCCCAACCTTGGAACACCTGTGCCCCATAAAGATGCGTGGAATCTGTTTCCCCACCTCCAGCACACACACGGAGACGTGCTCAGGTATCCTGATTGTGGGGAGGCTCCTCCAAATGACAGCAGCGCCTGGGTTCTAAAAGAATCCCTTAGCTTGTCTTCCCTGATGGCATGCCTAGGCTGGAGAGTGGGGGAAAGTGGGGGTTGGGCTCTAAACCAAGGATAAGCGAGAGCCTATCCATGGGATGTGGGTTTTTAACCTACAACCCACAACCATGGAATAAATGTGCCCCCTGAAAGATGCTTTGACTGTTTCCCTACATCCAGCACACACACGAAGAAGTGTTCTGGTATTCTGAGTGTGGGGAAGTTCCTCAAACTGACAGCAGCACCTGGATTCTATTAGTATCCCTTAGCTTCTGTTCCCTGAGTGTTCTTTTAGGACAGGCCATGAGGGAAAGCTGGGGGTTGGGCTTGGAGGCCACGTAGCAGTGAGTGCCCCCTGATCCATTGAGGAAGTACTTAGAGGACTTGTCCCTAAAATGAACACCTTTTCCTGCATTCATCTGGGTGCAGTGGGGCTGCACATCTCTCCCACACCTAAGAATGTGTTCTGGAATTCTGAGTGCAGGGAAGTTCCTCCAACTGACAGCAGCGCCTGGGTTCTAATTGAATCCCTTTGCTTGTCTTCCCTGATGGAAAGCCTAGGCGGGAGTGCGGGGGAAAGTGTGGTTTGGGCTCCAAAACCAAGTATTTGCGATGACCTCTCTATGGTTTGTGGAGGTGTTTAAACTACATCCCTAACCTGGGAACACCTGTGCCCCCATAAAGATCCGTGGAGTCTGTTTCCACACCTCCAGCACACACACGAACACTTGCACAGTTATCCTGAGAGTGGGCAGCCTCCTCCAACTGAGAGCAGGGCCTTGGTTCATATAAAATCGCTTAACTTGTCTACCCTGTTTGGTTGCCTGATACGGAGTGCTGGGGAAAGGGTGGGTTGGGCTCTAAATCCAAGTATTAGCGAGTGCTTCTCCATGGGATTTGGAGGTTATTAACCAAAAGCCCACAACATGGGAATACCTGTGCTCCTTGAAAAAAGCGTGGACTCTGTATCCCCACCACCAGAACACACGAAGAAGTTTTCTGCTATCCTGAGTGTGGGCTGGCAATTTCAGGTGACAGAAGCGGCTGGGTTCTAATAGAATCCCTTAGCTTGTAATCCCTGAGTGTTTCCCTAGGACTGACTCTGAGAGAAACCTGGGGGTTGGGCTTTGAGGCCAAATAGTAGCGAGTGTCCCCGATGGACTGAGGAAGTATTTAGATGAATTCTCCATAAAGGGAAACACCTGAGCACCCATTCATCTGCGTGGAGTGGGGCTTCAAATCTCCCCACCACACAAGGTTGGGTTCCAGTATCCTGAGGGTGGGGTAGTTCCTCCAACTGACATCAGCGTCTTGGTTTGAATAGAATCCGTTTGCTTGTCTTCCCTGATGGTTTGCCTAGGCCAGTGTGTGGTTGAAAGTGGGATTTGGGATCTAAAACTAAGTATTAGCGTGTGCCTCTCCATGGGTAGTGGAGATGTTTAAACTACAACCCACAACTTGGGAATTACTGTGACCCCTGAAAAATGCGTGTGCTATGTTTCCCCACGTCCAGCACACACAGGAAGAAGTGTTCTGGGGTTGTGAGTGTGGGAAGTTCCTCCAACAGACAGCAGCACCTGGGTTGTAATAGAATCCCTTCGCTTGACTTCCCTAAGTGTTTTCCTAGGCCTAGCAGTAAGCGATGGTGGGGGATGGGCTCTAAAGCCAAGTATTAGCGAGTGCATCTCTGTGGGTAGTGGAGGGTTTTAAACTACTTCCCCAACCTTGGAACACCTGTGCCCCATAAAGATGCGTGGAATCTGTTTCCCCACCTCCAGCACACACACGGAGACGTGCTCAGGTATCCTGATTGTGGGGAGGCTCCTCCAAATGACAGCAGCGCCTGGGTTCTAAAAGAATCCCTTAGCTTGTCTTCCCTGATGGCATGCCTAGGCTGGAGAGTGGGGGAAAGTGGGGGTTGGGCTCTAAACCAAGGATAAGCGAGAGCCTATCCATGGGATGTGGGTTTGTAACCAACAACCCACAACCATGGAATAAATGTGCCCCCTGAAAGATGCTTTGACTGTTTCCCTACATCCAGCACACACACGAAGATGTGTTCTTGTATTCTGAGTGTGGGGAAGTTCCTCAAACTGACAGCAGCACCTGGATTCTATTAGTATCCCTTAGCTTCTGTTCCCTGAGTGTTCTTTTAGGCCAGGCCATGAGGGAAAGCTGGGGGTTGGGCTTGGAGGCCACGTAGCAGTGAGTGCCCCCTGATCCATTGAGGAAGTACTTAGAGGACTTCTCCCTAAAGGGAACACCTTTTCCTGCATTCATCTGGGTGCAGTGGGGCTGCACATCTCTCCCACACCTAAGAATGTGTTCTGGAATTCTGAGTGCAGGGAAGTTCCTCCAACTGACAGCAGCGCCTGGGTTCTGATTGAATCCCTTTGCTTGTCTTCCCTGATGGAAAGCCTAGGCGGGAGTGCGGGGGAAAGTGTGGTTTGGGCTCCAAAACCAAGTATTGGCGATGACCTCTCTATGGTTTGTGGAGGTGTTTAAACTACATCCCTAACCTGGGAACACCTGTGCCCCCATAAAGATCCGTGGAGTCTGTTTCCACACCTCCAGCACACACACGAACACTTGCACAGTTATCCTGAGAGTGGGCAGCCTCCTCCAACTGAGAGCAGGGCCTTGGTTCTTATATAATCGCTTAACTTGTCTACACTGTTTGGTTGCCTGATACGGAGTGCTGGGGAAAGGGTGGGTTGGGCTCTAAATCCAAGTATTAGCGAGTGCTTCTCCATGGGATTTGGAGGTTATTAACCAAAAGCCCACAACATGGGAATACCTGTGCTCCTTGAAAAAAGCGTGGACTCTGTATCCCCACCACCAGAACACACATGAAGAAGTTTTCTGCTATCCTGAGTGTGGGCTGGCAATTTCAGGTGACAGAAGCGGCTGGGTTCTAATAGAATCCCTTAGCTTGTAATCCCTGAGTGTTTCCCTAGGACTGACTCTGAGAGAAACCTGGGGGTTGGGCTTTGAGGCCAAATAGTAGCGAGTGTCCCCGATGGACTGAGGAAGTATTTAGATGAATTCTCCATAAAGGGAAACACCTGAGCACCCATTCATCTGCGTGGAGTGGGGCTTCAAATCTCCCCACCACACAAGGTTGGGTTCCAGTATCCTGAGGGTGGGGTAGTTCCTCCAACTGACATCAGCGTCTTGGTTTGAATAGAATCCCTTTGCTTGTCTTCCCTGATGGTTTGCCTAGGCCAGTGTGTGGTTGAAAGTGGGATTTGGGATCTAAAACTAAGTATTAGCGTGTGCCTCTCCATGGGTAGTGGAGATGTTTAAACTACAACCCACAACTTGGGAATTACTGTGACCCCTGAAAAATGCGTGTGCTATGTTTCCCCACGTCCAGCACACACAGGAAGAAGTGTTCTGGGTTTGTGAGTGTGGGAAGTTCCTCCAACAGACAGCAGCACCTGGGTTGTAATAGAATCCCTTCGCTTGACTTCCCTAAGTGTTTTCCTAGGCCTAGCAGTAAGCGATGGTGGGGGATGGGCTCTAAAGCCAAGTATTAGCGAGTGCATCTCTGTGGTTTGTGGAGGGTTTTAAACTACTTCCCCAACCTTGGAACACCTGTGCCCCATAAAGATGCGTGGAATCTGTTTCCCCACCTCCAGCACACACACGGAGACGTGCTCAGGTATCCTGATTGTGGGGAGGCTCCTCCAAATGACAGCAGCGCCTGGGTTCTAAAAGAATCCCTTAGCTTGTCTTCCCTGACGGCATGCCTAGGCTGGAGAGTGGGGGAAAGTGGGGGTTGGGCTCTAAACCAAGGATAAGCGAGAGCCTATCCATGGGATGTGGGTTTTTAACCTACAACCCACAACCATGGAATAAATGTGCCCCCTGAAAGATGCTTTGACTGTTTCCCTACATCCAGCACACACACGAAGAAGTGTTCTTGTATTCTGAGTGTGGGGAAGTTCCTCAAACTGACAGCAGCACCTGGATTCTATTAGTATCCCTTATCTTCTGTTCCCTGAGTGTTATTTTAGGCCAGGCCATGAGGGAAAGCTGGGGGTTGGGCTTGGAGGCCACGTAGCAGTGAGTGCCCCCTGATCCATTGAGGAAGTACTTAGAGGACTTCTCCCTAAAGGGAACACCTTTTCCTGCATTCATCTGGGTGCAGTGGGGCTGCACATCTCTCCCACACCTAAGAATGTGTTCTGGAATTCTGAGTGCAGGGAAGTTCCTCCAACTGACAGCAGCGCCTGGGTTCTAATTGAATCCCTTTGCTTGTCTTCCCTGATGGAAAGCCTAGGCGGGAGTGCGGGGGAAAGTGTGGTTTGGGCTCCAAAACCAAGTATTGGCGATGACCTCTCTATGGTTTGTGGAGGTGTTTAAACTACATCCCTAACCTGGGAACACCTGTGCCCCCATAAAGATCCGTGGAGTCTGTTTCCACACCTCCAGCACACACACGAACACTTGCACAGTTATCCTGAGAGTGGGCAGCCTCCTCCAACTGAGAGAAGGGCCTTGGTTCTTATATAATCGCTTAACTTGTCTACCCTGTTTTGTTGCCTGATACGGAGTGCTGGGGAAAGGGTGGGTTGGGCTCTAAATCCAAGTATTAGCGAGTGCTTCTCCATGGGATTTGGAGGTTATTAACCAAAAGCCCACAACATGGGAATACCTGTGCTCCTTGAAAAAAGCGTGGACTCTGTATCCCCACCACCAGAACACACATGAAGAAGTTTTCTGCTATCCTGAGTGTGGGCTGGCAATTTCAGGTGACAGAAGCGGCTGGGTTCTAATAGAATCCCTTAGCTTGTAATCCCTGAGTGTTTCCCTAGGACTGACTCTGAGAGAAACCTGGGGGTTGGGCTTTGAGGCCAAATAGTAGCGAGTGTCCCCGATGGACTGAGGAAGTATTTAGATGAATTCTCCATAAAGGGAAACACCTGAGCACCCATTCATCTGCGTGGAGTGGGGCTTCAAATCTCCCCACCACACAAGGTTGGGTTCCAGTATCCTGAGGGTGGGGTAGTTCCTCCAACTGACATCAGCGTCTTGGTTTGAATAGAATCCCTTTGCTTGTCTTCCCTGATGGTTTGCCTAGGCCAGTGTGTGGTTGAAAGTGGGATTTGGGATCTAAAACTAAGTATTAGCGTGTGCCTCTCCATGGGTAGTGGAGATGTTTAAACTACAACCCACAACTTGGGAATTACTGTGACCCCTGAAAAATGCGTGTGCTATGTTTCCCCACGTCCAGCACACACAGGAAGAAGTGTTCTGGGGTTGTGAGTGTGGGGAAGTTCCTCCAACAGACAGCAGCACCTGGGTTGTAATAGAATCCCTTAGCTTGACTTCCCTAAGTGTTTTCCTAGGCCTAGCAGTAAGCGATGGTGGGGGATGGGCTCTAAAGCCAAGTATTAGCGAGTGCATCTCTGTGGGTAGTGGAGGGTTTTAAACTCCTTCCCCAACCTTGGAACACCTGTGCCCCATAAAGATGCGTGGAATCTGTTTCCCCACCTCCAGCACACACACGGAGACGTGCTCAGGTATCCTGATTGTGGGGAGGCTCCTCCAAATGACAGCAGCGCCTGGGTTCTAAAAGAATCCCTTAGCTTGTCTTCCCTGATGGCATGCCTAGGCTGGAGAGTGGGGGAAAGTGGGGGTTGGGCTCTAAACCAAGGATAAGCGAGAGCCTATCCATGGGATGTGGGTTTTAAACCTACAACCCAGAACCATGGAATAAATGTGCCCCCTGAAAGATGCTTTGACTGTTTCCCTACATCCAGCACACACACGAAGATGTGTTCTTGTATTCTGAGTGTGGGGAAGTTCCTCAAACTGACAGCAGCACCTGGATTCTATTAATATCCCTTAGCTTCTCTTCCCTGAGTGTTCTTTTAGGCCAGGCCATGAGGGAAAGCTGGGGGTTGGGCTTGGAGGCCACGTAGCAGTGAGTGCCCCCTGATCCATTGAGGAAGTACTTAGAGGACTTGTCCCTAAAATGAACACCATTTCCTGCATTCATCTGGGTGCAGTGGGGCTGCACATCTCTCCCACACCTAAGAATGTGTTCTGGAATTCTGAGTGCAGGGAAGTTCCTCCGACTGACAGCAGCGCCTGGGTTCTAATTGAATCCCTTTGCTTGTCTTCCCTGATGGAAAGCCTAGGCGGGAGTGCGGGGGAAAGTGTGGTTTGGGCTCCAAAACCAAGTATTTGCGATGACCTCTCTATGGTTTGTGGAGGTGTTTAAACTACATCCCTAACCTGGGAACACCTGTGCCCCCATAAAGATCCGTGGAGTCTGTTTCCACACCTCCAGCACACACACGAACACTTGCAGAGTTATCCAGAGAGTGGGCAGCCTCCTCCAACTGAGAGCAGGGCCTTGGTTCTTATAAAATCGCTTAACTTGTCTACCCTGTTTGGTTGCCTGATACGGAGTGCTGGGGAAAGGGTGGGTTGGGCTCTAAATCCAAGTATTAGCGAGTGCTTCTCCATGGGATTTGGAGGTTATTAACCAAAAGCCCACAACATGGGAATACCTGTGCTCCTCGAAAAAAGCGTGGACTCTGTATCCCCACCACCAGAACACACATGAAGAAGTTTTCTGCTATCCTGAGAGTGGGCTGGCAATTTCAGGTGACAGAAGCGGCTGGGTTCTAATAGAATCCCTTAGCTTGTAATCCCTGAGTGTTTCCCTAGGACTGACTCTGAGAGAAACCTGGGGGTTGGGCTTTGAGGCCAAATAGTAGCGAGTGTCCCCGATGGACTGAGGAAGTATTTAGATGAATTCTCCATAAAGGGAAACACCTGAGCACCCATTCATCTGCGTGGAGTGGGGCTTCAAATCTCCCCACCACACAAGGTTGGTTTCCAGTATCCTGAGGGTGGGGTAGTTCCTCCAACTGACATCAGCGTCTTGGTTTTAATAGAATCCCTTTGCTTGTCTTCCCTGATGGTTTGCCTAGGCCAGTGTGTGGTTGAAAGTGGGATTTGGGATCTAAAACTAAGTATTAGCGTGTGCCTCTCCATGGGTAGTGGAGATGTTTAAACTACAACCCACAACTTGGGAATTACTGTGACCCCTGAAAAATGCGTGTGATATGTTTCCCCACGTCCAGCACACACAGGAAGAAGTGTTCTGGGGTTCTGAGTGTGGGGAGGTTCCTCCAACAGACAGCAGCACCTGGGTTGTAATAGAATCCCTTAGCTTGACTTCCTTAAGTGTATTCCTAGGCCTAGCAGTAAGCGATGGTGGGGGATGGGCTCTAAAGCCAAGTATTAGCGAGTGCATCTCTGTGAGTAGTGGAGGGTTTTAAACTACTTCCCCAACCTTGGAACACCTGTGCCCCATAAAGATGCGTGGAATCTGTTTCCCCACCTCCAGCACACACACGGAGACGTGCTCAGGTATCCTGATTGTGGGGAGGCTCCTCCAAATGACAGCAGCGCCTGGGTTCTAAAAGAATCCCTTAGCTTGTCTTCCCTGATGGCATGCCTAGGCTGGAGAGTGGGGGAAAGTGGGGGTTGGGCTCTAAACCAAGGATAAGCGAGAGCCTATCCATGGGATGTGGGTTTTTAACCTACAACCCACAACCATGGAATAAATGTGCCCCCTGAAAGATGCTTTGACTGTTTCCCTACATCCAGCACACACACGAAGCTGTGTTCTTGTATTCTGAGTGTGGGGAAGTTCCTCAAACTGACAGCAGCACCTGGATTCTATTAGTATCCCTTAGCTTCTGTTCCCTGAGTGTTCTTTTAGGCCAGGCCATGAGGGAAAGCTGGGGGTTGGGCTTGGAGGCCACGTAGCAGTGAGTGCCCCCTGATCCATTGAGGAAGTACTTAGAGGACTTCTCCCTAAAGGGAACACCTTTTCCTGCATTCATCTGGGTGCAGTGGGGCTGCACATCTCTCCCACACCTAAGAATGTGTTCTGGAATTCTGAGTGCAGGGAAGTTCCTCCAACTGACAGCAGCGCCTGGGTTCTAATTGAATCCCTTTGCTTGTCTTCCCTGATGGAAAGCCTAGGCGGGAGTGCGGGGGAAAGTGTGGTTTGGGCTCCAAAACCAAGTATTGGCGATGACCTCTCTATGGTTTGTGGAGGTGTTTAAACTACATCCCTAACCTGGGAACACCTGTGCCCCCATAAAGATCCGTGGAGTCTGTTTCCACACCTCCAGCACACACACGAACACTTGCACAGTTATCCTGAGAGTGGGCAGCCTCCTCCAACTGAGAGCAGGGCCTTGGTTCTTATAAAATCGCTTAACTTGTCTACCCTGTTTGGTTGCCTGATACGGAGTGCTGGGGAAAGGGTGGGTTGGGCTCTAAATCCAAGTATTAGCGAGTGCTTCTCCATGGGATTTGGAGGTTATTAACCAAAAGCCCACAACATGGGAATACCTGTGCTCCTTGAAAAAAGCGTGGACTCTGTATCCCCACCACCAGAACACACATGAAGAAGTTTTCTGCTATCCTGAGTGTGGGCTGGCAATTTCAGGTGACAGAAGCGGCTGGGTTCTAATAGAATCCCTTAGCTTGTAATCCCTGAGTGTTTCCCTAGGACTGACTCTGAGAGAAACCTGGGGGTTGGGCTTTGAGGCCAAATAGTAGCGAGTGTCCCCGATGGACTGAGGAAGTATTTAGATGAATTCTCCATAAAGGGAAACACCTGAGCACCCATTCATCTGCGTGGAGTGGGGCTTCAAATCTCCCCACCACACAAGGTTGGGTTCCAGTATCCTGAGGGTGGGGTAGTTCCTCCAACTGACATCAGCGTCTTGGTTTGAATAGAATCCCTTTGCTTGTCTTCCCTGATGGTTTGCCTAGGCCAGTGTGTGGTTGAAAGTGGGATTTGGGATCTAAAACTAAGTATTAGCGTGTGCCTCTCCATGGGTAGTGGAGATGTTTAAACTACAACCCACAACTTGGGAATTACTGTGACCCCTGAAAAATGCGTGTGCTCTGTTTCCCCACGTCCAGCACACACAGGAAGAAGTTTTCTGGGGTTGTGAGTGTGGGGAGGTTCTTCCAACAGACAGCAGCACCTGGGTTGTAATAGAATCCCTTCGCTTGACTTCCCTAAGTGTTTTCCTAGGCCTAGCAGTAAGCGATGGTGGGGGATGGGCTCTAAAGCCAAGTATTAGCGAGTGCATCTCTGTGGGTAGTGGAGGGTTTTAAACTACTTCCCCAACCTTGGAACACCTGTGCCCCATAAAGATGCGTGGAATCTGTTTCCCCACCTCCAGCACACACACGGAGACGTGCTCAGGTATCCTGATTGTGGGGAGGCTCCTCCAAATGACAGCAGCGCCTGGGTTCTAAAAGAATCCCTTAGCTTGTCTTCCCTGATGGCATGCCTAGGCTGGAGAGTGGGGGAAAGTGGGGGTTGGGCTCTAAACCAAGGATAAGCGAGAGCCTATCCATGGGATGTGGGTTTTTAACCTACAACCCACAACCATGGAATAAATGTGCCCCCTGAAAGATGCTTTGACTGTTTCCCTACATCCAGCACACACACGAAGATGTGTTCTTGTATTCTGAGTGTGGGGAAGTTCCTCAAACTGACAGCAGCACCTGGATTCTATTAGTATCCCTTAGCTTCTGTTCCCTGAGTGTTCTTTTAGGCCAGGCCATGAGGGAAAGCTGGGGGTTGGGCTTGGAGGCCACGTAACAGTGAGTGCCCCCTGATCCATTGAGGAAGTACTTAGAGGACTTCTCCCTAAAGGGAACACCTTTTCCTGCATTCATCTGGGTGCAGTGGGGCTGCACATCTCTCCCACACCTAAGAATGTGTTCTGGAATTCTGAGTGCAGGGAAGTTCCTCCAACTGACAGCAGCGCCTGGGTTCTAATTGAATCCCTTTGCTTGTCTTCCCTGATGGAAAGCCTAGGCGGGAGTGCGGGGGAATGTGTGGTTTGGGCTCCAAAGCCAAGTATTTGCGATGACCTCTCTATGGTTTGTGGAGGTGTTTAAACTACATCCCTAACCTGGGAACACCTGTGCCCCCATAAAGATCCGTGGAGTCTGTTTCCACACCTCCAGCACACACACGAACACTTGCACAGTTATCCTGATAGTGGGCAGCCTCCTCCAACTGAGAGCAGGGCCTTGGTTCATATAAAATCTCTTAACTTGTCTACCCTGTTTGGTTGCCTAATACGGAGTGCTGGGGAAAGGGTGGGTTGGGCTCTAAATCCAAGTATTAGCGAGTGCTTCTCCATGGGATTTGGAGGTTATTAACCAAAAGCCCACAACATGGGAATACCTGTGCTCCTTGAAAAAAGCGTGGACTCTGTATCCCCACCACCAGAACACACATGAAGAAGTTTTCTGCTATCCTGAGTGTGGGCTGGCAATTTCAGGTGACAGAAGCGGCTGGGTTCTAATAGAATCCCTTAGCTTGTAATCCCTGAGTGTTTCCCTAGGACTGACTCTGAGAGAAACCTGGGGGTTGGGCTTTGAGGCCAAATAGTAGCGAGTGTCCCCGATGGACTGAGGAAGTATTTAGATGAATTCTCCATAAAGGGAAACACCTGAGCACCCATTCATCTGCGTGGAGTGGGGCTTCAAATCTCCCCACCACACAAGGTTGGGTTCCAGTATCCTGAGGGTGGGGTAGTTCCTCCAACTGACATCAGCGTCTTGGTTTGAATAGAATCCCTTTGCTTGTCTTCCCTGATGGTTTGCCTAGGCCAGTGTGTGGTTGAAAGTGGGATTTGGGATCTAAAACTAAGTATTAGCGTGTGCCTCTCCATGGGTAGTGGAGATGTTTAAACTACAACCCACAACTTGGGAATTACTGTGACCCCTGAAAAATGCGTGTGCTATGTTTCCCCACGTCCAGCACGCACAGGAAGAAGTGTTCTGGGGTTGTGAGTGTGGGAAGTTCCTCCAACAGACAGCAGCACCTGGGTTGTAATAGAATCCCTTCGCTTGACTTCCCTAAGTGTTTTCCTAGGCCTAGCAGTAAGCGATGGTGGGGGATGGGCTCTAAAGCCAAGTATTAGCGAGTGCATCTCTGTGGGTAGTGGAGGGTTTTAAACTCCTTCCCCAACCTTGGAACACCTGTGCCCCATAAAGATGCGTGGAATCTGTTTCCCCACCTCCAGCACACACACGGAGACGTGCTCAGGTATCCTGATTGTGGGGAGGCTCCTCCAAATGACAGCAGCGCCTGGGTTCTAAAAGAATCCCTTAGCTTGTCTTCCCTGATGGCATGCCTAGGCTGGAGAGTGGGGGAAATTGGGGGTTGGGCTCTAAACCAAGGATAAGCGAGAGCCTATCCATGGGATGTGGGTTTTTAACCTACAACCCACAACCATGTAATAAATGTGCCCCCTGAAAGATGCTTTGACTGTTTCCCTACATCCAGCACACACACGAAGATGTGTTCTTGTATTCTGAGTGTGGGGAAGTTCCTCAAACTGACAGCAGCACCTGGATTCTATTAGTATCCCTTAGCTTCTGTTCCCTGAGTGTTCTTTTAGGCCAGGCCATGAGGGAAAGCTGGGGGTTGGGCTTGGAGGCCACGTAGCAGTGAGTGCCCCCTGATCCATTGAGGAAGTACTTAGAGGACTTCTCCCTAAAGGGAACACCTTTTCCTGCATTCATCTGGGTGCAGTGGGGCTGCACAACTCTCCCACACCTAAGAATGTGTTCTGGAATTCTGAGTGCAGGGAAGTTCCTCCAACTGACAGCAGCGCCTGGGTTCTAATTGAATCCCTTTGCTTGTCTTCCCTGATGGAAAGCCTAGGCGGGAGTGCGGGGGTAAGTGTGGTTTGGGCTCCGAAACCAAGTATTTGCGATGACCTCTCTATGGTTTGTGGAGGTGTTTAAACTACATCCCTAACCTGGGAACACCTGTGCCCCCATAAAGATCCGTGGAGTCTGTTTCCACACCTCCAGCACACACACGAACACTTGCACAGTTATCCTGAGAGTGGGCAGCCTCCTCCAACTGAGAGCAGGGCCTTGGTTCTTATAAAATCGCTTAACTTGTCTACCCTGTTTGGTTGCCTGATACGGAGTGCTGGGGAAAGGGTGGGTTGGGCTCTAAATCCAAGTATTAGCGAGTGCTTCTCCATGGGATTTGGAGGTTATTAACCAAAAGCCCACAACATGGGAATACCTGTGCTCCTTGAAAAAAGCGTGGACTCTGTATCCCCACCACCAGAACACACATGAAGAAGTTTTCTGCTATCCTGAGTGTGGGCTGGCAATTTCAGGTGACAGAAGCGGCTGGGTTCTAATAGAATCCCTTAGCTTGTAATCCCTGAGTGTTTCCCTAGGACTGACTCTGAGAGAAACCTGGGGGTTGGGCTTTGAGGCCAAATAGTAGCGAGTGTCCCCGATGGACTGAGGAAGTATTTAGATGAATTCTCCATAAAGGGAAACACCTGAGCACCCATTCATCTGCGTGGAGTGGGGCTTCAAATCTCCCCACCACACAAGGTTGGGTTCCAGTATCCTGAGGGTGGGGTAGTTCCTCCAACTGACATCAGCGTCTTGGTTTGAATAGAGTCCCTTTGCTTGTCTTCCCTGATGGTTTGCCTAGGCCAGTGTGTGATTGAAAGTGGGATTTGGGATCTAAAACTAAGTATTAGCGTGTGCCTCTCCATGGGTAGTGGAGATGTTTAAACTACAACCCACAACTTGGGAATTACTGTGACCCCTGAAAAATGCGTGTGCTATGTTTCCCCACGTCCAGCACACACAGGAAGAAGTGTTCTGGGGTTCTGAGTGTGGGAAGTTCCTCCAACAGACAGCAGCACCTGGGTTGTAATAGAATCCCTTAGCTTGACTTCCCTAAGTGTTTTCCTAGGCCTAGCAGTAAGCGATGGTGGGGGATGGGCTCTAAAGCCAAGTATTAGCGAGTGCATCTCTGTGGGTAGTGGAGGGTTTTAAACTCCTTCCCCAACCTTGGAACACCTGTGCCCCATAAAGATGCATGGAATCTGTTTCCCCAACTCCAGCACACACACGGAGACGTGCTCAGGTATCCTGATTGTGGGGAGGCTCCTCCAAATGACAGCAGCGCCTGGGTTCTAAAAGAATCCCTTAGCTTGTCTTCCCTGATGGCATGCCTAGGCTGGAGAGTGGGGGAAAGTGGGGGTTGGGCTCTAAACCAAGGATAAGCGAGAGCCTATCCATGGGATGTGGGTTTTTAACCTACAACCCACAACCATGGAATAAATGTGCCCCCTGAAAGATGCTTTGACTGTTTCCCTACATCCTGCACACACACGAAGATGTGTTCTTGTATTCTGAGTGTGGGGAAGTTCCTCAAACTGACAGCAGCACCTGGATTCTATTAGTATCCCTTAGCTTCTGTTCCCTGAGTGTTCTTTTAGGCCAGGCCATGAGGGAAAGCTGGGGGTTGGGCTTGGAGGCCACGTAGCAGTGAGTGCCCCCTGATCCATTGAGGAAGTACTTAGAGGACTTCTCCCTAAAGGGAACACCTTTTCCTGCATTCATCTGGGTGCAGTGGGCCTGCACAACTCTCCCACACCTAAGAATGTGTTCTGGAATTCTGAGTGCAGGGAAGTTCCTCCAACTGACAGCAGCGCCTGGGTTCTAATTGAATCCCTTTGCTTGTCTTCCCTGATGGAAAGCCTAGGCGGGAGTGCGGGGGAAAGTGTGGTTTGGGCTCCAAAACCAAGTATTTGCGATGACCTCTCTATGGTTTGTGGAGGTGTTTAAACTACATCCCTAACCTGGGAACACCTGTGCCCCCATAAAGATCCGTGGAGTCTGTTTCCACACCTCCAGCACACACACGAACACTTGCACAGTTATCCTGAGAGTGGGCAGCCTCCTCCAACTGAGAGCAGGGCCTTGGTTCTTATAAAATCGCTTAACTTGTCTACCCTGTTTGGTTGCCTGATACGGAGTGCTGGGGAAAGGGTGGGTTGGGCTCTAAATCCAAGTATTAGCGAGTGCTTCTCCATGGGATTTGGAGGTTATTAACCAAAAGCCCACAACATGGGAATACCTGTGCTCCTTGAAAAAAGCGTGGACTCTGTATCCCCACCACCAGAACACACATGAAGAAGTTTTCTGCTATCCTGAGTGTGGGCTGGCAATTTCAGGTGACAGAAGCGGCTGGGTTCTAATAGAATCCCTTAGCTTGTAATCCCTGAGTGTTTCCCTAGGACTGACTCTGAGAGAAACCTGGGGGTTGGGCTTTGAGGCCAAATAGTAGCGAGTGTCCCCGATGGACTGAGGAAGTATTTAGATGAATTCTCCATAAAGGGAAACACCTGAGCACCCATTCATCTGCGTGGAGTGGGGCTTCAAATCTCCCCACCACACAAGGTTGGGTTCCAGTATCCTGAGGGTGGGGTAGTTCCTCCAACTGACATCAGCGTCTTGGTTTGAATAGAGTCCCTTTGCTTGTCTTCCCTGATGGTTTGCCTAGGCCAGTGTGTGGTTGAAAGTGGGATTTGGGATCTAAAACTAAGTATTAGCGTGTGCCTCTCCATGGGTAGTGGAGATGTTTAAACTACAACCCACAACTTGGGAATTACTGTGACCCCTGAAAAATGCGTGTGCTATGTTTCCCCACGTCCAGCACACACAGGAAGAAGTGTTCTGGGGTTCTGAGTGTGGGAAGTTCCTCCAACAGACAGCAGCACCTGGGTTGTAATAGAATCCCTTAGCTTGACTTCCCTAAGTGTTTTCCTAGGCCTAGCAGTAAGCGATGGTGGGGGATGGGCTCTAAAGCCAAGTATTAGCGAGTGCATCTCTGTGGGTAGTGGAGGGTTTTAAACTCCTTCCCCAACCTTGGAACACCTGTGCCCCATAAAGATGCATGGAATCTGTTTCCCCAACTCCAGCACACACACGGAGACGTGCTCAGGTATCCTGATTGTGGGGAGGCTCCTCCAAATGACAGCAGCGCCTGGGTTCTAAAAGAATCCCTTAGCTTGTCTTCCCTGATGGCATGCCTAGGCTGGAGAGTGGGGGAAAGTGGGGGTTGGGCTCTAAACCAAGGATAAGCGAGAGCCTATCCATGGGATGTGGGTTTTTAACCTACAACCCACAACCATGGAATAAATGTGCCCCCTGAAAGATGCTTTGACTGTTTCCCTACATCCTGCACACACACGAAGATGTGTTCTTGTATTCTGAGTGTGGGGAAGTTCCTCAAACTGACAGCAGCACCTGGATTCTATTAGTATCCCTTAGCTTCTGTTCCCTGAGTGTTCTTTTAGGCCAGGCCATGAGGGAAAGCTGGGGGTTGGGCTTGGAGGCCACGTAGCAGTGAGTGCCCCCTGATCCATTGAGGAAGTACTTAGAGGACTTCTCCCTAAAGGGAACACCTTTTCCTGCATTCATCTGGGTGCAGTGGGCCTGCACAACTCTCCCACACCTAAGAATGTGTTCTGGAATTCTGAGTGCAGGGAAGTTCCTCCAACTGACAGCAGCGCCTGGGTTCTAATTGAATCCCTTTGCTTGTCTTCCCTGATGGAAAGCCTAGGCGGGAGTGCGGGGGAAAGTGTGGTTTGGGCTCCAAAACCAAGTATTTGCGATGACCTCTCTAAAGTTTGTGGAGGTGTTTAAACTACATCCCTAACCTGGGAACACCTGTGCCCCCATAAAGATCCGTGGAGTCTGTTTCCACACCTCCAGCACACACACGAACACTTGCACAGTTATCCTGAGAGTGGGCAGCCTCCTCCAACTGAGAGCAGGGCCTTGGTTCTTATAAAATCGCTTAACTTGTCTACCCTGTTTGGTTGCCTGATACGGAGTGCTGGGGAAAGGGTGGGTTGGGCTCTAAATCCAAGTATTAGCGAGTGCTTCTCCATGGGATTTGGAGGTTATTAACCAAAAGCCCACAACATGGGAATACCTGTGCTCCTTGAAAAAAGCGTGGACTCTGTATCCCCACCACCAGAACACACATGAAGAAGTTTTCTGCTATCCTGAGTGTGGGCTGGCAATTTCAGGTGACAGAAGCGGCTGGGTTCTAATAGAATCCCTTAGCTTGTAATCCCTGAGTGTTTCCCTAGGACTGACTCTGAGAGAAACCTGGGGGTTGGGCTTTGAGGCCAAATAGTAGCGAGTGTCCCCGATGGACTGAGGAAGTATTTAGATGAATTCTCCATAAAGGGAAACACCTGAGCACCCATTCATCTGCGTGGAGTGGGGCTTCAAATCTCCCCACCACACAAGGTTGGGTTCCAGTATCCTGAGGGTGGGGTAGTTCCTCCAACTGACATCAGCGTCTTGGTTTGAATAGAATCCCTTTGCTTGTCTTCCCTGATGGTTTGCCTAGGCCAGTGTGTGGTTGAATGTGGGATTTGGGATCTAAAACTAAGTATTAGCGTGTGCCTCTCCATGGGTAGTGGAGATGTTTAAACTACAACCCACAACTTGGGAATTACTGTGACCCCTGAAAAATGCGTGTGCTATGTTTCCCCACGTCCAGCACACACAGGAAGAAGTGTTCTGGGGTTGTGAGTGTGGGAAGTTCCTCCAACAGACAGCAGCACCTGGGTTGTAATAGAATCCCTTCGCTTGACTTCCCTAAGTGTTTTCCTAGGCCTAGCAGTAAGCGATGGTGGGGGATGGGCTCTAAAGCCAAGTATTAGCGAGTGCATCTCTGTGGGTAGTGGAGGGTTTTAAACTCCTTCCCCAACCTTGGAACACCTGTGCCCCATAAAGATGCGTGGAATCTGTTTCCCCACCTCCAGCACACACACGGAGACGTGCTCAGGTATCCTGATTGTGGGGAGGCTCCTCCAAATGACAGCAGCGCCTGGGTTCTAAAAGAATCCCTTAGCTTGTCTTCCCTGATGGCATGCCTAGGGTGGAGAGTGGGGGAAAGTGGGGGTTGGGCTCTAAACCAAGGATAAGCGAGAGCCTATCCATGGGATGTGGGTTTTTAACCTACAACCCACAACCATGGAATAAATGTGCCCCCTGAAAGATGCTTTGACTGTTTCCCTACATCCAGCACACACACGAAGAAGTGTTCTGGTATTCTGAGTGTGGGGAAGTTCCTCAAACTGACAGCAGCACCTGGATTCTATTAGTATCCCTTAGCTTCTGTTCCCTGAGTGTTCTTTTAGGCCAGGCCATGAGGGAAAGCTGGGGGTTGGGCTTGGAGGCCACGTAGCAGTGAGTGCCCCCTGATCCATTGAGGAAGTACTTAGAGGACTTCTCCCTAAAGGGAACACCTTTTCCTGCATTCATCTGGGTGCAGTGGGGCTGCACAACTCTCCCACACCTAAGAATGTGTTCTGGAATTCTGAGTGCAGGGAAGTTCCTCCAACTGACAGCAGCGCCTGGGTTCTAATTGAATCCCTTTGCTTGTCTTCCCTGATGGAAAGCCTAGGCGGGAGTGCGGGGGTAAGTGTGGTTTGGGCTCCGAAACCAAGTATTTGCGATGACCTCTCTATGGTTTCTGGAGGTGTTTAAACTACATCCCTAACCTGGGAACACCTGTGCCCCCATAAAGATCCGTGGAGTCTGTTTCCACACCTCCAGCACACACACGAACACTTGCACAGTTATCCTGAGAGTGGGCAGCCTCCTCCAACTGAGAGCAGGGCCTTGGTTCTTATAAAATCGCTTAACTTGTCTACCCTGTTTGGTTGCCTGATACGGAGTGCTGGGGAAAGGGTGGGTTGGGCTCTAAATCCAAGTATTAGCGAGTGCTTCTCCATGGGATTTGGAGGTTATTAACCAAAAGCCCACAACATGGGAATACCTGTGCTCCTTGAAAAAAGCGTGGACTCTGTATCCCCACCACCAGAACACACATGAAGAAGTTTTCTGCTATCCTGAGTGTGGGCTGGCAATTTCAGGTGACAGAAGCGGCTGGGTTCTAATAGAATCCCTTAGCTTGTAATCCCTGAGTGTTTCCCTAGGACTGACTCTGAGAGAAACCTGGGGGTTGGGCTTTGAGGCCAAATAGTAGCGAGTGTCCCCGATGGACTGAGGAAGTATTTAGATGAATTCTCCATAAAGGGAAACACCTGAGCACCCATTCATCTGCGTGGAGTGGGGCTTCAAATCTCCCCACCACACAAGGTTGGGTTCCAGTATCCTGAGGGTGGGGTAGTTCCTCCAACTGACATCAGCGTCTTGGTTTCAATAGAATCCCTTTGCTTGTCTTCCCTGATGGTTTGCCTAGGCCAGTGTGTGGTTGAAAGTGGGATTTGGGATCTAAAACTAAGTATTAGCGTGTGCCTCTCCATGGGTAGTGGAGATGTTTAAACTACAACCCACAACTTGGGAATTACTGTGACCCCTGAAAAATGCGTGTGCTATGTTTCCCCACGTCCAGCACACACAGGAAGAAGTGTTCTGGTGTTGTGAGTGTGGGAAGTTCCTCCAACAGACAGCAGCACCTGGGTTGTAATAGAATCCCTTCGCTTGACTTCCCTAAGTGTTTTCCTAGGCCTAGCAGTAAGCGATGGTGGGGGATGGGCTCTAAACCCAAGTATTAGCGAGTGCATCTCTGTGGGTAGTGGAGGGTTTTAAACTCCTTCCCCAACCTTGGAACACCTGTGCCCCATAAAGATGCGTGGAATCTGTTTCCCCACCTCCAGCACACACACGGAGACGTGCTCAGGTATCCTGATTGTGGGGAGGCTCCTCCAAATGACAGCAGCGCCTGGGTTCTAAAAGAATCCCTTAGCTTGTCTTCCCTGATGGCATGCCTAGGGTGGAGAGTGGGGGAAAGTGGGGGTTGGGCTCTAAACCAAGGATAAGCGAGAGCCTATCCATGGGATGTGGGTTTTTAACCTACAACCCACAACCATGGAATAAATGTGCCCCCTGAAAGATGCTTTGACTGTTTCCCTACATCCAGCACACACACGAAGAAGTGTTCTGGTATTCTGAGTGTGGGGAACTTCCTCAAACTGACAGCAGCACCTGGATTCTATTAGTATCCCTTAGCTTCTGTTCCCTGAGTGTTCTTTTAGGCCAGGCCATGAGGGAAAGCTGGGGGTTGGGCTTGGAGGCCACGTAGCAGTGAGTGCCCCCTGATCCATTGAGGAAGTACTTAGAGGACTTCTCCCTAAAGGGAACACCTTTTCCTGCATTCATCTGGGTGCAGTGGGGCTGCACAACTCTCCCACACCTAAGAATGTGTTCTGGAATTCTGAGTGCAGGGAAGTTCCTCCAACTGACAGCAGCGCCTGGGTTCTAATTGAATCCCTTTGCTTGTCTTCCCTGATGGAAAGCCTAGGCGGGAGTGCGGGGGTAAGTGCGGTTTGGGCTCCGAAACCAAGTATTTGCGATGACCTCTCTATGGTTTGTGGAGGTGTTTAAACTACATCCCTAACCTGGGAACACCTGTGCCCCCATAAAGATCCGTGGAGTCTGTTTCCACACCTCCAGCACACACACGAACACTTGCACAGTTATCCTGAGAGTGGGCAGCCTCCTCCAACTGAGAGCAGGGCCTTGGTTCTTATAAAATCGCTTAACTTGTCTACCCTGTTTGGTTGCCTGATACGGAGTGCTGGGGAAAGGGTGGGTTGGGCTCTAAATCCAAGTATTAGCGAGTGCTTCTCCATGGGATTTGGAGGTTATTAACCAAAAGCCCACAACATGGGAATACCTGTGCTCCTTGAAAAAAGCGTGGACTCTGTATCCCCACCACCAGAACACACATGAAGAAGTTTTCTGCTATCCTGAGTGTGGGCTGGCAATTTCAGGTGACAGAAGCGGCTGGGTTCTAATAGAATCCCTTAGCTTGTAATCCCTGAGTGTTTCCCTAGGACTGACTCTGAGAGAAACCTGGGGGTTGGGCTTTGAGGCCAAATAGTAGCGAGTGTCCCCGATGGACTGAGGAAGTATTTAGATGAATTCTCCATAAAGGGAAACACCTGAGCACCCATTCATCTGCGTGGAGTGGGGCTTCAAATCTCCCCACCACACAAGGTTGGGTTCCAGTATCCTGAGGGTGGGGTAGTTCCTCCAACTGACATCAGCGTCTTGGTTTGAATAGAATCCCTTTGCTTGTCTTCCCTGATGGTTTGCCTAGGCCAGTGTGTGGTTGAAAGTGGGATTTGGGATCTAAAACTAAGTATTAGCGTGTGCCTCTCCATGGGTAGTGGAGATGTTTAAACTACAACCCACAACTTGGGAATTACTGTGACCCCTGAAAAATGCGTGTGCTATGTTTCCCCACGTCCAGCACACACAGGAAGAAGTGTTCTGGGGTTGTGAGTGTGGGGAAGTTCCTCCAACAGACAGCAGCACCTGGGTTGTAATAGAATCCCTTAGCTTGACTTCCCTAAGTGTTTTCCTAGGCCTAGCAGTAAGCGATGGTGGGGGATGGGCTCTAAAGCCAAGTATTAGCGAGTGCATCTCTGTGAGTAGTGGAGGGTTTTAAACTACTTCCCCAACCTTGGAACACCTGTGCCCCATAAAGATGCGTGGAATCTGTTTCCCCACCTCCAGCACACACACGGAGACGTGCTCAGGTATCCTGATTGTGGGGAGGCTCCTCCAAATGACAGCAGCGCCTGGGTTCTAAAAGAATCCCTTAGCTTGTCTTCCCTGATGGCATGCCTAGGCTGGAGAGTGGGGGAAAGTGGGGGTTGGGCTCTAAACCAAGGATAAGCGAGAGCCTATCCATGGGATGTGGGTTTTTAACCTACAACCCACAACCATGGAATAAATGTGCCCCCTGAAAGATGCTTTGACTGTTTCCCTACATCCAGCACACACACGAAGATGTGTTCTTGTATTCTGAGTGTGGGGAAGTTCCTCAAACTGACAGCAGCACCTGGATTCTATTAGTATCCCTTAGCTTCTGTTCCCTGAGTGTTCTTTTAGGCCAGGCCATGAGGGAAAGCTGGGGGTTGGGCTTGGAGGCCACGTAGCAGTGAGTGCCCCCTGGTCCATTGAGGAAGTACTTAGAGGACTTCTCCCTAAAGGGAACACCTTTTCCTGCATTCATCTGGGTGCAGTGGGGCTGCACATCTCTCCCACACCTAAGAATGTGTTCTGGAATTCTGAGTGCAGGGAAGTTCCTCCAACTGACAGCAGCGCCTGGGTTCTAATTGAATCCCTTTGCTTGTCTTCCCTGATGGAAAGCCTAGGCGGGAGTGCGGGGGAAAGTGTGGTTTGGGCTCCAAAACCAAGTATTGGCGATGACCTCTCTATGGTTTGTGGAGGTGTTTAAACTACATCCCTAACCTGGGAACACCTGTGCCCCCATAAAGATCCGTGGAGTCTGTTTCCACACCTCCAGCACACACACGAACACTTGCACAGTTATCCTGAGAGTGGGCAGCCTCCTCCAACTGAGAGCAGGGCCTTGGTTCTTATAAAATCGCTTAACTTGTCTACCCTGTTTGGTTGCCTGATACGGAGTGCTGGGGAAAGGGTGGGTTGGGCTCTAAATCCAAGTATTAGCGAGTGCTTCTCCATGGGATTTGGAGGTTATTAACCAAAAGCCCACAACATGGGAATACCTGTGCTCCTTGAAAAAAGCGTGGACTCTGTATCCCAACCACCAGAACACACATGAAGAAGTTTTCTGCTATCCTGAGTGTGGGCTGGCAATTTCAGGTGACAGAAGCGGCTGGGTTCTAATAGAATCCCTTAGCTTGTAATCCCTGAGTGTTTCCCTAGGACTGACTCTGAGAGAAACCTGGGGGTTGGGCTTTGAGGCCAAATAGTAGCGAGTGTCCCCGATGGACTGAGGAAGTATTTAGATGAATTCTCCATAAAGGGAAACACCTGAGCACCCATTCATCTGCGTGGAGTGGGGCTTCAAATCTCCCCACCACACAAGGTTGGGTTCCAGTATCCTGAGGGTGGGGTAGTTCCTCCAACTGACATCAGCGTCTTGGTTTGAATAGAATCCCTTTGCTTGTCTTCCCTGATGGTTTGCCTAGGCCAGTGTGTGGTTGAAAGTGGGATTTGGGATCTAAAACTAAGTATTAGCGTGTGCCTCTCCATGGGTAGTGGAGATGTTTAAACTACAACCCACAACTTGGGAATTACTGTGACCCCTGAAAAATGCGTGTGCTCTGTTTCCCCACGTCCAGCACACACAGGAAGAAGTTTTCTGGGGTTGTGAGTGTGGGGAGGTTCTTCCAACAGACAGCAGCACCTGGGTTGTAATAGAATCCCTTCGCTTGACTTCCCTAAGTGTTTTCCTAGGCCTAGCAGTAAGCGATGGTGGGGGATGGGCTCTAAAGCCAAGTATTAGCGAGTGCATCTCTGTGGGTAGTGGAGGGTTTTAAACTACTTCCCCAACCTTGGAACACCTGTGCCCCATAAAGATGCGTGGAATCTGTTTCCCCACCTCCAGCACACACACGGAGACGTGCTCAGGTATCCTGATTGTGGGGAGGCTCCTCCAAATGACAGCAGCGCCTGGGTTCTAAAAGAATCCCTTAGCTTGTCTTCCCTGATGGCATGCCTAGGCTGGAGAGTGGGGGAAAGTGGGGGTTGGGCTCTAAACCAAGGATAAGCGAGAGCCTATCCATGGGATGTGGGTTTTTAACCTACAACCCACAACCATGGAATAAATGTGCCCCCTGAAAGATGCTTTGACTGTTTCCCTACATCCAGCACACACACGAAGATGTGTTCTTGTATTCTGAGTGTGGGGAAGTTCCTCAAACTGACAGCAGCACCTGGATTCTATTAGTATCCCTTAGCTTCTGTTCCCTGACTGTTCTTTTAGGCCAGGCCATGAGGGAAAGCTGGGGGTTGGGCTTGGAGGCCACGTAACAGTGAGTGCCCCCTGATCCATTGAGGAAGTACTTAGAGGACTTCTCCCTAAAGGGAACACCTTTTCCTGCATTCATCTGGGTGCAGTGGGGCTGCACATCTCTCCCACACCTAAGAATGTGTTCTGGAATTCTGAGTGCAGGGAAGTTCCTCCAACTGACAGCAGCGCCTGGGTTCTAATTGAATCCCTTTGCTTGTCTTCCCTGATGGAAAGCCTAGGCGGGAGTGCGGGGGAAAGTGTGGTTTGGGCTCCAAAACCAAGTATTTGCGTTGACCTCTCTATGGTTTGTGGAGGTGTTTAAACTACATCCCTAACCTGGGAACACCTGTGCCCCCATAAAGATCCGTGGAGTCTGTTTCCACACCTCCAGCACACACACGAACACTTGCACAGTTATCCTGAGAGTGGGCAGCCTCCTCCAACTGAGAGCAGGGCCTTGGTTCATATAAAATCTCTTAACTTGTCTACCCTGTTTGGTTGCCTGATACGGAGTGCTGGGGAAAGGGTGGGTTGGGCTCTAAATCCAAGTATTAGCGAGTGCTTCTCCATGGGATTTGGAGGTTATTAACCAAAAGCCCACAACATGGGAATACCTGTGCTCCTTGAAAAAAGCGTGGACTCTGTATCCCCACCACCAGAACACACATGAAGAAGTTTTCTGCTATCCTGAGTGTGGGCTGGCAATTTCAGGTGACAGAAGCGGCTGGGTTCTAATAGAATCCCTTAGCTTGTAATCCCTGAGTGTTTCCCTAGGACTGACTCTGAGAGAAACCTGGGGGTTGGGCTTTGAGGCCAAATAGTAGCGAGTGTCCCCGATGGACTGAGGAAGTATTTAGATGAATTCTCCATAAAGGGAAACACCTGAGCACCCATTCATCTGCGTGGAGTGGGGCTTCAAATCTCCCCACCACACAAGGTTGGGTTCCAGTATCCTGAGGGTGGGGTAGTTCCTCCAACTGACATCAGCGTCTTGGTTTGAATAGAATCCCTTTGCTTGTCTTCCCTGATGGTTTGCCTAGGCCAGTGTGTGGTTGAAAGTGGGATTTGGGATCTAAAACTAAGTATTAGCGTGTGCCTCTCCATGGGTAGTGGAGATGTTTAAACTACAACCCACAACTTGGGAATTACTGTGACCCCTGAAAAATGCGTGTGCTATGTTTCCCCACGTCCAGCACACACAGGAAGAAGTGTTCTGGGGTTGTGAGTGTGGGAAGTTCCTCCAACAGACAGCAGCACCTGGGTTGTAATAGAATCCCTTCGCTTGACTTCCCTAAGTGTTTTCCTAGGCCTAGCAGTAAGCGATGGTGGGGGATGGGCTCTAAAGCCAAGTATTAGCGAGTGCATCTCTGTGGGTAGTGGAGGGTTTTAAACTCCTTCCCCAACCTTGGAACACCTGTGCCCCATAAAGATGCGTGGAATCTGTTTCCCCACCTCCAGCACACACACGGAGACGTGCTCAGGTATCCTGATTGTGGGGAGGCTCCTCCAAATGACAGCAGCGCCTGGGTTCTAAAAGAATCCCTTAGCTTGTCTTCCCTGATGGCATGCCTAGGCTGGAGAGTGGGGGAAATTGGGGGTTGGGCTCTAAACCAAGGATAAGCGAGAGCCTATCCATGGGATGTGGGTTTTTAACCTACAACCCACAACCATGGAATAAATGTGCCCCCTGAAAGATGCTTTGACTGTTTCCCTAAATCCAGCACACACACGAAGATGTGTTCTTGTATTCTGAGTGTGGGGAAGTTCCTCAAACTGACAGCAGCACCTGGATTCTATTAGTATCCCTTAGCTTCTGTTCCCTGAGTGTTCTTTTAGGCCAGGCCATGAGGGAAAGCTGGGGGTTGGGCTTGGAGGCCACGTAGCAGTGAGTGCCCCCTGATCCATTGAGGAAGTACTTAGAGGACTTCTCCCTAAAGGGAACACCTTTTCCTGCATTCATCTGGGTGCAGTGGGGCTGCACAACTCTCCCACACCTAAGAATGTGTTCTGGAATTCTGAGTGCAGGGAAGTTCCTCCAACTGACAGCAGCGCCTGGGTTCTAATTGAATCCCTTTGCTTGTCTTCCCTGATGGAAAGCCTAGGCGGGAGTGCGGGGGTAAGTGTGGTTTGGGCTCCGAATCCAAGTATTTGCGATGACCTCTCTATGGTTTGTGGAGGTGTTTAAACTACATCCCTAACCTGGGAACACCTGTGCCCCCATAAAGATCCGTGGAGTCTATTTCCACACCTCCAGCACACACACGAACACTTGCACAGTTATCCTGAGAGTGGGCAGCCTCCTCCAACTGAGAGCAGGGCCTTGGTTCTTATAAAATCGCTTAACTTGTCTACCCTGTTTGGTTGCCTGATACGGAGTGCTGGGGAAAGGGTGGGTTGGGCTCTAAATCCAAGTATTAGCGAGTGCTTCTCCATGGGATTTGGAGGTTATTAACCAAAAGCCCACAACATGGGAATACCTGTGCTCCTTGAAAAAAGCGTGGACTCTGTATCCCCACCACCAGAACACACATGAAGAAGTTTTCTGCTATCCTGAGTGTGGGCTGGCAATTTCAGGTGACAGAAGCGGCTGGGTTCTAATAGAATCCCTTAGCTTGTAATCCCTGAGTGTTTCCCTAGGACTGACTCTGAGAGAAACCTGGGGGTTGGGCTTTGAGGCCAAATAGTAGCGAGTGTCCCCGATGGACTGAGGAAGTATTTAGATGAATTCTCCATAAAGGGAAACACCTGAGCACCCATTCATCTGCGTGGAGTGGGGCTTCAAATCTCCCCACCACACAAGGTTGGGTTCCAGTATCCTGAGGGTGGGGTAGTTCCTCCAACTGACATCAGCGTCTTGGTTTGAATAGAATCCCTTTGCTTGTCTTCCCTGATGGTTTGCCTAGGCCAGTGTGTGGTTGAATGTGGGATTTGGGATCTAAAACTAAGTATTAGCGTGTGCCTCTCCATGGGTAGTGGAGATGTTTAAACTACAACCCACAACTTGGGAATTACTGTGACCCCTGAAAAATGCGTGTGCTATGTTTCCCCACGTCCAGCACACACAGGAAGAAGTGTTCTGGTGTTGTGAGTGTGGGAAGTTCCTCCAACAGACAGCAGCACCTGGGTTGTAATAGAATCCCTTCGCTTGACTTCCCTAAGTGTTTTCCTAGGCCTAGCAGTAAGCGATGGTGGGGGATGGGCTCTAAAGCCAAGTATTAGCGAGTGCATCTCTGTGGGTAGTGGAGGGTTTTAAACTCCTTCCCCAACCTTGGAACACCTGTGCCCCATAAAGATGCGTGGAATCTGTTTCCCCACCTCCAGCACACACACGGAGACGTGCTCAGGTATCCTGATTGTGGGGAGGCTCCTCCAAATGACAGCAGCGCCTGGGTTCTAAAAGAATCCCTTAGCTTGTCTTCCCTGATGGCATGCCTAGGCTGGAGAGTGGGGGAAAGTGGGGGTTGGGCTCTAAACCAAGGATAAGCGAGAGCCTATCCATGGGATGTGGGTTTTTAACCTACAACCCACAACCATGGAATAAATGTGCCCCCTGAAAGATGCTTTGACTGTTTCCCTACATCCAGCACACACACGAAGAAGTGTTCTGGTATTCTGAGTGTGGGGAAGTTCCTCAAACTGACAGCAGCACCTGGATTCTATTAGTATCCCTTAGCTTCTGTTCCCTGAGTGTTCTTTTAGGCCAGGCCATGAGGGAAAGCTGGGGGTTGGGCTTGGAGGCCACGTAGCAGTGAGTGCCCCCTGATCCATTGAGGAAGTACTTAGAGGACTTCTCCCTAAAGGGAACACCTTTTCCTGCATTCATCTGGGTGCAGTGGGGCTGCACAACTCTCCCACACCTAAGAATGTGTTCTGGAATTCTGAGTGCAGGGAAGTTCCTCCAACTGACAGCAGCGCCTGGGTTCTAATTGAATCCCTTTGCTTGTCTTCCCTGATGGAAAGCCTAGGCGGGAGTGCGGGGGTAAGTGTGGTTTGGGCTCCGAAACCAAGTATTTGCGATGACCTCTCTATGGTTTGTGGAGGTGTTTAAACTACATCCCTAACCTGGGAACACCTGTGCCCCCATAAAGATCCGTGGAGTCTGTTTCCACACCTCCAGCACACACACGAACACTTGCACAGTTATCCTGAGAGTGGGCAGCCTCCTCCAACTGAGAGCAGGGCCTTGGTTCTTATAAAATCGCTTAACTTGTCTACCCTGTTTGGTTGCCTGATACGGAGTGCTGGGGAAAGGGTGGGTTGGGCTCTAAATCCAAGTATTAGCGAGTGCTTCTCCATGGGATTTGGAGGTTATTAACCAAAAGCCCACAACATGGGAATACCTGTGCTCCTTGAAAAAAGCGTGGACTCTGTATCCCCACCACCAGAACACACATGAAGAAGTTTTCTGCTATCCTGAGTGTGGGCTGGCAATTTCAGGTGACAGAAGCGGCTGGGTTCTAATAGAATCCCTTAGCTTGTAATCCCTGAGTGTTTCCCTAGGACTGACTCTGAGAGAAACCTGGGGGTTGGGCTTTGAGGCCAAATAGTAGCGAGTGTCCCCGATGGACTGAGGAAGTATTTAGATGAATTCTCCATAAAGGGAAACACCTGAGCACCCATTCATCTGCGTGGAGTGGGGCTTCAAATCTCCCCACCACACAAGGTTGGGTTCCAGTATCCTGAGGGTGGGGTAGTTCCTCCAACTGACATCAGCGTCTTGGTTTGAATAGAATCCCTTTGCTTGTCTTCCCTGATGGTTTGCCTAGGCCAGTGTGTGGTTGAAAGTGGGATTTGGGATCTAAAACTAAGTATTAGCGTGTGCCTCTCCATGGGTAGTGGAGATGTTTAAACTACAACCCACAACTTGGGAATTACTGTGACCCCTGAAAAATGCGTGTGCTATGTTTCCCCACGTCCAGCACACACAGGAAGAAGTGTTCTGGTGTTGTGAGTGTGGGAAGTTCCTCCAACAGACAGCAGCACCTGGGTTGTAATAGAATCCCTTCGCTTGACTTCCCTAAGTGTTTTCCTAGGCCTAGCAGTAAGCGATGGTGGGGGATGGGCTCTAAAGCCAAGTATTAGCGAGTGCATCTCTGTGGGTAGTGGAGGGTTTTAAACTCCTTCCCCAACCTTGGAACACCTGTGCCCCATAAAGATGCGTGGAATCTGTTTCCCCACCTCCAGCACACACACGGAGACGTGCTCAGGTATCCTGATTGTGGGGAGGCTCCTCCAAATGACAGCAGCGCCTGGGTTCTAAAAGAATCCCTTAGCTTGTCTTCCCTGATGGCATGCCTAGGCTGGAGAGTGGGGGAAAGTGGGGGTTGGGCTCTAAACCAAGGATAAGCGAGAGCCTATCCATGGGATGTGGGTTTTTAACCTACAACCCACAACCATGGAATAAATGTGCCCCCTGAAAGATGCTTTGACTGTTTCCCTACATCCAGCACACACACGAAGAAGTGTTCTGGTATTCTGAGTGTGGGGAAGTTCCTCAAACTGACAGCAGCACCTGGATTCTATTAGTATCCCTTAGCTTCTGTTCCCTGAGTGTTCTTTTAGGCCAGGCCATGAGGGAAAGCTGGGGGTTGGGCTTGGAGGCCACGTAGCAGTGAGTGCCCCCTGATCCATTGAGGAAGTACTTAGAGGACTTCTCCCTAAAGGGAACACCTTTTCCTGCATTCATCTGGGTGCAGTGGGGCTGCACAACTCTCCCACACCTAAGAATGTGTTCTGGAATTCTGAGTGCAGGGAAGTTCCTCCAACTGACAGCAGCGCCTGGGTTCTAATTGAATCCCTTTGCTTGTCTTCCCTGATGGAAAGCCTAGGCGGGAGTGCGGGGGTAAGTGTGGTTTGGGCTCCGAAACCAAGTATTTGCGATGACCTCTCTATGGTTTGTGGAGGTGTTTAAACTACATCCCTAACCTGGGAACACCTGTGCCCCCATAAAGATCCGTGGAGTCTGTTTCCACACCTCCAGCACACACACGAACACTTGCACAGTTATCCTGAGAGTGGGCAGCCTCCTCCAACTGAGAGCAGGGCCTTGGTTCTTATAAAATCGCTTAACTTGTCTACCCTGTTTGGTTGCCTGATACGGAGTGCTGGGGAAAGGGTGGGTTGGGCTCTAAATCCAAGTATTAGCGAGTGCTTCTCCATGGGATTTGGAGGTTATTAACCAAAAGCCCACAACATGGGAATACCTGTGCTCCTTGAAAAAAGCGTGGACTCTGTATCCCCACCACCAGAACACACATGAAGAAGTTTTCTGCTATCCTGAGTGTGGGCTGGCAATTTCAGGTGACAGAAGCGGCTGGGTTCTAATAGAATCCCTTAGCTTGTAATCCCTGAGTGTTTCCCTAGGACTGACTCTGAGAGAAACCTGGGGGTTGGGCTTTGAGGCCAAATAGTAGCGAGTGTCCCCGATGGACTGACGAAGTATTTAGATGAATTCTCCATAAAGGGAAACACCTGAGCACCCATTCATCTGCGTGGAGTGGGGCTTCAAATCTCCCCACCACACAAGGTTGGGTTCCAGTATCCTGAGGGTGGGGTAGTTCCTCCAACTGACATCAGCGTCTTGGTTTGAATAGAATCCCTTTGCTTGTCTTCCCTGATGGTTTGCCTAGGCCAGTGTGTGGTTGAAAGTGGGATTTGGGATCTAAAACTAAGTATTAGCGTGTGCCTCTCCATGGGTAGTGGAGATGTTTAAACTACAACCCACAACTTGGGAATTACTGTGACCCCTGAAAAATGCGTGTGCTATGTTTCCCCACGTCCAGCACACACAGGAAGAAGTGTTCTGGGGTTGTGAGTGTGGGAAGTTCCTCCAACAGACAGCAGCACCTGGGTTGTAATAGAATCCCTTCGCTTGACTTCCCTAAGTGTTTTCCTAGGCCTAGCAGTAAGCGATGGTGGGGGATGGGCTCTAAAGCCAAGTATTAGCGAGTGCATCTCTGTGGGTAGTGGAGGGTTTTAAACTACTTCCCCAACCTTGGAACACCTGTGCCCCATAAAGATTCGTGGAATCTGTTTCCCCACCTCCAGCACACACACGGAGACGTGCTCAGGTATCCTGATTGTGGGGAGGCTCCTCCAAATGACAGCAGCGCCTGGGTTCTAAAAGAATCCCTTAGCTTGTCTTCCCTGATGGCATGCCTAGGCTGGAGAGTGGGGGAAAGTGGGGGTTGGGCTCTAAACCAAGGATAAGCGAGAGCCTATCCATGGGATGTGGGTTTTTAACCTACAACCCACAACCATGGAATAAATGTGCCCCCTGAAAGATGCTTTGACTGTTTCCCTACATCCAGCACACACACGAAGATATGTTCTTGTATTCTGAGTGTGGGGAAGTTCCTCAAACTGACAGCAGCACCTGGATTCTATTAGTATCCCTTAGCTTCTGTTCCCTGAGTGTTCTTTTAGGCCAGGCCATGAGGGAAAGCTGGGGGTTGGGCTTGGAGGCCACGTAACAGTGAGTGCCCCCTGATCCATTGAGGAAGTACTTAGAGGACTTCTCCCTAAAGGGAACACCTTTTCCTGCATTCATCTGGGTGCAGTGGGGCTGCACATCTCTCCCACACCTAAGAATGTGTTCTGGAATTCTGAGTGCAGGGAAGTTCCTCCAACTGACAGCAGCGCCTGGGTTCTAATTGAATCCCTTTGCTTGTCTTCCCTGATGGAAAGCCTAGGCGGGAGTGCGGGGGAATGTGTGGTTTGGGCTCCAAAACCAAGTATTTGCGATGACCTCTCTATGGTTTGTGTAGGTGTTTAAACAACATCCCTAACCTGGGAACACCTGTGCCCCCATAAAGATCCGTGGAGTCTGTTTCCACACCTCCAGCACACACACGAACACTTGCACAGTTATCCTGATAGTGGGCAGCCTCCTCCAACTGAGAGCAGGGCCTTGGTTCATATAAAATCTCTTAACTTGTCTACCCTGTTTGGTTGCCTGATACGGAGTGCTGGGGAAAGGGTGGGTTGGGCTCTAAATCCAAGTATTAGCGAGTGCTTCTCCATGGGATTTGGAGGTTATTAACCAAAAGCCCACAACATGGGAATACCTGTGCTCCTTGAAAAAAGCGTGGACTCTGTATCCCCACCACCAGAACACACATGAAGAAGTTTTCTGCTATCCTGAGTGTGGGCTGGCAATTTCAGGTGACAGAAGCGGCTGGGTTCTAATAGAATCCCTTAGCTTGTAATCCCTGAGTGTTTCCCTAGGACTGACTCTGAGAGAAACCTGGGGGTTGGGCTTTGAGGCCAAATAGTAGCGAGTGTCCCCGATGGACTGAGGAACTATTTAGATAAATTCTCCATAAAGGGAAACACCTGAGCACCCATTCATCTGCGTGGAGTGGGGCTTCAAATCTCCCCACCACACAAGGTTGGGTTCCAGTATCCTGAGGGTGGGGTAGTTCCTCCAACTGACATCAGCGTCTTGGTTTTAATAGAATCCCTTTGCTTGTCTTCCCTGATGGTTTGCCTAGGCCAGTGTGTGGTTGAATGTGGGATTTGGGATCTAAAACTAAGTATTAGCGTGTGCCTCTCCATGGGTAGTGGAGATGTTTAAACTACAACCCACAACTTGGGAATTACTGTGACCCCTGAAAAATGCGTGTGCTATGTTTCCCCACGTCCAGCACACACAGGAAGAAGTGTTCTGGGGTTGTGAGTGTGGGAAGTTCCTCCAACAGACAGCAGCACCTGGGTTGTAATATAATCCCTTCGCTTGACTTCCCTAAGTGTTTTCCTAGGCCTAGCAGTAAGCGATGGTGGGGGATGGGCTCTAAAGCCAAGTATTAGCGAGTGCATCTCTGTGGGTAGTGGAGGGTTTTAAACTACTTCCCCAACCTTGGAACACCTGTGCCCCATAAAGATGCGTGGAATCTGTTTCCCCACCTCCAGCACACACACGGAGACGTGCTCAGGTATCCTGATTGTGGGGAGGCTCCTCCAAATGACAGCAGCGCCTGGGTTCTAAAAGAATCCCTTAGCTTGTCTTCCCTGATGGCATGCCTAGGCTGGAGAGTGGGGGAAATTGGGGGTTGGGCTCTAAACCAAGGATAAGCGAGAGCCTATCCATGGGATGTGGGTTTTTAACCTAGAACCCACAACCATGGAATAAATGTGCCCCCTGAAAGATGCTTTGACTGTTTCCCTACATCCAGCACACACACGAAGATGTGTTCTTGTATTCTGAGTGTGGGGAAGTTCCTCAAACTGACAGCAGCACCTGGATTCTATTAGTATCCCTTAGCTTCTGTTCCCTGAGTGTTCTTTTAGGCCAGGCCATGAGGGAAAGCTGGGGGTTGGGCTTGGAGGCCACGTAGCAGTGAGTGCCCCCTGATCCATTGAGGAAGTACTTAGAGGACTTCTCCCTAAAGGGAACACCTTTTCCTGCATTCATCTGGGTGCAGTGGGGCTGCACAACTCTCCCACACCTAAGAATGTGTTCTGGAATTCTGAGTGCAGGGAAGTTCCTCCAACTGACAGCAGCGCCTGGGTTCTAATTGAATCCCTTTGCTTGTCTTCCCTGATGGAAAGCCTAGGCGGGAGTGCGGGCGAAAGTGTGGTTTGGGCTCCAAAACCAAGTATTTCCGATGACCTCTCTATGGTTTGTGGAGGTGTTTAAACTACATCCCTAACCTGGGAACACCTGTGCCCCCATAAAGATCCGTGGAGTCTTTTTCCACACCTCCAGCACACACACGAACACTTGCACAGTTATCCTGAGAGTGGGCAGCCTCCTCCAACTGAGAGCAGGGCCTTGGTTCATATAAAATCTCTTAACTTGTCTACCCTGTTTGGTTGCCTGATACGGAGTGCTGGGGAAAGGGTGGGTTGGGCTCTAAATCCAAGTATTAGCGAGTGCTTCTCCATGGGATTTGGAGGTTATTAACCAAAAGCCCACAACATGGGAATACCTGTGCTCCTTGAAAAAAGCGTGGACTCTGTATCCCCACCACCAGAACACACATGAAGAAGTTTTCTGCTATCCTGAGAGTGGGCTGGCAATTTCAGGTGACAGAAGCGGCTGGGTTCTAATAGAATCCCTTAGCTTGTAATCCCTGAGTGTTTCCCTAGGACTGACTCTGAGAGAAACCTGGGGGTTGGGCTTTGAGGCCAAATAGTAGCGAGTGTCCCCGATGGACTGAGGAACTATTTAGATAAATTCTCCATAAAGGGAAACACCTGAGCACCCATTCATCTGCGTGGAGTGGGGCTTCAAATCTCCCCACCACACAAGGTTGGGTTCCAGTATCCTGAGGGTGGGGTAGTTCCTCCAACTGACATCAGCGTCTTGGTTTGAATAGAGTCCCTTTGCTTGTCTTCCCTGATGGTTTGCCTAGGCCAGTGTGTGGTTGAAAGTGGGATTTGGGATCTAAAACTAAGTATTAGCGTGTGCCTCTCCATGGGTAGTGGAGATGTTTAAACTACAACCCACAACTTGGGAATTACTGTGACCCCTGAAAAATGCGTGTGCTATGTTTCTCCAAGTCCAGCACACACAGGAAGAAGTGTTCTGGGGTTGTGAGTGTGGGAAGTTCCTCCAACAGACAGCAGCAACTGGGTTGTAATAGAATCCCTTCGCTTGACTTCCCTAAGTGTTTTCCTAGGCCTAGCAGTAAGCGATGGTGGGGGATGGGCTCTAAAGCCAAGTATTAGCGAGTGCATCTCTGTGGGTAGTGGAGGGTTTTAAACTCCTTCCCCAACCTTGGAACACCTGTGCCCCATAAACATGCGTGGAATCTGTTTCCCCACCTCCAGCACACACACGGAGACGTGCTCAGGTATCCTGATTGTGGGGAGGCTCCTCCAAATGACAGCAGCGCCTGGGTTCTAAAAGAATCCCTTAGCTTGTCTTCCCTGATGGCATGCCTAGGCTGGAGAGTGGGGGAAAGTGGGGGTTGGGCTCTAAACCAAGGATAAGCGAGAGCCTATCCATGGGATGTGGGTTTTTAACCTACAACCCACAACCATGGAATAAATGTGCCCCCTGAAAAATGCTTTGACTGTTTCCCTACATCCAGCACACACACGAAGATGTGTTCTTGTATTCTGAGTGTGGGGAAGTTCCTCAAACTGACAGCAGCACCTGGATTCTATTAGTATCCCTTAGCTTCTGTTCCCTGAGTGTTCTTTTAGGCCAGGACATGAGGGAAAGCTGGGGGTTGGGCTTGGAGGCCACGTAGCAGTGAGTGCCCCCTGATCCATTGAGGAAGTACTTAGAGGACTTCTCCCTAAAGGGAACACCTTTTCCTGCATTCATCTGGGTGCAGTGGGGCTGCACAACTCTCCCACACCTAAGAATGTGTTCTGGAATTCTGAGTGCAGGGAAGTTCCTCCAACTGACAGCAGCGCCTGGGTTCTAATTGAATCCCTTTGCTTGTCTTCCCTGATGGAAAGCCTAGGCGGGAGTGCGGGGGAAATTGTGGTTTGGGCTCTAAAGCCAAGTATTTGCGATGACCTCTCTATGGTTTGTGGAGGTGTTTAAAGTACATCCCTAACCTGGGAACACCTGTGCCCCCATAAAGATCCGTGGAGTCTGTTTCCACACCTCCAGCACACACACGAACACTTGCACAGTTATCCTGAGAGTGGGCAGCCTCCTCCAACTGAGAGCAGGGCCTTGGTTCATATAAAATCTCTTAACTTGTCTACCCTGTTTGGTTGCCTGATACGGAGTGCTGGGGAAAGGGTGGGTTGGGCTCTAAATCCAAGTATTAGCGAGTGCTTCTCCATGGGATTTGGAGGTTATTAACCAAAAGCCCACAACATGGGAATACCTGTGCTCCTTGAAAAAAGCGTGGACTCTGTATCCCCACCACCAGAACACACATGAAGAAGTTTTCTGCTATCCTGAGTGTGGGCTGGCAATTTCAGGTGACAGAAGCGGCTGGGTTCTAATAGAATCCCTTAGCTTGTAATCCCTGAGTGTTTCCCTAGGACTGACTCTGAGAGAAACCTGGGGGTTGGGCTTTGAGGCCAAATAGTAGCGAGTGTCCCCGATGGACTGAGGAACTATTTAGATAAATTCTCCATAAAGGGAAACACCTGAGCACCCATTCATCTGCGTGGAGTGGGGCTTCAAATCTCCCCACCACACAAGGTTGGGTTCCAGTATCCTGAGGGTGGGGTAGTTCCTCCAACTGACATCAGCGTCTTGGTTTGAATAGAGTCCCTTTGCTTGTCTTCCCTGATGGTTTGCCTAGGCCAGTGTGTGGTTGAAAGTGGGATTTGGGATCTAAAACTAAGTATTAGCGTGTGCCTCTCCATGGGTAGTGGAGATGTTTAAACTACAACCCACAACTTGGGAATTACTGTGACCCCTGAAAAATGCGTGTGCTCTGTTTCCCCACGTCCAGCACACACAGGAAGAAGTGTTCTGAGGTTGTGATTGTGGGGAGGTTCTTCCAACAGAGAGCAGCACCTGGGTTGTAATAGAATCCCTTCGCTTGACTTCCCTAAGTGTTTTCCTAGGCCTAGCAGTAAGCGATGGTGGGGGATGGGCTCTAAAGCCAAGTATTAGCGAGTGCATCTCTGTGGGTAGTGGAGGGTTTTAAACTCCTTCCCCAACCTTGGAACACCTGTGCCCCATAAAGATGCGTGGAATCTGTTTCCCCACCTCCAGCACACACACGGAGACGTGCTCAGGTATCCTGATTGTGGGGAGGCTCCTCCAAATGACAGCAGCGCCTGGGTTCTAAAAGAATCCCTTAGCTTGTCTTCCCTGATGGCATGCCTAGGCTGGAGAGTGGGGGAAAGTGGGGGTTGGGCTCTAAACCAAGGATAAGCGAGAGCCTATCCATGGGATGTGGGTTTTTAACCTACAACCCACAACCATGGAATAAATGTGCCCCCTGAAAGATTATTTGACTGTTTCCCTACATCCAGCACACACACGAAGATGTGTTCTTGTATTCTGAGTGTGGGGAAGTTCCTCAAACTGACAGCAGCACCTGGATTCTATTAGTATCCCTTAGCTTCTGTTCCCTGAGTGTTCTTTTAGGCCAGGACATGAGGGAAAGCTGGGGGTTGGGCTTGGAGACCACGTAACAGTGAGTGCCCCCTGATCCATTGAGGAAATACTTAGAGGACTTCTCCCTAAAGGGAACACCTTTTCCTGCATTCATCTGGGTGCAGTGGGGCTGCACAACTCTCCCACACCTAAGAATGTGTTCTGGAATTCTGAGTGCAGGGAAGTTCCTCCAACTGACAGCAGCGCCTGGGTTCTAATTGAATCCCTTTGCTTGTCTTCCCTGATGGAAAGCCTAGGCGGGAGTGCGGGCGAAAGTGTGGTTTGGGCTCCAAAACCAAGTATTTCCGATGACCTCTCTATGGTTTGTGGAGGTGTTTAAACTACATCCCTAACCTGGGAACACCTGTGCCCCCATAAAGATCCGTGGAGTCTGTTTCCACACCTCCAGCACACACACGAACACTTGCACAGTTATCCTGAGAGTGGGCAGCCTCCTCCAACTGAGAGCATGGCCTTGGTTCTTATAAAATCGCTTAACATGTCTACCCTGTTTGGTTGCCTGATACGGAGTGCTGGGGAAAGGGTGGGTTGGGCTCTAAATCCAAGTATTAGCGAGTGCTTCTCCATGGGATTTGGAGGTTATTAACCAAAAGCCCACAACATGGGAATACCTGTGCTCCTTGAAAAAAGCGTGGACTCTGTATCCCCACCACCAGAACACACATGAAGAAGTTTTCTGCTATCCTGAGTGTGGGCTGGCAATTTCAGGTGACAGAAGCGGCTGGGTTCTAATAGAATCCCTTATCTTGTAATCCCTGAGTGTTTCCCTAGGACTGACTCTGAGAGAAACCTGGGGGTTGGGCTTTGAGGCCAAATAGTAGCGAGTGTCCCCGATGGAGTGAGGAAGTATTTAGATGAATTCTCCATAAAGGGAAACACCTGAGCACCCATTCATCTGCGTGGAGTGGGGCTTCAAATCTCCCCACCACACAAGGTTGGGTTCCAGTATCCTGAGGGTGGGGTAGTTCCTCCAACTGACATCAGCGTCTTGGTTTGAATAGAATCCCTTTGCTTGTCTTCCCTGATGGTTTGCCTAGGCCAGTGTGTGGTTGAAAGTGGGATTTGGGATCTAAAACTAAGTATTAGCGTGTGCCTCTCCATGGGTAGTGGAGATGTTTAAACTACAACCCACAACTTGGGAATTACTGTGACCCCTGAAAAATGCGTGTGCTATGTTTCCCCACGTCCAGCACACACAGGAAGAAGTGTTCTGGGGTTCTGAGTGTGGGGAGGTTCCTCCAACAGACAGCAGCACCTGGGTTGTAATAGAATCCCTTCGCTTGACTTCCCTAAGTGTTTTCCTAGGCCTAGCAGTAAGCGATGGTGGGGGATGGGCTCTAAAGCCAAGTATTAGCGAGTGCATCTCTGTGGGTAGTGGAGGGTTTTAAACTACTTCCCCAACCTTGGAACACCTGTGCCCCATAAAGATGCGTGGAATCTGTTTCCCCACCTCCAGCACACACACGGAGACGTGCTCAGGTATCCTGATTGTGGGGAGGCTCCTCCAAATGACAGCAGCACCTGGGTTCTAAAAGAATCCCTTAGCTTGTCTTCTCTGATGGCATGCCTAGGCTGGAGAGTGGGGGAAATTGGGGGTTGGGCTCTTAACCAAGTATTAGCGAGAGCCTATCCATGGGATGTGGGTTTTTAACCTACAACCCACAACCATGGAATAAATGTGCCCCCTGAATGATGCTTTGACTGTTTCCATACATCCAGCACACACGCGGAGAATTGTTCTGGATTTCTGAGTGTGGGGAGGTTCCTCCAACTGACAGCAGCACCTGGGTTCTATTAGTATCCCTTAGATTCTGTTCCCTGAGTGTTTCTTTAGGCCAGGCCATGAGGGAAAGATGGGGGTTGGGCTTGGAGGCCAAGTAGCAGTGATTGCCCCCTGATCCACTGAGGAAGTACTTAGAGGACTTCTCCCTAAACGGTACACCTTTTCCTCCATTCATCTGGGTGCAGTGGGGCTGTACAACTCTCCCATCCAAAGAATGTGTTCTGGAATTCTGAGTGCAGGGAAGATCCTCCAACTGACAGCAGCGCCTGGGTTCTAATTGAATCCCTTTGCTTGTCTTCCCTGATGGAAAGCCTAGGAGGGAGTGCGGGGGAAAGTGTGGTTTGGGCTCCAAAACCAAGTATTTGCGATGACCTCTCTATGGTTTGTGGAGGTGTTTAAACTACATCCCTAACCTGGGAACACCTGTGACCCCATAAAGATCCGTGGAGTCTGTTTCCACACCTCCAGCACACACACGAACACTTGCACAGTTATCCTGAGAGTGGGCAGCCTCCTCCAACTGAGAGCAGGGAATTGGTTCTTATAAAATCGCTTAACATGTCTACCCTGTTTGGTTGCCTGATACGGAGTGCTGGGGAAAGGGTGGGTTGGGCTCTAAATCCAAGTATTAGCGAGTGCTTCTCCATGGGATTTGGAGGTTATTAACCAAAAGCCCACAACATGGGAATACCTGTGCTCCTTGAAAAAAGCGTGGACTCTGTATCCCCACCACCAGAACACACATGAAGAAGTTTTCTGCTATCCTGAGTGTGGGCTGGCAATTTCAGGTGACAGAAGCGGCTGGGTTCTAATAGAATCCCTTAGCTTGTAATCCCTGAGTGTTTCCCTAGGACTGACTCTGAGAGAAACCTGGGGGTTGGGCTTTGAGGCCAAATAGTAGCGAGTGTCCCCGATGGACTGAGGAAGTATTTAGATGAATTCTCCATAAAGGGAAACACCTGAGCACCCATTCATCTGCGTGGAGTGGGGCTTCAAATCTCCCCACCACACAAGGTTGGGTTCCAGTATCCTGAGTGTGGGGTAGTTCCTCCAACTGACATCAGCGTCTTGGTTTGAATAGAATCCCTTTGCTTGTCTTCCCTGATGGTTTGCCTAGGCCAGTGTGTGGTTGAAAGTGGGATTTGGGATCTAAAACTAAGTATTAGCGTGTGCCTCTCCATGGGTAGTGGAGATGTTTAAACTACAACCCACAACTTGGGAATTACTGTGACCCCTGAAAAATGCGTGTGCTCTGTTTCCCCACGTCCAGCACACACAGGAAGAAGTTTTCTGGGGTTGTGAGTGTGGGGAGGTTCTTCCAACAGACAGCAGCACCTGGGTTGTAATAGAATCCCTTCGCTTGACTTCCCTAAGTGTTTTCCTAGGCCTAGCAGTAAGCGATGGTGGGGGATGGGCTCTAAAGCCAAGTATTAGCGAGTGCATCTCTGTGGGTAGTGGAGGGTTTTAAACTACTTCCCCAACCTTGGAACACCTGTGCCCCATAAAGATGCGTGGAATCTGTTTCCCCACCTCCAGCACACACACGGAGACGTGCTCAGGTATCCTGATTGTGGGGAGGCTCCTCCAAATGACAGCAGCGCCTGGGTTCTAAAAGAATCCCTTAGCTTGTCTTCCCTGATGGCATGCCTAGGCTGGAGAGTGGGGGAAAGTGGGGGTTGGGCTCTAAACCAAGGATAAGCGAGAGCCTATCCATGGGATGTGGGTTTTTAACCTACAACCCACAACCATGGAATAAATGTGCCCCCTGAAAGATGCTTTGACTGTTTCCCTACATCCAGCACACACACGAAGATGTGTTCTTGTATTCTGAGTGTGGGGAAGTTCCTCAAACTGACAGCAGCACCTGGATTCTATTAGTATCCCTTAGCTTCTGTTCCCTGAGTGTTCTTTTAGGCCAGGCCATGAGGGAAAGCTGGGGGTTGGGCTTGGAGGCCACGTAACAGTGAGTGCCCCCTGATCCATTGAGGAAGTACTTAGAGGACTTCTCCCTAAAGGGAACACCTTTTCCTGCATTCATCTGGGTGCAGTGGGGCTGCACATCTCTCCCACACCTAAGAATGTGTTCTGGAATTCTGAGTGCAGGGAAGTTCCTCCAACTGACAGCAGCGCCTGGGTTCTAATTGAATCCCTTTGCTTGTCTTCCCTGATGGAAAGCCTAGGCGGGAGTGCGGGGGAAAGTGTGGTTTGGGCTCCAAAGCCAAGTATTTGCGATGACCTCTCTATGGTTTGTGGAGGTGTTTAAAGTACATCCCTAACCTGGGAACACCTGTGCCCCCATAAAGATCCGTGGAGTCTGTTTCCACACCTCCAGCACACACACGAACACTTGCACAGTTATCCTGAGAGTGGGCAGCCTCCTCCAACTGAGAGCAGGGCCTTGGTTCATATAAAATCTCTTAACTTGTCTACCCTGTTTGGTTGCCTGATACGGAGTGCTGGGGAAAGGGTGGGTTGGGCTCTAAATCCAAGTATTAGCGAGTGCTTCTCCATGGGATTTGGAGGTTATTAACCAAAAGCCCACAACATGGGAATACCTGTGCTCCTTGAAAAAAGCGTGGACTCTGTATCCCCACCACCAGAACACACATGAAGAAGTTTTCTGCTATCCTGAGTGTGGGCTGGCAATTTCAGGTGACAGAAGCGGCTGGGTTCTAATAGAATCCCTTAGCTTGTAATCCCTGAGTGTTTCCCTAGGACTGACTCTGAGAGAAACCTGGGGGTTGGGCTTTGAGGCCAAATAGTAGCGAGTGTCCCCGATGGACTGAGGAACTATTTAGATAAATTCTCCATAAAGGGAAACACCTGAGCACCCATTCATCTGCGTGGAGTGGGGCTTCAAATCTCCCCACCACACAAGGTTGGGTTCCAGTATCCTGAGGGTGGGGTAGTTCCTCCAACTGACATCAGCGTCTTGGTTTGAATAGAGTCCCTTTGCTTGTCTTCCCTGATGGTTTGCCTAGGCCAGTGTGTGGTTGAAAGTGGGATTTGGGATCTAAAACTAAGTATTAGCGTGTGCCTCTCCATGGGTAGTGGAGATGTTTAAACTACAACCCACAACTTGGGAATTACTGTGACCCCTGAAAAATGCGTGTGCTATGTTTCCCCACGTCCAGCACACACAGGAAGAAGTGTTCTGGGGTTCTGAGTGTGGGAAGTTCCTCCAACAGACAGCAGCACCTGGGTTGTAATAGAATCCCTTCGCTTGACTTCCCTAAGTGTTTTCCTAGGCCTAGCAGTAAGCGATGGTGGGGGATGGGCTCTAAAGCCAAGTATTAGCGAGTGCATCTCTGTGGGTAGTGGAGGGTTTTAAACTACTTCCCCAACCTTGGAACACCTGTGCCCCATAAAGATGCGTGGAATCTGTTTCCCCACCTCCAGCACACACACGGAGACGTGCTCAGGTATCCTGATTGTGGGGAGGCTCCTCCAAATGACAGCAGCGCCTGGGTTCTAAAAGAATCCCTTAGCTTGTCTTCCCTGATGGCATGCCTAGGGTGGAGAGTGGGGGAAGTGGGGGTTGGGCTCTAAACCAAGGATAAGCGAGAGCCTATCCATGGGATGTGGGTTTTTAACCTACAACCCACAACCATGGAATAAATGTGCCCCCTGAAAGATGCTTTGACTGTTTCCCTACATCCAGCACACACACGAAGAAGTGTTCTGGTATTCTGAGTGTGGGGAAGTTCCTCAAACTGACAGCAGCACCTGGATTCTATTAGTATCCCTTAGCTTCTGTTCCCTGAGTGTTCTTTTAGGCCAGGCCATGAGGGAAAGCTGGGGGTTGGGCTTGGAGGCCACGTAGCAGTGAGTGCCCCCTGATCCATTGAGGAAGTACTTAGAGGACTTCTCCCTAAAGGGAACACCTTTTCCTGCATTCATCTGGGTGCAGTGGGGCTGCACAACTCTCCCACACCTAAGAATGTGTTCTGGAATTCTGAGTGCAGGGAAGTTCCTCCAACTGACAGCAGCGCCTGGGTTCTAATTGAATCCCTTTGCTTGTCTTCCCTGATGGAAAGCCTAGGCGGGAGTGCGGGGGTAAGTGTGGTTTGGGCTCCGAAACCAAGTATTTGCGATGACCTCTCTATGGTTTGTGGAGGTGTTTAAACTACATCCCTAACCTGGGAACACCTGTGCCCCCATAAAGATCCGTGGAGTCTGTTTCCACACCTCCAGCACACACACGAACACTTGCACAGTTATCCTGAGAGTGGGCAGCCTCCTCCAACTGAGAGCAGGGCCTTGGTTCTTATAAAATCGCTTAACTTGTCTACCCTGTTTGGTTGCCTGATACGGAGTGCTGGGGAAAGGGTGGGTTGGGCTCTAAATCCAAGTATTAGCGAGTGCTTCTCCATGGGATTTGGAGGTTATTAACCAAAAGCCCACAACATGGGAATACCTGTGCTCCTTGAAAAAAGCGTGGACTCTGTATCCCCACCACCAGAACACACATGAAGAAGTTTTCTGCTATCCTGAGTGTGGGCTGGCAATTTCAGGTGACAGAAGCGGCTGGGTTCTAATAGAATCCCTTAGCTTGTAATCCCTGAGTGTTTCCCTAGGACTGACTCTGAGAGAAACCTGGGGGTTGGGCTTTGAGGCCAAATAGTAGCGAGTGTCCCCGATGGACTGAGGAAGTATTTAGATGAATTCTCCATAAAGGGAAACACCTGAGCACCCATTCATCTGCGTGGAGTGGGGCTTCAAATCTCCCCACCACACAAGGTTGGGTTCCAGTATCCTGAGGGTGGGGTAGTTCCTCCAACTGACATCAGCGTCTTGGTTTGAATAGAATCCCTTTGCTTGTCTTCCCTGATGGTTTGCCTAGGCCAGTGTGTGGTTGAAAGTGGGATTTGGGATCTAAAACTAAGTATTAGCGTGTGCCTCTCCATGGGTAGTGGAGATGTTTAAACTACAACCCACAACTTGGGAATTACTGTGACCCCTGAAAAATGCGTGTGCTATGTTTCCCCACGTCCAGCACACACAGGAAGAAGTGTTCTGGGGTTGTGAGTGTGGGAAGTTCCTCCAAAAGACAGCAGCACCTGGGTTGTAATAGAATCCCTTCGCTTGACTTCCCTAAGTGTTTTCCTAGGCCTAGCAGTAAGCGATGGTGGGGGATGGGCTCTAAAGCCAAGTATTAGCGAGTGCATCTCTGTGGGTAGTGGAGGGTTTTAAACTACTTCCCCAACCTTGGAACACCTGTGCCCCATAAAGATGCGTGGAATCTGTTTCCCCACCTCCAGCACACACACGGAGACGTGCTCAGGTATCCTGATTGTGGGGAGGCTCCTCCAAATGACAGCAGCGCCTGGGTTCTAAAAGAATCCCTTAGCTTGTCTTCCCTGATGGCATGCCTAGGCTGGAGAGTGGGGGAAAGTGGGGGTTGGGCTCTAAACCAAGGATAAGCGAGAGCCTATCCATGGGATGTGGGTTTTTAACCTACAACCCACAACCATGGAATAAATGTGCCCCCTGAAAGATGCTTTGACTGTTTCCCTACATCCAGCACACACACGAAGATGTGTTCTTGTATTCTGAGTGTGGGGAAGTTCCTCAAACTGACAGCAGCACCTGGATTCTATTAGTATCCCTTAGCTTCTGTTCCCTGAGTGTTCTTTTAGGCCAGGCCATGAGGGAAAGCTGGGGGTTGGGCTTGGAGGCCACGTAGCAGTGAGTGCCCCCTGATCCATTGAGGAAGTACTTAGAGGACTTCTCCCTAAAGGGAACACCTTTTCCTGCATTCATCTGGGTGCAGTGGGGCTGCACAACTCTCCCACACCTAAGAATGTGTTCTGGAATTCTGAGTGCAGGGAAGTTCCTCCAACTGACAGCAGCGCCTTGGTTCTAATTGAATCCCTTTGCTTGTCTTCCCTGATGGAAAGCCTAGGCGGGAGTGCGGGCGAAAGTGTGGTTTGGGCTCCAAAACCAAGTATTTCCGATGACCTCTCTATGGTTTGTGGAGGTGTTTAAACTACATCCCTAACCTGGGAACACCTGTGCCCCCATAAAGATCCGTGGAGTCTGTTTCCACACCTCCAGCACACACACGAACACTTGCACAGTTATCCTGAGAGTGGGCAGCCTCCTCCAACTGAGAGCAGGGCCTTGGTTCATATAAAATCTCTTAACTTGTCTACCCTGTTTGGTTGCCTGATACGGAGTGCTGGGGAAAGGGTGGGTTGGGCTCTAAATCCAAGTATTAGCGAGTGCTTCTCCATGGGATTTGGAGGTTATTAACCAAAAGCCCACAACATGGGAATACCTGTGCTCCTTGAAAAAAGCGTGGACTCTGTATCCCCACCACCAGAACACACATGAAGAAGTTTTCTGCTATCCTGAGTGTGGGCTGGCAATTTCAGGTGACAGAAGCGGCTGGGTTCTAATAGAATCCCTTAGCTTGTAATCCCTGAGTGTTTCCCTAGGACTGACTCTGAGAGAAACCTGGGGGTTGGGCTTTGAGGCCAAATAGTAGCGAGTGTCCCCGATGGACTGAGGAACTATTTAGATAAATTCTCCATAAAGGGAAACACCTGAGCACCCATTCATCTGCGTGGAGTGGGGCTTCAAATCTCCCCACCACACAAGGTTGGGTTCCAGTATCCTGAGGGTGGGGTAGTTCCTCCAACTGTCATCAGCGTCTTGGTTTGAATAGAGTCCCTTTGCTTGTCTTCCCTGATGGTTTGCCTAGGCCAGTGTGTGGTTGAAAGTGGGATTTGGGATTTAAAACTAAGTATTAGCGTGTGCCTCTCCATGGGTAGTGGAGATGTTTAAACTACAACCCACAACTTGGGAATTACTGTGACCCCTGAAAAATGCGTGTGCTCTGTTTCCCCACGTCCAGCACACACAGGAAGAAGTGTTCTGAGGTTGTGATTGTGGGGAGGTTCTTCCAACAGAGAGCAGCACCTGGGTTGTAATAGAATCCCTTCGCTTGACTTCCCTAAGTGTTTTCCTAGGCCTAGCAGTAAGCGATGGTGGGGGATGGGCTCTAAAGCCAAGTATTAGCGAGTGCATCTCTGTGGGTAGTGGAGGGTTTTAAACTCCTTCCCCAACCTTGGAACACCTGTGCCCCATAAAGATGCGTGGAATCTGTTTCCCCACCTCCAGCACACACACGGAGACGTGCTCAGGTATCCTGATTGTGGGGAGGCTCCTCCAAATGACAGCAGCGCCTGGGTTCTAAAAGAATCCCTTAGCTTGTCTTCCCTGATGGCATGCCTAGGCTGGAGAGTGGGGGAAAGTGGGGGTTGGGCTCTAAACCAAGGATAAGCGAGAGCCTATCCATGGGATGTGGGTTTTTAACCTACAACCCACAACCATGGAATAAATGTGCCCCCTGAAAGATTATTTGACTGTTTCCCTACATCCAGCACACACACGAAGATGTGTTCTTGTATTCTGAGTGTGGGGAAGTTCCTCAAACTGACAGCAGCACCTGGATTCTATTAGTATCCCTTAGCTTCTGTTCCCTGAGTGTTCTTTTAGGCCAGGACATGAGGGAAAGCTGGGGGTTGGGCTTGGAGACCACGTAACAGTGAGTGCCCCCTGATCCATTGAGGAAATACTTAGAGGACTTCTCCCTAAAGGGAACACCTTTTCCTGCATTCATCTGGGTGCAGTGGGGCTGCACAACTCTCCCACACCTAAGAATGTGTTCTGGAATTCTGAGTGCAGGGAAGTTCCTCCAACTGACAGCAGCGCCTGGGTTCTAATTGAATCCCTTTGCTTGTCTTCCCTGATGGAAAGCCTAGGCGGGAGTGCGGGGGAAAGTGTGGTTTGGGCTCCAAAACCAAGTATTTCCGATGACCTCTCTATGGTTTGTGGAGGTGTTTAAACTACATCCCTAACCTGGGAACACCTGTGCCCCCATAAAGATCCGTGGAGTCTGTTTCCACACCTCCAGCACACACACGAACACTTGCACAGTTATCCTGAGAGTGGGCAGCCTCCTCCAACTGAGAGCATGGCCTTGGTTCTTATAAAATCGCTTAACATGTCTACCCTGTTTGGTTGCCTGATACGGAGTGCTGGGGAAAGGGTGGGTTGGGCTCTAAATCCAAGTATTAGCGAGTGCTTCTCCATGGGATTTGGAGGTTATTAACCAAAAGCCCACAACATGGGAATACCTGTGCTCCTTGAAAAAAGCGTGGACTCTGTATCCCCACCACCAGAACACACATGAAGAAGTTTTCTGCTATCCTGAGTGTGGGCTGGCAATTTCAGGTGACAGAAGCGGCTGGGTTCTAATAGAATCCCTTAGCTTGTAATCCCTGACTGTTTCCCTAGGACTGACTCTGAGAGAAACCTGGGGGTTGGGCTTTGAGGCCAAATAGTAGCGAGTGTCCCCGATGGACTGAGGAAGTATTTAGATGAATCCTCCATAAAGGGAAACACCTGAGCACCCATTCATCTGCGTGGAGGGGGGCTTCAAATCTCCCCACCACACAAGGTTGGGTTCCAGTATCCTGAGGGTGGGGTAGTTCCTCCAACTGACATCAGCGTCTTGGTTTGAATAGAATCCCATTGCTTGTCTTCCCTGATGGTTTGCCTAGGCCACTGTGTGGTTGAAAGTGGGATTTGGGATCTAAAACTAAGTATTAGCGTGTGCCTCTCCATGGGTAGTGGAGATGTTTAAACTACAACCCACAACTTGGGAATTACTGTGACCCCTGAAAAATGCGTGTGCTCTGTTTCCCCACGTCCAGCACACACAGGAAGAAGTGTTCTGGGGTTGTGAGTGTGGGGAGGTTCCTCCCACAGACAGCAGCACCTGGGTTGTAATAGAATCCCTTAGCTTGACTTCCCTAAGTGTATTCCTAGGCCTAGCAGTAAGCGATGGTGGGGGATGGGCTCTAAAGCCAAGTATTAGCGAGTGCATCTCTGTGGGTAGTGGAGGGTTTTAAACTACTTCCCCAACCTTTTAACACCTGTGCCCCATAAAGATGCATGGAATCTGTTTCCCCACCTCCAGCACACACACGGAGACGTGCTCAGGTATCCTGATTGTGGGGAGGCTCCTCCAAATGACAGCAGCACCTGGGTTCTAAAAGAATCCCTTAGCTTGTCTTCTCTGATGGCATGCCTAGGCTGGAGAGTGGGGGAAATTGGGGGTTGGGCTCTTAACCAAGTATTAGCGAGAGCCTATCCATGGGATGTGGGTTTTTAACCTACAACCCACAACCATGGAATAAATGTGCCCCCTGAATGATGCTTTGACTGTTTCCCTACATCCAGCACACACGCGGAGAATTGTTCTGGATTTCTGAGTGTGGGGAGGTTCCTCCAACTGACAGCAACACCTGGGTTCTATTAGTATCCCTTAGATTCTGTTCCCTGAGTGTTCCTTTAGGCCAGGCCATGAGGGAAAGATGGGGGTTGGGCTTGGAGGCCAAGTAGCAGTGATTGCCCCCTGATCCACTGAGGAAGTACTTAGAGGACTTCTCCCTAAACGGTACACCTTTTCCTCCATTCATCTGGGTGCAGTGGGGCTGTACAACTCTCCCATCCAAAGAATGTGTTCTGGAATTCTGAGTGCAGGGAAGTTCCTCCAACTGACAGCAGCGCCTGGGTTCTAATTGAATCCCTTTGCTTGTCTTCCCTGATGGAAAGCCTAGGAGGGAGTGCGGGGGAAAGTGTGGTTTGGGCTCCAAAACCAAGTATTTGCGATGACCTCTCTATGGTTTGTGGAGGTGTTTAAACTACATCCCTAACCTGGGAACACCTGTGACCCCATAAAGATCCGTGGAGTCTGTTTCCACACCTCCAGCACACACACGAACACTTGCACAGTTATCCTGAGAGTGGGCAGCCTCCTCCAACTGAGAGCAGGGAATTGGTTCTTATAAAATCGCTTAACATGTCTACCCTGTTTGGTTGCCTGATACGGAGTGCTGGGGAAAGGGTGGGTTGGGCTCTAAATCCAAGTATTAGCGAGTGCTTCTCCATGGGATTTGGAGGTTATTAACCAAAAGCCCACAACATGGGAATACCTGTGCTCCTTGAAAAAAGCGTGGACTCTGTATCCCCACCACCAGAACACACATGAAGAAGTTTTCTGCTATCCTGAGTGTGGCCTGGCAATTTCAGGTGACAGAAGCGGCTGGGTTCTTATAGAATCCCTTAGCTTGTAATCCCTGAGTGTTTCCCTAGGACTGACTCTGAGAGAAACCTGGGGGTTGGGCTTTGAGGCCAAATAGTAGCGAGTGTCCCCGATGGACTGAGGAAGTATTTAGATGAATTCTCCATAAAGGGAAACACCTGAGCACCCATTCATCTGCGTGGAGTGGGGCTTCAAATCTCCCCACCACACAAGGTTGGGTTCCAGTATCCTGAGGGTGGGGTAGTTCCTCCAACTGACATCAGCGTCTTGGTTTGAATAGAATCCCTTTGCTTGTCTTCCCTGATGGTTTGCCTAGGCCAGTGTGTGGTTGAAAGTGGGATTTGGGATCTAAAACTAAGTATTAGCGTGTGCCTCTCCATGGGTAGTGGAGATGTTTAAACTACAACCCACAACTTGGGAATTACTGTGACCCCTGAAAAATGCGTGTGCTATGTTTCCCCACGTCCAGCACACACAGGAAGAAGTGTTCTGGGGTTGTCAGTGTGGGGAGGTTCCTCCAACAGACAGCAGCACCTGGGTTGTAATAGAATCCCTTAGCTTGACTTCCCTAAGTGTTTTCCTAGGCCTAGCAGTAAGCGATGGTGGGGGATGGGCTCTAAAGCCAAGTATTAGCGAGTGCATCTCTGTGGGTAGTGGAGGGTTTTAAACTAATTCCCCAACCTTGGAACACCTGTGCCCCATAAAGATGCGTGGAATCTGTTTCCCCACCTCCAGCACACACACAGAAACGTGCTCAGGTATCCTGATTGTTTGGAGGCTCCTCCAAATGACAGCAGCGCCTGGGTTCTAAAAGAATCCCTTAGCTTGTCTTCCCTGATGGCATGCCTAGGCTGGAGAGTGGGGGAAAGTGGGGGTTGGGCTCTAAACCAAGTATTAGCGAGAGCCTATCCATGGGATGTGGGTTTTTATCCTACAACACACAACCATGGAATAAATGTGACCCCTGAATGATGCTTTGACTGTTTCCCTACATCCAGCACACACGCGAAGAATTGTTCTGGTTTTCTGAGTGTGGGGACGTTCCTCCAACTGACAGCAGCACCTGGGTTCTATTAGTATCCCTTAGCTTCTGTTCCCTGAGTGTTCCTTTAGGCAAGGCCATGAGGGAAAGATTGGGGTTGGGCTTGGAGGCCAAGTAGCAGTGATTGCCCCCTGATCCACTGAGGAAGTACTTAGAGGACTTCTCCCTAAACGGTACACCTTTTAATCCATTCATCTGGGTGCAGTGGGGCTGCACAACTCTCCCACTCCTAAGAATGTGTTCTGGAATTCTGAGTGCAGGGAAGTTCCTCCAACTTACAGCAGCACCTGGGTTCTAATTGAATCCCTTTGCTTGTCTTCCCTGATGGAAAGCCTAGGAGGGAGTGCGGGGGAAACTGTGGTTTGGGCTCCGAAACCAAGTATTTGCGATGACCTCTCTATGGTTTGTGGAGGTGTTTAAACTACATCCCTAACCTGGGAACACCTGTGCCCCCATAAATATCCGTGGAGTCTGTTTCCACACCTCCAGCACACACACGAACACTTGCACAGTTATCCTGAGAGTGGGCAGCCTCCTCCAACTGAGAGCAGGGCCTTGGTTCTTATAAAATCGCTTAACTTGTCTACCCTGTTTGGTTGCCTGATACGGAGTGCTGGGGAAAGGGTGGGTTGGGCTCTAAATCCAAGTATTAGCGAGTGCTTCTCCATGGGATTTGGAGGTTATTAACCAAAAGCCCACAACATGGGAATACCTGTGCTCCTTGAAAAAAGCGTGGACTCTGTATCCCCACCACCAGAACACACATGAAGAAGTTTTCTGCTATCCTGAGTGTGGGCTGGCAATTTCAGGTGACAGAAGCGGCTGGGTTCTAATAGAATCCCTTAGCTTGTAATCCCTGAGTGTTTCCCTAGGACTGACTCTGAGAGAAACCTGGGGGTTGGGCTTTGAGGCCAAATAGTAGCGAGTGTCCCCGATGGACTGAGGAAGTATTTAGATGAATTCTCCATAAAGGGAAACACCTGAGCACCCATTCATCTGCGTGGAGTGGGGCTTCAAATCTCCCCACCACACAAGGTTGGGTTCCAGTATCCTGAGGGTGGGGTAGTTCCTCCAACTGACATCAGCGTCTTGGTTTGAATAGAATCCCTTTGCTTGTCTTCCCTGATGGTTTGCCTAGGCCAGTGTGTGGTTGAATGTGGGATTTGGGATCTGAAACTAAGTATTAGCGTGTGCCTCTCCATGGGTAGTGGAGATGTTTAAACTACAACCCACAACTTGGGAATTACTGTGACCCCTGAAAAATGCGTGTGCTATATTTCCCCACGCCCAGCACACACAGGAAGAAGTGTTCTGGTTTTCGGAGTGTGGGGAGGTTCCTCCAACAGACAGCAGCACCTGGCTATTAATAGAATCCCTTAGCTTGACTTCCCTAAGTGTTTTCCTAGGCCCAGCAGTAAGCGGTGGTTGGGGTTGGGCTCTAAATCCAAGTATTAGCGAGTGCATCTCTGTGGGTAGTGGAGGGTTTTAAACTACTTCCCCAAACTTGGAACACCTGTGCCCCATAAAGATGTGTGGAATCTGTTTCTCCGCCTCCAGCACACACATGAAGAATTGTTCTGGTATCCTGAGTGTGGGGAGGGCCTCCCACTGACAGCAGCATCTGTGATCTAATAGGATCCCTTAGGTTATCTTCCCTGAGTGTTTTCCAAGGACGGGATGGAATGAAGATGGGGGTTGGGCTCTAAAGCCAAGTAATAGCGAGTGCTTCTCTATGGACAGTGGAGTTGTTTAAAGTACATTCCCTCCCTGGGAACACCTGTGCCCCATATATATGCGTGGACTATGTATCTCCAAAAACAGCAGACACACAAAGACTTGTTCAGGTATCCTGAGTGTGGGGAGTCTCCTCCAACTGACAGCAGCACCCTGGTTCAAATAGAATTCCTTAGCTTGTCTTACCTGATGGCATGCCTAGGCTGGAGAGTGGGGGAAAGTGGGGGTTGGGCTCTAAACCAAGGATAAGCGAGAGCCTATCCATGGGATGTGGGTTTTTAACCTACAACCCACAACCATGGAATAAATGTGCCCCCTGAAAGATGCTTTGACTGTTTCCCTACATCCAGCACACACACGAAGATGTGTTCTTGTATTCTGAGTGTGGGGAAGTTCCTCAAACTGACAGCAGCACCTGGATTCTATTAGTATCCCTTAGCTTCTGTTCCCTGAGTGTTCTTTTAGGCCAGGCCATGAGGGAAAGCTGGGGGTTGGGCTTGGAGGCCACGTAGCAGTGAGTGCCCCCTGATCCATTGAGGAAGTACTTAGAGGACTTCTCCCTAAAGGGAACACCTTTTCCTGCATTCATCTGGGTGCAGTGGGGCTGCACAACTCTCCCACACCTAAGAATGTGTTCTGGAATTCTGAGTGCAGGGAAGTTCCTCCAACTGACAGCAGCGCCTTGGTTCTAATTGAATCCCTTTGCTTGTCTTCCCTGATGGAAAGCCTAGGCGGGAGTGCGGGCGAAAGTGTGGTTTGGGCTCCAAAACCAAGTATTTCCGATGACCTCTCTATGGTTTGTGGAGGTGTTTAAACTACATCCCTAACCTGGGAACACCTGTGCCCCCATAAAGATCCGTGGAGTCTGTTTCCACACCTCCAGCACACACACGAACACTTGCACAGTTATCCTGAGAGTGGGCAGCCTCCTCCAACTGAGAGCAGGGCCTTGGTTCATATAAAATCTCTTAACTTGTCTACCCTGTTTGGTTGCCTGATACGGAGTGCTGGGGAAAGGGTGGGTTGGGCTCTAAATCCAAGTATTAGCGAGTGCTTCTCCATGGGATTTGGAGGTTATTAACCAAAAGCCCACAACATGGGAATACCTGTGCTCCTTGAAAAAAGCGTGGACTCTGTATCCCCACCACCAGAACACACATGAAGAAGTTTTCTGCTATCCTGAGTGTGGGCTGGCAATTTCAGGTGACAGAAGCGGCTGGGTTCTAATAGAATCCCTTAGCTTGTAATCCCTGAGTGTTTCCCTAGGACTGACTCTGAGAGAAACCTGGGGGTTGGGCTTTGAGGCCAAATAGTAGCGAGTGTCCCCGATGGACTGAGGAACTATTTAGATAAATTCTCCATAAAGGGAAACACCTGAGCACCCATTCATCTGCGTGGAGTGGGGCTTCAAATCTCCCCACCACACAAGGTTGGGTTCCAGTATCCTGAGGGTGGGGTAGTTCCTCCAACTGTCATCAGCGTCTTGGTTTGAATAGAGTCCCTTTGCTTGTCTTCCCTGATGGTTTGCCTAGGCCAGTGTGTGGTTGAAAGTGGGATTTGGGATTTAAAACTAAGTATTAGCGTGTGCCTCTCCATGGGTAGTGGAGATGTTTAAACTACAACCCACAACTTGGGAATTACTGTGACCCCTGAAAAATGCGTGTGCTCTGTTTCCCCACGTCCAGCACACACAGGAAGAAGTGTTCTGAGGTTGTGATTGTGGGGAGGTTCTTCCAACAGAGAGCAGCACCTGGGTTGTAATAGAATCCCTTCGCTTGACTTCCCTAAGTGTTTTCCTAGGCCTAGCAGTAAGCGATGGTGGGGGATGGGCTCTAAAGCCAAGTATTAGCGAGTGCATCTCTGTGGGTAGTGGAGGGTTTTAAACTCCTTCCCCAACCTTGGAACACCTGTGCCCCATAAAGATGCGTGGAATCTGTTTCCCCACCTCCAGCACACACACGGAGACGTGCTCAGGTATCCTGATTGTGGGGAGGCTCCTCCAAATGACAGCAGCGCCTGGGTTCTAAAAGAATCCCTTAGCTTGTCTTCCCTGATGGCATGCCTAGGCTGGAGAGTGGGGGAAAGTGGGGGTTGGGCTCTAAACCAAGGATAAGCGAGAGCCTATCCATGGGATGTGGGTTTTTAACCTACAACCCACAACCATGGAATAAATGTGCCCCCTGAAAGATTATTTGACTGTTTCCCTACATCCAGCACACACACGAAGATGTGTTCTTGTATTCTGAGTGTGGGGAAGTTCCTCAAACTGACAGCAGCACCTGGATTCTATTAGTATCCCTTAGCTTCTGTTCCCTGAGTGTTCTTTTAGGCCAGGACATGAGGGAAAGCTGGGGGTTGGGCTTGGAGACCACGTAACAGTGAGTGCCCCCTGATCCATTGAGGAAATACTTAGAGGACTTCTCCCTAAAGGGAACACCTTTTCCTGCATTCATCTGGGTGCAGTGGGGCTGCACAACTCTCCCACACCTAAGAATGTGTTCTGGAATTCTGAGTGCAGGGAAGTTCCTCCAACTGACAGCAGCGCCTGGGTTCTAATTGAATCCCTTTGCTTGTCTTCCCTGATGGAAAGCCTAGGCGGGAGTGCGGGGGAAAGTGTGGTTTGGGCTCCAAAACCAAGTATTTCCGATGACCTCTCTATGGTTTGTGGAGGTGTTTAAACTACATCCCTAACCTGGGAACACCTGTGCCCCCATAAAGATCCGTGGAGTCTGTTTCCACACCTCCAGCACACACACGAACACTTGCACAGTTATCCTGAGAGTGGGCAGCCTCCTCCAACTGAGAGCATGGCCTTGGTTCTTATAAAATCGCTTAACATGTCTACCCTGTTTGGTTGCCTGATACGGAGTGCTGGGGAAAGGGTGGGTTGGGCTCTAAATCCAAGTATTAGCGAGTGCTTCTCCATGGGATTTGGAGGTTATTAACCAAAAGCCCACAACATGGGAATACCTGTGCTCCTTGAAAAAAGCGTGGACTCTGTATCCCCACCACCAGAACACACATGAAGAAGTTTTCTGCTATCCTGAGTGTGGGCTGGCAATTTCAGGTGACAGAAGCGGCTGGGTTCTAATAGAATCCCTTAGCTTGTAATCCCTGACTGTTTCCCTAGGACTGACTCTGAGAGAAACCTGGGGGTTGGGCTTTGAGGCCAAATAGTAGCGAGTGTCCCCGATGGACTGAGGAAGTATTTAGATGAATCCTCCATAAAGGGAAACACCTGAGCACCCATTCATCTGCGTGGAGGGGGGCTTCAAATCTCCCCACCACACAAGGTTGGGTTCCAGTATCCTGAGGGTGGGGTAGTTCCTCCAACTGACATCAGCGTCTTGGTTTGAATAGAATCCCATTGCTTGTCTTCCCTGATGGTTTGCCTAGGCCACTGTGTGGTTGAAAGTGGGATTTGGGATCTAAAACTAAGTATTAGCGTGTGCCTCTCCATGGGTAGTGGAGATGTTTAAACTACAACCCACAACTTGGGAATTACTGTGACCCCTGAAAAATGCGTGTGCTCTGTTTCCCCACGTCCAGCACACACAGGAAGAAGTGTTCTGGGGTTGTGAGTGTGGGGAGGTTCCTCCCACAGACAGCAGCACCTGGGTTGTAATAGAATCCCTTAGCTTGACTTCCCTAAGTGTATTCCTAGGCCTAGCAGTAAGCGATGGTGGGGGATGGGCTCTAAAGCCAAGTATTAGCGAGTGCATCTCTGTGGGTAGTGGAGGGTTTTAAACTACTTCCCCAACCTTTTAACACCTGTGCCCCATAAAGATGCATGGAATCTGTTTCCCCACCTCCAGCACACACACGGAGACGTGCTCAGGTATCCTGATTGTGGGGAGGCTCCTCCAAATGACAGCAGCACCTGGGTTCTAAAAGAATCCCTTAGCTTGTCTTCTCTGATGGCATGCCTAGGCTGGAGAGTGGGGGAAATTGGGGGTTGGGCTCTTAACCAAGTATTAGCGAGAGCCTATCCATGGGATGTGGGTTTTTAACCTACAACCCACAACCATGGAATAAATGTGCCCCCTGAATGATGCTTTGACTGTTTCCCTACATCCAGCACACACGCGGAGAATTGTTCTGGATTTCTGAGTGTGGGGAGGTTCCTCCAACTGACAGCAACACCTGGGTTCTATTAGTATCCCTTAGATTCTGTTCCCTGAGTGTTCCTTTAGGCCAGGCCATGAGGGAAAGATGGGGGTTGGGCTTGGAGGCCAAGTAGCAGTGATTGCCCCCTGATCCACTGAGGAAGTACTTAGAGGACTTCTCCCTAAACGGTACACCTTTTCCTCCATTCATCTGGGTGCAGTGGGGCTGTACAACTCTCCCATCCAAAGAATGTGTTCTGGAATTCTGAGTGCAGGGAAGTTCCTCCAACTGACAGCAGCGCCTGGGTTCTAATTGAATCCCTTTGCTTGTCTTCCCTGATGGAAAGCCTAGGAGGGAGTGCGGGGGAAAGTGTGGTTTGGGCTCCAAAACCAAGTATTTGCGATGACCTCTCTATGGTTTGTGGAGGTGTTTAAACTACATCCCTAACCTGGGAACACCTGTGACCCCATAAAGATCCGTGGAGTCTGTTTCCACACCTCCAGCACACACACGAACACTTGCACAGTTATCCTGAGAGTGGGCAGCCTCCTCCAACTGAGAGCAGGGAATTGGTTCTTATAAAATCGCTTAACATGTCTACCCTGTTTGGTTGCCTGATACGGAGTGCTGGGGAAAGGGTGGGTTGGGCTCTAAATCCAAGTATTAGCGAGTGCTTCTCCATGGGATTTGGAGGTTATTAACCAAAAGCCCACAACATGGGAATACCTGTGCTCCTTGAAAAAAGCGTGGACTCTGTATCCCCACCACCAGAACACACATGAAGAAGTTTTCTGCTATCCTGAGTGTGGCCTGGCAATTTCAGGTGACAGAAGCGGCTGGGTTCTTATAGAATCCCTTAGCTTGTAATCCCTGAGTGTTTCCCTAGGACTGACTCTGAGAGAAACCTGGGGGTTGGGCTTTGAGGCCAAATAGTAGCGAGTGTCCCCGATGGACTGAGGAAGTATTTAGATGAATTCTCCATAAAGGGAAACACCTGAGCACCCATTCATCTGCGTGGAGTGGGGCTTCAAATCTCCCCACCACACAAGGTTGGGTTCCAGTATCCTGAGGGTGGGGTAGTTCCTCCAACTGACATCAGCGTCTTGGTTTGAATAGAATCCCTTTGCTTGTCTTCCCTGATGGTTTGCCTAGGCCAGTGTGTGGTTGAAAGTGGGATTTGGGATCTAAAACTAAGTATTAGCGTGTGCCTCTCCATGGGTAGTGGAGATGTTTAAACTACAACCCACAACTTGGGAATTACTGTGACCCCTGAAAAATGCGTGTGCTATGTTTCCCCACGTCCAGCACACACAGGAAGAAGTGTTCTGGGGTTGTCAGTGTGGGGAGGTTCCTCCAACAGACAGCAGCACCTGGGTTGTAATAGAATCCCTTAGCTTGACTTCCCTAAGTGTTTTCCTAGGCCTAGCAGTAAGCGATGGTGTGGGATGGGCTCTAAAGCCAAGTATTAGCGAGTGCATCTCTGTGGGTAGTGGAGGGTTTTAAACTAATTCCCCAACCTTGGAACACCTGTGCCCCATAAAGATGCGTGGAATCTGTTTCCCCACCTCCAGCACACACACAGAAACGTGCTCAGGTATCCTGATTGTTTGGAGGCTCCTCCAAATGACAGCAGCGCCTGGGTTCTAAAAGAATCCCTTAGCTTGTCTTCCCTGATGGCATGCCTAGGCTGGAGAGTGGGGGAAAGTGGGGGTTGGGCTCTAAACCAAGTATTAGCGAGAGCCTATCCATGGGATGTGGGTTTTTATCCTACAACACACAACCATGGAATAAATGTGACCCCTGAATGATGCTTTGACTGTTTCCCTACATCCAGCACACACGCGAAGAATTGTTCTGGTTTTCTGAGTGTGGGGACGTTCCTCCAACTGACAGCAGCACCTGGGTTCTATTAGTATCCCTTAGCTTCTGTTCCCTGAGTGTTCCTTTAGGCAAGGCCATGAGGGAAAGATTGGGGTTGGGCTTGGAGGCCAAGTAGCAGTGATTGCCCCCTGATCCACTGAGGAAGTACTTAGAGGACTTCTCCCTAAACGGTACACCTTTTAATCCATTCATCTGGGTGCAGTGGGGCTGCACAACTCTCCCACTCCTAAGAATGTGTTCTGGAATTCTGAGTGCAGGGAAGTTCCTCCAACTTACAGCAGCACCTGGGTTCTAATTGAATCCCTTTGCTTGTCTTCCCTGATGGAAAGCCTAGGAGGGAGTGCGGGGGAAACTGTGGTTTGGGCTCCGAAACCAAGTATTTGCGATGACCTCTCTATGGTTTGTGGAGGTGTTTAAACTACATCCCTAACCTGGGAACACCTGTGCCCCCATAAATATCCGTGGAGTCTGTTTCCACACCTCCAGCACACACACGAACACTTGCACAGTTATCCTGAGAGTGGGCAGCCTCCTCCAACTGAGAGCAGGGCCTTGGTTCTTATAAAATCGCTTAACTTGTCTACCCTGTTTGGTTGCCTGATACGGAGTGCTGGGGAAAGGGTGGGTTGGGCTCTAAATCCAAGTATTAGCGAGTGCTTCTCCATGGGATTTGGAGGTTATTAACCAAAAGCCCACAACATGGGAATACCTGTGCTCCTTGAAAAAAGCGTGGACTCTGTATCCCCACCACCAGAACACACATGAAGAAGTTTTCTGCTATCCTGAGTGTGGGCTGGCAATTTCAGGTGACAGAAGCGGCTGGGTTCTAATAGAATCCCTTAGCTTGTAATCCCTGAGTGTTTCCCTAGGACTGACTCTGAGAGAAACCTGGGGGTTGGGCTTTGAGGCCAAATAGTAGCGAGTGTCCCCGATGGACTGAGGAAGTATTTAGATGAATTCTCCATAAAGGGAAACACCTGAGCACCCATTCATCTGCGTGGAGTGGGGCTTCAAATCTCCCCACCACACAAGGTTGGGTTCCAGTATCCTGAGGGTGGGGTAGTTCCTCCAACTGACATCAGCGTCTTGGTTTGAATAGAATCCCTTTGCTTGTCTTCCCTGATGGTTTGCCTAGGCCAGTGTGTGGTTGAATGTGGGATTTGGGATCTGAAACTAAGTATTAGCGTGTGCCTCTCCATGGGTAGTGGAGATGTTTAAACTACAACCCACAACTTGGGAATTACTGTGACCCCTGAAAAATGCGTGTGCTATATTTCCCCACGCCCAGCACACACAGGAAGAAGTGTTCTGGTTTTCGGAGTGTGGGGAGGTTCCTCCAACAGACAGCAGCACCTGGCTATTAATAGAATCCCTTAGCTTGACTTCCCTAAGTGTTTTCCTAGGCCCAGCAGTAAGCGGTGGTTGGGGTTGGGCTCTAAATCCAAGTATTAGCGAGTGCATCTCTGTGGGTAGTGGAGGGTTTTAAACTACTTCCCCAAACTTGGAACACCTGTGCCCCATAAAGATGTGTGGAATCTGTTTCTCCGCCTCCAGCACACACATGAAGAATTGTTCTGGTATCCTGAGTGTGGGGAGGGCCTCCCACTGACAGCAGCATCTGTGATCTAATAGGATCCCTTAGGTTATCTTCCCTGAGTGTTTTCCAAGGACGGGATGGAATGAAGATGGGGGTTGGGCTCTAAAGCCAAGTAATAGCGAGTGCTTCTCTATGGACAGTGGAGTTGTTTAAAGTACATTCCCTCCCTGGGAACACCTGTGCCCCATATATATGCGTGGACTATGTATCTCCAAAAACAGCAGACACACAAAGACTTGTTCAGGTATCCTGAGTGTGGGGAGTCTCCTCCAACTGACAGCAGCACCCTGGTTCAAATAGAATTCCTTAGCTTGTCTTACCTGATGGCAGGCCTAGGCTGGAGAGTGGGGGAAAGTGGGGGTTGGGTTTGAAGTCCAAGTAGCAACGAGTGCCCCCCGATTTACTGTGGAAGTACTTAGAGGATTTCACGCTAATGTGGAACACCTGTGCCCACATTCATCTGTGTGGACTGGGTATCCACAACTCCACCACACACAAGGCTGGGATCCGGAATCTTCATTGTGCGGAAGATCCTCCAACTGACAGCAGCGCCTGCGTTCTAATAGAATAACTCAGCTTGACTTCCCTAAGTATTTTTCCTAGACCTAGCAGTGAGCGATGGTGGGGAATGGGCTCTAAAGCCAAGAATAAGCGAGTGCATCTCTGTGGGCAGTGGAGGATTTGAAATTTCTTCCCCAACCTTGGAACACCTGTGCCCCCATAAAGATGCGTGGACTCTGATTCCCCACCTCCAGCACACACACGGAGACGTGCTCAGGTATCCTGACTGTGGGGAGGCTCCTCCAAATGACAGCAGCGCCTGGGTTCTAATAGAATCCCTTAGCTTGTATTCCTTGAGTGTTTCCCTATGCCGGGCTGAGAGGGAAATCTGGGAGTTTGGCTTGGAGGCCAAGTAGCAGCAACTGTCCCCCGATGGAATTTGGAATTATTTAGAAGACTTCTCCCTAATGGGAAGCAAGTGTGACCCCATTCATCTACTTGGATTGTGGCTCCACATCTCCCCGCCACACAAGGTTGGCTTCCGGAATTCTGAGAGTGGGAAAGTTCCTCCAACTGAGAGCAGTGCCAGTGTTCTAGTAGAATCCTTAAGCTTCTCTACCCTGATGGATTGCATAAGCTGGAGTGCGGTTCAAAGTGGGATTTGGGCTCTAAATCCAAGTATTAGTGAGTGCCTCTCCATGGGAAGTTGAGGTGTTTAACCAACAACCCCCAACAAGGGAATACCTTTGCCCACTGGAATACGCGTGGACACAGTTTCTCCACCAACAGCACACACACGAAGAAGTTTTCTGGAATCCTGAGCATGGGGAGGCTACTCCAAATGACAGCAGCACCTGGGTTCTATTAGAATCCCTTAGCTTGTATTCCCTGAGTGTTTACATAGGCCAGGCTTTGATCTAATGTGGGGTTTGGTCTCTATAGCTAGGTTTTAGCGAATGCCACTCTATGGGCATGGAGGTTTTTAAAACTACATCCCTAACCTTTAAACACCTGCCCCCCATATAAAAGCGTGGTCTCTCTTTCCCAAAGTCCAGCACACCCAAGTAGAATAGTTCTGGTATACTGAGGGTGCGTAGGCACCTCCAAATGACAGCAGCAACTGGGAACTTATAATATCATTTGGCTTGCTTTCCCTGAGTGTTTCCATTGGCCAGGCTGTGAGCGAAGTTGGGTGTTGGGCACTAAAGACTAGTAATAGCGAGTGCCTCTCTATGGGCAGTGCAGGTGTTTAAAATACTTCCCCAAACTTGGAAAAACTGTGCCCCCCAAAAAATGCGTCGTCTCTGTTTCCCCAACTCCAGCACACACACGAAGACGGGTTGAGGTTTCCTGAGTGTGGGGAGGCATCTACAACTGACAGCAGGGCCTGTGTTCTAATACAATCCATTAACTTGTCTTTACTGATGGCTAGCCTAGGCGGGAGTGTGGGGGAATGTGAGGGTTGGGCTATAAATCCAGTTATTAGCGAGTGCTTCTCCACGGGATTTGAAGTGGTTTAAACTACAACCAAATATTTGGGAATACCTGTGCCCCCTGAAAGTTGCAAGGACTCTGTTTCCCCACCTTCAGCACACACACTATGTGGTGTTCTGGTATCCTGAGTGTGGGGAGACTCCTCCAACTGACAGCAGCACCTGGGATATAATATAATCCCTATGTTTGACAAGCTTCAGTATTTTCCTAGGCCGGGCTTTGAGCCTAGGTGGGGGTTGGGCTCTAAAGCCAAGTATTAGCCTGTGCCTCTCTATGTTCAGTGGAGGTGTTTAAACGACATCCAAACCTGGGAACACCTGTGCCCTCATGAAGATGTGTGGACACTCTTTCACCACCTCCAGCACACACACGAAAATGTGTTCAGGTATCCTGAGAGTGGGGAAGATCTTCCAAATGACAGCAGTGCCTGGGTTCCAATAAAACCCCCTAGCTTGTATTTCCTGTGTGTTTCCCTACGCCGGACTGCGAGGGAAAGCTGGGGGTTGGGATTGGAGGCCAAGTAGCATCGAGTGCCTCCAATGGACTGAGGAAATATTTTGAGGAATTCTCCCTAACGTGGAACACCTGTGCCCCCATTCTTCTGCGTGGGGTGGGTCTCCACACATCCCCCACACTAAAGGCTGGATTCCGGATCCTGAGTGTGGGGAAGATTCTCCAACTGACAACAGCGACTGGGTTCTAATACAATCCCTAAGTTTGCCTTCCCTGATGACTTGTCTATGCCAGAGTGCGGGGGAATGTGGGGTTCAGCCTCGACAAACAAGTACAATCGAGTGCCTCTCCACGGGATGTGGGGGTCTTTAAATTGCAATCCACAGCCTTTGAATACCTGTGCCTCTTGCAAGATGTGTAGATCTGTTTCCCAACTCCAGCACACACACGAAGAACTCTTCGGCTATCCTAAGTGTGGGGAGGCTCCTCAAACTAACAGCACCGCCTGGGTTCAAATACAGTACATTTACTTGTCTACAATAATGGCTTGCCAAGGCCGGAGTGTGGGGGAAATTGGGGTTTGGGCTGCAAATCCAAGTATTAGCGAGTGCTTCTCCATGGGATTTGGAGGTTATTCACCAAAACCCCACATCCTGGGAATACCTGTGCTCCTTGAAAAATGCTTGGGCTCTGTTTCCACACCTCCAGCACACACATGAAGAATTTTTCTGGTATCCTGAGTGTGGGGAGGCACCTCCCACTGACAGCAGCATCTGGGATGAAATAAGATCCCTTAGGTTATCTTCCCTGAGTGTATTCCAAGGAAGGGATGGGAGCGGAGGTGGGAGTTGGGCTCTAAAACCAAGTAATAGCGAGTGCCTCTCTATGGGCATTGGAGGTGTTTAAAGTACATTCCCTCCCTGGGAACACCTGTGCCCCCTTAAAGTTGCGTGGACTATGTATCTCCAAGTACAGCACACACACAAACACTTGTTCAGGTATCCTGAGTGTGGGGAGTCTCCTCCAACTGACAGCAGCGCCTGGGTTCTAATAGAATCCCTTAGCTTGTCTTACCTGATGGCATGCCTAGGCTGGAGAGTGGGGGAAAGTGGGGGTTGGGTTTGATGTCCAAGTAGCATAGAGTGGCCCGATTTACTGAGGAAGTACTTAGAGGATTTCACGCTAATGTGGAACACCTGTGCCCCCATTCATCTGTGTGGACTGGGTATCCACAACTCCCCCACACACAAGGCTGGGATCCGGAATCCTGAGTGTGTGGAAGATCCTCCAACTGACAGCAGCGCCTGCGTTCTAATAGAATAACTCAGCTTGACTTCCCTAAGTTTTTTCCTAGACCTAGCAGTGAGCGATGGTGGGGAATGGGCTCTAAAGCCAAGAATAAGCGAATGCATCTCTGTGGGAAGTGGAGGATTTGAAACTTCTTCCCCAACCTTGGAACACCTGTGTCCCCATAAAGATGCGTGGACTCTGATTCCCCACCTCCAGCACACACACGGAGACGTGCTCAGGTATCCTGATTGTGGGGAGGCTCCTCCAAATGACAGCAGCGCCTGGGTTCTAATAGGGTCCCATAGCTTATATTCCTTGAGTGTTTCCCTATGCCAGGCTGAGCGGGAAATCAGGGAGTTTGTCTTGGAGGCCAAGTAGCAGCAACTGCCCCCCGAAGGAATATGGAATTATTTAGAGGACTTCTCCCTAATGGGAAACAAGTGTGACCCCATTCATCTACTTGGATTGTGGCTCCACATCTCCCCGCCACACAAGGTTGGCTTCCGGAATTCTGAGAGTGGGAAAGTTCCTCCAACTGAGAGCAGTGCCAGTGTTCTAGTAGAATCCTTATGCTTCTCTTCCCTGATGGATTGCATAAGCTGGAGTGCGGTTCAAAGTGGGATTTGGGCTCTAAATCCAAGTATTAGTGAGTGCCTCTCCATGGGAAGTTGAGGTGTTTAACCAACAACCCCCAACAAGGGAATACCTTTGCCCACTGGAATACGCGTGGACACAGTTTCTCCACCAACAGCACACACACGAAGAAGTTTTCTGGAATCCTGAGCATGGGGAGGCTACTCCAAATGACAGCAGCACCTGGGTTCTATTAGAATCCCTTAGCTTGTATTCCCTGAGTGTTTACATAGGCCAGGCTTTGATCTAATGTGGGGTTTGGTCTCTATAGCTAGGTTTTAGTGAATGCCACTCTATGGGCATGGAGGTTTTTAAAACTACATCCCTAACCTTTAAACACCTGCCCCCCATATAAAAGCGTGGTCTCTCTTTCCCAAAGTCCAGCACACCCAAGTAGAATAGTTCTGGTATACTGAGGGTGCGTAGGCACCTCCAAATGACAGCAGCAACTGGGAACTTATAATATCATTTGGCTTGCTTTCCCTGAGTGTTTCCATTGGCCAGGCTGTGAGCGAAGTTGGGTGTTGGGCACTAAAGACTAGTAATAGCGAGTGCCTCTCTATGGGCAGTGCAGGTGTTTAAAATACTTCCCCAAACTTGGAAAAACTGTGCCCCCCAAAAAATGCGTCGTCTCTGTTTCCCCAACTCCAGCACACACACGAAGACGGGTTGAGGTTTCCTGAGTGTGGGGAGGCATCTACAACTGACAGCAGGGCCTGTGTTCTAATACAATCCATTAACTTGTCTTTACTGATGGCTAGCCTAGGCGGGAGTGTGGGGGAATGTGAGGGTTGGGCTATAAATCCAGTTATTAGCGAGTGCTTCTCCACGGGATTTGAAGTGGTTTAAACTACAACCAAATATTTGGGAATACCTGTGCCCTCTGAAAGTTGCAAGGACTCTGTTTCCCCACCTTCAGCACACACACTATGTGGTGTTCTGGTATCCTGAGTGTGGGGAGACTCCTCCAACTGACAGCAGCACCTGGGATATAATATAATCCCTATGTTTGACAAGCTTCAGTATTTTCCTAGGCCGGGCTTTGAGCCTAGGTGGGGGTTGGGCTCTAAAGCCAAGTATTAGCCTGTGCCTCTCTATGTTCAGTGGAGGTGTTTAAACGACATCCAAACCTGGGAACACCTGTGCCCTCATGAAGATATGTGGACACTCTTTCACCACCTCCAGCACACACACGAAAATGTGTTCAGGTATCCTGAGAGTGGGGAAGATCTTCCAAATGACAGCAGTGCCTGGGTTCCAATAAAACCCCCTAGCTTGTATTTCCTGTGTGTTTCCCTACGCCGGACTGCGAGGGAAAGCTGGGGGTTGGGATTGGAGGCCAAGTAGCATCGAGTGCCTCCAATGGACTGAGGAAATATTTTGAGGAATTCTCCCTAACGTGGAACACCTGTGCCCCCATTCTTCTGCGTGGGGTGGGTCTCCACACATCCCCCACACTAAAGGCTGGATTCCGGATCCTGAGTGTGGGGAAGATTCTCCAACTGACAACAGCGACTGGGTTCTAATACAATCCCTAAGTTTGCCTTCTCTGATGACTTGTCTATGCCAGAGTGCGGGGGAATGTGGGGTTCAGCCTCGACAAACAAGTACAATCGAGTGCCTCTCCACGGGATGTGGGGGTCTTTAAATTGCAATCCACAGCCTTTGAATACCTGTGCCTCTTGCAAGATGTGTAGATCTGTTTCCCAACTCCAGCACACACACGAAGAACTCTTCGGCTATCCTAAGTGTGGGGAGGCTCCTCAAACTAACAGCACCGCCTGGGTTCAAATACAGTACATTTACTTGTCTACAATAATGGCTTGCCAAGGCCGGAGTGTGGGGGAAATTGGGGTTTGGGCTGCAAATCCAAGTATTAGCGAGTGCTTCTCCATGGGATTTGGAGGTTATTCACCAAAACCCCACATCCTGGGAATACCTGTGCTCCTTGAAAAATGCTTGGGCTCTGTTTCCACACCTCCAGCACACACATGAAGAATTTTTCTGGTATCCTGAGTGTGGGGAGGCACCTCCCACTGACAGCAGCATCTGGGATGAAATAAGATCCCTTAGGTTATCTTCCCTGAGTGTATTCCAAGGAAGGGATGGGAGCGGAGGTGGGAGTTGGGCTCTAAAACCAAGTAATAGCGAGTGCCTCTCTATGGGCATTGGAGGTGTTTAAAGTACATTCCCTCCCTGGGAACACCTGTGCCCCCTTAAAGTTGCGTGGACTATGTATCTCCAAGTACAGCACACACACAAACACTTGTTCAGGTATCCTGAGTGTGGGGAGTCTCCTCCAACTGACAGCAGCGCCTGGGTTCTAATAGAATCCCTTAGCTTGTCTTACCTGATGGCATGCCTAGGCTGGAGAGTGGGGGAAAGTGGGGGTTGGGTTTGATGTCCAAGTAGCATAGAGTGGCCCGATTTACTGAGGAAGTACTTAGAGGATTTCACGCTAATGTGGAACACCTGTGCCCCCATTCATCTGTGTGGACTGGGTATACACAACTCCCCCACACACAAGGCTGGGATCCGGAATCCTGAGTGTGTGGAAGATCCTCCAACTGACAGCAGCGCCTGCGTTCTAATAGAATAACTCAGCTTGACTTCCCTAAGTTTTTTCCTAGACCTAGCAGTGAGCGATGGTGGGGAATGGGCTCTAAAGCCAAGAATAAGCGAATGCATCTCTGTGGGAAGTGGAGGATTTGAAACTTCTTCCCCAACCTTGGAACACCTGTGTCCCCATAAAGATGCGTGGACTCTGATTCCCCACCTCCAGCACACACACGGAGACGTGCTCAGGTATCCTGATTGTGGGGAGGCTCTTCCAAATGACAGCAGCGCCTGGGTTCGAATAGAATCCCTTAGCTTGTATTCCTTGAGTCTTTCCCTATGCCGGGCTGAGAGGGAAATCTGGGAGTTTGGCTTGGAGGCCAAGTAGCAGCAACTGCCCCCCGATGGAATATGGAATTATTTAGAGGACTTCTCCCTAATGGGAAACAAGTGTGACCCCATTCATCTACTTGGATTGTGGCTCCACATCTCCCCGCCACACAAGGTTGGCTTCCGGAATTCTGAGAGTGGGAAAGTTCCTCCAACTGAGAGCAGTGCCAGTGTTCTAGTCGAATCCTTAAGCTTCTCTTCCCTGATGGATTGCATAAGCTGGAGTGCGGTTCAAAGTGGGATTTGGGCTCTAAATCCAAGTATTAGTGAGTGCCTCTCCATGGGAAGTTGAGGTGTTTAACCAACAACCCCCAACAAGGGAATACCTTTGCCCCCTGGAATATGCGTGGACACTGTTTCTCCACCAACAGCACACACACGAAGAAGTTTTCTGGAATCCTGAGCATGGGGAGGCTACTCCAAATGACAGCAGCACCTGGGTTCTATTAGAATCCCTTAGCTTGTGTTCCCTGAGTGTTTACATAGGCCAGGCTTTGATCTAATGTGGGGTTTGGTCTCTATAGCTAGGTTTTAGCGAGTGCCTCTCTATGGGCATGGAGGTTTTTAAAACTACATCCCTAACCTTTAAATACCTGCCCCCCATATAAATGCGTGGTCTCTCTTTCCCCACCTCCAGCACACCCACGAAGAATAGTTCTGGTATACTGAGTGTGGGTAGGCACCTCCATATGACAGCAGTAACTGGGAATTTATAATATCATTTGGCTTGCTTTCCCTGAGTGTTTCCATTGGCCAGGCTGTGAGCGAAGTTGGGTGTTGGGCACTAAAGACTAGTAATAGCGAGTGCCTCTCTATGGGCAGTGGAGGTGTTTAAAATACATCCCCAAACTTGGAGCAACTGTGCCCCCCAAGAAATGCGTCGACTCTGTTTCCCCAAATCCAGCACACACACGAAGACGGGTTGAGGTTTCCTGAGTGTGGGGAGGCACCTACAACTGACAGCAGGGCCTGGGTTCTAATACAATCCATTAACTTGTCTTCACTGATGGCTAGCCTCGGCGGGAGTTCGGGGTACTGTGAGGGTTGGGCTCTAAAACCAAGTATTATTGAGTGCCTCTCCACGGGATTTGAAGTGGTTTAACCTACAACCAAATGTTTGGGAATAACTGTGCCCCCTTAAAGTTGCAAGGACACTGTTTCCCCACCTTCAGCACACACACGATGTGGTGTTCTGGTATGCTGAGTGTGGGGAGACTCCTCCAACTGACAGCAGCACCTGGGATCTAATATAATCCCTATGTTTGACATGCTTCAGTGTTTTCCTAGGCCGGGCTCTGAGCCTAGGTGGGTGTTGGGCTCTAAAGCCAAGTATTGGCGTGTGCCTCTCTATGTTCAGTGGAGGTGTTTAAACTACATCCAAACCTGGGAACACCTGTGCCCTCATGAAGATGCGTGGACACTCTTTCACCACCTTCCGCACACACACGAAAATGTGTTCAGGTATCCTGAGAGTGGGGAAGATCTTCCAAATGACAGCAGTGCCTGGGTTCCAATAAAACCCCTTAGCTTGTATTTCCTGTGTGTTTCCCTATGCCGGACTGCGAGGGAAAGCTGGGGGTTGGGATTGGAGGCCAAGTAGCATCGAGTGCCTCCAATGGACTGAGGAAATATTTTGAGGAATTCTCCCTAACGTGGAACACCTGTGCCCCCATTCTTCTGCGTGGGGTGGGTCTCCACACATCCCCCACACTAAAGGCTGGATTCCGGATCCTGAGTGTGGGGAAGATTCTCCAACTGACAACAGCGACTGGGTTCTAATACAATCCCTAAGTTTGCCTTCCCTGATGACTTGTCTATGCCAGAGTGCGGGGGAATGTGGGGTTCAGCCTCGACAAACAAGTACAATCGAGTGCCTCTCCACGGGATGTGGAGGTCTTTAAACTGCAATCCACAACCTGTGATTACCTGTGCCTCTTGCAAGATGTGTAGATCTGTTTCCCCAACACCAGCACACACACGAATAACTCTTCGGCTATCCTAAATGTGGGGAGGCTCCTCAAACTGACGGCAGCACCTGGGATCTAATAGAATCTCTTGGATTGAATTCCCTGAGTGTTTCCTTTGGCCGCGATGTGAGTTAAGGTGGGGTTGGGCACTAAACCAAAGTAATAGCGAGTGCCTCTCTATGAGCAGTGGAAGTGTTTAACTACATCCCCAACCTGGGAACACCTGTGCCCCCAGAAAGATGTGTGGACTCTGTTTCCCTCCTCCAGCACACACACGGCATTGGGTTCAGATGTCTTGAGTGTGGGGAGGTTCCTCCCACTAACAGCAGCGCCTGGGTTCTAATACAATACCTTAACTTGTCTTCCAGGATGGATTGAAAAGGCCGGTGTGCGGGGGAAAGTTGGGATTTGGCTCTAAACCAAGTATTAGCGAGAGCCTATCCATGGGATGTGGGTGTTTGACCTACAACCCACAATCATGGAATAACTGTGCCTCTTGATAAATGCATGTGCTAAGTTTCCCCAACTCCAGCACACACAGGAAGAAGTGTTCTGGGGTTCTGAGTGTGGGGAGGTTCCTCCAACAGACAGCAGCACCTGGCTTTTAATAGAATCCCTTAGCTTGACTTCCCTAAGTGTTTTCCTAGGCCTAGTATTAAGCGATGGTGGGGGATGGGCTCTAAAGCCACGTATTAGCGAGTGCATCTCTGTGGGTAGTGGAGGGTTTTAAACTACTTCCCCAACCTTGGAACACCTGTGCCCCATAAAGATGCGTGGAATCTGTTTCCACACCTCCAGCACACACACGGAGTCGTGCTCAGGTATCCTGATTGTGGGGAGGCTCCTCCAAATGACAGCAGCTCCTGGGTTCTAATAGAATCCCTTAGCTTGTCTTCCCTGATGGCATGCCTAGGCTGGAGAGTGGGGGAAAGTGGGGGTTGGGCTCTAAACCAAGGATAAGCGAGAGCCTATCCATGGGATGTGGGTTTTTAACCTACAACCCACAACCATGGAATAAATGTGCCCCCTGAAAGATGCTTTGACTGTTTCCCTACATCCAGCACACACGCGAATAATTGTTCTGGTATTCTGAGTGTGGGGAGGTTCCTCAAACTGACAGCAGCACCTGGGTTCCATTAGTATCCCTTAGCTTCTGTTCCCTGAGTGTTCCTTTAGGCCAGGCCATGAGGGAAAGCTGGGGGTTGGGTTTGGAGGCCAAGTAGCAGTGAGTGCCCCCTGATCCACTGAGGAAGTACTTAGAGGACTTCTCCCTTAACGGAACACATTTTCCTCCATTCATCTGGGTGGAGAGGGGCTGCACATCTCTCCCACTCCAAAGAATGTGTTCTGGATTTCTGAGTGCAGGGAAGTTCCTCCAACTGACAGCAGCGCCTGGGTTCTAATTGAATCCCTTTGCTTGTCTTCCCTGATGGAAAGCCTAGGCGGGAGTGCGGGGGAAAGTGTGGTTTGGGCTCCGAAACCAAGTGTTTGCGATGACCTCTCTATGGTTTGTGGAGGTGTTTAAACTACATCCCTAACCTGGGAACACCTGTGCCCCCATAAAGATCCGTGGAGTCTGTTTCCACACCTCCAGCCCACACACGAACACTTGCACAGTTATCCTGAGAGTGGGCAGCCTCCTCCAACTGAGAGCAGGGCCTTGGTTCTTATAAAATCGCTTAACTTGTCTACCCTGTTTGGTTGCCTGATACGGAGTGCTGGGGAAAGGGTGGGTTGGGCTCTAAATCCAAGTATTAGCGAGTGCTTCTCCATGGGATTTGGAGGTTATTAACCAAAAGCCCACAACATGGGAATACCTGTGCTCCTTGAAAAAAGCGTGGACTCTGTATCCCCACCACCAGAACACACATGAAGAAGTTTTCTGCTATCCTGAGTGTGGGCTGGCAATTTCAGGTGACAGAAGCGGCTGGGTTCTAATCGAATCCCTTAGCTTGTAATCCCTGAGTGTTTCCCTAGGACTGACTCTGAGAGAAACCTGGGGGTTGGGCTTTGAGGCCAAATAGTAGCGAGTGTCCCCGATGGACTGAGGAAGTATTTAGATGAATTCTCCATAAAGGGAAACACCTGAGCACCCATTCATCTGCGTGGAGTGGGGCTTCAAATCTCCCCACCACACAAGGTTGGGTTCCAGTATCCTGAGGGTGGGGTAGTTCCTCCAACTGACATCAGCGTCTTGGTTTTAATAGAATCCCTTTGCTTGTCTTCCCTGATGGTTTGCCTAGGCCAGTGTGTGGTTGAAAGTGGGATTTGGGATCTAAAACTAAGTATTAGCATGTGCCTCTCCATGGGTAGTGGAAATGTTTAAATTACAACCCACAACTTGGGAATTACTGTGACCCCTGAAAAATGCGTGAGCTATTTTTACCCACGTCCAGCACACACAGGAAGAAGTGTTCTGGGGTTGTGAGTGTGGGGAGGTTCCTCCAACAGACAGCAGCACCTGGGTTTTAATAGAATCCCTTAGCTTGACTTCCCTAAGTGTTTTCCTAGGCCTAGCAGTTAGCGATGGTGGGGGTTGGGCTCTAAAGCCAAGTATTAGCGAGTGCATCTCTGTGGGTAGTGGAGGGTTCTAAACTACTTCCCCAACCTTGGAACACCTGTGCCCCATAAAGATGCGTGGAATGTGTTTCCCCACCTCCAGCACACACACGGAGACGTGCTCAGGTATCCTGATTGTGGGGAGGCTCCTCCAAATGACAGCAGCGCCTGGGTTCTAATAGAATCCCTTAGCTTGTATTCCTTGAGTGTTTCCCTATGCCGGGCTGAGAGGGAAATCTGGGAGTTTGGCTTGGAGGCCAATTAGGAGTAACTGTCCCCCGATGGAATTTGGAATTATTTAGAGGACTTCTCCCTAATGGGAAGCAAGTGTGACCCCATTCATCTACTTGGATTTTGGCTCCACATCTCCCCGCCACACAAGGTTGGCTTCCGGAATTCTGAGAGTGGGAAAGTTCCTCCAACTGAGAGCAGTGCCAGTGTTCTAGTAGAATCCTTAAGCTTCTCTTCCCTGATGGATTGCGTAAGCTGGAGTGCGGTTCAAAGTGGGATTTGGGCTCTAAATCCAAGTATTAGTGAGTGCCTCTCCATGGGAAGTTGAGGTGTTTAACCAACAACCCCCAAAAAGGGAATACCTTTGCCCACTGGAATACGCGTGGACACAGTTTCTCCACCAACAGCACACACACGAAGAAGTTTTCTGGAATCCTGAGCATGGGGAGGCTACTCCAAATGACAGCAGCACCTGGGTTCTATTAGAATCCCTTAGCTTGTGTTCCCTGAGTGTTTACATAGGCCAGGCTTTGATCTAATGTGGGGTTTGGTCTCTATAGCTAGGTTTTAGCGAGTGCCTCTCTATGGGCATGGAGGTTTTTAAAACTACATCCCTAACCTTTAAACACCTGCCCCCCATATAAAAGCGTGGTCTGTCTTTCCCAACGTCCATCACACCCAAGTAGAAGAGTTCTGGTATACTGAGGGTGCATATGCACCTCCAAATGACAGCAGCAACTATGAACTTATAATATCATTTGGCTTGCTTTCCCTGAGTGTTTCCATTGGCCAGGCTGTGAGCGAAGTTGGGTGTTGGGCACTAAAGTCTAGTAATAGCGAGAGCCTCTCTCTGGGCAGTGCAGGTGTTTAAAATACTTCCCCAAACTTGGAAAAACTGTGCCACCCAAAAAATGCGTCGACTCTGTTTCCCCACCTCCAGCACAAACACGACGACGGGTTGAGGTTTCCTGAGTGTGGGGAGGCATCTACAACTGACAGCAGGGCCTGGGTTCTAATACAATCCATTAACGTGTCTTCACTGATGGCTGGCCTAGGCGGGAGTGCGGGGGAATGTGAGGGTTGGGCTGTAAATCCAGATATTAGCGAGTGCTTCTCCATGGGAAGAGGGAATTATTAACCAAAATCCCACAACCTGGGAATATCTGTGCTCCTTGAAAAGTGCGTGGTCTCTGTTTCCCCACCTCCAGCACACACATGAAGAATTGTTCTGGTATCCTGAGTGAGGGGAGGCACCTCCCACTGATAGCAGCATCTGGGATCAAATAGGATCCCTTAGGTTATCTTCCCTGAGTGTTTTCCAATGACGGGATGGGAGCGAAGGTGGGGGATGGGCAATAAAGCCAAGTAATAGCGAGTGCCCCTCTATGGACAGTGGAGGTGTTTAAAGTACATTCCCTCCCTGGGAACACCTGTGCCCCATAAAGTTGCGTGGACTATGTATCTCCAACAACAGCACACACACAAAGACTTGTTCAGGTATCCTGAGTGTGGGGAGTCTCCTCCAACTGACAGCAGCGCCTGGGTTCTAATAGAATCCCTTAGCTTGTCTTACCTGATGGAATGCCTAGGCTGGAGAGTGGGGGAAAGAGGGGGTTGGGTTTGAAGTCCAAGTAGCAACGAGTGCCCCCCGATTTACTGAGGAAGTACTTAGAGGATTTCACGCTAATGTGGAACACCTGTGCCCCCATTCATCTGTGTGGACTGGGTATCCACAACTCCCCCACACACAAGACTGGGATCCGGAATCCTGAGTGTGTGGAAGATCCTCCAACTGACAGCAGTGCCTGCGTTCTAATAGAATAACTCAGCTTGACTTCCCTAAGTTTTTTCCTAGACCTAGCAGTGAGCGATGGTGGGGAATGGGCTCTAAAGCCAAGAATAAGCGAGTGCATCTCTGTGGGCAGTGGAGGATTTGAAACTTCTTCCCCAATCTTGGAACACCTGTGCCCCCATAAAGATGCCTGGACTCTGATTCCCCACCTCCAGCACACACACGGAGACGTGCTCAGGTATCCTGATTGTGGGGAGGCTCTTCCAAATGACAGCAGCGCCTGGGTTCGAATAGAATCCCTTAGCTTGTATTCCTTGAGTCTTTCCCTATGCCGGGCTGAGAGGGAAATCTGGGAGTTTGGCTTGGAGGCCAAGTAGCAGCAACTGCCCCCCGATGGAATATGGAATTATTTAGAGGACTTCTCCCTAATGGGAAACAAGTGTGACCCCATTCATCTACTTGGATTGTGGCTCCACATCTCCCCGCCACACAAGGTTGGCTTCCGGAATTCTGAGAGTGGGAAAGTTCCTCCAACTGAGAGCAGTGCCAGTGTTCTAGTCGAATCCTTAAGCTTCTCTTCCCTGATGGATTGCATAAGCTGGAGTGCGGTTCAAAGTGGGATTTGGGCTCTAAATCCAAGTATTAGTGAGTGCCTCTCCATGGGAAGTTGAGGTGTTTAACCAACAACCCCCAACAAGGGAATACCTTTGCCCCCTGGAATATGCGTGGACACTGTTTCTCCACCAACAGCACACACACGAAGAAGTTTTCTGGAATCCTGAGCATGGGGAGGCTACTCCAAATGACAGCAGCACCTGGGTTCTATTAGAATCCCTTAGCTTGTGTTCCCTGAGTGTTTACATAGGCCAGGCTTTGATCTAATGTGGGGTTTGGTCTCTATAGCTAGGTTTTAGCGAGTGCCTCTCTATGGGCATGGAGGTTTTTAAAACTACATCCCTAACCTTTAAATACCTGCCCCCCATATAAATGCGTGGTCTCTCTTTCCCCACCTCCAGCACACCCACGAAGAATAGTTCTGGTATACTGAGTGTGGGTAGGCACCTCCATATGACAGCAGTAACTGGGAATTTATAATATCATTTGGCTTGCTTTCCCTGAGTGTTTCCATTGGCCAGGCTGTGAGCAAAGTTGGGTGTTGGGCACTAAAGACTAGTAATAGCGAGTGCCTCTCTATGGGCAGTGGAGGTGTTTAAAATACATCCCCAAACTTGGAGCAACTGTGCCCCCCAAGAAATGCGTCGACTCTGTTTCCCCAAATCCAGCACACACACGAAGACGGGTTGAGGTTTCCTGAGTGTGGGGAGGCACCTACAACTGACAGCAGGGCCTGGGTTCTAATACAATCCATTAACTTGTCTTCACTGATGGCTAGCCTCGGCGGGAGTTCGGGGTACTGTGAGGGTTGGGCTCTAAAACCAAGTATTATTGAGTGCCTCTCCACGGGATTTGAAGTGGTTTAACCTACAACCAAATGTTTGGGAATAACTGTGCCCCCTTAAAGTTGCAAGGACACTGTTTCCCCACCTTCAGCACACACACGATGTGGTGTTCTGGTATGCTGAGTGTGGGGAGACTCCTCCAACTGACAGCAGCACCTGGGATCTAATATAATCCCTATGTTTGACATGCTTCAGTGTTTTCCTAGGCCGGGCTCTGAGCCTAGGTGGGTGTTGGGCTCTAAAGCCAAGTATTGGCGTGTGCCTCTCTATGTTCAGTGGAGGTGTTTAAACTACATCCAAACCTGGGAACACCTGTGCCCTCATGAAGATGCGTGGACACTCTTTCACCACCTTCCGCACACACACGAAAATGTGTTCAGGTATCCTGAGAGTGGGGAAGATCTTCCAAATGACAGCAGTGCCTGGGTTCCAATAAAACCCCTTAGCTTGTATTTCCTGTGTGTTTCCCTATGCCGGACTGCGAGGGAAAGCTGGGGGTTGGGATTGGAGGCCAAGTAGCATCGAGTGCCTCCAATGGACTGAGGAAATATTTTGAGGAATTCTCCCTAACGTGGAACACCTGTGCCCCCATTCTTCTGCGTGGGGTGGGTCTCCACACATCCCCCACACTAAAGGCTGGATTCCGGATCCTGAGTGTGGGGAAGATTCTCCAACTGACAACAGCGACTGGGTTCTAATACAATCCCTAAGTTTGCCTTCCCTGATGACTTGTCTATGCCAGAGTGCGGGGGAATGTGGGGTTCAGCCTCGACAAACAAGTACAATCGAGTGCCTCTCCACGGGATGTGGAGGTCTTTAAACTGCAATCCACAACCTGTGATTACCTGTGCCTCTTGCAAGATGTGTAGATCTGTTTCCCCAACTCCAGCACACACACGAATAACTCTTCGGCTATCCTAAATGTGGGGAGGCTCCTCAAACTGACGGCAGCACCTGGGATCTAATAGAATCTCTTGGATTGAATTCCCTGAGTGTTTCCTTTGGCCGCGATGTGAGTTAAGGTGGGGTTGGGCACTAAACCAAAGTAATAGCGAGTGCCTCTCTATGAGCAGTGGAAGTGTTTAACTACATCCCCAACCTGGGAACACCTGTGCCCCCAGAAAGATGTGTGGACTCTGTTTCCCTCCTCCAGCACACACACGGCATTGGGTTCAGATGTCTTGAGTGTGGGGAGGTTCCTCCCACTAACAGCAGCGCCTGGGTTCTAATACAATACCTTAACTTGTCTTCCAGGATGGATTGAAAAGGCCGGTGTGCGGGGGAAAGTTGGGATTTGGCTCTAAACCAAGTATTAGCGAGAGCCTATCCATGGGATGTGGGTGTTTGACCTACAACCCACAATCATGGAATAACTGTGCCTCTTGATAAATGCGTGTGCTAAGTTTCCCCAACTCCAGCACACACAGGAAGAAGTGTTCTGGGGTTCTGAGTGTGGGGAGGTTCCTCCAACAGACAGCAGCACCTGGCTTTTAATAGAATCCCTTAGCTTGACTTCCCTAAGTGTTTTCCTAGGCCTAGTATTAAGCGATGGTGGGGGATGGGCTCTAAAGCCACGTATTAGCGAGTGCATCTCTGTGGGTAGTGGAGGGTTTTAAACTACTTCCCCAACCTTGGAACACCTGTGCCCCATAAAGATGCGTGGAATCTGTTTCCACACCTCCAGCACACACACGGAGTCGTGCTCAGGTATCCTGATTGTGGGGAGGCTCCTCCAAATGACAGCAGCTCCTGGGTTCTAATAGAATCCCTTAGCTTGTCTTCCCTGATGGCATGCCTAGGCTGGAGAGTGGGGGAAAGTGGGGGTTGGGCTCTAAACCAAGGATAAGCGAGAGCCTATCCATGGGATGTGGGTTTTTAACCTACAACCCACAACCATGGAATAAATGTGCCCCCTGAAAGATGCTTTGACTGTTTCCCTACATCCAGCACACACGCGAATAATTGTTCTGGTATTCTGAGTGTGGGGAGGTTCCTCAAACTGACAGCAGCACCTGGGTTCCATTAGTATCCCTTAGCTTCTGTTCCCTGAGTGTTCCTTTAGGCCAGGCCATGAGGGAAAGCTGGGGGTTGGGTTTGGAGGCCAAGTAGCAGTGAGTGACCCCTGATCCACTGAGGAAGTACTTAGAGGACTTCTCCCTTAACGGAACACATTTTCCTCCATTCATCTGGGTGGAGAGGGGCTGCACATCTCTCCCACTCCAAAGAATGTGTTCTGGATTTCTGAGTGCAGGGAAGTTCCTCCAACTGACAGCAGCGCCTGGGTTCTAATTGAATCCCTTTGCTTGTCTTCCCTGATGGAAAGCCTAGGCGGGAGTGCGGGGGAAAGTGTGGTTTGGGCTCCGAAACCAAGTGTTTGCGATGACCTCTCTATGGTTTGTGGAGGTGTTTAAACTACATCCCTAACCTGGGAACACCTGTGCCCCCATAAAGATCCATGGAGTCTGTTTCCACACCTCCAGCACACACACGAACACTTGCACAGTTATCCTGAGAGTGGGCAGCCTCCTCCAACTGAGAGCAGGGCCTTGGTTCTTATAAAATCGCTTAACTTGTCTACCCTGTTTGGTTGCCTGATACGGAGTGCTGGGGAAAGGGTGGGTTGGGCTCTAAATCCAAGTATTAGCGAGTGCTTCTCCATGGGATTTGGAGGTTATTAACCAAAAGCCCACAACATGGGAATACCTGTGCTCCTTGATAAAAGCGTGGACTCTGTATCCCCACCACCAGAACACACATGAAGAAGTTTTCTGCTATCCTGAGTGTGGGCTGGCAATTTCAGGTGACAGAAGCGGCTGGGTTCTAATCGAATCCCTTAGCTTGTAATCCCTGAGTGTTTCCCTAGGACTGACTCTGAGAGAAACCTGGGGGTTGGGCTTTGAGGCCAAATAGTAGCGAGTGTCCCCGATGGACTGAGGAAGTATTTAGATGAATTCTCCATAAAGGGAAACACCTGAGCACCCATTCATCTGCGTGGAGTGGGGCTTCAAATCTCCCCACCACACAAGGTTGGGTTCCAGTATCCTGAGGGTGGGGGAGTTCCTCCAACTGACATCAGCGTTTTGGTTTTAATAGAATCCCTTTGCTTGTCTTCCCTGATGGTTTGCCTAGGCCAGTGTGTGGTTGAAAGTGGGATTTGGGATCTAAAACTAAGTATTAGCATGTGCCTCTCCATGGGTAGTGGAAATGTTTATATTACAACCCACAACTTGGGAATTACTGTGACCCCTGAAAAATGCGTGAGCTATTTTTCCCCACGTCCAGCACACACAGGAAGAAGTGTTCTGGGGTTGTGAGTGTGGGGAGGTTCCTCCAACAGACAGCAACACCTGGGTTTTAATAGAATCCCTTAGCTTGACTTCCCTAAGTGTTTTCCTAGGCCTAGCAGTAAGCGATGGTGGGGGTTGGGCTCTAAAGCCAAGTATTAGCGAGTGCATCTCTGTGGGTAGTGGAGGGTTCTAAACTACTTCCCCAACCTTGGAACACCTGTGCCCCATAAAGATGCGTGGAATGTGTTTCCCCACCTCCAGCACACACACGGAGACGTGCTCAGGTATCCTGATTGTGGGGAGGCTCCTCCAAATGACAGCAGCGCCTGGGTTCTAATAGAATCCCTTAGCTTGTATTCCTTGAGTGTTTCCCTATGCCGGGCTGAGAGGGAAATCTGGGAGTTTGGCTTGGAGGCCAATTAGGAGTAACTGTCCCCCGATGGAATTTGGAATTATTTAGAGGACTTCTCCCTAATGGGAAGCAAGTGTGACCCCATTCATCTACTTGGATTTTGGCTCCACATCTCCCCGCCACACAAGGTTGGCTTCCGGAATTCTGAGAGTGGGAAAGTTCCTCCAACTGAGAGCAGTGCCAGTGTTCTAGTAGAATCCTTAAGCTTCTCTTCCCTGATGGATTGCGTAAGCTGGAGTGCGGTTCAAAGTGGGATTTGGGCTCTAAATCCAAGTATTAGTGAGTGCCTCTCCATGGGAAGTTGAGGTGTTTAACCAACAACCCCCAAAAAGGGAATACCTTTGCCCACTGGAATACGCGTGGACACAGTTTCTCCACCAACAGCACACACACGAAGTAGTTTTCTGGAATCCTGAGCATGGGGAGGCTACTCCAAATGACAGCAGCACCTGGGTTCTATTAGAATCCCTTAGCTTGTGTTCCCTGAGTGTTTACATAGGCCAGGCTTTGATCTAATGTGGGGTTTGGTCTCTATAGCTAGGTTTTAGCGAGTGCCTCTCTATGGGCATGGAGGTTTTTAAAACTACATCCCTAACCTTTAAACACCTGCCCCCCATATAAAAGCGTGGTCTGTCTTTCCCAACGTCCATCACACCCAAGTAGAAGAGTTCTGGTATACTGAGGGTGCATATGCACCTCCAAATGACAGCAGCAACTATGAACTTATAATATCATTTGGCTTGCTTTCCCTGAGTGTTTCCATTGGCCAGGCTGTGACCGAAGTTGGGTGTTGGGCACTAAAGACTAGTAATAGCGAGAGCCTCTCTCTGGGCAGTGCAGGTGTTTAAAATACTTCCCCAAACTTGGAAAAACTTTGCCACCCAAAAAATGCGTCGACTCTGTTTCCCCACCTCCAGCACAAACACGACGACGGGTTGAGGTTTCCTGAGTGTGGGGAGGCATCTACAACTGACAGCAGGGCCTGGGTTCTAATACAATCCATTAACGTGTCTTCACTGATGGCTGGCCTAGGCGGGAGTGCGGGGGAATGTGAGGGTTGGGCTGTAAATCCAGATATTAGCGAGTGCTTCTCCATGGGAAGAGGGAATTATTAACCAAAATCCCACAACCTGGGAATATCTGTGCTCCTTGAAAAGTGCGTGGTCTCTGTTTCCCCACCTCCAGCACACACATGAAGAATTGTTCTGGTATCCTGAGTGAGGGGAGGCACCTCCCACTGATAGCAGCATCTGGGATCAAATAGGATCCCTTAGGTTATCTTCCCTGAGTGTTTTCCAATGACGGGATGGGAGCGAAGGTGGGGGATGGGCAATAAAGCCAAGTAATAGCGAGTGCCCCTCTATGGACAGTGGAGGTGTTTAAAGTACATTCCCTCCCTGGGAACACCTGTGCCCCATAAAGTTGCGTGGACTATGTATCTCCAACAACAGCACACACACAAAGACTTGTTCAGGTATCCTGAGTGTGGGGAGTCTCCTCCAACTGACAGCAGCGCCTGGGTTCTAATAGAATCCCTTAGCTTGTCTTACCTGATGGAATGCCTAGGCTGGAGAGTGGGGGAAAGAGGGGGTTGGGTTTGAAGTCCAAGTAGCAACGAGTGCCCCCCGATTTACTGAGGAAGTACTTAGAGGATTTCACGCTAATGTGGAACACCTGTGCCCCCATTCATCTGTGTGGACTGGGTATCCACAACTCCCCCACACACAAGACTGGGATCCGGAATCCTGAGAGTGTGGAAGATCCTCCAACTGACAGCAGTGCCTGCGTTCTAATAGAATAACTCAGCTTGACTTCCCTAAGTTTTTTCCTAGACCTAGCAGTGAGCGATGGTGGGGAATGGGCTCTAAAGCCAAGAATAAGCGAGTGCATCTCTGTGGGCAGTGGAGGATTTGAAACTTCTTCCCCAATCTTGGAACACCTGTGCCCCCATAAAGATGCCTGGACTCTGATTCCCCACCTCCAGCACACACACGGAGACGTGCTCAGGTATCCTGATTGTGGGGAGGCTCTTCCAAATGACAGCAGCGCCTGGGTTCGAATAGAATCCCTTAGCTTGTATTCCTTGAGTCTTTCCCTATGCCGGGCTGAGAGGGAAATCTGGGAGTTTGGCTTGGAGGCCAAGTAGCAGCAACTGCCCCCCGATGGAATATGGAATTATTTAGAGGACTTCTCCCTAATGGGAAACAAGTGTGACCCCATTCATCTACTTGGATTGTGGCTCCACATCTCCCCGCCACACAAGGTTGGCTTCCGGAATTCTGAGAGTGGGAAAGTTCCTCCAACTGAGAGCAGTGCCAGTGTTCTAGTCGAATCCTTAAGCTTCTCTTCCCTGATGGATTGCATAAGCTGGAGTGCGGTTCAAAGTGGGATTTGGGCTCTAAATCCAAGTATTAGTGAGTGCCTCTCCATGGGAAGTTGAGGTGTTTAACCAACAACCCCCAACAAGGGAATACCTTTGCCCCCTGGAATATGCGTGGACACTGTTTCTCCACCAACAGCACACACACGAAGAAGTTTTCTGGAATCCTGAGCATGGGGAGGCTACTCCAAATGACAGCAGCACCTGGGTTCTATTAGAATCCCTTAGCTTGTGTTCCCTGAGTGTTTACATAGGCCAGGCTTTGATCTAATGTGGGGTTTGGTCTCTATAGCTAGGTTTTAGCGAGTGCCTCTCTATGGGCATGGAGGTTTTTAAAACTACATCCCTAACCTTTAAATACCTGCCCCCCATATAAATGCGTGGTCTCTCTTTCCCCACCTCCAGCACACCCACGAAGAATAGTTCTGGTATACTGAGTGTGGGTAGGCACCTCCATATGACAGCAGTAACTGGGAATTTATAATATCATTTGGCTTGCTTTCCCTGAGTGTTTCCATTGGCCAGGCTGTGAGCGAAGTTGGGTGTTGGGCACTAAAGACTAGTAATAGCGAGTGCCTCTCTATGGGCAGTGGAGGTGTTTAAAATACATCCCCAAACTTGGAGCAACTGTGCCCCCCAAGAAATGCGTCGACTCTGTTTCCCCAAATCCAGCACACACACGAAGACGGGTTGAGGTTTCCTGAGTGTGGGGAGGCACCTACAACTGACAGCAGGGCCTGGGTTCTAATACAATCCATTAACTTGTCTTCACTGATGGCTAGCCTCGGCGGGAGTTCGGGGTACTGCGAGGGTTGGGCTCTAAAACCAAGTATTATTGAGTGCCTCTCCACGGGATTTGAAGTGGTTTAACCTACAACCAAATGTTTGGGAATAACTGTGCCCCCTTAAAGTTGCAAGGACACTGTTTCCCCACCTTCAGCACACACACGATGTGGTGTTCTGGTATGCTGAGTGTGGGGAGACTCCTCCAACTGACAGCAGCACCTGGGATCTAATATAATCCCTATGTTTGACATGCTTCAGTGTTTTCCTAGGCCGGGCTCTGAGCCTAGGTGGGTGTTGGGCTCTAAAGCCAAGTATTGGCGTGTGCCTCTCTATGTTCAGTGGAGGTGTTTAAACTACATCCAAACCTGGGAACACCTGTGCCCTCATGAAGATGCGTGGACACTCTTTCACCACCTTCCGCACACACACGAAAATGTGTTCAGGTATCCTGAGAGTGGGGAAGATCTTCCAAATGACAGCAGTGCCTGGGTTCCAATAAAACCCCTTAGCTTGTATTTCCTGTGTGTTTCCCTATGCCGGACTGCGAGGGAAAGCTGGGGGTTGGGATTGGAGGCCAAGTAGCATCGAGTGCCTCCAATGGACTGAGGAAATATTTTGAGGAATTCTCCCTAACGTGGAACACCTGTGCCCCCATTCTTCTGCGTGGGGTGGGTCTCCACACATCCCCCACACTAAAGGCTGGATTCCGGATCCTGAGTGTGGGGAAGATTCTCCAACTGACAACAGCGACTGGGTTCTAATACAATCCCTAAGTTTGCCTTCCCTGATGACTTGTCTATGCCAGAGTGCGGGGGAATGTGGGGTTCAGCCTCGACAAACAAGTACAATCGAGTGCCTCTCCACGGGATGTGGAGGTCTTTAAACTGCAATCCACAACCTGTGATTACCTGTGCCTCTTGCAAGATGTGTAGATCTGTTTCCCCAACACCAGCACACACACGAATAACTCTTCGGCTATCCTAAATGTGGGGAGGCTCCTCAAACTGACGGCAGCACCTGGGATCTAATAGAATCTCTTGGATTGAATTCCCTGAGTGTTTCCTTTGGCCGCGATGTGAGTTAAGGTGGGGTTGGGCACTAAACCAAAGTAATAGCGAGTGCCTCTCTATGAGCAGTGGAAGTGTTTAACTACATCCCCAACCTGGGAACACCTGTGCCCCCAGAAAGATGTGTGGACTCTGTTTCCCTCCTCCAGCACACACACGGCATTGGGTTCAGATGTCTTGAGTGTGGGGAGGTTCCTCCCACTAACAGCAGCGCCTGGGTTCTAATACAATACCTTAACTTGTCTTCCAGGATGGATTGAAAAGGCCGGTGTGCGGGGGAAAGTTGGGATTTGGCTCTAAACCAAGTATTAGCGAGAGCCTATCCATGGGATGTGGGTGTTTGACCTACAACCCACAATCATGGAATAACTGTGCCTCTTGATAAATGCGTGTGCTAAGTTTCCCCAACTCCAGCACACACAGGAAGAAGTGTTCTGGGGTTCTGAGTGTGGGGAGGTTCCTCCAACAGACAGCAGCACCTGGCTTTTAATAGAATCCCTTAGCTTGACTTCCCTAAGTGTTTTCCTAGGCCTAGTATTAAGCGATGGTGGGGGATGGGCTCTAAAGCCACGTATTAGCGAGTGCATCTCTGTGGGTAGTGGAGGGTTTTAAACTACTTCCCCAACCTTGGAACACCTGTGCCCCATAAAGATGCGTGGAATCTGTTTCCACACCTCCAGCACACACACGGAGACATGCTCAGGTATCCTGATTGTGGGGAGGCTCCTCCAAATGACAGCAGCTCCTGGGTTCTAATAGAATCCCTTAGCTTGTCTTGCCTGATGGCATGCCTAGGCTGGAGAGTGGGGGAAACTGGGGGTTGGGCTCTAAACCAAGTATTAGCGAGAGCCTATCCATGGGATGTGGGTTTTTAACCTACAACCCACAACCATGGAATAAATGTGCCCCCTGAAAGATGCTTTGACTGTTTCCCTACATCCAGCACACACGCGAATAATTGTTCTGGTATTCTGAGTGTGGGGAGGTTCCTCAAACTGACAGCAGCACCTGGGTTCCATTAGTATCCCTTAGCTTCTGTTCCCTGAGTGTTCCTTTAGGCCAGGCCATGAGGGAAAGCTGGGGGTTGGGTTTGGAGGCCAAGTAGCAGTGAGTGCCCCCTGATCCACTGAGGAAGTACTTAGAGGACTTCTCCCTTAACGGAACACATTTTCCTCCATTCATCTGGGTGGAGTGGGGCTGCACAACTCTCCCACACCTAAGAATGTGTTCTGGATTTCTGAGTGCAGGGAAGTTCCTCCAACTGACAGCAGCGCCTGGGTTCTAATTGAATCCCTTTGCTTGTCTTACCTGATGGAATGCCTAGGCTGGAGAGTGGGGGAAAGAGGGGGTTGGGTTTGAAGTCCAAGTAGCAACGAGTGCCCCCCGATTTACTGAGGAAGTACTTAGAGGATTTCACGCTAATGTGGAACACCTGTGCCCCCATTCATCTGTGTGGACTGGGTATCCACAACTCCCCCACACACAAGACTGGGATCCGGAATCCTGAGTGTGTGGAAGATCCTCCAACTGACAACAGTGCCTGCGTTCTAATAGAATAACTCAGCTTGACTTCCCTAAGTTTTTTCCTATACCTAGCAGTGAGCGATGGTGGGGAATGGGCTCTAAAGCCAAGAATAAGCGAGTGCATCTCTGTGGGCAGTGGAGGATTTGAAACTTCTTCCCCAATCTTGGAACACCTGTGCCCCCATAAAGATGCCTGGACTCTGATTCCCCACCTCCAGCACACACACGGAGACGTGCTCAGGTATCCTGATTGTGGGGAGGCTCTTCCAAATGACAGCAGCGCCTGGGTTCGAATAGAATCCCTTAGCTTGTATTCCTTGAGTCTTTCCCTATGCCGGGCTGAGAGGGAAATCTGGGAGTTTGGCTTGGAGGCCAAGTAGCAGCAACTGCCCCCCGATGGAATATGGAATTATTTAGAGGACTTCTCCCTAATGGGAAACAAGTGTGACCCCATTCATCTACTTGGATTGTGGCTCCACATCTCCCCGCCACACAAGGTTGGCTTCCGGAATTCTGAGAGTGGGAAAGTTCCTCCAACTGAGAGCAGTGCCAGTGTTCTAGTCGAATCCTTAAGCTTCTCTTCCCTGATGGATTGCATAAGCTGGAGTGCGGTTCAAAGTGGGATTTGGGCTCTAAATCCAAGTATTAGTGAGTGCCTCTCCATGGGAAGTTGAGGTGTTTAACCAACAACCCCCAACAAGGGAATACCTTTGCCCCCTGGAATATGCGTGGACACTGTTTCTCCACCAACAGCACACACACGAAGAAGTTTTCTGGAATCCTGAGCATGGGGAGGCTACTCCAAATGACAGCAGCACCTGGGTTCTATTAGAATCCCTTAGCTTGTGTTCCCTGAGTGTTTACATAGGCCAGGCTTTGATCTAATGTGGGGTTTGGTCTCTATAGCTAGGTTTTAGCGAGTGCCTCTCTATGGGCATGGAGGTTTTTAAAACTACATCCCTAACCTTTAAATACCTGCCCCCCATATAAATGCGTGGTCTCTCTTTCCCCACCTCCAGCACACCCACGAAGAATAGTTCTGGTATACTGAGTGTGGGTAGGCACCTCCATATGACAGCAGTAACTGGGAATTTATAATATCATTTGGCTTGCTTTCCCTGAGTGTTTCCATTGGCCAGGCTGTGAGCGAAGTTGGGTGTTGGGCACTAAAGACTAGTAATAGCGAGTGCCTCTCTATGGGCAGTGGAGGTGTTTAAAATACATCCCCAAACTTGGAGCAACTGTGCCCCCCAAGAAATGCGTCGACTCTGTTTCCCCAAATCCAGCACACACACGAAGACGGGTTGAGGTTTCCTGAGTGTGGGGAGGCACCTACAACTGACAGCAGGGCCTGGGTTCTAATACAATCCATTAACTTGTCTTCACTGATGGCTAGCCTCGGCGGGAGTTCGGGGTACTGCGAGGGTTGGGCTCTAAAACCAAGTATTATTGAGTGCCTCTCCACGGGATTTGAAGTGGTTTAACCTACAACCAAATGTTTGGGAATAACTGTGCCCCCTTAAAGTTGCAAGGACACTGTTTCCCCACCTTCAGCACACACACGATGTGGTGTTCTGGTATGCTGAGTGTGGGGAGACTCCTCCAACTGACAGCAGCACCTGGGATCTAATATAATCCCTATGTTTGACATGCTTCAGTGTTTTCCTAGGCCGGGCTCTGAGCCTAGGTGGGTGTTGGGCTCTAAAGCCAAGTATTGGCGTGTGCCTCTCTATGTTCAGTGGAGGTGTTTAAACTACATCCAAACCTGGGAACACCTGTGCCCTCATGAAGATGCGTGGACACTCTTTCACCACCTTCCGCACACACACGAAAATGTGTTCAGGTATCCTGAGAGTGGGGAAGATCTTCCAAATGACAGCAGTGCCTGGGTTCCAATAAAACCCCTTAGCTTGTATTTCCTGTGTGTTTCCCTATGCCGGACTGCGAGGGAAAGCTGGGGGTTGGGATTGGAGGCCAAGTAGCATCGAGTGCCTCCAATGGACTGAGGAAATATTTTGAGGAATTCTCCCTAACGTGGAACACCTGTGCCCCCATTCTTCTGCGTGGGGTGGGTCTCCACACATCCCCCACACTAAAGGCTGGATTCCGGATCCTGAGTGTGGGGAAGATTCTCCAACTGACAACAGCGACTGGGTTCTAATACAATCCCTAAGTTTGCCTTCCCTGATGACTTGTCTATGCCAGAGTGCGGGGGAATGTGGGGTTCAGCCTCGACAAACAAGTACAATCGAGTGCCTCTCCACGGGATGTGGAGGTCTTTAAACTGCAATCCACAACCTGTGATTACCTGTGCCTCTTGCAAGATGTGTAGATCTGTTTCCCCAACACCAGCACACACACGAATAACTCTTCGGCTATCCTAAATGTGGGGAGGCTCCTCAAACTGACGGCAGCACCTGGGATCTAATAGAATCTCTTGGATTGAATTCCCTGAGTGTTTCCTTTGGCCGCGATGTGAGTTAAGGTGGGGTTGGGCACTAAACCAAAGTAATAGCGAGTGCCTCTCTATGAGCAGTGGAAGTGTTTAACTACATCCCCAACCTGGGAACACCTGTGCCCCCAGAAAGATGTGTGGACTCTGTTTCCCTCCTCCAGCACACACACGGCATTGGGTTCAGATGTCTTGAGTGTGGGGAGGTTCCTCCCACTAACAGCAGCGCCTGGGTTCTAATACAATACCTTAACTTGTCTTCCAGGATGGATTGAAAAGGCCGGTGTGCGGGGGAAAGTTGGGATTTGGCTCTAAACCAAGTATTAGCGAGAGCCTATCCATGGGATGTGGGTGTTTGACCTACAACCCACAATCATGGAATAACTGTGCCTCTTGATAAATGCGTGTGCTAAGTTTCCCCAACTCCAGCACACACAGGAAGAAGTGTTCTGGGGTTCTGAGTGTGGGGAGGTTCCTCCAACAGACAGCAGCACCTGGCTTTTAATAGAATCCCTTAGCTTGACTTCCCTAAGTGTTTTCCTAGGCCTAGTATTAAGCGATGGTGGGGGATGGGCTCTAAAGCCACGTATTAGCGAGTGCATCTCTGTGGGTAGTGGAGGGTTTTAAACTACTTCCCCAACCTTGGAACACCTGTGCCCCATAAAGATGCGTGGAATCTGTTTCCACACCTCCAGCACACACACGGAGACGTGCTCAGGTATCCTGATTGTGGGGAGGCTCCTCCAAATGACAGCAGCTCCTGGGTTCTAATAGAATCCCTTAGCTTGTCTTGCCTGATGGCATGCCTAGGCTGGAGAGTGGGGGAAACTGGGGGTTGGGCTCTAAACCAAGTATTAGCGAGAGCCTATCCATGGGATGTGGGTTTTTAACCTACAACCCACAACCATGGAATAAATGTGCCCCCTGAAAGATGCTTTGACTGTTTCCCTACATCCAGCACACACGCGAATAATTGTTCTGGTATTCTGAGTGTGGGGAGGTTCCTCAAACTGACAGCAGCACCTGGGTTCCATTAGTATCCCTTAGCTTCTGTTCCCTGAGTGTTCCTTTAGGCCAGGCCATGAGGGAAAGCTGGGGGTTGGGTTTGGAGGCCAAGTAGCAGTGAGTGCCCCCTGATCCACTGAGGAAGTACTTAGAGGACTTCTCCCTTAACGGAACACATTTTCCTCCATTCATCTGGGTGGAGTGGGGCTGCACAACTCTCCCACACCTAAGAATGTGTTCTGGATTTCTGAGTGCAGGGAAGTTCCTCCAACTGACAGCAGCGCCTGGGTTCTAATTGAATCCCTTTGCTTGTCTTACCTGATGGAATGCCTAGGCTGGAGAGTGGGGGAAAGAGGGGGTTGGGTTTGAAGTCCAAGTAGCAACGAGTGCCCCCCGATTTACTGAGGAAGTACTTAGAGGATTTCACGCTAATGTGGAACACCTGTGCCCCCATTCATCTGTGTGGACTGGGTATCCACAACTCCCCCACACACAAGACTGGGATCCGGAATCCTGAGTGTGTGGAAGATCCTCCAACTGACAACAGTGCCTGCGTTCTAATAGAATAACTCAGCTTGACTTCCCTAAGTTTTTTCCTATACCTAGCAGTGAGCGATGGTGGGGAATGGGCTCTAAAGCCAAGAATAAGCGAGTGCATCTCTGTGGGCAGTGGAGGATTTGAAACTTCTTCCCCAATCTTGGAACACCTGTGCCCCCATAAAGATGCCTGGACTCTGATTCCCCACCTCCAGCACACACACGGAGACGTGCTCAGGTATCCTGATTGTGGGGAGGCTCTTCCAAATGACAGCAGCGCCTGGGTTCGAATAGAATCCCTTAGCTTGTATTCCTTGAGTCTTTCCCTATGCCGGGCTGAGAGGGAAATCTGGGAGTTTGGCTTGGAGGCCAAGTAGCAGCAACTGCCCCCCGATGGAATATGGAATTATTTAGAGGACTTCTCCCTAATGGGAAACAAGTGTGACCCCATTCATCTACTTGGATTGTGGCTCCACATCTCCCCGCCACACAAGGTTGGCTTCCGGAATTCTGAGAGTGGGAAAGTTCCTCCAACTGAGAGCAGTGCCAGTGTTCTAGTCGAATCCTTAAGCTTCTCTTCCCTGATGGATTGCATAAGCTGGAGTGCGGTTCAAAGTGGGATTTGGGCTCTAAATCCAAGTATTAGTGAGTGCCTCTCCATGGGAAGTTGAGGTGTTTAACCAACAACCCCCAACAAGGGAATACCTTTGCCCCCTGGAATATGCGTGGACACTGTTTCTCCACCAACAGCACACACACGAAGAAGTTTTCTGGAATCCTGAGCATGGGGAGGCTACTCCAAATGACAGCAGCACCTGGGTTCTATTAGAATCCCTTAGCTTGTGTTCCCTGAGTGTTTACATAGGCCAGGCTTTGATCTAATGTGGGGTTTGGTCTCTATAGCTAGGTTTTAGCGAGTGCCTCTCTATGGGCATGGAGGTTTTTAAAACTACATCCCTAACCTTTAAATACCTGCCCCCCATATAAATGCGTGGTCTCTCTTTCCCCACCTCCAGCACACCCACGAAGAATAGTTCTGGTATACTGAGTGTGGGTAGGCACCTCCATATGACAGCAGTAACTGGGAATTTATAATATCATTTGGCTTGCTTTCCCTGAGTGTTTCCATTGGCCAGGCTGTGAGCGAAGTTGGGTGTTGGGCACTAAAGACTAGTAATAGCGAGTGCCTCTCTATGGGCAGTGGAGGTGTTTAAAATACATCCCCAAACTTGGAGCAACTGTGCCCCCCAAGAAATGCGTCGACTCTGTTTCCCCAAATCCAGCACACACACGAAGACGGGTTGAGGTTTCCTGAGTGTGGGGAGGCACCTACAACTGACAGCAGGGCCTGGGTTCTAATACAATCCATTAACTTGTCTTCACTGATGGCTAGCCTCGGCGGGAGTTCGGGGTACTGCGAGGGTTGGGCTCTAAAACCAAGTATTATTGAGTGCCTCTCCACGGGATTTGAAGTGGTTTAACCTACAACCAAATGTTTGGGAATAACTGTGCCCCCTTAAAGTTGCAAGGACACTGTTTCCCCACCTTCAGCACACACACGATGTGGTGTTCTGGTATGCTGAGTGTGGGGAGACTCCTCCAACTGACAGCAGCACCTGGGATCTAATATAATCCCTATGTTTGACATGCTTCAGTGTTTTCCTAGGCCGGGCTCTGAGCCTAGGTGGGTGTTGGGCTCTAAAGCCAAGTATTGGCGTGTGCCTCTCTATGTTCAGTGGAGGTGTTTAAACTACATCCAAACCTGGGAACACCTGTGCCCTCATGAAGATGCGTGGACACTCTTTCACCACCTTCCGCACACACACGAAAATGTGTTCAGGTATCCTGAGAGTGGGGAAGATCTTCCAAATGACAGCAGTGCCTGGGTTCCAATAAAACCCCTTAGCTTGTATTTCCTGTGTGTTTCCCTATGCCGGACTGCGAGGGAAAGCTGGGGGTTGGGATTGGAGGCCAAGTAGCATCGAGTGCCTCCAATGGACTGAGGAAATATTTTGAGGAATTCTCCCTAACGTGGAACACCTGTGCCCCCATTCTTCTGCGTGGGGTGGGTCTCCACACATCCCCCACACTAAAGGCTGGATTCCGGATCCTGAGTGTGGGGAAGATTCTCCAACTGACAACAGCGACTGGGTTCTAATACAATCCCTAAGTTTGCCTTCCCTGATGACTTGTCTATGCCAGAGTGCGGGGGAATGTGGGGTTCAGCCTCGACAAACAAGTACAATCGAGTGCCTCTCCACGGGATGTGGAGGTCTTTAAACTGCAATCCACAACCTGTGATTACCTGTGCCTCTTGCAAGATGTGTAGATCTGTTTCCCCAACACCAGCACACACACGAATAACTCTTCGGCTATCCTAAATGTGGGGAGGCTCCTCAAACTGACGGCAGCACCTGGGATCTAATAGAATCTCTTGGATTGAATTCCCTGAGTGTTTCCTTTGGCCGCGATGTGAGTTAAGGTGGGGTTGGGCACTAAACCAAAGTAATAGCGAGTGCCTCTCTATGAGCAGTGGAAGTGTTTAACTACATCCCCAACCTGGGAACACCTGTGCCCCCAGAAAGATGTGTGGACTCTGTTTCCCTCCTCCAGCACACACACGGCATTGGGTTCAGATGTCTTGAGTGTGGGGAGGTTCCTCCCACTAACAGCAGCGCCTGGGTTCTAATACAATACCTTAACTTGTCTTCCAGGATGGATTGAAAAGGCCGGTGTGCGGGGGAAAGTTGGGATTTGGCTCTAAACCAAGTATTAGCGAGAGCCTATCCATGGGATGTGGGTGTTTGACCTACAACCCACAATCATGGAATAACTGTGCCTCTTGATAAATGCGTGTGCTAAGTTTCCCCAACTCCAGCACACACAGGAAGAAGTGTTCTGGGGTTCTGAGTGTGGGGAGGTTCCTCCAACAGACAGCAGCACCTGGCTTTTAATAGAATCCCTTAGCTTGACTTCCCTAAGTGTATTCCTAGGCCTAGTATTAAGCGATGGTGGGGGATGGGCTCTAAAGCCACGTATTAGCGAGTGCATCTCTGTGGGTAGTGGAGGGTTTTAAACTACTTCCCCAACCTTGGAACACCTGTGCCCCATAAAGATGCGTGGAATCTGTTTCCACACCTCCAGCACACACACGGAGACGTGCTCAGGTATCCTGATTGTGGGGAGGCTCCTCCAAATGACAGCAGCTCCTGGGTTCTAATAGAATCCCTTAGCTTGTCTTGCCTGATGGCATGCCTAGGCTGGAGAGTGGGGGAAACTGGGGGTTGGGCTCTAAACCAAGTATTAGCGAGAGCCTATCCATGGGATGTGGGTTTTTAACCTACAACCCACAACCATGGAATAAATGTGCCCCCTGAAAGATGCTTTGACTGTTTCCCTACATCCAGCACACACGCGAATAATTGTTCTGGTATTCTGAGTGTGGGGAGGTTCCTCAAACTGACAGCAGCACCTGGGTTCCATTAGTATCCCTTAGCTTCTGTTCCCTGAGTGTTCCTTTAGGCCAGGCCATGAGGGAAAGCTGGGGGTTGGGTTTGGAGGCCAAGTAGCAGTGAGTGCCCCCTGATCCACTGAGGAAGTACTTAGAGGACTTCTCCCTTAACGGAACACATTTTCCTCCATTCATCTGGGTGGAGTGGGGCTGCACAACTCTCCCACACCTAAGAATGTGTTCTGGATTTCTGAGTGCAGGGAAGTTCCTCCAACTGACAGCAGCGCCTGGGTTCTAATTGAATCCCTTTGCTTGTCTTACCTGATGGAATGCCTAGGCTGGAGAGTGGGGGAAAGAGGGGGTTGGGTTTGAAGTCCAAGTAGCAACGAGTGCCCCCCGATTTACTGAGGAAGTACTTAGAGGATTTCACGCTAATGTGGAACACCTGTGCCCCCATTCATCTGTGTGGACTGGGTATCCACAACTCCCCCACACACAAGACTGGGATCCGGAATCCTGAGAGTGTGGAAGATCCTCCAACTGACAGCAGTGCCTGCGTTCTAATAGAATAACTCAGCTTGACTTCCCTAAGTTTTTTCCTAGACCTAGCAGTGAGCGATGGTGGGGAATGGGCTCTAAAGCCAAGAATAAGCGAGTGCATCTCTGTGGGCAGTGGAGGATTTGAAACTTCTTCCCCAATCTTGGAACACCTGTGCCCCCATAAAGATGCCTGGACTCTGATTCCCCACCTCCAGCACACACACGGAGACGTGCTCAGGTATCCTGATTGTGGGGAGGCTCTTCCAAATGACAGCAGCGCCTGGGTTCGAATAGAATCCCTTAGCTTGTATTCCTTGAGTCTTTCCCTATGCCGGGCTGAGAGGGAAATCTGGGAGTTTGGCTTGGAGGCCAAGTAGCAGCAACTGCCCCCCGATGGAATATGGAATTATTTAGAGGACTTCTCCCTAATGGGAAACAAGTGTGACCCCATTCATCTACTTGGATTGTGGCTCCACATCTCCCCGCCACACAAGGTTGGCTTCCGGAATTCTGAGAGTGGGAAAGTTCCTCCAACTGAGAGCAGTGCCAGTGTTCTAGTCGAATCCTTAAGCTTCTCTTCCCTGATGGATTGCATAAGCTGGAGTGCGGTTCAAAGTGGGATTTGGGCTCTAAATCCAAGTATTAGTGAGTGCCTCTCCATGGGAAGTTGAGGTGTTTAACCAACAACCCCCAACAAGGGAATACCTTTGCCCCCTGGAATATGCGTGGACACTGTTTCTCCACCAACAGCACACACACGAAGAAGTTTTCTGGAATCCTGAGCATGGGGAGGCTACTCCAAATGACAGCAGCACCTGGGTTCTATTAGAATCCCTTAGCTTGTGTTCCCTGAGTGTTTACATAGGCCAGGCTTTGATCTAATGTGGGGTTTGGTCTCTATAGCTAGGTTTTAGCGAGTGCCTCTCTATGGGCATGGAGGTTTTTAAAACTACATCCCTAACCTTTAAATACCTGCCCCCCATATAAATGCGTGGTCTCTCTTTCCCCACCTCCAGCACACCCACGAAGAATAGTTCTGGTATACTGAGTGTGGGTAGGCACCTCCATATGACAGCAGTAACTGGGAATTTATAATATCATTTGGCTTGCTTTCCCTGAGTGTTTCCATTGGCCAGGCTGTGAGCGAAGTTGGGTGTTGGGCACTAAAGACTAGTAATAGCGAGTGCCTCTCTATGGGCAGTGGAGGTGTTTAAAATACATCCCCAAACTTGGAGCAACTGTGCCCCCCAAGAAATGCGTCGACTCTGTTTCCCCAAATCCAGCACACACACGAAGACGGGTTGAGGTTTCCTGAGTGTGGGGAGGCACCTACAACTGACAGCAGGGCCTGGGTTCTAATACAATCCATTAACTTGTCTTCACTGATGGCTAGCCTCGGCGGGAGTTCGGGGTACTGTGAGGGTTGGGCTCTAAAACCAAGTATTATTGAGTGCCTCTCCACGGGATTTGAAGTGGTTTAACCTACAACCAAATATTTGGGAATAACTGTGCCCCCTTAAAGTTGCAAGGACACTGTTTCCCCACCTTCAGCACACACACGATGTGGTGTTCTGGTATGCTGAGTGTGGGGAGACTCCTCCAACTGACAGCAGCACCTGGGATCTAATATAATCCCTATGTTTGACATGCTTCAGTGTTTTCCTAGGCCGGGCTCTGAGCCTAGGTGGGTGTTGGGCTCTAAAGCCAAGTATTGGCGTGTGCCTCTCTATGTTCAGTGGAGGTGTTTAAACTACATCCAAACCTGGGAACACCTGTGCCCTCATGAAGATGCGTGGACACTCTTTCACCACCTTCCGCACACACACGAAAATGTGTTCAGGTATCCTGAGAGTGGGGAAGATCTTCCAAATGACAGCAGTGCCTGGGTTCCAATAAAACCCCTTAGCTTGTATTTCCTGTGTGTTTCCCTATGCCGGACTGCGAGGGAAAGCTGGGGGTTGGGATTGGAGGCCAAGTAGCATCGAGTGCCTCCAATGGACTGAGGAAATATTTTGAGGAATTCTCCCTAACGTGGAACACCTGTGCCCCCATTCTTCTGCGTGGGGTGGGTCTCCACACATCCCCCACACTAAAGGCTGGATTCCGGATCCTGAGTGTGGGGAAGATTCTCCAACTGACAACAGCGACTGGGTTCTAATACAATCCCTAAGTTTGCCTTCCCTGATGACTTGTCTATGCCAGAGTGCGGGGGAATGTGGGGTTCAGCCTCGACAAACAAGTACAATCGAGTGCCTCTCCACGGGATGTGGAGGTCTTTAAACTGCAATCCACAACCTGTGATTACCTGTGCCTCTTGCAAGATGTGTAGATCTGTTTCCCCAACACCAGCACACACACGAATAACTCTTCGGCTATCCTAAATGTGGGGAGGCTCCTCAAACTGACGGCAGCACCTGGGATCTAATAGAATCTCTTGGATTGAATTCCCTGAGTGTTTCCTTTGGCCGCGATGTGAGTTAAGGTGGGGTTGGGCACTAAACCAAAGTAATAGCGAGTGCCTCTCTATGAGCAGTGGAAGTGTTTAACTACATCCCCAACCTGGGAACACCTGTGCCCCCAGAAAGATGTGTGGACTCTGTTTCCCTCCTCCAGCACACACACGGCATTGGGTTCAGATGTCTTGAGTGTGGGGAGGTTCCTCCCACTAACAGCAGCGCCTGGGTTCTAATACAATACCTTAACTTGTCTTCCAGGATGGATTGAAAAGGCCGGTGTGCGGGGGAAAGTTGGGATTTGGCTCTAAACCAAGTATTAGCGAGAGCCTATCCATGGGATGTGGGTGTTTGACCTACAACCCACAATCATGGAATAACTGTGCCTCTTGATAAATGCGTGTGCTAAGTTTCCCCAACTCCAGCACACACAGGAAGAAGTGTTCTGGGGTTCTGAGTGTGGGGAGGTTCCTCCAACAGACAGCAGCACCTGGCTTTTAATAGAATCCCTTAGCTTGACTTCCCTAAGTGTTTTCCTAGGCCTAGTATTAAGCGATGGTGGGGGATGGGCTCTAAAGCCACGTATTAGCGAGTGCATCTCTGTGGGTAGTGGAGGGTTTTAAACTACTTCCCCAACCTTGGAACACCTGTGCCCCATAAAGATGCGTGGAATCTGTTTCCACACCTCCAGCACACACACGGAGACGTGCTCAGGTATCCTGATTGTGGGGAGGCTCCTCCAAATGACAGCAGCTCCTGGGTTCTAATAGAATCCCTTAGCTTGTCTTGCCTGATGGCATGCCTAGGCTGGAGAGTGGGGGAAACTGGGGGTTGGGCTCTAAACCAAGTATTAGCGAGAGCCTATCCATGGGATGTGGGTTTTTAACCTACAACCCACAACCATGGAATAAATGTGCCCCCTGAAAGATGCTTTGACTGTTTCCCTACATCCAGCACACACGCGAATAATTGTTCTGGTATTCTGAGTGTGGGGAGGTTCCTCAAACTGACAGCAGCACCTGGGTTCCATTAGTATCCCTTAGCTTCTGTTCCCTGAGTGTTCCTTTAGGCCAGGCCATGAGGGAAAGCTGGGGGTTGGGTTTGGAGGCCAAGTAGCAGTGAGTGCCCCCTGATCCACTGAGGAAGTACTTAGAGGACTTCTCCCTTAACGGAACACATTTTCCTCCATTCATCTGGGTGGAGTGGGGCTGCACAACTCTCCCACACCTAAGAATGTGTTCTGGATTTCTGAGTGCAGGGAAGTTCCTCCAACTGACAGCAGCGCCTGGGTTCTAATTGAATCCCTTTGCTTGTCTTACCTGATGGAATGCCTAGGCTGGAGAGTGGGGGAAAGAGGGGGTTGGGTTTGAAGTCCAAGTAGCAACGAGTGCCCCCCGATTTACTGAGGAAGTACTTAGAGGATTTCACGCTAATGTGGAACACCTGTGCCCCCATTCATCTGTGTTGACTGGGTATCCACAACTCCCCCACACACAAGACTGGGATCCGGAATCCTGAGTGTGTGGAAGATCCTCCAACTGACAGCAGTGCCTGCGTTCTAATAGAATAACTCAGCTTGACTTCCCTAAGTTTTTTCCTAGACCTAGCAGTGAGCGATGGTGGGGAATGGGCTCTAAAGCCAAGAATAAGCGAGTGCATCTCTGTGGGCAGTGGAGGATTTGAAACTTCTTCCCCAATCTTGGAACACCTGTGCCCCCATAAAGATGCCTGGACTCTGATTCCCCACCTCCAGCACACACACGGAGACGTGCTCAGGTATCCTGATTGTGGGGAGGCTCTTCCAAATGACAGCAGCGCCTGGGTTCGAATAGAATCCCTTAGCTTGTATTCCTTGAGTCTTTCCCTATGCCGGGCTGAGAGGGAAATCTGGGAGTTTGGCTTGGAGGCCAAGTAGCAGCAACTGCCCCCCGATGGAATATGGAATTATTTAGAGGACTTCTCCCTAATGGGAAACAAGTGTGACCCCATTCATCTACTTGGATTGTGGCTCCACATCTCCCCGCCACACAAGGTTGGCTTCCGGAATTCTGAGAGTGGGAAAGTTCCTCCAACTGAGAGCAGTGCCAGTGTTCTAGTCGAATCCTTAAGCTTCTCTTCCCTGATGGATTGCATAAGCTGGAGTGCGGTTCAAAGTGGGATTTGGGCTCTAAATCCAAGTATTAGTGAGTGCCTCTCCATGGGAAGTTGAGGTGTTTAACCAACAACCCCCAACAAGGGAATACCTTTGCCCCCTGGAATATGCGTGGACACTGTTTCTCCACCAACAGCACACACACGAAGAAGTTTTCTGGAATCCTGAGCATGGGGAGGCTACTCCAAATGACAGCAGCACCTGGGTTCTATTAGAATCCCTTAGCTTGTGTTCCCTGAGTGTTTACATAGGCCAGGCTTTGATCTAATGTGGGGTTTGGTCTCTATAGCTAGGTTTTAGCGAGTGCCTCTCTATGGGCATGGAGGTTTTTAAAACTACATCCCTAACCTTTAAATACCTGCCCCCCATATAAATGCGTGGTCTCTCTTTCCCCACCTCCAGCACACCCACGAAGAATAGTTCTGGTATACTGAGTGTGGGTAGGCACCTCCATATGACAGCAGTAACTGGGAATTTATAATATCATTTGGCTTGCTTTCCCTGAGTGTTTCCATTGGCCAGGCTGTGAGCGAAGTTGGGTGTTGGGCACTAAAGACTAGTAATAGCGAGTGCCTCTCTATGGGCAGTGGAGGTGTTTAAAATACATCCCCAAACTTGGAGCAACTGTGCCCCCCAAGAAATGCGTCGACTCTGTTTCCCCAAATCCAGCACACACACGAAGACGGGTTGAGGTTTCCTGAGTGTGGGGAGGCACCTACAACTGACAGCAGGGCCTGGGTTCTAATACAATCCATTAACTTGTCTTCACTGATGGCTAGCCTCGGCGGGAGTTCGGGGTACTGTGAGGGTTGGGCTCTAAAACCAAGTATTATTGAGTGCCTCTCCACGGGATTTGAAGTGGTTTAACCTACAACCAAATGTTTGGGAATAACTGTGCCCCCTTAAAGTTGCAAGGACACTGTTTCCCCACCTTCAGCACACACACGATGTGGTGTTCTGGTATGCTGAGTGTGGGGAGACTCCTCCAACTGACAGCAGCACCTGGGATCTAATATAATCCCTATGTTTGACATGCTTCAGTGTTTTCCTAGGCCGGGCTCTGAGCCTAGGTGGGTGTTGGGCTCTAAAGCCAAGTATTGGCGTGTGCCTCTCTATGTTCAGTGGAGGTGTTTAAACTACATCCAAACCTGGGAACACCTGTGCCCTCATGAAGATGCGTGGACACTCTTTCACCACCTTCCGCACACACACGAAAATGTGTTCAGGTATCCTGAGAGTGGGGAAGATCTTCCAAATGACAGCAGTGCCTGGGTTCCAATAAAACCCCTTAGCTTGTATTTCCTGTGTGTTTCCCTATGCCGGACTGCGAGGGAAAGCTGGGGGTTGGGATTGGAGGCCAAGTAGCATCGAGTGCCTCCAATGGACTGAGGAAATATTTTGAGGAATTCTCCCTAACGTGGAACACCTGTGCCCCCATTCTTCTGCGTGGGGTGGGTCTCCACACATCCCCCACACTAAAGGCTGGATTCCGGATCCTGAGTGTGGGGAAGATTCTCCAACTGACAACAGCGACTGGGTTCTAATACAATCCCTAAGTTTGCCTTCCCTGATGACTTGTCTATGCCAGAGTGCGGGGGAATGTGGGGTTCAGCCTCGACAAACAAGTACAATCGAGTGCCTCTCCACGGGATGTGGAGGTCTTTAAACTGCAATCCACAACCTGTGATTACCTGTGCCTCTTGCAAGATGTGTAGATCTGTTTCCCCAACACCAGCACACACACGAATAACTCTTCGGCTATCCTAAATGTGGGGAGGCTCCTCAAACTGACGGCAGCACCTGGGATCTAATAGAATCTCTTGGATTGAATTCCCTGAGTGTTTCCTTTGGCCGCGATGTGAGTTAAGGTGGGGTTGGGCACTAAACCAAAGTAATAGCGAGTGCCTCTCTATGAGCAGTGGAAGTGTTTAACTACATCCCCAACCTGGGAACACCTGTGCCCCCAGAAAGATGTGTGGACTCTGTTTCCCTCCTCCAGCACACACACGGCATTGGGTTCAGATGTCTTGAGTGTGGGGAGGTTCCTCCCACTAACAGCAGCGCCTGGGTTCTAATACAATACCTTAACTTGTCTTCCAGGATGGATTGAAAAGGCCGGTGTGCGGGGGAAAGTTGGGATTTGGCTCTAAACCAAGTATTAGCGAGAGCCTATCCATGGGATGTGGGTGTTTGACCTACAACCCACAATCATGGAATAACTGTGCCTCTTGATAAATGCGTGTGCTAAGTTTCCCCAACTCCAGCACACACAGGAAGAAGTGTTCTGGGGTTCTGAGTGTGGGGAGGTTCCTCCAACAGACAGCAGCACCTGGCTTTTAATAGAATCCCTTAGCTTGACTTCCCTAAGTGTATTCCTAGGCCTAGTATTAAGCGATGGTGGGGGATGGGCTCTAAAGCCACGTATTAGCGAGTGCATCTCTGTGGGTAGTGGAGGGTTTTAAACTACTTCCCCAACCTTGGAACACCTGTGCCCCATAAAGATGCGTGGAATCTGTTTCCACACCTCCAGCACACACACGGAGACGTGCTCAGGTATCCTGATTGTGGGGAGGCTCCTCCAAATGACAGCAGCTCCTGGGTTCTAATAGAATCCCTTAGCTTGTCTTGCCTGATGGCATGCCTAGGCTGGAGAGTGGGGGAAACTGGGGGTTGGGCTCTAAACCAAGTATTAGCGAGAGCCTATCCATGGGATGTGGGTTTTTAACCTACAACCCACAACCATGGAATAAATGTGCCCCCTGAAAGATGCTTTGACTGTTTCCCTACATCCAGCACACACGCGAATAATTGTTCTGGTATTCTGAGTGTGGGGAGGTTCCTCAAACTGACAGCAGCACCTGGGTTCCATTAGTATCCCTTAGCTTCTGTTCCCTGAGTGTTCCTTTAGGCCAGGCCATGAGGGAAAGCTGGGGGTTGGGTTTGAAGGCCAAGTAGCAGTGAGTGCCCCCTGATCCACTGAGGAAGTACTTAGAGGACTTCTCCCTTAACGGAACACATTTTCCTCCATTCATCTGTGTGGAGTGGGGCTGCACAACTCTCCCACACCTAAGAATGTGTTCTGGATTTCTGAGTGCAGGGAAGTTCCTCCAACTGACAGCAGCGCCTGGGTTCTAATTGAATCCCTTTGCTTGTCTTCCCTGATGGAAAGCCTAGGCGGGAGTGCGGGGGAAAGTGTGGTTTGGGCTCCGAAACCAAGTGTTTGCGATGACCTCTCTATGGTTTGTGGAGGTGTTTAAATCCCTTTGCTTGTCTTACCTGATGGAATGCCTAGGCTGGAGAGTGGGGGAAAGAGGGGGTTGGGTTTGAAGTCCAAGTAGCAACGAGTGCCCCCCGATTTACTGAGGAAGTACTTAGAGGATTTCACGCTAATGTGGAACACCTGTGCCCCCATTCATCTGTGTTGACTGGGTATCCACAACTCCCCCACACACAAGACTGGGATCCGGAATCCTGAGTGTGTGGAAGATCCTCCAACTGACAGCAGTGCCTGCGTTCTAATAGAATAACTCAGCTTGACTTCCCTAAGTTTTTTCCTAGACCTAGCAGTGAGCGATGGTGGGGAATGGGCTCTAAAGCCAAGAATAAGCGAGTGCATCTCTGTGGGCAGTGGAGGATTTGAAACTTCTTCCCCAATCTTGGAACACCTGTGCCCCCATAAAGATGCCTGGACTCTGATTCCCCACCTCCAGCACACACACGGAGACGTGCTCAGGTATCCTGATTGTGGGGAGGCTCTTCCAAATGACAGCAGCGCCTGGGTTCGAATAGAATCCCTTAGCTTGTATTCCTTGAGTCTTTCCCTATGCCGGGCTGAGAGGGAAATCTGGGAGTTTGGCTTGGAGGCCAAGTAGCAGCAACTGCCCCCCGATGGAATATGGAATTATTTAGAGGACTTCTCCCTAATGGGAAACAAGTGTGACCCCATTCATCTACTTGGATTGTGGCTCCACATCTCCCCGCCACACAAGGTTGGCTTCCGGAATTCTGAGAGTGGGAAAGTTCCTCCAACTGAGAGCAGTGCCAGTGTTCTAGTCGAATCCTTAAGCTTCTCTTCCCTGATGGATTGCATAAGCTGGAGTGCGGTTCAAAGTGGGATTTGGGCTCTAAATCCAAGTATTAGTGAGTGCCTCTCCATGGGAAGTTGAGGTGTTTAACCAACAACCCCCAACAAGGGAATACCTTTGCCCCCTGGAATATGCGTGGACACTGTTTCTCCACCAACAGCACACACACGAAGAAGTTTTCTGGAATCCTGAGCATGGGGAGGCTACTCCAAATGACAGCAGCACCTGGGTTCTATTAGAATCCCTTAGCTTGTGTTCCCTGAGTGTTTACATAGGCCAGGCTTTGATCTAATGTGGGGTTTGGTCTCTATAGCTAGGTTTTAGCGAGTGCCTCTCTATGGGCATGGAGGTTTTTAAAACTACATCCCTAACCTTTAAATACCTGCCCCCCATATAAATGCGTGGTCTCTCTTTCCCCACCTCCAGCACACCCACGAAGAATAGTTCTGGTATACTGAGTGTGGGTAGGCACCTCCATATGACAGCAGTAACTGGGAATTTATAATATCATTTGGCTTGCTTTCCCTGAGTGTTTCCATTGGCCAGGCTGTGAGCGAAGTTGGGTGTTGGGCACTAAAGACTAGTAATAGCGAGTGCCTCTCTATGGGCAGTGGAGGTGTTTAAAATACATCCCCAAACTTGGAGCAACTGTGCCCCCCAAGAAATGCGTCGACTCTGTTTCCCCAAATCCAGCACACACACGAAGACGGGTTGAGGTTTCCTGAGTGTGGGGAGGCACCTACAACTGACAGCAGGGCCTGGGTTCTAATACAATCCATTAACTTGTCTTCACTGATGGCTAGCCTCGGCGGGAGTTCGGGGTACTGTGAGGGTTGGGCTCTAAAACCAAGTATTATTGAGTGCCTCTCCACGGGATTTGAAGTGGTTTAACCTACAACCAAATGTTTGGGAATAACTGTGCCCCCTTAAAGTTGCAAGGACACTGTTTCCCCACCTTCAGCACACACACGATGTGGTGTTCTGGTATGCTGAGTGTGGGGAGACTCCTCCAACTGACAGCAGCACCTGGGATCTAATATAATCCCTATGTTTGACATGCTTCAGTGTTTTCCTAGGCCGGGCTCTGAGCCTAGGTGGGTGTTGGGCTCTAAAGCCAAGTATTGGCGTGTGCCTCTCTATGTTCAGTGGAGGTGTTTAAACTACATCCAAACCTGGGAACACCTGTGCCCTCATGAAGATGCGTGGACACTCTTTCACCACCTTCCGCACACACACGAAAATGTGTTCAGGTATCCTGAGAGTGGGGAAGATCTTCCAAATGACAGCAGTGCCTGGGTTCCAATAAAACCCCTTAGCTTGTATTTCCTGTGTGTTTCCCTATGCCGGACTGCGAGGGAAAGCTGGGGGTTGGGATTGGAGGCCAAGTAGCATCGAGTGCCTCCAATGGACTGAGGAAATATTTTGAGGAATTCTCCCTAACGTGGAACACCTGTGCCCCCATTCTTCTGCGTGGGGTGGGTCTCCACACATCCCCCACACTAAAGGCTGGATTCCGGATCCTGAGTGTGGGGAAGATTCTCCAACTGACAACAGCGACTGGGTTCTAATACAATCCCTAAGTTTGCCTTCCCTGATGACTTGTCTATGCCAGAGTGCGGGGGAATGTGGGGTTCAGCCTCGACAAACAAGTACAATCGAGTGCCTCTCCACGGGATGTGGAGGTCTTTAAACTGCAATCCACAACCTGTGATTACCTGTGCCTCTTGCAAGATGTGTAGATCTGTTTCCCCAACACCAGCACACACACGAATAACTCTTCGGCTATCCTTAATGTGGGGAGGCTCCTCAAACTGACGGCAGCACCTGGGATCTAATAGAATCTCTTGGATTGAATTCCCTGAGTGTTTCCTTTGGCCGCGATGTGAGTTAAGGTGGGGTTGGGCACTAAACCAAAGTAATAGCGAGTGCCTCTCTATGAGCAGTGGAAGTGTTTACCTACATCCCCAACCTGGGAACACCTGTGATCCAATAAATAAACGTGGACTTTATTTCCCCACCTCCAGGAAACACATGAAGAAATTTTCTGGTATCCTGAGTGTGGGGAGGATCCTCCAACTGACAGCAGCACTTGGGATCTAATAGAATCACTTGTCTTGACTTCCCTGAGTGTTCCATAGGCCGGGCTGTGAGCGAAGGTGTGGTTGGACACTAAACCAAAGTAATAGCGAGTGCCTCTCTATGAGCAGTGGAAGTGTTTAAATACATCCCCAACCTGGGAACACCAGTGCCTCCAGAAAGATGCCTGGACTCTGTTTCCCCACCTCCAGCACACACACGGAGACGTGCTCAGGTATCCTGATTGTGGGGAGGCTCCTCCAAATGACAGCAGCGCCTGGGTTCTAAAAGTATCCCTTAGCTTGTCTTCCCTGATGGCATGCCTAGGCTGGAGAGTGGGGGAAAGTGGGGGTTGGGCTCTAAACCAAGTATTAGCGAGAGCCTATCCATGGGATGTGGGTTTTTAACCTACAACCCAGAACCATGGAATAAATGTGCCCCCTGAAAGATTCTTTGACTGTTTCCCTACATCCAGCACACACACGAAGAAGTGTTCTGGTATTCTGAGTGTGGGGAAGTTCCTCAAAATGACAGGAGCACCTGGATTCTATTAGTATCCCTTAGCTTCTGTTCCCTGAGTGTTCCTTTAGGCCAGGCCATGAGGGAAAGCTGGGGGTTGGGCTTGGAGGCCACGTAGCAGTGAGTGCCCCCTGATCCACTAAGGAAGTACTTAGAGGACTTCTCCCTAAACGGAACACCTTTTCCTCCATTCATCTGGGTGGATTGTGGTTGCACAACTCTCCCACACCTAAGAATGTGTTCTGGAATTCTGAGTACAGGGAAGTTCCTCCAACTGACAGCAGCGCCTGGGTTATAATTGAATCCCTTTGCTTGTCTTCCCTGATGTAAAATCTAGGCGGCAGTGCGGGGGATAGTGTGGTTTGGGCTCCGAAACCAAGTATTTGCGATGACCTCTCTATGGTATGTGGAGGGGTTTAAACTACATCCCTAACCTGGGAACACCTGTGCCCCCATAAAGACCCTTGGAGTCTGTTACCACACCTCCAGCACACACACGAACACTTGCACAGTTATCCTGAGAGTGGGCAGCCTCCTCCAACTGAGAGCAGGGCCTTGGTTCTTATAAAATCGCTTAACTTGTCTACACTCTTTGGTTTCCTGATACGGAGTGCTGGGGAAAGGGTGGGTTGGGCTCTAAATCCAAGTATTAGCGAGTGCTTCTCCATGGGATTTGGAGGTTATTAACCAAAAGCCCACAACATGGGAATACCTGTGCTCCTTGAAAAAAGTATGGACTCTGTATCCCCACCACCAGAACACACATGAAGAAGTTTTCTGCTATCTTGAGTGTGGACTGGCAATTTCAGGTGACAGAAGCGGCTGGGTTCTAATAGAATCCCTTAGCTTGTAATCCCTGAGTGTTTCCCTAGGACTGACTCTGAGAGAATCCTGGGGGTTGGGCTTTGAGGCCAAATAGTAGCGAGTGTCCCCGATAGACTGAGGAAGTATTTAGATGAATTCTCCATAAAGGGAAACACCTGAGCACCCATTCATCTGCGTGGAGTGGGGCTTCAAATCTCCCCACCACACAAGGTTGGGTTCCAGTATCCTGAGGGTGGGGTAGTTCCTCCAACTGACATCAGCGTCTTGGTTTGAATAGAATCCCTTTGCTTGTCTTCCCTGATGGTTTGCCTAGGCCAGTGTGTGGTTGAAAGTGGGATTTGGGATCTAAAACTAAGTATTAGCGTGTGCCTCTTCATGGGTAGTGGAGATGTTTAAACTACAACCCACAACTTGGGAATTACTGTGACCCCTGAAAAATGCGTGTGCTATGTTTCCCCACGTCCAGCACACACAGTAAGAACTGTTCTGGGGTTCTGAGTGTGGGGAGGTTCCTCCAACAGACAGCAGCACCTGGGTTGTAATAGAATCCCTTAGCTTGACTTCCCTAAGTGTTTTCCTAGGCCTAGCAGTAAGCGGTGGTGTGGGATGGGCTCTAAAGCCAAGTATTAGCGAGTGCATCTCTGTGGGTAGTGGAGGGTTTTAAACTAATTCCCCAACCTTGAAACACCTGTGCCCCATAAAGATGCGTGGAATCTTTTTCCCCACCTCCAGCACACACACGGAGACGTGCTCATGTATCCTGATTGTGGGGAGGCTCCTCCAAATGACAGCAGCGCCTGGGTTCTAAAAGAATCCCTTAGCTTGTCTTCCCTGATGGCATGCCTAGGCTGGAGAGTGGGGGAAAGTGGGGGTTGGGCTCTAAACCAAGTATTAGCGAGAGCCTATCCATGGGATGTGGGTTTTTAACCTACAACACACAACCATGGAATAAAAGTGCCCCCTGAAAGATGCTTTTACTGTTTCCCTACATCCAGCACACACACAAAGATGTGTTCTGGTATCCTGAGTGTGGGGAAGTTCCTCAAACTGACAGCAGCACCTGGATTCTATTAGTATCCCTTAGCTTCTGTTCCCTGAGTGTTACTTTAGGCCAGGCCATGGGGGAAAGATGGGGGTTGGGCTTGGAGGCCACGTAGCAGTGAGTGCCCCCTGATCCATTGAGGAAGTACTTAGAGGAATTCTCCCTAAACGGAACACCTTTTCCTCCATTCATCTGGGTGCAGTGGGGCTGCACATCTCTCCCACACCTAAGAATGTGTTCTGGAATTCTGAGTGCAGGGAAGTTCCTCCAACTGACAGCAGCGCCTGGGTTCTAATTGAATCCCTTTGCTTGTCTTCCCTGATGGAAAGCCTAGGCGGGAGTGCGGGGGACAGTGTGGTTTGGGCTCCGAAGCCAAGTATTTGCAATGACCTCTATATGGTTTGTGGAGGTGTTTAAACTACATCCCTATCCTGGGTACACCTGTGCCCCCATAAAGATACGTGGAGTCTGTTTCCACACCTCCAGTACACACACGAACACTTGCACAGTTATCCTGAGAGTGGGCAGCCTCCTCCAACTGAGAGCAGGGCCTTGGTTCTTATAAAATCGCTTAACTTGTCTACCCTGTTTGGTTGTCTGATAAAGATTGCTGGGGAAAGGGTGGATTGGGCTCTAAATCCAAGTATTAGCGAGTGCTTCTCCATGGGATTTGGAGGTTATTAACCAAAAACCCACAACATGGGAATACCTGTGCTCCTTGAAAAAAGCGTGGACTCTGTATCCCCACCACCAGAACACACATGAAGAAGTTTTCTGCTATCCTGAGTGTGGGCGGGCAATTTCAGGTGACAGAAGCAGCTGGGTTTTAATAGAATCCCTTAGCTTGTAATCCCTGAGTGTTTCCCTAGGACTGACTCTGAGAGAAACCTGGGGGTTGGGCTTTGAGGCCAAATAGTAGCGAGTGTCCCCGATGGACTGAGGAAGTATTTAGATGAATTTTCCATAAAGGGAAACACCTGAGCACCCATACATCTGCGTGGAGTGGGGCTTCAAATCTCCCCACCACACAAGGTTGGGTTCCAGTATCCTGAGGGTGGGGTAGTTCCTCCAACTGACATCAGCGTCTTGGTTTTAATAGAATCCCTTTGCTTGTCTTCCCTGATGGTTTGCCTAGGCCAGTGTGTGGTTGAAAGTGGGATTTGGGATCTAAAACTAAGTAATAGCGTGTGCCTCTCCATGGGTAGTTGAGATGTTTAAACTACAACCCACAACTTGGGAATTACTGTGACCCCTGAAAAATGCGTGTGCTATGTTTCCCCACGTCCAGCACACACAGGAAGAAGTGTTCTGGGGTTCTGAGTGTGGGGAGGTTCCTCCAACAGACAGCAGCACCTGGGTTGTAATAGAATCCCTTAGCTTGACTTCCCTAAGTGTTTTCCTAGGCCTAGCAGTAAGCGATGGTGGGGGATGGGCTCTAAAGCCAAGTATCAGCGTGTGCATCTCTGTGGGTAGTGGAGGGTTTTAAACTACTTCCCCAACCTTGGAACACCTGTGCCCCATAAAGATGCGTGGAATCTGTTTCCCCACCTCCAGCACACACACGGAGACGTGCTCAGGTATCCTGATTGTGGGGAGACTCCTTCAAATGACAGCAGCGCCTGGGTTCTGAAAGAATTCCTTAGCTTGTCTTCCCTGATGGCATGCCTAGCCTGGAGAGTGGGGGAAAGTGGGGTTTGGGCTCTAAACCAAGTATTAGCGAGAGCCTATCCATGGGATGTGGGTTTTTAACTTACAACCAACAACCATGGAATAAATATGCCCCCTGAAATTAGCTTTGACTGTTTCCCCACATCCAGCACACACACGAATATGTGTTCTGGAATTCTGAGTGTGGGGAGGTTTCTCAAACTGACAGCAGCACCTGGGTTCTATTAGTATCCCTTAGCTTCAGTTCCCTGAGTGTTCTTTTAGGCCAGGCCATGAGGGAAAGCTGGGGGTTGGGCTTGGAGGACAAGTAGCAGTGAGTGCCCAATTATACACTGAGGAAGTACTTAGAGGACTTCTCCCTAAACGGAACACCTTTTCCTCCATTCATCTGGGTGGAGTGGGGCTGCACATCTCTCCCACACCTAAGAATGTGTTCTGGAATTCTGAGTGCAGGGAAGTTCCTCCAACTGACTGCAGCGCCTGGGTTCTAATTGAATCCCTTTGCTTGTCTTCCCTGATGGAAAGCCTAGGCGGGAGTGCGGGGGAAACTGTGGTTTGGGCTCCGAAACCAAGTATTTGCGATGACATCTCTATGGTTTGTGGAGGTGTTTAAACTACATCCCTAATCTGGGAACACCTGTGCCCCCATAAAGATCCGTGGAGTCTGTTTCCACACCTCCAGCACACACACGAACACTTGCACAGTTCTCCTGAGAGTGGGCAGCCTCCTCCAACTGAGAGCAGGGCCATGGTTCTTATAAAATCGCTTAACTTGTCTACACTGTTTGGTTTCCTGATACGGAGTGCTGGAGAAAGGGTGGGTTGGGCTCTAAATCCAAGTATTAGCGAGTGCTTCTCCATGGGATTTGGAAGATATTTACCAAAACCCCAGAAATTGGGAATACCTGTGCTCCTTGAAAAAAGCATGGATTCTGTATCCCCAGCACCAGAACACACATGAAGAAGTTTTCTGCTATCCTGAGTGTGGGCTGGCAATTTCAGGTGACAGAAGCTACTGGGTTCTAATAGAATCCCTTAGCTTGTAATCCCTGAGTGTTTCCCTAGGACTGACTCTGAGAGAAACCTGGGGGTTGGGCTTTGAGGCCAAATAGTAGCGAGTGTCCCCGCTGGACTGAGGAAGTATTTAGATGAATTCTCCATAAAGGGAAACACCTGAGCACCCATTCATCTGCGTGGAGTGGGGCTTCAAATCTCCCCACCACACAAGGTTGGGTTCCAGTATCCTGAGGGTGGGGTAGTTCCTCCAACTGACATCAGCGTCTTGGTTTTAAAAGAATCCCTTTGCTTGTCTTCCCTGATGGTTTTCCTAGGCCAGTGTGTGGTTGAAAATGGGATTTGGGATCTAAAACTAAGTATTAGCGTGTGTCTCTGCATGGGTAGTGGAGATGTTTAAACTACAACCCACAACTTGGGAATTACTGTGACCCCTGGAAAATGCGTGTGCTGTTTCCCCACGTCCAGCACACACAGGAAGAAGTGTTCTGGGGTTCTGAGTGTGGGGAGGTTCCTCCAACACACAGCAGAACCTGGCTTTTAATAGAATCCCTTAGCTTGACTTCCCTAAGTGTTTCCCTAGGCCTAGCAGTAAGTGATGGTGGGGGATGGGCTCTAAAGCCAAGTATTAGCGAGTGCATCTCTGTGGGTAGTGGAGGGTTTTAAACTACTTCCCCAACCTTGGAACACCTGTGCCACATAAAGATGCGTGGAATCTGTTTCCCCACCTCCAACACACATACGGATACGTGCTCAGGTATCCTGATTGTGGGGAGGCTCTTCGAAATGACAGCAGCGCCAGGGTTCTAAAAGAATCCCTTAGCTTGTCTTCCCTGATGGCATGCCTAGGCTGGAGAGTGAGGGAAAGTGGGGGTTGGGCTCTAAACCAAGGTTTAGCGAGAGCCTATCCATAGGATATGGGTTTTTAACCTACAACCCACAACCATGGAATAAATGTGCCCCCTGAAAGATGCTTTGACTGTTTCCCTACATCCAGCACACACGCGAAGAAGTGTTCTTGTATTCTGAGTGTGGGGAGGTTCCTCAAACTGACAGCAGCACCTGGGTTCTACTAGTATCCCTTAGCTTCTGTTCCCTGAGTGTTCCTTTAGGCCAGGTCATGAGAGACAGCTGGTGGTCGGGCTTCGAGGCCAGGTAGCAGTGAGTGCCCCCTGATCCATTGAGGAAGTACTAAGAGGACTTCTCCCTAAACGGAACACCTTTTCCTCCATTCATCTGGGTGCAGTGGGGCTGCACATCTCTCCCACACCTAAGAATGTGTTCTGGAATTCTGAGTGCAGGGAAGTTCCTGCAACTGACAGCAGCGCCTGGTTTCTAATTAAATCCCTTTGCTTGTCTTCCCTGATGGAAACCCTAGGCGGGAGTGCGGGGGAAATTGTGGTTTGGTCTCCGATACCCAGTATTTGCGAAGACCTCTCTATGGTTTGTGGAGGTGTTTAAACTACATCCCTAACCTGGGAACACCTGTGCCCCCATAAAGATCCGTGGAGTCTGTTTCCACACCTCCAGCACACACACGAACACTTGCACAGTTATCCTGAGAGTGGGCAGCCTCCTCCAACTGAGAGCAGGGCCTTGGTTCTTATAAAATCGCTTAACTTGTAAACACTCTTTGGTTTCCTGATACGGAGTGCTGGGGAAAGGGTGGGTTGGGCTCTAAATCCAAGTATTAGCGAGTGCTTCTCCATGGGATTTGGAGGTTATTAACCAAAACCCCACAACATGGGAATACCTGTGCTCCTTGAAAAAAGCGTGGACTCTGTATCCCCACCACCAAAACACACATGAAGAAGTTTTCTGTTATCTTGAGTGTGGACTGGCAATTTCAGGTGACAGAAGCGGCTGGGTTCTAATAGAATCCATTAGCTTGTAATCCCTGAGTGTTTCCCTAGGACTGACTCTGAGAGAAACCTGGGGGTTGGGCTTTGAGGCCAAATTGTAGCGAGTGTCCCCGATGGACTGAGGAAGTATTTAGATGAATTCTCCATAAAGGGAAACACCTGAGCACCCATTCATCTGCGTGGAGTGGGGCTTCAAATCTCCCCACCACACAAGGTTGGGTTCCAGTATCCTGAGGGTGGGGTAGTTCCTCCAACTGACATCAGCGTCTTGGTTTGAATAGAATCCCTTTGCTTGTCTTCCCTGATGGTTTGCCTAGGCCAGTGTGTGGTTGAAAGTGGGATTTGGGATCTAAAACTAAGTATTAGCGTGTGCCTCTCCATGGGTAGTGGAGATGTTTAAACTACAACCCACAACTTGGGAATTACTGTGACCCCTGAAAAATGCGTGTGCTATGTTTCCCCACGTCCAGCACACACAGTAAGAACTGTTCTGGGGTTCTGAGTGTGGGGAGGTTCCTCCAACAGACAGCAGCACCTGGGTTGTAATAGAATCCCTTAGCTTGACTTCCCTAAGTGTTTTCCTAGGCCTAGCAGTAAGCGGTGGTGGGGGATGGGCTCTAAAGCCAAGTATTAGCGAGTGCATCTCTGTGGGGGTGGAGGGTTTTAAACTAATTCCCCAACCTTGGAACACCTGTGCCCCATAAAGATGCGTGGAATCTGTTTCCCCACCTCCAGCACACACACGGAGACGTGCTCAGGTATCCTGATTGTGGGGAGGCTCCTCCAAATGACAGCAGCGCCTGGGTTCTAAAAGAATCCCTTAGCTTGTCTTCCCTGATGGCATGCCTAGGCTGGAGAGTGGGAGAAAGTGGGGGTTGGGCTCTAAACCAAGTATTAGCGAGAGCCTATCCATGGGATGTGGGTTTTTAACCTACAACACACAACCACGGAATAAATGTGCCCCCTGAAAGTAGCTTTGACTGTTTCCCCACATCCAGCACACACACGAATATGTGTTCTGGAATTCTGAGTGTGGGGAGGTTTCCCAAACTGACAGCAGCACCTGGGTTCTATTAGTATCCCTTAGCTTCTGTTCCCTGAGTGTTCTTTTAGGCCAGGCCATGAGGGAAAGCTGGGGGTTGGGCTTGGAGGCCAAGTAGCAGTGAGGGCCACTTGATCCACTGATTAAGTACTTAGCGGAATTCTCCCTAAACGGAACACCTTTTCCTCCATTCATCTGGGTGCAGTGGGGCTGCACATCTCTCCCACACCTAAGAATGTGTTCTGGATTCTGAGTGCAGGGAAGTTCCTCCAACTGACAGCAGCGCCTGCGTTCTAATTGAATCCCTTTGCTTGTCTTCCCTGATGGAAAGCCTAGGCGGGAGTGCGGGGGACAGTGTGGTTTGGGCTCCGAAACCAATTATTTGCGATGACCTCTCTATGATTTGTGGAGGTGTTTAAAATACATCCCTTACCTGGGAACACCTGTGCCCCCATAAAGATCCGTGGAGTCTGTTTCCACACCTCCAGCACACACACGAACACTTGCACAGTTATCCTGAGAGTGTGCAGCCTCCTCCATCTGAGAGCAGGGCCTTGGTTCTTATAAAATCGCTTAACTTGTCTACACTCTTTGGTTTCCTGATACGGAGTGCTGGGGAAAGGGTGGGTTGGGCTCTAAATCCAAGTATTAGCGAGTGCTTCTCCATGGGATTTGGAGGTTATTAACCAAAAGCCCACAACATGGGAATACCTGTGCTCCTTGAAAAAAGTATGGACTCTGTATCCCCACCACCAGAACACACATGAAGAAGTTTTCTGCTATCCTGATTGTGGGCTGGCAATTTCAGGTGACAGAAGCGGCTGGGTTCTAATAGAATCCCTTAGCTTGTAATCCCTGAGTGTTTCGCTAGGACTGACTCTGAGAGAAACCTGGGGGTTGGGCTTTGAGGCCAAATAGTAGCGAGTGTCCCCGATGGACTGAGGAAGTATTTAGATGAATTCTCCATAAAGGGAAACACCTGAGCACCCATTCATCTGCGTGGAGTGGGGCTTCAAATCTCCCCACCACACAAGGTTGGGTTCCAGTATCCTGAGGGTGGGGTAGTTCCTCCAACTGACATCAGCGTCTTGGTTTGAATAGAATCCCTTTGCTTGTCTTCCCTGATGGTTTGCCTAGGCCAGTGTGTGGTTGAAAGTGGGATTTGGGATCTAAAACTAAGTATTAGCGTGTGCCTCTCCATGGGTAGTGAAGATGTTTAAACAACAACCCACAACTTGGGAATTACTGTGACCCCTGTAAAATGCGTGTGTTATGTTTCCCCACGTCCAGCACACACAGGAAGTAGTGTTCTGGGGTTCTGAGGGTGGGGAGGTTCCTCCAACCGACAGCAGCACCTGGGTTGTAATAGAATCCCTTAGCTTGACTTCCCTAAGTGTTTTCCTAGGCCTAGCAGTAAGCGATGGTGGGGGATGGGCTCTAAAGCCAAGTATCAGCGAGTGCATCTCTGTGGGTAGTGGAGGGTTTTAAACTACTTCCCCAACCTTGGAACACCTGTGCCCCATAAAGTTGCGTGGAATCTGTTTCCCCACCTCCAGCACACACACGGAGACGTGCTCAGGTATCCTGATTGTGGGGAGGCTCCTCCAAATGACAGCAGCGCCTGGGTTCTAAAAGAATCCCTTAGCTTGTCTTCCCTGATGGCATGCCTAGGCTGGAGAGTGGGGGAAAGTGGGGGTTGGGCTCTAAACCAAGTATTAGCGAGAGCCTATCCATGGGATGTGGGTTTTTAAACTACAACCCACAACCATAGAATAAATGTGCCCCCTGAATGTAGCTTTGACTCTTTCCCCACATCCAGCACACACACGAATATTTGTTCTGGAATTCTGAGTGTGCGGAGGTTTCTCAAACTGACAGCAGCACCTAGGTTCTATTAGTATCCCTTAGCTTCTGTTCCCTGAGTGTTCCTTTAGGCCAGGCCATGAGGGAAAGCTGGGGGTTGTTCTTGGAGGCCACGTAGCAGTGAGTGCCCCCTGATCCATTGATTAAGTACTTAGAGGACATCTCCCTAAACGGAACACCTTTTCCTCCATTCATCTGGGTGCAGTGGGGCTGCATATCTCTCCCACACCTAAGAATGTGTTCTGGAATTCTGAGTGCAGGGAAGTTCCTCCAACTGACAGCAGCGCCTGGGTTCTAATTGAATCCCTTTGCTTGTCTTCCCTGAAGAAAGTCTAGGCGGGAGTGCGGGGGACAGTGTGGTTTGGGCTCCGAAACCAAGTATTTGCAATGACCTCTCTATGGTTTGTGGAGGTGTTTAAACTACATCCCTAACCTGGGTTCACCTGTGCCCCCATAAAGATCCGTGGAGTCTGTTTCCACACCCCCAGCACACACACGAACACTTGCACAATTATCCTGAGAGTGGGCAGCCTCCTCCAACTGAGAGCAGGGCCTTGGTTCTTATAAAATCGCTTAACTTGTCTACACTGTTTGGTTGACTGATACGGAGTGCTGGGGAAAGGGTGGGTTGGGCTCTAAATCCAAGTATTAGCGAGTGCTTCTCCATGGGATTTGGAGGTTATTAACCAAAAACCCAGAACATGGGAATACCTGTGCTCCTTGAAAAAAGCGTGGACTCTGTATCCCCACCACCAGAACACACATGAAGAAGTTTTCTGCTATCCTGAGTGTGGGCTGGCAATTTCAGGTGACAGAAGCGGCTGGGTTCTAATAGAATCCCTTAGCTTGTAATCCCTGAGTGTTTCCCTAGGACTGACTCTGAGAGAAACCTGGGGGTTGGGCTTTGAGGCCAAATAGTAGCGAGTGTCCCCGATGGACTGAGGAAGTATTTAGATGAATTCTCCATAAAGGGAAACACCTGAGCACCCATTCATCTGCGTGGAGTGGGGCTTCAAATCTCCCCACCACACAAGGTTGGGTTCCAGTATCCTGAGGGTGGGGTAGTTCCTCCAACTGACATCTGCGTCTTGGTTTTAATAGAATCCCTTTGCTTGTATTCCCTGATGGTTTACCTAGGCCAGTGTGTGGTTGAAAGTGGGATTTGGGATCAAAAACTAAGCATTAGCGTGTGCCTCTCCATGGGTAGTGGAGATGTTTAAACTACAACCCACAATTTGGGAATTACTGTGACCCCTGAAAAATGCGTGTGCTATGTTTCCCCACGTCCAGCACACACAGGAAGAAGTGTTCTGGGGTTCTGAGTGTGGGGAGGTTCCTCCAACAGACAGCAGCACCTGGGTTGTAATAGAATCCCTTAGCTTGACTTCCCTAAGTGTTTTCCTAGGCCTAGCAGTAAGCGATGGTGGGGGATGGGCTCTAAAGCCAAGTATTAGCGAGTGCATCTCTGTGGGTAGTGGAGGGTTTTAAACTACTTCCCCAACCTTGGAACACCTGTGCCCCATAAAGATGCGTGGAATCTGTTTCCCCACCTCCAGCACACACACGGAGACGTGCTCAGGTATCCTGATTGTGGGGAGGCTCCTCCAAATGAGAGCAGCGCCTGGGTTCTAAAAGAATCCCTTAGCTTGTCTTCCCTGATGGCATGCCTAGGCTGGAGAGTGGGGGAAAGGGGGGGTTGGGCTCTAAACCAAGTATTAGCGAGAGCCTATGCATGCGATGTGGGTTTTTAACCTACAACCCACAACCATGGAATAAATGTGCCCTCTGAAAGATGCTTTCACTGTTTCCCTACATCCAGCACACCCACGGAGATATGTTCTGGTATTCTGAGTGTGGGGTAGTTCCTCAAACTGACAGCAGCACCTGGATTCTATTAGTATCCCTTAGCTTCTGTTCCCTGAGTGTTCTTTTAGGCCAGGCCATGAGGGAAAGCTGGGGGTTGGGCTTGGAGGCCACGTAGCAACGAGTGCCCCCCGATTTACTGAGGAAGTACTAAGAGGATTTCACGCTATTGTGGAACACCTGTGCCCCCATTCATCTGTGTGGACTGGGTATCCACACCTCCCCCACACAAGGCTGGGATCCGGAATCCTGAGTGTGTGGAAGTTCCTCCAACTGACAGCAGCGCCTGCGTTCTAATAGAATAACTCAGCTTGACTTCCCTAAGTTTATTCCTAGACCTAGCAGTGAGCGATGGTGGGGAATGGGCTCTAAAGCCAAGAATAAGCGAGTGCATCTTTGTGGGCATTGGAGGATTTGAAACTCCTTCCCCAAACTTGGAACACCTGTGCCCCCATGAAGATGCGTGGACTCTGATTCCCCACCTCCAGCACACACACGGAGACGTGCTCAGGTATCCTGATTGTGGGGAGGCTCCTCCAAATGACAGCAGCGCCTGGGTTCTAATAGATTCAATTAGTTTTTATTCCTTGAGTGTGTCCCTATGCCGGGCTGGGAGGGAAATCTGGGAGTTTGGCTTGGAGGCCAAGTAGCAGCAACGGCCCCCCGATGGAATATGGAATTATTTAGAGGACTTCTCCCTAATGGGAAACAAGTGTGACCCCATTCATCTACTTGGATTGTGGCTCCACATCTCCCCGCCACATAAGGTTGGCTTCCGGAATTCTGAGAGTGGGAAAGTTCCTCCAACTGAGAGCAGTGCCAGTGTTCTAGTAGAATCCTTAAGCTTCTGTTCCCTGATGGATTGCAGAAGCTGAAGTGCGGGTCAAAGTGGGATTTGGGCTCTAAATCCAAGTATTAGTGAGTGCCTCTCCATGGGAAGTTGAGGAGATTATCCAACAACCCCCAAAAAGGGAATAACTTTGCCACCTAGAATATGCGTGGACACAGTTTCTCCACCAACAGCACACACACGAAGAAGTTTTCTGGAATCCTGAGCATGGGGAGGCTACTCCAAATGACAGCAGCACCTGGGTTCTATTAGAATCCCTTAGCTTGTGTTCCCTGAGTGTTTACATAGGCCAGGCTTTGATCTAATGTGGGGTTTGGTCTCTATAGCTAGGTTTTAGCGAGTTCCTCTCTATGGGCATGGAGGTTTTTAAAACTACAGCCCTAACCTTTAAACACCTGCCCCCCATATAAATGCGTGGTCTCTCTTTCCCCACCTCCAGCACACTCACGAAGAATAGTTCTGGTATACTGAGTGTCGGTAGGCACCTCGAGATGATATCAGCAACTGGGAACTTATAATATCATTTGGTTTGCTTTCCCTGAGTGTTTCCATTGGCAAGGCTGTGAGCGAAGTTGTGTGTTGGGCACTAAAGTCTAGTAATAGCGAGTGCCTCTCTCTGGGCAGTGGAGGTGTTTAAAATACATCCCCAAACTTGGAACAACTGTGCCCCCCAAGAAATGCGTCGACTCTGTTTCCCCAACTCCAGCACACACACGAAGACGGGTTGAGGTTTCCTGAGTGTGGGGAGGCACCTACAACTGACAGCAGGGCCTGGGTTCTAATACAATCCATTAACTTGTCTTCACTGATGGCTAGCCTAGGCGGGAGTGCGGGGGAATGTGAGGGTTCGGCTCTAAAACCAAGTATTATTGAGTGCCTCTCCACGGGATTTGAAGTGATTTAACCTATAACCAAATATTTGGGAATACCTGTGCCCCCTGAAAGTTGCAAGGACACAGTTTCCCCACCTTCAGCACACACACGATGTGGTGTTCTGGTATATTGAGTGTGGGGAGACTCCTCCAACTGACAGCAGCACCTGGGATCTAATATAATCCCTATGTTTGTCATGCTTCAGTGTTTTCTTAGGCCGGGCTCTGAGCCTAGTTGGGGGTTGGGCTTTAAAGCCAAGTATTAGCGTGTGCCTCTCTATGTTCCGTGGAGGTGTTTAAACTACATCCAAACCTGGGAACACCTGTGCCCTCATGAAGATGCGTGGACACTCTTTCACCACCTCCAGCACACACACGAAAATGTGTTCAGGTATCCTGAGAGTGGGGAAGATCTTCCAAATGACAGCAGTGCCTGGGTTCCAATAAAACCCCTTAGCTTGTATTTCCTGTGTGTTTCCCTACGCCGGACTGCGAGGGAAAGCTGGGGGTTGGGATTGGAGGCCAAGTAGCATCGAGTGCCTCCAATGGACTGAGGAAATATTTTGAGGAATTCTCCCTAACGTGGAACACCTGTGCCCCCATTCTTCTGCGTGGGTGGGTCTCCAAACATCCCCCACACTAAAGGCTGGATTCCGGATCCTGAGTGTGGGGAAGATTCTCCAACTGACAACAGCGACTGGGTTCTTATACAATCCCTAAGTTTGCCTTCCCTGATGACTTGTCTATGCCAGAGTGCGGGGGAATGTGGGGTTCAGCCTCGACAAACAAGTACAATCGAGTGCCTCTCCACGGGATGTGGAGGTCTTTAAACTGCAATCCACAACCTGTGAATACCTGTGCCCCTTGCAAGATGTGTAGATCTGTTTCCCCAACTCCAGCACACACACGAAGAACTATTTGGCTATCCTAAGTGTGGGGAGGCTCTTCAAACTGACGGCAGCACCTGGGATCTAATAGAATCTCTTGGATTGACATCCCTGATTGTTTCCTTTGGCCGTGATGTGAGTTAAGGTGGGATTGGGCACTAAACCAAAGTAATAGCAAGTGCCTCTCTATGAGCAGTGGAAGTGATTACGTACATCCCCATCCTGGGAATACCTGTGATCCAATAAATAAACGTGGACTTTGTTTCCCCACCTCCAGGACACACATGAAGAACTTTTCTGGTATTCTGAGTGTGGGGAGGCTCCTCCAACTGACAGCAGCACCTGGGATCTAATAGAATCACTTGGCTTGACTTCCCTGAGTGTTTCCATAGGCCGGGCTGTGAGCGAAGGTGTGGTTGGACACTAAACCAAAGTAATAGCGAGTGCCTCTCTATGAGATGTGGAAGTGTTTAACTACATCCCCAACCTGGGAACACCTGTGCCCCCAGAAAAATGCGTGGACTCTGTTTCCGTCCTCCAGCACACACATGGCATTGGGTTCAAATGTCTTGAGTGTGGGGAGGTTCTTCCCACTAACAGCAGCGCCTGGGTTCTAATACAATACCTTAACATGTCTTCCATGATGGATTGAAAAGGCCGGTGTGCAGGGGAAAGTTGGGATTTGGCTCTAAACCAAGTATTAGCGAGAGCCTATCCATGGGATGTGGGTGTTTGACCTACAACCCACAACCTTGGAATAACTGTGCCCCCTGAAAAATGCGTGTGCTATGTTTCCCCACCTCCAGCACACACAGGAAGAACTGTTCCGGGGTTCTGAGTGTGGGGAGGTTCCTCCAACAGACAGCAGCACCTGGCTTTTCATAGAATCCCTTATCTTGACTTCCCTAAGTGTTTTCCTAGGCCTAGCAGTAAGCGATGGTGGGGGATGGGCTCTAAAGCCAAGTATTACCGAGTGCATCTCTGTGGGCAGTGGAGGGTTTTAATCTACTTCCCCAACCTTGGAACACCTGTGCCCCATAAAGATGCGTGGAATCTGTTTCCCCACCTCCAGCACACACACGACGTTTTCTGGTATCCTGAGTGTGGGGAGGCTCCTGCAACTGACAATAGCACCTGGGATCTAATTGGATCCATTAGATTGACTTCCCTGATTATTTTCCTTGGCCGGGTTTTGAGCGAAGTTACGGGTTGTGCTCTAAAACCAAGTAATAGCGAGTGCCTCTCTATGGGCAGTGGAGGTGTTTAAAGTACATTCCCTCCCTGGGAACACCTGTGCCCCGATAAAGATGTGTGGACTCAGTTTCCCTCCTCCAGCACACACACGATATCAGGCTCAGTTGTTTTGAGTGTGGGGAGATCCCTCCAACTAACAGCAGCGCCTGGGTTCTAATACAATACATTTACTTGTCTTCAATGATGGCTTGCCAAGGGCGGTGTGTGGGGGAAATTGGGGGTTGGGCTGTAATTCCAAGTATTAGCGAGTGCTTCTCCATGGGATGAGGAAATTATTCACCCAAATCCCACAACCTGGGAATACCTGTGCTCCTTGAAAAATGTGTGGACTCTGTTTCACCACCTCCAGCACACACATGAAGAATTGTTCTGGTATCCTGAGTGTGGGGAGGCACCTCCCACTGACAGCAGCATCTGGGATCTAATAGGATCCCTTAGGTTACCTTCCCTGAGTGTTTTCCAAGGACGGGATGGGAGCGAAGTTGGGGGTTGGTCTCTAAAGCCAAGTAATAGCGAGTGCCTCTCTATGGGCAGTGGAGGTGTTTAAAGTACATTCCCTCCCTGGGAACACCTGTGCCCCCATAAAGTTGCGTGGACTATGTATCTCCAACAACAGCACACACACAAAGTCTTGTTCAGGTATCCTGAGAATGGGGAGTCTCCTCCAACTGACAACAGCGCCTGGGTTCTAATAGAATACCTTAGCTTTTCTTACGTGATTGCATGCCTAGTCTGGAGAGTGGGGGAAAGTGTGGGTTGGGTTTGAAGTCCAAGTATCAACGAGTGCCCCCCGATTTACTGAGGAAGTACTTAGAGGATTTCACGCTAATGTGGAACACCTGTGACCCCATTCATCTGTGTGGACTGGGTATCCACACCTCCCCCACACACAAGGCTGGGATCCGGAATCCTGAGTGTGTGGAAGATCCTCCAACTGACAGCAGCGCCTGCGTTCTAATAGAATAACTCAAATTGACTTCCCTAAGTTTTTTCCTAGACCTAGCAGTGAGCGATGGTGGGGAATGGGCTCTAAAGCCAAGAATAAGCGAGTGCATCTCTGTGGGCAGTGGAGGATTTGAAACTTCTTCCCCAACCTTGGAACACCTGTGCCCCCGTAAAGATGCGTGGACTCTGATTCCCCACCTCCAGCACACACACGGAGACGTGCTCAAGTATCCTGATTGTGGGGAGGCTCCTCCAAATGACAGCAGCGCCTGGGTTCTAATAGAATCCCTTAGCTTGTATTCCTTGAGTGTTTCCCTATGCCGGGCTGAGAGGGAAATCTGGGAGTTTGGCTTGGAGGCCAAGTAGCAGCAACTGCCCCCTGATAGAATATGGAATTATTTAGAGGACTTCTCCCTAATGGGAAACAAGTGTGACCCCATTCATCTACTTGGATTGTGGCTCCACATCTCCCCGCCACATAAGGTTGGCTTCCGGAATTCTGAGAGTGGGAAAGTTCCTCCAACTGTGAGCAGTGCCAGTGTTCTAGTAGAATCCTTAAGCTTCTGTTCCCTGATGGATTGCATAAGCTGGAGTGCGGTTCAAAGTGGGATTTGGGCTCTAAATCCAAGTATTAGTGAGTGCCTCTCCATGGGAAGTTGAGGTGTTTAACCAACAACCCCCAACAAGGGAATACCTTTGCCCCCTGGAATACGCGTGGACACTGTTTCTCCACCAACAGCACACACACGAAGACGTTTTCTGGAATCCTGAGCATGGGGAGGCTACTCCAAATGACAGCAGCACCTGGGTTCTATTTGAATCCCTTAGCTTGTGTTCCCTGAGTGTTTACATAGGCCAGGCTTTGATCTAATGTGGGGTTTGGTCTCTATAGCTAGGTTTTAGCGAGTGCCTCTCTATGGGCATGGAGGTTTTTAAAACTACAGCCCTAACCTTTAAACACCTGCCCCCCATATAAATGCGTGGTCTCTCTTTCCCCACCTCCAGCACACCCACGAAGAATAGTTCTGGTATACTGAGTGTGGGTAGGCACCTCCAAATGACAGCAGCAACTGGGAACTTATAATATGATTTGGCTTGCTTTCCCTGAGTGTTTCCATTGGCCAGGTTGTGAGCGAAGTTGGGTGTTGGGCACTAAAGACTAGTAATAGCGAGTGCCTCTCTATGTGCAGTGGAGGTGTTTAAAATACATCCCCAAACTTGGAAAAACTGTGCCCCCCAAAATATGTGTCGACCCATTTCCCCAACTCCAGCACACACACGAAGACGGGTTGAGGTTTCCTGAGTGTGGGGAGGCACCTACAACTGACAGCAGGGCCTGGGTTCTAATCGAATCCATAAACTTGTCTTCACTGATGGCTAGCCTAGGCGGGAGTGCGGGGAAATGTGAGGGTTGGGCTCTAAAACCAAGTATTATTGAGTGCCTCTCCACGGGATTTGAAGTGGTTTAACCTACAACCAAATATTTGGGAATACCTGTGCCCCTGAAAGTTGCAAGGACACTGTATCCCCACCTTCAGCACACACACGATGTGGTGTTCTGGTATCCTGAGTGTGGGGAGACTCCTCCAAATGACAGCAGCACTTGGGATCTAATATAATCCCTATGTTTGACATCCTTCAGTGTTTCCCTAGGCCGGGCTCTGAGCCTAGGTGGGGGTTGGGCTCTAAAGCCAAGTATTAGCGTGTGCCTCTCTATGTTCAGTGGAGGTGTTTAAACTACATCCAAACCTGGGAACACCTGTGCCCTCATGAAGATGCGTGGACACTCTTTCACCACCTCCAGCACACACACGAAAAAGTGTTCAGGTATCCTGAGAGTGGGGAAGATCTTCCCAATGACAGTAGTGCCTGGGTTCCAATAAAACCCCTTAGCTTGTATTTCCTTTGTGTTTCCCTACACCGGACTGCGAGGGAAAGCTGGGGGTTGGGACTGGAGGCCAAGTAGCATCGAGTGCCACCAAAGGACTGAGGAAATATTTTGAGGAATTCTCCCTAACGTGGAACACCTGTGCCCCCATTCTTCTGCGTGGGTGAGACTCCACACATCCCCCACACTAAAGGCTGGATTCCGGATCCTGAGTGTGGGGAAGATTCTCCAACTGACAACAGCGACTGGGTTCTTATACAATCCCTAAGTTTGCCTTCCCTGATGACTTGTCTATGACAGAGTGCGGGGGAATATGGGGTTCAGCCTCGACAAACAAGTAAAATCGAGTGCGTCTCCACGGGATGTGGAGGCCTTTAAACTGCAATCCACAACCTGTGAATACCTGTGCCCCTTGCAAGATGTGTAGATCTGTTTCCCCAACTGCAGCACACACACGAAGAACTATTCGGCTATCCTAAGTGTGGGGAGGCTCTTCAAACTGACGGCAGCACCTGGGATCTAATAGAATCTCTTGGATTGACATCCCTGATTGATTCCTTTGGCCGTGATGTGAGTTAAGGTGGGGTTGGGCACTAAACCAAAGTAATAGCGAGTGCCTCTCTATGAGCAGTGGAAGTGCTTACGTAAATCCCCATCCTGGGAATACCTGTGATCCAATAAATAAACGTGGACTTTGTTTCCCCACCTCCAGGACACACATGAAGAACTTTTCTGGTATCCTGAGTGTGGGGAGGCTCCTCCAACTGACAGCAGCACCTGGGATCTAATAGAATCACTTGGCTTGACTTCCCTGAGTGTTTCCATAGGCCGGGCTGTGAGCGAAGGTGTGGTTGGACACTAAACCAAAGTTATAGCGAGTGCCTCTCTATGAGATGTGGAAGTGTTTAACTACATCCCCAACCTGGGAACACCTGTGCCCCCAGAAAAATGCGTGGACTCTGTTTCCCTCCTCCAGCACACACACGGCATTTGGTTCAGATGTCTTGAGTGTGCGGAGGTTCTTCCCACTAACAGCAGCACCTGGGTTCTAATACAATACCTTTAATTGTCTTCCATGATGGATTGAAAAGGCCGGTGTGCAGGGGAAAGTTGGGATTTGGCTCTAAACCAAGTATTAGCGAGAGCCTATCCATGGGATGTGGGTGTTTGACCTACAACCCTCAACCGTGGAATAACTGTGCCCCCTGAAAAATGCGTGTGCTATGTTTCCCCACCTCCAGCACACACAGGAAGAACTGTTCTGGGGTTCTGAGTGTGGGGAGGTTCCTCCAACAGACAGCAGCACCTGGCTTTTCATAGAATCCCTTATCTTGACTTCCCTAAGTGTTTTCCTAGGCCTAGCAGTAAGCGATGGTGGGGGATGGGCTCTAAAGCCAAGTATTAGCGAGTGCATCTCTGTGGGCAGAGGAGGGTTTTAAACTACTTCCCCAACCTTGGAACACCTGTGCCCCATAAAGATGCGTGGAATCTGTTTCCCCACCTCCAGCACACACACGATGTTTTCTGGTATCCTGAGTGTGGGGAGGCTCCTGCAACTGACAATAGCACCTGGGATCTAATTGGATCCATTAGATTGACTTCCCTGAGTATATTCCTTGGCCGGGTTTTGAGCGAAGTTATGGGTTGTGCTCTAAAACCAAGTATTAGCGAGTTCCTATCTTTTGGCAGTGGAGGTGGTTAAAGTATATCCCCAACCTGGGAACACCTGTGCCCCCATAAAGATGTGTGGACTCAGTTTCCCTCCTCCAGCACACACACGATATCAGGCTGAGATGTTTTGAGTGTGGGGAGGTTCCTCCAACTAAGAGCAGCGCCTGGGTTCTAATACAATACATTTACTTGTCTTCAATGATGGCTTGCCAAGGGCGGTGTGCGGGGGAAGTTGGGGGTTGGGCTGTATATCCAAGTATTAGCGAGTGCTTCTCCATGGGAAGAGGAAATTATTCATCAAAACCCCACAACCTGGGAATACCTGTGCTCCTTGAAAAATGCGTGGACTCTGTTTCCCCACCTCCAGCACACACATGAAGAATTGTTCTGGTATCCTGAGTGTGAGGAGGCCCCTGCACTGACAGCAGCATCTGGGATCTAATAGGATCCCTTAGGTTATCTTCCCTGAGTGTCTTCCAAGGACGGTATGGGAGCGAAGGTGGGGGTTGGGCTCTAAAGCCAAGTAATAGCGAGTGCCTCTCTATGGGCAGTGGAGGTTTTTAAAGTACATTCCCTCCCTGGGAACACCCGGGCCCCCATAAAGATGTGTGGACTCAGTTTCCCTCCTCCAGCACACACACGATATCAGGCTCAGTTGTTTTGAGTGTGGGGAGATTCCTCCAACTAACAGCAGCGCCTGGGTTCTAATACAATACATTTACTTGTCTTCAATGATGGCTTGCCAATGGCGGTGTGCGGGGGAAATTGCGGGTTGGGCTGTAAATCCAAGTATTAGCGAGTGCTTCTCCATGGGAAGAGGAAATTATTCACCAAAATCCCACAACCTGGGAATACCTGTGCTCCTTGAAAAATGCTTGGGCTCTGTTTCCCCACCTCCAGCACACACATGAAAAATTGTTCTGGTATCCTGAGTGTGGGGAGGCACCTCCCACTGACAGCAGCATCTGGGATCTAATAGGATCCCTTAGGTTATCTTCCCTGAATGTTTTCCAAGGACGGGATGGGAGCGAAAGTGGGGGTTGGTCTCTAAAGCCAAGTAATAGCGAGTGACTCTCTATGGGCAGTGGAGGTATTTAAAGTACATTCCCTACCTGGGAACACCTGTGCCCCCATAAAGTTGCGTGGACTATGTATCTCCAACAACAGCACACACACTTAGTCTTGTTCAGGTATCCTGAGAATGGGGAGTCTCCTCCAACTGACAGCAGCGCCTGGGTTCTAATAGAATCCCTTAGCTTGTCTTACCTGATGTCAAGCCTAGTCTGGAGAGTGGGGGAAAGTGTGGGTTGGGTTTGAAGTCCAAGTATCAACGAGTGCCCCCCGATTTACTGAGGAAGTACTTAGAGGATTTCACGCTAATGTGGAACACCTGTGACCCCATTCATCTCTGTGGACTGGGTATCCACACCTCCCACACACACAAGGCTGGGATCCGGAATCCTGAGTGTGTGGAAGTTCCTCCAACTGACAGCAGCGCCTGCGTTCTAATAGAATAACTCAGCTTGACTTCCCTAAGTTTTTTCCTAGACCTAGCAGTGAGCGATGGTGGGGAATGGGCTCTAAAGCCAAGAATAAGCGAGTGCATCTCTGTGGGCAGTGGAGTATTTGAAACTTCTTCCCCAACCTTGGAACACCTGTGCCCCCATGAAGATGCGTGGACTCTGATTCCCCACCTCCAGCACACACACGGAGACGTGCTCAGGTATCCTGATTGTGGGGAGGCTCCTCCAAATGACAGCAGCGCCTGGGTTCTAATAGAATCCCTTAGCTTGTATTCCTTGAGTGTTTCCCTATGCCAGGCTGAGAGGGAAATCTGGGAGTTTGGCTTGGAGGCCAAGTAGCAGCAACTGCCCCCTGATAGAATATGGAATTATTTAGAGGACTTTTCCCTAATGGTAAACAAGTGTGACACCATTCATCTACTTGGATTGTGGCTCCACATCTCCCCGCCACATAAGGTTGGCTTCCGGAATTCTGAGAGTGGGAAAGTTCCTCCAACTGTGAGCAGTGCCAGTGTTCTAGTAGAATCCTTAAGCTTCTGTTCCCTGATGGATTGCATAAGCTGGAGTGCGGTTCAAAGTGGGATTTGGGCTCTAAATCCAAGTATTAGTGAGTGCCTCTCCATGGGAAGTTGAGGTGTTTAACCAACAACCCCCAACAAGGGAATACCTTTGCCCCCTGGAATATGCGTGGACACTGTTTCTCCACCAACAGCACACACACGAAGACGTTTTCTGGAATCCTGAGCATGGGGAGGCTACTCCAAATGACAGCAGCACCTGGGTTCTATTAGAATCCCTTAGCTTGTGTTCCCTGAGTGTTTACATAGGCCAGGCTTTGATCTAATGCGGGGTTTGGTCTCTATAGCTAGGTTTTAGCGAGTGCCTCTCTATGGGATTGGAGGTTTTTAAAACTAAATCCCTAACCTTTAAACATCTGCCCCCCATATAAATGCGTGGTCTCTCTTTCCCCACCTCCAGCACACTCACGAAGAATAGTTCTGGTATACTGAGTGTGGGTAGGCACCTCCAAATGACAGCAGCAACTGGGAACTTATAATATCATTTGGCTTGCTTTCACTGAGTGTTTCCATTGGCCAGGCTGTGAGCGAAGTTGGGTGTTGGGCACTAAAAACTAGTAATAGCGAGTGCCTCTCTCTGGGCAGTGGAGGTGTTTAAAATACATCCCCAAACTTGGAACAACTGTGCCCCCCAAAAAATGCGTCGTCTCTGTTTCTCCAACTCCAGCACACACACGAAGACGGTTTGAGGTTTCCTGAGTGTGGGGAGGCACCTACAACTGACAGCAGGGCCTGGGTTCTAATACAATCCATTAACTTGTCTTCACTGATGGCTAGCCTAGGTGGGAGTGCGGGGGAATGTGAGGGTTGGGCTCTAAATCCAAGTATTATTGAGTGCCTCTCCACGGGATTTGAGGTGGATTAACCTACAACCAAATATTTGGGTATACCTGTGCCCCCTGAAAGTTGCAAGGACACTGTATCCCCACCTTCAGCACACACACAATGTGGTGTTCTGGTATTCTAAGTGTGGGGAGACTCCTCCAACTGACAGCAGCACCTGGGATCTAATATAATCCCTATGTTTGACATCCTTCAGTGTTTCCCTAGGCCGGGCCCTGAACCCAGGTGGGGTTATGTCTCTAAAGCCAAGTATTAGAGTGTGCCTCTCTATGTTCAGTGGAGGTGTTTAAACTACATCCAAACCTGGGAACACCTGTGTCCTCATCAAGATGCGTGCACACACTTTCACCACTTCCAGCACACACACGAAAGTGTGTTCAGGTATCCTGAGAGTGGGGAAGATCTTCCCAATGACAGTAGTGCCTGGGTTCCAATAAAACCCCTTAGCTTGTATTTCCTGTGTGTTTCCCTACGCCGGACTGCGAGGGAAAGCTGGGGGTTGGGATTGGAGGCCAAGTAGCATCGAGTGCCTCCAATGGACTGGGGAAATATTTTGAGGAATTCTCCCTAACGTGGAACACCTGTGCCCCCATTCTTCTGCGTGGGTGGGTCTCCACACATCCCCCACACTAAAGGCTGGATTCCGGATCCTGAGTGTGGGGAAGATTCTCCAACTGACAACAGCGACTGGGTTCTTATACAATCCCTAAGTTTGCCTTCCCTGATGACTTGTCTATGCCAGAGTGCGGGGGAATGTGGGGTTCAGCCTTGACAAACAAGTACAATCGAGTGCCTCTCCAAGGGATGTGGAGGCCTTTAAACTGCAATCCACAACCTGTGAATACCTGTGCCCCTTGCAAGATGTGTAGATCTGTTTCCCCAACTCCAGCACACACACGAAGAACTATTCGGCTATCCTAAATGTGGGGAGGCTCCTCAAACTGATGGCAGCACCTGGGATCTAATAGAATCTCTTGGATTGACATCCCTGATTGTTTCCTTTGGCCGCGATGTGAATTAAGGTGGGGTTGGGCACTAAACCAAAGTAATAGCGAGTGCCTCTCTATGAGGAGTGGAAGTTTTTACCTACATCCCCAACCTGGGAACACCTGTGATCCAATAAATAAACGTGGACTTTGTTTCCCCACCTCCAGGACACACATGAAGAACTTTTCTGGTATCATGAGTGTGGGGTGGCTCCTCCAACTGACAGCAGCACCTGGGATCTAATAGAATCACTTGACTTGACTTCCCTGAGTGTTTCCATAGGCCGGGCTGTGAGCGAAGGTGTGGTTGGACACTAAACCAAAGTAATAGCGAGTGCCTCTCGATGAGCAGTGGAAGTGTTTATCTACATCCCCAACCTCGGAATACCTGTGCCCCCAGAAAGATGCCTGGACTCTGTTTCCCTCCTCCATCACACACACGGCATTGGGTTCAGATGTCTTGAGTGTCGGGAGGTTCTTCCCAATAACAGCAGCGCCTGGGTTCTAATACAATACATTAACTTGTCTTCCATGATGGATTGAAAAGGCCGGTGTGCAGGGGAAAGTTGGGATTTGGCTCTAAACCAAGAATTAGCGAGAGCCTTTCCATGGGATGTGGGTGTTTGACCTACAACCCTCAACCGTGGAATAACTGTGCCCCCTGAAAAATGCGTGTGCTATGTTTCCCCACCCCCAGCACACACAGGAAGAACTGTTCTGGGGTTCTGAGTGTGGGGAGGTTCCTCCAACAGACAGCACCACCTGGCTTTTCATAGAATCCCTTAGCTTGACTTCCCTAAGTGTTTTCCTAGGCCTAGCAGTAAGCGATGGTGGGGGATGGGCTCTAAAGCCAAGTATTAGCGAGTGCATCTCTGTGGGCAGTGGAGGGTTTTAAACTACTTCCCCAACCTTGGAACACCTGTGCCCCATAAAGATGCGTGGAATCTGTTTCCCCACCACCAGCACACACACGGAGTCGTGCTCAGGTATCCTGATTGTGGGGAGGCTCCTCCATATGACAGCAGCTCCTGGGTTCTAATAGAATCCCTTAGCTTGTCTTCCCTGATGGCATGCCTAGGCTGGAGAGAGGGTGAAAGAGGGGGTTGGGCTCTAAACCAAGTATTAGCGAGAGCCTATCCATGGGATGTGGGTTTTTGACATACAACCCACAACCATGGAATAATTGTGCCCCCTGAAAGATGCTTTGACTCTTTCCCTACATCCAGCACACACACGAAGATGTGTTCTGGTATTCTGAGTGTGGGGAAGTTCCTCAAACTGACAGCAGCACCTGGGTTCTATTAGTATCCCTTAGCTTCTGTTCCCTGAGTGTTCCTTTAGGCCAGGCCATGAGGGAAAGCTGGGGGTTGGGCTTGGAGGCCAAGTAGCAGTGAGTGCCCCCTGATCCATTGAGGAAGTACTTAGAGGACTTCTCCCTAAACGGAACACCTTTTCCTCCATTCATCTGGGTGGAGTAGGGCTGCACATCTCCCCACACCTAAGAATGTGTTCTGGAATTCTGAGTGCAGGGATGTTCCTCCAACTGACAGCAGCGCCTGGGTTCAAATTGAATCCCTTTGCTTGTCTTCCCTGATGGAAAGCCTAGGCGGGAGTGCGGGGGAAAGTGTGGTTTGGGCTCCGAAACCAAGTATTTGCGATGACCTCTCTATGGTTTGTGGAGGTGTTTAAACTACATCCCTAACCTGGGAACACCTGTGCCCCCATAAAGATCCGTGGAGTCTGTTTCCACACCTCCAGCACACACACGAACACTTGCACAGTTATCCTGAGAGTGGGCAGCCTCCTCCAACTGAGAGCAGGGCCTTGGTTCATATAAAATCTCTTAACTTGTCTACCCTGTTTGGTTGCCTGATACGGAGTGCTGGGGAAAGGGTGGGTTGGGCTCTAAATCCAAGTATTAGCGAGTGCTTCTCCATGGGATTTGGAGGTTATTAACCAAAAGCCCACAACATGGGAATACCTGTGCTCCTTGAAAAAAGCGTGGACTCTGTATCCCCACCACCAGAACACACATGAAGAAGTTTTCTGCTATCCTGAGTGTGGGCTGGCAATTTCAGGTGACAGAAGCGGCTGGGTTCTAATAGAATCCCTTAGCTTGTAATCCCTGAGTGTTTCCCTAGGACTGACTCTGAGAGAAAACTGGGGGTTGGGCTTTGAGGCCAAATAGTAGCGAGTGTCCCCGATGGACTGAGGAAGTATTTAGATGAATTCTCCATAAAGGGAAACACCTGAGCACCCATTCATCTGCGTGGAGTGGGGCTTCAAATCTCCCCACCACACAAGGTTGGGTTCCAGTATCCTGAGGGTGGGGTAGTTCCTCCAACTGACATCAGCGTCTTGGTTTTAATAGAATGCCTTTGCTTGTCTTCCCTGATGGTTTGCCTAGGCCAGTGTGTGGTTGACAGTGGGATTTGGGATCTAAAACCAAGTATTAGCCTGTGCCTCTCCATGGGTAGTGGAGATGTTTAAACTACAACCCACAACTTGGGAATTACTGTGACCCCTGAAAAATGCATGTGCTATGTTTCCCCACGTCCAGCACACACAGGAAGAAGTGTTCTGGGGTTGTGAGGGTGGGGAGGTTCCTCCAACAGACAGCAGCACCTGGGTTGTAATAGAATCCCTTCGCTTGCCTTCATTAAGTGTTTTCCTAGGCCTAGCAGTAAGCGATGGTGGGGGATGGGCTCTTAAGCCAAGTATTAGCGAGTGCATCTCTCTGGGTAGTGGAGGGTTTTAAACTACTTCCCCAACCTTGGAACACCTGTGCCCCATAAAGATGCGTGGAATCTGTTTCCCCACCTCCAGCACACACACGGAGACGTGCTCAGGTATCCTGATTGTGGGGAGGCTCCTCCAAATGACAGCAGCGCCTGGGTTCTAAAAGAATCCCTTAGCTTGTCTTCCCTGATGGCATGCCTAGGCTGGAGAGTGGGGGAAAGTGGGGGTTGGGCTCTAAACCAAGGATAAGCGAGAGCCTATCCATGGGATGTGGGTTTTTAACCTACAACCCACAACCATGGAATAAATGTGCCCCCTGAAAGATGCTTTGACTGTTTCCCTACATCCAGCACACACACGAAGATGTGTTCTTGTATTCTGAGTGTGGGGAAGTTCCTCAAACTGACAGCAGCACCTGGATTCTATTAGTATCCCTTAGCTTCTGTTCCCTGAGTGTTCTCTTAGGCCAGGCCATGAGGGAAAGCTGGGGGTTGGGCTTGGAGGCCACGTAGCAGTGAGTGCCCCCTGATCCATTGAGGAAGTACTTAGAGGACTTCTCCCTAAAGGGAACACCTTTTCCTGCATTCATCTGGGTGCAGTGGGGCTGCACAACTCTCCCACACCTAAGAATGTGTTCTGGAATTCTGAGTGCAGGGAAGTTCCTCCAACTGACAGCAGCGCCTGGGTTCTAATTGAATCCCTTTGCTTGTCTTCCCTGATGGAAAGCCTAGGCGGGAGTGCGGGGGAAAGTGTGGTTTGGGCTCCGAAACCAAGTATTTGCGATGACCTCTCTATGGTTTGTGGAGGTGTTTAAACTACATCCCTAACCTGGGAACACCTGTGCCCCCATAAAGATCCGTGGAGTCTGTTTCCACACCTCCAGCACACACACGAACACTTGCACAGTTATCCTGAGAGTGGGCAGCCTCCTCCAACTGAGAGCAGGGCCTTGGTTCATATAAAATCTCTTAACTTGTCTACCCTGTTTGGTTGCCTGATACGGAGTGCTGGGGAAAGGGTGGGTTGGGCTCTAAATCCAAGTATTAGCGAGTGCTTCTCCATGGGATTTGGAGGTTATTAACCAAAAGCCCACAACATTTGAATACCTGTGCTCCTTGAAAATAGCGTGGACTCTGTATCCCCACCACCAGAACACACATGAAGAAGTTTTCTGCTATCCTGAGTGTGGGCTGGCAATTTCAGGTGACAGAAGCGGCTGGGTTCTAATAGAATCCCTTAGCTTGTAATCCCTGAGTGTTTCCCTAGGACTGACTCTGAGAGAAACCTGGGGGTTGGGCTTTGAGGCCAAATAGTAGCGAGTGTCCCCGATGGACTGAGGAAGTATTTAGATGAATTCTCCATAAAGGGAAACACCTGAGCACCCATTCATCTGCGTGGAGTGGGGCTTCAAATCTCCCCACCACACAAGGTTGGGTTCCAGTATCCTGAGGGTGGGGTAGTTCCTCCAACTGACATCAGCGTCTTGGTTTGAATAGAATCCCTTTGCTTGTCTTCCCTGATGGTTTGCCTAGGCCAGTGTGTGGTTGAAAGTGGGATTTGGGATCTAAAACTAAGTATTAGCGTGTGCCTCTCCATGGGTAGTGGAGATGTTTAAACTACAACCCACAACTTGGGAATTACTGTGACCCCTGAAAAATGCGTGTGCTATGTTTCCCCACGTCCAGCACACACAGGAAGAAGTGTTCTGGGGTTGTGAGTGTGGGAAGTTCCTCCAACAGACAGCAGCACCTGGGTTGTAATAGAATCCCTTCGCTTGACTTCCCTAAGTGTTTTCCTAGGCCTAGCAGTAAGCAATGGTGGGGGATGGGCTCTAAAGCCAAGTATTAGCGAGTGCATCTCTGTGGGTAGTGGAGGGTTTTAAACTACTTCCCCAACCTTGGAACACCTGTGCCCCATAAAGATGCGTGGAATCTGTTTCCCCACCTCCAGCACACACACGGAGACGTGCTCAGGTATCCTGATTGTGGGGAGGCTCCTCCAAATGACAGCAGCGCCTGGGTTCTAAAAGAATCCCTTAGCTTGTCTTCCCTGATGGCATGCCTAGGCTGGAGAGTGGGGGAAAGTGGGGGTTGGGCTCTAAACCAAGGATAAGCGAGAGCCTATCCATGGGATGTGGGTTTTTAACCTACAACCCACAACCATGGAATAAATGTGCCCCCTGAAAGATGCTTTGACTGTTTCCCTACATCCAGCACACACACGAAGATGTGTTCTTGTATTCTGAGTGTGGGGAAGTTCCTCAAACTGACAGCAGCACCTGGATTCTATTAGTATCCCTTAGCTTCTGTTCCCTGAGTGTTCTCTTAGGACAGGCCATGAGGGAAAGCTGGGGGTTGGGCTTGGAGGCCACGTAGCAGTGAGTGCCCCCTGATCCATTGAGGAAGTACTTAGAGGACTTCTCCCTAAAGGGAACACCTTTTCCTGCATTCATCTGGGTGCAGTGGGGCTGCACAACTCTCCCACACCTAAGAATGTGTTCTGGAATTCTGAGTGCAGGGAAGTTCCTCCAACTGACAGCAGCGCCTGGGTTCTAATTGAATCCCTTTGCTTGTCTTCCCTGATGGAAAGCCTAGGCGGGAGTGCGGGGGAAAGTGTGGTTTGGGCTCCGAAACCAAGTATTTGCGATGACCTCTCTATGGTTTGTGGAGGTGTTTAAACTACATCCCTAACCTGGGAACACCTGTGCCCCCATAAAGATCCGTGGAGTCTGTTTCCACACCTCCAGCACACACACGAACACTTGCACAGTTATCCTGAGAGTGGGCAGCCTCCTCCAACTGAGAGCAGGGCCTTGGTTCATATAAAATCTCTTAACTTGTCTACCCTGTTTGGTTGCTTGATACGGAGTGCTGGGGAAAGGGTGGGTTGGGCTCTAAATCCAAGTATTAGCGAGTGCTTCTCCATGGGATTTGGAGGTTATTAACCAAAAGCCCACAACATGGGAATACCTGTGCTCCTTGAAAAAAGCGTGGACTCTGTATCCCCACCACCAGAACACACATGAAGAAGTTTTCTGCTATCCTGAGTGTGGGCTGGCAATTTCAGGTGACAGAAGCGGCTGGGTTCTAATAGAATCCCTTAGCTTGTAATGCCTGACTGTTTCCCTAGGACTGACTCTGAGAGAAACCTGGGGGTTGGGCTTTGAGGCCAAATAGTAGCGAGTGTCCCCGATGGACTGAGGAAGTATTTAGATGAATTCTCCATAAAGGGAAACACCTGAGCACCCATTCATCTGCGTGGAGTGGGGCTTCAAATCTCCCCACCACACAAGGTTGGGTTCCAGTATCCTGAGGGTGGGGTAGTTCCTCCAACTGACATCAGCGTCTTGGTTTGAATAGAATCCATTTGCTTGTCTTCCCTGATGGTTTGCCTAGGCCAGTGTGTGGTTGAAAGTGGGATTTGGGATCTAAAACTAAGTATTAGCGTGTGCCTCTCCATGGGTAGTGGAGATGTTTAAACTACAACCCACAACTTGGGAATTACTGTGACCCCTGAAAAATGCGTGTGCTATGTTTCCCCACGTCCAGCACACACAGGAAGAAGTGTTCTGGGGTTGTGAGAGTGGGAAGTTCCTCCAACAGACAGCAGCACCTGGGTTGTAATAGAATCCCTTCGCTTGACTTCCCTAAGTGTTTTCCTAGGCCTAGCAGTAAGCGATGGTGGGGGATGGGCTCTAAAGCCAAGTATTAGCGAGTGCATCTCTGTGGGTAGTGGAGGGTTTTAAACTACTTCCCCAACCTTGGAACACCTGTGCCCCATAAAGATGCGTGGAATCTGTTTCCCCACCTCCAGCACACACACGGAGACGTGCTCAGGTATCCTGATTGTGGGGAGGCTCCTCCAAATGACAGCAGCGCCTGGGTTCTAAAAGAATCCCTTAGCTTGTCTTCCCTGATGGCATGCCTAGGCTGGAGAGTGGGGGAAAGTGGGGGTTGGGCTCTAAACCAAGGATAAGCGAGAGCCTATCCATGGGATGTGGGTTTTTAACCTACAACCCACAACCATGGAATAAATGTGCCCCCTGAAAGATGCTTTGACTGTTTCCCTACATCCAGCACACACACGAAGAAGTGTTCTGGTATTCTGAGTGTGGGGAAGTTCCTCAAACTGACAGCAGCACCTGGATTCTATTAGTATCCCTTAGCTTCTGTTCCCTGAGTGTTCTTTTAGGCCAGGCCATGAGGGAAAGCTGGGGGTTGGGCTTGGAGGCCACGTAGCAGTGAGTGCCCCCTGATCCATTGAGGAAGTACTTAGAGGACTTCTCCCTAAAGGGAACACCTTTTCCTGCATTCATCTGGGTGCAGTGGGGCTGCACATCTCTCCCACACCTAAGAATGTGTTCTGGAATTCTGAGTGCAGGGAAGTTCCTCCAACTGACAGAAGCGCCTGGGTTCAAGTTGAATCCCTTTGCTTGTCTTCCCTGATGGAAAGCCTAGGCGGGAGTGCGGGGGAAAGTGTGGTTTGGGCTCCAAAACCAAGTATTGGCGATGACCTCTCTATGGTTTGTGGAGGTGTTTAAAGTACATCCCTAACCTGGGAACACCTGTGCCCCCATAAAGATCCGTGGAGTCTGTTTCCACACCTCCCGCACACACACGAACACTTGCACAGTTATCCTGAGAGTGGGCAGCCTCCTCCAACTGAGAGCAGGGCCTTGGTTCATATAAAATCGCTTAACTTATCTACCCTGTTTGGTTGCCTGATACGGAGTGCTGGGGAAAGGGTGGGTTGGGCTCTAAATCCAAGTATTAGCGAGTGCTTCTCCATGGGATTTGGAGGTTATTAACCAAAAGCCCACAACATGGGAATACCTGTGCTCCTTGAAAAAAGCGTGGACTCTGTATCCCCACCACCAGAACACACATGAAGAAGTTTTCTGCTATCCTGAGTGTGGGCTGGCAATTTCAGGTGACAGAAGCGGCTGGGTTCTAATAGAATCCCTTAGCTTGTAATCCCTGAGTGTTTCCCTAGGACTGACTCTGAGAGAAACCTGGGGGTTGGGCTTTGAGGCCAAATAGTAGTGAGTGTCCCGAATGGACTGAGGAAGTATTTAGATGAATTCTCCATAAAGGGAAACACCTGAGCACCCATTCATCTGCGTGGAGTGGGGCTTCAAATCTCCCCACCACACAAGGTTGGGTTCCAGTATCCTGAGGGTGGGGTAGTTCCTCCAACTGACATCAGCGTCTTGGTTTGAATAGAATCCCTTTGCTTGTCTTCCCTGATGGTTTGCCTAGGCCAGTGTGTGGTTGAAAGTGGGATTTGGGATCTAAAACTAAGTATTAGCGTGTGCCTCTCCATGGGTAGTGGAGATGTTTAAACTACAACCCACAACTTGGGAATTACTGTGACCCCTGAAAAATGCGTGTGCTATGTTTCCCCACGTCCAGCACGCACAGGAAGAAGTGTTCTGGGGTTGTGAGTGTGGGAAGTTCCTCCAACAGACAGCAGCACCTGGGTTGTAATAGAATCCCTTCGCTTGACTTCCCTAAGTGTTTTCCTAGGCCTAGCAGTAAGCGATGGTGGGGGATGGGCTCTAAAGCCAAGAATTAGCGAGTGCATCTCTGTGGGTAGTGGAGGGTTTTAAACTCCTTCCCCAACCTTGGAACACCTGTGCCCCATAAAGATGCGTGGAATCTGTTTCCCCACCTCCAGCACACACACGGAGACGTGCTCAGGTATCCTTATTGTGGGGAGGCTCCTCCAAATGACAGCAGCGCCTGGGTTCTAAAAGAATCCCTTAGCTTGTCTTCCCTGATGGCATGCCTAGGCTGGAGAGTGGGGGAAAGTGGGGGTTGGACACTAAACCAAGGATAAGCGAGAGCCTATCCATGGGATGTGGGATTTAACCTACAACCCACAACCATGGAATAAATGTGCCCCCTGAAAGATGCTTTGACTGTTTCCCTACATCCAGCACACACACGAAGAAGTGTTCTGGTATTCTGAGTGTGGGGAAGTTCCTCAAACTGACAGCAGCACCTGGATTCTATTAGTATCCCTTAGCTTCTGTTCCCTGAGTGTTCTTTTAGGCCAGGCCATGAGGGAAAGCTGGGGGTTGGGCTTGGAGGCCACGTAGCAGTGAGTGCCCCCTGATCCATTGAGGAAGTACTTAGAGACTTCTCCCTAAAGGGAACACCTTTTCCTGCATTCATCTGGGTGCAGTGGGGCTGCACATCTCTCCCACACCTAAGAATGTGTTCTGGAATTCTGAGTGCAGGGAAGTTCCTCCAACTGACAGCAGCGCCTGGGTTCAAGTTGAATCCCTTTGCTTGTCTTCCCTGATGGAAAGCCTAGGCGGGAGTGCGGGGGAAAGTGTGGTTTGGGCTCCAAAACCAAGTATTGGCGATGACCTCTCTATGGTTTGTGGAGGTGTTTAAACTACATCCCTAACCTGGGAACACCTGTGCCCCCATAAAGATCCGTGGAGTCTGTTTCCACACCTCCAGCACACACACGAACACTTGCACAGTTATCCTGAGAGTGGGCAGCCTCCTCCAACTGAGAGCAGGGCCTTGGTTCATATAAAATCTCTTAACTTGTCTACCCTGTTTGGTTGCCTGATACGGAGTGCTGGGGAAAGGGTGGGTTGGGCTCTAAATCCAAGTATTAGCGAGTGCTTCTCCATGGGATTTGGAGGTTATTAACCAAAAGCCCACAACATGGGAATACCTGTGCTCCTTGAAAAAAGCGTGGACTCTGTATCCCCACCACCAGAACACACATGAAGAAGTTTTCTGCTATCCTGAGTGTGGGCTGGCAATTTCAGGTGACAGAAGCGGCTGGGTTCTAATAGAATCCCTTAGCTTGTAATCCCTGAGTGTTTCCCTAGGACTGATTCTGAGAGAAACCTGGGGGTTGGGCTTTGAGGCTAAATAGTAGCGAGTGTCCCCGATGGACTGAGGAAGTATTTAGATGAATTCTCCATAAAGGGAAACACCTGAGCACCCATTCATCTGCGTGGAGTGGGGCTTCAAATCTCCCCACCACACAAGGTTGGGTTCCAGTATCCTGAGGGTGGGGTAGTTCCTCCAACTGACATCTGCGTCTTGGTTTTAATAGAATCCCTTTGCTTGTCTTCCCTGATGGTTTGCCTAGGCCAGTGTGTGGTTGAAAGTGGGATTTGGGATCTAAAACTAAGTATTAGCGTGTGCCTCTCCATGGGTAGTGGAGATGTTTAAACTACAACCCACAACTTGGGAATTACTGTGACCCATGAAAAATGCGTGTGCTATGTTTCCCCACGTCCAGCAAACACAGGAAGAAGTGTTCTGGGGTTGTGAGTGTGGGGAGGTTCCTCCAACAGCCTGCAGCACCTGGGTTGTAATAGAATCCCTTAGCTTGACTTCCCTAAGTGTTTACTAGGCCTAGCAGTAAGCGATGGTGGGGGATGGGCTCTAAAGCCAAGTATTAGCGAGTGCATCTCTGTGGGTAGTGGAGGGTTTTAAACTCCTTCCCCAACCTTGGAACACCTGTGCCCCATAGAGATGCGTGGAATCTGTTTCCCCACCTCAAGCACACACACGGAGACGTGCTCAGGTATCCTGATTGTGGGGAGGCTCCTCCAAATGACAGCAGCGCCTGGGTTCTAAAAGAATCCCTTAGCTTGTCTTCCCTGATGGCATGCCTAGGCTGGAGAGTGGGGGAAAGTGGGGGTTGGGCTCTAAACCAAGGATAAGCGAGAGCCTATCCATGGGATGTGGGTTTTTAACCTACAACCCACAACCATGGAATAAATGTGCCCCCTGAAAGATGCTTTGACTGTTTCCCTACATCCAGCACACACACGAAGAAGTGTTCTGGGATTCTGAGTGTGGGGAAGTTCCTCAAACTGACAGCAGCACCTGGATTCTATTAGTATCCCTTAGCTTCTGTTCCCTGAGTGTTCTCTTAGGCCAGGCCATGAGGGAAAGCTGGGGGTTGGGCTTGGAGGCCACGTAGCAGTGAGTGCCCCCTGATCCATTGAGGAAGTACTTAGAGGACTTCTCCCTAAAGGGAACACCTTTTCCTGCATTCATCTGGGTGCAGTGGGGCTGCACATCTCTCCCACACCTAAGAATGTGTTCTGGAATTCTGAGTGCAGGGAAGTTCCTCCAACTGACAGCAGCGCCTGGGTTCTAACTGAATCCCTTTGCTTGTCTTCCCTGATGGAAAGCCTAGGCGGGAGTGCGGGGGAAAGTGTGGTTTGGGCTCCAAAACCAAGTATTGGCGATGACCTCTCTATGGTTTGTGGAGGTGTTTAAACTACATCCCTAACCTGGGAACACCTGTGCCCCCATAAAGATACGTGGAGTCTGTTTCCACACCTCCAGCACACACACGAACACTTGCACAGTTATCCTGAGAGTGGGCAGCCTCCTCCAACTGAGAGCAGGGCCTTGGTTCTTATAAAATCGCTTAACGTGTCTACACTGTTTGGTTGCCTGATACGGAGTGCTGGGGAAAGGGTGGGTTGGGCTCTAAATCCAAGTATTAGCGAGTGCTTCTCCATGGGATTTGGAGGTTATTAACCAAAAGCCCACAACATGGGAATACCTGTGCTCCTTGAAAAAAGCGTGGACTCTGTATCCCCACCACCAGAACACACATGAAGAAGTTTTCTGCTATCCTGAGTGTGGGCTGGCAATTTCAGGTGACAGAAGCGGCTGGGTTCTAATAGAATCCCTTAGCTTGTAATCCCTGAGTGTTTCCCTAGGACTGACTCTGAGAGAAACCTGGGGGTTGGGCTTTGAGGCCAAATATTAGCGAGTGTCCCCGATGGACTGAGGAAGTATTTAGATGAATTCTCCATAAAGGGAAACACCTGAGCACCCATTCATCTGCGTGGAGTGGGGCTTCAAATCTCCCCACCACACAAGGTTGGGTTCCAGTATCCTGAGGGTGGGGTAGTTCCTCCAACTGACATCAGCGTCTTGGTTTGAATAGAATCCCTTTGCTTGTCTTCCCTGATGGTTTGCCTAGGCCAGTGTGTGGTTGAAAGTGGGATTTGGGATCTAAAACTAAGTATTAGCGTGTGCCTCTCCATGGGTAGTGGAGATGTTTAAACTATAACCCACAAATTGGGAATTACTGTGACCCCTGAAAAATGCGTGTGCTATGTTTCCCCACGTCCAGCACACACAGGAAGAAGTGTTCTGGGGTTGTGAGTGTGGGAAGTTCCTCCAACAGACAGCAGCACCTGGGTTGTAATAGAATCCCTTCGCTTGACTTCCCTAAGTGTTTTCCTAGGCCTAGCAGAAAGCGATGGTGGGGGATGGGCTCTAAAGCCAAGTATTAGCGAGTGCATCTCTGTGGGTAGTGGAGGGTTTTAAACTACTTCCCCAACCTTGGAACACCTGTGCCCCATAAAGATGCGTGGAATCTGTTTCCCCACCTCCAGCACACACACGGAGACGTGCTCAGGTATCCTGATTGTGGGGAGGCTCCTCCAAATGACAGCAGCGCCTGGGTTCTAAAAGAATCCCTTAGCTTGTCTTCCCTGATGGCATGCCTAGGCTGGAGAGTGGGGGAAAGTGGGGGTTGGGCTCTAAACCAAGGATAAGCGAGAGCCTATCCATGGGATGTGGGTTTTTAACCTACAACCCACAACCATGGAATAAATGTGCCCCCTGAAAGATGCTTTGACTGTTTCCCTACATCCAGCACACACACGAAGATGTGTTCTTGTATTCTGAGTGTGGGGAAGTTCCTCAAACTGACAGCAGCACCTGGATTCTATTAGTATCCCTTAGCTTCTGTTCCCTGAATGTTCTCTTAGGCCAGGCCATGAGGGAAAGCTGGGGGTTGGGCTTGGAGGCCACGTAGCAGTGAGTGCCCCCTGATCCATTGAGGAAGTACTTAGAGGACTTCTCCCTAAAGGGAACACCTTTTCCTGCATTCATCTGGGTGCAGTGGGGCTGCACATCTCTCCCACACCTAAGAATGTGTTCTGGAATTCTGAGTGCAGGGAAGTTCCTCCGACTGACAGCAGCGCCTGGGTTCTAATTGAATCCCTTTGCTTGTCTTCCCTGATGGAAAGCCTAGGCGGGAGTGCGGGGGAAAGTGTGGTTTGGGCTCCAAAACCAAGTATTGGCGATGACCTCTCTATGGTTTGTGGAGGTGTTTAAACTACATCCCTAACCTGGGAACACCTGTGCCCCCATAAAGATCCGTGGAGTCTGTTTCCACACCTCCAGCACACACACGAACACTTGCAGAGTTATCCAGAGAGTGGGCAGCCTCCTCCAACTGAGAGCAGGGCCTTGGTTCTTATAAAATCGCTTAACTTGTCTACCCTGTTTGGTTGCCTGATACGGAGTGCTGGGGAAAGGGTGGGTTGGGCTCTAAATCCAAGTATTAGCGAGTGCTTCTCCATGGGATTTGGAGGTTATTAACCAAAAGCCCACAACATGGGAATACCTGTGCTCCTTGAAAAAAGCGTGGACTCTGTATCCCCACCACCAGAACACACATGAAGAAGTTTTCTGCTATCCTGAGTGTGGGCTGGCAATTTCAGGTGACAGAAGCGGCTGGGTTCTAATAGAATCCCTTAGCTTGTAATCCCTGAGTGTTTCCCTAGGACTGACTCTGAGAGAAACCTGGGGGTTGGGCTTTGAGGCCAAATAGTAGCGAGTGTCCCCGATGGACTGAGGAAGTATTTAGATGAATTCTCCATAAAGGGAAACACCTGAGCACCCATTCATCTGCGTGGAGTGGGGCTTCAAATCTCCCCACCACACAAGGTTGGGTTCCAGTATCCTGAGGGAGGGTAGTTCCTCCAACTGACATCAGCATCTTGGTTTGAATAGAATCCCTTTGCTTGTCTTCCCTGATGGTTTGCCTAGGCCAGTGTGTGGTTGAAAGTGGGATTTGGGATCTAAAACTAAGTATTAGCGTGTGCCTCTCCATGGGTAGTGGAGATGTTTAAACTACAACCCACAACTTGGGAATTACTGTGACCCCTGAAAAATGCGTGTGCTATGTTTCCCCACGTCCAGCACACACAGGAAGAAGTGTTCTGGGGTTGTGAGTGTGGGGAGGTTCCTCCAACAGACAGCAGCACCTGGGTTGTAATAGAATCCCTTCGCTTGACTTCCCTAAGTGTTTTCCTAGGCCTAGCAGTAAGCGATGGTGGGGAATGGGCTCTAAAGCCAAGTATTAGCGAGTGCATCTCTGTGCGTAGTGGAGGGTTTTAAACTACTTCCCCAACCTTGGAACACCTGTGCCCCATAAAGATGCGTGGAATCTGTTTCCCCACCTCCAGCACACACACGGAGACGTGCTCAGGTATCCTGATTGTGGGGAGGCTCCTCCAAATGACAGCAGCGCCTGGGTTCTAAAAGAATCCCTTAGCTTGTCTTCCCTGATGGCATGCCTAGTCTGGAGAGTGGGGGAAAGTGGGGGTTGGGCTCTAAACCAAGTATAAGCGAGAGCCTATCCATGGGATGTGGGTTTTTAACCTACAACCCAGAACCATGGAATAAATGTGCCCCCTGAAAGATGCTTTGACTGTTTCCCTACATCCAGCACACACACGAAGATGTGTTCTTTTATTCTGAGTGTGGGGAAGTTCCTCAAACTGACAGCAGCACCTGGATTCTATTAGTATCCCTTAGCTTCTCTTCCCTGAGTGTTCTTTTAGGCCAGGCCATGAGCTAAAGCTGGGGGTTGGGCTTGGAGGCCACGTAGCAGTGAGTGCCCCCTGATCCATTGAGGAAATACTTAGAGGACTTGTCCCTAAAATGAACACCTTTTCCTGCATTCATCTGGGTGCAGTGGGGCTGCACATCTCTCCCACACCTAAGAATGTGTTCTGGAATTCTGAGTGCAGGGAAGTTCCTCCGACTGACAGCAGCGCCTGGGTTCTAATTGAATCCCTTTGCTTGTCTTCCCTGATGGAAAGCCTAGGCGGGAGTGCGGGGGAAAGTGTGGTTTGGGCTCCAAAACCAAGTATTTGCGATGACCTCTCTATGGTTTGTGGAGGTGTTTAAACTACATCCCTAACCTGGGAACACCTGTGCCCCCATAAAGATCCGTGGAGTCTGTTTCCACACCTCCAGCACACACACGAACACTTGCACAGTTATCCTGAGAGTGGGCAGCCTCCTCCAACTGAGAACAGGGCCTTGGTTCTTATAATCTCGCTTAACTTGCCTACCCTGTTTGGTTGCCTGATACGGACTGCTGGGGAAAGGGTGGGTTGGGCTCTAAATCCAAGTAATAGCGAGTGCTTCTCCATGGGATTTGGAGGTTATTAACCAAAAGCCCACAACATGGGAATACCTGTGCTCCTTGAAAAAAGCGTGGACTTTTTATCCCCAACACCAGAACACACATGAAGAAGTTTTCTGCTATCCTGAGTGTGGGCTGGCAATTTCAGGTGACAGAAGCGGCTGGGTTCTAATAGAATCCCTTAGCTTGTAATCCCTGAGTGTTTCCCTAGGACTGACTCTGAGAGAAACCTGGGGGTTGGGCTTTGAGGCCAAATAGTAGCGAGTGTCCCCGATGGACTGAGGAAGTATTTAGATGAATTCTCCATAAAGGGAAACACCTGAGCACCCATTCATCTGCGTGGAGTGGGGCTTCAAATCTCCCCACCACACAAGGGAAGGTTCCAGTGTCCTGAGGGTGGGGGAGTTCCTCCAACTGACATCAGCGTCTTGGTTTCAATAGAATCCCTTTGCTTGTCTTCCCTGATGGTTTGCCTAGGCCAGTGTGTGGTTGAAAGTGGGATTTGGGATCTAAAACTAAGTATTAGCGTGTGCCTCTCCATGGGTAGTGGAGATGTTTAAACTACAACCCACAACTTGGGAATTACTGTGACCCCTGAAAAATGCGTGTGCTATGTTTCCCCACGTCCAGCACACACAGGAAGAAGTGTTCTAGGGTTCTGAGTGTGGGGAGGTTCCTCCAACAGACAGCAGCACCTGGGTTGTAACAGAATCCCTTAGCTTGACTTCCCTAAGAATTTTCCTAGGCCTAGCAGTAAGCGATGGTGGGGGATGGGCTCTAAAGCCAAGTATTAGCGAGTGCAACTCTGTGGGTAGTGGAGGGTTTTAACCTACTTCCCCAACCTTGGAACACCTGTGCCCCATAAAGATGCGTGGAATCTGTTTCCCCACCTCCAGCACACACACGGAGACGTGCTCAGGTATCCTGATTGTGGGGAGGCTCCTCCAAATGACAGCAGCGCCTGGGTTCTAAAAGAATCCCTTAGCTTGTCTTCCCTGATGGCATGCCTAGGCTGGAGAGTGGGGGAAAGTGGGGGTTGGGCTCTAAACCAAGGATAAGCGAGAGCCTATCCATGGGATGTGGGTTTTTAACCTACAACCCACAACCATGGAATAAATGTGCCCCCTGAAAGATGCTTTGACTGTTTCCCTACATCCAGCACACACACGAAGATGTGTTCTTGTATTCTGAGTGTGGGGAAGTTCCTCAAACTGACAGCAGCACCTGGATTCTATTAGTATCCCTTAGCTTCTGTTCCCTGAGTGTTCTCTTAGGCCAGGCCATGAGGGAAAGCTGGGGGTTGGGCTTGGAGGCCACGTAGCAGTGAGTGCCCCCTGATCCATTGAGGAAGTACTTAGAGGACTTCTCCCTAAAGGGAACACCTTTTCCTGCATTCATCTGGGTGCAGTGGGGCTGCACATCTCTCCCACACCTAAGAATGTGTTCTGGAATTCTGAGTGCAGGGAAGTTCCTCCAACTGACAGCAGCGCCTGGGTTCTAATTGAATCCCTTTGCTTGTCTTCCCTGATGGAAAGCCTAGGCGGGAGTGCGGGGGAAATTGTGGTTTGGGCTCCAAAACCAAGTATTTGCGATGACCTCTCTATGGTTTGTGGAGGTGTTTAAACTACATCCCTAACCTGGGAACACCTGTGCCCCCATAAAGATCCGTGGAGTCTGTTTCCACACCTCCAGCACACACACGAACACTTGCACAGTTATCCTGAGAGTGGGCAGCCTCCTCCAACTGAGAGCAGGGCCTTGGTTCTTATAAAATCGCTTAACTTGTCTACCCTGTTTGGTTGCCTGATACGGAGTGCTGGGGAAAGGGTGGGTTGGGCTCTAAATCCAAGTATTAGCGAGTGCTTCTCCATGGGATTTGGAGGTTATTAACCAAAAGCCCACAACATGGGAATACCTGTGCTCCTTGAAAAAAGCGTGGACTCTGTATCCCCACCACCAGAACACACATGAAGAAGTTTTCTGCTATCCTGAGTGTGGGCTGGCAATTTCAGGTGACAGAAGCGGCTGGGTTCTAATCGAATCCCTTAGCTTGTAATCCCTGAGTGTTTCCCTAGGACTGACTCTGAGAGAAACCTGGGGGTTGGGCTTTGAGTCCAAATAGTAGCGAGTGTCCCCGATGGACTGAGGAAGTATTTAGATGAATTCTCCATAAAGGGAAACACCTGAGCACCCATTCATCTGCGTGGAGTGGGGCTTCAAATCTCCCCACCACACAAGGTTGGGTTCCAGTATCCTGAGGGTGGGGTAGTTCCTCCAACTGACATCAGCGTCTTGGTTTGAATAGAATCCCTTTGCTTGTCTTCCCTGATGGTTTGCCTAGGCCAGTGTGTGGTTGAAAGTGGGATTTGGGATCTAAAACTAAGTATTAGCGTGTGCCTCTCCATGGGTAGTGGAGATGTTTAAACTACAACCCACAACTTGGGAATTACTGTGACCCCTGAAAAATGCGTGTGCTATGTTTCCCCACGTCCAGCACACACAGGAAGAAGTGTTCTGGGGTTGTGAGTGTGGGGAGGTTCCTCCAACAGACAGCAGCACCTGGGTTGTAATAGAATCCCTTCGCTTGACTTACCTAAGTGTTTTCCTAGGCCTAGCAGTAAGCGATGGTGGGGGATGGGCTCTAAAGCCAAGTATTAGCGAGTGCATCTCTGTGCGTAGTGGAGGGTTTTAAATTACTTCCCCAACCTTGGAACACCTGTGCCCCATAAAGATGCGTGGAATCTGTTTCCCCACCTCCAGCACACACACGGAGACGTGCTCAGGTATCCTGATTGTGGGGAGGCTCCTCCAAATGACAGCAGCGCCTGGGTTCTAAAAGAATCCCTTAGCTTGTCTTCCCTGATGGCATGCCTAGGCTGGAGAGTGGGGGAAAGTGGGGGTTGGGCTCTAAACCAAGTATAAGCGAGAGCCTATCCATGGGATGTGGGTTTTTAACCTACAACCCAGAACCATGGAATAAATGTGCCCCCTGAAAGATGCTTTGACTGTTTCCCTACATCCAGCACACACACGAAGATGTGTTCTTTTATTCTGAGTGTGGGGAAGTTCCTCAAACTGACAGCAGCACCTGGATTCTATTAGTATCCCTTAGCTTCTGTTCCCTGAATGTTCTCTTAGGCCAGGCCATGAGGGAAAGCTGGGGGTTGGGCTTGGAGGCCACGTAGCAGTGAGTGCCCCCTGATCCATTGAGGAAGTACTTAGAGGACTTCTCCCTAAAGGGAACACCTTTTCCTGCATTCATCTGGGTGCAGTGGGGCTGCACATCTCTCCCACACCTAAGAATGTGTTCTGGAATTCTGAGTGCAGGGAAGTTCCTCCGACTGACAGCAGCGCCTGGGTTCTAATTGAATCCCTTTGCTTGTCTTCCCTGATGGAAAGCCTAGGCGGGAGTGCGGGGGAAAGTGTGGTTTGGGCTCCAAAACCAAGTATTGGCGATGACCTCTCTATGGTTTGTGGAGGTGTTTAAACTACATCCCTAACCTGGGAACACCTGTGCCCCCATAAAGATCCGTGGAGTCTGTTTCCACACCTCCAGCACACACACGAACACTTGCACAGTTATCCTGAGAGTGGGCAGCCTCCTCCAACTGAGAGCAGGCCCTTGGTTCTTATAAAATCGCTTAACTTGTCTACCCTGTTTGGTTGCCTGATACGGAGTGCTGGGGAAAGGGTGGGTTGGGCTCTAAATCCAAGTATTAGCGAGTGCTTCTCCATGGGATTTGGAGGTTATTAACCAAAAGCCCACAACATGGGAATACCTGTGCTCCTCGAAAAAAGCGTGGACTCTGTATCCCCACCACCAGAACACACATGAAGAAGTTTTCTGCTATCCTGAGTGTGGGCTGGCAATTTCAGGTGACAGAAGCGGCTGGGTTCTAATAGAATCCCTTAGCTTGTAATCCCTGAGTGTTTCCCTAGGACTGACTCTGAGAGAAACCTGGGGGTTGGGCTTTGAGGCCAAATAGTAGCGAGTGTCCCCGATGGACTGAGGAAGTATTTAGATGAATTCTCCATAAAGGGAAACACCTGAGCACCCATTCATCTGCGTGGAGTGGGGCTTCAAATCTCCCCACCACACAAGGTTGGGTTCCAGTATCCTGAGGGTGGGGTAGTTCCTCCAACTGACATCAGCGTCTTGGTTTGAATAGAATCCCTTTACTTGTCTTCCCTGATGGTTTGCCTAGGCCAGTGTGTGGTTGAAAGTGGGATTTGGGATCTAAAACTAAGTATTAGCGTGTGCCTCTCCATGGGTAGTGGAGATGTTTAAACTACAACCCACAACTTGGGAATTACTGTGACCCCTGAAAAATGCGTGTGCTATGTTTCCCCACGTCCAGCACACACAGGAAGAAGTGTTCTGGGGTTGTGAGTGTGGGGAGGTTCCTCCAACAGACAGCAGCACCTGGGTTGTAATAGAATCCCTTAGCTTGACTTCCCTAAGTGTTTTCCTAGGCCTAGCAGTAAGCGATGGTGGGGGATGGGCTCTAAAGCCAAGTATTAGCGAGTGCATCTCTGTGCGTAGTGGAGGGTTTTAAACTACTTCCCCAACCTTGGAACACCTGTGCCCCATAAAGATGCGTGGAATCTGTTTCCCCACCTCCAGCACACACACGGAGACGTGCTCAGGTATCCTGATTGTGGGGAGGCTCCTCCAAATGACAGCAGCGCCTGGGTTCTAAAAGAATCCCTTAGCTTGTCTTCCCTGATGGCATGCCTAGTCTGGAGAGTGGGGGAAAGTGGGGGTTGGGCTCTAAACCAAGTATAAGCGAGAGCCTATCCATGGGATGTGGGTTTTTAACCTACAACCCAGAACCATGGAATAAATGTGCCCCCTGAAAGATGCTTTGACTGTTTCCCTACATCCAGCACACACACGAAGATGTGTTCTTTTATTCTGAGTGTGGGGAAGTTCCTCAAACTGACAGCAGCACCTGGATTCTATTAGTATCCCTTAGCTTCTCTTCCCTGAGTGTTCTTTTAGGCCAGGCCATGAGGGAAAGCTGGGGGTTGGGCTTGGAGGCCACGTAGCAGTGAGTGCCCCCTGATCCATTGAGGAAGTACTTAGAGGACTTCTCCCTAAAGGGAACACCTTTTCCTGCATTCATCTGGGTGCAGTGGGGCTGCACATCTCTCCCACACCTAAGAATGTGTTCTGGAATTCTGAGTGCAGGGAAGTTCCTCCGACTGACAGCAGCGCCTGGGTTCTAATTGAATCCCTTTGCTTGTCTTCCCTGATGGAAAGCCTAGGCGGGAGTGCGGGGGAAAGTGTGGTTTGGGCTCCAAAACCAAGTATTGGCGATGACCTCTCTATGGTTTGTGGAGGTGTTTAAACTACATCCCTAACCTGGGAACACCTGTGCCCCCATAAAGATCCGTGGAGTCTGTTTCCACACCTCCAGCACACACACGAACACTTGCACAGTTATCCTGAGAGTGGGCAGCCTCCTCCAACTGAGAGCAGGCCCTTGGTTCTTATAAAATCGCTTAACTTGTCTACCCTGTTTGGTTGCCTGATACGGAGTGCTGGGGAAAGGGTGGGTTGGGCTCTAAATCCAAGTATTAGCGAGTGCTTCTCCATGGGATTTGTAGGTTATTAACCAAAAGCCCACAACATGGGAATACCTGTGCTCCTCGAAAAAAGCGTGGACTCTGTATCCCCACCACCAGAACACACATGAAGAAGTTTTCTGCTATCCTGAGTGTGGGCTGGCAATTTCAGGTGACAGAAGCGGCTGGGTTCTAATAGAATCCCTTAGCTTGTAATCCCTGAGTGTTTCCCTAGGACTGACTCTGAGAGAAACCTGGGGGTTGGGCTTTGAGGCCAAATAGTAGCGAGTGTCCCCGATGGACTGAGGAAGTATTTAGATGAATTCTCCATAAAGGGAAACACCTGAGCACCCATTCATCTGCGTGGAGTGGGGCTTCAAATCTCCCCACCACACAAGGTTGGGTTCCAGTATCCTGAGGGTGGGGGAGTTCCTCCAACTGACATCAGCGTCTTGGTTTGAATAGAATCCCTTTGCTTGTCTTCCCTGATGGTTTGCCTAGGCCAGTGTGTGGTTGAAAGTGGGATTTGGGATCTAAAACTAAGTATTAGCGTGTGCCTCTCCATGGGTAGTGGAGATGTTTAAACTACAACCCACAACTTGGGAATTACTGTGACCCCTGAAAAATGCGTGTGCTATGTTTCCCCACGTCCAGCACACACAGGAAGAAGTGTTCTGGGGTTGTGAGTGTGGGGAGGTTCCTCCAACAGACAGCAGCACCTGGGTTGTAATAGAATCCCTTAGCTTGACTTCCCTAAGTGTTTTCCTAGGCCTAGCAGTAAGCGATGGTGGGGGATGGGCTCTAAAGCCAAGTATTAGCGAGTGCATCTCTGTGCGTAGTGGAGGGTTTTAAACTACTTCCCCAACCTTGGAACACCTGTGCCCCATAAAGATGCGTGGAATCTGTTTCCCCACCTCCAGCACACACACGGAGACGTGCTCAGGTATCCTGATTGTGGGGAGGCTCCTCCAAATGACAGCAGCGCCTGGGTTCTAAAAGAATCCCTTAGCTTGTCTTCCCTGATGGCATGCCTAGTCTGGAGAGTGGGGGAAAGTGGGGGTTGGGCTCTAAACCAAGTATAAGCGAGAGCCTATCCATGGGATGTGGGTTTTTAACCTACAACCCAGAACCATGGAATAAATGTGCCCCCTGAAAGATGCTTTGACTGTTTCCCTACATCCAGCACACACACGAAGATGTGTTCTTTTATTCTGAGTGTGGGGAAGTTCCTCAAACTGACAGCAGCACCTGGATTCTATTAGTATCCCTTAGCTTCTCTTCCCTGAGTGTTCTTTTAGGCCAGGCCATGAGGGAAAGCTGGGGGTTGGGCTTGGAGGCCACGTAGCAGTGAGTGCCCCCTGATCCATTGAGGAAATACTTAGAGGACTTGTCCCTAAAATGAACACCTTTTCCTGCATTCATCTGGGTGCAGTGGGGCTGCACATCTCTCCCACACCTAAGAATGTGTTCTGGAATTCTGAGTGCAGGGAAGTTCCTCCGACTGACAGCAGCGCCTGGGTTCTAATTGAATCCCTTTGCTTGTCTTCCCTGATGGAAAGCCTAGGCGGGAGTGCGGGGGAAAGTGTGGTTTGGGCTCCAAAACCAAGTATTTGCGATGACCTCTCTATGGTTTGTGGAGGTGTTTAAACTACATCCCTAACCTGGGAACACCTGTGCCCCCATAAAGATCCGTGGAGTCTGTTTCCACACCTCCAGCACACACACGAACACTTGCACAGTTATCCTGAGAGTGGGCAGCCTCCTCCAACTGAGAGCAGGGCCTTGGTTCTTATAATCTCGCTTAACTTGCCTACCCTATTTGGTTGCCTGATACGGACTGCTGGGGAAAGGGTGGGTTGGGCTCTAAATCCAAGTATTAGCGAGTGCTTCTCCATGGGATTTGGAGGTTATTAACCAAAAGCCCACAACATGGGAATACCTGTGCTCCTTGAAAAAAGCGTGGACTTTTTATCCCCAACACCAGAACACACATGAAGAAGTTTTCTGCTATCCTGAGTGTGGGCTGGCAATTTCAGGTGACAGAAGCGGCTGGGTTCTAATAGAATCCCTTAGCTTGTAATCCCTGAGTGTTTCCCTAGGACTGACTCTGAGAGAAACCTGGGGGTTGGGCTTTGAGTCCAAATAGTAGCGAGTGTCCCCGATGGACTGAGGAAGTATTTAGATGAATTCTCCATAAAGGGAAACACCTGAGCACCCATTCATCTGCGTGGAGTGGGGCTTCAAATCTCCCCACCACACAAGGTTGGGTTCCAGTGTCCTGAGGGTGGGGGAGTTCCTCCAACTGACATCAGCGTCTTGGTTTCAATAGAATCCCTTTGCTTGTCTTCCCTGATGGTTTGCCTAGGCCAGTGTGTGGTTGAAAGTGGGATTTGGGATCTAAAACTAAGTATTAGCGTGTGCCTCTCCATGGGTAGTGGAGATGTTTAAACTACAACCCACAACTTGGGAATTACTGTGACCCCTGAAAAATGCGTGTGCTATGTTTCCCCACGTCCAGCACACACAGGAAGAAGTGTTCTGGGGTTCTGAGTGTGGGGAGGTTCCTCCAACAGACAGCAGCACCTGGGTTGTAACAGAATCCCTTAGCTTGACTTCCCTAAGAGTTTTCCTAGGCCTAGCAGTAAGCGATGGTGGGGGATGGGCTCTAAAGCGAAGTATTAGCGAGTGCAACTCTGTGGGTAGTGGAGGGTTTTAAACTACTTCCCCAACCTTGGAACACCTGTGCCCCATAAAGATGCGTGGAATCTGTTTCCCCACCTCCAGCACACACACGGAGACGTGCTCAGGTATCCTGATTGTGGGGAGGCTCCTCCAAATGACAGCAGCGCCTGGGTTCTAAAAGAATCCCTTAGCTTGTCTTCCCTGATGGCATGCCTAGGCTGGAGAGTGGGGGAAAGTGGGGGTTGGGCTCTAAACCAAGGATAAGCGAGAGCCTATCCATGGGATGTGGGTTTTTAACCTACAACCCACAACCATGGAATAAATGTGCCCCCTGAAAGATGCTTTGACTGTTTCCCTACATCCAGCACACACACGAAGATGTGTTCTTGTATTCTGAGTGTGGGGAAGTTCCTCAAACTGACAGCAGCACCTGGATTCTATTAGTATCCCTTAGCTTCTGTTCCCTGAGTGTTCTCTTAGGCCAGGCCATGAGGGAAAGCTGGGGGTTGGGCTTGGAGGCCACGTAGCAGTGAGTGCCCCCTGATCCATTGAGGAAGTACTTAGAGGACTTCTCCCTAAAGGGAACACCTTTTCCTGCATTCATCTGGGTGCAGTGGGGCTGCACATCTCTCCCACACCTAAGAATGTGTTCTGGAATTCTGAGTGCAGGGAAGTTCCTCCAACTGACAGCAGCGCCTGGGTTCTAATTGAATCCCTTTGCTTGTCTTCCCTGATGGAAAGCCTAGGCGGGAGTGCGGGGGAAAGTGTGGTTTGGGCTCCAAAACCAAGTATTTGCGATGACCTCTCTATGGTTTGTGGAGGTGTTTAAACTACATCCCTAACCTGGGAACACCTGTGCCCCCATAAAGATCCGTGGAGTCTGTTTCCACACCTCCAGCACACACACGAACACTTGCACAGTTATCCTGAGAGTGGGCAGCCTCCTCCAACTGAGAGCAGGGCCTTGGTTCTTATAAAATCGCTTAACTTGTCTACCCTGTTTGGTTGCCTGATACGGAGTGCTGGGGAAAGGGTGGGTTGGGCTCTAAATCCAAGTATTAGCGAGTGCTTCTCCATGGGATTTGGAGGTTATTAACCAAAAGCCCACAACATGGGAATACCTGTGCTCCTTGAAAAAAGCGTGGACTCTGTATCCCCACCACCAGAACACACATGAAGAAGTTTTCTGCTATCCTGAGTGTGGGCTGGCAATTTCAGGTGACAGAAGCGGCTGGGTTCTAATAGAATCCCTTAGCTTGTAATCCCTGAGTGTTTCCCTAGGACTGACTCTGAGAGAAACCTGGGGGTTGGGCTTTGAGGCCAAATAGTAGCGAGTGTCCCCGATGGACTGACGAAGTATTTAGATGAATTCTCCATAAAGGGAAACACCTGAGCACCCATTCATCTGCGTGGAGTGGGGCTTCAAATCTCCCCACCACACAAGGTTGGGTTCCAGTATCCTGAGGGTGGGGTAGTTCCTCCAACTGACATCAGCGTCTTGGTTTGAATAGAATCCCTTTGCTTGTCTTCCCTGATGGTTTGCCTAGGCCAGTGTGTGGTTGAAAGTGGGATTTGGGATCTAAAACTAAGTATTAGCGTGTGCCTCTCCATGGGTAGTGGAGATGTTTAAACTACAACCCACAACTTGGGAATTACTGTGACCCCTGAAAAATGCGTGTGCTATGTTTCCCCACGTCCAGCACACACAGGAAGAAGTGTTCTGGGGTTGTGAGTGTGGGGAGGTTCCCCCAACAGACAGCAGCACCTGGGTTGTAATAGAATCCCTTAGCTTGACTTACCTAAGTGTTTTCCTAGGCCTAGCAGTAAGCGATGGTGGGGGATGGGCTCTAAAGCCAAGTATTAGCGAGTGCATCTCTGTGCGTAGTGGAGGGTTTTAAACTCCTTCCCCAACCTTGGAACACCTGTGCCCCATAAAGATGCGTGGAATCTGTTTCCCCACCTCCAGCACACACACGGAGACGTGCTCAGGTATCCTGATTGTGGGGAGGCTCCTCCAAATGACAGCAGCGCCTGGGTTCTAAAAGAATCCCTTAGCTTGTCTTCCCTGATGGCATGCCTAGGCTGGAGAGTGGGGGAAAGTGGGGGTTGGGCTCTAAACCAAGTATAAGCGAGAGCCTATCCATGGGATGTGGGTTTTTAACCTACAACCCAGAACCATGGAATAAATGTGCCCCCTGAAAGATGCTTTGACTGTTTCCCTACATCCAGCACACACACGAAGATGTGTTCTTTTATTCTGAGTGTGGGGAAGTTCCTCAAACTGACAGCAGCACCTGGATTCTATTAGTATCCCTTAGCTTCTGTTCCCTGAGTGTTCTTTTAGGCCAGACCATGAGGGAAAGCTGGGGGTTGGGCTTGGAGGCCACGTAGCAGTGAGTGCCCCCTGATCCATTGAGGAAGTACTTAGAGGACTTGTCCCTAAAATGAACACCTTTTCCTGCATTCATCTGGGTGCAGTGGGGCTGCACATCTCTCCCACACCTAAGAATGTGTTCTGGAATTCTGAGTGCAGGGAAGTTCCTCCAACTGACAGCAGCGCCTGGGTTCTAATTGAATCCCTTTGCTTGTCTTCCCTGATGGAAAGCCTAGGCGGGAGTGCGGGGGAAAGTGTGGTTTGGGCTCCAAAACCAAGTATTTGCGATGACCTCTCTATGGTTTGTGGAGGTTTTTAAACTACATCCCTAACCTGGGAACACCTGTGCCCCCATAAAGATCCGTGGAGTCTGTTTCCACACCTCCAGCACACACACGAACACTTGCACAGTTATCCTGAGAGTGGGCAGCCTCCTCCAACTGAGAGCAGGACCTTGGTTCTTATAAAATCGCTTAACTTGTCTACCCTGTTTGGTTGCCTGATACGGAGTGCTGGGGAAAGGGTGGGTTGGGCTCTAAATCCAAGTATTAGCGAGTGCTTCTCCATGGGATTTGGAGGTTATTAACCAAAAGCCCACAACATGGGAATACCTGTGCTCCTTGAAAAAAGCGTGGACTCTGTATCCCCACCACCAGAACACACATGAAGAAGTTTTCTGCTATCCTGAGTGTGGGCTGGCAATTTCAGGTGACAGAAGCGGCTGGGTTCTAATAGAATCCCTTAGCTTGTAATCCCTGAGTGTTTCCCTAGGACTGACTCTGAGAGAAACCTGGGGGTTGGGCTTTGAGGCCAAATAGTAGCGAGTGTCCCCGATGGACTGAGGAAGTATTTAGATGAATTCTCCATAAAGGGAAACACCTGAGCACCCATTCATCTGCGTGGAGTGGGGCTTCAAATCTCCCCACCACACAAGGTTGGGTTCCAGTATCCTGAGGGTGGGGTAGTTCCTCCAACTGACATCAGCGTCTTGGTTTTAATAGAATCCTTTGCTTGTCTTCCCTGATGGTTTGCCTAGGCCAGTGTGTGGTTGAAAGTGGGATTTGGGATCTAAAACTAAGTATTAGCGTGTGCCTCTCCATGGGTAGTGGAGATGTTTAAACTACAACCCACAACTTGGGAATTACTGTGACCCCTGAAAAATGCGTGTGCTATGTTTCCCCACGTCCACCACACACAGGAAGAAGTGTTCTGGGGTTGTGAGTGTGGGGAGGTTCCTCCAACAGACAGCAGCACCTGGGTTGTAATAGAATCCCTTCGCTTGACTTCCCTAAGTGTTTTCCTAGGCCTAGCAGTAAGCGATGGTGGGGGATGGGCTCTAAAGCCAAGTATTAGCGAGTGCATCTCTGTGCGTAGTGGAGGGTTTTAAATTACTTCCCCAACCTTGGAACACCTGTGCCCCATAAAGATGCGTGGAATCTGTTTCCCCACCTCCAGCACACACACGGAGACGTGCTCAGGTATCCTGATTGTGGGGAGGCTCCTCCAAATGACAGCAGCGCCTGGGTTCTAAAAGAATCCCTTAGCTTGTCTTCCCTGATGGCATGCCTAGGCTGGAGAGTGGGGGAAAGTGGGGGTTGGGCTCTAAACCAAGTATAAGCGAGAGCCTATCCATGGGATGTGGGTTTTTAACCTACAACCCAGAACCATGGAATAAATGTGCCCCCTGAAAGATGCTTTGACTGTTTCCCTACATCCAGCACACACACGAAGATGTGTTCTTTTATTCTGAGTGTGGGGAAGTTCCTCAAACTGACAGCAGCACCTGGATTCTATTAGTATCCCTTAGCTTCTGTTCCCTGAGTGTTCTTTTAGGCCAGGCCATGAGGGAAAGCTGGGGGTTGGGCTTGGAGGCCACGTAGCAGTGAGTGCCCCCTGATCCATTGAGGAAGTACTTAGAGGACTTGTCCCTAAAATGAACACCTTTTCCTGCATTCATCTGGGTGCAGTGGGGCTGCACAACTCTCCCACACCTAAGAATGTGTTCTGGAATTCTGAGTGCAGGGAAGTTCCTCCGACTGACAGCAGCGCCTGGGTTCTAATTGAATCCCTTTGCTTGTCTTCCCTGATGGAAAGCCTAGGCGGGAGTGCGGGGGAAAGTGTGGTTTGGGCTCCAAAACCAAGTATTGGCGATGACCTCTCTATGGTTTGTGGAGGTGTTTAAACTACATCCCTAACCTGGGAACACCTGTGCCCCCATAAAGATCCGTGGAGTCTGTTTCCACACCTCCAGCACACACACGAACACTTGCACAGTTATCCAGAGAGTGGGCAGCCTCCTCCAACTGAGAGCAGGGCCTTGGTTCTTATAAAATCGCTTAACTTGTCTACCCTCTTTGGTTGCCTGATACGGAGTGCTGGGGAAAGGGTGGGTTGGGCTCTAAATCCAAGTATTAGCGAGTGCTTCTCCATGGGATTTGGAGGTTATTAACCAAAAGCCCACAACATGGGAATACCTGTGCTCCTCGAAAAAAGCGTGGACTCTGTATCCCCACCACCAGAACACACATGAAGAAGTTTTCTGCTATCCTGAGTGTGGGCTGGCAATTTCAGGTGACAGAAGCGGCTGGGTTCTAATAGAATCCCTTAGCTTGTAATCCCTGAGTGTTTCCCTAGGACTGACTCTGAGAGAAACCTGGGGGTTGGGCTTTGAGGCCAAATAGTAGCGAGTGTCCCCGATGGACTGAGGAAGTATTTAGATGAATTCTCCATAAAGGGAAACACCTGAGCACCCATTCATCTGCGTGGAGTGGGGCTTCAAATCTCCCCACCACACAAGGTTGGGTTCCAGTATCCTGAGGGTGGGGTAGTTCCTCCAACTGACATCAGCGTCTTGGTTTGAATAGAATCCCTTTGCTTGTCTTCCCTGATGGTTTGCCTAGGCCAGTGTGTGGTTGAAAGTGGGATTTGGGATCTAAAACTAAGTATTAGCGTGTGCCTCTCCATGGGTAGTGGAGATGTTTAAACTACAACCCACAACTTGGGAATTACTGTGACCCCTGAAAAATGCGTGTGCTATGTTTCCCCACGTCCAGCACACACAGGAAGAAGTGTTCTGGGGTTCTGAGTGTGGGGAGGTTCCTCCAACAGACAGCAGCACCTGGGTTGTAATAGAATCCCTTAGCTTGACTTCCCTAAGTGTATTCCTAGGCCTAGCAGTAAGCGATGGTGGGGGATGGGCTCTAAAGCCAAGTATTAGCGAGTGCATCTCTGTGGGTAGTGGAGGGTTTTAAACTACTTCCCCAACCTTGGAACACCTGTGCCCCATAAAGATGCGTGGAATCTGTTTCCCCACCTCCAGCACACACACGGAGACGTGCTCAGGTATCCTGATTGTGGGTAGGCTCCTCCAAATGACAGCAGCGCCTGGGTTCTAAAAGAATCCCTTAGCTTGTCTTCCCTGATGGCATGCCTAGGCTGGAGAGTGGGGGAAAGTGGGGGTTGGGCTCTAAACCAAGGATAAGCGAGAGCCTATCCATGGGATGTGGGTTTGTAACCTACAACCCACAACCATGGAATAAATGTGCCCCCTGAATGATGTTTTGACTGTTTCCCTACATCCAGCACACACACGAAGATGTGTTCTGTTATTCTGAGTGTGGGGAAGTTCCTCAAAATGACAGCAGCACCTGGATTCTATTAGTATCCCTTAGCTTCTGTTCCCTGAGTGTTCTTTTAGGCCAGGCCATGAGGGAAAGCTGGGGGTTGGGCTTGGAGGCCACGTAGCAGTGAGTGCCCCCTGATCCATTGAGGAAGTACTTAGAGGACTTCTCCCTAAAGGGAACACCTTTTCCTGCATTCATCTGGGTGCAGTGGGGCTGCACATCTCTCCCACACCTAAGAATGTGTTCTGGAATTCTGAGTGCAGGGAAGTTCCTCCAACTGACAGCAGCGCCTGGGTTCTAATTGAATCCCTTTGCTTCTCTTCCCTGATGGAAAGCCTAGGCGGGAGTGCGGGGGAAAGTGTGGTTTGGGCTCCAAAACCAAGTATTGGCGATGACCTCTCTATGGTTTGTGGAGGTGTTTAAACTACATCCCTAACCTGGGAACACCTGTGCCCCCATAAAGATCCGTGGAGTCTGTTTCCACACCTCCAGCACACACACGAACACTTGCACAGTTATCCAGAGAGTGGGCAGCCTCCTCCAACTGAGAGCAGGGCCTTGGTTCTTATAAAATCGCTTAACTTGTCTACCCTGTTTGGTTGCCTGATACGGAGTGCTGGGGAAAGGGTGGGTTGGGCTCTAAATCCAAGTATTAGCGAGTGCTTCTCCATGGGATTTGGAGGTTATTAACCAAAAGCCCACAACATGGGAATACCTGTGCTCCTTGAAAAAAGCGTGGACTCTGTATCCCCACCACCAGAACACACATGAAGAAGTTTTCTGCTATCCTGAGTGTGGGCTGGCAATTTCAGGTGACAGAAGCGGCTGGGTTCTAATAGAATCCCTTAGCTTGTAATCCCTGAGTGTTTCCCTAGGACTGACTCTGAGAGAAACCTGGGGGTTGGGCTTTGAGGCCAAATAGTAGCGAGTGTCCCCGATGGACTGAGGAAGTATTTAGATGAATTCTCCATAAAGGGAAACACCTGAGCACCCATTCATCTGCGTGGAGTGGGGCTTCAAATCTCCCCACCACACAAGGTTGGGTTCCAGTATCCTGAGGGTGGGGTAGTTCCTCCAACTGACATCAGCGTCTTGGTTTTAATAGAATCCTTTGCTTGTCTTCCCTGATGGTTTGCCTAGGCCAGTGTGTGGTTGAAAGTGGGATTTGGGATCTAAAACTAAGTATTAGCGTGTGCCTCTCCATGGGTAGTGGAGATGTTTAAACTACAACCCACAACTTGGGAATTACTGTGACCCCTGAAAAATGCGTGTGCTATGTTTCCCCACGTCCAGCACACACAGGAAGAAGTGTTCTGGGTTTCTGAGTGTAGGGAGGTTCCTCCAACAGACAGCAGCACCTGGGTTGTAATAGAATCCCTTAGCTTGACTTCCCTAAGTGTTTTCCTAGGCCTAGCAGTAAGCGATGGTGGGGGATGGGCTCTAAAGCCAAGTATTAGCGAGTGCATCTCTGTGGGTAGTGGAGGGTTTTAAACTACTTCCCCAACCTTGGAACACTTGTGCCCCATAAAGATGCGTGGAATCTGTTTCCCCACCTCCAGCACACACACGGAGACGTGCTCAGGTATCCTGATTGTGGGGAGGCTCCTCCAAATGACAGCAGCGCCTGGGTTCTAAAAGAATCCCTTAGCTTGTCTTCCCTGATGGCATGCCTAGGCTGGAGAGTGGGGGAAAGTGAGGGTTGGGCTCTAAATCAAGTATAAGCGAGAGCCTATCCATGGGATGTGGGTTTTTAACCTACAACCCACAACCATGGAATTAATGTGCCCCCTGAAAGATGCTTTGACTGTTTCCCTACATCCAGCACACACACGAAGATGTGTTCTTGTATTCTGAGTGTGGGGAAGTTCCTCAAACTGACAGCAGCACCTGGATTCTATTAGTATCCCTTAGCTTCTGTTCCCTGAGTGTTCTTTTAGGACAGGCAATGAGGGAAAGCTGGGGGTTGGGCTTGGAGTCCACGTAGCAGTGAGTGCCCCCTGATCCATTGAGGAAGTACTTAGAGGACTTCTCCCTAAAGGGAACACCTTTTCCTGCATTCATCTGGGTGCAGTGGGGCTGCACATCTCTCCCACACCTAAGAATGTGTTCTGGAATTCTGAGTGCAGGGAAGTTCCTCCAACTGACAGAAGCGCCTGGGTTCTAGTTGAATCCCTTTGCTTGTCTTCCCTGATGGAAAGCCTAGGCGGGAGTGCGGGGGAAAGTGTGGTTTGGGCTCCAAATCCAAGTATTTGCGATGACCTCTCTATGGTTTGTGGAGGTGTTTAAACTACATCCCTAACCTGGGAACACCTGTGCCCCCATAAAGATCCGTGGAGTCTGTTTCCACACCTCCAGCACACACACGAACACTTGCACAGTTATCCTGAGAGTGGGCATCCTCCTCCAACTGAGAGCAGGGCCTTGGTTCTTATAAAATCGCTTAACTTGTCTACCCTGTTTGGTTGCCTGATACGGAGTGCTGGGGAAAGGGTGGGTTGGGCTCTAAATCCAAGTATTAGCGAGTGCTTCTCCATGGGATTTGGAGGTTATTAACCAAAAGCCCACAACATGGGAATACCTGTGCTCCTTGAAAAAAGCGTGGACTCTGTATCCCCACCACCAGAACACACATGAAGAAGTTTTCTGCTATCCTGAGTGTGGGCTGGCAATTTCAGGTGACAGAAGCGGCTGGGTTCTAATAGAATCCCTTAGCTTGTAATCCCTGAGTGTTTCCCTAGGACTGACTCTGAGAGAAACCTGGGGGTTGGGCTTTGAGTCCAAATAGTAGCGAGTGTCCCCGATGGACTGAGGAAGTATTTAGATGAATTCTCCATAAAGTGAAACACCTGAGCACCCATTCATCTGCGTGGAGTGGGGCTTCAAATCTCCCCACCACACAAGGTTGGGTTCCAGTATCCTGAGGGTGGGGTAGTTCCTCCAACTGACATCAGCGTCTTGGTTTGAATAGAATGCCTTTGCTTGTCTTCCCTGATGGTTTGCCTAGGCCAGTGTGTGGTTGACAGTGGGATTTGGGATCTAAAACCAAGTATTAGCGTGTGCCTCTCCATGGGTAGTGGAGATGTTTAAACTACAACCCACAACTTGGGAATTACTGTGACCCCTGAAAAATGCATGTGCTCTGTTTCCCCACGTCCAGCACACACAGGAAGAAGTGTTCTGGGGTTGTGAGTGTGGGGAGGTTCCTCCAACAGACAGCAGCACCCGGGTTGTAATAGAATCCCTTCGCTTGCCTTCCCTAAATGTTTTCCTAGGCCTAGCAGTAAGCGATGGTGGGGGATGGGCTCTAAAGCCAAGTATTAGCGAGTGCATCTCTGTGGGTAGTGGAGGGTTTTAAACTACTTCCCCAACCTTGGAACACCTGTGCCCCATAAAGATGCGTGGAATCTGTTTCCCCACCTCCAGCACACACACGGAGACGTGCTCAGGTATCCTGATTGTGGGGAGGCTCCTCCAAATGACAGCAGCGCCTGGGTTCTAAAAGAATCCCTTAGCTTGTCTTCCCTGATGGCATGCCTAGGCTGGAGAGTGGGGGAAAGTGGGGGTTGGGCTCTAAACCAAGGATAAGCGAGAGCCTATCCATGGGATGTGGGTTTTTAACCTACAACCCACAACCATGGAATAAATGTGCCCCCTGAAAGATGCTTTGACTGTTTCCCTACATCCAGCACACACACGAAGAAGTGTTCTGGTATTCTGAGTGTGGGGAAGTTCCTCAAACTGACAGCAGCACCTGGATTCTATTAGTATCCCTTAGCTTCTGTTCCCTGAGTGTTCTTTTAGGCCAGGCCATGAGGGAAAGCTGGGGGTTGGGCTTGGAGGCCACGTAGCAGTGAGTGCCCCCTGATCCATTGAGGAAGTACTTAGAGGACTTCTCCCTAAAGGGAACACCTTTTCCTGCATTCATCTGGGTGCAGTGGGGCTGCACATCTCTCCCACACCTTAGAATGTGTTCTGGAATTCTGAGTGCAGGGAAGTTCCTCCAACTGACAGCAGCGCCTGGGTTCTAATTGAATCCCTTTGCTTGTCTTCTCTGATGGAAAGCCTAGGCGGGAGTGCGGGGGAAAGTGTGGTTTGGGCTCCAAAACCAAGTATTTGCGATGACCTCTCTATGGTTTGTGGAGGTGTTTAAACTACATCCCTAACCTGGGAACACCTGTGCCCCCATAAAGATCCGTGGAGTCTGTTTCCACACCTCCAGCACACACACGAACACTTGCACAGTTATCCTGAGAGTGGGCAGCCTCCTCCAACTGAGAGCAGGGCCTTGTTTCTTATAAAATCGCTTAACTTGTCTACCCTGTTTGGTTGCCTGATACGGAGTGCTGGGGAAAGGGTGGGTTGGGCTCTAAATCCAAGTATTAGCGAGTGCTTCTCCATGGGATTTGGAGGTTATTAACCAAAAGCCCACAACATGGGAATACCTGTGCTCCTTGAAAAAAGCGTGGACTCTGTATCCCCACCACCAGAACACACATGAAGAAGTTTTCTGCTATCCTGAGTGTGGGCTGGCAATTTCAGGTGACAGAAGCGGCTGGGTTCTAATAGAATCCCTTAGCTTGTAATCCCTGAGTGTTTCCCTAGGACTGACTCTGAGAGAAACCTGGGGGTTGGGCTTTGAGGCCAAATAGTAGCGAGTGTCCCCGATGGACTGAGGAAGTATTTAGATGAATTCTCCATAAAGGGAAACACCTGAGCACCCATTCATCTGCGTGGAGTGGGGCTTCAAATCTCCCCACCACACAAGGTTGGGTTCCAGTATCCTGAGGGTGGGGTAGTTCCTCCAACTGACATCAGCGTCTTGGTTTGAATAGAGTCCCTTTGCTTGTCTTCCCTGATGGTTTGCCTAGGCCAGTGTGTGGTTGAAAGTGGGATTTGGGATCTAAAACTAAGTATTAGCGTGTGTCTCTCCATGGGTAGTGGAGATGTTTAAACTACAACCCACAACTTGGGAATTACTGTGACCCCTGAAAAATGCGTGTGCTATGTTTCCCCACGTCCAGCACACACAGGAAGAAGTGTTCTGGGGTTGTGAGTGTGGGAAGTTCCTCCAACAGACAGCAGCACCTGGGTTGTAATAGAGTCCCTTCGCTTGACTTCCCTAAGTGTTTTCCTAGGCCTAGCAGTAAGCGATGGTGGGGGATGGGCTCTAAAGCCAAGTATTAGCGAGTGCATCTCTGTGGTTAGTGGAGGGTTTTAAACTACTTCCCCAACCTTGGAACACCTGTGCCCCATAAAGATGCGTGGAATCTGTTTCCCCACCTCCAGCACACACACGGAGACGTGCTCAGGTATCCTGATTGTGGGGAGGCTCCTCCAAATGACAGCAGCGCCTGGGTTCTAAAAGAATCCCTTAGCTTGTCTTCCCTGATGGCATGCCTAGGCTGGAGAGTGGGGGAAAGTGGGGGTTGGGCTCTAAACCAAGTATAAGCGAGAGCCTATCCATGGGATGTGGGTTTTTAACCTACAACCCACAACCATGGAATAAATGTGCCCCCAGAAAGATGCTTTGACTGTTTCCCTACATCCAGCACACACACGAAGATGTGTTCTTGTATTCTGAGTGTGGTGAAGTTCCTCAAACTGACAGCAGCACCTGGATTCTATTAGTATCCCTTAGCTTCTGTTCCCTGAGTGTTCTTTTAGGCCAGGCCATGAGGGAAAGCTGGGGGTTGGGCTTGGAGGCCACGTAGCAGTGAGTGGCCCCTGATCCATTGAGGAAGTACTTAGAGGACTTCTCCCTAAAGGGAACACTTTTTCCTGCATTCATCTGGGTGCAGTGGGGCTGCACAACTCTCCCACACCTAAGAATGTGTTCTGGAATTCTGAGTGCAGGGAAGTTCCTCCAACTGACAGCAGCGCCTGGGTTCTAATTGAATCCCTTTGCTTGTCTTCCCTGATGGAAAGCCTAGGCGGGAGTGCGGGGGAAAGTGTGGTTTGGGCTCCAAAACCAAGTATTGGCGATGACCTCTCTATGGTTTGTTGAGGTGTTTAAACTACATCCCTAACCTGGGAACACCTGTGCCCCCATAAAGATCCGTGGAGTCTGTTTCCACACCTCCAGCCCACACACGAACACTTGCACAGTTATCCTGAGAGTGGGCAGCCTCCTCCAACTGAGAGCAGGGCCTTGGTTCATATAAAATCTCTTAACATGTCTACCCTGTTTGGTTGCCTGATACGGAGTGCTGGGGAAAGGGTGGGTTGGGCTCTAAATCCAAGTATTAGCGAGTGCTTCTCCATGGGATTTGGAGGTTATTAACCAAACGCCCACAACATGGGAATACCTGTGCTCCTTGAAAAAAGCGTGGACTCTGTATCCCCACCACCAGAACACACATGAAGAAGTTTTCTGCTATCCTGAGTGTGGGCTGGCAATTTCAGGTGACAGAAGCGGCTGGGTTCTAATAGAATCCCTTAGCTTGTAATCCCTGAGTGTTTCCCTAGGACTGACTCTGAGAGAAACCTGGGGGTTGGGCTTTGAGGCCAAATAGTAGCGAGTGTCCCCGATGGACTGAGGAAGTATTTAGATGAATTCTCCATAAAGGGAAACACCTGAGCACCCATTCATCTGCGTGGAGTGGGGCTTCAAATCTCCCCACCACACAAGGTTGGGTTCCAGTATCCTGAGGATGGGGTAGTTCCTCCAAATGACATCAGCGTCTTGGTTTGAATAGAATCCCTTTGCTTGTCTTCCCTGATGGTTTGCCGAGGCCAGTGTGTGGTTGAAAGTGGGATTTGGGATCTAAAACTAAGTATTAGCGTGTGCCTCTCCATGGGTAGTGGAGATGTTTAAACTACAACCCACAACTTGGGAATTACTGTGACCCCTGAAAAATGCGTGTGCTATGTTTCCCCACGTCCAGCACGCACAGGAAGAAGTGTTCTGGGGTTGTGAGTGTGGGAAGTTCCTCCAACAGACAGCAGCACCTGGGTTGTAATAGAATCCCTTCGCTTGACTTCCCTAAGTGTTTTCCTAGGCCTAGCAGTAAGCGATGGTGGGGGATGGGCTCTAAAGCCAAGTATTAGCGAGTGCATCTCTGTGGGTAGTGGAGGGTTTTAAACTACTTCCCCAACCTTGGAACACCTGTGCCCCATAAAGCTGCGTGGAATCTGTTTCCCCACCTCCAGCACACACACGGAGACGTGCTCAGGTATCCTGATTGTGGGGAGGCTCCTCCAAATGACAGCAGCGCCTGGGTTCTAAAAGAATCCCTTAGCTTGTCTTCCCTGATGGCATGCCTAGGCTGGAGAGTGGGGAAAAGTTGGGGTTGGGCTCTAAACCAAGGATAAGCGAGAGCCTATCCATGGGATGTGGGTTTTTAAACTACAACCCACAACCATGGAATAAATGTGCCCCCTGAAAGATGCTTTGACTGTTTCCCTACATCCAGCACACACACGAAGATGTGTTCTGGTATTCTGAGTGTGGGGAAGTTCCTCAAACTGACAGCAGCACCTGGATTCTATTAGTATCCCTTAGCTTCTGTTCCCTGAGTGTTCTTTTAGGCCAGGCCATGAGGGAAAGCTGGGGGTTGGGCTTGGAGGCCACGTAGCAGTGAGTGGCCCCTGATCCATTGAGGAAGTACTTAGAGGACTTCTCCCTAAAGGGAACACCTTTTCCTGCATTCATCTGGGTGCAGTGGGGCTGCACAACTCTCCCACACCTAAGAATGTGTTCTGGAATTCTGAGTGCAGGGAAGTTCCTCCAACTGACAGCAGCGCCTGGGTTCTAATTGAATCCCTTTGCTTGTCTTCCCTGATGGAAAGCCTAGGCGGGAGTGCGGGGGAAAGTGTGGTTTGGGCTCCGAAACCAAGTATTTGCGATGACCTCTCTATGGTTTGTGGAGGTGTTTAAACTACATCCCTAACCTGGGAACACCTGTGCCCCCATAAAGATCCGTGGAGTCTGTTTCCACACCTCCAGCACACACACGAACACTTGCACAGTTATCCAGAGAGTGGGCAGCCTCCTCCAACTGAGAGCAGGGCCTTGGTTCATATAAAATCTCTTAACTTGTCTACCCTGTTTGGTTGCCTGATACGGAGTGCTGGGGAAAGGGTGGGTTGGGCTCTAAATCCAAGTATTAGCGAGTGCTTCTCCATGGGATTTGGAGGTTATTAACCAAAAGCCCACAACATGGGAATACCTGTGCTCCTTGAAAAAAGCGTGGACTCTGTATCCCCACCACCAGAACACACATGAAGAAGTTTTCTGCTATCCTGAGTGTGGGCTGGCAATTTCAGGTGACAGAAGCGGCTGGGTTCTAATAGAATCCCTTAGCTTGTAATCCCTGAGTGTTTCCCTAGGACTGACTCTGAGAGAAACCTGGGGGTTGGGCTTTGAGGCCAAATAGTAGCGAGTGTCCCCGATGGACTGAGGAAGTATTTAGATGAATTCTCCATAAAGGGAAACACCTGAGCACCCATTCATCTGCGTGGAGTGGGGCTTCAAATCTCCCCACCACACAAGGTTGGGTTCCAGTATCCTGAGGGTGGGGTAGTTCCTCCAACTGACATCAGCGTCTTGGTTTGAATAGAATCCCTTTGCTTGTCTTCCCTGATGGTTTGCCTAGGCCAGTGTGTGGTTGAAAGTGGGATTTGGGATCTAAAACTAAGTATTAGCGTGTGCCTCTCCATGGGTAGTGGAGATGTTTAAACTACAACCCACAACTTGGGAATTACTGTGACCCCTGAAAAATGCGTGTGCTATGTTTCCCCACGTCCAGCACACACAGGAAGAAGTGTTCTGGGGTTGTGAGTGTGGGGAGGTTCCTCCAACAGACAGCAGCACCTGGGTTGTAATAGAATCCCTTAGCTTGACTTCCCTAAGTGTTTTCCTAGGCCTAGCAGTAAGCGATGGTGGGGGATGGGCTCTAAAGCCAAGTATTAGCGAGTGCATCTCTGTGGGTAGTGGAGGGTTTTAAACTACTTCCCCAACCTTGGAACACCTGTGCCCCATAAAGATGCGTGGAATCTGTTTCCCCACCTCCAGCACACACACGGAGACGTGCTCAGGTATCCTGATTGTGGGGAGGCTCCTCCAAATGACAGCAGCGCCTGGGTTCTAAAAGAATCCCTTAGCTTGTCTTCCCTGATGGCATGCCTAGGCTGGAGAGTGGGGGAAAGTGGGGGTTGGGCTCTAAACCAAGGATAAGCGAGAGCCTATCCATGGGATGTGGGTTTTTAACCTACAACCCACAACCATGGAATAAATGTGCCCCCAGAAAGATGCTTTGACTGTTTCCCTACATCCAGCACACACACGAAGATGTGTTCTTGTATTCTGAGTGTGGTGAAGTTCCTCAAACTGACAGCAGCACCTGGATTCTATTAGTATCCCTTAGCTTCTGTTCCCTGAGTGTTCTTTTAGGCCAGGCCATGAGGGAAAGCTGGGGGTTGGGCTTGGAGGCCACGTAGCAGTGAGTGGCCCCTGATCCATTGAGGAAGTACTTAGAGGACTTCTCCCTAAAGGGAACACCTTTTCCTGCATTCATCTGGGTGCAGTGGGGCTGCACAACTCTCCCACACCTAAGAATGTGTTCTGGAATTCTGAGTGCAGGGAAGTTCCTCCAACTGACAGCAGCGCCTGGGTTCTAATTGAATCCCTTTGCTTGTTTTCCCTGATGGAAAGCCTAGGCGGGAGTGCGGGGGTAAGTGTAGTTTGGGCTCCAAAACCAAGTATTTGCTATGACCTCTCTATGGTTTGTGGAGGTGTTTAAACTACATCCCTAACCTGGGAACACCTATGCCCCCATAAAGATCCGTGGAGTCTGTTTCCACACCTCCAGCACACACACGAACACTTGCACAGTTATCCTGAGAGTGGGCAGCCTCCTCCAACTGAGAGCAGGGCCTTGGTTCTTATAAAATCGCTTAACTTGTCTACCCTGTTTGGTTGCCTGATACGGAGTGCTGGGGAAAGGATGGGTTGGGCTCTAAATCCAAGTATTAGCGAGTGCTTCTCCATGGGATTTGGAGGTTATTAACCAAAAGCCCACAACATGGGAATACCTGTGCTCCTTGAAAAAAGCGTGGACTCTGTATCCCCACCACCAGAACACACATGAAGAAGTTTTCTGCTATCCTGAGTGTGGGCTGGCAATTTCAGGTGACAGAAGCGGCTGGGTTCTAATAGAATCCCTTAGCTTGTAATCCCTGAGTGTTTCCCTAGGACTGACTCTGAGAGAAACCTGGGGGTTGGGCTTTGAGGCCAAATAGTAGCGAGTGTCCCCGATGGACTGAGGAAGTATTTAGATGAATTCTCCATAAAGGGAAACACCTGAGCACCCATTCATCTGCGTGGAGTGGGGCTTCAAATCTCCCCACCACACAAGGTTGGGTTCCATTATCCTGAGTGTGGGGTAGTTCCTCCAACTGACATCAGCGTCTTGGTTTGAATAGAATCCCTTTGCTTGTCTTCCCTGATGGTTTGCCTAGGCCAGTGTGTGGTTGAAAGTGGGATTTGGGATCTAAAACTAAGTATTAGCGTGTGCCTCTCCATGGGTAGTGGAGATGTTTAAACTACAACCCACAACTTGGGAATTACTGTGACCCCTGAAAAATGCGTGTGCTATGTTTCCCCACGTCCAGCACACACAGGAAGAAGTGTTCTGGGGTTGTGAGTGTGGGAAGTTCCTCCAACAGACAGCAGCACCTGGGTTGTAATAGAATCCCTTCGCTTGACTTCCCTAAGTGTTTTCCTAGGCCTAGCAGTAAGCGATGGTGGGGGATGGGCTCTAAAGCCAAGTATTAGCGAGTGCATCTCTGTGGGTAGTGGAGGGTTTTAAACTCCTTCCCCAACCTTGGAACACCTGTGCCCCATAAAGATGCGTGGAATCTGTTTCCCCACCTCCAGCACACACACGGCGACGTGCTCAGGTATCCTGATTGTGGGGAGGCTCCTCCAAATGACAGCAGCGCCTGGGTTCTAAAAGAATCCCTTAGCATGTCTTCCCTGATGGCATGCCTAGGCTGGAGAGTGGGGGAAAGTGGGGGTTGGGCTCTAAACCAAGTATAAGCGAGAGCCTATCCATGGGATGTGGGTTTTTAACCTACAACCCACAACCATGGAATAAATGTGCCCCCTGAAAGATGCTTTGACTGTTTCCCTACATCCAGCACACACACAAAGATGTTTTCTTGTATTCTGAGTGTGGGGAAGTTCCTCAAACTGACAGCAGCACCTGGATTCTATTAGTATCCCTTAGCTTCTGTTCCCTGAGTGTTCTTTTAGGCCAGGCCATGAGGGAAAGCTGGGGGTTGGGCTTGGAGGCCACGTAGCAGTGAGTGCCCCCTGATCCATTGAGGAAGTACTTAGAGGACTTCTCCCTAAAGGGAACACCTTTTCCTGCATTCATCTGGGTGCAGTGGGGCTGCACAACTCTCCCACACCTAAGAATGTGTTCTGGAATTCTGAGTGCAGGGAAGTTCCTCCAACTGACAGCAGCGCCTGGGTTCTAATTGAATCCCTTTGCTTGTCTTCCCTGATGGAAAGCCTAGGCGGGAGTGCGGGGGAAAGTGTGGTTTGGGCTCCAAAACCAAGTATTTGCGATGACCTCTCTATGGTTTGTGGAGTTGTTTAGAGTACATCCCTAACCTGGGAACACCTGTGCCCCCATAAAGATCCGTGGAGTCTGTTTCCACACCTCCAGCACACACACGAACACTTGCACATTTATCCTGAGAGTGGGCAGCCTCCTCCAACTGAGAGCAGGGCCTTGGTTCATATAAAATCTCTTAACTTGTCTACCCTGTTTGGTTGCCTGATACGGAGTGCTGGGGAAAGGGTGGGTTGGGCTCTAAATCCAAGTATTAGCGAGTGCTTCTCCATGGGATTTGGAGGTTATTAACCAAAAGCCCACAACATGGGAATACCTGTGCTCCTCGAAAAAAGCGTGGACTCTGTATCCCCACCACCAGAACACACATGAAGAAGTTTTCTGCTATCCTGAGTGTGGGCTGGCAATTTCAGGTGACAGAAGCGGCTGGGTTCTAATAGAATCCCTTAGCTTGTAATCCCTGAGTGTTTCCCTAGGACTGACTCTGAGAGAAACCTGGGGGTTGGGCTTTGAGGCCAAATAGTAGCGAGTGTCCCCGATGGACTGAGGAAGTATTTAGATGAATTCTCCATAAAGGGAAACACCTGAGCACCCATTCATCTGCGTGGAGTGGGGCTTCAAATCTCCCCACCACACAAGGTTGGGTTCCAGTATCCTGAGGGTGGGGTAGTTCCTCCAACTGACATCAGCGTCTTGGTTTGAATAGAATCCCTTTGCTTGTCTTCCCTGATGGTTTGCCTAGGCCAGTGTGTGGTTGAAAGTGGGATTTGGGATCTAAAACTAAGTATTAGCGTGTGCCTCTCCATGGGTAGTGGAGATGTTTAAACTACAACCCACAACTTGGGAATTACTGTGACCCCTGAAAAATGCGTGTGCTATGTTTCCCCACGTCCAGCACACACAGGAAGAAGTGTTCTGGGGTTGTGAGTGTGGGGAGGTTCCTCCAACAGACAGCAGCACCTGGGTTGTAATAGAATCCCTTCGCTTGACTTCCCTAAGTGTTTTCCTAGGCCTAGCAGTAAGCGATGGTGGGGGATGGGCTCTAAAGCCAAGTATTAGCGAGTGCATCTCTGTGGGTAGTGGAGGGTTTTAAACTACTTCCCCAACCTTGGAACACCTGTGCCCCATAAAGATGCGTGGAATCTGTTTCCCCACCTCCAGCACACACACGGAGACGTGCTCAGGTATCCTGATTGTGGGGAGGCTCCTCCAAATGACAGCAGCGCCTGGGTTCTAAAAGAATCCCTTAGCTTGTCTTCCCTGATGGCATGCCTAGGCTGGAGAGTGGGGGAAAGTGGGGGTTGGGCTCTAAACCAAGGATAAGCGAGAGCCTATCCATGGGATGTGGGTTTTTAACCTACAACCCACAACCATGGAATAAATGTGCCCCCAGAAAGATGCTTTGACTGTTTCCCTACATCCAGCACACACACGAAGATGTGTTCTTGTATTCTGAGTGTGGTGAAGTTCCTCAAACTGACAGCAGCACCTGGATTCTATTAGTATCCCTTAGCTTCTGTTCCCTGAGTGTTCTTTTAGGCCAGGCCATGAGGGAAAGCTGGGGGTTGGGCTTGGAGGCCACGTAGCAGTGAGTGGCCCCTGATCCATTGAGGAAGTACTTAGAGGACTTCTCCCTAAAGGGAACACCTTTTCCTGCATTCATCTGGGTGCAGTGGGGCTGCACAACTCTCCCACACCTAAGAATGTGTTCTGGAATTCTGAGTGCAGGGAAGTTCCTCCAACTGACAGCAGCGCCTGGGTTCTAATTGAATCCCTTTGCTTGTCTTCCCTGATGGAAAGCCTAGGCGGGAGTGCGGGGGTAAGTGTAGTTTGGGCTCCAAAACCAAGTATTTGCGATGACCTCTCTATGGTTTGTGGAGGTGTTTAAACTACATCCCGAACCTGGGAACACCTATGCCCCCATAAAGATCCGTGGAGTCTGTTTCCACACCTCCAGCACACACACGAACACTTGCACAGTTATCCTGAGAGTGGGCAGCCTCCTCCAACTGAGAGCAGGGCCTTGGTTCTTATAAAATCGCTTAACTTGTCTACCCTGTTTGGTTGCCTGATACGGAGTGCTGGGGAAAGGATGGGTTGGGCTCTAAATCCAAGTATTAGCGAGTGCTTCTCCATGGGATTTGGAGGTTATTAACCAAAAGCCCACAACATGGGAATACCTGTGCTCCTTGAAAAAAGCGTGGACTCTGTATCCCCACCACCAGAACACACATGAAGAAGTTTTCTGCTATCCTGAGTGTGGGCTGGCAATTTCAGGTGACAGAAGCGGCTGGGTTCTAATAGAATCCCTTAGCTTGTAATCCCTGAGTGTTTCCCTAGGACTGACTCTGAGAGAAACCTGGGGGTTGGGCTTTGAGGCCAAATAGTAGCGAGTGTCCCCGATGGACTGAGGAAGTATTTAGATGAATTCTCCATAAAGGGAAACACCTGAGCACCCATTCATCTGCGTGGAGTGGGGCTTCAAATCTCCCCACCACACAAGGTTGGGTTCCATTATCCTGAGTGTGGGGTAGTTCCTCCAACTGACATCAGCGTCTTGGTTTGAATAGAATCCCTTTGCTTGTCTTCCCTGATGGTTTGCCTAGGCCAGTGTGTGGTTGAAAGTGGGATTTGGGATCTAAAACTAAGTATTAGCGTGTGCCTCTCCATGGGTAGTGGAGATGTTTAAACTACAACCCACAACTTGGGAATTACTGTGACCCCTGAAAAATGCGTGTGCTATGTTTCCCCACGTCCAGCACACACAGGAAGAAGTGTTCTGGGGTTGTGAGTGTGGGAAGTTCCTCCAACAGACAGCAGCACCTGGGTTGTAATAGAATCCCTTCGCTTGACTTCCCTAAGTGTTTTCCTAGGCCTAGCAGTAAGCGATGGTGGGGGATGGGCTCTAAAGCCAAGTATTAGCGAGTGCATCTCTGTGGGTAGTGGAGGGTTTTAAACTCCTTCCCCAACCTTGGAACACCTGTGCCCCATAAAGATGCGTGGAATCTGTTTCCCCACCTCCAGCACACACACGGAGACGTGCTCAGGTATCCTGATTGTGGGGAGGCTCCTCCAAATGACAGCAGCGCCTGGGTTCTAAAAGAATCCCTTAGCTTGTCTTCCCTGATGGCATGCCTAGGCTGGAGAGTGGGGGAAAGTGGGGGTTGGGCTCTAAACCAAGGATAAGCGAGAGCCTATCCATGGGATGTGGGTTTTTAACCTACAACCCACAACCATGGAATAAATGTGCCCCCTGAAAGATTATTTGGCTGTTTCCCTACATCCAGCACACACACGAAGATGTGTTCTTGTATTCTGAGTGTGGGGAAGTTCCTCAAACTGACAGCAGCACCTGGATTCTATTAGTATCCCTTAGCTTCTGTTCCCTGAGTGTTCTTTTAGGCCAGGCCATGAGGGAAAGCTGGGGGTTGGGCTTGGAGACCACGTAACAGTGAGTGCCCCCTGATCCATTGAGGAAATACTTAGAGGACTTCTCCCTAAAGGGAACACCTTTTCCTGCATTCATCTGGGTGCAGTGGGGCTGCACAACTCTCCCACACCTAAGAATGTGTTCTGGAATTCTGAGTGCAGGGAAGTTCCTCCAACTGACAGCAGCGCCTGGGTTCTAATTGAATCCCTTTGCTTCTCTTCCCTGATGGAAAGCCTAGGCGGGAGTGCGGGGGAAAGTGTGGTTTGGGCTCCAAAACCAAGTATTTGCGATGACCTCTCTATGGTTTGTGGAGGTGTTTAAACTACATCCCTAACCTGGGAACACCTGTGCCCCCATAAAGATCCGTGGAGTCTGTTTCCACACCTCCAGCACACACACGAACACTTGCACAGTTATCCTGAGAGTGGGCAGCCTCCTCCAACTGAGAGCAGGGCCTTGGTTCTTATAAAATCGCTTAACATGTCTACCCTGTTTGGTTGCCTGATACGGAGTGCTGGGGAAAGGGTGGGTTGGGCTCTAAATCCAAGTATTAGCGAGTGCTTCTCCATGGGATTTGGAGGTTATTAACCAAAAGCCCACAACATGGGAATACCTGTGCTCCTTGAAAAAAGCGTGGACTCTGTATCCCCACCACCAGAACACACATGAAGAAGTTTTCTGCTATCCTGAGTGTGGGCTGGCAATTTCAGGTGACAGAAGCGGCTGGGTTCTAATAGAATCCCTTAGCTTGTAATCCCTGAGTGTTTCCCTAGGACTGACTCTGAGAGAAACCTGGGGGTTGGGCTTTGAGGCCAAATAGTAGCGAGTGTCCCCGATGGAGTGAGGAACTATTTAGATGAATTCTCCATAAAGGGAAACACCTGAGCACCCATTCATCTGCGTGGAGTGGGGCTTCAAATCTCCCCACCACACAAGGTTGGGTTCCAGTATCCTGAGGGTGGGGTAGTTCCTCCAACTGACATCAGCGTCTTGGTTTTAATAGAGTCCCTTTGCGTGTCTTCCCTGATGGTTTGCCTAGGCCAGTGTGTGGTTGAAAGTGGGATTTGGGATCTACAACTAAGTATTAGCGTGTGCCTCTCCATGGGTAGTGGAGATGTTTAAACTACAACCCACAACTTGGGAATTACTGTGACCCCTGAAAAATGCGTGTGCTATGTTTCCCCACGTCCAGCACACACAGGAAGTAGTGTTCTGGGGTTCTGAGTGTGGGGAGGTTCCTCCAACAGACAGCAGCACCTGGGTTGTAATATAATCCCTTCGCTTGACTTCCCTAAGTGTTTTCCTAGGCCTAGCAGTAAGCGATGGTGGGGGATGGGCTCTAAAGCCAAGTATTAGCGAGTGCATCTCTGTGGGTAGTGGAGGGTTTTAAACTACTTCCCCAACCTTGGAACACCTGTGCCCCATAAAGATGCGTGGAATCTGTTTCCCCACCTCCAGCACACACACGGAGACGTGCTCAGGTATCCTGATTGTGGGGAGGCTCCTCCAAATGACAGCAGCACCTGGGTTCTAAAAGAATCCCTTAGCTTGTCTTCTCTGATGGCATGCGTAGGCTGGAGAGTGGGGGAAATTGGGGGTTGGGCTCTTAACCAAGTATTAGCGAGAGCCTATCCATGGGATGTGGGTTTTTAACCTCCAACCCACAACCATGGAATAAATGTGCCCCCTGAAAGATGCTTTGACTGTTTCCCTACATCCAGCACACACACGAAGATGTGTTCTGGTATTCTGAGTGTGGGGAAGTTCCTCAAACTGACAGCAGCACCTGGATTCTATTAGTATCCCTTAGCTTCTGTTCCCTGAGTGTTTTCTTAGGCCAGGCCATGAGGGAAAGCTGGGGGTTGGGCTTGGAGGCCACGTAGAATTGAGTGACCCCTGATCCATTGAGGAAGTACTTAGAGGACTTCTCCCTAAAGGGAACACCTTTTCCTGCATTCATCTCGGTGCAGTGGGGCTGCACATCTCTCCCACACCTAAGAATGTGTTCTGGAATTCTGAGTGCAGGGAAGTTCCTCCAACTGACAGCAGCGCCTGGGTTCTAATTGAATCCCTTTGCTTGTCTTCCCTGATGGAAAGCCTAGGCGGGAGTGCGGGGGAAAGTGTGGTTTGGGCTCCAAAACCAAGTATTTGCGATGACCTCTCTATGGTTTGTGGAGGTGTTTAAACTACATCCCTAACCTGGGAACACCTGTGCCCCCATAAATATCCGTGGAGTCTGTTTCCACACCTCCAGCACACACACGAACACTTGCACAGTTATCCTGAGAGTGGGCAGCCTCCTCCAACTGAGAGCAGGGCCTTGGTTCTTATAAAATCGCTTAACTTGTCTACCCTGTTTGGTTGCCTGATACGGAGTGCTGGGGAAAGGGTGGGTTGGGCTCTAAATCCAAGTATTAGCGAGTGCTTCTCCATGGGATTTGGAGGTTATTAACCAAAAGCCCACAACATGGGAATACCTGTGCTCCTTGAAAAAAGCGTGGACTTTGTATCCCCACCACCAGAACACACATGAAGAAGTTTTCTGCTATCCTGAGTGTGGGCTGGCAATTTCAGGTGACAGAAGCGGCTGGGTTCTAATAGAATCCCTTAGCTTGTAATCCCTGAGTGTTTCCCTAGGACTGACTCTGAGAGAAACCTGGGGGTTGGGCTTTGAGGCCAAATAGTAGCGAGTGTCCCCGATGGACTGAGGAAGTATTTAGATGAATTCTCCATAAAGGGAAACACCTGAGCACCCATTCATCTGCGTGGAGTGGGGCTTCAAATCTCCCCACCACACAAGGTTGGGTTCCAGTATCCTGAGGGTGGGGTAGTTCCTCCAACTGACATCAGCGTCTTGGTTTTAATAGAATCCCTTTGCGTGTCTTCCCTGATTGTTTGCCTAGGCCAGTGTGTGGTTGAAAGTGGGATTTGGGATCTAAAATTAAGTATTAGCGTGTGCCTCTCCATGGGTAGTGGAGATGTTTAAACTACAACCCACAACTTGGGAATTACTGTGACCCCTGGAAAATGCGTGTGCTATGTTTCCCCACGTCCAGCACACACAGGAAGAAGTGTTCTGGGGTTCTGAGTGTGGGGAGGTTCCTCCAACAGACAGCAGCACCTGGGTTGTAATAGAATCCCTTAGCTTGACTTCCCTAAGTGTTTTCCTAGGCCTAGCAGTAAGCGATGGTGGGGGATGGGCTCTAAAGCCAAGTATTAGCGAGTGCATCTCTGTGGGTAGTGGAGGGTTTTAAACTACTTCCCCAACCTTGGAACACCTGTGCCCCATAAAGATGCGTGGAATCTGTTTCCCCACCTCCAGCACACACACAGAAACGTGCTCAGGTATCCTGATTGTGTGGAGGCTCCTCCAAATGACAGCAGCGCCTGGGTTCTAATAGAATCCCTTAGCTTGCCTTCCCTGATGGCATGCCTAGGCTGGAGAGTGGGGGAAAGTGGGGGTTGGGCTCTAAACCAAGTATTAGCGGGAGCCTATCCATGGGATGTGGGTTTTTATCCTACAACACACAACCATGGAATAAATGTGCCCCCTGAATGATGCTGTGACTTTTTCCCTACATCCAGCACACACGCGGAGAATTGTTCTGGATTTCTGAGTGTGGGGAGGTTCCTCCAACTGACAGCAGCACCTGGGTTCTATTAGTATCCCTTAGCTTCTGTTCCCTGAGTGTTCCTTTAGGCCAGGCCATGAGGGAAAGATGGGGGTTGGGCTTGGAGGCCAAGTAGTAGTGATTGCCCCCTGATCCACTGAGGAATTACTTAGAGGACTTCTCCCTAAACGGTACACCTTTTCCTCCATTCATCTGGGTGCAGTGGGGCTGCACAACTCTCCCACTCCAAAGAATGTGTTCTGGAATTCTGAGTGCAGGGAAGTTCCTCCAACTGACAGCAGCGCCTGGGTTCTAATTGAATCCCTTTGCTTGTCTTCCCTGATGGAAAGCCTAGGAGGGAGTGCGGGGGAAAGTGTGGTTTGGGCTCCGAAACCAAGTATTTGCGATGACCTCTCTATGGTTTGTGGAGGTGTTTAAACTACATCCCTAACCTGGGAACACCTGTGCCCCCATAAAGATCCGTGGAGTCTGTTTCCACACCTCCAGCACACACACGAACACTTGCACAGTTATCCTGAGAGTGGGCAGCCTCCTCCAACTGAGAGCAGGGCCTTGGTTCTTATAAAATCGCTTAACTTGTCTACCCTGTTTGGTTGCCTGATACGGAGTGCTGGGGAAAGGGTGGGTTGGGCTCTAAATCCAAGTATTAGCGAGTGCTTCTCCATGGGATTTGGAGGTTATTAACCAAAAGCCCACAACATGGGAATACCTGTGCTCCTTGAAAAAAGCGTGGACTCTGTATCCCCACCACCAGAACACACATGAAGAAGTTTTCTGCTATCCTGAGTGTGGGCTGGCAATTTCAGGTGACAGAAGCGGCTGGGTTCTAATAGAATCCCTTAGCTTGTAATCCCTGAGTGTTTCCCTAGGACTGACTCTGAGAGAAACCTGGGGGTTGGGCTTTGAGGCCAAATAGTAGCGAGTGTCCCCGATGGACTGAGGAAGTATTTAGATGAATTCTCCATAAAGGGAAACACCTGAGCACCCATTCATCTGCGTGGAGTGGGGCTTCAAATCTCCCCACCACACAAGGTTGGGTTCCAGTATCCTGAGGGTGGGGGAGTTCCTCCAACTGACATCAGCGTCTTGGTTTGAATAGAATCCCTTTGCTTGTCTTCCCTGATGGTTTGCCTAGGCCAGTGTGTGGTTGAAAGTGGGATTTGGGATCTAAAACTAAGTATTAGCGTGTGCCTCTCCATGGGTAGTGGAGATGTTTAAACTACAACCCACAACTTGGGAATTACTGTGACCCCTGAAAAATGCGTGTGCTATGTTTCCCCACGTCCAGCACACACAGGAAGAAGTGTTCTGGGGTTGTGAGTGTGGGGAAGTTCCTCCAACAGACAGCAGCACCTGGGTTGTAATAGAATCCCTTAGCTTGACTTCCCTAAGTGGTTTCCTAGGCCTAGCAGTAAGAGATGGTGGGGGATGGGCTCTAAAGCCAAGTATTAGCGAGTGCATCTCTGTGGGTAGTGGACGGTTTTAAAATACTTCCCCAACCTTGGAACACCTGTGCCCCACAAAGATGCGTGGAATCTGTTTCCCCACCTCCAGCACACACACAGAAACGTGCTCAGGTATCCTGATTGTGTGGCGGCTCCTCCAAATGACAGCAGCGCCTGGATTCTAAAAGAATCCCTTAGCTTGTCTTCCCTGATGGCATGCCTAGGCTGGAGAGTGGGGGAAAGTGGGGGTTGGGCTCTAAACCAAGTATTAGCGAGAGCCTATCCATGGGATGTGGGTTTTTATCCTACAACACACAACCATGGAATAAATGTGCCCCCTGAATGATGCTTTGACTGTTTCCCTACATCCAGCACACACGCGAAGAATTGTTCTGGTTTTCTGAGTGTGGGGAGGTTCCTCCAACTGACAGCAGCACCTGGGTTCTATTAGTATCCCTTAGCTTCTTTTCCCTGAGTGTTCCTTTAGGCCAGGCCATGAGGGAAAGATGGGGGTTGGGCTTGGAGGTCAAGTAGCAGTAATTGCCCCCTGATCCACTGAGGAAGTACTTAGAGGACTTCTCCCTAAACGGTACACCTTTTCCTCCATTCATCTGGGTGCAGTGGGGCTGCACAACTCTCCCACTCCTAAGAATGTGTTCTGGAATTCTGAGTGCAGGGAAGTTCCTCCAACTGACAGCAGCGCCTGGGTTCTAATTGAATCCCTTTGCTTGTCTTCCCTGATGGAAAGCCTAGGAGGGAGTGCGGGGGAAAGTGTGGTTTGGGCTCCGAAACCAAGTATTTGCGATGACCTCTCTATGGTTTGTGGAGGTGTTTAAACTACATCCCTAACCTGGGAACACCTGTGCCCCCATAAAGATCCGTGGAATCTGTTTCCCCACCTCCAGCACACACACGGAGACTTGCTCAGGCATCCTGAGTGTGGGGAGTCTCCTCCAACTGACAGCAGCACCTGGGTTCTAATAGAATTCCTTAGCTTGTCTTACCTGATGGCATGCCTAGGCTGGAGAGTCGGGGAAAGTGGGGGTTGGGTTTGAAGTCCAAGTAGCAACGAGTGCCCCCCGATTTACTGTGGAAGTACTTAGAGGATTTCACGCTAATGTGGAACACCTGTGCCCACATTCATCTGTGTGGACTGGGTATCCACAACTCCACGACACACAAGGCTTGGATCCGGAATCTTCATTGTGCGGAAGATCCTCCAACTGACAGCAGCGCCTGCGTTCTAATAGAATAACTCAGCTTGACTTCCCTAAGTTTTTTCCTAGACCTAGCAGTGAGCGATGGTGGGGAATGGGCTCTAAAGCCAAGAATAAGTGAGTGCATCTCTATGGGCAGTGGAGGATTTGAAACTTCTTCCCCAACCTTGGAACACCTGTGCCCCCATAAAGATGCGTGGACTCTGATTCCCCACCTCCAGCACACACACGGAGACGTGCTCAGGTATCCTGACTGTGGGGAGGCTCCTCCAAATGACAGCAGCGCCTGGGTTCGAATAGAATCCCTTAGCTTGTATTCCTTGAGTGTTTCCCTATGCCGGGCTGAGAGGGAAATCTGGGAGTTTGGCTTGGAGGCCAAGTAGCAGCAACTGTCCCCCGATGGAATTTGGAATTATTTAGAGGACTTCTCCCTAATGGGAAGCAAGTGTGACCCCATTCATCTACTTGGATTGTGGCTCCACATCTCCCCGCCACACAAGGTTGGCTTCCGGAATTCTGAGAGTGGGAAAGTTCCTCCAACTGAGAGCAGTGCCAGTGTTCTAGTAGAATCCTTAAGCTTCTCTACCCTGATGGATTGCATAAGCTGGAGTGCGGTTCAAAGTGGGATTTGGGCTCTAAATCCAAGTATTAGTGAGTGCCTCTCCATGGGAAGTTGAGGTGTTTAACCAACAACCCCCAACAAGGGAATACCTTTGCCCACTGGAATACGCGTGGACACAGTTTCTCCACCAACAGCACACACACGAAGAAGTTTTCTGGAATCCTGAGCATGGGGAGGCTACTCCAAATGACAGCAGCACCTGGGTTCTATTAGAATCCCTTAGCTTGTATTCCCTGAGTGTTTACATAGGCCAGGCTTTGATCTAATGTGGGGTTTGGTCTCTATAGCTAGGTTTTAGCGAATGCCACTCTATGGGCATGGAGGTTTTTAAAACTACATCCCTAACCTTTAAACACCTGCCCCCCATATAAAAGCGTGGTCTCTCTTTCCCAAAGTCCAGCACACCCAAGTAGAATAGTTCTGGTATACTGAGGGTGCGTAGGCACCTCCAAATGACAGCAGCAACTGGGAACTTATAATATCATTTGGCTTGCTTTCCCTGAGTGTTTCCATTGGCCAGGCTGTGAGCGAAGTTGGGTGTTGGGCACTAAAGACTAGTAATAGCGAGTGCCTATCTATGGGCAGTGCAGGTGTTTAAAATACTTCCCCAAAGTTGGAAAAACTGTGCCCCGCAAAAAATGCGTCGTCTCTGTTTCCCCAACTCCAGCACACACACGAAGACGGGTTGAGGTTTCCTGAGTGTGGGGAGGCATCTACAACTGACAGCAGGGCCTGTGTTCTAATACAATCCATTAACTTGTCTTTACTGATGGCTAGCCTAGGCGGGAGTGTGGGGGAATGTGAGGGTTGGGCTATAAATCCAGTTATTAGCGAGTGCTTCTCCACGGGATTTGAAGTGGTTTAACCTACAACCAAATATTTGGGAATACCTGTGCCCCCTGAAAGTTGCAAGGACTCTGTTTCCCCACCTTCAGCACACACACTATGTGGTGTTCTGGTATCCTGAGTGTGGGGAGACTCCTCCAACTGACAGCAGCACCTGGGATCTAATATAATCCCTATGTTTGACAAGCTTCAGTATTTTCCTAGGCCGGGCTTTGAGCCTAGGTGGGGGTTGGGCTCTAAAGCCAAGTATTAGCCTGTGCCTCTCTATGTTCAGTGGAGGTGTTTAAACGACATCCAATCCTGGGAACACCTGTGCCCTCATGAAGATGTGTGGACACTCTTTCACCACCTCCAGCACACACACGAAAATGTGTTCAGGTATCCTGAGAGTGGGGAAGATCTTCCAAATGACAGCAGTGCCTGGGTTCCAATAAAACCCCCTAGCTTGTATTTCCTGTGTGTTTCCCTACGCCGGACTGTGAGGGAAATCTGGGGGTTGGGATTGGAGGCCAAGTAGCATCGAGTGCCTCCAATGGACTGAGGAAATATTTTGAGGAATTCTCCCTAACGTGGAACACCTGTGCCCCCATTCTTCTGCGTGGGGTGGGTCTCCACACATCCCCCACACTAAAGGCTGGATTCCGGATCCTGAGTGTGGGGAAGATTCTCCAACTGATAACAGCGACTGGGTTCTAATACAATCCCTAAGTTTGCCTTCCCTGATGACTTGTCTATGCCAGAGTGCGGGGGAATGTGGGGTTCAGCCTCGACAAACAAGTACAATCGAGTGCCTCTCCACGGGATGTGGAGGTCTTTAAATTGCAATCCACAGCCTTTGAATACCTGTGCCTCTTGCAAGATGTGTAGATCTGTTTCCCAACTCCAGCACACACACGAAGAACTCTTCGGCTATCCTAAGTGTGGGGAGGCTCCTCAAACTAACAGCACCGCCTGGGTTCAAATACAGTACATTTACTTGTCTACAATAAAGGCTTGCCAAGGCCGGAGTGTGGGGGAAATTGGGGTTTGGGCTGCAAATCCAAGTATTAGCGAGTGCTTCTCCATGGGATTTGGAGGTTATTCACCAAAACCCCACATCCTGGGAATACCTGTGCTCCTTGAAAAATGCTTGGGCTCTGTTTCCACACCTCCAGCACACACATGAAGAATTTTTCTGGTATCCTGAGTGTGGGGAGGCACCTCCCACTGACAGCAGCATCTGGGATGAAATAAGATCCCTTATGTTATCTTCCCTGAGTGTATTCCAAGGAAGGGATGGGAGCGGAGGTGGGAGTTGGGCTCTAAAACCAAGTAATAGCGAGTGCCTCTCTATGGGCATTGGAGGTGTTTAAAGTACATTCCCTCCCTGGGAACACCTGTGCCCCCTTAAAGTTGCGTGGACTATGTATCTCCAAGTACAGCACACACACAAACACTTGTTCAGGTATCCTGAGTGTGGGGAGTCTCCTCCAACTGACAGCAGCGCCTGGGTTCTAATAGAATCCCTTAGCTTGTCTTACCTGATGGCATGCCTAGGCTGGAGAGTGGGGGAAAGTGGGGGTTGGGTTTGATGTCCAAGTAGCATAGAGTGGCCCGATTTACTGAGGAAGTACTTAGAGGATTTCACGCTAATGTGGAACACCTGTGCCCCCATTCATCTGTGTGGACTGGGTATCCACAACTCCCCCACACACAAGGCTGGGATCCGGAATCCTGAGTGTGTGGAAGATCCTCCAACTGACAGCAGCGCCTGCGTTCTAATAGAATAACTCAGCTTGACTTCCCTAAGTTTATTCCTAGACCTAGCAGTGAGCGATGGTGGGGAATGGGCTCTAAAGCCAAGAATAAGCGAATGCATCTCTGTGGGAAGTGGAGGATTTGAAACTTCTTCCCCAACCTTGGAACACCTGTGTCCCCATAAAGATGCGTGGACTCTGATTCCCCACCTCCAGCACACACATGGAGACGTGCTCAGGTATCCTGATTGTGGGGAGGCTCCTCCAAATGACAGCAGCGCCTGGGTTCTAATAGGGTCCCATAGCTTATATTCCTTGAGTGTTTCCCTATGCCAGGCTGAGCGGGAAATCAGGGAGTTTGGCTTGGAGGCCAAGTAGCAGCAACTGCCCCCCGAAGGAATATGGAATTATTTAGAGGACTTCTCCCTAATGGGAAACAAGTGTGACCCCATTCATCTACTTGGATTTTGGCTCCACATCTCCCCGCCACACAAGGTTGGCTTCCGGAATTCTGAGATTGGGAAAGTTCCTCCAACTGAGAGCAGTGCCAGTGTTCTAGTAGAATCCTTAAGCTTCTCTTCCCTGATGGATTGCATAAGCTGGAGTGCGGTTCAAAGTGGGATTTGGGCTCTAAATCCAAGTATTAGTGAGTGCCTCTCCATGGGAAGTTGAGGTGTTTAACCAACAACCCCCAACAAGGGAATACCTTTGCCCCCTGGAATATGCGTGGACACTGTTTCTCCACCAACAGCACACACACGAAGAAGTTTTCTGGAATCCTGAGCATGGGGAGGCTACTCCAAATGACAGCAGCACCTGGGTTCTATTAGAATCCCTTAGCTTGTGTTCCCTGAGTGTTTACATAGGCCAGGCTTTGATCTAATGTGGGGTTTGGTCTCTATAGCTAGGTTTTAGCGAGTGCCTCTCTATGGGCATGGAGGTTTTTAAAACTACATCCCTAACTTTTAAATACCTGCCCCCCATATAAATGCGTGGTCTCTCTTTCCCCACCTCCAGCACACCCACGAAGAATAGTTCTGGTATACTGAGTGTGGGTAGGCACCTCCATATGACAGCAGCAAATGGGAATTTATAATATCATTTCGCTTGCTTTCCCTGAGTGTTTCCATTGGCCAGGCTGTGAGCGAAGTTGGGTGTTGGGCACTAAAGACTAGTAATAGCGAGTGCCTCTCTATGGGCAGTGGAGGTGTTTAAAATACATCCCCAAACTTGGAACAACTGTGCCTCCCAGAAAATGCGTCGACTCTGTTTCTCCAACTCCAGCACACACACGAAGACGGTTTGAGGATTCCTGAGTGTGGGGAGGCACCTACAACTGACAGCAGGGCCTGGGTTCTAGAACAATCCATTAACTTGTCTTCACTGATGGCTAGACTAGGCGGGAGTGTGGGGGAATGTGAGGGTTGGGCTCAAAAACCAAGTAGTACTGAGTGCCTCTCCACGGGATTTGAAGTGGTTTAACCTACAACCAAATATTTGGGAATACCTGTGCCCCCTGAAAGTTGCAAGGACTCTGTTTCCCCACCTTCAGCACACACACTATGTGGTGTTCTGGTATGCTGAGTGTGGGGAGACTCCTCCAACTGACAGCAGCACCTGGGATCTAATATAATCCCTATGTTTGACAAGCTTCAGTATTTTCCTAGGCCGGGCTTTGAGCCTAGGTGGGGGTTGGGCTCTAAAGCCAAGTATTAGCCTGTGCCTCTCTATGTTCAGTGGAGGTGTTTAAACGACATCCAAACCTGGGAACACCTGTGCCCTCATGAAGATGTGTGGACACTCTTTCACCACCTCCAGCACACACACGAAAATGTGTTCAGGTATCCTGAGAGTGGGGAAGATCTTCCAAATGACAGCAGTGCCTGGGTTCCAGTAAAACCCCCTAGCTTGTATTTCCTGTGTGTTTCCCTACGCCGGACTGCGAGGGAAAGCTGGGGGTTGGGATTGGAGGCCAAGTAGCATCGAGTGCCTCCAATGGACTGAGGAAATATTTTGAGGAATTCTCCCTAACGTGGAACACCTGTGCCCCCATTCTTCTGCGTGGGGTGGGTCTCCACACATCCCCCACACTAAAGGCTGGATTCCGGATCCTGAGTGTGGGGAAGATTCTCCAACTGACAACAGCGACTAGGTTCTAATACAATCCCTAAGTTTGCCTTCCCTGATGACATGTCTATGCCAGAGTGCGGGGGAATGTGTGGTTCAGCCTCGAAAAACAAGTACAATTGAGTGCCTCTCCACGGAATGTGGAGGTCTTTAAACTGCAATCCACAGCCTTTGAATACCTGTGCCCCTTGCAAGATGTGTAGATTTGTTTCCCAACTCCAGCACACACACGAAGAACTCTTCGGCTATCCTAAGTGTGGGGAGGCTCCTCAGACTGACGGCCGCACCTGGGATCCAATAGAATCACTTGGCTTGACTTCCCTGAGTGTTTCCACAGGCCGGACTGTGAGCGAAGGTGTGGTTGGGCACTAAACCAAAGTAATAGCGAGTGCCTCTCTATGAGCAGTGGAAGTGTTTAAATACATCCCCAATCTGGGAACACCTGTGATCCAATAAATAAACGTGGACACTGTTTCCCTCCTCCAGCACACACGCGGCATTGGGTTCAGATGTCTTGAGTGTGGGGAGGTTCTTCCCACTAACAGCAGCGCCTGGGTTCTAATACAATACCTTAACTTGTTTTCAATGATGGATTGAAAAGGCCGGTGTGCGGGGGAAAGTTGGGATTTGGCTCTAAACCAAGTATTAGCGAGAGCCTATCCATGGGATGTGGGTGTTTGACCTTCAACCCACAACCATGGAAAAACTATGCCCCCTGAAAAATGCGTGTGCTCTGTTTCCCCATCTCCAGCACACTCAGGAAGAAGTTTTCTGGGGTTCTGAGTGTGGGGAGGTTCCTCCAACAGAAAGCAGCACCTGGCTTTTAATAGAATCCCTTAGCTTGACTTCCCTAAGTGTTTTCCTAGGCCTAGCAGTAAGCGATGGTGGGGGATGGGCTCTAAAGCCAAGTATTAGCGAGTGCATCTCTGTGGGCAGTGGAGGGTTTTAAACTACTTCCCCAACCTTGGAACACCTGTGCCTCATAAAGATGCGTGGAATTTGTTTCCCCACCTCCAGCACACACACGGAGACGTGCTCAGGTATTTTGATTGTGGGGAGGATCCTCCAAATGACAGCAGCCCCTGGGTTCTAATAGAATCCCTTAGCTTGTCTTCCCTGATGGATAGCCTAGGCGGGAGTTCGGGGGAAAGTGTGGTTTGGGCTTCGAAACCAAGTATTTGCGATGACCTCTCTATGGTTTGTGGAGGTGTTTAATATACATCCCTAACCTGGGAACACCTGTGAGCACATAAAGATCCGTGGAGTCTGTTTCCACACCTCCAGCACACACACGAACACTTGCACAGATATCCTGAGAGTGGGCAGCCTCCTCCAACTGAGAGCAGGGCCTTGTTTCTTATAAAATCTCTTAACTTGTCTACCCTGTTTGGTTGCCTGATACGGAGTGCTGGGGAAAGGGTGGGTTGGGCTCTAAATCCAAGTATTAGCGAGTGCTTCTCCATGGGATTTGGAGGTTATTCACCAAAACCCCACATCCTGGGAATACCTGTGCTCCTTGAAAAATACGTGGACTCTGTAACCCCACCTCCAGAACACACATGCAGAAGTGTTCTGGTATCCTGAGTGTGGGCTGGCACTTTCAGGTGACAGAAGCGGCTGGGTTCTAATAGAATCCCTTAGCTTATAATCCCTGAGTGTTTCCCTAGGACTGACTCTGAGAGAAACCTGGGGGTTGGGCTTTGAGGCCAAATAGTAGCGAGTGCCCCCCGATGACCTGAGGAAGTATTTAGATGAATTCTCCATAAAGGGAAACACCTGAGCACCCATTCATCTGCGTGGAGTTGGGCTTCAAACCTCCCCACCACACAAGGTTGGGTTCCAGTATCCTGAGGGTGGGGTAGTTCCTCTAACTGACATCAGCGTCTTGGTTTTAATAGAATCCCTTTGCTTGTCTTCCCTGATGGTTTGCCTAGGCCAGTGTGTGGTTGAAAGTGGGATTTGGGCTCTAAAACTAAGTATCACCGTGTGCCTCTCCATGTGTAGTGGAGATGTTTAAACTACAACCCACAACTTGGGAATTACTGTGACCCCTGAAAAATGCGTGTTCTTTGCTTCCCCACCTCCAGCACACACACGAAGTTTTCTGGTATCCTGAGTGTGGGGAGGCTCCTGCAACTGAAAATAGGAGCTGGGATCTAATTGGATCCATTAGATTGACTTCCCTGAGTATTTTCCTTGGCCGGGTTTTGAGCGAAGTTATGGGTTGTGCTCTAAAACCAAGAATTAGCGAGTTCCTATCTTTTGGAAGTGGAGGTGGTTAAAGTATATCCCCAACCTGGGAACACCTGTGCCCCCATAAAGATTTGTGGACTCAGTTTCCCTCCTGCAGCACACACACGATATCTGGCTCAGATGATTTGAGTGTGGGGAGGATCCTCCAACTAACAGCAGCGCCTGGGTTCTAATACAGTACATTTACTTGTCTTCAATAATGGCTTGCCAAGCCCGGAGTGTGGGGGAAATTAGGGTTTGGGCTGCAAATCCAAGTATTAGCGAGTGCTTCTCCATGGGAAGAGGAAATTATTCACCAAAATCCCACATCCTGGGAATACCTGTGTTCCTTGAAAATGCGTGGGCTCTGTTTCCCCACCTCCAGCACACACATGAAGAATTTTTCTGGTATCCTGAGTGTTGGGAGGCACCTCCCACTGACAGCAGCATCTGGGATCAAATAAGATCCCTTAGGTTACCTTCCCTGAGTGTTTTCCAAGGAAGGGATGGGAGCGGAGGTGGGGGTTGGGCTCTAAAACCAAGTAATAGCGAGTGCCTCTCTATGGGCAGTGGAGGTGTTTAAAGTACATTCCCTACCTGGGAACACCTGTGCCTCCTTAAAGTTGCGTGGGCTATGTATCTCCAACAAAAGCACACACACAAAGACTTGTTCAGGTATCCTGATTGTGGGGAGGCTCCTCCAAATGACAGCAGCTCCTGGGTTCTAATAGAATCCCTTAGCTTGTATTGCCTGATGGCATGCCTAGGCTGGAGAGTGGGGGAAACTGGGGGTTGGGCTCTAAACCAAGTATTAGCGAGAGCCTATCCATGGGATGTGGGTTTTTAACCTACAACCCACAACCATGGAATAAATGTGCCCCCTGAAAGATGCTTTGACTGTTTCCCTACATCCAGCACACACGCGAATAATTGTTCTGGTATTCTGAGTGTGGGGAGGTTCCTCAAACTGACAGCAGCACCTGGGTTCCATTAGTATCCCTTAGCTTCTGTTCCCTGAGTGTTCCTTTAGGCCAGGCCATGAGGGAAAGCTGGGGGTTGGTTTTGGAGGCCAAGTAGCAGTGAGTGCCCCCTGATCCACTGAGGAAGTACTTAGAGGACTTCTCCCTTAACGGAACACATTTTCCTCCATTCATCTGGGTGGAGTGGGGCTGCACAACTCTCCCACACCTAAGAATGTGTTCTGGATTTCTGAGTGCAGGGAAGTTCCTCCAACTGACAGCAGCGCCTGGGTTCTAATTGAATCCCTTTGCTTGTCTTACCTGATGGAATGCCTAGGCTGGAGAGTGGGGGAAAGAGGGGGTTGGGTTTGAAGTCCAAGTAGCAACGAGTGCCCCCCGATTTACTGAGGAAGTACTTAGAGGATTTCACGCTAATGTGGAACACCTGTGCCCCCATTCATCTGTGTGGACTGGGTATCCACAACTCCCCCACACACAAGACTGGGATCCGGAATCCTGAGTGTGTGGAAGATCCTCCAACTGACAGCAGTGCCTGCGTTCTAATAGAATAACTCAGCTTGACTTCCCTAAGTTTTTTCCTAGACCTAGCAGTGAGCGATGGTGGGGAATGGGCTCTAAAGCCAAGAATAAGCGAGTGCATCTCTGTGGGCAGTGGAGGATTTGAAACTTCTTCCCCAATCTTGGAACACCTGTGCCCCCATAAAGATGCCTGGACTCTGATTCCCCACCTTCAGCACACACGCGGAGACGTGCTCAGGTATCCTGATTGTGGGGAGGCTCTTCCAAATGACAGCAGCGCCTGGGTTCGAATAGAATCCCTTAGCTTGTATTCCTTGAGTCTTTCCCTATGCCGGGCTGAGAGGGAAATCTGGGAGTTTGGCTTGGAGGCCAAGTAGCAGCAACTGCCCCCCGATGGAATATGGAATTATTTAGAGGACTTCTCCCTAATGGGAAACAAGTGTGACCCCATTCATCTACTTGGATTGTGGCTCCACATCTCCCCGCCACACAAGTTTGGCTTCCGGGATTCTGAGAGTGGGAAAGTTCCTCCAACTGAGAGCAGTGCCAGTGTTCTAGTCGAGTCCTTAAGCTTCTCTTCCCTGATGGATTGCATAAGCTGGAGTGCGGTTCAAAGTGGGATTTGGGCTCTAAATCCAAGTATTAGTGAGTGCCTCTCCATGGGAAGTTGAGGTGTTTAACCAACAACCCCCAACAAGGGAATACCTTTGCCCCCTGGAATATGCGTGGACACTGTTTCTCCACCAACAGCACACACACGAAGAAGTTTTCTGGAATCCTGAGCATGGGGAGGCTACTCCAAATGACAGCAGCACCTGGGTTCTATTAGAATCCCTTAGCTTGTGTTCCCTGAGTGTTTACATAGGCCAGGCTTTGATCTAATGTGGGGTTTGGTCTCTATAGCTAGGTTTTAGCGAGTGCCTCTCTATGGGCATGGAGGTTTTTAAAACTACATCCCTAACCTTTAAATACCTGCCCCCCATATAAATGCGTGGTCTCTCTTTCCCCACCTCCAGCACACCCACGAAGAATAGTTCTGGTATACTGAGTGTGGGTAGGCACCTCCATATGACAGCAGTAACTGGGAATTTATAATATCATTTGGCTTGCTTTCCCTGAGTGTTTCCATTGGCCAGGCTGTGAGCGAAGTTGGGTGTTGGGCACTAAAGACTAGTAATAGCGAGTGCCTCTCTATGGGCAGTGGAGGTGTTTAAAATACATCCCCAAACTTGGAGCAACTGTGCCCCCCAAGAAATGCGTCGACTCTGTTTCCCCAAATCCAGCACACACACGAAGACGGGTTGAGGTTTCCTGAGTGTGGGGAGGCACCTACAACTGACAGCAGGGCCTGGGTTCTAATACAATCCATTAACTTGTCTTCACTGATGGCTAGCCTCGGCGGGAGTTCGGGGTACTGCGAGGGTTGGGCTCTAAAACCAAGTATTATTGAGTGCCTCTCCACGGGATTTGAAGTGGTTTAACCTACAACCAAATGTTTGGGAATAACTGTGCCCCCTTAAAGTTGCAAGGACACTGTTTCCCCACCTTCAGCACACACACGATGTGGTGTTCTGGTATGCTGAGTGTGGGGAGACTCCTCCAACTGACAGCAGCACCTGGGATCTAATATAATCCCTATGTTTGACATGCTTCAGTGTTTTCCTAGGACGGGCTCTGAGCCTAGGTGGGTGTTGGGCTCTAAAGCCAAGTATTGGCGTGTGCCTCTCTATGTTCAGTGGAGGTGTTTAAACTACATCCAAACCTGGGAACACCTGTGCCCTCATGAAGATGCGTGGACTCTCTTTCACCACCTTCCGCACACACACGAAAATGTGTTCAGGTATCCTGAGAGTGGGGAAGATCTTCCAAATGACAGCAGTGCCTGGGTTCCAATAAAACCCCTTAGCTTGTATTTCCTGTGTGTTTCCCTATGCCGGACTGCGAGGGAAAGCTGGGGGTTGGGATTGGAGGCCAAGTAGCATCGAGTGCCTCCAATGGACTGAGGAAATATTTTGAGGAATTCTCCCTAACGTGGAACACCTGTGCCCCCATTCTTCTGCGTGGGGTGGGTCTCCACACATCCCCCACACTAAAGGCTGGATTCCGGATCCTGAGTGTGGGGAAGATTCTCCAACTGACAACAGCGACTGGGTTCTAATACAATCCCTAAGTTTGCCTTCCCTGATGACTTGTCTATGCCAGAGTGCGGGGGAATGTGGGGTTCAGCCTCGACAAACAAGTACAATCGAGTGCCTCTCCACGGGATGTGGAGGTCTTTAAACTGCAATCCACAACCTGTGATTACCTGTGCCTCTTGCAAGATGTGTAGATCTGTTTCCCCAACTCCAGCACACACACGAATAACTCTTCGGCTATCCTAAATGTGGGGAGGCTCCTCAAACTGACGGCAGCACCTGGGATCTAATAGAATCTCTTGGATTGAATTCCCTGAGTGTTTCCTTTGGCCGCGATGTGAGTTAAGGTGGGGTTGGGCACTAAACCAAAGTAATAGCGAGTGCCTCTCTATGAGCAGTGGAAGTGTTTAACTACATCCCCAACCTGGGAACACCTGTGCCCCCAGAAAGATGTGTGGACTCTGTTTCCCTCCTCCAGCACACACACGGCATTGGGTTCAGATGTCTTGAGTGTGGGGAGGTTCCTCCCACTAACAGCAGCGCCTGGGTTCTAATACAATACCTTAACTTGTCTTCCAGGATGGATTGAAAAGGCCGGTGTGCGGGGGAAAGTTGGGATTTGGCTCTAAACCAAGTATTAGCGAGAGCCTATCCATGGGATGTGGGTGTTTGACCTACAACCCACAATCATGGAATAACTGTGCCTCTTGATAAATGCGTGTGCTAAGTTTCCCCAACTCCAGCACACACAGGAAGAAGTGTTCTGGGGTTCTGAGTGTGGGGAGGTTCCTCCAACAGACAGCAGCACCTGGCTTTTAATAGAATCCCTTAGCTTGACTTCCCTAAGTGTTTTCCTAGGCCTAGTATTAAGCGATGGTGGGGGATGGGCTCTAAAGCCAAGTATTAGCGAGTGCATCTCTGTGGGTAGTGGAGGGTTTTAAACTACTTCCCCAACCTTGGAACACCTGTGCCCCATAAAGATGCGTGGAATCTGTTTCCACACCTCCAGCACACACACGGAGTCGTGCTCAGGTATCCTGATTGTGGGGAGGCTCCTCCAAATGACAGCAGCTCCTGGGTTCTAATAGAATCCCTTAGCTTGTCTTCCCTGATGGCATGCCTAGGCTGGAGAGTGGGGGAAACTGGGGGTTGGGCTCTAAACCAAGTATTAGCGAGAGCCTATTCATGGGATGTGGGTTTTTAACCTACAACCCACAACCATGGAATAAATGTGCCCCCTGAAAGATGCTTTGACTGTTTCCCTACATCCAGCACACACGCAAATAATTGTTCTGGTATTCTGAGTGTGGGGAGGTTCCTCAAACTGACAGCAGCACCTGGGTTCCATTAGTATCCCTTAGCTTCTGTTCCCTGAGTGTTCCTTTAGGCCAGGCCATGAGGGAAAGCTGGGGGTTGGGTTTGGAGGCCAAGTAGCAGTGAGTGCCCCCTGATCCACTGAGGAAGTACTTAGAGGACTTCTCCCTTAACGGAACACATTTTCCTCCATTCATCTGGGTGGAGAGGGGCTGCACAACTCTCCCACACCTAAGAATGTTTTCTGGATTTCTGAGTGCAGGGAAGTTCCTCCAACTGACAGCAGCGCCTGGGTTCTAATTGAATCCCTTTGCTTGTCTTCCCTGATGGAAAGCCTTGGCGGGAGTGCGGGGGAAAGTGTGGTTTGGGCTCCGAAACCAAGTGTTTGCGATGACCTCTCTATGGTTTGTGGAGGTGTTTAAACTACATCCCTAACCTGGGAACACCTGTGCCCCCATAAAGATCCGTGGAGTCTGTTTCCACACCTCCAGCACACACACGAACACTTGCACAGTTATCCTGAGAGTGGGCAGCCTCCTCCAACTGAGAGCAGTGCCTTGGTTCTTATAAAATCGCTTAACTTGTCTACCCTGTTTGGTTGCCTGATACGGAGTGCTGGGGAAAGGGTGGGTTGGGCTCTAAATCCAAGTATTAGCGAGTGCTTCTCCATGGGATTTGGAGGTTATTAACCAAAAGCCCACAACATGGGAATACCTGTGCTCCTTGAAAAAAGCGTGGACTCTGTATCCCCACCACCAGAACACACATGAAGAAGTTTTCTGCTATCCTGAGTGTGGGCTGGCAATTTCAGGTGACAGAAGCGGCTGGGTTCTAATCGAATCCCTTAGCTTGTAATCCCTGAGTGTTTCCCTAGGACTGACTCTGAGAGAAACCTGGGGGTTGGGCTTTGAGGCCAAATAGTAGCGAGTGTCCCCGATGGACTGAGGAAGTATTTAGATGAATTCTCCATAAAGGGAAACACCTGAGCACCCATTCATCTGCGTGGAGTGGGGCTTCAAATCTCCCCACCACACAAGGTTGGGTTCCAGTATCCTGAGGGTGGGGTAGTTCCTCCAACTGACATCAGCGTCTTGGTTTTAATAGAATCCGTTTGCTTGTCGTCCCTGATGGTTTGCCTAGGCCAGTGTGTGGTTGAAAGTGGGATTTGGGATCTAAAACTAAGTATTAGCATGTGCCTGTCCATGGGTAGTGGAAATGTTTAAATTACAACCCACAACTTGGGAATTACTGTGACCCCTGAAAAATGCGTGTGCTATTTTTCCCCACGTCCAGCACACACAGGAAGAAGTGTTCTGGGGTTGTGAGTGTGGGGAGGTTCCTCCAACAGACAGCAACACCTGGGTTTTAATAGAATCCCTTAGCTTGACTTCCCTAAGTGTTTTCCTAGGCCTAGCAGTTAGCGATGGTGGGGGTTGGGCTCTAAAGCCAAGTATTAGCGAGTGCATCTCTGTGGGTAGTGGAGGGTTCTAAACTACTTCCCCAACCTTGGAACACCTGTGCCCCATAAAGATGCGTGGAATCTGTTTCCCCACCTCCAGCACACACACGGAGACGTGCTCAGGTATCCTGATTGTGGGGAGGCTCCTCCAAATGACTGCAGCGCCTGGGTTCTAATAGAATCCCTTAGCTTGTATTCCTTGAGTGTTTCCCTATGCCGGGCTGAGAGGGAAATCTGGGAGTTTGGCTTGGAGGCCAATTAGGAGTAACTGTCCCCCGATGGAATTTGGAATTATTTAGAGGACTTCTCCCTAATGGGAAGCAAGTGTGACCCCATTCATCTACTTGGATTTTGGCTCCACATCTCCCCGCCACACAAGGTTGGCTTCCGGAATTCTGAGAGTGGGAAAGTTCCTCCAACTGTGAGCAGTGCCAGTGTTCTAGTAGAATCCTTAAGCTTCTCTTCCCTGATGGATTGCATAAGCTGGAGTGCGGTTCAAAGTGGGATTTGGGCTCTAAATCCAAGTATTTGTTCGTGCCTCTCCATGGGAAGTTGAGGTGTTTAACCAACAACCCCCAACAAGGGAATACCTTTGCCCACTGGAATACGCGTGGACACAGTTTCTCCACCAACAGCACACACACGAAGAAGTTTTCTGGAATCCTGAGCATGGGGAGGCTACTCCAAATGACAGCAGCACCTGGGTTCTATTAGAATCCCTTAGCTTGTGTTCCCTGAGTGTTTACATAGGCCAGGCTTTGATCTAATGTGGGGTTTGGTCTCTATAGCTAGGTTTTAGCGAGTGCCTCTCTATGGGCATGGAGGTTTTTAAAACTACATCCCTAACCTTTAAACACCTGCCCCCCATATAAAAGCGTGGTCTCTCTTTCCCAACGTCCAGCACACCCAAGTAGAAGAGTTCTGGTATACTGAGGGTGCATATGCACCTCCAAATGACAGCAGCAACTGGGAACTTATAATATCATTTGGCTTGCTTTCCCTGAGTGTTTCCATTGGCCAGGCTGTGACCGAAGTTGGGTGTTGGGCACTAAAGACTAGTAATAGCGAGAGCCTCTCTCTGGGCAATGCAGGTGTTTAAAATACTTCCCCAAACTTGGAAAAACTGTGCCACCCAAAAAATGCGTCGACTCTGTTTCCCCACCTCCAGCACAAACACGACGACGGGTTGAGGTTTCCTGAGTGTGGGAAGGCATCTACAACTGACAGCAGGGCCTGGGTTCTAATACAATCCATTAACGTGTCTTCACTGATGGCTGGCCTAGGCGGGAGTGCGGGGGAATGTGAGGGTTGGGCTGTAAATCCAGATATTAGCGAGTGCTTCTCCATGGGAAGAGGGAATTATTAACCAAAATCCCACAACCTGGGAATATCTGTGCTCCTTGAAAAGTGCGTGGTCTCTGTTTCCCCACCTCCAGCACACACATGAAGAATTGTTCTGGTATCCTGAGTGAGGGGAGGCACCTCCCACTGATAGCAGCATCTGGGATCAAATAGGATCCCTTAGGTTATCTTCCCTGAGTGTTTTCCAATGACGGGATGGGAGCGAAGGTGGGGGATGGGCAATAAAGCCAAGTAATAGCGAGTGCCCCTCTATGGACAGTGGAGGTGTTTAAAGTACATTCCCTCCCTGGGAACACCTGTGCCCCATAAAGTTGCGTGGACTATGTATCTCCAACAACAGCACACACACAAAGACTTGTTCAGGTATCCTGAGTGTGGGGAGTCTCCTCCAACTGACAGCAGCGCCTGGGTTCTAATAGAATCCCTTAGCTTGTCTTACCTGATGGAATGCCTAGGCTGGAGAGTGGGGGAAAGAGGGGGTTGGGTTTGAAGTCCAAGTAGCAACGAGTGCCCCCCGATTTACTGAGGAAGTACTTAGAGGATTTCACGCTAATGTGGAACACCTGTGCCCCCATTCATCTGTGTGGACTGGGTATCCACAACTCCCCCACACACAAGACTGGGATCCGGAATCCTGAGTGTGTGGAAGATCCTCCAACTGACAGCAGTGCCTGCGTTCTAATAGAATAACTCAGCTTGACTTCCCTAAGTTTTTTCCTAGACCTAGCAGTGAGCGATGGTGGGGAATGGGCTCTAAAGCCAAGAATAAGCGAGTGCATCTCTGTGGGCAGTGGAGGATTTGAAACTTCTTCCCCAATCTTGGAACACCTGTGCCCCCATAAAGATGCCTGGACTCTGATTCCCCACCTCCAGCACAAACACGGAGACGTGCTCAGGTATCCTGATTGTGGGGAGGCTCTTCCAAATGACAGCAGCGCCTGGGTTCGAATAGAATCCCTTAGCTTGTATTCCTTGAGTCTTTCCCTATGCCGGGCTGAGAGGGAAATCTGGGAGTTTGGCTTGGAGGCCAAGTAGCAGCAACTGCCCCCCGATGGAATATGGAATTATTTAGAGGACTTCTCCCTAATGGGAAACAAGTGTGACCCCATTCATCTACTTGGATTGTGGCTCCACATCTCCCCGCCACACAAGTTTGGCTTCCGGGATTCTGAGAGTGGGAAAGTTCCTCCAACTGAGAGCAGTGCCAGTGTTCTAGTCGAGTCCTTAAGCTTCTCTTCCCTGATGGATTGCATAAGCTGGAGTGCGGTTCAAAGTGGGATTTGGGCTCTAAATCCAAGTATTAGTGAGTGCCTCTCCATGGGAAGTTGAGGTGTTTAACCAACAACCCCCAACAAGGGAATACCTTTGCCCCCTGGAATATGCGTGGACACTGTTTCTCCACCAACAGCACACACACGAAGAAGTTTTCTGGAATCCTGAGCATGGGGAGGCTACTCCAAATGACAGCAGCACCTGGGTTCTATTAGAATCCCTTAGCTTGTGTTCCCTGAGTGTTTACATAGGCCAGGCTTTGATCTAATGTGGGGTTTGGTCTCTATAGCTAGGTTTTAGCGAGTGCCTCTCTATGGGCATGGAGGTTTTTAAAACTACATCCCTAACCTTTAAATACCTGCCCCCCATATAAATGCGTGGTCTCTCTTTCCCCACCTCCAGCACACCCACGAAGAATAGTTCTGGTATACTGAGTGTGGGTAGGCACCTCCATATGACAGCAGTAACTGGGAATTTATAATATCATTTGGCTTGCTTTCCCTGAGTGTTTCCATTGGCCAGGCTGTGAGCGAAGTTGGGTGTTGGGCACTAAAGACTAGTAATAGCGAGTGCCTCTCTATGGGCAGTGGAGGTGTTTAAAATACATCCCCAAACTTGGAGCAACTGTGCCCCCCAAGAAATGCGTCGACTCTGTTTCCCCAAATCCAGCACACACACGAAGACGGGTTGAGGTTTCCTGAGTGTGGGGAGGCACCTACAACTGACAGCAGGGCCTGGGTTCTAATACAATCCATTAACTTGTCTTCACTGATGGCTAGCCTCGGCGGGAGTTCGGGGTACTGTGAGGGTTGGGCTCTAAAACCAAGTATTATTGAGTGCCTCTCCACGGGATTTGAAGTGGTTTAACCTACAACCAAATGTTTGGGAATAACTGTGCCCCCTTAAAGTTGCAAGGACACTGTTTCCCCACCTTCAGCACACACACGATGTGGTGTTCTGGTATGCTGAGTGTGGGGAGACTCCTCCAACTGACAGCAGCACCTGGGATCTAATATAATCCCTATGTTTGACAAGCTTCAGTATTTTCCTAGGCCGGGCTTTGAGCCTAGGTGGGGGTTGGGCTCTAAAGCCAAGTATTAGCCTGTGCCTCTCTATGTTCAGTGGAGGTGTTTAAACGACATCCAAACCTGGGAACACCTGTGCCCTCATGAAGATGTGTGGACACTCTTTCACCACCTCCAGCACACACACGAAAATGTGTTCAGGTATCCTGAGAGTGGGGAAGATCTTCCAAATGACAGCAGTGCCTGGGTTCCAGTAAAACCCCCTAGCTTGTATTTCCTGTGTGTTTCCCTACGCCGGACTGCGAGGGAAAGCTGGGGTTTGGGATTGGAGGCCAAGTAGCATCGAGTGCCTCCAATGGACTGAGGAAATATTTTGAGGAATTCTCCCTAACGTGGAACACCTGTGCCCCCATTCTTCTGCGTGGGGTGGGTCTCCACACATCCCCCACACTAAAGGCTGGATTCCGGATCCTGAGTGTGGGGAAGATTCTCCAACTGACAACAGCGACTGGGTTCTAATACAATCCCTAAGTTTGCCTTCCCTGATGACTTGTCTATGCCAGAGTGCGGGGGAATGTGTGGTTCAGCCTCGAAAAACAAGTACAATTGAGTGCCTCTCCACGGGATGTGGAGGTCTTTAAACTGCAATCCACAGCCTTTGAATACCTGTGCCCCTTGCAAGATGTGTAGATTTGTTTCCCAACTCCAGCACACACACGAAGAACTCTTCGGCTATCCTAAGTGTGGGGAGGCTCCTCAGACTGACGGCCGCACCTGGGATCCAATAGAATCACTTGGCTTGACTTCCCTGAGTGTTTCCACAGGCCGGACTGTGAGCGAAGGTGTGGTTGGGCACTAAACCAAAGTAATAGCGAGTGCCTCTCTATGAGCAGTGGAAGTGTTTAAATACATCCCCAATCTGGGAACACCTGTGATCCAATAAATAAACGTGGACACTGTTTCCCTCCTCCAGCACACACGCGGCATTGGGTTCAGATGTCTTGAGTGTGGGGAGGTTCTTCCCACTAACAGCAGCGCCTGGGTTCTAATACAATACCTTAACTTGTTTTCAATGATGGATTGAAAAGGCCGGTGTGCGGGGGAAAGTTGGGATTTGGCTCTAAACCAAGTATTAGCGAGAGCCTATCCATGGGATGTGGGTGTTTGACCTTCAACCCACAACCATGGAAAAACTATGCCCCCTGAAAAATGCGTGTGCTCTGTTTCCCCATCTCCAGCACACTCAGGAAGAAGTTTTCTGGGGTTCTGAGTGTGGGGAGGTTCCTCCAACAGAAAGCAGCACCTGGCTTTTAATAGAATCCCTTAGCTTGACTTCCCTAAGTGTTTTCCTAGGCCTAGCAGTAAGCGATGGTGGGGGATGGGCTCTAAAGCCAAGTATTAGCGAGTGCATCTCTGTGGGCAGTGGAGGGTTTTAAACTACTTCCCCAACCTTGGAACACCTGTGCCTCATAAAGATGCGTGGAATTTGTTTCCCCACCTCCAGCACACACACGGAGACGTGCTCAGGTATTTTGATTGTGGGGAGGATCCTCCAAATGACAGCAGCCCCTGGGTTCTAATAGAATCCCTTAGCTTGTCTTCCCTGATGGATAGCCTAGGCGGGAGTTCGGGGGAAAGTGTGGTTTGGGCTTCGAAACCAAGTATTTGCGATGACCTCTCTATGGTTTGTGGAGGTGTTTAAAATACATCCCTAACCTGGGAACACCTGTGAGCACATAAAGATCCGTGGAGTCTGTTTCCACACCTCCAGCACACACACGAACACTTGCACAGATATCCTGAGAGTGGGCAGCCTCCTCCAACTGAGAGCAGGGCCTTGTTTCTTATAAAATCTCTTAACTTGTCTACCCTGTTTGGTTGCCTGATACGGAGTGCTGGGGAAAGGGTGGGTTGGGCTCTAAATCCAAGTATTAGCGAGTGCTTCTCCATGGGATTTGGAGGTTATTCACCAAAACCCCACATCCTGGGAATACCTGTGCTCCTTGAAAAATACGTGGACTCTGTAACCCCACCTCCAGAACACACATGCAGAAGTGTTCTGGTATCCTGAGTGTGGGCTGGCACTTTCAGGTGACAGAAGCGGCTGGGTTCTAATAGAATCCCTTAGCTTATAATCCCTGAGTGTTTCCCTAGGACTGACTCTGAGAGAAACCTGGGGGTTGGGCTTTGAGGCCAAATAGTAGCGAGTGCCCCCCGATGACCTGAGGAAGTATTTAGATGAATTCTCCATAAAGGGAAACACCTGAGCACCCATTCATCTGCGTGGAGTTGGGCTTCAAACCTCCCCACCACACAAGGTTGGGTTCCAGTATCCTGAGGGTGGGGTAGTTCCTCTAACTGACATCAGCGTCTTGGTTTTAATAGAATCCCTTTGCTTGTCTTCCCTGATGGTTTGCCTAGGCCAGTGTGTGGTTGAAAGTGGGATTTGGGCTCTAAAACTAAGTATCACCGTGTGCCTCTCCATGTGTAGTGGAGATGTTTAAACTACAACCCACAACTTGGGAATTACTGTGACCCCTGAAAAATGCGTGTTCTTTGCTTCCCCACCTCCAGCACACACACGAAGTTTTCTGGTATCCTGAGTGTGGGGAGGCTCCTGCAACTGAAAATAGGAGCTGGGATCTAATTGGATCCATTAGATTGACTTCCCTGAGTATTTTCCTTGGCCGGGTTTTGAGCGAAGTTATGGGTTGTGCTCTAAAACCAAGAATTAGCGAGTTCCTATCTTTTGGAAGTGGAGGTGGTTAAAGTATATCCCCAACCTGGGAACACCTGTGCCCCCATAAAGATTTGTGGACTCAGTTTCCCTCCTGCAGCACACACACGATATCTGGCTCAGATGATTTGAGTGTGGGGAGGATCCTCCAACTAACAGCAGCGCCTGGGTTCTAATACAGTACATTTACTTGTCTTCAATAATGGCTTGCCAAGCCCGGAGTGTGGGGGAAATTAGGGTTTGGGCTGCAAATCCAAGTATTAGCGAGTGCTTCTCCATGGGAAGAGGAAATTATTCACCAAAATCCCACATCCTGGGAATACCTGTGTTCCTTGAAAATGCGTGGGCTCTGTTTCCCCACCTCCAGCACACACATGAAGAATTTTTCTGGTATCCTGAGTGTTGGGAGGCACCTCCCACTGACAGCAGCATCTGGGATCAAATAAGATCCCTTAGGTTACCTTCCCTGAGTGTTTTCCAAGGAAGGGATGGGAGCGGAGGTGGGGGTTGGGCTCTAAAACCAAGTAATAGCGAGTGCCTCTCTATGGGCAGTGGAGGTGTTTAAAGTACATTCCCTACCTGGGAACACCTGTGCCTCCTTAAAGTTGCGTGGGCTATGTATCTCCAACAAAAGCACACACACAAAGACTTGTTCAGGTATCCTGATTGTGGGGAGGCTCCTCCAAATGACAGCAGCTCCTGGGTTCTAATAGAATCCCTTAGCTTGTATTGCCTGATGGCATGCCTAGGCTGGAGAGTGGGGGAAACTGGGGGTTGGGCTCTAAACCAAGTATTAGCGAGAGCCTATCCATGGGATGTGGGTTTTTAACCTACAACCCACAACCATGGAATAAATGTGCCCCCTGAAAGATGCTTTGACTGTTTCCCTACATCCAGCACACACGCGAATAATTGTTCTGGTATTCTGAGTGTGGGGAGGTTCCTCAAACTGACAGCAGCACCTGGGTTCCATTAGTATCCCTTAGCTTCTGTTCCCTGAGTGTTCCTTTAGGCCAGGCCATGAGGGAAAGCTGGGGGTTGGTTTTGGAGGCCAAGTAGCAGTGAGTGCCCCCTGATCCACTGAGGAAGTACTTAGAGGACTTCTCCCTTAACGGAACACATTTTCCTCCATTCATCTGGGTGGAGTGGGGCTGCACAACTCTCCCACACCTAAGAATGTGTTCTGGATTTCTGAGTGCAGGGAAGTTCCTCCAACTGACAGCAGCGCCTGGGTTCTAATTGAATCCCTTTGCTTGTCTTACCTGATGGAATGCCTAGGCTGGAGAGTGGGGGAAAGAGGGGGTTGGGTTTGAAGTCCAAGTAGCAACGAGTGCCCCCCGATTTACTGAGGAAGTACTTAGAGGATTTCACGCTAATGTGGAACACCTGTGCCCCCATTCATCTGTGTGGACTGGGTATCCACAACTCCCCCACACACAAGACTGGGATCCGGAATCCTGAGTGTGTGGAAGATCCTCCAACTGACAGCAGTGCCTGCGTTCTAATAGAATAACTCAGCTTGACTTCCCTAAGTTTTTTCCTAGACCTAGCAGTGAGCGATGGTGGGGAATGGGCTCTAAAGCCAAGAATAAGCGAGTGCATCTCTGTGGGCAGTGGAGGATTTGAAACTTCTTCCCCAATCTTGGAACACCTGTGCCCCCATAAAGATGCCTGGACTCTGATTCCCCACCTTCAGCACACACGCGGAGACGTGCTCAGGTATCCTGATTGTGGGGAGGCTCTTCCAAATGACAGCAGCGCCTGGGTTCGAATAGAATCCCTTAGCTTGTATTCCTTGAGTCTTTCCCTATGCCGGGCTGAGAGGGAAATCTGGGAGTTTGGCTTGGAGGCCAAGTAGCAGCAACTGCCCCCCGATGGAATATGGAATTATTTAGAGGACTTCTCCCTAATGGGAAACAAGTGTGACCCCATTCATCTACTTGGATTGTGGCTCCACATCTCCCCGCCACACAAGTTTGGCTTCCGGGATTCTGAGAGTGGGAAAGTTCCTCCAACTGAGAGCAGTGCCAGTGTTCTAGTCGAGTCCTTAAGCTTCTCTTCCCTGATGGATTGCATAAGCTGGAGTGCGGTTCAAAGTGGGATTTGGGCTCTAAATCCAAGTATTAGTGAGTGCCTCTCCATGGGAAGTTGAGGTGTTTAACCAACAACCCCCAACAAGGGAATACCTTTGCCCCCTGGAATATGCGTGGACACTGTTTCTCCACCAACAGCACACACACGAAGAAGTTTTCTGGAATCCTGAGCATGGGGAGGCTACTCCAAATGACAGCAGCACCTGGGTTCTATTAGAATCCCTTAGCTTGTGTTCCCTGAGTGTTTACATAGGCCAGGCTTTGATCTAATGTGGGGTTTGGTCTCTATAGCTAGGTTTTAGCGAGTGCCTCTCTATGGGCATGGAGGTTTTTAAAACTACATCCCTAACCTTTAAATACCTGCCCCCCATATAAATGCGTGGTCTCTCTTTCCCCACCTCCAGCACACCCACGAAGAATAGTTCTGGTATACTGAGTGTGGGTAGGCACCTCCATATGACAGCAGTAACTGGGAATTTATAATATCATTTGGCTTGCTTTCCCTGAGTGTTTCCATTGGCCAGGCTGTGAGCGAAGTTGGGTGTTGGGCACTAAAGACTAGTAATAGCGAGTGCCTCTCTATGGGCAGTGGAGGTGTTTAAAATACATCCCCAAACTTGGAGCAACTGTGCCCCCCAAGAAATGCGTCGACTCTGTTTCCCCAAATCCAGCACACACACGAAGACGGGTTGAGGTTTCCTGAGTGTGGGGAGGCACCTACAACTGACAGCAGGGCCTGGGTTCTAATACAATCCATTAACTTGTCTTCACTGATGGCTAGCCTCGGCGGGAGTTCGGGGTACTGCGAGGGTTGGGCTCTAAAACCAAGTATTATTGAGTGCCTCTCCACGGGATTTGAAGTGGTTTAACCTACAACCAAATGTTTGGGAATAACTGTGCCCCCTTAAAGTTGCAAGGACACTGTTTCCCCACCTTCAGCACACACACGATGTGGTGTTCTGGTATGCTGAGTGTGGGGAGACTCCTCCAACTGACAGCAGCACCTGGGATCTAATATAATCCCTATGTTTGACATGCTTCAGTGTTTTCCTAGGACGGGCTCTGAGCCTAGGTGGGTGTTGGGCTCTAAAGCCAAGTATTGGCGTGTGCCTCTCTATGTTCAGTGGAGGTGTTTAAACTACATCCAAACCTGGGAACACCTGTGCCCTCATGAAGATGCGTGGACACTCTTTCACCACCTTCCGCACACACACGAAAATGTGTTCAGGTATCCTGAGAGTGGGGAAGATCTTCCAAATGACAGCAGTGCCTGGGTTCCAATAAAACCCCTTAGCTTGTATTTCCTGTGTGTTTCCCTATGCCGGACTGCGAGGGAAAGCTGGGGGTTGGGATTGGAGGCCAAGTAGCATCGAGTGCCTCCAATGGACTGAGGAAATATTTTGAGGAATTCTCCCTAACGTGGAACACCTGTGCCCCCATTCTTCTGCGTGGGGTGGGTCTCCACACATCCCCCACACTAAAGGCTGGATTCCGGATCCTGAGTGTGGGGAAGATTCTCCAACTGACAACAGCGACTGGGTTCTAATACAATCCCTAAGTTTGCCTTCCCTGATGACTTGTCTATGCCAGAGTGCGGGGGAATGTGGGGTTCAGCCTCGACAAACAAGTACAATCGAGTGCCTCTCCACGGGATGTGGAGGTCTTTAAACTGCAATCCACAACCTGTGATTACCTGTGCCTCTTGCAAGATGTGTAGATCTGTTTCCCCAACTCCAGCACACACACGAATAACTCTTCGGCTATCCTAAATGTGGGGAGGCTCCTCAAACTGACGGCAGCACCTGGGATCTAATAGAATCTCTTGGATTGAATTCCCTGAGTGTTTCCTTTGGCCGCGATGTGAGTTAAGGTGGGGTTGGGCACTAAACCAAAGTAATAGCGAGTGCCTCTCTATGAGCAGTGGAAGTGTTTAACTACATCCCCAACCTGGGAACACCTGTGCCCCCAGAAAGATGTGTGGACTCTGTTTCCCTCCTCCAGCACACACACGGCATTGGGTTCAGATGTCTTGAGTGTGGGGAGGTTCCTCCCACTAACAGCAGCGCCTGGGTTCTAATACAATACCTTAACTTGTCTTCCAGGATGGATTGAAAAGGCCGGTGTGCGGGGGAAAGTTGGGATTTGGCTCTAAACCAAGTATTAGCGAGAGCCTATCCATGGGATGTGGGTGTTTGACCTACAACCCACAATCATGGAATAACTGTGCCTCTTGATAAATGCGTGTGCTAAGTTTCCCCAACTCCAGCACACACAGGAAGAAGTGTTCTGGGGTTCTGAGTGTGGGGAGGTTCCTCCAACAGACAGCAGCACCTGGCTTTTAATAGAATCCCTTAGCTTGACTTCCCTAAGTGTTTTCCTAGGCCTAGTATTAAGCGATGGTGGGGGATGGGCTCTAAAGCCACGTATTAGCGAGTGCATCTCTGTGGGTAGTGGAGGGTTTTAAACTACTTCCCCAACCTTGGAACACCTGTGCCCCATAAAGATGCGTGGAATCTGTTTCCACACCTCCAGCACACACACGGAGTCGTGCTCAGGTATCCTGATTGTGGGGAGGCTCCTCCAAATGACAGCAGCTCCTGGGTTCTAATAGAATCCCATAGCTTGTCTTCCCTGATGGCATGCCTAGGCTGGAGAGTGGGGGAAACTGGGGGTTGGGCTCTAAACCAAGTATTAGCGAGAGCCTATTCATGGGATGTGGGTTTTTAACCTACAACCCACAACCATGGAATAAATGTGCCCCCTGAAAGATGCTTTGACTGTTTCCCTACATCCAGCACACACGCAAATAATTGTTCTGGTATTCTGAGTGTGGGGAGGTTCCTCAAACTGACAGCAGCACCTGGGTTCCATTAGTATCCCTTAGCTTCTGTTCCCTGAGTGTTCCTTTAGGCCAGGCCATGAGGGAAAGCTGGGGGTTGGGTTTGGAGGCCAAGTAGCAGTGAGTGCCCCCTGATCCACTGAGGAAGTACTTAGAGGACTTCTCCCTTAACGGAACACATTTTCCTCCATTCATCTGGGTGGAGAGGGGCTGCACAACTCTCCCACACCTAAGAATGTTTTCTGGATTTCTGAGTGCAGGGAAGTTCCTCCAACTGACAGCAGCGCCTGGGTTCTAATTGAATCCCTTTGCTTGTCTTCCCTGATGGAAAGCCTAGGCGGGAGTGCGGGGGAAAGTGTGGTTTGGGCTCCGAAACCAAGTGTTTGCGATGACCTCTCTATGGTTTGTGGAGGTGTTTAAACTACATCCCTAACCTGGGAACACCTGTGCCCCCATAAAGATCCGTGGAGTCTGTTTCCACACCTCCAGCACACACACGAACACTTGCACAGTTATCCTGAGAGTGGGCATCCTCCTCCAACTGAGAGCAGGGCCTTTGTTCTTATAAAATCGCTTAACTTGTCTACCCTGTTTGGTTGCCTGATACGGAGTGCTGGGGAAAGGGTGGGTTGGGCTCTAAATCCAAGTATTAGCGAGTGCTTCTCCATGGGATTTGGAGGTTATTCACCAAAACCCCACATCCTGGGAATACCTGTGCTCCTTGAAAAATACGTGGACTCTGTATCCCCACCACCAGAACACACATGAAGAAGTTTTCTGCTATCCTGAGTGTGGGCTGGCAATTTCAGGTGACAGAAGCGGCTGGGTTCTAATCGAATCCCTTAGCTTGTAATCCCTGAGTGTTTCCCTAGGACTGAATCTGAGAGAAACCTGGGGGTTGGGCTTTGAGGCCAAATAGTAGCGAGTGTCCCCGATGGACTGAGGAAGTATTTAGATGAATTCTCCATAAAGGGAAACACCTGAGCACCCATTCATCTGCGTGGAGTGGGGCTTCAAATCTCCCCACCACACAAGGTTGGGTTCCAGTATCCTGAGGGTGGGGTAGTTCCTCCAACTGACATCAGCGTCTTGGTTTTAATAGAATCCGTTTGCTTGTCGTCCCTGATGGTTTGCCTAGGCCAGTGTGTGGTTGAAAGTGGGATTTGGGATCTAAAACTAAGTATTAGCATGTGCCTGTCCATGGGTAGTGGAAATGTTTAAATTACAACCCACAACTTGGGAATTACTGTGACCCCTGAAAAATGCGTGTGCTATTTTTCCCCACGTCCAGCACACACAGGAAGAAGTGTTCTGGGGTTGTGAGTGTGGGGAGGTTCCTCCAACAGACAGCAACACCTGGGTTTTAATAGAATCCCTTAGCTTGACTTCCCTAAGTGTTTTCCTAGGCCTAGCAGTTAGCGATGGTGGGGGTTGGGCTCTAAAGCCAAGTATTAGCGAGTGCATCTCTGTGGGTAGTGGAGGGTTCTAAACTACTTCCCCAACCTTGGAACACCTGTGCCCCATAAAGATGCGTGGAATCTGTTTCCCCACCTCCAGCACACACACGGAGACGTGCTCAGGTATCCTGATTGTGGGGAGGCTCCTCCAAATGACTGCAGCGCCTGGGTTCTAATAGAATCCCTTAGCTTGTATTCCTTGAGTGTTTCCCTATGCCGGGCTGAGAGGGAAATCTGGGAGTTTGGCTTGGAGGCCAATTAGGAGTAACTGTCCCCCGATGGAATTTGGAATTATTTAGAGGACTTCTCCCTAATGGGAAGCAAGTGTGACCCCATTCATCTACTTGGATTTTGGCTCCACATCTCCCCGCCACACAAGGTTGGCTTCCGGAATTCTGAGAGTGGGAAAGTTCCTCCAACTGAGAGCAGTGCCAGTGTTCTAGTAGAATCCTTAAGCTTCTCTTCCCTGATGGATTGCATAAGCTGGAGTGCGGTTCAAAGTGGGATTTGGGCTCTAAATCCAAGTATTTGTTCGTGCCTCTCCATGGGAAGTTGAGGTGTTTAACCAACAACCCCCAACAAGGGAATACCTTTGCCCACTGGAATACGCGTGGACACAGTTTCTCCACCAACAGCACACACACGAAGAAGTTTTCTGGAATCCTGAGCATGGGGAGGCTACTCCAAATGACAGCAGCACCTGGGTTCTATTAGAATCCCTTAGCTTGTGTTCCCTGAGTGTTTACATAGGCCAGGCTTTGATCTAATGTGGGGTTTGGTCTCTATAGCTAGGTTTTAGCGAGTGCCTCTCTATGGGCATGGAGGTTTTTAAAACTACATCCCTAACCTTTAAACACCTGCCCCCCATATAAAAGCGTGGTCTCTCTTTCCCAACGTCCAGCACACCCAAGTAGAAGAGTTCTGGTATACTGAGGGTGCATATGCACCTCCAAATGACAGCAGCAACTGGGAACTTATAATATCATTTGGCTTGCTTTCCCTGAGTGTTTCCATTGGCCAGGCTGTGACCGAAGTTGGGTGTTGGGCACTAAAGACTAGTAATAGCGAGAGCCTCTCTCTGGGCAATGCAGGTGTTTAAAATACTTCCCCAAACTTGGAAAAACTGTGCCACCCAAAAAATGCGTCGACTCTGTTTCCCCACCTCCAGCACAAACACGACGACGGGTTGAGGTTTCCTGAGTGTGGGAAGGCATCTACAACTGACAGCAGGGCCTGGGTTCTAATACAATCCATTAACGTGTCTTCACTGATGGCTGGCCTAGGCGGGAGTGCGGGGGAATGTGAGGGTTGGGCTGTAAATCCAGATATTAGCGAGTGCTTCTCCATGGGAAGAGGGAATTATTAACCAAAATCCCACAACCTGGGAATATCTGTGCTCCTTGAAAAGTGCGTGGTCTCTGTTTCCCCACCTCCAGCACACACATGAAGAATTGTTCTGGTATCCTGAGTGAGGGGAGGCACCTCCCACTGATAGCAGCATCTGGGATCAAATAGGATCCCTTAGGTTATCTTCCCTGAGTGTTTTCCAATGACGGGATGGGAGCGAAGGTGGGGGATGGGCAATAAAGCCAAGTAATAGCGAGTGCCCCTCTATGGACAGTGGAGGTGTTTAAAGTACATTCCCTCCCTGGGAACACCTGTGCCCCATAAAGTTGCGTGGACTATGTATCTCCAACAACAGCACACACACAAAGACTTGTTCAGGTATCCTGAGTGTGGGGAGTCTCCTCCAACTGACAGCAGCGCCTGGGTTCTAATAGAATCCCTTAGCTTGTCTTACCTGATGGAATGCCTAGGCTGGAGAGTGGGGGAAAGAGGGGGTTGGGTTTGAAGTCCAAGTAGCAACGAGTGCCCCCCGATTTACTGAGGAAGTACTTAGAGGATTTCACGCTAATGTGGAACACCTGTGCCCCCATTCATCTGTGTGGACTGGGTATCCACAACTCCCCCACACACAAGACTGGGATCCGGAATCCTGAGTGTGTGGAAGATCCTCCAACTGACAGCAGTGCCTGCGTTCTAATAGAATAACTCAGCTTGACTTCCCTAAGTTTTTTCCTAGACCTAGCAGTGAGCGATGGTGGGGAATGGGCTCTAAAGCCAAGAATAAGCGAGTGCATCTCTGTGGGCAGTGGAGGATTTGAAACTTCTTCCCCAATCTTGGAACACCTGTGCCCCCATAAAGATGCCTGGACTCTGATTCCCCACCTCCAGCACACACGCGGAGACGTGCTCAGGTATCCTGATTGTGGGGAGGCTCTTCCAAATGACAGCAGCGCCTGGGTTCGAATAGAATCCCTTAGCTTGTATTCCTTGAGTCTTTCCCTATGCCGGGCTGAGAGGGAAATCTGGGAGTTTGGCTTGGAGGCCAAGTAGCAGCAACTGCCCCCCGATGGAATATGGAATTATTTAGAGGACTTCTCCCTAATGGGAAACAAGTGTGACCCCATTCATCTACTTGGATTGTGGCTCCACATCTCCCCGCCACACAAGTTTGGCTTCCGGGATTCTGAGAGTGGGAAAGTTCCTCCAACTGAGAGCAGTGCCAGTGTTCTAGTCGAGTCCTTAAGCTTCTCTTCCCTGATGGATTGCATAAGCTGGAGTGCGGTTCAAAGTGGGATTTGGGCTCTAAATCCAAGTATTAGTGAGTGCCTCTCCATGGGAAGTTGAGGTGTTTAACCAACAACCCCCAACAAGGGAATACCTTTGCCCCCTGGAATATGCGTGGACACTGTTTCTCCACCAACAGCACACACACGAAGAAGTTTTCTGGAATCCTGAGCATGGGGAGGCTACTCCAAATGACAGCAGCACCTGGGTTCTATTAGAATCCCTTAGCTTGTGTTCCCTGAGTGTTTACATAGGCCAGGCTTTGATCTAATGTGGGGTTTGGTCTCTATAGCTAGGTTTTAGCGAGTGCCTCTCTATGGGCATGGAGGTTTTTAAAACTACATCCCTAACCTTTAAACACCTGCCCCCCATATAAAAGCGTGGTCTCTCTTTCCCAACGTCCAGCACACCCAAGTAGAAGAGTTCTGGTATACTGAGGGTGCATATGCACCTCCAAATGACAGCAGCAACTGGGAACTTATAATATCATTTGGCTTGCTTTCCCTGAGTGTTTCCATTGGCCAGGCTGTGACCGAAGTTGGGTGTTGGGCACTAAAGACTAGTAATAGCGAGAGCCTCTCTCTGGGCAATGCAGGTGTTTAAAATACTTCCCCAAACTTGGAAAAACTGTGCCACCCAAAAAATGCGTCGACTCTGTTTCCCCACCTCCAGCACAAACACGACGACGGGTTGAGGTTTCCTGAGTGTGGGAAGGCATCTACAACTGACAGCAGGGCCTGGGTTCTAATACAATCCATTAACGTGTCTTCACTGATGGCTGGCCTAGGCGGGAGTGCGGGGGAATGTGAGGGTTGGGCTGTAAATCCAGATATTAGCGAGTGCTTCTCCATGGGAAGAGGGAATTATTAACCAAAATCCCACAACCTGGGAATATCTGTGCTCCTTGAAAAGTGCGTGGTCTCTGTTTCCCCACCTCCAGCACACACATGAAGAATTGTTCTGGTATCCTGAGTGAGGGGAGGCACCTCCCACTGATAGCAGCATCTGGGATCAAATAGGATCCCTTAGGTTATCTTCCCTGAGTGTTTTCCAATGACGGGATGGGAGCGAAGGTGGGGGATGGGCAATAAAGCCAAGTAATAGCGAGTGCCCCTCTATGGACAGTGGAGGTGTTTAAAGTACATTCCCTCCCTGGGAACACCTGTGCCCCATAAAGTTGCGTGGACTATGTATCTCCAACAACAGCACACACACAAAGACTTGTTCAGGTATCCTGAGTGTGGGGAGTCTCCTCCAACTGACAGCAGCGCCTGGGTTCTAATAGAATCCCTTAGCTTGTCTTACCTGATGGAATGCCTAGGCTGGAGAGTGGGGGAAAGAGGGGGTTGGGTTTGAAGTCCAAGTAGCAACGAGTGCCCCCCGATTTACTGAGGAAGTACTTAGAGGATTTCACGCTAATGTGGAACACCTGTGCCCCCATTCATCTGTGTGGACTGGGTATCCACAACTCCCCCACACACAAGACTGGGATCCGGAATCCTGAGTGTGTGGAAGATCCTCCAACTGACAGCAGTGCCTGCGTTCTAATAGAATAACTCAGCTTGACTTCCCTAAGTTTTTTCCTAGACCTAGCAGTGAGCGATGGTGGGGAATGGGCTCTAAAGCCAAGAATAAGCGAGTGCATCTCTGTGGGCAGTGGAGGATTTGAAACTTCTTCCCCAATCTTGGAACACCTGTGCCCCCATAAAGATGCCTGGACTCTGATTCCCCACCTCCAGCACACACACGGAGACGTGCTCAGGTATCCTGATTGTGGGGAGGCTCTTCCAAATGACAGCAGCGCCTGGGTTCGAATAGAATCCCTTAGCTTGTATTCCTTGAGTCTTTCCCTATGCCGGGCTGAGAGGGAAATCTGGGAGTTTGGCTTGGAGGCCAAGTAGCAGCAACTGCCCCCCGATGGAATATGGAATTATTTAGAGGACTTCTCCCTAATGGGAAACAAGTGTGACCCCATTCATCTACTTGGATTGTGGCTCCACATCTCCCCGCCACACAAGTTTGGCTTCCGGGATTCTGAGAGTGGGAAAGTTCCTCCAACTGAGAGCAGTGCCAGTGTTCTAGTCGAGTCCTTAAGCTTCTCTTCCCTGATGGATTGCATAAGCTGGAGTGCGGTTCAAAGTGGGATTTGGGCTCTAAATCCAAGTATTAGTGAGTGCCTCTCCATGGGAAGTTGAGGTGTTTAACCAACAACCCCCAACAAGGGAATACCTTTGCCCCCTGGAATATGCGTGGACACTGTTTCTCCACCAACAGCACACACACGAAGAAGTTTTCTGGAATCCTGAGCATGGGGAGGCTACTCCAAATGACAGCAGCACCTGGGTTCTATTAGAATCCCTTAGCTTGTGTTCCCTGAGTGTTTACATAGGCCAGGCTTTGATCTAATGTGGGGTTTGGTCTCTATAGCTAGGTTTTAGCGAGTGCCTCTCTATGGGCATGGAGGTTTTTAAAACTACATCCCTAACCTTTAAATACCTGCCCCCCATATAAATGCGTGGTCTCTCTTTCCCCACCTCCAGCACACCCACGAAGAATAGTTCTGGTATACTGAGTGTGGGTAGGCACCTCCATATGACAGCAGTAACTGGGAATTTATAATATCATTTGGCTTGCTTTCCCTGAGTGTTTCCATTGGCCAGGCTGTGAGCGAAGTTGGGTGTTGGGCACTAAAGACTAGTAATAGCGAGTGCCTCTCTATGGGCAGTGGAGGTGTTTAAAATACATCCCCAAACTTGGAGCAACTGTGCCCCCCAAGAAATGCGTCGACTCTGTTTCCCCAAATCCAGCACACACACGAAGACGGGTTGAGGTTTCCTGAGTGTGGGGAGGCACCTACAACTGACAGCAGGGCCTGGGTTCTAATACAATCCATTAACTTGTCTTCACTGATGGCTAGCCTCGGCGGGAGTTCGGGGTACTGTGAGGGTTGGGCTCTAAAACCAAGTATTATTGAGTGCCTCTCCACGGGATTTGAAGTGGTTTAACCTACAACCAAATGTTTGGGAATAACTGTGCCCCCTTAAAGTTGCAAGGACACTGTTTCCCCACCTTCAGCACACACACGATGTGGTGTTCTGGTATGCTGAGTGTGGGGAGACTCCTCCAACTGACAGCAGCACCTGGGATCTAATATAATCCCTATGTTTGACAAGCTTCAGTATTTTCCTAGGCCGGGCTTTGAGCCTAGGTGGGGGTTGGGCTCTAAAGCCAAGTATTAGCCTGTGCCTCTCTATGTTCAGTGGAGGTGTTTAAACGACATCCAAACCTGGGAACACCTGTGCCCTCATGAAGATGTGTGGACACTCTTTCACCACCTCCAGCACACACACGAAAATGTGTTCAGGTATCCTGAGAGTGGGGAAGATCTTCCAAATGACAGCAGTGCCTGGGTTCCAGTAAAACCCCCTAGCTTGTATTTCCTGTGTGTTTCCCTACGCCGGACTGCGAGGGAAAGCTGGGGGTTGGGATTGGAGGCCAAGTAGCATCGAGTGCCTCCAATGGACTGAGGAAATATTTTGAGGAATTCTCCCTAACGTGGAACACCTGTGCCCCCATTCTTCTGCGTGGGGTGGGTCTCCACACATCCCCCACACTAAAGGCTGGATTCCGGATCCTGAGTGTGGGGAAGATTCTCCAACTGACAACAGCGACTAGGTTCTAATACAATCCCTAAGTTTGCCTTCCCTGATGACTTGTCTATGCCAGAGTGCGGGGGAATGTGTGGTTCAGCCTCGAAAAACAAGTACAATTGAGTGCCTCTCCACGGGATGTGGAGGTCTTTAAACTGCAATCCACAGCCTTTGAATACCTGTGCCCCTTGCAAGATGTCTAGATTTGTTTCCCAACTCCAGCACACACACGAAGAACTCTTCGGCTATCCTAAGTGTGGGGAGGCTCCTCAGACTGACGGCCGCACCTGGGATCCAATAGAATCACTTGGCTTGACTTCCCTGAGTGTTTCCACAGGCCGGACTGTGAGCGAAGGTGTGGTTGGGCACTAAACCAAAGTAATAGCGAGTGCCTCTCTATGAGCAGTGGAAGTGTTTAAATACATCCCCAATCTGGGAACACCTGTGATCCAATAAATAAACGTGGACACTGTTTCCCTCCTCCAGCACACACGCGGCATTGGGTTCAGATGTCTTGAGTGTGGGGAGGTTCTTCCCACTAACAGCAGCGCCTGGGTTCTAATACAATACCTTAACTTGTTTTCAATGATGGATTGAAAAGGCCGGTGTGCGGGGGAAAGTTGGGATTTGGCTCTAAACCAAGTATTAGCGAGAGCCTATCCATGGGATGTGGGTGTTTGACCTTCAACCCACAACCATGGAAAAACTATGCCCCCTGAAAAATGCGTGTGCTCTGTTTCCCCATCTCCAGCACACTCAGGAAGAAGTTTTCTGGGGTTCTGAGTGTGGGGAGGTTCCTCCAACAGAAAGCAGCACCTGGCTTTTAATAGAATCCCTTAGCTTGACTTCCCTAAGTGTTTTCCTAGGCCTAGCAGTAAGCGATGGTGGGGGATGGGCTCTAAAGCCAAGTATTAGCGAGTGCATCTCTGTGGGCAGTGGAGGGTTTTAAACTACTTCCCCAACCTTGGAACACCTGTGCCTCATAAAGATGCGTGGAATTTGTTTCCCCACCTCCAGCACACACACGGAGACGTGCTCAGGTATTTTGATTGTGGGGAGGATCCTCCAAATGACAGCAGCCCCTGGGTTCTAATAGAATCCCTTAGCTTGTCTTCCCTGATGGATAGCCTAGGCGGGAGTTCGGGGGAAAGTGTGGTTTGGGCTTCGAAACCAAGTATTTGCGATGACCTCTCTATGGTTTGTGGAGGTGTTTAAAATACATCCCTAACCTGGGAACACCTGTGAGCACATAAAGATCCGTGGAGTCTGTTTCCACACCTCCAGCACACACACGAACACTTGCACAGATATCCTGAGAGTGGGCAGCCTCCTCCAACTGAGAGCAGGGCCTTGTTTCTTATAAAATCTCTTAACTTGTCTACCCTGTTTGGTTGCCTGATACGGAGTGCTGGGGAAAGGGTGGGTTGGGCTCTAAATCCAAGTATTAGCGAGTGCTTCTCCATGGGATTTGGAGGTTATTCACCAAAACCCCACATCCTGGGAATACCTGTGCTCCTTGAAAAATACGTGGACTCTGTATCCCCACCACCAGAACACACATGAAGAAGTTTTCTGCTATCCTGAGTGTGGGCTGGCAATTTCAGGTGACAGAAGCGGCTGGGTTCTAATCGAATCCCTTAGCTTGTAATCCCTGAGTGTTTCCCTAGGACTGAATCTGAGAGAAACCTGGGGGTTGGGCTTTGAGGCCAAATAGTAGCGAGTGTCCCCGATGGACTGAGGAAGTATTTAGATGAATTCTCCATAAAGGGAAACACCTGAGCACCCATTCATCTGCGTGGAGTGGGGCTTCAAATCTCCCCACCACACAAGGTTGGGTTCCAGTATCCTGAGGGTGGGGTAGTTCCTCCAACTGACATCAGCGTCTTGGTTTTAATAGAATCCGTTTGCTTGTCGTCCCTGATGGTTTGCCTAGGCCAGTGTGTGGTTGAAAGTGGGATTTGGGATCTAAAACTAAGTATTAGCATGTGCCTGTCCATGGGTAGTGGAAATGTTTAAATTACAACCCACAACTTGGGAATTACTGTGACCCCTGAAAAATGCGTGTGCTATTTTTCCCCACGTCCAGCACACACAGGAAGAAGTGTTCTGGGGTTGTGAGTGTGGGGAGGTTCCTCCAACAGACAGCAACACCTGGGTTTCAATAGAATCCCTTAGCTTGACTTCCCTAAGTGTTTTCCTAGGCCTAGCAGTTAGCGATGGTGTGGGTTGGGCTCTAAAGCCAAGTATTAGCGAGTGCATCTCTGTGGGTAGTGGAGGGTTCTAAACTACTTCCCCAACCTTGGAACACCTGTGCCCCATAAAGATGCGTGGAATCTGTTTCCCCACCTCCAGCACACACACGGAGACGTGCTCAGGTATCCTGATTGTGGGGAGGCTCCTCCAAATGACTGCAGCGCCTGGGTTCTAATAGAATCCCTTAGCTTGTATTCCTTGAGTGTTTCCCTATGCCGGGCTGAGAGGGAAATCTGGGAGTTTGGCTTGGAGGCCAATTAGGAGTAACTGTCCCCCGATGGAATTTGGAATTATTTAGAGGACTTCTCCCTAATGGGAAGCAAGTGTGACCCCATTCATCTACTTGGATTTTGGCTCCACATCTCCCCGCCACACAAGGTTGGCTTCCGGAATTCTGAGAGTGGGAAAGTTCCTCCAACTGAGAGCAGTGCCAGTGTTCTAGTAGAATCCTTAAGCTTCTCTTCCCTGATGGATTGCATAAGCTGGAGTGCGGTTCAAAGTGGGATTTGGGCTCTAAATCCAAGTATTTGTTCGTGCCTCTCCATGGGAAGTTGAGGTGTTTAACCAACAACCCCCAACAAGGGAATACCTTTGCCCACTGGAATACGCGTGGACACAGTTTCTCCACCAACAGCACACACACGAAGAAGTTTTCTGGAATCCTGAGCATGGGGAGGCTACTCCAAATGACAGCAGCACCTGGGTTCTATTAGAATCCCTTAGCTTGTGTTCCCTGAGTGTTTACATAGGCCAGGCTTTGATCTAATGTGGGGTTTGGTCTCTATAGCTAGGTTTTAGCGAGTGCCTCTCTATGGGCATGGAGGTTTTTAAAACTACATCCCTAACCTTTAAACACCTGCCCCCCATATAAAAGCGTGGTCTCTCTTTCCCAACGTCCAGCACACCCAAGTAGAAGAGTTCTGGTATACTGAGGGTGCATATGCACCTCCAAATGACAGCAGCAACTGGGAACTTATAATATCATTTGGCTTGCTTTCCCTGAGTGTTTCCATTGGCCAGGCTGTGACCGAAGTTGGGTGTTGGGCACTAAAGACTAGTAATAGCGAGAGCCTCTCTCTGGGCAATGCAGGTGTTTAAAATACTTCCCCAAACTTGGAAAAACTGTGCCACCCAAAAAATGCGTCGACTCTGTTTCCCCACCTCCAGCACAAACACGACGACGGGTTGAGGTTTCCTGAGTGTGGGAAGGCATCTACAACTGACAGCAGGGCCTGGGTTCTAATACAATCCATTAACGTGTCTTCACTGATGGCTGGCCTAGGCGGGAGTGCGGGGGAATGTGAGGGTTGGGCTGTAAATCCAGATATTAGCGAGTGCTTCTCCATGGGAAGAGGGAATTATTAACCAAAATCCCACAACCTGGGAATATCTGTGCTCCTTGAAAAGTGCGTGGTCTCTGTTTCCCCACCTCCAGCACACACATGAAGAATTGTTCTGGTATCCTGAGTGAGGGGAGGCACCTCCCACTGATAGCAGCATCTGGGATCAAATAGGATCCCTTAGGTTATCTTCCCTGAGTGTTTTCCAATGACGGGATGGGAGCGAAGGTGGGGGATGGGCAATAAAGCCAAGTAATAGCGAGTGCCCCTCTATGGACAGTGGAGGTGTTTAAAGTACATTCCCTCCCTGGGAACACCTGTGCCCCATAAAGTTGCGTGGACTATGTATCTCCAACAACAGCACACACACAAAGACTTGTTCAGGTATCCTGAGTGTGGGGAGTCTCCTCCAACTGACAGCAGCGCCTGGGTTCTAATAGAATCCCTTAGCTTGTCTTACCTGATGGAATGCCTAGGCTGGAGAGTGGGGGAAAGAGGGGGTTGGGTTTGAAGTCCAAGTAGCAACGAGTGCCCCCCGATTTACTGAGGAAGTACTTAGAGGATTTCACGCTAATGTGGAACACCTGTGCCCCCATTCATCTGTGTGGACTGGGTATCCACAACTCCCCCACACACAAGACTGGGATCCGGAATCCTGAGTGTGTGGAAGATCCTCCAACTGACAGCAGTGCCTGCGTTCTAATAGAATAACTCAGCTTGACTTCCCTAAGTTTTTTCCTAGACCTAGCAGTGAGCGATGGTGGGGAATGGGCTCTAAAGCCAAGAATAAGCGAGTGCATCTCTGTGGGCAGTGGAGGATTTGAAACTTCTTCCCCAATCTTGGAACACCTGTGCCCCCATAAAGATGCCTGGACTCTGATTCCCCACCTCCAGCACACACGCGGAGACGTGCTCAGGTATCCTGATTGTGGGGAGGCTCTTCCAAATGACAGCAGCGCCTGGGTTCGAATAGAATCCCTTAGCTTGTATTCCTTGAGTCTTTCCCTATGCCGGGCTGAGAGGGAAATCTGGGAGTTTGGCTTGGAGGCCAAGTAGCAGCAACTGCCCCCCGATGGAATATGGAATTATTTAGAGGACTTCTCCCTAATGGGAAACAAGTGTGACCCCATTCATCTACTTGGATTGTGGCTCCACATCTCCCCGCCACACAAGTTTGGCTTCCGGGATTCTGAGAGTGGGAAAGTTCCTCCAACTGAGAGCAGTGCCAGTGTTCTAGTCGAGTCCTTAAGCTTCTCTTCCCTGATGGATTGCATAAGCTGGAGTGCGGTTCAAAGTGGGATTTGGGCTCTAAATCCAAGTATTAGTGAGTGCCTCTCCATGGGAAGTTGAGGTGTTTAACCAACAACCCCCAACAAGGGAATACCTTTGCCCCCTGGAATATGCGTGGACACTGTTTCTCCACCAACAGCACACACACGAAGAAGTTTTCTGGAATCCTGAGCATGGGGAGGCTACTCCAAATGACAGCAGCACCTGGGTTCTATTAGAATCCCTTAGCTTGTGTTCCCTGAGTGTTTACATAGGCCAGGCTTTGATCTAATGTGGGGTTTGGTCTCTATAGCTAGGTTTTAGCGAGTGCCTCTCTATGGGCATGGAGGTTTTTAAAACTACATCCCTAACCTTTAAACACCTGCCCCCCATATAAAAGCGTGGTCTCTCTTTCCCAACGTCCAGCACACCCAAGTAGAAGAGTTCTGGTATACTGAGGGTGCATATGCACCTCCAAATGACAGCAGCAACTGGGAACTTATAATATCATTTGGCTTGCTTTCCCTGAGTGTTTCCATTGGCCAGGCTGTGACCGAAGTTGGGTGTTGGGCACTAAAGACTAGTAATAGCGAGAGCCTCTCTCTGGGCAATGCAGGTGTTTAAAATACTTCCCCAAACTTGGAAAAACTGTGCCACCCAAAAAATGCGTCGACTCTGTTTCCCCACCTCCAGCACAAACACGACGACGGGTTGAGGTTTCCTGAGTGTGGGAAGGCATCTACAACTGACAGCAGGGCCTGGGTTCTAATACAATCCATTAACGTGTCTTCACTGATGGCTGGCCTAGGCGGGAGTGCGGGGGAATGTGAGGGTTGGGCTGTAAATCCAGATATTAGCGAGTGCTTCTCCATGGGAAGAGGGAATTATTAACCAAAATCCCACAACCTGGGAATATCTGTGCTCCTTGAAAAGTGCGTGGTCTCTGTTTCCCCACCTCCAGCACACACATGAAGAATTGTTCTGGTATCCTGAGTGAGGGGAGGCACCTCCCACTGATAGCAGCATCTGGGATCAAATAGGATCCCTTAGGTTATCTTCCCTGAGTGTTTTCCAATGACGGGATGGGAGCGAAGGTGGGGGATGGGCAATAAAGCCAAGTAATAGCGAGTGCCCCTCTATGGACAGTGGAGGTGTTTAAAGTACATTCCCTCCCTGGGAACACCTGTGCCCCATAAAGTTGCGTGGACTATGTATCTCCAACAACAGCACACACACAAAGACTTGTTCAGGTATCCTGAGTGTGGGGAGTCTCCTCCAACTGACAGCAGCGCCTGGGTTCTAATAGAATCCCTTAGCTTGTCTTACCTGATGGAATGCCTAGGCTGGAGAGTGGGGGAAAGAGGGGGTTGGGTTTGAAGTCCAAGTAGCAACGAGTGCCCCCCGATTTACTGAGGAAGTACTTAGAGGATTTCACGCTAATGTGGAACACCTGTGCCCCCATTCATCTGTGTGGACTGGGTATCCACAACTCCCCCACACACAAGACTGGGATCCGGAATCCTGAGTGTGTGGAAGATCCTCCAACTGACAGCAGTGCCTGCGTTCTAATAGAATAACTCAGCTTGACTTCCCTAAGTTTTTTCCTAGACCTAGCAGTGAGCGATGGTGGGGAATGGGCTCTAAAGCCAAGAATAAGCGAGTGCATCTCTGTGGGCAGTGGAGGATTTGAAACTTCTTCCCCAATCTTGGAACACCTGTGCCCCCATAAAGATGCCTGGACTCTGATTCCCCACCTCCAGCACACACACGGAGACGTGCTCAGGTATCCTGATTGTGGGGAGGCTCTTCCAAATGACAGCAGCGCCTGGGTTCGAATAGAATCCCTTAGCTTGTATTCCTTGAGTCTTTCCCTATGCCGGGCTGAGAGGGAAATCTGGGAGTTTGGCTTGGAGGCCAAGTAGCAGCAACTGCCCCCCGATGGAATATGGAATTATTTAGAGGACTTCTCCCTAATGGGAAACAAGTGTGACCCCATTCATCTACTTGGATTGTGGCTCCACATCTCCCCGCCACACAAGTTTGGCTTCCGGGATTCTGAGAGTGGGAAAGTTCCTCCAACTGAGAGCAGTGCCAGTGTTCTAGTCGAGTCCTTAAGCTTCTCTTCCCTGATGGATTGCATAAGCTGGAGTGCGGTTCAAAGTGGGATTTGGGCTCTAAATCCAAGTATTAGTGAGTGCCTCTCCATGGGAAGTTGAGGTGTTTAACCAACAACCCCCAACAAGGGAATACCTTTGCCCCCTGGAATATGCGTGGACACTGTTTCTCCACCAACAGCACACACACGAAGAAGTTTTCTGGAATCCTGAGCATGGGGAGGCTACTCCAAATGACAGCAGCACCTGGGTTCTATTAGAATCCCTTAGCTTGTGTTCCCTGAGTGTTTACATAGGCCAGGCTTTGATCTAATGTGGGGTTTGGTCTCTATAGCTAGGTTTTAGCGAGTGCCTCTCTATGGGCATGGAGGTTTTTAAAACTACATCCCTAACCTTTAAATACCTGCCCCCCATATAAATGCGTGGTCTCTCTTTCCCCACCTCCAGCACACCCACGAAGAATAGTTCTGGTATACTGAGTGTGGGTAGGCACCTCCATATGACAGCAGTAACTGGGAATTTATAATATCATTTGGCTTGCTTTCCCTGAGTGTTTCCATTGGCCAGGCTGTGAGCGAAGTTGGGTGTTGGGCACTAAAGACTAGTAATAGCGAGTGCCTCTCTATGGGCAGTGGAGGTGTTTAAAATACATCCCCAAACTTGGAGCAACTGTGCCCCCCAAGAAATGCGTCGACTCTGTTTCCCCAAATCCAGCACACACACGAAGACGGGTTGAGGTTTCCTGAGTGTGGGGAGGCACCTACAACTGACAGCAGGGCCTGGGTTCTAATACAATCCATTAACTTGTCTTCACTGATGGCTAGCCTCGGCGGGAGTTCGGGGTACTGTGAGGGTTGGGCTCTAAAACCAAGTATTATTGAGTGCCTCTCCACGGGATTTGAAGTGGTTTAACCTACAACCAAATGTTTGGGAATAACTGTGCCCCCTTAAAGTTGCAAGGACACTGTTTCCCCACCTTCAGCACACACACGATGTGGTGTTCTGGTATGCTGAGTGTGGGGAGACTCCTCCAACTGACAGCAGCACCTGGGATCTAATATAATCCCTATGTTTGACAAGCTTCAGTATTTTCCTAGGCCGGGCTTTGAGCCTAGGTGGGGGTTGGGCTCTAAAGCCAAGTATTAGCCTGTGCCTCTCTATGTTCAGTGGAGGTGTTTAAACGACATCCAAACCTGGGAACACCTGTGCCCTCATGAAGATGTGTGGACACTCTTTCACCACCTCCAGCACACACACGAAAATGTGTTCAGGTATCCTGAGAGTGGGGAAGATCTTCCAAATGACAGCAGTGCCTGGGTTCCAGTAAAACCCCCTAGCTTGTATTTCCTGTGTGTTTCCCTACGCCGGACTGCGAGGGAAAGCTGGGGGTTGGGATTGGAGGCCAAGTAGCATCGAGTGCCTCCAATGGACTGAGGAAATATTTTGAGGAATTCTCCCTAACGTGGAACACCTGTGCCCCCATTCTTCTGCGTGGGGTGGGTCTCCACACATCCCCCACACTAAAGGCTGGATTCCGGATCCTGAGTGTGGGGAAGATTCTCCAACTGACAACAGCGACTAGGTTCTAATACAATCCCTAAGTTTGCCTTCCCTGATGACTTGTCTATGCCAGAGTGCGGGGGAATGTGTGGTTCAGCCTCGAAAAACAAGTACAATTGAGTGCCTCTCCACGGGATGTGGAGGTCTTTAAACTGCAATCCACAGCCTTTGAATACCTGTGCCCCTTGCAAGATGTCTAGATTTGTTTCCCAACTCCAGCACACACACGAAGAACTCTTCGGCTATCCTAAGTGTGGGGAGGCTCCTCAGACTGACGGCCGCACCTGGGATCCAATAGAATCACTTGGCTTGACTTCCCTGAGTGTTTCCACAGGCCGGACTGTGAGCGAAGGTGTGGTTGGGCACTAAACCAAAGTAATAGCGAGTGCCTCTCTATGAGCAGTGGAAGTGTTTAAATACATCCCCAATCTGGGAACACCTGTGATCCAATAAATAAACGTGGACACTGTTTCCCTCCTCCAGCACACACGCGGCATTGGGTTCAGATGTCTTGAGTGTGGGGAGGTTCTTCCCACTAACAGCAGCGCCTGGGTTCTAATACAATACCTTAACTTGTTTTCAATGATGGATTGAAAAGGCCGGTGTGCGGGGGAAAGTTGGGATTTGGCTCTAAACCAAGTATTAGCGAGAGCCTATCCATGGGATGTGGGTGTTTGACCTTCAACCCACAACCATGGAAAAACTATGCCCCCTGAAAAATGCGTGTGCTCTGTTTCCCCATCTCCAGCACACTCAGGAAGAAGTTTTCTGGGGTTCTGAGTGTGGGGAGGTTCCTCCAACAGAAAGCAGCACCTGGCTTTTAATAGAATCCCTTAGCTTGACTTCCCTAAGTGTTTTCCTAGGCCTAGCAGTAAGCGATGGTGGGGGATGGGCTCTAAAGCCAAGTATTAGCGAGTGCATCTCTGTGGGCAGTGGAGGGTTTTAAACTACTTCCCCAACCTTGGAACACCTGTGCCTCATAAAGATGCGTGGAATTTGTTTCCCCACCTCCAGCACACACACGGAGACGTGCTCAGGTATTTTGATTGTGGGGAGGATCCTCCAAATGACAGCAGCCCCTGGGTTCTAATAGAATCCCTTAGCTTGTCTTCCCTGATGGATAGCCTAGGCGGGAGTTCGGGGGAAAGTGTGGTTTGGGCTTCGAAACCAAGTATTTGCGATGACCTCTCTATGGTTTGTGGAGGTGTTTAAAATACATCCCTAACCTGGGAACACCTGTGAGCACATAAAGATCCGTGGAGTCTGTTTCCACACCTCCAGCACACACACGAACACTTGCACAGATATCCTGAGAGTGGGCAGCCTCCTCCAACTGAGAGCAGGGCCTTGTTTCTTATAAAATCTCTTAACTTGTCTACCCTGTTTGGTTGCCTGATACGGAGTGCTGGGGAAAGGGTGGGTTGGGCTCTAAATCCAAGTATTAGCGAGTGCTTCTCCATGGGATTTGGAGGTTATTCACCAAAACCCCACATCCTGGGAATACCTGTGCTCCTTGAAAAATACGTGGACTCTGTAACCCCACCTCCAGAACACACATGCAGAAGTGTTCTGGTATCCTGAGTGTGGGCTGGCACTTTCAGGTGACAGAAGCGGCTGGGTTCTAATAGAATCCCTTAGCTTATAATCCCTGAGTGTTTCCCTAGGACTGACTCTGAGAGAAACCTGGGGGTTGGGCTTTGAGGCCAAATAGTAGCGAGTGCCCCCCGATGACCTGAGGAAGTATTTAGATGAATTCTCCATAAAGGGAAACACCTGAGCACCCATTCATCTGCGTGGAGTTGGGCTTCAAACCTCCCCACCACACAAGGTTGGGTTCCAGTATCCTGAGGGTGGGGTAGTTCCTCTAACTGACATCAGCGTCTTGGTTTTAATAGAATCCCTTTGCTTGTCTTCCCTGATGGTTTGCCTAGGCCAGTGTGTGGTTGAAAGTGGGATTTGGGCTCTAAAACTAAGTATCACCGTGTGCCTCTCCATGTGTAGTGGAGATGTTTAAACTACAACCCACAACTTGGGAATTACTGTGACCCCTGAAAAATGCGTGTTCTTTGCTTCCCCACCTCCAGCACACACACGAAGTTTTCTGGTATCCTGAGTGTGGGGAGGCTCCTGCAACTGAAAATAGGAGCTGGGATCTAATTGGATCCATTAGATTGACTTCCCTGAGTATTTTCCTTGGCCGGGTTTTGAGCGAAGTTATGGGTTGTGCTCTAAAACCAAGAATTAGCGAGTTCCTATCTTTTGGAAGTGGAGGTGGTTAAAGTATATCCCCAACCTGGGAACACCTGTGCCCCCATAAAGATTTGTGGACTCAGTTTCCCTCCTGCAGCACACACACGATATCTGGCTCAGATGATTTGAGTGTGGGGAGGATCCTCCAACTAACAGCAGCGCCTGGGTTCTAATACAGTACATTTACTTGTCTTCAATAATGGCTTGCCAAGCCCGGAGTGTGGGGGAAATTAGGGTTTGGGCTGCAAATCCAAGTATTAGCGAGTGCTTCTCCATGGGAAGAGGAAATTATTCACCAAAATCCCACATCCTGGGAATACCTGTGTTCCTTGAAAATGCGTGGGCTCTGTTTCCCCACCTCCAGCACACACATGAAGAATTTTTCTGGTATCCTGAGTGTTGGGAGGCACCTCCCACTGACAGCAGCATCTGGGATCAAATAAGATCCCTTAGGTTACCTTCCCTGAGTGTTTTCCAAGGAAGGGATGGGAGCGGAGGTGGGGGTTGGGCTCTAAAACCAAGTAATAGCGAGTGCCTCTCTATGGGCAGTGGAGGTGTTTAAAGTACATTCCCTACCTGGGAACACCTGTGCCTCCTTAAAGTTGCGTGGGCTATGTATCTCCAACAAAAGCACACACACAAAGACTTGTTCAGGTATCCTGATTGTGGGGAGGCTCCTCCAAATGACAGCAGCTCCTGGGTTCTAATAGAATCCCTTAGCTTGTATTGCCTGATGGCATGCCTAGGCTGGAGAGTGGGGGAAACTGGGGGTTGGGCTCTAAACCAAGTATTAGCGAGAGCCTATCCATGGGATGTGGGTTTTTAACCTACAACCCACAACCATGGAATAAATGTGCCCCCTGAAAGATGCTTTGACTGTTTCCCTACATCCAGCACACACGCGAATAATTGTTCTGGTATTCTGAGTGTGGGGAGGTTCCTCAAACTGACAGCAGCACCTGGGTTCCATTAGTATCCCTTAGCTTCTGTTCCCTGAGTGTTCCTTTAGGCCAGGCCATGAGGGAAAGCTGGGGGTTGGTTTTGGAGGCCAAGTAGCAGTGAGTGCCCCCTGATCCACTGAGGAAGTACTTAGAGGACTTCTCCCTTAACGGAACACATTTTCCTCCATTCATCTGGGTGGAGTGGGGCTGCACAACTCTCCCACACCTAAGAATGTGTTCTGGATTTCTGAGTGCAGGGAAGTTCCTCCAACTGACAGCAGCGCCTGGGTTCTAATTGAATCCCTTTGCTTGTCTTACCTGATGGAATGCCTAGGCTGGAGAGTGGGGGAAAGAGGGGGTTGGGTTTGAAGTCCAAGTAGCAACGAGTGCCCCCCGATTTACTGAGGAAGTACTTAGAGGATTTCACGCTAATGTGGAACACCTGTGCCCCCATTCATCTGTGTGGACTGGGTATCCACAACTCCCCCACACACAAGACTGGGATCCGGAATCCTGAGTGTGTGGAAGATCCTCCAACTGACAGCAGTGCCTGCGTTCTAATAGAATAACTCAGCTTGACTTCCCTAAGTTTTTTCCTAGACCTAGCAGTGAGCGATGGTGGGGAATGGGCTCTAAAGCCAAGAATAAGCGAGTGCATCTCTGTGGGCAGTGGAGGATTTGAAACTTCTTCCCCAATCTTGGAACACCTGTGCCCCCATAAAGATGCCTGGACTCTGATTCCCCACCTTCAGCACACACGCGGAGACGTGCTCAGGTATCCTGATTGTGGGGAGGCTCTTCCAAATGACAGCAGCGCCTGGGTTCGAATAGAATCCCTTAGCTTGTATTCCTTGAGTCTTTCCCTATGCCGGGCTGAGAGGGAAATCTGGGAGTTTGGCTTGGAGGCCAAGTAGCAGCAACTGCCCCCCGATGGAATATGGAATTATTTAGAGGACTTCTCCCTAATGGGAAACAAGTGTGACCCCATTCATCTACTTGGATTGTGGCTCCACATCTCCCCGCCACACAAGTTTGGCTTCCGGGATTCTGAGAGTGGGAAAGTTCCTCCAACTGAGAGCAGTGCCAGTGTTCTAGTCGAGTCCTTAAGCTTCTCTTCCCTGATGGATTGCATAAGCTGGAGTGCGGTTCAAAGTGGGATTTGGGCTCTAAATCCAAGTATTAGTGAGTGCCTCTCCATGGGAAGTTGAGGTGTTTAACCAACAACCCCCAACAAGGGAATACCTTTGCCCCCTGGAATATGCGTGGACACTGTTTCTCCACCAACAGCACACACACGAAGAAGTTTTCTGGAATCCTGAGCATGGGGAGGCTACTCCAAATGACAGCAGCACCTGGGTTCTATTAGAATCCCTTAGCTTGTGTTCCCTGAGTGTTTACATAGGCCAGGCTTTGATCTAATGTGGGGTTTGGTCTCTATAGCTAGGTTTTAGCGAGTGCCTCTCTATGGGCATGGAGGTTTTTAAAACTACATCCCTAACCTTTAAATACCTGCCCCCCATATAAATGCGTGGTCTCTCTTTCCCCACCTCCAGCACACCCACGAAGAATAGTTCTGGTATACTGAGTGTGGGTAGGCACCTCCATATGACAGCAGTAACTGGGAATTTATAATATCATTTGGCTTGCTTTCCCTGAGTGTTTCCATTGGCCAGGCTGTGAGCGAAGTTGGGTGTTGGGCACTAAAGACTAGTAATAGCGAGTGCCTCTCTATGGGCAGTGGAGGTGTTTAAAATACATCCCCAAACTTGGAGCAACTGTGCCCCCCAAGAAATGCGTCGACTCTGTTTCCCCAAATCCAGCACACACACGAAGACGGGTTGAGGTTTCCTGAGTGTGGGGAGGCACCTACAACTGACAGCAGGGCCTGGGTTCTAATACAATCCATTAACTTGTCTTCACTGATGGCTAGCCTCGGCGGGAGTTCGGGGTACTGTGAGGGTTGGGCTCTAAAACCAAGTATTATTGAGTGCCTCTCCACGGGATTTGAAGTGGTTTAACCTACAACCAAATGTTTGGGAATAACTGTGCCCCCTTAAAGTTGCAAGGACACTGTTTCCCCACCTTCAGCACACACACGATGTGGTGTTCTGGTATGCTGAGTGTGGGGAGACTCCTCCAACTGACAGCAGCACCTGGGATCTAATATAATCCCTATGTTTGACATGCTTCAGTGTTTTCCTAGGCCGGGCTCTGAGCCTAGGTGGGTGTTGGGCTCTAAAGCCAAGTATTGGCGTGTGCCTCTCTATGTTCAGTGGAGGTGTTTAAACTACATCCAAACCTGGGAACACCTGTGCCCTCATGAAGATGCTTGGACACTCTTTCACCACCTTCCGCACACACACGAAAATGTGTTCAGGTATCCTGAGAGTGGGGAAGATCTTCCAAATGACAGCAGTGCCTGGGTTCCAATAAAACCCCTTAGCTTGTATTTCCTGTGTGTTTCCCTATGCCGGACTGCGAGGGAAAGCTGGGGGTTGGGATTGGAGGCCAAGTAGCATCGAGTGCCTCCAATGGACTGAGGAAATATTTTGAGGAATTCTCCCTAACGTGGAACACCTGTGCCCCCATTCTTCTGCGTGGGGTGGGTCTCCACACATCCCCCACACTAAAGGCTGGATTCCGGATCCTGAGTGTGGGGAAGATTCTCCAACTGACAACAGCGACTGGGTTCTAATACAATCCCTAAGTTTGCCTTCCCTGATGACTTGTCTATGCCAGAGTGCGGGGGAATGTGGGGTTCAGCCTCGACAAACAAGTACAATCGAGTGCCTCTCCACGGGATGTGGAGGTCTTTAAACTGCAATCCACAACCTGTGATTACCTGTGCCTCTTGCAAGATGTGTAGATCTGTTTCCCCAACACCAGCACACACACGAATAACTCTTCAGCTATCCTAAATGTGGGGAGGCTCCTCAAACTGACGGCAGCACCTGGGATCTAATAGAATCTCTTGGATTGAATTCCCTGAGTGTTTCCTTTGGCCGCGATGTGAGTTAAGGTGGGGTTGGGCACTAAACCAAAGTAATAGCGAGTGCCTCTCTATGAGCAGTGGAAGTGTTTAACTACATCCCCAACCTGGGAACACCTGTGCCCCCAGAAAGATGTGTGGACTCTGTTTCCCTCCTCCAGCACACACACGGCATTGGGTTCAGATGTCTTGAGTGTGGGGAGGTTCCTCCCACTAACAGCAGCGCCTGGGTTCTAATACAATACCTTAACTTGTCTTCCAGGATGGATTGAAAAGGCCGGTGTGCGGGGGAAAGTTGGGATTTGGCTCTAAACCAAGTATTAGCGAGAGCCTATCCATGGGATGTGGGTGTTTGACCTACAACCCACAATCATGGAATAACTGTGCCTCTTGATAAATGCGTGTGCTAAGTTTCCCCAACTCCAGCACACACAGGAAGAAGTGTTCTGGGGTTCTGAGTGTGGGGAGGTTCCTCCAACAGACAGCAGCACCTGGCTTTTAATAGAATCCCTTAGCTTGACTTCCCTAAGTGTATTCCTAGGCCTAGTATTAAGCGATGGTGGGGGATGGGCTCTAAAGCCACGTATTAGCGAGTGCATCTCTGTGGGTAGTGGAGGGTTTTAAACTACTTCCCCAACCTTGGAACACCTGTGCCCCATAAAGATGCGTGGAATCTGTTTCCACACCTCCAGCACACACACGGAGACGTGCTCAGGTATCCTGATTGTGGGGAGGCTCCTCCAAATGACAGCAGCTCCTGGGTTCTAATAGAATCCCTTAGCTTGTCTTGCCTGATGGCATGCCTAGGCTGGAGAGTGGGGGAAACTGGGGGTTGGGCTCTAAACCAAGTATTAGCGAGAGCCTATCCATGGGATGTGGGTTTTTAACCTACAACCCACAACCATGGAATAAATGTGCCCCCTGAAAGATGCTTTGACTGTTTCCCTACATCCAGCACACACGCGAATAATTGTTCTGGTATTCTGAGTGTGGGGAGGTTCCTCAAACTGACAGCAGCACCTGGGTTCCATTAGTATCCCTTAGCTTCTGTTCCCTGAGTGTTCCTTTAGGCCAGGCCATGAGGGAAAGCTGGGGGTTGGGTTTGGAGGCCAAGTAGCAGTGAGTGCCCCCTGATCCACTGAGGAAGTACTTAGAGGACTTCTCCCTTAACGGAACACATTTTCCTCCATTCATCTGGGTGGAGTGGGGCTGCACAACTCTCCCACACCTAAGAATGTGTTCTGGATTTCTGAGTGCAGGGAAGTTCCTCCAACTGACAGCAGCGCCTGGGTTCTAATTGAATCCCTTTGCTTGTCTTACCTGATGGAATGCCTAGGCTGGAGAGTGGGGGAAAGAGGGGGTTGGGTTTGAAGTCCAAGTAGCAACGAGTGCCCCCCGATTTACTGAGGAAGTACTTAGAGGATTTCACGCTAATGTGGAACACCTGTGCCCCCATTCATCTGTGTGGACTGGGTATCCACAACTCCCCCACACACAAGACTGGGATCCGGAATCCTGAGTGTGTGGAAGATCCTCCAACTGACAGCAGTGCCTGCGTTCTAATAGAATAACTCAGCTTGACTTCCCTAAGTTTTTTCCTAGACCTAGCAGTGAGCGATGGTGGGGAATGGGCTCTAAAGCCAAGAATAAGCGAGTGCATCTCTGTGGGCAGTGGAGGATTTGAAACTTCTTCCCCAATCTTGGAACACCTGTGCCCCCATAAAGATGCCTGGACTCTGATTCCCCACCTCCAGCACACACGCGGAGACGTGCTCAGGTATCCTGATTGTGGGGAGGCTCTTCCAAATGACAGCAGCGCCTGGGTTCGAATAGAATCCCTTAGCTTGTATTCCTTGAGTCTTTCCCTATGCCGGGCTGAGAGGGAAATCTGGGAGTTTGGCTTGGAGGCCAAGTAGCAGCAACTGCCCCCCGATGGAATATGGAATTATTTAGAGGACTTCTCCCTAATGGGAAACAAGTGTGACCCCATTCATCTACTTGGATTGTGGCTCCACATCTCCCCGCCACACAAGTTTGGCTTCCGGGATTCTGAGAGTGGGAAAGTTCCTCCAACTGAGAGCAGTGCCAGTGTTCTAGTCGAGTCCTTAAGCTTCTCTTCCCTGATGGATTGCATAAGCTGGAGTGCGGTTCAAAGTGGGATTTGGGCTCTAAATCCAAGTATTAGTGAGTGCCTCTCCATGGGAAGTTGAGGTGTTTAACCAACAACCCCCAACAAGGGAATACCTTTGCCCCCTGGAATATGCGTGGACACTGTTTCTCCACCAACAGCACACACACGAAGAAGTTTTCTGGAATCCTGAGCATGGGGAGGCTACTCCAAATGACAGCAGCACCTGGGTTCTATTAGAATCCCTTAGCTTGTGTTCCCTGAGTGTTTACATAGGCCAGGCTTTGATCTAATGTGGGGTTTGGTCTCTATAGCTAGGTTTTAGCGAGTGCCTCTCTATGGGCATGGAGGTTTTTAAAACTACATCCCTAACCTTTAAATACCTGCCCCCCATATAAATGCGTGGTCTCTCTTTCCCCACCTCCAGCACACCCACGAAGAATAGTTCTGGTATACTGAGTGTGGGTAGGCACCTCCATATGACAGCAGTAACTGGGAATTTATAATATCATTTGGCTTGCTTTCCCTGAGTGTTTCCATTGGCCAGGCTGTGAGCGAAGTTGGGTGTTGGGCACTAAAGACTAGTAATAGCGAGTGCCTCTCTATGGGCAGTGGAGGTGTTTAAAATACATCCCCAAACTTGGAGCAACTGTGCCCCCCAAGAAATGCGTCGACTCTGTTTCCCCAAATCCAGCACACACACGAAGACGGGTTGAGGTTTCCTGAGTGTGGGGAGGCACCTACAACTGACAGCAGGGCCTGGGTTCTAATACAATCCATTAACTTGTCTTCACTGATGGCTAGCCTCGGCGGGAGTTCGGGGTACTGTGAGGGTTGGGCTCTAAAACCAAGTATTATTGAGTGCCTCTCCACGGGATTTGAAGTGGTTTAACCTACAACCAAATGTTTGGGAATAACTGTGCCCCCTTAAAGTTGCAAGGACACTGTTTCCCCACCTTCAGCACACACACGATGTGGTGTTCTGGTATGCTGAGTGTGGGGAGACTCCTCCAACTGACAGCAGCACCTGGGATCTAATATAATCCCTATGTTTGACATGCTTCAGTGTTTTCCTAGGCCGGGCTCTGAGCCTAGGTGGGTGTTGGGCTCTAAAGCCAAGTATTGGCGTGTGCCTCTCTATGTTCAGTGGAGGTGTTTAAACTACATCCAAACCTGGGAACACCTGTGCCCTCATGAAGATGCGTGGACACTCTTTCACCACCTTCCGCACACACACGAAAATGTGTTCAGGTATCCTGAGAGTGGGGAAGATCTTCCAAATGACAGCAGTGCCTGGGTTCCAATAAAACCCCTTAGCTTGTATTTCCTGTGTGTTTCCCTATGCCGGACTGCGAGGGAAAGCTGGGGGTTGGGATTGGAGGCCAAGTAGCATCGAGTGCCTCCAATGGACTGAGGAAATATTTTGAGGAATTCTCCCTAACGTGGAACACCTGTGCCCCCATTCTTCTGCGTGGGGTGGGTCTCCACACATCCCCCACACTAAAGGCTGGATTCCGGATCCTGAGTGTGGGGAAGATTCTCCAACTGACAACAGCGACTGGGTTCTAATACAATCCCTAAGTTTGCCTTCCCTGATGACTTGTCTATGCCAGAGTGCGGGGGAATGTGGGGTTCAGCCTCGACAAACAAGTACAATCGAGTGCCTCTCCACGGGATGTGGAGGTCTTTAAACTGCAATCCACAACCTGTGATTACCTGTGCCTCTTGCAAGATGTGTAGATCTGTTTCCCCAACTCCAGCACACACACGAATAACTCTTCGGCTATCCTAAATGTGGGGAGGCTCCTCAAACTGACGGCAGCACCTGGGATCTAATAGAATCTCTTGGATTGAATTCCCTGAGTGTTTCCTTTGGCCGCGATGTGAGTTAAGGTGGGGTTGGGCACTAAACCAAAGTAATAGCGAGTGCCTCTCTATGAGCAGTGGAAGTGTTTAACTACATCCCCAACCTGGGAACACCTGTGCCCCCAGAAAGATGTGTGGACTCTGTTTCCCTCCTCCAGCACACACACGGCATTGGGTTCAGATGTCTTGAGTGTGGGGAGGTTCCTCCCACTAACAGCAGCGCCTGGGTTCTAATACAATACCTTAACTTGTCTTCCAGGATGGATTGAAAAGGCCGGTGTGCGGGGGAAAGTTGGGATTTGGCTCTAAACCAAGTATTAGCGAGAGCCTATCCATGGGATGTGGGTGTTTGACCTACAACCCACAATCATGGAATAACTGTGCCTCTTGATAAATGCGTGTGCTAAGTTTCCCCAACTCCAGCACACACAGGAAGAAGTGTTCTGGGGTTCTGAGTGTGGGGAGGTTCCTCCAACAGACAGCAGCACCTGGCTTTTAATAGAATCCCTTAGCTTGACTTCCCTAAGTGTATTCCTAGGCCTAGTATTAAGCGATGGTGGGGGATGGGCTCTAAAGCCACGTATTAGCGAGTGCATCTCTGTGGGTAGTGGAGGGTTTTAAACTACTTCCCCAACCTTGGAACACCTGTGCCCCATAAAGATGCGTGGAATCTGTTTCCACACCTCCAGCACACACACGGAGACGTGCTCAGGTATCCTGATTGTGGGGAGGCTCCTCCAAATGACAGCAGCTCCTGGGTTCTAATAGAATCCCTTAGCTTGTCTTGCCTGATGGCATGCCTAGGCTGGAGAGTGGGGGAAACTGGGGGTTGGGCTCTAAACCAAGTATTAGCGAGAGCCTATCCATGGGATGTGGGTTTTTAACCTACAACCCACAACCATGGAATAAATGTGCCCCCTGAAAGATGCTTTGACTGTTTCCCTACATCCAGCACACACGCGAATAATTGTTCTGGTATTCTGAGTGTGGGGAGGTTCCTCAAACTGACAGCAGCACCTGGGTTCCATTAGTATCCCTTAGCTTCTGTTCCCTGAGTGTTCCTTTAGGCCAGGCCATGAGGGAAAGCTGGGGGTTGGGTTTGGAGGCCAAGTAGCAGTGAGTGCCCCCTGATCCACTGAGGAAGTACTTAGAGGACTTCTCCCTTAACGGAACACATTTTCCTCCATTCATCTGGGTGGAGTGGGGCTGCACAACTCTCCCACACCTAAGAATGTGTTCTGGATTTCTGAGTGCAGGGAAGTTCCTCCAACTGACAGCAGCGCCTGGGTTCTAATTGAATCCCTTTGCTTGTCTTACCTGATGGAATGCCTAGGCTGGAGAGTGGGGGAAAGAGGGGGTTGGGTTTGAAGTCCAAGTAGCAACGAGTGCCCCCCGATTTACTGAGGAAGTACTTAGAGGATTTCACGCTAATGTGGAACACCTGTGCCCCCATTCATCTGTGTGGACTGGGTATCCACAACTCCCCCACACACAAGACTGGGATCCGGAATCCTGAGTGTGTGGAAGATCCTCCAACTGACAGCAGTGCCTGCGTTCTAATAGAATAACTCAGCTTGACTTCCCTAAGTTTTTTCCTAGACCTAGCAGTGAGCGATGGTGGGGAATGGGCTCTAAAGCCAAGAATAAGCGAGTGCATCTCTGTGGGCAGTGGAGGATTTGAAACTTCTTCCCCAATCTTGGAACACCTGTGCCCCCATAAAGATGCCTGGACTCTGATTCCCCACCTCCAGCACACACGCGGAGACGTGCTCAGGTATCCTGATTGTGGGGAGGCTCTTCCAAATGACAGCAGCGCCTGGGTTCGAATAGAATCCCTTAGCTTGTATTCCTTGAGTCTTTCCCTATGCCGGGCTGAGAGGGAAATCTGGGAGTTTGGCTTGGAGGCCAAGTAGCAGCAACTGCCCCCCGATGGAATATGGAATTATTTAGAGGACTTCTCCCTAATGGGAAACAAGTGTGACCCCATTCATCTACTTGGATTGTGGCTCCACATCTCCCCGCCACACAAGTTTGGCTTCCGGGATTCTGAGAGTGGGAAAGTTCCTCCAACTGAGAGCAGTGCCAGTGTTCTAGTCGAGTCCTTAAGCTTCTCTTCCCTGATGGATTGCATAAGCTGGAGTGCGGTTCAAAGTGGGATTTGGGCTCTAAATCCAAGTATTAGTGAGTGCCTCTCCATGGGAAGTTGAGGTGTTTAACCAACAACCCCCAACAAGGGAATACCTTTGCCCCCTGGAATATGCGTGGACACTGTTTCTCCACCAACAGCACACACACGAAGAAGTTTTCTGGAATCCTGAGCATGGGGAGGCTACTCCAAATGACAGCAGCACCTGGGTTCTATTAGAATCCCTTAGCTTGTGTTCCCTGAGTGTTTACATAGGCCAGGCTTTGATCTAATGTGGGGTTTGGTCTCTATAGCTAGGTTTTAGCGAGTGCCTCTCTATGGGCATGGAGGTTTTTAAAACTACATCCCTAACCTTTAAATACCTGCCCCCCATATAAATGCGTGGTCTCTCTTTCCCCACCTCCAGCACACCCACGAAGAATAGTTCTGGTATACTGAGTGTGGGTAGGCACCTCCATATGACAGCAGTAACTGGGAATTTATAATATCATTTGGCTTGCTTTCCCTGAGTGTTTCCATTGGCCAGGCTGTGAGCGAAGTTGGGTGTTGGGCACTAAAGACTAGTAATAGCGAGTGCCTCTCTATGGGCAGTGGAGGTGTTTAAAATACATCCCCAAACTTGGAGCAACTGTGCCCCCCAAGAAATGCGTCGACTCTGTTTCCCCAAATCCAGCACACACACGAAGACGGGTTGAGGTTTCCTGAGTGTGGGGAGGCACCTACAACTGACAGCAGGGCCTGGGTTCTAATACAATCCATTAACTTGTCTTCACTGATGGCTAGCCTCGGCGGGAGTTCGGGGTACTGCGAGGGTTGGGCTCTAAAACCAAGTATTATTGAGTGCCTCTCCACGGGATTTGAAGTGGTTTAACCTACAACCAAATGTTTGGGAATAACTGTGCCCCCTTAAAGTTGCAAGGACACTGTTTCCCCACCTTCAGCACACACACGATGTGGTGTTCTGGTATGCTGAGTGTGGGGAGACTCCTCCAACTGACAGCAGCACCTGGGATCTAATATAATCCCTATGTTTGACATGCTTCAGTGTTTTCCTAGGCCGGGCTCTGAGCCTAGGTGGGTGTTGGGCTCTAAAGCCAAGTATTGGCGTGTGCCTCTCTATGTTCAGTGGAGGTGTTTAAACTACATCCAAACCTGGGAACACCTGTGCCCTCATGAAGATGCGTGGACACTCTTTCACCACCTTCCACACACACACGAAAATGTGTTCAGGTATCCTGAGAGTGGGGAAGATCTTCCAAATGACAGCAGTGCCTGGGTTCCAATAAAACCCCTTAGCTTGTATTTCCTGTGTGTTTCCCTATGCCGGACTGCGAGGGAAAGCTGGGGGTTGGGATTGGAGGCCAAGTAGCATCGAGTGCCTCCAATGGACTGAGGAAATATTTTGAGGAATTCTCCCTAACGTGGAACACCTGTGCCCCCATTCTTCTGCGTGGGGTGGGTCTCCACACATCCCCCACACTAAAGGCTGGATTCCGGATCCTGAGTGTGGGGAAGATTCTCCAACTGACAACAGCGACTGGGTTCTAATACAATCCCTAAGTTTGCCTTCCCTGATGACTTGTCTATGCCAGAGTGCGGGGGAATGTGGGGTTCAGCCTCGACAAACAAGTACAATCGAGTGCCTCTCCACGGGATGTGGAGGTCTTTAAACTGCAATCCACAACCTGTGATTACCTGTGCCTCTTGCAAGATGTGTAGATCTGTTTCCCCAACTCCAGCACACACACGAATAACTCTTCGGCTATCCTAAATGTGGGGAGGCTCCTCAAACTGACGGCAGCACCTGGGATCTAATAGAATCTCTTGGATTGAATTCCCTGAGTGTTTCCTTTGGCCGCGATGTGAGTTAAGGTGGGGTTGGGCACTAAACCAAAGTAATAGCGAGTGCCTCTCTATGAGCAGTGGAAGTGTTTAACTACATCCCCAACCTGGGAACACCTGTGCCCCCAGAAAGATGTGTGGACTCTGTTTCCCTCCTCCAGCACACACACGGCATTGGGTTCAGATGTCTTGAGTGTGGGGAGGTTCCTCCCACTAACAGCAGCGCCTGGGTTCTAATACAATACCTTAACTTGTCTTCCAGGATGGATTGAAAAGGCCGGTGTGCGGGGGAAAGTTGGGATTTGGCTCTAAACCAAGTATTAGCGAGAGCCTATCCATGGGATGTGGGTGTTTGACCTACAACCCACAATCATGGAATAACTGTGCCTCTTGATAAATGCGTGTGCTAAGTTTCCCCAACTCCAGCACACACAGGAAGAAGTGTTCTGGGGTTCTGAGTGTGGGGAGGTTCCTCCAACAGACAGCAGCACCTGGCTTTTAATAGAATCCCTTAGCTTGACTTCCCTAAGTGTTTTCCTAGGCCTAGTATTAAGCGATGGTGGGGGATGGGCTCTAAAGCCACGTATTAGCGAGTGCATCTCTGTGGGTAGTGGAGGGTTTTAAACTACTTCCCCAACCTTGGAACACCTGTGCCCCATAAAGATGCGTGGAATCTGTTTCCACACCTCCAGCACACACACGGAGTCGTGCTCAGGTATCCTGATTGTGGGGAGGCTCCTCCAAATGACAGCAGCTCCTGGGTTCTAATAGAATCCCTTAGCTTGTCTTCCCTGATGGCATGCCTAGGCTGGAGAGTGGGGGAAACTGGGGGTTGGGCTCTAAACCAAGTATTAGCGAGAGCCTATTCATGGGATGTGGGTTTTTAACCTACAACCCACAACCATGGAATAAATGTGCCCCCTGAAAGATGCTTTGACTGTTTCCCTACATCCAGCACACACGCAAATAATTCTTCTGGTATTCTGAGTGTGGGGAGGTTCCTCAAACTGACAGCAGCACCTGGGTTCCATTAGTATCCCTTAGCTTCTGTTCCCTGATTGTTCCTTTAGGCCAGGCCATGAGGGAAAGCTGGGGGTTGGGTTTGGAGGCCAAGTAGCAGTGAGTGCCCCCTGATCCACTGAGGAAGTACTTAGAGGACTTCTCCCTTAACGGAACACATTTTCCTCCATTCATCTGGGTGGAGAGGGGCTGCACAACTCTCCCACACCGAAGAATGTTTTCTGGATTTCTGAGTGCAGGGAAGTTCCTCCAACTGACAGCAGCGCCTGGGTTCTAATTGAATCCCTTTGCTTGTCTTCCCTGATGGAAAGCCTAGGCGGGAGTGCGGGGGAAAGTGTGGTTTGGGCTCCGAAACCAAGTGTTTGCGATGACCTCTCTATGGTTTGTGGAGGTGTTTAAACTACATCCCTAACCTGGGAACACCTGTGCCCCCATAAAGATCCGTGGAGTCTGTTTCCACACCTCCAGCACACACACGAACACTTGCACAGTTATCCTGAGAGTGGGCAGCCTCCTCCAACTGAGAGCAGGGCCTTGGTTCTTATAAAATCGCTTAACTTGTCTACCCTGTTTGGTTGCCTGATACGGAGTGCTGGGGAAAGGTTGGGTTGGGCTCTAAATCCAAGTATTAGCGAGTGCTTCTCCATGGGATTTGGAGGTTATTAACCAAAAGCCCACAACATGGGAATACCTGTGCTCCTTGAAAAAAGCGTGGACTCTGTATCCCCACCACCAGAACACACATGAAGAAGTTTTCTGCTATCCTGAGTGTGGGCTGGCAATTTCAGGTGACAGAAGCGGCTGGGTTCTAATCGAATCCCTTAGCTTGTAATCCCTGAGTGTTTCCCTAGGACTGACTCTGAGAGAAACCTGGGGGTTGGGCTTTGAGGCCAAATAGTAGCGAGTGTCCCCGATGGACTGAGGAAGTATTTCGATGAATTCTCCATAAAGGGAAACACCTGAGCACCCATTCATCTGCGTGGAGTGGGGCTTCAAATCTCCCCACCACACAAGGTTGGGTTCCAGTATCCTGAGGGTGGGGTAGTTCCTCCAACTGACATCAGCGTCTTGGTTTTAATAGAATCCGTTTGCTTGTCGTCCCTGATGGTTTGCCTAGGCCAGTGTGTGGTTGAAAGTGGGATTTGGGATCTAAAACTAAGTATTAGCATGTGCCTGTCCATGGGTAGTGGAAATGTTTAAATTACAACCCACAACTTGGGAATTACTGTGACCCCTGAAAAATGCGTGTGCTATTTTTCCCCACGTCCAGCACACACAGGAAGAAGTGTTCTGGGGTTGTGAGTGTGGGGAGGTTCCTCCAACAGACAGCAACACCTGGGTTTTAATAGAATCCCTTAGCTTGACTTCCCTAAGTGTTTTCCTAGGCCTAGCAGTTAGCGATGGTGGGGGTTGGGCTCTAAACCCAAGTATTAGCGAGTGCATCTCTGTGGGTAGTGGAGGGTTCTAAACTACTTCCCCAACCTTGGAACACCTGTGCCCCATAAAGATGCGTGGAATCTGTTTCCCCACCTCCAGCACACACACGGAGACGTGCTCAGGTATCCTGATTGTGGGGAGGCTCCTCCAAATGACTGCAGCGCCTGGGTTCTAATAGAATCCCTTAGCTTGTATTCCTTGAGTGTTTCCCTATGCCGGGCTGAGAGGGAAATCTGGGAGTTTGGCTTGGAGGCCAATTAGGAGTAACTGTCCCCCGATGGAATTTGGAATTATTTAGAGGACTTCTCCCTAATGGGAAGCAAGTGTGACCCCATTCATCTACTTGGATTTTGGCTCCACATCTCCCCGCCACACAAGGTTGGCTTCCGGAATTCTGAGAGTGGGAAAGTTCCTCCAACTGAGAGCAGTGCCAGTGTTCTAGTAGAATCCTTAAGCTTCTCTTCCCTGATGGATTGCATAAGCTGGAGTGCGGTTCAAAGTGGGATTTGGGCTCTAAATCCAAGTATTTGTTCGTGCCTCTCCATGGGAAGTTGAGGTGTTTAACCAACAACCCCCAACAAGGGAATACCTTTGCCCACTGGAATACGCGTGGACACAGTTTCTCCACCAACAGCACACACACGAAGAAGTTTTCTGGAATCCTGAGCATGGGGAGGCTACTCCAAATGACAGCAGCACCTGGGTTCTATTAGAATCCCTTAGCTTGTGTTCCCTGAGTGTTTACATAGGCCAGGCTTTGATCTAATGTGGGGTTTGGTCTCTATAGCTAGGTTTTAGCGAGTGCCTCTCTATGGGCATGGAGGTTTTTAAAACTACATCCCTAACCTTTAAACACCTGCCCCCCATATAAAAGCGTGGTCTCTCTTTCCCAACGTCCAGCACACCCAAGTAGAAGAGTTCTGGTATACTGAGGGTGCATATGCACCTCCAAATGACAGCAGCAACTGGGAACTTATAATATCATTTGGCTTGCTTTCCCTGAGTGTTTCCATTGGCCAGGCTGTGACCGAAGTTGGGTGTTGGGCACTAAAGTCTAGTAATAGCGAGAGCCTCTCTCTGGGCAATGCAGGTGTTTAAAATACTTCCCCAAACTTGGAAAAACTGTGCCACCCAAAAAATGCGTCGACTCTGTTTCCCCACCTCCAGCACAAACACGACGACGGGTTGAGGTTTCCTGAGTGTGGGGAGGCATCTACAACTGACAGCAGGGCCTGGGTTCTAATACAATCCATTAACGTGTCTTCACTGATGGCTGGCCTAGGCGGGAGTGCGGGGGAATGTGAGGGTTGGGCTGTAAATCCAGATATTAGCGAGTGCTTCTCCATGGGAAGAGGGAATTATTAACCAAAATCCCACAACCTGGGAATATCTGTGCTCCTTGAAAAGTGCGTGGTCTCTGTTTCCCCACCTCCAGCACACACATGAAGAATTGTTCTGGTATCCTGAGTGAGGGGAGGCACCTCCCACTGATAGCAGCATCTGGGATCAAATAGGATCCCTTAGGTTATCTTCCCTGAGTGTTTTCCAATGACGGGATGGGAGCGAAGGTGGGGGATGGGCAATAAAGCCAAGTAATAGCGAGTGCCCCTCTATGGACAGTGGAGGTGTTTAAAGTACATTCCCTCCCTGGGAACACCTGTGCCCCATAAAGTTGCGTGGACTATGTATCTCCAACAACAGCACACACACAAAGACTTGTTCAGGTATCCTGAGTGTGGGGAGTCTCCTCAAACTGACAGCAGCGCCTGGGTTCTAATAGAATCCCTTAGCTTGTCTTACCTGATGGAATGCCTAGGCTGGAGAGTGGGGGAAAGAGGGGGTTGGGTTTGAAGTCCAAGTAGCAACGAGTGCCCCCCGATTTACTGAGGAAGTACTTAGAGGATTTCACGCTAATGTGGAACACCTGTGCCCCCATTCATCTGTGTGGACTGGGTATCCACAACTCCCCCACACACAAGACTGGGATCCGGAATCCTGAGTGTGTGGAAGATCCTCCAACTGACAGCAGTGCCTGCGTTCTAATAGAATAACTCAGCTTGACTTCCCTAAGTTTTTTCCTAGACCTAGCAGTGAGCGATGGTGGGGAATGGGCTCTAAAGCCAAGAATAAGCGAGTGCATCTCTGTGGGCAGTGGAGGATTTGAAACTTCTTCCCCAATCTTGGAACACCTGTGCCCCCATAAAGATGCCTGGACTCTGATTCCCCACCTCCAGCACACACACGGAGACGTGCTCAGGTATCCTGATTGTGGGGAGGCTCTTCCAAATGACAGCAGCGCCTGGGTTCGAATAGAATCCCTTAGCTTGTATTCCTTGAGTCTTTCCCTATGCCGGGCTGAGAGGGAAATCTGGGAGTTTGGCTTGGAGGCCAAGTAGCAGCAACTGCCCCCCGATGGAATATGGAATTATTTAGAGGACTTCTCCCTAATGGGAAACAAGTGTGACCCCATTCATCTACTTGGATTGTGGCTCCACATCTCCCCGCCACACAAGGTTGGCTTCCGGAATTCTGAGAGTGGGAAAGTTCCTCCAACTGAGAGCAGTGCCAGTGTTCTAGTCGAATCCTTAAGCTTCTCTTCCCTGATGGATTGCATAAGCTGGAGTGCGGTTCAAAGTGGGATTTGGGCTCTAAATCCAAGTATTAGTGAGTGCCTCTCCATGGGAAGTTGAGGTGTTTAACCAACAACCCCCAACAAGGGAATACCTTTGCCCCCTGGAATATGCGTGGACACTGTTTCTCCACCAACAGCACACACACGAAGAAGTTTTCTGGAATCCTGAGCATGGGGAGGCTACTCCAAATGACAGCAGCACCTGGGTTCTATTAGAATCCCTTAGCTTGTGTTCCCTGAGTGTTTACATAGGCCAGGCTTTGATCTAATGTGGGGTTTGGTCTCTATAGCTAGGTTTTAGCGAGTGCCTCTCTATGGGCATGGAGGTTTTTAAAACTACATCCCTAACCTTTAAATACCTGCCCCCCATATAAATGCGTGGTCTCTCTTTCCCCACCTCCAGCACACCCACGAAGAATAGTTCTGGTATACTGAGTGTGGGTAGGCACCTCCATATGACAGCAGTAACTGGGAATTTATAATATCATTTGGCTTGCTTTCCCTGAGTGTTTCCATTGGCCAGGCTGTGAGCGAAGTTGGGTGTTGGGCACTAAAGACTAGTAATAGCGAGTGCCTCTCTATGGGCAGTGGAGGTGTTTAAAATACATCCCCAAACTTGGAGCAACTGTGCCCCCCAAGAAATGCGTCGACTCTGTTTCCCCAAATCCAGCACACACACGAAGACGGGTTGAGGTTTCCTGAGTGTGGGGAGGCACCTACAACTGACAGCAGGGCCTGGGTTCTAATACAATCCATTAACTTGTCTTCACTGATGGCTAGCCTCGGCGGGAGTTCGGGGTACTGCGAGGGTTGGGCTCTAAAACCAAGTATTATTGAGTGCCTCTCCACGGGATTTGAAGTGGTTTAACCTACAACCAAATGTTTGGGAATAACTGTGCCCCCTTAAAGTTGCAAGGACACTGTTTCCCCACCTTCAGCACACACACGATGTGGTGTTCTGGTATGCTGAGTGTGGGGAGACTCCTCCAACTGACAGCAGCACCTGGGATCTAATATAATCCCTATGTTTGACATGCTTCAGTGTTTTCCTAGGCCGGGCTCTGAGCCTAGGTGGGTGTTGGGCTCTAAAGCCAAGTATTGGCGTGTGCCTCTCTATGTTCAGTGGAGGTGTTTAAACTACATCCAAACCTGGGAACACCTGTGCCCTCATGAAGATGCGTGGACACTCTTTCACCACCTTCCGCACACACACGAAAATGTGTTCAGGTATCCTGAGAGTGGGGAAGATCTTCCAAATGACAGCAGTGCCTGGGTTCCAATAAAACCCCTTAGCTTGTATTTCCTGTGTGTTTCCCTATGCCGGACTGCGAGGGAAAGCTGGGGGTTGGGATTGGAGGCCAAGTAGCATCGAGTGCCTCCAATGGACTGAGGAAATATTTTGAGGAATTCTCCCTAACGTGGAACACCTGTGCCCCCATTCTTCTGCGTGGGGTGGGTCTCCACACATCCCCCACACTAAAGGCTGGATTCCGGATCCTGAGTGTGGGGAAGATTCTCCAACTGACAACAGCGACTGGGTTCTAATACAATCCCTAAGTTTGCCTTCCCTGATGACTTGTCTATGCCAGAGTGCGGGGGAATGTGGGGTTCAGCCTCGACAAACAAGTACAATCGAGTGCCTCTCCACGGGATGTGGAGGTCTTTAAACTGCAATCCACAACCTGTGATTACCTGTGCCTCTTGCAAGATGTGTAGATCTGTTTCCCCAACACCAGCACACACACGAATAACTCTTCGGCTATCCTAAATGTGGGGAGGCTCCTCAAACTGACGGCAGCACCTGGGATCTAATAGAATCTCTTGGATTGAATTCCCTGAGTGTTTCCTTTGGCCGCGATGTGAGTTAAGGTGGGGTTGGGCACTAAACCAAAGTAATAGCGAGTGCCTCTCTATGAGCAGTGGAAGTGTTTAACTACATCCCCAACCTGGGAACACCTGTGCCCCCAGAAAGATGTGTGGACACTGTTTCCCTCCTCCAGCACACACACGGCATTGGGTTCAGATGTCTTGAGTGTGGGGAGGTTCCTCCCACTAACAGCAGCGCCTGGGTTCTAATACAATACCTTAACTTGTCTTCCAGGATGGATTGAAAAGGCCGGTGTGCGGGGGAAAGTTGGGATTTGGCTCTAAACCAAGTATTAGCGAGAGCCTATCCATGGGATGTGGGTGTTTGACCTACAACCCACAATCATGGAATAACTGTGCCTCTTGATAAATGCGTGTGCTAAGTTTCCCCAACTCCAGCACACACAGGAAGAAGTGTTCTGGGGTTCTGAGTGTGGGGAGGTTCCTCCAACAGACAGCAGCACCTGGCTTTTAATAGAATCCCTTAGCTTGACTTCCCTAAGTGTATTCCTAGGCCTAGTATTAAGCGATGGTGGGGGATGGGCTCTAAAGCCACGTATTAGCGAGTGCATCTCTGTGGGTAGTGGAGGGTTTTAAACTACTTCCCCAACCTTGGAACACCTGTGCCCCATAAAGATGCGTGGAATCTGTTTCCACACCTCCAGCACACACACGGAGACGTGCTCAGGTATCCTGATTGTGGGGAGGCTCCTCCAAATGACAGCAGCTCCTGGGTTCTAATAGAATCCCTTAGCTTGTCTTGCCTGATGGCATGCCTAGGCTGGAGAGTGGGGGAAACTGGGGGTTGGGCTCTAAACCAAGTATTAGCGAGAGCCTATCCATGGGATGTGGGTTTTTAACCTACAACCCACAACCATGGAATAAATGTGCCCCCTGAAAGATGCTTTGACTGTTTCCCTACATCCAGCACACACGCGAATAATTGTTCTGGTATTCTGAGTGTGGGGAGGTTCCTCAAACTGACAGCAGCACCTGGGTTCCATTAGTATCCCTTAGCTTCTGTTCCCTGAGTGTTCCTTTAGGCCAGGCCATGAGGGAAAGCTGGGGGTTGGGTTTGGAGGCCAAGTAGCAGTGAGTGCCCCCTGATCCACTGAGGAAGTACTTAGAGGACTTCTCCCTTAACGGAACACATTTTCCTCCATTCATCTGGGTGGAGTGGGGCTGCACAACTCTCCCACACCTAAGAATGTGTTCTGGATTTCTGAGTGCAGGGAAGTTCCTCCAACTGACAGCAGCGCCTGGGTTCTAATTGAATCCCTTTGCTTGTCTTACCTGATGGAATGCCTAGGCTGGAGAGTGGGGGAAAGAGGGGGTTGGGTTTGAAGTCCAAGTAGCAACGAGTGCCCCCCGATTTACTGAGGAAGTACTTAGAGGATTTCACGCTAATGTGGAACACCTGTGCCCCCATTCATCTGTGTGGACTGGGTATCCACAACTCCCCCACACACAAGACTGGGATCCGGAATCCTGAGTGTGTGGAAGATCCTCCAACTGACAGCAGTGCCTGCGTTCTAATAGAATAACTCAGCTTGACTTCCCTAAGTTTTTTCCTAGACCTAGCAGTGAGCGATGGTGGGGAATGGGCTCTAAAGCCAAGAATAAGCGAGTGCATCTCTGTGGGCAGTGGAGGATTTGAAACTTCTTCCCCAATCTTGGAACACCTGTGCCCCCATAAAGATGCCTGGACTCTGATTCCCCACCTCCAGCACACACACGGAGACGTGCTCAGGTATCCTGATTGTGGGGAGGCTCTTCCAAATGACAGCAGCGCCTGGGTTCGAATAGAATCCCTTAGCTTGTATTCCTTGAGTCTTTCCCTATGCCGGGCTGAGAGGGAAATCTGGGAGTTTGGCTTGGAGGCCAAGTAGCAGCAACTGCCCCCCGATGGAATATGGAATTATTTAGAGGACTTCTCCCTAATGGGAAACAAGTGTGACCCCATTCATCTACTTGGATTGTGGCTCCACATCTCCCCGCCACACAAGGTTGGCTTCCGGAATTCTGAGAGTGGGAAAGTTCCTCCAACTGAGAGCAGTGCCAGTGTTCTAGTCGAATCCTTAAGCTTCTCTTCCCTGATGGATTGCATAAGCTGGAGTGCGGTTCAAAGTGGGATTTGGGCTCTAAATCCAAGTATTAGTGAGTGCCTCTCCATGGGAAGTTGAGGTGTTTAACCAACAACCCCCAACAAGGGAATACCTTTGCCCCCTGGAATATGCGTGGACACTGTTTCTCCACCAACAGCACACACACGAAGAAGTTTTCTGGAATCCTGAGCATGGGGAGGCTACTCCAAATGACAGCAGCACCTGGGTTCTATTAGAATCCCTTAGCTTGTGTTCCCTGAGTGTTTACATAGGCCAGGCTTTGATCTAATGTGGGGTTTGGTCTCTATAGCTAGGTTTTAGCGAGTGCCTCTCTATGGGCATGGAGGTTTTTAAAACTACATCCCTAACCTTTAAATACCTGCCCCCCATATAAATGCGTGGTCTCTCTTTCCCCACCTCCAGCACACCCACGAAGAATAGTTCTGGTATACTGAGTGTGGGTAGGCACCTCCATATGACAGCAGTAACTGGGAATTTATAATATCATTTGGCTTGCTTTCCCTGAGTGTTTCCATTGGCCAGGCTGTGAGCGAAGTTGGGTGTTGGGCACTAAAGACTAGTAATAGCGAGTGCCTCTCTATGGGCAGTGGAGGTGTTTAAAATACATCCCCAAACTTGGAGCAACTGTGCCCCCCAAGAAATGCGTCGACTCTGTTTCCCCAAATCCAGCACACACACGAAGACGGGTTGAGGTTTCCTGAGTGTGGGGAGGCACCTACAACTGACAGCAGGGCCTGGGTTCTAATACAATCCATTAACTTGTCTTCACTGATGGCTAGCCTCGGCGGGAGTTCGGGGTACTGCGAGGGTTGGGCTCTAAAACCAAGTATTATTGAGTGCCTCTCCACGGGATTTGAAGTGGTTTAACCTACAACCAAATGTTTGGGAATAACTGTGCCCCCTTAAAGTTGCAAGGACACTGTTTCCCCACCTTCAGCACACACACGATGTGGTGTTCTGGTATGCTGAGTGTGGGGAGACTCCTCCAACTGACAGCAGCACCTGGGATCTAATATAATCCCTATGTTTGACATGCTTCAGTGTTTTCCTAGGCCGGGCTCTGAGCCTAGGTGGGTGTTGGGCTCTAAAGCCAAGTATTGGCGTGTGCCTCTCTATGTTCAGTGGAGGTGTTTAAACTACATCCAAACCTGGGAACACCTGTGCCCTCATGAAGATGCGTGGACACTCTTTCACCACCTTCCGCACACACACGAAAATGTGTTCAGGTATCCTGAGAGTGGGGAAGATCTTCCAAATGACAGCAGTGCCTGGGTTCCAATAAAACCCCTTAGCTTGTATTTCCTGTGTGTTTCCCTATGCCGGACTGCGAGGGAAAGCTGGGGGTTGGGATTGGAGGCCAAGTAGCATCGAGTGCCTCCAATGGACTGAGGAAATATTTTGAGGAATTCTCCCTAACGTGGAACACCTGTGCCCCCATTCTTCTGCGTGGGGTGGGTCTCCACACATCCCCCACACTAAAGGCTGGATTCCGGATCCTGAGTGTGGGGAAGATTCTCCAACTGACAACAGCGACTGGGTTCTAATACAATCCCTAAGTTTGCCTTCCCTGATGACTTGTCTATGCCAGAGTGCGGGGGAATGTGGGGTTCAGCCTCGACAAACAAGTACAATCGAGTGCCTCTCCACGGGATGTGGAGGTCTTTAAACTGCAATCCACAACCTGTGATTACCTGTGCCTCTTGCAAGATGTGTAGATCTGTTTCCCCAACACCAGCACACACACGAATAACTCTTCGGCTATCCTAAATGTGGGGAGGCTCCTCAAACTGACGGCAGCACCTGGGATCTAATAGAATCTCTTGGATTGAATTCCCTGAGTGTTTCCTTTGGCCGCGATGTGAGTTAAGGTGGGGTTGGGCACTAAACCAAAGTAATAGCGAGTGCCTCTCTATGAGCAGTGGAAGTGTTTAACTACATCCCCAACCTGGGAACACCTGTGCCCCCAGAAAGATGTGTGGACACTGTTTCCCTCCTCCAGCACACACACGGCATTGGGTTCAGATGTCTTGAGTGTGGGGAGGTTCCTCCCACTAACAGCAGCGCCTGGGTTCTAATACAATACCTTAACTTGTCTTCCAGGATGGATTGAAAAGGCCGGTGTGCGGGGGAAAGTTGGGATTTGGCTCTAAACCAAGTATTAGCGAGAGCCTATCCATGGGATGTGGGTGTTTGACCTACAACCCACAATCATGGAATAACTGTGCCTCTTGATAAATGCGTGTGCTAAGTTTCCCCAACTCCAGCACACACAGGAAGAAGTGTTCTGGGGTTCTGAGTGTGGGGAGGTTCCTCCAACAGACAGCAGCACCTGGCTTTTAATAGAATCCCTTAGCTTGACTTCCCTAAGTGTATTCCTAGGCCTAGTATTAAGCGATGGTGGGGGATGGGCTCTAAAGCCACGTATTAGCGAGTGCATCTCTGTGGGTAGTGGAGGGTTTTAAACTACTTCCCCAACCTTGGAACACCTGTGCCCCATAAAGATGCGTGGAATCTGTTTCCACACCTCCAGCACACACACGGAGACGTGCTCAGGTATCCTGATTGTGGGGAGGCTCCTCCAAATGACAGCAGCTCCTGGGTTCTAATAGAATCCCTTAGCTTGTCTTGCCTGATGGCATGCCTAGGCTGGAGAGTGGGGGAAACTGGGGGTTGGGCTCTAAACCAAGTATTAGCGAGAGCCTATCCATGGGATGTGGGTTTTTAACCTACAACCCACAACCATGGAATAAATGTGCCCCCTGAAAGATGCTTTGACTGTTTCCCTACATCCAGCACACACGCGAATAATTGTTCTGGTATTCTGAGTGTGGGGAGGTTCCTCAAACTGACAGCAGCACCTGGGTTCCATTAGTATCCCTTAGCTTCTGTTCCCTGAGTGTTCCTTTAGGCCAGGCCATGAGGGAAAGCTGGGGGTTGGGTTTGGAGGCCAAGTAGCAGTGAGTGCCCCCTGATCCACTGAGGAAGTACTTAGAGGACTTCTCCCTTAACGGAACACATTTTCCTCCATTCATCTGGGTGGAGTGGGGCTGCACAACTCTCCCACACCTAAGAATGTGTTCTGGATTTCTGAGTGCAGGGAAGTTCCTCCAACTGACAGCAGCGCCTGGGTTCTAATTGAATCCCTTTGCTTGTCTTACCTGATGGAATGCCTAGGCTGGAGAGTGGGGGAAAGAGGGGGTTGGGTTTGAAGTCCAAGTAGCAACGAGTGCCCCCCGATTTACTGAGGAAGTACTTAGAGGATTTCACGCTAATGTGGAACACCTGTGCCCCCATTCATCTGTGTGGACTGGGTATCCACAACTCCCCCACACACAAGACTGGGATCCGGAATCCTGAGTGTGTGGAAGATCCTCCAACTGACAGCAGTGCCTGCGTTCTAATAGAATAACTCAGCTTGACTTCCCTAAGTTTTTTCCTAGACCTAGCAGTGAGCGATGGTGGGGAATGGGCTCTAAAGCCAAGAATAAGCGAGTGCATCTCTGTGGGCAGTGGAGGATTTGAAACTTCTTCCCCAATCTTGGAACACCTGTGCCCCCATAAAGATGCCTGGACTCTGATTCCCCACCTCCAGCACACACACGGAGACGTGCTCAGGTATCCTGATTGTGGGGAGGCTCTTCCAAATGACAGCAGCGCCTGGGTTCGAATAGAATCCCTTAGCTTGTATTCCTTGAGTCTTTCCCTATGCCGGGCTGAGAGGGAAATCTGGGAGTTTGGCTTGGAGGCCAAGTAGCAGCAACTGCCCCCCGATGGAATATGGAATTATTTAGAGGACTTCTCCCTAATGGGAAACAAGTGTGACCCCATTCATCTACTTGGATTGTGGCTCCACATCTCCCCGCCACACAAGGTTGGCTTCCGGAATTCTGAGAGTGGGAAAGTTCCTCCAACTGAGAGCAGTGCCAGTGTTCTAGTCGAATCCTTAAGCTTCTCTTCCCTGATGGATTGCATAAGCTGGAGTGCGGTTCAAAGTGGGATTTGGGCTCTAAATCCAAGTATTAGTGAGTGCCTCTCCATGGGAAGTTGAGGTGTTTAACCAACAACCCCCAACAAGGGAATACCTTTGCCCCCTGGAATATGCGTGGACACTGTTTCTCCACCAACAGCACACACACGAAGAAGTTTTCTGGAATCCTGAGCATGGGGAGGCTACTCCAAATGACAGCAGCACCTGGGTTCTATTAGAATCCCTTAGCTTGTGTTCCCTGAGTGTTTACATAGGCCAGGCTTTGATCTAATGTGGGGTTTGGTCTCTATAGCTAGGTTTTAGCGAGTGCCTCTCTATGGGCATGGAGGTTTTTAAAACTACATCCCTAACCTTTAAATACCTGCCCCCCATATAAATGCGTGGTCTCTCTTTCCCCACCTCCAGCACACCCACGAAGAATAGTTCTGGTATACTGAGTGTGGGTAGGCACCTCCATATGACAGCAGTAACTGGGAATTTATAATATCATTTGGCTTGCTTTCCCTGAGTGTTTCCATTGGCCAGGCTGTGAGCGAAGTTGGGTGTTGGGCACTAAAGACTAGTAATAGCGAGTGCCTCTCTATGGGCAGTGGAGGTGTTTAAAATACATCCCCAAACTTGGAGCAACTGTGCCCCCCAAGAAATGCGTCGACTCTGTTTCCCCAAATCCAGCACACACACGAAGACGGGTTGAGGTTTCCTGAGTGTGGGGAGGCACCTACAACTGACAGCAGGGCCTGGGTTCTAATACAATCCATTAACTTGTCTTCACTGATGGCTAGCCTCGGCGGGAGTTCGGGGTACTGTGAGGGTTGGGCTCTAAAACCAAGTATTATTGAGTGCCTCTCCACGGGATTTGAAGTGGTTTAACCTACAACCAAATGTTTGGGAATAACTGTGCCCCCTTAAAGTTGCAAGGACACTGTTTCCCCACCTTCAGCACACACACGATGTGGTGTTCTGGTATGCTGAGTGTGGGGAGACTCCTCCAACTGACAGCAGCACCTGGGATCTAATATAATCCCTATGTTTGACATGCTTCAGTGTTTTCCTAGGCCGGGCTCTGAGCCTAGGTGGGTGTTGGGCTCTAAAGCCAAGTATTGGCGTGTGCCTCTCTATGTTCAGTGGAGGTGTTTAAACTACATCCAAACCTGGGAACACCTGTGCCCTCATGAAGATGCGTGGACACTCTTTCACCACCTTCCGCACACACACGAAAATGTGTTCAGGTATCCTGAGAGTGGGGAAGATCTTCCAAATGACAGCAGTGCCTGGGTTCCAATAAAACCCCTTAGCTTGTATTTCCTGTGTGTTTCCCTATGCCGGACTGCGAGGGAAAGCTGGGGGTTGGGATTGGAGGCCAAGTAGCATCGAGTGCCTCCAATGGACTGAGGAAATATTTTGAGGAATTCTCCCTAACGTGGAACACCTGTGCCCCCATTCTTCTGCGTGGGTGGGTCTCCACACATCCCCCACACTAAAGGCTGGATTCCGGATCCTGAGTGTGGGGAAGATTCTCCAACTGACAACAGCGACTGGGTTCTAATACAATCCCTAAGTTTGCCTTCCCTGATGACTTGTCTATGCCAGAGTGCGGGGGAATGTGGGGTTCAGCCTCGACAAACAAGTACAATCGAGTGCCTCTCCACGGGATGTGGAGGTCTTTAAACTGCAATCCACAACCTGTGATTACCTGTGCCTCTTGCAAGATGTGTAGATCTGTTTCCCCAACACCAGCACACACACGAATAACTCTTCGGCTATCCTAAATGTGGGGAGGCTCCTCAAACTGACGGCAGCACCTGGGATCTAATAGAATCTCTTGGATTGAATTCCCTGAGTGTTTCCTTTGGCCGCGATGTGAGTTAAGGTGGGGTTGGGCACTAAACCAAAGTAATAGCGAGTGCCTCTCTATGAGCAGTGGAAGTGTTTAACTACATCCCCAACCTGGGAACACCTGTGCCCCCAGAAAGATGTGTGGACTCTGTTTCCCTCCTCCAGCACACACACGGCATTGGGTTCAGATGTCTTGAGTGTGGGGAGGTTCCTCCCACTAACAGCAGCGCCTGGGTTCTAATACAATACCTTAACTTGTCTTCCAGGATGGATTGAAAAGGCCGGTGTGCGGGGGAAAGTTGGGATTTGGCTCTAAACCAAGTATTAGCGAGAGCCTATCCATGGGATGTGGGTGTTTGACCTACAACCCACAATCATGGAATAACTGTGCCTCTTGATAAATGCGTGTGCTAAGTTTCCCCAACTCCAGCACACACAGGAAGAAGTGTTCTGGGGTTCTGAGTGTGGGGAGGTTCCTCCAACAGACAGCAGCACCTGGCTTTTAATAGAATCCCTTAGCTTGACTTCCCTAAGTGTATTCCTAGGCCTAGTATTAAGCGATGGTGGGGGATGGGCTCTAAAGCCACGTATTAGCGAGTGCATCTCTGTGGGTAGTGGAGGGTTTTAAACTACTTCCCCAACCTTGGAACACCTGTGCCCCATAAAGATGCGTGGAATCTGTTTCCACACCTCCAGCACACACACGGAGACGTGCTCAGGTATCCTGATTGTGGGGAGGCTCCTCCAAATGACAGCAGCTCCTGGGTTCTAATAGAATCCCTTAGCTTGTCTTGCCTGATGGCATGCCTAGGCTGGAGAGTGGGGGAAACTGGGGGTTGGGCTCTAAACCAAGTATTAGCGAGAGCCTATCCATGGGATGTGGGTTTTTAACCTACAACACACAACCATGGAATAAATGTGCCCCCTGAAAGATGCTTTGACTGTTTCCCTACATCCAGCACACACGCGAATAATTGTTCTGGTATTCTGAGTGTGGGGAGGTTCCTCAAACTGACAGCAGCACCTGGGTTCCATTAGTATCCCTTAGCTTCTGTTCCCTGAGTGTTCCTTTAGGCCAGGCCATGAGGGAAAGCTGGGGGTTGGGTTTGGAGGCCAAGTAGCAGTGAGTGCCCCCTGATCCACTGAGGAAGTACTTAGAGGACTTCTCCCTTAACGGAACACATTTTCCTCCATTCATCTGGGTGGAGTGGGGCTGCACAACTCTCCCACACCTAAGAATGTGTTCTGGATTTCTGAGTGCAGGGAAGTTCCTCCAACTGACAGCAGCGCCTGGGTTCTAATTGAATCCCTTTGCTTGTCTTCCCTGATGGAAAGCCTAGGCGGGAGTGCGGGGGAAAGTGTGGTTTGGGCTCCAAAACCAAGTATTGGCGATGACCTCTCTATGGTTTGTGGAGGTGTTTAAACTACATCCCTAAAATGGGAACACCTGTGCCCCCATAAAGATCCGTGGAGTCTGTTTCCACACCTCCAGCACACACACGAACACTTGCACAGTTATCCTGAGAGTGGGCAGCCTCCTCCAACTGAGAGCAGGGCCTTGGTTCTTATATAATCGCTTAACTTGTCTACCCTGTTTGGTTGCCTGATACGGAGTGCTGGGGAAAGGGTGGGTTGGGCTCTAAATCCAAGTATTAGCGAGTGCTTCTCCATGGGATTTGGAGGTTATTAACCAAAAGCCCACAACATGGGAATACCTGTGCTCCTTGAAAATAGCGTGGACTCTGTATCCCCACCACCAGAACACACATGAAGAAGTTTTCTGCTATCCTGAGTGTGGGCTGGCAATTTCAGGTGACAGAAGCGGCTGGGTTCTAATAGAATCCCTTAGCTTGTAATCCCTGAGTGTTTCCCTAGGACTGATTCTGAGAGAAACCTGGGGGTTGGGCTTTGAGGCCAAATAGTAGCGAGTGTCCCCGATGGACTGAGGAAGTATTTAGATGAATTCTCCATAAAGGGAAACACCTGAGCACCCATTCATCTGCGTGGAGTGGGGCTTCAAATCTCCCCACCACACAAGGTTGGGTTCCAGTATCCTGAGGGTGGGGTAGTTCCTCCAACTGACATCTGCGTCTTGGTTTTAATAGAATCCCTTTGATTGTCTTCCCTGATGGTTTGCCTAGGCCAGTGTGTGGTTGAAAGTGGGATTTGGGATCTAAAACTAAGTATTAGCGTGTGCCTCTCCATGGGTAGTGGAGATGTTTAAACTACAACCCACAACTTGGGAATTACTGTGACCCATGAAAAATGCGTGTGCTATGTTTCCCCACGTCCAGCAAACACAGGAAGAAGTGTTCTGGGGTTGTGAGTGTGGGGAGGTTCCTCCAACAGACTGCAGCACCTGGGTTGTAATAGAATCCCTTAGCTTGACTTCCCTAAGTGTTTTACTAGGCCTAGCAGTAAGCGATGGTGGGGGATGGGCTCTAAAGCCAAGTATTAGCGAGTGCATCTCTGTGGGTAGTGGAGGGTTTTAAACTCCTTCCCCAACCTTGGAACACCTGTGCCCCATAAAGATGCGTGGAATCTGTTTCCCCACCTCAAGCACACACACGGAGACGTGCTCAGGTATCCTGATTGTGGGGAGGCTCCTCCAAATGACAGCAGCGCCTGGGTTCTAAAAGAATCCCTTAGCTTGTCTTCCCTGATGGCATGCCTAGGCTGGAGAGTGGGGGAAAGTGGGGGTTGGGCTCTAAACCAAGGATAAGCGAGAGCCTATCCATGGGATGTGGGTTTTTAACCTACAACCCACAACCATGGAATAAATGTGCCCCCTGAAAGATGCTTTGACTGTTTCCCTACATCCAGCACACACACGAAGAAGTGTTCTGGGATTCTGAGTGTGGGGAAGTTCCTCAAACTGACAGCAGCACCTGGATTCTATTAGTATCCCTTAGCTTCTGTTCCCTGAGTGTTCTCTTAGGCCAGGCCATGAGGGAAAGCTGGGGGTTGGGCTTGGAGTCCACGTAGCAGTGAGTGACCCCTGATCCATTGAGGAAGTACTTAGAGGACTTCTCCCTAAGGGAACACCTTTTCCTGCATTCATCTGGGTGCAGTGGGGCTGCACATCTCTCCCACACCTAAGAATGTGTTCTGGAATTCTGAGTGCAGGGAAGTTCCTCCAACTGACAGCAGCGCCTGGGTTCTAATTGAATCCCTTTGCTTGTCTTCCCTGATGGAAAGCCTAGGCGGGAGTGCGGGGGAAAGTGTGGTTTGGGCTCCAAAACCAAGTATTGGCGATGACCTCTCTATGGTTTGTGGAGGTGTTTAAACTACATCCCTAACCTGGGAACACCTGTGCCCCCATAAAGATACGTGGAGTCTGTTTCCACACCTCCAGCACACACACGAACACTTGCACAGTTATCCTGAGAGTGGGCAGCCTCCTCCAACTGAGAGCAGGGCCTTGGTTCTTATAAAATCGCTTAACTTGTCTACACTGTTTGGTTGCCTGATACGGAGTGCTGGGGAAAGGGTGGGTTGGGCTCTAAATCCAAGTATTAGCGAGTGCTTCTCCATGGGATTTGGAGGTTATTAACCAAAAGCCCACAACATGGGAATACCTGTGCTCCTTGAAAAAAGCGTGGACTCTGTATCCCCACCACCAGAACACACATGAAGAAGTTTTCTGCTATCCTGAGTGTGGGCTGGCAATTTCAGGTGACAGAAGCGGCTGGGTTCTAATAGAATCCCTTAGCTTGTAATCCCTGAGTGTTTCCCTAGGACTGACTCTGAGAGAAACCTGGGGGTTGGGCTTTGAGGCCAAATAGTAGCGAGTGTCCCCGATGGACTGAGGAAGTATTTAGATGAATTCTCCATAAAGGGAAACACCTGAGCACCCATTCATCTGCGTGGAGTGGGGCTTCAAATCTCCCCACCACACAAGGTTGGGTTCCAGTATCCTGAGGGTGGGGTAGTTCCTCCAACTGACATCAGCGTCTTGGTTTGAATAGAATCCCTTTGCTTGTCTTCCCTGATGGTTTGCCTAGGCCAGTGTGTGGTTGAAAGTGGGATTTGGGCTCTAAAACTAAGTATCACCGTGTGCCTCTCCATGTGTAGTGGAGATGTTTAAACTACAACCCACAACTTGGGAATTACTGTGACCCCTGAAAAATGCGTGTGCTATGTTTCCCCACGTCCAGCACACACAGGAAGAACTGTTCTGGGGTTGTGAGTGTGGGAAGTTCCTCCAACAGACAGCAGCACCTGGGTTGTAATAGAATCCCTTCGCTTGACTTCCCTAAGTGTTTTCCTAGGCCTAGCAGTAAGCGATGGTGGGGGATGGGCTCTAAAGCCAAGTATTAGCGAGTGCATCTCTGTGGGTAGTGGAGGGTTTTAAACTACTTCCCCAACCTTGGAACACCTGTGCCCCATAAAGATGCGTGGAATCTGTTTCCCCACCTCCAGCACACACACGGAGACGTGCTCAGGTATCCTGATTGTGGGGAGGCTCCTCCAAATGACAGCAGCGCCTGGGTTCTAAAAGAATCCCTTAGCTTGTCTTCCCTGATGGCATGCCTAGGCTGGAGAGTGGGGGAAAGTGGGGGTTGGGCTCTAAACCAAGGATAAGCGAGAGCCTATCCATGGGATGTGGGTTTTTAACCTACAACCCACAACCATGGAATAAATGTGCCCCCTGAAAGATGCTTTGACTGTTTATCTACATCCAGCACACACACGAAGAAGTGTTCTGGTATTCTGAGTGTGGGGAAGTTCCTCAAACTGACAGCAGCACCTGGATTCTATTAGTATCCCTTAGCTTCTGTTCCCTGAGTGTTCTTTTAGGACCGGCCATGAGGGAAAGCTGGGGGTTGGGCTTGGAGGCCACGTAGCAGTGAGTGTCCCCTGATCCATTGAGGAAGTACTTAGAGGACTTCTCCCTAAAGGGAACACCTTTTCCTGCATTCATCTGGGTGCAGTGGGGCTGCACATCTCTCCCACACCTAAGAATGTGTTCTGGAATTCTGAGTGCAGGGAAGTTCCTCCAACTGACAGAAGCGCCTGGGTTCTAGTTGAATCCCTTTGCTTGTCTTCCCTGATGGAAAGCCTAGGCGGGAGTGCGGGGGAAAGTGTGGTTTGGGCTCCAAAACCAAGTATTTGCGATGACCTCTCTATGGTTTGTGGAGGTGTTTAAACTACATCCCTAACCTGGGAACACCTGTGCCCCCATAAAGATCCGTGGAGTCTGTTTCCACACCTCCAGCACACACACGAACACTTGCACAGTTATCCTGAGAGTGGGCAGCCTCCTCCAACTGAGAGCAGGGCCTTGGTTCTTATAAAATCGCTTAACTTGTCTACCCTGTTTGGTTGCCTGATACGGAGTGCTGGGGAAAGGTTGGGTTGGGCTCTAAATCCAAGTATTAGCGAGTGCTTCTCCATGGGATTTGGAGGTTATTAACCAAAAGCCCACAACATGGGAATACCTGTGCTCCTTGAAAAAAGCGTGGACTCTGTATCCCCACCACCAGAACACACATGAAGAAGTTTTCTGCTATCCTGAGTGTGGGCTGGCAATTTCAGGTGACAGAAGCGGCTGGGTTCTAATAGAATCCCTTAGCTTGTAATCCCTGAGTGTTTCCCTAGGACTGACTCTGAGAGAAACCTGGGGGTTGGGCTTTGAGGCCAAATAGTAGCGAGTGTCCCCGATGGACTGAGGAAGTATTTAGATGAATTCTCCATAAAGGGAAACACCTGAGCACCCATTCATCTGCGTGGAGTGGGGCTTCAAATCTCCCCACCACACAAGGTTGGGTTCCAGTATCCTGAGGGTGGGGTAGTTCCTCCAACTGACATCAGCGTCTTGGTTTGAATAGAATCCCTTTGCTTGTCTTCCCTGATGGTTTGCCTAGGCCAGTGTGTGGTTGAAAGTGGGATTTGGGATCTAAAACTAAGTATTAGCGTGTGCCTCTCCATGGGTAGTGGAGATGTTTAAACTACAACCCACAACTTGGGAATTACTGTGACCCCTGAAAAATGCGTGTGCTATGTTTCCCCACGTCCAGCACACACAGGAAGAAGTGTTCTGGGGTTGTGAGTGTGGGAAGTTCCTCCAACAGACAGCAGCACCTGGGTTGTAATAGAATCCCTTCGCTTGACTTCCCTAAGTGTTTTCCTAGGCCTAGCAGAAAGCGATGGTGGGGGATGGGCTCTAAAGCCAAGTATTAGCGAGTGCATCTCTGTGGGTAGTGGAGGGTTTTAAACTACTTCCCCAACCTTGGAACACCTGTGCCCCATAAAGATGCGTGGAATCTGTTTCCCCACCTCCAGCACACACACGGAGACGTGCTCAGGTATCCTGATTGTGGGGAGGCTCCTCCAAATGACAGCAGCGCCTGGGTTCTAAAAGAATCCCTTAGCTTGTCTTCCCTGATGGCATGCCTAGGCTGGAGAGTGGGGGAAAGTGGGGGTTGGGCTCTAAACCAAGGATAAGCGAGAGCCTATCCATGGGATGTGGGTTTTTAACCTACAACCCACAACCATGGAATAAATGTGCCCCCTGAAAGATGCTTTGACTGTTTCCCTACATCCAGCACACACACGAAGAAGTGTTCTGGTATTCTGAGTGTGGGGAAGTTCCTCAAACTGACAGCAGCACCTGGATTCTATTAGTATCCCTTAGCTTCTGTTCCCTGAGTGTTCTTTTAGGACAGGCCATGAGGGAAAGCTGGGGGTTGGGCTTGGAGGCCACGTAGCAGTGAGTGCCCCCTGATCCATTGAGGAAGTACTTAGAGGACTTCTCCATAAAGGGAACACCTTTTCCTGCATTCATCTGGGTGCAGTGGGGCTGCACAACTCTCCCACACCTAAGAATGTGTTCTGGAATTCTGAGTGCAGGGAAGTTCCTCCAACTGACAGAAGCGCCTGGGTTCTAGTTGAATCCCTTTGCTTGTCTTCCCTGATGGAAAGCCTAGGCGGGAGTGCGGGGGAAAGTGTGGTTTGGGCTCCAAAACCAAGTATTTGCGATGACCTCTCTATGGTTTGTGGAGGTGTTTAAACTACATCCCTAACCTGGGAACACCTGTGCCCCCATAAAGATCCGTGGAGTCTGTTTCCACACCTCCAGCACACACACGAACACTTGCACAGTTATCCTGAGAGTGGGCAGCCTCCTCCAACTGAGAGCAGGGCCTTGGTTCTTATAAAATCGCTTAACTTGTCTACCCTGTTTGGTTGCCTGATACGGAGTGCTGGGGAAAGGGTGGGTTGGGCTCTAAATCCAAGTATTAGCGAGTGCTTCTCCATGGGATTTGGAGGTTATTAACCAAAAGCCCACAACATGGGAATACCTGTGCTCCTTGAAAAAAGCGTGGACTCTGTATCCCCACCACCAGAACACACATGAAGAAGTTTTCTGCTATCCTGAGTGTGGGCTGGCAATTTCAGGTGACAGAAGCGGCTGGGTTCTAATAGAATCCCTTAGCTTGTAATCCCTGAGTGTTTCCCTAGGACTGACTCTGAGAGAAACCTGGGGGTTGGGCTTTGAGGCCAAATAGTAGCGAGTGTCCCCGATGGACTGAGGAAGTATTTAGATGAATTCTCCATAAAGGGAAACACCTCAGCACCCATACATCTGCGTGGAGTGGGGCTTCAAATCTCCCCACCACACAAGGTTGGGTTCCAGTATCCTGAGGGTGGGGTAGTTCCTCCAACTGACATAAGCGTCTTGGTTTTAATAGAATCCCTTTGCTTGTCTTCCCTGATGGTTTGCCTAGGCCAGTGTGTGGTTGACAGTGGGATTTGGGATCTAAAACCAAGTATTAGCGTGTGCCTCTCCATGGGTAGTGGAGATGTTTAAACTACAACCCACAACTTGGGAATTACTGTGACCCCTGAAAAATGCATGTGCTATGTTTCCCCACGTCCAGCACACACAGGAAGAACTGTTCTGGGGTTGTGAGTGTGGGGAGGTTCCTCCAACAGACAGCAGCACCTGGGTTGTAATAGAATCCCTTCGCTTGACTTCCCTAAGTGTTTTCCTAGGCCTAGCAGTAAGCGATGGTGAGGGATGGGCTCTAAAGCCAAGTATTAGCGAGTGCATCTCTGTGGGTAGTGGAGGGTTTTAAACTACTTCCCCAACCTTGGAACACCTGTGCCCCATAAAGATGCGTGGAATCTGTTTCCCCACCTCCAGCACACACACGGAGACGTGCTCAGGTATCCTGATTGTGGGGAGGCTCCTCCAAATGACAGCAGCGCCTGGGTTCTAAAAGAATCCCTTAGCTTGTCTTCCCTGATGGCATGCCTAGGCTGGAGAGTGGGGGAAAGTGGGGGTTGGGCTCTAAACCAAGGATAAGCGAGAGCCTATCCATGGGATGTGGGTTTTTAACCTACAACCCACAACCATGGAATAAATGTGCCCCCTGAAATATGCTTTGACTGTTTCCCTACATCCAGCACACACACGAAGAAGTGTTCTGGTATTCTGAGTGTGGGGAAGTTCCTCAAACTGACAGCAGCACCTGGATTCTATTAGTATCCCTTAGCTTCTGTTCCCTGAGTGTTCTTTTAGGCCAGGCCACGAGGGAAAGCTGGGGGTTGGGCTTGGAGGCCACGTAGCAGTGAGTGCCCCCTGATCCATTGAGGAAGTACTTAGAGGACTTCTCCCTAAAGGGAACACCTTTTCCTGCATTCATCTGGGTGCAGTGGGGCTGCACAACTCTCCCACACCTAAGAATGTGTTCTGGAATTCTGAGTGCAGGGAAGTTCCTCCAACTGACAGCAGCGCCTGGGTTCTAATTGAATCCCTTTGCTTGTCTTCCCTGATGGAAAGCCTAGGCGGGAGTGCGGGGGAAAGTGTGGTTTGGGCTCCGAAACCAAGTATTTGCGATGACCTCTCTATGGTTTGTGGAGGTGTTTAAACTACATCCCTAACCTGGGAACACCTGTGCCCCCATAAAGATCCGTGGAGTCTGTTTCCACACCTCCAGCACACACACGAACACTTGCACAGTTATCCTGAGAGTGGGCGGCCTCCTCCAACTGACAGCAGGGCCTTGGTTCATATAAAATCTCTTAACTTGTCTACCCTGTTTGGTTGCCTGATACGGAGTGCTGGGGAAAGGGTGGGTTGGGCTCTAAATCCAAGTATTAGCGAGTGCTTCTCCATGGGATTTGGAGGTTATTAACCAAAAGCCCACAACATGGGAATACCTGTGCTCCTTGAAAAAAGCGTGGACTCTGTATCCCCACCACCAGAACACACATGAAGAAGTTTTCTGCTATCCTGAGTGTGGACTGGCAATTTCAAGTGACAGAAGCGGCTGGGTTCTAAAAGAATCCCTTAGCTTGTAATCCCTGAGTGTTTCCCTAGGACTGACTCTGAGAGAAACCTGGGGGTTGGGCTTTGAGGCCAAATAGTAGCGAGTGTCCCCGATGGACTGAGGAAGTATTTAGATGAATTCTCCATAAAGGGAAACACCTGAGCACCCATTCATCTGCGTGGAGTGGGGCTTCAAATCTCCCCACCACACAAGGTTGGGTTCCAGTATCCTGAGGGTGGGGGAGTTCCTCCAACTGACATCAGCGTCTTGGTTTGAATAGAATCCCTTTGCTTGTCTTCCCTGATGGTTTGCCTAGGCCAGTGTGTGGTTGAAAGTGGGATTTGGGATCTAAAACTAAGTATTAGCGTGTGCCTCTCCATGGGTAGTGGAGATGTTTAAACTACAACCCACAACTTGGGAATTACTGTGACCCCTGAAAAATGCGTGTGCTATGTTTCCCCACGTCCAGCACACACAGGAAGAAGTGTTCTGGGGTTGTGAGTGTGGGAAGTTCCTCCAACAGACAGCAGCACCTGGGTTGTAATAGAATCCCTTCGCTTGACTTCCCTAAGTGTTTTCCTAGGCCTAGCAGTAAGCGATGGTGGGGAATGGGCTCTAAAGCCAAATATTAGCGAGTGCATCTCTGTGGGTAGTGGAGGGTTTTAAACTACTTCCCCAACCTTGGAACACCTGTGCCCCATAAAGATGCGTGGAATCTGTTTCCCCACCTCCAGCACACACACGGAGACGTGCTCAGGTATCCTGATTGTGGGGAGGCTCCTCCAAATGACAGCAGCGCCTGGGTTCTAAAAGAATCCCTTAGCTTGTCTTCCCTGATGGCATGCCTAGGCTGGAGAGTGGGGGAAAGTGGGGGTTGGGCTCTAAACCAAGGATAAGCGAGAGCCTATCAATGGGATGTGGGTTTTTAACCTACAACCCACAACCATGGAATAAATGTGCCCCCTGAAAGATGCTTTGACTGTTTCCCTACATCCAGCACACACACGTAGATGTGTTCTTGTATTCTGAGTGTGGGGAAGTTCCTCAAACTGACAGCAGCACCTGGATTCTATTAGTATCCCTTAGCTTCTGTTCCCTGAGTGTTCTCTTAGGCCAGGCCATGAGGGAAAGCTGGGGGTTGGGCTTGGAGGCCACGTAGCAGTGAGTGCCCCCTGATCCATTGAGGAAGTACTTAGAGGACTTCTCCCTAAAGGGAACACCTTTTCCTGCATTCATCTGGGTGCAGTGGGGCTGCACATCTCTCCCACACCTAAGAATGTGTTCTGGAATTCTGAGTGCAGGGAAGTTCCTCCAACTGACAGCAGCGCCTGGGTTCTAATTGAATCCCTTTGCTTGTCTTCCCTGATGGAAAGCCTAGGCGGGAGTGCGGGGGAAAGTGTGGTTTGGGCTCCGAAACCAAGTATTTGCGATGACCTCTCTATGGTTTGTGGAGGTGTTTAAACTACATCCCTAACCTGGGAACACCTGTGCCCCCATAAAGATCCGTGGAGTCTGTTTCCACACCTCCAGCACACACACGAACACTTGCACAGTTATCCTGAGTGTGGGCGGCCTCCTCCAACTGAGAGCAGGGCCTTGGTTCATATAAAATCTCTTAACTTGTCTACCCTGTTTGGTTGCCTGATACGGAGTGCTGGGGAAAGGGTGGGTTGGGCTCTAAATCCAAGTATTAGCGAGTGCTTCTCCATGGGAGTTGGAGGTTATTAACCAAAAGCCCACAACATGGGAATACCTGTGCTCCTTGAAAAAAGCGTGGACTCTGTATCCCCACCACCAGAACACACATGAAGAAGTTTTCTGCTATCCTGAGTGTGGACTGGCAATTTCAAGTGACAGAAGCGGCTGGGTTCTAAAAGAATCCCTTAGCTTGTAATCCCTGAGTGTTTCCCTAGGACTGACTCTGAGAGAAACCTGGGGGTTGGGCTTTGAGGCCAAATAGTAGCGAGTGTCCCCGATGGACTGAGGAAGTATTTAGATGAATTCTCCATAAAGGGAAACACCTGAGCACCCATTCATCTGCGTGGAGTGGGGCTTCAAATCTCCCCACCACACAAGGTTGGGTTCCAGTATCCTGAGGGTGGGGGAGTTCCTCCAACTGACATCAGCGTCTTGGTTTGAATAGAATCCCTTTGCTTGTCTTCCCTGATGGTTTGCCTAGGCCAGTGTGTGGTTGAATGTGGGATTTGGGATCTAAAACTAAGTATTAGCGTGTGCCTCTCCATGGGTAGTGGAGATGTTTAAACTACAACCCACAACTTGGGAATTACTGTGACCCCTGAAAAATGCGTGTGCTATGTTTCCCCACGTCCAGCACACACAGGAAGAAGTGTTCTGGGGTTGTGAGTGTTGGAAGTTCCTCCAACAGACAGCAGCACCTGGGTTGTAATAGAATCCCTTCGCTTGACTTCCCTAAGTGTTTTCCTAGGCCTAGCAGTAAGCGATGGTGGGGAATGGGCTCTAAAGCCAAATATTAGCGAGTGCATCTCTGTGGGTAGTGGAGGGTTTTAAACTACTTCCCCAACCTTGGAACACCTGTGCCCCATAAAGATGCGTGGAATCTGTTTCCCCACCTCCAGCACACACACGGAGACGTGCTCAGGTATCCTGATTGTGGGGAGGCTCCTCCAAATGACAGCAGCGCCTGGGTTCTAAAAGAATCCCTTAGCTTGTCTTCCCTGATGGCATGCCTAGGCTGGAGAGTGGGGGAAAGTGGGGGTTGGGCTCTAAACCAAGGATAAGCGAGAGCCTATCCATGGGATGTGGGTTTTTAACCTACAACCCAGAACCATGGAATAAATGTGCCCCCTGAAAGATGCTTTGACTGTTTCCCTACATCCAGCACACACACGAAGATGTGTTCTTGTATTCTGAGTGTGGGGAAGTTCCTCAAACTGACAGCAGCACCTGGATTCTATTAGTATCCCTTAGCTTCTGTTCCCTGAGTGTTCTCTTAGGCCAGGCCATGAGGGAAAGCTGGGGGTTGGGCTTGGAGGCCACGTAGCAGTGAGTGCCCCCTGATCCATTGAGGAAGTACTTAGAGGACTTCTCCCTAAAGGGAACACCTTTTCCTGCATTCATCTGGGTGCAGTGGGGCTGCACATCTCTCCCACACCTAAGAATGTGTTCTGGAATTCTGAGTGCAGGGAAGTTCCTCCGACTGACAGCAGCGCCTGGGTTCTAATTGAATCCCTTTGCTTGTCTTCCCTGATGGAAAGCCTAGGCGGGAGTGCGGGGGAAAGTGTGGTTTGTGCTCCAAAACCAAGTATTGGCGATGACCTCTCTATGGTTTGTGGAGGTGTTTAAACTACATCCCTAACCTGGGAACACCTGTGCCCCCATAAAGATCCGTGGAGTCTGTTTCCACACCTCCAGCACACACACGAACACTTGCAGAGTTATCCAGAGAGTGGGCAGCCTCCTCCAACTGAGAGCAGGGCCTTGGTTCTTATAAAATCGCTTAACTTGTCTACCCTGTTTGGTTGCCTGATACGGAGTGCTGGGGAAAGGGTGGGTTGGGCTCTAAATCCAAGTATTAGCGAGTGCTTCTCCATGGGATTTGGAGGTTATTAACCAAAAGCCCACAACATTGGAATACCTGTGCTCCTTGAAAAAAGCGTGGACTCTGTATCCCCACCACCAGAACACACATGAAGTTTTCTGCTATCCTGAGTGTGGGCTGGCAATTTCAGGTGACAGAAGCGGCTGGGTTCTAATAGAATCCCTTAGCTTGTAATCCCTGAGTGTTTCCCTAGGACTGACTCTGAGAGAAACCTGGGGGTTGGGCTTTGAGGCCAAATAGTAGCGAGTGTCCCCGATGGACTGAGGAAGTATTTAGATGAATTCTCCATAAAGGGAAACACCTGAGCACCCATTCATCTGCGTGGAGTGGGGCTTCAAATCTCCCCACCACACAAGGTTGGGTTCCAGTATCCTGAGGGTGGGGGAGTTCCTCCAACTGACATCAGCGTCTTGGTTTGAATAGAATCCCTTTGCTTGTCTTCCCTGATGGTTTGCCTAGGCCAGTGTGTGGTTGAAAGTGGGATTTGGGATCTAAAACTAAGTATTAGCGTGTGCCTCTCCATGGGTAGTGGAGATGTTTAAACTACAACCCACAACTTGGGAATTACTGTGACCCCTGAAAAATGCGTGTGCTATGTTTCCCCACGTCCAGCACACACAGGAAGAAGTGTTCTGGGGTTGTGAGTGTGGGAAGTTCCTCCAACAGACAGCAGCACCTGGGTTGTAATAGAATCCCTTCGCTTGACTTCCCTAAGTGTTTTCCTAGGCCTAGCAGTAAGCGATGGTGGGGGATGGGCTCTAAAGCCAAGTATTAGCGAGTGCATCTCTGTGGGTAGTGGAGGGTTTTAAACTACTTCCCCAACCTTGGAACACCTGTGCCCCATAAAGATGCGTGGAATCTGTTTCCCCACCTCCAGCACACACACGGAGACGTGCTCAGGTATCCTGATTGTGGGGAGGCTCCTCCAAATGACAGCAGCGCCTGGGTTCTAAAAGAATCCCTTAGCTTGTCTTCCCTGATGGCATGCCTAGGCTGGAGAGTGGGGGAAAGTGGGGGTTGGGCTCTAAACCAAGGATAAGCGAGAGCCTATCCATGGGATGTGGGTTTTTAACCTACAACCCACAACCATGGAATAAATGTGCCCCCTGAAAGATGCTTTGACTGTTTCCCTACATCCAGCACACACACGAAGATGTGTTCTTGTATTCTGAGTGTGGGGAAGTTCCTCAAACTGACAGCAGCACCTGGATTCTATTAGTATCCCTTAGCTTCTGTTCCCTGAGTGTTCTCTTAGGCCAGGCCATGAGGGAAAGCTGGGGGTTGGGCTTGGAGGCCACGTAGCAGTGAGTGCCCCCTGATCCATTGAGGAAGTACTTAGAGGACTTCTCCCTAAAGGGAACACCTTTTCCTGCATTCATCTGGGTGCAGTGGGGCTGCACAACTCTCCCACACCTAAGAATGTGTTCTGGAATTCTGAGTGCAGGGAAGTTCCTCCAACTGACAGCAGCGCCTGGGTTCTAATTGAATCCCTTTGCTTGTCTTCCCTGATGGAAAGCCTAGGCGGGAGTGCGGGGGAAAGTGTGGTTTGGGCTCCAAAACCAAGTATTGGCGATGACCTCTCTATGGTTTGTGGAGGTGTTTAAACTACATCCCTAACCTGGGAACACCTGTGCCCCCATAAAAATCCGTGGAGTCTGTTTCCACACCTCCAGCACACACACGAACACTTGCAGAGTTATCCAGAGAGTGGGCAGCCTCCTCCAACTGAGAGCAGGGCCTTGGTTCTTATAAAATCGCTTAACTTGTCTACCCTGTTTGGTTGCCTGATACGGAGTGCTGGGGAAAGGGTGGGTTGGGCTCTAAATCCAAGTATTAGCGAGTGCTTCTCCATGGGATTTGGAGGTTATTAACCAAAAGCCCACAAAATTGGAATACCTGTGCTCCTTGAAAAAAGCGTGGACTCTGTATCCCCACCACCAGAACACACATGAAGTTTTCTGCTATCCTGAGTGTGGGCTGGCAATTTCAGGTGACAGAAGCGGCTGGGTTCTAATAGAATCCCTTAGCTTGTAATCCCTGAGTGTTTCCCTAGGACTGACTCTGAGAGAAACCTGGGGGTTGGGCTTTGAGGCCAAATAGTAGCGAGTGTCCCCGATGGACTGAGGAAGTATTTAGATGAATTCTCCATAAAGGGAAACACCTGAGCACCCATTCATCTGCGTGGAGTGGGGCTTCAAATCTCCCCACCACACAAGGTTGGGTTCCAGTATCCTGAGGGTGGGGGAGTTCCTCCAACTGACATCAGCGTCTTGGTTTGAATAGAATCCCTTTGCTTGTCTTCCCTGATGGTTTGCCTAGGCCAGTGTGTGGTTGAAAGTGGGATTTGGGATCTAAAACTAAGTATTAGCGTGTGCCTCTCCATGGGTAGTGGAGATGTTTAAACTACAACCCACAACTTGGGAATTACTGTGACCCCTGAAAAATGCGTGTGCTATGTTTCCCCACGTCCAGCACACACAGGAAGAAGTGTTCTGGGGTTGTGAGTGTGGGAAGTTCCTCCAACAGACAGCAGCACCTGGGTTGTAATAGAATCCCTTCGCTTGACTTCCCTAAGTGTTTTCCTAGGCCTAGCAGTAAGCGATGGTGGGGGATGGGCTCTAAAGCCAAGTATTAGCGAGTGCATCTCTGTGGGTAGTGGAGGGTTTTAAACTACTTCCCCAACCTTGGAACACCTGTGCCCCATAAAGATGCGTGGAATCTGTTTCCCCACCTCCAGCACACACACGGAGACGTGCTCAGGTATCCTGATTGTGGGGAGGCTCCTCCAAATGACAGCAGCGCCTGGGTTCTAAAAGAATCCCTTAGCTTGTCTTCCCTGATGGCATGCCTAGGCTGGAGAGTGGGGGAAAGTGGGGGTTGGGCTCTAAACCAAGGATAAGCGAGAGCCTATCCATGGGATGTGGGTTTTTAACCTACAACCCACAACCATGGAATAAATGTGCCCCCTGAAAGATGCTTTGACTGTTTCCCTACATCCAGCACACACACGAAGATGTGTTCTTGTATTCTGAGTGTGGGGAAGTTCCTCAAACTGACAGCAGCACCTGGATTCTATTAGTATCCCTTAGCTTCTGTTCCCTGAGTGTTCTCTTAGGCCAGGCCATGAGGGAAAGCTGGGGGTTGGGCTTGGAGGCCACGTAGCAGTGAGTGCCCCCTGATCCATTGAGGAAGTACTTAGAGGACTTCTCCCTAAAGGGAACACCTTTTCCTGCATTCATCTGGGTGCAGTGGGGCTGCACAACTCTCCCACACCTAAGAATGTGTTCTGGAATTCTGAGTGCAGGGAAGTTCCTCCAACTGACAGCAGCGCCTGGGTTCTAATTGAATCCCTTTGCTTGTCTTCCCTGATGGAAAGCCTAGGCGGGAGTGCGGGGGAAAGTGTGGTTTGGGCTCCAAAACCAAGTATTGGCGATGACCTCTCTATGGTTTGTGGAGGTGTTTAAACTACATCCCTAACCTGGGAACACCTGTGCCCCCATAAAGATCCGTGGAGTCTGTTTCCACACCTCCAGCACACACACGAACACTTGCAGAGTTATCCAGAGAGTGGGCAGCCTCCTCCAACTGAGAGCAGGGCCTTGGTTCTTATAAAATCGCTTAACTTGTCTACCCTGTTTGGTTGCCTGATACGGAGTGCTGGGGAAAGGGTGGGTTGGGCTCTAAATCCAAGTATTAGCGAGTGCTTCTCCATGGGATTTGGAGGTTATTAACCAAAAGCCCACAACATTGGAATACCTGTGCTCCTTGAAAAAAGCGTGGACTCTGTATCCCCACCACCAGAACACACATGAAGTTTTCTGCTATCCTGAGTGTGGGCTGGCAATTTCAGGTGACAGAAGCGGCTGGGTTCTAATAGAATCCCTTAGCTTGTAATCCCTGAGTGTTTCCCTAGGACTGACTCTGAGAGAAACCTGGGGGTTGGGCTTTGAGGCCAAATAGTAGCGAGTGTCCCCGATGGACTGAGGAAGTATTTAGATGAATTCTCCATAAAGGGAAACACCTGAGCACCCATTCATCTGCGTGGAGTGGGGCTTCAAATCTCCCCACCACACAAGGTTGGGTTCCAGTATCCTGAGGGTGGGGGAGTTCCTCCAACTGACATCAGCGTCTTGGTTTGAATAGAATCCCTTTGCTTGTCTTCCCTGATGGTTTGCCTAGGCCAGTGTGTGGTTGAAAGTGGGATTTGGGATCTAAAACTAAGTATTAGCGTGTGCCTCTCCATGGGTAGTGGAGATGTTTAAACTACAACCCACAACTTGGGAATTACTGTGACCCCTGAAAAATGCGTGTGCTATGTTTCCCCACGTCCAGCACACACAGGAAGAAGTGTTCTGGGGTTGTGAGTGTGGGAAGTTCCTCCAACAGACAGCAGCACCTGGGTTGTAATAGAATCCCTTCGCTTGACTTCCCTAAGTGTTTTCCTAGGCCTAGCAGTAAGCGATGGTGGGGGATGGGCTCTAAAGCCAAGTATTAGCGAGTGCATCTCTGTGGGTAGTGGAGGGTTTTAAACTACTTCCCCAACCTTGGAACACCTGTGCCCCATAAAGATGCGTGGAATCTGTTTCCCCACCTCCAGCACACACACGGAGACGTGCTCAGGTATCCTGATTGTGGGGAGGCTCCTCCAAATGACAGCAGCGCCTGGGTTCTAAAAGAATCCCTTAGCTTGTCTTCCCTGATGGCATGCCTAGGCTGGAGAGTGGGGGAAAGTGGGGGTTGGGCTCTAAACCAAGGATAAGCGAGAGCCTATCCATGGGATGTGGGTTTTTAACCTACAACCCACAACCATGGAATAAATGTGCCCCCTGAAAGATGCTTTGACTGTTTCCCTACATCCAGCACACACACGAAGATGTGTTCTTGTATTCTGAGTGTGGGGAAGTTCCTCAAACTGACAGCAGCACCTGGATTCTATTAGTATCCCTTAGCTTCTGTTCCCTGAGTGTTCTCTTAGGCCAGGCCATGAGGGAAAGCTGGGGGTTGGGCTTGGAGGCCACGTAGCAGTGAGTGCCCCCTGATCCATTGAGGAAGTACTTAGAGGACTTCTCCCTAAAGGGAACACCTTTTCCTGCATTCATCTGGGTGCAGTGGGGCTGCACAACTCTCCCACACCTAAGAATGTGTTCTGGAATTCTGAGTGCAGGGAAGTTCCTCCAACTGACAGCAGCGCCTGGGTTCTAATTGAATCCCTTTGCTTGTCTTCCCTGATGGAAAGCCTAGGCGGGAGTGCGGGGGAAAGTGTGGTTTGGGCTCCGAAACCAAGTATTTGCGATGACCTCTCTATGGTTTGTGGAGGTGTTTAAACTACATCCCTAACCTGGGAACACCTGTGCCCCCATAAAGATCCGTGGAGTCTGTTTCCACACCTCCAGCACACACACGAACACTTGCACAGTTATCCTGAGAGTGGGCAGCCTCCTCCAACTGAGAGCAGGGCCTTGGTTATTATAAAATCGCTTAACTTGTCTACCCTGTTTGGTTGCCTGATACGGAGTGCTGGGGAAAGGGTGGGTTGGGCTCTAAATCCAAGTATTAGCGAGTGCTTCTCCATGGGATTTGGAGGTTATTAACCAAAAGCCCACAACATGGGAATACCTGTGCTCCTTGAAAAAAGCGTGGACTCTGTATCCCCACCACCAGAACACACATGAAGAAGTTTTCTGCTATCCTGAGTGTGGGCTGGCAATTTCAGGTGACAGAAGCGGCTGGGTTCTAATAGAATCCCTTAGCTTGTAATCCCTGAGTGTTTCCCTAGGACTGACTCTGAGAGAAACCTGGGGGTTGGGCTTTGAGGCCAAATAGTAGCGAGTGTCCCCGATGGACTGAGGAAGTATTTAGATGAATTCTCCATAAAGGGAAACACCTGAGCACCCATTCATCTGCGTGGAGTGGGGCTTCAAATCTCCCCACCACACAAGGTTGGGTTCCAGTATCCTGAGGGTGGGGTAGTTCCTCCAACTGACATCAGCGTCTTGGTTTGAATAGAATCCCTTTGCTTGTCTCCCCTGATGGTTTGCCTAGGCCAGTGTGTGGTTGAAAGTGGGATTTGGGATCTAAAACTAAGTATTAGCGTGTGCCTCTCCATGGGTAGTGGAGATGTTTAAACTACAACCCACAACTTGGGAATTACTGTGACCCCTGAAAAATGCGTGTGCTATGTTTCCCCACGTCCAGCACACACAGGAAGAAGTGTTCTGGGGTTGTGAGTGTGGGGAGGTTCCTCCAACAGACAGCAGCACCTGGGTTGTAATAGAATCCCTTCGCTTGACTTCCCTAAGTGTTTTCCTAGGCCTAGCAGAAAGCGATGGTGGGGGATGGGCTCTAAAGCCAAGTATTAGCGAGTGCATCTCTGTGCGTAGTGGAGGGTTTTAAACTACTTCCCCAACCTTGGAACACCTGTGCCCCATAAAGATGCGTGGAATCTGTTTCCCCACCTGCAGCACACACACGGAGACGTGCTCAGGTATCCTGATTGTGGGGAGGCTCCACCAAATGACAGCAGCGCCTGGGTTCTAAAAGAATCCCTTAGCTTGTCTTCCCTGATGGCATGCCTAGTCTGGAGAGTGGGGGAAAGTGGGGGTTGGGCTCTAAACCAAGTATAAGCGAGAGCCTATCCATGGGATGTGGGTTTTTAACCTACAACCCAGATCCATGGAATAAATGTGCCCCCTGAAAGATGCTTTGACTGTTTCCCTACATCCAGCACACACACGAAGATGTGTTCTTTTATTCTAAGTGTGGGGAAGTTCCTCAAACTGACAGCAGCACCTGGATTCTATTAGTATCCCTTAGCTTCTCTTCCCTGAGTGTTCTTTTAGGCCAGGCCATGAGGGAAAGCTGGGGGTTGGGCTTGGAGGCCACGTAGCAGTGAGTGCCCCCTGATCCATTGAGGAAATACTTAGAGGACTTGTCCCTAAAATGAACACCTTTTCCTGCATTCATCTGGGTGCAGTTGGGCTGCACATCTCTCCCAAACCTAAGAATGTGTTCTGGAATTCTGAGTGCAGGGAAGTTCCTCCAACTGACAGCAGCGCCTGGGTTCTAATTGAATCCTTTTGCTTGTCTTCCCTGATGGAAAGCCTAGGCGGGAGTGCGGGGGAAAGTGTGGTTTGGGCTCCAAAACCAAGTATTGGCGATGACCTCTCTATGGTTTGTGGAGGTGTTTAAACTACATCCCTAACCTGGGAACACCTGTGCCCCCATAAAGATCCGTGGAGTCTGTTTCCACACCTCCAGCACACACACGAACACTTGCAGAGTTATCCAGAGAGTGGGCAGCCTCCTCCAACTGAGAGCAGGGCCTTGGTTCTTATAAAATCGCTTAACTTGTCTACCCTGTTTGGTTGCCTGATACGGAGTGCTGGGGAAAGGGTGGGTTGGGCTCTAAATCCAAGTATTAGCGAGTGCTTCTCCATGGGATTTGGAGGTTATTAACCAAAAGCCCACAACATGGGAATACCTGTGCTCCTCGAAAAAAGCGTGGACTCTGTATCCCCACCACCAGAACACACATGAAGAAGTTTTCTGCTATCCTGAGTGTGGGCTGGCAATTTCAGGTGACAGAAGCGGCTGGGTTCTAATAGAATCCCTTAGCTTGTAATCCCTGAGTGTTTCCCTAGGACTGACTCTGAGAGAAACCTGGGGGTTGGGCTTTGAGGCCAAATAGTAGCGAGTGTCCCCGATGGACTGAGGAAGTATTTAGATGAATTCTCCATAAAGGGAAACACCTGAGCACCCATTCATCTGCGTGGAGTGGGGCTTCAAATCTCCCCACCACACAAGGTTGGGTTCCAGTATCCTGAGGGTGGGGTAGTTCCTCCAACTGACATCAGCGTCTTGGTTTGAATAGAATCCCTTTGCTTGTCTTCCCTGATGGTTTGCCTAGGCCAGTGTGTGGTTGAAAGTGGGATTTGGGATCTAAAACTAAGTATTAGCGTGTGCCTCTCCATGGGTAGTGGAGATGTTTAAACTACAACCCACAACTTGGGAATTACTGTGACCCCTGAAAAATGCGTGTGCTATGTTTCCCCACGTCCAGCACACACAGGAAGAAGTGTTCTGGGGTTCTGAGTGTGGGGAGGTTCCTCCAACAGACAGCAGCACCTGGGTTGTAATAGAATCCCTTAGCTTGACTTCCCTAAGTGTATTCCTAGGCCTAGCAGTAAGCGATGGTGGGGGATGGGCTCTAAAGCCAAGTATTAGCGAGTGCATCTCTGTGGGTAGTGGAGGGTTTTAAACTACTTCCCCAACCTTGGAACACCTGTGCCCCATAAAGATGCGTGGAATCTGTTTCCCCACCTCCAGCACACACACGGAGACGTGCTCAGGTATCCTGATTGTGGGGAGGCTCCTCCAAATGACAGCAGCGCCTGGGTTCTAAAAGAATCCCTTTGCTTGTCTTCCCTGATGGCATGCCTAGGCTGGAGAGTGGGGGAAAGTGGGGGTTGGGCTCTAAACCAAGGATAAGCGAGAGCCTATCCATGGGATGTGGGTTTGTAACCTACAACCCACAACCATGGAATAAATGTGCCCCCTGAAAGATGTTTTGACTGTTTCCCTAAATCCAGCACACACACGAAGATGTGTTCTGTTATTCTGAGTGTGGGGAAGTTCCTCAAAATGACAGCAGCACCTGGATTCTATTAGTATCCCTTAGCTTCTCTTCCCTGAGTGTTCTTTTAGGCCAGGCCATGAGGGAAAGCTGGGGGTTGGGCTTGGAGGCCACGTAGCAGTGAGTGCCCCCTGATCCATTGAGGAAGTACTTAGAGGACTTCTCCCTAAAGGGAACACCTTTTCCTGCATTCATCTGGGTGCAGTGGGGCTGCACATCTCTCCCACCCCTAAGAATGTGTTCTGGAATTCTGAGTGCAGGGAAGTTCCTCCAACTGACAGCAGCGCCTGGGTTCTAATTGAATCCCTTTGCTTGTCTTCCCTGATGGAAAGCCTAGGCGGGAGTGCGGGGGAAAGTGTGGTTTGGGCTCCAAAACCAAGTATTTGCGATGACCTCTCTATGGTTTGTGGAGGTGTTTATACTACATCCCTAACCTGGGAACACCTGTGCCCCCATAAAGATCCGTGGAGTCTGTTTCCACACCTCCAGCACACACACGAACACTTGCACAGTTATCCAGAGAGTGGGCAGCCTCCTCCAACTGAGAGCAGGGCCTTGGTTCTTATAAAATCGCTTAACTTGTCTACCCTCTTTGGTTGCCTGATACGGAGTGCTGGGGAAAGGGTGGGTTGGGCTCTAAATCCAAGTATTAGCGAGTGCTTCTCCATGGGATTTGGAGGTTATTAACCAAAAGCCCACAACATGGGAATACCTGTGCTCCTTGAAAAAAGCGTGGACTCTGTATCCCCACCACCAGAACACACATGAAGAAGTTTTCTGCTATCCTGAGTGTGGGCTGGCAATTTCAGGTGACAGAAGCGGCTGGGTTCTAATAGAATCCCTTAGCTTGTAATCCCTGAGTGTTTCCCTAGGACTGACTCTGAGAGAAACCTGGGGGTTGGGCTTTGAGGCCAAATAGTAGCGAGTGTCCCCGATGGACTGAGGAAGTATTTAGATGAATTCTCCATAAAGGGAAACACCTGAGCACCCATTCATCTGCGTGGAGTGGGGCTTCAAATCTCCCCACCACACAAGGTTGGGTTCCAGTATCCTGAGGGTGGGGTAGTTCCTCCAACTGACATCAGCGTCTTGGTTTTAATAGAATCCTTTGCTTGTCTTCCCTGATGGTTTGCCTAGGCCAGTGTGTGGTTGAAAGTGGGATTTGGGATCTAAAACTAAGTATTAGCGTGTGCCTCTCCATGGGTAGTGGAGATGTTTAAACTACAACCCACAACTTGGGAATTACTGTGACCCCTGAAAAATGCGTGTGCTATGTTTCCCCACGTCCAGCACACACAGGAAGAAGTGTTCTGGGGTTCTGAGTGTGGGGAGGTTCCTCCAACAGACAGCAGCACCTGGGTTGTAATAGAATCCCTTAGCTTGACTTCCCTAAGTGTTTTCCTAGGCCTAGCAGTAAGCGATGGTGGGGGATGGGCTCTAAAGCCAAGTATTAGCGAGTGCATCTCTGTGGGTAGTGGAGGGTTTTAAACTACTTCCCCAACCTTGGAACACCTGTGCCCCATAAAGATGCGTGGAATCTGTTTCCCCACCTCCAGCACACACACGGAGACGTGCTCAGGTATCCTGATTGTGGGGAGGCTCCTCCAAATGACAGCAGCGCCTGGGTTCTAAAAGAATCCCTTAGCTTGTCTTCCCTGATGGCATGCCTAGGCTGGAGAGTGGGGGAAAGTGAGGGTTGGGCTCTAAATCAAGTATAAGCGAGAGCCTATCCATGGGATGTGGGTTTTTAACCTACAACCCACAACCATGGAATTAATGTGCCCCCTGAAAGATGCTTTGACTGTTTCCCTACATCCAGCACACACACGAAGATGTGTTCTTGTATTCTGAGTGTGGGGAATTTCCTCAAACTGACAGCAGCACCTGGATTCTATTAGTATCCCTTAGCTTCTGTTCCCTGAGTGTTCTTTTAGGACAGGCAATGAGGGAAAGCTGGGGGTTGGGCTTGGAGGCCACGTAGCAGTGAGTGCCCCCTGATCCATTGAGGAAGTACTTAGAGGACTTCTCCCTAAAGGGAACACCTTTTCCTGCATTCATCTGGGTGCAGTGGGGCTGCACATCTCTCCCACACCTAAGAATGTGTTCTGGAATTCTGAGTGCAGGGAAGTTCCTCCAACTGACAGAAGCGCCTGGGTTCTAGTTGAATCCCTTTGCTTGTCTTCCCTGATGGAAAGCCTAGGCGGGAGTGCGGGGGAAAGTGTGGTTTGGGCTCCAAAACCAAGTATTTGCGATGACCTCTCTATGGTTTGTGGAGGTGTTTAAAGTACATCCCTAACCTGGGAACACCTGTGCCCCCATAAAGATACGTGGAGTCTGTTTCCACACCTCCAGCACACACACGAACACTTGCACAGTTATCCTGAGAGTGGGCAGCCTCCTCCAACTGAGAGCAGGGCCTTGGTTCTTATAAAATCGCTTAACTTGTCTACCCTGTTTGGTTGCCTGATACGGAGTGCTGGGGAAAGGGTGGGTTGGGCTCTAAATCCAAGTATTAGCGAGTGCTTCTCCATGGGATTTGGAGGTTATTAACCAAAAGCCCACAACATGGGAATACCTGTGCTCCTTGAAAAAAGCGTGGACTCTGTATCCCCACCACCAGAACACACATGAAGAAGTTTTCTGCTATCCTGAGTGTGGGCTGGCAATTTCAGGTGACAGAAGCGGCTGGGTTCTAATAGAATCCCTTAGCTTGTAATCCCTGAGTGTTTCCCTAGGACTGACTCTGAGAGAAACCTGGGGGTTGGGCTTTGAGGCCAAATAGTAACGAGTGTCCCCGATGGACTGAGGAAGTATTTAGATGAATTCTCCATAAAGGGAAACACCTGAGCACCCATTCATCTGCGTGGAGTGGGGCTTCAAATCTCCCCACCACACAAGGTTGGGTTCCAGTATCCTGAGGGTGGGGTAGTTCCTCCAACTGACATCTGCGTCTTGGTTTGAATAGAATGCCTTTGCTTGTCTTCCCTGATGGTTTGCCTAGGCCAGTGTGTGGTTGACAGTGGGATTTGGGATCTAAAACCAAGTATTAGCGTGTGCCTCTCCATGGGTAGTGGAGATGTTTAAACTACAACCCACAACTTGGGAATTACTGTGACCCCTGAAAAATGCATGTGCTATGTTTCCCCACGTCCAGCACACACAGGAAGAAGTGTTCTGGGGTTGTGAGTGTGGGGAGGTTCCTCCAACAGACAGCAGCACCTGGGTTGTAATAGAATCCCTTCGCTTGCCTTCCCTAAATGTTTTCCTAGGCCTAGCAGTAAGCGATGGTGGGGGATGGGCTCTAAAGCCAAGTATTAGCGAGTGCATCTCTGTGGGTAGTGGAGGGTTTTAAACTACTTCCCCAACCTTGGAACACCTGTGCCCCATAAAGATGCGTGGAATCTGTTTCCCCACCTCCAGCACACACACGGAGACGTGCTCAGGTATCCTGATTGTGGGGAGGCTCCTCCAAATGACACCAGCGCCTGGGTTCTAAAAGAATCCCTTAGCTTGTCTTCCCTGATGGCATGCCTAGGCTGGAGAGTGGGGGAAAGTGGGGGTTGGGCTCTAAACCAAGGATAAGCGAGAGCCTATCCATGGGATGTGGGTTTTTAACCTACAACCCACAACCATGGAATAAATGTGCCCCCTGAAAGATGCTTTGACTGTTTCCCTACATCCAGCACAAACACGAAGAAGTGTTCTGGTATTCTGAGTGTGGGGAAGTTCCTCAAACTGACAGCAGCACCTGGATTCTATTAGTATCCCTTAGCTTCTGTTCCCTGAGTGTTCTTTTAGGCCAGGCCATGAGGGAAAGCTGGGGGTTGGGCTTGGAGGCCACGTAGCAGTGAGTGCCCCCTGATCCATTGAGGAAGTACTTAGAGGACTTCTCCCTAAAGGGAACACCTTTTCCTGCATTCATCTGGGTGCAGTGGGGCTGCACATCTCTCCCACACCTTAGAATGTGTTCTGGAATTCTGAGTGCAGGGAAGTTCCTCCAACTGACAGCAGCGCCTGGGTTCTAATTGAATCCCTTTGCTTGTCTTCCCTGATGGAAAGCCTAGGCGGGAGTGCGGGGGTAAGTGTAGTTTGGGCTCCAAAACCAAGTATTTGCGATGACCTCTCTATGGTTTGTGGAGGTGTTTAAACTACATCCCTAACCTGGGAACACCTGTGCCCCCATAAAGATCCGTGGAGTCTGTTTCCACACCTCCAGCTCACACACGAACACTTGCACAGTTATCCTGAGAGTGGGCAGCCTCCTCCAACTGAGAGCAGGGCCTTGGTTCATATAAAATCGCTTAACTTGTCTACCCTGTTTGGTTGCCTGATACGGAGTGCTGGGGAAAGGGTGGGTTGGGCTCTAAATCCAAGTATTAGCGAGTGCTTCTCCATGGGATTTGGAGGTTATTAACCAAAAGCCCACAACATGGGAATACCTGTGCTCCTTGAAAAAAGCGTGGACTCTGTATCCCCACCACCAGAACACACATGAAGAAGTTTTCTGCTATCCTGAGTGTGGGCTGGCAATTTCAGGTGACAGAATCGGCTGGGTTCTAATAGAATCCCTTAGCTTGTAATCCCTGAGTGTTTCCCTAGGACTGACTCTGAGAGAAACCTGGGGGTTGGGCTTTGAGGCCAAATAGTAGCGAGTGTCCCCGATGGACTGAGGAAGTATTTAGATGAATTCTCCATAAAGGGAAACACCTGAGCACCCATTCATCTGCGTGGAGTGGGGCTTCAAATCTCCCCACCACACAAGGTTGGGTTCCAGTATCCTGAGGGTGGGGTAGTTCCTCCAACTGACATCAGCGTCTTGGTTTTAATAGAATCCTTTGCTTGTCTTCCCTGATGGTTTGCCTAGGCCAGTGTGTGGTTGAAAGTGGGATTTGGGATCTAAAACTAAGTATTAGCGTGTGCCTCTCCATGGGTAGTGGAGATGTTTAAACTACAACCCACAACTTGGGAATTACTGTGACCCCTGAAAAATGCGTGTGCTATGTTTCCCCACGTCCAGCACACACAGGAAGAAGTGTTCTGGGGTTCTGAGTGTGGGGAGGTTCCTCCAACAGACAGCAGCACCTGGGTTGTAATAGAATCCCTTAGCTTGACTTCCCTAAGTGTTTTCCTAGGCCTAGCAGTAAGCGATGGTGGGGGATGGGCTCTAAAGCCAAGTATCAGCGAGTGCATCTCTGTGGGTAGTGGAGGGTTTTAAACTACTTCCCCAACCTTGGAACACCTGTGCCCCATAAAGATGCGTGGAATCTGTTTCCCCACCTCCAGCACACACACGGAGACGTGCTCAGGTATCCTGATTGTGGGGAGGCTCCTCCAAATGACAGCAGCGCCTGGGTTCTAAAAGAATCCCTTAGCTTGTCTTCCCTGATGGCATGCCTAGGCTGGAGAGTGGGGGAAAGTGAGGGTTGGGCTCTAAATCAAGTATAAGCGAGAGCCTATCCATGGGATGTGGGTTTTTAACCTACAACCCACAACCATGGAATTAATGTGCCCCCTGAAAGATGCTTTGACTGTTTCCCTACATCCAGCACACACACGAAGATGTGTTCTTGTATTCTGAGTGTGGGGAATTTCCTCAAACTGACAGCAGCACCTGGATTCTATTAGTATCCCTTAGCTTCTGTTCCCTGAGTGTTCTTTTAGGACAGGCAATGAGGGAAAGCTGGGGGTTGGGCTTGGAGGCCACGTAGCAGTGAGTGCCCCCTGATCCATTGAGGAAGTACTTAGAGGACTTCTCCCTAAAGGGAACACCTTTTCCTGCATTCATCTGGGTGCAGTGGGGCTGCACATCTCTCCCACACCTAAGAATGTGTTCTGGAATTCTGAGTGCAGGGAAGTTCCTCCAACTGACAGAAGCGCCTGGGTTCTAGTTGAATCCCTTTGCTTGTCTTCCCTGATGGAAAGCCTAGGCGGGAGTGCGGGGGAAAGTGTGGTTTGGGCTCCAAAACCAAGTATTTGCGATGACCTCTCTATGGTTTGTGGAGGTGTTTAAAGTACATCCCTAACCTGGGAACACCTGTGCCCCCATAAAGATACGTGGAGTCTGTTTCCACACCTCCAGCACACACACGAACACTTGCACAGTTATCCTGAGAGTGGGCAGCCTCCTCCAACTGAGAGCAGGGCCTTGGTTCTTATAAAATCGCTTAACTTGTCTACCCTGTTTGGTTGCCTGATACGGAGTGCTGGGGAAAGGGTGGGTTGGGCTCTAAATCCAAGTATTAGCGAGTGCTTCTCCATGGGATTTGGAGGTTATTAACCAAAAGCCCACAACATGGGAATACCTGTGCTCCTTGAAAAAAGCGTGGACTCTGTATCCCCACCACCAGAACACACATGAAGAAGTTTTCTGCTATCCTGAGTGTGGGCTGGCAATTTCAGGTGACAGAAGCGGCTGGGTTCTAATAGAATCCCTTAGCTTGTAATCCCTGAGTGTTTCCCTAGGACTGACTCTGAGAGAAACCTGGGGGTTGGGCTTTGAGGCCAAATAGTAGCGAGTGTCCCCGATGGACTGAGGAAGTATTTAGATGAATTCTCCATAAAGGGAAACACCTGAGCACCCATTCATCTGCGTGGAGTGGGGCTTCAAATCTCCCCACCACACAAGGTTGGGTTCCAGTATCCTGAGGGTGGGGTAGTTCCTCCAACTGACATCTGCGTCTTGGTTTGAATAGAATGCCTTTGCTTGTCTTCCCTGATGGTTTGCCTAGGCCAGTGTGTGGTTGACAGTGGGATTTGGGATCTAAAACCAAGTATTAGCGTGTGCCTCTCCATGGGTAGTGGAGATGTTTAAACTACAACCCACAACTTGGGAATTACTGTGACCCCTGAAAAATGCATGTGCTATGTTTCCCCACGTCCAGCACACACAGGAAGAAGTGTTCTGGGGTTGTGAGTGTGGGGAGGTTCCTCCAACAGACAGCAGCACCTGGGTTGTAATAGAATCCCTTCGCTTGCCTTCCCTAAATGTTTTCCTAGGCCTAGCAGTAAGCGATGGTGGGGGATGGGCTCTAAAGCCAAGTATTAGCGAGTGCATCTCTGTGGGTAGTGGAGGGTTTTAAACTACTTCCCCAACCTTGGAACACCTGTGCCCCATAAAGATGCGTGGAATCTGTTTCCCCACCTCCAGCACACACACGGAGACGTGCTCAGGTATCCTGATTGTGGGGAGGCTCCTCCAAATGACACCAGCGCCTGGGTTCTAAAAGAATCCCTTAGCTTGTCTTCCCTGATGGCATGCCTAGGCTGGAGAGTGGGGGAAAGTGGGGGTTGGGCTCTAAACCAAGGATAAGCGAGAGCCTATCCATGGGATGTGGGTTTTTAACCTACAACCCACAACCATGGAATAAATGTGCCCCCTGAAAGATGCTTTGACTGTTTCCCTACATCCAGCACAAACACGAAAAAGTGTTCTGGTATTCTGAGTGTGGGGAAGTTCCTCAAACTGACAGCAGCACCTGGATTCTATTAGTATCCCTTAGCTTCTGTTCCCTGAGTGTTCTTTTAGGCCAGGCCATGAGGGAAAGCTGGGGGTTGGGCTTGGAGGCCACGTAGCAGTGAGTGCCCCCTGATCCATTGAGGAAGTACTTAGAGGACTTCTCCCTAAAGGGAACACCTTTTCCTGCATTCATCTGGGTGCAGTGGGGCTGCACATCTCTCCCACACCTTAGAATGTGTTCTGGAATTCTGAGTGCAGGGAAGTTCCTCCAACTGACAGCAGCGCCTGGGTTCTAATTGAATCCCTTTGCTTGTCTTCCCTGATGGAAAGCCTAGGCGGGAGTGCGGGGGTAAGTGTAGTTTGGGCTCCAAAACCAAGTATTTGCGATGACCTCTCTATGGTTTGTGGAGGTGTTTAAACTACATCCCTAACCTGGGAACACCTGTGCCCCCATAAAGATCCGTGGAGTCTGTTTCCACACCTCCAGCTCACACACGAACACTTGCACAGTTATCCTGAGAGTGGGCAGCCTCCTCCAACTGAGAGCAGGGCCTTGGTTCATATAAAATCGCTTAACTTGTCTACCCTGTTTGGTTGCCTGATACGGAGTGCTGGGGAAAGGGTGGGTTGGGCTCTAAATCCAAGTATTAGCGAGTGCTTCTCCATGGGATTTGGAGGTTATTAACCAAAAGCCCACAACATGGGAATACCTGTGCTCCTTGAAAAAAGCGTGGACTCTGTATCCCCACCACCAGAACACACATGAAGAAGTTTTCTGCTATCCTGAGTGTGGGCTGGCAATTTCAGGTGACAGAATCGGCTGGGTTCTAATAGAATCCCTTAGCTTGTAATCCCTGAGTGTTTCCCTAGGACTGACTCTGAGAGAAACCTGGGGGTTGGGCTTTGAGGCCAAATAGTAGCGAGTGTCCCCGATGGACTGAGGAAGTATTTAGATGAATTCTCCATAAAGGGAAACACCTGAGCACCCATTCATCTGCGTGGAGTGGGGCTTCAAATCTCCCCACCACACAAGGTTGGGTTCCAGTATCCTGAGGATGAGGTAGTTCCTCCAAATGACATCAGCGTCTTGGTTTGAATAGAATCCCTTTGCTTGTCTTCCCTGATGGTTTGCCGAGGCCAGTGTGTGGTTGAAAGTGGGATTTGGGATCTAAAACTAAGTATTAGCGTGTGCCTCTCCATGGGTAGTGGAGATGTTTAAACTACAACCCACAACTTGGGAATTACTGTGACCCCTGAAAAATGCGTGTGCTATGTTTCCCCACGTCCAGCACGCACAGGAAGAAGTGTTCTGGGGTTGTGAGTGTGGGAAGTTCCTCCAACAGACAGCAGCACCTGGGTTGTAATAGAATCCCTTCGCTTGACTTCCCTAAGTGTTTTCCTAGGCCTAGCAGTAAGCGATGGTGGGGGATGGGCTCTAAAGCCAAGTATTAGCGAGTGCATCTCTGTGGGTAGTGGAGGGTTTTAAACTACTTCCCCAACCTTGGAACACCTGTGCCCCATAAAGATGCGTGGAATCTGTTTCCCCACCTCCAGCACACACACGGAGACGTGCTCAGGTATCCTGATTGTGGGGAGGCTCCTCCAAATGACAGCAGCGCCTGGGTTCTAAAAGAATCCCTTAGCTTGTCTTCCCTGATGGCATGCCTAGGCTGGAGAGTGGGGAAAAGTGGGGGTTGGGCTCTAAACCAAGGATAAGCGAGAGCCTATCCATGGGATGTGGGTTTTTAAACTACAACCCACAACCATGGAATAAATGTGCCCCCTGAAAGATGCTTTGACTGTTTCCCTACATCCAGCACACACACGAAGATGTGTTCTGGTATTCTGAGTGTGGGGAAGTTCCTCAAACTGACAGCAGCACCTGGATTCTATTAGTATCCCTTAGCTTCTGTTCCCTGAGTGTTCTTTTAGGCCAGGCCATGAGGGAAAGCTGGGGGTTGGGCTTGGAGGCCACGTAGCAGTGAGTGCCCCCTGATCCATTGAGGAAGTACTTAGAGGACTTCTCCCTAAAGGGAACACCTTTTCCTGCATTCATCTGGGTGCAGTGGGGCTGCACAACTCTCCCACACCTAAGAATGTGTTCTGGAATTCTGAGTGCAGGGAAGTTCCTCCAACTGACAGCAGCGCCTGGGTTCTAATTGAATCCCTTTGCTTGTCTTCCCTGATGGAAAGCCTAGGCGGGAGTGCGGGGGAAAGTGTGGTTTGGGCTCCGAAACCAAGTATTTGCGATGACCTCTCTATGGTTTGTGGAGGTGTTTAAACTACATCCCTAACCTGGGAACACCTGTGCCCCCATAAAGATCCGTGGAGTCTGTTTCCACACCTCCAGCACACACACGAACACTTGCACAGTTATCCTGAGAGTGGGCAGCCTCCTCCAACTGAGAGCAGGGCCTTGGTTCATATAAAATCTCTTAACTTGTCTACCCTGTTTGGTTGCCTGATACGGAGTGCTGGGGAAAGGGTGGGTTGGGCTCTAAATCCAAGTATTAGCGAGTGCTTCTCCATGGGATTTGGAGGTTATTAACCAAAAGCCCACAACATGGGAATACCTGTGCTCCTTGAAAAAAGCGTGGACTCTGTATCCCCACCACCAGAACACACATGAAGAAGTTTTCTGCTATCCTGAGTGTGGGCTGGCAATTTCAGGTGACAGAAGCGGCTGGGTTCTAATAGAATCCCTTAGCTTGTAATCCCTGAGTGTTTCCCTAGGACTGACTCTGAGAGAAACCTGGGGGTTGGGCTTTGAGGCCAAATAGTAGCGAGTGTCCCCGATGGACTGAGGAAGTATTTAGATGAATTCTCCATAAAGGGAAACACCTGAGCACCCATTCATCTGCGTGGAGTGGGGCTTCAAATCTCCCCACCACACAAGGTTGGGTTCCAGTATCCTGAGGGTGGGGTAGTTCCTCCAACTGACATCAGCGTCTTGGTTTGAATAGAATCCCTTTGCTTGTCTTCCCTGATGGTTTGCCTAGGCCAGTGTGTGGTTGAAAGTGGGATTTGGGATCTAAAACTAAGTATTAGCGTGTGCCTCTCCATGGGTAGTGGAGATGTTTAAACTACAACCCACAACTTGGGAATTACTGTGACCCCTGAAAAATGCGTGTGCTATGTTTCCCCACGTCCAGCACACACAGGAAGAAGTGTTCTGGGGTTGTGAGTGTGGGGAGGTTCCTCCAACAGACAGCAGCACCTGGGTTGTAATAGAATCCCTTAGCTTGACTTCCCTAAGTGTTTTCCTAGGCCTAGCAGTAAGCGATGGTGGGGGATGGGCTCTAAAGCCAAGTATTAGCGAGTGCATCTCTGTGGGTAGTGGAGGGTTTTAAACTACTTCCCCAACCTTGGAACACCTGTGCCCCATAAAGATGCGTGGAATCTGTTTCCCCACCTCCAGCACACACACGGAGACGTGCTCAGGTATCCTGATTGTGGGGAGGCTCCTCCAAATGACAGCAGCGCCTGGGTTCTAAAAGAATCCCTTAGCTTGTCTTCCCTGATGGCATGCCTAGGCTGGAGAGTGGGGGAAAGTGGGGGTTGGGCTCTAAACCAAGGATAAGCGAGAGCCTATCCATGGGATGTGGGTTTTTAACCTACAACCCACAACCATGGAATAAATGTGCCCCCAGAAAGATGCTTTGACTGTTTCCCTACATCCAGCACACACACGAAGATGTGTTCTTGTATTCTGAGTGTGGTGAAGTTCCTCAAACTGACAGCAGCACCTGGATTCTATTAGTATCCCTTAGCTTCTGTTCCCTGAGTGTTCTTTTAGGCCAGGCCATGAGGGAAAGCTGGGGGTTGGGCTTGGAGGCCACGTAGCAGTGAGTGGCCCCTGATCCATTGAGGAAGTACTTAGAGGACTTCTCCCTAAAGGGAACACCTTTTCCTGCATTCATCTGGGTGCAGTGGGGCTGCACAACTCTCCCACACCTAAGAATGTGTTCTGGAATTCTGAGTGCAGGGAAGTTCCTCCAACTGACAGCAGCGCCTGGGTTCTAATTGAATCCCTTTGCTTGTCTTCCCTGATGGAAAGCCTAGGCGGGAGTGCGGGGGTAAGTGTAGTTTGGGCTCCAAAACCAAGTATTTGCGATGACCTCTCTATGGTTTGTGGAGGTGTTTAAACTACATCCCTAACCTGGGAACACCTATGCCCCCATAAAGATCCGTGGAGTCTGTTTCCACACCTCCAGCACACACACGAACACTTGCACAGTTATCCTGAGAGTGGGCAGCCTCCTCCAACTGAGAGCAGGGCCTTGGTTCTTATAAAATCGCTTAACTTGTCTACCCTGTTTGGTTGCCTGATACGGAGTGCTGGGGAAAGGATGGGTTGGGCTCTAAATCCAAGTATTAGCGAGTGCTTCTCCATGGGATTTGGAGGTTATTAACCAAAAGCCCACAACATGGGAATACCTGTGCTCCTTGAAAAAAGCGTGGACTCTGTATCCCCACCACCAGAACACACATGAAGAAGTTTTCTGCTATCCTGAGTGTGGGCTGGCAATTTCAGGTGACAGAAGCGGCTGGGTTCTAATAGAATCCCTTAGCTTGTAATCCCTGAGTGTTTCCCTAGGACTGACTCTGAGAGAAACCTGGGGGTTGGGCTTTGAGGCCAAATAGTAGCGAGTGTCCCCGATGGACTGAGGAAGTATTTAGATGAATTCTCCATAAAGGGAAACACCTGAGCACCCATTCATCTGCGTGGAGTGGGGCTTCAAATCTCCCCACCACACAAGGTTGGGTTCCATTATCCTGAGTGTGGGGTAGTTCCTCCAACTGACATCAGCGTCTTGGTTTGAATAGAATCCCTTTGCTTGTCTTCCCTGATGGTTTGCCTAGGCCAGTGTGTGGTTGAAAGTGGGATTTGGGATCTAAAACTAAGTATTAGCGTGTGCCTCTCCATGGGTAGTGGAGATGTTTAAACTACAACCCACAACTTGGGAATTACTGTGACCCCTGAAAAATGCGTGTGCTATGTTTCCCCACGTCCAGCACACACAGGAAGAAGTGTTCTGGGGTTGTGAGTGTGGGAAGTTCCTCCAACAGACAGCAGCACCTGGGTTGTAATAGAATCCCTTCGCTTGACTTCCCTAAGTGTTTTCCTAGGCCTAGCAGTAAGCGATGGTGGGGGATGGGCTCTAAAGCCAAGTATTAGCGAGTGCATCTCTGTGGGTAGTGGAGGGTTTTAAACTCCTTCCCCAACCTTGGAACACCTGTGCCCCATAAAGATGCGTGGAATCTGTTTCCCCACCTCCAGCACACACACGGAGACGTGCTCAGGTATCCTGATTGTGGGGAGGCTCCTCCAAATGACAGCAGCGCCTGGGTTCTAAAAGAATCCCTTAGCTTGTCTTCCCTGATGGCATGCCTAGGCTGGAGAGTGGGGGAAAGTGGGGGTTGGGCTCGAAACCAAGGATAAGCGAGAGCCTATCCATGGGATGTGGGTTTTTAACCTACAACCCACAACCATGGAATAAATGTGCCCCCTGAAAGATGCTTTGACTGTTTCCCTACATCCAGCACACACACAAAGATGTTTTCTTGTATTCTGAGTGTGGGGAAGTTCCTCAAACTGACAGCAGCACCTGGATTCTATTAGTATCCCTTAGCTTCTGTTCCCTGAGTGTTCTTTTAGGCCAGGCCATGAGGGAAAGCTGGGGGTTGGGCTTGGAGGCCACGTAGCAGTGAGTGCCCCCTGATCCATTGAGGAAGTACTTAGAGGACTTCTCCCTAAAGGGAACACCTTTTCCTGCATTCATCTGGGTGCAGTGGGGCTGCACAACTCTCCCACACCTAAGAATGTGTTCTGGAATTCTGAGTGCAGGGAAGTTCCTCCAACTGACAGCAGCGCCTGGGTTCTAATTGAATCCCTTTGCTTGTCTTCCCTGATGGAAAGCCTAGGCGGGAGTGCGGGGGTAAGTGTAGTTTGGGCTCCAAAACCAAGTATTTGCGATGACCTCTCTATGGTTTGTGGAGGTGTTTAAACTACATCCCTAACCTGGGAACACCTATGCCCCCATAAAGATCCGTGGAGTCTGTTTCCACACCTCCAGCACACACACGAACACTTGCACAGTTATCCTGAGAGTGGGCAGCCTCCTCCAACTGAGAGCAGGGCCTTGGTTCTTATAAAATCGCTTAACTTGTCTACCCTGTTTGGTTGCCTGATACGGAGTGCTGGGGAAAGGATGGGTTGGGCTCTAAATCCAAGTATTAGCGAGTGCTTCTCCATGGGATTTGGAGGTTATTAACCAAAAGCCCACAACATGGGAATACCTGTGCTCCTTGAAAAAAGCGTGGACTCTGTATCCCCACCACCAGAACACACATGAAGAAGTTTTCTGCTATCCTGAGTGTGGGCTGGCAATTTCAGGTGACAGAAGCGGCTGGGTTCTAATAGAATCCCTTAGCTTGTAATCCCTGAGTGTTTCCCTAGGACTGACTCTGAGAGAAACCTGGGGGTTGGGCTTTGAGGCCAAATAGTAGCGAGTGTCCCCGATGGACTGAGGAAGTATTTAGATGAATTCTCCATAAAGGGAAACACCTGAGCACCCATTCATCTGCGTGGAGTGGGGCTTCAAATCTCCCCACCACACAAGGTTGGGTTCCATTATCCTGAGTGTGGGGTAGTTCCTCCAACTGACATCAGCGTCTTGGTTTGAATAGAATCCCTTTGCTTGTCTTCCCTGATGGTTTGCCTAGGCCAGTGTGTGGTTGAAAGTGGGATTTGGGATCTAAAACTAAGTATTAGCGTGTGCCTCTCCATGGGTAGTGGAGATGTTTAAACTACAACCCACAACTTGGGAATTACTGTGACCCCTGAAAAATGCGTGTGCTATGTTTCCCCACGTCCAGCACACACAGGAAGAAGTGTTCTGGGGTTGTGAGTGTGGGAAGTTCCTCCAACAGACAGCAGCACCTGGGTTGTAATAGAATCCCTTCGCTTGACTTCCCTAAGTGTTTTCCTAGGCCTAGCAGTAAGCGATGGTGGGGGATGGGCTCTAAAGCCAAGTATTAGCGAGTGCATCTCTGTGGGTAGTGGAGGGTTTTAAACTCCTTCCCCAACCTTGGAACACCTGTGCCCCATAAAGATGCGTGGAATCTGTTTCCCCACCTCCAGCACACACACGGAGACGTGCTCAGGTATCCTGATTGTGGGGAGGCTCCTCCAAATGACAGCAGCGCCTGGGTTCTAAAAGAATCCCTTAGCTTGTCTTCCCTGATGGCATGCCTAGGCTGGAGAGTGGGGGAAAGTGGGGGTTGGGCTCTAAACCAAGGATAAGCGAGAGCCTATCCATGGGATGTGGGTTTTTAACCTACAACCCACAACCATGGAATAAATGTGCCCCCTGAAAGATGCTTTGACTGTTTCCCTACATCCAGCACACACACAAAGATGTTTTCTTGTATTCTGAGTGTGGGGAAGTTCCTCAAACTGACAGCAGCACCTGGATTCTATTAGTATCCCTTAGCTTCTGTTCCCTGAGTGTTCTTTTAGGCCAGGCCATGAGGGAAAGCTGGGGGTTGGGCTTGGAGGCCACGTAGCAGTGAGTGCCCCCTGATCCATTGAGGAAGTACTTAGAGGACTTCTCCCTAAAGGGAACACCTTTTCCTGCATTCATCTGGGTGCAGTGGGGCTGCACAACTCTCCCACACCTAAGAATGTGTTCTGGAATTCTGAGTGCAGGGAAGTTCCTCCAACTGACAGCAGCGCCTGGGTTCTAATTGAATCCCTTTGCTTGTCTTCCCTGATGGAAAGCCTAGGCGGGAGTGCGGGGGAAAGTGTGGTTTGGGCTCCAAAACCAAGTATTTGCGATGACCTCTCTATGGTTTGTGGAGGTGTTTAGAGTACATCCCTAACCTGGGAACACCTGTGCCCCCATAAAGATCCGTGGAGTCTGTTTCCACACCTCCAGCACACACACGAACACTTGCACAGTTATCCTGAGAGTGGGCAGCCTCCTCCAACTGAGAGCAGGGCCTTGGTTCATATAAAATCTCTTTACTTGTCTACCCTGTTTGGTTGCCTGATACGGAGTGCTGGGGAAAGGGTGGGTTGGGCTCTAAATCCAAGTATTAGCGAGTGCTTCTCCATGGGATTTGGAGGTTATTAACCAAAAGCCCACAACATGGGAATACCTGTGCTCCTTGAAAAAAGCGTGGACTCTGTATCCCCACCACCAGAACACACATGAAGAAGTTTTCTGCTATCCTGAGTGTGGGCTGGCAATTTCAGGTGACAGAAGCGGCTGGGTTCTAATAGAATCCCTTAGCTTGTAATCCCTGAGTGTTTCCCTAGGACTGACTCTGAGAGAAACCTGGGGGTTGGGCTTTGAGGCCAAATAGTAGCGAGTGTCCCCGATGGACTGAGGAAGTATTTAGATGAATTCTCCATAAAGGGAAACACCTGAGCACCCATTCATCTGCGTGGAGTGGGGCTTCAAATCTCCCCACCACACAAGGTTGGGTTCCAGTATCCTGAGGGTGGGGTAGTTCCTCCAACTGACATCAGCGTCTTGGTTTGAATAGAATCCCTTTGCTTGTCTTCCCTGATGGTTTGCCTAGGCCAGTGTGTGGTTGAAAGTGGGATTTGGGATCTAAAACTAAGTATTAGCGTGTGCCTCTCCATGGGTAGTGGAGATGTTTAAACTACAACCCACAACTTGGGAATTACTGTGACCCCTGAAAAATGCGTGTGCTATGTTTCCCCACGTCCAGCACACACAGGAAGAAGTGTTCTGGGGTTGTGAGTGTGGGGAGGTTCCTCCAACAGACAGCAGCACCTGGGTTGTAATAGAATCCCTTCGCTTGACTTCCCTAAGTGTTTTCCTAGGCCTAGCAGTAAGCGATGGTGGGGGATGGGCTCTAAAGCCAAGTATTAGCGAGTGCATCTCTGTGGGTAGTGGAGGGTTTTAAACTACTTCCCCAACCTTGGAACACCTGTGCCCCATAAAGATGCGTGGAATCTGTTTCCCCACCTCCAGCACACACACGGAGACGTGCTCAGGTATCCTGATTGTGGGGAGGCTCCTCCAAATGACAGCAGCGCCTGGGTTCTAAAAGTATCCCTTAGCTTGTCTTCCCTGATGGCATGCCTAGGCTGGAGAGTGGGGGAAAGTGGGGGTTGGGCTCTAAACCAAGGATAAGCGAGAGCCTATCCATGGGATGTGGGTTTTTAACCTACAACCCACAACCATGGAATAAATGTGCCCCCAGAAAGATGCTTTGACTGTTTCCCTACATCCAGCACACACACGAAGATGTGTTCTTGTATTCTGAGTGTGGTGAAGTTCCTCAAACTGACAGCAGCACCTGGATTCTATTAGTATCCCTTAGCTTCTGTTCCCTGAGTGTTCTTTTAGGCCAGGCCATGAGGGAAAGCTGGGGGTTGGGCTTGGAGGCCACGTAGCAGTGAGTGGCCCCTGATCCATTGAGGAAGTACTTAGAGGACTTCTCCCTAAAGGGAACACCTTTTCCTGCATTCATCTGGGTGCAGTGGGGCTGCACAACTCTCCCACACCTAAGAATGTATTCTGGAATTCTGAGTGCAGGGAAGTTCCTCCAACTGACAGCAGCGCCTGGGTTCTAATTGAATCCCTTTGCTTGTCTTCCCTGATGGAAAGCCTAGGCGGGAGTGCGGGGGTAAGTGTAGTTTGGGCTCCAAAACCAAGTATTTGCGATGACCTCTCTATGGTTTGTGGAGGTGTTTAAACTACATCCCTAACCTGGGAACACCTATGCCCCCATAAAGATCCGTGGAGTCTGTTTCCACACCTCCAGCACACACACGAACACTTGCACAGTTATCCTGAGAGTGGGCAGCCTCCTCCAACTGAGAGCAGGGCCTTGGTTCTTATAAAATCGCTTAACTTGTCTACCCTGTTTGGTTGCCTGATACGGAGTGCTGGGGAAAGGATGGGTTGGGCTCTAAATCCAAGTATTAGCGAGTGCTTCTCCATGGGATTTGGAGGTTATTAACCAAAAGCCCACAACATGGGAATACCTGTGCTCCTTGAAAAAAGCGTGGACTCTGTATCCCCACCACCAGAACACACATGAAGAAGTTTTCTGCTATCCTGAGTGTGGGCTGGCAATTTCAGGTGACAGAAGCGGCTGGGTTCTAATAGAATCCCTTAGCTTGTAATCCCTGAGTGTTTCCCTAGGACTGACTCTGAGAGAAACCTGGGGGTTGGGCTTTGAGGCCAAATAGTAGCGAGTGTCCCCGATGGACTGAGGAAGTATTTAGATGAATTCTCCATAAAGGGAAACACCTGAGCACCCATTCATCTGCGTGGAGTGGGGCTTCAAATCTCCCCACCACACAAGGTTGGGTTCCATTATCCTGAGTGTGGGGTAGTTCCTCCAACTGACATCAGCGTCTTGGTTTGAATAGAATCCCTTTGCTTGTCTTCCCTGATGGTTTGCCTAGGCCAGTGTGTGGTTGAAAGTGGGATTTGGGATCTAAAACTAAGTATTAGCGTGTGCCTCTCCATGGGTAGTGGAGATGTTTAAACTACAACCCACAACTTGGGAATTACTGTGACCCCTGAAAAATGCGTGTGCTATGTTTCCCCACGTCCAGCACACACAGGAAGAAGTGTTCTGGGGTTGTGAGTGTGGGAAGTTCCTCCAACAGACAGCAGCACCTGGGTTGTAATAGAATCCCTTCGCTTGACTTCCCTAAGTGTTTTCCTAGGCCTAGCAGTAAGCGATGGTGGGGGATGGGCTCTAAAGCCAAGTATTAGCGAGTGCATCTCTGTGGGTAGTGGAGGGTTTTAAACTACTTCCCCAACCTTGGAACACCTGTGCCCCATAAAGATGCGTGGAATCTGTTTCCCCACCTCCAGCACACACACGGAGACGTGCTCAGGTATCCTGATTGTGGGGAGGCTCCTCCAAATGACAGCAGCGCCTGGGTTCTAAAAGAATCCCTTAGCTTGTCTTCCCTGATGGCATGCCTAGGCTGGAGAGTGGGGGAAAGTGGGGGTTGGGCTCTAAACCAAGGATAAGCGAGAGCCTATCCATGGGATGTGGGTTTTTAACCTACAACCCACAACCATGGAATAAATGTGCCCCCAGAAAGATGCTTTGACTGTTTCCCTACATCCAGCACACACACGAAGATGTGTTCTTGTATTCTGAGTGTGGTGAAGTTCCTCAAACTGACAGCAGCACCTGGATTCTATTAGTATCCCTTAGCTTCTGTTCCCTGAGTGTTCTTTTAGGCCAGGCCATGAGGGAAAGCTGGGGATTGGGCTTGGAGGCCACGTAGCAGTGAGTGGCCCCTGATCCATTGAGGAAGTACTTAGAGGACTTCTCCCTAAAGGGAACACCTTTTCCTGCATTCATCTGGGTGCAGTGGGGCTGCACAACTCTCCCACACCTAAGAATGTGTTCTGGAATTCTGAGTGCAGGGAAGTTCCTCCAACTGACAGCAGCGCCTGGGTTCTAATTGAATCCCTTTGCTTGTCTTCCCTGATGGAAAGCCTAGGCGGGAGTGCGGGGGTAAGTGTAGTTTGGGCTCCAAAACCAAGTATTTGCGATGACCTCTCTATGGTTTGTGGAGGTGTTTAAACTACATCCCTAACCTGGGAACACCTATGCCCCCATAAAGATCCGTGGAGTCTGTTTCCACACCTCCAGCACACACACGAACACTTGCACAGTTATCCTGAGAGTGGGCAGCCTCCTCCAACTGAGAGCAGGGCCTTGGTTCTTATAAAATCGCTTAACTTGTCTACCCTGTTTGGTTGCCTGATACGGAGTGCTGGGGAAAGGATGGGTTGGGCTCTAAATCCAAGTATTAGCGAGTGCTTCTCCATGGGATTTGGAGGTTATTAACCAAAAGCCCACAACATGGGAATACCTGTGCTCCTTGAAAAAAGCGTGGACTCTGTATCCCCACCACCAGAACACACATGAAGAAGTTTTCTGCTATCCTGAGTGTGGGCTGGCAATTTCAGGTGACAGAAGCGGCTGGGTTCTAATAGAATCCCTTAGCTTGTAATCCCTGAGTGTTTCCCTAGGACTGACTCTGAGAGAAACCTGGGGGTTGGGCTTTGAGGCCAAATAGTAGCGAGTGTCCCCGATGGACTGAGGAAGTATTTAGATGAATTCTCCATAAAGGGAAACACCTGAGCACCCATTCATCTGCATGGAGTGGGGCTTCAAATCTCCCCACCACACAAGGTTGGGTTCCATTATCCTGAGTGTGGGGTAGTTCCTCCAACTGACATCAGCGTCTTGGTTTGAATAGAATCCCTTTGCTTGTCTTCCCTGATGGTTTGCCTAGGCCAGTGTGTGGTTGAAAGTGGGATTTGGGATCTAAAACTAAGTATTAGCGTGTGCCTCTCCATGGGTAGTGGAGATGTTTAAACTACAACCCACAACTTGGGAATTACTGTGACCCCTGAAAAATGCGTGTGCTATGTTTCCCCACGTCCAGCACACACAGGAAGAAGTGTTCTGGGGTTGTGAGTGTGGGAAGTTCCTCCAACAGACAGCAGCACCTGGGTTGTAATAGAATCCCTTCGCTTGACTTCCCTAAGTGTTTTCCTAGGCCTAGCAGTAAGCGATGGTGGGGGATGGGCTCTAAAGCCAAGTATTAGCGAGTGCATCTCTGTGGGTAGTGGAGGGTTTTAAACTCCTTCCCCAACCTTGGAACACCTGTGCCCCATAAAGATGCGTGGAATCTGTTTCCCCACCTCCAGCACACACACGGAGACGTGCTCAGGTATCCTGATTGTGGGGAGGCTCCTCCAAATGACAGCAGCGCCTGGGTTCTAAAAGAATCCCTTAGCTTGTCTTCCCTGATGGCATGCCTAGGCTGGAGAGTGGGGGAAAGTGGGGGTTGGGCTCTAAACCAAGGATAAGCGAGAGCCTATCCATGGGATGTGGGTTTTTAACCTACAACCCACAACCATGGAATAAATGTGCCCCCTGAAAGATGCTTTGACTGTTTCCCTACATCCAGCACACACACAAAGATGTTTTCTTGTATTCTGAGTGTGGGGAAGTTCCTCAAACTGACAGCAGCACCTGGATTCTATTAGTATCCCTTAGCTTCTGTTCCCTGAGTGTTCTTTTAGGCCAGGCCATGAGGGAAAGCTGGGGGTTGGGCTTGGAGGCCACGTAGCAGTGAGTGCCCCCTGATCCATTGAGGAAGTACTTAGAGGACTTCTCCCTAAAGGGAACACCTTTTCCTGCATTCATCTGGGTGCAGTGGGGCTGCACAACTCTCCCACACCTAAGAATGTGTTCTGGAATTCTGAGTGCAGGGAAGTTCCTCCAACTGACAGCAGCGCCTGGGTTCTAATTGAATCCCTTTGCTTGTCTTCCCTGATGGAAAGCCTAGGCGGGAGTGCGGGGGAAAGTGTGGTTTGGGCTCCAAAACCAAGTATTTGCGATGACCTCTCTATGGTTTGTGGAGGTGTTTAGAGTACATCCCTAACCTGGGAACACCTGTGCCCCCATAAAGATCCGTGGAGTCTGTTTCCACACCTCCAGCACACACACGAACACTTGCACAGTTATCCTGAGAGTGGGCAGCCTCCTCCAACTGAGAGCATGGCCTTGGTTCATATAAAATCTCTTAACTTGTCTACCCTGTTTGGTTGCCTGATACGGAGTGCTGGGGAAAGGGTGGGTTGGGCTCTAAATCCAAGTATTAGCGAGTGCTTCTCCATGGGATTTGGAGGTTATTAACCAAAAGCCCACAACATGGGAATACCTGTGCTCCTTGAAAAAAGCGTGGACTCTGTATCCCCACCACCAGAACACACATGAAGAAGTTTTCTGCTATCCTGAGTGTGGGCTGGCAATTTCAGGTGACAGAAGCGGCTGGGTTCTAATAGAATCCCTTAGCTTGTAATCCCTGAGTGTTTCCCTAGGACTGACTCTGAGAGAAACCTGGGGGTTGGGCTTTGAGGCCAAATAGTAGCGAGTGTCCCCGATGGACTGAGGAAGTATTTAGATGAATTCTCCATAAAGGGAAACACCTGAGCACCCATTCATCTGCGTGGAGTGGGGCTTCAAATCTCCCCACCACACAAGGTTGGGTTCCAGTATCCTGAGGGTGGGGTAGTTCCTCCAACTGACATCAGCGTCTTGGTTTGAATAGAATCCCTTTGCTTGTCTTCCCTGATGGTTTGCCTAGGCCAGTGTGTGGTTGAAAGTGGGATTTGGGATCTAAAACTAAGTATTAGCGTGTGCCTCTCCATGGGTAGTGGAGATGTTTAAACTACAACCCACAACTTGGGAATTACTGTGACCCCTGAAAAATGCGTGTGCTATGTTTCCCCACGTCCAGCACACACAGGAAGAAGTGTTCTGGGGTTGTGAGTGTGGGGAGGTTCCTCCAACAGACAGCAGCACCTGGGTTGTAATAGAATCCCTTCGCTTGATTTCCCTAAGTGTTTTCCTAGGCCTAGCAGTAAGCGATGGTGGGGGATGGGCTCTAAAGCCAAGTATTAGCGAGTGCATCTCTGTGGGTAGTGGAGGGTTTTAAACTACTTCCCCAACCTTGGAACACCTGTGCCCCATAAAGATGCGTGGAATCTGTTTCCCCACCTCCAGCACACACACGGAGACGTGCTCAGGTATCCTGATTGTGGGGAGGCTCCTCCAAATGACAGCAGCGCCTGGGTTCTAAAAGAATCCCTTAGCTTGTCTTCCCTGATGGCATGCCTAGGCTGGAGAGTGGGGGAAAGTGGGGGTTGGGCTCTAAACCAAGGATAAGCGAGAGCCTATCCATGGGATGTGGGTTTTTAACCTACAACCCACAACCATGGAATAAATGTGCCCCCAGAAAGATGCTTTGACTGTTTCCCTACATCCAGCACACACACGAAGATGTGTTCTTGTATTCTGAGTGTGGGGAAGTTCCTCAAACTGACAGCAGCACCTGGATTCTATTAGTATCCCTTAGCTTCTGTTCCCTGAGTGTTCTTTTAGGCCAGGCCATGAGGGAAAGCTGGGGGTTGGGCTTGGAGGCCACGTAGCAGTGAGTGGCCCCTGATCCATTGAGGAAGTACTTAGAGGACTTCTCCCTAAAGGGAACACCTTTTCCTGCATTCATCTGGGTGCAGTGGGGCTGCACAACTCTCCCACACCTAAGAATGTGTTCTGGAATTCTGAGTGCAGGGAAGTTCCTCCAACTGACAGCAGCGCCTGGGTTCTAATTGAATCCCTTTGCTTGTCTTCCCTGATGGAAAGCCTAGGCGGGAGTGCGGGGGTAAGTGTGGTTTGGGCTCCAAAACCAAGTATTTGCGATGACCTCTCTATGGTTTGTGGAGGTGTTTAAACTACATCCCTAACCTGGGAACACCTATGCCCCCATAAAGATCCGTGGAGTCTGTTTCCACACCTCCAGCACACACACGAACACTTGCACAGTTATCCTGAGAGTGGGCAGCCTCCTCCAACTGAGAGCAGGGCCTTGGTTCTTATAAAATCGCTTAACTTGTCTACCCTGTTTGGTTGCCTGATACGGAGTGCTGGGGAAAGGATGGGTTGGGCTCTAAATCCAAGTATTAGCGAGTGCTTCTCCATGGGATTTGGAGGTTATTAACCAAAAGCCCACAACATGGGAATACCTGTGCTCCTTGAAAAAAGCGTGGACTCTGTATCCCCACCACCAGAACACACATGAAGAAGTTTTCTGCTATCCTGAGTGTGGGCTGGCAATTTCAGGTGACAGAAGCGGCTGGGTTCTAATAGAATCCCTTAGCTTGTAATCCCTGAGTGTTTCCCTAGGACTGACTCTGAGAGAAACCTGGGGGTTGGGCTTTGAGGCCAAATAGTAGCGAGTGTCCCCGATGGACTGAGGAAGTATTTAGATGAATTCTCCATAAAGGGAAACACCTGAGCACCCATTCATCTGCGTGGAGTGGGGCTTCAAATCTCCCCACCACACAAGGTTGGGTTCCATTATCCTGAGTGTGGGGTAGTTCCTCCAACTGACATCAGCGTCTTGGTTTGAATAGAATCCCTTTGCTTGTCTTCCCTGATGGTTTGCCTAGGCCAGTGTGTGGTTGAAAGTGGGATTTGGGATCTAAAACTAAGTATTAGCGTGTGCCTCTCCATGGGTAGTGGAGATGTTTAAACTACAACCCACAACTTGGGAATTACTGTGACCCCTGAAAAATGCGTGTGCTATGTTTCCCCACGTCCAGCACACACAGGAAGAAGTGTTCTGGGGTTGTGAGTGTGGGAAGTTCCTCCAACAGACAGCAGCACCTGGGTTGTAATAGAATCCCTTCGCTTGACTTCCCTAAGTGTTTTCCTAGGCCTAGCAGTAAGCGATGGTGGGGGATGGGCTCTAAAGCCAAGTATTAGCGAGTGCATCTCTGTGGGTAGTGGAGGGTTTTAAACTACTTCCCCAACCTTGGAACACCTGTGCCCCATAAAGATGCGTGGAATCTGTTTCCCCACCTCCAGCACACACACGGAGACGTGCTCAGGTATCCTGATTGTGGGGAGGCTCCTCCAAATGACAGCAGCGCCTGGGTTCTAAAAGAATCCCTTAGCTTGTCTTCCCTGATGGCATGCCTAGGCTGGAGAGTGGGGGAAAGTGGGGGTTGGGCTCTAAACCAAGGATAAGCGAGAGCCTATCCATGGGATGTGGGTTTTTAACCTACAACCCACAACCATGGAATAAATGTGCCCCCAGAAAGATGCTTTGACTGTTTCCCTACATCCAGCACACACACGAAGATGTGTTCTTGTATTCTGAGTGTGGTGAAGTTCCTCAAACTGACAGCAGCACCTGGATTCTATTAGTATCCCTTAGCTTCTGTTCCCTGAGTGTTCTTTTAGGCCAGGCCATGAGGGAAAGCTGGGGGTTGGGCTTGGAGGCCACGTAGCAGTGAGTGGCCCCTGATCCATTGAGGAAGTACTTAGAGGACTTCTCCCTAAAGGGAACACCTTTTCCTGCATTCATCTGGGTGCAGTGGGGCTGCACAACTCTCCCACACCTAAGAATGTGTTCTGGAATTCTGAGTGCAGGGAAGTTCCTCCAACTGACAGCAGCGCCTGGGTTCTAATTGAATCCCTTTGCTTGTCTTCCCTGATGGAAAGCCTAGGCGGGAGTGCGGGGGTAAGTGTAGTTTGGGCTCCAAAACCAAGTATTTGCGATGACCTCTCTATGGTTTGTGGAGGTGTTTAAACTACATCCCTAACCTGGGAACACCTATGCCCCCATAAAGATCCGTGGAGTCTGTTTCCACACCTCCAGCACACACACGAACACTTGCACAGTTATCCTGAGAGTGGGCAGCCTCCTCCAACTGAGAGCAGGGCCTTGGTTCTTATAAAATCGCTTAACTTGTCTACCCTGTTTGGTTGCCTGATACGGAGTGCTGGGGAAAGGATGGGTTGGGCTCTAAATCCAAGTATTAGCGAGTGCTTCTCCATGGGATTTGGAGGTTATTAACCAAAAGCCCACAACATGGGAATACCTGTGCTCCTTGAAAAAAGCGTGGACTCTGTATCCCCACCACCAGAACACACATGAAGAAGTTTTCTGCTATCCTGAGTGTGGGCTGGCAATTTCAGGTGACAGAAGCGGCTGGGTTCTAATAGAATCCCTTAGCTTGTAATCCCTGAGTGTTTCCCTAGGACTGACTCTGAGAGAAACCTGGGGGTTGGGCTTTGAGGCCAAATAGTAGCGAGTGTCCCCGATGGACTGAGGAAGTATTTAGATGAATTCTCCATAAAGGGAAACACCTGAGCACCCATTCATCTGCGTGGAGTGGGGCTTCAAATCTCCCCACCACACAAGGTTGGGTTCCAGTATCCTGAGGGTGGGGTAGTTCCTCCAACTGACATCAGCGTCTTGGTTTGAATAGAATCCCTTTGCTTGTCTTCCCTGATGGTTTGCCTAGGCCAGTGTGTGGTTGAAAGTGGGATTTGGGATCTAAAACTAAGTATTAGCGTGTGCCTCTCCATGGGTAGTGGAGATGTTTAAACTACAACCCACAACTTGGGAATTACTGTGACCCCTGAAAAATGCGTGTGCTATGTTTCCCCACGTCCAGCACACACAGGAAGAAGTGTTCTGGGGTTGTGAGTGTGGGAAGTTCCTCCAACAGACAGCAGCACCTGGGTTGTAATAGAATCCCTTCGCTTGACTTCCCTAAGTGTTTTCCTAGGCCTAGCAGTAAGCGATGGTGGGGGATGGGCTCTAAAGCCAAGTATTAGCGAGTGCATCTCTGTGGGTAGTGGAGGGTTTTAAACTACTTCCCCAACCTTGGAACACCTGTGCCCCATAAAGATGCGTGGAATCTGTTTCCCCACCTCCAGCACACACACGGAGACGTGCTCAGGTATCCTGATTGTGGGGAGGCTCCTCCAAATGACAGCAGCGCCTGGGTTCTAAAAGAATCCCTTAGCTTGTCTTCCCTGATGGCATGCCTAGGCTGGAGAGTGGGGGAAAGTGGGGGTTGGGCTCTAAACCAAGGATAAGCGAGAGCCTATCCATGGGATGTGGGTTTTTAACCTACAACCCACAACCATGGAATAAATGTGCCCCCAGAAAGATGCTTTGACTGTTTCCCTACATCCAGCACACACACGAAGATGTGTTCTTGTATTCTGAGTGTGGTGAAGTTCCTCAAACTGACAGCAGCACCTGGATTCTATTAGTATCCCTTAGCTTCTGTTCCCTGAGTGTTCTTTTAGGCCAGGCCATGAGGGAAAGCTGGGGGTTGGGCTTGGAGGCCACGTAGCAGTGAGTGGCCCCTGATCCATTGAGGAAGTACTTAGAGGACTTCTCCCTAAAGGGAACACCTTTTCCTGCATTCATCTGGGTGCAGTGGGGCTGCACAACTCTCCCACACCTAAGAATGTGTTCTGGAATTCTGAGTGCAGGGAAGTTCCTCCAACTGACAGCAGCGCCTGGGTTCTAATTGAATCCCTTTGCTTGTCTTCCCTGATGGAAAGCCTAGGCGGGAGTGCGGGGGTAAGTGTAGTTTGGGCTCCAAAACCAAGTATTTGCGATGACCTCTCTATGGTTTGTGGAGGTGTTTAAACTACATCCCTAACCTGGGAACACCTATGCCCCCATAAAGATCCGTGGAGTCTGTTTCCACACCTCCAGCACACACACGAACACTTGCACAGTTATCCTGAGAGTGGGCAGCCTCCTCCAACTGAGAGCAGGGCCTTGGTTCTTATAAAATCGCTTAACTTGTCTACCCTGTTTGGTTGCCTGATACGGAGTGCTGGGGAAAGGATGGGTTGGGCTCTAAATCCAAGTATTAGCGAGTGCTTCTCCATGGGATTTGGAGGTTATTAACCAAAAGCCCACAACATGGGAATACCTGTGCTCCTTGAAAAAAGCGTGGACTCTGTATCCCCACCACCAGAACACACATGAAGAAGTTTTCTGCTATCCTGAGTGTGGGCTGGCAATTTCAGGTGACAGAAGCGGCTGGGTTCTAATAGAATCCCTTAGCTTGTAATCCCTGAGTGTTTCCCTAGGACTGACTCTGAGAGAAACCTGGGGGTTGGGCTTTGAGGCCAAATAGTAGCGAGTGTCCCCGATGGACTGAGGAAGTATTTAGATGAATTCTCCATAAAGGGAAACACCTGAGCACCCATTCATCTGCGTGGAGTGGGGCTTCAAATCTCCCCACCACACAAGGTTGGGTTCCAGTATCCTGAGGGTGGGGTAGTTCCTCCAACTGACATCAGCGTCTTGGTTTGAATAGAATCCCTTTGCTTGTCTTCCCTGATGGTTTGCCTAGGCCAGTGTGTGGTTGAAAGTGGGATTTGGGATCTAAAACTAAGTATTAGCGTGTGCCTCTCCATGGGTAGTGGAGATGTTTAAACTACAACCCACAACTTGGGAATTACTGTGACCCCTGAAAAATGCGTGTGCTATGTTTCCCCACGTCCAGCACACACAGGAAGAAGTGTTCTGGGGTTGTGAGTGTGGGAAGTTCCTCCAACAGACAGCAGCACCTGGGTTGTAATAGAATCCCTTCGCTTGACTTCCCTAAGTGTTTTCCTAGGCCTAGCAGTAAGCGATGGTGGGGGATGGGCTCTAAAGCCAAGTATTAGCGAGTGCATCTCTGTGGGTAGTGGAGGGTTTTAAACTACTTCCCCAACCTTGGAACACCTGTGCCCCATAAAGATGCGTGGAATCTGTTTCCCCACCTCCAGCACACACACGGAGACGTGCTCAGGTATCCTGATTGTGGGGAGGCTCCTCCAAATGACAGCAGCGCCTGGGTTCTAAAAGAATCCCTTAGCTTGTCTTCCCTGATGGCATGCCTAGGCTGGAGAGTGGGGGAAAGTGGGGGTTGGGCTCTAAACCAAGGATAAGCGAGAGCCTATCCATGGGATGTGGGTTTTTAACCTACAACCCACAACCATGGAATAAATGTGCCCCCAGAAAGATGCTTTGACTGTTTCCCTACATCCAGCACACACACGAAGATGTGTTCTTGTATTCTGAGTGTGGTGAAGTTCCTCAAACTGACAGCAGCACCTGGATTCTATTAGTATCCCTTAGCTTCTGTTCCCTGAGTGTTCTTTTAGGCCAGGCCATGAGGGAAAGCTGGGGGTTGGGCTTGGAGGCCACGTAGCAGTGAGTGGCCCCTGATCCATTGAGGAAGTACTTAGAGGACTTCTCCCTAAAGGGAACACCTTTTCCTGCATTCATCTGGGTGCAGTGGGGCTGCACAACTCTCCCACACCTAAGAATGTGTTCTGGAATTCTGAGTGCAGGGAAGTTCCTCCAACTGACAGCAGCGCCTGGGTTCTAATTGAATCCCTTTGCTTGTCTTCCCTGATGGAAAGCCTAGGCGGGAGTGCGGGGGTAAGTGTAGTTTGGGCTCCAAAACCAAGTATTTGCGATGACCTCTCTATGGTTTGTGGAGGTGTTTAAACTACATCCCTAACCTGGGAACACCTATGCCCCCATAAAGATCCGTGGAGTCTGTTTCCACACCTCCAGCACACACACGAACACTTGCACAGTTATCCTGAGAGTGGGCAGCCTCCTCCAACTGAGAGCAGGGCCTTGGTTCTTATAAAATCGCTTAACTTGTCTACCCTGTTTGGTTGCCTGATACGGAGTGCTGGGGAAAGGATGGGTTGGGCTCTAAATCCAAGTATTAGCGAGTGCTTCTCCATGGGATTTGGAGGTTATTAACCAAAAGCCCACAACATGGGAATACCTGTGCTCCTTGAAAAAAGCGTGGACTCTGTATCCCCACCACCAGAACACACATGAAGAAGTTTTCTGCTATCCTGAGTGTGGGCTGGCAATTTCAGGTGACAGAAGCGGCTGGGTTCTAATAGAATCCCTTAGCTTGTAATCCCTGAGTGTTTCCCTAGGACTGACTCTGAGAGAAACCTGGGGGTTGGGCTTTGAGGCCAAATAGTAGCGAGTGTCCCCGATGGACTGAGGAAGTATTTAGATGAATTCTCCATAAAGGGAAACACCTGAGCACCCATTCATCTGCGTGGAGTGGGGCTTCAAATCTCCCCACCACACAAGGTTGGGTTCCAGTATCCTGAGGGTGGGGTAGTTCCTCCAACTGACATCAGCGTCTTGGTTTGAATAGAATCCCTTTGCTTGTCTTCCCTGATGGTTTGCCTAGGCCAGTGTGTGGTTGAAAGTGGGATTTGGGATCTAAAACTAAGTATTAGCGTGTGCCTCTCCATGGGTAGTGGAGATGTTTAAACTACAACCCACAACTTGGGAATTACTGTGACCCCTGAAAAATGCGTGTGCTATGTTTCCCCACGTCCAGCACACACAGGAAGAAGTGTTCTGGGGTTGTGAGTGTGGGGAGGTTCCTCCAACAGACAGCAGCACCTGGGTTGTAATAGAATCCCTTCGCTTGACTTCCCTAAGTGTTTTCCTAGGCCTAGCAGTAAGCGATGGTGGGGGATGGGCTCTAAAGCGAAGTATTAGCGAGTGCATCTGTGTGGGTAGTGGAGGGTTTTAAACTACTTCCCCAACCTTGGAACACCTGTGCCCCATAAAGATGCGTGGAATCTGTTTCCCCACCTCCAGCACACACACGGAGACGTGCTCAGGTATCCTGATTGTGGGGAGGCTCCTCCAAATGACAGCAGCGCCTGGGTTCTAAAAGAATCCCTTAGCTTGTCTTCCCTGATGGCATGCCTAGGCTGGAGAGTGGGGGAAAGTGGGGGTTGGGCTCTAAACCAAGGATAAGCGAGAGCCTATCCATGGGATGTGGGTTTTTAACCTACAACCCACAACCATGGAATAAATGTGCCCCCAGAAAGATGCTTTGACTGTTTCCCTACATCCAGCACACACACGAAGATGTGTTCTTGTATTCTGAGTGTGGTGAAGTTCCTCAAACTGACAGCAGCACCTGGATTCTATTAGTATCCCTTAGCTTCTGTTCCCTGAGTGTTCTTTTAGGCCAGGCCATGAGGGAAAGCTGGGGGTTGGGCTTGGAGGCCACGTAGCAGTGAGTGGCCCCTGATCCATTGAGGAAGTACTTAGAGGACTTCTCCCTAAAGGGAACACCTTTTCCTGCATTCATCTGGGTGCAGTGGGGCTGCACAACTCTCCCACACCTAAGAATGTGTTCTGGAATTCTGAGTGCAGGGAAGTTCCTCCAACTGACAGCAGCGCCTGGGTTCTAATTGAATCCCTTTGCTTGTCTTCCCTGATGGAAAGCCTAGGCGGGAGTGCGGGGGTAAGTGTAGTTTGGGCTCCAAAACCAAGTATTTGCGATGACCTCTCTATGGTTTGTGGAGGTGTTTAAACTACATCCCTAACCTGGGAACACCTATGCCCCCATAAAGATCCGTGGAGTCTGTTTCCACACCTCCAGCACACACACGAACACTTGCACAGTTATCCTGAGAGTGGGCAGCCTCCTCCAACTGAGAGCAGGGCCTTGGTTCTTATAAAATCGCTTAACTTGTCTACCCTGTTTGGTTGCCTGATACGGAGTGCTGGGGAAAGGATGGGTTGGGCTCTAAATCCAAGTATTAGCGAGTGCTTCTCCATGGGATTTGGAGGTTATTAACCAAAAGCCCACAACATGGGAATACCTGTGCTCCTTGAAAAAAGCGTGGACTCTGTATCCCCACCACCAGAACACACATGAAGAAGTTTTCTGCTATCCTGAGTGTGGGCTGGCAATTTCAGGTGACAGAAGCGGCTGGGTTCTAATAGAATCCCTTAGCTTGTAATCCCTGAGTGTTTCCCTAGGACTGACTCTGAGAGAAACCTGGGGGTTGGGCTTTGAGGCCAAATAGTAGCGAGTGTCCCCGATGGACTGAGGAAGTATTTAGATGAATTCTCCATAAAGGGAAACACCTGAGCACCCATTCATCTGCGTGGAGTGGGGCTTCAAATCTCCCCACCACACAAGGTTGGGTTCCAGTATCCTGAGTGTGGGGTAGTTCCTCCAACTGACATCAGCGTCTTGGTTTGAATAGAATCCCTTTGCTTGTCTTCCCTGATGGTTTGCCTAGGCCAGTGTGTGGTTGAAAGTGGGATTTGGGATCTAAAACTAAGTATTAGCGTGTGCCTCTCCATGGGTAGTGGAGATGTTTAAACTACAACCCACAACTTGGGAATTACTGTGACCCCTGAAAAATGCGTGTGCTATGTTTCCCCACGTCCAGCACACACAGGAAGAAGTGTTCTGGGGTTGTGAGTGTGGGAAGTTCCTCCAACAGACAGCAGCACCTGGGTTGTAATAGAATCCCTTCGCTTGACTTCCCTAAGTGTTTTCCTAGGCCTAGCAGTAAGCGATGGTGGGGGATGGGCTCTAAAGCCAAGTATTAGCGAGTGCATCTCTGTGGGTAGTGGAGGGTTTTAAACTCCTTCCCCAACCTTGGAACACCTGTGCCCCATAAAGATGCGTGGAATCTGTTTCCCCACCTCCAGCACACACACGGAGACGTGCTCAGGTATCCTGATTGTGGGGAGGCTCCTCCAAATGACAGCAGCGCCTGGGTTCTAAAAGAATCCCTTAGCTTGTCTTCCCTGATGGCATGCCTAGGCTGGAGAGTGGGGGAAAGTGGGGGTTGGGCTCTAAACCAAGGATAAGCGAGAGCCTATCCATGGGATGTGGGTTTTTAACCTACAACCCACAACCATGGAATAAATGTGCCCCCAGAAAGATGCTTTGACTGTTTCCCTACATCCAGCACACACACGAAGATGTGTTCTTGTATTCTGAGTGTGGTGAAGTTCCTCAAACTGACAGCAGCACCTGGATTCTATTAGTATCCCTTAGCTTCTGTTCCCTGAGTGTTCTTTTAGGCCAGGCCATGAGGGAAAGCTGGGGGTTGGGCTTGGAGGCCACGTAGCAGTGAGTGGCCCCTGATCCATTGAGGAAGTACTTAGAGGACTTCTCCCTAAAGGGAACACCTTTTCCTGCATTCATCTGGGTGCAGTGGGGCTGCACAACTCTCCCACACCTAAGAATGTGTTCTGGAATTCTGAGTGCAGGGAAGTTCCTCCAACTGACAGCAGCGCCTGGGTTCTAATTGAATCCCTTTGCTTGTCTTCCCTGATGGAAAGCCTAGGCGGGAGTGCGGGGGTAAGTGTAGTTTGGGCTCCAAAACCAAGTATTTGCGATGACCTCTCTATGGTTTGTGGAGGTGTTTAAACTACATCCCTAACCTGGGAACACCTATGCCCCCATAAAGATCCGTGGAGTCTGTTTCCACACCTCCAGCACACACACGAACACTTGCACAGTTATCCTGAGAGTGGGCAGCCTCCTCCAACTGAGAGCAGGGCCTTGGTTCTTATAAAATCGCTTAACTTGTCTACCCTGTTTGGTTGCCTGATATGGAGTGCTGGGGAAAGGATGGGTTGGGCTCTAAATCCAAGTATTAGCGAGTGCTTCTCCATGGGATTTGGAGGTTATTAACCAAAAGCCCACAACATGGGAATACCTGTGCTCCTTGAAAAAAGCGTGGACTCTGTATCCCCACCACCAAAACACACATGAAGAAGTTTTCTGCTATCCTGAGTGTGGGCTGGCAATTTCAGGTGACAGAAGCGGCTGGGTTCTAATAGAATCCCTTAGCTTGTAATCCCTGAGTGTTTCCCTAGGACTGACTCTGAGAGAAACCTGGGGGTTGGGCTTTGAGGCCAAATAGTAGCGAGTGTCCCCGATGGACTGAGGAAGTATTTAGATGAATTCTCCATAAAGGGAAACACCTGAGCACCCATTCATCTGCGTGGAGTGGGGCTTCAAATCTCCCCACCACACAAGGTTGGGTTCCATTATCCTGAGTGTGGGGTAGTTCCTCCAACTGACATCAGCGTCTTGGTTTGAATAGAATCCCTTTGCTTGTCTTCCCTGATGGTTTGCCTAGGCCAGTGTGTGGTTGAAAGTGGGATTTGGGATCTAAAACTAAGTATTAGCGTGTGCCTCTCCATGGGTAGTGGAGATGTTTAAACTACAACCCACAACTTGGGAATTACTGTGACCCCTGAAAAATGCGTGTGCTATGTTTCCCCACGTCCAGCACACACAGGAAGAAGTGTTCTGGGGTTGTGAGTGTGGGAAGTTCCTCCAACAGACAGCAGCACCTGGGTTGTAATAGAATCCCTTCGCTTGACTTCCCTAAGTGTTTTCCTAGGCCTAGCAGTAAGCGATGGTGGGGGATGGGCTCTAAAGCCAAGTATTAGCGAGTGCATCTCTGTGGGTAGTGGAGGGTTTTAAACTCCTTCCCCAACCTTGGAACACCTGTGCCCCATAAAGATGCGTGGAATCTGTTTCCCCACCTCCAGCACACACACGGAGACGTGCTCAGGTATCCTGATTGTGGGGAGGCTCCTCCAAATGACAGCAGCGCCTGGGTTCTAAAAGAATCCCTTAGCTTGTCTTCCCTGATGGCATGCCTAGGCTGGAGAGTGGGGGAAAGTGGGGGTTGGGCTCTAAACCAAGGATAAGCGAGAGCCTATCCATGGGATGTGGGTTTTTAACCTACAACCCACAACCATGGTATAAATGTGCCCCCTGAAAGATGCTTTGACTGTTTCCCTACATCCAGCACACACACAAAGATGTTTTCTTTTATTCTGAGTGTGGGGAAGTTCCTCAAACTGACAGCAGCACCTGGATTCTATTAGTATCCCTTAGCTTCTGTTCCCTGAGTGTTCTTTTAGGCCAGGCCATGAGGGAAAGCTGGGGGTTGGGCTTGGAGGCCACGTAGCAGTGAGTGCCCCCTGATCCATTGAGGAAGTACTTAGAGGACTTCTCCCTAAAGGGAACACCTTTTCCTGCATTCATCTGGGTGCAGTGGGGCTGCACAACTCTCCCACACCTAAGAATGTGTTCTGGAATTCTGAGTGCAGGGAAGTTCCTCCAACTGACAGCAGCGCCTGGGTTCTAATTGAATCCCTTTGCTTGTCTTCCCTGATGGAAAGCCTAGGCGGGAGTGCGGGGGAAAGTGTGGTTTGGGCTCCAAAACCAAGTATTTGCGATGACCTCTCTATGGTTTGTGGAGGTGTTTAAACTACATCCCTAACCTGGGAACACCTGTGCCCCCATAAAGATCCGTGGAGTCTGTTTCCACACCTCCAGCACACACACGAACACTTGCACAGTTATCCTGAGAGTGGGCAGCCTCCTCCAACTGAGAGCATGGCCTTGGTTCATATAAAATCTCTTAACTTGTCTACCCTGTTTGGTTGCCTGATACGGAGTGCTGGGGAAAGGGTGGGTTGGGCTCTAAATCCAAGTATTAGCGAGTGCTTCTCCATGGGATTTGGAGGTTATTAACCAAAAGCCCACAACATGGGAATACCTGTGCTCCTTGAAAAAAGCGTGGACTCTGTATCCCCACCACCAAAACACACATGAAGAAGTTTTCTGCTATCCTGAGTGTGGGCTGGCAATTTCAGGTGACAGAAGCGGCTGGGTTCTAATAGAATCCCTTAGCTTGTAATCCCTGAGTGTTTCCCTAGGACTGACTCTGAGAGAAACCTGGGGGTTGGGCTTTGAGGCCAAATAGTAGCGAGTGTCCCCGATGGACTGAGGAAGTATTTAGATGAATTCTCCATAAAGGGAAACACCTGAGCACCCATTCATCTGCGTGGAGTGGGGCTTCAAATCTCCCCACCACACAAGGTTGGGTTCCAGTATCCTGAGGGTGGGGTAGTTCCTCCAACTGACATCAGCGTCTTGGTTTGAATAGAATCCCTTTGCTTGTCTTCCCTGATGGTTTGCCTAGGCCAGTGTGTGGTTGAAAGTGGGATTTGGGATCTAAAACTAAGTATTAGCGTGTGCCTCTCCATGGGTAGTGGAGATGTTTAAACTACAACCCACAACTTGGGAATTACTGTGACCCCTGAAAAATGCGTGTGCTATGTTTCCCCACGTCCAGCACACACAGGAAGAAGTGTTCTGGGGTTGTGAGTGTGGGGAGGTTCCTCCAACAGACAGCAGCACCTGGGTTGTAATAGAATCCCTTAGCTTGACTTCCCTAAGTGTTTTCCTAGGCCTAGCAGTAAGCGATGGTGGGGGATGGGCTCTAAAGCCAAGTATTAGCGAGTGCATCTCTGTGGGTAGTGGAGGGTTTTAAACTACTTCCCCAACCTTGGAACACCTGTGCCCCATAAAGATGCGTGGAATCTGTTTCCCCACCTCCAGCACACACACGGAGACGTGCTCAGGTATCCTGATTGTGGGGAGGCTCCTCCAAATGACAGCAGCGCCTGGGTTCTAAAAGAATCCCTTAGCTTGTCTTCCCTGATGGCATGCCTAGGCTGGAGAGTGGGGGAAAGTGGGGGTTGGGCTCTAAACCAAGGATAAGCGAGAGCCTATCCATGGGATGTGGGTTTTTAACCTACAACCCACAACCATGGAATAAATGTGCCCCCAGAAAGATGCTTTGACTGTTTCCCTACATCCAGCACACACACGAAGATGTGTTCTTGTATTCTGAGTGTGGTGAAGTTCCTCAAACTGACAGCAGCACCTGGATTCTATTAGTATCCCTTAGCTTCTGTTCCCTGAGTGTTCTTTTAGGCCAGGCCATGAGGGAAAGCTGGGGGTTGGGCTTGGAGGCCACGTAGCAGTGAGTGGCCCCTGATCCATTGAGGAAGTACTTAGAGGACTTCTCCCTAAAGGGAACACCTTTTCCTGCATTCATCTGGGTGCAGTGGGGCTGCACAACTCTCCCACACCTAAGAATGTGTTCTGGAATTCTGAGTGCAGGGAAGTTCCTCCAACTGACAGCAGCGCCTGGGTTCTAATTGAATCCCTTTGCTTGTCTTCCCTGATGGAAAGCCTAGGCGGGAGTGCGGGGGTAAGTGTAGTTTGGGCTCCAAAACCAAGTATTTGCGATGACCTCTCTATGGTTTGTGGAGGTGTTTAAACTACATCCCTAACCTGGGAACACCTATGCCCCCATAAAGATCCGTGGAGTCTGTTTCCACACCTCCAGCACACACACGAACACTTGCACAGTTATCCTGAGAGTGGGCAGCCTCCTCCAACTGAGAGCAGGGCCTTGGTTCTTATAAAATCGCTTAACTTGTCTACCCTGTTTGGTTGCCTGATATGGAGTGCTGGGGAAAGGATGGGTTGGGCTCTAAATCCAAGTATTAGCGAGTGCTTCTCCATGGGATTTGGAGGTTATTAACCAAAAGCCCACAACATGGGAATACCTGTGCTCCTTGAAAAAAGCGTGGACTCTGTATCCCCACCACCAGAACACACATGAAGAAGTTTTCTGCTATCCTGAGTGTGGGCTGGCAATTTCAGGTGACAGAAGCGGCTGGGTTCTAATAGAATCCCTTAGCTTGTAATCCCTGAGTGTTTCCCTAGGACTGACTCTGAGAGAAACCTGGGGGTTGGGCTTTGAGGCCAAATAGTAGCGAGTGTCCCCGATGGACTGAGGAAGTATTTAGATGAATTCTCCATAAAGGGAAACACCTGAGCACCCATTCATCTGCGTGGAGTGGGGCTTCAAATCTCCCCACCACACAAGGTTGGGTTCCATTATCCTGAGTGTGGGGTAGTTCCTCCAACTGACATCAGCGTCTTGGTTTGAATAGAATCCCTTTGCTTGTCTTCCCTGATGGTTTGCCTAGGCCAGTGTGTGGTTGAAAGTGGGATTTGGGATCTAAAACTAAGTATTAGCGTGTGCCTCTCCATGGGTAGTGGAGATGTTTAAACTACAACCCACAACTTGGGAATTACTGTGACCCCTGAAAAATGCGTGTGCTATGTTTCCCCACGTCCAGCACACACAGGAAGAAGTGTTCTGGGGTTGTGAGTGTGGGAAGTTCCTCCAACAGACAGCAGCACCTGGGTTGTAATAGAATCCCTTCGCTTGACTTCCCTAAGTGTTTTCCTAGGCCTAGCAGTAAGCGATGGTGGGGGATGGGCTCTAAAGCCAAGTATTAGCGAGTGCATCTCTGTGGGTAGTGGAGGGTTTTAAACTCCTTCCCCAACCTTGGAACACCTGTGCCCCATAAAGATGCGTGGAATCTGTTTCCCCACCTCCAGCACACACACGGAGACGTGCTCAGGTATCCTGATTGTGGGGAGGCTCCTCCAAATGACAGCAGCGCCTGGGTTCTAAAAGAATCCCTTAGCTTGTCTTCCCTGATGGCATGCCTAGGCTGGAGAGTGGGGGAAAGTGGGGGTTGGGCTCTAAACCAAGGATAAGCGAGAGCCTATCCATGGGATGTGGGTTTTTAACCTACAACCCACAACCATGGAATAAATGTGCCCCCTGAAAGATGCTTTGACTGTTTCCCTACATCCAGCACACACACAAAGATGTTTTCTTTTATTCTGAGTGTGGGGAAGTTCCTCAAACTGACAGCAGCACCTGGATTCTATTAGTATCCCTTAGCTTCTGTTCCCTGAGTGTTCTTTTAGGCCAGGCCATGAGGGAAAGCTGGGGGTTGGGCTTGGAGGCCACGTAGCAGTGAGTGCCCCCTGATCCATTGAGGAAGTACTTAGAGGACTTCTCCCTAAAGGGAACACCTTTTCCTGCATTCATCTGGGTGCAGTGGGGCTGCACAACTCTCCCACACCTAAGAATGTGTTCTGGAATTCTGAGTGCAGGGAAGTTCCTCCAACTGACAGCAGCGCCTGGGTTCTAATTGAATCCCTTTGCTTGTCTTCCCTGATGGAAAGCCTAGGCGGGAGTGCGGGGGAAAGTGTGGTTTGGGCTCCAAAACCAAGTATTTGCGATGACCTCTCTATGGTTTGTGGAGGTGTTTAAACTACATCCCTAACCTGGGAACACCTGTGCCCCCATAAAGATCCGTGGAGTCTGTTTCCACACCTCCAGCACACACACGAACACTTGCACAGTTATCCTGAGAGTGGGCAGCCTCCTCCAACTGAGAGCATGGCCTTGGTTCATATAAAATCTCTTAACTTGTCTACCCTGTTTGGTTGCCTGATACGGAGTGCTGGGGAAAGGGTGGGTTGGGCTCTAAATCCAAGTATTAGCGAGTGCTTCTCCATGGGATTTGGAGGTTATTAACCAAAAGCCCACAACATGGGAATACCTGTGCTCCTTGAAAAAAGCGTGGACTCTGTATCCCCACCACCAAAACACACATGAAGAAGTTTTCTGCTATCCTGAGTGTGGGCTGGCAATTTCAGGTGACAGAAGCGGCTGGGTTCTAATAGAATCCCTTAGCTTGTAATCCCTGAGTGTTTCCCTAGGACTGACTCTGAGAGAAACCTGGGGGTTGGGCTTTGAGGCCAAATAGTAGCGAGTGTCCCCGATGGACTGAGGAAGTATTTAGATGAATTCTCCATAAAGGGAAACACCTGAGCACCCATTCATCTGCGTGGAGTGGGGCTTCAAATCTCCCCACCACACAAGGTTGGGTTCCAGTATCCTGAGGGTGGGGTAGTTCCTCCAACTGACATCAGCGTCTTGGTTTGAATAGAATCCCTTTGCTTGTCTTCCCTGATGGTTTGCCTAGGCCAGTGTGTGGTTGAAAGTGGGATTTGGGATCTAAAACTAAGTATTAGCGTGTGCCTCTCCATGGGTAGTGGAGATGTTTAAACTACAACCCACAACTTGGGAATTACTGTGACCCCTGAAAAATGCGTGTGCTATGTTTCCCCACGTCCAGCACACACAGGAAGAAGTGTTCTGGGGTTGTGAGTGTGGGGAGGTTCCTCCAACAGACAGCAGCACCTGGGTTGTAATAGAATCCCTTAGCTTGACTTCCCTAAGTGTTTTCCTAGGCCTAGCAGTAAGCGATGGTGGGGGATGGGCTCTAAAGCCAAGTATTAGCGAGTGCATCTCTGTGGGTAGTGGAGGGTTTTAAACTACTTCCCCAACCTTGGAACACCTGTGCCCCATAAAGATGCGTGGAATCTGTTTCCCCACCTCCAGCACACACACGGAGACGTGCTCAGGTATCCTGATTGTGGGGAGGCTCCTCCAAATGACAGCAGCGCCTGGGTTCTAAAAGAATCCCTTAGCTTGTCTTCCCTGATGGCATGCCTAGGCTGGAGAGTGGGGGAAAGTGGGGGTTGGGCTCTAAACCAAGGATAAGCGAGAGCCTATCCATGGGATGTGGGTTTTTAACCTACAACCCACAACCATGGAATAAATGTGCCCCCAGAAAGATGCTTTGACTGTTTCCCTACATCCAGCACACACACGAAGATGTGTTCTTGTATTCTGAGTGTGGTGAAGTTCCTCAAACTGACAGCAGCACCTGGATTCTATTAGTATCCCTTAGCTTCTGTTCCCTGAGTGTTCTTTTAGGCCAGGCCATGAGGGAAAGCTGGGGGTTGGGCTTGGAGGCCACGTAGCAGTGAGTGGCCCCTGATCCATTGAGGAAGTACTTAGAGGACTTCTCCCTAAAGGGAACACCTTTTCCTGCATTCATCCTTGTGCAGTGGGGCTGCACAACTCTCCCACACCTAAGAATGTGTTCTGGAATTCTGAGTGCAGGGAAGTTCCTCCAACTGACAGCAGCGCCTGGGTTCTAATTGAATCCCTTTGCTTGTCTTCCCTGATGGAAAGCCTAGGCGGGAGTGCGGGGGTAAGTGTGGTTTGGGCTCCAAAACCAAGTATTTGCGATGACCTCTCTATGGTTTGTGGAGGTGTTTAAACTACATCCCTAACCTGGGAACACCTATGCCCCCATAAAGATCCGTGGAGTCTGTTTCCACACCTCCAGCACACACACGAACACTTGCACAGTTATCCTGAGAGTGGGCAGCCTCCTCCAACTGAGAGCAGGGCCTTGGTTCTTATAAAATCGCTTAACTTGTCTACCCTGTTTGGTTGCCTGATACGGAGTGCTGGGGAAAGGATGGGTTGGGCTCTAAATCCAAGTATTAGCGAGTGCTTCTCCATGGGATTTGGAGGTTATTAACCAAAAGCCCACAACATGGGAATACCTGTGCTCCTTGAAAAAAGCGTGGACTCTGTATCCCCACCACCAGAACACACATGAAGAAGTTTTCTGCTATCCTGAGTGTGGGCTGGCAATTTCAGGTGACAGAAGCGGCTGGGTTCTAATAGAATCCCTTAGCTTGTAATCCCTGAGTGTTTCCCTAGGACTGACTCTGAGAGAAACCTGGGGGTTGGGCTTTGAGGCCAAATAGTAGCGAGTGTCCCCGATGGACTGAGGAAGTATTTAGATGAATTCTCCATAAAGGGAAACACCTGAGCACCCATTCATCTGCGTGGAGTGGGGCTTCAAATCTCCCCACCACACAAGGTTGGGTTCCATTATCCTGAGTGTGGGGTAGTTCCTCCAACTGACATCAGCGTCTTGGTTTGAATAGAATCCCTTTGCTTGTCTTCCCTGATGGTTTGCCTAGGCCAGTGTGTGGTTGAAAGTGGGATTTGGGATCTAAAACTAAGTATTAGCGTGTGCCTCTCCATGGGTAGTGGAGATGTTTAAACTACAACCCACAACTTGGGAATTACTGTGACCCCTGAAAAATGCGTGTGCTATGTTTCCCCACGTCCAGCACACACAGGAAGAAGTGTTCTGGGGTTGTGAGTGTGGGAAGTTCCTCCAACAGACAGCAGCACCTGGGTTGTAATAGAATCCCTTCGCTTGACTTCCCTAAGTGTTTTCCTAGGCCTAGCAGTAAGCGATGGTGGGGGATGGGCTCTAAAGCCAAGTATTAGCGAGTGCATCTCTGTGGGTAGTGGAGGGTTTTAAACTACTTCCCCAACCTTGGAACACCTGTGCCCCATAAAGATGCGTGGAATCTGTTTCCCCACCTCCAGCACACACACGGAGACGTGCTCAGGTATCCTGATTGTGGGGAGGCTCCTCCAAATGACAGCAGCGCCTGGGTTCTAAAAGAATCCCTTAGCTTGTCTTCCCTGATGGCATGCCTAGGCTGGAGAGTGGGGGAAAGTGGGGGTTGGGCTCTAAACCAAGGATAAGCGAGAGCCTATCCATGGGATGTGGGTTTTTAACCTACAACCCACAACCATGGAATAAATGTGCCCCCAGAAAGATGCTTTGACTGTTTCCCTACATCCAGCACACACACGAAGATGTGTTCTTGTATTCTGAGTGTGGTGAAGTTCCTCAAACTGACAGCAGCACCTGGATTCTATTAGTATCCCTTAGCTTCTGTTCCCTGAGTGTTCTTTTAGGCCAGGCCATGAGGGAAAGCTGGGGGTTGGGCTTGGAGGCCACGTAGCAGTGAGTGGCCCCTGATCCATTGAGGAAGTACTTAGAGGACTTCTCCCTAAAGGGAACACCTTTTCCTGCATTCATCTGGGTGCAGTGGGGCTGCACAACTCTCCCACACCTAAGAATGTGTTCTGGAATTCTGAGTGCAGGGAAGTTCCTCCAACTGACAGCAGCGCCTGGGTTCTAATTGAATCCCTTTGCTTGTCTTCCCTGATGGAAAGCCTAGGCGGGAGTGCGGGGGTAAGTGTAGTTTGGGCTCCAAAACCAAGTATTTGCGATGACCTCTCTATGGTTTGTGGAGGTGTTTAAACTACATCCCTAACCTGGGAACACCTATGCCCCCATAAAGATCCGTGGAGTCTGTTTCCACACCTCCAGCACACACACGAACACTTGCACAGTTATCCTGAGAGTGGGCAGCCTCCTCCAACTGAGAGCAGGGCCTTGGTTCTTATAAAATCGCTTAACTTGTCTACCCTGTTTGGTTGCCTGATACGGAGTGCTGGGGAAAGGATGGGTTGGGCTCTAAATCCAAGTATTAGCGAGTGCTTCTCCATGGGATTTGGAGGTTATTAACCAAAAGCCCACAACATGGGAATACCTGTGCTCCTTGAAAAAAGCGTGGACTCTGTATCCCCACCACCAGAACACACATGAAGAAGTTTTCTGCTATCCTGAGTGTGGGCTGGCAATTTCAGGTGACAGAAGCGGCTGGGTTCTAATAGAATCCCTTAGCTTGTAATCCCTGAGTGTTTCCCTAGGACTGACTCTGAGAGAAACCTGGGGGTTGGGCTTTGAGGCCAAATAGTAGCGAGTGTCCCCGATGGACTGAGGAAGTATTTAGATGAATTCTCCATAAAGGGAAACACCTGAGCACCCATTCATCTGCGTGGAGTGGGGCTTCAAATCTCCCCACCACACAAGGTTGGGTTCCAGTATCCTGAGGGTGGGGTAGTTCCTCCAACTGACATCAGCGTCTTGGTTTGAATAGAATCCCTTTGCTTGTCTTCCCTGATGGTTTGCCTAGGCCAGTGTGTGGTTGAAAGTGGGATTTGGGATCTAAAACTAAGTATTAGCGTGTGCCTCTCCATGGGTAGTGGAGATGTTTAAACTACAACCCACAACTTGGGAATTACTGTGACCCCTGAAAAATGCGTGTGCTATGTTTCCCCACGTCCAGCACACACAGGAAGAAGTGTTCTGGGGTTGTGAGTGTGGGAAGTTCCTCCAACAGACAGCAGCACCTGGGTTGTAATAGAATCCCTTCGCTTGACTTCCCTAAGTGTTTTCCTAGGCCTAGCAGTAAGCGATGGTGGGGGATGGGCTCTAAAGCCAAGTATTAGCGAGTGCATCTCTGTGGGTAGTGGAGGGTTTTAAACTACTTCCCCAACCTTGGAACACCTGTGCCCCATAAAGATGCGTGGAATCTGTTTCCCCACCTCCAGCACACACACGGAGACGTGCTCAGGTATCCTGATTGTGGGGAGGCTCCTCCAAATGACAGCAGCGCCTCGGTTCTAAAAGAATCCCTTAGCTTGTCTTCCCTGATGGCATGCCTAGGCTGGAGAGTGGGGGAAAGTGGGGGTTGGGCTCTAAACCAAGGATAAGCGAGAGCCTATCCATGGGATGTGGGTTTTTAACCTACAACCCACAACCATGGAATAAATGTGCCCCCAGAAAGATGCTTTGACTGTTTCCCTACATCCAGCACACACACGAAGATGTGTTCTTGTATTCTGAGTGTGGTGAAGTTCCTCAAACTGACAGCAGCACCTGGATTCTATTAGTATCCCTTAGCTTCTGTTCCCTGAGTGTTCTTTTAGGCCAGGCCATGAGGGAAAGCTGGGGGTTGGGCTTGGAGGCCACGTAGCAGTGAGTGGCCCCTGATCCATTGAGGAAGTACTTAGAGGACTTCTCCCTAAAGGGAACACCTTTTCCTGCATTCATCTGGGTGCAGTGGGGCTGCACAACTCTCCCACACCTAAGAATGTGTTCTGGAATTCTGAGTGCAGGGAAGTTCCTCCAACTGACAGCAGCGCCTGGGTTCTAATTGAATCCCTTTGCTTGTCTTCCCTGATGGAAAGCCTAGGCGGGAGTGCGGGGGTAAGTGTAGTTTGGGCTCCAAAACCAAGTATTTGCGATGACCTCTCTATGGTTTGTGGAGGTGTTTAAACTACATCCCTAACCTGGGAACACCTATGCCCCCATAAAGATCCGTGGAGTCTGTTTCCACACCTCCAGCACACACACGAACACTTGCACAGTTATCCTGAGAGTGGGCAGCCTCCTCCAACTGAGAGTAGGGCCTTGGTTCTTATAAAATCGCTTAACTTGTCTACCCTGTTTGGTTGCCTGATACGGAGTGCTGGGGAAAGGGTGGGTTGGGCTCTAAATCCAAGTATTAGCGAGTGCTTCTCCATGGGATTTGGAGGTTATTAACCAAAAGCCCACAACATGGGAATACCTGTGCTCCTTGAAAAAAGCGTGGACTCTGTATCCCCACCACCAGAACACACATGAAGAAGTTTTCTGCTATCCTGAGTGTGGGCTGGCAATTTCAGGTGACAGAAGCGGCTGGGTTCTAATAGAATCCCTTAGCTTGTAATCCCTGAGTGTTTCCCTAGGACTGACTCTGAGAGAAACCTGGGGGTTGGGCTTTGAGGCCAAATAGTAGCGAGTGTCCCCGATGGACTGAGGAAGTATTTAGATGAATTCTCCATAAAGGGAAACACCTGAGCACCCATTCATCTGCGTGGAGTGGGGCTTCAAATCTCCCCACCACACAAGGTTGGGTTCCAGTATCCTGAGGGTGGGGTAGTTCCTCCAACTGACATCAGCGTCTTGGTTTGAATAGAATCCCTTTGCTTGTCTTCCCTGATGGTTTGCCTAGGCCAGTGTGTGGTTGAAAGTGGGATTTGGGATCTAAAACTAAGTATTAGCGTGTGCCTCTCCATGGGTAGTGGAGATGTTTAAACTACAACCCACAACTTGGGAATTACTGTGACCCCTGAAAAATGCGTGTGCTATGTTTCCCCACGTCCAGCACACACAGGAAGAAGTGTTCTGGGGTTGTGAGTGTGGGAAGTTCCTCCAACAGACAGCAGCACCTGGGTTGTAATAGAATCCCTTCGCTTGACTTCCCTAAGTGTTTTCCTAGGCCTAGCAGTAAGCGATGGTGGGGGATGGGCTCTAAAGCCAAGTATTAGCGAGTGCATCTCTGTGGGTAGTGGAGGGTTTTAAACTACTTCCCCAACCTTGGAACACCTGTGCCCCATAAAGATGCGTGGAATCTGTTTCCCCACCTCCAGCACACACACGGAGACGTGCTCAGGTATCCTGATTGTGGGGAGGCTCCTCCAAATGACAGCAGCGCCTGGGTTCTAAAAGAATCCCTTAGCTTGTCTTCCCTGATGGCATGCCTAGGCTGGAGAGTGGGGGAAAGTGGGGGTTGGGCTCTAAACCAAGGATAAGCGAGAGCCTATCCATGGGATGTGGGTTTTTAACCTACAACCCACAACCATGGAATAAATGTGCCCCCAGAAAGATGCTTTGACTGTTTCCCTACATCCAGCACACACACGAAGATGTGTTCTTGTATTCTGAGTGTGGTGAAGTTCCTCAAACTGACAGCAGCACCTGGATTCTATTAGTATCCCTTAGCTTCTGTTCCCTGAGTGTTCTTTTAGGCCAGGCCATGAGGGAAAGCTGGGGGTTGGGCTTGGAGGCCACGTAGCAGTGAGTGGCCCCTGATCCATTGAGGAAGTACTTAGAGGACTTCTCCCTAAAGGGAACACCTTTTCCTGCATTCATCTGGGTGCAGTGGGGCTGCACAACTCTCCCACACCTAAGAATGTGTTCTGGAATTCTGAGTGCAGGGAAGTTCCTCCAACTGACAGCAGCGCCTGGGTTCTAATTGAATCCCTTTGCTTGTCTTCCTTGATGGAAAGCCTAGGCGGGAGTGCGGGGGTAAGTGTAGTTTGGGCTCCAAAACCAAGTATTTGCGATGACCTCTCTATGGTTTGTGGAGGTGTTTAAACTACATCCCTAACCTGGGAACACCTATGCCCCCATAAAGATCCGTGGAGTCTGTTTCCACACCTCCAGCACACACACGAACACTTGCACAGTTATCCTGAGAGTGGGCAGCCTCCTCCAACTGAGAGCAGGGCCTTGGTTCTTATAAAATCGCTTAACTTGTCTACCCTGTTTGGTTGCCTGATACGGAGTGCTGGGGAAAGGATGGGTTGGGCTCTAAATCCAAGTATTAGCGAGTGCTTCTCCATGGGATTTGGAGGTTATTAACCAAAAGCCCACAACATGGGAATACCTGTGCTCCTTGAAAAAAGCGTGGACTCTGTATCCCCACCACCAGAACACACATGAAGAAGTTTTCTGCTATCCTGAGTGTGGGCTGGTAATTTCAGGTGACAGAAGCGGCTGGGTTCTAATAGAATCCCTTAGCTTGTAATCCCTGAGTGTTTCCCTAGGACTGACTCTGAGAGAAACCTGGGGGTTGGGCTTTGAGGCCAAATAGTAGCGAGTGTCCCCGATGGACTGAGGAAGTATTTAGATGAATTCTCCATAAAGGGAAACACCTGAGCACCCATTCATCTGCGTGGAGTGGGGCTTCAAATCTCCCCACCACACAAGGTTGGGTTCCATTATCCTGAGTGTGGGGTAGTTCCTCCAACTGACATCAGCGTCTTGGTTTGAATAGAATCCCTTTGCTTGTCTTCCCTGATGGTTTGCCTAGGCCAGTGTGTGGTTGAAAGTGGGATTTGGGATCTAAAACTAAGTATTAGCGTGTGCCTCTCCATGGGTAGTGGAGATGTTTAAACTACAACCCACAACTTGGGAATTACTGTGACCCCTGAAAAATGCGTGTGCTATGTTTCCCCACGTCCAGCACACACAGGAAGAAGTGTTCTGGGGTTGTGAGTGTGGGAAGTTCCTCCAACAGACAGCAGCACCTGGGTTGTAATAGAATCCCTTCGCTTGACTTCCCTAAGTGTTTTCCTAGGCCTAGCAGTAAGCGATGGTGGGGGATGGGCTCTAAAGCCAAGTATTAGCGAGTGCATCTCTGTGGGTAGTGGAGGGTTTTAAACTACTTCCCCAACCTTGGAACACCTGTGCCCCATAAAGATGCGTGGAATCTGTTTCCCCACCTCCAGCACACACACGGAGACGTGCTCAGGTATCCTGATTGTGGGGAGGCTCCTCCAAATGACAGCAGCGCCTGGGTTCTAAAAGAATCCCTTAGCTTGTCTTCCCTGATGGCATGCCTAGGCTGGAGAGTGGGGGAAAGTGGGGGTTGGGCTCTAAACCAAGGATAAGCGAGAGCCTATCCATGGGATGTGGGTTTTTAACCTACAACCCACAACCATGGAATAAATGTGCCCCCAGAAAGATGCTTTGACTGTTTCCCTACATCCAGCACACACACGAAGATGTGTTCTTGTATTCTGAGTGTGGTGAAGTTCCTCAAACTGACAGCAGCACCTGGATTCTATTAGTATCCCTTAGCTTCTGTTCCCTGAGTGTTCTTTTAGGCCAGGCCATGAGGGAAAGCTGGGGGTTGGGCTTGGAGGCCACGTAGCAGTGAGTGGCCCCTGATCCATTGAGGAAGTACTTAGAGGACTTCTCCCTAAAGGGAACACCTTTTCCTGCATTCATCTGGGTGCAGTGGGGCTGCACAACTCTCCCACACCTAAGAATGTGTTCTGGAATTCTGAGTGCAGGGAAGTTCCTCCAACTGACAGCAGCGCCTGGGTTCTAATTGAATCCCTTTGCTTGTCTTCCTTGATGGAAAGCCTAGGCGGGAGTGCGGGGGTAAGTGTAGTTTGGGCTCCAAAACCAAGTATTTGCGATGACCTCTCTATGGTTTGTGGAGGTGTTTAAACTACATCCCTAACCTGGGAACACCTATGCCCCCATAAAGATCCGTGGAGTCTGTTTCCACACCTCCAGCACACACACGAACACTTGCACAGTTATCCTGAGAGTGGGCAGCCTCCTCCAACTGAGAGCAGGGCCTTGGTTCTTATAAAATCGCTTAACTTGTCTACCCTGTTTGGTTGCCTGATACGGAGTGCTGGGGAAAGGATGGGTTGGGCTCTAAATCCAAGTATTAGCGAGTGCTTCTCCATGGGATTTGGAGGTTATTAACCAAAAGCCCACAACATGGGAATACCTGTGCTCCTTGAAAAAAGCGTGGACTCTGTATCCCCACCACCAGAACACACATGAAGAAGTTTTCTGCTATCCTGAGTGTGGGCTGGTAATTTCAGGTGACAGAAGCGGCTGGGTTCTAATAGAATCCCTTAGCTTGTAATCCCTGAGTGTTTCCCTAGGACTGACTCTGAGAGAAACCTGGGGGTTGGGCTTTGAGGCCAAATAGTAGCGAGTGTCCCCGATGGACTGAGGAAGTATTTAGATGAATTCTCCATAAAGGGAAACACCTGAGCACCCATTCATCTGCGTGGAGTGGGGCTTCAAATCTCCCCACCACACAAGGTTGGGTTCCATTATCCTGAGTGTGGGGTAGTTCCTCCAACTGACATCAGCGTCTTGGTTTGAATAGAATCCCTTTGCTTGTCTTCCCTGATGGTTTGCCTAGGCCAGTGTGTGGTTGAAAGTGGGATTTGGGATCTAAAACTAAGTATTAGCGTGTGCCTCTCCATGGGTAGTGGAGATGTTTAAACTACAACCCACAACTTGGGAATTACTGTGACCCCTGAAAAATGCGTGTGCTATGTTTCCCCACGTCCAGCACACACAGGAAGAAGTGTTCTGGGGTTGTGAGTGTGGGAAGTTCCTCCAACAGACAGCAGCACCTGGGTTGTAATAGAATCCCTTCGCTTGACTTCCCTAAGTGTTTTCCTAGGCCTAGCAGTAAGCGATGGTGGGGGATGGGCTCTAAAGCCAAGTATTAGCGAGTGCATCTCTGTGGGTAGTGGAGGGTTTTAAACTACTTCCCCAACCTTGGAACACCTGTGCCCCATAAAGATGCGTGGAATCTGTTTCCCCACCACCAGCACACACACGGAGACGTGCTCAGGTATCCTGATTGTGGGGAGGCTCCTCCAAATGACAGCAGCGCCTGGGTTCTAAAAGAATCCCTTAGCTTGTCTTCCCTGATGGCATGCCTAGGCTGGAGAGTGGGGGAAAGTGGGGGTTGGGCTCTAAACCAAGGATAAGCGAGAGCCTATCCATGGGATGTGGGTTTTTAACCTACAACCCACAACCATGGAATAAATGTGCCCCCAGAAAGATGCTTTGACTGTTTCCCTACATCCAGCACACACACGAAGATGTGTTCTTGTATTCTGAGTGTGGTGAAGTTCCTCAAACTGACAGCAGCACCTGGATTCTATTAGTATCCCTTAGCTTCTGTTCCCTGAGTGTTCTTTTAGGCCAGGCCATGAGGGAAAGCTGGGGGTTGGGCTTGGAGGCCACGTAGCAGTGAGTGGCCCCTGATCCATTGAGGAAGTACTTAGAGGACTTCTCCCTAAAGGGAACACCTTTTCCTGCATTCATCTGGGTGCAGTGGGGCTGCACAACTCTCCCACACCTAAGAATGTGTTCTGGAATTCTGAGTGCAGGGAAGTTCCTCCAACTGACAGAAGCGCCTGGGTTCTAGTTGAATCCCTTTGCTTGTCTTCCCTGATGGAAAGCCTAGGCGGGAGTGCGGGGGAAAGTGTGGTTTGGGCTCCAAAACCAAGTATTTGCGATGACCTCTCTATGGTTTGTGGAGGTGTTTAAACTACATCCCTAACCTGGGAACACCTGTGCCCCCATAAAGATCCGTGGAGTCTGTTTCCACACCTCCAGCACACACACGAACACTTGCACAGTTATCCTGAGAGTGGGCAGCCTCCTCCAACTGAGAGCAGGGCCTTGGTTCTTATAAAATCGCTTAACTTGTCTACCCTGTTTGGTTGCCTGATACGGAGTGCTGGGGAAAGGGTGGGTTGGGCTCTAAATCCAAGTATTAGCGAGTGCTTCTCCATGGGATTTGGAGGTTATTAACCAAAAGCCCACAACATGGGAATGCCTGTGCTCCTTGAAAAAAGCGTGGACTCTGTATCCCCACCACCAGAACACACATGAAGAAGTTTTCTGCTATCCTGAGTGTGGGCTGGCAATTTCAGGTGACAGAAGCGGCTGGGTTCTAATAGAATCCCTTAGCTTGTAATCCCTGAGTGTTTCCCTAGGACTGACTCTGAGAGAAACCTGGGGGTTGGGCTTTGAGGCCAAATAGTAGCGAGTGTCCCTGATGGACTGAGGAAGTATTTAGATGAATTCTCCATAAAGGGAAACACCTGAGCACCCATTCATCTGCGTGGAGTGGGGCTTCAAATCTCCCCACCACACAAGGTTGGGTTCCAGTATCCTGAGGGTGGGGTAGTTCCTCCAACTGACATCAGCGTCTTGGTTTGAATAGAATCCCTTTGCTTGTCTTCCCTGATGGTTTGCCTAGGCCAGTGTGTGGTTGAAAGTGGGATTTGGGATCTAAAACTAAGTATTAGCGTGTGCCTCTCCATGGGTAGTGGAGATGTTTAAACTACAACCCACAACTTGGGAATTACTGTGACCCCTGAAAAATGCGTGTGCTATGTTTCCCCACGTCCAGCACACACAGGAAGAAGTGTTCTGGGGTTGTGAGTGTGGGAAGTTCCTCCAACAGACAGCAGCACCTGGGTTGTAATAGAATCCCTTCGCTTGACTTCCCTAAGTGTTTTCCTAGGCCTAGCAGTAAGCGATGGTGGGGGATGGGCTCTAAAGCCAAGTATTAGCGAGTGCATCTCTGTGGGTAGTGGAGGGTTTTAAACTCCTTCCCCAACCTTGGAACACCTGTGCCCCATAAAGATGAGTGGAATCTGTTTCCCCACCTCCAGCACACACACGGAGACGTGCTCAGGTATCCTGATTGTGGGGAGGCTCCTCCAAATGACAGCAGCGCCTGGGTTCTAAAAGAATCCCTTAGCTTGTCTTCCCTGATGGCATGCCTAGGCTGGAGAGTGGGGGAAAGTGGGGGTTGGGCTCTAAACCAAGGATAAGCGAGAGCCTATCCATGGGATGTGGGTTTTTAACCTACAACCCACAACCATGGAATAAATGTGCCCCCTGAAAGATGCTTTGACTGTTTCCCTACATCCAGCACACACACAAAGATATTTTCTTGTATTCTGAGTGTGGGGAAGTTCCTCAAACTGACAGCAGCACCTGGATTCTATTAGTATCCCTTAGCTTCTGTTCCCTGAGTGTTCTTTTAGGCCAGGCCATGAGGGAAAGCTGGGGGTTGGGCTTGGAGGCCACGTAGCAGTGAGTGCCCCCTGATCCATTGAGGAAGTACTTAGAGGACTTCTCCCTAAAGGGAACACCTTTTCCTGCATTCATCTGGGTGCAGTGGGGCTGCACAACTCTCCCACACCTAAGAATGTGTTCTGGAATTCTGAGTGCAGGGAAGTTCCTCCAACTGACAGCAGCGCCTGGGTTCTAATTGAATCCCTTTGCTTGTCTTCCTTGATGGAAAGCCTAGGCGGGAGTGCGGGGGTAAGTGTAGTTTGGGCTCCAAAACCAAGTATTTGCGATGACCTCTCTATGGTTTGTGGAGGTGTTTAAACTACATCCCTAACCTGGGAACACCTATGCCCCCATAAAGATCCGTGGAGTCTGTTTCCACACCTCCAGCACACACACGAACACTTGCACAGTTATCCTGAGAGTGGGCAGCCTCCTCCAACTGAGAGCAGGGCCTTGGTTCTTATAAAATCGCTTAACTTGTCTACCCTGTTTGGTTGCCTGATACGGAGTGCTGGGGAAAGGATGGGTTGGGCTCTAAATCCAAGTATTAGCGAGTGCTTCTCCATGGGATTTGGAGGTTATTAACCAAAAGCCCACAACATGGGAATACCTGTGCTCCTTGAAAAAAGCGTGGACTCTGTATCCCCACCACCAGAACACACATGAAGAAGTTTTCTGCTATCCTGAGTGTGGGCTGGCAATTTCAGGTGACAGAAGCGGCTGGGTTCTAATAGAATCCCTTAGCTTGTAATCCCTGAGTGTTTCCCTAGGACTGACTCTGAGAGAAACCTGGGGGTTGGGCTTTGAGGCCAAATAGTAGCGAGTGTCCCCGATGGACTGAGGAAGTATTTAGATGAATTCTCCATAAAGGGAAACACCTGAGCACCCATTCATCTGCGTGGAGTGGGGCTTCAAATCTCCCCACCACACAAGGTTGGGTTCCATTATCCTGAGTGTGGGGTAGTTCCTCCAACTGACATCAGCGTCTTGGTTTGAATAGAATCCCTTTGCTTGTCTTCCCTGATGGTTTGCCTAGGCCAGTGTGTGGTTGAAAGTGGGATTTGGGATCTAAAACTAAGTATTAGCGTGTGCCTCTCCATGGGTAGTGGAGATGTTTAAACTACAACCCACAACTTGGGAATTACTGTGACCCCTGAAAAATGCGTGTGCTATGTTTCCCCACGTCCAGCACACACAGGAAGAAGTGTTCTGGGGTTGTGAGTGTGGGAAGTTCCTCCAACAGACAGCAGCACCTGGGTTGTAATAGAATCCCTTCGCTTGACTTCCCTAAGTGTTTTCCTAGGCCTAGCAGTAAGCGATGGTGGGGGATGGGCTCTAAAGCCAAGTATTAGCGAGTGCATCTCTGTGGGTAGTGGAGGGTTTTAAACTACTTCCCCAACCTTGGAACACCTGTGCCCCATAAAGATGCGTGGAATCTGTTTCCCCACCTCCAGCACACACACGGAGACGTGCTCAGGTATCCTGATTGTGGGGAGGCTCCTCCAAATGACAGCAGCGCCTGGGTTCTAAAAGAATCCCTTAGCTTGTCTTCCCTGATGGCATGCCTAGGCTGGAGAGTGGGGGAAAGTGGGGGTTGGGCTCTAAACCAAGGATAAGCGAGAGCCTATCCATGGGATGTGGGTTTTTAACCTACAACCCACAACCATGGAATAAATGTGCCCCCAGAAAGATGCTTTGACTGTTTCCCTACATCCAGCACACACACGAAGATGTGTTCTTGTATTCTGAGTGTGGTGAAGTTCCTCAAACTGACAGCAGCACCTGGATTCTATTAGTATCCCTTAGCTTCTGTTCCCTGAGTGTTCTTTTAGGCCAGGCCATGAGGGAAAGCTGGGGGTTGGGCTTGGAGGCCACGTAGCAGTGAGTGGCCCCTGATCCATTGAGGAAGTACTTAGAGGACTTCTCCCTAAAGGGAACACCTTTTCCTGCATTCATCTCGGTGCAGTGGGGCTGCACATCTCTCCCACACCTAAGAATGTGTTCTGGAATTCTGAGTGCAGGGAAGTTCCTCCAACTGACAGCAGCGCCTGGGTTCTAATTGAATCCCTTTGCTTGTCTTCCCTGATGGAAAGCCTAGGCGGGAGTGCGGGGGAAAGTGTGGTTTGGGCTCCAAAACCAAGTATTTGCGATGACCTCTCTATGGTTTGTGGAGGTGTTTAAACTACATCCCTAACCTGGGAACACCTGTGCCCCCATAAAGATCCATGGAGTCTGTTTCCACACCTCCTGCACACACACGAACACTTGCACAGTTATCCTGAGAGTGGGCAGCCTCCTCCAACTGAGAGCAGGGCCTTGGTTCTTATAAAATCGCTTAACTTGTCTACCCTGCTTGGTTGCCTGATACGGAGTGCTGGGGAAAGGGTGGGTTGGGCTCTAAATCCAAGTATTAGCGAGTGCTTCTCCATGGGATTTGGAGGTTATTAACCAAAAGCCCACAACATGGGAATGCCTGTGCTCCTTGAAAAAAGCGTGGACTTTGTATCCCCACCACCAGAACACACATGAAGAAGTTTTCTGCTATCCTGAGTGTGGGCTGGCAATTTCAGGTGACAGAAGCGGCTGGGTTCTAATAGAATCCCTTAGCTTGTAATCCCTGAGTGTTTCCCTAGGACTGAATCTGAGAGAAACCTGGGGGTTGGGCTTTGAGGCCAAATAGTAGCGAGTGTCCCCGATGGACTGAGGAAGTATTTAGATGAATTCTCCATAAAGGGAAACACCTGAGCACCCATTCATCTGCGTGGAGTGGGGCTTCAAATCTCCCCACCACACAAGGTTGGGTTCCAGTATCCTGAGGGTGGGGTAGTTCCTCCAACTGACATCAACGTCTTGGTTTGAATAGAATCCCTTTGCTTGTCTTCCCTGATGGTTTGCCTAGGCCAGTGTGTGGTTGAAAGTGGGATTTGGGATCTAAAACTAAGTATTAGCGTGTGCCTCTCCATGGGTAGTGGAGATGTTTAAACTACAACCCACAACTTGGGAATTACTGTGACCCCTGAAAAATGCGTGTGCTATGTTTCCCCACGTCCAGCACACACAGGAAGAAGTGTTCTGGGGTTGTGAGTGTGGGAAGTTCCTCCAACAGACAGCAGCACCTGGGTTGTAATAGAATCCCTTCGCTTGACTTCCCTAAGTGTTTTCCTAGGCCTAGCAGTAAGCGATGGTGGGGGATGGGCTCTAAAGCCAAGTATTAGCGAGTGCATCTCTGTGGGTAGTGGAGGGTTTTAAACTCCTTCCCCAACCTTGGAACACCTGTGCCCCATAAAGATGCGTGGAATCTGTTTCCCCACCTCCAGCACACACACGGAGACGTGCTCAGGTATCCTGATTGTGGGGAGGCTCCTCCAAATGACAGCAGCGCCTGGGTTCTAAAAGAATCCCTTAGCTTGTCTTCCCTGATGGCATGCCTAGGCTGGAGAGTGGGGGAAAGTGGGGGTTGGGCTCTAAACCAAGGATAAGCGAGAGCCTATCCATGGGATGTGGGTTTTTAACCTACAACCCACAACCATGGAATAAATGTGCCCCCTGAAAGATGCTTTGACTGTTTCCCTACATCCAGCACACACACAAAGATATTTTCTTGTATTCTGAGTGTGGGGAAGTTCCTCAAACTGACAGCAGCACCTGGATTCTATTAGTATCCCTTAGCTTCTGTTCCCTGAGTGTTCTTTTAGGCCAGGCCATGAGGGAAAGCTGGGGGTTGGGCTTGGAGGCCACGTAGCAGTGAGTGCCCCCTGATCCATTGAGGAAGTACTTAGAGGACTTCTCCCTAAAGGGAACACCTTTTCCTGCATTCATCTGGGTGCAGTGGGGCTGCACAACTCTCCCACACCTAAGAATGTGTTCTGGAATTCTGAGTGCAGGGAAGTTCCTCCAACTGACAGCAGCGCCTGGGTTCTAATTGAATCCCTTTGCTTGTCTTCCCTGATGGAAAGCCTAGGCGGGAGTGCGGGGGAAAGTGTGGTTTGGGCTCCAAAACCAAGTATTTGCGATGACCTCTCTATGGTTTGTGGAGGTGTTTAGAGTACATCCCTAACCTGGGAACACCTGTGCCCCCATAAAGATCCGTGGAGTCTGTTTCCACACCTCCAGCACACACACGAACACTTGCACAGTTATCCTGAGAGTGGGCAGCCTCCTCCAACTGAGAGCAGGGCCTTGGTTCATATAAAATCTCTTAACTTGTCTACCCTGTTTGGTTGCCTGATACGGAGTGCTGGGGAAAGGGTGGGTTGGGCTCTAAATCCAAGTATTAGCGAGTGCTTCTCCATGGGATTTGGAGGTTATTAACCAAAAGCCCACAACATGGGAATACCTGTGCTCCTTGAAAAAAGCGTGGACTCTGTATCCCCACCACCAGAACACACATGAAGAAGTTTTCTGCTATCCTGAGTGTGGGCTGGCAATTTCAGGTGACAGAAGCGGCTGGGTTCTAATAGAATCCCTTAGCTTGTAATCCCTGAGTGTTTCCCTAGGACTGACTCTGAGAGAAACCTGGGGGTTGGGCTTTGAGGCCAAATAGTAGCGAGTGTCCCCGATGGACTGAGGAAGTATTTAGATGAATTCTCCATAAAGGGAAACACCTGAGCACCCATTCATCTGCGTGGAGTGGGGCTTCAAATCTCCCCACCACACAAGGTTGGGTTCCAGTATCCTGAGGGTGGGGTAGTTCCTCCAACTGACATCAGCGTCTTGGTTTGAATAGAATCCCTTTGCTTGTCTTCCCTGATGGTTTGCCTAGGCCAGTGTGTGGTTGAAAGTGGGATTTGGGATCTAAAACTAAGTATTAGCGTGTGCCTCTCCATGGGTAGTGGAGATGTTTAAACTACAACCCACAACTTGGGAATTACTGTGACCCCTGAAAAATGCGTGTGCTATGTTTCCCCACGTCCAGCACACACAGGAAGAAGTGTTCTGAGGTTCTGAGTGTGGGGAGGTTCCTCCAACAGACAGCAGCACCTGGGTTGTAATAGAATCCCTTAGCTTGACTTCCCTAAGTGTTTTCCTAGGCCTAGCAGTAAGCGATGGTGGGGGATGGGCTCTAAAGCCAAGTATTAGCGAGTGCATCTCTGTGGGTAGTGGAGGGTTTTAAACTACTTCCCCAACCTTGGAACACCTGTGCCCCATAAAGATGCGTGGAATCTGTTTCCCCACCTCCAGCACACACACGGAGACGTGCTCAGGTATCCTGATTGTGGGGAGGCTCCTCCAAATGACAGCAGCGCCTGGGTTCTAAAAGAATCCCTTAGCTTGTCTTCCCTGATGGCATGCCTAGGCTGGAGAGTGGGGGAAAGTGGGGGTTGGGCTCTAAACCAAGGATAAGCGAGAGCCTATCCATGGGATGTGGGTTTTTAACCTACAACCCACAACCATGGAATAAATGTGCCCCCAGAAAGATGCTTTGACTGTTTCCCTACATCCAGCACACACACGAAGATGTGTTCTTGTATTCTGAGTGTGGTGAAGTTCCTCAAACTGACAGCAGCACCTGGATTCTATTAGTATCCCTTAGCTTCTGTTCCCTGAGTGTTCTTTTAGGCCAGGCCATGAGGGAAAGCTGGGGGTTGGGCTTGGAGGCCACGTAGCAGTGAGTGGCCCCTGATCCATTGAGGAAGTACTTAGAGGACTTCTCCCTAAAGGGAACACCTTTTCCTGCATTCATCTGGGTGCAGTGGGGCTGCACAACTCTCCCACACCTAAGAATGTGTTCTGGAATTCTGAGTGCAGGGAAGTTCCTCCAACTGACAGCAGCGCCTGGGTTCTAATTGAATCCCTTTGCTTGTCTTCCCTGATGGAAAGCCTAGGCGGGAGTGCGGGGGTAAGTGTAGTTTGGGCTCCAAAACCAAGTATTTGCGATGACCTCTCTATGGTTTGTGGAGGTGTTTAAACTACATCCCTAACCTGGGAACACCTATGCCCCCATAAAGATCCGTGGAGTCTGTTTCCACACCTCCAGCACACACACGAACACTTGCACAGTTATCCTGAGAGTGGGCAGCCTCCTCCAACTGAGAGCAGGGCCTTGGTTCTTATAAAATCGCTTAACTTGTCTACCCTGTTTGGTTGCCTGATACGGAGTGCTGGGGAAAGGATGGGTTGGGCTCTAAATCCAAGTATTAGCGAGTGCTTCTCCATGGGATTTGGAGGTTATTAACCAAAAGCCCACAACATGGGAATACCTGTGCTCCTTGAAAAAAGCGTGGACTCTGTATCCCCACCACCAGAACACACATGAAGAAGTTTTCTGCTATCCTGAGTGTGGGCTGGCAATTTCAGGTGACAGAAGCGGCTGGGTTCTAATAGAATCCCTTAGCTTGTAATCCCTGAGTGTTTCCCTAGGACTGACTCTGAGAGAAACCTGGGGGTTGGGCTTTGAGGCCAAATAGTAGCGAGTGTCCCCGATGGACTGAGGAAGTATTTAGATGAATTCTCCATAAAGGGAAACACCTGAGCACCCATTCATCTGCGTGGAGTGGGGCTTCAAATCTCCCCACCACACAAGGTTGGGTTCCATTATCCTGAGTGTGGGGTAGTTCCTCCAACTGACATCAGCGTCTTGGTTTGAATAGAATCCCTTTGCTTGTCTTCCCTGATGGTTTGCCTAGGCCAGTGTGTGGTTGAAAGTGGGATTTGGGATCTAAAACTAAGTATTAGCGTGTGCCTCTCCATGGGTAGTGGAGATGTTTAAACTACCACCCACAACTTGGGAATTACTGTGACCCCTGAAAAATGCGTGTGCTATGTTTCCCCACGTCCAGCACACACAGGAAGAAGTGTTCTGGGGTTGTGAGTGTGGGAAGTTCCTCCAACAGACAGCAGCACCTGGGTTGTAATAGAATCCCTTCGCTTGACTTCCCTAAGTGTTTTCCTAGGCCTAGCAGTAAGCGATGGTGGGGGATGGGCTCTAAAGCCAAGTATTAGCGAGTGCATCTCTGTGGGTAGTGGAGGGTTTTAAACTACTTCCCCAACCTTGGAACACCTGTGCCCCATAAAGATGCGTGGAATCTGTTTCCCCACCTCCAGCACACACACGGAGACGTGCTCAGGTATCCTGATTGTGGGGAGGCTCCTCCAAATGACAGCAGCGCCTGGGTTCTAAAAGAATCCCTTAGCTTGTCTTCCCTGATGGCATGCCTAGGCTGGAGAGTGGGGGAAAGTGGGGGTTGGGCTCTAAACCAAGGATAAGCGAGAGCCTATCCATGGGATGTGGGTTTTTAACCTACAACCCACAACCATGGAATAAATGTGCCCCCAGAAAGATGCTTTGACTGTTTCCCTACATCCAGCACACACACGAAGATGTGTTCTTGTATTCTGAGTGTGGTGAAGTTCCTCAAACTGACAGCAGCACCTGGATTCTATTAGTATCCCTTAGCTTCTGTTCCCTGAGTGTTCTTTTAGGCCAGGCCATGAGGGAAAGCTGGGGGTTGGGCTTGGAGGCCACGTAGCAGTGAGTGGCCCCTGATCCATTGAGGAAGTACTTAGAGGACTTCTCCCTAAAGGGAACACCTTTTCCTGCATTCATCTGGGTGCAGTGGGGCTGCACAACTCTCCCACACCTAAGAATGTGTTCTGGAATTCTGAGTGCAGGGAAGTTCCTCCAACTGACAGCAGCGCCTGGGTTCTAATTGAATCCCTTTGCTTGTCTTCCCTGATGGAAAGCCTAGGCGGGAGTGCGGGGGTAAGTGTAGTTTGGGCTCCAAAACCAAGTATTTGCGATGACCTCTCTATGGTTTGTGGAGGTGTTTAAACTACATCCCTAACCTGGGAACACCTATGCCCCCATAAAGATCCGTGGAGTCTGTTTCCACACCTCCAGCACACACACGAACACTTGCACAGTTATCCTGAGAGTGGGCAGCCTCCTCCAACTGAGAGCAGGGCCTTGGTTCTTATAAAATCGCTTAACTTGTCTACCCTGTTTGGTTGCCTGATACGGAGTGCTGGGGAAAGGATGGGTTGGGCTCTAAATCCAAGTATTAGCGAGTGCTTCTCCATGGGATTTGGAGGTTATTAACCAAAAGCCCACAACATGGGAATACCTGTGCTCCTTGAAAAAAGCGTGGACTCTGTATCCCCACCACCAGAACACACATGAAGAAGTTTTCTGCTATCCTGAGTGTGGGCTGGCAATTTCAGGTGACAGAAGCGGCTGGGTTCTAATAGAATCCCTTAGCTTGTAATCCCTGAGTGTTTCCCTAGGACTGACTCTGAGAGAAACCTGGGGGTTGGGCTTTGAGGCCAAATAGTAGCGAGTGTCCCCGATGGACTGAGGAAGTATTTAGATGAATTCTCCATAAAGGGAAACACCTGAGCACCCATTCATCTGCGTGGAGTGGGGCTTCAAATCTCCCCACCACACAAGGTTGGGTTCCATTATCCTGAGTGTGGGGTAGTTCCTCCAACTGACATCAGCGTCTTGGTTTGAATAGAATCCCTTTGCTTGTCTTCCCTGATGGTTTGCCTAGGCCAGTGTGTGGTTGAAAGTGGGATTTGGGATCTAAAACTAAGTATTAGCGTGTGCCTCTCCATGGGTAGTGGAGATGTTTAAACTACAACCCACAACTTGGGAATTACTGTGACCCCTGAAAAATGCGTGTGCTATGTTTCCCCACGTCCAGCACACACAGGAAGAAGTGTTCTGGGGTTGTGAGTGTGGGAAGTTCCTCCAACAGACAGCAGCACCTGGGTTGTAATAGAATCCCTTCGCTTGACTTCCCTAAGTGTTTTCCTAGGCCTAGCAGTAAGCGATGGTGGGGGATGGGCTCTAAAGCCAAGTATTAGCGAGTGCATCTCTGTGGGTAGTGGAGGGTTTTAAACTACTTCCCCAACCTTGGAACACCTGTGCCCCATAAAGATGCGTGGAATCTGTTTCCCCACCTCCAGCACACACACGGAGACGTGCTCAGGTATCCTGATTGTGGGGAGGCTCCTCCAAATGACAGCAGCGCCTGGGTTCTAAAAGAATCCCTTAGCTTGTCTTCCCTGATGGCATGCCTAGGCTGGAGAGTGGGGGAAAGTGGGGGTTGGGCTCTAAACCAAGGATAAGCGAGAGCCTATCCATGGGATGTGGGTTTTTAACCTACAACCCACAACCATGGAATAAATGTGCCCCCAGAAAGATGCTTTGACTGTTTCCCTACATCCAGCACACACACGAAGATGTGTTCTTGTATTCTGAGTGTGGTGAAGTTCCTCAAACTGACAGCAGCACCTGGATTCTATTAGTATCCCTTAGCTTCTGTTCCCTGAGTGTTCTTTTAGGCCAGGCCATGAGGGAAAGCTGGGGGTTGGGCTTGGAGGCCACGTAGCAGTGAGTGGCCCCTGATCCATTGAGGAAGTACTTAGAGGACTTCTCCCTAAAGGGAACACCTTTTCCTGCATTCATCTGGGTGCAGTGGGGCTGCACAACTCTCCCACACCTAAGAATGTGTTCTGGAATTCTGAGTGCAGGGAAGTTCCTCCAACTGACAGCAGCGCCTGGGTTCTAATTGAATCCCTTTGCTTGTCTTCCCTGATGGAAAGCCTAGGCGGGAGTGCGGGGGTAAGCGTAGTTTGGGCTCCAAAACCAAGTATTTGCGATGACCTCTCTATGGTTTGTGGAGGTGTTTAAACTACATCCCTAACCTGGGAACACCTATGCCCCCATAAAGATCCGTGGAGTCTGTTTCCACACCTCCAGCACACACACGAACACTTGCACAGTTATCCTGAGAGTGGGCAGCCTCCTCCAACTGAGAGCAGGGCCTTGGTTCTTATAAAATCGCTTAACTTGTCTACCCTGTTTGGTTGCCTGATACGGAGTGCTGGGGAAAGGATGGGTTGGGCTCTAAATCCAAGTATTAGCGAGTGCTTCTCCATGGGATTTGGAGGTTATTAACCAAAAGCCCACAACATGGGAATACCTGTGCTCCTTGAAAAAAGCGTGGACTCTGTATCCCCACCACCAGAACACACATGAAGAAGTTTTCTGCTATCCTGAGTGTGGGCTGGCAATTTCAGGTGACAGAAGCGGCTGGGTTCTAATAGAATCCCTTAGCTTGTAATCCCTGAGTGTTTCCCTAGGACTGACTCTGAGAGAAACCTGGGGGTTGGGCTTTGAGGCCAAATAGTAGCGAGTGTCCCCGATGGACTGAGGAAGTATTTAGATGAATTCTCCATAAAGGGAAACACCTGAGCACCCATTCATCTGCGTGGAGTGGGGCTTCAAATCTCCCCACCACACAAGGTTGGGTTCCATTATCCTGAGTGTGGGGTAGTTCCTCCAACTGACATCAGCGTCTTGGTTTGAATAGAATCCCTTTGCTTGTCTTCCCTGATGGTTTGCCTAGGCCAGTGTGTGGTTGAAAGTGGGATTTGGGATCTAAAACTAAGTATTAGCGTGTGCCTCTCCATGGGTAGTGGAGATGTTTAAACTACAACCCACAACTTGGGAATTACTGTGACCCCTGAAAAATGCGTGTGCTATGTTTCCCCACGTCCAGCACACACAGGAAGAAGTGTTCTGGGGTTGTGAGTGTGGGAAGTTCCTCCAACAGACAGCAGCACCTGGGTTGTAATAGAATCCCTTCGCTTGACTTCCCTAAGTGTTTTCCTAGGCCTAGCAGTAAGCGATGGTGGGGGATGGGCTCTAAAGCCAAGTATTAGCGAGTGCATCTCTGTGGGTAGTGGAGGGTTTTAAACTACTTCCCCAACCTTGGAACACCTGTGCCCCATAAAGATGCGTGGAATCTGTTTCCCCACCTCCAGCACACACACGGAGACGTGCTCAGGTATCCTGATTGTGGGGAGGCTCCTCCAAATGACAGCAGCGCCTGGGTTCTAAAAGAATCCCTTAGCTTGTCTTCCCTGATGGCATGCCTAGGCTGGAGAGTGGGGGAAAGTGGGGGTTGGGCTCTAAACCAAGGATAAGCGAGAGCCTATCCATGGGATGTGGGTTTTTAACCTACAACCCACAACCATGGAATAAATGTGCCCCCAGAAAGATGCTTTGACTGTTTCCCTACATCCAGCACACACACGAAGATGTGTTCTTGTATTCTGAGTGTGGTGAAGTTCCTCAAACTGACAGCAGCACCTGGATTCTATTAGTATCCCTTAGCTTCTGTTCCCTGAGTGTTCTTTTAGGCCAGGCCATGAGGGAAAGCTGGGGGTTGGGCTTGGAGGCCACGTAGCAGTGAGTGGCCCCTGATCCATTGAGGAAGTACTTAGAGGACTTCTCCCTAAAGGGAACACCTTTTCCTGCATTCATCTGGGTGCAGTGGGGCTGCACAACTCTCCCACACCTAAGAATGTGTTCTGGAATTCTGAGTGCAGGGAAGTTCCTCCAACTGACAGCAGCGCCTGGGTTCTAATTGAATCCCTTTGCTTGTCTTCCCTGATGGAAAGCCTAGGCGGGAGTGCGGGGGTAAGTGTAGTTTGGGCTCCAAAACCAAGTATTTGCGATGACCTCTCTATGGTTTGTGGAGGTGTTTAAACTACATCCCTAACCTGGGAACACCTATGCCCCCATAAAGATCCGTGGAGTCTGTTTCCACACCTCCAGCACACACACGAACACTTGCACAGTTATCCTGAGAGTGGGCAGCCTCCTCCAACTGAGAGCAGGGCCTTGGTTCTTATAAAATCGCTTAACTTGTCTACCCTGTTTGGTTGCCTGATACGGAGTGCTGGGGAAAGGATGGGTTGGGCTCTAAATCCAAGTATTAGCGAGTGCTTCTCCATGGGATTTGGAGGTTATTAACCAAAAGCCCACAACATGGGAATACCTGTGCTCCTTGAAAAAAGCGTGGACTCTGTATCCCCACCACCAGAACACACATGAAGAAGTTTTCTGCTATCCTGAGTGTGGGCTGGCAATTTCAGGTGACAGAAGCGGCTGGGTTCTAATAGAATCCCTTAGCTTGTAATCCCTGAGTGTTTCCCTAGGACTGACTCTGAGAGAAACCTGGGGGTTGGGCTTTGAGGCCAAATAGTAGCGAGTGTCCCCGATGGACTGAGGAAGTATTTAGATGAATTCTCCATAAAGGGAAACACCTGAGCACCCATTCATCTGCGTGGAGTGGGGCTTCAAATCTCCCCACCACACAAGGTTGGGTTCCATTATCCTGAGTGTGGGGTAGTTCCTCCAACTGACATCAGCGTCTTGGTTTGAATAGAATCCCTTTGCTTGTCTTCCCTGATGGTTTGCCTAGGCCAGTGTGTGGTTGAAAGTGGGATTTGGGATCTAAAACTAAGTATTAGCGTGTGCCTCTCCATGGGTAGTGGAGATGTTTAAACTACAACCCACAACTTGGGAATTACTGTGACCCCTGAAAAATGCGTGTGCTATGTTTCCCCACGTCCAGCACACACAGGAAGAAGTGTTCTGGGGTTGTGAGTGTGGGAAGTTCCTCCAACAGACAGCAGCACCTGGGTTGTAATAGAATCCCTTCGCTTGACTTCCCTAAGTGTTTTCCTAGGCCTAGCAGTAAGCGATGGTGGGGGATGGGCTCTAAAGCCAAGTATTAGCGAGTGCATCTCTGTGGGTAGTGGAGGGTTTTAAACTCCTTCCCCAACCTTGGAACACCTGTGCCCCATAAAGATGCGTGGAATCTGTTTCCCCACCTCCAGCACACACACGGAGACGTGCTCAGGTATCCTGATTGTGGGGAGGCTCCTCCAAATGACAGCAGCGCCTGGGTTCTAAAAGAATCCCTTAGCTTGTCTTCCCTGATGGCATGCCTAGGCTGGAGAGTGGGGTAAAGTGGGGGTTGGGCTCTAAACCAAGGATAAGAGAGAGCCTATCCATGGGATGTGGGTTTTTAACCTACAACCCACAACCATGGAATAAATGTGCCCCCAGAAAGATGCTTTGACTGTTTCCCTACATCCAGCACACACACGAAGATGTGTTCTTGTATTCTGAGTGTGGTGAAGTTCCTCAAACTGACAGCAGCACCTGGATTCTATTAGTATCCCTTAGCTTCTGTTCCCTGAGTGTTCTTTTAGGCCAGGCCATGAGGGAAAGCTGGGGGTTGGGCTTGGAGGCCACGTAGCAGTGAGTGGCCCCTGATCCATTGAGGAAGTACTTAGAGGACTTCTCCCTAAAGGGAACACCTTTTCCTGCATTCATCTGGGTGCAGTGGGGCTGCACAACTCTCCCACACCTAAGAATGTGTTCTGGAATTCTGAGTGCAGGGAAGTTCCTCCAACTGACAGCAGCGCCTGGGTTCTAATTGAATCCCTTTGCTTGTCTTCCCTGATGGAAAGCCTAGGCGGGAGTGCGGGGGTAAGTGTAGTTTGGGCTCCAAAACCAAGTATTTGCGATGACCTCTCTATGGTTTGTGGAGGTGTTTAAACTACATCCCTAACCTGGGAACACCTATGCCCCCATAAAGATCCGTGGAGTCTGTTTCCACACCTCCAGCACACACACGAACACTTGCACAGTTATCCTGAGAGTGGGCAGCCTCCTCCAACTGAGAGCAGGGCCTTGGTTCTTATAAAATCGCTTAACTTGTCTACCCTGTTTGGTTGCCTGATACGGAGTGCTGGGGAAAGGATGGGTTGGGCTCTAAATCCAAGTATTAGCGAGTGCTTCTCCATGGGATTTGGAGGTTATTAACCAAAAGCCCACAACATGGGAATACCTGTGCTCCTTGAAAAAAGCGTGGACTCTGTATCCCCACCACCAGAACACACATGAAGAAGTTTTCTGCTATCCTGAGTGTGGGCTGGCAATTTCAGGTGACAGAAGCGGCTGGGTTCTAATAGAATCCCTTAGCTTGTAATCCCTGAGTGTTTCCCTAGGACTGACTCTGAGAGAAACCTGGGGGTTGGGCTTTGAGGCCAAATAGTAGCGAGTGTCCCCGATGGACTGAGGAAGTATTTAGATGAATTCTCCATAAAGGGAAACACCTGAGCACCCATTCATCTGCGTGGAGTGGGGCTTCAAATCTCCCCACCACACAAGGTTGGGTTCCATTATCCTGAGTGTGGGGTAGTTCCTCCAACTGACATCAGCGTCTTGGTTTGAATAGAATCCCTTTGCTTGTCTTCCCTGATGGTTTGCCTAGGCCAGTGTGTGGTTGAAAGTGGGATTTGGGATCTAAAACTAAGTATTAGCGTGTGCCTCTCCATGGGTAGTGGAGATGTTTAAACTACAACCCACAACTTGGGAATTACTGTGACCCCTGAAAAATGCGTGTGCTATGTTTCCCCACGTCCAGCACACACAGGAAGAAGTGTTCTGGGGTTGTGAGTGTGGGAAGTTCCTCCAACAGACAGCAGCACCTGGGTTGTAATAGAATCCCTTCGCTTGACTTCCCTAAGTGTTTTCCTAGGCCTAGCAGTAAGCGATGGTGGGGGATGGGCTCTAAAGCCAAGTATTAGCGAGTGCATCTCTGTGGGTAGTGGAGGGTTTTAAACTACTTCCCCAACCTTGGAACACCTGTGCCCCATAAAGATGCGTGGAATCTGTTTCCCCACCTCCAGCACACACACGGAGACGTGCTCAGGTATCCTGATTGTGGGGAGGCTCCTCCAAATGACAGCAGCGCCTGGGTTCTAAAAGAATCCCTTAGCTTGTCTTCCCTGATGGCATGCCTAGGCTGGAGAGTGGGGTAAAGTGGGGGTTGGGCTCTAAACCAAGGATAAGAGAGAGCCTATCCATGGGATGTGGGTTTTTAACCTACAACCCACAACCATGGAATAAATGTGCCCCTTGAAAGATTATTTGGCTGTTTCCCTACATCCAGCACACACACGAAGATGTGTTCTTGTATTCTGAGTGTGGGGAAGTTCCTCAAACTGACAGCAGCACCTGGATTCTATTAGTATCCCTTAGCTTCTGTTCCCTGAGTGTTCTTTTAGGCCAGGCCATGAGGGAAAGCTGGGGGTTGGGCTTGGAGACCACGTAACAGTGAGTGCCCCCTGATCCATTGAGGAAATACTTAGAGGACTTCTCCCTAAAGGGAACACCTTTTCCTGCATTCATCTGGGTGCAGTGGGGCTGCACAACTCTCCCACACCTAAGAATGTGTTCTGGAATTCTGAGTGCAGGGAAGTTCCTCCAACTGACAGCAGCGCCTGGGTTCTAATTGAATCCCTTTGCTTGTCTTCCCTGATGGAAAGCCTAGGCGGGAGTGCGGGGGAAAGTGTGGTTTGGGCTCCAAAACCAAGTATTTGCGATGACCTCTCTATGGTTTGTGGAGGTGTTTAAACTACATCCCTAACCTGGGAACACCTGTGCCCCCATAAAGATCCGTGGAGTCTGTTTCCACACCTCCAGCACACACACGAACACTTGCACAGTTATCCTGAGAGTGGGCAGCCTCCTCCAACTGAGAGCAGGGCCTTGGTTCTTATAAAATCGCTTAACATGTCTACCCTGTTTGGTTGCCTGATACGGAGTGCTGGGGAAAGGGTGGGTTGGGCTCTAAATCCAAGTATTAGCGAGTGCTTCTCCATGGGATTTGGAGGTTATTAACCAAAAGCCCACAACATGGGAATACCTGTGCTCCTTGAAAAAAGCGTGGACTCTGTATCCCCACCACCAGAACACACATGAAGAAGTTTTCTGCTATCCTGAGTGTGAGCTGGCAATTTCAGGTGACAGAAGCGGCTGGGTTCTAATAGAATCCCTTAGCTTGTAATCCCTGAGTGTTTCCCTAGGACTGACTCTGAGAGAAACCTGGGGGTTGGGCTTTGAGGCCAAATAGTAGCGAGTGTCCCCGATGGAGTGAGGAACTATTTAGATGAATTCTCCATAAAGGGAAACACCTGAGCACCCATTCATCTGCGTGGAGTGGGGCTTCAAATCTCCCCACCACACAAGGTTGGGTTCCATTATCCTGAGGGTGGGGTAGTTCCTCCAACTGACATCAGCGTCTTGGTTTTAATAGAATCCCTTTGCGTGCCTTCCATGATGGTTTGCCTAGGCCAGTGTGTGGTTGAAAGTGGGATTTGGGATCTAAAACTAAGTATTAGCGTGTGCCTCTCCATGGGTAGTGGAGATGTTTAAACTACAACCCACAACTTGGGAATTACTGTGACCCCTGAAAAATGCGTGTGCTATGTTTCCCCACGTCCAGCACACACAGGAAGAAGTGTTCTGGGGTTCTGAGTGTGGGGAGGTTCCTCCAACAGACAGCAGCACCTGGGTTGTAATAGAATCCCTTCGCTTGACTTCCCTAAGTGTTTTCCTAGGCCTAGCAGTAAGCGATGGTGGGGGATGGGCTCTAAAGCCAAGTATTAGCGAGTGCATCTCTGTGGGTAGTGGAGGGTTTTAAACTCCTTCCCCAACCTTGGAACACCTGTGCCCCATAAAGATGCGTGGAATCTGTTTCCCCACCTCCAGCACACACACGGAGACGTGCTCAGGTATCCTGATTGTGGGGAGGCTCCTCCAAATGACAGCAGCGCCTGGGTTCTAAAAGAATCCCTTAGCTTGTCTTCCCTGATGGCATGCCTAGGCTGGAGAGTGGGGGAAAGTGGGGGTTGGGCTCTAAACCAAGGATAAGAGAGAGCCTATCCATGGGATGTGGGTTTTTAACCTACAACCCACAACCATGGAATAAATGTGCCCCGTGAAAGATTATTTGGCTGTTTCCCTACATCCAGCACACACACGAAGATGTGTTCTTGTATTCTGAGTGTGGGGAAGTTCCTCAAACTGACAGCAGCACCTGGATTCTATTAGTATCCCTTAGCTTCTGTTCCCTGAGTGTTCTTTTAGGCCAGGCCATGAGGGAAAGCTGGGGGTTGGGCTTGGAGACCACGTAACAGTGAGTGCCCCCTGATCCATTGAGGAAATACTTAGAGGACTTCTCCCTAAAGGGAACACCTTTTCCTGCATTCATCTGGGTGCAGTGGGGCTGCACAACTCTCCCACACCTAAGAATGTGTTCTGGAATTCTGAGTGCAGGGAAGTTCCTCCAACTGACAGCAGCGCCTGGGTTCTAATTGAATCCCTTTGCTTGTCTTCCCTGATGGAAAGCCTAGGCGGGAGTGCGGGGGAAAGTGTGGTTTGGGCTCCAAAACCAAGTATTTGCGATGACCTCTCTATGGTTTGTGGAGGTGTTTAAACTACATCCCTAAACTGGGAACACCTGTGCCCCCATAAAGATCCGTGGAGTCTGTTTCCACACCTCCAGCACACACACGAACACTTGCACAGTTATCCTGAGAGTGGGCAGCCTCCTCCAACTGAGAGCAGGGCCTTGGTTCTTATAAAATCGCTTAACTTGTCTACCCTGTTTGGTTGCCTGATACGGAGTGCTGGGGAAAGGGTGGGTTGGGCTCTAAATCCAAGTATTAGCGAGTGCTTCTCCATGGGATTTGGAGGTTATTAACCAAAAGCCCACAACATGGGAATACCTGTGCTCCTTGAAAAAAGCGTGGACTTTGTATCCCCACCACCAGAACACACATGAAGAAGTTTTCTGCTATCCTGAGTGTGGGCTGGCAATTTCAGGTGACAGAAGCGGCTGGGTTCTAATAGAATCCCTTAGCTTGTAATCCCTGAGTGTTTCCCTAGGACTGAATCTGAGAGAAACCTGGGGGTTGGGCTTTGAGGCCAAATAGTAGCGAGTGTCCCCGATGGACTGAGGAAGTATTTAGATGAATTCTCCATAAAGGGAAACACCTGAGCACCCATTCATCTGCGTGGAGTGGGGCTTCAAATCTCCCCACCACACAAGGTTGGGTTCCAGTATCCTGAGGGTGGGGTAGTTCCTCCAACTGACATCAGCGTCTTGGTTTTAATAGAATCCCTTTGCGTGTCTTCCCTGATTGTTTGCCTAGGCCAGTGTGTGGTTGAAAGTGGGATTTGGGATCTAAAACTAAGTATTAGCGTGTGCCTCTCCATGGGTAGTGGAGATGTTTAAACTACAACCCACAACTTGGGAATTACTGTGACCCCTGGAAAATGCGTGTGCTATGTTTCCCCACGTCCAGCACACACAGGAAGAAGTGTTCTGGGGTTCTGAGTGTGGGGAGGTTCCTCCAACAGACAGCAGCACCTGGGTTGTAATAGAATCCCTTCGCTTGACTTCCCTAAGTGTTTTCCTAGGCCTAGCAGTAAGCGATGGTGGGGGATGGGCTCTAAAGCCAAGTATTAGCGAGTGCATCTCTGTGGGTAGTGGAGGGTTTTAAACTACTTCCCCAACCTTGGAACACCTGTGCCCCATAAAGATGCGTGGAATCTGTTTCCCCACCTCCAGCACACACACGGAGACGTGCTCAGGTATCCTGATTGTGGGGAGGCTCCTCCAAATGACAGCAGCGCCTGGGTTCTAAAAGAATCCCTTAGCTTGTCTTCCCTGATGGCATGCCTAGGCTGGAGAGTGGGGGAAAGTGGGGGTTGGGCTCTAAACCAAGGATAAGAGAGAGCCTATCCATGGGATGTGGGTTTTTAACCTACAACCCACAACCATGGAATAAATGTGCCCCGTGAAAGATTATTTGGCTGTTTCCCTACATCCAGCACACACACGAAGATGTGTTCTTGTATTCTGAGTGTGGGGAAGTTCCTCAAACTGACAGCAGCACCTGGATTCTATTAGTATCCCTTAGCTTCTGTTCCCTGAGTGTTCTTTTAGGCCAGGCCATGAGGGAAAGCTGGGGGTTGGGCTTGGAGACCACGTAACAGTGAGTGCCCCCTGATCCATTGAGGAAATACTTAGAGGACTTCTCCCTAAAGGGAACACCTTTTCCTGCATTCATCTGGGTGCAGTGGGGCTGCACAACTCTCCCACACCTAAGAATGTGTTCTGGAATTCTGAGTGCAGGGAAGTTCCTCCAACTGACAGCAGCGCCTGGGTTCTAATTGAATCCCTTTGCTTGTCTTCCCTGATGGAAAGCCTAGGCGGGAGTGCGGGGGAAAGTGTGGTTTGGGCTCCAAAACCAAGTATTTGCGATGACCTCTCTATGGTTTGTGGAGGTGTTTAAACTACATCCCTAAACTGGGAACACCTGTGCCCCCATAAAGATCCGTGGAGTCTGTTTCCACACCTCCAGCACACACACGAACACTTGCACAGTTATCCTGAGAGTGGGCAGCCTCCTCCAACTGAGAGCAGGGCCTTGGTTCTTATAAAATCGCTTAACTTGTCTACCCTGTTTGGTTGCCTGATACGGAGTGCTGGGGAAAGGGTGGGTTGGGCTCTAAATCCAAGTATTAGCGAGTGCTTCTCCATGGGATTTGGAGGTTATTAACCAAAAGCCCACAACATGGGAATACCTGTGCTCCTTGAAAAAAGCGTGGACTTTGTATCCCCACCACCAGAACACACATGAAGAAGTTTTCTGCTATCCTGAGTGTGGGCTGGCAATTTCAGGTGACAGAAGCGGCTGGGTTCTAATAGAATCCCTTAGCTTGTAATCCCTGAGTGTTTCCCTAGGACTGAATCTGAGAGAAACCTGGGGGTTGGGCTTTGAGGCCAAATAGTAGCGAGTGTCCCCGATGGACTGAGGAAGTATTTAGATGAATTCTCCATAAAGGGAAACACCTGAGCACCCATTCATCTGCGTGGAGTGGGGCTTCAAATCTCCCCACCACACAAGGTTGGGTTCCAGTATCCTGAGGGTGGGGTAGTTCCTCCAACTGACATCAGCGTCTTGGTTTTAATAGAATCCCTTTGCGTGTCTTCCCTGATTGTTTGCCTAGGCCAGTGTGTGGTTGAAAGTGGGATTTGGGATCTAAAACTAAGTATTAGCGTGTGCCTCTCCATGGGTAGTGGAGATGTTTAAACTACAACCCACAACTTGGGAATTACTGTGACCCCTGGAAAATGCGTGTGCTATGTTTCCCCACGTCCAGCACACACAGGAAGAAGTGTTCTGGGGTTCTGAGTGTGGGGAGGTTCCTCCAACAGACAGCAGCACCTGGGTTGTAATAGAATCCCTTAGCTTGACTTCCCTAAGTGTTTTCCTAGGCCTAGCAGTAAGCGATGGTGGGGGATGGGCTCTAAAGCCAAGTATAAGCGAGTGCATCTCTGTGGGTAGTGGACGGTTTTAAAATACTTCCCCAAACTTGGAACACCTGTGCCCCATAAAGATGCGTGGAATCTGTTTCCCCACCTCCAGCACACACACAGAAACGTGCTCAGGTATCCTGATTGTGTGGAGGCTCCTCCAAATGACAGCAGCGCCTGGATTCTAAAAGAATCCCTTAGCTTGTCTTCCCTGATGGCATGCCTAGGCTGGAGAGTGGGGGAAAGTGGGGGTTGGGCTCTAAACCAAGTATTAGCGAGAGCCTATCCATGGGATGTGGGTTTTTATCCTACAACACACAACCATGGAATAAATGTGCCCCCTGAATGATGCTTTGACTGTTTCCCTACATCCAGCACACACGCGAAGAATTGTTCTGGTTTTCTGAGTGTGGGGAGGTTCCTCCAACTGACAGCAGCACCTGGGTTCTATTAGTATCCCTTAGCTTCTTTTCCCTGAGTGTTCCTTTAGGCCAGGCCATGAGGGAAAGATGGGGGTTGGGCTTGGAGGCCAAGTAGCAGTAATTGCCCCCTGATCCACTGAGGAAGTACTTAGAGGACTTCTCCCTAAACGGTACAACTTTTCCTCCATTCATCTGGGTGCAGTGGGGCTGCACAACTCTTCCACTCCTAAGAATGTGTTCTGGAATTCTGAGTGCAGGGAAGTTCCTCCAACTGACAGCAGCGCCTGGGTTCTAATTGAATCCCTTTGCTTGTCTTCCCTGATGGAAAGCCTAGGAGGGAGTGCGGGGGAAAGTGTGGTTTGGGCTCCGAAACCAGGTATTTGCGATGACCTCTCTATGGTTTGTGGAGGTGTTTAAACTACATCTCTAACCTGGGAACACCTGTGCCCCCATAAAGATCCGTGGAATCTGTTTCCCCACCTCCAGCACACACACGGAGACGTGCTCAGGTATCCTGAGTGTGGGGAGTCTCCTCCAACTGACAGCAGCACCTGGGTTCTAATAGAATTCCTTAGCTTGTCTTACCTGATGGCATGCCTAGGCTGGAGAGTGGGGGAAAGTGGGGGTTGGGTTTGAAGTCCAAGTAGCAACGAGTGCCCCCCGATTTACTGTGGAAGTACTTAGAGGATTTCACGCTAATGTGGAACACCTGTGCCCACATTCATCTGTGTGGACTGGGTATCCACAACTCCACGACACACAAGGCTTGGATCCGGAATCTTCATTGTGCGGAAGATCCTCCAACTGACAGCAGCGCCTGCGTTCTAATAGAATAACTCAGCTTGACTTCCCTAAGTTTTTTCCTAGACCTAGCAGTGAGCGATGGTGGGGAATGGGCTCTAAAGCCAAGAATAAGTGAGTGCATCTCTATGGGCAGTGGAGGATTTGAAACTTCTTCCCCAACCTTGGAACACCTGTGCCCCCATAAAGATGCGTGGACTCTGATTCCCCACCTCCAGCACACACACGGAGACGTGCTCAGGTATCCTGACTGTGGGGAGGCTCCTCCAAATGACAGCAGCGCCTGGGTTCTAATAGAATCCCTTAGCTTGTATTCCTTGAGTGTTTCCCTATGCCGGGCTGAGAGGGAAATCTGGGAGTTTGGCTTGGAGGCCAAGTAGCAGCAACTGTCCCCCGATGGAATTTGGAATTATTTAGAGGACTTCTCCCTAATGGGAAGCAAGTGTGACCCCATTCATCTACTTGGATTGTGGCTCCACATCTCCCCGCCACACAAGGTTGGCTTCCGGAATTCTGAGAGTGGGAAAGTTCCTCCAACTGAGAGCAGTGCCAGTGTTCTAGTAGAATCCTTAAGCTTCTCTTCCCTGATGGATTGCATAAGCTGGAGTGCGGTTCAAAGTGGGATTTGGGCTCTAAATCCAAGTATTAGTGAGTGCCTCTCCATGGGAAGTTGAGGTGTTTAACCAACAACCCCCAACAAGGGAATACCTTTGCCCACTGGAATACGCGTGGACACAGTTTCTCCACCAACAGCACACACACGAAGAAGTTTTCTGGAATCCTGAGCATGGGGAGGCTACTCCAAATGACAGCAGCACCTGGGTTCTATTAGAATCCCTTAGCTTGTATTCCCTGAGTGTTTACATAGGCCAGGCTTTGATCTAATCTGGGGTTTGGTCTCTATAGCTAGGTTTTAGCGAATGCCACTCTATGGGCATGGAGGTTTTTAAAACTACATCCCTAACCTTTAAACACCTGCCCCCCATATAAAAGCGTGGTCTCTATTTCCCAAAGTCCAGCACACCCAAGTAGAATAGTTCTGGTATACTGAGGGTGCGTAGGCACCTCCAAATGACAGCAGCAACTGGGAACTTATAATATCATTTGGCTTGCTTTCCCTGAGTGTTTCCATTGGCCAAGCTGTGAGCGAAGTTGGGTGTTGGGCACTAAAGACTAGTAATAGCGAGTGCCTCTCTATGGGCAGTGCAGGGGTTTAAAATACTTCCCCAAACTTGGAAAAACTGTGCCCCCCAAAAAATGCGTCGTCTCTGTTTCCCCAACTCCAGCACACACACGAAGACGGGTTGAGGTTTCCTGAGTGTGGGGAGGCATCTACAACTGACAGCAGGGCCTGTGTTCTAATACAATCCATTAACTTGTCTTTACTGATGGCTAGCCTAGGCGGGAGTGTGGGGGAATGTGAGGGTTGGGCTATAAATCCAGTTATTAGCGAGTGCTTCTCCACGGGATTTGAAGTGGTTTAACCTACAACCAAATATTTGGGAATACCTGTGCCCCCTGAAAGTTGCAAGGACTCTGTTTCCCCACCTTCAGCACACACACTATGTGGTGTTCTGGTATCCTGAGTGTGGGGAGACTCCTCCAACTGACAGCAGCACCTGGGATCTAATATAATCCCTATGTTTGACAAGCTTCAGTATTTTCCTAGGCCGGGCTTTGAGCCTAGGTGGGGGTTGGGCTCTAAAGCCAAGTATTAGCCTGTGCCTCTCTATGTTCAGTGGAGGTGTTTAAACGACATCCAATCCTGGGAACACCTGTGCCCTCATGAAGATGTGTGGACACTCTTTCACCACCTCCAGCACACACACGAAAATGTGTTCAGGTATCCTGAGAGTGGGGAAGATCTTCCAAATGACAGCAGTGCCTGGGTTCCAATAAAACCCCCTAGCTTGTATTTCCTGTGTGTTTCCCTACGCCGGACTGCGAGGGAAATCTGGGGGTTGGGATTGGAGGCCAAGTAGCATCGAGTGCCTCCAATGGACTGAGGAAATATTTTGAGGAATTCTCCCTAACGTGGAACACCTGTGCCCCCATTCTTCTGCGTGGGGTGGGTCTCCACACATCCCCCACACTAAAGGCTGGATTCCGGATCCTGAGTGTGGGGAAGATTCTCCAACTGACAACAGCGACTGGGTTCTAATAAAATCCCTAAGTTTGCCTTCCCTGATGACTTGTCTATGCCAGAGTGCGGGGGAATGTGGGGTTCAGCCTCGACAAACAAGTACAATCGAGTGCCTCTCCACGGGATGTGGAGGTCTTTAAATTGCAATCCACAGCCTTTGAATACCTGTGCCTCTTGCAAGATGTGTAGATCTGTTTCCCAACTCCAGCACACACACGAAGAACTCTTCGGCTATCCTAAGTGTGGGGAGGCTCCTCAAACTAACAGCACCGCCTGGGTTCAAATACAGTACATTTACTTGTCTACAATAATGGCTTGCCAAGGCCGGAGTGTGGGGGAAATTGGGGTTTGGGCTGCAAATCCAAGTATTAGCGAGTGCTTCTCCATGGGATTTGGAGGTTATTCACCAAAACCCCACATCCTGGGAATACCTGTGCTCCTTGAAATATGCTTGGGCTCTGTTTCCACACCTCCAGCACACACATGAAGAATTTTTCTGGTATCCTGAGTGTGGGGAGGCACCTCCCACTGACAGCAGCATCTGGGATGAAATAAGATCCCTTATGTTATCTTCCCTGAGTGTATTCCAAGGAAGGGATGGGAGCGGAGGTGGGAGTTGGGCTCTAAAACCAAGTAATAGCGAGTGCCTCTCTATGGGCATTGGAGGTGTTTAAAGTACATTCCCTCCCTGGGAACACCTGTGCCCCCTTAAAGTTGCGTGGACTATGTATCTCCAAGTACAGCACACACACAAACACTTGTTCAGGTATCCTGAGTGTGGGGAGTCTCCTCCAACTGACAGCAGCGCCTGGGTTCTAATAGAATCCCTTAGCTTGTCTTACCTGATGGCATGCCTAGGCTGGAGAGTGGGGGAAAGTGGGGGTTGGGTTTGATGTCCAAGTAGCATAGAGTGGCCCGATTTACTGAGGAAGTACTTAGAGGATTTCACGCTAATGTGGAACACCTGTGCCCCCATTCATCTGTGTGGACTGGGTATCCACAACTCCCCCACACACAAGGCTGGGATCCGGAATCCTGAGTGTGTGGAAGATCCTCCAACTGACAGCAGCGCCTGCGTTCTAATAGAATAACTCAGCTTGACTTCCCTAAGTTTTTTCCTAGACCTAGCAGTGAGCGATGGTGGGGAATGGGCTCTAAAGCCAAGAATAAGCGAATGCATCTCTGTGGGAAGTGGAGGATTTGAAACTTCTTCCCCAACCTTGGAACACCTGTGTCCCCATAAAGATGCGTGGACTCTGATTCCCCACCTCCAGCACACACATGGAGACGTGCTCAGGTATCCTGATTGTGGGGAGGCTCCTCCAAATGACAGCAGCGCCTGGGTTCTAATAGGGTCCCATAGCTTATATTCCTTGAGTGTTTCCCTATGCCAGGCTGAGCGGGAAAACAGGGAGTTTGGCTTGGAGGCCAAGTAGCAGCAACTGCCCCCCGAAGGAATATGGAATTATTTAGAGGACTTCTCCCTAATGGGAAACAAGTGTGACCCCATTCATCTACTTGGATTGTGGCTCCACATCTCCCCGCCACACAAGGTTGGCTTCCGGAATTCTGAGATTGGGAAAGTTCCTCCAACTGAGAGCAGTGCCAGTGTTCTAGTAGAATCCTTAAGCTTCTCTTCCCTGATGGATTGCATAAGCTGGAGTGCGGTTCAAAGTGGGATTTGGGCTCTAAATCCAAGTATTAGTGAGTGCCTCTCCATGGGAAGTTGAGGTGTTTAACCAACAACCCCCAACAAGGGAATACCTTTGCCCCCTGGAATATGCGTGGACACTGTTTCTCCACCAACAGCACACACACGAAGAAGTTTTCTGGAATCCTGAGCATGGGGAGGCTACTCCAAATGACAGCAGCACCTGGGTTCTATTAGAATCCCTTAGCTTGTGTTCCCTGAGTGTTTACATAGGCCAGGCTTTGATCTAATGTGGGGTTTGGTCTCTATAGCTAGGTTTTAGCGAGTGCCTCTCTATGGGCATGGAGGTTTTTAAAACTACATCCCTAACTTTTAAATACCTGCCCCCCATATAAATGCGTGGTCTCTCTTTCCCCACCTCCAGCACACCCACGAAGAATAGTTCTGGTATACTGAGTGTGGGTAGGCACCTCCTAATGACAGCAGCAAATGGGAATTTATAATATCATTTCGCTTGCTTTCCCTGAGTGTTTCCATTGGCCAGGCTGTGAGCGAAGTTGGGTGTTGGGCACTAAAGACTAGTAATAGCGAGTGCCTCTCTATGGGCAGTGGAGGTGTTTAAAATACATCCCCAAACTTGGAACAACTGTGCCTCCCAGAAAATGCGTCGACTCTGTTTCTCCAACTCCAGCACACACACGAAGACGGTTTGAGGTTTCCTGAGTGTGGGGAGGCACCTACAACTGACAGCAGGGCCTGGGTTCTAGAACAATCCATTAACTTGTCTTCACTGATTTCTAGACTAGGCGGGAGTGTGGGGGAATGTGAGGGTTGGGCTCAAAAACCAAGTAGTACTGAGTGCCTCTCCACGGGATTTGAAGTGGTTTAACCTACAACCAAATATTTGGGAATACCTGTGCCCCCTGAAAGTTGCAAGGACTCTGTTTCCCCACCTTCAGCACACACACTATGTGGTGTTCTGGTATCCTGAGTGTGGGGAGACTCCTCCAACTGACAGCAGCACCTGGGATCTAATATAATCCCTATGTTTGACAAGCTTCAGTATTTTCCTAGGCCGGGCTTTGAGCCTAGGTGGGGGTTGGGCTCTAAAGCCAAGTATTAGCCTGTGCCTCTCTATGTTCAGTGGAGGTGTTTAAACGACATCCAAACCTGGGAACACCTGTGCCCTCATGAAGATGTGTGGACACTCTTTCACCACCTCCAGCACACACACGAAAATGTGTTCAGGTATCCTGAGAGTGGGGAAGATCTTCCAAATGACAGCAGTGCCTGGGTTCCAGTAAAACCCCCTAGCTTGTATTTCCTGTGTGTTTCCCTACGCCGGACTGCGAGGGAAAGCTGGGGGTTGGGATTGGAGGCCAAGTAGCATCGAGTGCCTCCAATGGACTGAGGAAATATTTTGAGGAATTCTCCCTAACGTGGAACACCTGTGCCCCCATTCTTCTGCGTGGGGTGGGTCTCCACACATCCCCCACACTAAAGGCTGGATTCCGGATCCTGAGTGTGGGGAAGATTCTCCAACTGACAACAGCGACTAGGTTCTAATACAATCCCTAAGTTTGCCTTCCCTGATGACATGTCTATGCCAGAGTGCGGGGGAATGTGTGGTTCAGCCTCGAAAAACAAGTACAATTGAGTGCCTCTCCACGGGATGTGGAGGTCTTTAAACTGCAATCCACAGCCTTTGAATACCTGTGCCCCTTGCAAGATGTGTAGATTTGTTTCCCAACTCCAGCACACACACGAAGAACTCTTCGGCTATCCTAAGTGTGGGGAGGCTCCTCAGACTGACGGCCGCACCTGGGATCCAATAGAATCACTTGGCTTGACTTCCCTGAGTGTTTCCACAGGCCGGACTGTGAGCGAAGGTGTGGTTGGGCACTAAACCAAAGTAATAGCGAGTGCCTCTCTATGAGCAGTGGAAGTGTTTAAATACATCCCCAATCTGGGAACACCTGTGATCCAATAAATAAACGTGGACTCTGTTTCCCTCCTCCAGCACACACGCGGCATTGGGTTCAGATGTCTTGAGTGTGGGGAGGTTCTTCCCACTAACAGCAGCGCCTGGGTTCTAATACAATACATTAACTTGTTTTCAATGATGGATTGAAAAGGCCGGTGTGCGGGGGAAAGTTGGGATTTGGCTCTAAACCAAGTATTAGCGAGAGCCTATCCATGGGATGAGGGTGTTTGACCTTCAACCCACAACCATGGAAAAACTATGCCCCCTGAAAAATGCGTGTGCTCTGTTTCCCCATCTCCAGCACACTCAGGAAGAAGTTTTCTGGGGTTCTGAGTGTGGGGAGGTTCCTCCAACAGAAAGCAGCACCTGGCTTTTAATAGAATCCCTTAGCTTGACTTCCCTAAGTGTTTTCCTAGGCCTAGCAGTAAGCGATGGTGGGGGATGGGCTCTAAAGCCAAGTATTAGCGAGTGCATCTCTGTGGGCAGTGGAGGGTTTTAAACTACTTCCCCAACCTTGGAACACCTGTGCCTCATAAAGATGCGTGGAATCTGTTTCCCCACCTCCAGCACACACACGGAGACGTGCTCAGGTATTTTGATTGTGGGGAGGATCCTCCAAATGACAGCAGCCCCTGGGTTCTAATAGAATCCCTTAGCTTGTCTTCCCTAATGGATAGCCTAGGCGGGAGTTCGGGGGAAAGTGTGGTTTGGGCTTCGAAACCAAGTATTTGCGATGACCTCTCTATGGTTTGTGGAGGTGTTTAAAATACATCCCTAACCTGGGAACACCTGTGAGCACATAAAGATCCGTGGAGTCTGTTTCCACACCTCCAGCACACACACGAACACTTGCACAGATATCCTGAGAGTGGGCAGCCTCCTCCAACTGAGAGCAGGGCCTTGTTTCTTATAAAATCTCTTAACTTGTCTACCCTGTTTGGTTGCCTGATACGGAGTGCTGGGGAAAGGGTGGGTTGGGCTCTAAATCCAAGTATTAGCGAGTGCTTCTCCATGGGATTTGGAGGTTATTCACCAAAACCCCACATCCTGGGAATACCTGTGCTCCTTGAAAAATACGTGGACTCTGTAACCCCACCTCCAGAACACACATGCAGAAGTGTTCTGGTATCCTGAGTGTGGGCTGGCACTTTCAGGTGACAGAAGCGGCTGGGTTCTAATAGAATCCCTTAGCTTATAATCCCTGAGTGTTTCCCTAGGACTGACTCTGAGAGAAACCTGGGGGTTGGGCTTTGAGGCCAAATAGTAGCGAGTGCCCCCCGATGACCTGAGGAAGTATTTAGATGAATTCTCCATAAAGGGAAACACCTGAGCACCCATTCATCTGCGTGGAGTTGGGCTTCAAACCTCCCCACCACACAAGGTTGGGTTCCAGTATCCTGAGGGTGGGGTAGTTCCTCTAACTGACATCAGCGTCTTGGTTTTAATAGAATCCCTTTGCTTGTCTTCCCTGATGGTTTGCCTAGGCCAGTGTGTGGTTGAAAGTGGGATTTGGGCTCTAAAACTAAGTATCACCGTGTACCTCTCCATGTGTAGTGGAGATGTTTAAACTACAACCCACAACTTGGGAATTACTGTGACCCCTGAAAAATGCGTGTTCTTTGCTTCCCCACCTCCAGCACACACACGAAGTTTTCTGGTATCCTGAGTGTGGGGAGGCTCCTGCAACTGAAAATAGGAGCTGGGATCTAATTGGATCCATTAGATTGACTTCCCTGAGTATTTTCCTTGGCCGGGTTTTGAGCGAAGTTATGGGTTGTGCTCTAAAACCAAGAATTAGCGAGTTCCTATCTTTTGGAAGTGGAGGTGGTTAAAGTATATCCCCAACCTGGGAACACCTGTGCCCCCATAAAGATTTGTGGACTCAGTTTCCCTCCTGCAGCACACACACGATATCTGGCTCAGATGATTTGAGTGTGGGGAGGATCCTCCAACTAACAGCAGCGCCTGGGTTCTAATACAGTACATTTACTTGTCTTCAATAATGGCTTGCCAAGCCCGGAGTGTGGGGGAAATTAGGGTTTGGGCTGCAAATCCAAGTATTAGCGAGTGCTTCTCCATGGGAAGAGGAAATTATTCACCAAAATCCCACATCCTGGGAATACCTGTGTTCCTTGAAAATGCGTGGGCTCTGTTTCCCCACCTCCAGCACACACATGAAGAATTTTTCTGGTATCCTGAGTGTTGGGAGGCACCTCCCACTGACAGCAGCATCTGGGATCAAATAAGATCCCTTAGGTTACCTTCCCTGAGTGTTTTCCAAGGAAGGGATGGGAGCGGAGGTGGGGGTTGGGCTCTAAAACCAAGTAATAGCGAGTGCCTCTCTATGGGCAGTGGAGGTGTTTAAAGTACATTCCCTACCTGGGAACACCTGTGCCTCCTTAAAGTTGCGTGGGCTATGTATCTCCAACAAAAGCACACACACAAAGACTTGTTCAGGTATCCTGATTGTGGGGAGGCTCCTCCAAATGACAGCAGCTCCTGGGTTCTAATAGAATCCCTTAGCTTGTCTTGCCTGATGGCATGCCTAGGCTGGAGAGTGGGGGAAACTGGGGGTTGGGCTCTAAACCAAGTATTAGCGAGAGCCTATCCATGGGATGTGGGTTTTTAACCTACAACCCACAACCATGGAATAAATGTGCCCCCTGAAAGATGCTTTGACTGTTTCCCTACATCCAGCACACACGCGAATAATTGTTCTGGTATTCTGAGTGTGGGGAGGTTCCTCAAACTGACAGCAGCACCTGGGTTCCATTAGTATCCCTTAGCTTCTGTTCCCTGAGTGTTCCTTTAGGCCAGGCCATGAGGGAAAGCTGGGGGTTGGTTTTGGAGGCCAAGTAGCAGTGAGTGCCCCCTGATCCACTGAGGAAGTACTAAGAGGACTTCTCCCTTAACGGAACACATTTTCCTCCATTCATCTGGGTGGAGTGGGGCTGCACAACTCTCCCACACCTAAGAATGTGTTCTGGATTTCTGAGTGCAGGGAAGTTCCTCCAACTGACAGCAGCGCCTGGGTTCTAATTGAATCCCTTTGCTTGTCTTACCTGATGGAATGCCTAGGCTGGAGAGTGGGGGAAAGAGGGGGTTGGGTTTGAAGTCCAAGTAGCAACGAGTGCCCCCCGATTTACTGAGGAAGTACTTAGAGGATTTCACGCTAATGTGGAACACCTGTGCCCCCATTCATCTGTGTGGACTGGGTATCCACAACTCCCCCACACACAAGACTGGGATCCGGAATCCTGAGTGTGTGGAAGATCCTCCAACTGACAGCAGTGCCTGCGTTCTAATAGAATAACTCAGCTTGACTTCCCTAAGTTTTTTCCTAGACCTAGCAGTGAGCGATGGTGGGGAATGGGCTCTAAAGCCAAGAATAAGCGAGTGCATCTCTGTGGGCAGTGGAGGATTTGAAACTTCTTCCCCAATCTTGGAACACCTGTGCCCCCATAAAGATGCCTGGACTCTGATTCCCCACCTTCAGCACACACGCGGAGACGTGCTCAGGTATCCTGATTGTGGGGAGGCTCTTCCAAATGACAGCAGCGCCTGGGTTCGAATAGAATCCCTTAGCTTGTATTCCTTGAGTCTTTCCCTATGCCGGGCTGAGAGGGAAATCTGGGAGTTTGGCTTGGAGGCCAAGTAGCAGCAACTGCCCCCCGATGGAATATGGAATTATTTAGAGGACTTCTCCCTAATGGGAAACAAGTGTGACCCCATTCATCTACTTGGATTGTGGCTCCACATCTCCCCGCCACACAAGTTTGGCTTCCGGGATTCTGAGAGTGGGAAAGTTCCTCCAACTGAGAGCAGTGCCAGTGTTCTAGTCGAGTCCTTAAGCTTCTCTTCCCTGATGGATTGCATAAGCTGGAGTGCGGTTCAAAGTGGGATTTGGGCTCTAAATCCAAGTATTAGTGAGTGCCTCTCCATGGGAAGTTGAGGTGTTTAACCAACAACCCCCAACAAGGGAATACCTTTGCCCCCTGGAATATGCGTGGACACTGTTTCTCCACCAACAGCACACACACGAAGAAGTTTTCTGGAATCCTGAGCATGGGGAGGCTACTCCAAATGACAGCAGCACCTGGGTTCTATTAGAATCCCTTAGCTTGTGTTCCCTGAGTGTTTACATAGGCCAGGCTTTGATCTAATGTGGGGTTTGGTCTCTATAGCTAGGTTTTAGCGAGTGCCTCTCTATGGGCATGGAGGTTTTTAAAACTACATCCCTAACCTTTAAATACCTGCCCCCCATATAAATGCGTGGTCTCTCTTTCCCCACCTCCAGCACACCCACGAAGAATAGTTCTGGTATACTGAGTGTGGGTAGGCACCTCCATATGACAGCAGTAACTGGGAATTTATAATATCATTTGGCTTGCTTTCCCTGAGTGTTTCCATTGGCCAGGCTGTGAGCGAAGTTGGGTGTTGGGCACTAAAGACTAGTAATAGCGAGTGCCTCTCTATGGGCAGTGGAGGTGTTTAAAATACATCCCCAAACTTGGAGCAACTGTGCCCCCCAAGAAATGCGTCGACTCTGTTTCCCCAAATCCAGCACACACACGAAGACGGGTTGAGGTTTCCTGAGTGTGGGGAGGCACCTACAACTGACAGCAGGGCCTGGGTTCTAATACAATCCATTAACTTGTCTTCACTGATGGCTAGCCTCGGCGGGAGTTCGGGGTACTGCGAGGGTTGGGCTCTAAAACCAAGTATTATTGAGTGCCTCTCCACGGGATTTGAAGTGGTTTAACCTACAACCAAATGTTTGGGAATAACTGTGCCCCCTTAAAGTTGCAAGGACACTGTTTCCCCACCTTCAGCACACACACGATGTGGTGTTCTGGTATGCTGAGTGTGGGGAGACTCCTCCAACTGACAGCAGCACCTGGGATCTAATATAATCCCTATGTTTGACATGCTTCAGTGTTTTCCTAGGCCGGGCTCTGAGCCTAGGTGGGTGTTGGGCTCTAAAGCCAAGTATTGGCGTGTGCCTCTCTATGTTCAGTGGAGGTGTTTAAACTACATCCAAACCTGGGAACACCTGTGCCCTCATGAAGATGCGTGGACACTCTTTCACCACCTTCCGCACACACACGAAAATGTGTTCAGGTATCCTGAGAGTGGGGAAGATCTTCCAAATGACAGCAGTGCCTGGGTTCCAATAAAACCCCTTAGCTTGTATTTCCTGTGTGTTTCCCTATGCCGGACTGCGAGGGAAAGCTGGGGGTTGGGATTGGAGGCCAAGTAGCATCGAGTGCCTCCAATGGACTGAGGAAATATTTTGAGGAATTCTCCCTAACGTGGAACACCTGTGCCCCCATTCTTCTGCGTGGGGTGGGTCTCCACACATCCCCCACACTAAAGGCTGGATTCCGGATCCTGAGTGTGGGGAAGATTCTCCAACTGACAACAGCGACTGGGTTCTAATACAATCCCTAAGTTTGCCTTCCCTGATGACTTGTCTATGCCAGAGTGCGGGGGAATGTGGGGTTCAGCCTCGACAAACAAGTACAATCGAGTGCCTCTCCACGGGATGTGGAGGCCTTTAAACTGCAATCCACAACCTGTGATTACCTGTGCCTCTTGCAAGATGTGTAGATCTGTTTCCCCAACTCCAGCACACACACGAATAACTCTTCGGCTATCCTAAATGTGGGGAGGCTCCTCAAACTGACGGCAGCACCTGGGATCTAATAGAATCTCTTGGATTGAATTCCCTGAGTGTTTCCTTTGGCCGCGATGTGAGTTAAGGTGGGGTTGGGCACTAAACCAAAGTAATAGCGAGTGCCTCTCTATGAGCAGTGGAAGTGTTTAACTACATCCCCAACCTGGGAACACCTGTGCCCCCAGAAAGATGTGTGGACTCTGTTTCCCTCCTCCAGCACACACACGGCATTGGGTTCAGATGTCTTGAGTGTGGGGAGGTTCCTCCCACTAACAGCAGCGCCTGGGTTCTAATACAATACCTTAACTTGTCTTCCAGGATGGATTGAAAAGGCCGGTGTGCGGGGGAAAGTTGGGATTTGGCTCTAAACCAAGTATTAGCGAGAGCCTATCCATGGGATGTGGGTGTTTGACCTACAACCCACAATCATGGAATAACTGTGCCTCTTGATAAATGCGTGTGCTAAGTTTCCCCAACTCCAGCACACACAGGAAGAAGTGTTCTGGGGTTCTGAGTGTGGGGAGGTTCCTCCAACAGACAGCAGCACCTGGCTTTTAATAGAATCCCTTAGCTTGACTTCCCTAAGTGTTTTCCTAGGCCTAGTATTAAGCGATGGTGGGGGATGGGCTCTAAAGCCAAGTATTAGCGAGTGCATCTCTGTGGGTAGTGGAGGGTTTTAAACTACTTCCCCAACCTTGGAACACCTGTGCCCCATAAAGATGCGTGGAATCTGTTTCCACACCTCCAGCACACACACGGAGTCGTGCTCAGGTATCCTGATTGTGGGGAGGCTCCTCCAAATGACAGCAGCTCCTGGGTTCTAATAGAATCCCTTAGCTTGTCTTCCCTGATGGCATGCCTAGGCTGGAGAGTGGGGGAAACTGGGGGTTGGGCTCTAAACCAAGTATTAGCAAGAGCCTATTCATGGGATGTGGGTTTTTAACCTACAACCCACAACCATGGAATAAATGTGCCCCCTGAAAGATGCTTTGACTGTTTCCCTACATCCAGCACACACGCAAATAATTGTTCTGGTATTCTGAGTGTGGGGAGGTTCCTCAAACTGACAGCAGCACCTGGGTTCCATTAGTATCCCTTAGCTTCTGTTCCCTGAGTGTTCCTTTAGGCCAGGCCATGAGGGAAAGCTGGGGGTTGGGTTTGGAGGCCAAGTAGCAGTGAGTGCCCCCTGATCCACTGAGGAAGTACTTAGAGGACTTCTCCCTTAACGGAACACATTTTCCTCCATTCATCTGGGTGGAGAGGGGCTGCACAACTCTCCCACACCTAAGAATGTTTTCTGGATTTCTGAGTGCAGGGAAGTTCCTCCAACTGACAGCAGCGCCTGGGTTCTAATTGAATCCCTTTGCTTGTCTTCCCTGATGGAAAGCCTAGGCGGGAGTGCGGGGGAAAGTGTGGTTTGGGCTCCAAAACCAAGTATCTGCGATGACCTCTCTATGGTTTGTGGAGGTGTTTAAACTACATCCCTAACCTGGGAACACCTGTGCCCCCATAAAGATCCGTGGAGTCTGTTTCCACACCTCCAGCACACACACGAACACTTGCACAGTTATCCTGAGAGTGGGCATCATCCTCCAACTGAGAGCAAGGCCTTTGTTCTTATAAAATCGCTTAACTTGTCTATCCTGTTTGGTTGCCTGATACGGAGTGCTGGGGAAAGGGTGGGTTGGGCTCTAAATCCAAGTATTAGCGAGTGCTTCTCCATGGGATTTGGAGGTTATTAACCAAAAGCCCACAACATGGGAATACCTGTGCTCCTTGAAAAAAGCGTGGACTCTGTATCCCCACCACCAGAACACACATGAAGAAGTTTTCTGCTATCCTGAGTGTGGGCTGGCAATTTCAGGTGACAGAAGCGGCTGGGTTCTAATCGAATCCCTTAGCTTGTAATCCCTGAGTGTTTCCCTAGGACTGACTCTGAGAGAAACCTGGGGGTTGGGCTTTGAGGCCAAATAGTAGCGAGTGTCCCCGATGGACTGAGGAAGTATTTAGATGAATTCTCCATAAAGGGAAACACCTGAGCACCCATTCATCTGCGTGGAGTGGGGCTTCAAATCTCCCCACCACACAAGGTTGGGTTCCAGTATCCTGAGGGTGGGGTAGTTCCTCCAACTGACATCAGCGTCTTGGTTTTAATAGAATCCCTTTGCTTGTCGTCCCTGATGGTTTGCCTAGGCCAGTGTGTGGTTGAAAGTGGGATTTGGGATCTAAAACTAAGTATTAGCATGTGCCTGTCCATGGGTAGTGGAAATGTTTAAATTACAACCCACAACTTGGGAATTACTGTGACCCCTGAAAAATGCGTGTGCTATTTTTCCCCACGTCCAGCACACACAGGAAGAAGTGTTCTGGGGTTGTGAGTGTGGGGAGGTTCCTCCAACAGACAGCAACACCTGGGTTTTAATAGAATCCCTTAGCTTGACTTCCCTAAGTGTTTTCCTAGGCCTAGCAGTTAGCGATGGTGGGGGTTGGGCTCTAAAGCCAAGTATTAGCGAGTGCATCTCTGTGGGTAGTGGAGGGTTCTAAACTACTTCCCCAACCTTGGAACACCTGTGCCCCATAAAGATGCGTGGAATCTGTTTCCCCACCTTCAGCACACACACGGAGACGTGCTCAGGTATCCTGATTGTGGGGAGGCTCCTCCAAATGACTGCAGCGCCTGGGTTCTAATAGAATCCCTTAGCTTGTATTCCTTGAGTGTTTCCCTATGCCGGGCTGAGAGGGAAATCTGGGAGTTTGGCTTGGAGGCCAATTAGGAGTAACTGTCCCCCGATGGAATTTGGAATTATTTAGAGGACTTCTCCCTAATGGGAAGCAAGTGTGACCCCATTCATCTACTTGGATTTTGGCTCCACATCTCCCCGCCACACAAGGTTGGCTTCCGGAATTCTGAGAGTGGGAAAGTTCCTCCAACTGAGAGCAGTGCCAGTGTTCTAGTAGAATCCTTAAGCTTCTCTTCCCTGATGGATTGCATAAGCTGGAGTGCGGTTCAAAGTGGGATTTGGGCTCTAAATCCAAGTATTTGTTCGTGCCTCTCCATGGGAAGTTGAGGTGTTTAACCAACAACCCCCAACAAGGGAATACCTTTGCCCACTGGAATACGCGTGGACACAGTTTCTCCACCAACAGCACACACACGAAGAAGTTTTCTGGAATCCTGAGCATGGGGAGGCTACTCCAAATGACAGCAGCACCTGGGTTCTATTAGAATCCCTTAGCTTGTGTTCCCTGAGTGTTTACATAGGCCAGGCTTTGATCTAATGTGGGGTTTGGTCTCTATAGCTAGGTTTTAGCGAGTGCCTCTCTATGGGCATGGAGGTTTTTAAAACTACATCCCTAACCTTTAAACACCTGCCCCCCATATAAAAGCGTGGTCTCTCTTTCCCAACGTCCAACACACCCAAGTAGAAGAGTTCTGGTATACTGAGGGTGCATATGCACCTCCAAATGACAGCAGCAACTGGGAACTTATAATATCATTTGGCTTGCTTTCCCTGAGTGTTTCCATTGGCCAGGCTGTGACCGAAGTTGGGTGTTGGGCACTAAAGACTAGTAATAGCGAGAGCCTCTCTCTGGGCAATGCAGGTGTTTAAAATACTTCCCCAAACTTGGAAAAACTGTGCCACCCAAAAAATGCGTCGACTCTGTTTCCCCACCTCCAGCACAAACACGACGACGGGTTGAGGTTTCCTGAGTGTGGGAAGGCATCTACAACTGACAGCAGGGCCTGGGTTCTAATACAATCCATTAACGTGTCTTCACTGATGGCTGGCCTAGGCGGGAGTGCGGGGGAATGTGAGGGTTGGGCTGTAAATCCAGATATTAGCGAGTGCTTCTCCATGGGAAGAGGGAATTATTAACCAAAATCCCACAACCTGGGAATATCTGTGCTCCTTGAAAAGTGCGTGGTCTCTGTTTCCCCACCTCCAGCACACACATGAAGAATTGTTCTGGTATCCTGAGTGAGGGGAGGCACCTCCCACTGATAGCAGCATCTGGGATCAAATAGGATCCCTTAGGTTATCTTCCCTGAGTGTTTTCCAATGACGGGATGGGAGCGAAGGTGGGGGATGGGCAATAAAGCCAAGTAATAGCGAGTGCCCCTCTATGGACAGTGGAGGTGTTTAAAGTACATTCCCTCCCTGGGAACACCTGTGCCCCATAAAGTTGCGTGGACTATGTATCTCCAACAACAGCACACACACAAAGACTTGTTCAGGTATCCTGAGTGTGGGGAGTCTCCTCCAACTGACAGCAGCGCCTGGGTTCTAATAGAATCCCTTAGCTTGTCTTACCTGATGGAATGCCTAGGCTGTAGAGTGGGGGAAAGAGGGGGTTGGGTATGAAGTCCAAGTAGCAACGAGTGCCCCCCGATTTACTGAGGAAGTACTTAGAGGATTTCACGCTAATGTGGAACACCTGTGCCCCCATTCATCTGTGTGGACTGGGTATCCACAACTCCCCCACACACAAGACTGGGATCCGGAATCCTGAGTGTGTGGAAGATCCTCCAACTGACAGCAGTGCCTGCGTTCTAATAGAATAACTCAGCTTGACTTCCCTAAGTTTTTTCCTAGACCTAGCAGTGAGCGATGGTGGGGAATGGGCTCTAAAGCCAAGAATAAGCGAGTGCATCTCTGTGGGCAGTGGAGGATTTGAAACTTCTTCCCCAATCTTGGAACACCTGTGCCCCCATAAAGATGCCTGGACTCTGATTCCCCACCTCCAGCACACACACGGAGACGTGCTCAGGTATCCTGATTGTGGGGAGGCTCTTCCAAATGACAGCAGCGCCTGGGTTCGAATAGAATCCCTTAGCTTGTATTCCTTGAGTCTTTCCCTATGCCGGGCTGAGAGGGAAATCTGGGAGTTTGGCTTGGAGGCCAAGTAGCAGCAACTGCCCCCCGATGGAATATGGAATTATTTAGAGGACTTCTCCCTAATGGGAAACAAGTGTGACCCCATTCATCTACTTGGATTGTGGCTCCACATCTCCCCGCCACACAAGTTTGGCTTCCGGGATTCTGAGAGTGGGAAAGTTCCTCCAACTGAGAGCAGTGCCAGTGTTCTAGTCGAGTCCTTAAGCTTCTCTTCCCTGATGGATTGCATAAGCTGGAGTGCGGTTCAAAGTGGGATTTGGGCTCTAAATCCAAGTATTAGTGAGTGCCTCTCCATGGGAAGTTGAGGTGTTTAACCAACAACCCCCAACAAGGGAATACCTTTGCCCCCTGGAATATGCGTGGACACTGTTTCTCCACCAACAGCACACACACGAAGAAGTTTTCTGGAATCCTGAGCATGGGGAGGCTACCCCAAATGACAGCAGCACCTGGGTTCTATTAGAATCCCTTAGCTTGTGTTCCCTGAGTGTTTACATAGGCCAGGCTTTGATCTAATGTGGGGTTTGGTCTCTATAGCTAGGTTTTAGCGAGTGCCTCTCTATGGGCATGGAGGTTTTTAAAACTACATCCCTAACCTTTAAATACCTGCCCCCCATATAAATGCGTGGTCTCTCTTTCCCCACCTCCAGCACACCCACGAAGAATAGTTCTGGTATACTGAGTGTGGGTAGGCACCTCCATATGACAGCAGTAACTGGGAATTTATAATATCATTTGGCTTGCTTTCCCTGAGTGTTTCCATTGGCCAGGCTGTGAGCGAAGTTGGGTGTTGGGCACTAAAGACTAGTAATAGCGAGTGCCTCTCTATGGGCAGTGGAGGTGTTTAAAATACATCCCCAAACTTGGAGCAACTGTGCCCCCCAAGAAATGCGTCGACTCTGTTTCCCCAAATCCAGCACACACACGAAGACGGGTTGAGGTTTCCTGAGTGTGGGGAGGCACCTACAACTGACAGCAGGGCCTGGGTTCTAATACAATCCATTAACTTGTCTTCACTGATGGCTAGCCTCGGCGGGAGTTCGGGGTACTGCGAGGGTTGGGCTCTAAAACCAAGTATTATTGAGTGCCTCTCCACGGGATTTGAAGTGGTTTAACCTACAACCAAATGTTTGGGAATAACTGTGCCCCCTTAAAGTTGCAAGGACACTGTTTCCCCACCTTCAGCACACACACGATGTGGTGTTCTGGTATGCTGAGTGTGGGGAGACTCCTCCAACTGACAGCAGCACCTGGGATCTAATATAATCCCTATGTTTGACATGCTTCAGTGTTTTCCTAGGCCGGGCTCTGAGCCTAGGTGGGTGTTGGGCTCTAAAGCCAAGTATTGGCGTGTGCCTCTCTATGTTCAGTGGAGGTGTTTAAACTACATCCAAACCTGGGAACACCTGTGCCCTCATGAAGATGCGTGGACACTCTTTCACCACCTTCCGCACACACACGAAAATGTGTTCAGGTATCCTGAGAGTGGGGAAGATCTTCCAAATGACAGCAGTGCCTGGGTTCCAATAAAACCCCTTAGCTTGTATTTCCTGTGTGTTTCCCTATGCCGGACTGCGAGGGAAAGCTGGGGGTTGGGATTGGAGGCCAAGTAGCATCGAGTGCCTCCAATGGACTGAGGAAATATTTTGAGGAATTCTCCCTAACGTGGAACACCTGTGCCCCCATTCTTCTGCGTGGGGTGGGTCTCCACACATCCCCCACACTAAAGGCTGGATTCCGGATCCTGAGTGTGGGGAAGATTCTCCAACTGACAACAGCGACTGGGTTCTAATACAATCCCTAAGTTTGCCTTCCCTGATGACTTGTCTATGCCAGAGTGCGGGGGAATGTGGGGTTCAGCCTCGACAAACAAGTACAATCGAGTGCCTCTCCACGGGATGTGGAGGTCTTTAAACTGCAATCCACAACCTGTGATTACCTGTGCCTCTTGCAAGATGTGTAGATCTGTTTCCCCAACACCAGCACACACACGAATAACTCTTCAGCTATCCTAAATGTGGGGAGGCTCCTCAAACTGACGGCAGCACCTGGGATCTAATAGAATCTCTTGGATTGAATTCCCTGAGTGTTTCCTTTGGCCGCGATGTGAGTTAAGGTGGGGTTGGGCACTAAACCAAAGTAATAGCGAGTGCCTCTCTATGAGCAGTGGAAGTGTTTAACTACATCCCCAACCTGGGAACACCTGTGCCCCCAGAAAGATGTGTGGACTCTGTTTCCCTCCTCCAGCACACACACGGCATTGGGTTCAGATGTCTTGAGTGTGGGGAGGTTCCTCCCACTAACAGCAGCGCCTGGGTTCTAATACAATACCTTAACTTGTCTTCCAGGATGGATTGAAAAGGCCGGTGTGCGGGGGAAAGTTGGGATTTGGCTCTAAACCAAGTATTAGCGAGAGCCTATCCATGGGATGTGGGTGTTTGACCTACAACCCACAATCATGGAATAACTGTGCCTCTTGATAAATGCGTGTGCTAAGTTTCCCCAACTCCAGCACACACAGGAAGAAGTGTTCTGGGGTTCTGAGTGTGGGGAGGTTCCTCCAACAGACAGCAGCACCTGGCTTTTAATAGAATCCCTTAGCTTGACTTCCCTAAGTGTATTCCTAGGCCTAGTATTAAGCGATGGTGGGGGATGGGCTCTAAAGCCACGTATTAGCGAGTGCATCTCTGTGGGTAGTGGAGGGTTTTAAACTACTTCCCCAACCTTGGAACACCTGTGCCCCATAAAGATGCGTGGAATCTGTTTCCACACCTCCAGCACACACACGGAGACGTGCTCAGGTATCCTGATTGTGGGGAGGCTCCTCCAAATGACAGCAGCTCCTGGGTTCTAATAGAATCCCTTAGCTTGTCTTGCCTGATGGCATGCCTAGGCTGGAGAGTGGGGGAAACTGGGGGTTGGGCTCTAAACCAAGTATTAGCGAGAGCCTATCCATGGGATGTGGGTTTTTAACCTACAACCCACAACCATGGAATAAATGTGCCCCCTGAAAGATGCTTTGACTGTTTCCCTACATCCAGCACACACGCGAATAATTGTTCTGGTATTCTGAGTGTGGGGAGGTTCCTCAAACTGACAGCAGCACCTGGGTTCCATTAGTATCCCTTAGCTTCTGTTCCCTGAGTGTTCCTTTAGGCCAGGCCATGAGGGAAAGCTGGGGGTTGGTTTTGGAGGCCAAGTAGCAGTGAGTGCCCCCTGATCCACTGAGGAAGTACTTAGAGGACTTCTCCCTTAACGGAACACATTTTCCTCCATTCATCTGGGTGGAGTGGGGCTGCACAACTCTCCCACACCTAAGAATGTGTTCTGGATTTCTGAGTGCAGGGAAGTTCCTCCAACTGACAGCAGCGCCTGGGTTCTAATTGAATCCCTTTGCTTGTCTTACCTGATGGAATGCCTAGGCTGGAGAGTGGGGGAAAGAGGGGGTTGGGTTTGAAGTCCAAGTAGCAACGAGTGCCCCCCGATTTACTGAGGAAGTACTTAGAGGATTTCACGCTAATGTGGAACACCTGTGCCCCCATTCATCTGTGTGGACTGGGTATCCACAACTCCCCCACACACAAGACTGGGATCCGGAATCCTGAGTGTGTGGAAGATCCTCCAACTGACAGCAGTGCCTGCGTTCTAATAGAATAACTCAGCTTGACTTCCCTAAGTTTTTTCCTAGACCTAGCAGTGAGCGATGGTGGGGAATGGGCTCTAAAGCCAAGAATAAGCGAGTGCATCTCTGTGGGCAGTGGAGGATTTGAAACTTCTTCCCCAATCTTGGAACACCTGTGCCCCCATAAAGATGCCTGGACTCTGATTCCCCACCTCCAGCACACACGCGGAGACGTGCTCAGGTATCCTGATTGTGGGGAGGCTCTTCCAAATGACAGCAGCGCCTGGGTTCGAATAGAATCCCTTAGCTTGTATTCCTTGAGTCTTTCCCTATGCCGGGCTGAGAGGGAAATCTGGGAGTTTGGCTTGGAGGCCAAGTAGCAGCAACTGCCCCCCGATGGAATATGGAATTATTTAGAGGACTTCTCCCTAATGGGAAACAAGTGTGACCCCATTCATCTACTTGGATTGTGGCTCCACATCTCCCCGCCACACAAGGTTGGCTTCCGGGATTCTGAGAGTGGGAAAGTTCCTCCAACTGAGAGCAGTGCCAGTGTTCTAGTCGAGTCCTTAAGCTTCTCTTCCCTGATGGATTGCATAAGCTGGAGTGCGGTTCAAAGTGGGATTTGGGCTCTAAATCCAAGTATTAGTGAGTGCCTCTCCATGGGAAGTTGAGGTGTTTAACCAACAACCCCCAACAAGGGAATACCTTTGCCCCCTGGAATATGCGTGGACACTGTTTCTCCACCAACAGCACACACACGAAGAAGTTTTCTGGAATCCTGAGCATGGGGAGGCTACTCCAAATGACAGCAGCACCTGGGTTCTATTAGAATCCCTTAGCTTGTGTTCCCTGAGTGTTTACATAGGCCAGGCTTTGATCTAATGTGGGGTTTGGTCTCTATAGCTAGGTTTTAGCGAGTGCCTCTCTATGGGCATGGAGGTTTTTAAAACTACATCCCTAACCTTTAAATACCTGCCCCCCATATAAATGCGTGGTCTCTCTTTCCCCACCTCCAGCACACCCACGAAGAATAGTTCTGGTATACTGAGTGTGGGTAGGCACCTCCATATGACAGCAGTAACTGGGAATTTATAATATCATTTGGCTTGCTTTCCCTGAGTGTTTCCATTGGCCAGGCTGTGAGCGAAGTTGGGTGTTGGGCACTAAAGACTAGTAATAGCGAGTGCCTCTCTATGGGCAGTGGAGGTGTTTAAAATACATCCCCAAACTTGGAGCAACTGTGCCCCCCAAGAAATGCGTCGACTCTGTTTCCCCAAATCCAGCACACACACGAAGACGGGTTGAGGTTTCCTGAGTGTGGGGAGGCACCTACAACTGACAGCAGGGCCTGGGTTCTAATACAATCCATTAACTTGTCTTCACTGATGGCTAGCCTCGGCGGGAGTTCGGGGTACTGTGAGGGTTGGGCTCTAAAACCAAGTATTATTGAGTGCCTCTCCACGGGATTTGAAGTGGTTTAACCTACAACCAAATGTTTGGGAATAACTGTGCCCCCTTAAAGTTGCAAGGACACTGTTTCCCCACCTTCAGCACACACACGATGTGGTGTTCTGGTATGCTGAGTGTGGGGAGACTCCTCCAACTGACAGCAGCACCTGGGATCTAATATAATCCCTATGTTTGACATGCTTCAGTGTTTTCCTAGGCCGGGCTCTGAGCCTAGGTGGGTGTTGGGTTCTAAAGCCAAGTATTGGCGTGTGCCTCTCTATGTTCAGTGGAGGTGTTTAAACTACATCCAAACCTGGGAACACCTGTGCCCTCATGAAGATGCGTGGACACTCTTTCACCACCTTCCGCACACACACGAAAATGTGTTCAGGTATCCTGAGAGTGGGGAAGATCTTCCAAATGACAGCAGTGCCTGGGTTCCAATAAAACCCCTTAGCTTGTATTTCCTGTGTGTTTCCCTATGCCGGACTGCGAGGGAAAGCTGGGGGTTGGGATTGGAGGCCAAGTAGCATCGAGTGCCTCCAATGGACTGAGGAAATATTTTGAGGAATTCTCCCTAACGTGGAACACCTGTGCCCCCATTCTTCTGCGTGGGGTGGGTCTCCACACATCCCCCACACTAAAGGCTGGATTCCGGATCCTGAGTGTGGGGAAGATTCTCCAACTGACAACAGCGACTGGGTTCTAATACAATCCCTAAGTTTGCCTTCCCTGATGACTTGTCTATGCCAGAGTGCGGGGGAATGTGGGGTTCAGCCTCGACAAACAAGTACAATCGAGTGCCTCTCCACGGGATGTGGAGGTCTTTAAACTGCAATCCACAACCTGTGATTACCTGTGCCTCTTGCAAGATGTGTAGATCTGTTTCCCCAACTCCAGCACACACACGAATAACTCTTCGGCTATCCTAAATGTGGGGAGGCTCCTCAAACTGACGGCAGCACCTGGGATCTAATAGAATCTCTTGGATTGAATTCCCTGAGTGTTTCCTTTGGCCGCGATGTGAGTTAAGGTGGGGTTGGGCACTAAACCAAAGTAATAGCGAGTGCCTCTCTATGAGCAGTGGAAGTGTTTAACTACATCCCCAACCTGGGAACACCTGTGCCCCCAGAAAGATGTGTGGACTCTGTTTCCCTCCTCCAGCACACACACGGCATTGGGTTCAGATGTCTTGAGTGTGGGGAGGTTCCTCCCACTAACAGCAGCGCCTGGGTTCTAATACAATACCTTAACTTGTCTTCCAGGATGGATTGAAAAGGCCGGTGTGCGGGGGAAAGTTGGGATTTGGCTCTAAACCAAGTATTAGCGAGAGCCTATCCATGGGATGTGGGTGTTTGACCTACAACCCACAATCATGGAATAACTGTGCCTCTTGATAAATGCGTGTGCTAAGTTTCCCCAACTCCAGCACACACAGGAAGAAGTGTTCTGGGGTTCTGAGTGTGGGGAGGTTCCTCCAACAGACAGCAGCACCTGGCTTTTAATAGAATCCCTTAGCTTGACTTCCCTAAGTGTATTCCTAGGCCTAGTATTAAGCGATGGTGGGGGATGGGCTCTAAAGCCACGTATTAGCGAGTGCATCTCTGTGGGTAGTGGAGGGTTTTAAACTACTTCCCCAACCTTGGAACACCTGTGCCCCATAAAGATGCGTGGAATCTGTTTCCACACCTCCAGCACACACACGGAGACGTGCTCAGGTATCCTGATTGTGGGGAGGCTCCTCCAAATGACAGCAGCTCCTGGGTTCTAATAGAATCCCTTAGCTTGTCTTGCCTGATGGCATGCCTAGGCTGGAGAGTGGGGGAAACTGGGGGTTGGGCTCTAAACCAAGTATTAGCGAGAGCCTATCCATGGGATGTGGGTTTTTAACCTACAACCCACAACCATGGAATAAATGTGCCCCCTGAAAGATGCTTTGACTGTTTCCCTACATCCAGCACACACGCGAATAATTGTTCTGGTATTCTGAGTGTGGGGAGGTTCCTCAAACTGACAGCAGCACCTGGGTTCCATTAGTATCCCTTAGCTTCTGTTCCCTGAGTGTTCCTTTAGGCCAGGCCATGAGGGAAAGCTGGGGGTTGGGTTTGGAGGCCAAGTAGCAGTGAGTGCCCCCTGATCCACTGAGGAAGTACTTAGAGGACTTCTCCCTTAACGGAACACATTTTCCTCCATTCATCTGGGTGGAGTGGGGCTGCACAACTCTCCCACACCTAAGAATGTGTTCTGGATTTCTGAGTGCAGGGAAGTTCCTCCAACTGACAGCAGCGCCTGGGTTCTAATTGAATCCCTTTGCTTGTCTTACCTGATGGAATGCCTAGGCTGGAGAGTGGGGGAAAGAGGGGGTTGGGTTTGAAGTCCAAGTAGCAACGAGTGCCCCCCGATTTACTGAGGAAGTACTTAGAGGATTTCACGCTAATGTGGAACACCTGTGCCCCCATTCATCTGTGTGGACTGGGTATCCACAACTCCCCCACACACAAGACTGGGATCCGGAATCCTGAGTGTGTGGAAGATCCTCCAACTGACAGCAGTGCCTGCGTTCTAATAGAATAACTCAGCTTGACTTCCCTAAGTTTTTTCCTAGACCTAGCAGTGAGCGATGGTGGGGAATGGGCTCTAAAGCCAAGAATAAGCGAGTGCATCTCTGTGGGCAGTGGAGGATTTGAAACTTCTTCCCCAATCTTGGAACACCTGTGCCCCCATAAAGATGCCTGGACTCTGATTCCCCACCTCCAGCACACACGCGGAGACGTGCTCAGGTATCCTGATTGTGGGGAGGCTCTTCCAAATGACAGCAGCGCCTGGGTTCGAATAGAATCCCTTAGCTTGTATTCCTTGAGTCTTTCCCTATGCCGGGCTGAGAGGGAAATCTGGGAGTTTGGCTTGGAGGCCAAGTAGCAGCAACTGCCCCCCGATGGAATATGGAATTATTTAGAGGACTTCTCCCTAATGGGAAACAAGTGTGACCCCATTCATCTACTTGGATTGTGGCTCCACATCTCCCCGCCACACAAGTTTGGCTTCCGGGATTCTGAGAGTGGGAAAGTTCCTCCAACTGAGAGCAGTGCCAGTGTTCTAGTCGAGTCCTTAAGCTTCTCTTCCCTGATGGATTGCATAAGCTGGAGTGCGGTTCAAAGTGGGATTTGGGCTCTAAATCCAAGTATTAGTGAGTGCCTCTCCATGGGAAGTTGAGGTGTTTAACCAACAACCCCCAACAAGGGAATACCTTTGCCCCCTGGAATATGCGTGGACACTGTTTCTCCACCAACAGCACACACACGAAGAAGTTTTCTGGAATCCTGAGCATGGGGAGGCTACTCCAAATGACAGCAGCACCTGGGTTCTATTAGAATCCCTTAGCTTGTGTTCCCTGAGTGTTTACATAGGCCAGGCTTTGATCTAATGTGGGGTTTGGTCTCTATAGCTAGGTTTTAGCGAGTGCCTCTCTATGGGCATGGAGGTTTTTAAAACTACATCCCTAACCTTTAAATACCTGCCCCCCATATAAATGCGTGGTCTCTCTTTCCCCACCTCCAGCACACCCACGAAGAATAGTTCTGGTATACTGAGTGTGGGTAGGCACCTCCATATGACAGCAGTAACTGGGAATTTATAATATCATTTGGCTTGCTTTCCCTGAGTGTTTCCATTGGCCAGGCTGTGAGCGAAGTTGGGTGTTGGGCACTAAAGACTAGTAATAGCGAGAGCCTCTCTCTGGGCAATGCAGGTGTTTAAAATACTTCCCCAAACTTGGAAAAACTGTGCCACCCAAAAAATGCGTCGACTCTGTTTCCCCACCTCCAGCACAAACACGACGACGGGTTGAGGTTTCCTGAGTGTGGGAAGGCATCTACAACTGACAGCAGGGCCTGGGTTCTAATACAATCCATTAACGTGTCTTCACTGATGGCTGGCCTAGGCGGGAGTGCGGGGGAATGTGAGGGTTGGGCTGTAAATCCAGATATTAGCGAGTGCTTCTCCATGGGAAGAGGGAATTATTAACCAAAATCCCACAACCTGGGAATATCTGTGCTCCTTGAAAAGTGCGTGGTCTCTGTTTCCCCACCTCCAGCACACACATGAAGAATTGTTCTGGTATCCTGAGTGAGGGGAGGCACCTCCCACTGATAGCAGCATCTGGGATCAAATAGGATCCCTTAGGTTATCTTCCCTGAGTGTTTTCCAATGACGGGATGGGAGCGAAGGTGGGGGATGGGCAATAAAGCCAAGTAATAGCGAGTGCCCCTCTATGGACAGTGGAGGTGTTTAAAGTACATTCCCTCCCTGGGAACACCTGTGCCCCATAAAGTTGCGTGGACTATGTATCTCCAACAACAGCACACACACAAAGACTTGTTCAGGTATCCTGAGTGTGGGGAGTCTCCTCCAACTGACAGCAGCGCCTGGGTTCTAATAGAATCCCTTAGCTTGTCTTACCTGATGGAATGCCTAGGCTGTAGAGTGGGGGAAAGAGGGGGTTGGGTATGAAGTCCAAGTAGCAACGAGTGCCCCCCGATTTACTGAGGAAGTACTTAGAGGATTTCACGCTAATGTGGAACACCTGTGCCCCCATTCATCTGTGTGGACTGGGTATCCACAACTCCCCCACACACAAGACTGGGATCCGGAATCCTGAGTGTGTGGAAGATCCTCCAACTGACAGCAGTGCCTGCGTTCTAATAGAATAACTCAGCTTGACTTCCCTAAGTTTTTTCCTAGACCTAGCAGTGAGCGATGGTGGGGAATGGGCTCTAAAGCCAAGAATAAGCGAGTGCATCTCTGTGGGCAGTGGAGGATTTGAAACTTCTTCCCCAATCTTGGAACACCTGTGCCCCCATAAAGATGCCTGGACTCTGATTCCCCACCTCCAGCACACACACGGAGACGTGCTCAGGTATCCTGATTGTGGGGAGGCTCTTCCAAATGACAGCAGCGCCTGGGTTCGAATAGAATCCCTTAGCTTGTATTCCTTGAGTCTTTCCCTATGCCGGGCTGAGAGGGAAATCTGGGAGTTTGGCTTGGAGGCCAAGTAGCAGCAACTGCCCCCCGATGGAATATGGAATTATTTAGAGGACTTCTCCCTAATGGGAAACAAGTGTGACCCCATTCATCTACTTGGATTGTGGCTCCACATCTCCCCGCCACACAAGTTTGGCTTCCGGGATTCTGAGAGTGGGAAAGTTCCTCCAACTGAGAGCAGTGCCAGTGTTCTAGTCGAGTCCTTAAGCTTCTCTTCCCTGATGGATTGCATAAGCTGGAGTGCGGTTCAAAGTGGGATTTGGGCTCTAAATCCAAGTATTAGTGAGTGCCTCTCCATGGGAAGTTGAGGTGTTTAACCAACAACCCCCAACAAGGGAATACCTTTGCCCCCTGGAATATGCGTGGACACTGTTTCTCCACCAACAGCACACACACGAAGAAGTTTTCTGGAATCCTGAGCATGGGGAGGCTACTCCAAATGACAGCAGCACCTGGGTTCTATTAGAATCCCTTAGCTTGTGTTCCCTGAGTGTTTACATAGGCCAGGCTTTGATCTAATGTGGGGTTTGGTCTCTATAGCTAGGTTTTAGCGAGTGCCTCTCTATGGGCATGGAGGTTTTTAAAACTACATCCCTAACCTTTAAATACCTGCCCCCCATATAAATGCGTGGTCTCTCTTTCCCCACCTCCAGCACACCCACGAAGAATAGTTCTGGTATACTGAGTGTGGGTAGGCACCTCCATATGACAGCAGTAACTGGGAATTTATAATATCATTTGGCTTGCTTTCCCTGAGTGTTTCCATTGGCCAGGCTGTGAGCGAAGTTGGGTGTTGGGCACTAAAGACTAGTAATAGCGAGTGCCTCTCTATGGGCAGTGGAGGTGTTTAAAATACATCCCCAAACTTGGAGCAACTGTGCCCCCCAAGAAATGCGTCGACTCTGTTTCCCCAAATCCAGCACACACACGAAGACGGGTTGAGGTTTCCTGAGTGTGGGGAGGCACCTACAACTGACAGCAGGGCCTGGGTTCTAATACAATCCATTAACTTGTCTTCACTGATGGCTAGCCTCGGCGGGAGTTCGGGGTACTGTGAGGGTTGGGCTCTAAAACCAAGTATTATTGAGTGCCTCTCCACGGGATTTGAAGTGGTTTAACCTACAACCAAATGTTTGGGAATAACTGTGCCCCCTTAAAGTTGCAAGGACACTGTTTCCCCACCTTCAGCACACACACGATGTGGTGTTCTGGTATGCTGAGTGTGGGGAGACTCCTCCAACTGACAGCAGCACCTGGGATCTAATATAATCCCTATGTTTGACATGCTTCAGTGTTTTCCTAGGCCGGGCTCTGAGCCTAGGTGGGTGTTGGGTTCTAAAGCCAAGTATTGGCGTGTGCCTCTCTATGTTCAGTGGAGGTGTTTAAACTACATCCAAACCTGGGAACACCTGTGCCCTCATGAAGATGCGTGGACACTCTTTCACCACCTTCCGCACACACACGAAAATGTGTTCAGGTATCCTGAGAGTGGGGAAGATCTTCCAAATGACAGCAGTGCCTGGGTTCCAATAAAACCCCTTAGCTTGTATTTCCTGTGTGTTTCCCTATGCCGGACTGCGAGGGAAAGCTGGGGGTTGGGATTGGAGGCCAAGTAGCATCGAGTGCCTCCAATGGACTGAGGAAATATTTTGAGGAATTCTCCCTAACGTGGAACACCTGTGCCCCCATTCTTCTGCGTGGGGTGGGTCTCCACACATCCCCCACACTAAAGGCTGGATTCCGGATCCTGAGTGTGGGGAAGATTCTCCAACTGACAACAGCGACTGGGTTCTAATACAATCCCTAAGTTTGCCTTCCCTGATGACTTGTCTATGCCAGAGTGCGGGGGAATGTGGGGTTCAGCCTCGACAAACAAGTACAATCGAGTGCCTCTCCACGGGATGTGGAGGTCTTTAAACTGCAATCCACAACCTGTGATTACCTGTGCCTCTTGCAAGATGTGTAGATCTGTTTCCCCAACTCCAGCACACACACGAATAACTCTTCGGCTATCCTAAATGTGGGGAGGCTCCTCAAACTGACGGCAGCACCTGGGATCTAATAGAATCTCTTGGATTGAATTCCCTGAGTGTTTCCTTTGGCCGCGATGTGAGTTAAGGTGGGGTTGGGCACTAAACCAAAGTAATAGCGAGTGCCTCTCTATGAGCAGTGGAAGTGTTTAACTACATCCCCAACCTGGGAACACCTGTGCCCCCAGAAAGATGTGTGGACTCTGTTTCCCTCCTCCAGCACACACACGGCATTGGGTTCAGATGTCTTGAGTGTGGGGAGGTTCCTCCCACTAACAGCAGCGCCTGGGTTCTAATACAATACCTTAACTTGTCTTCCAGGATGGATTGAAAAGGCCGGTGTGCGGGGGAAAGTTGGGATTTGGCTCTAAACCAAGTATTAGCGAGAGCCTATCCATGGGATGTGGGTGTTTGACCTACAACCCACAATCATGGAATAACTGTGCCTCTTGATAAATGCGTGTGCTAAGTTTCCCCAACTCCAGCACACACAGGAAGAAGTGTTCTGGGGTTCTGAGTGTGGGGAGGTTCCTCCAACAGACAGCAGCACCTGGCTTTTAATAGAATCCCTTAGCTTGACTTCCCTAAGTGTATTCCTAGGCCTAGTATTAAGCGATGGTGGGGGATGGGCTCTAAAGCCACGTATTAGCGAGTGCATCTCTGTGGGTAGTGGAGGGTTTTAAACTACTTCCCCAACCTTGGAACACCTGTGCCCCATAAAGATGCGTGGAATCTGTTTCCACACCTCCAGCACACACACGGAGACGTGCTCAGGTATCCTGATTGTGGGGAGGCTCCTCCAAATGACAGCAGCTCCTGGGTTCTAATAGAATCCCTTAGCTTGTCTTGCCTGATGGCATGCCTAGGCTGGAGAGTGGGGGAAACTGGGGGTTGGGCTCTAAACCAAGTATTAGCGAGAGCCTATCCATGGGATGTGGGTTTTTAACCTACAACCCACAACCATGGAATAAATGTGCCCCCTGAAAGATGCTTTGACTGTTTCCCTACATCCAGCACACACGCGAATAATTGTTCTGGTATTCTGAGTGTGGGGAGGTTCCTCAAACTGACAGCAGCACCTGGGTTCCATTAGTATCCCTTAGCTTCTGTTCCCTGAGTGTTCCTTTAGGCCAGGCCATGAGGGAAAGCTGGGGGTTGGGTTTGGAGGCCAAGTAGCAGTGAGTGCCCCCTGATCCACTGAGGAAGTACTTAGAGGACTTCTCCCTTAACGGAACACATTTTCCTCCATTCATCTGGGTGGAGTGGGGCTGCACAACTCTCCCACACCTAAGAATGTGTTCTGGATTTCTGAGTGCAGGGAAGTTCCTCCAACTGACAGCAGCGCCTGGGTTCTAATTGAATCCCTTTGCTTGTCTTACCTGATGGAATGCCTAGGCTGGAGAGTGGGGGAAAGAGGGGGTTGGGTTTGAAGTCCAAGTAGCAACGAGTGCCCCCCGATTTACTGAGGAAGTACTTAGAGGATTTCACGCTAATGTGGAACACCTGTGCCCCCATTCATCTGTGTGGACTGGGTATCCACAACTCCCCCACACACAAGACTGGGATCCGGAATCCTGAGTGTGTGGAAGATCCTCCAACTGACAGCAGTGCCTGCGTTCTAATAGAATAACTCAGCTTGACTTCCCTAAGTTTTTTCCTAGACCTAGCAGTGAGCGATGGTGGGGAATGGGCTCTAAAGCCAAGAATAAGCGAGTGCATCTCTGTGGGCAGTGGAGGATTTGAAACTTCTTCCCCAATCTTGGAACACCTGTGCCCCCATAAAGATGCCTGGACTCTGATTCCCCACCTCCAGCACACACGCGGAGACGTGCTCAGGTATCCTGATTGTGGGGAGGCTCTTCCAAATGACAGCAGCGCCTGGGTTCGAATAGAATCCCTTAGCTTGTATTCCTTGAGTCTTTCCCTATGCCGGGCTGAGAGGGAAATCTGGGAGTTTGGCTTGGAGGCCAAGTAGCAGCAACTGCCCCCCGATGGAATATGGAATTATTTAGAGGACTTCTCCCTAATGGGAAACAAGTGTGACCCCATTCATCTACTTGGATTGTGGCTCCACATCTCCCCGCCACACAAGTTTGGCTTCCGGGATTCTGAGAGTGGGAAAGTTCCTCCAACTGAGAGCAGTGCCAGTGTTCTAGTCGAGTCCTTAAGCTTCTCTTCCCTGATGGATTGCATAAGCTGGAGTGCGGTTCAAAGTGGGATTTGGGCTCTAAATCCAAGTATTAGTGAGTGCCTCTCCATGGGAAGTTGAGGTGTTTAACCAACAACCCCCAACAAGGGAATACCTTTGCCCCCTGGAATATGCGTGGACACTGTTTCTCCACCAACAGCACACACACGAAGAAGTTTTCTGGAATCCTGAGCATGGGGAGGCTACTCCAAATGACAGCAGCACCTGGGTTCTATTAGAATCCCTTAGCTTGTGTTCCCTGAGTGTTTACATAGGCCAGGCTTTGATCTAATGTGGGGTTTGGTCTCTATAGCTAGGTTTTAGCGAGTGCCTCTCTATGGGCATGGAGGTTTTTAAAACTACATCCCTAACCTTTAAATACCTGCCCCCCATATAAATGCGTGGTCTCTCTTTCCCCACCTCCAGCACACCCACGAAGAATAGTTCTGGTATACTGAGTGTGGGTAGGCACCTCCATATGACAGCAGTAACTGGGAATTTATAATATCATTTGGCTTGCTTTCCCTGAGTGTTTCCATTGGCCAGGCTGTGAGCGAAGTTGGGTGTTGGGCACTAAAGACTAGTAATAGCGAGTGCCTCTCTATGGGCAGTGGAGGTGTTTAAAATACATCCCCAAACTTGGAGCAACTGTGCCCCCCAAGAAATGCGTCGACTCTGTTTCCCCAAATCCAGCACACACACGAAGACGGGTTGAGGTTTCCTGAGTGTGGGGAGGCACCTACAACTGACAGCAGGGCCTGGGTTCTAATACAATCCATTAACTTGTCTTCACTGATGGCTAGCCTCGGCGGGAGTTCGGGGTACTGTGAGGGTTGGGCTCTAAAACCAAGTATTATTGAGTGCCTCTCCACGGGATTTGAAGTGGTTTAACCTACAACCAAATGTTTGGGAATAACTGTGCCCCCTTAAAGTTGCAAGGACACTGTTTCCCCACCTTCAGCACACACACGATGTGGTGTTCTGGTATGCTGAGTGTGGGGAGACTCCTCCAACTGACAGCAGCACCTGGGATCTAATATAATCCCTATGTTTGACATGCTTCAGTGTTTTCCTAGGCCGGGCTCTGAGCCTAGGTGGGTGTTGGGTTCTAAAGCCAAGTATTGGCGTGTGCCTCTCTATGTTCAGTGGAGGTGTTTAAACTACATCCAAACCTGGGAACACCTGTGCCCTCATGAAGATGCGTGGACACTCTTTCACCACCTTCCGCACACACACGAAAATGTGTTCAGGTATCCTGAGAGTGGGGAAGATCTTCCAAATGACAGCAGTGCCTGGGTTCCAATAAAACCCCTTAGCTTGTATTTCCTGTGTGTTTCCCTATGCCGGACTGCGAGGGAAAGCTGGGGGTTGGGATTGGAGGCCAAGTAGCATCGAGTGCCTCCAATGGACTGAGGAAATATTTTGAGGAATTCTCCCTAACGTGGAACACCTGTGCCCCCATTCTTCTGCGTGGGGTGGGTCTCCACACATCCCCCACACTAAAGGCTGGATTCCGGATCCTGAGTGTGGGGAAGATTCTCCAACTGACAACAGCGACTGGGTTCTAATACAATCCCTAAGTTTGCCTTCCCTGATGACTTGTCTATGCCAGAGTGCGGGGGAATGTGGGGTTCAGCCTCGACAAACAAGTACAATCGAGTGCCTCTCCACGGGATGTGGAGGTCTTTAAACTGCAATCCACAACCTGTGATTACCTGTGCCTCTTGCAAGATGTGTAGATCTGTTTCCCCAACTCCAGCACACACACGAATAACTCTTCGGCTATCCTAAATGTGGGGAGGCTCCTCAAACTGACGGCAGCACCTGGGATCTAATAGAATCTCTTGGATTGAATTCCCTGAGTGTTTCCTTTGGCCGCGATGTGAGTTAAGGTGGGGTTGGGCACTAAACCAAAGTAATAGCGAGTGCCTCTCTATGAGCAGTGGAAGTGTTTAACTACATCCCCAACCTGGGAACACCTGTGCCCCCAGAAAGATGTGTGGACTCTGTTTCCCTCCTCCAGCACACACACGGCATTGGGTTCAGATGTCTTGAGTGTGGGGAGGTTCCTCCCACTAACAGCAGCGCCTGGGTTCTAATACAATACCTTAACTTGTCTTCCAGGATGGATTGAAAAGGCCGGTGTGCGGGGGAAAGTTGGGATTTGGCTCTAAACCAAGTATTAGCGAGAGCCTATCCATGGGATGTGGGTGTTTGACCTACAACCCACAATCATGGAATAACTGTGCCTCTTGATAAATGCGTGTGCTAAGTTTCCCCAACTCCAGCACACACAGGAAGAAGTGTTCTGGGGTTCTGAGTGTGGGGAGGTTCCTCCAACAGACAGCAGCACCTGGCTTTTAATAGAATCCCTTAGCTTGACTTCCCTAAGTGTATTCCTAGGCCTAGTATTAAGCGATGGTGGGGGATGGGCTCTAAAGCCACGTATTAGCGAGTGCATCTCTGTGGGTAGTGGAGGGTTTTAAACTACTTCCCCAACCTTGGAACACCTGTGCCCCATAAAGATGCGTGGAATCTGTTTCCACACCTCCAGCACACACACGGAGACGTGCTCAGGTATCCTGATTGTGGGGAGGCTCCTCCAAATGACAGCAGCTCCTGGGTTCTAATAGAATCCCTTAGCTTGTCTTGCCTGATGGCATGCCTAGGCTGGAGAGTGGGGGAAACTGGGGGTTGGGCTCTAAACCAAGTATTAGCGAGAGCCTATCCATGGGATGTGGGTTTTTAACCTACAACCCACAACCATGGAATAAATGTGCCCCCTGAAAGATGCTTTGACTGTTTCCCTACATCCAGCACACACGCGAATAATTGTTCTGGTATTCTGAGTGTGGGGAGGTTCCTCAAACTGACAGCAGCACCTGGGTTCCATTAGTATCCCTTAGCTTCTGTTCCCTGAGTGTTCCTTTAGGCCAGGCCATGAGGGAAAGCTGGGGGTTGGGTTTGGAGGCCAAGTAGCAGTGAGTGCCCCCTGATCCACTGAGGAAGTACTTAGAGGACTTCTCCCTTAACGGAACACATTTTCCTCCATTCATCTGGGTGGAGTGGGGCTGCACAACTCTCCCACACCTAAGAATGTGTTCTGGATTTCTGAGTGCAGGGAAGTTCCTCCAACTGACAGCAGCGCCTGGGTTCTAATTGAATCCCTTTGCTTGTCTTACCTGATGGAATGCCTAGGCTGGAGAGTGGGGGAAAGAGGGGGTTGGGTTTGAAGTCCAAGTAGCAACGAGTGCCCCCCGATTTACTGAGGAAGTACTTAGAGGATTTCACGCTAATGTGGAACACCTGTGCCCCCATTCATCTGTGTGGACTGGGTATCCACAACTCCCCCACACACAAGACTGGGATCCGAAATCCTGAGTGTGTGGAAGATCCTCCAACTGACAGCAGTGCCTGCGTTCTAATAGAATAACTCAGCTTGACTTCCCTAAGTTTTTTCCTAGACCTAGCAGTGAGCGATGGTGGGGAATGGGCTCTAAAGCCAAGAATAAGCGAGTGCATCTCTGTGGGCAGTGGAGGATTTGAAACTTCTTCCCCAATCTTGGAACACCTGTGCCCCCATAAAGATGCCTGGACTCTGATTCCCCACCTCCAGCACACACGCGGAGACGTGCTCAGGTATCCTGATTGTGGGGAGGCTCTTCCAAATGACAGCAGCGCCTGGGTTCGAATAGAATCCCTTAGCTTGTATTCCTTGAGTCTTTCCCTATGCCGGGCTGAGAGGGAAATCTGGGAGTTTGGCTTGGAGGCCAAGTAGCAGCAACTGCCCCCCGATGGAATATGGAATTATTTAGAGGACTTCTCCCTAATGGGAAACAAGTGTGACCCCATTCATCTACTTGGATTGTGGCTCCACATCTCCCCGCCACACAAGTTTGGCTTCCGGGATTCTGAGAGTGGGAAAGTTCCTCCAACTGAGAGCAGTGCCAGTGTTCTAGTCGAGTCCTTAAGCTTCTCTTCCCTGATGGATTGCATAAGCTGGAGTGCGGTTCAAAGTGGGATTTGGGCTCTAAATCCAAGTATTAGTGAGTGCCTCTCCATGGGAAGTTGAGGTGTTTAACCAACAACCCCCAACAAGGGAATACCTTTGCCCCCTGGAATATGCGTGGACACTGTTTCTCCACCAACAGCACACACACGAAGAAGTTTTCTGGAATCCTGAGCATGGGGAGGCTACTCCAAATGACAGCAGCACCTGGGTTCTATTAGAATCCCTTAGCTTGTGTTCCCTGAGTGTTTACATAGGCCAGGCTTTGATCTAATGTGGGGTTTGGTCTCTATAGCTAGGTTTTAGCGAGTGCCTCTCTATGGGCATGGAGGTTTTTAAAACTACATCCCTAACCTTTAAATACCTGCCCCCCATATAAATGCGTGGTCTCTCTTTCCCCACCTCCAGCACACCCACGAAGAATAGTTCTGGTATACTGAGTGTGGGTAGGCACCTCCATATGACAGCAGTAACTGGGAATTTATAATATCATTTGGCTTGCTTTCCCTGAGTGTTTCCATTGGCCAGGCTGTGAGCGAAGTTGGGTGTTGGGCACTAAAGACTAGTAATAGCGAGTGCCTCTCTATGGGCAGTGGAGGTGTTTAAAATACATCCCCAAACTTGGAGCAACTGTGCCCCCCAAGAAATGCGTCGACTCTGTTTCCCCAAATCCAGCACACACACGAAGACGGGTTGAGGTTTCCTGAGTGTGGGGAGGCACCTACAACTGACAGCAGGGCCTGGGTTCTAATACAATCCATTAACTTGTCTTCACTGATGGCTAGCCTCGGCGGGAGTTCGGGGTACTGTGAGGGTTGGGCTCTAAAACCAAGTATTATTGAGTGCCTCTCCACGGGATTTGAAGTGGTTTAACCTACAACCAAATGTTTGGGAATAACTGTGCCCCCTTAAAGTTGCAAGGACACTGTTTCCCCACCTTCAGCACACACACGATGTGGTGTTCTGGTATGCTGAGTGTGGGGAGACTCCTCCAACTGACAGCAGCACCTGGGATCTAATATAATCCCTATGTTTGACATGCTTCAGTGTTTTCCTAGGCCGGGCTCTGAGCCTAGGTGGGTGTTGGGCTCTAAAGCCAAGTATTGGCGTGTGCCTCTCTATGTTCAGTGGAGGTGTTTAAACTACATCCAAACCTGGGAACACCTGTGCCCTCATGAAGATGCGTGGACACTCTTTCACCACCTTCCGCACACACACGAAAATGTGTTCAGGTATCCTGAGAGTGGGGAAGATCTTCCAAATGACAGCAGTGCCTGGGTTCCAATAAAACCCCTTAGCTTGTATTTCCTGTGTGTTTCCCTATGCCGGACTGCGAGGGAAAGCTGGGGGTTGGGATTGGAGGCCAAGTAGCATCGAGTGCCTCCAATGGACTGAGGAAATATTTTGAGGAATTCTCCCTAACGTGGAACACCTGTGCCCCCATTCTTCTGCGTGGGGTGGGTCTCCACACATCCCCCACACTAAAGGCTGGATTCCGGATCCTGAGTGTGGGGAAGATTCTCCAACTGACAACAGCGACTGGGTTCTAATACAATCCCTAAGTTTGCCTTCCCTGATGACTTGTCTATGCCAGAGTGCGGGGGAATGTGGGGTTCAGCCTCGACAAACAAGTACAATCGAGTGCCTCTCCACGGGATGTGGAGGTCTTTAAACTGCAATCCACAACCTGTGATTACCTGTGCCTCTTGCAAGATGTGTAGATCTGTTTCCCCAACTCCAGCACACACACGAATAACTCTTCGGCTATCCTAAATGTGGGGAGGCTCCTCAAACTGACGGCAGCACCTGGGATCTAATAGAATCTCTTGGATTGAATTCCCTGAGTGTTTCCTTTGGCCGCGATGTGAGTTAAGGTGGGGTTGGGCACTAAACCAAAGTAATAGCGAGTGCCTCTCTATGAGCAGTGGAAGTGTTTAACTACATCCCCAACCTGGGAACACCTGTGCCCCCAGAAAGATGTGTGGACTCTGTTTCCCTCCTCCAGCACACACACGGCATTGGGTTCAGATGTCTTGAGTGTGGGGAGGTTCCTCCCACTAACAGCAGCGCCTGGGTTCTAATACAATACCTTAACTTGTCTTCCAGGATGGATTGAAAAGGCCGGTGTGCGGGGGAAAGTTGGGATTTGGCTCTAAACCAAGTATTAGCGAGAGCCTATCCATGGGATGTGGGTGTTTGACCTACAACCCACAATCATGGAATAACTGTGCCTCTTGATAAATGCGTGTGCTAAGTTTCCCCAACTCCAGCACACACAGGAAGAAGTGTTCTGGGGTTCTGAGTGTGGGGAGGTTCCTCCAACAGACAGCAGCACCTGGCTTTTAATAGAATCCCTTAGCTTGACTTCCCTAAGTGTATTCCTAGGCCTAGTATTAAGCGATGGTGGGGGATGGGCTCTAAAGCCACGTATTAGCGAGTGCATCTCTGTGGGTAGTGGAGGGTTTTAAACTACTTCCCCAACCTTGGAACACCTGTGCCCCATAAAGATGCGTGGAATCTGTTTCCACACCTCCAGCACACACACGGAGACGTGCTCAGGTATCCTGATTGTGGGGAGGCTCCTCCAAATGACAGCAGCTCCTGGGTTCTAATAGAATCCCTTAGCTTGTCTTGCCTGATGGCATGCCTAGGCTGGAGAGTGGGGGAAACTGGGGGTTGGGCTCTAAACCAAGTATTAGCGAGAGCCTATCCATGGGATGTGGGTTTTTAACCTACAACCCACAACCATGGAATAAATGTGCCCCCTGAAAGATGCTTTGACTGTTTCCCTACATCCAGCACACACGCGAATAATTGTTCTGGTATTCTGAGTGTGGGGAGGTTCCTCAAACTGACAGCAGCACCTGGGTTCCATTAGTATCCCTTAGCTTCTGTTCCCTGAGTGTTCCTTTAGGCCAGGCCATGAGGGAAAGCTGGGGGTTGGGTTTGGAGGCCAAGTAGCAGTGAGTGCCCCCTGATCCACTGAGGAAGTACTTAGAGGACTTCTCCCTTAACGGAACACATTTTCCTCCATTCATCTGGGTGGAGTGGGGCTGCACAACTCTCCCACACCTAAGAATGTGTTCTGGATTTCTGAGTGCAGGGAAGTTCCTCCAACTGACAGCAGCGCCTGGGTTCTAATTGAATCCCTTTGCTTGTCTTACCTGATGGAATGCCTAGGCTGGAGAGTGGGGGAAAGAGGGGGTTGGGTTTGAAGTCCAAGTAGCAACGAGTGCCCCCCGATTTACTGAGGAAGTACTTAGAGGATTTCACGCTAATGTGGAACACCTGTGCCCCCATTCATCTGTGTGGACTGGGTATCCACAACTCCCCCACACACAAGACTGGGATCCGGAATCCTGAGTGTGTGGAAGATCCTCCAACTGACAGCAGTGCCTGCGTTCTAATAGAATAACTCAGCTTGACTTCCCTAAGTTTTTTCCTAGACCTAGCAGTGAGCGATGGTGGGGAATGGGCTCTAAAGCCAAGAATAAGCGAGTGCATCTCTGTGGGCAGTGGAGGATTTGAAACTTCTTCCCCAATCTTGGAACACCTGTGCCCCCATAAAGATGCCTGGACTCTGATTCCCCACCTCCAGCACACACGCGGAGACGTGCTCAGGTATCCTGATTGTGGGGAGGCTCTTCCAAATGACAGCAGCGCCTGGGTTCGAATAGAATCCCTTAGCTTGTATTCCTTGAGTCTTTCCCTATGCCGGGCTGAGAGGGAAATCTGGGAGTTTGGCTTGGAGGCCAAGTAGCAGCAACTGCCCCCCGATGGAATATGGAATTATTTAGAGGACTTCTCCCTAATGGGAAACAAGTGTGACCCCATTCATCTACTTGGATTGTGGCTCCACATCTCCCCGCCACACAAGTTTGGCTTCCGGGATTCTGAGAGTGGGAAAGTTCCTCCAACTGAGAGCAGTGCCAGTGTTCTAGTCGAGTCCTTAAGCTTCTCTTCCCTGATGGATTGCATAAGCTGGAGTGCGGTTCAAAGTGGGATTTGGGCTCTAAATCCAAGTATTAGTGAGTGCCTCTCCATGGGAAGTTGAGGTGTTTAACCAACAACCCCCAACAAGGGAATACCTTTGCCCCCTGGAATATGCGTGGACACTGTTTCTCCACCAACAGCACACACACGAAGAAGTTTTCTGGAATCCTGAGCATGGGGAGGCTACTCCAAATGACAGCAGCACCTGGGTTCTATTAGAATCCCTTAGCTTGTGTTCCCTGAGTGTTTACATAGGCCAGGCTTTGATCTAATGTGGGGTTTGGTCTCTATAGCTAGGTTTTAGCGAGTGCCTCTCTATGGGCATGGAGGTTTTTAAAACTACATCCCTAACCTTTAAATACCTGCCCCCCATATAAATGCGTGGTCTCTCTTTCCCCACCTCCAGCACACCCACGAAGAATAGTTCTGGTATACTGAGTGTGGGTAGGCACCTCCATATGACAGCAGTAACTGGGAATTTATAATATCATTTGGCTTGCTTTCCCTGAGTGTTTCCATTGGCCAGGCTGTGAGCGAAGTTGGGTGTTGGGCACTAAAGACTAGTAATAGCGAGTGCCTCTCTATGGGCAGTGGAGGTGTTTAAAATACATCCCCAAACTTGGAGCAACTGTGCCCCCCAAGAAATGCGTCGACTCTGTTTCCCCAAATCCAGCACACACACGAAGACGGGTTGAGGTTTCCTGAGTGTGGGGAGGCACCTACAACTGACAGCAGGGCCTGGGTTCTAATACAATCCATTAACTTGTCTTCACTGATGGCTAGCCTCGGCGGGAGTTCGGGGTACTGTGAGGGTTGGGCTCTAAAACCAAGTATTATTGAGTGCCTCTCCACGGGATTTGAAGTGGTTTAACCTACAACCAAATGTTTGGGAATAACTGTGCCCCCTTAAAGTTGCAAGGACACTGTTTCCCCACCTTCAGCACACACACGATGTGGTGTTCTGGTATGCTGAGTGTGGGGAGACTCCTCCAACTGACAGCAGCACCTGGGATCTAATATAATCCCTATGTTTGACATGCTTCAGTGTTTTCCTAGGCCGGGCTCTGAGCCTAGGTGGGTGTTGGGTTCTAAAGCCAAGTATTGGCGTGTGCCTCTCTATGTTCAGTGGAGGTGTTTAAACTACATCCAAACCTGGGAACACCTGTGCCCTCATGAAGATGCGTGGACACTCTTTCACCACCTTCCGCACACACACGAAAATGTGTTCAGGTATCCTGAGAGTGGGGAAGATCTTCCAAATGACAGCAGTGCCTGGGTTCCAATAAAACCCCTTAGCTTGTATTTCCTGTGTGTTTCCCTATGCCGGACTGCGAGGGAAAGCTGGGGGTTGGGATTGGAGGCCAAGTAGCATCGAGTGCCTCCAATGGACTGAGGAAATATTTTGAGGAATTCTCCCTAACGTGGAACACCTGTGCCCCCATTCTTCTGCGTGGGGTGGGTCTCCACACATCCCCCACACTAAAGGCTGGATTCCGGATCCTGAGTGTGGGGAAGATTCTCCAACTGACAACAGCGACTGGGTTCTAATACAATCCCTAAGTTTGCCTTCCCTGATGACTTGTCTATGCCAGAGTGCGGGGGAATGTGGGGTTCAGCCTCGACAAACAAGTACAATCGAGTGCCTCTCCACGGGATGTGGAGGTCTTTAAACTGCAATCCACAACCTGTGATTACCTGTGCCTCTTGCAAGATGTGTAGATCTGTTTCCCCAACTCCAGCACACACACGAATAACTCTTCGGCTATCCTAAATGTGGGGAGGCTCCTCAAACTGACGGCAGCACCTGGGATCTAATAGAATCTCTTGGATTGAATTCCCTGAGTGTTTCCTTTGGCCGCGATGTGAGTTAAGGTGGGGTTGGGCACTAAACCAAAGTAATAGCGAGTGCCTCTCTATGAGCAGTGGAAGTGTTTAACTACATCCCCAACCTGGGAACACCTGTGCCCCCAGAAAGATGTGTGGACTCTGTTTCCCTCCTCCAGCACACACACGGCATTGGGTTCAGATGTCTTGAGTGTGGGGAGGTTCCTCCCACTAACAGCAGCGCCTGGGTTCTAATACAATACCTTAACTTGTCTTCCAGGATGGATTGAAAAGGCCGGTGTGCGGGGGAAAGTTGGGATTTGGCTCTAAACCAAGTATTAGCGAGAGCCTATCCATGGGATGTGGGTGTTTGACCTACAACCCACAATCATGGAATAACTGTGCCTCTTGATAAATGCGTGTGCTAAGTTTCCCCAACTCCAGCACACACAGGAAGAAGTGTTCTGGGGTTCTGAGTGTGGGGAGGTTCCTCCAACAGACAGCAGCACCTGGCTTTTAATAGAATCCCTTAGCTTGACTTCCCTAAGTGTATTCCTAGGCCTAGTATTAAGCGATGGTGGGGGATGGGCTCTAAAGCCACGTATTAGCGAGTGCATCTCTGTGGGTAGTGGAGGGTTTTAAACTACTTCCCCAACCTTGGAACACCTGTGCCCCATAAAGATGCGTGGAATCTGTTTCCACACCTCCAGCACACACACGGAGACGTGCTCAGGTATCCTGATTGTGGGGAGGCTCCTCCAAATGACAGCAGCTCCTGGGTTCTAATAGAATCCCTTAGCTTGTCTTGCCTGATGGCATGCCTAGGCTGGAGAGTGGGGGAAACTGGGGGTTGGGCTCTAAACCAAGTATTAGCGAGAGCCTATCCATGGGATGTGGGTTTTTAACCTACAACCCACAACCATGGAATAAATGTGCCCCCTGAAAGATGCTTTGACTGTTTCCCTACATCCAGCACACACGCGAATAATTGTTCTGGTATTCTGAGTGTGGGGAGGTTCCTCAAACTGACAGCAGCACCTGGGTTCCATTAGTATCCCTTAGCTTCTGTTCCCTGAGTGTTCCTTTAGGCCAGGCCATGAGGGAAAGCTGGGGGTTGGGTTTGGAGGCCAAGTAGCAGTGAGTGCCCCCTGATCCACTGAGGAAGTACTTAGAGGACTTCTCCCTTAACGGAACACATTTTCCTCCATTCATCTGGGTGGAGTGGGGCTGCACAACTCTCCCACACCTAAGAATGTGTTCTGGATTTCTGAGTGCAGGGAAGTTCCTCCAACTGACAGCAGCGCCTGGGTTCTAATTGAATCCCTTTGCTTGTCTTACCTGATGGAATGCCTAGGCTGGAGAGTGGGGGAAAGAGGGGGTTGGGTTTGAAGTCCAAGTAGCAACGAGTGCCCCCCGATTTACTGAGGAAGTACTTAGAGGATTTCACGCTAATGTGGAACACCTGTGCCCCCATTCATCTGTGTGGACTGGGTATCCACAACTCCCCCACACACAAGACTGGGATCCGGAATCCTGAGTGTGTGGAAGATCCTCCAACTGACAGCAGTGCCTGCGTTCTAATAGAATAACTCAGCTTGACTTCCCTAAGTTTTTTCCTAGACCTAGCAGTGAGCGATGGTGGGGAATGGGCTCTAAAGCCAAGAATAAGCGAGTGCATCTCTGTGGGCAGTGGAGGATTTGAAACTTCTTCCCCAATCTTGGAACACCTGTGCCCCCATAAAGATGCCTGGACTCTGATTCCCCACCTCCAGCACACACACGGAGACGTGCTCAGGTATCCTGATTGTGGGGAGGCTCTTCCAAATGACAGCAGCGCCTGGGTTCGAATAGAATCCCTTAGCTTGTATTCCTTGAGTCTTTCCCTATGCCGGGCTGAGAGGGAAATCTGGGAGTTTGGCTTGGAGGCCAAGTAGCAGCAACTGCCCCCCGATGGAATATGGAATTATTTAGAGGACTTCTCCCTAATGGGAAACAAGTGTGACCCCATTCATCTACTTGGATTGTGGCTCCACATCTCCCCGCCACACAAGGTTGGCTTCCGGAATTCTGAGAGTGGGAAAGTTCCTCCAACTGAGAGCAGTGCCAGTGTTCTAGTCGAATCCTTAAGCTTCTCTTCCCTGATGGATTGCATAAGCTGGAGTGCGGTTCAAAGTGGGATTTGGGCTCTAAATCCAAGTATTAGTGAGTGCCTCTCCATGGGAAGTTGAGGTGTTTAACCAACAACCCCCAACAAGGGAATACCTTTGCCCCCTGGAATATGCGTGGACACTGTTTCTCCACCAACAGCACACACACGAAGAAGTTTTCTGGAATCCTGAGCATGGGGAGGCTACTCCAAATGACAGCAGCACCTGGGTTCTATTAGAATCCCTTAGCTTGTGTTCCCTGAGTGTTTACATAGGCCAGGCTTTGATCTAATGTGGGGTTTGGTCTCTATAGCTAGGTTTTAGCGAGTGCCTCTCTATGGGCATGGAGGTTTTTAAAACTACATCCCTAACCTTTAAATACCTGCCCCCCATATAAATGCGTGGTCTCTCTTTCCCCACCTCCAGCACACCCACGAAGAATAGTTCTGGTATACTGAGTGTGGGTAGGCACCTCCATATGACAGCAGTAACTGGGAATTTATAATATCATTTGGCTTGCTTTCCCTGAGTGTTTCCATTGGCCAGGCTGTGAGCGAAGTTGGGTGTTGGGCACTAAAGACTAGTAATAGCGAGTGCCTCTCTATGGGCAGTGGAGGTGTTTAAAATACATCCCCAAACTTGGAGCAACTGTGCCCCCCAAGAAATGCGTCGACTCTGTTTCCCCAAATCCAGCACACACACGAAGACGGGTTGAGGTTTCCTGAGTGTGGGGAGGCACCTACAACTGACAGCAGGGCCTGGGTTCTAATACAATCCATTAACTTGTCTTCACTGATGGCTAGCCTCGGCGGGAGTTCGGGGTACTGTGAGGGTTGGGCTCTAAAACCAAGTATTATTGAGTGCCTCTCCACGGGATTTGAAGTGGTTTAACCTACAACCAAATGTTTGGGAATAACTGTGCCCCCTTAAAGTTGCAAGGACACTGTTTCCCCACCTTCAGCACACACACGATGTGGTGTTCTGGTATGCTGAGTGTGGGGAGACTCCTCCAACTGACAGCAGCACCTGGGATCTAATATAATCCCTATGTTTGACATGCTTCAGTGTTTTCCTAGGCCGGGCTCTGAGCCTAGGTGGGTGTTGGGCTCTAAAGCCAAGTATTGGCGTGTGCCTCTCTATGTTCAGTGGAGGTGTTTAAACTACATCCAAACCTGGGAACACCTGTGCCCTCATGAAGATGCGTGGACACTCTTTCACCACCTTCCGCACACACACGAAAATGTGTTCAGGTATCCTGAGAGTGGGGAAGATCTTCCAAATGACAGCAGTGCCTGGGTTCCAATAAAACCCCTTAGCTTGTATTTCCTGTGTGTTTCCCTATGCCGGACTGCGAGGGAAAGCTGGGGGTTGGGATTGGAGGCCAAGTAGCATCGAGTGCCTCCAATGGACTGAGGAAATATTTTGAGGAATTCTCCCTAACGTGGAACACCTGTGCCCCCATTCTTCTGCGTGGGGTGGGTCTCCACACATCCCCCACACTAAAGGCTGGATTCCGGATCCTGAGTGTGGGGAAGATTCTCCAACTGACAACAGCGACTGGGTTCTAATACAATCCCTAAGTTTGCCTTCCCTGATGACTTGTCTATGCCAGAGTGCGGGGGAATGTGGGGTTCAGCCTCGACAAACAAGTACAATCGAGTGCCTCTCCACGGGATGTGGAGGTCTTTAAACTGCAATCCACAACCTGTGATTACCTGTGCCTCTTGCAAGATGTGTAGATCTGTTTCCCCAACTCCAGCACACACACGAATAACTCTTCGGCTATCCTAAATGTGGGGAGGCTCCTCAAACTGACGGCAGCACCTGGGATCTAATAGAATCTCTTGGATTGAATTCCCTGAGTGTTTCCTTTGGCCGCGATGTGAGTTAAGGTGGGGTTGGGCACTAAACCAAAGTAATAGCGAGTGCCTCTCTATGAGCAGTGGAAGTGTTTAACTACATCCCCAACCTGGGAACACCTGTGCCCCCAGAAAGATGTGTGGACTCTGTTTCCCTCCTCCAGCACACACACGGCATTGGGTTCAGATGTCTTGAGTGTGGGGAGGTTCCTCCCACTAACAGCAGCGCCTGGGTTCTAATACAATACCTTAACTTGTCTTCCAGGATGGATTGAAAAGGCCGGTGTGCGGGGGAAAGTTGGGATTTGGCTCTAAACCAAGTATTAGCGAGAGCCTATCCATGGGATGTGGGTGTTTGACCTACAACCCACAATCATGGAATAACTGTGCCTCTTGATAAATGCGTGTGCTAAGTTTCCCCAACTCCAGCACACACAGGAAGAAGTGTTCTGGGGTTCTGAGTGTGGGGAGGTTCCTCCAACAGACAGCAGCACCTGGCTTTTAATAGAATCCCTTAGCTTGACTTCCCTAAGTGTATTCCTAGGCCTAGTATTAAGCGATGGTGGGGGATGGGCTCTAAAGCCACGTATTAGCGAGTGCATCTCTGTGGGTAGTGGAGGGTTTTAAACTACTTCCCCAACCTTGGAACACCTGTGCCCCATAAAGATGCGTGGAATCTGTTTCCACACCTCCAGCACACACACGGAGACGTGCTCAGGTATCCTGATTGTGGGGAGGCTCCTCCAAATGACAGCAGCTCCTGGGTTCTAATAGAATCCCTTAGCTTGTCTTGCCTGATGGCATGCCTAGGCTGGAGAGTGGGGGAAACTGGGGGTTGGGCTCTAAACCAAGTATTAGCGAGAGCCTATCCATGGGATGTGGGTTTTTAACCTACAACCCACAACCATGGAATAAATGTGCCCCCTGAAAGATGCTTTGACTGTTTCCCTACATCCAGCACACACGCGAATAATTGTTCTGGTATTCTGAGTGTGGGGAGGTTCCTCAAACTGACAGCAGCACCTGGGTTCCATTAGTATCCCTTAGCTTCTGTTCCCTGAGTGTTCCTTTAGGCCAGGCCATGAGGGAAAGCTGGGGGTTGGGTTTGGAGGCCAAGTAGCAGTGAGTGCCCCCTGATCCACTGAGGAAGTACTTAGAGGACTTCTCCCTTAACGGAACACATTTTCCTCCATTCATCTGGGTGGAGTGGGGCTGCACAACTCTCCCACACCTAAGAATGTGTTCTGGATTTCTGAGTGCAGGGAAGTTCCTCCAACTGACAGCAGCGCCTGGGTTCTAATTGAATCCCTTTGCTTGTCTTACCTGATGGAATGCCTAGGCTGGAGAGTGGGGGAAAGAGGGGGTTGGGTTTGAAGTCCAAGTAGCAACGAGTGCCCCCCGATTTACTGAGGAAGTACTTAGAGGATTTCACGCTAATGTGGAACACCTGTGCCCCCATTCATCTGTGTGGACTGGGTATCCACAACTCCCCCACACACAAGACTGGGATCCGGAATCCTGAGTGTGTGGAAGATCCTCCAACTGACAGCAGTGCCTGCGTTCTAATAGAATAACTCAGCTTGACTTCCCTAAGTTTTTTCCTAGACCTAGCAGTGAGCGATGGTGGGGAATGGGCTCTAAAGCCAAGAATAAGCGAGTGCATCTCTGTGGGCAGTGGAGGATTTGAAACTTCTTCCCCAATCTTGGAACACCTGTGCCCCCATAAAGATGCCTGGACTCTGATTCCCCACCTCCAGCACACACGCGGAGACGTGCTCAGGTATCCTGATTGTGGGGAGGCTCTTCCAAATGACAGCAGCGCCTGGGTTCGAATAGAATCCCTTAGCTTGTATTCCTTGAGTCTTTCCCTATGCCGGGCTGAGAGGGAAATCTGGGAGTTTGGCTTGGAGGCCAAGTAGCAGCAACTGCCCCCCGATGGAATATGGAATTATTTAGAGGACTTCTCCCTAATGGGAAACAAGTGTGACCCCATTCATCTACTTGGATTGTGGCTCCACATCTCCCCGCCACACAAGTTTGGCTTCCGGGATTCTGAGAGTGGGAAAGTTCCTCCAACTGAGAGCAGTGCCAGTGTTCTAGTCGAGTCCTTAAGCTTCTCTTCCCTGATGGATTGCATAAGCTGGAGTGCGGTTCAAAGTGGGATTTGGGCTCTAAATCCAAGTATTAGTGAGTGCCTCTCCATGGGAAGTTGAGGTGTTTAACCAACAACCCCCAACAAGGGAATACCTTTGCCCCCTGGAATATGCGTGGACACTGTTTCTCCACCAACAGCACACACACGAAGAAGTTTTCTGGAATCCTGAGCATGGGGAGGCTACTCCAAATGACAGCAGCACCTGGGTTCTATTAGAATCCCTTAGCTTGTGTTCCCTGAGTGTTTACATAGGCCAGGCTTTGATCTAATGTGGGGTTTGGTCTCTATAGCTAGGTTTTAGCGAGTGCCTCTCTATGGGCATGGAGGTTTTTAAAACTACATCCCTAACCTTTAAATACCTGCCCCCCATATAAATGCGTGGTCTCTCTTTCCCCACCTCCAGCACACCCACGAAGAATAGTTCTGGTATACTGAGTGTGGGTAGGCACCTCCATATGACAGCAGTAACTGGGAATTTATAATATCATTTGGCTTGCTTTCCCTGAGTGTTTCCATTGGCCAGGCTGTGAGCGAAGTTGGGTGTTGGGCACTAAAGACTAGTAATAGCGAGTGCCTCTCTATGGGCAGTGGAGGTGTTTAAAATACATCCCCAAACTTGGAGCAACTGTGCCCCCCAAGAAATGCGTCGACTCTGTTTCCCCAAATCCAGCACACACACGAAGACGGGTTGAGGTTTCCTGAGTGTGGGGAGGCACCTACAACTGACAGCAGGGCCTGGGTTCTAATACAATCCATTAACTTGTCTTCACTGATGGCTAGCCTCGGCGGGAGTTCGGGGTACTGTGAGGGTTGGGCTCTAAAACCAAGTATTATTGAGTGCCTCTCCACGGGATTTGAAGTGGTTTAACCTACAACCAAATGTTTGGGAATAACTGTGCCCCCTTAAAGTTGCAAGGACACTGTTTCCCCACCTTCAGCACACACACGATGTGGTGTTCTGGTATGCTGAGTGTGGGGAGACTCCTCCAACTGACAGCAGCACCTGGGATCTAATATAATCCCTATGTTTGACATGCTTCAGTGTTTTCCTAGGCCGGGCTCTGAGCCTAGGTGGGTGTTGGGTTCTAAAGCCAAGTATTGGCGTGTGCCTCTCTATGTTCAGTGGAGGTGTTTAAACTACATCCAAACCTGGGAACACCTGTGCCCTCATGAAGATGCGTGGACACTCTTTCACCACCTTCCGCACACACACGAAAATGTGTTCAGGTATCCTGAGAGTGGGGAAGATCTTCCAAATGACAGCAGTGCCTGGGTTCCAATAAAACCCCTTAGCTTGTATTTCCTGTGTGTTTCCCTATGCCGGACTGCGAGGGAAAGCTGGGGGTTGGGATTGGAGGCCAAGTAGCATCGAGTGCCTCCAATGGACTGAGGAAATATTTTGAGGAATTCTCCCTAACGTGGAACACCTGTGCCCCCATTCTTCTGCGTGGGGTGGGTCTCCACACATCCCCCACACTAAAGGCTGGATTCCGGATCCTGAGTGTGGGGAAGATTCTCCAACTGACAACAGCGACTGGGTTCTAATACAATCCCTAAGTTTGCCTTCCCTGATGACTTGTCTATGCCAGAGTGCGGGGGAATGTGGGGTTCAGCCTCGACAAACAAGTACAATCGAGTGCCTCTCCACGGGATGTGGAGGTCTTTAAACTGCAATCCACAACCTGTGATTACCTGTGCCTCTTGCAAGATGTGTAGATCTGTTTCCCCAACTCCAGCACACACACGAATAACTCTTCGGCTATCCTAAATGTGGGGAGGCTCCTCAAACTGACGGCAGCACCTGGGATCTAATAGAATCTCTTGGATTGAATTCCCTGAGTGTTTCCTTTGGCCGCGATGTGAGTTAAGGTGGGGTTGGGCACTAAACCAAAGTAATAGCGAGTGCCTCTCTATGAGCAGTGGAAGTGTTTAACTACATCCCCAACCTGGGAACACCTGTGCCCCCAGAAAGATGTGTGGACTCTGTTTCCCTCCTCCAGCACACACACGGCATTGGGTTCAGATGTCTTGAGTGTGGGGAGGTTCCTCCCACTAACAGCAGCGCCTGGGTTCTAATACAATACCTTAACTTGTCTTCCAGGATGGATTGAAAAGGCCGGTGTGCGGGGGAAAGTTGGGATTTGGCTCTAAACCAAGTATTAGCGAGAGCCTATCCATGGGATGTGGGTGTTTGACCTACAACCCACAATCATGGAATAACTGTGCCTCTTGATAAATGCGTGTGCTAAGTTTCCCCAACTCCAGCACACACAGGAAGAAGTGTTCTGGGGTTCTGAGTGTGGGGAGGTTCCTCCAACAGACAGCAGCACCTGGCTTTTAATAGAATCCCTTAGCTTGACTTCCCTAAGTGTATTCCTAGGCCTAGTATTAAGCGATGGTGGGGGATGGGCTCTAAAGCCACGTATTAGCGAGTGCATCTCTGTGGGTAGTGGAGGGTTTTAAACTACTTCCCCAACCTTGGAACACCTGTGCCCCATAAAGATGCGTGGAATCTGTTTCCACACCTCCAGCACACACACGGAGACGTGCTCAGGTATCCTGATTGTGGGGAGGCTCCTCCAAATGACAGCAGCTCCTGGGTTCTAATAGAATCCCTTAGCTTGTCTTGCCTGATGGCATGCCTAGGCTGGAGAGTGGGGGAAACTGGGGGTTGGGCTCTAAACCAAGTATTAGCGAGAGCCTATCCATGGGATGTGGGTTTTTAACCTACAACCCACAACCATGGAATAAATGTGCCCCCTGAAAGATGCTTTGACTGTTTCCCTACATCCAGCACACACGCGAATAATTGTTCTGGTATTCTGAGTGTGGGGAGGTTCCTCAAACTGACAGCAGCACCTGGGTTCCATTAGTATCCCTTAGCTTCTGTTCCCTGAGTGTTCCTTTAGGCCAGGCCATGAGGGAAAGCTGGGGGTTGGGTTTGGAGGCCAAGTAGCAGTGAGTGCCCCCTGATCCACTGAGGAAGTACTTAGAGGACTTCTCCCTTAACGGAACACATTTTCCTCCATTCATCTGGGTGGAGTGGGGCTGCACAACTCTCCCACACCTAAGAATGTGTTCTGGATTTCTGAGTGCAGGGAAGTTCCTCCAACTGACAGCAGCGCCTGGGTTCTAATTGAATCCCTTTGCTTGTCTTACCTGATGGAATGCCTAGGCTGGAGAGTGGGGGAAAGAGGGGGTTGGGTTTGAAGTCCAAGTAGCAACGAGTGCCCCCCGATTTACTGAGGAAGTACTTAGAGGATTTCACGCTAATGTGGAACACCTGTGCCCCCATTCATCTGTGTGGACTGGGTATCCACAACTCCCCCACACACAAGACTGGGATCCGGAATCCTGAGTGTGTGGAAGATCCTCCAACTGACAGCAGTGCCTGCGTTCTAATAGAATAACTCAGCTTGACTTCCCTAAGTTTTTTCCTAGACCTAGCAGTGAGCGATGGTGGGGAATGGGCTCTAAAGCCAAGAATAAGCGAGTGCATCTCTGTGGGCAGTGGAGGATTTGAAACTTCTTCCCCAATCTTGGAACACCTGTGCCCCCATAAAGATGCCTGGACTCTGATTCCCCACCTCCAGCACACACGCGGAGACGTGCTCAGGTATCCTGATTGTGGGGAGGCTCTTCCAAATGACAGCAGCGCCTGGGTTCGAATAGAATCCCTTAGCTTGTATTCCTTGAGTCTTTCCCTATGCCGGGCTGAGAGGGAAATCTGGGAGTTTGGCTTGGAGGCCAAGTAGCAGCAACTGCCCCCCGATGGAATATGGAATTATTTAGAGGACTTCTCCCTAATGGGAAACAAGTGTGACCCCATTCATCTACTTGGATTGTGGCTCCACATCTCCCCGCCACACAAGTTTGGCTTCCGGGATTCTGAGAGTGGGAAAGTTCCTCCAACTGAGAGCAGTGCCAGTGTTCTAGTCGAGTCCTTAAGCTTCTCTTCCCTGATGGATTGCATAAGCTGGAGTGCGGTTCAAAGTGGGATTTGGGCTCTAAATCCAAGTATTAGTGAGTGCCTCTCCATGGGAAGTTGAGGTGTTTAACCAACAACCCCCAACAAGGGAATACCTTTGCCCCCTGGAATATGCGTGGACACTGTTTCTCCACCAACAGCACACACACGAAGAAGTTTTCTGGAATCCTGAGCATGGGGAGGCTACTCCAAATGACAGCAGCACCTGGGTTCTATTAGAATCCCTTAGCTTGTGTTCCCTGAGTGTTTACATAGGCCAGGCTTTGATCTAATGTGGGGTTTGGTCTCTATAGCTAGGTTTTAGCGAGTGCCTCTCTATGGGCATGGAGGTTTTTAAAACTACATCCCTAACCTTTAAATACCTGCCCCCCATATAAATGCGTGGTCTCTCTTTCCCCACCTCCAGCACACCCACGAAGAATAGTTCTGGTATACTGAGTGTGGGTAGGCACCTCCATATGACAGCAGTAACTGGGAATTTATAATATCATTTGGCTTGCTTTCCCTGAGTGTTTCCATTGGCCAGGCTGTGAGCGAAGTTGGGTGTTGGGCACTAAAGACTAGTAATAGCGAGTGCCTCTCTATGGGCAGTGGAGGTGTTTAAAATACATCCCCAAACTTGGAGCAACTGTGCCCCCCAAGAAATGCGTCGACTCTGTTTCCCCAAATCCAGCACACACACGAAGACGGGTTGAGGTTTCCTGAGTGTGGGGAGGCACCTACAACTGACAGCAGGGCCTGGGTTCTAATACAATCCATTAACTTGTCTTCACTGATGGCTAGCCTCGGCGGGAGTTCGGGGTACTGTGAGGGTTGGGCTCTAAAACCAAGTATTATTGAGTGCCTCTCCACGGGATTTGAAGTGGTTTAACCTACAACCAAATGTTTGGGAATAACTGTGCCCCCTTAAAGTTGCAAGGACACTGTTTCCCCACCTTCAGCACACACACGATGTGGTGTTCTGGTATGCTGAGTGTGGGGAGACTCCTCCAACTGACAGCAGCACCTGGGATCTAATATAATCCCTATGTTTGACATGCTTCAGTGTTTTCCTAGGCCGGGCTCTGAGCCTAGGTGGGTGTTGGGCTCTAAAGCCAAGTATTGGCGTGTGCCTCTCTATGTTCAGTGGAGGTGTTTAAACTACATCCAAACCTGGGAACACCTGTGCCCTCATGAAGATGCGTGGACACTCTTTCACCACCTTCCGCACACACACGAAAATGTGTTCAGGTATCCTGAGAGTGGGGAAGATCTTCCAAATGACAGCAGTGCCTGGGTTCCAATAAAACCCCTTAGCTTGTATTTCCTGTGTGTTTCCCTATGCCGGACTGCGAGGGAAAGCTGGGGGTTGGGATTGGAGGCCAAGTAGCATCGAGTGCCTCCAATGGACTGAGGAAATATTTTGAGGAATTCTCCCTAACGTGGAACACCTGTGCCCCCATTCTTCTGCGTGGGGTGGGTCTCCACACATCCCCCACACTAAAGGCTGGATTCCGGATCCTGAGTGTGGGGAAGATTCTCCAACTGACAACAGCGACTGGGTTCTAATACAATCCCTAAGTTTGCCTTCCCTGATGACTTGTCTATGCCAGAGTGCGGGGGAATGTGGGGTTCAGCCTCGACAAACAAGTACAATCGAGTGCCTCTCCACGGGATGTGGAGGTCTTTAAACTGCAATCCACAACCTGTGATTACCTGTGCCTCTTGCAAGATGTGTAGATCTGTTTCCCCAACTCCAGCACACACACGAATAACTCTTCGGCTATCCTAAATGTGGGGAGGCTCCTCAAACTGACGGCAGCACCTGGGATCTAATAGAATCTCTTGGATTGAATTCCCTGAGTGTTTCCTTTGGCCGCGATGTGAGTTAAGGTGGGGTTGGGCACTAAACCAAAGTAATAGCGAGTGCCTCTCTATGAGCAGTGGAAGTGTTTAACTACATCCCCAACCTGGGAACACCTGTGCCCCCAGAAAGATGTGTGGACTCTGTTTCCCTCCTCCAGCACACACACGGCATTGGGTTCAGATGTCTTGAGTGTGGGGAGGTTCCTCCCACTAACAGCAGCGCCTGGGTTCTAATACAATACCTTAACTTGTCTTCCAGGATGGATTGAAAAGGCCGGTGTGCGGGGGAAAGTTGGGATTTGGCTCTAAACCAAGTATTAGCGAGAGCCTATCCATGGGATGTGGGTGTTTGACCTACAACCCACAATCATGGAATAACTGTGCCTCTTGATAAATGCGTGTGCTAAGTTTCCCCAACTCCAGCACACACAGGAAGAAGTGTTCTGGGGTTCTGAGTGTGGGGAGGTTCCTCCAACAGACAGCAGCACCTGGCTTTTAATAGAATCCCTTAGCTTGACTTCCCTAAGTGTATTCCTAGGCCTAGTATTAAGCGATGGTGGGGGATGGGCTCTAAAGCCACGTATTAGCGAGTGCATCTCTGTGGGTAGTGGAGGGTTTTAAACTACTTCCCCAACCTTGGAACACCTGTGCCCCATAAAGATGCGTGGAATCTGTTTCCACACCTCCAGCACACACACGGAGACGTGCTCAGGTATCCTGATTGTGGGGAGGCTCCTCCAAATGACAGCAGCTCCTGGGTTCTAATAGAATCCCTTAGCTTGTCTTGCCTGATGGCATGCCTAGGCTGGAGAGTGGGGGAAACTGGGGGTTGGGCTCTAAACCAAGTATTAGCGAGAGCCTATCCATGGGATGTGGGTTTTTAACCTACAACCCACAACCATGGAATAAATGTGCCCCCTGAAAGATGCTTTGACTGTTTCCCTACATCCAGCACACACGCGAATAATTGTTCTGGTATTCTGAGTGTGGGGAGGTTCCTCAAACTGACAGCAGCACCTGGGTTCCATTAGTATCCCTTAGCTTCTGTTCCCTGAGTGTTCCTTTAGGCCAGGCCATGAGGGAAAGCTGGGGGTTGGGTTTGGAGGCCAAGTAGCAGTGAGTGCCCCCTGATCCACTGAGGAAGTACTTAGAGGACTTCTCCCTTAACGGAACACATTTTCCTCCATTCATCTGGGTGGAGTGGGGCTGCACAACTCTCCCACACCTAAGAATGTGTTCTGGATTTCTGAGTGCAGGGAAGTTCCTCCAACTGACAGCAGCGCCTGGGTTCTAATTGAATCCCTTTGCTTGTCTTACCTGATGGAATGCCTAGGCTGGAGAGTGGGGGAAAGAGGGGGTTGGGTTTGAAGTCCAAGTAGCAACGAGTGCCCCCCGATTTACTGAGGAAGTACTTAGAGGATTTCACGCTAATGTGGAACACCTGTGCCCCCATTCATCTGTGTGGACTGGGTATCCACAACTCCCCCACACACAAGACTGGGATCCGGAATCCTGAGTGTGTGGAAGATCCTCCAACTGACAGCAGTGCCTGCGTTCTAATAGAATAACTCAGCTTGACTTCCCTAAGTTTTTTCCTAGACCTAGCAGTGAGCGATGGTGGGGAATGGGCTCTAAAGCCAAGAATAAGCGAGTGCATCTCTGTGGGCAGTGGAGGATTTGAAACTTCTTCCCCAATCTTGGAACACCTGTGCCCCCATAAAGATGCCTGGACTCTGATTCCCCACCTCCAGCACACACGCGGAGACGTGCTCAGGTATCCTGATTGTGGGGAGGCTCTTCCAAATGACAGCAGCGCCTGGGTTCGAATAGAATCCCTTAGCTTGTATTCCTTGAGTCTTTCCCTATGCCGGGCTGAGAGGGAAATCTGGGAGTTTGGCTTGGAGGCCAAGTAGCAGCAACTGCCCCCCGATGGAATATGGAATTATTTAGAGGACTTCTCCCTAATGGGAAACAAGTGTGACCCCATTCATCTACTTGGATTGTGGCTCCACATCTCCCCGCCACACAAGTTTGGCTTCCGGGATTCTGAGAGTGGGAAAGTTCCTCCAACTGAGAGCAGTGCCAGTGTTCTAGTCGAGTCCTTAAGCTTCTCTTCCCTGATGGATTGCATAAGCTGGAGTGCGGTTCAAAGTGGGATTTGGGCTCTAAATCCAAGTATTAGTGAGTGCCTCTCCATGGGAAGTTGAGGTGTTTAACCAACAACCCCCAACAAGGGAATACCTTTGCCCCCTGGAATATGCGTGGACACTGTTTCTCCACCAACAGCACACACACGAAGAAGTTTTCTGGAATCCTGAGCATGGGGAGGCTACTCCAAATGACAGCAGCACCTGGGTTCTATTAGAATCCCTTAGCTTGTGTTCCCTGAGTGTTTACATAGGCCAGGCTTTGATCTAATGTGGGGTTTGGTCTCTATAGCTAGGTTTTAGCGAGTGCCTCTCTATGGGCATGGAGGTTTTTAAAACTACATCCCTAACCTTTAAATACCTGCCCCCCATATAAATGCGTGGTCTCTCTTTCCCCACCTCCAGCACACCCACGAAGAATAGTTCTGGTATACTGAGTGTGGGTAGGCACCTCCATATGACAGCAGTAACTGGGAATTTATAATATCATTTGGCTTGCTTTCCCTGAGTGTTTCCATTGGCCAGGCTGTGAGCGAAGTTGGGTGTTGGGCACTAAAGACTAGTAATAGCGAGTGCCTCTCTATGGGCAGTGGAGGTGTTTAAAATACATCCCCAAACTTGGAGCAACTGTGCCCCCCAAGAAATGCGTCGACTCTGTTTCCCCAAATCCAGCACACACACGAAGACGGGTTGAGGTTTCCTGAGTGTGGGGAGGCACCTACAACTGACAGCAGGGCCTGGGTTCTAATACAATCCATTAACTTGTCTTCACTGATGGCTAGCCTCGGCGGGAGTTCGGGGTACTGTGAGGGTTGGGCTCTAAAACCAAGTATTATTGAGTGCCTCTCCACGGGATTTGAAGTGGTTTAACCTACAACCAAATGTTTGGGAATAACTGTGCCCCCTTAAAGTTGCAAGGACACTGTTTCCCCACCTTCAGCACACACACGATGTGGTGTTCTGGTATGCTGAGTGTGGGGAGACTCCTCCAACTGACAGCAGCACCTGGGATCTAATATAATCCCTATGTTTGACATGCTTCAGTGTTTTCCTAGGCCGGGCTCTGAGCCTAGGTGGGTGTTGGGCTCTAAAGCCAAGTATTGGCGTGTGCCTCTCTATGTTCAGTGGAGGTGTTTAAACTACATCCAAACCTGGGAACACCTGTGCCCTCATGAAGATGCGTGGACACTCTTTCACCACCTTCCGCACACACACGAAAATGTGTTCAGGTATCCTGAGAGTGGGGAAGATCTTCCAAATGACAGCAGTGCCTGGGTTCCAATAAAACCCCTTAGCTTGTATTTCCTGTGTGTTTCCCTATGCCGGACTGCGAGGGAAAGCTGGGGGTTGGGATTGGAGGCCAAGTAGCATCGAGTGCCTCCAATGGACTGAGGAAATATTTTGAGGAATTCTCCCTAACGTGGAACACCTGTACCCCCATTCTTCTGCGTGGGGTGGGTCTCCACACATCCCCCACACTAAAGGCTGGATTCCGGATCCTGAGTGTGGGGAAGATTCTCCAACTGACAACAGCGACTGGGTTCTAATACAATCCCTAAGTTTGCCTTCCCTGATGACTTGTCTATGCCAGAGTGCGGGGGAATGTGGGGTTCAGCCTCGACAAACAAGTACAATCGAGTGCCTCTCCACGGGATGTGGAGGTCTTTAAACTGCAATCCACAACCTGTGATTACCTGTGCCTCTTGCAAGATGTGTAGATCTGTTTCCCCAACACCAGCACACACACGAATAACTCTTCGGCTATCCTAAATGTGGGGAGGCTCCTCAAACTGACGGCAGCACCTGGGATCTAATAGAATCTCTTGGATTGAATTCCCTGAGTGTTTCCTTTGGCCGCGATGTGAGTTAAGGTGGGGTTGGGCACTAAACCAAAGTAATAGCGAGTGCCTCTCTATGAGCAGTGGAAGTGTTTAACTACATCCCCAACCTGGGAACACCTGTGCCCCCAGAAAGATGTGTGGACTCTGTTTCCCTCCACCAGCACACACACGGCATTGGGTTCAGATGTCTTGAGTGTGGGGAGGTTCCTCCCACTAACAGCAGCGCCTGGGTTCTAATACAATACCTTAACTTGTCTTCCAGGATGGATTGAAAAGGCCGGTGTGCGGGGGAAAGTTGGGATTTGGCTCTAAACCAAGTATTAGCGAGAGCCTATCCATGGGATGTGGGTGTTTGACCTACAACCCACAATCATGGAATAACTGTGCCTCTTGATAAATGCGTGTGCTAAGTTTCCCCAACTCCAGCACACACAGGAAGAAGTGTTCTGGGGTTCTGAGTGTGGGGAGGTTCCTCCAACAGACAGCAGCACCTGGCTTTTAATAGAATCCCTTAGCTTGACTTCCCTAAGTGTTTTCCTAGGCCTAGTATTAAGCGATGGTGGGGGATGGGCTCTAAAGCCACGTATTAGCGAGTGCATCTCTGTGGGTAGTGGAGGGTTTTAAACTACTTCCCCAACCTTGGAACACCTGTGCCCCATAAAGATGCGTGGAATCTGTTTCCACACCTCCAGCACACACACGGAGACGTGCTCAGGTATCCTGATTGTGGGGAGGCTCCTCCAAATGACAGCAGCTCCTGGGTTCTAATAGAATCCCTTAGCTTGTCTTGCCTGATGGCATGCCTAGGCTGGAGAGTGGGGGAAACTGGGGGTTGGGCTCTAAACCAAGTATTAGCGAGAGCCTATCCATGGGATGTGGGTTTTTAACCTACAACCCACAACCATGGAATAAATGTGCCCCCTGAAAGATGCTTTTACTGTTTCCCTACATCCAGCACACACGCGAATAATTGTTCTGGTATTCTGAGTGTGGGGAGGTTCCTCAAACTGACAGCAGCACCTGGGTTCCATTAGTATCCCTTAGCTTCTGTTCCCTGAGTGTTCCTTTAGGCCAGGCCATGAGGGAAAGCTGGGGGTTGGGTTTGGAGGCCAAGTAGCAGTGAGTGCCCCCTGATCCACTGAGGAAGTACTTAGAGGACTTCTCCCTTAACGGAACACATTTTCCTCCATTCATCTGGGTGGAGTGGGGCTGCACAACTCTCCCACACCTAAGAATGTGTTCTGGATTTCTGAGTGCAGGGAAGTTCCTCCAACTGACAGCAGCGCCTGGGTTCTAATTGAATCCCTTTGCTTGTCTTACCTGATGGAATGCCTAGGCTGGAGAGTGGGGGAAAGAGGGGGTTGGGTTTGAAGTCCAAGTAGCAACGAGTGCCCCCCGATTTACTGAGGAAGTACTTAGAGGATTTCACGCTAATGTGGAACACCTGTGCCCCCATTCATCTGTGTGGACTGGGTATCCACAACTCCCCCACACACAAGACTGGGATCCGGAATCCTGAGTGTGTGGAAGATCCTCCAACTGACAGCAGTGCCTGCGTTCTAATAGAATAACTCAGCTTGACTTCCCTAAGTTTTTTCCTAGACCTAGCAGTGAGCGATGGTGGGGAATGGGCTCTAAAGCCAAGAATAAGCGAGTGCATCTCTGTGGGCAGTGGAGGATTTGAAACTTCTTCCCCAATCTTGGAACACCTGTGCCCCCATAAAGATGCCTGGACTCTGATTCCCCACCTCCAGCACACACACGGAGACGTGCTCAGGTATCCTGATTGTGGGGAGGCTCTTCCAAATGACAGCAGCGCCTGGGTTCGAATAGAATCCCTTAGCTTGTATTCCTTGAGTCTTTCCCTATGCCGGGCTGAGAGGGAAATCTGGGAGTTTGGCTTGGAGGCCAAGTAGCAGCAACTGCCCCCCGATGGAATATGGAATTATTTAGAGGACTTCTCCCTAATGGGAAACAAGTGTGACCCCATTCATCTACTTGGATTGTGGCTCCACATCTCCCCGCCACACAAGGTTGGCTTCCGGAATTCTGAGAGTGGGAAAGTTCCTCCAACTGAGAGCAGTGCCAGTGTTCTAGTCGAATCCTTAAGCTTCTCTTCCCTGATGGATTGCATAAGCTGGAGTGCGGTTCAAAGTGGGATTTGGGCTCTAAATCCAAGTATTAGTGAGTGCCTCTCCATGGGAAGTTGAGGTGTTTAACCAACAACCCCCAACAAGGGAATACCTTTGCCCCCTGGAATATGCGTGGACACTGTTTCTCCACCAACAGCACACACACGAAGAAGTTTTCTGGAATCCTGAGCATGGGGAGGCTACTCCAAATGACAGCAGCACCTGGGTTCTATTAGAATCCCTTAGCTTGTGTTCCCTGAGTGTTTACATAGGCCAGGCTTTGATCTAATGTGGGGTTTGGTCTCTATAGCTAGGTTTTAGCGAGTGCCTCTCTATGGGCATGGAGGTTTTTAAAACTACATCCCTAACCTTTAAATACCTGCCCCCCATATAAATGCGTGGTCTCTCTTTCCCCACCTCCAGCACACCCACGAAGAATAGTTCTGGTATACTGAGTGTGGGTAGGCACCTCCATATGACAGCAGTAACTGGGAATTTATAATATCATTTGGCTTGCTTTCCCTGAGTGTTTCCATTGGCCAGGCTGTGAGCGAAGTTGGGTGTTGGGCACTAAAGACTAGTAATAGCGAGTGCCTCTCTATGGGCAGTGGAGGTGTTTAAAATACATCCCCAAACTTGGAGCAACTGTGCCCCCCAAGAAATGCGTCGACTCTGTTTCCCCAAATCCAGCACACACACGAAGACGGGTTGAGGTTTCCTGAGTGTGGGGAGGCACCTACAACTGACAGCAGGGCCTGGGTTCTAATACAATCCATTAACTTGTCTTCACTGATGGCTAGCCTCGGCGGGAGTTCGGGGTACTGTGAGGGTTGGGCTCTAAAACCAAGTATTATTGAGTGCCTCTCCACGGGATTTGAAGTGGTTTAACCTACAACCAAATGTTTGGGAATAACTGTGCCCCCTTAAAGTTGCAAGGACACTGTTTCCCCACCTTCAGCACACACACGATGTGGTGTTCTGGTATGCTGAGTGTGGGGAGACTCCTCCAACTGACAGCAGCACCTGGGATCTAATATAATCCCTATGTTTGACATGCTTCAGTGTTTTCCTAGGCCGGGCTCTGAGCCTAGGTGGGTGTTGGGCTCTAAAGCCAAGTATTGGCGTGTGCCTCTCTATGTTCAGTGGAGGTGTTTAAACTACATCCAAACCTGGGAACACCTGTGCCCTCATGAAGATGCGTGGACACTCTTTCACCACCTTCCGCACACACACGAAAATGTGTTCAGGTATCCTGAGAGTGGGGAAGATCTTCCAAATGACAGCAGTGCCTGGGTTCCAATAAAACCCCTTAGCTTGTATTTCCTGTGTGTTTCCCTATGCCGGACTGCGAGGGAAAGCTGGGGGTTGGGATTGGAGGCCAAGTAGCATCGAGTGCCTCCAATGGACTGAGGAAATATTTTGAGGAATTCTCCCTAACGTGGAACACCTGTGCCCCCATTCTTCTGCGTGGGGTGGGTCTCCACACATCCCCCACACTAAAGGCTGGATTCCGGATCCTGAGTGTGGGGAAGATTCTCCAACTGACAACAGCGACTGGGTTCTAATACAATCCCTAAGTTTGCCTTCCCTGATGACTTGTCTATGCCAGAGTGCGGGGGAATGTGGGGTTCAGCCTCGACAAACAAGTACAATCGAGTGCCTCTCCACGGGATGTGGAGGTCTTTAAACTGCAATCCACAACCTGTGATTACCTGTGCCTCTTGCAAGATGTGTAGATCTGTTTCCCCAACACCAGCACACACACGAATAACTCTTCGGCTATCCTAAATGTGGGGAGGCTCCTCTAACTGAAGGCAGCACCAGGGATCTAATAGAATCTCTTGGATTGAATTCCCTGAGTGTTTCCTTTGGCCGCGATGTGAGTTAAGGTGGGGTTGGGCACTAAACCAAAGTAATAGCGAGTGCCTCTCTATGAGCAGTGGAAGTGTTTTCCTACATCTCCAACCTGGGAACACCTGTGATCCAATAAATAAACGTGGACTTTATTTCCCCACCTCCAGGAAACACATGAAGAAATTTTCTGGTATCCTGAGTGTGGGGAGGATCCTCCAACTGACAGCAGCACTTGGGATCTAATAGAATCACTTGGCTTGACTTCCCTGAGTGTTCCATAGGCCGGGCTTTGAGCGAAGGTGTGGTTGGACACTAAACCAAAGTAATAGCGAGTGCCTCTCTATGAGCAGTGTAAGTGTTTAAATACATCCCCAACCTGGGAACACCAGTGCCCCCAGAAAGATGCGTGGACTCTGTTTCCCTCCTCCAGCACACACACGGCATTGGGTTCAGATGTCTTGAGTGTGGGGAGGTTCTTCCCACTAACAGCAGCGCCTGGGTTCTAATACAATACCTTAACTTGTTTCCATGATGGATTGAAAAGGCCAGTGTGCGGGGGAAATTTGGGATTCGGCTCTAAACCAAGTATTAGCGAGAGCCTATCCATGTGATGTGGGTGTTTGACCTAAAACCCACATCCATGGAATACCTGTGCCCCATGAAAAATGCGTGTGCTATGTTTCCCCACCTCCAGCACACACAGGAAAAAGTGTTCTGGGGTTCTGAGTGTGGGGAGGTTCCTCCAACAGACAGCAGCACCTGCTTTTAATAGAATCCCTTAGCTTGACTTCCCAAAGTGTTTTCCTAGGCCTAGCAGTAAGCGATGGTGGGGGATGGGCTCTAAAGCCAAGTATTAGCGAGTGCAACTCTGTGGGCAGTGGAGGGTTTTAAAGTACTTCCCCAACCTTGGAACACCTGTGCCCCATAAAGATGCGTGGAATCTGTTTCCCCACCCCCAGCACACACACGGAGACGTGATCAGGTATCCTGATTGTGGGGAGGCTCCTCCAAATGACAGCAGCGCCTGGGTTCTAAAAGAATCCCTTAGCTTGTCTTCCCTGATGGCATGCCTAAGCTGGAGAGAGTGGGAAAGGGTGGGTTGGGCTCTAAATCCAAGTATTAGCAAGTGCTTCTCCATGGGATTTGGAGGTTATTAACCAAAAACCCACAACATGGGAATAACTGTGCTCCTTGAAAAAAGCTTTGACTCTGTATCCCCACCACCAGAACACACATGAAGAAGTTTTCTGCTATCCTGAGTGTGGGCTGGCAATTTCAGGTGACAGAAGCGGCTGGGTTCTAATAGAATCCCTTAGCTTGTAATCCCTGAGTGTTTCCCTAGGACTGACTCTGAGAGAAACCTGGGGGTTGGGCTTTGAGGCCAAATAGTAGCGAGTGTCCCCGATGGACTGAGGAAGTATTTCGATGAATTCTCCATAAAGGGAAACACCTGAGCACCCATTCATCTGCGTGGAGTGGGGCTTCAAATCTCCCCACCACACAAGGTTGGGTTCCAGTATCCTGAGGGTGGGGTAGTTCCTCCAACTGACATCAGCGTCTTGGTTTTAATAGAATCCCTTTGCTTGTCTTCCCTGATGGTTTGCCTAGGCCAGTGTGTGGTTGAAAGTGGGATTTGGGATCTAAAACTAAGTATTAGCGTGTGCCTCTCCATGGGCAGTGGAGATGTTTAAACTACAACCCACAACTTGGGAATTACTGTGACCCCTGAAAAATGTGTGTGCTCTGTTTCCCCACGTCCAGCACACACAGGAAGAAGTGTTCTGGGGTTCTGAGTGTGGGGAGGTTCCTACAACACACAGCAGCACCTGGGTTGTAATAGAATCCCTTCGCTTGACTTCCCTAAGTGTTTTCCTAGGCCGAGCAGTAAGCGATGGTGGGGGATGGGCTCTAAAGCCAAGTATTAGCGAGTGCTACTCTGTGGGTAGTGGAGGGTTTTAAACTACTTCCCCAACCTTGGAACACCTGTGCCCCATAAAGATGCGTGGAATCTGTTTCCCCACCTCCAGCACACACACGAAGATGTGTTCTGGTATTCTGAGTGTGGGGAAGTTCCTCAAACTGACAGCAGCACCTGGATTCTGTTAGTATCCCTTAGCTTCTGTTCCCTGAGTGTTCTTTTAGGCCAGGCCATGAGGGAAAGCGGGGGGTTGGGCTTAGAGGACACGTAGCAGTGAGTGCCCCCTGATCCATTGTGGAAGTTGTTAGAGGACTTCTCCCTAAAGGGAACACCTTTTCCTGCATTCATCTGGGTGCAATGGGGCTGCACATCTCTCCCACACCTAAGAATGTGTTCTGGAATTCTGAGTGCAGGGAAGTTCCTCCAACTGACAGCAGCGCCTGGGTTCTAATTGAATCCCTTTGCTTGTCTTCCCTGATGGAAAGCCTAGGCGGGAGTACGGGGGAACGTTTGGTTTGGGCTTCGAAACCAAGTACTTGCGATGACTTCTCTATGGTTTGTGGAGGTGTTTAAACTACATCCCTAACCTGGGAACACCTGTGCCCCCATAAAGATCCGTGGAGTCTGTTTCCACACCTCCAGCACACACACGAACACTTGCACAGTTATCCTGAGAGTGGGCAGGCTCCTCCAACTGAGAGCAGGGCCTTGGTTCTTATAAAATTGCTTAACTTGTCTACCCCGTTTGGTTGCCTGATACGGAGTGCTGGAGAAAGGGTGGGTTGGGCTCTAAATCCAAGTATTAGCGAGTGCTTCTCCATGGGATTTGGAGGTTATTAACCAAAAGCCCACAACATGGGAATAACTGTGCTCCTTGAAAAAAGCTTTGACTCTGTATCCCCACCACCAGAACACACATGAAGAAGTTTTCTGCTATCCTGAGTGTGGGCTGGCAATTTCAGGTGACAGAAGCGGCTGGGTTCTAATAGAATCCCTTAGCTTGTAATCCCTGAGTGTTTCCCTAGGACTGACTCTGAGAGAAACCTGGGGGGTGGGCTTTGAGGCCAAATAGTAGCGAGTGTCCCCGATGGACTGAGGAAGTATTTAGATGAATTGTCCATAAAGGGAAACACCTGAGCACCCATTCATCTGCGTGGAGTGGGGCTTCAAATCTCCCCACCACACAAGGTTGGGTTCCAGTATCCTGAGGGTGGGGTAGTTCCTCCAACTGACATCAGCGTCTTGGTTTTAATAAAATCCCTTTGCTTGTCTTCCCTGATGGTTTGCCTAGGCCAGTGTGTGGTTGAAAGTGGGATTTGGGATCTAAAACTAAGTATTAGCGTGTGCCTCTCCATGGGCAGTGGAGATGTTTAAACTACAACCCACAACTTGGGAATTACTGTGACCACTGAAAACTGTGTGTGCTCTGTTTCCCCACGTCCAGCACACACAGGAAGAAGTGTTCTGGGGTTCTGAGTGTGGGGAGGTTCCTACAACACACAGCAGCACCTGGGTTGTAATAGAATCCCTTCGCTTGACTTCCCTAAGTGTATTGCTAGGCCTAGCAGTAAGCGATGGTGGGGGATGGGCTCTAAAGCCAAGTATTAGCGAGTGCTACTCTGTGGGTAGTGGAGGGTTTTAAACTACTTCCCCAACCTTGGAACACCTGTGCCCCATAAAGATGCGTGGAATCTGTTTCCCCACCTCCAGCACACACACGAAGATGTGTTCTGGTATTCTGAGTGTGGGGAAGTTCCTCAAACTGACAGCAGCACCTGGATTCTGATAGTATCCCTTAGCTTCTGTTCCCTGAGTGTTCTTTTAGGCCAGGCCATGAGGGAAAGCGGGGGGTTGGGCTTGGAGGCCACGTAGCAGTGAGTGCCCCCTGATCCATTGTGGAAGTAGTTAGAGGACTTCTCCCTAAAGGGAACACCTTTTCCTGCATTCATCTGGGTGCAATGGGGCTGCACATCTCTCCCACACCTAAGAATGTGTTCTGGAATTCTGAGTGCAGGGAAGTTCCTCCAACTGACAGCAGCGCCTGGGTTCTAATTGAATCCCTTTGCTTGTCTTCCCTGATGGAAAGCCTAGGCGGGAGTACGGGGGAACGTTTGGTTTGGGCTTCGAAACCAAGTACTTGCGATGACTTCTCTATGGTTTGTGGAGGTGTTTAAACTACATCCCTAACCTGGGAACAACTGTGCCCCCATAAAGATCCGTGGAGTCTGTTTACACACCTCCAGCACACACACGAACACTTGCACAGTTATCCTGAGAGTGGGCAGGCTCCTCCAACTGAGAGCAGGGCCTTGGTTCTTATAAAATTGCTTAACATGTCTACCCCGTTTGGTTGCCTGATACGGAGTGCTGGAGAAAGGGTGGGTTGGGCTCTAAATCCAAGTAATAACGAGTGCTTCTCCATGGGATTTGGAGGTTATTTACCAAAACCCCACAACATGGGAATACCTGTCCTCCTTGAAAAAAGCATGGACTCAGTGTCCCCACCACCAGAAAACACATGAAGAAGTTTTCTGCTATCCTGAGTGTGGGCTGACAATTTCAGGTGACAGAACCAGCTGGGTTCTAATAGAATCCCTTAGGTTGTAATCCCTGAGTGTTTCCCTAGGACTGACTCTGAGAGAAACCTGGGGGTTGGGCTTTGATCCCAAATAGTAGCGAGTGTCCCCGATGGACTGAGGAAGTATTTAGATGAATTCTCCATAAAGGGAAACACCTGAGCACCCATTCATCTGCGTGGAGTGGGGCTTCAAATCTCCCCACCACACAAGGTTGGTTTCCAGTATCCTGAGGGTGGGGTAGTTCCTCCAACTGACATCAGCGTCTTGGTTTGAATAGAATCCCTTTGCTTGTCTTCCCTGATGGTTTGCCTAGGCCAGTGTGTGGTTGAAAGTGGGATTTGGGATCTAAAACTAAGTATTAGCGTGTGCCTCTCCATGGGTAGTGGAGATGTTTAAACTACAACCCACAACTTCGGAATTACTGTGACCCCTGAAAAATGCGTGTGCTATGTTTCCCCACGTCCAGCACACACAGGAAGAAGTGTTCTGGGGTTCTGAGTGTGGGGAGGTTCCTCCAACAGATAGCAGCACCTGGGTTTTATTAGAATCCCTTAGCTTGACTTCCCTAAGTGTATTCCTAGGCCTAGAAGTAAGCGATGGTGGGGGATGGGCTCTAAAGCCAAGTATTAGCGAGTGCATCTCTGTGTGTAGTGGAGGGTTTTAAACTGCTTCCCCAACCTTGGAACACCTGTGCCCCATAAAGATGCGTGGAATCTGTTTCCCCACCTCCAGCACACACACGGAGACGTGCTCAGGTATCCTGATTGTGGGGAGGCTCCTCCAAATGACAGCAGCGCCTGGGTTCTTAAAGAATCCCTTAGCTTGTCTTCCCTGATGGCATGCCTAGGCTGGAGAGTGGGGGAAAGTGGGGGTTGGGCTCTAAACCAAGTATTAGCGAGAGCCTATACATGGGATGTGGTTTTTAACCTACAACCCACAACCATGGAATAAATGTGCCCCCTGAAAGATGTTTTGACTGTTTCCCTACATCCAGCACACACACGAAGATGTGTTCTGTTATTCTGAGTGTGGGGAAGTTCCTCAAACTGACAGCAGCTCCTGGGTTCTATTAGTATCCCTTAGTTTCTGTTCCCTGAGTGTTCTTTTAGGCCAGGCCATGAGGGAAAGCTGGGGGTTGGGCTTGGAGGCCACGTAGCAGTGAGTGCCCCCTGATCGATTGTGGAAGTACTTAGAGGACTTCTCCCTAAACGGAACACTTTTCCTCCATTCATCTGGGTGGAGTGGGGCTGCACATCTCTCCCACTCCTAAGAATGTGTTCTGGAATTCTGAGTGCAGGGAAGTTCCTCTAACTGACAGCAGCGCCTTGGTTCTAATTGAATCCCTTTGCTTGTCTTCCCTGATGGAAAGCCTAGGCGGGAGTACGGGGGACAGTGTGGTTTGGGCTCCGAAACCAAGTATTTGCGATGACCTCTCTATGGTTTGTGGAGGTGTTTAAACTACATCCCTAACCCGGGAACACCTGTGCCCCCATAAAGATCCGTGGAGTCTGTTTCCACACCGCCAGCACACACACGAACACTTGCACAGATATCCTGAGAGTGGGCAGCCTCCTCCAACTGAGAGCAGGGCCTTGGTTCTTATAAAATCTCTTAACTTTTCTACACTGTTTGGTTGCCTGATACGGAGTGCTGGAGAAAGGGTGGGTTGGGCTCTAAATCCAAGTTAGCGAGTGTTTCTCCATGGGATTTGGAGGTTATTAACCAAAACCCCACAACTTGGGAATACCTGTGCTCCTTGAAAAAAGCATGGACTCTGTATCCCCACCACCAGAACACACATGAAGAAGTTTTCTGCTATCCTGAGTGTGGGCTGGCAATTTCACGTGACAGAACCAGCTGGGTTCTAATAGAATCCCTTAACTTGTAATCCCTGAGTGTTTCCCTAGGACTGACTCTGAGAGAAACCTGGGGGTTGGGCTTTGAGGCCAAATAGTAACGAGTGTCCCCGATGGACTGAGGAAGTATTTAGATGAATTCTCCATAAAGGGAAACACCTGAGCACCCATTCATCTGCGTGGAGTGGGGCTTCAAATCTCCCCACCACACAAGGTTGGGTTCCAGTATCCTGAGGGTGGGGTAGTTCCTCCAACTGACATTAGCTTCTTGGTTTGAATAGAATCCCTTTGCTTGTCTTCCCTGATAGTTTGCCTAGGCCAGTGTGTGGTTGAAAGTGGGATTTGGGATCTAAAACTAAGTATTAGCGTGTGCCTTTCCATGGGTAGTGGAGATGTTTAAACTACAACCCACAACTTGGGAATTACTGTGACCCCTGAAAAATGCGTGTGCTATGTTTCCCCACGTCCAGCACACACAGGAAGAAGTGTTCTGGGGTTCTGAGTGTGGGGAGGTTCCTCCAACAGACAGCAGCACCTGGATTGTAATCGAATCCCTTAGCTTCACTTCCCTAAGGGTTTTCCTAGTCCTAGCAGTAAGCGATGGTGGGAGATGGGCTCTAAAGCCAGTATTAGCGAGTGCATCTCTGGGGGTAGTGGAGGGTTACAACTACTTCCCCAACCTTGGAACACCTGTGCCCCATAAAGATGCGTGGAATCTGTTTCTCCACCTCCAGCACACACACGGAGACGTGCTCAGGTATCCTGATTGTGGGGAGGCTCCTCCAAATGACAGCAGCGCCTGGGTTCTAAAAGAATCCCTCAGCTTGTCTTCCCTGATGGCATGCCTAGGCTGGAGAGTGGGGGAAAGTGGGGGTTGGGCTCTAAACCAAGTATAAGCGAGAGCCTATCCATGGGATGTGGGTTTTTAACCTACAACCCACAACCATGGAATAAATGTGCCCCCTGAAAGATGCTTTGACTGTTTCCCTACATCCAGCACACACACGAAGAAGTGTTCTGGAATTCTGAGTGTGGGGAAGTTCCTCAAAATGACAGCAGCACCTGGATTCTATTAGTATCCCTTAGCTTCTGTTCCCTGAGTGTTCCTTTAGGCCAGGCCATGAGGGAAAGCTGGGGGTTGGGCTTGGAGGCCACGTAGCAGTGAGTGCCCCCTGATCCACAAAGGAAGTACTTAGAGGACTTCTCCCTAAACGGAACACCTTTTCCTCCATTAATCTGGGTGGATTGTCGTTGCACAACTCTCCCACACCTAAGAATGTGTTCTGGAATTCTGAGTACAGGGAAGTTCCTCCAACTGACAGCAGCGCCTGGGTTATAATTGAATCCCTTTGCTTGTCTTCCCTGATGTAAAATCTAGGCGGGAGTGCGGGGGATAGTGTGGTTTGGGCTCCGAAACCAAGTATTTGCGATGACCTCTCTATGGTATGTGGAGGGGTTTAAACTACATCCCTAACCTGGGAACACCTGTGCCCCCATAAAGATCCTTGGAGTCTGTTACCACACCTCCAGCACACACACGAACACTTGCACAGTTATCCTGAGAGTGGGCAGCCTCCTCCAACTGAGAGCAGGCCTTGGTTCTTATAAAATCTCTTAACTTGTCTACACTGTATGGTTGCCTGATACGGAGTGCTGGAGAAAGGGTGGGTTGGGCTCTAAATCCAAGTTTTAGCGAGTGCTTCTCCATGGGATTTGGAGGTTATTAACCAAAAGCCCACAACATGGGAATACCTGTGCTCCTTGAAAAAAGCGTGGACTCTGTATCCCCACCACCAGAACACACATGAAGAAATTTTCTGCTATCCTGAGTGTGGGCTGGCAATTTCAGGTGACAGAAGCGGCTGGGTTCTAATAGAATCCCTTAGCTTGTAATCCCTGAGTGTTTCCCTAGACTGACTCTGAGAGAAACCTGGGGGTTGGGCTTTGAGGCCAAATAGTAGCGAGTTTCCCCGATGGACTGAGGAAGTATTTAGATGAATTCTCCATAAAGGGAAACACCTGAGCACCCATTCATCGGCGTGGAGTGGGGCTTCAAATCTCCCCACCACACAAGGTTGGGTTCCAGTATCCTGAGGGTGGGGTAGTTCCTCCAACTGACATCAGCGTCTTGGTTTGAATAGAAACCCTTTGCTTGTCTTCCCTGATGGTATGCCTAGACCAGTGTGTGGTTGAAAGTGGGATTTGGGATCTAAAACTAAGTATTAGCGTGTGCCTCTCCATGGGTAGTGGAGATGTTTAAACTACAACCCACAACTTGGGAATTACTGTGACCCCTGAAAAATGCGTGTGCTATGTTTCCCCACGTCCAGCACACACAGGAAGAATTGTTCAGGGGTTCTGAGTGTGGGGAGGTTCCTCCAACAGACAGCAGCACCTGGGTTGTAATAGAATCCCTTAGCTTGACTTCCCTAAGTGTTTTACTAGTCCTAGCAGTAAGCGATGTTGGGGGATGGGCTCTAAAGCCAAGTATTAGCGAGTGCATCTCTGTGGGTAGTGGAGGGTTTTAAACTCCTTCCCCAACCTTGGAACACCTGTGCCCCATAAAGATGCGTGGAATCTGTTTCCCCACCTCCAGCACACACACGGAGACGTGCTCAGGTATCCTGATTGTGGGGAGGCTCCTCCAAATGACAGCAGCGCCTGGGTTCTAAAAGAATCCCTTAGCTTGTCTTCCCTGATGGCATGCCTAGGCTGGAGATTGGGGGAAAGTGGGGGTTGGGCTCTAAACCAAGTATTAGCGAGAGCCTATCCATGGGATGTGGGTTTTTAACCTCCAACCCACAACCATGGAATAAATGTGCCCCCTGAAAGATGCTTTGACTGTTTCCCTACATCCAGCACACACACGAAGATGTGTTCTGGTATTCTGAGTGTGGGGAAGTTCCTCAAACTTACAGCAGCACCTGGGTTCAATTAGTATCCCTTAGCTTCGGTTCCCTGAGTGTTCTTTTAGGCCAGGCCACGAGGGAAAGGTGGGGGTTGGGCTTGGAGGCCACGTAGCAGTGAGTGCCCCCTGATCCATTGAGGAAGTACTTAGAGGACTTCTCCCTAAACGGAAAAACTTTTCCTCCATTCATCTGGGTGCAGTGGGGCTGCACATCTCTCCCACACCTAAGAAAGTGTTCTGGAATTCTGAGTGCAAGGAAGTTCCTCCAACTGACAGCAGCGCCTGGGTTTTAATTGAATCCCTTTTCTTCTCTTTCCTGATGGAAATCCTTGGCGGGAGTGCGGGGGAAAGTGTGGTTTGGGCTCTGAAACCAAGTATTTGCGATGACCTCTCTATGGTTTGTGGAGGTGTTTAAACTACATCCCTAACCTGGGAACACCTGTGCCCCCATAAATATCCGTGGAGTCTGTTTCCACACCTCCAGCACACACACGAACACTTGCACAGTTATCCTGAGAGTGGGCAGCCTCCTCCAACTGAGAGCTGTTCCTTGGTTCTTATAACATCGCTAAACTTGTCTACCCTGTTTGGTTGCCTGCTAGGGAGTGCTGGGGAAAGGTTGGCTTGGGCTCTAAATCCAAGTTTTAGCGAGTGCTTCTCCATGGGATTTGGAGGTTATTAACCAAAAGCCCACAACATGGGAATACCTGTGCTCCTTGAAAAAAGCGTGGACTCTGTATCCCCACCACCAGAACACACATGAAGAAGTTTTCTGCTATCCTGAGTGTGGGCTGGCAATTTCAGGTGACAGAAGCGGCTGGGTTCTAATAGAATCCCTTAGCTTGTAATCCCTGAGTGTTTCCCTAGGACTGACTCTGAGAGAAACCTGGGGGTTGGGCTTTGAGTCCAAATAGTAGCGAGTGTCCCCGATGGACTGAGGAAGTATTTAGATGAATTCTCCATAAAGGGAAACACCTGAGCACCCATTCATCTGCGTGGAGTGGGGCTTCAAATCTCCCCACCACACAAGGTTGGGTTCCAGTATCCTGAGGGTGGGGTAGTTCCTCCAACTGACATCAGCGTCTTGGTTTTAATAGAATCCCTTTGCTTGTCTTCCCTGAAGAAAACCTAGGCGGGAGTGCGGGGAAATGTGTGGTTTCGGCTCCGAAACCAAGTATTTACGATGTCCTCTCTATGGTTTGTGGAGGTGTTTAAACTACATCCCTAACCTGGGAACACCTGTGCCCCCATAAAGATCCGTGGAGTCTGTTTCCACACCTCCAGCACACACACGAACACTTGCACAATTATCCTGAGAGTGGGCAGCCTCCTCCAACTGAGAGCAGGGCCTTGGTTCTTATATAATCGCTTAACTTGCCTACCCAGTTTGGTTTCCAGATAGGGAGTGCTGGGGAAAGGGTGGGTTGGGCTATATATCCAAGTTTTAGCGAGTGCTTCTCCATGGGATTTGGAGGTTATTAACCAAAACCCCACAACATGTGAATACCTGTGCTCCTTGAAAAAAGCGTGGAATCTGTATCCCCACCACCAGAACACACATGAAAAATTTTCTGCTATCCTGAGTGTGGGCTGGCATTTTCAGGTGACAGAAGCTGCTGGGTTCTAATAGAATCCCTTAGCTTGTAATCCCTGAGTGTTTCCCTAGGACTGACTCTGAGAGAAACCTGGGGGTTGGGCTTTGAGTCCAAATAGTAGCGAGTGTCCCTGATGGACTGAGGAAGTATTTAGATGAATTCTTCATAAAGGGAAACACCTGAGCACCCATTCATCTCCGTGGAGTGGGGCTTCAAATCTCCCCACCACACAAGGTTGCGTTCCAGTATCCTGAGGGTTGGGTAGTTCCTCCAACTGACATCAGCGTCTTGGTTTTAATAGAATCAACTTGCTTGTATTCCCTGATGGTTTGCCTAGGCCAGTGTGTGGTTGAAAGTGGGATTTGGGATCTAAAACTAAGTATTAGCGTGTGCCTCTCCATGGGTAGTGGAGATGTTTAAACTACAACCCACAACTTGGGAATTACTGTGACCCTGAAAAATGCGTGTGCTATGTTTCCCCACCTCCAGCACACACAGGAAGAAGTGTTCTGGGGTTCTGAGTGTGGGGAGTTTCCTCCAACAGACAGCAGCACCTGGGTTGTAATCGAATCCCTTAGCTTGACTTCCGCAAGTGTTTTCCTAGGCCTATCAGTAAGCGATGGTGGGGGATGGGCTCTAAAGCCAAGTATTAGCGAGTGCATCTCTGTGGGTAGTGGAGGGTTTTAAACTTCTTCCCAAACCTTGGAACAACTGTGCCCCATAAAGATGCGTGGAATCTGTTTCCCCACCTCCAGCACACACACGGAGACGTGCTCAGGTATCCTGATTGTGGGGAGGCTCCTCCAAATGACAGCAGCGCCTGGGTTCTAAAAGTATCCCTTAGCTTGTCTTCCCTGATGGCATGCCTAGGCTGGAGAGTGGGGGAAAGTGGGGGTTGGGCTCTAAACCAAGTATTAGCGAGAGCCTATCCATGGGATGTGGGTTTTTAACCTACAACCCACAACCATGGAATAAATGTGCCCCCTGAAAGATGCTTTGACTGTTTCCCTACATCCAGCACACACATGAAGATGTGTTCTGGTATTCTGAGTGTGGGGAAGTTCCTCAAACTGACAGTAGCACCTGGGTTCAATTAGTATCCCTTAACTTCTGTTCCCTGAGTGTTCTTTTAGGCCAGGCCAAGAGGGAAAGCTGGGGGTTGGGCTTGGAGACCACGTAGCAGTGAGTGCCCCCTGATCCATTGAGGAAGTACTTAGAGGACTTCTCCCTAACCTGAACACATTTTCCTCCATTCATCTGGGTGCAGTGGGGCTGCTCATTTCTCCCACACCTAAGAATGTGTTCTGGAATTCTGAGTGCAGGGAAGTTCCTCCAACTGACAGCAGCGCCTGGGTTCTAATTGAATCCCTTTGCTTGTCTTCCCTGATGGAAAGCCTAGGCGGGAGTGCGGGGTACAGTGTAGTTTCGGCTCCGAAACCCAGTATTTGCGATGACCTCTCTATGGTTTGTGGAGGTATTTAAACTACATCCCTAACCTGGGAACACCTGTGCCCCCTAAAGATCCGTGGAGTCTATTTCCACACCTCCAGCACACACACGAACACTTGCACAGTTATTCTGAGACTGGGCAGCCTCCTCCAACAGAGAGCAGAGCCTTGGTTCTTATAAATTCGCTGAACATGTCTACACTGTTTGGTTGCCTGATACGGAGTGCTGGGAAAGGGTGGGTTGGGCTCTAAATCCAAGTATTAGCGAGTGCTTCTCCATGGGATTTGGAGGTTATTAACCAAAAGCCCACAACATGGGAATACCTGTGCTCCTTGAAGAAAGCGTGGACTCTGTATCCCCACCACCAGAACACACATGAAGTACTTTTCTGCTATCCTGAGTGTGGGCTGGCAATTTCAGGTGACAGAAGCGGCTGGGTTCTAATAGAATCCCTTAGCTTGTAATTTCTGAGTGTTTCCCTAGGACTGACTCTGAGAGAAACCTGGGGGTTGGGCTTTGAGGCCAAATAGTAGCGAGTGTCCCCTATGGACTGAGGAAGTATTTAGATGAATTCTCCATAAAGGGAAACACCTGAGCACCCATTCATCTGTGTGGAGTGGGGTTTAAAATCTCCCCACCACACAAGGTTGGGTTCCAGTATCCTGAGGGTGAGGTAGTTCCTCCAACTGACATCAGTGTCTTGGTTTTAATAGAATCCCTTTGCTTGTCTTCCCTGATGGATTGCCTAGGACAGTGTGTGGTTGAAAGTGGGATTTGGGATCTAAATCTAAGTATTAGCGTGTGCCTCTCCATGGGTAGTGGAGATGTTTAAACTACAACCCACAACTTGGGAATTACTGTGACCCCTGAGAAATGTGTGTGCTATATTTCCCCACGTCCAGCACACACAGGAAGAAGTGTTCTGGGGTTCTGAGTGTGGGGAGGTTCCTCCAACAGACAGCAGCACCTGGGTTGTAATAGAATCCCTTAGCTTGACTTCCCTAAGTGTATTCCTAGGCCTAGCAGTAAGCGATGGTGGGGGATGGGCTCTAAAGCCAAGTATCAGCGAGTGCATTTCTGTGGATAGTGGAGGGTTTTAAACTACTTCCCCAACCTTGGAACACCTGTGCCCCATAAAGATGCGTGGAATCTGTTTCCCCACCTCCAGCACACACACGGAGACGTGCTCAGGTATCCTGATTGTGGGGAGGCTCCTCCAAATGACAGTAGCGCCTGGGTTCTAAAAGAATCCCTTAGCTTGTCTTCCCTGATGGAATGCCTAGCCTGGAGAGTGGGGGAAAGTGGGGGTTGGGCTCTAAACCAAGTATTAGAGAGAGCCTATCCATGGGATGTGGGTTTATAACCTACAACCCACAACCATGGAATAAATGTGCCCCCTGAAAGATGCTTTGACTGTTTCCCTACATCCAGCACACACACGAAGATGTGTTCTGGTATTCTGAGTGTGGGGAAGTTCCTCAAACTGACAGTAGCACCTGGGTTTAATTAGTATCCCTTAACTTCTGTTCCCTGAGTGTTCTTTTAGGCCAGGCCACGAGGGAAAGCTGGGGGTTGGGCTTGGAGACCACGTAGCAGTGAGTGCCCCCTGATCCATTGAGGAAGTACTTAGAGGACTTCTCCCTAAACTGAACACCTTTTCCTCCATTCATCTGGGTGCAGTGGGGCTGCACATTTCTCCCACACCTAAGAATGTGTTCTGGAATTCTGAGTGCAGGGAAGTTCCTCCAACTGAAAGCAGCGCCTGGGTTCTAATTGAATCCCTTTGCTTGTCTTCCCTGATGGAAAGCCTAGGCGGGAGTGCGGGGTACAGTGAAGTTTCTGCTCCGAAAACAAGTATTTGCGATGACCTCTCTATGGTTTGTGGAGGTGTTTAAACTACATCCCTAACCTGGGAACACCTGTGCCCCCATAAAGATCCGTGGAGTCTAATTCCACACCTCCAGCACACACACGAACACTTGCACAGTTATCCTGATAGTGGGCAGCCTCCTCCAACTAAGAGCAGGGCCTTGGTTCTTATAAAATCGCTTAACATGTCTACACTGTTTGGTTGCCTGATACGGAGTGCTGGGAAAAGGTGGGTTGGGCTCTAAATCCAAGTATTAGCGAGTGCTTCTCCATGGGATTTGGAGGTTATTAACCAAAACCCCACAACATGGGAATACCTGTGCTCCTTGAAAAAAGCGTAGACTCTGTATCCCCACCACCAGAACACACATGAAGAAGTTTTCTGCTATCCTGAGTGTGGGCTGGCAATTTCAGGTGACAGAAGCGGCTGGGTTCTAATAGAATCCCTTAGCTTGTAATCCCTGAGTGTTTCCCTAGGACTGACTCTGAGAGAATCCTGGGGGTTGGGCTTTGAATCCAAATAGTAGCGAGTGTTCCCGATGGACTGAGGAAGTATTTAGATGAATTCTCCATAAAGGGAAACACCTGAGCACCCATTCATCTGCGTGGAGTGGGGCTTCAAATCTCCCCACCACACAAGGTTGGGTTCCAGTATCCTGAGGGTGGGGTAGATCCTCCAACTGACATCAGCGTCTTGGTTTTAATAGAATCCCTTTGCTTGTCTTCCCTGATGGTTTGCCTAGGCCAGTGTGTGGTTGAAAGTGGGATTTGGGATCTAAAACTAAGTATTAGCGTGTGCCTCTCCATGGGTAGTGGAGATGTTTAAACTACAACCCACAACTTGGGAACTACTGTGACCCCTCAAAAATGCGTGTGCTATGTTTCCCCACGACCAGCACACACAGGAAGAAGTGTTCTGGGGTTCTGAGTGTGGGGAGGTTCCTCCAACAGACAGCAGCACCTGGGTTGTAATAGAATCCCTTAGCTTGAATTCCCTAAGTGTTTTCCTAGGCCTAGCAGTAAGCGATGGTGGGGGATGGGCTCTAAAGCCAAGTACCAGCGAGTGCATCTCTGTGGGTAGTGGAGGGTTTTAAACTACTTCCCCAACCTTGGAACACCTGTGACCCATAAAGATGCGTGGAATCTGTTTCCCCACCTCCAGCACACACACGGAGACGTGCTCAGGTATCCTGATTGTGGGGAGGCTCCTCCAAATGACAGCAGCGCCTGGGTTCTAAAAGAATCCCTTAGCTTGTCTTCCCTGATGGAATGCCTAGCCTGGAGTGTGGGGGAAAGTGGGGGTTGGGCTCTAAACCAAGTATTAGAGAGAGCCTATCCATGGGATGTGGGATTTTAACCTACAACCCACAACCATGGAATAAATGTGCCCCCTGAAAGATGCTTTGACTCTTTCCCTACATCCAGCACACACACGAAGATTTGTTCTGGTATTCTGAGTGTGGGGAAGTTCCTCAAACTGACAGCAGCACCTGGATTCAATTAGTATCCCTTAGCTTCTGTTCCCTGAGTGTTCTTTTAGGCCAGGCCATGAGGGAAAGCTGGGGGTTGGGCTTGGAGGCCACGTAGCAGTGAGTGCCCCCTGATCCACTAAGGAAGTACTTAGAGGACTTCTCCCTAAACGGAACACCTTTTCCTCCATTAATCTGGGTGGATTGTCGTTGCACAACTCTCCCACACCTAAGAATGTGTTCTGGAATTCTGAGTACAGGGAAGTTCCTCCAACTGACAGCAGCGCCTGGGTTATAATTGAATCCCTTTGCTTGTCTTCCCTGATGTAAAATCTAGGCGGGAGTGCGGGGGATAGTGTGGTTTGGGCTCCGAAACCAAGTATTTGCGATGACCTCTCTATGGTATGTGGAGGGGTTTAAACTACATCCCTAACCTGGGAACACCTGTGCCCCCATAAAGATACTTGGAGTCTGTTACCACACCTCCAGCACACACACGAACACTTGCACAGTTATCCTGAGAGTGGGCAGCCTCCTCCAACTGAGAGCAGGCCTTGGTTCTTATAAAATCTCTTAACTTGTCTACACTGTATCTTTGCCTGATACGGAGTGCTGGAGAAAGTGTGGGTTGGGCTCTAAATCCAAGTATTATCGAGTGCTTCTCCATGGGATTTGGAGGTTATTAACCAAAATCCCACAACATGGGAATACCTGTGCTCCTTGAATAAAGCGTGAACTCTGTATCCCCACCACCAGAACACACATGAAGAAGTTTTCTGCTATCCTGAGTGTGGGCTGGCAATTTCAGGTGACAGAAGCGGCTGGGTTCTAATAGAATCCCTTAGCTTGTAATCCCTGAGTGTTTCCCTAGGACTGACTCTGAGAGAAACCTGGGGGTTGGGCTTTGAGTCCAAATAGTAGCGAGTTTCCCCGATGGACTGAGGAAGTATTTAGATGAATTCTCCATAAAGGGAAACACCTGAGCACCCATTCATCTGCATGGAGTGGGGCTTCAAATCTCCCCACCACACAAGGTTGGGTTCCAGTATCCTGAGGGTGGGGTAGTTCCTCCAACTGACATCAGCGTCTTGGTTTGAATAGAATCCCTTTGCTTGTCTTCACTGATGGATTGCCTAGGCCAGTGTGTGGTTGAAAGTGGGATTTGGGATCTAAACTAAGTATTAGCGTGTGCCTCTCCATGGGTAGTGGAGATGTTTAAACTACAACCCACAACTTGGGAATTACTGTGACCCCTGAAAAATGCGTGTGCTATGTTTCCCCACGTCCAGCACACACAGGAAGAAGTGTTCTGGGGTTCTGAGTGTGGGGAGGTTCCTCCAACAGACAGCAGCACCTGGGTTGTAATAGAATCCCTTAGCTTGACTTCCCTAAGTGTTTTCCTAGGCCTAGCAGTAAGCGATGGTGGGGGATGGGCTCTAAAGCCAGTATTAGCGAGTGCATCTCTGTGGGTAGTGGAGGGTTTTAAACTACTTCCCCAACCTTGGAACACCTGTGCCCCATAAAGATGCGTGGAATCTGTTTCCCCACCTCCAGCACACACACGGAGACGTGCTCAGGTATCCTGATTGTGGGGAGGCTCCTCCAAATGACAGCAGCGCCTGGGTTCTAAAAGAATCCCTTAGCTAGTCTTCCCTGATGGCATGCCTAGGCTGGAGAGTGGGGGAAAGTGGGGGTTGGGCTCTAAACCAATTATTAACGTGAGCCTATCTATGGGATGTGGGTTTTTAACTTACAACCCACAGCCATGGAATAAATGTGCCCCTGAAATTTGCTTTGACTCTTTCCCTACATCCAGCACACACACGAATATGTGTTCTGGTATTCTGAGGGTGGGGAAGTTCCTCAAACTGACAGCAGCACCTTGATTCTATTAGTATCCCTTAGCTTCTGTTCCCTGAGTGTTCTTTAGGCCAGGCCATGAGGGAAAGCTGGGGGTTGGGCTTGGAGGCCACGTAGCAGTGAGTGCCCCCTGATCCACTGAGGAAGTACTTAGAGGACTTCTCCCTAAACGGAAAACCTTTTCCTCCATTCATCTGGGTGGATTGTGGTCGCACATCTCTCCCAAACCTAAGAATGTGTTCTGGAATTCTGAGTGCAGGGAAGTTCCTCCAACTGACTGCAGCGCCTGGGTTCTAATTGAATCCCTTTGCTTGTCTTCCCTGATGTAAAACCTAGGCGGGAGTGCGGTGGATAGTGTGGTTTGGGCTCCGAAACCAAGTATTTGCGATGACCTCTCTATGCTATGTGGAGGTGTTTAAACAACATCCCTAACCTGGGAACACCTGTGCCCCCATAAAGATCCGTGGAGTCTGTTACCACACCTCCAGCACACACACGAACACTTGCACAGTTATCCTGAGAGTGGGCAGCCTCCTCCAACTGAGAGCAGGGCCTTGGTTCTTATAAAATCGCTTAACTTGTCTACCCTGTTTGGTTGCTTGTTAGGGAGTGCTGGGGAAAGGGTGGGTTGGGCTCTAAATCCAAGTTTTAGCGAGTGCTTCTCCATGGGATTTGGAGGTTATTAACCAAAAGCCCACAACATGGGAATACCTGTGCTCCTTGAAAAAAGCGTGGACTCTGTATCCCCACCACCAGAACACACATGAAGAAATTTTCTGCTATCCTGAGTGTGGGCTGGCAATTTCAGGTGACAGAAGCGGCTGGGTTCTAATAGAATCCCTTAGCTTGTAATCCCTGAGTGTTTCCCTAGACTGACTCTGAGAGAAACCTGGGGGTTGGGCTTTGAGGCCAAATAGTAGCGAGTTTCCCCGATGGACTGAGGAAGTATTTAGATGAATTCTCCATAAAGGGAAACACCTGAGCACCCATTCATCTGCGTGGAGTGGGGCTTCAAATCTCCCCACCACACAAGGTTGGGTTCCAGTATCCTGAGGGTGAGGTAGTTCCTCCAACTGACATCAGCGTCTTGGTTTGAATAGAATCCCTTTGCTTGTCTTCCCTGAAGAAAACCTAGGCGGGAGTGCGGGGAAATGTGTGGTTTCGGCTCCGAAACCAAGTATTTGCGATGTCCTCTCTATGGTTTGTGGAGGTGTTTAAACTACATCCCTAACCTGGGAACACCTGTGCCCCCATAAAGATCCGTGGAGTCTGTTTCCACACCTCCAGCACACACACGAACACTTGCACAATTATCCTGAGAGTGGGCAGCCTCCTCCAACTGAGAGCAGGGCCTTGGTTCTTATATAATCGCTTAACTTGCCTACCCAGTTTGGTTTCCAGATAGGGAGTGCTGGGGAAAGGGTGGGTTGGGCTATATATCCAAGTTTTAGCGAGTGCTTCTCCATGGGATTTGGAGGTTATTAACCAAAACCCCACAACATGTGAATACCTGTGCTCCTTGAAAAAAGCGTGGAATCTGTATCCCCACCACCAGAACACACATGAAGAAGTTTTCTGCTATCCTGAGTGTGGGCTGGCATTTTCAGGTGACAGAAGCTGCTGGGTTCTAATAGAATCCCTTAGCTTGTAATCCCTGAGTGTTTCCCTAGGACTGACTCTGAGAGAAACCTGGGGGTTGGGCTTTGAGTCCAAATAGTAGCGAGTGTCCCTGATGGACTGAGGAAGTATTTAGATGAATTCTCCATAAAGGGAAACACCTGAGCACCCATTCATCTCCGTGGAGTGGGGCTTCAAATCTCCCCACCACACAAGGTTGCGTTCCAGTATCCTGAGGGTTGGGTAGTTCCTCCAACTGACATCAGCGTCTTGGTTTTAATAGAATCAACTTGCTTGTATTCCCTGATGGTTTGCCTAGGCCAGTGTGTGGTTGAAAGTGGGATTTGGGATCTAAAATTAAGTATTAGCGTGTGCCTCTCCATGGGTAGTGGAGATGTTTAAACTACAACCCACAACTTGGGAATTACTGTGACCCTGAAAAATGCGTGTGCTATGTTTCCCCACATCCAGCACACACAGGAAGAAGTGTTCTGGGGTTCTGAGTGTGGGGAGTTTCCTCCAACAGACAGCAGCACCTGGGTTGTAATCGAATCCCTTAGCTTGACTTCCGCAAGTGTTTTCCTAGGCCTATCAGTAAGCGATGGTGGGGGATGGGCTCTAAAGCCAAGTATTAGCGAGTGCATCTCTGTGGGTAGTGGAGGGTTTTAAAATTCTTCCCAAACCTTGGAACAACTGTGCCCCATAAAGATGCGTGGAATCTGTTTCCCCACCTCCAGCACACACACGGAGACGTGCTCAGGTATCCTGATTGTGGGGAGGCTCCTCCAAATGACAGCAGCGCCTGGGTTCTAAAAGTATCCCTTAGCTTGTCTTCCCTGATGGCATGCCTAGGCTGGAGAGTGGGGGAAAGTGGGGGTTGGGCTCTAAACCAAGTATTAGCGAGAGCCTATCCATGGGATGTGGGTTTTTAACCTACAACCCACAACCATGGAATAAATGTGCCCCCTGAAAGATGCTTTGACTGTTTCCCTACATCCAGCACACACATGAAGATGTGTTCTGTTATTCTGAGTGTGGGGAAGTTCCTCAAACTGACAGTAGCACCTGGGTTCAATTAGTATCCCTTAACTTCTGTTCCCTGAGTGTTCTTTTAGGCCAGGCCAAGAGGGAAAGCTGGGGGTTGGGCTTGGAGACCACGTAGCAGTGAGTGCCCCCTGATCCATTGAGGAAGTACTTAGAGGACTTCTCCCTAAACTGAACACATTTTCCTCCATTCATCTGGGTGCAGTGGGGCTGCTCATTTCTCCCACACCTAAGAATGTGTTCTGGAATTCTGAGTGCAGGGAAGTTCCTCCAACTGACAGCAGCGCCTGGGTTCTAATTGAATCCCTTTGCTTGTCTTCCCTGATGGAAAGCCTAGGCGGGAGTGCGGGGTACAGTGTAGTTTCGGCTCCGAAACCCAGTATTTGCGATGACCTCTCTAAGGTTTGTGGAGGTATTTAAACTACATCCCTAACCTGGGAACACCTGTGCCCCCATAAAGATCCGTGGAGTCTATTTCCACACCTCCAGCACACACACGAACACTTGCACAGTTATTCTGAGACTGGGCAGCCTCCTCCAACAGAGAGCAGAGCCTTGGTTCTTATAAATTCGCTGAACATGTCTACACTGTTTGGTTGCCTGATACGGAGTGCTGGGAAAGGGTGGGTTGGGCTCTAAATCCAAGTATTAGCGAGTGCTTCTCCATGGGATTTGGAGGTTATTAACCAAAAGCCCACAACATGGGAATACCTGTGCTCCTTGAAGAAAGCGTGGACTCTGTATCCCCACCACCAGAACACACATGAAGATCTTTTCTGCTATCCTGAGTGTGGGCTGGCAATTTCAGGTGACAGAAGCGGCTGGGTTCTAATAGAATCCCTTAGCTTGTAATTTCTGAGTGTTTCCCTAGGACTGACTCTGAGAGAAACCTGGGGGTTGGGCTTTGAGGCCAAATAGTAGCGAGTGTCCCCTATGGACTGAGGAAGTATTTAGATGAATTCTCCATAAAGGGAAACACCTGAGCACCCATTCATCTGTGTGGAGTGGGGTTTAAAATCTCCCCACCACACAAGGTTGGGTTCCAGTATCCTGAGGGTGAGGTAGTTCCTCCAACTGACATCAGTGTCTTGGTTTTAATAGAATCCCTTTGCTTGTCTTCCCTGATGGATTGCCTAGGACAGTGTGTGGTTGAAAGTGGGATTTGGGATCTAAATCTAAGTATTAGCGTGTGCCTCTCCATGGGCAGTGGAGATGTTTAAACTACAACCCACAACTTGGGAATTACTGTGACCCCTGAGAAATGTGTGTGCTATATTTCCCCACGTCCAGCACACACAGGAAGAAGTGTTCTGGGGTTCTGAGTGTGGGGAGGTTCCTCCAACAGACAGCAGCACCTGGGTTGTAATAGAATCCCTTAGCTTGCCTTTCTAAGTGTATTCCTAGGCCTAGGAGTAAGCGATGGTGGGGGATGGGCTCTAAAGCCAAGTATCAGCGAGTGCATCTCTGTGGGTAGTGGAGGGTTTTAAACTACTTCCCCAACCTTGGAACACCTGTGCCCCATAAAGATGCGTGGAATCTGTTTCCCCACCTCCAGCACACACACGGAGACGTGCTCAGGTATCCTGATTGTGGGGAGGCTCCTCCAAATGACAGCAGCGCCTGGGTTCTAAAAGAATCCCTTAGCTTGTCTTCCCTGATGGAATGCCTAGCCTGGAGAGTGGGGGAAAGTGGGGGTTGGGCTCTAAACCAAGTATTAGAGAGAGCCTATCCATGGGATGTGGGTTTTTAACCTACAACCCACAACCATGGAATAAATGTGCCCCCTGAAAGATGCTTTGACTGTTTCCCTACATCCAGCACACACACGAAGATGTGTTCTGGTATTCTGAGTGTGGGGAAGTTCCTCAAACTGACAGTAGCACCTGGGTTTAATTAGTATCCCTTAACTTCTGTTCCCTGAGTGTTCTTTTAGGCCAGGCCACGAGGGAAAGCTGGGGGTTGGGCTTGGAGACCACGTAGCAGTGAGTGCCCCCTGATCCATTGAGGAAGTACTTAGAGGACTTCTCCCTAACCTGAACACCTTTTCCTCCATTCATCTGGGTGCAGTGGGGCTGCACATTTCTCCCACACCTAAGAATGTGTTCTGGAATTCTGAGTGCAGGGAAGTTCCTCCAACTGAAAGCAGCGCCTGGGTTCTAATTGAATCCTTTTGCTTGTCTTCCCTGATGGAAAGCCTAGGCGGGAGTGCGGGGTACAGTGAAGTTTCTGCTCCGAAAACAAGTATTTGCGATGACCTCTCTATGGTTTGTGGAGGTGTTTAAACTACATCCCTAACCTGGGAACACCTGTGCCCCCATAAAGATCCGTGGAGTCTAATTCCACACCTCCAGCACACACACGAACACTTGCACAGTTATCCTGATAGTGGGCAGCCTCCTCCAACTAAGAGCAGGGCCTTGGTTCTTATAAAATCGCTTAACATGTCTACACTGTTTGGTTGCCTGATACGGAGTGCTGGGAAAAGGTGGGTTGGGCTCTAAATCCAAGTATTAGCGAGTGCTTCTCCATGGGATTTGGAGGTTATTAACCAAAAGCCCACAACATGGGAATACCTGTGCTCCTTGAAAAAAGCGTGGACTCTGTATCCCCACCACCAGAACACACATGAAGAAGTTTTCTGCTATCCTGAATGTGGGCTGGCAATTTCAGGTGACAGAAGCGGCTGGGTTCTAATAGAATCCCTTAGCTTGTAATCCCTGAGTGTTTCCCTAGGACTGACTCTGAGAGAATCCTGGGGGTTGGGCTTTGAATCCAAATAGTAGCGAGTGTTCCCGATGGACTGAGGAAGTATTTAGATGAATTCTCCATAAAGGGAAACACCTGAGCACCCATTCATCTGCGTGGAGTGGGGCTTCAAATCTCCCCACCACACAAGGTTGGGTTCCAGTATCCTGAGGGTGGGGTAGATCCTCCAACTGACATCAGCGTCTTGGTTTTAATAGAATCCCTTTGCTTGTCTTCCCTGATGGTTTGCCTAGGCCAGTGTGTGGTTGAAAGTGGGATTTGGGATCTAAAACTAAGTATTAGCGTGTGCCTCTCCATGGGTAGTGGAGATGTTTAAACTAAAACCCACAACTTGGGAACTACTGTGACCCCTCAAAAATGCGTGTGCTATGTTTCCCCACGACCAGCACACACAGGAAGAAGTGTTCTGGGGTTCTGAGTGTGGGGAGGTTCCTCCAACAGACAGCAGCACCTGGGTTGTAATAGAATCCCTTAGCTTGACTTCCCTAAGTGTTTTCCTAGGCCTAGCAGTAAGCGATGGTGGGGGATGGGCTCTAAAGCCAAGTACCAGCGAGTGCATCTCTGTGGGTAGTGGAGGGTTTTAAAATACTTCCCCAACCTTGGAACACCTGTGCCCCATAAAGATGCGTGGAATCTGTTTCGCCACCTCCAGCACACACACGGAGACGTGCTCAGGTATCCTGATTGTGGGGAGGCTCCTCCAAATGACAGCAGCGCCTGGGTTCTAAAAGAATCCCTTAGCTTGTCTTCCCTGATGGAATGCCTAGCCTGGAGTGTGGGGGAAAGTGGGGGTTGGGCTCTAAACCAAGTATTAGCGAGAGCCTATCCATGGGATGTGGGATTTTAACCTACAACCCACAACCATGGAATAAATGTGCCCCCTGAAAGATGCTTTGACTCTTTCCCTACATCCAGCACACACACGAAGATTTGTTCTGGTATTCTGAGTGTGGGGAAGTTCCTCAAACTGACAGCAGCACCTGGATTCAATTAGTATCCCTTAGCTTCTGTTCCCTGAGTGTTCTTTTAGGCCAGGCCAAGAGGGAAAGCTGGGGGTTGGGCTTGGAGGCCACGTAGCAGTGAGTGCCCCCTGATCCATTGAGGAAGTACTTAGAGGACTTCTCCCTAAACGGAAAATCTTTTCCTCCATTCATCTGTGTGCAGTGGGGCTGCACATCTCTCCCACACCTAAGAATGTGTTCTGGAAATCTGAGTGCAGGGAAGTTCCTCCAACTGACAGCAGCGCCTGGGTTGTAATGGAATCCATTTGCTTGTCTTCCCTGAAGAAAGCCTAGGCGGGAGTGCGGGGAAAAGTGTGGTTTCTGCTCCGAAACCAAGTATTTGCGATGACCTCTCTATGGTTTGTGGAGGTGTTTAAACTACATTACTAACCTGGGAACACCTGTGCCCCCATAAAGATCCGTGGAGTCTGTTTCCACACCTCCAGCACACACACAAACACTTGCACAGTTATCCTGAGAGTGGGCAGCCTCCTCCAACTGAGAGCAAAGCCTTGGTTCTTATATAATCGCTTAACTTGCCTACCCGGTTTGGTTGCCTGATAGGGAGTGCTGGGGAAAGGGTGAGTTGGGCTCTATATCCAAGATTTAGCGAGTGCTTCTCCATGGGATTTGGAGGTTATTAACCAAAAGCCCACAACATGGGAATACCTGTGCTCCTTGAAAGAAGCGTTGACTCTGTATCCCCACCACCAGAACACACATGAAGAAGTTTTCTGCTATCCTGAGTGTGGGCTGGCAATTTCAGGTGACAGAAGCTGCTGGGTTCTAATAGAATCCCTTAGCTTGTAATCCCTGAGTGTTTCCCTAGGACTGACTCTGAGAGAAACCTGGGGGTTGGGCTTTGAAGCCAAATAGAAGCGAGTGTCCCTGATGGACAGAGGAAGAATTTAGATGAATTCTCCATAAAGGGAAACACCTGAGCACCCATTCATCTGCGTGGAGTGGGGCTTCAAATCTCCCCACCACACAAGGTTGGGTTCCAGTATCCTGAGGGTGGGGTAGTTCCTCCAACTGACATCAGTGTCTTGGTTTTAATAGAATCCCTTTGCTTGTCTACCCTGATGGTTTGCCTAGGCCAGTGTGTGGTTGAAAGTGGGATTTGGGATCTAAAACTAAGTATTAGCGTGTGCCTCTCCATGGGTAGTGGAGATGTTTAAACTACAACCCACAACTTGGGAATTACTGTGACCCCTCAAAAATGCGTGTGCTATGTTTCCCCACGACCAGCACACACAGGAAGAAGTGTTCTGGGGTTCTGAGTGTGGGGAGGTTCCTCCAACAGACAGCAGCACCTGGGTTGTAATAGAATCCCTTAGCTTGACTTCCCTAAGTGTTTTCCTAGGCCTAGCATTAAGCGATGGTGGGGGAAGGGCTCTAAAGCCAAGTATCAGCGAGTGCATCTCTGTGGGTAGTGGAGGGTTTTAAACTACTTCCCCAACCTTGGAACACCTGTGCCCCATAAAGATGCGTGGAATCTGTTTCCCCACCTCCAGCACACACACGGAGACTTGCTCAGGTATCCTGATTGTGGGGAGGCTCCTCCAAATGACAGCAGCGCCTGGGTTCTAAAAGAATCCCTTAGCTTGTATTCCCTGATGGCATGCCTAGGCTGGAGAGTGGGGGAAAGTGGGGGTTGGGCTCTAAACCAAGTATTAGCGAGAGCCTATCCATGGGATGTGGGATTTTAACCTACAACCCACAACCATTTAATAAATGTGCCCCCTGAAAGTAGCTTTGACTGTTTCCCCACATCCAGCACACACACGAATATGTGTTCTGGAATTCTGAGTATGGGGAGGTTTCTCAAACTGACAGCAGCACCTGGGTTCTATTAGTATCCCTTAGCTTCTGTTCCCTGAATGTTCCTTTTGGCCAGGCCATGAGGGAAAGCTGGGGGTTGGTCTTGGAAGCCAAGTAGCAGTGAGTGCCCCCTGATCCACTGAGGAAGTACTTAGAGGACTTCTCCCTAAACGGAACACTTTTTCCTCCATTCATCTGGGTGGAGTGGGGCTGCACAACTCTCCCACACCTAAGAATGTGTTCTGGAATTCTGAGTGCAAGGAAGTTCCTCCAACTGACAGCAGCGCCTGCGTTCTAATTGAATCCCTTTGCTTGTCTTCCCTGATGGAAAGCCTAGGCGGGAGTGCGGGGGAAAGTGTGGTTTGGGCTCTGAAACCAAGTATTTGCGATGACCTCTCTATGGTTTGTGGAGGTGTTTAAACTACATCCCAAACCTGGGAACACCTGTGCCCCCATAAAGATCCGTGGAGTCTGTTTCCACACCTCCAGCACACACACGAACACTTGCACAGTTATCCTGAGAGTGGGCAGCCTCCTCCAACTGAGAGCAGGGCCTTGGTTCTTATAAAATCGCTTAACTTGTCTACAGTGTTTGGTTTCCTGATACGGAGTGTTGGAGAAAGGTTGGGTTGGGCTCTAAATCCAAGTATTAGTGAGTGCTTCTCCATGGGATTTGGAGGTTATTAACCAAAACCCCACAACATGGGAATACCTGTGCTCCTTGAAAGAAGCATGGACTCTGTATCCCCACCACCAGAACACACATGAAGAAGTTTTCTGCTATCCTGAGTGTGGGCTGGCAATTTCAGGTGACAGAAGCGGCTGGGTTCTAATAGAATCCCTTAGCTTGTAATCCCTGAGTGTTTCCCTAGGACTGACTCTGAGAGAAACCTGGGGGTTGGGCTTTGAGGCCAAATAGTAGCGAGTGTCCCCGATGGACTGAGGAAGTATTTAGATGAATTCTCCATAAAGGGAAACACCTGAGCACCCATTCATCTGCGTGGAGTGGGGCTTCAAATCTCCCCACCACACAAGGTTGGGTTCCAGTATCCTGAGGGTGGGGTAGTTCTTCCAACTGACTTCAGCTTCTTGGTTTTAATAGAATCCCTTTGCTTGTCTTCCCTGATGGTTTGCCTAGGCCAGTGTGTGGTTGAAAGTGGGATTTGGGATCTAAAACTAAGTATTAGCGTGTGCCTCTCCATGGGTAGTGGAGATGTTTAAACTACAACCCACAACTTGGGAATTACTGTGACCCCTGAAAAATGCGTGTGCTATGTTTCCCCACGTCCAGCACACACAGGAAGAAGTGTTCTGGGGTTCTGAGTGTGGGGAGGTTCCTCCAACAGACAGCAGCACCTGGGTTGTAATAGAATCCCTTAGCTTGCCTTTCTAAGTGTATTCCTAGGCCTAGGAGTAAGCGATGGTGGGGGATGGGCTCTAAAGCCAAGTATCAGCGAGTGCATCTCTGTGGGTAGTGGAGGGTTTTAAACTACTTCCCCAACCTTGGAACACCTGTGCCCCATAAAGATGCGTGGAATCTGTTTCCCCACCTCCAGCACACACACGGAGACGTGCTCAGGTATCCTGATTGTGGGGAGGCTCCTCCAAATGACAGCAGCGCCTGGGTTCTTATACAATCCCTTAGCTTGTCTTCCCTGATGGCATGCCTAGGCTGGAGAGTGGGGGAAAGTGGGGGTTGGGCTCTTCACCAAGTATTAGCGAGAGCCTATCAATGGGATGTGGGTTTTTAACCAACAACCCACAACCATGTAATAAATGTGCCCCCTGAAAGATGCTTTGACTGTTTCCCTACATCCAGCACACACACGAATATGTGTTCTGGTATTCTGAGGGTGGGGAAGTTCCTCAAACTGACAGCAGCACCTGGGTTCTATTAGTATCCCTTAGCTTCTTTTCCCTGAGTGTTCTTTTAGGCCAGGCCATGAGGGAAAGCTAGGGGTTGGGCTTGGAGGCCACGTAGCAGTGACAGCCACCTGATCCACTGAGGAAGTACTTAGAGGACTTCTCCCTAAACGGAAGACAATTTCATCCATTCATCTGGGTGGAGTGGGGCTGCACATCTCTCCCACACCTAAGAATGTGTTCTGGAATTCTGAGTGCAGGGAAGTTCCTCCAACTGACAGTAGCGCCTGGGTACTAATTGAATCCCTTTGCTTGTCTTCCCTGATGGAAAGCCTAGGCGGGAGTGCGGGGAAAGTGTGGTTTGGGCTCTGAAACCAAGTATTTGCGATGACCTCTCTATGGTTTGTGGAGGTGTTTAAACTACATCCCTAACCTGGGAACACCTGTGCCCCCAAAAAGATACGTGGAGTCTGTTTCCACACCTCCAGCACACACACGAACACTTGCACAGATATCCTGAGAGTGGGCAGCCTCCTCCAACTGAGAGCAGGGCCTTGGTTCTTATAAAATCGCTTAACTTGTCTACAGTGTTTGGTTTCATGATACGGAGTGCTGGAGAAAGGTTGGGTTGGGCTCTAAATCCAAGTATTAGCGAGTGCTTCTCCATGGGATTTGGAGGTTATTAACCAAAACCCCACAACATGGGAATACCTGTGCTCCTTGAAAAAAGCATGGGCTCTGTATCCCCACCACCAGAACACACATGAAGATGTTTTCTGCTATCCTGAGTGTGGGCTGGCTATTTCAGGTGACAGAAGCGGCTGGGTTCTAATAGAATCCCTTAGCTTGTAATCCCTGAGTGTTTCCCTAGGACTGACTCTGAGAGAAACCTGGGGGTTGGGCTTTGAGGCCAAATAGTAGCGAGTGTCCCCGATGGACTGAGGAAGTATTTAGATGAATTGTCCATAAAGGGAAACACCTGAGCACCCATTCATCTGCGTGGAGTGGGGCTTCAAATCTCCCCACCACACAAGGTTGGGTTCCAGTATCCTGAGGGTGGGGTAGTTCCTCCAACTGACATCAGCGTCTTGGTTTTAATAGAATCCCTTTGCTTGTCTTCCCTGATGGTTTGCCTAGGCCAGTGTGTGGTTGAAAGTGGGATTTGGGATCTAAAACTAAGTATTAGCGTGTGCCTCTCCATGGGTAGTGGAGATGTTTAAACTACAACCCACAACTTGGGAATTACTGTGACCCCTGAAAAATGCGTGTGCTATGTTTCCCCACGTCCAGCACACACAGGAAGAAGTGTTCTGGGGTTGTGAGTGTGGGGAGGTTCCTCCAACAGACAGCAGCACCTGGGTTGTAATAGAATCCCTTAGCTTGACTTCCCTAAGTGTTTTCCTAGGCCTAGCAGTAAGCGATGGTGGGGGATGGGCTCTAAAGCCAAGTATTAGCGAGTGCATCTCTGTGGGTAGTGGAGGGTTTTAAACTACTTCCCCAACCTTGGAACACCTGTGCCCCATAAAGATGCGTGGAATCTGTTTCGCCACCTCCAGCACACACACGGAGACGTGCTCAGGTATCCTGATTGTGGGGAGGCTCCTCCAAATGACAGCAGCGCCTGGGTTCTAAAAGAATCCCTTAGCTTGTCTTCCCTGATGGCATGCCTAGGCTGGAGAGTTGGGGAAAGTGGGGGTTGGGCTCTAAACCAAGAATTAGCGAGAGCCTATCCATGGGATGTGGGTTTTTAACCTACAACCCACAACCATGGTATAAATTGCCCCCTGAAGTATGCTTTGACTGTTTTCCTACATCCAGCACACACGCGAAGAAGTGTTCTGGTATTCTGAGTGTGGGGAGGTTCCTCAAACTGACAGCAGCACCTGGGTTCTATTAGTATCCCTTAGCTTCTGTTCCCTGAGTGTTCTTTTAGGCCAGGCCAGGAGGGAAAGCTGGGGGTTGCGCTTGGGGGCCACGAAGCAGTGAGTGCCCCCTGATCCATTGAGGAAGTACTTAGAGGACTTCTCCCTAAACGGAACACCTTTTTCTCCATTCATCTTGGTGCAGTGGGGCTGCACATCTCTCCCACACCTAAGAATGTGTTCTGGAATTCTGAGTGCAGGGAAGTTCCTCCAACTGACAGCAGCGCCTGGGTTCTAATTGAATCCCTTTGCTTGTCTTCCCTGAAGAAAGTCTAGGCGGGAGTGCGGGGGACAGTGTGGTTTGGGCTCCGAAACCAAGTATTTGCGATGACATCTCTATGGTTTGTGGAGGTGTTTATACTACATCCCTAACCTGGGAACACCTGTGCCCCCATAAAGATCCGTGGAGTCTGTTTCCACACCTCCAGCACACACACGAACACTTGCACAGTTATCCTGAGAGTGGGCAGCCTCCTCCAACTGAGAGCAGGGCCTTGGTTCTTATAAAATCGCTTAACTTGCCTACCCGGTTTGGTTGCCTGATACGGAGTGCTGGGGAAAGGGTGGGTTGGGCTCTAAATCCAAGTATTAGCGAGTGCTTCTTCATGGGATTTGGAGGTTATTAACCAAAATCCACAACATGGGAATACCTGTGCTCCTTGAGAAAAGCGTGGACTTTGTATCCCCACCACCAGAACAAACATGAAGAAGTTTTATGCTATCCTGAGTGTGGGCTGGCAATTTCAGGTGACAGAAGCGGCTGGGTTCTAATAGAATCCCTTAGCTTGTAATCCCTGAGTGTTTCCCTAGGACTGACTCTGAGAGAAACCTGGGGGTTGGGCTTTGAAGCCAAATAGTAGCGAGTGTCCCCGATGGACTGAGGAAGTATTTAGATGAATTCTCCATAAAGGGAAACACCTGAGCACCCATTCATCTGCGTGGAGTGGGGCTTCAAATCTCCGCACCACACAAGGTTGTGTTCCAGTATCCTGAGGGTGGGGTAGTTCCTCCAACTGACATCAGCGTCTTGGTTTGAATAGAATCCCTTTGCTTGTCTTCCCTGATGGTTTGCCTAGGCCAGTGTGTGGTTGAAAGTGGGATTTGGGATCTAAAACTAAGTATTAGCGTGTGCCTCTCCATGGGTAGTGGAGATGTTTAAACAACAACCCACAACTTGGGAATTACTGTGACCCCTGAAAAATGCGTGTGCTATGTTTCCCCACGTCCAGCACACACAGGAAGAAGAGTTCTGGGGTTCTGAGTGTGGGGAGGTTCCTCCAACAGACAGCAGCACCTGGGTTGTAATAGAATCCCTTAGCTTGACTTCCCTAAGTGTTTTCCTAGGCCTAGCAGTAAGCGATGGTGGGGTATGTTCTCTAAAGCCAAGTATCAGCGAGTGCATCTCTGTGGGTTGTGGAGGGTTTTAAACTACTTCCCCAACCTTGGAACATCTGTGCCCCATAAAGATGCGTGGAATCTGTTTCCCCACCTCCAGCACACACACGGAGACGTGCTCAGGTATCCTGATTGTGGGGAGGCTCCTCCAAATGACAGCAGTGCCTGGGTTCTAAAAGAATCCCTTAGCTTGTCTTCCCTGATGGCATGCCTAGGCTGGAGAGTGGGGGAAAGTGGGGGTTGGGCTCTAAACCAAGAATTAGCGAGAGCCTATCCATGGGATGTGGGTTTTTAAGCTACAACCCACAACCATGGTATAAATTGCCCCCTGAAAGATGCTTTGACTGTTTCCCTACATCCAGCACACACGCGAAGAAATGTTCTGGTATTCTGAGTGTGGGGAGGTTCCTCAAACTGACAGCAGCACCTGGGTTCTACTAGTATCCCTTAGCTTCTGTTCCCTGAGTGTTCCTTTAGGCCAGGCCATGAGGGAAAGCTGGGGGTTGGGCTTGGAGGCCACGTAGCAGTGAGTGCCCCCTGATCCATTGAGGAAGTACTTAGAGGAATTCTCTCTAAACGGAACACATTTTCCTCCATTCATCTGGGTGCAGTGGGGCTGCACATCTCTCCCACACCTAAGAATGTGTTCTGGATTCTGAGTGCAGGGAAGTTCCTCCAACTGACAGCAGCGCCTGGGTTCTAATTGAATCCCTTTGCTTGTCTTCCCTGAAGAAAGTCTAGGCGGGAGTGCGGGGGACAGTGTGGTTTGGGCTCCGAAACCAAGTATTTGCAATGACCTCTCTATGGTTTGTGGAGGTGTTTATACTACATCCCTAACCTGGGTACACCTGTGCCCCCATAAAGATCCGTGGAGTCTGTTTCCACACCTCCAGCACACACACGAACACTTGCACAGTTATCCTGAGAGTGGGCAGCCTCCTCCAACTGAGAGCAGGGCCTTGGTTCTTATAAAATCGCTTAACTTGCCTACCCGGTTTGGTTTCCTGATACGGAGTGCTGGGGAAAGGGTGGGTTGGGCTCTAAATCCAAGTATTAACGAGTGCTTCTCCATGGGATTTGGAGGTTATTAACCAAAATCCACAACATGGGTATACCTGTGCTCCTTGAAAAATGCGTGGACTTTGTATCCCCACCACCAGAACACACATGAAGAAGTTTTCTGCTATCCTGAGTGTGGGCTGGCAATTTCAGGTGACAGAAGCGGCTGGGTTCTAATAGAATCCCTTAGCTTGTAATCCCTGAGTGTTTCCCTAGGACTGACTCTGAGAGAAACCTGGGGGTTGGGCTTTGAAGCCAAATAGTAGCGAGTGTCCCCGATGGACTGAGGAAGTATTTAGATGAATTCTCCATAAAGGGAAACACCTGAGCACCCATTCATCTGCGTGGAGTGGGGATTCAAATCTCCCCACCACACAAGGTTGGGTTCCAGTATCCTGAGGGTGGGGTAGTTCCTCCAACTGACATCAGCGTCTTGGTTTGAATAGAATCCCTTTGCTTGTCTTCCCTGATGGTTTGCCTAGGCCAGTGTGTGGTTGAAAGTGGGATTTGGGATCTAAAACTAAGTATTAGCGTGTGCCTCTCCATGGGTAGTGGAGATGTTTAAACAACAACCCACAACTTGGGAATTACTGTGACCCCTGAAAAATGCGTGTGCTATGTTTCCCCACGTCCAGCACACACAGGAAGAAGTGTTCTGGGGTTCTGAGTGTGGGGAGGTTCCTCCAACAGACAGCAGCACCTGGGTTGTAATAGAATCTCTTAGCTTGACTTCCCTAAGTGTTTTCCTAGGCCTAGCAGTAAGCGATGGTGGGGGATGGGCTCTAAAGCCAAGTATCAGCGAGTGCATCTCTGTGGGTAGTGGAGGGTTTTAAACTACTTCCCCAACCTTGGAACACCTGTGCCCCATAAAGATGCGTGGAATCTGTTTCCCCACCTCCAGCACACACACGGAGACGTGCTCAGGTATCCTGATTGTGGGGAGGCTCCTCCAAATGACAGCAGAGCCTGCGTTCTAAAAGAATCCCTTAGCTTGTCTTCCCTGATGGCATGCCTAGGCTGGAGAGTGGGGGAAAGTGGGGGTTGGGCTCTAAACCAAGAATTAGCGAGAGCCTTTCCATGGGATGTGGGTTTTTAAACTACAACACACAACCATGGTATAAATTGCCCCCTGAAAGATGCTTTGACTGTTTCCCTACATCCAGCACACACGCGAAGAAATGTTCTGGTATTCTGAGTGTGGGGAGGTTCCTCAAACTGACAGCAGCACCTGGGTTCTACTAGTATCCCTTAGCTTCTGTTCCCTGAGTGTTCCTTTAGGCCAGGCCATGAGGGAAAGCTGGGGGTTGGGCTTGGAGGCCACGTAGCAGTGAGTGCCCCCTGATCCATTGAGGAAGTACTTAGAGGAATTCTCCCTAAACGGAACACCTTTTCCTCCATTCATCTGGGTGCAGTGGGGCTGCACATCTCTCCCACACCTAAGAATGTGTTCTGGATTCTGAGTGCAGGGAAGTTCCTCCAACTGACAGCAGCGCCTGGGTTCTAATTGAATCCCTTTGCTTGTCTTCCCTGATGGAAAGCCTAGGCTTGAGTGCGGGGGACAGTGTGGATTGGGCTCCGAAACCAAGTATTTGCGATGACCTCTCTATGGTTTGTGGAGGTGTTTAAACTACATCCCTAACCTGGGAACACCTGTGCCCCCATAAAGATCCGTGGAGTCTGTTTCCACACCTCCAGCACACACACGAACACTTGCACAGTTATCCAGAGAGTGGGCAGCCTCCTCCAACTGAGAGCAGGGCCTTGGTTCTTATAAAATCGCTTAACTTGTCTACACTCTTTGGTTTCCTGATACGGAGTGCTGGGGAAAGGGTGGGTTGGGCTCTAAATCCAAGTATTAGCGATTGCTTCTCCATGGGATTTGGAGGTTATTAACCAAAACCCCACAACATGGGAATACCTGTGCTCCTTGAAAAAAGCGTGGACTCTGTATCCCCACCACCAGAACACACATGAAGAAGTTTTCTGCTATCTTGAGTGTGGACTGTCAATTTCAGGTGACAGAAGCGGCTGGGTTCTAATAGAATCCATTAGCTTGTAATCCCTGAGTGTTTCCCTAGGACTGACTCTGAGAGAAACCTGGGGGTTGGGCTTTGAGGCCAAATTGTAGCGAGTGTCCCCGATGGACTGAGGAAGTATTTAGATGAATTCTCCATAAAGGGAAACACCTGAGCACCCATTCATCTGCGTGGAGTGGGGCTTCAAATCTCCCCACCACACAAGGTTGGGTTCCAGTATCCTGAGGGTGGGGTAGTTCCTCCAACTGACATCAGCGTCTTGGTTTGAATAGAATCCCTTTGCTTGTCTTCCCTGATGGTTTGCCTAGGCCAGTGTGTGGTTGAAAGTGTGATTTGGGATCTAAACAAAGTATTAGCGTGTGCCTCTCCATGGGTAGTGGAGATGTTTAAACTACAACCCACAACTTGGGAATTACTGTGACCCCTGAAAAATGCGTGTGCTATGTTTCCCCACGTCCAACACACACAGGAAGAAGTGTTCTGGGGTTCTGAGTGTGGGGAGGTTCCTCCAACAGACAGCAGCACCTGGGTTGTAATAGAATCCCTTAGCTTGACTTCCCTAAGTGTTTTCCTAGGCCTAGCAGTAAGCGGTGGTGGGGGATGGGCTCTAAAGCCAAGTATTAGCGAGTGCATCTCTGTGGGTAGTGGAGGGTTTTAAACTACTTCCCCAACCTTGGAACACCTGTGCCCCATAAAGATGCGTGGAATCTGTTTCCCCACCTCCAGCACACACACGGAGACGTGCTCAGGTATCCTGATGTGGGGAGGCTCCTCCAAATGACAGCAGCGCCTGGGTTCTAAAAGAATCCCTTAGCTTGTCTTCCCTGATGGCATGCCTAGGCTGGAGAGTGGGAGAAAGTGGGGGTTGGGCTCTAAACCACGTATTAGCGAGAGCCTATCCATGGGATGTGGGTTTTTAACCTACAACACACAACCATGGAATAAATGTGCCCCCTGAAAGTAGCTTTGACTGTTTCCAAACATCCAGCACACACACGAATATGTGTTCTGGAATTCTGAGTGTGGGGAGGATTCTCAAACTGACAGCAGCACCTGGGTTCTATTAGTATCCCTTAGCTTCTGTTCCCTGAGTGTTCTTTTAGGCCAGGCCATGAGGGAAAGCTGGGGGTTGCGCTTGGAGGCCAAGTAGCAGTGAGGGCCACTTGATCCACTGAGGAAGTACTTAGAGGAATTCTCCCTAAACGGAACACCTTTTCCTCCATTCATCTGGGTGCAGTGGGGCTGCACATCTCTCCCACACCTAAGAATGTGTTCTGGATTCTGAGTGCAGGGAAGTTCCTCCAACTGACAGCAGCGCCTGGGTTCTAATTGAATCCCTTTGCTTGTCTTCCCTGATGGAAAGCCTAGGCGGGAGTGCGGGGGACAGTGTGGTTTGGGCTCCGAAACCAATTATTTGCGATGACCTCTCTATGATTTGTGGAGGTGTTTAAAATACATCCCTAACCTGGGAACACCTGTGCCCCCATAAAGATCCGTGGAGTCTGTTTCCACACCTCCAGCACACACACGAACACTTGCACAATTATCCTGAGAGTGTGCAGCCTCCTCCAACTGAGAGCAGGGCCTTGGTTGTTATAAAATCGATTAACTTGTCTACCCTGTTTGGTTGTCTGATAAGGAGTGCTGGGGAAAGGGTGGGTTGAGCTCTAAATCCAAGTATTAGCGAGTGCTTCTCCATGGGATTTGGAGGTTATTAACCAAAAACCCACAACATGGGAATACCTGTGCTCCTTGAAAAAAGCGTGGACTTTTTATCCCCAACACCAGAACACACATGAAGAAGTTTTCTGCTATCCTGAGTGTGGGCTGGCAATTTCAGGTGACAGAAGCTGCTGGGTTCTAATAGAATCCCTTAGCTTGTAATCCCTGAGTGTTTCCCTAGGACTGACTCTGAGAGAAACCTGGGGGTTGGACTTTGAGGCCAAATAGTAGCAAGTGTCCCCGATGGAATGAGGAAGTATTTAGATGAATTATCCATAAAGGGAAACACCTGAGCACCCATTCATCTGCGTGGAGTGGGGCTTCAAATCTCCCCACCACACAAGGTTGGGTTCCAGTATCCTGAGGGTGGGGTAGTTCCTCCAACTGACATCAGCGTCTTGGTTTTAATAGAATCCCTTTGCTTGTCTTCCCTGATGGTTTGCCTAGGCCAGTGTGTGGTTGAAAGTGGGATTTGGGATCTAAATCTAAGTATTAGCGTGTGCCTCTCCATGGGTAGTGGAGATGTTTAAACAACAACCCACAACTTGGGAATTACTGTGACCCCTGAAAAATGCGTGTGCTATGTTTCCCCACATCCAGCACACACAGGAAGGAGTGTTCTGGGGTTCTGAGTGTGGGGAGGTTCCTCCAACAGACAGCAGCACCTGGGTTGTAATAGAATCCCTTAGCTTGACTTCCCTAAGTGTTTTCCTAGGCCTAGCAGTAAGCGATGGTGGGGGATGGGCTCTAAAGCCAAGTATCAGCGAGTGCATCTCTGTGGGTAGTGGAGGGTTTTAAACTACTTCCCCAACCTTGGAACACCTGTGCCCCATAAAGATGCGTGGAATCTGTTTCCCCACCTCCAGCACACACACGGAGACGTGCTCAGGTATCCTGATTGTGGGGAGGCTCCTCCAAATGAGAGCAGCGCCTGGGTTCTAAAAGAATCCCTTAGCTTGTCTTCCCTGATGGCATGCCTAGGCTGGAGAGTGGGGGAAAGTGGGGGTTGGTCTCTAAACCAAGGATAAGCGAGAGCCTATCCATGGGATGTGGTTTTTAACCTACAACCCACAACCATGGAATAAATGTGCCCCCTGAAAGATGCTTTGACTGTTTCCCTATATCCAGCACACACACGAAGATGTTTTCTGGTATTCTGAGTGTGGGGAAGTTCCTCAAACTGACAGCAGCACCTGGATTCTATTTGTATACCTTAGCTTCTGTTCCCTGACTGTTCTTTTAGGCCAGGCCATGAGGGAAAGCTGGGGGTTGGGCTTGGAGGCCACGTAGCAGTGAGTGACCCCTGATCCATTGAGGAAGTACTTGGAGGACTTCTCCCTAAACGGAACACATTTTCCTCCATTCATCTGGGTGGAGTGGGGCTGCACATCTCTCCCACACCAAAGAATGTGTTCTGGAATTCTGAGTGCAGGGAAGTTCCTCCGACTGACAGCAGCGCCGGGGTTCTAATTGAATCCCTTTGCTTGTCTTCCCTGATGGAAAGCCTAGGCGGGAGTGCGGGGGAAAGTGTGGTTTGGGCTCGGAAACCAAGTATTTGCGATGACCTCTCTATGGTTTGTGGAGGTGTTTAAACTACATCCCTAACCTGGGAACACCTGTGCCCCCATAAAGACACGTGGAGTCTGTTTCAACACCTCCAGCACACACACGAACACTTGCACAGTTATCCTGAGAGTGGGCAGCCTCCTCCAACTGAGAGCAGGGCCTTGGTTCTTATAAAATCGCTTAACTTGTCTACACTGTTTGGTTTCCTTATACGGAGTGCTGGAGAAAGGGTGGGTTGGGGTCTAAATCCAAGTATTAGCGAGTGCTTCTCCATGGGATTTGGAAGTTATTTACCAAAACCCCACAACTTGGGAATACCTGTGCTCCTTGAAAAAAGCATGGATTCTGTATCCCCAGCACCAGAACACACATGAAGAAGTTTTCTGCTATCCTGAGTGTGGGCTGGCAATTTCAGGTGACAGAAGCGGCTGGGTTCTAATAGAATCCCTTAGCTTGTAATCCCTGAGTGTTTCCCTAGGACTGACTCTGAGAGAAACCTGGGGGTTGGGCTTTGAGGCCAAATAGTAGCGAGTGTCCCCGATGGACTGAGGAAGTATTTAGATGAATTCTCCATAAAGGGAAACACCTGAGCACCCATTCATCTGCGTGGAGTGGGGTTTCAAATCTCCCCACCATACAAGGTTGCGTTCCAGTATCCTGAGGGTGGGGTAGTTCCTCCAACTGACATCAGTTTCTTGGTTTTAATAGAATACCTTAGCTTGTCTTCCCTGATGGTTTGCCTAGGCCAGTGTGTAGTTGAAAGTGGGATTTGGGATCTAAATCTAAGTATTAGCGTGTGCCTCTCCATGGGTAGTGGAGATGTTTAAACTACAACCCACAACTTGGGAATTACTGTGACCCCTGAAAAATGCGTGTGCTGTTTCCCCACGTCCAGCACACACAGGAAGAAGTGTTCTGGGGTTCTGAGTGTGGGAGGTTCCTCCAACAGACAACAGCACCTGGATTTTAATAGAATCCCTTAGCTTGACTTCCCTAAGTGTTTTCCTAGGCCTAGCTGTAAGTGATGGTGGGGGATGGGCTCTAAAGCCAAGTATTAGCGAGTGCATCTCTGTGGGTAGTGGAGGGTTTTAAACTACTTCCCCAACCTTGGAACACCTGTGCCCCATAAAGATGCGTGGAATCTGTTTCCCCACCTCCAGCACACACACGGAGACGTGCTCAGGTATCCTGATTGTGGGGAGGCTCCTCCAAATGACAGCAGCGCCTGGGTTCTTATACAATCCCTTAGCTTGCCTTCCCTGATGGCATGCCTAGGCTGGAGAGTGGGGGAAAGTGGGGGCTGGGCTCTAAACCAAGTATTAGCTAGAGCCTATCCATGGGATGTTGGTTTTTAAACTACAACCCACAACCAAGTTATAAATGTGCCCCCTGAAGTATGCTTTGACTGTTTTCCTACATCCAGCACACACGCGGAAAAGTCTTCTGGTATTCTGAGTGTGGGGAGGTTCCTCAAACTGACAGCAGCACCTGGGTTCTATTAGTATCCCTTAGCTTCTGTTCCCTGAGTGTTACTTTAGGCCAGGCCATGAGGGAAAGCTGGGGGTTGGACTTGGAAGCCAAGTAGCAGTGAGTGCCCCCTGATCCACTGAGGAACTACTTAGAGGACTTCTCCCTAAACGGAACACCTTTTCCTCCATTCATCTGGGTGCATTGGGGATGCACATCTCTCCCACACCTAAGAATGTGTTCTGGAATTCTGAGTGCAGGGAAGTTCCTCCAACTGACAGCAGCGCCTGGGTTCTAATTGAATCCCTTTGCTTGTCTTCCCTGATGGAAAGCCAAGGCGGGAGTGCGGGGGAAACTGTGGTTTGGGCTCGGAAACCAAGTATTTGCGATGACCTCTCTATGGTTTGTGGAGGTGTTTAAACTACATCCCTAACCTGGGAACACCTGTGCCCCCATAAAGATCCGTGGAGTCTGTTTCCACACCTCCAGCACACACACGAACACTTGCACAGTTATCCTGAGAGTGGGCAGCCTCCTCCAACTGAGAGCAGGGCCTTGGTTCTTATAAAATCGCTTAACTTGTCTACACTGTTTGGTTGCCTGATACGGAGTGCTGGAGAAAGGGTGGGTTGGGCTCTAAATCCAAGTATTAGCGAGTGTTTCTCCATGGGATTTGGAGGTTATTTACCAAAAGCCCACAACATGGGAATACCTGTGCTCCTTGAAAAAAGCATGGATTCTGTATCCCCAGCACCAGAACACACATGAAGAAGTTTTCTGCTATCCTGAGTGTGGGCTGGCAATTTCAGGTGACAGAAGCGGCTGGGTTCTAATAGAATCCCTTAGCTTGTAATCCCTGAGTGTTTCCCTAGGACTGACTCTGAGAGAAACCTGGGGGTTGGGCTTTGAGGCCAAATAGTAGCGAGTGTCCCCGATGGACTGAGGAAGTATTTAGATGAATTCTCCATAAAGGGAAACACCTGAGCACCCATTCATCTGCGTGGAGTGGGGTTTCAAATCTCCCCACCATACAAGGTTGCTTTCCAGTATCCTGAGGGTGGGGTAGTTCCTCCAACTGACATCAGTTTCTTGGTTTTAATAGAATACCTTAGCTTGTCTTCCCTGATGGTTTGCCTAGGCCAGTGTGTAGTTGAAAGTGGGATTTGGGATCTAAATCTAAGTATTAGCGTGTGCCTCTCCATGGGTAGTGGAGATGTTTAAACTACAACCCACAACTTGGGAATTACTGTGACCCCTGAAAAATGCGTGTGCTGTTTCCCCACGTCCAGCACACACAGGAAGAAGTGTTCTGGGGTTCTGAGTGTGGGAGGTTCCTCCAACAGACAACAGCACCTGGATTTTAATAGAATCCCTTAGCTTGACTTCCCTAAGTGTTTTCCTAGGCCTAGCTGTAAGTGATGGTGGGGGATGGGCTCTAAAGCCAAGTATTAGCGAGTGCATCTCTGTGGGTAGTGGAGGGTTTTAAACTACTTCCCCAACCTTGGAACACCTGTGCCCCATAAAGATGCGTGGAATCTGTTTCCCCACCTCCAGCACACACACGGAGACGTGCTCAGGTATCCTGATTGTGGGGAGGCTCCTCCAAATGACAGCAGCGCCTGGGATCTTATACAATCCCGTAGCTTGCCTTCCCTGATGGCATGCCTAGGCTGGAGAGTGGGGGAAAGTGGGGGCTGGGCTCTAAACCAAGTATTAGCTAGAGCCTATCCATGGGATGTTGGTTTTTAAACTACAACCCACAACCAAGTTATAAATGTGCCCCCTGAAGTATGCTTTGACTGTTTTCCTACATCCAGCACACACGCGGAAAAGTCTTCTGGTATTCTGAGTGTGGGGAGGTTCCTCAAACTGACAGCAGCACCTGGGTTCTATTAGTATCCCTTAGCTTCTGTTCCCTGAGTGTTACTTTAGGCCAGGCCATGAGGGAAAGCTGGGGGTTGGACTTGGAAGCCAAGTAGCAGTGAGTGCCCCCTGATCCACTGAGGAACTACTTAGAGGACTTCTCCCTAAACGGAACACCTTTTCCTCCATTCATCTGGGTGCATTGGGGATGCACATCTCTCCCACACCTAAGAATGTGTTCTGGAATTCTGAGTGCAGGGAAGTTCCTCCAACTGACAGCAGCGCCTGGGTTCTAATTGAATCCCTTTGCTTGTCTTCCCTGATGGAAAGCCAAGGCGGGAGTGCGGGGGAAACTGTGGTTTGGGCTCGGAAACCAAGTATTTGCGATGACCTCTCTATGGTTTGTGGAGGTGTTTAAACTACATCCCTAACCTGGGAACACCTGTGCCCCCATAAAGATCCGTGGAGTCTGTTTCCACACCTCCAGCACACACACGAACACTTGCACAGTTATCCTGAGAGTGGGCAGCCTCCTCCAACTGAGAGCAGGGCCTTGGTTCTTATAAAATCGCTTAACTTGTCTACACTGTTTGGTTGCCTGATACGGAGTGCTGGAGAAAGGGTGGGTTGGGCTCTAAATCCAAGTATTAGCGAGTGTTTCTCCATGGGATTTGGAGGTTATTTACCAAAAGCCCACAACATGGGAATACCTGTGCTCCTTGAAAAAAGCTTGGACTCTCTATCCCCACCACCAGAACACACATGAAGATGTTTTCTTCTATCCTGAGTGTGGGCTGGCAATTTCAGGTGACAGAAGCTGCTGGGTTCTAATAGAATCCCTTAGCTTGTAATCCCTGAGTGTTTCCCTAGGACTGACTCTGAGAGAAACCTGGGGGTTGGGCTTTGAGGCCAAATAGTAGCGAGTGTCCCCGATGGACTGAGGAAGTATTTAGATGAATTGTCCATAAAGGGAAACACCTGAGCACCCATTCATCTGCGTGGAGTGGGGCTTCAAATCTCCCCACCACACAAGGTTGGGTTCCAGTATCCTGAGGGTGGGGTAGTTCCTCCAACTGACATCAGCGTCTTGGTTTTAATAGAATCCCTTTGCTTGTCTTCCCTGATGGTTTGCCTAGGCCAGTGTGTGGTTGAAAGTGGGATTTGGGATCTAAAACTAAGTATTAGCGTGTGCCTCTCCATGGGTAGTGGAGATGTTTAAACTACAACCCACAACTTGGGAATTACTGTGACCCCTGAAAAATGCGTGTGCTATGTTTCCCCACGTCCAGCACACACAGGAAGAAGTGTTCTGGGGTTCTGAGTGTGGGGAGGTTCCTCCAACAGACAGCAGCACCTGGGTTGTAATAGAATCCCTTAGCTTGACTTCCCTAAGTGTTTTCCTAGGCCTAGCAGTAAGCGATGGTGGGGGATGGGCTCTAAAGCCAAGTATTAGCGAGTGCATCTCTGTGGGTAGTGGAGGGTTTTAAACTACTTCCCCATCCTTGGAACACCTGTGCCCCATAAAGTTGCGTGGAATCTGTTTCCCCACCTCCAGCACACACTCGGAGACGTGCTCAGGTATCCTGATTGTGGGGAGGCTCCTCCAAATGAGAGCAGCGCCTGGGTTCTAAAAGAATCCCTTAGCTTGTCTTCCCTGATGGCATGCCTAGGCTGGAGAGTGGGGGAAAGTGGGGGTTGGGCTCTAAACCAAGTATTAGCGAGAGCCTATCCATGGGATGTGGGTTTTTAAACTACAACCCACAACCATGGAATAAATGTGCCCCCTGAAAGATGCTTTGACTGTTTCCCCACACCCAGCACAGACACGAATATGTGTTCTGGAATTCTGAATGTGGGGAGGTTTCTCATACTGACAGCAGCACCTGGGTTCTATTAGTTTCCCTTAGCTTCTCTTCCCTGAGTGTTCCTTAAGGCCAGACCATGAGGGAAAGCTGGGGGTTGGGCTTGGAGGCCAAGTAGCAGTGAGTGCCCCCTGATCCACTGAGGAAGTACTTAGAGGACTTCTCCCTAAACGGAACACCTTTTCCTCCATTCATCTGGGTGGAGTGGGGCTGCACATCTCTCCCACACCAAAGAATGTCTTCTGGAATTCTGAGTGCAGGGAATTTCCTCCAACTGACAGCAGCGCCTGGGTTCTAATTGAATCCCTTTGCTTGTCTTCCCTGATGGAAAGCCTAGGCGGGAGTGCGGGGAAAGGTTGGTTTGGGCTCTGAAACCAAGTATTTGCGATGACCGCTCTATGGTTTGTAGAGGTGTTTAAACTACATCCCTAACGTGGGAACACCTGTGCCCCCATAAAGACCCGTGGAGTCTGTTTCCACACCTCCAGCACACACACGAACACTTGCACAGTTATCCTGAGAGTGGGCATCCTCCTCCAACTGAGAGCAGGGCCTTGGTTCTTATAAAATCGCTTAACTTGTCTACCCTGTTTGGTTGCCTGATACGGAGTGCTGGGGAAAGGGTGGGTTGGGCTCTAAATCCAAGTATTAGCGAGTGCTTCTCCATGGGATTTGGAGGTTATTAACCAAAACCCCACAACATGGGAATACCTGTGCTCCTTGAAAAAAGCGTGGACTCTGTATCCCCACCACCAGAACACACATGAAGAAGTTTTCTGCTATCCTGAGTGTGGGCTGGCAATTTCAGGTGACAGAAGCGGCTGGGTTCTAATAGAATCCCTTAGCTTGTAATCCTGAGTGTTTCCCTAGGACTGACTCTGAGAGAAACCTGGGGGTTGGGCTTTGAGGCCAAATAGTAGCGAGTGTCCCCGATGGACTGAGGAAGTATTTAGATGAATTCTCCATAAAGGGAAACACCTGAGCACCCATTCATCTGCGTGGAGTGAGGCTTCAAATCTCCCCACCACACAAGGTTGGGTTCCAGTATCCTGAGGGTGGGGTAGTTCCTCCAACTGACATCAGCGTCTTGGTTTTAAAAGAATCCCTTTGCTTGTCTTCCCTGATGGTTTACCTAGGCCAGTGTGTGGTTGAAAGTGGGATTTGGGATCTAAATCTAAGTATCAGCGTGTGCAACTCCATGGGTAGTGGAGATGTTAAAACTACAACTCACAACTTGGGAATTACTGTGACCCCTGAAAAATGCGTGTGCTATGTTTCCCCACGACCAGCCCACACAGGAAGAAGTGTTCTGGGGTTCTGAGTGTGGGGAGGTTCCTCCAACAGACAGCAGCACCTGGGTTTTAATAGAATCCCTTAGCTTGACTTCCCTAAGTGTTTTCCTAGGCCTAGCAGTAAGCGATGGTGGGGGATGGGCTCTAAAGCCAAGTATTAGCGAGTGCATCTCTGTGGTTAGTGGAGGGTTTTAAACTACTTCCCCAACCTTGGAAAACCTGTGCCCCATAAAGATGCATGTAATCTGTTTCCCCACCTCCAGCACACACACGGAGACGTGCTCAGGTATCCTGATTGTGGGGAGGCTCCTCCAAATGACAGCAGCGCCTGGGTTCTTATACAATCCCTTAGCTTGTATTCCCTGATGGCATGCCTTCGCTGGAGAGTGGGGGAAAGTGGGGGTTGGGCTCTAAACCAAGTATTAGCGAGAGCCTATCCATGGGATGTGGGTTTTTAAACTACAACCCACAACCATGGAATAAATGTGCCCCCTGAAAGATGCTTTGACTGTTTCCCTACATCCAGCACACACGCGAAGATGTGTTCTGGTATTCTGAGTGTGGGGAAGATCCTCAAACTGACAGCAGCACCTGGATTCTATTAGTATCCCTTAGCTTCTGTTCCCTGGGTGTTATTTTAGGCCAGGCCATGAGGGAAAGCTGGGGGTTGGGCTTGGAGGCCACGTAGGAGTGAGTGCCCCCTGATTCACTGAGGAAGTACTTAGAGGACTTCTCCCTAAACGGAACACCTTTTCCTCCATTCTTCTGGGTGCAGTGGGGCTGCACATCTCTCCCACACCTAAGAATGTGTCCTGGAATTCTGAGTGCAGGGAAGTTCCTCCAACTGACAGCAGCGCCTGGGTTCTAATTGAATCCCTTTGCTTGTCTTCCCTGATGGAAAGCTTAGGCGGGAGTGCGGGCGAAAGTGTGGTTTGGGCTCCGAAACCAAGTATTTGCGATGACCTCTCTATGGTTTGTGGAGGTGTTTAAACTACATCCCTAACCTGGGAACACCTTTGCCCCCATAAAGATCCGTGGAGTCTGTTTCCACACCTCCAGCACACACACGAACACTTGCACAGTTATCCTGAGAGTGGGCAGCCTCCTCCAACTGAGAGCAGGGCCTTGGTTCTTATAAAATCGCTTAACTTGCCTACCCGGTTTGGTTGCCTGATACGGAGTGCTGGGGAAAGGGTGGGTTGGGCTCTAAATCCAAGTATTAGCGAGTGCTTCTCCTTGGGATTTGGAGGTTATTAACCAAAATCCCACAACATGTGAATACCTGTGCTCCTTGAAAAAAGCGTGGACTCTGTATCCCCACCACCAGAACACACATGAAGAAGTTTTCTGCTATCCTGAGTTTGGGCTGGCAATTTCAGGTGACAGAAGCAGCTGGGTTCTAATAGAATCCCTTAGCTTGTAATCCCTGAGTGTTTCCCTAGGACTGACTCTGTGAGAATCCTGGGGGTTGGGCTTTGAGGCCAAATAGTAGCGAGTGTCCCCGATGGACTGAGGAAGTATTTAGATGAATTCTCCATAAAGGGAAACACCTGAGCACCCATTCATCTGCGTGGAGTGGGGCTTGAAATCTCCCCACCACACAAGGTTGGGTTCGAGTATCCTGACGGTGGGGTAGTTTCTCTAACTGACATCAGCGTCTTGGTTTTAATAGAATCCCTTTGCTTGTCTTCCCTGATGGTTTGCCTAGGCCAGTGTGTGGTTGAAAGTGGGATTTGGGATCTAAAACTAAGTATTAGCGTGTGCCTCTCCATGGGTAGTGGAGATGTTTAAACTACAACCCACAACTTGGGAATTACTGTGACCCCTGAAAGATACGTGTGCTATGTTTCCCCACGTCCAGCACACACAGGAAGAAGTGTTCTGGGGTTCTGAGTGTGGGGAGGCTCCTCCAACAGACAGCAGCACCTGGCTTTTAATAGAATCCCTTAGCTTGACTTCCCTAAGTGTATTCCTAGGCCTAGTATTAAGCGATGGTGGGGGATGGGCTCTAAAACCACGTATTAGCGAGTGCATCTCTGTGGGTAGTGGAGGGTTTTAAACTACTTCCCCAACCTTGGAACACCTGTGCCCAATAAAGATGCGTGGAATCTGTTTCCCCACCTCCAGCAAACACACGGAGATGTGCTCATGTATCCTGATTGTGGGGAGGCTAATCCAAATGACAGCAGCGCCTGGGTTCTAAAAGAATCCCTTAGCTTGGCTTCCCTGGTGGCATGCCTAGGCTGGAGAGTGGGGGAAAGTTGGGGTTGGGCTCTAAACCAAGTAATAGCGAGACCCAATCCATGGGATGTGGTTTTTTAGCCTACAACCCACAACCATGAAATAAATGTGCCCCCTGAAAGATGCTTTGACTGTTTCCCTTCATCCAGCAAACACGCGAAGAATTGTTCTGGTATTCTGAGTGTGGGGAGGTTCCTCAAACTGACAGCAGGACCTGGGTTCTTTTAGTATCCCTTAGCTTCTGTTCCCTGAGTGTTCCTTTAGGCCAGAACATGAGGGAAAGCTGGGGGTTGGGCTTGGAGGCCAAGTAGCAGTGAGTGCCCCCTGATCCACTGACGAAGTACTTAGAGGACTTCTCCCTAAACGGAACATCTTTTCCTCCATTCATCTGGGTGCAGTGGGGCTTCACATCTCTCCCACACCTAAGAATGTGTTCTGGAATTCTGAGTGCAGGGAAGTTCCTCCAACTGACAGCAGCGCCTGGGTTCTAATTGAATCCCTTTGCTTGTCTTCCCTGATGGAAAACCTAGGCGGGAGTGCGGGGGACAGTGTGGTTTGGGCTCCGAAACCAAGTATTTGCGATGACCTCTCTATGGTTTGTGGAGGTGTTTAAACTACATCCCTAACCTGGGAACACCTGTGCCCCCATAAAGATCCGTGGAGTCTGTTTCCACACCTCCAGCACACACACGAACACTTGCACAGTTATCCTGAGAGTGGGCAGCCTCCTCCAACTGAGAGCAGGACTTTGGTTCTTATAAAATCGCTTAACTTGTCTACCCTGTTTGGTTGCCTGATACGGAGTGCTGGGGAAAGGGTGGGTTGGGCTCTAAATCCAAGTATTAGCGAGTGCTTCTCCATGGGATTTGGAGGTTATTAACCAAAAGCCCACAACATGGGAATACCTGTGCTCCTTGAAAAAAGCATGGACTCTGTATCCCAACCACCAGAACACACATGAAGAAGTTTTCTGCTATCCTGAGTGTGGGCTGGCAATTTCAGGTGACAGAAGTGGCTGGGTTCTAATAGAATCCCTTAGCTTTTAATCCTGACTGTTTCCCTAGGACTGACTCTGAGAGAAACCTGGGGGTTGGGCTTTGAGTCCAAATAGTAGCGAGTGTCCCCGATGGACTGAGGAAGTATTTAGATGAATTCTCCATAAAGGGAAACACCTGAGCACCCATTCATCTGCGTGGAGTGAGGCTTCAAATCTCCCCACCACACAAGGTTGTGTTCCAGTATCCTGAGGGTGGGGTAGTTCCTCCAACTGACATCAGCGTCTTGGTTTTAAAAGAATCCCTTTGCTTGTCTTCCCTGATGGTTTGCCTAGGCCAGTGTGTGGTTGAAAGTGGGATTTGGGATCTAAATCTAAGTATTAGCGTGTGCAACTCCATGGGTAGTGGAGATGTTTAAACTACAACCCACAACTTGGGAATTACTGTGACCCCTGAAAAATGCGTGTGCTTTGTTTCCCCACGACCAGCCCACACAGGAAGAAGTGTTCTGGGGTTCTGAGTGTGGGGAGGTTCCTCCAACAGACAGCAGCACCTGGGTTGTAATAGAATCCCTTAGCTTGACTTCCCTAAGTGTTTTCCTAGGCCTAGCAGTAAGCGATGGTGGGGGATGGGCTCTAAAGCCAAGTATTAGCGAGTGCATCTCTGTGGTTAGTGGAGGGTTTTAAATTACTTCCCCAACCTTGGAAAACCTGTGCCCCATAAAGATGCATGTAATCTGTTTCCCCACCTCCAGCACACACACGGAGACGTGCTCAGGTATCCTGATTGTGGGGAGGCTCCTCCAAATGACAGCAGCGCCTGGGTTCTTATACAATCCCTTAGCTTGTATTCCCTGATGGCATGCCTTCGCTGGAGAGTGGGGGAAAGTGGGGGTTGGGCTCTAAACCAAGTATTAGCGAGAGCCTATCCATGGGATGTGGGTTTTTAAACTACAACCCACATGCATGGAATAAATGTGCCCCCTGAAAGATGCTTTGACTGTTTCCCTACATCCAGCACACACGCGAAGATGTGTTCTGGTATTCTGAGTGTGGGGAAGATCCTCAAACTGACAGCAGCACCTGGATTCTATTAGTATCCCTTAGCTTCTGTTCCCAGGGTGTTATTTTAGGCCAGGCCATGAGGGAAAGCTGGGGGTTGGGCTTGGAGGCCACGTAGGATTGAGTGCCCCCTGATCCACTGAGGAAGTACTTAGAGAACTTCTCCCTAAACGGAACACCTTTTCCTCCATTCTTCTGGGTGCAGTGGGGCTGCACATCTCTCCCACACCTAAGAATGTGTCCTGGAATTCTGAGTGCAGGGAAGTTCCTCCAACTGACAGCAGCCCCTGGGTTCTAATTGAATCCCTTTGCTTGTCTTCCCTGATGGAAAGCCTAGGCGGGAGTGCGGGGGAAATTGTGGTTTGGGCTCCGAAACCAAGTATTTGCGATGACCTCTCTATGGTTTGTGGAGGTGTTTAAACTACATCCCTAACCTGGGAACACCTTTGCCCCCATAAAGATCCGTGGAGTCTGTTTCCACACCTCCAGCACACACACGAACACTTGCACAGTTATCCTGAGAGTGGGCAGCCTCCTCCAACTGAGAGCAGGGCCTTGGTTCTTATAAAATCGCTTAACTTGCCTACCCGGTTTGGTTGCCTGATACGGAGTGCTGGGGAAAGGGTGGGTTGGGCTCTAAATCCAAGTATTAGCGAGTGCTTCTCCATGGGATTTGGAGGTTATTAACCAAAAGCCCACAACATGGGAATACCTGTGCTCCTTGAAAAAAGCGTGGAATCTGTATCCCCACCACCAGAACACACATGAAGAAGTTTTCTGCTATCCTGAGTTTGGGCTGGCAATTTCAGGTGACAGAAGCAGCTGGGTTCTAATAGAATCCCTTAGCTTGTAATCCCTGAGTGTTTCCCTAGGACTGACTCTGTTTGAAACCTGGGGGTTGGGCTTTGAGGCCAAATAGTAGCGAGTGTACCCGATGGACTGAGGAAGTATTTAGATGAATTCTCCATAAAGGGAAACACCTGAGCACCCATTCATCTGCGTGGAGTGGGGCTTCAAATCTCCCCACCACACAAGGATGTGTTCCAGTATCCTGAGGGTGGGGTTGTTCCTCCAACTGACATCAGCGTCTTGGTTTGAATAGAATCCCTTTGCTTGTATTCCCTGATGGTTTGCCTAGGCCAGTGTGTGGTTGAAAGTGGGATTTGGGATCTAAAACTAAGTATTAGCGTGTGCCTCTCCATGGGCAGTGGAGATGTTTAAACTACAACCCACAACTTGGGAATTACTGTGACCCCTGAAAAATGCGTGTGCTATGTTTCCCCAGGTCCAGCACACACAGGAAGAAGTGTTCTGGGGTTCTGAGTGTGGGGAGGCTCCTCCAACAGACAGCAGCACCTGGGTTTTAATAGTATCCCTTAGCTTGACTTCCCTAAGTGTTTTCCTAGGCCTAGAATTAAGTGATGGTGGGGGATGGGCTCTAAAGCCAAGTATTAGCGAGTGCATCTCTGTGGGTAGTGGAGGGTTTTAAACTACTTCCCCAACCTTGGAACACCTGTGCCCCATAAAGATGCGTGGAATCTGTTTCCCCACCTCCAGCACACACACGGAGATGTGCTCAGGTAACCTGATTGTGGGGAGGCTCCTCCAAATGACAGCAGCGCCTGGGTTGTAAAAGAATCCCTTAGCTTGTCTTCCCTGATGGCATGCCTAGGCTGGAGAGTGGGGGAAAGTGGGGGTTGGGCTCTAAACCAAGTAATAGCGAGAGCCTATACATGGGATGTGGGTTTTTAGCCTACAACCCACAACCATGGAATAAATGTGCCCCCTAAAGGATGCTTTGACTGTTTCCCTTCATCCAGCAAACACGCGAAGAATTGTTCTGGTATTCTGAGTGTGGGGAGGTTCCTCAAACTGACAGCAGGACCTGGGTTCTATTAGTATCCCTTATCTTCTGTTCCCTGAGTGTTCCTTTAGGCCAGACCATGAGGGAAAGCTGGGGGTTGGGCTTGGAAGCCAAGTAGCAGTGAGTGCCACCTGATCCACTGTGGAAGTACTTAGAGAACTTCTCCCTAAAGGGAACAACTTTTCCTCCATTCATCTGGGTGCAGTGGGGCTTCACATCTCTCCCACACCTAAGAATGTGTTCTGGAATTCTGAGTGCAGGGAAGTTCCTCCAACTGACAGCAGCGCCTGGGTTCTAATTGAATCCCTTTGCTTGTCTTCCCTGATGGAAAACCTAGGCGGGAGTGCGGGGGACAGTGTGGTTTGGGCTCCGAAACCAAGTATTTGCGATGACCTCTCTATGGTTTGTGGAGGTGTTTAAACTACATCCCTAACCTGGGAACACCTTTGCCCCCATAAAGATCCGTGGAGTCTGTTTCCACACCTCCAGCACACACACGAACACTTGCACAGTTATCCTGAGAGTGGGCAGCCTCCTCCAACTGAGAGCAGGGCCTTGGTTCTTATAAAATCGCTTAACTTGTCTACACTGTTTGGTTGCCTGATACGGAGTGCTGGGGAAAGGGTGGGTTGGGCTCTAAATCCAAGTATTAGCGAGTGCTTCTCCATGGGATTTGGAGGTTATTAACCAAAACCCCACAACATGGGAATACCTGTGCTCCTTGAAAAAAGCGTGGACTCTGTATCCCCACCACCAGAACACACATGAAGAAGTTTTCTGCTATCCTGAGTGTGGGCTGGCAATTTCAGGTGACAGAAGCGGCTGGGTTCTAATAGAATCCCTTAGCTTGTAATCCCTGAGTGTTTCCCTAGGACTGACTCTGAGAGAAACCTGGGTGTTGGGATTTGAGGCCAAATAGTAGCGAGTGTCCCCGATGGACTGAGGAAGTATTTAGATGAATTCTCCATAAAGGGAAACACCTGAGCACCCATTCATCTGCGTGGAGTGGGGCTTCAAATCTCCCCACCACACAAGGTTGGGTTCCAGTATCCTGAGGGTGGGGTAGTTCCTCCAACTGACATCAGCGTCTTGGTTTTAATAGAATCCCTTTGCTTGTCTTCCCTGATGGTTTGCCTAGGCCAGTGTGTGGTTGAAAGTGGGATTTGGGATCTAAAACTAAGTATTAGCGTGTGCCTCTCCATGGGTAGTGGAGATGTTTAAACTACAACCCACAAATTGGGCATTACTGTGACCCCTGAAAAATGCGTGTGCTATGTTTCCCCACGACCAGCCCACACAGGAAGAAGTGTTCTGGGGTTCTGAGTGTGGGGAGGTTCCTCCAACAGACAGCAGCACCTGGGTTGTAATAGAATCCCTTAGCTTGACTTCCCTAAGTGTTTTCCTAGGCCTAGCAGTAAGCGATGGTGGGGGATGGGCTCTAAAGCCAAGTATTAGCGAGTGCATCTCTGTGGTTAGTGGAGGGTTTTAAACTACTTCCCCATCCTTGGAACACATGTGCCCCATAAAGATGCGTGGAATCTGTTTCCCCACCTCCAGCACACACACGGAGATGTGCTCAGGTATCCTTATTGTGGGGAGGCTCCTCCAAATGACAGCAGCGCCTGGGGTCTAAAAGAATCCCTTAGCTTGTCTTCCCTGATGGCATGCCTAGGCTGGAGAGTGGGGGAAAGTGGGGGTTGGGCTCTAAACCAAGTATTAGCGAGAGCCTATCCATGGGATGTGGGTTTTTAACCTACAACCCACAACCATGGAATAAATGTGCCCCCTGAAAAGTGCTTTGACTGTTTCCCTACATCCAGCACACACACGAAGATGTATTCTGGTATTCTGAGTGTGGGGAAGATCCTCAAACTGACAGCAGCACCTGGATTCTATTAGTATCCCTTAGCTTCTGTTCCCTGGGTGTTATTTTAGGCCAGGCCATGAGGGAAAGCTGGGGGTTGGGCTTGGAGGCCACGTACGAGTGAGTGCCCCCTGATCCACTGAGGAACTACTTAGAGGACTTCTCCCTAAACGGAACACCTTTTCCTCCATTCATCTGGGTGCAGTGGGGCTGCACATCTCTCCCACACCTAAGAATGTGTCCTGGAATTCTGAGTGCAGGGAAGTTCCTCCAACTGACAGCAGCGCCTGGGTTCTAATTGAATCCCTTTGCTTGTCTTCCCTGATGGAAAGCCTAGGCGGGAGTGCGGGGGACAGTGTGGTTTGGGCTCCGAAACCAAGTATTTGCGATGACCTCTCTATGGTTTGTGGAGGTGTTTAAACTACATCCCTAACCTGGGAACACCTGTGCCCCCATAAAGATCCGTGGAGTCTGTTTCCACACCTCCAGCACACACACGAACACTTGCACAGTTATCCTGAGAGTGGGCAGCCTCCTCCAACTGAGAGCAGGGCCTTGGTTCTTATAAAATCGCTTAACTTGCCTACCCGGTTTGGTTGCCTGATACGGAGTGCTGGGGAAAGGGTGGGTTGGGCTCTAAATCCAAGTATTAGCGAGTGCTTCTCCATGGGATTTGGAGGTTATTAACCAAAAACCCACAACATGGGAATACCTGTGCTCCTTGAAAACAGCGTGGACTCTGTATCCCCACCACCAGAACACACATTAAGATGTTTTCTGCTATCCTGAGTTTGGGCTGGCAATTTCAGGTGACAGAAGCAGCTGGGTTCTAATAGAATCCCTTAGCTTGTAATCCCTGAGTGTTTCCCTAGGACTGACTCTGAGAGAAACCTGGGGGTTGGGCTTTGAGGCCAAATAGTAGCGAGTGTCCCCGATGGACTGAGGAAGTATTTAGATGAATTCTCCATAAAGGGAAACACCTGAGCACCCATTCATCTGCGTGGAGTGGGGCTTCAAATCTCCCCACCACACAAGGTTGGGTTCCAGTATTCTGAGGGTGGGGTCGTTCCTCCAACTGACATCAGCGTCTTGGTTTTAATAGAATCCCTTTGCTTGTCTTCCCTGATGGTTTGCCTAGGCCAGTGTGTGGTTGAAAGTGGGATTTGGGATCTAAAACTAAGTATTAGCGTATACCTCTCCATGGGTAGTGGAGATGTTTAAACTACAACCCACAACTTGGGGATTACTGTGACCCCTGAAAAATGCGTGTGCTTTTTCCCCACGTCCAGCACACACAGGAAGAAGTGTTCTGGGGTTCTGAGTGTGGGGAGGTTCCTCCAACAGACAGCAGCACCTGGGTTTTCATAGAATCCCTTAGCTTGACTTACCTAAGTGTTTTCCTAGGCCTAGCAGTAAGTGATGGTGGGGGATGGGCTCTAATCCAAGTATTAGCGAGTGCATCTCTGTGGGTAGTGGAGGGTTTTAAACTACTTCCCCAACCTTGGAACACCTGTGCCCCATAAAGGTGCGTGGAGTCTATTTCTCCACCTCCAGCACACACACGGAGACGTGCTCAGGTATCCTGATTGTGGGGAGGCTCCTCCAAATGACAGCAGCGCCTGGGTTCTAAAAGAATCCCTTAGCTTGTCTTCCCTGATGGCATTCCTAGGCTGGAGAGTGGGGGAAAGTGGGGGTTGGGCTCTAAACCAAGTATTAGCGTGAGCCTATCCATGGGATGTGGGTTTTTAACTTACAACCCACAGCCATGGTATAAATGTGCCCCTGAAAAATGCTTTGACTGTTTCCCTACATCCAGCACACACACGAAGATTTTTTCTGGTATTCTGAGTGTGGGGAAGTTCCTCAAACTGACAGCAGCACCTGGATTAAATTAGTATCCCTTAGCTTCTGTTCCCTGAGTGTTTTTTAGGCCAGGTCATGAAGGAAAGCTGGGGGTTGGGCTAGGAGGCCACGTAGAATTTATTGACCCCTGATCCACTGAGGAAGTACTTAGAGGACTTCTCCCTTAATGGAACACATTTTCCTCCATTCATCTGGGTGCAGTGGGGCTGCACAACTCTCCCACACCTAAGAATGTGTTCTGGAATTCTGAGTGCAGGGAAGTTCCTCCACCTGACAGCAGCGCCTGGGTTCTAATTGAATCCCTTTGCTTGTCTTCCCTGATGGAAAGCCTAGGCGGGAGTGCGGGGGACAGTGTGGTTTGGGCTCTGAAACCAAGTATTTGCGATGACCTCTCAATGGTTTGTGGAGCTGTTTAAACTACATCCCTAACCTGGGAACACCTGTGCCCCCATAAAGATCCGTGGAGTCTGTTTCCACACCTCCAGCACACACACGAACACTTGCACAGTTATCCTGAGAGTGGGCAGCCTCCTCCAACTGAGAGCAGGGCCTTGGTTCTTATATAATCGCTTAACTTGTCTACCCTGTTTGGTTGCCTGATACGGAGTGCTGGGGAAAGGGTGGGTTGGGCTCTAAATCCAAGTATTAGCGAGTGCTTCTCCATGGGATTTGGAGGTTATTAACCAAAAGCCCACAACATGGGAATACCTGTGCTCCTTGAAAAAAGCGTGGACTCTGTATCCCCACCACCAGAACACACATGAAGAAGTTTTCTGCTATCCTGAGTGTGGGCTGGCAATTTCAGGTGACAGAAGCGGCTGGGTTCTAATAGAATCCCTTAGCTTGTAATCCCTGAGTGTTTCCCTAGGACTGACTCTGAGAGAAACCTGGGGGTTGGGCTTTGAGGCCAAATAGTAGCGAGTGTCCCCGATGGACTGAGGAAGTATTTAGATGAATTCTCCATAAAGGGAAACACCTGAGCACCCATTCATCTGCGTGGAGTGGGGCTTCAATCCTCCCCACCACACAAGGATGGATTCCAGTGTCCTGAGTGTGGGGTAGTTCCTCCAACTGATATCAACCTCTTGGTTTTAATAGAATCCCTTTGCTTGTCTTCCCTGATGGTTTGCCTAGGCCAGTGTGTGGTTGATAGTGGGATTTGGGCTCTAAAACTAAGTATTAGCGTGTGCCTCTCCATGGGTAGTGGAGATGTTTAAACTACAACCCACAACTTGGGAATTACTGTGAACCCTGATAAATGCGTGTTCTTTGTTTCCCCACCTCCAGCACACACACGAAGTTTTCTGGTATCCTGAGTGTGGGAAGGCTCCTGCAACTGACAATAGCACCTGGGATCTAATTGGATCCATTAGATTGACTTCCCTGAGTATTTTCTTTGGCCAGGTTTTGAGCGAAGTTATGGGTTCTGCTCTAAAACCAGGTATTAGCGAGCTCCTCTCTTTTGGTAGTGGAGGTGGTTAAAGTATATCCCCAACCTGGGAACACCTGTGCCCCCATAAAGATGTGTGGACTCAGTTTCCCTCCTCCAGCACACACACGATATCTGGTTCAGATGTTTTGTGTGTGTGGAGGTACCTCCAACTAACAGCAGCACCTGGGTTCTAACACAATACATTTACTTCTCTTCAATGATGGCTTGCCAAGGGCGGAGTGCGGGGGAAATTGGTGGTTGGGCTGTAAATCCAAGTACTAGCGAGTGCTTCTCCATGGGATGAGGAAATTATTCACCAAAATCCCACAACCTGGGAATAACTGTGCTCCTTGAAAAATGCGTGGAATCTATTTCCCCACCTCCAGCACACACATGAAAAATTGTTCTGGTATCCTGAGTGTGGGGAGGCACCTCCCACTGACAGCAGCATCTGGGATCTAATAGGATCCCTTAGGTTATCTTCCCTGAGTCTTTTCCAAGGACGGGAAGGGAGCGAAGGTGGGGGTTGGTCTCTAAAGCCAAGTTATAGCGAGTGCCTCTCTATGGGCAGTGGAGGTGTTTAAAGTACATTCCCTCCCTGGGAACACCTGTGCCCCCTAAAAGTTGCGTGGACTATGTATCTCCAACAAAAGCACACACACAAAGACTTGTTCAGGTATCCAGAGTGTGGGGAGCCTCCTCCAACTGACAGCAGCGCCTGGGTTCTAATAGAATCCCTTAGCTTGTCTTACCTGATGGCATGCCTAGGCTGGAGAGTGGGGGAAAGTGGGGGTTGGGTTTGAAGTCCAAGTAGCAACGAGTGCCCCCCGATTTACTGAGGAATTACTAAGAGGATTTCACGCTATTGTGGAACACCTGTGCCCCCATTCATCTGTGTGGACTGGGTATCCACACCTCCCCCACACAAGGCTGGGATCCGGAATCCTGAGTGTGTGGAAGTTCCTCCAACTGACAGCAGCGCCTGCGTTCTAATAGAATAACTCAGCTTGACTTCCCTAAGTTTTTTCCTAGACCTAGCAGTGAGCGATGGTGGGGAATGGGCTCTAAAGCCAAGAATAAGCGAGTGCATCTTTGTGGGCATTGGAGGATTTGAAACTTCTTCCCCAAACTTGGAACACCTGTGCCCCCATGAAGATGCGTGGACTCTGATTCCCCACCTCCAGCACACACACGGAGACGTGCTCAGGTATCCTGATTGTGGGGAGGCTCCTCCAAATGACAGCAGCGCCTGGGTTCTAATAGATTCAATTAGTTTTTATTCCTTGAGTGTGTCCCTATGCCGGGCTGGGAGGGAAATCTGGGAGTTTGGCTTGGAGGCCAAGTAGCAGCAACGGCCCCCCGATGGAATATGGAATTATTTAGAGGACTTCTCCCTAATGGGAAACAAGTGTGACCCCATTCATCTACTTGGATTGTGGCTCCACATCTCCCCGCCACATAAGGTTGGCTTCCGGAATTCTGAGAGTGGGAAAGTTCCTCCAACTGAGAGCAGTGCCAGTGTTCTAGTAGAATCCTTAAGCTTCTGTTCCCTGATGGATTGCAGAAGCTGAAGTGCGGTTCAAAGTGGGATTTGGGCTCTAAATCCAAGTATTAGTGAGTGCCTCTCCATGGGAAGTTGAGGTGATTATCCAACAACCCCCAAAAAGGAAATAACTTTGCCACCTAGAATATGCGTGGACACTGTTTCTCCACCAACAGCACACACACGAAGAAGTTTTCTGGAATCCTGAGCATGGGGAGGCTACTCCAAATGACAGCAGCACCTGGGTTCTATTAGAATCCCTTAGCTTGTGTTCCCTGAGTGTTTACATAGGCCAGGCTTTGATCTAATGTGGGGTTTGGTCTCTATAGCTAGGTTTTAGCGAGTGCCTCTCTATGGGCATGGAGGTTTTTAAAACTACAGCCCTAACCTTTAAACACCTGCCCCCCATATAAATGCGTGGTCTCTCTTTCCCCACCTCCAGCACACTCACGAAGAATAGTTCTGGTATACTGAGTGTCGGTAGGCACCTCGAGATGACATCAGCAACTGGGAACTTATAATATCATTTGGCTTGCTTTCCCTGAGTGTTGCCATTGGCAAGGCTGTGAGCGAAGTTGTGTGTTGGGCACTAAAGACTAGTAATAGCGAGTGCCTCTCTCTGGGCAGTGGAGGTGTTTAAAATACATCCCCAAACTTGGAACAACTGTGCCCCCCAAGAAATGCGTCGACTCTGTTTCCCCAACTCCAGCACACACACGAAGACGGGTTGAGGTTTCCTGAGTGTGGGGAGGCACCTACAACTGACAGCAGGGCCTGGGTTCTAATACAATCCATTAACTTGTCTTCACTGATGGCTAGCCTAGGCGGGAGTGCGGGGGAATGTGAGGGTTGGCTCTAAAACCAAGTATTATTGAGTGCCTCTCCACGGGATTTGAAGTGATTTAACCTATAACCAAATATTTGGGAATACCTGTGCCCCCTGAAAGTTGCAAGGACACAGTTTCCCCACCTTCAGCACACACACGATGTGGTGTTCTGGTATATTGAGTGTGGGGAGACTCCTCCAACTGACAGCAGCACCTGGGATCTAATATAATCCCTATGTTTGTCATGCTTCAGTGTTTTCTTAGGCCGGGCTCTGAGCCTAGTTGGGGGTTGGGCTTTAAAGCCAAGTATTAGCGTGTGCCTCTCTATGTTCCGTGGAGGTGTTTAAACTACATCCAAACCTGGGAACACCTGTGCCCTCATGAAGATGCGTGGACACTCTTTCACCACCTTCCGCACACACACGAAAATGTGTTCAGGTATCCTGAGAGTGGGGAAGATCTTCCAAATGACAGCAGTGCCTGGGTTCCAATAAAACCCCTTAGCTTGTATTTCCTGTGTGTTTCCCTACGCCGGACTGCGAGGGAAAGCTGGGGGTTGGGATTGGAGGCCAAGTAGCATCGAGTGCCTCCAATGGACTGAGGAAATATTTTGAGGAATTCTCCCTAACGTGGAACACCTGTGCCCCCATTCTTCTGCGTGGGTGGGTCTCCACACATCCCCCACACTAAAGGCTGGATTCCGGATCCTGAGTGTGGGGAAGATTCTCCAACTGACAACAGCGACTGGGTTCTTATACAATCCCTAAGTTTGCCTTCCCTGATGACTTGTCTATGCCAGAGTGCGGGGGAATGTGGGGTTCAGCCTCGAAAAAACAAGTACAATCGAGTGCGTCACCACGGGATGTGGAGGTCTTTAAACTGCAATCCACAACCTGTGAATACCTGTGCCCCTTGCAAGATGTGTAGATCTGTTTCCCCAACTCCAGCACACACACGAAGAACTATTCGGCTATCCTAAGTGTGGGGAGGCTCTTCAAACTGACGGCAGCACCTGGGATCTAATAGAATCTCTTGGATTGACATCCCTGATTGTTTCCTTTGGCCGTGATGTGAGTTAAGGTGGGATTGGGCACTAAACCAAAGTAATAGCAAGTGCCTCTCTATGAGCAGTGGAAGTGATTACGTACATCCCCATCCTGGGAATACCTGTGATCCAATAAATAAACTTGGACATTGTTTCCCCACCTCCAGGACACACATGAAGAACTTTTCTGGTATTCTGAGTGTGGGGAGGCTCCTCCAACTGACAGCAGCACCTGGGATCTAATAGAATCACTTGGCTTGACTTCCTTGAGTGTTTCCATAGGCCGGGCTGTGAGCGAAGGTGTGGTTGGACACTAAACCAAAGTAATAGCGAGTGCCTCTCTATGAGATGTGGAAGTGTTTAACTACATCCCCAACCGGGGAACACCTGTGCCCCCAGAAAAATGCGTGGACTCTGTTTCCGTCCTCCAGCACACACATGGCATTGGGTTCAAATGTCTTGAGTGTGGGGAGGTTCTTCCCACTAACAGCAGCGCCTGGGTTCTAATACAATACCTTAACATGTCTTCCATGATGGATTGAAAAGGCCGGTGTGCAGGGGAAAGTTGGGATTTGGCTCTAAACCAAGTATTAGCGAGAGCCTATCCATGGGATGTGGGTGTTTGACCTACAACCCACAACCTTGGAATAACTGTGCCCCCTGAAAAATGCGTGTGCTATGTTTCCCCACCTCCAGCACACACAGGAAGAACTGTTCCGGGGTTCTGAGTGTGGGGAGGATCCTCCAACAGACAGCAGCACCTGGCTTTTCATAGAATCCCTTATCTTGACTTCCCTAAGTGTTTTCCTAGGCCTAGCAGTAAGCGATGGTGGGGGATGGGCTCTAAAGCCAAGTATTACCGAGTGCATCTCTGTGGGCAGTGGAGGGTTTTAATCTACTTCCCCAACCTTGGAACACCTGTGCCCCATAAAGATGCGTGGAATCTGTTTCCCCACCTCCAGCACACACACGACGTTTTCTGGTATCCTGAGTGTGGGGAGGCTCCTGCAACTGACAATAGCACCTGGGATCTAATTGGATCCATTAGATTGACTTCCCTGATTATTTTCCTTGGCCGGGTTTTGAGCGAAGTTATGGGTTGTGCTCTAAAACCAAGTAATAGCGAGTGCCTGTCTATGGGCAGTGGAGGTGTTTAAAGTACATTCCCTCCCTGGGAACACCTGTGCCCCGATAAAGATGTGTGGACTCAGTTTCCCTCCTCCAGCACACACACGATATCAGGCTCAGTTGTTTTGAGTGTGGGGAGATTCCTCCAACTAACAGCAGCGCCTGGGTTCTAATACAATACATTTACTTGTCTTCAATGATGGCTTGCCAAGGGCGGTGTGCGGGGGAAATTGGGGGTTGGGCTGTAAATCCAAGTATTAGCGAGTGCTTCTCCATGGGATGAGGAAATTATTCACCAAAATCCCACAACCTGGGAATACCTGTGCTCCTTGAAAAATGTGTGGACTCTGTTTCCCCACCTCCAGCACACACATGAAGAAATGTTCTGGTATCCTGAGTGTGGGGAGGCACCTCCCACTGACAGCAGCATCTGGGATCTAATGGGATCCCTTAGGTTACCTTCCCTGAGTGTTTTCCAAGGACGGGATGGGAGCGAAGTTGGGGGTTGGTCTCTAAAGCCAAGTAATAGCGAGTGCCTCTCTATGGGCAGTGGAGGTGTTTAAAGTACATTCCCTCCCTGGGAACACCTGTGCCCCCATAAAGTTGCGTGGACTATGTATCTCCATCAACAGCACACACACAAAGACTTATTCAGGTATCCTGAGAATGGGGAGTCTCCTCCAACTGACAGCAGCGCCTGGGTTCTAATAGAATACCTTAGCTTTTCTTACGTGATGGCATGCCTAGTCTGGAGAGTGGGGGAAAGTGTGGGTTGGGTTTGAAGTCCAAGTATCAACGAGTGCCCCCCGATTTACTGAGGAAGTACTTAGAGGATTTCACGCTAATGTGGAACACCTGTGACCCCATTCATCTGTGTGGACTGGGTATCCACACCTCCCCCACACACAAGGCTGAGATCCGGAATCCTGAGTGTGTGGAAGATCCTCCAACTGACAGCAGTGCCTGCGTACTAATAGAATAACTCAAATTGACTTCCCTAAGTTTTTTCCTAGACCTAGCAGTGAGCGATGGTGGGGAATGGGCTCTAAAGCCAAGAATAAGCGAGTGCATCTCTGTGGGCAGTGGAGGATTTGAAACTTCTTCCCCAACCTTGGAACAACTGTGCCCCCGTAAAGATGCGTGGACTCTGATTCCCCACCTCCAGCACACACACGGAGACGTGCTCAAGTATCCTGATTGTGGGGAGGCTCCTCCAAATGACAGCAGCGCCTGGGTTCTAATAGAATCCCTTAGCTTGTATTCCTTGAGTGTTTCCCTATGCCGGGCTGAGAGGGAAATCTGGGAGTTTGGCTTGGAGGCCAAGTAGCAGCAACTGCCCCCTGATAGAATATGGAATTATTTAGAGGACTTCTCCCTAATGGGAAACAAGTGTGACCCCATTCATCTACTTGGATTGTGGCTCCACATCTCCCCGCCACATAAGGTTGGCTTCCGGAATTCTGAGAGTGGGAAAGTTCCTCCAACTGGGAGCAGTGCCAGTGTTCTAGTAGAATCCTTAAGCTTCTGTTCCCTGATGGATTGCATAAGCTGGAGTGCGGTTCAAAGTGGGATTTGGGCTCTAAATCCAAGTATTAGTGAGTGCCTCTCCATGGGAAGTTGAGGTGTTTAACCAACAACCCCCAACAAGGGAATACCTTTGCCCCCTGGAATACGCGTGGACACTGTTTCTCCACCAACAGCACACACACGAAGACGTTTTCTGGAATCCTGAGCATGGGGAGGCTACTCCAAATGACAGCAGCACCTGGGTTCTATTTGAATCCCTTAGCTTGTGTTCCCTGAGTGTTTACATAGGCCAGGCTTTGATCTAATGTGGGGTTTGGTCTCTATAGCTAGGTTTTAGCGAGTGCCTCTCTATGGGCATGGAGGTTTTTAAAACTACAGCCCTAAGCTTTAAACACCTGCCCCCCATATAAATGCGTGGTCTCTCTTTCCCCACCTCCAGCACACCCACGAAGAATAGTTCTGGTATACTGAGTGTGGGTAGGCACCTCCAAATGACAGCAGCAACTGGGAACTTATAATATGATTTGGCTTGCTTTCCCTGAGTGTTTCCATTGGCCAGGTTGTGAGCGAAGTTGGGTGTTGGGCACTAAAGGCTAGTAATAGCGAGTGCCTCTCTATGTGCAGTGGAGGTGTTTAAAATACATCCCCAAACTTGGAAAAACTGTGCCCCCCAATATATGTGTCGACCCATTTCCCCAACTCCAGCACACACACGAAGACGGGTTGAGGTTTCCTGAGTGTGGGGAGGCACCTACAACTGACAGCAGGGCCTGGGTTCTAATCGAATCCATTAACTTGTCTTCACTGATGGCTAGCCTAGGCGGGAGTGCGGGGAAATGTGAGGGTTGGGCTCTAAAACCAAGTATTATTGAGTGCCTCTCCACGGGATTTGAAGTGGTTTAACCTACAACCAAATATTTGGGAATACCTGTGCCCCTGAAAGTTGCAAGGACACTGTATCCCCACCTTCAGCACACACACGATGTGGTGTTCTGGTATCCTGAGTGTGGGGAGACTCCTCCAAATGACAGCAGCACTTGGGATCTAATATATTCCCTATGTTTGACATCCTTCAGTGTTTCCCTAGGCCGGGCTCTGAGCCTAGGTGGGGGTTGGGCTCTAAAGCCAAGTATTAGCGTGTGCCTCTCTATGTTCAGTGGAGGTGTTTAAACTACATCTAAACCTGGGAACACCTGTGCCCTCATGAAGATGCGTGGACACTCTTTCACCACCTCCAGCACACACACGAAAAAGTGTTCAGGTATCCTGAGAGTGGGGAAGATCTTCCCAATGACAGTAGTGCCTGGGTTCCAATAAAACCCCTTAGCTTGTATTTCCTGTGTGTTTCCCTACACCGGACTGCGAGGGAAAGCTGGGGGTTGGGACTGGAGGCCAAGTAGCATCGAGTGCCACCAAAGGCTTGAGGAAATATTTTGAGGAATTCTCCCTAACGTGGAACACCTGTGCCCCCATTCTTCTGCGTGGGTGAGACTCCACACATCCCCCACACTAAAGGCTGGATTCCGGATCCTGAGTGTGGGGAAGATTCTCCAACTGACAACAGCGACTGGGTTCTTATACAATCCCTAAGTTTGCCTTCCCTGATGACTTGTCTATGCCAGAGTGCGGGGGAATATGGGGTTCAGCCTCGACAAACAAGTACAATCGAGTGCGTCTCCACGGGATGTGGAGGCCTTTAAACTGCAATCCACAACCTGTGAATACCTGTGCCCCTTGCAAGATGTGTAGATCTGTTTCCCCAACTTCAGCACACACACGAAGAACTATTCGGCTATCCTAAGTGTGGGGAGGCTCTTCAAACTGACGGCAGCACCTGGGATCTAATAGAATCTCTTGGATTGACATCCCTGATTGATTCCTTTGGCCGTGATGTGAGTTAAGGTGGGGTTGGGCACTAAACCAAAGTAATAGCGAGTGCCTCTCTATGAGCAGTGGAAGTGCTTACGTAAATCCCCATCCTGGGAATACCTGTGATCCAATAAATAAACGTGGACTTTGTTTCCCCACCTCCAGGACACACATGAAGAACTTTTCTGGTATCCTGAGTGTGGGGAGGCTCCTCCAACTGACATCAGCACCTGGGATCTAATAGAATCACTTGGCTTGACTTCCCTGAGTGTTTCCATAGGCCGGGCTGTGAGCGAAGGTGTGGTTGGACACTAAACCAAAGTAATAGCGAGTGCCTCTCTATGAGATGTGGAAGTGTTTAACTACATCCCCAACCTGGGAACACCTGTGCCCCCAGAAAAATGCGTGGACTCTGTTTCCCTCCTCCAGCACACACACGGCATTTGGTTCAGATGTCTTGAGTGTGCGGAGGTTCTTCCCACTAACAGCAGCACCTGGGTTCTAATACAATACCTTTAATTGTCTTCCATGATGGATTGAAAAGGCCGGTGTGCAGGGGAAAGTTGGGATTTGGCTCTAAACCAAGTATTAGCGAGAGCCTATCCATGGGATGTGGGTGTTTGACCTACAACCCTCAACCGTGGAATAACTGTGCCCCCTGAAAAATGCGTGTGCTATGTTTCCCCACCTCCAGCACACACAGGAAGAACTGTTCTGGGGTTCTGAGTGTGGGGAGGTTCCTCCAACAGACAGCAGCACCTGGCTTTTCATAGAATCCCTTATCTTGACTTCCCTAAGTGTTTTCCTAGGCCTAGCAGTAAGCGATGGTGGGGGATGGGCTCTAAAGCCAAGTATTAGCGAGTGCATCTCTGTGGGCAGAGGAGGGTTTTAAACTACTTCCCCAACCTTGGAACACCTGTGCCCCATAAAGATGCGTGGAATCTGTTTCCCCACCTCCAGCACACACACGATGTTTTCTGGTATCCTGAGTGTGGGGAGGCTCCTGCAACTGACAATAGCACCTGGGATCTAATTGGATCCATTAGATTGACTTCCCTGAGTATTTTCCTTGGCCGGGTTTTGAGCGAAGTTATGGGTTGTGCTCTAAAACCAAGTATTAGCGAGTTCCTATCTTTTGGCAGTGGAGGTGGTTAAAGTATATCCCCAACCTGGGAACACCTGTGCCCCGATAAAGATGTGTGGACTCAGTTTCCCTCCTCCAGCACACACACGATATCAGGCTGAGATGTTTTGAGTGTGGGGAGGTTCCTCCAACTAAGAGCAGCGCCTGGGTTCTAATACAATACATTTACTTGTCTTCAATGATGGCTTGCCAAGGGCGGTGTGCGGGGGAAGTTGGGGGTTGGGCTGTAAATCCAAGTATTAGCGAGTGCTTCTCCATGGGAAGAGTATATTATTCATCAAAACCCCACAACCTGGGAATACCTGTGCTCCTTGAAAAATGCGTGGACTCTGTTTCCCCACCTCCAGCACACACATGAAGAATTGTTCTGGTATCCTGAGTGTGGGGAGGCACCTGGACTGACAGCAGCATCTGGGATCTAATAGGATCCCTTAGGTTATCTTCCCTGAGTGTCTTCCAAGGACGGTATGGGAGCGAAGGTGGGGGTTGGGCTCTAAAGCCAAGTAATAGCGAGTGCCTCTCTATGGGCAGTGGAGGTTTTTAAAGTACATTCCCTCCCTGGGAACACCCGGGCCCCCATAAAGATGTGTGGACTCAGTTTCCCTCCTCCAGCACACACACGATATCAGGCTCAGTTGTTTTGAGTGTGGGGAGATTCCTCCAACTAACAGCAGCGCCTGGGTTCTAATACAATACATTTACTTGTCTTCAATGATGGCTTGCCAATGGCGGTGTGCGGGGGAAATTGCGGGTTGGGCTGTAAATCCAAGTACTAGCGAGTGCTTCTCCATGGGAAGAGGAAATTATTCACCAAAATCCCACAACCTGGTAATACCTGTGCTCCTTGAAAAATGCGTGGGCTCTGTTTCCCCACCTCCAGCACACACATGAAAAATTGTTCTGGTATCCTGAGTGTGGGGAGGCACCTCCCACTGACAGCAGCATCTGGGATCTAATAGGATCCCTTAGGTTATCTTCCCTGAATGTTTTCCAAGGACGGGATGGGAGCGAAGGTGGGGGTTGGTCTCTAAAGCCAAGTAATAGCGAGTGACTCTCTATGGGCAGTGGAGGTATTTAAAGTACATTCCCTACCTGGGAACACCTGTGCCCCCATAAAGTTGCGTGGACTATGTATCTCCAACAACAGCACACACACTTAGTCTTGTTCAGGTATCCTGAGAATGGGGAGTCTCCTCCAACTGACAGCAGCGCCTGGGTTCTAATAGAATCCCTTAGCTTGTCTTACCTGATGGCATGCCTAGTCTGGAGAGTGGGGGAAAGTGTGGGTTGGGTTTGAAGTCCAAGTATCAACGAGTGCCCCCCGATTTACTGAGGAAGTACTTAGAGGATTTCACGCTAATGTGGAACACCTGTGACCCCATTCATCTCTGTGGACTGGGTATCCACACCTCCCCCACACACAAGGCTGGGATCCGGAATCCTGAGTATGTGGAAGTTCCTCCAACTGAAAGCAGCGCCTGCGTTCTAATAGAATAACTCAGCTTGACTTCCCTAAGTTTTTTCCTAGACCTAGCAGTGAGCGATGGTGGGGAATGGGCTCTAAAGCCAAGAATAAGCGAGTGCATCTCTGTGGGCAGTGGAGTATTTGAAACTTCTTCCCCAACCTTGGAACACCTGTGCCCCCATGAAGATGCGTGGACTCTGATTCCCCACCTCCAGCACACACACGGAGACGTGCTCAGGTATCCTGATTGTGGGGAGGCTCCTCCAAATGACAGCAGCGCCTGGGTTCTAATAGAATCCCTTAGCTTGTATTCCTTGAGTGTTTCCCTATGCCGGGCTGAGAGGGAAATCTGGGAGTTTGGCTTGGAGGCCAAGAAGCAGCAACTGCCCCCTGATAGAATATGGAATTATTTAGAGGACTTTTCCCTATTGGTAAACAAGTGTGACCCCATTCATCTACTTGGATTGTGGCTCCACATCTCCCCGCCACATAAGGTTGGCTTCCGGAATTCTGAGAGTGGGAAAGTTCCTCCAACTGAGAGCAGTGCCAGTGTTCTAGTATAATCCTTAAGCTTCTCTTCCCTGATGAATTGCATAAGCTGGAGTGCGGTTCAAAGTGGGATTTGGGCTCTAAATCCAAGTATTAGTGAGTGCCTCTCCATGGGAAGTTGAGGTGTTTAACCAACAACCCCCAACAAGGGAATACCTTTGCCCCCTGGAATATGCGTGGACACTGTTTCTCCACCAACAGCACACACACGAAGAAGTTTTCTGGAATCCTGAGCATGGGGAGGCTACTCCAAATGACAGCAGCACCTGGGTTCTATTAGAATCCCTTAGCTTGTGTTCCCTGAGTGTTTACATAGGCCAGGCTTTGATCTAATGCGGGGTTTGGTCTCTATAGCTAGGTTTTAGCGAGTGCCTCTCTATGGGATTGGAGGTTTTTAAAACTAAATCCCTAACATTTAAACATCTGCCCCCCATATAAATGCGTGGTCTCTCTTTCCCCACCTCCAGCACACTCACGAAGAATAGTTCTGGTATACTGAGTGTGGGTAGGCACCTCCAAATGACAGCAGCAACTGGGAACTTATAATATCATTTGGCTTGCTTTCACTGAGTGTTTCCATTGGCCAGGCTGTGAGCGAAGTTGGGTGTTGGGCACTAAAAACTAGTAATAGCGAGTGCCTCTCTCTGGGCAGTGGAGGTGTTTAAAATACATCCCCAAACTTGGAACAACTGTGCCCCCCAAAAAATGCGTCAACTCTGTTTCCCCAACTCCAGCACACACACGAAGACGGGTTGAGGTTTCCTGAGTGTGGGGAGACACCTACAACTGACAGCAGGGCCTGGGTTTTTATACAATCCATTAACTTGTCTTCACTGATGGCTAGCCTAGGTGGGAGTGCGGGGGAATGTGAGGGTTGGGCTCTAAATCCAAGTATTATTGAGTGCCTCTCCACGGGATTTGAGGTGGATTAACCTACAACCAAATATTTGGGTATAACTGTGCCCCCTGAAAGTTGCAAGGACACTGTATCCCCACCTTCAGCACACACACGATGTGGTGTTCTGGTATTCTGAGTGTGGGGAGACTCCTCCAACTGACAGCAGCACCTGGGATCTAATATAATCCCTATGTTTGACATCCTTCAGTGTTTCCCTAGGCCGGGCCCTGAACCCAGGTGGGGTTATGTCTCTAAAGCCAAGTATTAGAGTGTGCCTCTCTATGTTCAGTGGAGGTGTTTAAACTACATCCAAACCTGGGAACACCTGTGTCCTCATCAAGATGCGTGCACACACTTTCACCACTTCCAGCACACACACGAAAGTGTGTTCAGGTATCCTGAGGGTGGGGAAGATCTTCCCAATGACAGTAGTGCCTGGGTTCCAATAAAACCCCTTAGCTTGTATTTCCTGTGTGTTTCCCTACGCCGGACTGCGAGGGAAAGCTGGGGGTTGGGATTGGAGGCCAAGTAGCATCGAGTGCCTCCAATGGACTGGGGAAATATTTTGAGGAATTCTCCCTAACGTGGAACACCTGTGCCCCCATTCTTCTGCGTGGGTGGGTCTCCACACATCCCCCACACTAAAGGCTGGATTCCGGATCCTGAGTGTGGGGAAGATTCTCCAACTGACAACAGCGACTGGGTTCTTATACAATCCCTAAGTTTGCCTTCCCTGATGACTTGTCTATGCCAGAGTGCGGGGGAATGTGGGGTTCAGCCTTGACAAACAAGTACAATCGAGTGCCTCTCCAAGGGATGTGGAGGCCTTTAAACTGCAATCCACAACCTGTGAATACCTGTGCCCCTTGCAAGATGTGTAGATCTGTTTCCCCAACTCCAGCACACACATGAAGAACTATTCGGCTATCCTAAATGTGGGGAGTCTCCTCAAACTGATGGCAGCACCTGGGATCTAATAGAATCTCTTGGATTGACATCCCTGATTGTTTCCTTTGGCCGCGATGTGAATTAAGGTGGGGTTGGGCACTAAACCAAAGTAATAGCGAGTGCCTCTCTATGAGCAGTGGAAGTTTTTACCTACATCCCCAACCTGGGAACACCTGTGATCCAATAAATAAACGTGGACTTTGTTTCCCCACCTCCAGGACACACATGAAGAACTTTTCTGGTATCATGAGTGTGGGGTGGCTCCTCCAACTGACAGCAGCACCTGGGATCTAATAGAATCACTTGACTTGACTTCCCTGAGTGTTTCCATAGGCCGGGCTGTGAGCGAAGGTGTGGTTGGACACTAAACCAAAGTAATAGCGAGTGCCTCTCTATGAGCAGTGGAAGTGTTTATCTACATCCCCAACCTCGGAATACCTGTGCCCCCAGAAAGATGCCTGGACTCTGTTTCCCTCCTCCAGCACACACACGGCATTGGGTTCAGATGTCTTGAGTGTCGGGAGGTTCTTCCCAATAACAGCAGCGCCTGGGTTCTAATACAATACCTTAACTTGTCTTCCATGATGGATTGAAAAGGCCGGTGTGCAGGGGAAAGTTGGGATTTGGCTCTAAACCAAGAATTAGCGAGAGCCTTTCCATGGGATGTGGGTGTTTGACCTACAACCCTCAACCGTGGAATAACTGTGCCCCCTGAAAAATGCGTGTGCTATGTTTCCCCACCTCCAGCACACACAGGAAGAACTGTTCTGGGGTTCTGAGTGTGGGGAGGTTCCTCCAACAGACAGCAGCACCTGGCTTTTCATAGAATCCCTTATCTTGACTTCCCTAAGTGTTTTCCTAGGCCTAGCAGTAAGCGATGGTGGGGGATGGGCTCTAAAGCCAAGTATTAGCGAGTGCATCTCTGTGGGCAGTGGAGGGTTTTAAACTACTTCCCCAACCTTGGAACACCTGTGCCCCATAAAGATGCGTGGAATCTGTTTCCCCACCACCAGAACACACACGGAGTCGTGCTCAGGTATCCTGATTGTGGGGAGGCTCCTCCATATGACAGCAGCTCCTGGGTTCTAATAGAATCCCTTAGCTTGTCTTCCCTGATGGCATGCCTAGGCTGGAGAGAGGGTGAAAGAGGGGGTTGGGCTCTAAACCAAGTATTAGCGAGAGCCTATCCATGGGATGTGGGTTTTTGACATAAAACCCACAACCATGGAATAATTGTGCCCCCTGAAAGATGCTTTGACTCTTTCCCTACATCCAGCACACACACGAAGATGTTTTCTGGTATTCTGAGTGTGGGGAAGTTCCTCAAACTGACAGCAGCACCTGGGTTCTATTAGTATCCCTTAGCTTCTGTTCCCTGAGTGTTCCTTTAGGCCAGGCCATGAGGGAAAGCTGGGGGTTGGGCTTGGAGGCCAAGTAGCAGTGAGTGCCCCCTGATCCATTGAGGAAGTACTTAGAGGACTTCTCCCTAAACGGAACACCTTTTCCTCCATTCATCTGGGTGGAGTAGGGCTGCACATCTCTCCCACACCTAAGAATGTGTTCTGGAATTCTGAGTGCAGGGATGTTCCTCCAACTGACAGCAGCGCCTGGGTTCAAATTGAATCCCTTTGCTTGTCTTCCCTGATGGAAAGCCTAGGCGGGAGTGCGGGGGAAAGTGTGGTTTGGGCTCCGAAACCCAGTATTTGCGATGACCTCTCTATGGTTTGTGGAGGTGTTTAAACTACATCCCTAACCTGGGAACACCTGTGCCCCCATAAAGATCCGTGGAGTCTGTTTCCACACCTCCAGCACACACACGAACACTTGCACAGTTATCCTGATAGTGGGCAGCCTCCTCCAACTGAGAGCAGGGCCTTGGTTCTTATAAAATCGCTTAACTTGTCTACCCTGTTTGGTTGCCTGATACGGAGTGCTGGGGAAAGGGTGGGTTGGGCTCTAAATACAAGTATTAGCGAGTGCTTCTCCATGGGATTTGGAGGTTATTAACCAAAAGCCCACAACATGGGAATACCTGTGCTCCTTGAAAAATGCGTGGACTCTGTATCCCCACCACCAGAACACACATGCAGAAGTGTTCTGGTATCCTGACTGTGGGCTGGCAATTTCAGGTGACAGAAGCGGCTGGGTTCTAATAGAATCCCTTAGCTTGTAATCCCTGAGTGTTTCCCTAGGACTGACTGTGAGAGAAACCTGGGGGTTGGGCTTTGAGGCCAAATAGTAGCGAGTGCTCCCCGATGGACTGAGGAAGTATTTAGATGAATTCTCCATAAAGGGAAACACCTGAGCACCCATTCATCTGCGTGGAGTGGGGCTTCAAACCTCCCCACCACACAAGGTTGGTTTCCAGTATCCTGAGGGTGGGGTAGTTCCTCCAACTGACATCAGCGTCTTGGTTTTAATAGAATCCCTTTGCTTGTCTTCCCTGATGGATTGCCTAGGCCAGTGTGTGGTTGATAGTGGGATTTGGGCTCTAAAACTAAGTATCAGCGTGTGCCTCCATGGGTAGTGGAGATGTTTAAACTACAACCCACAGCTTGGAAATTACTTTGACCCCTGAAAATGCGTGTTCTTTGTTTCCCCACCTCCAGCACACACACGAAATTGAGTTCAGATGTCTTGAGTGTGGGGAGGTTCCTCCCACTAACAGCAGCGCCTGGGTTGTAATACAATACCTTAACTTGTCTTCCATGATGGCTTGCCAAAGCCGATGTGCGGGGCAAAGTTGGGATTGGGCTCTTAACCAAGTATTAGCGAGAGCCTATCCATAGGATGTGGGTGTTTAACCTACAACCGACAACCATGGTATAACTGTGCCCCCAAAAGAAGCTTTGACTCTGTTTTCCTACATGCAGCACACACACGAAGAAGTGTTCTGGTGTTCTGCGTATGGGGAGGTACCTCCAACTGACAGCAGCACCTGGGTTCTAATAGAATCCCTCAGCTTGACTTCCGTAAGTGTTTTCCTAGGCCTAGCAGTGAGCGATGGTGGGGGATGGACACTAAAGCCAAGCATTAGCGAGTGCATCTCTGTGGGCATTGGAGGGTTTTAAACTACTTCCCCGACCTTGGAACACCTGTGCCCCCATATAGATGCGTGGACTCTGTTTCCCCATCTAAAGCACACACACGGAGACGTGCTCAGGTATCCTGATTGTGGGGAGGCTCCTCCAAATGACAGCAGCACCTGGGTTCTAAAATGGTCCATTAATTTGTATCCGCTGAGCGTATCCCTTGGCTGGGATGCGAGGGATGCTGGGTATTACACTTGTAGTTCAATTATCAGCGAGTGCTCACAAATGGACTGAGGAAGTGCTTAAAAAGCTTCTACCTAATGGGGAAGAGCTGTGCCCCCATTCATCTGTGTGGTGTGGGGACCCACACCTCCCACACACAAAGTTGGGTTCTGGAATCCTGATTGGGGGAATTCCTCCAAATGAGAGCATTCCGTGAGTTCTAAAAGAATCCCTTAACTTGACTTCTCTGATGGTGTGCCTAGGCCTGAGTGTGGAGGAAAGTGATGTTTGGGCCTTAAAATCAAGTATTAGCGAGTTCCTCTCCATGTGCTATGCAGGTGTTTTACCTACAACCCCCAATCTGTGAGTTCCTGTGCCCAATTATTTATGCGTGGACTATGTTTTCCCACCTCCAGCACACTGATGAAGAAGTGTTCTCGGGTCTTGAGTGTGGGGAGGATCCTCCAACTTACAGCAGCACCTGGGATATTAAAGTATCCCTCAGCTTGACTTCCCTGAGTGTCTTCCTAGGCTGCGCTTTGAGCAACCGTGGGGGTTGGGCTCTAAAACCAAGTATTATCGAGTGCATCTCTATGGGCATTATAGGTGTTAAATAACATCCCTAACCTATTAACAACTCTGCCCCCATAATTATGCGTGGACTCTATTTCCCCACATCCAGTACAACACACAGACTTTTTAAGGTATCCTGATTGAGGGGAGGCTCTTCCAAATGACAGCAGCGCCTGGGTTCTAATAGTATCCCTTACCTTGTCTTCCCTGATGGCATGCCTAGGCCGGAGTGCGGGAGAAAGTGGGGTTTGGGCTCTAAATCCAAGTATTATGGAGTGCTTCTCCATGAGATGTGGAGTCGTTTACCTACAACCCCCAACCTGGGAATACCTAAGCCCCCTGAAATATGTGTGGACTCTGCTTCCCCACATCCAGCACACACATGAAGAAGAGTTCTGATATTCTCAGTGTTGGGTGGCTCTTCCAAGTGACAGCAGCACCTGGGATCTAGTAGAATCCCTTTGCTTGACTTCCTTGAGTGTTTTCCATGCCGGGCTGTGAGCGAAGGTGGGGGTTGGGCTCTAAATCCAAGTATTAGCGAGTGCCGCTCTATGGGCAATGAGGTGTTTAAACAACATCCCAAACCTGCAAAAACCTGTGACCCAAAAAAGATCTGTGGACTCTGTTTCCCCACCTCCAGCACACACACGAAGACATGTTCAGGTATCCGGAGAGAGGGGAGGCTCTTCCAAATGACAGCAGCCCCTGTGTTCTAAAAGAATCACTTAGTTTGCATTCCAGGAGTGTTAACCTATGCCTGGATGCGTGCGAAAGCTGGGGGGTGGGCTTGGAAGTCAAGTAGAAGCGAGTGCCCCCTGATGGACTGAGGAAATATTTAGAGGACTTCTCCCTATCAGGGAACACCTGTGCCCCCATTCATCCGCGTGGCTTAGCGCTCCACAACTCCCCCACACAGAAGGCAGGTTTCCAGAATCCTGAGTGTAAGGAAGATCCTCCAACTGACATCAGCGCATGTTCTGTAATAGGATCCCTTATCTTATCTTCCCTGATGGTTTGCCTAGGCCGGAGTGCAAAGGAAAGTGGGTTTGGTCTCTAAAACCAAATATTAACGAGTTCCACTCCATGGGAATAGGAGTTTTTTTTCCTGCAACCACCAACGTGAGAATATCTGTGCGCCCTGAAAGCTGCGTTGGCTCTCTTTCCCCTCCTCCAGCACACACACGAAGAACTGTTCTTGTTTTCTGAGTGTGGGTGTTTCCTCCAACTGACAGCAGCCACTGGGATCTAATAGGATCCCAAAGGTTGACCTCCCTGAGTGTTTTCATATGCCAGTCTTTGAGCGAAGGTGGAGGTTGGGCTCTAAAACCAAGTATTAGCGAGAGCCTCTGTATGGGCAGTGAAGATGTTTAAATTGCATCCCAAACCTGATAACACCTGGCCCCCATAAAGATTCGTGGACATTCCTTCCCCAAATTCAGGACACACACGAAGGCCTGTTCAGTTATCCTGAGCCTGGGGAGGCTGTTGCAACTGACAGCAGTGCCTGGGTTCTAATAGAATACCTTAGCTTGTATTCACTGTGTTTCCCTAGGCCTGGCTGCGAGGGAATGCTGGGGGTTGGGCTTGGAAGTCAAGTAGAAGCGATTACCCCCTGATGGACTGAGAATGTATTTAGAGGGCTTCTCCCTAACAGGGAACACCTGTGCCTCCATTAATCTGCGTGGATTAGCGTTCCACAACTCCCCCACACAGAAGGATGGTTTCCAGAATCCTGAGTATATGGAAGATCCTCCTACTGACAGCAGGGCATGGGCTGTAACAGATTCCATTATCTTACCTTCCCTGATGGAATGCCTAAGCCGGATTGCGATCGAAAGTGGGTTTGGGATCTTAAACCAAGTATTAACGAGTTCCACTCCATGGGATTAGAAGGTGTTTTTCCTGCAACCACCAACCTGAGAATATCTGTGCGCCCTGAAAGATTCGTGGACACTCTTTCCCCAAATCCAGGACACACACGAAGGCCTGTTCTGCTACCCTTAGTATGGGGAGGCTCCTCCAACTGACAGCAGCGCCTGGGTTCTAATTAAATGCTTTAACTTGTATTGACTTTCTGTTTCCCTAGGCCGGGTGGCAAGGGAAAGATAGGGGTTGGGCTTTGAGGCCAAGTAGCAGCGAGTGCCCCCTGAAGGACTGACGAAGAACTTAGAAGACTTGTCCCTAACCGGGAACACCTGTTCCCTCAATCATCTGCGTGGTCTGGGGCTCCACTACTTCCCCACACACAAGGCTATGTTCCAGAATCCTGAGAGTGAGGAAGATCCTCCAACTGACAGCAGCGCATGGGCTGTAATACAATCCCTTATCTTATCTTCCCTGATGGTTTGCCTAGGCCGGAGTGCGAAGGAAAGTGGGTTTGGGCTCTAAAACCAAGTATTAACGAGTTCCACTCCATGGGAATAGGAGGTGTTTTTCCTGCAACCACCAACCTGAGAATATCTGTGCGCCCTGAAAGCTGCGTTGGCTCTCTTTCCCCTCCTCCAGCACACACACGAAGAACTGTTCTTGTTTTCTTAGTGTCGGTGTTTCCTCCAACTGACAGCAGCATCTGGTATCAAATTGGAGCCCAAATGTTGACATCCCTGTGTGTTATCATATGCCGGTCTTTGAGCAAAGGTTGAGGTCGTGCTCTAAAGGCAATTATTAGCGAGAGCTTCTCTATGGTCTGTGAAGATGTTTAAACTGCTTCCCCTACCTGGGAACACCTGGCCCCCATAAAGATTCATGGACACTCTTTCCCCAAATCTAGGACATACACGAAGGCCTGTTCAGTTATCCTGAGTGTGGGGAGGCTGCTGCAACTGACAGCAGTGCCTGGGTTCTAATAGAATACCTTAGCTTGTATTCACTGTGTTTCCCTAGGCCTGGCTGCGAGGGAAAGCTGGGGGCTGGGCTTGGAGGCCAAGTAGCAGCGAGCGTCCCCTGATTGACTGAAGAGCTACCAAGAGGACTTCTCCCTAATGGGGAACACCTGTGCCCACATAAATCTGCGTGGTGTGGGGCCCCACATATCCCCCCCACTCAAGGCTTAGTTCCGAAATCCTGAGTGTGGGGAAGTCCCTCCAAATGAAAACAGCGCCTGGGTTCTAGTAGAATCCTTTAGCTAGACTTCCCTGATGGTTAGCCTAGGCCAGAGTGCAGGGTGAAGTGGGATTTGAGCTCTAAAACCAAGTATTATCTAGTGCCTCTCCATGGGAACTGGTGGTGTTTAACCGGCAACCACCAAACTGGGAATACCTGTGCCCCCAGAAAGATGCGTGGACTCTGTTTCCCCACCACTAGCACACACACGAAGAAGTCTTCTGGTATCCTGAGTGTGGGAAGGCTCCTCTAACTGACAGCAGAACCTGGGAACAACTAGGATCCCTTAGCTTAAAATTTTGAGGGTTTCCCTAGGCCTGGCTGCGAGCGAAATCTTGGGGTTTGGCTTGGAGGCCAAGTAGAAACTTTTGCCAACCGATTGACTGAGGAAGTATTTAGGGAACTCCCCTACCGGGGAACACCTTTGTCACCATTCATCTGCGTGGATTGGGGCTGAACACCTCCCACACACACAAGAGTGTCTCCGGAGTCCTTAGTGTTGGGAAGATCCTCCAAGTGACAGCAGCACCTGGGTTCAAACAATCCCTTAGCTTGTCTTCCCTGATGGCTTGCCCTGCCAGGAGTGCAGGGGAATTTGGAGGTTGGGCTCTAAAACGAAGTATTAGCGAGTGCCTATCCATGGGATGTGGAGTTGTTTAACCCACATCCTACAACCTAGGAATATCTGTGCCCCAAGTAAAATGCGTGGACTCTGTTTCCACACCTCCAGCACACGTGCGAAGAAGTTTTCTGGTTTCCTGAGGGTTGGGAAGCTCCTCCATCTAACAGCAGCACCAGGGATCTAATAGAATTCCTTCGCTTGAATTACATGAGCGTTCTTCTAGGCTGGGCTTTGAGCGAAGGTGGGGGTTGGGCTCTAAGCCAAGTAATAGCCAGTTCCTCTCTATGGGCAGTGAACGTGTTTAAACTACATCATCTACCTGGGAATAACTGTGCCCCATAAAGATGCATGGACTGTGTTTCCCCACTAACAACACACACACGAAGAAATGTTCAGGTATCCTGAGTGTGGGCCGGCACTTTCAAAGGACAGCAGCTCCTGGGTCCTAATAGAATCCGTTAGATTGTAATCCCTGAGTGTTTCCCTAGGCCTGGCTCTGAGGGAAAGCTGGGGGTTGGGCTTTGAGGTCAAATAGTAGCGAGTGCCCCAAAATGGACTCAGGAACTATTTAGATGAATTCTCCCTTAATGGGAACACATGTGCCCACATCCAACTACGTGGAGTGGGGATATACAAATCCCACCCCCACAAGACTGGCTCCCAGAATCCTGAGTGTGGGAAAGTTCCTCCAACTGACAGCAGTGCCATTGTTCTAGTAGAATCATTAAGCTTCTTTTCCCTGATGGATTGCATAAGCCGGAGTATGGTTCAAAGTTGGATTTGGGCTCTAAAACCGAGTATTAGCGAGTGCCTCTCCATGGGAACTGGTGGTGTTTAACCGGCAACCAGCAACCTGGGTATACCTGTGCCCCCAGAAAGATGCGTGGACTCTGTTTCCCCACCACTAGCACACACACGAAGAAGTCTTCTGGTATCCTGAGTGTGGAAAAGCTCCTCTAACTGACAGCAGCACCTGGGAACTACTAGGATCCGTTAGCTTGAAAATTTTGAGTGTTTTCTTAGGCCGGGTTGTGAGCAAAAGTGGGGTTTGGGCATAAAGCCAAGTAATAGCAAGTGCCTCTCTATGGGCAGTGGAGGTATTTAAACTACAGTCCCAACCCGGGAAAACTGTGCCCCCATAAAGTTGCGTGGACTCATTTTCCCCAACTCCAGCAAACACACGAAGACGTGTTCAGGTATCCTGAGTGAGGAGAAGCTCCTCCAACTGACAGCAGCCCCTGGGTCCTAATAGAATCCCTTAGCTTGTATTCCCTGAGTGTTTCCCTAACCTGGGCTGCATGGGAAAGCTTGGGGTTGGGTTTAGGGAGTCAAGTAGATGCGAGTGCCCCCGATGGACTGAGGAAGTATTTAGAGGACTTCACCCTAATGGGGAACACCTGTTCCCCCATTCATCTGCGTGGATTGGGGCTCCACAACTCCCCCACACAGAATTCTTGTTTCCGGAATCCTGAGTGTACGGAAGACCCTGCAACTAACAGCAGCACCTGGGCTGTAATAGAATTCCTTAGATTGTCTTCCCTGACTGTTTGCCTAGGCCACAGTGCAGGGGAAAGTGTGGTATGGGCTCTAAAACCAAGAAATTACGAGTGCCTCTCCATGGGAATTGGAGGTGTTTATTGTAGAACTCCCAACCTGGGAATACCTGTGCCCCCTGAAAGATGCGTGGACTCTGTTTCCCCACCTCCAACAAACACACGAAGAATTCCTCTGGTATCCTGAATGTGGGTAGGCTCCTCCAACTGACAGCAGCACCTTGGAGCTAATAGAATCCCTTAGCTTGTATTTCCTGAGTGTACACCCAGGCCAGGCTGTGAGGAAAAGGTGGGGGTTGGGCTTGATGGCCAATTAGCATGGAGTGCCCACTGACAGACTGAAGAAATACTTAGAGGAAATCTCCCAAATGGAGAACACTTTTGCCCCCATTCATCTGCGTGGATTGGGGCTCCACACTTCCTCCACACACAAGGTTTTGTTCCGGAATCCGGAGTGTGTGGAAGTTCCTCCAACTGACAGCAGCGCCTGGGTTCTAATTAAATGTTTTAACTTGTATTGAATTACTGTTTCCCTAGGCCTGGTGGCAAGGGAAAGATAGGGGTTGGGCTTTCAGTTCAAGTAGCAGCAAGTGCCCCCTGAAGGACTGACGAAGAACTTAGAGGACTTGTCCCTAACCGGGAACACCTGTGCCCCCATTCATCTGGGTGGACTGGGGCTCCACTACTTTCCCACTCACAAGGCTGTGATACGGAATCCTGAGAGTGGGGAAGTTCTTCCAACTGACAGCAGCGCCTGAATTAAAATAGAATCCCTTAGCATGTCTTCCCTGATGGTTTGTCTAGGCCAGAGTGCGGGGGAAAGTAGGGGTTGGGCTCTAAACCCGAGTATTAGCGAGTGCCTCTGCATGGGAAGTGGAGGTGTTTAACCAACAACCCCCAAACTGGGAATACCAGTGGCCCCTGAAATATGCCTGAACTCTGTTTCCCCACTTCCAGCAGACACACGGAAAAGTGTTCTGTTATCTTGAGTGTGGGGAGGATCCTCCAAATCACAGCAGAAACTGGGATCTAATAGGATCCCTTAGGTTGAAATCTTTGAGTGTTTTCCAAGGACGGGTTGTGAGCAAATGTGGGGTTTGGGCATAAAGCCAAGTAATAGCAAGTGCCTCTCTATGGGCAGTGGCGGTTTTTAAACTGCAACCCCAATCCGGGAAAACTGTGCCCCCATAGAAATGCGTGGACTCATTTTCCCCAAATCCAGCAAACACAAGGAAACTTGTTCAGGTATCATGAGTGGGGGAGGCTCCTCCAACTGACAGCAGCCCCTGGGTCCTAGTAGAATCCCTTAGATTGTATTCCCTGAGTGTTTCCCTAACCCGGACTGCATGGGAATGCTGGGGGTTGGGTTTAGGAAGTCAAGTAGATGCGAGTGCCCCCCGATGGACTGAGGAACTATTTAGAGGTATTCTCCCTAACGGGGAACACCTGGTCCCCCATTCATCTGCGTGGATTGGGGCTCTACAACTCCCCCACACAGAATTCTTGTTTCCAGAATTCTGAGTGCACAGAAGAACCTGCAACAAACAGCAGCGCCTGGCTGTAATAGAATTCCTAAGCTTGTCTTGCCTGATTGTTTGCCTAGGCCGCAGTGCCGGGGGAAGTGTGGTATGGGCTCTAAAACCAAGAAATGACGAGTGCCTCTCCATGGGAATTGGAGGTGTTTATCCTACAACTCCCAACCTGGGAATACCTGTGCCCACTGAAAGATGCTTGGACACTGTTTCCCCACATCCAGCAAACACACGAAGAATTCCTCTGGTATCCTGAATGTGGGTAGGCTCCTCCAACTGACAGCAGCACCTCGGAGCTAATAGAATCCCTTAGCTTGTATTCCCTGAGTGTTTACATAGGCCAGGCTTTGAGGAAAATGAGGGGGTTGGGCTTGATTTCCAATTAGCATGGAGTGCCCCTGACAGACTGAAGAAATACTTAGAGGAAATCTCCCAAATGGAGAACACCTGTGCCCCCATTCATCTGTGTGGATTGGGGCTCCACACTTCCCCCACACACAAGGTTGTGTTCCGGAAACCGGAGTGTATGCACGTTCCTCCAACTGACAGCAGCTACTGGCCTCAAATGGAATCCATTAGTTTGGTTTCACTGAAGCTTTGCCTAGAACGGAGTGCGGGACAACGAGGGGTTTGGGCTCTTAAGCCAAGTATTAGCGATTGCCTCTCCATTTGATGTGGAAATTTTAAACCTACATACCACAACCTAGGAGTATCTTTGCCCCCTGTATTATGCGAGGACAATATTTCCCCAACCTCAGCACACACACGGAGAGGTGTTCTGCTATCCTAAATGTGGGGAGGCTCCTCCAACTGACAGCAGTGCCTGGCTTCTAATAGAATTCCTTAGCTGGTTTTCCCTGATGGCTTGCCTTGGCCGGGGTCCGGGGGATAGTGGGGGTGGCCTCTAAAACCCAATATTAGCGATTGCCTCTCAATGGGATGTGGAAAAGTGTAACATACAACTCCCAACCGGGTAATACCTGTGCCCGCTGAAAGATGCGTGGACTCTATTTCCCCACCTCCAGCACAGTCACGAAGAAGTGTTATGTTATCCTGAGTGTGGGGAGGCTCCTGCAACTGACAGCAGTGCCTGGGTTCTAAAAGGATCCTTTAACTTGTATCCCCTGAGCGTATCCCTAGGCCGGGATGCGAGGGAAGCTGGGGGTTACTCTTGGAGGTCAATTAGCAGCGAGTGCTCACAAATGGACTGAGGAAGTGCTTAAAGGGCTTCTCCCTACCGGGGAAGAGCTGTGCCCCCATTCATCTTGGGTGGGTTGGGGATCCACACCTCCCACACACAAATTTGGGTTCTGGAATCCTGAATGGGGGAAGTTCCTCCAACTGAGAGCATTCCGTGCGTTCTAATAGAATCTTTTGTTTGACTTCACTGATGGTTTGCCTAGGCCTGAGGGCGGGCGAAAGTGAGGTTTGGGCTCTTAAACCAAGTATTAGCGAGTTACTCTCCATGTGCTATGCAGGTGTTTTAACTACAACCCCCAATCTGCGAATACCTGTGACCAATGAAATATGCGTGGACTCTGTTTTCCAACCTCCAGCAGACTGACGAAGAATTGTTCTCGTGTCTTGAGTGTGGGGAGGCTCCTCCAACTGAAAGAAGCTCCTGGGTTCTAATTAAATGCTTTAACTTGTATTGAGTTTCTGTTTCCCTTGGCCGGGTGGCAACGGAAAGATAGGGGTTGGGCTTTGAGGCCAATTAGCAGCGAGTGCCCCCCTGAAGGACTGACGAAGAACTTAGAGGACTTGTCCCTAACCAGGAACACCTGTGCCCCCATTCATCTGCATGGACTAAGGCTCCCTACTTCCCCACAGACAAGGCTTTGTTCCGGAATCCTGAGAGTGGGAAAGTTCCTCCAACTAACAGCAGCGCCTGGGTTCTAATAGAATTCCTTAGCTTGTCTTCCCTGATGTTTTACCAAGAACGGGGTGAGGAGGAGAGTGGGCGTTGGGCTCTTCAACCAAGTATTAGTGAGTGCCTCTCTATGGGAAATAGACGTCTTTAAACTACAACCCCCATCCTGGGAATACCTGTGCTCCCAGAAAATTGCGTGGACTCTGTTTCCTAACCTAGAGCACACACACGAAGAATAGTTCTGATATCCTGAGTGTGGGGAGGAATCTCCAACTGACAGCAGCAACTGGGATCTAATAGCATCCCTTAGGTTGACTTCCCTGACTGATTCCCTTGGGTGGGCTTTGAGCGAAAGTGGGGGTTTTGCTCTAAAACCAAGTATTAGCGAGTGCCTTTGTATGGGCTGTGGAGTTGTTTATCCTACATCCCCAACCTGGGAACACCTGTGCCCCCATAAAGATGCGTGTAGTCTCTTTCCCCACCTCCAGCACACACACGAAGACGTGTTCTGGCTTCCTGAGTGTGGGGAGGATCCTCCAAATGACAGCAGCGCCTGGGTTCGAATAGAATCCCTTAGCTTGTATTCCCTGAGTGTTTCCCTAGGCCGGGCAGCGAGGGAGAGTTACAGGTTGGGCTTGGAGGGCAAGTAGCAGCGAGTGCCCCCTGATGGACTGAAGTAGAACAAAGAGGAGTTCCCCCTACGGGTAACACCTGCACCCCTATTCATCTGCGTGGAGTGGGGCTCCAAAACCCCCCCAAAAAAGGCTGCGTTCAGAATTCCTGAGATTGTGGAAGATCCTCCAACTGGCAGCAGCTACTGGCCTCAAATTGAACCCATTAGCTTGGTGTCCCTTTTGCTTTGCCTAGAACGGATTGCGGGGAAATTTGGGGTTTGGGCTCTTAAGCCAAGTATTAGCGAGTGCCTATCCATTTGATGAGGAGATCTTTATCCTACATGCCACAACCTGGGAAGACCTTTGCCCCCTGTATGATGCGAGGACAATTTTACCCCAACTTCAACACACACACGGAGAGGTGTTCTGCTATCCTTACTGTGGGGAGGCTCCTCCAACTGACAGCAGCGCCTGGGTTCGAATTAAATGCTTTAACTTGTATTGACTTTCTTTTTCCCTAGGCCGGATGGCAAGGGAAAGATAGGGGTTAGGCTTTGAGGCCAAGTAGCAGCGAGTGCCCCCTGAAGGACTGACGAAGAACTTAGAAGACTTGTCCCTAACCGGGAACAAATGTGCCCCCATTCATCTGCGTGGACTGGGGCTCCACTACTTCCCCACACACAAGGCTATGTTCCGGAATCCTGAGAGTGGGGAAGTTCTTCAAACTGACAGCAGGGCCTGGATTAAAATAGAATCCCTTAGCATGTCTTTCCTGATGGTTTGCCTAGGCCAGAGTGCGGGGGAAAGTAGGGGTTGGGCTCTAAAACCGAGTATTAGCGAGTGCCTCTGCATGGGAAGTGGAGGAGTTTAAACAACAACCCCCAAATTGGGAATACCAGTGGCCCCTGAAATATGCCTGAACTCTGTTTCCCAACTTCCAGCAGACACACGGAAAAGTGTTCTGTTCTCTTGAGTGTGGAGAGTTTCCCCCTAATCACAGCAGAACCTGGGGTCTAATAGGATCCCTTAGGTTGAAATCTTTGAGTGTTTTCCTAGGTTGGGTTGTGAGCAAATGTGGGCTTTTGGCATAAAGCCAAGAAATAGCAAGTGCCTCTCTATGGGCAGTGGAGGTATTTAAACTACAGCCCAAACCCGGGAAAACTGTGCCGCCATAAAGATGCGTGGACTCAGTTTCCCCAACTGCAGCAAACACACGAAGACGTGTTCAGGTATCCTGACTGAGGGGAGGCTCCTCCAACTGACAGCAACCCCTGGGTCCTAATAGAATCCCTTAGCTTGTATTCCCTGAGTGTTTCCCAAACCCGGGCTGCGTGGGAAAGCTGGGGGTTAGTTTAAGGAAGTCAAGTATATGCAAGTGCAACCCGATGGACTGAGGAAGTATTTAGAGGACTTCTTCCTAATGGGGAACACCTGTTTCCCCATTCAACTGCGTGGATTGGGGCTGCAAAACTCCCCCACACAGAATAATTTTTTCCGGAATCCTGAGTGTACGGAAGTCCCTGCGACTAACAGCAGCGACTGCACTGTAGTAGAATCCCTTAGCTTGTCTTGCCTGATTGTTTGCCTAGGCCACAGTGTGGGGGAAAGTGTGGTATGCGCTCTAAAACCAAGAATTATCGAGTGCCTCTCCATGGGAATTGGATCTTTTTATCCTACAACTCCCAACCTGGGAATAACTGTGCCCCCTGAAAGATGCTTGGACTCTGATTCCCCACCTCCAGCAAACAAACGAGGAATTCTTCTGGTATCCTGAATGTGGGTAGGCTCCTCCAACTGACAGCAGCACCTGGGATATAATAGAATCCCTTAATTTGTATTCCCTGCGTGTTTACATAGGCCAGGCTGTGAAGAAAAGGTGGAGGTTGGGCTTGATGGCCAATTAGCATGGAGTGCCCTCTGACAGACTGAAGAAATACTTAGAGGAAATCTCCCAAACGGAGAACACCTGTGCCCCTAATCATCTGCGTGGTTTGGGGCGCACACTTCCCCCACACAAAACGTTGTGTTCCGGAATCTGGAGTGTGTGGAAGTTCTTCCAACTGACAGCAGCCCCTGGGTTCTAATAGAACCCCTTAGCTTGTCTTCCCTGATGGTTTGCCAAGAACGGAGTGCGGAGGAGAGTGGGCGTTGGGCTCTTCAACCAAGTATTAGTGAGTGCCTCTCTATGGGAAATAGACGTCTTTAAACTACAACCCCCATCCTGGGAATACCTGTGCTCCCAGAAAAATGCGTGGACTCTGTTTCCTAAACTAGAGCACACACACGAAGAATTGTTCTGGTATCCTGAGTGTGGGGAGGATCCTCCAACTGACAGCAGCGCCTGGGTTCTAATTAAATGCTTTATCTTGTTTTGAATTACTGTTTCCCAAGGCCTGGTGGCAAGGGAAAGATAGGGGTTGGGCTTTGAGGCCAAGTAGCAGCGAGTGCCCCCTGAAGGACTGACGAAGAACTTAGAGGACTTGTCCCTAACCGGGAACACCTGTGCCCCCAATCATCTGCATGGACTAAGGCTCCCTACTTCCCCACACACAAGGCTTTGTTCCGGAATCCTGAGAGTGGGGAAGTTCTTCCAACTGACAGCAGCGCCTGGATTAAAATAGAATCCCTTAGCATGTCTTCAATGATGGTTTGCCTAGGCCAGAGAGCGTGGAAAAGTAGCGGTTGGGCTCTAAAACCGAGTATTAGCGAGTGCCTCTGCATGGGAAATGGAGTTGTTTAACCAACAACCACCATATTGGGAATACCAGTGGGCTCTGAAATTTGCCTGATCTCTGTTTCCCCCCTTCCAGCAGACACACGGAAAAGCGTTCTGTTATCTTGCGTGTGGGGAGGCTCCTCCAAATCACAGCAGAAACTGGGAGCTACTAAGATCCCTTAGGATGACTTACTTGAGAGTTTGCCCAAGCCGGGCAGTGAGCGAACGTGGAGATTGGGCTCTAAAGCCAAGTGTTAGCGAGGACCACTCTATGGGATGTGGAGGTGTTTAAACTACATCCTCAACTTGGGAACACCTGTGCCCACATAAAGGTGAGTAGAATCAGTATGCCCACCTCCAACACACACAAGAAGACATGTTCATGTATCCTGAATGTGGGGAAACAACTCCAACAGCCAGCAGCGCCTGGGATCTAATACAATCCTTTAGCTTGTATTCAGTGTATTTTTCCCTAGGCCAATCTATAAGGAATAGCTGAGGGTTGGGCATGGAATCCAAGTAGAATCAAATGCCCCCCGATGTACTGTGGATGTACTTAGAGGACTTCTCCCTAACGGGGAACACCTGTGCCACTATTCAACTGCGTGAAGTGGGGCTCCACATTTCCTCCACACACAAGGATGGTTTCCGGAACCCTGAGTGTGTGGAAGTTCCTACATCTGACAGCAGCGCCTGCGTTCTAATAGAATAATTCAGCTTGTATTCCATAAGAGTTTCCCTAGGCCAGGCTGCGAGCAAAACTGGGGGTTGGGCTTGGAACCAAGTAGCAGCTTGTGCCCACCGATTGACTGAGGAAGTACTTATGGAACTCCCCTACCGGGGAACACCTCTGTCACAATTCATCTGCGTGGATTGGGGCTGCACACCTCCCCCACACACATGAGTTTCTCCGGAGTCCTCAGTGTTGGGTAGTTCCTCCAAGTGACAGCAGCACCTGGTTTCAATACAATCCCTTAGCTTGTCTTCCCTGATGGCTTGCCCTGCCAGGAGTGCAGGGGAATTTGGAGTTTGGGCTCTAAAACGAAGTATTAGCGAGTGCCTATCCATGGGATATGGAGGTGTTTAATCTACATCCTCGAACCTAGGAATACCTGTGCCCAAACAAATATGTGTGGACTCCGTTTCCACACATCCAGCCCACGTGCTAAGAAGTGTTCTTGTTTCCTGAGTGTGGGTAGGCTCCTCTAACTAACAGAAACACCAGGGATCTAATAGAATTCCTTAGCTTCTCTTCCTTGAATGTTCTTTTAGGCCGGGCTTTGAGCGAAGGTGGGGGTTGGGCTCTAAAGACAAGGATTAGCGAGTGCCCCTTTATGGGAAGTGGAGGTGTTTAAAACAAATCCCCAACTTTGGAACAACTGTGCCCGCATAAAGATGCGTGGAATGTCTTTCCCAGCTCCAGAACACACACGAAGGTTTTCAGATATCCTTAGTGTGGGGCGTCTCCTCAAAATGACAGCAGCGCCTGGGGTATAGTAGAATGCCTTCTCTTGTAATACAAGTGTTTCCCTCGTCCAGGATATGAGGGAAACCTGGGGGTTGGTCTTGGAGGACAAGTAGCAGTGAGTGCCCCCTGATGGATTGAGGAAGTACTTAGAGGACTTCTCCCTAAAGGGAACAATTTGCCTCCATACATGTGGGTGGAGTGGGGCTGCACACCTCCCCCACACACAAGAATGTGTTCCGGAATCCTGAGTGCAGGGAAGTTCCTCCAACTGACAGCAGCGCCTGGGTTCTAATTGAATCCCTTTGTTTGTCTTCCCTGATGGTATGCCTAGGCGGGAGTGCGGGGAAAAGTGTGGTTTGGGCTCCAAAACCAAGTATTTGCGAGTACCTCTCTATGGTTAGTGGAGGTGTTTAAACTACATCCCTAATCTGGGAACACCTGTGCCCCCATAAAAATCCGTGGAGTCTGTTTCCACCCTCCAGCACACACACGAACACTTGCACAGTTTTCCTGATAGTGGGCAGCCTCCTCCAACTGACAGGAGGGCCTGGGTTCTAATAAAATATCTTAACTTGTCTTCCCTCTTTGGTTGCCAGATACGGAGTGCGGGGGAAAGTGGGGGTTGGGCTCTAAAACCAAGTATTAGCGAGTGCATCTCTGTGGCCGGCAGAGGGTTTGAAACTACTTCCCCAACCTTGGAACACCTGTGCCCCCATAAAGATGCGTGGACTCTGTTTCCCCACCACCAGCACACACACGGAGACGTACTCAGGTATCCTGATTGTGGGGAGGCTCCTCCAAATGACAGCAGTGCCTGGGTTCTAATAGAATCCCTTAGCTTGTATTCCTTGAGTGTTTCCCTAGGCCGGGCTGAGAGGGAAAGCTGGGAGTTTGGCTTGGAGGCCAAGTAGCAGCAACTGCCCCCCGATGGAATGTGGAAGTATTTAGAGGACTTCTCCCTAATGGGGAACAAGTGTGACCCCATTCATCTACTTGGATTGAGGCTCCACATCTCTCCGCCACACAAGTTTGGGTTCCAGAATCCTGAGTGTGGGGAAGTTCCTCCAACTGTCAGCAGCGCTTGTGTTCTACTTGAATCCCTTAACTTGCCTTCCCTGATGGTTTGCCTAGGCTGGAGTGCAGGGGAATGTGGGGTTTCGGCCCTAATTCCAAGTATTAGCCAATGCATCTGCATGGGAAGTTGAGGAATTTTACCTACAACCAGCAACGTGGGAATACATGTGCCACCTGAAAGTTGCCTGGACTCGGTTTCCCCACCTCCAGCACACAAATGAGGAAGTGTTCTTCTATCCTGAATGTGGGGAGTTTCCTCCAAATGACAGCAGCACCTGGGGTCTAAGAGAATCCATTAGCTTGACTTCCTTGAGTGTTTACCTAGGCCGGGCTGTGAGCGAATGTGGGAGTTGGGCTCTAAAGACAAGGATTAGCGAGTGCCCCTCTATGGGCAGTGGAGGTGTTTAAACCAAATCCCCACTTTGGAACACCTGTGCCCCCATAAACATGCGTGGAATATCTTTCCCAGCTCCAGAACACACACGAAGACTTTCAGATATCCTTAGTGTGGGGGGGCTCCTCAAAATGACAGCAGCGCCTGAGTTCTAATAGAATCCCTTAGCTTGTAAAACGAGTGTTTCCATGATCCGGGATATGAGGGAAAGCTGGGGGTTGTGCTTGGAGGCCAAGTAGCAGTGGGTGCCCCCTGATCGATTGAGGAAATACTTAGAGGACTTCTCATTAAAGGGAACACCTGTGTCACCATTCATCTGGGTGGAGTGGGGCTGCACACCTCCCCCACACACAAGAATGTGTTCTGGAATCCTGAGTGCAGGGAAGTTCCTCCAACTGACTGCAGCGCCTGGGTTCTAATTGAATCCCTTTGCTTGTCTTACCTGACGGTATGCCTAGGCGGGAGTGCGGGGGAATGTGTGGTTTGGGCTCCAAAACCAAGTATTTTCGAGTACCTCTCTATGGTTAGTGGAGGTTTTTAAACTACATCCCTAACCTGGGAACACCTGTGGCTCCATAAAGATCCGTGGAGTCTGTTTCCAGACCTCCAGCACACACACGAACACTTGCACAGTATCCTGATTGTGGGCAACCTCCTCCAACTGACAGGAGGGCCTGGGTTCTAATAAAATCGCTTAACTTGTCTTCCCTGTTTGTTTGCCTGATACGGAGTGCGGGGGAAAGTGGGGGTTGGGCTCTAAAACCTAGTATTAGCGAGTGCTTCTCCATGGGAAGTGGAGGTTATTAACCAAAAACCCACAACCTGGGTCTACCTATGCTCCTTGAAAAATGCGTGGACTCTGTTTCCCCACATCCAGCACACACATGAAGATGTGTTCTGGTATCCTGAGTGTGGGGAGGCACCTCCAACTGACAGCAGCATCTGAGATCTAATATGATCCCTTAGGTTGACTTCCCTGTTTTCCAAGGACGGGCTGGGAGCGAAGGTGGGGGTTTGGCTCTAAAGCCAAGTAATAGCGAGTGCCTCTCTATAGACAGTGGAGGTGTTTAAAGTACATTCCCTCCCAGGGAACTCCTGTTCCCCCAGAAAGATGCGTGGTCTCATTTTCCCCACATCCAGCATCCACACGAAGAAGTTTTCTTGTATCCTGAGTGTGAGAATGTTCCTCCAACTGACAGCAGCACCTGGGATCTAACATAATTCCTAAGATATAATTCCCTCAGTGTTTCCCTAGGCTGGGCTGCGAGGGAAAGCTGGGGTTGGGCTTGGAGGCCAAGTACCATTGAGTGCCCCCCGATGGAATGAGGAATTACTAAGAGGACTTCTCCCTAATTGGGAACACCTTGGCCCCATTCATCTGCGTGGAGTCGGACTCCAAATCTCCCCCCTACACGAGGATGGGTTTCGGAATTCTAAGTGTGGGGAAGCTCCTCCACTGACAGAAGTGGCTTGGTTCCAATAGAATCCCTTAGCTTGTCTTCCCTGATGGTTTTCCTAGGCAGGAGTGTGGGGGAAAGTGGGGTTTGGGCTCAAAAATCAAGTATTAGCTGCTGCCACTCCATGGGAATTTAAGGGGTTTATCATTCAACCCACATCCTGGGAATACCTGTGCCCCCTGAAAGATGCAAGGACTCTACTTCCCCACCTCCAGCACACACATGAAGTGTTCTGATATCCTTAGTGTGTGGAAGCTCCTCCAACTGACAGCAAAACCGGGGATCTAATAATACACCTTATGTTGACTTCCCGGAGTGATTTCCTTGGCAGGGCTTTGAGCGAAGGTGGGGGTTCGGCTCTTAAGTATTTGCAAGAGCCTTCCGATGGGCTGTGGACATGTTTAAACTACATCACCAACCTGGGAACACCTGTGCCCCATATAGATTCGTAGACTCTGTTTCCCCACGTCCAGCACACACACGAAGAGTATTCAGTTATCTTGAGTTTGGGGAGACTACTCAAAATGACAGCAGCGACTGGATTCTAATAGAATCCATTAGCTTGTATTCCCTGAGTGTTTCCATAGGCCGGGCTGCGAGGGAAAGCTGGAGGTTGGGCTTGGAATGAAATTAGCAGCGAATGTCGCTCGATGGAGAGAGGAAATACTTAAAGTAGTTCTCCCTAATGGGGAACACCTGTGCCCCATATATCTGCGTGAAGTGGGGCTCCACAGTTCACCCCGCACAAGCCTCGCTTCCGGAATCCTGAGTGTGGGAAAGTTCCTCCAAATGAGAGCAGCACCTGTGTTCTAATACAATCCCTTAGCATATCTTCCCTGATGGTTTGTCTTGGCCAAAGTACGGGGAAAGTGGGGTTTGGGCTCTGAATCAAAGTAGTAGCGGGTGCCTCCACATGGGACGAGGAGGTGTTTAACTTATAGGCCCCAACTTGGCAATAACTGTGCACCTTGAAAGATACGTGGACTCAGTTTCCCCACCCACAGCACACACACGAAAATTTGTTCTGGTATCCTGAGTGTGGGGAGGCTTCTCCAACAGACAGCACCACCTGGGATAAAACAGTATCCCTTAGCTTCACATCCTTGAGTGTTTTCCTAGACCGGGATGTGAGCGAATGAGGAGGTTAGGCTCTAAAGCCAACTGTTAGCGAGAGCATCTCTATGGGCTGTGGATGGGTTTAAACTACTTCTGCAACCTGGGAACATCTGTGCCCCAATAAAGATGTGTGGATTCTGTTTCCCCACCTCCAGCAAGCACACGAAAATATGTTCAGGTATCCAGACTGTGGCAATTCTCCTCTAAATGACAGCAGCGCATGGGTTCTAAAAGAATCCTTTAACTTGTATCCACTGAGCATAGCCCTAGGCCGGGATGCGAGGGAAGCTGGGGGTTACTGTTGGAGTTCAATTAGAAGCGAGTGCTCACTAATGGAATGAGGAAGTGCTTAGAGGACTTTTCCCTAACGGGGAACAGCTGTGCCCCATTCTTCTGCGTGGGGTTGGGATCCACACACAAAGTTGGCTTCTGGAATCCTGCGTGAGGGGAAGTTCCTCCAAATGACAGCAGTCAGTGGTTTCTAATAGAATCCCTTAGCTTGACTTCCTTGATGGTTTTCCTAGGCCTGAGGTCAGGGGAAAGTGAGGTTTGGGCTCTAAAACCAAGTATTAGAGAGTTCCTCACCATGTGCTATGCAGGTGTGTTACCTACAACCCCCAAACTGCGAATACCTGTGCCCCATTGAATATGCGTGGACCCTGTTTTCCCACCTCCAGCACACACACGAAGAAGTGTTCTCGTGTCTTGAGTGAGGGGAGGATCCTCCAACTTAGAGCAGCACCTGGGATATTACAGTATCCCTCAGCTTGACTTCCCTGCGTGTTTTCCTAGGCCGCGCTGTGAGCAAAGGTGGGGGTTGGGCTCTAAAACCAAGTATTATCGAGTGCATCTCTATGGGCATTGGAGGTGTTTAAATAACATCCCCAACCTGTGAACAACTCTGCCCCCATAAATATGCGTGGACTCTGTTTCCCCACATCCAGTAGAACACACAGACTATTTAAGGTATCCTGATTGATGGTAGGCTCCTCTAAATGAAAGCAGTGCCTGGGTTCTAATAGTGTCCCTTACCTTGTCTTCCCTGATGGCATGACAAGGCCGGATGCGGGTGAAAGTGGGGTTTGAGCTCTAAATCCAAGTATTATTGAGTGCTTCTCCATGGGATATGGAGTCGTTTACCTACAACCCCCAACCTGGGAATACCTAGGCCCCCTGAAATATGCGTGGACTCTGTTTCCCCACCTCCAGCACACACATGAAGAAGTGTTCTGGTATTCTCATTGTTGGGTGGTTCCTCCAAGTGACAGCAGCACCTGGGATCTAATCAAATCCCTTTGCTTGACTTCCTTGAGTGTTTTTCTATGCCGGGCTGTGAGCGAAGGTCGGGGTTGGGCTCTAAATCCAAGTATTAGCCAGTGCCTCTCTATGGGCAATGGAAGTGTTTAAACAACATCCCAAACCTGGAAGCACCTGTGCTCCCATAAAGTTGCGTGGAATCTTTCCCCACCTCCAGCACACACAAGAAGACGTGTTCAGGTATCCTGAGTGTGGGGAGGCTCCTCCAACTGTCAGCCGTGCCTGGCATCTAATTGTATCAATTAGCTGGTTTTCCCTGATGGCTTTCCTTGGCCGGAGTCCGGAGGATAGTAGGGGTTGGCCTCTAAAAGCAAGTACTAGCGAGTGCCTCACCATGGGATGTCGAGTTGTTTAACCTACTACCCCCAACCGGCTAATTCCTGTTCCCCCTGAAAGATACGTGGACTCTGTTTCCCCACCACCAGCACATACACGATGTTGTGTTTAGTTATCCTGAGTGTGGGGAGGCTCCTCAAACTGACAGCAGCGTTTTGGTTCTAAGTGAATGCTTTAACTTGTATTGCCTTAGTGTTTCCCTAGGCCGGGTTGAGACGGAAAGATGGGGGTTAGGCTTGGAGGCCTAGTAGTTGCGAGTGCCCCCTGACGGCCTGACAAAAGACTTAGAGGACTTCTCCCTTACCGGGAACACCTGTGCCCCCATTCATCTGCGTGGACTGGGGCTCCACTACTTCCCCACACACAAGGCTGTGTTCCAGTGTCCTGAGAGTGGGGAAGTTCTTCCAACTGACAGCAGCGCCTGGATTAAAATAGAATCCCTTAGCATGTCTTCCCTGATGGTTTGCCTAGGCCAGAGTGAGGGGGAAAGTAGGGGTTGGGCTCTAAATCCGAGTATTAGCGAGTGCCTCTGCATGGGAAGTGGAGCTGTTTAACCAACAACCCCCAACCTGGGAATACCAGTGGCCCCTGAAAAATGCCTGAACTCAGTTTCCCCACCTCCAGCAGACACACGAAAAAGGGTTCTGTTATCTTGATTGTGGGGAGGCTCTTCCAAATCACAGCAGAACCTGGGATCTAATGGGATCCCTTAGGTTGACTTCCCTGAGTGTTTCTCTAGGCTGGGCTGTGAGCGAATTTGGGGGTTGGTCTCTAAAGCCAAGTATAATCGAGTGCCTCTCTATGGGCAGTGGATATGTTTAAACTACATCTCCAAACTGGGAACACCTGTGCCCCCATTTATTTTCATGTACTCTTTTTCCCAAACTCTAGAACACACACGAAAACGTGTTCAGGTTTATTGAGTGTTGGAAGGCTCCTCCAACTTACAACATTGCCTGGGTACTATTACAATCCCTTAGCTAATATTCCCTGAGTGTTTCCCTGCCGGGCTTCGAGGGAAAGCTGGAGGTTGGGCTTGGAATGAAATTAGCATCGAGTGCCCCCCGGTTGACTGAGGAATTACGTAGAGGATTTCTCCCTAACGGATAAAACCTGTGCCCCCATTCATCTGCGTGGTTTATGGCTTCACCTCTTCCTCCAACACTAGGCTATATTCCGGAATCCTGAGTGTGGGGAAGTTCCTCGTACTGACAGCAGCACCTGTGTTCTAATTGAATCTATAAGCTTTCTTGCTGATGGTTTGCCTATGCCGGTGTTCGGGGGATAGTGTAGATTGTGCTCTGATACCAAGTATTAGCGAGTGCCTCTCATAGGACGTGGAGGTTTTTAACCTAAAACCACCAGCCTGGGAATAACTGTGCGCCCTGAAAGATGCGTGGACTCAGTTTCCCCACCTTCAGCAAACACACGAAGTGGTGTTCTGGTATCCTGAAAATGGGTAGGCTCCTCTAACTTACAGCAGCACCTGAGGTCTAATATTATCCCTTTGTTTCTATTCACTGTATGTTTCCATATGCCAGGCTGCAAGGAAAACCTGGGAGTTGGGCTTGTAGTCCATGTAGCAATGACTGGCCCCCGATGGATTGAGGAAGTACTCAGAAGACATCTCCCATACGGGGAACACCTGTGCCCCCATTCATCTGCGTGAATTGGGGCTCTTCAACTCCCCCACACACAAGTCTGGGTTCCCGAATCCTGAGTGTGGGGAAGTTCCTCCAAATGACAGCAGCGCCTGGATTCAAGTAGAATCCCTTAGCTTGTCTTTCCTGATGCTTTGCCTAGGCACTGTGTGAGGGAAAGTGTGGTTTGGGCTCTAAAACCAAGTATTAGCGAGTGCACCTCCATGGGAAATGGAGGTGATTTAATTACAACCCTCAACCTGGGAATACCTATGCCCCCTGGAAGATGAGTGGACTCTGTTTCCCCACATCCAGCACACAAACGAAGTTCAGGTATCCTAACTGAGGGGAGGCTCCTCCAACTGACAGCAGCGCCTGGGTTCGAATAGAATCCCATAGCTTCTCTTTCCTGAAGTTTTGACTTGGACGGTTTGCGGGAGATGTGTGGGTTGGGCTCTAAAACTAAGCTTTTGTGATTGCCTCTCTATGGTCAGTGGAGGAGTTTGAACTACATCCCCAAGCTGGAAACAGCTGTGCACCCATAAAGATACGTGCAATTTGTTTCCCCACCTGTAGCACACACACGAAGAAGTGTTCTGGTATTCTCAGTGTTCCGTGACTCCTTCAAGTGACACCAGTACCTGGGATCTTATAGAATCCCCTTGCTTGACTTCCTTGAGTGTCTTCCTAGGCCAGGATGTGAGCGAATGTGGGGGTTGGTTTTGGAGGCCAAGTAGAAGCGAGTGCCCCCCGATGGAATGAGGAAGTACTTAGAGGACATCTCCCTAACGGGGAACACCTGTGCCCCCATTCATGCGCGTGGTGAGGGGCTCCACAAATCCCACCCACACAAAGTTTTCTTCCAGAATCCTGAGTGTGGGGAACTTCCAAAAACTGGGAGCACGAATACGTGTTCAGTTATCCTGAGTGTTGGGAGGCTCCTCCAACAGAGAGCAGCGCCTGATTTCTAATAGAATCCCTTAGCTTGCCTTCCCTGATGGCTCTTCTAGGTCGGAGTGCGGGGTAAAGTGTGGTTTAGGCTCTATAGACAAGTATTAGGGAGCGCCTCTCCATGGGAAGTGGAGGTCTTTAAGCTACAACCCCCACCCTGGGAATACCTGTGCTGCCTGAAAAATGCGTGGACTTAGTTTCCCCACCCCCAGCACACACACGAAGAAGTGTTCTGGTATCCTGAGTGTGGGGAGTTTCCTCCAAATGATGCAGCACCTGGTATCTAATAGAATCCCTTAACTTGAGTTCCTTGAGAGTTTCCTTAGGCCGGGCTGTGAGCGAAGGTGGGGTTGGGCTCTAAAGCCAAGTATTAGCGAGTGCCCCTCTATGGGCTGTGGAGGCGTTTAAACTACATCCCCAACCTGGGAACAACTGTGCCCTCACAAAGATGCGTGGACTCTGTTTCCCCACCTCCAGCACACACATGACGAAGTGTTCTGGTTTCCTGAGTGTGGGGAAGCACCTCCAACTGACAGCAGCCCCTGGGTTCTAATAGAATCCCTTGGCTTGTATTCCCTGATGGTTTACCTAGGCCAGAGTGCGGGGGAAAGTGTGGTTAGGGCTCAAAAACCAAGTGTTTGCGAGTGCCTCTCCATGAGAGGTGTAGGTGTTTAAACTACAAACCCCAACCTGGGAATACCTTTGCCCCCTGAAAGATCCATGGACTCTGTTTCCCCACCACCATCACACACACAAAGACGTGTTCAGATATCCTGAGTGTGAGGAGGCTCCTGCAACTGCCAGCAGCACCTGGAATCTAATAGAATAACTTAGCTTGACTTCCTTAAGTGTTTTCCTAGGCCGGGCTGTCAGCGAAGGTGGGGTTTGGGGTCTAAATCCAAGTAATAGCGTGTGCCTCTCTATGGTCAGTGGAGGTGCTTAAACTACATCCCCAACCTGGGAACACCTGTGCCCCCATAATGATGCGTGGATTATTTTTCCCCACCTCCAGCACACTCACGAAGATATGTTCAGGTATCCTGAGTGTGGAGAGGCTCCTCCAACTAACAGCAGCAATTGGATCCTAACAGAATCCCTTAGCTTGTATTCCCTGAGTGTTTACCAATCCCGGGCTGCGAGGGAATGCTGGGGGTTGGGATTGGAATTCAAGAAGCAGCGAGTGCCCCCCCGATGGACTGAGGAACTATTTAGAGGACTTCTCCTTTACAGGGAACACCTGTGATCCTATTCATCTGCGTGGAGTGAGTCTCCACAGCTCCCCGCCGCACAAGGCTTGGTTCCGGTGTCCTAAGTATGGGGAAGTTCCTCCAACTGACAGCAGCGGCTGGGTTCAAATTGTATCATTTAGCTTGTCTTCCCTGATGGTTTGCCTATGCCAGAATGCGGGGGAAAGTGAGGGTATGGCTCTAAATCCAAGTATCTGTGAGTGCGTCTCCATGGGACGTGGAGGGGTTGAACCTACAATCCCGAACCTCGGAATACCTGTGCCCCCTAAATGATACGTTGTCTATGTTTCCCCACCTCCAGCACACACACGAATAAGTGTTCTGTTTTCCTGACTTTGGAGAGGCTTCTCAAACTGAGAGCAGCACCTGGGATCTAAAGAATCCCTTAGTTTCTTTTCCCTGAGTGTTTTCCTTGTCCGGGCTGTGAGCGAAGGTGGGGTTTGCGCTCTAATGCCAAGTATTAGCGAGTGCCTCTCTATGGGCAGTGGAGGAGTTTAAACTACATCTCCCACCTGGGAATACCTGTTCCCCCATAAAATGCGTGGACGCTCTTTCCCCACCTCAAGAACACACACGAAAATGTGTTCTGGTATCCTGACTGTGGAGTGGCTTCTCCAACAGAGAGCAGACCCTGGTTTCTAATAGGATCCCTTAGCTTGTCTTCCCTGAGTGTTTTCCCAGGCCGGGCTGTGAGGGAAAGTGGGGGTTGGGCTCTAAAGCCAAGTAGTAGCCTGTGCCTCTCCATGGGTAGTGGAGCTGTTTAACCTACATCCCCCATCCTGGGAAAACCTGTTTCCACTGAAAGTTGCGTGGGCTCTGTTTCCCCACATATAGCACACACATGAAGTCTTGTTCTGGTATCCTGACTGTGGAGAGGCTCCTCCAACTGACAGCAGCAACTGGGATCTAATAGTATCCCTTAACTTGACTTCCCTGAGTGTTTCCCTAGGCTGGGCTGTTAGCAACGGTGGAGGTTGTGCTCTAAACCAAGTACTAGCGAGTGCCTCTCTATGGGCAGTGGAGGTGTTTAAAAAACATCCCCAACCTGGGTACATCTGTGCCAACAGAAAGATGCGTGGACTATGTTTCCCTATCTCCAGCACACACACGAAGACTTGTTCTGGTATCCTGAGTGTGGGGAGGCTCCTGCAAATGACAGCAGCGCCTGGGTTCTAATAGAATCCCTTAGCTTGTATTCACTGAGTGTTTCCCTAAGCCGGGCTGCGAGGGAATATGGGTTTTGGTCTTGGAGTCCAAGAAACATCGAATGCCCCCTGATGGACTGAGGAATTACTTAGAGGAGTTCTCCCTAACGGGGAACAACTGTGTCCCCATTCATCTGCCAGGAATGGAGCTCCATAACTCCCCCCAACACAAGGCTTGGTTCCGGAATCCTGGATTTGAGGATATTCCTCCAACTGATAGCGGCGCCTGGCTTCTAATAGAATCCCTTAGCTTGTCTTCCCTGAGTGTTTTCCTAGGCCGGTCTTACAGGGAATGTGGGGGTTGGGCTCTAAGCCAAGTATTGGCGTGTGCCTCTCTATGGGCAGCGGAGGTTTTTAGCCAATATCCCCCAGCCTGGGAACACATGTGCCCCCAGAAAATGTGTGGAATCTGTTTCCCCACCTCCAGCACACACACGAAGTCAAATACGGTGGAATGACTGCTGTTATTTTAGGTTCTACAAACTCTTAAATGGATTGATTTCTATCTCCATTATACAAGCACTCCTGGGTAACCTTTATATTCATGTGAGGATCAAAAGAGTACTCATTAATACTATTACCATACTTCTACTGAATTAACTCTTCTGTAACAGTATAATGGCCACACTTCTTAACAACTGCCTCTTAAGTGTCTTGTAAGTCACAAATATTTATTATAAAGAAATTATATAAAAAATAATAACAATTACAACAACTATGTTGTTTATAACGATGATAGTGTTAGCATCTCCCTCTCATATTAAACAATACCCATCACTGGATTCCTTAGGAAGCAACGCCAATGCATTTTTGGACTCTTCTAAGTCTTCACCCAATGAAGCCTTTTTACTCACGCTGGTCCACCACAGCCAGAATTGCTGTTACTTTCATGGTTGACTGCCACGCTGTGATGTTCTGGGCTTTTTCTGGCACCATGCATCTATAATTTGTAGTCAAGTTTCCACGTACCGAGTCTGATTTCCAATATATTGTTCTCCAGAGCCAACAGAGGGGCCACTGGAAAGAGGCCACAAATAATCTGGTGAACCCAAACTGAATACCTGTTTAAGGAATGGACACATAACATGGAGTGGTAGACGGATGGAAGGACAACATCAATTCCTTTACTCCTGTAAAGAGAGAGGGGCAAATGGTGAACTAAATCCCAAAGAGAAAACATATTCACGGTAATAATAATGTTTAACAGTGAAAGAATCCAAACAAAAGGCAAATATAATATCTCTGGGAAGAAGACTTATTTCAAACTGTTTCTTTCACGTATATACCCTTAGTAGGAATAACATACTTAAAAATCTTCAACCAACCATAGTTATTTGCTCATAATAAACTTGGGAATCTTGAAGCATATTATTCACTCTCAGTGTTGAAATAATGCAATCTTGGAAGATGATTTGTAATTGAGGATTAAAAAAAGAATATTGTGGATTTATCTAACAATTTAAATAGAAATAAGAAATGTACCTTTGGGAAAGCTCTGCATAGAGAATGCTGGAGGAAATGCACTGAAAATAGGCAAGTGAGCAAGCTCCCTTGAGTCTGGGAAGGTGAGTACAGCACATTCAGAAAGTCTATGAAGTTATTACAAGTCACAGAAAGGTATGCAATTAAAGTGTCTTCCTAAGAAAAATATTCTTATTCAGGAATTTTTATCTTGATATTTCTATGGTCTGTGTGGTCACAGGAAGTCAAAGTTGTGGTGGTGGCTTAGAAGTTCTTTTCTCTCTGTCTGTAATTTACAGGGCATTGCTACAGATGGGGCAGCAGAGATCTGTGGTAAGCTATTCCATGGGGTGGGGGAGCAGTTAGAAATGATAAGGCCAGAAATCTAAAAGACTTTTAGACCCTCCCCTCCTAACTGGCAGACCTTTAAAGTAAACTAGCACAGGTATGTAACTAAGCCAGAAGATGAGAGGCAAATTTAAAGTCCATTTACTGTTACTGATCAGTCAAGGGGTAGGGACCACTCTGGCCAGGAACGGCAAGACCGTGGATGGGGTGGATGTGTAGGAGGAGCTGACATTTGCTTGTGACCTGAGAGGCAGGGGTGTGTTGCATAAAAGCCGACAGTGCTGGAAAGATGCAGTAGGTCCACAGCCCAAAAGGAGCTGTCATATTCAGGGAGGTCAGAGAGCAAGAACCAGAGTTAGTGATGCCACAGAGTCAGCAGTGTGGCAGCAGTGATATCAGTATCTGTGTCCATAACCCACCTAACCCTACATGAACTCATCTGCCTACAGGGGGCAGGTAAGTAGCAGAAATGTGTGGAGTGGGTGCAGCCACTGGCAAATTGGCAAGTGGACATCCTAAGGTAACACACTGCTCACAGTCACCATATTGGAAAGAGTGCCCCACACTGTCAGATCTCCTTCTCATTGCCAGAAATTAGGAGTTTATTAGCAATCAACCCAGTTAAAAACCCAGAAAAGATATCATTATAATGACAACAAAGGCACAGACTATTCAGAAATAAATTAATTAAAAATGTTAAGATGATTCTGATAAATGACTTAAAAAAAAGAAAAAAATATGATGATTGAATGAGCAGTAGAATGCACCATACTCTTCATTGGGCAGACTCAAGCTTGGGGGACATAGAACATTATTTCTCCAAAGTAAATTTAGAATCTGAATGCAAATTTAGTTAATAATCCAAAATGGATTTAAGAAAAATATCTGAAGGGTGATCGTATTGTTCTTCCAGAAATATACACAAATATACAAATAAAATAATGAGGAGGGAAGTTTGAACTTGCAGTGTTAGGGATATTCTGGAAAAAGATTAAATAGGACCAACTCTAGGAGGCATTAATCTATGGTCGTGGAAAAAGTATAGAAATAGTGCACTGAGAGTATGAATGTAATACAATGCATTTCAAGAATAGACGTGGATATATTTGAGATTTTAGTAATATTATAAAACTGACACTTCAAATCAGTGGATTCAAGTACTGGAGTAATTAGCTAAATCATTGGAAGACCTGGCACAGTGTCCTCACTTTTGTTATTAAAATAAATTCCAGATAATTTATTAATTAAAAAATAAAATACCAGAAATAACCCAACATGATTTAATCTGTTCAGATATTCAAACGAGAAGAACTTTCTAAAAAGCTTTTGGAACAAAGACCAATAACAGCAAAGGCCTAGGAACTCATCAAGGCCAGAAACGCCCACTGTAAAACAAAACTAACCCTCGCCCAACCCTCTCTCACGGCCCTGTGTTGCTCTCTGATACTTTCTACTCTTTCTTCTTCCCTTTAAAGTCCAGTCTCTTGGAGAAGTGCCTGCGCTGATGACTCCTCCAGGGCTCGGAGCCCTGCATCCCCCACGGCCCTCACCGCGGCACTGAGACAGGAGTTGCACTGCCGGTGGCTGCGTGTTTCAAACCAGTGGGCATTCTCAGCTCCTGTTTATTTGATTACCAGGTAGCTTTTGCCATGGACAAATATTTTCCTCTCAGTGGAGTGTTTTCCCCCCTTAATTTTTGTTTTACTTAAATAAATTTAAAAAGCCCAGGCAGAAAAGTGTGTGTGCACATATGCACACACACAGATACACACAGATCTGTTTTTTAAAGGCTACCTTAGTCCTCCTCCTCCCTTTCCCCAGTCTCGGCAATTAAAGGTGGGAATTAGCCCTTGCTTTTTTGCCCCACAAACCCCCCGTTTCTCACTATGCTCCCTTTAGTCAGTGTTCAAATCCCTCTTAAGCCAGGTTACAGCCTTCTCTGTGTTGCCTCAACTAGCTTTCTCCCAACTGCTCTGCTATTCTTCTCTCTCTTGGTGGATTTCTCGTCTCCCATTTGCCATGTTCATGGCCCTTTTCCCCAGGGCCTCGTCTTCAGTCCTCCGCCTGGCAGGACTGAATCGCCCCCACGGCCTCACCCACAGCTCCTCTGAGCTCCTGACTGGTGAATCCAGCTTAACAACAGACATCACCCCTCAGATGTCCCATAGACACTTTGCACTCAAACTGCCACACACAGAACCATCTTGAAATCAGCTCTTCCCCTTACACTGCCCCTGCAGATCCTCTTTCAAGATGGGTCACTGGAAAGTCACCTCAGCAGCTCTGCGGCCCGCCGCCCCAGCCCTGCAGTCCCTACTGCAGCAGTCATCACTTCTGCCTCCCATGTCCCTCTCCCTCTGCCCAGGGCCTCTCTGCAGGCGTGTGACACTTGTTGTCTGGGTTACCTGGGTTGTTCCCAAAACATCATTTCCCCCCAAAGTATGGGCCTCTCCCAAAAATAGTATCTTCCATTCTGCTGCTAGAATAACCAGATATTCTTCAACATAAATATTATGCAATTCTCTTACTTACAAATATTCCAATATATACCTGTTTCATTAAGGATACATTCAAGTCTAAGCACACAAGGCCCATCGTGACAGAGGCCATGTGCACCTGATATTCCCACCTATGGATCCTTTGTTCTAGCCCTACTTGTTGTTCTTCAGTCTAGCCAAGCCAGTTCATGCCGTGTACACTTATGTCTCTACCTCTCTGCATGAAGTGTCCACTCCCTCTACCACACATTAGAGAGCTAACTTCCTTTCACCTTTCAAAATTCAGTTCAAATATTTCTAGCTCTAGGAAGTCCAATTTGTGTTCACCTGGTTAGCAATCCATCAACTACTCGCCAAATCTCGCCTGGCCTGGGGAGTGCAGACACCAAGTCTTATCTGTCTTGGTCTCCCCAGCAGCTGATACAGTGTTTGGCATAGCAGGTGCTCAGTGTTTTTTGGATAGATAAACGAATGAATCGGTAAAGAGATGAGAGGTCTACAATCCCCCCCAGTTACTCAGCTGCCATTTTGGGAAGTTCATTCTGCAGAGTTAAGGAAATGTCAGTGCAGGTGGTGGGCAGACAGAACAGAGGTGAGGGCGTGGGGGAGACAGGCCTGGTCCTGGAGAGCGCAGGAGAGGCGTGGGTGGGATAGCACTGGAGAGAGAGGGAATGGACGGTTCGGGTGCAAGGAGATGTTGAAGAACAACTGATATTAACTGCAATAAATTAAATGGAGAACATAATATATGAAGGGAAGATCAAGTTAACACAGCAAGGGTGGAAAAGGCAGTACCAGAGACAAAGAGCTCTCACTTCATCCCTCACAGCATTTCACTTATGGCGCCCGCCCTCTGGGAAGGCAGCGTCAAATTTTTGAGAGACTGGTGTTTGTGCTGTGGGTGCTCTAAGTGCAAAACGGTATCTTATGGCTTCCAGATTTTAAGACTGATAGATAATTTCTCTTATGTCCCATGTCTGAGTTCTCAGACAGCAGGATCTTTCGCTGGTGTGGGGAGAGCTATTGTGGTTAACAACTCAGGGTTACTCTAATAATCTCAAAGGACAGTGGGGAATTCACTAAAACAAATAAAAGAGAAATTTCACTCAGAAAAAGCCATATGCCATATAGAACCTTGTGGGGGCCTTGGGGGCAATATTACCGCCAACTCATCTAACAGTTTTATGTGAGTGTGTTGAAACTCCAAGCTCAAGTCACTTAAACACATATGAGGCCCAGGGTCCAGGCTGTGGTGCTCCAGACAATGACGGGAGGATGAAAAGCCTGACTACAGCCTCCGACAGGATCAGTCCAGCCACGAAGCACAATGGACACGGACACGATCATGCACCATCAAGACAAGAATCAAGTGCAATTCATGCCTAGACAGGAGAGCAGATAATCTCTAAAAAGTGGAGGGGTCCCTGCCAAGGCTTGGCAAGAGTCCTTCCAGGCAGAAAAGCAGAGAAAGATACTTCAGGCGAAGGAGACTAGGGTTGGTGGCTGGGTGCGAGGCCTAACGAAGCACAGGTGGAGGACTCCAGGGTCATCTGTCAGTAGCTGTTCCCCTTCAGCAGCTAAGAGGCATAACTAAAAAGGCAGGTGGGGTGACATTAATGATCATGGGAAAAACTGGGAGGAGGAAACTGAGGTCAGGAGATCACCACCAAAGGCAATTTATTTTAGAGGAACAAAAATAATTCAAAAAGCACTTGGAAATTCTACCTCCCATGAATGAAAAGAACACAATATAAGTTTCACTCCAGCGTTGAATACAGAAAAACAGACTGCCTACTCTCAGAAATGGATTCAATTTTCTAATTCGTCAGGGATTATTTAGATAATAGGAAAACAAATAAATCTGAACAATCTCTCTAGAATAGCTGTTACTCCATCCTGTTATGTAGGGAGAATGTAATTTAGGAAAAAGTAAACTCCCTCTATCTGTAGACTTATAAACAGGAAGCACAAAGGGGTGCCTTTGCAGACATGAACCCGCATGCATAAATGCAAAGCCTATTGACCCAAATCCTTTCTTGTCTCCTAAGCTTAAAAAAAAAAAAACTACTTCAAGGCAGTGGTGAGCTGAAAGGGCTCAGATACAAAACGTGCACTTCATCAGCCTTCTAGTAGATAAAAGTGCGCCATGCATAATAGAAAAGATAACGTTTCCTATGGAAATCTATTTTGAGATGCAACAATTTAAAGGCAAATGAGAGCTCAAAACCAAGTTCAACCAAAGAGAAACCAAGCCCAAACAAATGTACAGAAATGGACAAAGACATTGGAGAAGGAGGGGATGTGTGCTCTACCGATACTCCAGATCAACAAATTCATCTTGAATTCAAGCCAGTGATGTGCCATGAGGTCACTCAAGGAATCAGGCAGAAACCATATCAAAGGCAGGTGTGAGATGTGGAAGGGGTGACCCTGTGAACCTTGCTGCAATGAGGCAGGATGCCCTTGCGGGCTTTCTGCACAGGCCGGCTGGCTCACATGACTCTGTTTAGAAGGATATCAGCCAGCAGCTGTGCCACACGGGCTACAGCCCGAGCTGAGTCACATCTAGTAACGGTTCTGAGTTCATCTTCAAACGACATGACCAGAAGGATCTGAGAATCAATGGTGCAGACGTATCTGAATGAGTATTCCATTTCATTCCTTGGCAGTAAACATTCAGCTTTGTACAACATAAATATTGACAAAGATACACACAGGCACCCTATTTGAAAGCCTGACTGCATAATTGCATCTAATGGAGAAAAGCGGGCTCCGTGTCGGTATGCTAGGTCATTGTTTGGCTCGGTAACCGATGCTTCTGAGACCCAAAGCATATTCTAGTATAACCGACAGCACAGAAATCTCCACTGATGACTTACTCATTTCAGGGTATTCATAAAATAACCCCAGTTTGCCCATGGGATACAGACGGTTGTCCCATTCCCATCGTGGGGTGGTCTGTTCTGCTTCTGGAACTGTGGCACCATTAGATTAATGACCCAGCTGTCAAACAGATCAAATTATAAGGCAGGATATTATCAGACCAAGGTCATAAAAGTATTACTGACATTTCAAGCTGAACACATCATCTTCCCAAGAATTTAATTTCTTGTTTTCAGGATAAATTTCTTTTTATTGCTGCCTCCCTACCCTCAAAAATTGTGAAAACTAGTCCTGACCACGTACCTTGGGTTTACCAAAATTGTAACGACTACTGCTACTTTATCTCCTACCTCCTTTTCAGGTGGGCATTTTAGGTTTTAGAAGATGCCTTCCCTCATTTGTCTTTTTTACCCCCATTTCTCTGCTATTATCCACCATGGCCTTTCCAGTCTGAAAATCTCACAGAAAATAAGTAAAAGACAGAAATACAGGGTCTGTGAGCCCGTGATAAGTGCTGCGGAGGAAAATAAAGGAGGGTGAGGAATGTGTGCTAGGGAGGAGTGGGGATGGGGCAGTGACCTTTGAATAAGGCAAAGAAGGAAACAAAGGGGTGGGCAGAGGAGGGGCAGAGGGAAAAGTGATTACAGGCCTGGAGGTCTCTCACGCTGGAAAGACAGCATGGAGACTGGTGTGGGCCACAGTGAATAGGAAATAAGTGGTGGTTTTGGGGGTGGAGCCTTAGAGGCTGCCATGAGGATGTGGGCATTTTTCCCTCTGAAGGAATTGCGGAGCCATGGAGGGTCACCGAGCAAAAAAGTGATACTCTAACATTGGATAGAACAGGTCCAAGACCCTAATTTAAGCTGAACAAATCAAGGGCCAGAGAAGTGGCATGCCACCTCAAATTCAGTGCAGAGCTTGAAAGAAACACAGCCTCGACTCGCAGCCCAGTGCTCTGCCCCCTTCTGGATGCTGTCCCACAGAGCTGACTCTAACGTTATGTTTTTTCCTCACTCAGAGGCTTGTGGGCCAACTGAATGCTTTCCCCTTTTTCAAATGGCAATTTTTCCTGAAAGGAAATCAGAGTTGGCAGTGAAACAAGGCATGGACCTGTAGCCTACAGAGCTGTTGTCCCTGAAAGCAACAGCTGGCGCGTGGTTTACTCGTGGAGTTCAGCAGAAGAGACAGAGCAACAACAGACAACTTAGCGTCTGGCTGAGCTTCGACTGACTGCACTGCACGTTTGGATGGATTTCAAATTTGGACAGTGAGGCGGCTTCACATGAAAGGCAGGTGTATACATCATACATGCCCACACGTCTGTATGCATACACACGTAGACACACACAGAGCATATGATGTGACTTGTAAAGAGCTGCCTCTTCTTGGTTTCCCACGGCCTCTAATCTCAGCATTAAGCTTTCACTGGCCATGCTCCCAGGTTTGCTACGAGATTTCTTTGCAATGGAACATGCCCTTCGCTTCACAAACTTTCCCCACTTCTTTCAATGACATTAGGGGAAGAGCAGGGAGCACTGGGAAGTGCTGGGGATATGGACTCGAGATACTCCTGAATCTGAATCCACACTTCATGGCTTATTTTTTATTTAACTTTATTTACATTCAAAATGCAACTGTTGCAGATCTCAGAAGATGATTTACACTCACTGCTATGGCAGAATGTTGCGGTTAGTAGACCCACCACTGGATCCTCTTATTCAACACATTCTTCCAATAATTCAGATATTACTGTATCACAAATGCCCATTTCTATATTTTGATATCTGCTTTCCAGTATAATTATCTTCCTTCTTTATTCTCTAAATCTTATGATTTTAAAACATATTTCTGAGAAGTGTTCCACAGGCACTTTGCATATGGTAATTTGATAAAGAGATCCTGGAGATCAAAACCACATTTAAATCCTGAGATAAACTCAACTGTGTCATATACATGTCTAGGTTTAGTCTGCTTACTTTGTTACTTTGTTTAGTAATTTTTGTTTCAAACAACAAGATCCTTCTGTATAGCACAGGGAACTACACTCAATAACTTTTAATAGCCTATAGTGGAAAAGTATATGACAAGGAATATATATATATATATATATATATATATATATGAATCACTATGCTGTACAGCAAGAATTAACACAATATTGTAAACCAACTATACTTTCAACAAAAAAAGTTGAAATAAAATTGAGAGATGAAACTTCAACTGCCCAGGCTGCTGTCAGGATGAAATGATTCAAAGCAGGCCAGGTATTAGCAACCCCCCTGACACATCAAAACCCCATGGGGGATCTTCCTTTTGAGCAGCACTGGCTAACCGGCTGTGGTCACCTGTAAATAGGGTTAAAGTCACTTAGACCCTTGGCTTGGGATCACCGTGGCCACAGGGTTGGGGGTCACTGCAGCACCTACCAGAATGATGGGGCCAGCCTGCTGCTGAAGCCGCTCCCCAGGCCGCAACCCAGAGCACTGCAGGCAGGTCTGAGGTCCGGCCGGGGGCGCGCAGCTCCACAGCCACTCGGAGCCCTGCGGTGGGGGTGGCGCTGGGACCACGCTCGTCCATCACCCTCCCTATCACCCAGACTCGGGATTCTCCTGGGGGAATTTTTCTCTGCCTCATACTTCCTGTCTCAGCCTCTTGTGGAATCCGGTCCATGTCACAGGGAAGCAGGGCTTTAACCCTCCGGGACCTAAATCAATCACGGTATGGATCCAGGGTGAAACTTCCATGTTAAATCACCTGGCGCTCCCTTCTTGTGCTGAAATGCCCTCCCCTGTCGATGGCATTAGGTCGTATTAGAAGTCCCGACTTGCTTGTCCTTAGCTAAGACTCTGAGCTTCTTGCTCAGTCTTCCTGAGTGGAACCACTCATCTGTGGCAGAAAAGCTTGGGCTCTCGTCTACCTATCATTGTCCACGGTCTTTTGGGTTTTCTGTTGGTTTAAGGTTCTCATGCAGGGATATCAATTTGCACATGAGAAGCACCTGTAGACATTTAAAAAAATACAGACACTGGATCCTCCCCCCTCTCCAGCCAAGGCTGGAAGCTTTCTTCCTCTAGCAGGGGTTACACAATCATTTCCTTGGGAATTGACCACACATATTGGCATAATCATAGTAAATTGCCCTTTACACTGTGCTTGCCACGTGGCATTTTCTACTTCATGTTGTCTTTTTACCTTCATTATCACATTTAATCCCTGAATTATAGATTATCACCATTTCTGTTGAGGACACTCCTACTTGCTAATCTTGAATACAAGTATCTTTGATTCTCTTAATCTATTTCATTCCTGAGTTTCCTGTTCCTGAATTTAAAGAGTGAATTATGGACACATGTATTTAAGATTCTCTTATTATATTTCTCTGACTCATCCTCTAACCAAATCATATCTGGAGAAGAGAGATTTTCTCTTTTAAACATTTGCTTTTTCTTATTATATAGTAGTGCATACACACAGTGGAAAATGTAGAAAACATATAAAGTAAGAAAATTACAGCCATACATTATCTAAACACCAAAGGACAATGCTATGTCATTTTGGGCATTTAATTATTTTTCTTAATATTTTATCATAAAATTTCCCTAGGAAAGTTGCTTAACCCTGGAATTGTACTAGCCTTTTGTCCAGTACAGAATAACATTCCCAGAAATGACCCCAACATCAAAATAGTATGTGAGGCTGGGAAGGCCACAGGGCACTCAGCTTATTCTCTGAGTCCTACAAAGAATGCTGTTAATTCACTGATGTTACGCATTCGATGCCTGTGAGTCACTCACTCACTCAGCTGGCTTGGACTGAGACCTACGTTATACCAGGTGCCAATCCAAGTGCTGGGGAGACCCCAGAGGGAGCCTGGATCACGGCATCACTCTCCTTCTTCATTTACTCCCAGATTCCTACTCAAGAAACCCACATGGGATTGGGGGGGTGGAGGCAGGTGAGATATAGTGAAATTCATTTCATTATGTTCCTTTAGACATATTTGAATAGCATGAAAATAGTCGCTAATTTTGATAAGTTTTCTTTTCCCTTCCTATGTATTTTTGAGGATGGGTATAGCTTTGGTGCAGCAAGAGTAATTGATAGATCTTTGGTATGCTAAGATTTTATATGAAAAATTAAGAATGAAACTGCACTTAAACAAAGAGAAGAGGCAGTGAGGAAAACACAAGCCACCCTCGAACTTGGCTACAATTCAGAATTCCTGGTTTTCAAAAAAGGGAATCATAATTCAAAATAAATTCCCTAAATATTTTAGCCCATATTAGAAATACATGGAGGCAAAGTTCAGCTCACTGGAACCTAGAACAATGTGCTTACTTAAGCGAAGGTATAAACAGACCACAGATACTATAATGCATCCTTTAATTTAAACTAGTTCATGTGAGCAAGTTTCATTTCACATGAATTGCTCAGTACCAGTTTAGGAAATATATCCTTCTTGATTGGTAAAAATAGCTCACGGATAACCAGATTCAACAAAATTTAGTGTTCAATAATTTACTTATTTCCTTCAGGAAATGCTTTTGAGTAATCTGAGTTAAGTATTTCCTCTATCTGATCTATTTCTTTTCACAGAGAAAAGTAGTACTATTTGCACATGACCTACTTTTACTCCTCTGGAAATATCTGACTGTGAGCTCAGGGTAAGTGTTGTCTACTGCACAGTAGGGAAAAAAAAGATTCATTTCACAGCGAAGATCAGAATCTTTTTTTGAGGGGCGTAGTGAGCTGGGGGACAAGGGAAATGCCTTTGGTTTCAAGACAGACCCCAGGAATCCATACTGAAGCTGAAAGATGAAGCCCTTGTGAAGAAATGTGGAAGGACACACTGACACCCAAAGGTGTTCACTCTGTAAAAACACAAAGAAAGAAAGAAAAAATAATTTAACTGCCCTATAAAGAGAATGGACAGAAACTTGGTAATAAGGGAGAGAGAAGGAAGGTTAGGGAAGGGAGGAGAAACAATGAAAGGGAACTTGGATGCGGTGGGCAGAATAGCAGGTTTCTGGAGCCTACAATGAAGGATGATAAGAAAAAAAGTAAAGTTTAAAAAAGTTACAAAGTTTAAAATAGTTTAAAAATTAAAAAACGAAGTTAAAAAATAAATTTTTTTATAGTGGCATGGAAGATTTTAAAATCATGGAGGTTTTTTATTTCAAAATTCAAGTTGTTTGAGTTTCTCCCCCATTCTCCAAACAACAGTAAGACCTGCTTGTGTAAGTGGTTTTGGGGGACACCACAGAGAGGGGCGAGCTCAGCAGTTAGGTTGGCCAGGAGCAGAATGCTGGTGTGGAAGGCAAGACAGAAGAGAGTTCAACAGTTTCATGAAAACAGAAACTCAAAGCCAGAAATTATCTTAAAAAGGTTAGTGTGGTAGGCAGAAAAATGTCCCCCCCCAAATATGTCTATGTCCTTATCCCCAGAACATAGGAAGAGGTCAGATTCCCTGGCAAAGGGTACCTATGGTTGCAGATGTGGTTAAGGTTGCTAACCAGTCGACCCTAAGAGAGACCAGCTGGATTATAGATGTGGGCCCAGTGTAATCACCAGAGTCGTTAAAGGAGGAAGAAGGAGGCAAAAGAGGGGAGAGAGGAGAGGAGATCTGACCACAGGATCAGAGTCAGAGGCACACAAACATGCTGACCTTGAGATTGAGAAAAGAGGTCACTGGCCAAGAGATGGAGGTGGCCTCTGGAAGCCAGAAAAGTCAAAGATACAGGTTCCCCTGAGACCTTCAGAAACAGCCGTGCCAACACTTTGACTTCAGCAGGCTTCTGCGTTCAAGAAAACTACAAGTTTAAATTTGTGTTGTTTAGTGGAGACTTTTTCTTTTTTCTTCCTACTACCATGACGTTTGGGGATACTAGTTACAACAGCAACAAAAAGCGAATACAGTAAGCTCCTTGAAATGTTTAGAAATTGCAGATAACACTGGACTGTCCACTTTGATGTGGGATTGTGCTTATGTGAAAATCAAAAGGACAGTGTGACCTTGGCTAACATCTGCTTTTCTCATTTTTAGGAAGAGAACAATAAGTCAAAATCTCTGTAGTTATTATTTTAGACAAGTGTTTCTTAAAACGTTATGTAACCCTGTGCCTTAGGAACCCAAGAGAGTCTCTGTTCTTAGATGAACATGGATTCAGAGAGACAGGGTTTTACATCTGAGTCCCACAGTGGTCTCTTACTGGCAATGAGAGCTTGGGCAAATCAGTTACCCTCTTTAAGCCACAGGATCTTCATTTGCAAAAGGAAGATAAGAATAAGGATTGTTTGGGTGATTAAATTGTACACACACACACACACGCACACATACATATATGTACAACATTTAATACAGTGACTAGCACATACTAGGCACTCAACAAATTCCTGTTATGGATTTTTAAATGCATATATAAAAGGAGGAGAAATTTGCAGGAAGTTGTGGGAAAACTTAGTTCATGGCCCCAAAAAGGGCCATCTCTCAATGGGCTCTGATCCGTCAGTCCCCAGTGGTGGGCTAATAAGCAGAGACTATAGCACTTGAGGATTTATGTTAAACATAAAAAGGAAGGCATTTAAACATAATTATTAAACAGCAGGTACGTTTATACTGTTGGCTGTATCATCCTATCTGGAGAGCTTTAATAAGCAGAGAGTCTCCCCTGTTCTAGAGATGGCCAAGCAGGAAAATGACGTGGGTCGGTGGGCCGTTCTCACCCCAAGAACACATGACTGAGTACTCACAGAAGCAACACCTCTTGTATGTTATTCCAGATGGACTGTCCTCCCATGATTATTGTCAGCTGTGTCATCAGTTCAAGGATACAGCCACTTGGGTCACACTGGAATATTAGAAAGAAAATCTCATTTAAATTTTAGATAGCTCTAATATGAAATAAAGTCATTATTTTATGCCTAAAAAAATCAAAGGAACAGAGAGTAAAGACACTCTTCATTGGGCAACTAAGAGAAAACCTGAAACAGATTAGACTGTCAGAACACAAAGCTGTATTCACACCTCTTCATTTCTGTATTTTTACAGGGAATACATCAGATCTCATGGATAAGTCACAAATCTGCCCTTAAAGAATGTGATGTAGAAACATGAGGAGTAGTAGTTGACAAAATGGAACAAGAGCACCTTCATGGCTGGGTTTTTCTCATAGTCAGTCTGGTCCTTGGGAGCTCTGCAGCTAGAATAAAGAAAAGGTAAGTCTGTAAAACTGTGAACGGCTTTGAGACCCTAATCAAAGCCATGGACACATGAGTTAACACAATAAATATGTATGTATGTATGTATGTATATATATATTACGCAATTCACACTGTTTTCATATCAGCTGTTTTGAATTTCTTAACATATCCACTATGTTAATTCCAACTGTACACAGTGTTGTAAGAGTTTCTCCCACTAAGAACGCAATATCCCACAAGGCAAAAAAAAAAAGTCATCCGTTCCTTAAAATTTATAAGCACAACAGTATCCAATGGGCAAGAACTGTCCTCTGTCAGGTGTAATTTGAAAGAAAGCTACTTCTAAACATCCTGCTAAATAATATTCTCTTGTCTCCCTGAACGGCAGTAAGGTAGGACTATTGAAGAAGACAAACAAAACACGGGGCAACTTGCTAGAAGCATTTGGGGAACAGAAAACGGGTCATCCTCCTAGTTCAGAATTTGAATTGGTCTTAGTATTTTCAGAAGATGACCACTGAGCAGACCACTGGGAGAACCACCCAGCCACATGCAATGTGTGGGAAGCACTTAACTTAGGCCGCTAAGCTGCTGGGTGGGATACAAGCCAGAGAGAAGAAACATTTATTATAGAAGCCGCAGCTGATGAGAATGGAGCTACACTAACAGGAACAGCATGGGGGGAAGACACATAAAACTGTGATTATCTGTCCTCTCCGTAACGCACAAGCAAATCTCCCACTGGAACCACGACACTCTTCCACTTATTTGCAATACAGAGACTATTTACTTTCAACAGTAGGGTACATTATCTAATGTAATTGAAATTATTATTAAACACTGACATATTTACACAGAGCTTGGACATTCTAAAGCGTCCTTTGTCCCTTTTACTAATGCAAAAATGGAGCTAATTCACTTCTCATATAGGCTAGAGGAAATACGTTTACACTTGAAGTTAACTAAAGACTGTAATGTACTGCAATTGAAGTGCCTAAAAGATAGTCTCTGTTTTGACCTGGTTCTAAAACTTGTGTAGAAATTATCTCAGCTGCAGGAGGAGCTTACCAGAGTCAGTCATCATGACTGCCACTTTCTCATATATGGCGTTCAGGGTCATGAAGATGATAAAACTGATGAGGGAAGCAGTGATGGGCGTGGCCCACCTGCACAGTCAGGTACTTTTGGATTGGGTCTGTTCCACTCAGGTTCTTGGGAAGTTTTGTAGGAAATACAGTGAACAGTGAAAGTCCGTAGACAATGATCCCAATAACTGAAGCAATGGTCAACAGGACCTGACAACCCAAAAACCCAGCAGCATGAGACTCACTAATGATCGTATTTTTACACAGAAAACTTGCCCCCAACCCAGCTTAAACAGAAAACATGCATGTGTTGTAAACCTCACATAAACGTGAGATGTGATATAAATCACACGTAAATGCATAAGAGACGTGAATATCAGGCATGTTAAATTTTAGGGGAGGAGGAATGCAAGATGTCAAAAAGAATGAGTGCATCCACTAATGTAATACGCTGACAGCAGGAGCCTCTGTGTGCAGGGCGTAGGGAATATATGGGAACTCCAATTTCTGTGAATTTTTCTGTAAACCTAAAACTGCACTAAAGAAGGAAGCCTGTTAAGTATATTTTAATGGGTGAAAATGGGGTAACTATTGGCATGTTCTTTTGGAGGGAAGTCTGTGATAGCAGAACCAATGAAAGTATCCCTTCTACATCTGTAGAATTACTTAGGTTATGAACTAGTTGTAACCCATGAAGGGGATATTCTTCCTTTCAAGGGAGAACCTATCACCGATTCAGGGGTCAGCAGGTACTAGCTGACTTCTTCATTCTGAATAGGACCAGTGAAGCTGTGGGCATGCCCTGAGGGAAACAGTGGAAGTGACAGCAGGTCTCTGCTGATGAAAGCTTCACATGCTTTTCATACTCATTGAGATCTTAAAGTGGCAGTTATTCCTACTCCCTGCATTTGCACAAGATTCATGTCCCTGATCCACTGTAGATCTGACTGCGTGGACCCAAGGGCAGCGGGGGTGTCTGAAGCATAACTTGCACGTGGCTGATAGGGTTTCAGTTCCTCACTAGGCAGGTTTTTTTCTGGCCACTGAAGAATGCACATTAAAGATCCCATTTTTAAACTGTTTTCCTTCCATCTACCTTCTTGGTCATAGTCCAGAAGCATGTACTCAGTGTCCCTGGCTGCTCCTGATGGCTGCCCCAGAGAGAAAGCTACAAAGAATGTGAATTTCAGGACTAAGTGAACCACATCATGTTATTTATAGTAACAGTGGGCCGCTGGCTTGCACCTGCAGGGGAGAGCAGTGGGAGTGTTTACAAGCACCTCCCGGAGCCACACTCCTGCATCTGGATCCCAGCTCCGAAGCTAGCTGTGGGGCCTTGTGTAAATTTCTTAACCTCAAGGGGCTTCAATCTCCTCACCCATGTAATGGGGGAATAACAATAGCAATTTATAGGACTATTGTGATGAATCAATTATTTACTAATTGTGAAAAAATTTGGAACATTAACCACAGGCATGTGAAAAACTCTACCTAAGTATTAGCTACAAATATGGTGACCAAAGTCTTAAAAAGGTGGTTTTCTTAGTTTTTAAGCCATCAGTTTGTAGAGAAAGCATTTTATTTTCTCCTCTACTCTCTTTCATCATCCTTTTCTTCACAGTTAAATCTTCATGCTTGTGAAAGGAATAACTTTTTGGTGTGTGTGTGATTAAATGTGAAAATTAGTTAAGGCTGAGAAAAATGTATTATAGAAGGTATATTAAGCCTTCCTCTCTTGTACAGCACATAAAGGCCATTTAAATAGTATGCATTTTTTAAAAGTCTGCATAATAATTTTTTAATTATGTATTAAGTAAACATAATAGTTAAGATTCCTTAAATGCTTACTATTGCTTCAGCACACATCTATTTTTCAAAATCCTCACAATCACCCTGTGGGGAAGGTAATATTATATCTCTTTTACAGATGAGGAAATAGAGCCACCTGGAGATGATGCAATTTGCCCCAAATGAAGCAACTTTAAGTGAAAGTACTGAAATACTCAGAGAACCCAAAGACACACTAACTGTATAGCACTGTCTCCTACATGGTCTGTAAAATCAATTCTAATTCATTTCAGAACTTTTACAAACTTGACACATTTCCATTATTCTTTGAAACACTTAATGGGTTCAATATTTCTTAAGAAACAGGAAAGCTTTCCATTCTCCTTCCTCAAGTTTCTTCTTATTTATCATCTTTTCTGATCATAAATTTAACATTTGCTCATTAAAGAAAATTTGAAAGTACTCAGTAGTGGACAGAACTGCTGTCCTGGATCTGTCCCCAGTCTTAGAAGAGGACCCAGAACTTGCTTTAGGATAAGTAACCTCCATTTTGTTTCTAGTCCTGTGATTTAAGCTCGATTGACCCACTCTTTCTGAAGCACCAGAAGTAGATCTCAGTTGGTTTAAGACAAATAATACCCCTCATTCTATTGGCCTCGCACATGATTGGAGAATTGGCAAATAACCCAGGAAGAGCCACTATTATGTGAGGAGATACGTGATGGTGCCCATGTGAATCATAAGCTTCCTCTATCAAGAGAGGAAGCTGCCAAAAGAGACCTGTCTTGGTTTGGATGGATGATCTGGGATACTGAGTGCCCAGAAGCATCATGCTGAGATATCTTTAGATACAGAATGAAGACAGGACAAAAGCAGACCTTGACATCATCTGGGCTAGAGTATCTCTCCTTGACTGAAGCCAGACCTCAGACCTGAGGTTTTCATTTACAGGAACCAATAAATCCCACGCATCCCCATTTTTTGGTTGTTGTTTAAACACATTGGAGATTGATTTTGTCACCTACAATCAAAAGACTCCAACTCTGAAAATGAATAAAAAATAATAATGAATAATGCTTCTACCTATAGACATAATTCCTTCAGAACGGTGCATTGTTTGTATATTACAAATCATTTTATATATTAATTTTATTCTCAAATCTATCATAAGCATAACACTTTGACATGTCATAAAATATTTTCATCGACACACTTTTTCGTGGCTGCATACTATTCTACTTTGTGAAGTGTTGGAAGAATATTTTGGCTGAGATTTTATATATATATATATGTCTGTGACTTGCATCCATACTGAATTTTCCCTGCCATTTTGAAATAATTACTGATTAAAAGTTTTTCAAAGCTGAATTAGTGGATTAAAACATATGAATATTTTTGACTCTTGATATCAACTGCCAGACTGCTTTCTAAGAAGGCTTGAGGAGTACACCAGAAGTTAACACAGCATTGTAAATCAACCATACTTCACAAAAAATTATCCAGTAACCTAGGCATGGGATTGGTGATCACTGTCATTTCATCCTCATAAACAGAGCTGTTTCACTTGAGAGGTGGAAAACTATTTCATTTTGATGTGCACTGAGTGAATTACCATTGAAGTGTGACATCTATTTTTTCCTTTGTGAATGTGTGTTCATCTTCTCTGCCTTCTACGCTCCTGAGATATTTTGATGTTACATTTGAAGTGATCTGAACTCTCTATGTATTGAAGGAATTAGCCCCTTGTCGGATTTGTAAACAAATAACATCCTCTGGTGTTTTGTTTAAAATTAGGATGCTTCTGATGCATGGAAATCTTTGTATACTTTCCTCTGAAACTTACTGTTCATCTAGAGGTTGTATACTCATCCATATTTATTTCTAGTTTTTTTTTCTAATTGTGTTACTTTTTAAATGTTTCTGGAATTTATCATAATATATGGTTCACTGTATGATTTCAATCTTTTCTTTTCCCCCCAAGTAGATAACAAGTGCTCCATTCACTGAATAACCTTTATTTATCTCCCTGATTTGTAATGTCTTCCATCTCTTATATTAAATTATTATTGATATCAGAGCCCATATCTGGACTTCCTGCCCTATTTTCTAATCTGGCTATTCTTGAACTAGTAAAACTCTCATTATCTTATTAATTATTATATTACTAATATGATTTTATTCACAATAAACCCAAATCAATTTTATAACTTCTGATATTTTGGAGATATGATCTTTTAATCTAGAATCATGTGATTAAAGAAACTTTTATATCTTTCAGTAGTTTCTACTTTTATTTTTAGATAGTTCCTACTATCCTTTTGTTAGGCTATTCTTAGATATTTTACCTTGGTTGTTACTGTTGGAAAATTTTAGAACCCTTAATGCCTCCATCTGGTCTCTTAATCAGACCCTGGAGAATCCTAAACCACTGATCTGATTTGAACAAATGAGGTGAAAAGAATTGGGGGAAGCACTGTGTACAGAAGAGACTGTGGAACCTCCAGAGTGGCGCCCTGCGTTGGCTCAGATGTTCTCTGGAAAAAGTTTTCTCTATGAGACTACATAGTTCCCAGCTTGACTTTCATTTTTCTCAGCATTTCACATTAGATTTTAAAAGTCTGTGGCAGGTTCTTACACAGAAAAGAGCACTTGCACAAAGGTTTATATGTATACACCTTTCCCCGGGTGGTAAATGGAACACGCTCTTCTTCCTAATTAAAAAAGCATGTTCAGTCAATCAAGGGATTACACCAATGAAATGATATTTCTCCTAACTGGTCACTAAATCCTAAACATAATATAAAAAAATAATAATTTTCAGACATAGCCTCCTTATTTGTAAATGCATGGGATTTTTCCTGTTTTTTCTTTTCTTTTCTTTTCTGTTAACGATGTCAAACACACAACAAAATATATACAGTGTTCGTTTAAATACTATTTTTTGAAAATGCACATGTGAACAGTAAACTGTTTCCCTGCCATGGTCTGAGCACCTGACGAGGCCAAGATTTAAAGCTCTATTCCTTAGTTTGTCTTTGATCTCAGAAGTGACGGTAGTGGCAGCTTAGAGTCTGTGCAGGACAGAAAGTATCACAGGTGTCTGCAGCTAAATGGTCTCCACTGTGTGTTTCTTCGTTGAGCTTTATGTGTTAATTAGCTACAACTATGAAGTTTAAGAGTTTCCATTTTAGAGTTTATATTTAGAATTTTTTAAGAGATGAAATCAGTAAGACTCAAGATTTACCTGGATTATAAAACCAGATATAGTATAATAATAGCTGTAACTAAGTACATGGCCCTTCCTCTGTGCCAGGAAGCCTTCCAAGTAGATTCTGTACATTACTTCGACCCGTCCTTACCACTGTCATGAAGAAGCAACTCTCTTATTCTTATTTTATAGGAAACTATGGCACAGAGAAGATAAGTTGTCCAAAATCACTCAGGAAGCAAGCTGCTGTGTTCAAATATGAATTTAGGCAACTTCATTCGCAAGATCTCACTACCACAAAGCTGGCCTCTCTAAACAATGGAGCATGCTTTCACAAGTAAAGCAAAATACTTCAAATAAAAAACTAAAAAAAAACATAATAAGGAAATTTTTTAAATAAGGAAGAACGATAAAGTTAAATGAGTCTTCATCTTCAATTTTTCAACAAGCATGTTCCAATGAAAATTTAAACTTATTAGCTGGCAATTTTAAATTTAAACTTGGCAGTTTAAATGACCAAAAACTTTTCTTCACTATTTTTTGTATGCTGCCAATATGATAAGTTTTTGTTTTTCAGGACTCAAAAGCATTATGAAAATCTAATTTTGTCTAAGTTTCAGCTTTCATCTCTGAATGTACAGTCTTTCACCAATATATGCTTTACCCCCATCTTCAGTTGTAAACAATGGGAACAATTCATAATGGGGATTATTAGAAGCTTATTACATTGTAAAGACAAATGTCACTTTCTATTGGTAGCTGAACCTCATTTTTTTCCATTTATAAAAAGAGGAGTTTGACCTGCTCCCTCCAGACTTTTTCAGTGCCAACATTCTGTAGATCTGTGATTCAATTTATTAAATCTATATTTGGAGACATTTTCAGATGCTCCTAGTAAAGGCATTTTTTTCCCAAGTGTTATTCATGCTCACAACATACTGTCCTGCTGCTGCTGACTGCAAGCACCAGCAGCTCTGAATTATCTCAGCTGATGGAAAGAAGCAATAATACAGATGACTCAGAAATCATCTTTTCATAGCTCTGAAATGTTGATACAAAGATATATAGTTTTATTTTTTTAATTTTGCAGCAGGAGTGGCAGCAATAAATTTACATTTCCAATTATGTAAAATGCCTTGCTCAAACACTGCTCAAACACTGATGGCACCTCAACAAATGTTTCCCTGCTTCTTCTACCCTTTTTCTGACTTTAGGATGAGAGCCATGCTTCTTTGTGCACATCCCAACAGGAAGGGGGAGCAGTGACCGGGACTTAGTTCAAGACAAAAGGGCACCTAGTCTGTGATGAAAAGGAGGCCACAATAATGAAGGCGCATGTGAAAAAATGGGAGTCAACTATAAAAATTTGTAGAAGGAAAGACAAATCCCTCTGTCTCTTCTGTCCAAAGGACCTGAGGGTGGGGAAGGGGATGAAAATGCTTTAGTAGCCCCTGCATTCCTATTTTCCACCACCCCAGTCACACAAACTTAAAATAATATTCTTAAATACGGAAAACTGCCATTTTCCTCAATCATCGGTAGGGTAATTTTTAGAAATCGTCATTCTGTTTTAAGACTCGTAACTTCAAATAGTAGACAAAAACAACATGAAATGTTAATTGAAAATGTGGCTTCAGGGGAAATCCCCTAAGCCCTTCTTCCCACCAGACTGTTACCCCTAGGCCCCAACTCTAGAGAAATTGCAGAATAACCACTGTTCCCTCCACCATTGTATCTGAGTCTCTACAATGCTCTGAGAATAAAGAGGAGAAAGACACAGTCCCTGATTCCGGGAGCTCCTAGGAGCACAGGACTCATTGTAAAGTGATGGCTGAGGAGGCGTGTTAAGAGGGCTTGGAGAACAGTCAGCAGAGAGTGCTCGGGGCAGAGAGCCGGAACTGTAGCCAAGGCTCTCCCAGAGAAGGGAACCACTGTGGTGAGCTCTGAGATGCCCTAGAATTGATCAGGTGAACCTATAATGTTAAGGCCATTTCTCCCTGGGGAGCTGCGCATGCAAAGGAGGGAGGCCAAAGAGAGCCAGGTCCCTTCCAGGAACTGCAAATAGTCTACAAGCGAGCACAGGGTGTGGGAGGCAGATGAGGCAACCAGGTGGAGAGATCACAGGTGCACATCACAAAGGACTCTGTGTGCCTCCAAGGTAGAGGAGACAAGCAAAGTGATCTAGAAAGAGACAAGATAGAGGCAGGGAGGCCTATTGGCAGGTTCATGTGAAGGCCTGCTGAGGCCCTGCCAGGAGGAGAGAGAAGAAAACATTTCAGCAGGTGGACGGATTGGCCACAGGTGTGATGGAAGGGCAGGAAGAGGTCAAAGATGCCGGCCAGCTTTCTGGCTTTGGCAGTGTCTAAATTATAGTGCCATTCCATGAAATAAGAAGGGTAGGAAGAGGGGCAAGTCATGAGAGGAGACAACTGATTCAGTTCTGGCTGGGTGCCTGTGGGCTCCAGGAGAGATGTGCAGTAGGCAAATAAGAGTCTAGAATTCGGGAGAAAGTTCTAGGCTGAGCCAAGTAGTTTTCTAGTTTCAAGAGGCTAATGTGTGTGAGTGGACAAGCTCACAAGAGGTGTATAGGGATAGCTTTCACCCTCCTGCATATGGGAAGCATCTGGGAGCCTTTAAAAAATAGTGCACCCCAGCTTGGAGTGGGGCCTTTGTACTCTTTATTGTTTATTAAATACTTTTTTCCTTTTTTGGGGGGATAGTTAGCTTTATTTATTTTAATGGAGGTACTGGGAATTGAACCCAGGACCTCTTGCATGCTAAGCACGGCTCTACCACTGAGCCGAACCGTCCCCACCTTTTTTTGTTTTTAGACAATAGCTCTACCGAGCAGTCATGGTTGAGAATCAACCTGTAGAGAGCAGAGATCCTTGGGGGTAGAGAACAAGGAGAAGCTGCCCAGAGCCCTGCAGACCCCACCAGGGGCAGCCGGAGACGCAGGGGGCCTCGGACGGGCTGCGAGGAACGTGAACTCAACACTCCCCAATGGCGAAGACGTCAAACATGTTTCAAGCTCCCACTTCCCAGCAGTGTTTGTTGTGACTTTACTAGATTTCCAGTAATACTGAGCGAGAATAGAAATTATCTGGACACAGGGATCAAATTCAAATCCTGAATATGACCAATCTTAGCTGCGTGATTACTGATTAAAAGGTTACTCGTCTGCCACGTGTAAAATGGGGGACCTAGCACCGTGCTCGTGGGCTGCTGTGAGCGTAATGGAATGACATCTATAAAGGCCCTCCTGCCTCTCAGAGGTAATTGCTACTATTGTCCCCATTTGGGACACCAGGAAACAGAGGCACAGAAAGCTTCAAACATTTGCCCAAGATGAGGGTTGAGGTCAGGAATCAAGCCAATGACTTCTTGGATCCAGAGCCCAGGATCTTCTTACAAACAACACGGCACTGCCCAGGCTCCCTGCTCCAAAACCCGCCTCCCTTTGGCTCAGTTCCATGGCACCTGCACTGCACAGATGTCCTCACTGCCTGCCTGCCCTCCCGGTGTCTGACCCCGGCACTCCTCCCTCTGTCCCACACAGCGCTTCCTTGGGCACACCATCGCTCACGAGGCCATTGCTGGGGCTACTCGGATGTTTACACGGAAACGCAGGTGGTAGCCCAGCTTTTTGCTATAGATGCTGCTGTCAGTGGAGGCAAAGAGCTCACAGTTGGTGGGGGAGGCCACTTGTGGTCTCCTCTTTGGCTGGAGAGCTGGATGAAATCCAGTTTCCCATTGCAACTTAGACATCCAGCATGAGAGATATGTAAGGCCATCTGGCCTCTCAACATAGAAATTATGCCCCCGCAGTCGTTCTTAACATTGTAATCTCCTGGCTCCACCAGGGAGCAGAGGCCATGGCCTGTTGTCCACCAAGTTTTGTTTCCTTGCACAACAGCTACAATGGGGTGAGTTAACACTGGACCAGAAAATCTACAAAGCCCTCATGTACAATTTCCTGACACTTGCAAGTCACCCAAATACCCCAGATCCTCCAAGTAAACAACTAGTAAGAGGAATTGAGCTGGCTTGTCTGTCAGACCCCTGATGGCAGGACTGATTTGGCCTCTCCTGCTCTCGGGATGATCCGTTCTCCTTCTGTGTGCCCTTCCCCGAGTGAAAGGGACTGTTCTTTGTTTATGGGCTAGGGAGTATTTATGGCTGTCTGGCCAGAACCTTCAAAAGTAGAGCTCTTGGTGAGAGTGGAAGCATGGCACCCACGTCTCATGAGCTCAGCTACTCAACAACCTCATCTAGCCAAGACTGTGGCCAACACCAGGGGTCCATGCTGTTGAGTGTTGGGTCTGGAGAGCAATGCCTTCGCCACTGAGAAGCTGCCCCACCACTTGTGACCTTGTCCCCATCGAGGGGGAGGTGACGCATCCATGGGATGAAAGCCGCGAGGGCACTAGGTGACTGTGGACCAAGCTGTGACTGGCTGGTCCTGCCCCCCATGTGACCCATGTTAGCCTCAAGTGCAGAAAATCCCCAAAGAGACCCCTGCTTGAATGAATGGGTCACCTATAAGCCAACTGTCCTCGGGCCGCCTAAGAAGCAACACAGTATACACAGTGAGACACCCACTCACTGAAGTCCCGAAGGCTCACAGCTCCCTAATGTGAGACCAGGTACCCCCAGCAAACAGAAGACCCTTACTTTATAATTCACTTGAGAATTCTACTACCAACACTGCCTTCCACCTTCCACTTATAAAGTTCTTTCCACTCTGTCCCCTGCTCTGCAATTGTGCAATCAGTCCAGAGCTCCTTCATGAGACAGGAGGGAAGGGGGCCGGGCACAGCCATTAAAAGATTGGCACAGTCATTAGCACCGAGACGGTGGAAAAGTCAACTCCCAGTAGATCTTGAGCTTCAATACACACTCACTGAAATACAGCAGGATGCTAAATGGCACTCCCACAGGTGCCAGGACAGGTTCAAGGCTGACCATAAAAGGTTAAAGGGTGAGTGGTGGCCCAATTTCTGGGAATCCCAACACCTTCCCTAAAGCGGTTGGAATATTCCTCCCACTTATTAGCATATGAAGATACTGAGGGCATAAAAACTAACAACCACACCTCGTGGCTGCTCTCTCTGCTGAGGGAGACAGTTCACACTATGTCTGTGGAGTGTGTATCTACTTTTAATTTAAACTGGAGCACCCAACCCCCACGCCTCATGGCTTTTCTCTTGCCTTCTGAAACAGCCCACTCTGTGTGTGGAGTATATATCTATCTGAATAAATCTACATTTACTGAACTGTGGCTCTCTCTTGGATTCGTTCCTGTGCAAACCAAGGACCCACACTTCACGAGGTGCATCCCAGGGACCCAAATAAGACCTGGGATACGTCCATTCTCTCCCCCACATTTTCCTGTATCATACATTCCTTCCCAAAGGATCTCACCTTGTGCACTCCAAAGTAGAAAGTACTCATGTGTCCTGACCTGGATCTGCTTCTGCGTTTATCATTTCTTATGTCCACTAGAACGTCACCTTCATGAGGACAGGGATATGGTTCTGTTTACAAAGGAAACACCAGAACATCACTGATGCTGGAGAAGTATTAGCTGAATGAATGAGCTGTGGAAAATCCTGGGAATTCAACCTGGAACTCCTAGCCACTTGGGTCCCAGCTGACTCCAGTTGCTCCCTCCTACTCATGGCTGACCTCTTGCCACCACTCTCTGCTCTGCCATCACCTGAGCCTGGATGAGCTGAGATGAGCACACACCCCGGAGAGCACGGTGAATGGTTCATGTCATTGCAACACACTCGCCCTCTGACTGCCAGGGGTTACTTACGATGGACAAACTGAAGGCAGCACCATGAGCACTGCCCTACCCTACAACTCACTTGAAGCACCAGGACTGCACATAGGGGAAACGCTGGCCCTTTCCAACCTAAGGAGAGGGATTATAGGTGAGAAGAGGGTCTCTGTCAACTAACAGTCTCTTTACAAGCCCAGTCTTAGAAAAGCTCTTTAAAGACACTTTTGGTATCTTCCTTGTGTTTCTGTAATCCCTCTAGATTTTGTCATTTTAATCTATGCATCAGAAATACAGATGCTCTTGAAATCTCTATTGATTTTTCAATGAAGAAAATCCTCAATTTCCTTCTCTGCTAAGAAAATTACTGCACTTTATATTAAGAAAAGCAGCTTCCTTTCATGAGTTTGTATCTTCAAACACCTAATTTCACAAGAATCAGTGAAGCAGGACATGAAAATCTCGCTGTGCTTTATCTCCTACAGGTGGCAGGAATGAAATGAATGAGTACTGATCTCATGAGACAGGAAGGCTGGGGCTGTCTTATTCCTGCTACAGATGGAAGGGTCCATATCTGTGAGGGGGAGGAAGGACCAAGGATGAGAAATCAACATTTTCTAACCCATTTCTCTTTTTTCAGAGTCCCAGACAAAACAGTGTGATTGTATCAACAAAACAAGGACATCTGCACCCTTTTGAAAGCACGCTACAACTTTACTACTACACACGGCACTCTGTCATTGACCTAAAGGCTGATGGCAGCCAAGAAATTTGCAGGGATCTTATTTTGTGCTCATCCCTTTTTGTCTTTGGAACCTCAGGAAGTTTGCCTCCTCTCCTTGAGTGTCATTTTCCTCATCCTTCAAATGGGAGTGTAACAGTCATTCATTTGCTCAGTGTCTATTTGACAACAGGAGATGCCTTATGAAAACAATAATAAAAAAAGGAAAACAGCAATTCTGATCTGTGCTGTCTTCCTCCTCCTCCCTGAACTTGAACTTACAGGCTAAAATGGCATCTTTCACTAAATCCCGAATTTATGGAGCAGTTCTGATAAGGAAGTCACAGGACTGCCCTGTAACCGAGAAATGACCCGGTGAAAAAGAATGAGTTGCCAGTAAATCCTCAAAACCCGTAAGGGTGCAAACCCTGGGAGCTACAGCCATGGGTGGGAGTTCCTTAGTTCCCCATTTCATGAAGCCGAGAACTTTGCAGGGCCCATGAAAGACACAGATAGCCCAGTACAACCACACCATGTTTTGGAGTACACCGGGGCCACATCGCTGCTAACCTGCACTTCTGTGTGTCCCAGAGCAAGAGCCCTGGGCGGGGGTGACTGTGTTTGAGGCTGGACAAGAACTTCGTGTTCTGTCTCTTTTGCTCTCTCTCTTCCTGCAATAAAACAACTGGTAGGACTTTGGTGGGGAGCACTGCACCCACATTCTCTGGCAAACCACACACCAGGCAGCTCTAGCTGATGTGAGAGAGGACTCTTTAATGAACACATATATACCAAAGTCAGGCAGAAGGCTGCCTGTGACCTTGGGAATCCAAACCAGCTTGTCCTGTTAATCAGGATATTACACATCTAAAGAAAGTGTGCACCAGATGAAGACGATGCCTTAGACAGCGTCGGTGGTTATGTCCAGCAGTGTCTAAGGACAAGTCATGCTCTGGTAGATGGGAGCATTTTGGTTGCTTTAAGAGTTTGCTGCTGAAGGGCTGGGACATTTCATTGGGCCTTGAAACTCCAGACCCCTTTACTCATAAAGGCAGACAAGTAAGGTGAGCCAGCTCAGCCTTTATTCCAACTTCCTAACCAAAAGGCTATGAGGTTGAAAATATATTTCTCAGACTCTTCTGCAACAAGGGTTCCAGATGTGGCTTTAAAAATGCCCATTAGAGATTGAGATTTGCAAATATTAACTACTATATATAAAAATAGCTTAAAAAACTAAATTTCTTCTATATAGCACAGGGAACAATATTTAATATCTTGTAATAAACTTAAGTAAAAAAATATGAGAAGGAATTCATACATATATATGTGAATATGGAGGACTGGAACATTGTGCTGTACATCAGAAATTGACACATTGTAACTGACTATACTTCAATTAAAATATATATATATATATATAATGCCCATCAGCAGCATCTGAGTGTCACTGAAAGCAGAAACCCAGATGAATGGAGGCAGAGGTGGTTGGAGGAGCTACGTTATTTTGCTGGGGTGGATGCAGTCGGCATGGCAGATATCTAGAAGGATTGCTCACAATAGCCACTCACTTATCTGCAAGTAAGTTAGGTTAACAGCTTTCTGAAATCCTCCCCACCCCTCCTGATGAGCCAGGTGTCTGGTGTTTTTCTGGAAATCACTAGGCGCAGCCTGGAACTCAAAGGTAAAAATTAAAAACTGCAGTCAGGCAGCGAAGAGACGGGGCAGGACGCGTTGGACAAAAGTATGTCAGAATCAACAAGGAATGGGGAGGGGATAGAACGTGTGCTGAGGATCCTGACTTCAGGGGGTGGATTGTCTATGTTGAGGACTCTGAGTCAGTATGAGTAGATGGATTGGTGTGGACTAAAATGGTGGCCATTGTTCAGATAAGTGTGAAGTATATTTATTTGAGGAGGGTTTTTTTCCCCTTCAAAATTGATCATTTCTAGGGAGCAGAAGAATACTCTGCCACACAACATCTAAGTGCAAAAGAGATGCTATGGGATGATGGTGATATGAAAAATTTAAGTACTGCAGTTTCAAGCTTTCCTTAATGAGGTGCAGAGCAGTAGGTACTTAAAATAAGGTACTTATAATAAAGACATCATCATATGTACATATCCTTAAAGATACACATATGGTGCTATAAGTGGGTCTGAAATGTGTTCTGTATTCTAAAATCTGATGAAATAAAATCAGTAGCTTAATATGCCTGTCGGCTCTAAAAACATGATGTAGCTCATGATCACAGAAAGCAAGATCAGCAAGGAAATTTGAGATTTGTCTTTTCCAGTGTCAAAGTTAATATTTTTTTGCTTTACTTAAAAAGCATTTTTTTAATTAGGGCTGCCAGCATCCATTGGTATACGGTGTTCAGTAGATGTGTTCAGATGCTTTAGACAGTGAATCAGAGCAAAGACTGAGGTTTAGACAGTAGTTAAATGCCTCACCCGTGTGATCAGCATCCACAAACTGCTATACTGAAAATTCTTAAAAGTGAGAATTTCATCAAAGCAACGAAAAGTGAGGGGAAAAAATAGCCACAGACTAGTGGAAGTTTCATAACTTGTAAAAATGACAAAAGGCTATTCATGAGCATATTTTTAAATACCCCTACACTTTAATAAGAAAAACAACAATCTGACAACAGGTTGCACACTGCTCCCTGTAGGAGAAGCCATGCAGGTGGACTCTTATGTGAATGGGGCTGGAGCTATAGAATTAGTTAGTCTTGCAAGTAACTCAGTTAAACACAAATGCAAATGGGATACACTTCTAGAATATCTGAGGAAATATCTTGGAAAACTTACTCCTCTATGAAGCAATGACAATGGCAAAATTTGTCAAAATTAACCTCTGTAGAACTCTGGAAATTAAACCAAGACTTCCAGCAATCCAGGGAGTCTTTATTTGAGAAAAAAAAACAGCTAAATCTCCATAAAGATAGTGAGTTTTGTGGTATTGTAACTTGATCTACCCCATCCCTGTATCCACACCTAAATGGTGGCCTTTAAAAGCAATAGTCTCACAATCAAGGTAGGGGCAGAAGTGATTTAAAGTTACCCAAAAAATCCGCCCCCAGAGAGCTGTCACTATTTGACCTTTCACAAACTCATGCTGTGCAACAGCCTGTCCCCAGAGTGTTTGTGGAAAACAATCAGCAGTGAGTATTTAACATTACAACTGCCTGAGGCAATGGTACCAGTAGAGGCTAACTAGATGCTGACTAGGAAATTTAGAAGGCAAAATTGGGTAATGAGACGTTCTGGGGGTGAAGGTAGGGTTAAAAAGCTCCAAAAAATTCTGAGAATTGTAGAAGGCCGTACACATGTGTGGCACAGGGCAAGGAAAATCTGAGATAATCTTAAGCCTTCAACTCTGGCTGAACTTGAGGTTCTGCATAAGCAAGAACTAAAGGCTATGGAAGAGCTGCAGACTGCCTGCCGTTGCTGAGGGCATCCCTCAGCACGCAGACACACAGCCACCGGGCAACAGCTCAAATGATTGGCTCCAGGCATTGAAAGAAATCACTGTCCAATCATTATTATAGTGATGACAACTAGGCATTCTTCACACACACTGATCTCATGGCCATGCATGATAAAGGATACAGACTTTACAGAATTTGTTCAGGAAAGTAACTAAATAAATAGCTGCAGCAGCAATGACAATGGAAGCAACAATAAACCCTTGAGATGAGGAAAATCTGGCTTTCAGATCTGCCACAATGTAATATTTTAAATGTCCAGCTTTCAAAAGAAAATTACAAAATGTATGAAGAAACAGAATAGTTTGGCCATAACAGGGGAAAAATTAGTCAATAGAAACTCCCTGAGGAAGCCCAGACACTGGACTTACTAGACAAAGATATAAATAAGCAATTACACATATGTTCAAAAAACTAACAGAAACCATGCCTAAAGAATTAAATTATGTGAACATCTCATTGTACAGAGAATATCAATAAATAAAATTTATATTTTAAAACCAACCAGAAATTCTAGAAATACAAATATAATGACTAAAATGTAAACTTCAATAAGAGGTTTCTCTGTAGATATGAACTTGTTGAAGAAAAAGTCAGTTAAATTAAAACTACTGAGATTATGCAGTCTGTGGATCAGAAAGAAAAAGGAATGAAAAAAATGAACACTGTGTCAGAGATAGGTGGGACACCATCAACAATACCAATACACACATAATGGGAGCGCCAGAAGGTAGGAGAGAATAAAAGGGGCAGAAAGAATAAATAAAGAAATAATAGCTGAAAACTTCACAAATTTGATGAAAACATTAATTTGTACATCCCAGCAGCTCAACAAACTCCACGTGGTATAAACATAGAGACATCTAAAATAGGCACATCAGACTCAGTGTGTCAAAACAGAAGAACAAAGGATCTTGACAGCAGAAAGAGTAATGTGGCTCAACATATAGAAAGGCTCCTCAGTAAGACAGTTGATTTCTCATCAAAAACCATGGAGACTAGAAGGCAGTAGGACGGTATCGTCAAAGTGATAAAAGGAAAAGACTGTCACCAAGTATTTTATAGCCAGCAAAATGATTCTTTAAAAAAATTAAAGGAGAAATTAAGACACTGCTACAAAATCAAAATCTGAAAGAATCCATTGCTAACAGGCCTGCCCTACAAGAAATACTAAGGATAATCCAGCAGGTGTAAATGAAAGGACACTCACCTGAAAAATAAAGATCACTACTACATGAGTAAAAAAATAAAACAGTATAAATCGAGTATTACATGTAAATGCTTGGTTGTATTTGATGTAAAGGACAACTGCATAAAACAATACTTATGAAACTGTGTAGATGTGCTTATAAATGCATAAAGGTGTAATTTGTAAGACAGTGACAGCATGAGGAGGGGGAGGGAAAAGATTGATACCAAAGCAAAGTTTTGGTGCACTACTGAAATGAAGTTGGCATTCATGTGAACTAGATTGCTTTAAAACAAGATGTTAATTATAATCTTCTGGGCAATGGAGGAGAAGTAAGGAAGAGGAAGAGAAGGAGGAGGAGGAGGAAAAAAGATAAAATAAATAACAAATTAAAATGGAACACTTGAAAATGCCTACTTTAAACAAAAAAGTGTAGTAATAGAGGAATGGATAAAAAAAGACATATAGAAAGCAGATAGCAGATGTACCTTCAACCTGATAAGAAATTACATTAATGTAAATGAATTAAACATTCTAATCAAAATACTAAAGGCAGAAATAAATGGAATAGAGAATAGATGAACAACAGAGAATAATAAACAAAAAGAAAAGTTGCTTCTTTGAAAAGATCAACAAAATTGACAAATTTTTAGCTAGTATTAAAAAAAGAGAGGATTCAAATTACTAAAATGAGAAATGAAAGGAAGGATGTCACTACTGCCCTTACAAAGATAACAAGTAATATAAGGGAATATTGTGGATAATTATATAGCCAATAAATGAGATAATTTAGATGAAATTGATAAATTCCTAGAAGGACATAAATGACTGAAGCTAATTCAAGGAGAAATAGAAAACTCAAATAATCCTACAGTAATTAGTGATGAAAATAGTAATCCAAAACATTCCTACAAGGAAATGCTAGGCCCGTATGGCTTTGCTGGTGAATTCCATCAACTACTTAAAGAAAAAACAAACAAAAAAAAGAAAACAATGCTTCACAATCTCATCTAAAAATAAAGAGTTGGGAACACTTCCCAATTTATTCAATGAGACTAGTACACACTGATACCAAAACCAGACAAAGGCATCACAAGAAAACTAAAGACTATCTCTTATGAATATAAATGCAAAAATCCTCAACAGAATACAAGCAAATCCAATCCAGTAACATATAAAATAGACCACAATTAAGTGGGATATATCCAGGTATGCAAAGGGAGTTCAACATACAAAAGTCAATTCATGTAATATGCCATATTAATAGAAAAAATGTATAAAAACTAGAAATAGAAGAGAACTTCCTCAATTTGACAGAGAACAACTATGAAAAACCTGGAGCAAAGATCATACATAATGTTGAAAGACTGAAATATTTCCTCACACAATCAACATTGTACTAGAGGTTCAAGTCAAAGCAAACAAAGAAAATAAAGCATCTAGATTAGAAAGAAAGAAATAAAACTGTTTTGATTCCAGATGACATGATATTATATATTAAAATCACAAGGAATTGACAAAGGAAAATAGAGTAAAGAAAAAAATTCCTATTATATTTAATAACCCAGTCTGACCAAAATTGTAAGACACAAATCAATATATAAAAAAGTAATTATATTTCTATACAACAGCAGAGAATAATGTAAAAATAAAATGAAGGAAACATTTTCATTTACAATAGCATCAAAAAAAATAAAATACTTAGGATTATTAAGAAAAATATGTGGAATACTGAGAAAAATGTCTGAAACATGTATATAGAAAACTAAAATACTACTGATAGAAGTTAAAAATGACCTAAAATAAATGGAAAGCTCTTCTGTGTTCATGGATCAGAAGCCTTATTATTGTTAGGATGGCCATTGTCCTCAAAATGACCTATAGATGCAATGCAACTCTGGCTTTTTGGCAGAAATGAACAAGCTGATCCTAAAACTAATATGGAAATGCAAGATACCCAGAATAGTCAAAACAATCTTGAAAAAGAACAAAGATTTCAAGTTTCCAAATTCAAAACTCACTAACAAAACTAACCCACACAGTGTGGTACTTGCATATAGGACAGACAAATAGATTGAGAGAAAAGAACTGAGAGTCCATAAACAATCTCTTACACGTAGCCAAATAATTTTTGACAAAGGTGCCATGACAATCCAATGGGGAAAAAATAATCTTTAGAAAAATGATGCTGGAACGCCTGCACATACACCTGGAAAGAAAGAAAACTGAACTTTTATCTTAACACCATTTATGAAAGTTAACTGAAAATAAATCACAGACCTGAAAATATAAAACTTTTAGAAAATGAACAATGAGAAAATCTTCAGGACTTTGGATTACAAATACTTGTAATATATGACACCAAAAGCACAAACAACAAAAGAAAAAAATCAAGTAAACTGGACTTCAGTAAAATTAAAAGCTTCTGTGCTTCAAAGGGCTTCATCAAGAAAGTAAGAAGACAATCCACAGGATGGATGAAATTATTTCCAATATTTTCCCTGATAAGGGACTTTTATCCAGAATAGACAAAGAAGACTTAAAACGTGACAATACAAAGACAAATACAATTAAAATGGGCAAAGAATTTAAATAGATGTTTCTCCAAAAAAACATACGAATGGGAAATAAGCACATAAAAAGATGTTCAACATCAGTAGGCATTAGGGAAACAGAATCAAAAGCACAATGACATGCCACTTCATACCAACAAGGATGACAAATATATATGATATAGGATATATAAATATGTATCTATAAACCCAGTAATAAAGTGTTGATTAGGATGTGGAGAAACTGGACTCCTCATACATTACTACTGGAAATATAAAATGGTGCAGTCACTATAAAAACTACTTTAGCAATTCCTCAAAATTTTAAAAGTAGAATAAATCCCAGCAATTCCATTTTCTGATATATCCTCAAGAGAACTGAAAATATGTGTTCACACAAAAACTTGTCCATGAGCATTTACAGCAGAATTATTCATCATCAACTGATGGATGGATAAGCAATGTGGAGTATTTATAACAATGGCATATTATTTGAACACAAAAAGGAATTTGGGTACTGATATATGCTACACCATGGATGAGTCTAGACTACGTCACACTAAATGAAAGATGACAATCAAATAAGGCAGCATACTGTATGGTTCTACTTATATGAAATGCCCAGAACAGGCAAATCCATAGAGGCAGAAAGTAGAGTGGTAGCTGCTGGGGGCTAAGGGAAAAGGAAGGTTAGGGACTGACTTACTAAAGGGTACCAGTTCCTTTTGGGAGTGATGTCTACAAAGCCCTGAAATGTACTTAAAACACTAATGCACACTTTCAAATGCTGCATTTTATGGTATGTGAATTATACCTACATAAAGCTGTTATTCTTGAAGCTGAGCCCACCTATGGAGCAACTGGCACAGCACTGACTGTGGCTTCTGGAGGGGGAGTAACCCACCTGCCCACCACGAAGGAGAGCAGCACCTGACACAGTGTTGGAGGTGCACGATATTCTCGCTGACGGACACTGTGAGTAGCACAGACTAGGGGGCCAAGAGAGCAAGCTGATTTCGTGAAACAGGGCGAAGACACAAAGACCTCTCAATAAAACCATTAAGAGTGCACAGTCTCTAGGAGAATGCATCTTTGTTTTTTAAATCTTTTTATACCTGTTTTATTTTCTGTTACCTTTTTAATCCTTAGTTTTTAAATAGTTCTATACATTTACAGTTCTCATTTCATTTTTAATTCTCTTGGTTTTGATCTGTTATTGATTATTCACAGGTTTTAAATATTGTGTTTTGATATTTTTCTTCATTTTATTAAGGCTTTAAAAAGACATCTCAACTCGACTGCTATTCTGCTTCTACTTGCTCTTCTATTGTTGATTATACACTGTTTTCAAACCTTCTTTTCCTCCATTTTTTTAAAATTCTCTCTCTCTCTCGTTTTTAAGTTTTATTTCCACATAGGCTTTAGATAGATAAATAAATAAACTCCTTTAAGGACCACAATAGATAACTGATACTCCTTAAGCCACAGTGCCAGAGAGATATGAGCAGTATGAAAAAGCAGAAGTATTCCCAATTAAAAGAGCAAGAGAAATCCCCTGAAAGAATGATCAATGAAATAGACATTGATGGCCTACTAGATCAAGATTTCAAAAAAGAAGTGATCAAATTACTGAAGGAACTAAAAGAGATAGTGTTTAGAGACATAAAATATGTCAAAAATAAAATAGTAGCTATAAAGAAGAGCCAATTAGAATTGGTAAATTAATTGGCTGAAATGAGATCTGACCTAAAGGCTGTAAAAATCAGGCTAGATAATGCAGAGGAACGAATAAGTGACCTAGAACACAGGACAACAGAAAGCACCCAATCAGAACAGCTGAGAGAAAAACAAATATATAACAATGAAAGCAATATAAGGAACCTATCTGATAATATAAAGCATGCCAATCTATGCATAATAGGGGTTCCAGAAGGGGAAGAAAGAACAAAGGGGATGGAAAAGGTATTTAAAGAAATCATGACTGAAAACTTCCCAAACCTAAAGAAGGATTCAGACACCCAAGCACAGGAGGCTCAGAGGTTCCCAAACAGGAAGAGCCTAAAGAGACCCACACCAAGACATATCATAATCAAGATGGCCAGACTGAAGGATAAAGAAATGATCCTAAAGGCAGCAAGAGAAAAACAAAGAGTGAGTTACAACAGAAGGCTCTCAGCTGATTTCTCTACAGAAAAACTATAGGCCAGAAGGAAGTGGCAAGATATATTCAAAGTTCTTAATGAAAAAAAGGATGCAGCCTAGGATACTTTCTCCAGCAAGGCTATCCTTTAGAATAGAAGGAGAGATAAAGAATTTCACAGAGAAGCAAAAACTAAAAGACTTTAGCAACACTAAACCCATGCAAAAAAATATTGAAAGGTCTACTCTAAATAGAAAAGAAGCAGGATGCTACAGGAATGAGAACTCATAACTGGAAAGGTGATAACTACCATGAATTACAAATAGAATAAACATGAAACTGTAAAAGAAGATATCTAAATCATTGAGTGGGAGAGGGAAGCAAGAAAATATAGAGTATTTTTTCTTCCTTCTTCTTTTTTTTTAAATATTGTATTCTCCATAGGATGGGTTTGAGATTACATTTCTATCTGTTTAGTACACACAGTTACAGTAATTGGTTAACAAACTTACAAAAAAGTGTAACCACAAGCCAAAAACTTACAAGTGAGTCACAAAAACTAAATACAATCCAAGATGATACAAAACAAAGTTACCATACCACAAAAGGAAGAAGAAAGGAACAAAGAAGAAATACCAAATCAACTGCAAAAATAAGTTCAAAATAGCAATAAACACTCATCTATCATTAATTATTGTAAATGATGGACTAAATCCTCCAGTCAAAAGACAGAGTGGCAGACTGGATAATAAAGCAAGAACCTTCAATACACTGCATACAAGAGACACACTTTAGGGAGAAGGACACATATAGATTGAGAGTGAATGGACGGAAAAGGATATTCCATGCAACTGGAAATGCCAAAAAAGCAGATGTAACAGTACTGATTTGAGACAAAATAGACTTTAAACAAGGGCCATAAAGAAAGATAAATAAAGACATTTTATAATGATTAAGGGAGCAATACAAGATGAGGATATTACAATCATTAGTATATATGCACCCAACATGAGCACCTAAGTACATAAAACAACTACTAACAAAGATAAAGGGGGAAATTGATGGGAATACAATCATTGTCAGAAATTTTAACACCACATTAACATCACTAGACAGATCTTCCAGACAGAAAATAAAGAAGGCAACAGAGAAATTAAATGATACAATAGAAAAATTAGATTTAGTGGATATTTTCAGAGCATTACAACACCCTAAAATAGGATATATATTCTTTTTAAGTGCGTGTGGAACATTTTCTAGGATTGATCATGTACTTGGTCACAAAATAAGCCTCAACAATTTTAAGAACATAGAAATTATCTCAAGCAACTTTACTGACAACAATGCCATTGAAACTAGAAATCAACTAAGGAGAAACAAAAGAGAAAAAAAGGAAAGCATAGAGATTAAACAATGTGCTATTAAAAAACCAATGGGTCAATGATGAAATCAAAGCTGAAATTAAAGAATACCTTGAGACAAATGAAAATGAAAGCACAACCACACAAAACTTTTGGGACGCAGCAAAAGCAGTGCTAAGAGGAAAGTTTAGGGCGATACAGGCCTTCCTCAAATAAGAACAATATCAAATATACAATCTAACCCACCAGTTAAAAGAACTAGAAACAGAAGAGCAAAAACACCCAAAAGTCAGCAGAAGGAAGGAAACATTAAAGATCAGGGAGGAAATAAAAAAAATAGAGATTAAAAAAATAAAAAAATATTCAAACCAAAAGCTAGTTTTTTGAAAGAGTAAATTAAATCGACAAACTTCTGGCCAAACTCACAAAGAAGAAAAAAGAGAGAACACAAATTTGCAAAATAAGAAAGGAAAATGGAGAAATTACATCAAATAACATAGAAATACTGAATATCATATGAGAATATCATGAAAAACTACATGGAAAAAAATGGATAACCTAGAGGAGATGGACAAGTTTCTGGAAACATACAGACCACCAAGTCTGAATCAAGAAGAAACTGACCACTTGAACAAACTGATCACTAGGAATGAAATCGAATAAACAATAAAAAAAAATTCCCTACAAATAAAAGTCCAGTAGTGGACAGCTTCACCGGGGAATTTTAACACACACACAAAAAAGAACTCATACCAGTCCTTTCCAAACTCTTCCAGAAGATTGAAAAGAAGGAATATTCCCAGACACTTTCTATGCAGCCACCATCACCCTGATACAAAAACCAGGCAAAGACACCACCAAAACAGAGAATTACAGACCAATATCACTGATGAACACAGATGCAAAAGGTCCTTACCAAAATACTAGCAAATAGAATCCAACAGAACATAAAAAAGATTATACATCATGCTCAAATGGGGTTCATCTCAGGGAAACAAGGGTGGTTCAACATATGCAAATCAATCAATGTAATACTTCACATCAACAAGAGAAAGGACAAAAACCACATGATCATCTCAATAGATGCATAAAAGTTTTTGATAAAGTTCAACACCCATTTATGATAAAAATTCTCACAAAAGTGGGTATTGAGGGAGCATATCTCAACATCATAAAAGATATATATGACAAGCCTACAGCCAGCATAGCACTAAACGGTGAAAAACTCAAAGGCTTCTCACTAAAATCTGGGACAAGAAAAGGATGCCCACTATCACCACTCCTACTCAACATAGCCTTGGAAGTCCTGGCCACAGCAATCAGGCAAGTAAGAGAAGTAAAAGTGGTCTAAATTGGAAAAGAAGTGGTAAAAGTGTCACTATATGCAGATGACATGATATTATATATAGAGAACCCTAAAAGTTCCACACAAAAACTACTAGAGCTGATCGAAGAATTTAGCAAGGAAGCAGGTTACAAGATTAATGTTCAAAAATCAGTTGCATTTCTTTTCACAAATGATGAATCAACAGAAAAAGAAAGTAAAGAAACAATCCCCTTTAAAATAGCACCCAAAGTAATAAAATAAGTAGGAATAAATCTAACCACAGACGTGAGAGAATTATACACAGAAAACTATAAACCACTGGTGAAGGAAATTAAAGAAGACTTTAAAAAATGGAAAGGTATCCCATGCTCTTGGATTGCAAGAATCAATACTGTTAAAATGGTCACACACCCCAAGGCAATCTACAGATTTAATGCAATCCCTATGCAATTACCCTGGACATATTTCATAGAACTAGAACAAATCACAATAAAATTTATATGGAACCATCAAAGACATAGAATTTCCAGGGCATTACTGAAGAAAAATAAAGAGGCTGGAGGAATAACTCTCCCAGCCGTCAGACAATACTGTAGAGTTAGTCATCAAGACAGCGTGGTATTGGTACCAAAACAGACATATGGACCAATGGAACAGAATAGAGAGCCCAGAAATGAACCCACAAACTTTTGGTCAACTAATCTTCGACAAAGGAGGCAAGAATATACAATGGAATAAAGACGGTCTCTTCAGCAAGATAAACATAAGACAAGATACAATAAACATCCTAGAAGAAAATACAGGCAAAATATCTGACATACATCTCAGAAATGTTCCCTTAGGGCAGTCTACCCAAGCAATAGAAATAAAAGCAAGAATAAACAAATGGGACTTAAGAAACTTACAAGCTTCTGTACAGCAAAGGACACCATAAGTAAAAAAAAAGACAACCTACAGAATGGGAGAACATTTTTGCAAATGAAACTGACAAAGGCTTGATCTCCAGAATATATAAGCAGCTCATATGACTTCATAAGAAACAACCAAATAACCCAATCCAAACATGGGCAGAAGACCTAAACAAGCAATTATCCCATGAAGACATACAAATGATCAATGGGCACATGAAAAAATGCTCAATATCACTAATTATTAGAGATGCACAAATCAAAAGTACAATGAGGTATCACCTCAAAGCAGTCAGAATGGCCATCATTCAAAAATCCACAAATGACAAATGCTAGAGAGGTTGTGGATAAACGGGAACCTCCTACACTTCTGGTGGGAATGCAGTTTGGTGCAGCCACTGTGAAAAACAGTATTGAGTTTCCTCAAAACACTACGAATAGACTTGCCATGTGACTCAGGAATCCCACTCCTGGGCATATATCCTGAAGGAACCCTACTTCAAGATGACACCTGCACCCCAATGTTCATAGCAGCAGTATTTACAATAGCCAAGACATGGAGACAGCCTAAATGTCCATCAGCGGATGACTGGCTAAAGAAGTGGTATATTTATAAAATGGAATACTACTCGGCCATAAATACTGACAATATAGGCCATTTGTAGCAAAATGGATGCTCCTGGAGAATGTCATTCTAAGTTAAGTAAGCACGGTAACAAGGAATAAAGAGAAATTACCTCCAGGTACAGTTATGTTGATTAAAATATCCATACAGAAAGCAAGTCACCCCCACGACTGCTGCCAGGAGGAGCATCTGAGTGTAATAGCCCAGCCAAGCAAAGAAGATTCAGACCTTCTTCCCATAGAATTTCCTGCAGAAAGACAGAAGGAAGTTTCAGAAGACACATATAATCACTCTGTAGCTTCATCCTCATGTTAATTTCTTTTTTCTTTGTTTTTTGGGGGGTCATAATTAGGTTTATTTCTTTATTTTTTAAATGGACACATTGGGGATTGAACCCAGGACTTCATGCATGATAGGCATGCAGTCTACCACTGAGCTATACCCTCCCTCCATCATATTAATTTCTGATTCTAAATCAAGGTGGCTTTACGTTTAAACCTCTGACAATTCACACTTAAAACATATGCCTTTTTATAGCAGCCCCGAAATTCTACCGTGAAATAAGAAATGTTTTACATATCATAGAAGTACTGATCACTGGTTCACCTGCTGATGAGAGATAAATGAGAAAAGAGCAATGGAGGGGACGAGGCCGACTCCAGAGCAGTTGCAGTGGATCATCACCACTCACTGGACAGTCTGGCACATTCAACAAATCCCCCCAAAGATCATTCTTAACAGGCTTCACACAGTGGACACCAACAACTGGCTCAGTCATCTGCTCCTGCCTTATCTCGGGAACTTCCCTGGAGCAAATGAATCGTAAACCACAGATAATAAGGAAATGGCTGATAATAATAACAACTGGGAGTGCAATGTCTGTCTGACAAAATATTTATAAAACTCATTGTGGGAATGGGAGAGGGCAGGAGGGATGTGACTGAGGAAGGTACTGCCCTGTATTCTTTGTATCTAGCACGACTGTTGTTCCTAGGTTTTAAAAACCCTTCAATGTTTCTCAGTTAATCTGGAGTAGATGGAACAGGCCAGGGAGGCAAGATTAGAAGAAAGGAGGCAGAGCATGAAGCGGTGCCAGGCTGGTCCTGACAGGGAGACGGAGACAGACACAGACAGGCAGACACAGAGGGTTTAGGGTTGAGGCGGAACAATGAGACGGCGGCTCAGGTGTGTCTTGCTTTTGCTGATAATTCCCTCAACTGGCTCACTGCTGACTAGGCAGTGCTGGGTAAAACCTGTGGATTCCCTCAGCTCTGAGTTCTCTCTGAGGCTTCCGGCTCAGGCTGGAGCTTCCCGCTAGGGGGGACTCAGCTCAGAGGAAAGCCTGTAGTCCTGGGAAACTTCACGCAGGAACCCCCTTGGGCTGGACCAGCGCTCACAGGGCTGCTGTGAGACCAGCTCCATCATCAGAGACCTGGGCTTGGACCATCCCATGGGGAAAAGGGCTGAGCCCAATGCCAAATCAGATAGGAGTGACAAAGTGTGTTCATTCTCATGTGACTGGGCTTTGTGGCCTGGCTCACAGATGGCAGGCTCAGGATGGTATCTGGCAGAGAAAACCCTGGCAATGGGTTTGAGGTGTATTGGACTCTTTCTTGTTAAGCTTTTTGTAATAAATACTTATCAACTATCCGTCCTGAAAATGCCACATTCAAAACTGAAAGAATGTTAGAAGTTGCCTGCTCCAACTGGCCAATGGTAAACACACCCTGCTACAGTTAGAGAGCTGGTCAGGCAGCCTCTGCCTGGATATTTACAGTGACGGAGTGTTCATTACTTCCAAAGGTTACATGTCGGCAAGAAGGTCAGAAAGAATTTTTGAACCTTAAACAGATGCCTGCATCCTAGTCCTTGCTGAAATGCTAGGAATAATGAGGATCCCTTCAAATGTAGTTTTGTCTAATTGTTATCTCTCTCTGTCAAAAACACCCCAATTCTTAACATCAATTTTTCAAAATTCAGCTTTGATTTCCTTTTATCAAATTTATACCACACATTCATTAAATAGTCAAACTGTTCTCGAAAACCGATTGTAAAAAGGAGCAGTTCCCAACAAACGCCCCATTTCCTGGCCAGAAGCAACCACGTTCAGCTCCTACTGCTGACTTTTAGAATAATTACTCCCTATCTCTGACTAATATCCTTGTAACACAGCCTACAGACTTTTTCATCTTTATGTATCACCTATTTAACTTTCTATTTTGGAAAATGAGGATTCAGCTCTCTTTCAAACACCATCTCATCTACACACCCAAACCTTCATTCTTCCAAACTTTTGATACAATTACATTATAATTTTGATCAGCTCAGTATCCTTGCTTTACATTATTAGGACTCTGTACAGACTGTTCACAGGTGTAGCAAGTTGTCTGCTAGCCTTACTTTTTCCTTCCCTACTTTGTTTTCCCTGGAGTTAATAATTGTCTTGGTGGTTCATAGCTTAGATTTCTGTGCACATAACAATTCAACCCCAGACCTTCTCCTAATGAATAACTTTCTCAATACTTTCCAATACATTGTCTTCAAATTTCATCTCCTTGAATAAATCTCTTCAGATCTCCTTCAACCTGGATTAAAGACATGCTAGTCTTGTCACAGAGATCAAGGGGTCACTAGTGGGAAGCAACAAAGGGAACACATGGACCAGGAGCAGGGAACAGATCAACATATTTTCCTTAGTAAAACATACTTAAACTAGTGGGAAAATTGTTTTCTTTACAAACACAAACACACACACAAACCCCAAAAGCCCATAAAGAATGATTAAAGAGCCATCAAACCCATTGCCCTGCAGTCAAATTCTGTGTAACATAAAACAAAAATAACAGAAGGAAAATATCATATAAACATTAATCTCAAGGGGGATGGGGTACACTCAGTGCCAGAGTGTGTGCTCAGCATGCAGAAGGTCCTAGATTCAATCTTCAGTACCTCCATTAGAAAAAGAAAATTAAAAGAAAAGAAAAATGTATCAACTTTAAATATTTACATATGTACAAACATCCTCTTAAAACTGTGTTCTACACGATACACTGGTTAATGAGAAAGTGCCTCTTCATGTCTGTGATCCTGCTGATAATTGAGGGAGAAAATAAGAGTATGACCACATGAAATAAAATCCCTTATGAAATAATGATCCCGGGTGACAATCATTATTGACTGCTGTCACCAAAAAAGAGTTAACTGGACAATATGTACCTTATGACAGGAGTACAAAACTTCACAGAACAAGTATTCTTGCACAAAGTTGAACCTCAATCAGATCAAGATTTTAGGGGAGGATCAAATCACTTAGCTAAAGCCAATACATAGGATGTAGAAACAAGTCTAACACCACAGGGGAGAATGAAATCAGGCAAACAGGAAATAGAGGAACCCCTCAGAAATTTCAAGGAAAATGAGAAACAGGAAAATTATAGATTAGAACCCACTTGAGAGATATGCTAGCTGCAATGTCTGAACCTATTCTGGATCCTGACTTCAACCCCAAAACTACTTAAAAGTGTATTTTTGTGACAATCAGGGAATTATTTTGTAACCCTTAAAAAAAAAGGAATATTCCAATTGTATTAGAAAGAGACCATGTCATATCACTAATGAAAGGTTAAGCTATGTAGGATTGTCTTCAAAATGATCCCATAGTGGGGGAAGGGAGGAGGTGGAGATGAAAGGTGCAACAACAGTGACTCTGAGTTTATAATTCTGGAGCTGGGTGACTGATACAGGCAGGCTGGCTGTGCTGTTCTCTCTACTTCTGTACATGTTTGAATCTTTCCAAAAAATGTGAAACAAACACAAAGACTTCCGTGTTATAAAACCTTCATTTTGAAAGTTAAGAGGTTTGCCAAAGTAGGTGCACCTGCATGGGGCACTGAGATGAGAAAGAACAGGCACCTGGCTCCAGGCCGACCTGGGGCTAACTTGACCCTCCTCTTCTCCTCACCATCCACAGCCAGCCCATAACTGCATCCTGTCAGCTCCACTCCCCAAACGCATTCCTCCCTGGCTCCCACCATCTCTCATCTGGCCCACTCCAAGTGCCTCCTACCCGGCCTCCCTGCTTCCTGGATCCCTGCAATTCATTCTCCACATTATCTTTGAAAAATTGTGAGTGAGAGAAAATTACTTTAGTGCTTAAACTATCATGACTGCTTCTCACTGCACTTAGAGTCTACACTCCTTTCCATGTTCCTGAAGCCCTTCTAAACCTTGCGTCTCAGCACTCTCACCAGCGCTGGCTCCAGTATCTCCTCAAACCTGCTGAGTACATTTGTGCCTCGGGGCCAATGGACAAGCTGCCTCTATTCCTGGGGTGAATTTTCCCAGATCCTCAAAGTCCAGCCTCCTTATCGCCATCTCAGCTCACATGTAACCTACTCAAAGATAGCTTTCTTGACTCACTTCCCCCCAAGCCTCCCATCTCAAAACTGTGTTAATTCCTTCTTTTCAATCTTACATTTTTTCCTTATTCGCCCGATTATTTTTGTTTGCTCGGTTCTCCTTGGCCTCCCTCCCCCCAGTAGCCTTGCCCAAACAGCATAATCTCCCGGGGAGCAGCCGGCACTGCTGCTCTGAGAAGACATGCTGAGCGCGACATTACAGTCACGTGGTGTAGTGAACCGGTGTCAAACATCAGATACAGCAAAGCAGTGAGAATTTCTCTCTTATTTTATAATTTAAGTGAAATCGAACATTTACTACTATTTAATGAAGAATTTGGTAGGTCTTTGATCCCAGTTCCTGAACAACCCCTAAAGGCTTTAAATTTTCCAAGTAGGAGTGCCTTTGCAATTCATGGTGGACCCTTGGATGGCTTGTGTCCATGAGACGACTCAGGATGGGGACTGGCCTGTCAGAGACACCAACCATGTGATTAGAGGAGTGGGGCTTTGAGCTTTGTGACAAGTGAGTGACCACCAGGAGATGAAGGGGCTCAGCGTTTTGGGCTAAGGAAAGTTTTGACTTACAATTAGGGTTTGGGTTAGCCATGTTGGTAGTGACCCAATAAATTATGTCTTTTTAATAAAGCCTCCAGTAAAAACTTGGGGGCAACAAAGCTCAGAGCTCCTGTGTGCTTCCTGGTTGGTAATACTCTTGGAGGACTGTCACACTCAGATGCTGTGAGGGCAACCCTGAGCTCTTCCCACTGGAGTGCTCTCCACAACAGCTCACCTGAGGAGATCTAAGGGCTGCTTCTTGTCTGTGCTTCGAGGAGGAGCCCATTCCCTGTACAGAAGGCCCTGTTCGCTGGGGCAGCTGAGGTCCTCTGACATAGGCTGAAGTTGCACTGGGAAGCAGAAGCAAACAGGTGAGCATCACTGTCACCACGTGTTCACGTGTTCTGTTGATAAAATGTGGTGCTAACACTTCGTGGTCATTTGTAAATAAGGGGCCCTCACTTGCCAGAAGGGATGGAGGTACCATATAATTTTTCATAATTCTCACCCAGGATTAATACTAACCCCCTGAGGGTCATTTGTAAACGTGGGTGGAAAGGAATGCTTGGATGTCACAGTCCTAGGACCACCGTGGGTACCTGGTGAGAGCCTTGCAGATGCTTAATGTCCTACAACCGAGCCAGTCTTCCACAGCAAAAAATTTAGGCCAACCAAGTGCCCAAACTGCTGCAGTGGAGGGACACCTGATGGTTCAGCCCCCTCCTTGGACACCCAGAGGAACCTGGACTCTGGCAGGTTGGGGGCAGGGTCAATTCTAAAACCCAGGCTTTTTGTCCCCACAATTCAGTAGTTATTCGGTGACAGCGCATGGAATATAAACAACAAAGAAACTTGACATGATGTTATATAATTAGCTTACTCAAGAACCAAAATTTAAATCCAGTCATTCTCCTTCCCACCTGACCTACTTTCCTTTCTCCTGTACTAGCACCAGATTATTACCCACCCAGCCTTAACATGGGTCCTGACTCCACTTATCTCCCTCCCAAACACCACATGAGATGATTCCTCAGCCTGGATGTGGGACCAGCAATTACAAGAGGCTTTAGTGGAAAAGAACTGGTTGTGCGCAGCTTCCAACTAAACACTGTAGAATCCTGGTGTCCCACATTAGTAATCATGACAGCTGTTTGCAAGTGTCCCCAAAATTCATTTCAGACTCTCACTGCTAATATTGCTGGGACATAAATATGAATCATATGGACTGCTGGGCTGGACTGCTATGCTGGGTCTCTGATCCAGGAAACTCAGTGTTTGCTCCCTGCACCCAGCTCCCTGTTCTGTTCGTGCATGTGCATCAAGCAGCAGTTTAGTGTCTATTTTAATATCTTAAACAGTACATTTCAGTATTGTCTTCATCCACAAATATGTGTACCACATAGTAGTAATGATCAATCTCATTCTTTGCTTTCTTTGGTCTTAGAGAGTCAGATAAATGGATAGCAAAGATAGCAAAGTCATAGAACGCTATAATATAGTATTTCCTTTATTTCAATGAAAGGATTTATTTAAAGAGCTTAGATAGAACATCCTTGCATCTATGGCATCATTAAGCGTCTGAAGCTGTTACATTTTAAAAACTTCATTTCAAGCGAGATGTTATCAGTTAGAGAAAGCGCTCCTGAATTTGAGGGGTCGCTGTCATCTCACACAGAGTCCCTAAAAAATGTCAGCACTCTGCAGTATTGCCGTCATGACAAGAACCCAGACAGATGAAATTTGGAAAAACTTGTGGCTTTCTAGTGCACAGACAGAAAATGGTATTTCAGAGGGAAAAGCCTGAATTACAGAAAATGATAAATGAAATGGTCTAACATGCATTTCCCTTACAAAGAACTAATACTTCTTTGGTCGATAATAACATCTGTCAGTAATTATGAAAAAAGCTGACAGATGCATAGTACTTAATATTAGCCAGGACTGTTCTAACATTGACATAGATTCATTAATCTCCATAGCAGCTCTACGAGGTGGGTGCTAAAATTATCCCCATTTTATTGGTGAGGAACTTGAGAGACACAGAGGCTAAGTGACATTTACAAGGTCGACAGCGAGAAACCAGCACATGTATTCCAGCATGAGTCTACGCTCTTGGCCTCTTCTCTTTTTTTTCTTTTTTGGTGGTGGGGAGATAATAAGGTAATTCTAGTGGGGCATGGGGAGGTAATTAGGGTTATTTGTCTATTTTAGAGGAGGTGTTGGGGGCTGAACCCAGGACCTTATGCTTGCTAAGCATGCACCCCATCACTTGAGCTGTACCCTTCCCTCTCGAGTCTATGCTCTTAGCTGCTAATCCTCACTGTCCCACATGGTAACTCTGGGGGGACTACAGTTCATTCATTCACTCGTTAAACTCAGCCTTCCCGGTGCCTTGGATTCAGCAGTGAACAAGGCAACATGGTGCCTGCCTTAAATGAGCTTGTCGCCTCCTGATATATTATCTTCATTTTACCCAGGAACAAACAAGGTCCAGAAGATTAGCCTTTTCCTGTTAACACCGGAGGAGATATGTGGTGCTTTATTTCATTTTTGCCATTTGACTTACACCATGGGGAGGGAAAGCTGCCTTGCAGATCCTGGAGCTCACAAGCCTGTTAATCCTGAATTTTTTTTAACACTGTCCCTTACTTGATACTTGATCTGAGAAAGGATGAAGTAAACCTAAAAAGATTCTAAGAGAGCGTGTGGTTTACACAGGGTAACTAACCAGACACTGTTTACTATCCTAACAGGAATCTCTAGGCATATTTCTTTTCTTTCTCTTTTTTCCTTTTTATGGGCAGCTTTTAAAAACCAAACCAAACCAACCAAACCAAATCACTGATAATTCAACAGCAGGTTCTAAATCATCCCCAAGACAGCAGCTAAACTCGGTTTAGACTTACAATGCGGCCTCTGGTGGTGGGATTGAAGAATATATCTCTATCCTGAATATAAAAGTCATTCACGCAGCTCTTCTCAAATAGGGCAATGAAAAATTCTTGCTTCGGCTTGATGATACTTTGATCCACTTGGAGGACTTTCATAAAACAGCTGAAATTACCAAAGGCTGAGGACCGGGTTTTCAGATCATTGGGCTTCAGAGGCAATATTATGTGCAGTATCTCAGCGTATGTACAGAGCACCTCCCACAGGGTGTATACTTTTGCAAATAGAAGCTTGTCACCCAAAACCTATATTGGGAGAATGAAAACACAAACCAGGAAACTATTTTCACATTTTTAGTACACAGATTTTTCTTACATTGCTGGTAGTTAAAGCACTTGTGTAAACACACACACATATGACACTGGTAAAGGTGAAGATATAATAAAAATTGATTTGCAAACTATCATATATTTTTGCCTTAAAGATAATTTCTTTGTTGAAATTACTGAAAAGTTATTTAAAATCCTTACAGTTCATTCATAAAATAACCAATGTTTTAGATGAAAAAAGCAAACTTGTTAATTTTTAGTCCAAATTAGTAACTAAAAATAGAAACACCAAAATATTCTTTGCAGTGGCATTGCAATGACAATTTTATAAATTTCTGAAACCTAGGACTATTTACATATCTGTTCAATATAGTGTTAAACAGTCATTAAAAGGGATTTAAAAGAATTATATTTATTGATATGGAATATATAATAAAAGGAGAAAGCAAAAAATGTGAAATAATAATTTTCCTTTTTGGAAGGGAAAAATATCTTCATTTGAACAAAAAAATGTTTAGAAGGATTTTAAGATTCTTAATGTATAATTAAGGTACAGATGATTTTTAATTCCACTGTTCTTTCATTTTCAATTTTGGGGGGTAAGTTTTATAATAAAAAAAATCTTTAAAACAGTTCTTACATAAATACATTAATAGATATATTTATGACTACATTCTCTGGCTATTAAAAAAGATCTCCTAGCTGTGGATCTGAAACATACATTCCATAATGCAGATTCTGACTGACTCGCCTCCCAGCCCACAGCGAAGGCACGGCTAGTGTGACATGTTTCAAATATCATTCCAGGTAATATGCAGGCTCCCAGCCAGTGGCTGCAAGGGGACTGACACTGATCTGGTTGCTCCCAGCTGTAGACCAACACAGATGAAGTTAGATTCACAGGCTCATGTTTCCTCTGTCAAAAGAAATCAGAAAATGTTAGGCTTTTACTTTCACCAAGGGAACAAGAAGTTGTTTGATTATTTTTATGGAAAAAAAAACAACAAACCAATTTGAACCTGTTGAAAAGACATTTGCTCAAAATAGTACAGTAGCAATGATGGTGCTCTGGCTGGCAGGGACTTACTGGATTCCTGTGAGTGCTGGACTCCTCACATGGAATTCCCTTGGCACTCCAGAAGGCCTGTGGTTGTCCCCATGGGTTTGTGGCCATATGTGGCACAAAAAAGCCTCTGGCTTTGCCACAATTTCAATGCCTTTTTTGGCTTATGAAAGGTTTTGCACTCAAATGGAGTATTCTTGAGTCCAGTCACTGATGTCATTCACCAGAGTTATACTCCAGATCTGACATTCTAGACTCTTAAATTCTTGCAGACATTCAAATGGTTCAGGTTTGGATGTGTATTCACCTCTGGAGGCCTGGACCATATTCGCTAAAGCCACCCGGTCAAGTTCAGCAAAATGCAAAGAAATTTTTCTCTCTGCAAGACTGAAATGTCTGTGAAGGTATAAAAACTTCTGCATCTACAAAAATAGGGAACCAACTTATCAATAACATATCTATCCATAATGAATGGACATTTAAAAAATTACTGTATTTACTTCTATCAAATTCTATCTGGCTTTTGCCAAATTGTGTCCTAAACTGTAAGGAAAGTATATAAATGTAGTGAATTTTTGAACTTTTAAGAGAAAAAGGAACCCTCCTACTCGGTTGGTGGGAATGTAAATTGTGCAGCCACTTTGGAGGACAGTATAGAGGTTCCATAAAAAACTGAAAATAGACTTCCGTGTGATCCAGCAGTCCCATTCATGGGCATATGTCTGGAGAAAAATATAATTCAAAAAGACACATACACCCCAATGTTCACAGCAGCACTATTTACAATAGCCAAAACACTGAAACAAACCAAGTGTTCACTGAAACAACACAAGTGTTCACTGACAGATGACTGGATAAAGAAATTGTGGTATATTATATATATATGTATATATACATATATATACACATACATATACACACATGAACACACACACACAATGGAATACTGATCAGCCATAAAAAATAAAATAATACCATTTGCAATAACATGGATGGACCTACAGGGTATTATGCTAAGTGAAATAAGTCAGAGAAAGAAAAACAAATATTCTATATATTAACTTATATATATATATATAAAATAGAACAAATTAATTACTATAATAAAACAGAAATAGACTCACAGGTATATAGAACAGACTGGTGGTTACAAATGGGGAGAAGGAGGAGAGGGGAGGCAGGAAGGGGGTAGGGGATTGAGAGGTAAAAATTACTATGTATAAAATGGATAGCTTACAGTGCTGTATCATACAGCACAGGGAAATATAGCCATTATTTTATGGTGACTTTAAATGGAATATAATTTATAAAAATGTTGAGCCTCTTTGTTAGACACCTGAAAATAATATGATGTAAATCAACTACTCAATTACAAAATGTTTAATAAAAGTTTTCTTTTCATATTATTTGCAATAAGTTGGAAGCCAGAACTGTCAATAGAAATATAGTGCAAGTCACAATTTTCCAGTAATACCATTTAGAAAATAAAAAGGAACAAGTGAAATTAATTCCAGTAATAATTATATTTATCCCAAAATATCCAATATACAATCATTTCAAAAGTGTGACTGACACTTTTAAAACTTATTAATAAATATTTTACATTAGTTTTGTTGTACGAAGTCTTGAAGATCTATTATGTATTTTCCACTTATAGAACATCTCAATTCAAAATAGCCACATGTGTCTAGTGGCTACCATACTAGACAGAGCAGATTACACCATTCACACTTCTGATAAATTACCTTCTGTTACTTATTTTAAAAACTTGCAGAAAAGGCTTTAGATATTCCCTACATCAAACAAAACAACCTTGACGGGTTGGAAGTATCTTCATTATAAAGTGAAAAATAAAGGTAAGAGAGCCATGTTTACATGTATGTTAATGTAACAATAACTTCTTAAATCATTCAGGACTTTACAATCTTTCTTCATATGCCAAGGATTCACTGTCACTGCACAATATTTTTCACTGTTATTATCTTTGGAATTGACAGGCTTCTGATGATCCTGCTTTGTGCATCTGTACATAAAAGAAAACAACAAAACAGAGAAAAAGACCTTGTTAAAGATAGTTTGGGGGGAGGGTATAGCTTAAGTGAAAGATCATATTCTTAGCATGCACAAGGGCCTGGGTACAATCCCCAGTACTTCTTCTAAAAATAAAATAAATAAAAACCTAATTACCACCCCCCTGCAAAAAATTAATTAATTACTTTAATTAAAAGTTAAAAAAAGATAATTTAGTGCAGGCTTATCAGGCTACAAGAGCTACAGTGAATGCCCCCCCATTAATTTAGAAGAAGTCTCACAGTATTTCCCAACATAAAGGCTAAAATATAATTGAGAACAGTTTCTGATGGTCAGCATGATTTTAACAAAAAAGTAGATAGTTACTTCCCTGGTGTCAAAGCTCTGTCAGAGATGGGCACAGAAAATTTAGTAGAAATGATTTTGCATATACCTTTGAAAGAAATGCTAAGAAATGATCTTTTCTGTTGGAAATTAGCCTGCTTTTACATTCTGCAGTAGGCATACATGTTTACAAACCAGGCAGGAACTGGATCATATTTTACACATAATTTAGAAACTGATTTGAATTTTGCTCTCTGTCTGCAAGGCTATTTCTTAGGTAATTACATAAGCTGGCAACTATACTAAATTTTGTTTCCCTGTTTGCTTAATCCTCACAACAACTCTGTAAGCTGCTATTATTACCCCCATATAACAGATAAAGAGCTTGAGGCAGAAAATAATCTGGGTAACTTGGTAAATGGTGGAGCTGAGTATGACTGCAGCCAGTCTGACACTCAAGTCCATTCTTCCCACCGATGTCTGATACTGCTACCTACATTCAGCAATGACCGCTGATTTCATATTTAAGTATGTCATTTCTAAAAGTGCAAAGATATATTAGTACTGCTGTGTAAATTATTCTTTTGAGATGTGATTGCCAAAAAAAACATAAAATCACGGTTCCACTGAGGGAAGGGCAAACTGCATATAGACGGACACAAGGGGACTTTGTGAGGACACAGTTGCACAACTCTAGAAATAGCTAAAATGGCTGACTTATACAATTATAATGTGTGAATTTTATGGCCTGTAAATTACACCCTAATACAGCTATTAAATTAAGAAACTTGATACCAAATTAAGACTAAAACACATATATATATATATCACACAAAGAACAACAGGCAAATATCATTATTTACTGCACCATTCTTTCATGCAGCTTCCTTTCCTCACTCGTTCCTGAAAGGATGACTCATTTTTAAAATAGTCTTTTAATTTATTTAGCAAATAATTTTTGACAGCCTACTATGTACCCAGGACTAATCTAGGCACTTGGAATAGATCAATAAACAAAACAAAATTCCTGTCCTCACGGAGCTTGGTTGGAGTCTAGCTGGAGTGGGGGGTGGAGATGACAATTCACTCAACAGAGCAGCAGAGGAGGTGGCATGATAGGAAAGAGGAACCATGGAAAAATCAAAAAGGGGCAAGGTAAAGAGAGTTTAGGGTATGGGATGATGGTGATGTTGTATTAAATACCAGAGCAGGCCACACTGAGGACTGAGGTTAGAAATAAGACTAGGAGGTGACAAGTCCCAGGTGGATGGAATAACCATCACCAAGGGCAGCGTGCACCTCGCATGTTCCAGAATGGGGGCACGGCTGGAGCTGTGGAGAAGGGTCAGTGCAGATCCTGTACGGCCTTGGAGGACGTTGTAAGGACTGTGGCTTTTACCCGTAGTGAAATGGGGAGGCACTGCAGAAGGAGGACACAATCTAACTTAGGTTTTCAAGGCTCACTTGACTGCCGGGTGAGAATAGGCAAAACGGGTCAGAGATGAAAGGAGGGAAGCCTCTGAGAAGGGCTGTGCAGGAGGAGAGGACAGTGGCTCAGGGCAGGGAAGCAGCATTGGAGGCAGGAGCCATGGTGAGAAGTGGCTGTGCTCCGGATAAGTTTTAAAGTCAGTGTTAAACCAGGTCTATTGACAGAATTCATGTGGTATGTCAGTGAAAGTCAGAATAACTCCAAGTTTTTTGACCCAAGCAGCTGGAAGGATTAAGTTTCCACTAACTGAATGGGGGAGGTTACAGAAAGGACCAGTTTGGGGGGTAGGAGGACCAAGAGCTCAGTTTTTACACATGTTGGTTTTAAGATATCAGAGTTCCAAATGAAGATGGCAAATCAGCAGAAGATTGTAAGAGTTCAGAGTTGGAGAGAAAAAGTCTAGCGGGAGACAGAAATGTGGGAATCATGGGTCACACAGGTGGTAGAGGAAGACATGAAACCCAGGTACTCAAACATTAAGATAACCTGGCATTAACCATAGAAGTTTTCCTTGAGGGCCTGCCTACTAGGTGTGGATATCAGTCCTATTTCCCGACCACTCGAGTTTTAAAAAGGAACTTACAAATGAATTCGTGCAAGACACTTCCTCCAGGGGTTGGGTCCAGAGCAGGTGTGGGAGAATGTGATGGTGCACGCTACTCCCTAAGGCAGAATGTGTGTGTGTGTGTGTGTGTGTGTGTGTGTGTACGCATGTGAGTGTGCACAGGGGGATGAGACACACCTGGCTTAAGAAAAAGAGCTAGAAAGTCTAGAAGCCGAAAGATGAAAGAACATCCAGATCTGGTAGAGGGAACAGGGGAAACACTGTGTACTGTAAGACATATCCCCATACTGCCATTTCCCACCATCCTTTCATCAGGAACACAGTTGGAAAGGGGGAATTATGTAGATACGTGTGATGTACACAATCTTTCTGACTATGTAACACTGACTATCTACATATGTAGCAAGTTAATGATATTTATATCTGCTTCAAGTTTAATAACATGTTCACAACAGAGAGAAAATAAAATATTGATGACTGGTAGAAGCATCATAGAAGGCCTTTCAATGCTCAGAATGGAAGCAAAAGCAGCTTCAACCCACAAAGAATGTCATTAAGGGTCAAGAATGTTTACATTTTCTTAAGAAATTGAGAGTTACAAATTCCTGCTTTAAAGAATTAACTTTAATACAGATACCATACTATAAGCAACGTCTATACTGGAGCTTTCATAAAGCTATTTTTAGTTCCTGTTTGTTCTGATGTACTCCAGACACTCTGCAATGAAATCCTTCTTTTCAAAGGCTTAAAGGAATAAAAAAAGAAATAACACTGCATTCTTTTAAGTGTTCCCTGTACTGAAAGTCACTTGCAAATGCAACACCCTGCCACAGGTCAACATTTTTAACAATAAAGTACTTTGCGCAGTTTTTCAATTTCTATGTGTCTTTGTGTCAGTCTCTCACTCAGAAGCAGAATGGAGTATCAGAAAATGATACATTATGTCTAAAACTACAGATGTAGGAGATGAACGTCCACCAGGAAACAGCTAAGTGTGAGGGCAAGGTTTACCTTTTAAGTTACCGTAAGTGCAGTTACACCTGCTCCCTGCTTCCCCTGTGAAGAGCTAGTCTTTTCCAGAAAAGCTCTCATTCTGAGAACTGTCTTCTTTAAAATATTCGGAGATTCTCTTTTAAGGCTCTTTCACTTTTAAGTCTTTCCCCAACTCTACATCCTATAACAAGTGTTAAAATTATCCAATAGCCTATTGTTACAGAACATGCTCTACAAAAGCTGAGGTTTCCCAGGGTTTGGATCCCAGAACTCTGCTACCAGATAATCCTAAAGCCTTCCTTCCATAATTGACTCTTCTGCCAATTCCCAGCTGCGGGCAAATTCGGCTTCTCAGACCAGGTAACTTAATAATTCTGCCTTCAAACACTCTACTGTCAGTAAAGGAACTCTCAGACAGGAAGCACACAATGCCCCTAGTGAGGGTTGCCTCCTTCAAACAATCAAGATGCCATCACCAAGCAAATAATTAAACCTACTGCAAAACTTCTGAAGACAATTACAAACAATATAGTTTGTATAGTTGCATACTATTTGCTCTGGAATAGTCATTTCCAATGGAGGGAACAAAGGACCTCATGACCCAAGCAATTTTTTTAAACTGCACGAAACCATCCCTCATCACGTGAGGATTCAGGCAAGCCCATCTTACAGGCCTAGGAGTAACAGAATGACAGCACCTCTAGGAGTAGGATGAAAAGCAGCGAGGTAGACTTCTAGTGAAAGAGGGTGATGTAATAGGCCCCATTGCCCACTTACCTCCCACCACAGGACAATCATCTTATATCGAGAACAAACACTTTGGGAAACAGAGGTTGTTTATGTTTTTATGGTTTTCTGGTGGAAATAATGCCCTGAGTCATGTGAAGTTGTGGCTGCAAAATTGAACAGGGGACCAGATATTTTCACATTCAGGACACAAATAGCCCCCGGGTAGCCATCATATCTGCTCTCCCCTTTGCCTGTTCATTCCAAAAGCTGCAGGACTCTCCTGCTTGCAATGGCACCCACCACTTCTCACAAATTCTTGACAAGTTCACGTCAGCAGCTGGTGGTGTCAAAGTCACCATTTGTACTGCTCTGAAGTACCTCCATTACTTTATATCCCTTCTATTTTCTCTGTTGTCTTCCTAGCTACACTTGCATTCACAAGTTGGTTACCGCACTAACATTGCCTCTGTAATCAGTCCAGGACATAGGAAGTAGAGATTCAAGTGTAACCAGTAACAGAACACTTGTCATGCCACTCTAGTTTCCCAACAAAATACTCTGGCGTCCCTCATCTCACCCAAAGAACCACCGCATGACTTAGAGGTTGTAAATGTAGAGGGCTTTCTCTACTGGGAAACACTGTGGCTTGTGGTAGAGTTGCGATTTCAGTTTTTGCAATTAGTTACAGGCAAAAAGACATGGTCCGCAAATTTTCTTCAAGCGTTTGGAATTTAAACTTTTATTAGATACAGAGCCGGTGGACTAACCGTAATCCATGAACATATGGTCATATTATCAAATAATGTTCATGTCTGCCTTACAGATATGTAAGAACTTGAATTACACTTGCATCCTGTAGGCCTTTGGAATTGGATGTGAAGCATCCTGTGAGTCAAAAACCTCCTATCCAGTTACAGAACACCTTAAAGACAACATCACATTAATGCCACTGAATACATTAGTATAGCCCATGTATGGTTAAGTTACATCTCCGACTTCTCAGAGTTGGAAACGAGATGTCTAGAAAAGCTGGAAAAGGCCAATTACCAAAACAGCTCAAAAGTTAAAGCAGACTCTTGCACCTCCCAGAGCGGAGGGCGGAGGGGGCATTGGTCACCACCCTGTCCTCCCCCAGGACGTGGCATGTGGGGAAGCAGGCAAGAGTGGGTGGCTGGGACTCGGAGGTGGAGAGGTGATGAAAACAAGAGTGGAACTGCTCTGATCCTAGAACAACAGAGCTGTAAAAAACTCGGCTTCAGTTCAACACGCTCCCTCTCCCACATTCCCTCCCACCTACATGACAAAAAGAACAAGTCAGGCACTTTCTGCCCATGACGGTGACTACTAGCAGGAAAGGGACCAGGATAAAAACATGTCATATAAAAGATCAGTCTGATTTTAAAGACAGTGTTATAAACAGTGAACATCACTGTCAGAGTGGGGCACGTGAGACGCTCAAATAGGGAGGAGGAGGTTGAGGATCCCTTTCCAGCACTTCCATGTCTTTTATCACTCCTATTTCTGACCTTTCCTTTGCCACTTTTTGTAGCACTTCTATCAATGGCAGGTAAAGGTGCAGCAATGTGACTTGGCCGTTTGGCCGATGGGGCTACATTTCCCAGCACTGGAATGAAAAGGCACTGGAAAAGGATCAGCTGGAAGATGTGAACTGCGGTCCTGGCCTGTGCCAAACACTAACCAGGTGACCCTGGGTTAGGCTCTTAGTCTCTCTGGGCTTCCGCTGTTTACTTATAATCGAAGGTTTTGTCCTTGCACAAATATATCCAATATGAAATGTAACGTAAAAGTCAAACATAATGACATCTCACCTGCTTGCCTCAGGGAACTGTACAAGCATTGAACACTATGTGAATGTAAACACAGAGTTAAGAAAACTGTTGTGGTAAAGCGCTAAACTAAACATGGAGATAAAATTTAATGGATATTCTTGGCTTTTTTTTTTTAATTGCAACACTGAATTAATAGCTATTAGCTATAATCCACACCACCACCCCTGCGAATAAATAAAGTAGGTAAGCACTGCCTGGATGCCTGCTATTGCCCAATGCTAAGCAGGGTGAGGGGTATAAAGGAGGCTGAACAAGGGAGTCTTCTCCAGTTACCAGCTAAGTGAGGAGACACATTGGAAATCACCTGGGAATGTTACCAAGTCAGTACTCAAAGTCAAGAATACAGGCTACCGATCATAAACAGTGCAGGAATACAAAGAGCAGCTAGAAGTATTTAGAGTAAATAGGGAAGACTCTATGAAGGAAATGGGACTCCAACTAGTTCTCAGGGTAATTCTAAGCTGTTTTAACTGAGGACTGGATAGGAAAAGGCTGGTGACTCCTGGTTTTTAATAGGACACAGGTTATCCTAGGAGGCTAAGTTACAAAATGATTGGAAAACATAAGGTAAGTCCAAAATGATGAAGGGTCAAGACTACCTGGCTCAGATCTGGTTGTGGTAAGTCTTTGACTTGACTCTAGATGTTGGAGCGTCAAAACTGTAGGTTGACTGAAAGGGGGGGAAGAGAATATCCAAGAACTCAGCAGAAGGAATAATTCATGTATCAGGGATGAAAGCTATTCATCAGAGTATCAGGAATCAGAATAGACACTTGAAACCAAAAACATACAGTTCCAGAAGCCGACAATATGTGGAGGGTGGTGAGAGGAAGATAAATCAAAGACCATTCCAAGCCTTTGGGTATTTAAGACCAGAAGAATGATTATCCCACTGAATAAGTGAAGACGCTGCAAGAAAAAAGATTATGAAATCAGCTTTAGACATGATGAATCTGACATATGAGCTAAGAGTAGGAATTATCTAAGAAGCTCAAAATTCAAATCTGAAGCACAGATCTAGAGTACAGGCTTAAGATACAGATGGACAAGACATGATAAAATTCATAAAAGAAAACATAGGCAAAACATTTTCTGAGATAAATCTTAGCAACGTTCTCCTAGGGCAATCTACCCAGGCAATGGAAATAAGAGAAAAAAATAAACAATAGGGACGTAATTAAACTCATAAATTTCTTCACAGCAAAGGCAACCATAAATAAAACAAAAGGAAACAATAACCTACGAATGGGAGAAAATATTTGCAAATGATACGAGTAACAAAGCCTTAATTTTCAGAATATATAAACAGCTCATACAACTTAATAACAAAAAAACAAACAACTGAATCCAAAAATAGGCAGAAGACATAAACAAGCATTTCTCCAATGAAGACAGAAATGGCCAATAGGCACATGAAAAAATGCTCGGTATCACTAATAAACAGAGAAATTGAAATCAAAACTACAATGAAGTATCAGCTCACATCATTCAGAATGGCCATCACTCAGAAATTCATGAATGATAAATACTAGAGAGGCTGCAGAAGGAAGGGTACCCTCTTACACTGCTGGTGGGAATCCAGTTTGGTGTAGTCATTATGGAAAGCATGGAAATCCCTCAAAAAACAAAAAGTAGGCTTGCCCTATGACCCAGCAATCCCACATCTTTGTATATAACTGGAAAGAACTCCAATGTGAAAAGATACCTGCACACCAGTATTCATAGCACCAATGTATACAATAGCCAAGAAATGGAGGCAAGCTAAATGTAGCAACAGATGACTGGATAAAGAAGTTGTGGCAAATTTATACACTGGAATACTACTCCACCATGAATAGGACAAAATAAAACCATTTGCAGCAACATGGATGGAGCTAGAGATCGTCATTCTTAGTGAAAGCAGCCAGAAACAGAAAACTACCAAATGATACCACTCATATGTGCAATGTAAAAAAAGAGAGAAAAAGACACTGTGAACCCATCTACAAAACAGAAACAGACTTGCAGACTTAGTAAACAATCTTAAGGTTACAGGGGAAAGGGGATAGGAAGGGATAAATTTGGGAGTTTGAGATTTACAAATGCTAGCCACTACATATAGAAAGAGATTTTAAATAAAGTTTCTTCTGTATAGCAAAGAAATCTATGTTCATTATCCAGCAATAACCTATAATGAGAAAGCCGATACAGCCTCCAACTGAGGAAGCAAGAGAAGAAAGGAGAGTTAGTTATGCTGGGCTAGAGCCCACTTCTAAAATCCTTGTCAGCCACTGAGGCTGCCCCAAGTACACTGAGCCCTCCTCCCACGGACAGGCTGACATGACATGCGTCCTGCAAACCTGGGGCAGCAGAGGCCGTCCCCAGGTCTGGCCCTGGGGGAGATGGGAGCAAGTCCACTTGCTCCCCTTGGGGCAGCACCCCTCCCCGCAGCCCCCGCCACCTGACTGCACCGCGCCTGCCTCTCAGGAACCCACTGACTTGAAAACAAGTGATCCACGAACCTGGGGCAGCGGCAGGGAGATGGGCAGCGAACTTGCAAGCTGGTGGACTTGCCCCCATCTCCCCCACGGCCTGTCCAGGGCTCGGCCTCTGCTGCTCCAGGCACGGTCCGCAGGTCAGCCTGCTCCCGGGAGGAGGGCGCGGTGTGGTCGAAGGCAGTGGCGGGTTATGGAGTGTGCCCATGGGAGCCCATGGATTTGCTTCAAACTCCCCAGCGCATGGCCTGAGCTTGGCTTCTGCTGCTCCAGATTCGTGGAACTCAGGTTACAGGTAGCCTGCTCCTGGAAGGCGGGTGCTGTGCTGTCAGGGAAAGGCGGCAGCTGCGATGGCGGGATTGGGGCTGCCCTGTGAGAGCGCGGGGGTTGCGACCATTTCCCGCTGCTGCTGCAGCCATCCCAGCACACTGACCTCACCGCCCCCACCTCCCAGGAGCAGACTGACCTGTAACCTGACTCCGACGAACCTTGGGCTTTAGAGGCCGCCCCCTAGGTCAGGCCGCGGGGAAGATGGGAGCAAATCCAGGGGCTCTCATGGGGCAGCCCCCATTCCATCCGTGGCCCCGCGACCGCACCGCACCCGCCTCCCAGGAGCAGGCCATGATCTGGGGGCCAATCGGAGATGCTCCTGGGCCTTCCGGCGCCCTCCCACCTCCCGGGGCTGTACCTGATCTCCTAAACCCGGGTTTAAGCTGCGGCACAAACGCGAGGTCCAGGAACTACTAATAGCGGGGTTACCACGAACCACAGCGGCGGCTGGGACCCGCCTCAGGGTCCTAACGTGCTGCACGGCCGGGACCTCATCTCCGCACCCCTCCCTGTGCGCTTCCTCAGCTGCACAGCCCAGGCGTCACCCGCCGGCTCCCCGAGCAGAGCGCCCCCACCAGCGCACCCTTATCTGACCGGCAGCGGCAGCCAAGCCTACGGAAAGCGGCGGCCCAGACCCCAAGCTGTGTTCCTCTTCCAGGAGATGGTCCAGGAGCAACCGGCTGCCGCCAGCTTCCACGCATTCTGGGCGGGTTCCGGCGTCCGCGCGTCTGTCCTTCTGCGCGTGCGCGCCCCTCCTCCTCCCGCCTGCAGCGCAAACTGCTCGGGTGGGTCTCCTGCTTTAATGGACCTGGCCACTGGGGCCGGGAGGAGCCAGGTGGGGCCCCTCCCTCTTGTCCCTCCGGTCTCCATCCCCAGAGCCTTCACCCCGCCACCAACTGGGTCATGGCACTGTACTAGAACCACGACTGTCCTGGGCCACGCCACATCCCGCCAGCCCCACTTCCCCTTCTCACCTTCCCCTCCCTGTTACTACCCTCCCACCCCTGGCCAGGCCCAGTCTCCCACCAGACCTTGAAGACAGGGCTTCTTCTCCTCACACCGAGGTCCATGCCCTGACACTCCGTCCTGCTAGATCTTAACCTATGGCCCCTACACCCTCGTGCCTCACCACAGGACACCAAACTTCCTGAAACTGTCCCCCTCACTTCTCAGCCAGGTTAGTTCTACTCTGAGTGGGCCCCACACTCCTCAACATATGACCCCTCACCATGGGATCTCCTTCACTCTGAGTGCACCCATACCCTGAGCTCACTCCCTCACCCCTCACCCTATGGTTGGGGGTGGGGAAATCCGGGCTCCAGTAATGATGACTACTGCCACCAGTGGGGGACACAGCCTAGTGTGCACTTTCATAGTTAATGTCTGAGGCTACAAGGCGAGGCAGGCTGGGCTGAAGGCGGTTCCAATTCCCGCCCTGGCACCCTGATCCCTGCACCCAGTGTCTCATCTGACCCGATGGGTCAGGGTGATCCCAGGCTGCCAGCTACTGGCCTGTGGGCCTTGGGTGGTTGATGGTCCTGATGGTGATCTGGACCCCTAGGGCGAAGGCACTGGGCACGCAGACCTTTGGGGTGGGGGAGTTCAGAGTGTCCACTTGAGCCCAGGGGTAGACAGCAGATGGTGGGCTGTGTGCATGGGGCTGTGTGTGGCCTGGTCTCAGCCCTGGTGGGTGCAGGAATCTTGTTCATTCACACCAGGCCAGAGGGAAGAGGGACGGGAGCTTTCAAAGCATCAAAGTTAGGAAGCCAAGACTGGAGAGCAAAATAGGAAGGTGCACTGTCCAGGCCACCATGGATCCTGCTGCGACACTGGTCCGATGCATCAGGGGAGACTGACAGTTGACTGGTGAATGAGACATCCTCTACTGTGGTATAGTTTACAGGCAATTGAAGGGGTTTTGACAGGTAATTTTAATCCAATAATTGTCACTTTCACTGTGGGAGATCAGGTCCAAAGTCATGGGGAATCTGGCAGTGATCCTGCCTGAACTTCAGCCTGGGACAGTGGAGGACCCTCCCAGGAATCATCATCTTAGCTCTCACCAAAAATCACTGTAATAGAGAAGAACAAATCTGACTCCATTTTGGATCTGTTCATTTTCCTTTAACCTTCTGCCATGTTTTCTAGGCTTAGTCTTGCTAGCTCTGCTCCTTTTGAAAAACAATGTTGCCTTTAGCCTGAAATAAACAGGAGAGCCTATTCTCAGGGCTCTGAACGTTAAGAATATTAACACTTTTGCACTCCTATAAAGATAACAAGTTGCAGAATAGAAAAAGTTTGTTTTGTTGCACGTTTACAGGAACACCATGATCTGAACCACGTGGATAGCTGCAAAGAATTCCATGAACAAAGAAATCCTACAATGAGAAGTTTGCAACAACCAACCACAGCCCCTCCCCTTTTTAGTAGAAAAGGAGCCTGAAGTCTGATGGGCAATATGGTTCTCCAAGTCTGCCATTATCTTGGTCTGCAGCTGTCTACGAAGACCAGGTCATAGTGCCTCTGTAAAATCTCTAACAAAAGCAAAAGTTATTTTCTATTCTGCAACTTGTTGTCTTTATATGAGTGCTAAAGTGTTAATATCCTTAATGATCAGAGCCTTGAAAATAGGCTCTCCTGTATATTTCAGGCTAAAGGCAACATTGTTTTACAATATGTGCAGAGCTAGTAAGACTAAGCCTAGAAAAGAGGGCACAGGGTTAAAGCCAAAAGGACAGATCTTCTATGGAGTCAGATTTTTTTCTTTTCTATTATAGTATATTCAATTTTTCTTTTAAGATAGTAAGAATAAAGTTTAGCCTTTTCCCATTTTAAATTGTGCAATTTTCAGGAACATTAAGTGCATTCACAGTGCTGTGAGACCAACACCACTTGTTTCAGACTATTTCCTTCCTCAAAGTAAAAGCTTGTATACAAAGAGCACCCCACGTCCTACCTCCCCTAGCCCATGACAAGCCCTAATCCCCTTTCTCTCTCTATGTCTTTACCTATCCTGGAGGTTCCCTATCAGTGAAATCGTATAAAAGGTGGCTTTTTTTTTTGTTTGTCTGCCCACATATCTTAAGTAGGAACGGGTGAAATTTTGTTTGTTTCCACGTGAATTAGCATTTTTGTATTTTGAGAGGAAAACCAGCTGGATTAAAGATGAGACGTACCAAATGAAGCCCTTTTAGTAACTCAAGCATAATCTTGGAGTAGGCACTACTGTTCTAAGTGTGAAACCAGAGCCAGAAGGGAGATGCTTAGCTCTTCTTGTGGCAAAATAAAAGCAAACAAAAACAGAAAACAAAGGCCAAGAAAGACAGATGGAAAGACAAACCACAGCCTGGAAAAACCATTCCTCATTACCCAAGGTCAGAGAAAAGCTTCACATCCCTGTGGTCCAAAAACCTCTTGAAGCCCAGTGTTCTGAAAAGAAACAAAACACACACAGAAAGTTCCAACGAGAGGCAGTGCAGGTGGCCAGTGTCTGCTAGAGATGTTCGACCTCTCAGGTGAGGACACAGGCAGACGGACAGACTGCAGAGACAGCATTGGCCACCATCACACTGGTAGTTCTTTAGCCCGGTGACAACCAGCCCTGGTGACAACGTGAGCAGGCAGAGGCCCCAGGAGTTCCCCTGGAGGGAAGAGCAAATGGACGCTCCTCTCCGGCAGAACAAGGTGCAGCATACATCAAAGTGCCACAGGTGCATCCCTTCCCTAGCAGTGCTGATCCTTAGAGGAGATCCCACCAACGTTCTTGCACAATTTTCAAAGATAATTTTTCTTCAGTAACATGAATTCAAAATAATCAATATGTCATCAAGGGATTTTCAGAAGTGACCTGCCGTGGGCCCGAAAAATACACACACATAAATACACACATATGCACATAAATATATATATATATATACACACACATACATACAGGAAAAGAGACAGACAGAGTGAAACACAGAAAAGCAGGGGGAGCAGAGAAACAGAGAGAGAGACAAGACAGAGAGAGAGGCACTGAGAGACAGAGACAGAGACGGAGAGAAGGAACACTGGAGCTGGTAATGAGTGGAACTCATGCACATTTTCACAAGTCAGTCTACATGTCAGAATCTGGTCTCAAAGTCCATCTACCTTCCAGGGGAGGGTGTGGGGTTCACACAATGGCGTGGGAACAGAAGGCAAAAAATAGGAAGCCATTGTGGGGCAGCCCACCACAGAGGCCGAGATGAGACACTGCGCCTGTATTTCAACATGACAGAATGACCTAGGAGGTTGTATGCCAGAGCGGACGATGTCAGAGTTGTATTTAATTTCAGTCTCACGACTGGGAGCTGGGAAGCAAGTAGCAAGGAAAGTGACTTTATCCAGACCACAGGGCAGACCCCGGCCGGTGTGGCATGTGCTCTGCGCTCCACCAGCCCTCTGTGGGGTCCTTCCTTTGCTGAGTCTGTACACGATCTCCCTGTGATGCCAGCCCGTGGTGGTGACAGATGCAGTAGGCGTTTCTAGGTCTAGAGACAGGATGGCTTCTCTAGGAAACAGGGGCCAGAATGACCCCCACTGTGCCGATGGGGGATTGGGGAGACCATGAGAGGCACGTGGCTTGTCCAGGATGATAGCACTGCTGAGTGGGGAGAGCCAGGTCTGAACCCAGGTGTGTCCTCAGAGCTGCGGCACTGGCTGCATCCAGGCCTCCCCAGGGCTATGGGGGAGGGTGAGTTGGTGTCACTGTGTGTGAACATGGCAAGAACTGAGAAATGAGAGATTGGCAGCCCAGAAAGGCCCTTGGGGAGCTTTGTGTCAGGAGGAAGCTTGGAGAAGTGGACCCCAGGAAGTGACCTCACTTCCCTGGCAATAGAGCCCAACAGAACTTGGAACCGAAGTCACCAGGCACCCACTCTGTAGAGAAGTCCCTACTCAGCTCACCTGGTTGGAGACAGAGGCATGTTCTGCTGCATCCCATTATCCTGAGGCCGCAACCCCCAAAAAGCCCGCAGTGAGGGGCTGTACCAACGCTGCTGGCGCTGGATCAGGTCTCACTCAAGGCGCCTCTGGCCCTTTGGCCAGAGAGACCCAAAGGTAACACAGGGAGGCCCAGGGCAGGCCCGCCCAGGCCGGGCCACCTCTCAGATCCCACCCAGGTAGAACCACAGCCCCTTCCTGGCTGGTGGAGGTGGATCAGTCATGTTGGGGGTGGGTTTCTGCCTCAAGCAAAAGCAGGTCAGTGGCCTGGGGGCCTGGTCACATCCACAGCCCAGGTCAAAGCTGGCTGGCTGGGATGTGGAGAGCCGGGGAATGGTCCTGCTGCCCGAGGTGCAGCCCATGCTCTCTGGGTATGTCTTTTCCCTCCCGGGTGTCTGAGCTGAACAAGGTCCCAGTCTGATCTGGCAGAAGAGGGTCGAGTGGACAGAATCAGCAGTGTTCCTGGCCGAGCAGGGCTCTGAGATTTCCAGTCCTGGTCAGCTGCTGGTCACTGTCATTGCAGAGTCAGATACCACATACTGAACAGAAGCTGATGAATAAGAACACCAACGCCACCTCCCCAACTGAAGGGCTGGTGTGCCACTCTTCTGAGGGCCAGCACAGGCTCCAGGTGGGTCTGGATATGGAGGGGTCCCCATCACCATGGCCCACAAATCAGTGAGGCAGGCCTCCGACCCAGACATCACCCAGGGCTCTCCCAGGGACCTGCCCGGGGCTGACGGGTAGCTCAGCACACCCGGCTCTGACCTGGAGCACATTGCCCACCTCGCTGTATGTCAGGTGGAGGACCAGGAGCCCCCGAAGTAGATCCCAAAGGTCAGAAATGCAGGACTGGTGCCTATGTGTAGGCGAGGGAGGGGTGAGGGCTGGGCCACACAGGGAGGTGTCCCCAGAGGCTACTGTTGGGACCAGAGCAAAGAATGGTCTCAGACCACCTCTCTGGAATAATTCAGTCACAGAACACATCCTGTGGGCACTTTCTGGGTGGGAGCTGTCTGGAAATGTCTGTGAAGGTTTCTGTCTTTCAAGAGGCACATGGAAAAGGAGGCAGGTGGATAAATTTTTCCTCTCTCACAGCATAAGCTCTTCCACAAGACTTAAAACTCTCTCCACATCCAATAGTTACAGAAGAGGCAAGGGCAGGGGAAGATGTCAGAGACCAAAAAAGGACGATCTGGATTCAGCAGGAGACCACGAGCTCCCTCCTGCCGCTCCTGCAGCTCCTCCTGAACCTGCTTCTGCACCTGGACTGCTGGGCAACCGAGATCCAGTTCAGGCATCACCACCACCTGGAGTAGAGCCCCCTCTGCACCCACCCACACCTTCTTCTCCAAAATGTTCTCCAAAATCCCACCCTCAGTTCCCCCCAAAACTTGACGTCCCTTCCGCTGGAGATGTATTTGTTTGGTTTTCTTTAGTTTCCTTTGTTTGTTTCACATCATTTATGGCATCCTTTATTTTTCTTTTTAGACTTTCATGTAATAAAATATAGACTTTTCCCATTTTAAATTGTGCAATTCAGGAGAATTAGGGGCATTCACAATGTTGTGCGACCATCACTACCATCCAGTTTCACACTATTTCTTTCCTCAAAGTGAAACCATGGATCCAGAGAGCACTCTCCCCTCCCTCCTCACCCAGTCCCTGACAACCCCAAGTCCTCTTTCTCTCTGCGTGTCTTTACCTCTCCTGGGTGTTCCCTTTCAATGAAACTTTATGAAAGTTGGCTTTTTGTGCCTTCCCACATGTATTCACCTGGGGCTGGTGATTTTTTTGTTTTCACTTGAAACAGCATTTTTATTATTTTAAGGGGATATCCAGGGGGATTAAAGATGTGATGTACAAAATGAAGCCCTTTTAGTAACTCTGTGCATAATCTCAGTGTAGACACTGCTGTTCCCCCTGTGACACCACAGCCAGAAGACAGAAGGGAGATGCTTAGCTCTTCCTGTGGTGAAAACAAAACCAAACAAATCAAAAAAATTACAAAAAGCCCAGAAAAAATGCTTGAAAGACAAACCACATTCTGGAAAAAGCATTATTCATAACCCAAGGTTGAGGAAAAGTTTCCCATCCCTGTAGTCCAAAAATCTTTCAAAACCCAGTGTTCTAAACAGAAACAGAACAGGCATGGGCAGTTCCAATGAGGGGCAATACAGGTGGCCAGTGTGTGTTAGAGATGCTTGACCTCTCAGGGGAAAACACAGGCAGACGGAAACACTGCAGAGACAGCACCAGTCACCATAACACTGGCGGGTCTTTAGTCAGGTGACAACCAGCCCTGGTGACAATGTAAGCAGGCAGAGGCTCCAGCAGATCCCCTGGAGGGAAGAGTGAAGTGACGCTCCTCTTCAGTAAAACAGGGTGCAGGAAATATCAAAGGGCCACAGATGAATCTCTTCCCCAGAAGTTCTGATCCTTATAGTTCATCCCACTAAAATCCTTACACACCTATTCAAAGATGCCTTTTCAAGGGTGTTCATCACAGCACTGGTTGAAACAGTCGGAATTAAAGCAACACTAATGTTGATGGAGAGGGGATGGGGTCCACTCGTTCTGGTTCATGTGGATGAATGAATGCTGTGCAGTTGGAAAAGTCGGTGCCTGGTCTCAACCCAACGTCAAGGGAGGCCTCAGGGTGGAAGTATGCAGACCCGTCTGCACCCAGGGTCCCATCTGCATGACCACATATGTGTGAAATCAGCATAGATGGAAACTGATCTAATTGTGAGTGTGTGAGAGAAAGAGATGGAGAGAGACATACTGAGAGACACAGAGACTGAGACATAAGCACCAAATCATTCATGACAGTCACTTCTGAGGGTGGAAATTACAAATCTCTTCTCTTTTAGGCAATATTTCCATTTTTTGTACTGTGTCTGTATTACTCTACTAATTCTAAAAGGATTAAAATCCTATGTTAATGTGACCCATTCATTACTCATCTATGGAGTAATTAAAGTACATTAATCCTATTTTTAAAGGAATTTAAAGCCTTCTCAGGACTCAGTTCCATTTCAGCTCAGTGGAAGCAGAGGTTCTCCAGGAGGTCGTGTCTCTTCTGAATCAGCATCCAAAAGGGGTGATGAAGAAGTACCAGACTTGGACACTGAAGACTACAATAGATTAGAGATTCTGTTGAGAGAAATTAAGACCTACATTTACAGAGAATAATCCCATATTCATGGAGCAGAAGGCTTCATTCTATTAAGATGACAATAGTCCACGAATAGATCTAAGGACTCAAAGAATGCCTACCCAGATCCCAGGTGGTCTTTTGCAGGAATTGACAATCACTCTAAAATTCACGTGGAAAATCCAGGGGCTCAGAATACATGAGTGAATCTTGAAAAAGAACAAATTTCGAGGAATGGAAAGTCAGATGGAACACATGGTTAATACAAAAGCACTTTAGCTGAAGATAGCTGAGATTCAATAGATGTAGAAGAAAACCTGTCATGGAATCCAATTCTCTCCTCTCCCTTTGCCTTATTATGTTAGTTTGATAACAAAGCCTTTAACTTTCACCATTTAACATGGTAGTTACTTTTCTGGTTGGCTCCTGTGTGTGTATAAATAAACCGTTTCTTTCGTTTATCTCCTCTTTATTTCTGTGGGCTCTGTGGGAGGGACTCTGGATGATGGGGACCTGCTCTTTTCTCACCTCCTTTAGTGATATCTTTTGTCCACGGTGAAGTGATTAAAAAAAAGAAAAGACGCATTGGTTTTGGGTCAGGATTGGAAAATGTATACCTTTGGGGACCCCCTGGAGGAACAAGGGGGTTTAATACTGCTGGGAGAATTTACTGGTTGTCTTGTCCAAATGCCTAACAAGTCGCTATTTGCAAGTTTTTTCTTAAAGATTCTTACCCAAAAACAAATACCCTATCTAAACCACTTGGATGACCAAATAGAAAGAAAAAAGGAGAATCATGTCTGGCCTAAGAACACTTTCTTAACAAAACGGAAGGACACAATCAGATTCAGAGCAAAAATTAAAATCCATTTATACAATCTACCCTCCCACTCTTTTGTACACTGTCCTTAGGTTACCTGCCAGATGGCGCCCTGGAGAAGGCCTTTTGCGCGGAACTCGTGCTCATTTTCAGAGCTCGGCCAAGTGGGAGGTTGGCCCCAGGGTCTGAGAGGGGCTATGTGTGAAACCTTCTCTGCTGAGACCCAGTGGACTGAAGGGAACTGTGTTCTCTGAGGGAGAGAGAGCACACCGAGCCTCTGTGGAGGCATCTCTGAGACCACCCCAAAGGCACACAGCTCTGACTCTGGACACGGGAATTTTTGATTGGCATCTTAAGTGGAAATCTCCTGGATAGAAAGAAGCAGATTCAAGATGTTGCAATTGGACGGGCAGGTCGGCCTCTCGAATATGTCGATGAGGAGGACACGCAATTCTCTGCAGAAATAGGAACAACCATCCCTCCTCTGCTGACTTCATCTACAGAGAAACAGAGACGCGGCTCTAGGGGGAATTCAACACCCACCAACACTTCTTACCGACGTCAACGTCCCCACATTATTCTCCTGTCAGGTCTCTGCACAAAAACTGTGGCTCAGCCCCAAATATCACATACCCATTACCCTGAACCACTCTGTGTCTGTGTCCAACTCGAGCATTAAGACCTGTGACACCTGGCCAGTCTGCAACATCTGACTGCGGCATCCGGAGGGGCAGTGACCCGCCCACCTGCAGCAGAGGAGAGCTGCATCTGACCCCGTGTTAGGAGGAGGCGAGATCTGCTTGCCGACAGGTGCTGGGAGCAGTAAAGGAGAGGGCACCAACGGAGGGCATATGAAAACAAGCTGAGCTTCCAAAACAGGACGAAGACAGAAGGACATCGCATTAAAAGCACACAGACTCCAGGAGAACACCGACAACCCCCTTTTTTTCTTGTTGTTGTTGTTTATTTTTTGTTTGTTTGTTTTTCTTTAAATCTGTTTTTACCTGTTCTATTTTCAATTACTCTCTTAATTTTTACTTCTTAATTCATTTTTATTTCTCTTGGGTTTTAATGTCCTGTTATTGATTAGACACAGGCTTCAAATACATCTATTCATCTCCCCACCCCCTTTTTTTTTTAAAGGTTTTAAAAGGACGTCTCAACCCGATTAATTCTCTGCTTCAACTCGCTCTTCTATTATTCATTATACACTGTTTTCAAACCTTCTTTCTCCCTTCTTTAAAAATCTTTCTTTCTCTCGCTTATTATTTTTTCTTTTTTCCCTAAGTTCTATTCCTAAATAGGCATTAGATAGATAAAATTCTTAAGATCCAAAATAGACAACTGATACTCTATAAACCACAGTGCCAGAGAGGTATGAGCAACATGAAGAAGCAGAGAAACCTTTCCCAATTAAAAGAACAAGAGGAATTCCCTGAAAGAAAGATCAATGAAATAGACATCGATAGCCTACTAGATCAAGATTTCAAAAAAGGAGTGAGCAAATTGCTGAAGGAATTAAAAGAGATAGTGCTTAGAGATATAAAATATGTCAAAAATGAAATTGAAGCTATAAAGAAGAGCCAAGCAGAATGGATAAACTCATTGACAGAGATGAGGAATTATCTAAAAGCTGTGCAAAGCCGACTAGTTAATGCAGAGGGACAAATTAGTGATCTACAAGACAGGGCAATAGAAAGCACCCATTCAGAAAAACTACAAGATAAGCAAATAAAAAATAATCATAATAGCATAAGGAACATATGGGATAATATAAAGCGTCCCAATATTCACATAATAGGGGTCCCAGAAGGGGAAGAAGGATCAAAGGGGATTGAAAAGGTTTTTGAAGAAATCATGACTGAAAACTTCCCAAACTTAAAGAAGGAATCAGATATCCAAGTACAGGAAGCTCAGAGGGTCCCAAACAGGAAGAATCCAAATAGACCCACACAAAGACATATCATAATCAAGATGGCCAGAGTCAAGGATAAAGAAATGATTCTAAAGGCAGCAAAAGAATAGCAAAGAGTGAATTTCAAGGGAACCCCCATAAGGCTCTCAGCTGATTTCTCTACACAAACACTACTGGCCAGAAGGGAGTAGCAAGATATATACAAAGCCCTGAAAGAAAAAAAGATGCAGCCTAGGATACTTTATCCAGCAAGGCTATCTTTTAGGATAAAAGGAGAAATAAAGAGTTTCATAGACAAAAAAAAAAAAAAACTGCAGTAGTTTAGCAACACTAAACCCATGCTAAAAGTAATATTGAAAGGGCTATTCAAAATAGAAAACCAACAATGCTACAGAAATGAGAAACTCACAACTGGAAAGGTGATAACTCATGAATTACAAATAAAGAAAACACGAAATTATAAAAGAAAACATACAAATCACTGAGAGTGGGAGAGGGAGGCAGGGAAATATGAAATTTTTTTTTGTTTTTTAAAATTTTTTTAAAATTAGGATGGGTTTGAGATCATGTTACTACCAGTTTAATGAAAACAGTTATAGTAATGGGTGAATAGATTTACAAAAAATGGTAACCACAAGTCAAAAATTTACAAGGGAGTCACAAAAATTAAATAAAATCCATGATAATACAAAGGAAAATTACCAAACCACAAAAGGAAGAAGAAAGGAACAAAGAGGATATACCAATTCAACAGCAAAGATAAGTTCAAAATGGCAATAAACACACATCTATCATTAATTACTGTAAATGTTAATGGACTAAATGCTCCAGTCAAAAGACATAGAGTGGCAGACTGGATAATAATGCAAGAACTTTCAATATGCTGCATACAAGAGACCCACTTTAGGGGGAAGGACAGATATAGATTTAGAGTGAAAGGATGGAAAAGGATATTCCATGCAAATGGAAAAGCCAAAAAAGCAGGTGTTGCAGTACTGATTTCAGACAAAATAGACTTTAAAACAAAGGCCATAAAGAAAGATAAAGAGGGACATTTTATAATGACTAAAGGAGTGATACAAGATGAAGATACTACACTCGTTAATATATATGCACCCAATATAGGAGCACCTAAGTACATACAAGAATTACTAACAGAGATAAAGGGGGATATTGATGGGAATACAATCATAGTTGGAGATTTTAACACTGCATTAACATCACTAGACAGATCTTCCAGACAGAAAATAAACAAGGCAACAGAGAAATTAAATACTACAATAGAAAAACTAGATTTGGTGGATAATTTCAGAGCATTTCACCACCCAAAAATAGAATATACATTCTTTTCAAGTGCACATGGAACATTTTCCAGGATCGATCATGTCCATGGACACAAAAGAAACCTCAACAAACTTAAGAAGATAGAAATTATCTCAAGCATCTTTACTGACCACAATGCCATGAAACTGGAAATCAACAACAGAGAAACAAAGGAGAAAAAAGAAAAGCATGGAGATTAAACAATATGTTATTGAAAAAAGAATGGATCAATGAGGAAATCAAAGCTGAAATTAAAAAATACCTTGAGACAAATGATAATGAAAACACAACCACTCAAAACCTATGGGACACAGCAAAGGCAGTGCTAAGAGGGAAGTTTATAGCGATACAGGCCTTCCTCAAAAAAGAAGAAAAATCTCAAATAAACAAGTTAACCCACCAACTGAATCAATTAGAAAAGAAGAACAAAAAGCCCCAAAAAGCAGCAGAAGGCAGGAAATAATAAAGATCAGAGAGGAATTAAATACAATAGAGATTAACAAGACCATAGAAAAAAATCAACCAAACCAAAAGCTGGTTTTTTTGAAAAAGTAAATAAAATCGACAAACCTCTGGCCAAACTCACAAAGAAGAAAAAAGAGAGAGCACAAATTAGCAAAATAAGAAAGGAAAATGAAGAAATTACAACAAACAAAATAGAAATACAGTATATCATACGAGAATATTATGAAAAACTATATGGAAACAAACTGGATAACCTAGAGGAGATGGACAAGTTTCTGGAAACATACTGTCCACCAAAACTGAATCAAGAAGAAACTGAACAGTTGAACAATCCGATCACTAGAAAGGAAATAGAAATAGCAATTAAAAACCTCCCTACAAATAAAAGTCCAGGACTGGACGGCTTCACCGTGGAATTCTAACAAACATACAAAGAAGAACTCATACCAGTCTTTCTCAAACTCTTCCAGACAATTGAAAAGGAGGGAATACTCCCAAACTCATTCTATGAAGCCACCATCACCCTGATACCAAAACCAGGCAAAGGCACTACAAAAAAAGGGAATTATCGGCCAATATCACTGATGAACATAGACGCCAAAATCCTCACCAAAATTTTAGCAAATAGAATCTAACAACACATAAAAAAGATTATACATCATGACAAAGAGGGGTTCATCCCAGGGACACAAGGCCGGTTCAGCATACGCAAATCAATCAATGTAATACATCACATCAACAAGAGAAAGGACAAAAACCACATGATCATCTCAATTGATGCAGAAAAAGCATTTGATAAAATTCAACATTCATTTATGATAAAAACTCTCGCCAAAGTGGGTATAGAGGGAACTTATATCAACATAATAAAAGCTATATATGACAAACCTACAGCCAGCATAGTTCTGAAGAGTGAAAAACTAAAAAGATTCCCACTAAAATCTGGGACAAGACAAGGATGTCCACTATCACCACTCCTATTCAACATAGTCCTGGAAGTCCTTGCCACAGCAGTCAGGCAAAAGAAAGAAATAAAAGGGATCCAAATTGGAAAAGAAGAGGTAAAAGTGTCATTATATGCTGATGAAATGTTACTACATATACAAAACCCTAAAAGGTCCACACAAAAGCTACTAGAGCTGATTGAAGAATTCAGCAATGTAGCAGGTTAGAAAATTAACGTTCAAAAATCAGTTGCATTTCTTTACACTAATGATAAATCAAAAGAAAAAGAAAGTAAAGAAACAATCCCCTTTAAAATAGCACACAAAGTAATAAAATATCAGGGAATAAATCTAACCAAGGAGGTGAAAAATTTATACAGAAAAAACTATGAACCATTGATGAAGGAAATTAATGAAGACTTTAAAAAATGGAAAGATATTCCATGCTCTTGGATTGGAAGAATCAATATTGTTAAAATGGTCACACTGCCCAAAGCAATCTATGGATTTAATGCAATCCCTATGCAATTACCCTGGACATATTTCACAGAAGTAGAACAAATCATAATAAAATTTATATGGAACCATCAAAGACCTAGAATTGCTAAAGTATTACTGAAGAGAAAGAAAGAGGCTGGAGGAATAACTCTCCCAGACTTCAGACAATACTATAGAGCTACCGTCATCAAGACAGCATGGTATTGGTACCAAAACAGACCTATAGATCAATGGAACAGAATAGAGAGCCCAGAAATGAACCCACAAACCTTTGGTCAACTAATCTTCGACAAAGGAGGTAAGAATATACAATGGACTAAAGACAGTCTCTTCAGCAAATGTTGCTGGGAAAACTGGACAGCAGCATATAGAACAATGAAGCTAGAACACACCCTTACACTATATACAAAAATCAACTCAAAATGGATTAAAGACTTAAACATAAGACAAGATACAATAAACCTCCTAGAGGAAAACATATGCAAAACATTATCTGATATACATTTGAAAAATTTTCTCCTAGAAGAAATAAAAGCAATAATAAACAAATGGGACCTAATGAAACTTACAAGCTTCTGCAGAGCAAAGGAAACCAGAAATAAAACAGGAAGAAAATCTAAGGAATGGAAGAAAATTTTTGCAAGTGAAACCAACAAAGGCTTGATCTCCAAAATATATAAGCAGCTCATAAGACTCAATAAGGAAAAAAATAAACAACCCTATCCAAAATGGGCAGAAGACCTAAACAAGCAATTCTCCAAGGAAGTCATACAAATGATCAAAAAGCACATGAAAAAATGTTCAATATCACTAATTATGAGAGAAATACAAATCAAAACTACAATGAGGTATCACCTCACACCAGTCAGAATGGCCGTCATTCAAAAATCCAAAAATGACAAATGCTGGAGAGGATGCGGAGAAAGGGGAACCCTCCTACACTGCTGGTGGGAATGCAGTTTGGTGCAGTCACTATGGAAAACAGTGTGGAGATTCCTCAAAAGACTAGGAATAGACTTACCATATGACCCAGGAATCCCACTTCTGGGCTTGAATCCAGAAGGAAATCTACTTCAGGATGACACCTGCACTCCAATGTTCATAGCAGCACTATTTACAATAGCCAAAACATGGAAACAGCCTAAATGTCCACCAACAGGTGACTGGATAAAGAAGATGTGGTATATTTATACAGTGGAATACTACTCAGCCATTAAAACCGACAACATAATGCCATTTGCAGCAACATGGATGCTCCTAGAGAATGTCATTCTAAGTGAAGTAAGCCAGAAAGAGAAAGAAAAATACCATATGAGATCGCTCATATGTGGAATCTAAAAAACAAAAACAAAAACAAACAAACAAACAGAAACAAAGCATAAATACAGGACAGATATAGACTCATGGAAAGAGAATATAGACTTGTGGTTACCAGGAGGTAGAGGGTGGGAAGGAATAGACTGGGATTTCAAAATTGTAGAATAGATAAACAAGATTACACTGTATAGCACAGGGAAATATACACAAAATGTTATGATAAATCACAGAGAAAAAAAGTGACAATGATTGTGTATATGTCCATGAATGACTGAAAAATTGTGCTGAACACTGGAATTTGACACAAAATTGTAAAATGATTATAAATCTATAAAAAATGTTAAAAAAAAAAGACCTGTGACCGTTACTGTGAAATCGTGTCCCCCTTTCAGCCCATCTCCCACCATCATCCCAGCCCAACCTCGGTGTCTCTCTCCAGGTCAGCAGCACTCTTCCCACTGGCTTTCCATCAGCTTACCTTGCCCTGCTTCCATTGCTTATTCCCCATATGTTACCCAAAGCGGTCTTATTAAATTATGAATCAGATCAAGTCGTTCCGCTTTGCAAAATACTCTCGTGATTTTCCATTGTATTCAGAAGGATATCCAGAGTCCCTACCAAGGCCCCGTGTGATCCGGCCCCTCACCCATCTCTGCAGCCTCAGGTCTCACCGTTCTGCTCCAGCCCATCTTCACCGCCCAACGGTCCCCACCAGGACAACTGTGTTTGTAATTCCAAGTCTCGTACTTACACTTCTCCCGGCCTGGGAGGCTTTTCTTGTCTGTTACCTACGTGGCTTATTCTTTTGCTTCACTCAGGACTTTGTTCAAATTATTTTACCCTCAGAGAGGACTTATCTGACCACATTATTTAAAATAGCACACACATATTTCCTATTCAATCATTTTCTCTCCTATTATATTTTATGTTTCTTTGTGGCAATTATTAGTACTTGGTAGTACATAATATATTTATTTGCTTACTGATTTGTTGTCTATCTTTCTTACTAGACCTATATTCACGGAATCACAAATAAATGTTTTAAGCAGTAACTTTCAAACCACCTTTAAATGAATTCTTTTATAAGTTGAGAATTTCAGAGTTTTTCACGGGTTGCTTAGGGGAAAAAAGAGAAAGGATTCAGGTGAACTATGTTATTAAGGACCTGGGAGTTTATTATTTATTTTATTCATAGTAGTGTGTATCTGTTAATCCCAAACTCCTAATCTAGCAAAAGACAGAGCTTATTACTATGTATAAAATGTTTCTTTTTGCTTTTAAAGTTGGATTGTTTGAGATCGCTTTTCTTTTTTGTTCATTTTCTTTTTTTGAAAAAGAATTTTTCTTATTTTTTTTTACGTTGAGTTACTGGAAATTGAACCCAGCACATATACTACCCCTTGAACTATACCCTCCCTTCCAAAGACAATTATTTTTATACTTTGACAATACCATACTGAATTAAGAATTTTTTACTCCATTTTCCCTTCAGAGTGTTTATAACTGAGGGAGAGAGTCAGAGGAAGCCCTGGGCCATCCCTTCCTTCTCAGCGGTATACTACACAGCAGAGGAGCTTGGCTGTCTCCAGGCCCAGCTCACCTTTCTGCTCTGAGGGCCAGGCCACTTCTCTAAACAGAGGCGTGTTGGAAGCAGCAGAAAGCCAACTAGAGGGCAACAATGACAAAACTAACCCACCTGCAGTTGGACATAATCTGCTCTGAAACGAACCTCTTAAATCTCTTCTTCCTTTAGTGGATGGTTTTCAAAAATATTCCCAAGGAGATGACTCTCACTCTATTTTTCTGGATTTCTTGGGCCTTCTATGACTTTAACTACAGGCTTGATTTTCTGCACAACGTCTGCAGGGAAGCCAGGCAGAAAACTTGAACAGACCCTGCAGGCCATGGCTGAGGCCTCCGGTCAAAGCATCCTTGTTGTGCAGAGCCTACGTTCATGGGGTCATTTTCATGACTGCTGTAATTAGTTCTCATCCAAGTGTCCAACAGGAAATGTTTCTAGATGGAAGGTGGTCTGACGCAGATGAGCAGTGGGGATATGGGATGCAGATGGCAGACAGACTGGAAGGAGAGAAGGGAAATGTTTCCTCAGGCCTCAGTTTGGAAGATTTCTGATTTTCATATGGACATTAAACTGGGTCTGGCTGAAGCGCCATTTGCTCTAAGATGGCGTGATGTACACTTATCCTTACAACTTCTAAAAAATATGTTGAAGTTGGACGTGACAGCCTAGGGGAGAGACAGCTTAGAGTGACACGTTCCAGGATGCCTATGATCTCGGGCTCAAAAAGAGGAAAAGAATACACATATTTTGCCTCTGTAGTTCTATGTGAAATTATTTTGACCCCTGCCGGATGGTGTAAGATCAGAGTTCATGTAGTCTTTCTTACGTCGCAAAGACGACAATTCTTTTTGATGAATCAGCAGACTTTTTCCGATGGCCCGGGGTCTGTGCCAGACATTAGCTGTCTAGACAAATACCACACAGCCCCCCATCCCTCAAGGAGGTCATAGTGTGTCGTGGAAGAGACAAATTTAAATAGGTTTTCAAAACAATGTGGTAAGACTCACTTGGCTTCATATATATTGCATGTTCAGAGGGGCTTTTGCACTCCCTGGGGCAGGGTTCTCTAGAAGGTAAGGAAGGTGTCAGAGAGGAAACGCTTTCTGCACTGACATCTGAAGGATTCCAGCAAATCTCTAGACCAGGAAAGTGTGTGGTGGGGACGGGATACTCCGTAGCTTCTGTGTCTCGTGCAGAGGTCTGGTCGTGTCTAAGAGCACTTTGCACTTAGGGAAGGAAGGTCAGTGAGGCTAGAGGCTGTGGGGAACTAACGGAAGCTGAGGCTGAAAAAAAGCAGCAACTAGATGATTAGAAGGTGTGACATTAAATCAGGGAGCGTGGACTTCCTCACATACGCCGCGGGGAATTCTTTGGGGTTTTAAGGAGGAGAGTGACACAGATTAGTCATTAAAAGTGAGCAAAGTGGATTGTTCACTCTAAAGAACAGCACTGGGGAGACTAGCAAGGGGTGTAAATTAATGCAGTGGGAATCAAGAAGCAGGGACTTAGTTGGGGGATATTGAAGAATAGAATTGTAGTACTGACAGGGGTAAGGGAGTAGAAAACTCCCAGATGTATGTCACGGAAAACAGATGGGATAGTGATGCCATTGTTTGAAGAAGTAAACCTAGTTCTGAGCGAGTGTAAATTCAAACACACAGAGCTTCAGATTTTTATGGGCTAATGAAGTGGGAATGTCTACTTGTCAATTATAAGTATATTTCTGGGACTGAAATGAAATGTCCTTGCTGGAAAAGATTTGACAGTTAATCAGTGGACAGAGAGAAGTTGAAGCCACGGGAATAAATGCCACCCACTGACAGTTTATCACAGAAAAGGGAAGGAGGGCACTTCTGGTTCAGAAAATATGGCAGACCAGAAACTTGAAGGCCCACTCACTAAAGACACATAAAATCATAGGACACAATGCCGCCAATCTTTTGTTTTTTTTTTTATACAGTCACCTTTATTGTGGTATGATTCCTGTATAGTAAATTACACATATTTTACATGTACTATTTGATAAATTTGATAGATGTCTACACCCAGAAAACCATCACCACAATCAAGATAGCTAACATTTCCATAACTTCCCAAGAGGGAAACTTTTCCAATTCCCATATTTATCCCTTCTCATCCCCTTCTCTCCCTGGTAACCGTAAGTTTCTTTCTCTATGTCTGTGGGTCTGTTTCTCTTTTGTATTTAAGTTCATTTGTGTCCTTTTCTAGATTCCACATATAAGTGATATCATATGGCATTTTTCTCTTTTTCTGGCTTACTTTACTTAGAATGACTATCTCTACATCCATTCATGCTGCTGCAAATGGCATTATTTTGTTCTTTTTAATGGCTGAGTAGTATTCCTTTGTATAAATATACTACTACATTTTTATCCAGTCAACTGTCGATGGACACTTGGGTTGTTGCCATGTCCTGGCTATTATAAATAGTGCTGCTGTGAGAATTGAGGTGCATGTGGCTTTTTAAATTAGAGTTTTCTTCTGACATATGCCCAGGAGTGGGAAGTCTGGATCATGAGTTAAGTCTATTTTCAGTTTTTAAAGGAAATTCCACACTGTCTTCACTAGAGACAATGCAACCCGTTTTGTGAAAGCAGAGCCATGCTCAGAAAGTAATGGGTATTTCTAGGGGCCAGACATGAATCGCAGTGAGTGTGGCTTGTTCAAGAATCAGAGGGCAGTCTGTCAGGGCTGGAGGAGAGTGACAAGGGAAGTGTGGTACAGGTAGGAGTCAGACCACGTGGGGACATGGCAGGCTGGGATAAGGAGCCTGGACTTCCAGTCATCCCTTGGTAACCATGGGGCACTGGTTCCAGGACTCCCCCCTGATATCAACATCCATGGATGCTGATGCTTCTTGTAGAAAATGGCATAGGACTTGCATGGAACTTATGTGTACCCTCCCATGTACTTTATATATATATATATATATATATATAAACATTTTTTATTGAGTTATAGTCATTTTACAATGTTGCATCAAATTCAAGCTTAGAGCACAATTTTTCAGTTATACATGAATACACACGTACATTCATTGTCACATTCTCTTTTGCTGTGTTCTCCTGTGCACTTTAAATCATCTCTAGATTACTCACTGTATCTAATACAACATGAATGCTATGTAAGTAGTTGTCAGTGCATGGCAAATTCAAGTGTTGCTTTTTGAAACTTTCTGTTTTTTCAAGAATATTTTCAAATAACAGTTAGTTGAATCTGCTGGATAGGGAGCCCCTAGATACAGAGAAACCCCAAGCTCTTCCTTTCCACCTCCTAAATTTCCACTGCAAGCACAGAAGGAGTCCAAACATAGAACAGCGCCATCTACCGGCTGGAAATGCTGAGGAATTCCTTTAGCTTATGTAGCGCAGGAGAGAAGGTATAGGGACAACTAGTGGGAAAGGAGGGCCTGCCTGGAGAGGAAGGAGGAAGGACCGCAGTGGAAGCCAGCTATTACCCTTACTGGAGCTAGCTGATAGCAGTGAGGGATGCCGAGGAACTGGAGACACGTCACGTGGGGGGCAACCCTGGCCACCATGTGCAGGGTTCGCATAGCTGGGACCCAGTTTGCAAGATCAAAATAACAAGGGTGGAGAGGGGCTGCCTCAGCCCCGGGATCCTGACAACGGCCACAGCGCCGTGACCCCAGCTAATGCAGCTCCCTTAGGAAGCCAGAAAAAGGAAACTCTGAGCCAAAATATTGCAGATTCCACCGCAGCCACACGGATAACTAGATCTCTAAGCTGACAAAATGTAACCACCAGAAACAGGAATCTTTCCTTTTCTCTTCATTTGGACCTTTGGACAGGGAGCCACACATCTCTGAAGGGAACCATCTTTAATCCAATAGAGAGCTCACTTTTTCAGGAATAAGCATGGAGAAAAAGAGTGGGGTGATGGTTTAAAGCGGAAGTCAAAGCGGAAGCCCATCTGAGAAATTGTAAAAACATGCATCTCAATGAATCCGAGTTATGGCGAAAAGAAGGAGGAAGGTTAAGGAAATCTCTATCCACCAGACAAGACTAGCCAGTCACACAAAGACAGCACTTTAAATGAAGAAATCTTTTTTGTTTTTTTGGTGATAAAAAAAATGCCATATTTTAAAACAAGGCTTGGGCCACAACAACACGCTGAGAGTTGTTGAGGAGGAGAACATAAAGCTGCATATGGACATGAAAGTGTTCCAAGTCCACTGCTCGAAAAAACTTAGTGAATCATACGTCCAGTTGATTTGAAACTCCCGATAAGGAAATAACTCAAAAGTGGGAAAGACATATTATTAAATAGTGGTAGTGAGCAATGAAATCCAAGAAGGTTATACCTATATTTTCATTGTTAATATAACAAACTGAAAGCAACTGTCTAAAAAGTAGCAACTGGAGGACACATACACACACACACACACACACACACAAACGCACACACACACAATCTGGAACAGCAGAGAGTTAAAATATGCTAAATTTATCAATATTGAGGAACAGGATCTAATAGATTATTTCATTTTTGATAGTGTTATAGGAATACTGGTCCAATTACATATAAAGTTATGAACTTAGAGATGATTTATAAAAATTTAGAGAGAATTTTCATTAAAAGGCAATATAGCTCCAAATCATTTAGGAGAAAATTAACAATAAAAAAATTATTCAATCCAGCTAATATGGAATAACAGAGACCATATTTACCATCCTAAAATAAACCACTAAATGGATACAATATATGAAGCAATGATTTTTAAGAGAGGTGAAAACGATCATCCACTAGGACCTTGTCCTGCCACCCCCATACCAAGGCTGCTAGGCCTCCTACTGCCATCACCAAGAATGTCCACCAAGAGGCGACATTTCCTTCCTCTGTTCCTACTGCAGAGCAGTCCTTTTTCAGGTTTTGGCAGGCAGCTCCCAGAAGTGCTCTCGTGGGCCTTGGTCCCTTTTGGCCACCAGCAAAGGGATCAAGGATGAGCAGTGAGCCTCCTTCCTCATCCAAGACCTAGGAACCTATCTGAATTCTGAGCAGGACTTCACTCTTGTCTGCTGTCTGGTACTCTCTGCCCGGCTTCCCGAGCCCCAGGCTTGGGCAGCCTGCACGCTGGCCACAGCCCATCAGAATCTGTTCCCCCGCCAAGAGGCCACGCGTGATCATGAGCAGGGCTCCAGGTCTCTGGAGCAGCGCGGCTTGGACTGCGTCCTGGCCCTGGGCGCGCGAGCTCCATGCCCTTGGTTGAGTCAGTTAGCATCTCTAAGCTAAGTTTCCTTATCAGTAAAATGAAGACATATCAATATGGAAAAAAAATCAGACTCGGGGGGGAATAAATTTCTGGTGACTGAAGATTTTTTAAAATTTTAATTATACAGCAAAAGACATCATACAAATTTTACTACTTCAGAAATCTAAAGGACAGCTTCTACTGTTAAAACTAATGCATGTACGTACACAAACACACGTGCAGACACACTGACTCTGCTCCACATACTTCCCTACACACAAACGTACATGGACTCATGTATCACACACACACCTACCATACACACAACCACACACGTCCTCAGACGCACACACAAACATAGCATACTCACAACCACATACATCCCCAGGCGCAAGCGCTCACAGCCACACACACACTCACAGTCATGTACCACACAATTCCTCAGGAGCGTATGTGAGCACACACACGTCATACACACCTTTGGCGTTATTCTAAATCAATTTACAATTGAGGGTCTCAGTGTCCATCGTTTTATCCGCTCAGAAGATCCTGTCTTCGGGGAGTGAAGCAGGAGCCCCTCCTCTCTGGAGATGGTCTTTACCACTTATAGTCTCAGTAGAGCCAACATAACTGCTCTGGACCTTTGGAAGTGCAGTTCCAGAGCATACCTGGGAGCTCACATCCTATATATCTAAACATTTTAATTGCAGGAGGTTGTAAGTTCCTGCCTTTACAAATATACATTCATTGTAAGGGGAAAACCAGGTTCAAAATTAGAATTCCCAGACCCCGGGGAGTCCTGCAAAGAAAGTGAGCGTGCGGGGAGAGCTGATTCTCAGTCTCTGATCACTAGCCTGACCCTTTTCTTCCCAATGCTGGGTCCATCCCTTGCCACAAGGGGCCTTGGATGTGCACAGGGGGACACTCAGATTTCACGTCAGGGCTCTGCATATACCCTCCATGCAAACAGCTGCCCTTTGGCCTCTCTGTGGGTCCTGGGAATTTGAACTCCAGGGAGAGCCGGTGCAGGCACTACAAATGGGTCAGGGGCTGCTGAGACGGGGCAATCGGGGTCCTGGGTTTCTAGAGCACGGGATGGAGCCAATGACCATGTCCCATTGGCCCTGCTGACTCCACCCGATGGAGGGCACGGCCAGAGGAAGTGTCAGGGCCAGGGGGACCCTCTGCAGTGCAGGACCCAGGGTAGAGGGCCCCCTTGCCGGGGTCTAAGGAGAGAAGCCCTAAGGAAAGGTCTGAGGAGGCTGTAAGGTATCCAAATTCCCATTAATTAAAAAAAAAAAGCTTACCACAGGCGTGCGAGGGAAGGGTTTTGTTATAACAAGGGAAGGCACTTGCCAAGGTCTGGCCATAGAGGGCTGGTGGGTTTGCCAGGTTGATGAGGAACTGAGAGGCCGTTAGCCTCCCCTGGGTCTAAACACTGCCTGAATTCCTCCAGGTGACACTTAAATGCAGTGAGACTTGGAACCCTCTCAAGTTGTTAAAATATTCATGGTGAGCCAGTCAACTCTCTCCTCATTTTTGGCTATGAAAGCACGATAAACACAGGTGGGAATCTCCTCAGCCTGTTGGTTGGTTCATTGTTCATCTGGCCCCCCCTTATTGTAGGAGCCTTTATCACATCACCCAGGGCTGACCCATCTCAGGATTACAGCTGATTTTCCGCAGGTGGCATCACTTGCTTTTGACACGAAGGAGGCATGTTAGCCACCTCCCAAACACTGAGGCTTCTCCTGGGAGGAGCCTGCAGACACCCAGTCCAGCCTCTGCACAATGATACTCCTCAGTGTCACTCCCAGCTTGCTGCCCTGGTCTCTAACTCTGGCCAGAACCTCGCTGGATTGTCAGTAAATGTCACCCATTACACCACGTCTAAGCTTGGGGTCCAGATGTGACCATGGTTCTTATTTTCTTTCCATCGATGGATTGTTTGATCTTCGTGTAATCGTGTCGGCAGGAAGGCCAGTACCGCCCTCTTGAGGCCTCCCTGAGCCGCCTCTGTCTATAACTGTCCTAGCGCCCCAGGGGATCGGGTCTGAAGCCTGGCATTCAGACACGAGGATGACAGCTGGAGAGACAGTAATCCACTCCTGCTGTGGCTTCTGCTGAGGTTCGATGTGGCCATGAAAACGGATCCCACAGGCCCTGACTTCACTTTACTCGCTGCAGGGATGCTCCCTCACTGCCGCGTTCCCCCCAGAGACCGAGGGCTTTCTGCTTGTTCCCGAAGGCCCCACCACTGAGGCGGCACTGGGTCCAGTGGAATGTCCAGCCTGGTTCTCCGCCAGCCCTTAGGGCTTTCGTGGGGCCTGGAATATCAACTACCCTCCCCTTAGGGGCCAGTTTGTCCTTTCCAGCCAACAGACCTAGGTCATAAGCACTTTAACTCACCTGAAGGTGTTTTTCTCACTTCAGGTGCAGTGAGGACTGGGTTTCTTCACACTCCAAGTGCCCCCGGTCTGGATGCAGACAGTCTGGCTCTCCCCCCAGGCCTGCAGGTCCCGGCCACACCTGCTGCTGGTCACTGAGTCTGTGCTGTGTTCTCTTCCAGGACAAAAGGTGCACTCTGCCCCCACCCCGCCCCACCAGCCGTGGCAGAGGCGGCAGACAGGCAGGTGAGCTGGGGCATGAGGCCTTGCCCGCAAATCAGTGCCCCAGAGGCCGCTGGTGACTAGAGGGACCCCGGGGCAGAAGGCAGCATGGGAAGGGTGGAGGAGGAAGGTTCAGGATAAGGAGATGAAAGGGGGAACTGATAGCACTGTGAGGACCTCGACCATAAAAGGGAAGAGAAAAGACAGTGACAGCTGGAGCGGTGTCGGCGTTAAAAGTTGCAGGCCATTTTTTTAAATTTTACTAATTACCAATATAATTGACAGATTTCTTATTTTATTAAAGATAATGTGCCATGTCGTATAACAGGATATAGTATGTTATTATTTATTAAATAACACATAATAGAAGATATACTAGCATATTATGTTCTGTTTATTTATCAGATTGTATATAATACATATATAGGTGTTTTTATACATAATATATAATTCATGCATCTATATAATATATAACCCATAATAAATAATGTAAGATTATGATTAATATATAACAAGATTACATAACAATAATGATGTAATTTTACCCATTGTATATCTTGGTTCATGACACATTCTCATCTTAGTTGTCTGTCAGAGATATTTACGTATTAAAATTAATATTATAAGACACAGTTATGAACATATTACCCAGCATCATAACAGGAATATTGACAGTGACATACTGTGTCCTCTTTCCCTATCCTGCTCTTGGCCTCTTCTCAGAGAAAGTAACCAGCATCCTGAATCCTGGCTTACCCTTCTCTTATGTTATATTCACACACACAATATTTAAGATCGGTTAAAACAAATGAACTGCAGGTACGTGCAACTAAATGGATGAATCATACACTCTATGTTAAATTGAAAAAGTAAGCCCTAGAAGGTAGCCTATAGTGTGCTATGCTTTTAACTTTGTAAATATATGTCAACTAAACTCACTAAATTAAGAACAACTACAGCTAGAGTCCAGGTGGGAGAGAGACAGATAAAAGGTAAAGTGAGCAGATTTGCTGCAGGTGAGCGAGTTCCTTTCCAGTAACATGTCATTCTCTCTGAAGCAGGAGGCAAGGCCATCTGCTGGGAGTCAGGGAAGAGACAGAGGGAAGCTTAGAGGTGTGCAGAGAGCAGAGAATGTTGACACCACTGAGTGATAAGTGGGGAAATGTGCTCACTAGAGAAATCCTGGAGGATTACAAGGCAGTGGCAACATGGTGGGCATTGATTTGTCGTCTTAGAAATCTGTGCTGGGAGAGCCTGCTGCCTGCAGGCTCAGAACAAATAGAGCTGGGTGAACCGAGATAGAAGTCGTCCTGGTGAGGAACTGGAAAGATCAAGGGTCAAGGGGGTTTTGTTTGTCATAGAGTGCTGACTGTGGATGCAGAGATGGAAGTTGAGGAAGTGGAAGTAAGAGCAATGTGGACAGGCAGGAAAGTAGAGGAGTCAGTGCTTGATGCCCCAGTGAGGGTGAAGGAGGGCCAGGGGGGCTGGTGGAGAAGCAGCCGGATGGCTAGAGGTGGGCACTTAAAGGAGAGAGGCTGGAACTGGTATGGAGACACGCCCGGGTATGAGCCCGGGGGTAGGGTGAATGGGGGGTGGCTGGCTCAGGCTGACGGAGAGGAAGACCCTAAAATGACCATACTGGGTGGTGGAGGGAGAATCAACTTTGAAGTCTTGCTGGTAGGAGGTGAGGCAATACAGAGTTGGTGGTCCAGGTGCTCCTGACTGAGGCAGATGAGCAGGGAGGCCAGGGTGGCAGGCACTGCTAGGAAAGGATCTGGGTTTTCTAGGTGCTCCCAAGAGAGGAGGAGCAGTGATCTGAAGGTGGAAAGTGAGCACAAGGAGGTCAATCCAGGCACCTGATCAAACAGGGGGGTGTGAGGGGGCAAAGTGTCAACTCCAGAGATGGTGGCCCAGGAAGCAGGGGCCACAGGTGAAGTGAGGGGAAACTCAGAGAAGAGAGGGAGAAAAGGCTTCTGGGTGTAGGGGGAAGAGAGGCCCCAGGACAAAGGAGCACAGAGGCACCGTGATGAGGATGGACAGGCTCTATGGTTACACTGCAGGGGTGGCTGGATCTTTGTCCTGAGGGCTTAGTTTGGGGGGACTACTGACCTCATGAGGACCCCCCTCTCAGCAGCCTGGACAGAGGCTCTCGCTCCTGAGAGCTGTGTGGCCACCACTATTCCCAGAGGGGCTCTGCCTCCATCTTCTCTTATCAGACTTTCCTGCCCAGCCCCCGACCACCAGTGAGGGAGCCTGGGCCTCGCAGCTGCTTCCCATGGAGGGACACAGGCTCCTCGGAGAAGCAGGCTGATCTTACTTTTCTCCGTAACCTAGGGCCTAGCAAAGCGCCAGGCCAGGTGTGGGCCATGTAGGGGCTCAGATACTGACCAAACTAACTCAAAGCAGTAGAATAGCAGAGTAGGAGGAAGTGACCACTGAGCTCACAGAGTTCACTGCCCACACCCCCATTCTACAGATGAGGAATCAGAGACAAAGCGGTGAAGTAGCCTTGGCCAAGGTCACACTGCTCTTAAATGCTGGCTGTGTTGGGCATGCCAAGTGATGAGCTGCAGTGAAGGGGCTGAGAGGGGGCTCTGGGGCCAGACAGCTTGAGTTCAAGTCCCATCTCTGCCATTTATTAGCAGTGTGATTAATGAATGTCCTTACCTTTAAAGTGGAATTCATACTGGTGCCAACTCATTGAATTGTCGTGAAAAGAGCGTTCCTGCAACAACAGGACAGAGTTCTCTAAGGGTTTGCTGTTGCTTTGTTTACTATTATTGTCACCAAGTGAACCCTGAAATGAAGAACAAAGGCAGCAAGAATTTTTATTTTAAAGGATTTTAAAATCCTCTGATGAATGTTTCATTTCATCTATTCAAGTTTGCATTTGACCCTTATTAAGGACTACACAATGGATGACATTTGACGCAATCTTGCTTCATGTCTTTAATTCTCACTAACGACACAGGCTATTTAACAGGCAGCAGTTTCTTTTCCAGGAAGAGGGACAAAAGGCTAAAAATGACTCAGTGTCTCTCGGTCCCCAGTGAGTTGGTTCTGACCTGCCAACCCAGCTTTGGGGAAGTGCCCGCTCCCCCTGGGTTCGCTGAGCTGCCCCGCAGCCTCCAAGGGGCACTATATCCCCACACGAATCCAGTCTCTTGGTTCCTATCTTTGCTTCAGATCCCTCAAGGACTGCCCATGACCCAGGGCCCCATCTGCCCCACCAACCTTGGCTGCTGGACTCCAGGACACTATCCTGGGTCTCAACCATCCTCTGTTCCTATGACAGTCCCACTATTCTACATTTTGTCCTTCATGTGTGGGCTCCTGTGGCTTGCCACACAGCAGGGGTCTCCCCGTCCTCCACCTTGGGTAACTGCATTTTCCTGCATGGTGCCTAGCGAACCCGTGTGGAGGCAGGAAGAACACAGAACAACAAGTGCTCAGAGGGGCTGCCTTTCCCACTGCAAGGGCCCTAGAGAGCTTTCTCCCAGCTGGTTATTCACAGGCACTGAAGCTGTGGAATCTCGATCTCACCAATTTAAAGGGCATCATCACTAATTACAAAAGCAATCATTTCTTCAGAAGCAAAAGGAGAAAAGACTTTGTGTTCCCCACCTCCAACTTTTTTCCTCCACCTTCAGATGTTCCTCATCTCCGGGCAAGGGTAGAAAGCAACTCACAGAATATTATTTTTGAATGTTTTTTCCCACTTTGAAGATTGCTTTCCCAGTACCGATGAAGGCTAGAATGGTTTAGCTTTCCAGGACTGAGTATTCAGAGGCTTGGGGGGGGGAGGTGAGATAACTCAGCAATATTGAACCTAACAGAGACATTAAAGGTTCTATTCTAACCAGAAAGGAAGCAGGACGCTATAGAAACAGGAAAACCATAATTGGAAATGCAGTAACGATTTACAAGAGAATAAACTTAAAGATGCAAAAATGAAAAAGGACATCAAAATAAAAAAATGTGGGAATGGGAGAGGGGAGCAAGAAAATATAAATTTTTTTCTTTTTTTTTCTTCGTTATTCTTAGGATGTGTTGGAGCCTACGTGATTATTAGTCTAAAGGAAATAGATATAGTAATGGATTGATATATTTGAAGAATAAGGTAACCACAAATCAAAAGCATACAATAGAGTCGCAAAAAAACCAAAAAGAAACACTCAAAATGGCTTAAAGACTTAAATATTAGACAAGACACTATAAACTTCTAACAAGAAAACATAGGCAAAACACTATTTGACATACATCTCAGGAATGTTTCCCTAGGGCAAACTAAGCAACCCAAGCAACAGAAATAAAAGCCAAAATAAATAAATGAGACATAATTAAACTTATAAACTTTTGCACAGCAATAGAAACCATAAGTAAAACAAAAAGACAACCTTTGGAGTGGGAGAAAATATTTGCAAAACATGAGACTGACCATGGCTTAATTTCTAGACTATATAAATAGTTCATACAACTTAATGAGAAAAAAATAAACAACCAAATCCAAAAATGGGCAGAAAAACTAAACAAGCAATTCTCCAATGAAGACACACAAATGGCCAATAGGCATATAAAAAAATGCTCAATATCGCTCAATTATCAGAGAAATGCAGCTCAAAACTACAATGTTATCATCTCACAACAGTCTGAATGGCCATCATTGAAAAGTCCACAAACCATTAATGCCGGAGAGGCTGTGAAGAAAAGGAAACTCTCCTACATTGTTGGTGGGAATGTAGTTTGGTGCAGCCACTGTGAAGAACAGTATGGAGATTCCTCAAAAGACAAACAAAACAAAACAAAAAAAAAAAACCTTATCACCTAATCCAGCAATCCCACTCCTGGGCATATATCCAGAGGGAACCTTAATTCCAAAAGATACCTGCACCGCAATGTCCACAGGAGCACTGTTTACAATGGTCAAGACATAGAAGCAATCTAAACGTCCACTGACAGATGACTGGATAAAGATGTGGTATTTAGATATAACAGAATATTACTCAGTCATAACAAAGAAGGAAATAAGGCCATTTACAGCATCTTGAATGGAACTGGAGATGATCTCAATAAGTGAAATAAGTCATACAAAGACAAGTATCATATGATATCATTTATATGTGGAATTTTTAAAAAATGTTGCAAATGAACTTATTTATAAAACAAAAACAGACACACAGACTTATAAACAAAACTTAGGAGTTTGGGATCAACAGATAAAAATTACTATATGAAAAACAGACAAACGACAAGGATTCACTGTAGAACACAGGGAACAGTATTCAGTATCTTGCAACCTATAATGGAAAAGAACCTGAAAAAGAATAGGCTATGTATATGTACAACTGAATCACTATGCTGTATACCTGAAACTAACAAAACAGCTGTATATCTGAAACTAACAAAACATTGTAAATCAAACACATTTCAACTTAAAAAAAATTGATAAGCTCTAAATAACTTTATTCGGAGAAAATCTTGAACTCTTCCTTCTTAAAAAACTTAAAATGGGTAACTTGAGCAGGACCAAATTATACTGGATGGGCAGTTACATATCTTCTCTAGCACGGGTCCGTTGCTACACACACACATTGTGTTTGCCTACAGGTAAGAACAGCCCTGAGTGCACAGGGAGTGAGTCCTTCTGGGACAAGGCCTCAGTGGCAGTGGCCTCCTTGTCACCGCTCCATCTCACCAGGAGGCCAGGGTTTTGACAGGTGAGGGGACATAGAGCTCATACATTTCAAATTGATTTCCCGAAAATACTATGGAAAAACCAAATTCACCTGCAGTGTGGGAAACATGAGCAGGGCCCCTAAGCAGACAGACAAGCCCAAAGTAAGATGGCCCGATGTTCAGATCAGAACCAGGACAACGACAACCTGGCCCCAGTTAAATGACCACCACCTCACCTGCAATGAACTGCTCGTATTCAATGTCAGGGATGTTTCTATTGAGACTTGGGAGGTCAAAGGAGTCGGACCAGGGAATCCAGACCTCGTTGATGTCGGGGCTCTGCCAGTGGTAGAGGTGGCCCCAAGGGGATAGCACCAGTACCGGCTCCTCCATCTTCAGCAGGGTCTTCAGGAGGATGGCAATGTGGATGCAGACGTTCCTATGGAGGCTGATGCCCTCTGGAGGGTTCAAGTCACACAGAAGGTACCTGGCAGGGAGCAAAGGAGAGCGGGTCTTCAGGGCCAGGCCTCTGCACAGGAATCCTGGCTTAGATAGAACAGATACAACGGGAATCCCTGCATAGCCCATGGCCTAGACTCCAGAAACATTCAGCAGCTTCTGGTTTATAAAGTGGAGGCACTGCCCACCCATCTCCATGTGGTCAATTACTTCAAGTCCGGGAACAGTTGCGGAAGAAATCTTGGTGTCTGTCTAACACCACTAAGCACCTGACTAGCACCTGAGCACCCGTTCCCCAGGGGCTCTCAAACTTCTTGTTCTACAGAACCGTATACAATCTTAACAATTACTGAGAACTCCAAAAGGCTGTCATTTATGTGAGTTAAATCTATCAATATTTCCTGTGTTATAAGTTGAATAAGAAGTTAGAAAAAGTGTATGAATTCACTTAAAAATATTAACAATCTACTGTATGTTACCATTAATACTCTTAAACTAAATTTAATTCTATTTTTCAAAACAAAAATCATTAGTGAGAAGAATAGCAGTGATTTTAATTTCTGCAAATCTCTTATGGACTGGTGAGAGCTGAATTCTCCTATCTGCCACTGCATTCCCTGTTTTGTGATATCACAGGCCAGGGTTTCCCTGCAAAACCCCACAGGAACTCGGGAGAGCAAGAGTATGCAAAAGGCAGGTGACATCCCGGCGTTTCTTTGAAAATGGTCTTGCACCTCAGTGGCCTTGGATACACTTTGATAACTGCTGCCCTATCCTAGGCGAGACTCTTCTACACTAGAGCCAGGCAAGGGTCCTGGATTCTGTAATTAGTTACGGCCACCACAACCCTCCCTTCTCTGTGTGTTTCTCACAACCTCCATTACTGCAGATGAGGATGTAATCCTCAGCCGGGGCCTCTAATCCCAGAAGACTGCTAAATTCAAGAGAGAGCGTCCAATCTGCCATCCCTACATCCCGCACAGTTTGAGTCAAGCCCTAGATAACTGCTTACCGGCACTGACCCTTGTCTTACTCCTGAGGTTGACAGAAGGAATCAAGATCTGGATGGGACTGAAATTTCCCTGCAGATAAACAAGGCTGATAAACAACCCCATTCCAACATCTGATTCTGGGGCTCTTCAAAACCCGGGTAAGGCCCCGCTTCATCTAAGATGGGTCCTCCGCCTGCCCTTCCCGGGGGGTTCTGGGAGGCCACGGCCACCAAGGGCGACCCAGACTCGCGGCCCTAGCCCCAGGGCCTGATGGGGAGGAAAGCTTGAGGCTGTGCCCAAGCCCTGCCCCGCCCCGCCCCAACACACTCCCAGGCACCACAGCCCTCCCCGGCCAACACCCCTACCCCGATCCCATCCCGGTTCATGTCCACCTGCCCCGCTGACGGCGCGGAAGTACGTTTACCGTCTGTGGGACGCCGCCCCAGACAGGATGTCGGCCGCCGACTGACCAGGCCAGAACTAGTCGCCAGGCCAAGCAAGCCGCCATCCCCAGCAGCAAATGCCGCCATGGGTCCCAGGCAGTTACACACTTCCGGAGCCCGCTCCCCGCCCCAGAAGCGCACGCTGGCCCGCGCAGCGCGCGGTGCCTGTAACCATGGTAACGCCGCGGGGCCCTCCCATAGCGCTTGCGTCGTGCATCCTCCCGAGTCTAGATGTGTGAGGGCAGAACTTGCGGAGCCAATGGGAGCCAGGGCGCGGCCAGGACGGGGGTGGGGGGAGGCTTTTGGGATAGCTGGGCGGGGCCTTGGAGGGCGTGGCTGCGCGGAAGTCGTGACCTGCAGGTGTCGCCGCCCGGAGGCTGGGGCGGTGCTACCACCAGTGGGCGGGGCAGAGGGGCAGCTAGGCAGCGGGGCAGCGAGGCAGCGGGGCGGGGGCACCCTCACATGTCCCTGTGTGGAGATCAGCCGGGGCTCCGCGGCCTCCGATTGCACTGGACGTGGACCCAGGCTACCGGTGGGCGAGAGAGAGGGCTGAGCCCAGGCACGCACGGCTGGCCAGGTAGGGCACCTGAAATGCAGATCCGCCAGGCCCGCTGCCGGCCTTGAATACGCGCTGCTAGGCAGTTTCCAAGAAGAAGGGATCTGTCATAAGATGGGAGGTAGGGCTGGGGTGCCAGATGCCGGGTTGTGTGCAGTCTCAAAGGAGAGCCATGGTGAGAGGGAGCAGAGCAGCCCCTGTGTTGGCGGGGCTGTTTGGGGTATAGGTTGGGGGTGGTGTGTGCCTTGCTCTATGGTCCCCCAAGTACCCTCATTCCAGAGCAAAGTGCTCTTCTCCCCCCGCCCCTCACTGCACTCCCTGCCTTCCCCAGCACCACCTGGGGTGTGGTCATGTCGGGGAAGGGATTGCCCAGGGAAGGGGCTCATTCAGGGGCAGGGGCAGGGGCCACTCAGCAGGGATGCTGGAACTGACTGCGATGAGGTGCTTCAGAACTCCCCTGGGATGGGTTTCTAACTAGTGGGATGGAAGGGCCTCTCCTTCCTGGGGTGCAGTTGGGGGAACTAGATCCATCATGAATGTCAGCCCTGAAAATGGAGGTTGCGCTACATCCATTCCTAGAACGAAAAATCAGGCCTCTCCAGCCAAGGTGACTCAGAAAGTCATTCAGCAATGTTCGGGGTCCCCAGTTTAGGCTTTCAATTAGAGCTGAGCAGCTCAGGAGGCCAGATCCCTGTCCGTGGCTCCAGGAGTAGGTTTTCTGCTTGGGGACAAGATCCTCACAAACACCTGTGTCTTTGTGGGTCACTCCCCTCTGACAAGCTGGGAGGCAGGGTGCAGTTGTGAGAAATCGTGTTTCCATGAGTAGAGGACCACCAAGTGGTGGGGGCACAGGAGACAGTGAGAAAAATTCCCACAGCCTTTATGGAATCAAAAAACTGGCAAAGGTGAAAAAGTGTATAATTTGTTTTATTGAACAGGCTGCTTATGTACGTTTGGAGGGCCAGGTTCAAGGACTCTGCACCCCTCCAGGACAATACCCTCAAGAGAAGAACAGACAGAGTAGGAGGAGATGTGGGGTTTCTCCCAGGAATGAGGCAGAACAGGGATTTCTGCAGATATGCAAGGAGACCCCGACCACTGAGCACGGGGTTACAAACTCACGTGACCCCTGTCGTGTGTGGCTTGGGCTCTGGGTCTGGCCTGATCATGTATTCTTCCAGCTGAGTTCCAGAAACTCAGAGGGTAAATTTAGAGGGGCTGCGCTTGGAACTCGGTGTGGAGACGGAGGGTCCTTTACCCTGAGTCTCCTCAGCCTAATCACTGTAGCTGAGTTCCAACACCACCCAGGCCCCCAGGGTGGCCGTGGAGGGAGAGCAAGCCTGGCAGGTGACCCAGGGATCCCACTGCTGTGCCCCTCCCTTATCTTTGTTCCCTATCACCCCGGAAGGTGCGATTGTCTCATGTCATGGTGACAAGCCTTCTCTCTTCTCTGTCAGATGGGGTCCCCATCCCTGCTCAGTCTTCTCTCTGCATGGATGCTGAAGGACCAGGCTCACTTGAATTTCTGAGCTTGAGCAGTAAGGTGGAAACAAAGAAACCAATGGAAACAAAGAAACAAGTGATTGTGGCAAGGCTCCCCACCACAGAGAAGCTGCCCTGAGTGGAAGGGAGGGTGTGGGCATGCCCATTTGTTTCCTGTCTCCCAGTGCTCTTTGCTTTCTTATTGCAGACCTGCATGGTTACAACAAAATAATCTGCAAAACTGAAAATATTTACTCTCTGACTTTTACAGAAAAGGCTGACCAGCCTCTGGTTCCCGTACCGGTCAAGTGATTGGAGTATCTTTCTAGTTTGGAAACATCTAGGCAGGCCCAGTTTTGCAAAATCCTTTAAGAGTAGTTGCGGAGTTTTGCTTCTAAACATTTTGATGGCTGTACACTTCTGAGCTGAGGTTGTGCTGTGTAATTCTGAGCCGGGATTTTCTCAAACTGTTTCTCATTTCTTATACCGGACACCCCTAAATTCCAAGGGGAATGGGATGTTAAGGAAGCCATGGAGTTTAGGAAAAAGATACAGATTTCATTTCCATATAAGCATCGATGTATCTCCATCCTAGGCAGTATCGGTTCTGTAGGATTGATAGGGGAACTAAATAGCAGCCAAATTTATAGAAAATAGTGGGTCATTGGGTACACAAGTTCTTCTTTTCAACATTTTGGTAATGTTTGCAGTTTAAGATGACCATTCCTGAGAAACAGGCAGCCACTTAGAATGAAATTGTATTTTCCCTGAACCATACTCAATTTTTATTTCATAAACAGCAGGAAGGGCAATCACACCTCCAACACTTGGGGACCTCAAAGATAAAATGTAACTTTCTGAGAGCACACTCCCCTCGTCTCCCCTTGCTCTTTTCACTGTCCCATTGTCCCTGAAGGCTCTTTCGTATCTTCTGCTCATGACTCCAGTAACTTCCTCCTCTTTCCTCAGCTGGTAAGTTTACTTTTCTTCTTTGACCAAGCAAACTGAAGCCAACAGAAGAGAAATTTCACCAGCAACTCCCAGCACATCCGCTCGCCTTCTGATGTCTGTAACCTCACTCTCGCTGCCCCACCTCTTATTACAGGTGACATCGAAAGCCAGAGCATTCAAAAGTCGCCAGGGGGGCCATCCATCCAATCTTCTCTGGGCTGTCACTCCCACATCCATCCTCTCTGTCACTACCTGATCTATTTTTTTCTCCTGCTAGTTGTCTCCTATCAGTATATAAAAGTCCATCCTCTTAAAAGGAACAAACATCACTCCTTGACTCTAATTCGCCCCACCAATTGCAAGCCTATGTCTTTGCAGCAAATCTTTTATGAGTAGTTTAAACTCACTGTCTGCATATTCAGTTGAGCCATCCCCTTTTGCACCCACTCTGGCTTTTCCCCTGATCCCTTGCTGTATGGAAACTGTTCTGTCAAGGCCATCAGTGACCCCACGTTGCTAAATATAGTGGTCAGTTTTTAGTCTTCATCATGCGTGGCCCTTTGGCAGCATTTGACCCAGCTCTTCCATCCTTCCTTCCCCGTGTTCCTGCTTTACTTAGCCTCCAGCCCATCACTCTGCTTTCAATCCACTGGCTGGTCTTTTGCCAACGTCTCCACTTTTTTCCAAACATTTACTACGAATGTGCCCAGGAGTTGGGTCCTGGGTCTCTCCACTATCTCTCTGCTATACTTTTGGTGGAAGCAACTAGATTTGGAAATTGACATGCCATCAATTTCTCGATTTGTTCAAAACTCCCTGATTGGCCCTTTCCATTTGGAACTCTCTCCCTGATACTCATATTATTTTTCTTTCATTCATCTTGCTTTCACATTCATACGTATGTTCTACTGTGTAAATTACTTTTCCAAATTTTAAATCAGTCCATAAATATCATGTAAAATGCTCAGATCTCTATTATTTCCACTAAGATGCTAATTCGACCATAGAAAATTTTTGCATTTCTGTATTTATGACAATAAAGTGAATAGTATTTCTACAAGCCTCACAGTTAAACAGTGTGTTTGTTTGGGGCTATTATGTAACATGAAATAATGATACATCAACATAGTCCTTTTTCATTTAATTTTATGTAACACCAAGATGAGGTTTTTGCACTGAAGACTGGTATTATTGAAATTTTACCTACGTTATGGACAGTCAGTTTCTGTGAAAGCCCTCATTTCTCCCCTTTTCTGATATATTTTCCATTTGGATATTATAACATATAACTTGGAATGAAATAAAATTACAATTTCATTCACATAATAAAATTAATACATTCAAATTATATATTTTAATGTTAAAAAGAAAGAAAAAAAAACCCCAGACTCCTCTACCTATTAGGCATTTCTGTGGCAATATCTAATAGACTTCTTAACCATGACATTGAAGAACTGAGCTGATTCCAGCCCCTTTCCACCTGCTCAGCCCCATCTTGTCCCATCCCCTGTGGATGGAGAGGACATCCATCCCATTTTCCAGGTCCAGATGTTGGAACCATGTTCTTTCTCTCTCTTTCTCTTACACACACACACACACACATACACACACACACAGCAAATCCAGCTTGTTAGAAAATTCTGGCTACTCTGTCTTCATTAACCACCTACTCCCTGTTCCCCACCCTCCTAGGAGCCACCTTCAGCCTCTTCCTGGACACCAAATAGCCTTCTTCTTCCATCTTTGCTTTTCTACAATCTCATCCACACAGAGTCAGAGGGAGCCTATAAAAGCATACATTGAGGGGGTGGGTGTAGCTCAGTGATACAGCACATGCTTAGCATGCATGAGATCCTGGGTTCAAACCACAGCACCTTCACTAAAATAAATAAATTACCCTCCACCCACAAAAAACCAAAACAAAAGCATAAATTGGACATCACCCATCCCATCAAAACTCACCAAAAGGGTCACCATTTCATTAGGAGCCAAAGTCGTCCCAAAGTCTTCGAGGACCCGGCGTGTTCTGCCTCTCCGTGCACACTCTTCCCGTCATTCTGGGGGCCTCTGGCTCCAGCTCTTCCTTATTCCTCCGGATCTATGCTGCTTCAAGTTCATTACTCTGTGAGATCTGCCAGGAATGCCTTATTCCCTCCTGCCTGCCTCGCACCCCACCACCATCACCTGAGTTTGCTCATACCACTCTTATTTTTCCCCAAGCTCTTGCTACCCCCAACATGCTGCCTGTTTCCTCTGCTAAAACTCTGAGCCCCCAGTGATGGGGAGTCGTGTCTATTTTCTTGACTAATAAAGCCCAAGAGCCTTGGGATCGGGTCTAGTTACTAGATTCCCATATGTCGTAGGAGCTTATACAGATTTGCTGAATGAATGTAGAGGTCCTGGTCCAATCTGATGGAGCACTTGTGTGTCCTGCTGAAAGAATAACTCTCCTTTCCTCCTGAGGGGGGTGACCACTTCCTTGGTGATCAAAGGCAATATCTATTATCTTTATGCTGCTAACATTAGGCGGGGAGACTGGGGGATCGTCATTTATATTTTAAAATTTGATTCACTCTGCAGATTGTCTTCTGTCTATATACCCTTTTGAGAAACCATTTATGAGTGATCATTCTTCCATCAGATTGAACAGGATCCAGGGGGAAGTACCAAGCCTGTCCCATCGGTCATCCTGTGTGTCATGTCCTGTGACCCAGTGGATGCTCAGCACGTAAGTGAACCGACAGGAGTGAGTGAAGAGATGGGAGCATCTCATTATTGTTGTGGCTGCACTCTGTTCGATGCCTTGAGATTTGGGGGTTTAAAAGTGCGAAGGGGAGAGGCCAGGTCCTCTGTGCTCTTCCTGAGTGCCCTGGACTTACCCATTCCCCCAGCCCCCTCTGGGCAGCCAAGACCAGGAGCTGGGCCACCAACGATTGTGTTGATCAATAATCCACCTCACCCAAAGTACGGGGGTATGAGCGGCCAGCACAACTGGTTGTAGACTCTGGAGTCAGGTCCTTGGAGGAATTCCTCACTGAACGATGTTTTGGACCTTTTATTTTTCTCTATAGCCTCCAGCTGAAGAAACAGATTACCTTAGATACATGAAAGGTGAGGACACATATTATCCCCATGGAGCCCAGGTGGGGATGGGAGTCTGCTGTTTGTACAGCCGTTGGGCTCGTGTTGCTTTGGGCATCCCTGTGCCTGAACTCCTGCAGTACACTCGGTGGTAAGAACGGGGTGCCTGGCAGGGAGGGAAGCAGGTCGGGAGACTGCACAGCTGGGGAGACGTTAACTTGGGGTGAGCAGGAGCCGGCTGATGCATGGCATCTCGGTGCAGGGAACTCTCCACAATCAGAGAGGTTCCCACTTCCGCAGGGTCCCTTTGATCAGGGTGCTGGATTGTCAGCAAAGCAGGGTCCCTGTGAGGATCATGGTGCCTTCAGGCAGTGGGAAGTGAGGGGTCCAGTGTCACTTACATTAACTGTGCACCCGAAGTCAACCCCCGTATCTTTCAGCCTGTTTCCTAATCTGCATAACTGGAATGATGTTAACCATCCCGAAGGTTCGTTGATGGGCTGGGACACACTAGAAAGCCAGGAGCTGGAATTCCTCTGTCCCCTGATTGTTAACCTTCCTTGCCACTATTTGCTCTCACAAGCTCAGTCTCTCTGTCTCTCTCTCATTCACTTGTAATTTTCTCTCCTGCTCTGGTTTCATTTGATTCCCACCCTCCTCCCAATCCCCAGATGAGTGAAATTAATTTCTGTGTGTCAGTTCCAAATTCCCGGGAAAGATGCTCTGTCCCCTCTGGATTGGTTGTCCAAACAATCAGTTGCAGCCAGAGGAGTGAGTCCCTCTGTGACCAGTGGAGGGGTTCTGCCCAGCCCCCAGCCACCACTGTGGGAGCACATAGCTCTCCGAGGAGGAGGTACTGGCTGTGACTTGGTATCACTAAGTGTGAATTTATGTCTCCTCTTGCCCCACCTTCATCCTCCTAAACAAAGATGAAAATTAAACACTCTCGGGATTTGTGTCATGGAACACTCAGGGATCCATGGGGCTAAGAGGGCTGGATTCCCTGCTGAGTGTAAGGGGATACAGTGACTCCCCAACGAGAGCCTGTAAAGGGAACAAAACCGGCCCCACCGTACACTTAGGGCTCTGAGTCCACGTGACGTTGAGCCAGGCTTCTGACTACAGCTCAGAGGTCTGGTCCGACCAGGTTAGTCTTTGAAACCAACCAGCTTTGGATTCCTCAATCCCTCCCTGAGGTTTTACCTGAACCACAAGCTTCTGTATCTCTGAAGACAGATGATGAGGACCCTTCACGTAAGGCATTTGCACAGCCCTGTGCGGGAATTTGTGCTGCACGGTCTGCCCAGCGAGCTGACCGAAGTTGGTATTTTACTGATCTTAGAAATAATCTGGTTTCCTGATGCACTATTTCACTGAACAAGCAACAGAAGCCACCTCTGGCTGATAAAAGCAAACAAGGGACTTAATGAAAAGATACTGGGAGGGTGCATGGAGTGGCCTGGACCAGAGCCGACCCGGGGGCCATAAGAGATGTTGGGGAGCCACAGGCACCAGGCTGGGCAGGGTGCTACCGGGCCCCCTGCTGCCCCAACAGGGACCCCCCCTCCTCCTGACCCTCTACCTCACTGCAGGTTCTTGTCCCGGCAGGGCCAGGTCACACTGAAGCCACCAGCACCTCAATGGGGAGTTGGCCCCGTCTCAGCTGAGGGCATGCCCAGTGTGGGGAGGTGCCCAGTTAGAGGAAGGTGGGTCCCCTACTATTCCGAGTTAACATGCAAGTCAGTGCCCATCACTCAGGAGAGCCAGGCTGGTCAGACTTCATTGTGGTGACTAGGCCGTCTGAGTTCACTTATTACTTTTTAGGTTGGAAGGCCCAAGAGGGAGAAAAAGTGGAGGTACTAGTACTTATTTTATATTTCCCATGTACCAGGTGCGGTAAGCAAGCCACTTCAGACAAGGCCCAGAACAACCACATAAATAGTCCACGGAGCAAGTCGTGCAGTCAGGCCTCTGCAGCCCCGAAACCCGTGTCCTCATCAGTTCCGTAGTTACCAGTGGAAGTTGTAGGGATTTATGGGACTGTGTGCTCCTGTGGGGGCTGGGATGTGTGTGTTTAAATCCAAATCTTCAGAAACTCGGCTAGAAACACAGCCACTGACTTTCTGCATGGAGGCAGAGGAGGGGAGGCTTCCAGCCTCTGGTCCAGCTTGTGAGGAGCTCAGAAGTTGCTCCTTCTGTACTGAAAACATTACCAGAGCTGAGGGAGCTGAAAACCAACTGCTCTTCTTAGATCCACAAGAAAACAGGGGGAAAGCTGCTCCCAACACAGAGAGGCAGCCGGGCAGGCTTGGAGTGTCACAGCTCCCAGGGAAGGACACGCTTTTGTAAGAACCCAGGGGTCAGGCAGATTTAACAGGTACCTGAGGCCAGCTGGAGGCTCAGCGTGGGGAAGTCTGAGTGTGAAAACTCCAGGGGGCCAGTCAGAGGGGCCCCCTACTCTTTTTCATACATTTTACCTCCAGGACCGTACCCTGTTCTCAGAGTGAAGATCATAGGAAAACTCTTCATGCTTCCTGCCAGGAAAGGAAAAAATAGCTCTATTGAAATACACCCAGAACATTCTCTTCCATTGTGGGGGGTTGTGTTTTGCTTTGTTTTTTTTTTTAATTTTTAGTGAGAAATTATTTTACCAGAGCCTAACCTACCTAGGGGAAGGGAAAAACCTTCTGTGTCACCCAAATTGGGGTGGGGGGGAAGAGACACACTTGTGGAGGTCACAGCTCAGGGCACAGGCTCAATGAGAATAAATCACAGGACTACAGATGCCCTAATTTGTCCCACTCCCACAACACCTTACCCTCCATATCAGTAGGGCCCCTGTGCAATGACAGGAATAAAATTAAAAGAAGTAAATGTCTCAGGAGTGTCTAAGGAAAACCCAAAGACAGCGGGGAGATGAAAACAAGGACACACAGGCAGCTTTAGCCTCTCGCACGAATAGCTGTAGCAAACTACACACAGCCAAGCCCCAGTAGATAAACAGAAAACCTCACAGAAGAAACTGTTTATTTTTGTTCTCTTACCCAGTGCATTCCATGGTGCATCCTCGCCTAGAATGGAGTGGAAGCAAGTCCATCTCAGAAGGGACATAACTGAAGAGGGATGGCTTTCCAGACTCTGAAGGGCAGAGAGAGCACCAGCCTGGGTTAGAGAAAGGTGAGGGGTGGGGTAGGGTGTGGGCTACCTTCTTCCCCAAATAAGGAACCTTCCTGGGGCCAGCATAGTTGGAGGGAGGGCCATGGGGTGGAAGCAGCCAGACTTCTTCCTGAGAAGTGATAGGATGCCTCTAAGGGACCTTTCAGGTGCCCAAACTGGGCCCTGAGTGTGGGAGCCAGTCGGTCTGACTCAGAGCCCAGGACTGAGGTGGGCTCACAGCAGGCCGGTCTTACTTGGCCGGATCCATTTCACTTCTCCGAAGCCCTGTGTAAAACATGAAGCGTGGACGGCCTGGTGAGCACAGCTCTGCCCTCAAGACCGGTTTCAACTCCTCTCTTCCCAGAGAACAGCATCTCTGAGCCCGTCCTGGGTGACCTCACAGAGATAACCCTAGTGGCCCAGGCTAGTGACCGGGAACATGTACCTTCCTGCAGCCAACCACAGACGTCCACTGATGCATCATATACTGGCAAAGATGTGAGTCCCTTTGCATTGGTCTAACAGCAGAGACTCTGCCACAGGCCCAAGAGGTGGTGTGTGGGACATGCAGGGGTGCAGGAGTGTACGCAGTGCAAAGGTGTAAGTGGTGGCAGGGGTGCAGGAGCTGTGGAGGGTGCAGGCAGTTCAGGGGTTTTGGGGGTGCAGGCAGTGCAGATGTGCAGAGAGTGGCAGGGGTTCAGAGGTACAGGGAGTGTAGGGGTGCAGGTAGGTGCTCAGGCACGTGGCCAGGATCAGAAGGCAAGTGCACATCCTCGCAGTCAGCCTGACCCCGGGAGGCTAGTGCAATGGTTTGAGGCGGCGGCGGCGGTGGCGGCGGCGGCGGCGGCGGCGGAGGGTGGGAGGCTGCACGGGGAAGCCGGTCAATTTCTTCTCCTCCGTGCAGCCTGGCCTGGGGGGTGGGGCGGTTAGGTCCGGGGGCGGCGGCAGCGGCAGAGGAGCGAGGCGGGGATGCACCTGACGAACTGGTGGAATAGCTAGCTGCCTTTTCCTGGCTGCCGGGCCTGGGAGCGGCGTCTGCTGCCCCAGGTCGCCGGACACACCTGTCCCACTCAGCTTGCTGAGTGGGAAGAGTGGAAGGTGACATTAAGGGGCGGGGCCCACGGGGGGAGGGGTGCTGCCACGGGGTAGCAGGTCAATTCGCTCCGCTCTCCCCCGCGGGGGAGCCTGGGAGCGGCCTCCGCTGCCCTAGAGGCGGGACGCCGGTCTCCAGGTGAGCTAGGTCCTGGGAGGCGGGGGCAGCGGCGCCAGGGGGATGGGGACCGTTCCAGGGAGCTGCTCCATTTCTTCTCTCCCCCGCGGCCTGGCCTGGGGGCGACCTCTGCCGCCGGAGATTTGCCTGAGGTCCGATTCCAGGTGAGCTTGCTCCTGGGAGATGGGTGCGGTGCGGTCAGGGAGCTGGTAAGTTTGTGGCTGCGGAGATAGGAAGGCTGCCCCGCAGTAGCTTGTGGATTAGCTCCATGTCTGCACCGTGTTGCCTGCAGGCGGCCTCTGCTGCCCCAAGTTCCGGGACACCCCTGTCCCACTTAGCCAACTGGGGGCGGGAGGCAGGGTAGTCAGTGTGCAGGAGTGGCTGGGGTCTGGGGCTTACAGCGGGGAAGCGGGCCCATTTGCTCCCATCATCCCCGCGGCTTGTCCTGGGGGCAGTCACTGTTGCCCTGGGTTACGGAACACGTGTATCCTAGTCAACCTGACCCTGGGAGGCGAGCGTGGTACGTTGGGGGTGTTGGCATCAGCGGCGGGTTTTCCCATGAAGCCGGTCCATTTGCTCCCATTTCCCCTCATGGTTTGCCCTGGGGGCGATCCCTATTGCCCCAAGTTCGCCGGACGTCCATCTCTAGGATAGCCTGCTCCCTAGAGGAGGCCACAGTGAGGTCAGGGTTCAGGAGCGGTGGCTGATGCGGGGGATGGGGATGCCTTGGGGAGTTGGTGGATTAGCTCCCATCTCCCCGATGGCTTGGTGTGGGAGTGGCCTCTCCTGCCCCAGATCTGCAGACACACCTGTACCATTCAGCCTGCTGGGGAGGGGCCCCCTGGGCGGTGACTTTAAGTTGCGAGGGTGGAGACGGCGAGGGTAGAGGACCCTCAGCGCGGAGCTTGTCAATTTGCTCCCCTCTTCCCCGTGGACAATCCTGGGGGCGTCCTCTGCTGCCCAAGAAGCCAGATGCCCGTCTCCAGGTAAGCTTGCTTCTGGGAGGCGGAAGCGATGAGGTCGAGGGGCAGGGGCAGCTGCCACGGCCTGCTGCCCCGCCCTGCTGCCCCGCCTAATGGGGCCACTTCTTCTCCTTTCCCCTGACTGACCTGGCCTGGGGACGGCCTCTCCCGCCCAAGATTCGCCTGACACACCACACCAGGTCAGATTGCTCCTGGGAGGTGGGCGCGGTGAGATCAGGGGGTGGAGAGGAGAGGGGTTCAGCCTATTGCGAGCTGGAGGATAAGCTCCCATCTCTCTGGAGGCCTGACGTGGGGGCGGCCTCTGCTGCCTCTTGTTCTCAGGTCACCCTTCTCAGGGTCATAATGTCCCGCGGGTGCGTTAATTTGCGGGGGTAGCGGGGTGAATGCGAGGTTATGGAGACTGTCACTTGGGAGCTAGTAGTTTAGCTCCCATCTCCCCAGCAGCTTGGCCTGGGGGCAGCCTCTGTTGCCCCAGGTCTCAAAGCACAGTTTTCCTGACAGCTTAGCCACCGGAGGTGGGCAGGTTGTGCTGAGGGGGCGGAGGCAACATCCAAGGCAGCGACATAGGGGGCTGTCCCAGGCCAGCTGGTCTATTTGTTCCCATCTCTACCTTTGCTGCCCTAGTTTTGCAAGACGTCCTTCTCCAGGTTATCCTTCTCCTGGGAGGTGGGCGCAGTGCATGCAGCCCAAGGTCTGGGCTCTCCCCTGGGGAGGGGAAGAACTCTCTTGTTCTCTTTTGTCTTTATTCTTCAGGGAAGGAGTTCCTTGACTCAATTCTTAATCCTGGGAAAGTGTAGCCTGTGTTACGGAAGAGCTGCTGGACAGTGTGGTTTCTAGGTGGGTTTTCACATCAGCTGATGCCCAAGGCAGGCAGGAAAGCTATTACTCAGAGCTTCTTAGTGTGGAGTTGGGGGATGTTCCCGCTGTCCTCACCATACTTTTTAAAAATGTGTTAGTCCCCTGTTTTTCCTAGGTGACATTTTAGGTTAATGGGTCACAGATTGCTGGCACACTCATCCCTGTTCTGAAACATCTTTTAAACTTGGGTGAAGTGATAAGTAGGGGAAGAAGATGATTTACTGAAAGGTAAGAATACTTAAATATGCATTAAAGCTACATTCTGTCAATCTTTCTCAAATGATTTTTCTCTGATTCTAAATCCACGACCTAGTGAATTTTATACTCCTGTGTAAATCGTTGACCTTCACATCACATTTGTTAAATGGTCAATGAGAGTTTTAAGTAGATTATTCCTGAAAGGAAAAGCTCAGGCTTTTGAGAATTCCTTGTCTGATATCACCCAGGCAGTCACAGTATAAGACAGAGCTGATATAAAATTCCCTCAGCTGCCTGACCTGCAAAGCTTCTGGGATTACTGATCCCTGAAATGCAGGTGACTCTTGATGATATTCTGGGGGATGGTTTATATGATCAGATTCTTCCAGTCCTGTAAATGGGTTCCGTGGCCCCAGCCCCGGGAGAACTGGTCATAAGGGCCATATCGTGAGGGGTGGAATGGGAAGGCAAGGTGTATGAGCTGGAATCACTGAGATTCCACACTCGCTAAACACAGACTCCAGAGCCTAATTGTTGTCAGGTTCTGTTCTGGATTTGAGAGTGTGTTCAGACATGATTCTTGCCCTTCAGGAGTCACTGCCTGGGTGGAAGTAACCTTTACACAAATCTTGGAAGGATGGTAATTAAGTAGATGGGCTGTTATGATTCTCAGTGTGCCCAGGCTTGCTCTTCCAGGCACTCGTGGGAGTAACGAGAGTCATGTTATTCACTCATTCACTGATTTATTACCCTTGAATTGATCATTCGTCCCACAGTAAGTGAAACAAGGTATCAGAAAGCTGAGTTTTGTCCCCTCTCCTATCACTGATTGTATCTGTCAGTCGGGCACCCTGCGTATGCATTGTGAAATGGTGGTATTTCGTGCCCAATGGGGCAGCACTGTCAGTTCTGAGAATCGGGGGAGTCTCGTGGGTAGGACAGCACCCTGACACACATGGCAACCCCCTCACCACGTGAGACAGCATTGTCGATGCTCAGGTGACCCGATGTAGATGACGATGTTAAACCTGAGCGTTTTTAGTTATCTTGGCGACTCTGAAAATACAGACTACCTGTCCCTACCACTGAAGACGCTGAGTGTACCCCAGAATTCTGCATTTTAAGAAGTACTTTAACTAATTCTGATGAAGATGATCTGAGTGTCGCATTGAGAAAGAGTGTTGTGCGATACAGCAATATTGAGGATTCTCAGGGAACGATGTCTTTTCAGGATGGTCCAAGGGCCCTCACTTGAGACTTTGCCTTGGGTTTAAATTTATGTGTTCAGAAATGATGTCTCTCACTTCCAGTGCTTGTAAGCGTGCTATGTGCAGGGACTTGCACTCAGTAGATGGCAAAAACTATGATTCTTCAGGTCACCGAGCTAGAGTGTGAGCGATATTTTATTTTGGTTTTCTTTATAACAATGCAGAGTCTCCCGAGAAGAGATTCAGACTGAAAAGCTTTGTGTCAGACTTTGGAAGACCAGTGGTGCCCAAGGTATTCTCTGGCAGCGCAGTGATGAATCTCGGTCCCTCTTTCACTGCTACGTCAATGAAGTGGACCACTTGGACAAGGCCAAAGCTGGCATCTCAAACTTTGCCCTTGACAGTGATTTTCGGCTCCAGGAATCCATCAGATGCAGCAGGCGGCCAGAGGAGGAGCCGAACAGGCTCATGAAATGTGACATCCCCAACTTAATCAACACGGAGCAGAACTCTTCCTTTGGGGAAGATGATCTCCTGATTTTGGAACCACCAATTGTTCTAGAAGATAAGCCAGTTTCTCAGACCTCACACAAAGACTTGAATTGAGAAATGTGCTTTGTCAAGTGTCTTTCTGAAGATGTGAAGTCTGTCTTTGTATGGCAGGAATTCCCCATTCACAAAATTGTATGTGTTTGTGTCTGAGAGAGAGAAATGGAGACAGACAGAAAGATGGAGACAGAAGAGTGCCCCTTCAGAAGAGAGCTATTTAAGGTGAGTTTTTGTGCCTTTAAAAACATTTGGGGTTTTGGGGGGAACAAAGTATTTACACTTTCTCATTCTCCTAGTTGGAAATCTTGGCCCCATACTCAGTGTTAGCGGCCTTGAACGGGGGTTGGAACGGTGTGTTTCATCTGGTGCTGCCACTTCCACGCTCTGCCTTTAGCACGTTGCTTTGCCTGTCAGGGCTGCCACCCTTTTAACTGTAAGGTGAGGAGTCTGGAGTAGGTGATCCATCCCAGCTCTGCTGTTTTGCAAATTTCTGATTTCATATTCGGATGAGGCTGGGATACACCCAGAGCAGTATAAACCAGGCCCTACCTCCTGCCTATTGCTGGGGCATCCCTCAGGTCTGTGCCTTCTACTCAACCCTTTATTGAGCCCAGCTTTTGTCAGGAACCGAAGTACCTACTGAGATGGCAGGGGACGTCTCTCGTGGTCACGGTGGCCATCATTTCTATTGGTTGTGCTGAAACAGCTCTTCTGAGATCCCCCGGCCACCCTTGCTCAAACCTGAGGACAACACTGTCGTTTCTTTCCTAGGAGGAAGATCAATGCATGGTGTACATTATGACAATCTTGTGCCCAGGAATGCACGGGAAGTTCTCAGCTGAGTGAGGGGAGATGCCTCTGTGTCCCTGTGTCCCTGTATCTCTATCTGCTCACAGTGCCCTGCCACCGACTACTTAGCAAGAAAAGTGCTATTCACTATGATGTGTGTTTTGCAGACGTGTAGGTGATAGTCGTGTGACTCCTGTGTGGGCTTTGAGCTGGGATGTTGAAGAGCTTATAAATATCTCATCAACATGTATTTGAGGTGGCCTGGTGCCACACAGACTTGATTTATGAAGGCGTCAAGCCTGTACACTGGTTTGGAAACAACTTGGTTTTGATCAGTTCCACTGCATGCATGACTCGCTGCTAATCTCTGGGTGTTTTTTTCATTTTAGATTTGTTCACCCAGTGTCTTGCTTATGCTGAGAAATACTTTTATTTCACAAGAATATTCTCTGATTCTTTGTTTTCACACATCAAGTTTTTTAATTCCTTTAAAAATTGTTCTGTGTTTATAATGCCTCCTTATTTCTATCATCTCTAGGTTCCCAGTGGCCTGAGCCATTCATCAAATTTTATGTAGGAACCATTCCACCAAAAGAAATCCCCTCGTCATAATACCTTTTGAGGAAAATATTATTCTTTAAGACTCTAACACTAAATCGTAGAACAAGCATGGAACATTTCTTGTAGTTAATACATGTTCATGCAAAAAGAAACTTGATATTTTCATTGAAGAATGTTGATTTTAATAACTTTTACTAATGTGAATATTATTATTCATAATTTAAGTAACCAAATAAAACCACAGTTATTTATTATTAAGATTAAAAACTATTTACATGGTCTCTCAATTAGAAGACTGAAGTGTATTTAAAAATGGAAAAATACCCATGATGACACCATCTTTTTTATTAACTAAATATCAAGAACTGTGCAGGGATAAGATTTGACCACCTGCAAGCTGCCAAGTTAGCATGAGGTAGTTTGTGGATGCTGCCAGAAGACAGGACACTCCCCCAGGATCAGAGACAAAGAACTTCCTGCCAGCAGAGCAGGCAGCCTGTGGTTCATGTCCATGTTGGTTCCTGAGTTCCTTTCCTATTGCTGTTGTAACAAAGGACCACAGACTCAGTGGCTTAAAGTAACACACATCCATTTTCTCAGTGTTCTAGGGTGCAGAAGTGCGAAGTCAATGTCAGTGGGCTAAAACCAACGTGTGGCCAAGGCTCCGTTCCACACCGAGGCTCTTGGGAGGGATTCATCTTCCTACCTTTCCCAGCTTGCAGAGGTGCTCACACTCCTTGGCCCAGGGCCCTGTGTCACTGTGACTTCTGCTTTCACTTCACATCTCTGTCTCTGACCAATCTGCCTGTCTCCTCTAAGGACCTCCGTGATGACGTTTGCTTTCCCACAGTGATCTGCCATCCCAAGGTCCTTGACAGTCACACCTGCAGAGTCCCTTTTGCCATGCACAGTGACATATTCCCAGGTACTAGGTATCAGACAGTGGACATATTGGGGGCCATTATTCTACCAAGTTGTTCTTTTTGCCCAATGGTTCTTGTCCATCCCACATGCAAAATGCATCCACCTCATCCCAACACCCTCCAGAGTCTCATTTACTACAACATCAATTCAAAGTCCAACATGTAGTCTAACTATTATCAGCTCAAAAGCCTAAATATTTTCATCCTCATCACCTAAATCAGGCGTGATTGAGACCCTGGGTGTGATCTTCTCTGCTCAAAATCCTGCAATGGCTTCTCATTTCACTCAGTGAAGAAGCTAGAGTCCTTATGGTGACCTTACAGCTTTCCTCCCCCTCCGCAAGCTGAGCTCATCTCCGGTTTTCTCCATGGCTCACTCCACTCCAGCCACACTGGCCTCCCTGCTGGCTCTTGGGGACATCAGACATGCACCCACAGGCCTGTTGCCCTGGCCAGTCTCTGTCAAAGTCATATGCTGAACCCCCAGGACTACAGAACATGACACCATTTGGTAATAGGGTTGTTGCAGATGTAATTGGTTAAGAAGAGGTCATTAGGGTGGGCCCTAATCCAGTATGACTTGTGTCCTGATAAAAAGGGGCAATGTGGGCACAGACACGTGTACATGGGAGATGACGTGATGAGATGTGGAGAGAAGACGGTCGTCTCCAAGCCAAGGAGAGAGGCCTGGACCAGCCTCTCCCTCCCAGCCCTCAGGATGAACCAGCCCTGCTGACACCCTGCCTGCAGACTCCCCGCCCCCAGGGCTGTGAGACAGTGAGCCTCTGTGGTTCCCGTCACCCAGTGTGCGGTGCTATGTTAGAGGTAGCTCAGCAACTAGCACCCCCTTCTGAAGGTCTTCAGTAAGGCCAGCTCTGGCCATCTCATTTTAAATTGGAAACTGCCTTCCCCTTGTCTCTGCCCCAGAAACTGCCTCTCCCTGATCATATTATTTCTATCACCTTCTAGAATACCATATATTTCACATGACTGTCACGACTGTAGTTTATATTCTGCTCTTCCTCACTCCTACAGGGACAAGGATCCTTATTTGTTCACTGACGGTCCTCAGGTGTCTTGGCCAGTACTCGTGGCACAGCATCAATACAAATTGGCCACATGCAGGGAGGGATGATTCCTTACATTCACAGAGGAGTGAACGAAGATTCCGGGGGACTGAGTGTTTCACTCAGGCACAGAGCTGGTAAGTGTCAGGCCAAGGTGGGTTTCAGGTACCTATGAACCTGAGGGAGGCTTGAGTGATTACCTTTCCATTGATTAGTATTTCTCAGGTGTCTCTTTTTCTGGCTCTAACTTTTGACCTCTTTCTGTTATTTTTCTAAGCTTTCAACCAGTTTTAAGTTTCAATTATGCTTTGTCTCAGGTAAATGAAATCTGTAAATTTTTTAACTCATTATTTGTTTCATCTAAATACATTGTGATTAGTGATAATGTCTTATTTCTGGCATCTTGTTTTGTGATTTCTATTTGCTTTGCTCTGCTTTTCTCCTGCCTGTTATATATCTTGCAGTCATGGTTAAGGGCAAGGCGTCGAGACACTGCCTATCTGGGATTGATTCCCTCACTTGCTAACCATGTAACCAGGATATTTAATCACTTTGAAACTCAATTTCTTCATATACAAAAAGTGGTACTATACACCTCAAAGACTGTGAGCATTTAGTGATAAAATATATGAAGAACTTAGAATAGTGACCGGCCTATTTTGCATTCTTCATTTTGACTTCTGTATTTTCATTCTCTTTTAAACAATTACATTAGAGATTACTGTTGAATTTTAATGAACACCCTAGATATTGAAGATTAAAATGTTACTTAACTCATACATTGAATTTTATATACCAAATGATATCTTTATTTTGTTTCCATAAATTCTGTATAGTTCTTAAAAAAAATTGATCTGTTTTCTTTTTCATGATGTCCTTATTGTTCACTATGTTATATAAGATTCATTTTATCTTTTTTAAAATTTTTTATTGATTTATAAACATTTTACAATGTTGTGTCTAATTCCAGTGTTCAGCACAATTTTTCAGTCATTCATGGACATATACACAATCATTGTCACTTTTTTTCTCTGTGATTTATCATAATATTTTGTGTATATTTCCCTGTGCTATACAGTGTAATCTTGTTTATCCATTCTACAATTTTAAAATCCCAGTCCATCCCTTCCCACCCTCCACCACCCTGGTAACCACAAGTCTGTATTCTCTTTCTGTGAGTCTATTTCTGTCCTGTATTTATGCTTTGTTTTTGTTTGTTTTTGTTTTTGTTTTTTAGATTCCACATATGAGCGATCTCATATGGTATTTTTATTTCTCTTTCTGGCATACTTCACTTAGAATGACGTTCTTCAGGAGCATCCATGTTGCTGCAAATGGCATTATGTTGTCGGTTTTTATGGATGAAAAGAAATCCATTGTATAAATATACCACATCTTCTTTATCCAGTCACCTGTTGATGGACATTTAGGCTGTTTCCATGTTTTGGCTATTATGAATAGTGCTGCTATGAATATTGGGGTGCAGGTGTCATCCTGAAGGAGATTTCCTTGTGGATACAAGCCCAGGAGTGGGATTCCTGGTTCATATGATAAGTCTATTCCTAGTCTTTTGAGGAATCTCCACACTGTTTTCCATAGTGGCTGCACCAAACTGCATTCCCACCAGCAGTGTAGGAGGATTTCCCTTTCTCCACAGCCTCTCCAGCATTTGTCATTTTTGGATTTTTGAATGACGGCCATTCTGACTGGTGTGAGGTGATACCTCATTGCAGTTTTGATTTGCATTTCTCTGATAATTAGTGATATTGAACATTTTTTCATGTGCTTTTTGATCATTTCTATGTCTTCCTTGGAGAATTGCTTGTTTAGGTCTTCTGCTCATTTTTGGATTGGGTTGTTTAATTTTTCTTATTGAGTCGTATGAGCTGCTTATATATTCTGGAGATCAAGCCTTTGTCGGTTTCACTTGCAAAAATTTTCTCCCATTCCGTAGGTATTCTTCTTGTTTTACTTCTGGTTTCCTTTGCTCTGCAGAAGCTTGTAAGTTTCATTAGGTCCCATTTGTTTATTCTTGCTTTTATTTCTTCTAGGAGAAAATTTTTGAAATGTATGTCAGATAATGTTTTGCCTATGTTTTCCTCTAGGAGGTTTATTGTATCTTGTCTTATGTTTAAATTTTTAATCCATTTTGTGTTGATTTTTGTATATGGTGTAAGGGAGTGTTCTAGCTTCATTGTTTTACATGCTGCTGTCCAGTTTTCCCAACACCATTTGCTGAAGAGACTGTCTTTATTCCATTGTATATTCTTGCCTCCTTTGTTGAAGATGAGTTGACCAAAAGTAAGTGGGTTCATTTCTGGGCTTTCTATTCTGTTCCATTGGTCTATATGTCTGTTTTGGTACCAATACCATGCTGTCTTGATGACTATAGCTGTATAGTATTTCTGAAGCCTGGGAGAGTTATTCCTCCAGCCTCTTTCTTTCTCTTCAGTAATGCTTTGGCAATTCTAGGTCTTTGATGGTTCCATAATTTTTATTATGATTTGTTCTAGTTCTGTGAAATATGTCCTGGGTATTTGGATAGGGATTGCATTAAATCTGTAGATTGCCTTGGGCAGTGTGACCATTTTAAAAATATTGATTCTTTCAATCCAAGAGCATGAAATATCTTTCCATTTTTTAAAGTCTTCTTTAATTTCCTTCATCAATGGTTTATAGTTTTCTGTGTATAATATTTCACCTCCTTGGTTAGATTTATTCCCAGATATTTTATTACTTTGGGTGCTATTTTAAAGGGGATTGTTTCTTTACTTTCTTTTTCTGTTGATTTATCGTTAGTGTAAAGAAATGCAACTGATTTTTGAACGTTAATTTTGTAATCAGCTACTTTGCTGAATTCTTCAATCAGCTCTGGAAGCTTTTTGGTGTACCTTTTAGGGTTTTGTATATATAGTAACATGTCATCAGCATTTAATGACAGTTTTACCTCTTCTTTTCCAATTTGGATCCCTTTTATTTTTTCTCTTGCCTGACTGCTGTGGCTAGGACTTCCAGGACTATGTTGAATTGGAGTGGTGATAGTGGGCATCCTTGTCTTGTCCCAGATTTTAGTGGGAAGTTTTTGTGTTTTTCACCGCTGAGTACTATGCTGGCTGTAGGTTTGTCATATATAGCTTTTATTATGTTGAGATATGTTCCCTCTATACCCACTTTGGCGAGAGTTTTTATTATAAATGGATGTTGAATTTTATCAAATTCTTTTTCTGCATCGATTGAGATGATCATGTGTTTTCTGTCCTTTCTCTTGTTGATATGATGTATTACATTGATTGATTTCCGTATGTTCAACCAGCCTTGTGTCCTTGGGATGAACCCCACTTGGTCATGATGTATAATATTTTTTATGTGTTGTTGGGTTCTATTTGCTAAAGTTTTGGTGAGGATTTTGGCGTCTATGTTCATCAGTGATATTGGCCTATAATTCCCTTTTTTTGTAGTGCCTTTGCCTGGTTTTGGTATCAGGGTGATGGTGGCTTCATAGAATGAGTTTGGGAGTATTCCCTCCTTTTCAATTGTCTGGAAGAGTTTGAGAAAGACTGGTATGAGTTCTTCTTTGTATGTTTGGTAGAATTCCCCAGTGAAGCCATCCGGTCCTGGACTTTTATTTGTAGTGAGGTTTTTAATTGCTATAACTATTTCTTTCTAGTGATCGGATTGTTCAACTGTTCAGTTTCTTCTTGATTCAGTTTTGTTGGACAGTAGATTTCCAGAAACTTGTCCACCTCCTCTAGGTTATCCAGTTTGTTTCCATGTAGTTTTTCATAATATTCTCGTATGATATTCTGTATTTCTATTTTGTTTGTTGTAATTTCTGCATTTTCCTTTCTTATTTTGCTAATTTGTGGTCTCTCTTTTTTCTTCTTTGTGAGTTTGGCCAGAGGTTTGTCGATTTTATTTACTTTTTCAAAAAACCAGCTTTTGGTTTGGTTGATTTTTTTCTATGGTCTTGTTAATCTCTATTGTATTTAATTCCTCTCTCATCTTAATTATTTCCTTCCTTCTGCTGCTTTTTGGGCTTTTTGTTCTTCTTTTTCTAATTGATTCAGTTGGTGGGTTAACTTCTTTATTTGAGATTGTTCTTCTTTTTTGAGGAAGGCCTGTATCGCTATAAACTTCCATCTTATCACTACCTTTGCTGTGTCCCATAGGTTTTTAGTGGTTGTGCTTTCATTATCATTTGTTTCAAGGTATTTCTTAATTTCAGCTTTGATTTCCTCATTGATCCATTGTTTTTTTCAATAACATATTGTTCAATCTCCATGCTTTCCTTTTTTTCTCCTTTGTTTCACCGTTGTTGATTTCTAGTTTCATGGCATTGTGGTCAGTAAAGATGCTTGAGATACCTTCTATCTTCTTAAAATTGTTCAGGTTTCTTTTGTGCCCAAGTACATGGTCGATCCTGGAAAATGTTCCATGTGCGCTTGAAAAGAATTTATATCCTATTTTGGGGGTGTAATGCTCTGAAAATATCCACCAAATCTAGTTTTTCTATTGTAGTATTTAATTTCTCTGTTGCCTTGTTTATTTTCTGTCTGGAAGATCTGTCTAGTGATGTTATTGCAGTGTTAAAATCTCCAACTATGATTGTATCCCCATTAATATCCCCCTTTATCTCTGTTAGTAATTCTTGTATGTACTTAGGTGTTCCTATATTGGGTGAATATATATTAACGAGAGTAATATCTTCATCTTGTATCACTCCTTTAATCAATATAAAATGTCCTTCTTTATCTTTCTTTATGGCCTTTGTTTTAAAGTCTGTTTTGTCTGAAATCAGTATTGAAATACCTTCTATTTTGGCTTTTCCATGTGCATGGAATATCCTTTTCCATCCTTTCGCTCTCAATCTATATGTTTCCTTCTCCCTAAAGTGGGTCTCTTTTATGCAGCATATTGAAGGTTCTTGCTTTATTATCCAGTCTGCCACTCTATGTCTTTTGACTGGAGCATTTAGTCCATTAACATTTACAGTAATTAATTATAGATGTGTGTTTATTGCCATTTTAAACTTATCTTTGCAGTTGAATTGGTATATCCTCTTTGTTCCTTTCTTCTTCCTTTTGTGGTTTCATAATTTTCCTTTGTATTATCATTGATTTTAGTTAATTTTTGTGACTCCCTTGTAAATTTTTGGCTTGTGGTTATCCTTTTTTTTAATCTATTAACCCATTACTATAACTGTTTGTATTAAACTGATAGTAACATGATCTCAAACCCATCCTATCGTTAAAACATTTAAAAAAGAAAGAAAAAATATTCTATATTTCCCTGCCTCCCTCTCCCACTCTCAGTGATTTGCATGTCTTCTTTTATAATTTCGTGTTTACTTTATTTGTAATTCATGAATTATCACCTTTCCAGTTGTGAGTTTCTCATTTCTGTAGCATTCTGCTTCTTTTCTATTTAGAATAGCCCTTTCAGTATTTCTTTTAGCATGGGTTTAGTGTTGGTAAACTCCTGCAGCTTATTTTTGTCTGTGAAACTCTTTATTTTTCCTTCTATCCTAAAGGATAGCCTTGCTGGATAAAGTATCCTAGGTTGCATCTTTTTTTCATTCAGGGCTTTGAATATATCTTGCCACTCCCTTCTGGCCTGTAGTATTTGTGTGCAGAAATCAGCTGAGAGCCTTATGGGGGTTGCCTTGTAACTTAATCTTTGCTTTTCTCTTGCTGCCTTTAGAATCATTTCTTTATCCTTGACTATGGCCATCTTGATTATGATATGTCTTGGTGTGGGTATATTTGGGTTCTTCCTGTTTGGGACCCTCTGAGCTTCCTGTACTTGGATATCTGATTCCTTCTTTAAGTTTGGGAAGTTTTCAGTCATGATTTCTTCAAAAACCTTTTCAATCCCCTTTGATCCTTCTTCCCCTTCTGGGAACCCTATTATGCGAAGATTGGTACACTTTATATTATCCCATAAGTCCCTTATGCTATTTTCATTATTTTTTTATTTGCTTATCTTGTAGTTCTTCTGAATGGTTGCTTTCTATTGCCCTGTCTTCTAGATCACTAATTCATTCCTCTGCATTATCTACTCGGCTTTGCACAGCTATTAGGTCATTCCTCATCTCTGTCAATGAGTTTACCCATTCTACTTGGCTCTTCTTTATAGCTTCAATTTCATTTTTGACATATTTTATATCTCTAAGCACTATCTCTTTTAATTCCTTCAGCAATTTGCTCACTCCTTTTTTGAAATCTTGATCCAGTAGTCTATCGATATCTATTTCATTGATCTTTCTTTCAGGGGATTTCTCTTGTTCTTTTAATTGAGAAAGGTTTCTCTGCTTCCTCATCTTGCTCATACCTCTGTGGCACTGTGGTTTATGGAGTATCAGTTGTCTAATTTGGATCTTAAGTATTTTATCTATCTAATGCCCATTTAGGAATAGAACTTAGGAAAGAAAAGGAAAAAATAAGAGAGGGAGAACGAATTTTATAAGAAGGGAGAAAGAGGGTTTGAAACAGTGTATAATGAATAATAGATGCGCGAGTTGAAGCAGAGAATTAATCGGGTTGAGACGTCGTTTTAAAATCTTTAAAATATAAGGGGGGGAGATGAATAGATGTATTTGAAACCTGTGTCTAATCAATAACAGGACATCAAAACCCAAGAGAAATAGAAATGAATTAAGAAGTAAAAATTATGAGAGTAATAGAAAATAGAACAGGTAAAAACAGATTTTAAAAAAAAGGGGGGGTTGTCGGTGTTCTCCTGGAGTCTGTGTGCTTTTAATGTGAAGTTCTTCTGTCTTCGTCCTGTTTTGGAAGCTCAGCTTGTTTTCATAGGCCCTCCGTTGGCGCCCTCTTCTGTACTGCTCCCAGCACCTGTCGGCAAGCAGACCGCACCTCCTCCTAACACGGGGTCAGGTGCAGCTCTCCTCTGCTGTCAGCGGGCGGGCGGGTCACTGCCCCTCCGAATGGCGCAGTCAGATGTTGCAGACTGGCCAGGCAGGAGGGCCGGTCGTGCCCCCTCCCAGCACCTCGGTCAGGGGCTGTGTTCCTGCCCGACAGGCGGGGGGCCGCTCTCCCTCTACCTGCGCCACCGGTAGCTCAGCTGCTCTGTGCAGCTGCGCTCTCCGCCCTGATCGGCGCTCCGCACTTGTGCTCCGGGAAGACCGAGGGACAGCCTTGTCCCTGCTCAGGGCCAAAACCCAGCTCCTTCTTTGTCTTTGTGAAGCAAGTTCTCTGAGGGACCAGGATGGAAGGATCCTATCTGCCCCGGGATGTAGGCCCGTCTCAGTCTGGCCCTTGAGGCTGCTAAGCCCTTCGGTGCGGATGCAGGTTTCGCCCCCGCCCCCGCCTGGATGCTCAGAACAGGACGATATGGCGGCTCTGCCTGAGCCCCACCTCTCTTCCCCCAAAAAGTTTCCGTGGGTTTTCAGAGATGGGGGTATGCAACCTTCCCCCCAAGAGCACATCAACCTTGCTGTTTTATGCTGGGCCCAGGTTGTTCTGCCCTGTACACCCACAGCCACGGCGCTCAGCCACTTGCAGTCCCCTGGGGCTGCCTCCGTGCAGCCGCCCCCGTCCTCCGCCCGGCTTGTGCAACATGGCCCTGCCCGCCGCTGCCGGCCCACGTCTCAGGCTGGGCTTCGGGGGTACGCTCTGTGCCCGTTTAACATAGTTCTCTCAGACAAGGGCTGCTCTGTACAGATGCGAGCCCCGGAGTTTCCCCCTCCTCCCCGCTGGCCTCTTAGTTGGAGAGGGGAGACCAGCGAGCGAGCGTCAGTCCTCCTTTGCCGCTCCCATCCCGCGGGAACCCTCCCGCGGTGCTTTGCCTTTTGTTCTTTCTTTTTTCCTTTTCTCCTACCAGATTTTTGGCATCTTTATCTTTTGAAGACGGCGATGTTCTGTCGGAGTTTCGCAGGTGCTCATGTTGGCTGAGTGGGTCTGTAGATGTGGGTCTTGGTGTATTTATGGGAGAGGGTGACTTACGAGCGTCCTTCTACTCCTCCATCTTCTCCGTCTTTTCAGATCCTTTATTCACTTTTTAATTGAGTTCTCTTTTTATTGTGGATTTGTAGGAGGTTTTTTTTATTTGAAGATATAAATTCCTAATCAGATAAATGATTTGAAAAAATGTTCTCCTGTCTGTTGTTTTTTCACTTTCTGGATGGTATCCTTTGAAGCAAAGTTTTACATTTTGATGAATTCCAATTTATCACTCTTTTCTTTGTTCCTTGTGCTTTGGGGTAATAGTTAAAATCTGAGGTATTTTATTTAAACGTTTATATATAAAATAACTTAATTCTTAGGACCATTCAAGGAGACGGGTGCTGTTGTTGCCCCAGTCTATGGATAGGAGACTGAGATGCAGAAAACTTCACTGACATATCAGTGTCACAGCTACCCAGTGCTGTGGGAGTTCAGACCCTCATGTTTGTCCCCAGCATCTTTGATGTTCACCAACATGCTCCACTCCTTCCTGGATTCGTTAATGAAAAAGTCTTTCCTTTTTTGATTTCTTGTTAGTTTGTTTTCTCATTGGGGACCTCATCCCTTCATTTTCCTTGCAGAGATCAGTGTAGGTTTATTTTAGGTCTCATGTAGGCGGAAACATTTCTATCAGTTTACTTCTTTGTTACTCACTCTCGAGTGATGATTGATGCTAGTTGACCTAATCAATTCATGCTCAAGCCTTTCCTGCTCATCACACTCACTAAAAACAGAGCCATGACTTACAGAATGCTCAAAGAAGAATGTACCTGAGTGATTTTATTTTTCTAACAATCAAACCAATCAAATAAAAACCCCGGTGTTGACACAGATTATAAGCCCTCCAGAATAGGGTCACTGTCTTCCTTGTATTTCATTTGTTTTGTCACAGTGTCTGGATAATGCCTTGCTGTCCAGCAGTTTTGTGAGGATATGGTGCTCGTGAATCATTGTAAGGACAGAATTTTGACAACAGACTGTGTTGTTCATTTCACGAGGGAAAAGATCATATAGAAATACTGCTCAGATATATTTAAAAATTAAACTTGGAATTTTGAAAAGAGTTCAAGAAACCATACAAAGATCTTTTCCACTAATTTTAGGTCTATCTTAGACACATTATGGTTATATAGCAGAGTAACTTATCAACTAGATTTGACAAGAGGTGTGTATTATTGATTATTTGTTTTAGTTGAAATATTCTACCTGGGATAAAGTAATCAATGCCCATAAATGAACATATATGTTTGTATTTCTATGCAACATGGGAGCAGACTTCATATGTTTCTGTATAATATATATGACTGTGTGTTTTAATCTGTCTGTCTGTTTTTATAGTTTTTCAGCAATGTTGTAACTTTAGAATTCTTCTAAGATATGCACTCCCGATACTACTGCAGTTTGTACTGTGTATCCTGTCTTATGCATGGGATTCCACTGTCCCCTCACTGAGGAATTTCCTCTCCTATTGAGTTAGTAGCAGAGTTAAAGGAACTGTGATTTCTAGGCCTTTGCTCTCCATGTGTTTGCTGTGGGCTGTCAATCACGATTTTCCCTTTGAGTTTTCATTGTTCAATTAGAATTTTTGAAAATAACTGTTAATATGTTTCACCGGTCTCCCTAGAAACTTGATGTATTTCTGCTATTCGGTTTTCAATTTATAAAAATTGTAAATGCACACTTGTTTTAAAGTAGTCCCTTTTCACTAGATATTTATTTATCTCTTTATAGTTAAAATAATTTTTTCCCATTGAATGAATCGGTGTGCATGATTTAAAAGATACCTTACTTTATATTTTTCTTATTCTTTCAGGTATATTCATTGTACACAATTTAGAAAATAAGGATAAACAAAGTAATAACTTAAAAATGGCCTCTAATATCATCTGGAGGTACAGCTGTAGGGTTTGAAATTGAGAATTACAAGTCCTCTCACGTTGTTCTTCTTTTTCAAGTACGTTTTGGTTACTGAGACCCTCGAATTCCCATATGAATTGTAGCAGCAACTAGTCAGTTTCTGCAGAGGAGCCCGCTGGGATTGTGATCGAGACCACGTTGAATATACGGATCGCTCTTGGGAGCACTGCCATTCCAAGAGCACTTTCTTTTGATAGAGGAATGTGTGTGGAGTGTCTGTCCTGGTATTTAGGTCTTCTTTAATTTTGTTTCAACAATGCATAGAGTTTACAGAGTATTATTTTACTTTTTTTCTTTGCCTTTATACTGAGGACAAGTGTGCAAGGTACCGGGATCAGAAGTGTATTTGAGCCCCGCCACTTGCTGCCAACATGGACGCTGCACTCTTGCTTTGCCCTCTGTAAAATCTTGCATGAAATGAGACGTCGGTAATTCTCTCTTGAATGAATGATTATATGATTGTTGGATGATGCTTGAGAGTCCTTGTGATGATGTCATTTTCCCAGCCTTTCCCCTCTTTTTAACTATGCCGTTTCTCTTCCTTTCCTCCAGCCTGGTTTTCAGCCTGCCTGTGGCATTGATTTTCCCTGTCTGTAAACTCATCCTTTCACTGGTTCATGATAATGTTAAATGGGGACTGCGAAAACTTTCTAGATGACAAGAAAGAGCAAATCGATTGCATGCTAGTATTTTTAGAGTGTGTTATTCTTTTATCGATTGAAATTAAATCAGGCTGACCCCCTGAGCCCTCCCGTGAGCTGTTTTCGCCTTCCTACATGTGATAGTGCTCTTGTTGCTGCATGTGCCCTACCCCCAGTCTTGGTTTTGGAGTAGAGTAAGTCACCATCAGTGGAGCCCTCTCTTTAAAAGTTGAAGAGAACATTTGCCCCTTCTCTCTCATTGGGGACTTGGATGAGATGAGGTACCAAATAAAGAATGGAGCCCCACCTCATTCTGACCCCTGCTCTTTCCATTGCTTTCTCCAGGGGAAAAGAGCACAATTCAACAATATAAAGATTAATTGTGAGCTAATGAGATAGACAAGACAACCGAATATTTATTAAATATCCTTTCATGTCGGAAACAAATGGATTATACACACAAAAAGCACACAAAGCACGGTAGTAACTTGATTACAAATGTGGGTCCGAGTTCAAGTCCTGCTCTGGAGTGACCAGTCCTGTGAGATGGAGAACTGGTAGGTCAGCTTAGCCTCTCCTGGACTTGTTTTCTGTCCTGCACTGATGGGGCTCCCAAGGCATCCCTCCCCCGTAAATGTGCTCAAGGGTGTAAATGACGTGCGTGGGGAGCCCCAGCACAGCTGCTCATTTCTCCTAAGAGCAGGATAGAATGGATTTGCGGAGATGGCTTTATGACCACACCGTGTAGACTCTCAGTGTTCCAAAGGGATGCTTTGTGGTTTGGAGATGGGATTCTCACTTCTGTAAATACCCAATGATTGTGTTATAGCGCTCATCTGATTTGAATCTATTCTTTAGAAAGTACATATTGTAGATAATATTTTCCAAGAATGCGTGCTTTTTTCTTTTATTATTTATAGTTCTACCCTCTCATCTCTTGGTGTGACTTTACATGGAATCCTGGAAACAGCCCTAAGCTACTTGCCTCTTCACACTTCTCTGTGGTGGTTTTCTTACCTGACTAGAAGAGGATTTTATATAGGAAATTTTCTTTGTTCCCCTTTTCTTGAAGTCTCTCTGTCTGTCTGCCCATCTCTCACCTGTCCATCTGTCCATTTCTCTACCCACTCATTCTTCTGACTTGTTCCAAGTAGCACTTCAGGCAGCTTAAAGAAGAACAGATGCCAAATAAACAGGTGAGAAAATGGGGCCAAGTTCAGACAGTGAGGTTAGGAGGCAAGCCTGTGTGAGGGTTGCAGGCGTGAGACACACGCCTCTGCCCTGTGCCTTATAAGATGGACATCAAGAGTGTGCACGAGGCTCCCAGCAGACACAGGGAAACAGGGTTTGTGGGAGATGCTCGCTGGCTGTGAAATAAATAAGTGGCTAAGGAGAAGCCCAACATTTCCAGCTACTAAGGCTTAGGAGAATATTTTGATTGTCTTCCAGAATCAGAGTATTTCATCTTTTATTTGTCAGAGTTCTACATATAGTTGGTTACATTCTATACCTGGAAATTTCTCCCAAACTCCTTCCTACGTGAGTCCCATGGCTCGGGAATGGGGCGGTTCTGCTCATTGACTGTATTTGGACAGAAAAAGAAAATGACAGCCTCCAAGGAGCCTGGGATTTGTCAGTTATGTTTTGTCAGTGCTGTAGATTTCAGAGAATGCTTTCACAGTTTCTCTCCATCTGAGGCAGCAGCGTGCTCTCTTAACAGCATTAGGAGCTCAGTGCCACGGGATGGTGGGGGCTGACTGCACTGCCGTCAAGACATCTAAGGTAGTCACTACAGGCGTGGTGCTTTTACATATGCATTTCATATTCTTTAATAGAAGGTTTCAACAGGAAGTTAATTAACTGAGTTAATTAACATTTAATAAATATGATGCTTTGTTGAAAAGACAGTTATAGGCAAAATATAAGCTGTAAAGATTTTAAGAACAGTTTCATTACTGAAATTTCATTAGGGAAGATTCACAGTTTATCTTATTTATGCCTCTCTTTTAAAGTAACAAAGAAACAAGACAGAAAAAGCAGAAGATGATTTCTGTTCTTCCTCTCGGCTTGCAGGTGCCCTCACCTCCAGTGGCATCCATCCAGACACCAGCACTGACACTGGCCGTGCTCAGAACTGCCTCAGCCCTGAAGACACAACTGACAAATAGAAGGGGGCCGCGTCCTGTTACAGCAGGTGATCTCAGTTTGTGGGTCGTTATGTAACTGCGCTGTGTTTATCAGGATCGCCCTTTCTACATTGCGTGACGTTGCTGCGGTGTCTCCTAGTTACTTGTTTCTGTATGTACTCGTGTATTTTCTCCAATGAGTGGTACTACACTTCTTAAAATGTTTTTTTAGATGAAAAATAGTGTATTTAATATAATAAGTCTGAGAAAAGGGACAAAATGGACTATCCTGGTCCCACAATTCAGAGATAATAATTAACACTTTAACATCTATTTTCTGTTCTTTTCGTCAGTGTGTATCAATTATCTCATAAAAACCAGCGAACACGCTGGGCCTCTTTACTGTGTGGAGACTTCCATTTTCCATTTGGCTTTTTATGTGTTTTTCTACAATATTCTAACTCCCCTGGCATGATTTTTAATGACCAGTATAGCATTCTGTCTTGTGGAGACATCGTCCATTTTACTTCGGACTTAAATTAACCTTTAAATTCCAAGTATACTTTACTGAAATACCAAAAAGAGAACTGTGGTGGTACCGATAGACCCCTATATTACTTCCCCTTATTTCCTGAGGGTAAAAGCTGTTGACAATGTGGTATATATATTTCATGAAATTTATGCCTATGACATATATATATATATATGTATATATATATATATACACATACATACATAGATACATACATGAATCTGAGAAATCCATGTATATGTGTGTGCATATATGCTTTATTGAAAAATAAGGTCATACTATATGTTTTCTGCAGCTCGCTTTATTCACTCAGGTGTATATCATAGACATCCTCCCAATCCAGACTCACCCGGTCCTTTCAGATAGAGTGGAGGGGTCCCCTGATGTGCAGGTGTGGTCTCCTGTGCAAGGACACATTTGGTGGGAGATTGCTGTGGACAAGACCCAGGACCACGCTGAAACTCCGGCCCCCTGAGACAGCACAGCTCGCTGTGATTTACTGCATAATTTTCTTGATGGTGGACACTTAAATTTTCTCCATTTTCCACTGTCAAAAAGATGTTTGACTGGCATGCTTCTTCTGCAAATATTCCTGTGATCTCATATGAGTATTCCTCTAGTTAAGGCTTCTGGAAATTTAGTCCCTGGATGTGACATTTACATTCATCACAGGCTCTTTTCAAGTGACTCTAGAAATTCCTTCTCCAGTGGGGAATGAAAAGATGTAGAATAACTTATGTAACCAATTCTATATCGCTGGATATGATTTCAGTTCATGTTTTCTTCCCACCATTGTAAACAGTGCTGTGAAAATATCCTGATGACTACATCTTTTTGAACTAAATTTTTCTAAATTAAACGATTCCTAGAAGTGGAGTTGAGTCTGTGTGTACACACGTTTTTCAGAGTTTACATATGCATTGACATGTCGTCCTCCAAACACGTCGCTCACAGTTTGTTCTCTCACAGATGGACACTAGCTAGAATATCTTTTAAAAATATTTGCCAATATGATGAGCAAAAGTGCTTTTTCATTGTTTTAGTTTGCATTTGATGACCAGTGAGGTATTCAGCGTTTTTCACTTATTAGCCATCTGACTTTTAAAAAGTGAATGATCCCTTATGTCCTTTGCACACATTTAAGTGAGGGAGCTTCTTGCTGCTTTGTGACAGCTCTTTGTATGTTATGAACAGTAACCCCTTGACTTTATCAACATGTATCACACAGCTTTTACTTGTCATTTCTTGCCTTTCATTTTGTTCAGTAGGTTTACTTTTGTTGTGGCCCAAAGTATACTTAAGTTAGTAAATGTCTTCTTTTTGGGTTTTATTTTTGGTATTATTCTTAGAAATACTTTCTTATAACGGTACAAATCTCTTCTGTAGGTTTTGTAACCTCTAATTTGGAGATGATAATAGTGCTTGTTACAGTGAAAGGAAGTTGAATAAATGTGAGCAAAGAGTTGTATTCGTTGTTATTAGTACTTTCTAATATTCACATCACTTTCTATAATTTTTCTTGTGGTCATTATGACTGGAATAGAATTTGTTCTTTCCAGGTGATTCTCTGCCCCAGGAGAATTATTGAATTCATACTTTTCTCTTTGATTTGAAATCCCACGTGTAAAAAATACTTATGTACACTAGAGTCTATTTTTGAGCTCATGGTTTATTTCTGTCAACCTTACTTTCTTACTCCAGCGCCATATCTTACAAAATGTAAAAATTTATTTAATATCTGACAGTGCAATTTTTTTTCGATTCTTTTCTTCCATCCCAAATTTTCTTGGCTAGTATTATGACTTAATTATTCCTGAAGAATTCTAAAATACTTTGTTCAAGTTAAAAAAAAAAACAGAAAAGTGTTTTCATAGGATTTTTTAAAAAGTTTTGAATTATCTTTAGAAGAAATTTGATCTTTACAAAACTGCTTTCCTCCATGCAATATGCTGATGTCTCTACATTCACATCTCTTACTTTACCCCTAAGTACAGTCCTGTAGTTTCTCCATGTAGAACATGGGCATTATTTTTGAGTTTATTCCTGATAATTGTTTATGTTTTAGTTAATTTTCTAAGTGAGAGCTTTTTGCTATTATATTTTTTAAGCTGTAAAAACTGACACCTAGGAAGGCAGATTCGGTTTGTAAATACTCACTTTGTAACTTGTCATTTAAAATTGTAAGTATTAAATACTTGTTGCAGAATCCTTTCTTTTCTGTTTTTCAAAATTTGTATCCAAGATTATCTAAATGGTCACAGCTAAGTAGTATAGGTGGGGAGACAGAAGGAGAGAGGTATTGTGGCTCATGTGCAAATTGTGAGCAGTTTCATGGCTGCTTTTAGGCTTGAGAAGCCACATAAGAGCCCAGTTAAGACCAGGGATGGCTTTGTATGTACTTGAAAGCCAGCTTTCCTGCCTTTATGGTGAAGCCTGGTGGGCGTGGCAGGTAGATGAACAGGGTCCAATGGAGGTTATTGGCTGCACAGAGCACTGTGTCTGTGAGAACTGGAGACCATCGCCATGGCAAATGCTTGGTGTTAGGAACACTGCAGGGGAGCTGGGGAGCCTGTGTGTTAAGGATTTTCCAGCCCTGGGAGTGAGAAGAGCAGACTCTGCATTCAGATCTGAGTTTGAATTCATCCTCTCTTGTTTACTGGTCCTCTGACTTTTGTCAAGTTATATACACTCTTTCAACCCCTGTTTTCTTGTCTCTCAAAATAGGATAATTATGGCCTGCTGCTAGAGTGTTTGATCTGGGTAAATGATTTGTGTCTATAAGATGCCACGTACTGTCACAAGTTCAGTGAGAAATGGGCTATTGCCTCTTCTTCTGCAACTCAGTGCTCGACAAGTCATCGGAGGAAAGCCAGTCCCTAATTTGTGTGTGATATAAGTAGGAACAAAATAAATGTCTTGTCTTTCACTAGCAGTATTCTTACTCCTTTGCTTCATTTACTTCTTTTCTTCTTTCCTTACCCCTTTCCCCCCTCCACCGAAAGAACCTGAGACTCTCTCAGAACAATAGATTCCAATTACTTTTAAGGTTGTCTCATTCTCATGAAATAACAGTAACATAAAAAAAACTGTACACATCCCAGAATTCATTGTATTTGATTTAGACACACACGCGTGCACACGCACACACACACACACACACACACACAATCAGGCTACCTCCCACTTACTGAGGGGGAAGAACCACTTATTCTGAGTTTTCATTCACTGACCGTGAGAGCAAAGTGTCTTACGCAGACTTTCACCTGGCTTCGTGCATGGTGTTTTTAGTTGGATTTCTGCTTTGTGGCCATAGAATTATTCTCCTAATAGAAGAGAGGAAGTGGAGACATAGACATTCTCCTGAGATATTGGTGTCATCATATTTGAGTTGGGAAGGACTTAAGACAGCAGAGAGTCATAACTGTTTATGGGTGTGAATCCATGATAGTGTAACTTGGACAAGAACCTGGATCTTCTGCCATCGTGTCCACGCGGGTGAAGAGGTAACTTGTTGGGGGATGGCAGGGATCCTTCTTGCTTGATTTCCAGGGTCTTGCTAGTTTTCATTGCTCACCTGCCTTTACTTTAGGTCCATGTGGCCTCTCATGGGAAGGTCACTCTGTCCTGATAAATAGAGTTACTTATCAGAAAAAGCTCTGGACCCACTCGAATTTCCCAGTTTTTTCTGCTGACCTGCTGACACTTTATATAAATGAGATATAAGAAACTACTTGATATAAAATCCTTTGTGTTATCGTTAGCCCTCGAGTTCCATAGGAATGGGGTCCTGTCCCAGGCTGTCTAAGACTAGATCTGAACAAAGATAGGGTGATAGGCTGTGCTGCTGGACCCTCCACAATCAAATGTGATTTCCACCTTAGTTTTTAGAATCAGGCAGATGAGCTCAAAACTTGCCTTTACCAGTTATTAGCTTAGTGAACTTGGGGAAGAAACTACTTTTGTGTGTACAATTTTCTTTGTCTGTAACTAAGCTCAGTATTTATTTTAAGGTTTTTGTTTTAGAATTGAATGAGCTAATTCCCTCATTTATACCTAAAATACTGATCGCGTGGTTCTATGATGGTGCCTTGGTTGTTGATTACTAAGGCACTCGGCGTTGAGAAAGGGGGTGGGTGACCACTGGATTCTAAAGCTTATATTCCAGGATATGCTTGTAAAAGACTGGATGTGGAGTGGATTTTTAGTAAATATCCATTCCTTTCCTAATCTGCATTGATTGTGTATATATCTTTATAATAATATATGAACATTTTTAATGCAATTTAAATCTTTCTGTAGTATTTAAAATATATAGCTGTAACAAAAATACGTGAAATTAAAGGATTTCACTTTTATTTTGTTTTCAATAAGCAAAACAAAATAAAATAGAAAAGAAAAAGTGTTTTGAAGGAGCAGAAATAACTTTATTTCTGTAGAATCAGTTCCCTATGATAGGTTTTTTGGTTGTGTTGTTAAACAGCATATAAAATTGATAGGTTGTGACATACTGGAAATGAGGAAACAGTGGAGACATACTGCCACCAATGCAGTCATTTTATTACCAAGTCCAAACTCGTTCCGCTTGCTGCATAACAGGCCAATAAATCAGGAGATGAAGTGTTGGAGCAAAGAAAAGTGACTTTATTTGAAAAGCTGGCAGACTCAGAGGATGGCATACTGATATCCTGGAGAACCCTCTTCCCCAAGTCAGAATTCAGTCTCCTTTTATACTAAAAAGGCGTGGGGGTGTGGTTGGTTGTTGCAAACTTTTTGCTGTATGAATTGTTTTTCTTTGGAATCCTTTGTTCTTGCAGCCGTCCATGTAGGTCAAATCATGGTGCCTCTGTAAAACCTCCAAAAGAAATCAAAGTTTATTCTCTATTTTGCAACGTGCCATCTCTACATAAGTGCAGAAGAACTAACATCCTTAAAGATCAAAGCCCGGAGAATAGTCTGTCCTGGATATTTCAGTCTAAAGGCAACTTTCTTTTATAAAAGGTGCAGAGCTAGCAAGTCTGAGCCTAGAAAACAGGGCACAGGTTAAAAGCCAAAGGAACAAATCTAATATGGAGTCAAACTTGTTCTTTTCTATTACAATTTTTTTCCATCTGATAAATAATTTTATTAATAAATATGGGCAATTTTTTTTTATTTTTGCTTCTTAATAACGGATAAGTGGTCCAAATACATTTTTGTGATCAGGAATGCTGTGCATGCCTTGGGGTCACAGCAAACTCTTATTGGGAGTGGTCGGCCCTTCAACATGCCTGATGCCCTGTGAGTGTTGGTGAGGGTCCCCCTAAACAAGGGCTGTCTTCAGGAACCAGCATATGGGCATTGACCTCTGGAGACCTCTTTTTCAGGTGCGGGAAAATTTTTCAGGTACTGTGATTGAAAAATTATTCCAGCTGGGGATAATTAGGGAATAAAGGAAGAGAAAAAGGGCTTGGAGTAGAGTAGAAGAGAAGGAGAGAAGATCATGGAGCCTGGGGGCTTGGCAGCAGGGCCTCCGGAGAGAGAGAAGCAGGGGTGTGGAGGGGCCCGGTTCCAGAACCATCTCCTGCACCTGTCCCCGCGCCCAAGACACGCAGCCTTTAATTACCCAGGACTCTCTCGTGTCTGAACGTCACCCTGGTCAGAACCTTGAGAATCGAAATTAAGGGGTGGGCAGCACTAACCTAGGGGGTCACAGAGGACTTTGGTCAAGTGCACAGTGCCTTTTCTGGTCATGTGTCTTCACTTGCCCTTTATCTTTGGATCTGAGGAACAGGAGCAAGGAACTCAGAGAGAGATCCAGGAAGACATCTGACTGTGTTAGGGAGGACATTCACAGTGACACGGGGAGCAAGGACACTTGCAGCAAACTAAAATGACTTCACAACTATTGCATCAGAGCTGCAGGTGTGAGAGAGCCTAAGCCTGTCTCAGAGTGCAGGGGACAAGCGGAAAGGAATGGTAAAATTTCCACTGACAATTGAAATTTTGTTAAATAGCCTGCTACTGTTAATTGTATCACTTGAATATATGCAGGTGTATTTCTGTGAGAATTTATAGGTTCACACAACCCCATCAGCTCCTCTTGCCCCCATCGGGGATGGGCTTTCTCAAGCACAGTGCCCCTCCTGCTTGGGTGGGCCACTCTGTGGGTCCTTGCCTGGGGCAGGGCTGCTGCAGGGCACTGAGTCCCTGAGGCATAGCCTGTGAGACACGACAGGAACATCTCTACTCTTGACTGAGGGCCTCCTTTTACCCCTGCAGTGTTAGAATGCCGATGACTCAGTTAGAAAGATCCTTCGAAGCTGTCCGTGTCCTTGCCATCCAGAAGCGGAGCCTGGAAGCTTCCAAATTTCTCCAGAATGCGATCTATATTCACCTTCAGCAGGTGAGTGTGTGCCCACTTACAAGTGCAGGAATTACTGAAGTTTTTCTGAAACTTACTCACCATTATTCCATCTGTTTTTTCTGTGCTAGGATTCAGTATGGTCTGCTAAAAATTCTGGAGTCAGATCTTGAAACCCTGATGAAGAGGATTATTTATTTTATTTCTTTATATGATAACATTTTCTTTGAAAATTCAGAGTTTTCAGTTCTTTGAGGAATTTTTTTGGGTGTTGTACAATCAACTTTGCTCTTACCATCTTTGTGACCTGTTGATATATGCCTCTCATCTGGCTTCTGTCACTTGTGAGGCATTTCCATTTGTGACCCTGTGCAGGATGTTCATGTTATAAAACATAAAGTCTGTAAAAGTACAGTCCCTTTTACTTCAAAGACATTCCACAATTAGTATTTAAATTTGGGTGTGGTTTTTAGAAGACAGTATGATTAGAACATGTAATTGCAGGTTGCTAGTGCAAAATCCCCAAATCAATAGTCTAGCTCAACATCTAAAATCTTTCTAATCTACCTTGGATTTGTATGGATAAGTGAAGCAGTTTGTTAAGAACACAAGACCAGGTTTAGATACAGGCTGGTGTAGCTCAGCAGGTCCTCCCAAGCTGAAGTTCTGCCATAGGGTGGGGCCGAGTGGAGAGGGCGGGTCCTGCCCTCCCTGAGCTGAGAGTTTCATGGCAAAGACATTCATCAGGTGAAGAACTGGGAGATTATTCTAAGAACAGTGGGTTTGAAAAGAGTCCTATAAGCATGGGACTGACACAGTCCAATTTGTCTCAAGTAGGGGAGAGTGTCTTTGGGGCCACTTGTGAGACTTGTGAGTCCAGGTGGTCAGTGTTGGTGGCTTCTACTTGAGCTGTGTGAGGGTCAGTGTGTAAAATTGAAAAGTTTGAAGGCATATTTAGATGGTAAAAAGGAAAGGATGAATGCTGTCTGTGAAGGTAGGATGCAGTAAGGCCCAGGTTTCTGGGTGGATTAATGAGATGGTCCTGCTGTTCTCTTAGGAGGGAAACATGCAGAGGGAGTTCTGGGGGAAAACTGATGAGTTCAGCTGTGGGTAAAGTGAAAGACTGTTAGATGTGTGTTCTGAGAGCTCAGGTGAGAGCCAGTAGTGAGTAGGGGGGGAGAGAGACTTTCAAATCCTTTTGTCTTGTGAACATACAAATAAGTATGAGTAATGACACACTTAACACCTCAGTATTCTGTTTTTAAAACCCAGTAACATTTTGTTATATTGAGGGCAGAGGTTCTTAATGTTTTTAATAGAAATAAAACAAATAGAAACAAAATAGTGGAGTTAATCAACATCTTAGAGTTGATCTGTGTCCTTGTATGTATTTTGATACCACATCTGTTTATTAGCATAATCTACAAAAGCTTGTTTAGCATAAGAGTTAAAAAGAGGGACGGGGCACACAATGTTGGGGTTTGAGGCTGATGTTCTTGAGCAAATTATGTAGCCTCTTTGTGCCTTAGTTGCATCTTCTGTGACTGCACCCGCGGCCCTCATCACAGCTGATTTCCTAGACTAGATGTTGGGAGGGAGGCTGCTGAAGGGAGTAAGAAGTGGCAACTGCTAGGGATACTGAAGAGAGGAAAAAAAAACTGATTAAAGCCGGGAAACTGAGTACAAATACACTCAAATTGAAAGAATCCCGCAGTGTTTTGAGCCACTTAGCGTAAGGGAAACAAAATCACGTGGACCCAATTCTCTTGAGCATATGAGTATTGTGGGTGGGAGGGTGTCATCAGAAAAGGGTTGAGAAGAGGCCTTTTGGAATCCCTTGACGTTTCCAGTAAGGATGGGGCGCAGAAGTGAAAACCCCCTGCTTCACAGTGGAAGCTGCTGTTTTGTGTGAAACTGACCAAAGTTTGGAAGCCAGTAATCAGCGTTGCTGGCAAATGAAGGGACTTCTGGATTAGGTGGGGCACTTGCTGTGACTTCCAGGTGACCTGCTGGCTGGGGGCTGTGAGGCGGGCAGTAGGTTTGCAGGGTGACCCAGGCATAATCCCTGGCTCTGAGGCTGCTGGTCTGACTAGCAGACCTGGGCACCCGCAGTCCTAATGGGGCAGATTTGGATGTGGCCTGGGACACTTGCCGTGCTGAGGGTGAGAGGAGTGCTCCCCTGTGTGGGTGTTCCTGCGGAGAGTGGAAACGTCCTCCTGCAGGGGAGGAAGACCCTCTGAGCAGGGGGCCAGAAGCATAGGCAAGACCAGCCAGAACACAGAGGTTTTGGGGAGTCGGAAGTCATACAGTGGCCCGAGCAGCCTTGTTACTGAGAGACTGGAGGAAAAAGATGCTGAAAAGTCAGGCTAGGGTCCGACACTGTGGTGGGTTATGAGTGACAAGAAAGGACTGGTCAGGCAGGCACAAGAGAATTCTGTGGGTGTCCCAGCTGGTGCGTCCTGCCGGAGGGAGGAGCAGAGATATAGACTTTGGCACTTATTAGCTGTGTGACTTTGAGCAATATCACTGAACCTCTTTCTACATATATCTTGATCTGTAAAGAGACAATGTGACAAGCTCGTGTCATCAGAAGGCTTAGTTTAGCTCTGATCCTCTTTGTCCCGTTCTGTCAGTGTTGCCCTGCAAGTTTCTGCAGCGGCTGCTCTTACCCTGAGATGGGAGGGCATAGAGGGACATTGTAGTACACGAGGACAGGAAGGGGTTGCTTTAAAAGCAGACATGTAGCCTCCTGCAGTTGCAGACCTGCAGGCAGTTTGGTTGACAGTAGTGGAGAGGACTTGGGAGGCCTTAGCATCGTCTTAAAACCTGTTTTCCCTTGGAGACCGGATGTGACTTTGCAGATTAAAGTTGAAGATTTGGGCTTCTGTCAAAGCTGTTTTCAGAGATGGGTATATAAGTTACATATGGTATAAAATAAATGTTTTATTTAATGTGTGGGACTTTGCAGCTGTTGGGAACAGCTCTGTTGGCCTGGTCTCCAAGGAGGACAGTAGAGGTCAGCAGAGCGTGCAGGAGGGCAGGCAGACCATCTTACTTCTGCAGGCGGTTCTTCAGAGCAAGGCACTCTGTTGAGTTGACTCTTCTCTAAGTTTGGTCTGAGCAGACAGTAAAGTAATGAGTTCTGGTGGGATTGTATAATGACAGGAAGAAAGGGGAACCCGTAGTTTTTCTGGGCTAGAACACGCTTTTGGTTCCTGATTCAGTGTGTTCCATTACAGAATTGATGAGTTGTGTCTCTTCTAGGACTTGCTTTAAATAAACGCCCAGCCTAAAAGTGAAGAGTTATGTTTTATTTGGAGGGAGGACCCGAGCCGAGATGAAAGCCTCTCAGATCACTCTGAGGGACTTCTCCCAAGAGGTAGGGAAGGAGCTGGTTATATAGGAGCTTTACAACAAACACCAGGTAATTGGGACAATAAAAGTTTTCTTGTTATCTAAAGAAATCCAGGTATCTCAAGTTCAAGAATTAAGTGCTTTTCTATGTATGGGAATAAGGAAACATTTTGGTCATTGAATTCATTTCTTTGACAAGCACCTAGCTACCTAGGGCCAGTTTCCTGTCGTTTCTTATTCTGAGTCCGCTCAGAGGGCACTACTGTGAGTGGCTGTGAGGCTGGGCTGCAGGCATGTACTCGCTGGGGGTGGCAATAGCCGCTGATGTCTTGGTTTCAGTATTCTTTGTTTACTGACATGGTTGCATTATTTTCATTCACATTGTAGTATTTTCATTCACAGTGCTCCGACTTGGTCCTAAATTCGACCAATATTTTGAGAGACATTTCATGACCAATTTTGTCCCACGTTGCTAGGATGGCTCATACCTAGTTCAGCTGAAGAAATTTCTGAGCTGCCATTCAAGGTGTTAGGTTTTTTATCAGGATCTGTTGATACTAAAAGTTCTCAGGATCGCCTGTCTTACTAGTTTATTATGATCCAAAAAATGTTTGCCCTTCGTTGCTCATTTCTATACCTAGAATCACACTATTACAATTATTTTATACAGGGTTATAAATTTTATCTAATTCTTCAAGATGTTTAGCCATCATCAATCTTGTAGACCTAGTTACACATTGGGAAATGTAACAGACAACAATTTTATAAAATAGACAGGATATAAGTAATAAAGCTAGTAACATTAATAAAGGCACGAGTAAGAATTTAATAGTCGAGGAGTTACATATTTGGGTTAAAATTTTGCTTGTGTTTCCGATTGAGTTTGAGTGACCTTATGAGAAATTTCTTATTTATGGTCAGGGCCAGAGCAGGTATTAATTGGCCAGGTGAGATCGCCCAACTTGTATGTTCCACAGTTGCCTAAACAGAAATATAATTACCTTTTTAGAATAACATTTCTGAGGGCTATCTAGTTAGAGCCATGGAGTAGGGAAACCCACCAAGGTAACATAGAAGTACTAGACATAGGTAATTTACCATGAACTTAACAATTGGAGTAGTTCATAATCAAAGGTAGGAGAAATTATCAAAGTAATTGGCATACAGTCCTGGTCCGGTGTCTTGGGTCAGCTGTCTAGCTCAGATGTAGTCTTCTTCTCATCCTGACCTGGGTAGCTTTTTCTCCATTTGAGCATTGTTTTAAGGTGAGCAGTGTTCTATAGGCCAGTGCACTGCAGGGGCTGTTTCTGATAGGAAATGAATCCGAAAGTCTGTTTCCTTCAGCTTTGGTGTGTACGGTGTATTTAAGAGTACCTGATAAAGGGTCCTTCTATTCAGGTTGGAGACAGTTTTTTAAGTCATGCCTGTTCCATGATGTATAACCCCCTGGCTGCAGGTCATTGGGCATTGGAACTTTACCCAAGGATAGATTACTGAGCATCAGAAACAAACCTAGAGTATCCTTTTCATAATTCAATTAAACAGAGCAATGTGACATAACAGCAAGGAATGATCTGGAATGTGTCTTATTAAATATAGACCTCAATTAACAAAACTAGAATTTAATATCCACTAAAATATAATCTTTTTTCTCTCTAAAATTACCCTAATATTTCTCAAATACAGCCAAATGAAGACAATTTGTTTACAAGTCTGATTATTTGATCATATAGGCTTTTTTAAATTGGCTGTGTTGGAACTTTTAATAACGAGTCTCAGGGTAGAATGTTAATAAGCTTTTCTAAGGCCAGGAAAGCAACATCAAGGGCTTGTCATGGGTTTCTGCCTTACAGATTTAGGTAAATTCTTTTCTCTTTAAAATCCCTAAAATATTTTGGGATTCCTATATCTGTTAGGAGATGAACTTCCTCGTTTTTCTGATAGAGCCACTGGGGACCTAAGAGATTTTAGTCTCTTGAGGGATCAGATAGAGGGAAAAGATAACACTTCCAAATCAGATTACATAGGTATAATTCATCAAATTGCTGTGAATCATAACTTGCTTAAGGAGAAGAGTTTATTTATGTCTGGGAAACAGGTTAAAAGCCAGTAGTATTTCAGACAAAATCAAAAATTATAACCATACTCACCAGATGTAACTAATTCTTCAAATCAGTTTTCATTAGACCTTTAAAATTTCTTACCCAGTTTAGTTCAGTGCTATAGTTTGAAATTTATTAGAAACCAGTAAATCTCCTTGAAGAGAAAGCACTTTGCAAAATCACCAGAAGGAAACAATTAACTGTCTATAAATGACAAAATATTTAAAAGCATGGTTCAACACCATTACACTAAAATCAATAAATTAACCTGCATACTATAACCAGAAATATGACTGGTAACATTTTAGATATGCCATAATTTTAGGGAGTCCATATAATATGTAGAATATCTATGTTAATAATGTTTTCTCATACAATATAACCTTTGAAGATTTATTATTCATTTGACAATACCATGTATTTAACATGCCAAATGAAATTTACTAGTTTTAAATCTCTTTTTGGGATGTTTCAGGGGCACGCTGTAGCATCCCAAACTTAACTGGAGATTAAAAGAACTTTAATTAGAACTTGATATTTGGGGAGCTTATTAAAATATTTCAAAAAGCTTGGTCAGATAAACATATAGATCACTGTAAAGTAGTACTTATTCATTAAGAAAGTATGTCAAAGGTAAAGGCAGAACAGATCAGGTAAGTGGTATAATATGCTTTACATTTTGTTACTGAAAGTGAATGAACATTTTAAAAAAATTTTGTCCTCTTAACAGAGAGAAAACCAAATCTAGTCTTGTACCAGCTTAAGTCGAAGATTCATTTACTTTGCCCAAGTTGATTCTAAACTTAGCCAATTCCGACTACGTACAAAACTCTTTCCTTAGGGTTCCTCTTCCACATGCCTTCCACAGCTTTCTATAGTCATATTAGTGTGTCCCTTATTTTCTGTTCTATTCAGAAGTAACCAGCTTCAGGAGAAAGTCACTATTTTTCATTAACAAAATATAATTTCATTCTTATATCTTCCTTTACACATTTATCTTACTTTCCTAGGATACTGAGATCATTCCCTTAATAATAGAGACTACTTCAGGGTGGCACCAACCATGTATTAATATTTCTAAACACCTTTATTTCTCTGTAAGAGGAAGTTAAATCTTAATTAATTCATGTTTCAATCTTATTTTATCCAAAAATAGCATAGCTATTTTATAAAATCCTATCATTTAACTTAAAGTAGCACAAATCTAGAATTTAAAGATACCAAACATTTGGAGATTATCTTAAGCATACATTTTAAAAATATATTTTAAAAATTTACCCTAAGCTCTCATCTCATTTGTATTTAATTTACTTAAAATTTTACCACACCACATTACTATAATATTTTTTGACAAATCTGCACCAGATATAACAGGATCTTATTTGACTTTCATTAAACCTAGATACAGTAAATGTAGTATACTTAATATTGATGACTTTAAAGATCTCTATATTAATTATAACATACTTAAACTAAACAATATCAAATATTATCTTAATATTGAATATTTTCCAGTTCACGTGAAGCTGAAATTCAATTTGGTCAGTTTTTATTTTAAAATACTTAATTTGTAAGCTCTTATTTTTTATGCCAATTAAGCAGAGCTCTTTGACTTTCATTTTTTTTTTTTTTTAGCTGTAGAAATATCTCACATCTATAATGTGTATGCAGGCTTATAAACAGACAAAAGCTGGAGATTTCATAGCTTCACTTTAAAACTTACTTATGAGATAAGTATAATAATAGTTGGAGTAAACTGAATTTGCTTGCTCAAATCACTAAGGCTTACTGTTTATGAAAGAGACATTTAAGATTTCTTGACAAATTCTTAAGGATCCGTCAGAGTTCTGAGTTCTAAAATGCCAAAAATTTCTTTGTTCTAAAGTTTTATCTCCTTGAGCTAATTAGGCTCAGTCCTAGGTCACTGTTTGCTGTATTTATATTTCTGATCTGCTAGACAAAGACACACGCTTCCAGTTCCCCAAAGAACTGCTCTGTCAAAGGATTCTTGAGAATCCCAATTTATTTGCGTGGCCACCATATGTACACAATACTTCTACCTTTTGTATGGCAGAGTCCAAGATTTCCTTTAAAAAAAAAAGGAAACATATATATACATACATACACAAACATAAAATACCCAGAAAAAGATAAAACGTTTACATTTCAAGGACACAGGAAGAGAAATCCAAGTTCCCCCTAAAGGGGATTTTGTTTTATGAGTTCAGAATTCCAGAAAATGTTTTTAACAGGCCTGGATAGTTACTTTCAGAGTGAGTTTTTATTTTCTAATTCCCAATTAATTTTGTTAGTTTTGTACATATATAAACCTGGCTGTGGAATTAGTTGGAGGCTCGCAATCTGTGATTACTTTTTCTTTTCTTTCCTTTTCTGTTTTTTTTTTTCTTTTTTTGAAAGTTCTATTCACCATTCTAAGGTCGGGTTCTCAAAATAAAATTGCTAATAAGTTTTCCTGTAGGGACAACTCTATGGCATTAAGTATTTGCCTCTACCACTCCTGCAAGTTTCTCTGTCAGCGGAGAAAGCTGTTACCAGCCAGGAGGAGGTTCCCATTTTTCGAGTTGAAAGGTTCCTCATAAGAACTTTAATTTTATCCCAAAAAATTCAATGGAGGTAATCAAATTGAGGAAAACATTAGACCAGCCTCTTACCTAAGAACTCAGTCCTGAACCCAGTGTGTTTCAACTTGGACCCACTCGGGACTTCTCCACTGGGTGAGTATTTTCCTGGTATGTTTTCACCAGTCCCACCTCAGAGGTTTCCTCAAGGTGGGTGTTTCCCGTTACCTTTCAACCAGGCCCTACCCAGCATGTCTCCACTGGGTGGGTTATTCCCTTCAGTATTTTTCAACTGGAGGGCCAGTTACCTGGATACACCACCAAAAAAATCTCAGGATCATCAACCAATATGGGAGATCCTAGAACCATGAGAAACTCACCCAAATTCATCTGGACTCCTCGAGGAGGTGGACGGGCACAAAGGACCACTGCTGGTACCAAGGCTCTGGTTCCTCGGAGAGTTCAGTTGGAGAGAAGTCTGCTCTGGGTCCCTTCATGGTGTCCAAAACTGTTGACTGAAATACATGGGCATCCTAAAAGTTAAGAGTTATGTTTTACTTGGCAGGAGGACTCGAGCAAGGATGACAGTCTCCCAGATCGCACTGAGGGACTGCTCTGAAGAGGTTGAGGAGGAGCTACGATATATAGGAGATTTACAACAAAGACCAGGTTGTTGGAACAACAAAAGTTTGCTTGTTATCTAAAGAAAGCCAGGTGTCTCAAGTTCAAGAATTTAGTGCTTCTCTATGTATGGGAGGAAGCAAATATTTGGACTCACTGAATTCATTCTTTAGACAAGCACCTAGCTATCTAGGGCAAGTATCCTGTCCTTTCTTATTCTGAGTCTGCTCAGAGGGCGCTGTTATGAGTGGCTGCAGAGGCTGGGCTGCAGGCCTTTCCTTTCTGGGGTGTGTTGGCAGCCACTGATGTCTTGGTTTCAGCATTCTTTGTTTACTGAAATGGTTGCAGTGTTTTCATTCACATTGTACTATTTTCTTTCACAGACTGATTATGGATAATCTGCAAACTTGGAAAGCAACCGAGATGGAATTACTGCAGGTACATTCTACTTTAATAAGCCGTGTGCAAACATAAACATGGAGGAATCATACAAAAGGATTTGTTGGTGTAGGGAAGGGTTTCTGCACATTACAGGGGAAGGCAAGGCAGAATTCCTCTCCTTTGTATGCAGGGACGTGAGTCCACCATTCTTTTCTGTAGTGGTTTCTGAGAACAATTTATGGTAATTAACCAACATTGACAAACGGTGGAACACAATGCATTTAAGAGCTGGCCAGCTGCAGATTGTTTATTGGAAGGTGGATTTCATAGGCAAGTGGTCAGGTGGATGGGAGAGAGAGAGATCCCAGGCCTGGGCCCAGATTCAGGTTTAAATCGCCATTTCCTCACCATAGAGCCTTGGACTAGAATGTAACCTCTCTTAACCTGTTGGTGAATCTGTGAAATGGGCATGATAATATTCCTTTGTTCCTGGGATTGTTGTAAGTTGTAAAGAGTATTATAGCACACATGAAGCACTTAACACACTGGCAATTAGCAGTGTTCACTTTGTGCGGCCACCCTGCTTGGCGTGTGTCAGAGCCATAAAGGCAGCATGTGTCTGTTGAGGGCGCACTGGTAGCCCCTTGAAAAGGTTGTGAATTTGGTGATTTCCTTAATCCTTGTAACTCTGTGTGCCATGGGCAATTATTTTCATGGACAGATGAGGAATCTCAGGGTAAAGAAGACTGTGTAATTTGCCCTAACTCAGGCCATAATTTTCGGTGCAGGGGCCTCGGTTCAGCATGGGCCCCTGGGCCTTATACCGCCTTCTTTCAGCACCAGAGCCAGATGTTGGCTCGGCTGTCATCCAGCCCAGAATACCCAGCAGGCAGCAAGACACACCTGGCCCTGTGCTGCTTGAGCAAAAACTCCGGAGGGGAGGCAGTTACAAAAGGTATAATAATAAAAACAGGCGATTGCAAAATGTGATCAGCTCTGAGAAGGAAAGGAACACGTCTCGCGGTGCAGAGATGGGAGCTTTCCCGTGGGGGCTGCTCTGGGGGCGTTCATCTCAGCTAAACAAGCTCTGCTGTTGCACCAAGGCAGGAAGGCAGGGCACGTGTGCTCAGGTAGACAGGGCCTCGTTGTTTATACTCATTCCCCATTTAGCGGTAGCTGTCACGAGCACTTTCGTAGTAAACAGATGTCGGCCATAATCATCCCGCACTTTGCTTAGTAGTTTTTTCCCCCACTTTTGAGATGAGGTAATTGAAGCTGGGGAGTTTGCTGCATGCCCGTGATTAACTTGGAAATACCCCCACTGGTCTTTCAACTTAGACTGGTGTGGCTGTCATGTCCCAGCCCTGTGAATGGCATCGTGTAGCTTCTCCCAAGTGGCCCAAATGACTGACATTGATTTTCTTAATTCATAGGAAATGGTATGTGACAATAGGGAAAAAGGTAGTAAGAAATTGTTTGGAAAAATACAAAAAAAACCTATTCTTCCCCAGCTGGGGAAACGTGCCCTCTGTCACTCACCCCACTCACTGCCTGGCACCTCCTCCCTGCCAACTCCGTGTTCAGAAGCCACTCTGAGCCTTTGAAGAACATTTTGCCTTGTGACACTGTTGACTAAGACCTGTGATCTCTCTGCCCCTGGTTAACTCTCGCTTCAAAGCCATTTAAATTTTATTCAGGCTCCTCCTCGCAGATGTAAGAGTAGCCTCTTTAAACTTCTTGATGCAGCTCCTTAATGAAGATCTTGTGAAGGAAACCTAGCCAAAACTTGGGGAGTATGCACATAGTGAGTGTAAGCTCAGCACTTTGTGAAGTTCAGAATCAGATGAGTGGGTGACTCAGGAAAGACTTTTTTAAGGTAGCAAGGGGAAAGTGAAAGGACGCGGGCTATGTGAGACAGAAACATCTCGATCCCAGCCAGCAAGGCACCAGCATTCAGGATGGTGTGTGGAGAGTGCAGAGTTCTCACAAAGAAAGAATTGGTGGGATCGGAGGGAGGACAGTTAGGTTTTTACTGGGGAAGGAAAACGTGGGCTGAACATTTCCTGGTTGAACAAGAGGAATGTGATATGATGTGCTTGTATTTTGGAGAGAAGGGTTTTGTGGGGTTAGGCCTAGGGAGAACGCTCTCTGGCTGGGGATTCAGCACAACAGAGAAACACAGAGAACTGGGTCAACCACAAGCCCCTGCTGGGGGAGGGGCTGCCCGCCAATTGGAGCCTTTGGTGCTGCTTCTGTCCCTTAGCTGGGGCCTAAGAGCTCCCTTCACAACCCTGTCCTGTTGATACAAGAAAAAACGTGGGGCATGAGAAGGGCTGTGTCCCAGCATTTGGTTGAGCCCCTGGGATGTGCCCCGCCGGATGTGGGTCCTTGGCTTCATGCAGGAAAGTATTCAAAAGCAAGCCAATTTTGAGTAAATGTAGATTTATTCAAAGATATATATTGAAAGGCAAGAGAAACACTACGATGTTTTGGGGTTGTATGCTCAGATTAAAAGTAGGTACTGGGATTTCAAAATTGTAGAATAGATAATCAAGATTATACTGTATAGCTCAGGGAAATTTACACAAAACTTTATGGTAACAGAGAAAAGAATGTGACAATGAGTGTTTATATGTGCACTTAAGACTGAAAAATTGTGCTGAACGCTGGAATTTGACACAGCATTGTAAAATGATTATAAATCAATTAAAAATCTTAAAAAAAAAGAATGTGAGGAAGTTTTCAAGGGATGTTTCCAGATATAAAACCGTTTTTGAGCATTTTTATATTTAATATGAAATGCATTTTTATTTGAAAGTTGATCATAGTTGAACTTAATTTTTTCAAATATGGCAGGATTTTTTATTTTTTTCAATTTTTTTCTCTCTCTTTTTTTTTCTAGAGTATGAAATCTGTTAGAACTAGGGTAAAGCGTAAACAAAGCCTTGCTGACTTTAAAGTGTTATCTGTTGACTGTAATTCTTACAAAACGTCTGTATTTTGAAATAAAAATCTTTAATGCTAACTGAAAAATAAAAGTAGGTACACACTCCACAGACATAGTGTGGGACTTCTCCAAAGAGGGAGAGAGAGTGGTGACCGCGAGGTGACACTGTGTTGCTTGTTATCATGGGCTTGGCAGTTTCATATGCTAATAAGTAGAAGGACCAGCCTTAGGGCAAGGGAATGGAATTACCACAAAGTTGGCCATTTCCCACCCTTTGACCTTTTGTGGCTAGCCTTGGGACTGCCATGGTGCCTGGGGCTTGTTATTCACCATGTTACTATTACAGTGGGTGTATAATGATGCTCAAGATCTGCTAGAAATTAAATCTCTTCATCCTGAGCCTCAAGGCCTATTTGGGATTGAGTGCTTCACCATTTTGATGTTAATTGCTGTGGCCTTCCTTGAATGGCTGTGCTCTGCCCCCTTCCATCCTGTCTCACTGTGATGACACAGAGAGAGCAAAGTCCGGGCCCTGCCTGTGCTCCTGCATTTAACATGGGGAGGGGTGGTGTGGGCTGAGGATGACTCTGAGTGGTGAGAAGGATGTTTCACATTTTCCCACGTGGGACATGGGGACCTGTCAGCAGCCACCACAGATTTATCTCACGGGCATTATTGCTTGTGTCACACATCTTTTTCTATTTTTCTTTTTTTTTATGTATTTAATCGAAATTTAATATCAGATTTTTTCGTAAAGAAATTTCTCTTTTCCTTTTCTTTGGGGCTCTTTTTGAGGGGTAGGCAATTAGGTGTATTTATCTGTTAGTGGAGGCCCTGGGGCTTGACCACAGAACCCCTTGCACGCTAAGCATTCGCTCTACCACTGAGCTCTACCACCCACCCCATCATCTTTTTCTTTTTACTTTAGCTGCCAAGAATCTTAGAGCTGAATATCTAGTCCATCTTTAACACTTACCCTGATTTCAAGGCATCTATTTTTATGACTTTACCTTCCCCTGGTTTTATTTAATTATTGAATCTCCATTTTCTCTTCACTCTCACTTTTGTCTTTTTGTTGTTATGGTTGTTAAGCAGTGTTTAAAAAATTGTTTAAATTCTCTTTTAGCAGGAAGCTGAAAGTAAATATATATGTAAGCAAATTTATCATACTTAAATGCTTTTTTACATTCTAAGCTGTTTAGTAGTTGCTTAAAAACCGAATGGAATATTAAATTGATAATATTTTAAAATTATTTTTTAATTTTTTATAAAGGTATAGCTGATTTACAATATGAAATAAGTTTCAGGGTGTTCAATAGATGCACAATTTTTAATATTATGCTCCTTCTATATTTTTTGTAAATTATTGGCTATATTACCTGTGTTGTAAGATACATCCCTGTAGCGTGTTTATGTTATATGTAGCAGTTTGTATAAGAAAGTTAGGTAACGCAGAATCTGGGGCGTGGCTGTGTCTGACCCAGGTTCACGGTCACCCTGCCTGTCAGGGCCCAGGCCCTCACTCCAGTCTGCAGGGCAGCGAGTCTAGGCAGCACTCATTAGCGCTGGTATCAACCTCTGAGTGGCAGTGACAGCAGTGACTGTCTGTGGACGTGCAAAGTGTTGTTCCAGGAGCTTTAAATGCATTTCTGCATTTAATAATTAAAGCCTTCCTGTGAGGAATCGTTTTATGTTTTTAATGAATAATATATTTTATTTTAATTTTGATAGAATTCAAACCTCCGGAAAATTTCTAGGAATAGTACAATAAACACTTAGATGCAGTTTACTTAAAAGGGCACTATTAGCCCTTTTGTGTCTGGCTTATTTTAGCATAAAGTTTCAAGGTTCATCCATGTTGTAACCTGAATCAGTACTTTATTCTTTTGGTTTGATAATATCCTTTTTCTTTTGGTTCATTTTGGTCTATTTAAACATATTTTAATTGAAGTCTAGTAAGTTTATAATGCTGCATCATTTTCTTGTGTACAACACAACACTTCAGTTGTATAGGAAAATTCCTGTATTCATTTTCATATTTTTTTAAACATGTTACTATAAGATATTAAATATATTTTCCTGTGCTATACAGTATAAATTTGCTGTTTATTCTATACATAGTCCGTATCTGCAAATCTTGAACTTCCAATTTACTCCTTCCTATACCATCTCCCCTCTGGTAACCATAGTTTGGTTTCTATGTCTCTGTGTCTGTTTCTGTTCTGTAGATAAGTTTATCTTTTTGTTTCTTTGGCTTTTTTTTTTTTTAGATTCCACTTGTGGGCGATCTCATACGGTACTTTTCTTTCTCTTTCTGGCTTACTTCACTTAAAATGTCATTCTCCAGGTCCATTCATGTTGCTACAAATGGCATTAATTTATTATTTTTTTATGGATGAATAGTAGTCTAATGCACAAATATACTACAACCTCTTTATCCAGTTATCTGTCAGTGGACATTTAGGTTATTTTGATGTCTTGCTATTGTAAATAGTGCTGCTCTGAACATTGGGGTGTAGGTGTCTTTTTGAATTAGGGTTCCTTCTGGATATATGCCCAGGAGTGGGATTGCTGGGTTATATGGGAGGTCAAGTTTTTGTCTTTTGAGGAATCTCTATACTGTTTTCCACAATGGCTCCACCAAACTGCATTCTCACCACACTGTAGGATCGTTCCCTATTCTCCACAGCCTTTCCAGCATTTATTGTTTGTGAACTTCTGAATGATGGCTATTCTGACTGGTGAGAGTTGATATTTGATTGCAATTTTGGTTTGCATTTCTCTGATAATGATATTGAGCATTTTTTCATGTGCATATTGGCCATTTGTATGTTTTCAATGGAGAAATGTTTGTTTAGGTCTTCTGCCCATTTTTGGATTTAATTGTTTGTTTTTCTTTCTTATCAAAAGTAAAAGCTGTTTATATATTCTGGAAATTAAGCTCTTGTCAGTTTCATTCAATGTAAATATATTCTTCCATTCCATAGGTGGTCTTTTTGTTTTGCTTACTGTTTCCTTTGCTATTCAAAAGCTTGTAAGTTTAATTAGATCCCACTTATGTAAATTTTCTTTTATTTCTATTCCTTGAGTAGAATTCTCTAGGAGAACATTGCTGAGATGTATGTCAGATGATTTGCCTATGTTTTCTTCTAAGAGTTTTATAGTGTCTTGTCTACATGTTTAAGTCTTTAAGCCATTTTGAATTTATTTTAGTGTATGCTGTGAGGGAGTAGTCTAACTTCATTGATTTACATGCTGCTGTCAAGTTTTCCCTACACCATTTGCTGAAGAGGCTATTTTTATTCTATTGTATGTTCTCACCTCCTTTGTCAAAGATTCAAAAACCAAAAGTTTGTAGGACGATTCTTGGTAATTTTGTTTATCCATTCATTGATGGATGGATATTGTTTGTAACTTTTGGCTACTCTGAAAGATACTACTATGAATATTGATGTACAAGTTTTTGTAAGAATAAGTTTTCATTCTTTTGGCTGTAGAGTTGGCCCTCCTTATGTGTAGTTTCCACTTCATGGATCCAGATGGCTGACTGTAAAGAGAATCGAACATCCTTGGGTTATGTTATCCAGGGTGGGGGGTTCCTTAAACCATCCCCCCGAGGATTCTAAGGGATGACTCAATATGTAGGAGTGGAATTGCTGAGCCAAATAACTCTAATCTTTTGAGAAAACACCAGACTTCTGCAAAGAAGCTGCACCATTGTTCCTTTCCAATGGCCGCATATAAGGTATCTCTTCCTCCTGAATGACACTTGTTATTGTCCATGTTTGATTATAACCATCCTATTGGGTGTAAAATTAGATCGCATTTTGCTATTGATTTAGCTAGTGATGCTGAGCATCTTTTCATATGCTTATTGGACATTTGTGTATCTATTTAAATCCTTGGTAAATTTAAAAATTGGGTCGATTTTCTTTGTATTGTTCAGTTGTAAGCATTTGTTATATATCCTGGATACTAGTCTCTTATTACATATATGCTTTGTAAAATGTTTTTCCTATTCTGCAGATTGTCTTTTCACTTTAGTTTTCTTAAACATTAAAACAATTTCTTTATAGGGGAGGTAATTAGATGTATTGATTTATTTTATTTTTCTTGCTAAGCACGCACTCTATCGCTTGAGATACCTTCTTCCCCTGTAATTTCACTTTTTTGATGATGTCATTTGAAAGAAAAAAGTTTTAATTTTGATGAAGTCCAGTTTATCTGCCTTTATCTTCTGTCACTTCTGCTCTTGGTATTGTATCTAGGAAACCAAAACCTATCCTAGGACCACAAAGATTTATAATGTCCCTTCTTTTAGAAAGTTTATAGGTTTAGTTTTTATATTTCTGTCTGTGATACAATTTGAATTAATTTTTATTTGTTATATACAATATGGGGGTCCAGATTCCAGATTCATTCTTTTGCCTGCAGATACCCAGCTGTCCCAGCAGCATTTGTTGAATAGACTCTTCTTTCAATGGAGTGTTGTTGGCACTCTCGTGGAAACCTTACTGTAAATGTAAGTATTTCCCCTCTGGGTTTTTATTGTGTCTCACTGATTTATTTATCCAAACTTATGCCATCACTATACTGACTTGAGTACTATAGCTTTTTAGTAAACTTTAAAATGAGTCCTCCAAATTTGTTCTACTTTTTCAAGATTGTTTTGGCTGACCCCGGTCCCTTGCACTTCCATATGAATTTTGGTATCAGTTTTTCAATTTTTGCAAAGAAGTCAGCTGGAATTTTGATAGGGATTCCACTGAATATGTAGATCACTTTGGGGAGTCTTAACATTTTTAACAATATTGTCTACCATTCCATGAACATGGGATGTCTTCCGTATATGTAAATCTTTTAAATTTTTTTGGTGATACTTCAAAATATTCAATGTACAAATCTTGTAAATTTTTGTTAAATGTATCTCTCATTTCATTTTTAATGCTGTTGTAAATGGAAAGGCTGAGCTTCTTAAGGGTGGGAGTATATATCAATTTGTTTATTTCTAGGATTCCTACACTGCAAATATCCTAGGTTTAAATTTGCTACATAAATCTATCCACATCGCTTCCCACCCCCGTGTTATAAGAATCCAAGACCCAAGTTAGGCTACCTGAACACCTATGTGGAAGTGAGAAATGAGACCATTGGGTGGGGTTTTGTGCAGATGATACTTAGAGCTTATTCAGGATGGCTTTATCTTAATTTCTTTTAAACAACCCTTTTGGTGTATTTAGTCAGATACATTAAGAACATGCCCTTTGATATGCAGAGGAGCTAAGACTATCATTTTCAAATAATTTCTAGTGAGAGTGTTGTATTGAAACCAAATTTGCATCAATCTTTGAAGATTTATGTTTCAGGAGCTTTGACTTAACAACACATGCCTTTATTCAATAACGACAACTAAATGCTCAAGCAACATGAAAGAGTTTGAGCAAACTGCCCCCGCCCAGTAGTGCTGGTTGGCTGCAGCTGTAAATGGAGTCAGCGCTTACCTCTCCCAGTACACTTGTGCTGATCTGCTCAAAGGGGTTCATCCAACAGTTTGTCTGTAGTCTATTGGACAAAGCCATAAAGCATTGATTTAAGGTTGCTGGAGTGCAATATATTCTTATTAATATTAAGTAAGCACATATTGAGTGCTTACTGTATGATGGAATTGTCCCTCAGCCTCACATGAATATTATTTCTCTTAAAACCTCACATATTTCCTTGTTATTCTCACTTTACAGATAAGGAGACTGAGAATTACGTCTTCTCTCTTTTGGGGGGAGCTCATTATCAATGACTTGAAGTTGTAAGGAAAAAGATATTGTTTCATCCTGAAAAAATATTTTTTTGAGAGTCAGCATTGAAGAGGGTGACCACTGAAGAAGGTGATCATTGTTCGAGTGAGATGAGCCCCAGGTTGTACGGAGTCAGCATCTCTGTCCTGGACACGGCCAGTGCAGAGCTTCGTAGTGGGTGAGGCGGCGCGGCCGCGCAGGGAAAGCGGATGCCGTGCCGTTGGGCTGTGCTCAGGCCAGGTTTGGCTTTCCCTTAAGGACAGTGGACCATCATTGACAGATTTTAAGTAGGGGAGTGGGGTGCTCTTGTAGATCACTTTTGTATTGTAGAATGCTTGGAAACATTTAGAAGGCTCGGCAGGAGGTGATGTGATGAGTCAGAGTAGGGTGGCTGTGAGGTGTAGCAGTGTTCAATTTTTAAGTGGTTTTCAGTCCCAGGTTTGTGGCTGAGTAGCCGTGTCACTTTGGATGACACACTCAAGGAAGTGAAACAATTTAATCAATTAAAGAAGTGACGTACCAACTTCCCAGGACTGCTGTGGAGATCCAGTGATATAACGTGGCAGTGTGGTTCCCAGCAGAGTCAGTGCTGAGTGAGTGCCAGTGAGTACCTGGAAAAACAGGTATGTGTGGTGGGGCTCGGTGACTGTGGAAATCTGGGCCCTGAAGGATGGGTCTAGTCACATCTGTGAGAGATGGGCCCGTGCTGGGAGAGGCAGGGAGACCTTGCCCCCCGACCAGGAGCCCTGGGCAGGCCTGCTATGGGAGGAGATCTGTGAAGTCAGGTCTTTGTGGAGTTGGAGGTGCCCTTGAGACATCTAAGTGCAATGTCACGAGCTCAAAGAGGAGGTCTGGGCCCGGGCTGTGCACTTTCCTATAATCTCAATCCCTGAGGATGCAGAGGTATTGATCACTGAACGTGAACTCATACTTTACAGGACAAGTGAATAGTAGTATCATCTCTGTCATCAAAGCTCAAGTCTCTTTATTCATCACTCATTTTGCTACTTGGGTACTTACAGGGCGGTTCTTCACTGCCCTCCCCTGGGCTCAGGCTCCACAGTAAAGAGCTGGTGAGCCTCCCTCTTTTCCAAAAGAAGACACATTTAGCTAGTAGCCTTCTATACCTCACCAGATGTAGAATTTTAGTTTGTTGTTTTAATTCTATTTTCTGTTGGCCATCTCCTGACAGGAGAGAAGTTTTACCTCATGGTCATGTTTCAACAAGCTGTTACAGAGAATTGCTGATCTGATCCATAGTGTATGTATTCTATTAACTTTGTAGAGTATTTCTCATTTGTCTGTCTTTGCCCTTTAATTTTGTATGCCACTTCAAGGCTCTATCCTATATGTGGCCTTATTTTTTTTAATTAAAAAATGTCTGATAGTTAAGAAAACAAAAGCAAACAAAAAATGCACATGATATCTAAATTTAGAAAATATCTAGTGTGTTTCCTGCCTCGGCAATGGAGGGATATAGAAACTTGTTAAAACCTTCATTACACAAGTTCCTTAAAATATTGATTAAGAAATAAAACCTTCCTTCCTCATCTTTCAAGCTGCATAGCTCATTGTCAAGAAAGTGAGGGGAAATACTCAGAATCCAAGACAAACCAGAAAGGGATTCCGGGAAGTAAGCAAGCCTTAGAAGCGCTGGGGGGCCGTTTGGCTCCTGAGCTGGGTTTCAGTTGCCCTGACAGGAGGGCATGAGGTGAGCCCCAGGCCTCTCACACTGCGAGTTGGATGACTAATCATATGTATGGCCAAGCAGATCCCGAGCAGCATGGTTTACTAAAGGGTGAACTAGGAAAAAAAATATTCCTCAAGGCAAGAAATTAAGAAAAGTCAATTTTGTTGGAAGAGGGGAAAAATAACAAATCGAAAGTAAGGATATAATTTAAAGCTGTTCTGGCATGAGAGTAACCACAAACTCCTGGCAGAAAAACACAGCTACTTCTGGAATGAGAAGATGTGTTTTGAATGGATCAGTGAACAGCCATTCCGAAAAAGGCCTCCAGAGTCTTGTGGCTCAAGATACTGGACAGCAAACACCTCCCTTCCATGGTCTCATTTAAGTAACCAGAAAGGTTTTAAAGGAAATAAGCCATAATCATAGTTCTATTTATTGACATTACTATATGCTAGGAATTCAGAGGTGACTATGAAGTTGTCTCATCTTTTATGGACCTTACTTTCTCTTTGGGGAGACAAACTGACATAGTTGGGTAGCTTGGTGGAGGGAGGTGTTAGTCTGTTGCAATTAGCTAGGAAAGGAGGTTAAGAAATCAGTGAAGAGTGGCTGAACTTTTTACTTGAGGACAGTCTTGTTCAGTTGGCTTTTAATTGCAGGCTCAATGAGCTTTCACTGGAGGGAATAGATCATATGGAGGATGCACTTAGCTCAGGCCTCTTTAGAATGGACAAGTGAACCTGGAGAAAAACAGTCAAATCTGTGCAGACATTGAAATTCACTTGAACATGCTCCATCCCTGAGCGAAAAATAGGACAAATATGTAGCATTTCTTGAGGAGAGGGTAGTGGTTTTTAAGGTTCTGTAAGAATGAATCCCAGGGAACAGAGGTGGCCAGTTGTCAAACTGTGAATTTGCTCTTTGGACGGTGTACCCACCAAGGGTATTGGATCTTTATAGACTTCCATTTCTCTTTAATACATGTCAGGTGATGAGGTCGTGTGCACAAGCATTTGGCACCTCGTCTAGGTGACTTTGGTTACCTGCCTAGAAGCGCAGGCACAGCTGCAGATGCGTCATATATCTTGCCACCCTTCCCGTTCCCTGGCTCCGTGATCAATGCAGAGTGGTTCCCTGTTGACCTGTCCGTCTCCTCTGTGACATCATAACCCATGAAAAGACCAGAGCGTATTAACTTGGCTTTGTTAAATTCAAAAGTACAGATCTAAAATGGAGTCAGATTTGTTCTTTCTTATTTAAGTAGTGCCATGGAGAAGGCACTTTGGGCAGCTTCTTATAGGGTCCAGGAGGCTTTCCCTCTCAGCCTCTGGGCGCCTCTATTGCAAACCCTTCATAGCTGTCTGGCTTACTGGAAAATCACTCCGACTGTTTTGCCCTGAATATGTGTTCTGTTTATAACTCATCCCTACACCTTGGAAAACAACTCAATAAAAACTCAGTGGGTTTTCCACCAACCATGGGCAGGAGTGAGGGATAGTATGTTATAATATTATTAAAAAAATAATAATAATAGAATACTTAAAACAGCGCTGGGCACATAGGAGAGAGTCAATAAATACTTCCTGGCTTAAATCAAAAGTGATGGCTCATCGATTCCATGGCTGCTGTATTTGCTGTTCTAGTTATTCCTTTGATCCATTACATTTTTTAACTGAAAAACAAATACATGCATATGGTTAAAAAAATTCAAACACAGCACTAAAATACACAAGTGAGAGAAGTTTTCCCTAATTCTCTGTTCTTTCAGCCCTCCCTGGAGATGCCACTGTTTACTATACTTTGTGTGATTTTCCAGATATGCTATGCACATTCCCCCCTATGTATGTAAATTCCCTTAAAGTTTTAGTTATATTTAACTTAAAGTGCTATAAACCCTGAAGTGGCTTCTTCCCCGGTAATAGAAAAGAACAAACCTGTCTCCATATTAGACCTGTTCCTTTGACTTTAATCCTGTGCTCTGCCTCCTAGGCTTCATCTTGCTTGTATAAAAATGTGCCTATAGCCTGAAATATACAGGAGAGCCTATTCTGAAGTCTCTGCCCTTTAAGGATATTTAACACATTTTCATTCATAAAAGATTAAGAGGTTCAGAATAGAAAATAACGTTTGTTTTCTTGGAGGTTTACAGATTTGCCCAGCCAGGCAGGTAGCTGCAAGAACAAAGGATTCTAACAACAAATAATTCCTACACCAAGAAGTTTGCAACAACCAAGCACGTAGGAAAGGAGTATGAATTCTGACTTGGGTTGATGGTTTTCCAACATTAGTTTGCCATCTAGGTCTACAGAAACTTGCTATTCCATGCTCCAACACCTGGTCTCCCAAATTATTGGCCTGTCCTGCACTGAGGAGAATGAATTTGGACTCGGTAACACTCTTATCTACCTAGCAAGCTGGGCACTGGAACTGAGGGAAGCTCTCCCACACCCAGGGACCTACTGTGACCCCTTGATGTTTCCCCTATGGTGGGGTGTGGTTTACTAAGGAGGGATGGGGACTATGCACCAACAATCAGGCTGTCTGCTCCCTCTGGGGCTCTGATCTTGTACCACCCCGCTCCCCGCCAGCCCAACACCTGGGACAGTGGAGCTAAGGCAGAGATATTGCCTGCCTGTTTCCTAGCGTGTAAAAGGGGAAAATGTACTCTTCCCAAGGTAGATCTGAGCGACAACACCCGCGGGTGCTTGGTTCCCAGAGCAACAGGAAACCCAGTTCCGCGTGGGGGCAACGGGTGTGATCCCCATAGGGGTTCTGCAGAGGCCTCGGGTGAAGGGCTGGACCAGGGAGATAAATTTGGGCTGCGGGCCTTGAAGGGTTAGAGAAGGGTACAGAGGCAGGACTGCTGCCTGTTTCAGGGTGCGACCAGAGGTAAAGATTTATCTCTCCATCTCTGCTACTCCCCTCCCCCCTCCAGATTACTCCCTTTTCTCTGCACCTCCTGTCCATCTGTCTACCTCCACTTTTCCCCTCCTCCTCCCATCTTCTCCCTCCCTCACTTCCCCAGCTTCTCTCACAGAACCCAGAGGATCGCTGACCCTCCTGCGCATGCGTAGTCAGTGCCAGCTGGACCGCGAATTGGAAGCCCCAACTGCGAGCCGAGGATCGGCCCCAAAGGCATCTCAGCTCTGTTGCCCGGTAGGCCTTTGGCTCCTGCCATGGGCCGGGGCCTCCGGCTGTAGAAGTACAAGGTGGGGGGCTCACCGGAAAGGTTCAGGCGGCTGCGGGAGGGCAGTCGGCGTGTCACAGCCCGTGAGGGCGCGAGTCAGCGTGTGTTCAGCTAAATTGCTCGGGCCAGGCCCCTCTGCCCCTCTGCCCCGGCCACAGCTACCCAGGGACAGGTGTGCACATGCCGCCTCTCGCCCCAGCCGGGCTCCCCTCAGTCCGCGACTGGCGTCCCCTTCCCCTCTCCCGCCCGCCAGTCCTCTCCTCCCGGGCTTCCTCTCCTCGGCCGCCGGCCCGTCCCCAACCATGGGCGGGCTGCGTCCCGGACGGGCGGGGTCTGCGGACCCGGACGGGGGCGGGCGGCAGGGGCTGGCCTCCGAGCGGGGCTGCAGCCCGCGTGCCCAACCCCCCTCTTTCCCTGCCCCGCAAACCGGGGCTGCCCTCGTCTCCCTTTCCTGCTCCCTGAGGACCAGCTCAGTGGTGTGGGCACTGCTTCTCAGGCTGAGAGCCTCAGGCTGTAACGCCCAGCTTCTCTTGGTGAAGTTGGCAAAAGGGAGCTTCAGTGCTGAGTGAGCTTCCGTCTCCTCCCTTAGTGTTTCTGCCCCAGGTAATTTTCTTGAACACTTTCAGGTGTTATGATGGCTGTGCTTGTTAATGTCACGTGTTTTTATAGTGAGAGAGAGAGTTCTGTGTTGAAAGCAGGGTTTGGTTCAGTTAAAAATAAGCTGAATGCATGAGTCTGTGACATCCTCCAGGCTTCCCTCTCCCAGGGTGAAACGTGTGACCGTGGATTTTAGAAAGATAGTTACAGTCCCAAATAAGTCCAGCACAGCTAGTGTGTGTTAACAGAAACAGCACCACCAGAAGCTTTGGAGACCTAGGGACATTGCAATCCTAAAGAGCTCCTGGCACTGTTTGGTTTGTTTTGGTTTTTTGTTTTTCTTAAATTGTGTGGCAGACTAGTTGTATAGAGGGGAAAATAATTGTCAAGAAATTTTTTTTTCATATAACAGCTTTTTTGTGATATTGTTCACACACCATGAAGTCCATCCATTTAAATGGTACAATTCAGCAGCTTTTAGCATATTCACAGTGATGAAACCATTATTATTCCAGAACGTTTTCATCACCTCAGAAATAACAGTGGAAATCAATGACCTATCCACTCCTCCCCAGTGGTGGTTCTAAAGAAGTTTCTTGGCTGTTCCTGACCATAAATTATCTTGTTACATTCCATGAAAAATCTGGTAGGTATTCTAATCAGAATTGCATTGAATCTATCAAAACAGGAAGAATTAATGTCTTTATGGCTTAAAATTCTTCTAAGCATGAATAATTCTGGGACCCTATATTTTCATCTGTCCAGAGCCTGGCCCTTGGGAAGTCCTCACTACTTGTTGGGCTTGTGAATGATGAGATTCTATACATCGTTAGTTGCAACTGTTGCCTTTCACAGGAGAGAAAAGTAACCTCAGTGAAGCAAGTGACTCTCTGTTGGTCAGAAAGAGTGACAGCCAGTGCTGGAGTGATCCAGTTGACTTGGTGCTTGCAACCAGAATTCTCCACCACCTACAGCTAAGGGGATTAGAGTTTTCTTTTATTTTTTCTTAATGGCGTTGCTTTTATTTTTACTTATTTTTTAAAATTATTTTTTATTGAAGTGTAGTCAATTTACAATGTTAGTTTCAGGTGTACAACAGAGATTCAGTTATAAACATATTCATATGTATATACATATGTTTTAGATTATTTTTAGTACAACTCATTACAAGAAATTGAATATAGTTCCCTGTGCTATATAGTAGGTCCTTCTCATTTATTTTATATTTATTAATTTGTATCTGTTAATCACCCCTTTCCTGCCTGCTAAACACAGTTTGCTTTCTATGTCCATGAGTCCATTTCTAGCAGCACCGTTTTTCCTAGTAATATATGCTAGTTGGCTGTTTTCAGTTTCAGTAATTCCATCTTATCTGTGGGCGCTTTTCTTCTGGTGGGCCTTTATGTGGTTTGCATATGTGGTAATAGAGATCTGTATTTGGGAGAACTCCAGGCCTAGTGTCGTCCCTGGTATGGAGCACCCACTGAGCTGATGCTTGAACTGTGAAAAAAGCATAGTAAATGTTGGAATTTCCACTATGTTTGAGACTTCCAGGTTTCTATAATCTGTTTAGCCCACCTTAATATTGGCTGCACCCATACTGGGTAATTTGGTGGAACTTCATGGTATGGTGGTGTAGAGACAGGGAGTTGTATGCTTCTTCTCTTTCCTTTTTCTAACACTCATTCTCCTTGGTCCCCCGGATCCTCACCCAGAATTGCCCAGGGATGGTTTGGTGCTGCGCTGAGGCAATATCTGTTAATAAGGCACTTTCCTCATATCTTCTGAGCCTCCATTTCCTTCTCTGCACAATGAGGGCTTAGACTAGATAAGTGCTTTTCAGTTTCTTTTTAAGCCATGTTTCCTTTGAGAAACAGAAAATGCAAATCTCTCCTCCCATTGTAACCCTTTAGATTTTGATAAGTCCTCCAAGAGTGACATAGATGTTTGTGTAAAATGGATGTGATTGTGATTCCAGGTGGCACAGAAAAGACTCTTCAGTGATTTATTGCAAGGAGAGGGCAGGAAAGGGTCAGTATGTCACACTTTCTAGTGTGAGAACTGGAGCAGGGTCTTGGGTTTAAATACGGTGTCTGACGTGGCCTCTCTCTAAACTTGTACAATGTGATAAACCTCTCTCCCTCAGTTTCTTGATGTGTCAAGTTGGGGTGATAATATTTTAATGCTTTTGTGAAACATTATACACATAAGCCATTTGTGTCTTGGTAGAAACAAGACCTGCTAGGGAGTCAAGGATTTCTTTAAAAAAAAAAAAAAACTTGTCCATAGCACTCTGTGTGTATTTTGAAGTTTCTGGACAGTGAGAGTTGGGTTTAAAGTCCATTGTGGGACAGGTTGCCCATGGTTCTCTGTGCCCCAGATTGCCCCCTCCTCCCCAGTCCTCTTCCTCTCAGACCAGGATGAAGTTCCCTAGTAGATTTACACAGAGGTTTTGTGGAAATGGCTCTTCATTTTATTGTTTCACCAAGGAGGGCTGCCATCATGATCTCTGCGATCAGGTTTTGGTGACCTGAAGGCTATGCAATTGGGGGTTTCTATTTAATGAAAAGAAAAAATTATGAATACAAATTTAGACCTAGGGTAGTTACAGAGTCACTTGGAAGTGGGGACCATTAGCTTTGTTTGCTTCAGGTGCAGTGGCCTCTGGCCACGAGGACCCATCCTCGTGCTCTGAAGTTGGAGGGACTAGTGGGTTCAGTGGGAAATTTAACTGAGTGTATCTCGTATGCTGGGCATTGTCCTATTTTTGCTGTGTGTTCCGTATTTTAGACAGTGAGCTCATTAACCTCAAAAGCATCTTTAAGAAACTAGAGTTTTATTTTAAGATGTAATGTAGATTCCCATGTAGTCATAAGAGATAATATGGAGAGGGCCTATGGACTCTTTGCCCAATTTTCCTAAATGGTTCCGTTCTTGCAAAGTTGGGGTACAATTCATTACTGACTCACTAACACTTTGAGGTTTGTATTATTGCCCTCATTTCTATTCATTATTTAACTGGGGCTTAGAGAAGCACACAGGTCTGCCCTGGTCACCCACATGGTAAATGTAGAGTCAAGTGGAATGTGGGCTTGGGATTTCCAGGAAGTACCATTATGATGGTCTGTGGCAGGGAGCAGCATTCACTTTGCTTGTTTATTCATTCATTCAACAAACACTAATTAAGTAACCTCAGTGGGTCAGATGCTTTCATAGCGTTATCTAATCTTTCAGCAGTACTGATGATCAGGTAATATTTTCTTTTTTAATCTGAGAAAATTAGCTCTTAGTATTTATACCCCCCCAAAGGATATATAGCTCATAAAGGAGGGATAGTAAATCTGTACAGTCCCCCCTTTTTATGCAGGTGGTACCCTAGGCATTTTACATTTGCAAACTTCCATAATCCAGATATATTCTTGTACGTCAAGAATTTTTTTTTAATTGAAGTATAGTCAAGTTTACAATGTTGTGTCAATTACAAGGTGTTTTTCAACTTTGAATTAAAAAATGTTTTTTGATTAGGATAATTAGGTTTATTTATTTGTTTCATTTTTTAAAATGAGGTTCTGGGGATTGAACCCAGGACCTCGTACATGCTAAGCACGTGCTCTACCACTGAACTGTACCCTCCTCCCCAGGGCAAGTTTTCTTATCCATTATTCTACAGCTTAGGATTTCAAATAAATTGGAGGTGAAATCCAGATGTTTTGATCCCACTGTGGTTCTTTTGTTTATATTCTGCTGAAGCGGGTTTGGGAAAGCAGTTCCTTTGTTCATTTGTTTATTCAGCAGTTTTGAGCACTGATTTTGCATCAGGGTCTGGCTAGGTGCTTGGAAACAGAAAACAAGGAATGACCCTTCTCTGCAGGGTCAGGAAGCCTAGACCAAAAGCTAGGTAATGTGATCCGAGCTACGTTAGCCATGTGCAGACTCTGAGGACAAACTGTACCCCTGGCTTTGCTTGGACTTCCCTTGCCTTCTGGCTGGTACACACCAGGTCACCGCAACCCAGAGGTGCCTGCATCCCACAGCAAAGTATGAACCTCGATCTCCTCTCCCCTCTCGGCAGGGCCTGCAACATGAGCATCCCTGACTATGTGCAGTGTGCTGAGGACTTCAAGACCCTCCCCGTGGTGGTCCAAGCCGTTGGGATCATCTCAGAGGAGAATTTCTTTTGCATCTATAAGTGAATCCCCTTGGTGAGCCAGATCAGCCTGTTCGGCTCCCAGTTGGCACTCTTTATCCACTACAGGCACCATTATGCGCCCGAGAATGGGTGGAGCGAATTCCAGACCAACCGCAAGCTCGTGGGCCTTGTCACCATTAGCGACTGCCTCTTGGCTAAGGCCTTCGATAAGCTCCACGTGCAGAGGAGCTGTATGGCACCTCGCTTAATCACTCTCAGCTCTTTGTCTTTGTGCTGCATGGGGAGGTAGCCGAGCAGACAAGCACCGACGTGTCTTTCAATCTACGAGGGCTGCAGGGTGGTGAAGAGGATCAAGGATTTCCCTGAGTCACTCTTCATCTTGCTAAAGTCTAAGTGGCTGGATAGGGCCCTCAACAATTCTGGGGACAAGATCCCCCTCCTCTGCATCCTGTTTGAGAAGGAGGACTTCATGGGACTGGACACAGACTGAAAGTAAGTTTACCTGTCGGCCCATCCACCCTGGCTCTTTGCCGTTTTGCTTCCCTACATCCAGAAAGGGATCAGGAAGGAAGAGGGCTGTCTTGTAGCGAAGGGTGGAGGGAGGTGCAGCCCTCCGGTTTACAGACATTTAAAAGTGAATCCACTTTTGTTTCAGAGAGATCCTTTTAAGGTTAGTGTGGACACATCCTCCTGCTTTTCAGCCAGGAACCCTGGTGGGACCCTTGGAGTTGCTGTCCAATAGGTTAGACACAGCCACTGATGCTAGGAGCGCTGGAGAGTAGGCTGGTCTGTGCTGAGATGTGCTGTAGGTCAAATGCACATCAGATGCTGAGACTTGTCAAGGAAAAAGAATGTAAACTATCTTGTTACTTTCTATATTGATTACATGTCAAAATCATAGTATTTTACATACAGTAGAACAGTAATATCTGTTCTTAAAATCAGTTTCTAGTATTTGTTTTTTGTTTGTTTGTTTACAGTTTTAAATATGGCAACTGGGAAACTTTCTTTAAATGGCTCTCATTTCTTTTCTGTTGTGCATCCTGTCCTGGGACAGTCTCATACCTTTGCTTATAGATGAGACGCTGAATCCCGAGACGCAGAACGAGGAGCTGGTTGAGCTGGGGGTGGAGCCGGTGTCTCCTGCCTCCCAGGTCCAGCACCTGCACGGCTCAGGCCCTCTCTTCCTGCCCGACAGCCACCATGCCAAGTTAGGACATCAGAAACACCGCCAGGGACTTCTGAATGAACTCCTTTCGCAGGGAAAGTTTTGTCACGGAGTATGGGACAGAGCAGGGAAAGGTTCCTCCTCACTTTGTCCCTGTGATTAAGTCAACGGCCCCGCTTTGCCACGGAAGTGCAGACGAGCCTTCTGGGCTGCCTACCCCCCCCGTTCTGCTCTGTTTCCCCATGTGTCCATCGTGCTGTCCCTCGGGCAGAAGAGTGTGAGATGCCTTTGCCGAGAAGTGGTCCCCCTTTGCTGGGGAGAGTGAGGGAAGTTCTGTCCCCCCGGCCTACGGCCTCGGGCCTTGAGTCCGAAGAGCGCTGATGGCGGTCCCACAGGTGACGGTCGTAGGACCTGGCACGTGCTGCCGGGTCGGCTGTGAAGGCGGTGCTCTGTGTTTCTTGAACTTACTTAAGATCAGATCCTACTTTCTGGTTGTTGGTAAGTTGGAGGAGAAGATGCCAGAGAATTGATAAAGTGAATGTAGAGACCAGCCCTGTGAGTGATAGGAACAGGGGACCTGAGTCCCACCTGTGTGAGGTGCCTACCGGGATCTGGACGAATTTTCTGTTCCTCCCAGACATACCTCTATGGCTTACGGAAGGGGCAAGTCATGTCGTGGCCATGATCTGTACTTGTCCTAACAGGGCCCTGTGATCTACATGTCCGCAGTCCCCTTCTGCTCCTTGGAGATGTGGTGTCAGGTTTAGGAGCCTGGGCACTTCTGAGGGCATAGCTGCCAGCACCGTGCTAAACCAAGGCTGGCTCGGTTCACCTCACATGTCACCACGTGCTGAGCCCCCAGGCATAAGTCAAGGTAGGTACATCGGTGCAATATAAGCAGGGACCACCTTTTCCCCCTGGACAGACTGGTGGGTGAGCAGTGGAAGCCTGGAGCCTTGCCCCAGGCCCCTGGCCAGTGCCTGTTCTTTTGTCATAGGAGGCACTGTTGACATTTTTGTTCAGTAACTGCTTGGCTCTGAGTCTACAGACCCACCAGAGAATGCCAGCTTTTTTTTGCCTTTTGAAGTCTACCCTTGGGATTTGGTGGAGTAGCTGGATGTGTGCTTAGCCCATAGTGGTTGAAACTGTCCCCATTGTTTACCCAGAACCTCGTGTACCAGGCATGGCTCCCGGCATCAAAATACAGCAGCGCATTAAACCTTCCTCCTAGTGGGTTTTTTCTGTTCTGGTACCATAAGGGCTTAGCCAGCATCTTAACGTCAGTGAGTTAACGCGGCCAGTGAGCTCGAGTCAAGCACGTTCTCTTCCAGTCACTTTTACTCCATTGTTGCTTTTGCTATTCCACAGTCATTAATTTTTTAAACAATGCTTTCGTTTAGGACCAGAGCCTAATTCTCTCCTTCTGCACTTGGTGGAAGTGAGCCTGAAATGCGACCACAATTTGTAGCTCAAAAGCTGCCTAGACGCATGTAGGTGGAGTTTTGTTTTGGGGCACTGAACACGTTGGGGTCCCCCAGCAGCGCCGCTCCCCACAGGCTCCTGCCTTCCCTGGAGCAGGAAGTGAGGGTGGGTCTCACCTTCCCCGCGTCCCTGGCCTCACACACTCACGTAAATTCTTGTACATGCTGTCAAACACATTTTTGTTCTTGTGTTTTTCTAATTTTCTCTTGTTCCTCTTTTCATTTTTCTTCATTCCTCTTTTCTCTTGTACTGCCCAGTGAGCATTTTGTTGCTTCTGAAAATGTGGGCTGTGCACACCCTGCATTGGGAATAGCCAGATTGCACTCCGTAATGTCTCCATCGCTTTAAAAAGCAAAAACTTTACAGCTGCCTTTATCCATGTGTTATCCTAGTAGTCTTTTTATTTTCTAAATTTGTGGAATATTTGCTTTGTTAGCACATCACCCACTGGTGTTTGATAGCTGTTAAAATCCCTGCTTTGAGGGACCTGTTTCGTCCTTCTTATATTTGGTGACAAATGCGCCCTTATTAAATTTGTTTGATTGTTTTGAAGAAGTGAGACGCGAATTGATTTAGGCGGCTGCTGAGGGATACTTTTCATGGAGTATTTAAACTTGGAAAGTCAAAGACTGCAGCATCTTGCTCGATTCCTGCTTTTCCACAAACGTGCTCGGCATGCGGTTCCTTGCTGTCGTTGTGTGACGTGCGTGATGGCGCTTCCTGGCCGGTGGTCACTGGTGAGAAAGTGGCTGGCTCGGGGGTGAGCAGCTGCAGGGGAAGCTGTTGGAGGAAGCAGTTAGTTTTTTTTTTTTTTGCATTCAACTTACCCGTGCCATTTACTTTACTTTGCCTCCATAAAGGGGCAGAAGTGGGTCTAAAATCCATGCCACTATTTTGTTCCCTTTACGAGGGTGGTTTTTCTGAGTATGAGGACAACATGGCCTTCTCCTAAGTAGCTGGCTCACCTGGATCTGTTGGGCAAAGGGACTGCTAAAAGGGCCGTAGCTTCCTCTATTCTCCAGCCAGTGGGCTTTCAGAGCCGGGTTTGTGGTTTGCCTCAGCAGCCGTACAGACCTCCCTGCCCCGGCCTTTACTTTTAACCCATGTTGGCAGTAAAGAGCTGAATCCGTTTCTGTTGCAGCTGACGCCCTCCACTGACGGCCGTGTCGTTAGTTTGTGGTAGTCAGTCTCCAACACCCCAGTCAACCGTGAAGGAAGATGATTTGGCCGACCTAGGACCTTGGATTCTCACCCTAACCATGGTTCATCTCATCCGGTGGAAGGGTTTGGCCACCACCACCATGCTGACTATGAGGCCTTGTTTCTCCTTTCATGCTCTGGTCCAAATGTGGACACTTCATTTTTCACTGAATTTGTCTCGCTTGAGGCAGGCCAGAATATCTGAATGAGTCCATCACATTCTGGGTGGGGAACAGAACAGAAGTAAGTGTCGCAAGTAGATGGAGTCTAGGCTGTCCGGGTTGGCAAAAGCAGGCTGGGATCTGTGATGGCTGGGCTGTGCCCTGGACACAGGCTTTTCCTGTGGCTCCCGAGAGCCCAGGAGTTGGAGTGAGAACAGCCTTCCCTGGGTTCCCACATCCTCATCTGCTCACTGGCAATTGTTTCTGCTAATTAGGAGCTCCCTCAGACCTCGGGCCCTTTAAAGCTAAGACCACGGGAGAAACTTGAGTCCCTTCTCCTGGTCCTGCTTTGTGAGAATCCATTGCCTTCTGAGGTGACCCGTGGCAGGAGATGCCTCCCCTTCCAGGGAGCACCCTATGGAGCACTGTTAGTCACTGCACCATGCTGTGAGCTTGTGGGGTTACGGCCATGGTCCCTGTAGAACCACACTTGAGATGGGCTTAGTGACGGGAATAACAGGACTGATTCCAGGGCAGAGCCGGGGGGAGGGAACATTGGAAATTGAATGTGACGTTAGACACATAGGTGGGTGCTGGGGCTGTTACTAAAATGGGGAGTCTGGGAGGTACCTGCCAGGAATCGAATTCCAGAGTAAATGGTGGACATGAGGCATTTTTAAGATGCCATTTGTCATCCAAGTTAGGACTTCAATGAGGCACTCGTGTCTATGAGACGGGCTCAGGTGAAGGAGCCGGACTAGAGATACACGTTGGGAGTCGTCATTCTTAGCTGGTGTTCACAGCCTTGCATGTGAATTAGATCATCTCGAGGGCTGCAGACTGAGGCTGAGGGGGGTCAGGGCTTTGCCTGGGTTGGAGGAAAGCCCAGACCATGCAGCTTTGGTGTGTCTGTCAGCAGCGTTTGGGATTTTCACTCTAATGCCGTTTATCTTTAAGGGGCCAGGGGGTGGGCATGGCCAGCCTGGAAGAAATCTGAAGGGAGGGTCTTGGCCACATGTGTGTCTTGGGAAGTTGCAGAGGCTGCAGGGTCCGGAAGAGGAGACTCCTCAGAAGCTGGAGTTGGAGTGGGGAGTGGGGAGAAGGTAAACACACTCACCTGTGAGGGAGGGAGGCCTAGGGAGACCACACCCTACAGGACTCGCTTTCCCATGAACAGAAGTCAATCATTCAGAGTATCTGAGGTGAGAAGGGATGGGCAGCTGGAGGGGAGGCAACCTGGATAATGCTTGGTGCTTGGAAAGTTTTGGAATACTCTCCCTGAAAAATAGAGTTAAAAATACCCAGACTCTTAAGAACATTGTTAGTGACTTGGGAGAAGGCAGTTGTTTTTCTGGCCTCCTAAGGGTAAGGCATGTATCCAGGGATAAACGGAAGATACAGGCAGTCTGCTCCGGGGGCTTGATCCTTACCGGGGTAACAGTGCAAGGTTAAAGAGGGAGAAGGGCAGCGGAGGGAAACTAGCCAGGCCCCGTGTCAGGTACCAGTCGGCCGCCCTACTTGCATTTTGCATTCACATCCATGACTCCCAGGTGGGCGGTGGCAGCCCCCTTTTGCAGATTGGGAAGCCTTCTCAGAGGGGTTAAGGAATTGATCCATTTAGCGGCCAGTAAATGCTGTAGCAGGATTCAAGCAGGGCCGTGTCAGAATTCAAGAGCATGTTCTCTCTACTATTTCCAGTACTTCCCTGTTATACCTGGAATGGTGAATTGGGTCAGTTTTGGAGCCTTTCAGAAAAAGTATGATTTATGTGCCTCAGGATTGTTTCACAAAGCTCAGTGTTCTTTGATGGTTCTGAAGCACGTAGTGCTTTTCGCCCCACAGAGGTAAGGTCTAACTCTTTGTCGGTGACGTGGTTGCAAATGATGTACAGGTGCAAAACCACACTTCGCAGCTTCTGAAGGGAAACTCTCCAATTCTCCCTTGGTCGGCTTTCTTCCACGGATGTAACTGTGCTGCAGCATAGGCGTGAGCTTTCTGTATGGAGTGAGGGTTTAATATCCAAAGTTAGCATAAAATGGTCAGATGAAGAAATCGATGTTGACAATTTATTTTTGGGTTTCATTAGTCAAGATATACTATCAGTTAATGGCCCATATAGCAAATGAAATTGAGTACAGGACATTGCATTTCTTCCTTTCTATTTAGTGTTCTCTTACAGCATAATGTTGCCTGCTTTGGAACATCAGCTCCACCACCACGGCACCTATCAGTGTGTTGGTGTGATTGCATTTACAGAGTGAATGTAATCTGGGCTTCCTCAGCCCCAAACACTTCAGTGCAGAATCACGGGCTGTAGACGTCTGTTAGTCACGCAAATACTTCTAAAATTATATGATGCCAGAAAAGAAAGAAGAGAGAGAGAGAGATTGCCTTTATCAAATTTCCTTTCAATTCTAACTGCAAACTGTTGTTGAGCAGCTCTGGTTTCCTTTGGATATGAATATATACATTTCTTTGCATGTAACCTGGGTTTTGGACTAGAACACCATGTTCTTGCTGTCTGCAAGCCACAAAAATAGTAGCCAAATTGCACACGTGTGAAATAGTTTATACTTTTTTCTGAGAAAGTATCCTTGAATTTGGGACTTGGGCTGTGATTTTTGCTTTTTGCTTCCCCCACCCCTCTTGTAATCTCTCACTCCTTCCCACGTGGCCCCCAAGAGTTTGTGGTCTCAAAGGAGCAGGCACCCAGTTGGTCACCATGTATTGCTGCTATAGATAGAGCCCAGACAAGACCTAAAGGACATTATCAGAGAGGACTTCCTAGAAGAAATGGGCTGTACATTCAGTTGTGAGGACAGAGTAAGAGTCAGCCAAGAGAAGGAGTCAAGAATGTGGCTCAGGTCGCAGGTGCAGCCCGGGCAGAGGCCTGGAGGCTTTTGGCGTGGGGACCCGGGGAGAGTGCCATGTGTGGTCCAGGGTGGAGGGAGCCACTGCTGGGGAGGACACTGGAGAGAGTCCGGGGTGTAGGGCTTTGGAAGAATTTGAGTTTTCCTAGAACTGACACAGTAGGCAGTGAAGGGTGTCAACAGAAAGTGATCCTCAGGAAAGGTACTTCTGGTTTTGTTTCTGATATTCTACAGAGAGAAGGGTCAGAACGGGCGAGAGCAGGTATGTCTGTCACTTTGAGAACCACCCCGTCATTCATTTATTCATAACACGCGCGCTTCTGTGTGTCGTGGGGAGAGAGGGTGTAGCCACATTAGTAAGCAAAATGTATTTGCTTCTTGAGAGCTTAGCATTGTCAGAAGTTGACTTAGCCTAGAATGTTCTAGGAAGAGAGGAACAAATTGTGGAGGTTGGAGGGAGGGAAGGCTTCCTTGGGAAACAGTCAAAATGAGCCTGGAGGCAAGTGGGAAGTAAGAGCAGGTCAGGGGGCCCCTGAGGTCACTGGGGACCTGTGTACTGAGGTGAGGGAGGGCGAGCAGGGTCAGTGGTGGGGCTAGAACTCTACCAGGGAGCCTCTGGAGGGTTTGAAGTGGGGTTGACGTAATCAAATTTGTGATTTGGGAAGGCTGCCATGGCTCTGTGTCTGTATGTAGTGGGGAAGAGAGGGAGGGTGCCACCAACTGGGGGATCATTAGAAGACCATTCACAGGCTGGGATATGGGCATCGGGGCTGCTTGGGGACGGCAGGGGCAGTGTGCTTGCCGGCTTTCCTTATGGGGTGCTTGTTAGCGGGGCCGCCCTAGAGGCACCATGTGGCTGGAAAAAAAGTGATGGAGGCCACCACGTGGACTTTCCTCTTCTCTCCTTCCTTGCCTAGTGTGATGATCTTAGCTCGGCCAACATTTGGACCTGAAGAGCTAATTTCCAGGGTTTCCCAGGACTTTGTTGAGCTCATTCGAGTGAGATCTGATAGGATTTAGGTTTGTGTTCAGATCTGGATGTTCACTTAGCTAGAAACGTCCTGTCGTTTCGATTTCCATAGGGGTTTTTATTCTTGATATAGATTGCTTTCTTGGTGAGAGGAAATTTAATACAGCTGTTGTCTTTTCCAAAAATAATCATATCTTTTAAGAACTTTAATATTCAAAAGAATAGGAATATATAAAATTTTTAAAGTAAGTCTTTGGTGTAGTTTCTTTGCTTTCTGAGCTAATGTGGAGTTAGAGCCTTTGCATTACTTCATAGCACATCCTTGTCAGTATTTAAAGAGCTGTTAGTGAGCGCCCCAGGCCCCACCTCTCAAAGAATCGTTAAAGTTTGCTCTGAAATAGTGAGGTCATAAAGGTCTTCTTTGCAGAAATCGAACGGTTTATAATACGCAGCATTGCTCCATTTATAAAATAATAATAAGTTCAAAATTAAGAAAGTGGAGGATAATTGATTTTTTTTAAAGCCGAAACATAAACTTTCTTGTGCTAATGTTCCAACTGGAATGTTGAAAAGAAAACTCCTACTGCAATATCATCTACGTGGTATACATATATGAGTTTCACGTCTGAAAAGTAACTGCGCAGTGGTTTTCGAAGTCAGGAGCATTCCAGCTCGGTTATTGGCAGTGATGATTTTCAATGGAACAGCCTAAATTTGCCTTCTTAGCTTTTTTTTTTTTTTTTTGTAGTGAGAGGGTTGAGTAGTGCTTTTCCAGCATGATTTTAGGGCAATTTGAGGGCAGATGTCGTGTACCAGCAGTGAGATATTTCCATGCATTTTATTTTCTGGACATCACCAGGGCACATGTGGGGTTTGTGCCTGCAGGCTGGAATGCTGCAGGATTCCCTGATCCATCACCGTTATGTCTTGGAGCTGCTCCGGTCAGTGAATGATTTTCTGTGGCTTGGAGATAATGTGGTCTGATGGAGATGTGCAGTTAAAATGCTATTACTTGAAATAAGAGTAACCTAGAACATTGCTCTAACAATAAAGGATGAGGGAGGAGAATTGGCTGAGCTGTTTGCAGTGGGGGGTCTTCTAAGGTGACTCCCTCACCGTGACTCCTGCCAATATCCGCCCCAGCCCTGCACGGTAGTCCTGCCGAAGCAAGCAAGCACTTTGCTCAAAAACGCACTGAATTTCCTTGTGCTTCTCTTTGTTGGCTTTTTTCTGAAAGCACATTTTACCCTTTGCTTAAATGCCATCCATGCTAGTCACCTCTTACACTCATTCTTCTGGACCTCGTCCATACATAGCTGCTGAATGAATGAACAGAATGTAGTATCTCCATGTAGTGGAACATTATTCACACGTAAGAGTGAATAAAAAAGAAAAAAAAAGAGGAAAATGAAAAATGCCACCTGTTTTGGGAAGTCCACCCTGACTGTTCAACCCACCCTTTTCCCTTTGAAACCACATCACTTATGCTCCTCTCTACTGTTTTTGATAGTACTTACCACCTTCTAATAATCTTTAACATTTTCAAAAAAAAAAAGAAAGAGATGCTGATACTACTTCAAAATGGACAAGTCTTGATAACAGCATGTTAAGTGAAAGGAAGCAGACACAAACGGCCACATATTGTTGATTTCAGTGATCTGAAATGCCCAGAAAAGGCACATGCAGAGGCAGAGAGCAGGTGATGATTGCACGGGGCTGGGTGGAGGGGGATTAGGGAGTGACTGCTAGTGATAGGGGGATTCTTTTGGGGTGATGAAGTGTTCTGGAAATAGATGGTGGTGAGGGCTGCACAACCGTGCGTGCGCAGAAGACTGCTGAGCGCTGTCTCTGGGACTGCCTGTTGTAGGGCGGCTTTATTTTGTTCTCACCCTGCAATGTGAAGAGTCACCTTCTGCTGAGGCCGTTCTACTCCTGTGAGTGGTGAGGCTCAGAGACTTTGTAGAGTCATGTTTCTTTTTTCCCCCTGGCTGAGTGTAGGCAAAAAAATTTAAGCCTCAGAAAGTGCTCCATCTGCAGAAATGTCTTTTAGTTTTGCATGGTGTAAAAACCTTGAGAGCTTTTAATAGTTGAGGCCAGTCTGTGGGGGTAAATAGCCCATGAAGCCTGGGTGAGCCCGGGAATAGCCGCGCTTCCCTCCCAGACACGGGTGGGGATTTCACCCCCGTTCAGGCAGTGAAGGACCCAGACCCGTGAGCGGAGTTGACAGTCGTGAATATTTACCTGTATCTGCTGCTTCATCTTGGATATTAATTTCAAGCTGAGTCAGTTTGCGGCAGCAGCCTCATCCTACATCAGGAATTTATAGTATCTGCTCTTTGGGGTGAAGACCTGACAGACTGCCTTGAATTAATATCTCAGATTCCTTTGTCAAAAGCAGAACAGCAGAAATACAGACGTCCTTTAATGTCAGTGTGACCTGGAACGGGTTTAGTCTCTGTGCCTCAGTGGCCTTATCTGTGGGTGGTGAAGATGAAAACAGTGCGCCCCTCAGAGGGGCTGGTGAGGGGGGAATGAGAAGCACAAATGGAGGACTTAACACTAGATGCTCATGAATGACCGAATTTAGTGCTCTCAGCCTGGTGAGGCCTCAGTTGCAGAGATGTCAGAACAGAGCATTCCTAGCCGGAGCTTGATCCGTGATGGCAGCTGTTATGATCAGTATCACCACTGTGCATTATCAGGTAATTTTAAGACTTGGTTATATGAATTCATGAATAATGTTAAAAGACTAGACATCTCAGATCCAGTTTACATAGTCCTCAAGATTTCTTCTGAGAAATGGGTGGTTTCTTCCCCATCTTAAATCTTAGATGAGTCTCTAAAAAATTCTGTATTCCTCCATCTTTTTGCTTTAATTCTCCATTTCTTAAAAAACAAAGTTTTTAAATGGAGTTAATGGGGACTGAACTGAGTGCCTCCTGCATGCTAAGCACATACTCTCCCAAATGAGGTATAATCTCCTCCATGACTATTTTTCAAATTTACCTTCTTAGTTTACAGAGGTCTGAGGCCTCTAATTCTTTTTTTGGAGACTTGTCCATGAACCTGTAAATCTATAATTAATGGACAAAATTTGGTTTATTTAAAAAATCAATAGAATATTGTGCAATCCATCCAAAAAGAAATGCTCATTGACTTAAAATGTTTCTCCTTTAAGGTGATTTCTCCTTTGTGGTCTAGCTTAATTTATTAACAGGCATCCTCATCATCATAATGACCAAACTCGCTGTGAGTGGACACCTACCTAAGGCTAAAATGCTTTCCTCATGTTTTACTTCATAGCAGGTGTTTGAGGGTAGGTATCAGTGTCTCCATTTTTGCAGCTGAGCGATTGAGACTTGGGCAGCTTGTCCCAAATTACACGCAGCTGGCGGTGGCTAGCTTGGTGCTGGAACCCAGGCTGTACAGGATGCATTCTTAATTACTCCTCTAATCAGCCTCCCGTTAAGTGGTTACCCAAACTCCTGTGATTCCATAAATGGCCGATTTTAGTGATCTCAGCCTGATGAGGCCTTCAAAGGAGAGACACCATTGAGAAGGTGAGACAGAGGGCAGAAATTAAAATTGTTCATTTTCACAAATTTTTAATTCTCAGGTAATTACTTAAAAAGTTAATTTTTTTTATTTTAGTGCTCTGTAAGCACTAAAAACAAAACATTAAAAATAATTATAGTGCAAAAGAGAAGTGGGCTCTGAAAGTCCAACCACTGCTAATGATGTTACTTGTTTTTCTCTAGTGGCCCTTATTGACAGAAATACTTACAGAAAGACTGAATTGGTTTTATGTAGTCTTAATATGGAATAAAAGATTGTCAGTGAATATTGAAAGTAAAGTCTTTACTCTTTTCTTTCCTGTTGATGAATATGTAAGTTGTTTTCATGGCTTAACTACATTTCCTCATTTGTGAAATTTGAGTAAAATCGTTTAACTTGTCTGACTGTGAGAGTTAGACGCCTTGTATACAAAGAACCCAAGAGGTGCTTAATAAAAGTGTGCTGTCATAATGACAGATATTTTAGAAGGATCAACTCTGAATACTAAAGAGTGTCGCTTCTTTCTGATGCATATTCAATATGTATATATATGATATATTTGAATATGGTTTAAAGTAACAAGGATTCATTTTTTTGTTGTTGTAGTATGAAGTTTTATTGAAATCTGTATCATTCTAGTGAGACAGGGACTAGTTAAATTGCCTTCATCAGATGACCTTGAAGATTATTTACACAGAATATGTATTGTTACAAATCAGAATTTATGTTGCCGTGTAACCATCCACTCAGACATTTAAATTCGTGGGATTCTGACCAGATCCATTAAGTTTAGTAAAATCCAAATTGATCATTTTCAGGGAATAAGCTCCTCTCTTTTGTGATTAAAGAAAATTTTGATTTTTTTTCCTGCATTCTTAACAGGTTTAAAATATCAAAACTTTGATTTGACATGTCACTTTTTTAATAGAGAGAATAAATCTCATGCTGTTTTATTATGTAAATAAATGTTTTTGTATGGCAACAACCTTGTATGATATCCTGGCTCTTTGAGAAGTATTTTGCAAGATACTTAGATAACCTAGTGTTGGAAACATACAAACGTGAATTTTATGAATATAGGCCTAGTACAGATCTGTTGGTTTTTGTTACAGTGCAAGACATGAGGCATAGGAGAGCTTTGCTGCTGATTGCCAGGACAGATCCCATGTCTCAGTTTCCCCTCCTGTAAAATGAAGTGGCTGAACTGGATTCTTTCCTCTTCTAAGATGAGTTTCCATGAGCCTATGTCTTATGTTTATATTCAGGAGTATTAGCAATATCAGATTAAATACTGAATATCCCTCCCTTCCCCCGAATCAAAGTGCAGCATGTGCTACATAAGCGTTTATTTATCTGATTCTCGTTACTGATCCTACAGGCAATTTTTGTGTTGCATCTTTCCCGGTAACCTGGAAGGTCATTTTAGCCATAGGTGGCACTGTTGCACCTTCTTACAGTCTTAACTTTCCTGTTTGTAAAAGAAGGCTTAAACAACGTTATTTTATTTTGGTTTATTTGCTTAATGCTTCAGAATAGCCCAATGTCCATTATGTCTGTCTAACTGGAAAAGTTATTCTGCTTATATCTTAGATTTATTCTGTCATCTCACTGTGAACATTTCAGACTTGCTGTGCAAACAATGGCAAAATCGAGCTTTTCTTCTAGTGTTAGAAACCAGTGAGCCGGGATTTTATGAAAGAGCTAGAATCGGCATCTGGAGGACCTTAAAAGTGAAAAGTGTATTGAGTTCCCTGAGTTTTGACCCCGCCGCTGTGTGTTAATTGGTGGTTGGAGATTTGGTACATATACGAAGGGGTGTAATTTTTTGACTTTGGTTTGCCTGCACGCGCTGCCACTGAGCCACTTGAGCCTGAGTCAGTTCGTTTTGAGTTTTTCCCTCGTCCGTGAGATGGGGACATTCGTATATGATTTGTAGAATTGTGAGAATTAGAAATTATGTGCAGTGTTTACCACAGTGGGTATGTCAAGAGTGCTCATAATCTTTAGCTGGTGTTTTGTGTGAAGCCATCATTTGAGAGTCTTTGGCAATTACTAAGAAACAGGAAAATAAGAAGAGATGGTTTTATGATGAAAGATATTTGAGGAGGTTCCATACTTCCTATACACATAATTTAGCATCAGCAGAATCAGAACTGTTACACAGTCGCCCTGAACCAACGTTAAGCCACAGAATTATTTGTTACTTCATATATTTTGGGGCTTAAGGAGATCCAATACTTACACACATGTTGTCTCCAGCAGCCAACTGAGAGATGACACAAAAGAGTAGACAGGCGATAAATGTCTTCTTTGTTACTGATGAAGCCAAGTTCTCCATGAACTTCAAGGCTGTGGGAAAATGCGTGTCATGATACTGTGTACCAGAAGTAGAGACTCACCCTGTCCCATGTAGCTCTGGGCCACAGCGAGCCTTCCCTTGAGAGGACCTGCCCCTTCATGCACAGGGCTTTCCTGCCATGGAGCTGAGCATCCCGCGTGCTTCCCAATGGTGACCAACACTGGAGTGAAAGGAAGGGTTTCACATGCCCTGCTTGTCTCCCCGGACTCACACCTCACTCTGTTAGTGTAATGAGTGCTAGCTGTGGGCCAGGGGTGTGAAGGAAGAAGCACTCTCCATGGCCCAGAGGAGTGGTTAGGAGGCATCCCCTCCCTCAGTTTAAACAGGTGGTTGGATGGAAAATAAGGGTGCTCCCCAAGAGTTTATAAAAGGAGAAATAAGGATTTTATTTGGGACTTAGTTTAGCCAGGAAACACATTAGATGATTAGAGGGGAGGCTTGTATATCACTTTGATATTAAGTTGACATTTGTTGAACACCCAAAATATGCTATATTCTTTTCTGAGAGTTTTACAGAAATGAATCCTTCAATCTTCTCAACAAGCGAGTAAGGAAGGTTTGATTGTTATCCCAGTTTTACAGTGTGGAAATTGAGGCACACAGAGGGTAATTAAGTTGGCAAAATCACAGAAATTGTAAGTTGCAGAGCTGGTATTTAAACCCTGACTGCCTGGTTTTGAGGCTCCCAGAGATGGGCTTTTGGTGTTTAACATTATCAGCATCCCTGAATCTTTGTACATCTGTGCATCTGTTAGCCTAGAAAGGACAGGGAAAGGAGAGTTACACAGGTGCTCATAGTCATGTCTTGGCCACTGTCCACGGAGAGTGCACCGTGATTGGCATTAATTGTCTTCTGGGCAGTAGATCTGTTTGTATAATAGATATTTAGTCCATTGAGTTAATCTAGAAACCCTTTCTGCTCCGTTTCTGTCCATGCTTGCCATGTGACTGCCTGCCCGTGATTGGGCCATGGAGGAGAAAATGTACTCATGGTTGAACTCTGATATTTCAGTCTGGTTCATAGATCCACGTCTTCTGTTACATTAATAAGTTAAGTTTCTGGTTTTCTTGCATCAGTGTCTCATGAGTTTGGTTAATGTGAAACCAGTCCATGGAAGCCCAGGGGTGATGACGGTATAATTTCTGAGCACGTTGTGGCATTTCTACCCGTGCAGACGTGGCTGGAGTTTGTCCAGCTTCCTCACTGATTTTCCCCAACAGCAGGGTCCTCTCCCACCCCTGGATGTGAGGTTGGGAGCTCTCTGACTAGGCCAGTCAGAGGCCGAGTCCACCAATCAGAAAATGATGAAGTAACTGAAAGTGGGTTTAATAGAAGACAAGGGCTTCCAGGTAGTCAGATGGGCTGTTCGAATCCATTTGTTGAAAAGCTGTCCACTGTCTGTGGTTGAGCTGCTTCTTTGCTGTTGAAAATTCTGGAGTAGATGAAGGGATTTTAAAAAGCAGAAAGGAGTGATTTTAGGTGGTACGTCCACACCGGTGAGACGTGATGGATGACCGCCTGTGTGAGGCATAGACAGAGTCTACAAACTTCATAAAACAGCTTTAAAAGCTCTGCCATCTGAGTACACTTCATATGGGGTCCAGATCATCACTGGTCATGCTGTGAGGACAAGTAACTGATGATGGCAGAAAGGACACGGAGGCATCAAAAAGTCTCAGTCATGTTCCCTCTTTAAAGGATGGGGCACAGTGTAATATATTTGAGATGGTTTTTCACTGAACAATTTTTAGTGTTTTCTGGGACTCCCCAGTGCCCCAAGGTTCCATGCAGCTGGGTGTCCCCTCAGTGCAGCTCTGTCAGCACTTGCCCTGGGCTGACGCGGTGTCACGGGGAGCAGGACAGTCAGCGTCCCCGGCTCCTCCGAGCTCCGTCTCCTCATCCGCAGAGCCGGGTTTCTCATCCGTGTCTACTTAGTAGGGTTGCTGAGAATCACACTTGATGCTTCAGGTGTGACTTGTGGTTGTCTCTGTGATTGACATATAGTTAATATTTGATAGAAACACTTGTTTTTTTAGTATAATTGTAGCACCTAGATTGTAGTGGTTTTTAGTCTGCATTTTTTATAACTTTATTCTTATTTTTAAATATGCATTTATTTTTATTTATTTTTTTGGAGGTACTGGGAACTGAAGCCAGGACATTGTGCATGCTAAGCAGGTGCTCTACAACTGAGTAATACACACCCTTCTTTTCTGCGCTTGAAAATATATATTGCTATACACAAAATAGCTCTTAAGCACCATCATGGGACCTAGTCACTGTATAGACAATTGAAGACGTATGCTATTTCAATAGGAATAAATGTTGTTGAGACATACATTTCTGAATCTGTTAATGTGCTTAAAAACGATCATAGGTAGTGATAAACATGAATCTTTGATCCAGTACTTCTTAAGGTCTGTTTTGCCATCAAGGGTAATTACATTCTACAGAGAAGGCTAATTGGGTCTCTTTGATATTTGGATGGTCTAGCAGATGATGAAGGCTTTCGAAAGCTGACAGTTTTGTATTTTAAATTAAGTACAAAGTTATCTTCTACAAGTTGTAGATACTAAGCTTGGGAAGTGCCCAGTAATCCAGGGGGTATGTGTCTGTGTCTGTGTCTGTGTGAACGTTTGTGTGTGTGATTTCAGGAAGGTAGAAAGAAATTCCATATAGACTTCTGATACCTTTCTCCTCCATTTCAAGGTGTTGGCATGTATTTACACTAATAAATTGATATTCTGTTGTCATTTGGCATATTGGGAATAGGACTTTCTCATACTTGTTTCAGAAGGGTTAGGGAGCATGAGCTTAGGAAATGGGAGGAGATAGAGGCAGGGAGGTTCTTTAAACTTTGTGCAGAATTAGAAACAGTAACTTTTCTCTTTTCTTCTAAAGCAAACTGGCACTGAATTTTAACATACTATTACTCAGAATTGCTTTTCTGATCAGATACAAGTACCTCAGATTTTTTAAGGCAACATGAATGATGAAATGTGTTTTAGCAGTTATCTTTAAAAGTAGTTTTATTTTTCAAGTAAAAGGCTATAGCCTGTTCTTTCTTCCAGCAGTACAAGAAATTCTCATTGTTCTGTCTACATGATCTATGTGCTTAGTTTCTTTTTTTTTTTTTCTTTAAGTGCTTGTTTCATTGTGGTTTGAATGAATGTTTAAAATTTCTGGATTTTGATCTTTAGAACATGCTGATTTATCAGAACTGTTAAAAACCTGATTGTTCACTGCTCCTTGTTGGTGGGGCACCCTATTGATATCTGTTGTCTGTTAAAGAGGGAAATTCTTCCTCTAGTCTGCAGATCATTAAGTGAATGGTTTACAGCATGCCTTTAAAATTATTTGAATGCATTGAACATGTTTGTCCAGTGAATTTTAAATTGACTCATTGTAATGACTTTGCTTTGATTCTGTGGCTTTTGCTCCTCTCCACAAGAATTTGAATTCTCTGTTGCATTTTGTATACATGTTCTTAACAGGGGAAGAAATATTGCATTTTTTACAGAGGTGGGTTTTCCTATCCCCTCTGAATGCCTTCTAAAATTGATACAATAAAAATCAGTTATTGCAGTGCATAATTATTTCATAAATTATTTTTTGGCATAATCAGAAACAATGACCAAGAATGATAATAGAAAATACGAAAACCTTCCTTCCTTTGAAGAATAGAAATCAGGTGGTCAGACTCCCGCATGCTTTGTGCCTGACACACTTACTCTCATGTCATTGTGTATCATGATTCGGAGATGGAGTGGCTTCAGGTTTATAGATTTTTGTTTTAACATTTGTGTTGAATACTTTCTCCAGGCTGATGTTTCATGTTGGGTTTGTGGAAAGAGTAGAAGGGAAAAAAATGCTTTGTTTTGTTTTCAGGAGGCCTGAGTTGATGAGAAAAGAGTTGAGGGTGAGCTGAGGAAAAGAGTGACACTCCCTCTCCTCCTGGCTGAAATTGATAAACAAAGAATTCAATTAAGTGTATCGGTATTTGACCAATAGAAGTTAGAGAGCCCAAACTGGCTAGAAATGTACAATGGAAATTACTGAATTCAGCTGCAGAATGAGGTGCTTTACCAAGTAGAAGCAGCTTAGAGCAATCAGAAAAATCAGTAATATGATGAGATATAAAAGGAATATTATAACTTTTATTTCTGAAACTTTTCTATGTTAAGTTGTGTAGAGCTAAAATTAAGTTTCAAGCACCAGGAGTTAAGTGTGTGGGTGGTTCTGTAGGATCTTTATTCTCGGATGTGCCTAGACCCTGCTAGAGTGGCTGAAGATGGCAGGAAAAGACCCACATCCAGTATTTGTCATCCTAGGGTGTCCTCCATAATGGTTCCATGTGGGAGCCCATGATTGGGTTAACAAATTGTAACACACCCCAGTCGCCTCTGAATTTTAAGAAGAAAAAATATGCTTTGATACTGCTTTGCAAGCAAGTGCCTGTGCATCCCCACTCCAGTCTCCTTGCCTTAAAAAGCAGAGACAATGCTTTGCTTGTGTAGTTGAGGTTTTAGATAGCACTCTGCTGGTTGCAAAGCAAGGACCGAGACCCTCAGCTATAAACGCTGGGCTTGTGTGTTGTTAGATAGTGTATTATCCCCAAAACAAGGACCTGGCTGGTCTGGTGGTCTGCTTTGTAATGAACATATCTAAAAATGTATCTTGTTCCCCTCACCCCATGACTTCCCTAAAGATACACTAATCCTTTTTACTCATTGTGTATTCTATAATCTCTGCCTCATCCTGTCTTTCCCGAATTTCCTCCTTATTATTTCACAACTGCAAACGAATTTTTCCTTTGATTATACACAATAAATATGGGAGCATTTGAGAGGCTCATGGAGATGGCTCCCTACTCCCTCTTGGTTTCTTGACTTTTTCCACAGAGTCTTTAATAATCATTCCATGTCGGTAAGACTTCTGCCAGCCAGAACCCACATTTCCAGGTGAGAAGGATGCAGGCTTTATCTCTCCTACCAGAGGAAGAGACAGAAGAGAATTGAGATATGCTCCCTCGTGATCCCTTCCTGCCCCAGGTCTACTGCGGTTCACCTGCAGCCTTCTGGCCTCTGCTCAGAGGGCCTCTGTCCCAGGACTGACCTCAGCCTTTTCTTCCCTTGTCAACATTTTCTGTGCCCTTCAGAACTTGGTCTCTTCTCTGCAATTCAACCCTGGCAGATGTGATGGTGGTCAGCGTGCTGGTGGGCAGTCCTTTGGGGACACCCAGGAGCCATGCTGATTCTCCTGAGTCTCTCAATCGGGGTTACAGGACAGTCAAGCACCGAAGGAAGCCCATTCACGTGATGTCAACAGAGCATTTCATCACTTTCATTTTATTTTTAAATTTTCGGTGGAGAACTTATTTGTAGCAAATTGTTCCAGATATTCGCCGCCTGCTTTCCTCATCACCATTCCTTGTTGTCTCTGGTGCTAGTTTAATAAACCAGGTTTCTTCTCTGGTCATTTCTGGCAGCTGGGCTTGCCGAATCCTTGATCTGCATTTGAAACAGAATCCTTCTTCGTGATGTCAATGTGATTTTCCTATTTCTGAATATTTCGTGTACACTCAGCAACTGTTTCAAGTGAAATGCTCTTGTCCAATTTTGGTTAACTCACATTTGCTGATCTCCTGCTTTCATGCTGAGGGCAGTTTCTTTTTCCTCTAATAAAAGTTAGCAATTTGCATTTACTATGGAAGATACTGGCCCAAGGTCCTTTTGTTCTTAAGAGTTTTAATACAATTCACCCATTAAAATGTACAGCGGTTTTTACTCTATGCCCAGAATTGTGCATCCCATTCAATCTTAGAACATTTTCATCCCCCCAACAGGATGCCCCGTATGCATAAGCAGACATTCCCATCTTCCCCATCCTCCCCCAGCCCCAAGGAGCCACTTTTCTCTCTGTGGATTTGCCTGTGCTGGACATTTCATGTAAATCGAGTCACTTCATATAAGTGGAAACGTCTATTGTGACTGACTTCTTTCACACTGAGTAACGTTTTCAATGTTTGCTCATGTTGTGGCCTTAGTCACTATTCTATGCTATGCTATTGCTGAATAACATTCCACTCTATGGCTGGGCCCCACTGTTTACCCATTCATCAGGTGATACGCATTTGGGTTGTTTCTGTTTTTGGCTGTGATGAGTAATGTCGCCGTGAACACTCATGTGGGATTTTTTATGTGGATATTTGTTTTCATTTCTCTTATGTGTGTGCCCAGAGAGCAGAATTGCTGGGTCAGTCAGAAACCAAATGTTCAACTCTCTGAGGCCCTGCCAGGCTGTTTTCCAAAGTGACCACGCTGTGTTACGTCCCCACCAGCAAGGGCTGCGTGCTCCGCTTCCTCTGTGTCCTCTTTAGTGCTTGTTACCCTTTTTTTTTATTGTAACCTATTGTAGTGAGTGTGAAGCGGTTTCTCCTACTGGTTTTGACTTGATTTCCCTTACAGCTAATGCTATTGAACATTCTTTCATTGTGCTTATTGGACATTTGTATATTTTCCTTGAAAAATACCTTTTCAGATCCTTTATTTACCTTTTAATTGAGTTGCCTTTTTATTGTTGAGTTATAGGGTTTTTTTTTCTTCATTTGGAGATACAAATTCCTTATCAGATAAATGACTTGAAAAAATTTTCCCCTGTGTGTTGTTTTTTCACTTTCTGGATGGTGCCCTTTGAAGCAAAGTTTTAAATTTTGATGAACTCCAATTTATCTCTGTTTTCTTTGTTCCTTGGGCTTTTGGGGTATTATGTAAATTCTGAGGTATTTTATTTAAGCTTTTATATATAAAATAACTTAATTTGTAGGAACGTTCTAGGAGATGGGTGCGGTTCTTGTCCCCAGTCTATGGATAGTAGACTGAGATGCAGAAAATTTCACTGAAATATCAGTGTCACAGCTACCCAGTGCTGTGGGATTTCAGACCCTCATGTTTGTCCCCAGCATTTGTGATCTTCACCACCATGCTCCACTACTGCCTGGAATCGTTAATGAAAATGACTTTCATTTTTTGATTTCTTGTTAGTTTGTTTTCTCATTGGGGACCTCATCTCCTCATTTTCCTTTCGGAGATCAATATAGATTTATTTTAGGTCTCATGTAGGCAGAAGCATTGCTATCAGTTTACTTCTTTATTACTCACTCTCCAGTGATGATTGTTGCTAGTTGACCTAATCAAGTCATGCTTAAGTCTTTCCTGCTAATGACACTAAAAACAGTCATGACTTATAGAATGCTCAAAGAAAGTACTTGATTGATTTTATTTTGCTACCCAATCAAACCAATCAAGTAAAAACCCCAGTGTTGACACAGACTATAAGCCCTCCAGAATAGGGTCACTGTCTTCCTTGTGTTTCATTTATTTGGTCACAGTGTCTGGATAGTTCCTTGCTGTCCAGCAGTTTTGTGAGGATATGGTGCTCGTGAATCATTGTAAGGACAGAATTTTGACAACAGACTGTGTTGTTCATTTCACAAGGGAAAAGGTAATATAGAAATACTGCTCAGATCTATTTTAAAATTAAGCTTGGAATTTTGAAAAGAATTCAAGAAACCGTACAAAGCTCTTTTTCAGTAATTTTAGATCTATCTTAGACACATTATGGTTACATAGCAGAGTAACTTACCAAGTAGATTTGACAAGAGGAGTGTAATATTGATTATTTGCTTTAGTTGAAATATTCTACCTGGGATAAAGTAATCAGTGCCCATAAATGAACATATATGTTTGTATTTCTATGCAACATGGGAGCAGACTTCATATGTTTCTATATAATATATATGACTGTGTGTTTTAATCTGTCTGTCAGTGTTTTTATAGTTTTTCAGCAACATTGTTACTTCAGGATTCTTCTAAGATATTCACTCCCGATACTACTGTAGTTTGTACTGTGTATCGTATCTTATGCATGGGATTCCACTGTCCCCTCAGTGAGGAATTTTCTCTCCTATTGAGTTAGTAGCAGAGTTAAAGAAACAATGATTTCTAGGCCTTTGCTCTCCACGTGTTTGCTGTTGGCTGTCAATCACGAGTTTCCCTTTCTTGAGTTTTCATTGTTCAATTAGAATTTTTGAAAATAATTATTAATATGTTTCACCAGTCTCCCTAGAAACTTGATGTGTTTGTGCTTTTCAGTTTTCAATTTATGAAAATTGGAAATGCACACTTGTTTTTAAATAGTCCTTTTTCACTAGATATTTGTTTACCTCTTTATTGATAAAATAATTTTTTCCCAATGAATGAATTGGTGTGCATGTTTTAAAAGATACCTTACTTTTTATTTTTCTTATTGTAACAGGTATATTCGTTGTACAGAATTTAGAAAATAAGGATAAACACAATAATAACTTAAAAATGGCCTCTAATCTCACTTGGAGATACAGTTGTAAGGTTTGAAATTCAGAATTACAAGTCCTCTCACTTTGTTCTTCTCTTTCAAGTACGTTTTGGTTACTGAGACCCTCGAATTCCCATATGAATTGTAGCAGCAGCTAGACAGTTACTACAGAGGAGCCCGCTGGGATTGTGATCGAGACCACGTTGCATGTATGCATCTCTCTGGGAAGCGCTGCCCCCCCAAGAATGCTGTCAACTGATCCAGGAATTTGCGTGGTGTGCCTTTCCAGGTATTTAGGTCTTCTTTAATTTTTTTTCAGCAATGTGTAGAGTTTACATAGTATTATTTTACTTTATTTTTTGCCTTTATACTGAGGACAAGTGTGCAAGGTACCGGGATTAGAATTGTATTATAGCCCCGCAACTTGCTGCCACCATGGACGCTGTGGTCTCTCTTTGCCCTTTGTAAAATCTCGCACAAAATAGGACCTAAGTAACTCTGTCTTGAAAGAATGATTATATGATTGCTGGATGATGCTTGAGAGTCCTTGTGATGATTTCTTTTTCTCAGACTTTCCCCTCTTCTTAACTATGCCCTTTCTCTTCCTTTCCTCCAGCCTGGGTTTCAGCCTGCCTGTGGCATTGATTTTCCTTGTCTGTGGACTCTTCCTTTCACTAGTTCATGATAATGTTACATGTGGGCTGTGGAAACTTGCTAGATGTCAAGAAAGAGCAAATCCATTGCATGCTAGTATTTTTAGAGTGTGTTATTGAATTATCAATTGAAATTAAATCAGGCTGACCCATTGAGCCATCCCCTGAGCTCTTTTCGCCTTCTTACATGTGATACTGCTCTTGTTGCTGCATGTGCCCTTCCCCCAGACTTGGTTTTGGAGTTGAGTAAGTCACCATCACTGGTGCACTCTCTTTAAAAGTTGAAGAGAACATTTGCTCCTTCTCCCTGGTTGGGGACTTAAATGAGATGAGGTAACAGATAAAGAATGGAGCCCCACGTCATTCTGACCACCGCTATTTCCGTTCATTTCTCCAGCGGAAGAGTACATTTCAAAAATATAAGATTGTGAGCTAATGAGATAGACAAGACAACCGATCATTTATTAAATACACTTTCATGCCAGAAACAAATGTATTATACACACAAAAAGCACATAAAGTACGGTAGTACTGTGGTTACAAACGTGGGTCCGAGTTCGAGTCCTGCTGTGGAGTGACAAGTCCTGTGAGATAGAGAACTGGTAGGTCGGCTTAGCCTCACCCAGACTTGTTTTCTGTCCTGCAGAGACAGGGCTCGCAAGTCATCCCTCCCCCGTAGGGGTGCTGTGGGCTGTAAATGACGCTCGTGGGCAGCCCGAGCACAGCTGCTCGTTTTTCGTAAGTGCAGGATAGCACAGCTTTTGCGGTGATGGCTATATGACCGCCCCGTGTAGACTCTCAGTGCTCCAAAGGGATGCTTTGTGGATTGGAGATGGGATTCTCACTTCTGTAAATACCCAAGGATTGTGTTATTGAGCCTTGCTGATTTGAATCTATTCTTTAGAAAGTACATAATGTAGATATATTTTTCAAACATGCATGCTTTTTTTCTTTTAGTATTTATAGTTCTACCCTCTCATCTCTTGGTGTGACATTTCATGGAATCCAGGAAACAGTCCTAGGCCACCTGCCTCTTCACACTTTTTCGTGGTGGTTTTCTTCCCTGACTAGAAGAGGGTTTTGCATAGGAAATTTTGTTTTCTCCCCTTCTCTTGGAGTCTCTCTGTTTGTCTGCCCGTCTCTCACCTGTCCATCTGTCCGTTTCTCTACCCACTCATTCTTCTGACTTGTTCCAGGAAGCATTTCAGGCAGCTTACAGAAGAACAGATATCAAATAAACAGGTGAGAAAATGGGGCCAAGTTCAGACAGTGAGGCTCAGAGTTGAGCCTGTGTGAGAGTTGCCGGCTTGTGACACACGAATCTGCCTTGTGACTTATAAGATCGAAAGCATCATTGTGCCTGAGGCTCCCAGCAGACACAGGGAAGCAGGGTTTGTGGGAGATGCTCACTGGCTGTGAAATAAATAACTGGCTTAGGAGAAGCCCAGCCTTTCCAACTACCAAGGCTTAGGAGAATATTTTGAGTGTCTTCCAAAATCAGAGTATTGCATCTTTTCTTTTTCAGAGTTTTATGTATAGTTGGTTTAAATTCTATACCTGGAAATTTCTCCAAAACTGCTGCCCACGTGAGTCCCATGACTCGGGAATGGGGTGTTTCTGCTCATTGACGGTTGTTGGCCAGAAACGGAAATGACAGCCTCAAAGGAGCCTGGGTTTTATCAGTTATGTTTTGTCAGTGCTGTAGATTTCAGAAAATGCTTTTAACGTTTCTCTCCATCTGAGGCAGCAGCGTGCTCTCTTACCAGCATCAGGAGCTCAGGGCCACGTGATGGTGGGGGCTGACTGCACTGCCGTCAAGACAGCTGAGGTAGTCACTGCAGGCTTGTTGCTTTCACGTAGTGTATTTCATGTTCTTTAATAGGTTTCAACAGGTAGTTAATTAACTGAGTTAATTAGCATGTAATAAATATGATGCTTTGTTGAAAAGACAGTTATAGGCAGAATATAAGTTGTGAACACTTTAAAAACGGTTTCATTACTGAAATTTCAGTAGGGAAGATTCAGTTTATCTTATCTACTCCTCTCTTTAAAAGTAACAAAGAAATAAGACAGAAAAAGCAGAGGATTACTTGTGTTCTTCCTCTCGGCTTGCAGGTGCCCTCACCTCCAGTGGCATCCATCCAGACACCAGCACTGACCCTGGCCGTGCTCAGAACTGCCTCAGCCCTGAAGACACAACTGACAAATGGAAGGGGGCCGCGCCCTGTTACAGCGGGTGCTCTCACTTTGTGGGTCCTTATGTAACTGCGTGGTGTTATTCAGGATCGCCCTTTCTACACTGTGTGACGGTGCTGCGGTGTCTCCTAGTTATTTGTTTCTGTAAGTACTCGTGTATTTTTTCCAATGTGCAGTACTAGACATCTAAAAATGCTTTTTTCAGATGAAAAATAATGTGTATTTAATATAAAATTCTGAAAAAAGGGTCAAAAGCGTCTATCCTTGTCCCAGTACTCAGAGATAATAATTAACACTTTAACATCTATTTTCTGTTCTTTTCATCAGTGTGTATCACCTCTGTCATAAAAACCAGCGAGCAATGTGTGCCTGTATACTGTGTGGAGACCTCCATTTTCCATTTGGCTTATTACACATTTTTCTACAATATTCTATCTCCCCTGGCATGATTTTTAATGACCAGTATAGCATTCTGTCTTGTGGAGTCCTCGTCCATTTTACTTTGGACTTAAATAAACTTTTAAATTCCAAGTATACTTAACTGAAATTCTGAAAAGAGAACTGTGGTGGTACCGAAAGTCCCCTACTTCCCTTCCCCTTTTTTCCTGAGAGTAAAAACTGCTGACAATGTGGAGTATATATTTCATGACCTTTATGCCTTTGTCATATATATATATACACATACATACACGTGTATGAGAACTCTATGTATATGTGTGTGTATATATGCTTTATGGAAAAATAAGGCCATACTGTAAGTTTTCTGCAGCTCGGTTTATTCACTCAGGTATATATCATAGACGTCCTCCCCCTCCAGACTCACCCGGTCCTTTCAGATAGAGTAGAGAGGTCTCCTGATGTGCAGGTTTGGTCTCTTGTGTAAGGACACCTTTAGTGGGAGAGTACTGGTGACAAGGCCTTGGACCACGCCGAAACACCGGAACTTTAGTGCCCACAGCTCGCCGTGATTTAACACATCATTGTCTTGATGGTGAACACTTAAATTTTCTCCATTTTCCACTGTCAGAAAGAGTGTTTGACTGGCATCCTTCTTGTACAAACATTCCTGTGATCTTGTGTGAGTATTCCTTTTGTTAAGGTTTCTGGAAATTTAGCCCTTGGATGTGACAACTACATAAATCACAGGCTCCTTTCAAGTGAATCTAGAAATTCCTCCTCCTGTGGGGAATGAAAAGATGTAGAATAACTTATGTAACCAATTCTCTATCGCTGGATATGATTTCACTTCAGCTTTTCTTCCCACCATTGTAAACAGTGCTGTGTAAATGCTCTGATGAGTACATCTTTTTGAACTGATTTTTTTTCTAAACAAAACGATTCCTTAAAGTGGAGTTCAGTCAGTGTGTACACACGTTTTTCAGAGTTTAGATATCCATTGACATGTCATCCTCCTAAAGATCGATCACAGTTTGTTCTCTCAAAGATGGACACTAGCTAGAATATCTTTTAAAAATATTTGCCAATATGATGAGCAAAAGTGCTTTTTCATTGTTCTAGTTTGCACTTGATGACCAGTGAGGTATTGAGCATTTTTCACTCATTAGCCATCTAAGTGTTAATAAGTGAATGATCCCTTTTGTTCTTTGCGCACATTTAAGTGAGGGAGCTTCTTGTTGCTTTGTGACTGCTCTTTGTATGTTATGAACATTAACCCCTTATCTTCATCAACATGTATCAGAGAGCTTTTCCTTGTCATTTCTTGCCTTTCATTTTGTTCAGTAGGTTCATTTTTGTTGTGGCCCAAAATAATCTTAAGAGAGTAAATGTCTTCTTTTTGGGTTTTATTCTTGATATTATTCTTAGAAATGCTTTCTTATAATGGTATAAATTTCTTCTGTAGGTTTCTTTAATCTCTAAGATGGAGATGATAATGGTACTTGTTACAGTGAGGAGAAGCTGAATTGATATGAGCAAAGAGTTGTATTTGCTCTTATTAGTACTTTCTAATATTTACATCATTTTCTGTAATTTTTCTTGCGGTCATTATGACCGGAATAGAATTTGTTTTTTCAAGGGGATTCTGTGATTGTCCCAAGACAATTATTGACTTCCTACTTTGCTCTTTAATTTGAAATCCCACCTGTAAAAAATACTTATGTACACTAGAGTCTCTTTTTGAGCTCATGATTTATTTCTGTCAATCTTACTTTCCAACACTAGCACTATATCTTACATATTGTAAAAATTTATTTAATATCTGACAGTGCAAATTTTTTGATTTGCTTTTCGATCCCTATTTTTCTTTGCTAGTATTATGACTTCATTTTTCCTGAAGAATTCTAATATAATTTTTTCAAGTTAAAAAAAAGGATATGTGTTGTCATGGGATTTTTTAGTAATTTTGAATTATCTTCAGGAGAACGTACATCTTTACAAAACTGTTTTCCTCCATACAAAAGGTTGATGTCTCTACTTTCACACTTCTTACTTTACCCCACAGTACAGTCCTGTAATTTCTCCATGTACAACATGGGCATTGTTTTTGAGTTTATTCCAGATTATTGTTGATGATTTTGTTAATTTTTTAAGTGAGAATTTTTTGCTATTATATTTTTTAACTGTTAAAACTGACACCTAGGAAGGCAGATTCGGTTTGTAAATACTCACTTTGTAATTTCTCATTTAAAATTCTAAGTATTAAGTACTTGTTACAGAATCCTTTCTTTTCTGTTTTTAAAAATTTGTTTTCAAGATTCTCAAAATGGTCATAGCAAAGTATTATACGTGGGGAGACAGATGGAGAGAGGTAGTGTGGCTCATGTACAAACTGTGAGCACTTTCATGGCTGCCTTTACGCTGGAAAAGCCACTGAAGAGTCCAGGATAAACCAGGGGTGGCTTTGTATGCAGTTGAAAGCCAGCTTTCCTGCCTGGTGAAGCCTGGTGGGCGTGGCAGGTAGATGATCAAGGTCGAATGGAGGTTATTGGCTGCACAGAGCGCTGTGTCTGAGAACTGGAGAATATCGCCATGGGAAATGCTTGGTGCCAGGAATAATACAGAGGAGCTGGGGACCCTGTGTGTTAAGGATTTTCCAGCCCTGGGAGTGGGAAGATCAGACTCTGCATTCAGATCTGAGTTTGAATTCATCCTCTTTAGTTTACTTGTCCTCTGACTTTTGTCAAGCTATATACCCTCTTTCACTTCCTGTTTTCTTGTCTCTCAAAATAGGAGAAATACAGCCTGCTGCTAGATTGTTTGATCAGGTTAAATAATTTGTGTCTATAAGATGCCACGTACAGTCACAAGCTCAGTGAGAAATGGGCTGTCGGCTGTTCTTCTGCAACTCAGTGCTTGACAAGACATGGGGGAAAGCCAGTCCCTAATTTGTGTGTGATGAAAGTAGGAACAAAATTAATGTCTTGCCTTTCCCTAGCAGTATCCTTACACCTTTGCTTCATTTATTTCTTTCCTCCATTCCTTTCCCCTTTCCCATCCTCCACCAAAAGAACCTGAGACTCTCTCAGAATACTAGATTCAAATTACTTAAAAGGTTGGCTCATCCTCATGAAATGATAGTAACATAAAAAAAACTGTGCACATCCCAGAATACATTGTATTTGATTTACACACACACGCGTGCACACACACACACACACACAATCAGGCTACCTTCCACTTGCAGAGGGAGAAGGACCACTTTTTCTGAGTTTTCACTCACTGAGCATGAGAACAGTGTCTCTTACACAGACATTCACCAGGCTTCGTGCATGGTGTTTTTAATTGAATTTCTGCTTTGTAGACATAGATATAGTCTCCTAATAGAAGAGAGAAAGTGGAGACATAGACATTCTGCTGAGATATTGGTGTCATCATATTTGAGTTGGAAAGGACTTAAGACAGCATAGAGTCGTAACATTTTATGGGTGAGAATCCATGATGTTGTAACTTGGACAAGAACCTGGATCTTCTGCCATCTTGTCCACAAGGGTGAAGAGGCAAATGGGCAGGGGATGGTAGGGATCCTTCTTCTTGAATTCCATGTTCTTGCTAGTTTTCATTGCTCAGCTGCCTTTAGTTTTTGTCCATGAGGCCTCTCATGAGAAGGTCACTCTGTCCTGATAGATTGAATTTCTTATCAGCAAAAAGCTCTGGACCCACTCATATTTCCCAGAGTTTTCTGCTGACCTGCTGACACTTTATATAAATCAGATCTAAGAAACTACTGAATATAAAATCCTTATTGTTATCGTTTGCCCTCGAGTTCCATAGGAATGGGGTGCTGTCTCAGGCTGTCTAAAGCCAGATCTGAACAAAGATAGGGTGACAGGCTGTGCTGCTGGTCCTCCACAGTTGAAGGGGATTTCCAACTTAGCTTTATATTCAAGGCAGATGAGTTCAAATCTTGCCTTTACCAGTTATTATCTTTGTGAATTTGGGGAGAAACTGTACTTTTTTGTGTCCAAATTTGTTTATCTGTAAGTAAGTTCAGTATTTATTTTAAGGTTTCTGTTTTAGAATTGAATGAGCTAATACTCTCATTTATACCTAAACTAGTGATCTCATGGTTCTATGCTGGTGCCTTGGTAGTTGATTACTAAGGGACTCCGCAGTGAGATTGGGGGTGGGGGACCCTGGATAATAGAGCTTCTATTCCAGGATATGCTTGTAAAAGACTGGATGTGCAGTGGATTTTTAGTAAATATCTACTCCTTTCCTAATCTGCATTGATTGTGTATATATCTTTATACTAATATATGAACAATTTTTATTGCAATTTAAATATCTTTGTAGTATTTACAATATCTATCTATAAAAATACGTGAAATAAAATTATTTGACTTTTATTTTCTTTTCAATATGCAAAACAAAATAAAATAGAAAAGAAAAAATTTTGAAGGAGTAGAAATAATTTTATTTCTGTGGAATCAATTCCTTATAATAGGTTTTTTGTTCATGTTGTTAAAAAGCATATAAAATTGATAGGTTGTGACATACTGGAAATGAGGTAACAGTGGAGACATACTACCCCTAAGGCAGTCATTTTGTTACCAAGTCCAAACTCGTTCTGCTTGCTGCATGACAGGCCAATAAATCGGGAGATGAGATGTTGGAGTAAGGAAAAGAGACTTTATTTGAAAAGCTGGCAGACCCAGAAAATGGCATATTGATATCCAGTAGATCTTTCTTCCCCAGGGCAGAATTCAGTCTCCTTTTATACCAAAAAGGGGCGGGGATGTGGCTGGTTGTTACAAACTTCTTGCTGTATGAATTGTTTGTCCTTGAAATCCTTTGTTCCTGCAGCTGTCCATGTGGGTCAAATTATGGTGCCCCCGTAAAACCTCCAAAAAAAAAGAATGGTTATTCCCTATTTTACAACTTTCCATCTATACATAAGTGTAGAAGAGCTAATATCCTTAAAGATCAGAGCCCGGAGAATAGGCCCTCCTGGATATTTCAGGCTAAAGGCAACTTTCTTTTACAAAAGGTGCAGAGATAGCAAGTCTGAGCCTAGAAAACAAGGTACAGGATTAAAGCCAAACGAACACATCTAACATGGAGTGAAATTTGTTCTTTCTATTACAATTTTTTTTCTCCCTCATAAATAATTTTAGTAAGAAACATGAGCAATTTTTTTATTTTTGCTTCATAATAAAGGACTACAACTACAATTTAGTGAGCAGGGATGCTGTGCGTGCCTTGGGGTCACAACAAACTCTTGTTGGGGGTGGTCGACCCTGCAACATGCCTGATGCCCCGTGAGTGTTGGTGAGGGTTCCCCTAACCAGGGGCTCTCTTCAGGAACCACCATATGGGCGTTGACCTCTGGCACCTCTTTTTCAGCTGCAGGAAATTTTTTCAGATTCTATGATAGAAAAATCACTCCACAGGGAAATATACACAAAATGTTATGATAAATCTCAGAGAAAAAAATGTGACAATGAGTGTGTATATGTCCATGAATGACTGAAAAATTGTGCTGAACACTGGAATTTGACACAACACTGTAAAATGATTATGAATCAATAAAAAATGTTAAAAAAAAAGAAATATCACTCCAGCTGGGGATAATCAGGGAATAAAGGAAGAGGAAAAGGGCTTGAAGTAGAGTAGAAGAGAAGGACAGAAGCTCAGGGAGCCTGGGGGCTTGGCAGCGGGGCCTCGGGAGAGAGAGGAGCAGAGATGTGGATGGGACCGGCTATGGAACCAGCACCTGCAGCTTTCCCTGCACCCAAGCCACACAGCTTTTAATAGGGCCCAGGACTCTCTCCTGTCTGGATGTCACCCTGGGCAGAACCTTGAGAATCGAAGGTAAGGGGTGGGCAGCACTCACCTAGGTGGTCACTGAGGACTTTGGTCAAGTCCACATTGACTTTTCCAGTCATGTGCCTTCACCTGTTCTTTATCTCAGGATCTGAGAAGCAGGAGCTAGGAACTCAGGGATAGATCCTGATAGATCCAGGAGGATATCTGACTGTGTTAAGAGACGACAGTCACAGTGACACTGGGAGCGAAGACACTTGCAGCAAAGTAAAATAACTTCACAACTATTGCATCAGAGCTGCAAGTGTGAGAGAGCCTAAGCCCGTCTCAGAGTGCAGGGGACAAGCAGAATGGAATGGTAAAATTAACACTGACAATTGAAATTTTTTCAAATAGCCTGCTACTTTGAATTTTATCACTTGAATGTATGCAGGTGTATTTCTATGAGCATTTATAGGTTCACACAACCCCACCAGCCCCTCTTGCCCCCATCGGGGATGGGATTTCTCAAGCACAGTGCCCCTCCTGCTTGCGTGGGCCACGCTGCGGGTCCTCGCCTGGGGCCGGACGGATACAGGACACTGAGTCCCCGAGGCACGGCCTGGGATACATGACAGGAACATCTGTGCTCTTGGCTGAGGGCCTCCATTTCCCCCTGCAGTGTAAGAATGCCGGTGACTCAGAAGCATGCATCCAAGCCGTCCTTCCTTGTCATCACCATCTAGAAGCGGTGCCTGAATCTTCTGAATTTCTGCAGAATGTGGTTTACAATCACCTTGAACAAGTGAGTGTGTGTCCTCTTTCAAGTGGAGGAGTTACTGCCGTTTTCCTGGAACTTACTCACCACTAGTCCATCTGATTTTTCTGTGCTAGGATTCAGTATGGCCTGCTAATAACCCTGCAGTCAGATCTAGAAACCCTGATGAAGAGGATTATTTATTTTCTTTCTTTATATGATAGTATTTTACTTTCAAAATTCTGAGTTTTCAGTTATTGGAGGAATTTTTTCGGGGGTTGGAGAAACAACTTTACTCTTACCATCTTTGTGACCTGTTGCTATATGCGTCCCACCTGCCTTCTGTCACTTGTGAGGCGGTTCTATTTTTGACCCTGTCCGGGTTGTTCATATTATAAAACATAAAATCTGTAAAAGTACAGTCCCTTTTACTCCGAAGGCATTCCACAAATACTCCTTTAATCTGGGTGTGGTTTTAAGAAGACACAATCATTAGAATATATACTTGCAGGTTGCCAGTGCAAAATCCCCAAATTAATAGTCGAGATCAACATATAAAATCTTTCTAATCTACCATGGATTTGTATGGATAAGTGAAGTAGTTTGCTAAGAACTCAATCCTCCCAAGCTGATGCTCTGACAGAGGGCAGGGCCCAGGGACGTGGGCGTGTCCTGCCCTTCCTGAGCTGACAGTTTCATGGCAAAGACCTTCACCAGGTGAAGAAATTGAAGTTTATTCTAAGAAGAGTGGGTATGAAAAGAGTCCAAAAAGCGTGGGAGTGACACAATCCCATTTGTCTCAAGTAGGGGAGAGTGGCTGTGGGGCCACTTGGGAGACTCATGAGTCCGGGCGGGCAGTGTTGTTGGCTTCAACTTGAGAGGTGGGATGGTCAGTGGGAAAAAGCGAACAGATTGAAGGCATGTTTAGATGGTAAAGAGGAAAGGATCAATGCTTTCTGTGAAGGTAGGATGGAGTAAGGCCCAGGTTTCTGGGCGGATTAATGAGTTAAATAATGGTCCTGCTGTGTTCTGAGGAGGGAAAGCAGCAGAGGGAGTTCTGGGGGAAAACTGATGAGTTCAGCTGTGGGTAAATTGAAAGGCTGTTAGATGTGTGGTCTGGGAGCTCTGGTGAGAGCCAGTAGTGAGTAGGGAGAGGGGAGAGAGACTTTCAAATAATTTTATCTTGTGAACATACATATAAGAATGAGTAATGACACAACCCCTCTATATTCTGGATTTAAAACCCAGTAAAATTTTGCTATATTGACTGCAGGGGTTCTTAATTTTTTAATAGAAATAAAATAAATAGAAACAAAATAGTGGAGTTAATGAATATCTTAGAGTTGATGTGTGTCCTTGTATGTATTTTCATACCTCATCTGTTTATAAACATAATCTACAAAAAGTTAACTTGCTTAGCATTAGAGTTAAACAGAGGGACGTGACACACTCTGTTGGTGGTTCAAGGTGATTTCTTGGGCAAATTATGTAGCCTCTCTGTGCCTTAGTTGCATCTTCTGTGACTGCCCCCGGGCCCCTCGTCACAGCTGATTTCCTAGACTAGATGTTGGGAGGGAGGCTGCTGAAGGGAGTAAGAGGTGGCAACTGCTAGGGTCACTAAAGAGAGAGACAAAAACAGATTAAAGCCAAGAAACTGAGTACTAATACCCTCAAAGGAGAAAGAACCCCACAGTTTTTTGAGCCACTTAGCGTAAGGGAAAGAAAATCATGTGGATCCAAAACTCTTGAGCATATGAGTATTGTGAGTGGGAGGGTGTCATCAGAAAAGGGTTGAGAAAAGGCCTTTTGGTTTCCCTTAAATTTCCAGTAAGGATGAGGCGCAGAAGAAAAACCACCCGCTTCACTGTAGAAGGTGCTGTTTTGTGCGAAACTGACCAAAGGTTGGAAACCAGTCATCAGTGGTGCTGGCAAAAGAAGAGACTTCTGGATTGGGTGGGGCACTTGCTGTGACTTCCAGGTGACCTGCTGGCTGGGGACTGTGAGGCGGGCAGTAGGTTTGCAGTGTGACCTGGGCATAATCCCTGGCTCTGAGGCTGCTGATCTGACTAGCAGAGCTGGGCAGACACCGTCCTAATGGGGCTGCTCGGGATGAGGTCTGGGACACCTGCCGTGCTGAGGGCGAGAGGAGAGCTCCCCTGAGGGGGTGTCCCTGTGAAGATTAGAAACGTCCTCCTGCAGTGGAGGAAGAGCCTCTGAGCAGCGGGCTGGATGCACAGGCAAGGCCAGCCTGAGCACGGAGATTTCAGGAAGCCGGAATTCATACAGGCCCGAATGGCCTTATTCCTGAGAAACTGGAGGGAAAATATGCTGCAAATGCAGGCTAAGTTCAGACACTCTGGTGTGTCATGAGTGATAGGAAAAGACTGTTCAGGCAGGCACGAGAGAACCCTGTGAGTGTCCCAGTTGGGTGTCACACAGGAGGAAGGAGCAGAGTTATATACTTTGCCACTTATTAGCTGTGTGACTTTGAGCAATATCACCCCACCTCTCTATATATATATCTTCATCTGTAAAGTGACAGAGTGACAAGCTCGTGTCATCAGAAGGCTTAGTTTAGCTCTGATCCTCTTTGTCCAGTCCTGTCAGTGCTGCCCTACAAGGTTCTGCAACGGCTGCTCTTACCCTGAGAAGGGCATAGAGGGACATTGTAATTCCCGAGGGCAGGAAGGGGTTGCTTTAAAAGCAGACATGTAGCCTCCTGCAGCTGCAGACCTGCAGGCAGTTTGGTTGATGGTTGTGGAGAGGACTTTGGAGGCCTTAGCATCGTCTTAAGGCTTCTTTTCCCTTGGGGACCGGGTTTGCCTTTGCAGATTAATGTTGAAGATTTGGGCTTCTGGCAAAGCTGTTTTCAGAGATGGTTATATACGTAACATGTCATATAAAATAAAATGCTTTTATTTAATATGTGGGACTTTGCAGCTGTAGGGAACAGCTCTGTTGGCCTGGTCTCCACGGAGGACACTAGGGATCAGCAGAGCGTGCGGGAGGGCAGGCGGCCTGCAGTGCTGCTGCGGGGGGTTCTCCCCAGCATGGTGCTCTTCTGAGTTCACTCTTTTATGAGTTTGGTTGCCAGAGGAGCAGACAGCAAAGTAATGAGTTCTGGTGGGATTGTATAATGACAGGAAGAAAGAGGGAGCCGTAGTTCTTCGGGACTACTACTCGCTTTTGGTTCCTGATCCAGTGTGTTCCATTACAGAATTGATGAGTTGTGTCTATTCTGGGACTTGATTGAAATAAACGTGCAGCCTAAAGTTAAGTGTTATGTTTTATTTGTCGGGAGGGCTAGACCCAGGATGACTGCCTCTCAGATCACTCTGAGGGACTTCTACCAAGAGTAGGGGAGAAGCTAGGATTATATAGGAGCTTTACAACAAAGACCAGGTAGTTGGAACAATAAAAGATTGCTTGTTATCTAAAGAAAGCCAGGTATCTCAAGTTCAAGAATTTAGTGCTTTTCAATATATGGGAGGACGCAAACATTTGGGCTCACTGAATATATTCTTTAGACAAGCACCTAGCTATCTAGGGCCAGTAATCTGTCCTTTCTTATTCTGAGTCTGCTCAGAGGGCACCGTTGTGAGTGTCTGCAGGCCTGTCTTCACTGGGGGAGTGGCGGCAGCCGCTGATGACTTGGTTTCAGCATTCTTTGTTTAGTGACATGGTTGCAGTATTTTCATTCACATTGTAGTATTTTCGTTCACAGAAAATTATAATATTACCCTGATTATGGATAATCTGGAACCTTGGAAAGGAACCGAGATGGAATTACTGCAGGTAACTTCTACTTTAATAAGCCGTGTGCAAACATGAACACGGAGGAAGCATACAAAAGGATTCGGTGGTGAATGGGAAGGGTTTCTCCAAGTTACAGGAGAAGGCAAGGCAGAATTCCTCTTCTTTGTGGGAAGGGACGTGAGTCCAACTTTCCTTTCTGAAGTGTTTTCTAAGAACTGTTTATGGTAATTAAGGAACATAGACAAACGGTGGCACACATTGCATTTAAGAGCTGGCCGGCTTCAAACTTGGGTATTGGACAGGTGGATTTCATAGGCAAGTGGTCAGGTGGATGGGACAGAGATGGAGCCCAGGCCTGGGGCCATATTCACGTTGAAATCGCCATTTCCTCACCATAGCGCCTTGGACTAGAATGTAACCAATCTTAACCTGTTGGTGAATCTGTGAAATGTGCATGATAATATTCGTTTCTTCCTGGGATTGTTGTTAAGTTCTAAAGAGTATTATAGCACACATGAAGCACTTAACACACTGGCACTTAGCAGTGTACACTTTGTGCGGCCACCACGCTTCGCGTGTGTCAGAGCCGTAAAGGCATTATTTGTCTGTTGAGGATGCACTGGTAGCCCTTTGGCTAGGTTGTGAATTCGGTGATTTCCTTAAATATTTGTAACTCTGTGTGCCATGGGCTGTTATTTTCATGGACAGATGAGGAATCTCAGGGTAAAAAAGACTATGTAATTTGCCCAAAATCAGACCATAATTTTGGGTGCAGGGGCCTCGGTTCAGCATGGGCCCCTGGGCCTTGTGCCTTCTCCGTTCAGCACCAGAGCCAGATGTGGGCTCGGCTGTTTCCCTGCCCAAAATATCCGGCAGGCCGCAAGACACAACTGGCCCCGTGCTGCTTGAGCAAAATCTCCGGAGGAGAGGCAGTTACAAAAGGGATAAACATAAAAACAGACGACAGCAAATTGTGATCAGCTCTGAGAAGGAAAGGAACACATCTCGCTGTGCAGAGCTGGGAGATTTCCCGTCGGGCTGCTCTGGGGGGGTTCATCTCAGCTAAACAAGCTCTGCTGCTGCACCAATGCAGGAAGGCAAGGCGCGTGTGGCCAGGTAGACTGGGCCTCGTTGGTCGTACTCATTCCCCATTAAGCGACAGCTGTCACAGGCACTTAACTAATAAACAGATGTTGGCCATAATCATCACGCACTTTGCTTGGTAGTTTTATTGGCGCCAACTTTGAGAGGAAGTCATTGAAGCTGCGAGTTTGCTGCATGCCCGTGATTACCATGGAAATATTCCCACTGGTCTTTCAACCTAGACTGGTGTGGCTGTCATGTCCCAGCCCTGTGAATGGCATCGTGCAGCTTCTCCCAATTGGCCCAAATGACTGACATCGATATTCTTAATTCGTAGGAAATTGTATGTGACAATAACAGAAAAAGGTAGTAAGAAATTGGAAAAGTAGAATATATCCAATTCTTTCCCAGCTGGGGGAGAGTACCCTGTGTCACTCACCCCACTCACTGCCTGTCACCTCCTCCCTGAGGACTCCATGTTCAGAAGCCACCCTGAGCCTTTGAAGAACATTTTGCCTCATGACACTTTTGACTAAGACCTGCGACCTCTCTGTCCCTGGTTAACTCTCTCTTCAAAGCCATTTAAATTTCTTGCAGGCTCCTCCGCTCAGATGTAAGAATAGCCTCTTTAAACTTCTTGATGCAGCTCCTAAATGAAGATCTTGTGAAGGAAACCTAGCCAAAACCTTGGAGGTATTCACATAGTGACTGTAACTTCAGCATTTTCTGACGTTCAGAATCAGAGGGGTGGGAGACTCAGGAAGGCCTTTTTAAGTTAGAAAGGGGAAAGAGAAAGGACTCAGGCTGTTTGAGACTGAAACATCTCGGTCCCAGCCAGCAAGGCACCAGGGTTCAAGATAGTGTGCGGGGAGTGCTGAGTTCTCACTAAGAAAGAATTGGTGGGATGGGAGGGAGGACTTTTAGGTACTTAACTGGGGAAGGAAAAAGTGGGCTGAACATTTTATGGTTGAACAAGAGGATTGTGACATGATGTGCTTGTATTGTGGAGAGAAGGGTTTTGTGGAGCCAGGCCTAAGGAGAACGCTCTCTGGCTGGGGAGTCAGCAGAACAAAAAAACACAGAGAACCGGGCAGACCCCAGGGCCCCTGATGGGGGAGAGGCTGCCCGCTAATTGGAGCCCTGGGGGCTGCTTCTGTCCCTTAGCTGGGGCCTCAGAGCTCCCTTCACAACCCAGTCCTGTTGATACAAGAGAAAATATGAGGGGCATGAGAAGGGCTGTGTCCCAGGCTTTGGTTGAGCCCCTGGGATGTGCCCCACCAGATTTTGTTCCTTGGCTTCCTGCAGTAAAGAATTCAAGAGCTAGCCAGTGTTGAGTAAAGGTAGATTTATTCAGAGAGATACATTGATAGGCAAGAGAAATGTCACGAGGTGTGGGGGTTTGATGCTCAGATTAACAGTAGGTACACACTCCACCTACAGAGTGTGGGCCTTCTCTGAAGAGGGAGAGAGAGTGGTCACCGCGAGGTGGCACTGTGTTGCTTGTTTCTTGGGCTTGGTGGTTTCATATGCTAATAAGTAGAAGGACCAGCCTTAGGGCAAGGGGCTGGGATTCCCAGGGAGATGGCCATTTCCCACCTTTTGACATTTTGTGGCTAGCTTTGGGACTGCCATGTTGCCTGGGGCAGTGTTATTCACCATGTTACTATTACAATGGGTGTATAATGAAGCTCAAGATCTGCTAGAAGTTAAATCTCTTCATCCTGAGCCTCAAGGCCTATTGGGGTTTGAATCCTTCACCATTTTGATGTTAATTGCTGTGGCCTTCCTTGAATGGCTGTGCTCTGCCACCTTCCATCCTGTCTCACTCTGATGACACAGAGACAGCAAAGGCCGGGCCCTCTATGTGCTCCTGCATTTAACAGCGGGAGGTGTGGTGTGGGCTGAGGATGACTGAGTGGTGAGAAGGATGTTTCAGAATTTCCCACGTGAGACATGGGGACCTGCCAGCAGCCACCGCAGATTTATCTCATGGGCATTATCGCTTGCGTTGTTACGGAAACAACAGGCCAGCCAAGAAACAAGCACCACTCAGAGGGTTGGAGCACTGAGATCTATTACGCCGGCGGGCTCAGAGGGGCTTCTGTTCCGAAGCTCTGAGCACCTCCAAGACTTGCACATGAGGTTTTATGTGGTTAATTACAAGTATGGAGGTATTAGCCAATAACTCAAACAACAAAAGCAAGGAATCAGTACACTGAAGCTTATCAATTTGGAACACATCACATTACTGACAATTGTTGACCTTGGATTTACGAGTTAGCTTGTTAGCCCCGTAAACTGACACTGAACTTCAGATTTACGAGTTAGCCCAGCAAAACTTAGATCAGTAAACCGACACTTAACACACTTAGATTTGTGACTTAGATTATTATCCCAGCTGGGCTTTTCGTTAACAGTGTCACTCATCTTTTCTATTTTTCTTTTTTTGTAAGTATTTAATTCAAATTTAAAATCAGGTGTTTTTTGGAAAGAAATTTCTCTTTTTCTTTTCTTTGGGGCTCTTTTGGGGGGTAGGTAATTAGGTGTATTTATCTGTTAGTGGAGGCCCTGGGGCTTGAACCCAGAACCCCGTGCACGCTAAGCACATGCTCTACCACCTGCCCCATCATCTTTTTCTTTTTGCTTTAGCTGCCAAGAATCTTACAGCTGAATTTCTAGTCGGCCTTTAACACTTGCCCTGACTTCATGGAATCCATTTTTATGACTTTATCTTCCCCTGGTTTCATTTAAGTATTGAATCTCCATTTTCCCTTCACTCTCAGTTTTGCCTTTTTGTTGTTATGGTTGTTAAGCTGTGTTTTAAAAATTGTTCAATTTCTCTTTTAGCAGGAGGCTGAAAGTAAATAAATATGTAAACAAACAGCACACTTAAATTCTTTTATACATTCTAAGCTGTTTAGTAGTTACTTAAAAACCGATTTCAATATTAAAGTGATAACATTTTTAAATTATTTTTTAATTTTTCATAAAGACATAGCTGATTTAAAATATAATATATGTTTCAGGTGTACAATAGATGCCCCATTTATAGTTGCTGTAAAACATTGTGTGTATTCCCGGTGTTGTAAGATACATCCCTCTAGCGTATTTACATTACATGCTGCAGTTTGTATAAGAAAGTTGGGTAACGCAGAATCTGGGACGTGGCTGTGTCTGACCCAGGTTCACGCAAACCCTGCCTGTCAGAGCTCAGGCCCTCACTACTGTCTGCAGGGGAGCGAGTGGAGGCAGCTCTCATCAGCGCTGGCACCAAACTCCGAGTGGCAGTGACAGCAGTGACTGTGTGTGGACGTGAAAATTGTTGTTCCAAGTGCTTTACATACATTTCTGCATATAATAATTAAAGCCCTCCTGTGACGAAGCGTTTTATGTTTTTAATGAATAATACATTTTATTTTGATATTGATAGACTTCAAATCTCCGGAAAATTTACAGGAGTAGTACAATAAACTCTTAGATACATTTCACCTTAAAGGGGAGTATTTGCCCTTTTGTGACGGGCTGATTTTAGCATAAAGTTTCAAGGTTCATCCATGTTGTAGCCTGCATCAGTACTTTATTCTTTTTGTTTGATAATATCCTTTTCCTTTTTTTTCGTTTTTGGTCTATTTAAAAATATTTTCATTGAAATCTAGCCAGTTTATAATGTTGTGTCAATTTCTTGTGTACATCACATCACTTCAGTTAAATAGGAACATACCTGTATTCATTTTCATATTCTTTTTAAACATAAGTTAGTATAAGATATTAAATATATTCTCCTGTTCTATACAGTATAAACTTGCTGTTTATTCTTTACATACTCAGTATCTGCAAATCTTTAACTCCCAATTTATTCCTTCCACACCCTCTCCCCTCTGGTAACCATAGTTTGGTTTCTATGTCTCTGTGTCTGTTTCTGTTCTGTAGATTAGTTTATCTTTTTGTTTCTTTGTTTTTTGTTTTTGTTTTTGGTTTTGTTTTTTTAGATTCCACATGTAAGCGATCTCATATGGTATTTTTCTTTCTCTTTGTGGCTTATTTCACTTAGAATGACATTCTCCAGGTCCATTCATGTTGCTGCAAATGGCATTAATTTATTGTTATTTTATGGCTGAATAGTAGTCTATTGGACAAATATACTACAACCTCTTTATCCAGTCGTCAGTCAGTGGACATTTAGGTTGTTTCCATGTCTTGCTATTGTAAACAGTGCTGCTGTGAACATTGGGGTGAAAGTGTCTTTTTGAATTACGGTTCCTTATGGATATATGTCCAGGAGTGGGATTGCTGGGTCATATTGGAGGTCAAGGTTGTCTACTGAGAAACCTCTATACATTTTTCCACAATGGCTCCACCAAACTGCATTCCCACCACAGTGTAGGAGGGTTCCCAATTCTCCGCAGCCTCTCCAGAATTTACTGTCTGTGAACTTCTGAATCATGGCTATTCTGACAGGTGAGAGGTGATACTTGATTGCAGTTTTGATTTGCATTTCTCTGATAATGATATTGAGCATTTTTTCATGTGCCTATTGGCCATTTGCATGTCTTCATTGGAGAAATGTTTCTTTAGGTATTCTGCCCATTTTTGGATTGAATTGTTTGTTTTTCTTTTTTATCAAGTGTAAATGCTGTTTACATATTCTGGGAATTAATCCCTTGTCACTGTCATTTATTGCAACTATTTTCTCCCATTCCATAGGTTGTCTTTTTGTTTTACTTTTTGTTTCCTTTTCTGTGCAAAAGCTTGTAAGTTTAATTAGAACCCACTTGTATATTTTTGCTTGTATTTCTATTGCTTGAGTAGACTGCTCTAGGAAAACATTGTTGAATTATATGTCAGATGTTTTGCCTATGTCTTCTTCTAAGAGGTTTATAGTGTCTTTTCTACATGTTTAATTCTTTAAGCCATTTTGAATTCATTTTTTTGTATATTGTGAGGGAGTAGTCTAACTTCATTGATTTATATGCAGCTGTGCAGTTTTCCCTGCACCATTTGCTGAAGAGGCTGTCTTTACTCCATTGTATGTTCTCACCTCCTATGTCAAAGATGAAATTACCAAAAGTTTGTGGGACTATTCTTGATAATTTTGTTTATCCATTCATTGATGGATGGATATTGTTAGTAACTCTTGGCTACTCTAAATGATACTGCTATGAATATTGATGTGCAAGTTTTTGTGAGAATACGTTTCCATTCTGTTGGCTGTACAGTTGGCCCACCATATCTGTAGTTTCCACTTCATGGATCCAGATGGCTGATTGTAAAGAGACTCGAACATCCTTGGATTATGGTATCCAGGGTGGGGTGTTCCTGAAACCAACCCCCCGAGGACACTGAAGGATGACTCTACATGTAGGAGTAGACTTGCTCAGCCACATAACTCTAACCTTTTGAGGAAACATCGGGCTTTTCCAAAGAAGCTGCACCATTGCCCCTTTCCAACGGCTGCATATTGAGGGTTCCCATTTCTCTGCCTCCTGACTGACACTTGTTATTGTCCATGTTTTGATTATAACCATCCTAGTGAGTTTAAAATGAGATCTCATTTTGATTTTGATTTCGCTAGTGATGCTGAGCATCTTTTCAGATGCTTATTGGCCAATTGTGTATCTATTTAAATCCTTGGCAAATTTAAAAATTGGGTCGATTTTCTTTGTATTGTTCATTTGTAAGCATTTGTTTTATATCCTGGATACTAGTCTCTTATTAGATATATGCTTTGCAAGATTTTTCTCCTATTCTGCAGATTGTCATTTCACTTTACTTTTTTTAAACATTAAAACAATTTTTTAGGGGGAGTTAATAAGATTTATTCATTTTATTTTTCTTCCTAAGCATGCAGTCTATCACTTGAGCTACCCCCTTCCCCTTTCATTTCACTTTCTTAATGATGTCCTTTGTAACAAATGATTTTCATTTGATGAAGTCCATTTTATCTGTTTTGTTTTATCACTTGTGCTATTGGTATTGTATCTAGGAAGCCATAGCCTATCCTACGACCACAAAGATTTATACTGTCTTCTTTTAGAAAGTTTATACATTTAGTTTTTACGTTTCTGTCTGTGATCCATTTTGAATTAATATTAATTTGTTATATAAAATACGGGGGTCCAAATTCCAGATTCATTCTTTTGCCTTCAGATACCCAGGTGTCTCTGCGCCATTTGTTGAATAGACTATACTTTCAATGGAGTGTTGTTGGCACATTTCTGGAAAACTGACTGTAAATGTAAGTTTCCCCACTGGATTTTTTGTTATGTCTCATAGATTTCTGAATCCAAACTTATGACAGAACCATAATGACTTGAGTGCTATAGATTTGCAGTGAGTCCTCCAACTTTGAGTGAGTCCTCCAACTTTGTCTTCTTTTCCAAGATTGTTTAGTCTGACCTGGGTCCCTTGCATTTCAATATGAAATTTTGGATCAGTTTTTCAATTTTTGCAACGAAGTCAGCTGGAATTTTGATAGGGATTTCATTAAATTTGTAGATCACTTAGGGGAGTCTTAACATTTTTAACAATATTGTCTATCATTCCATGAACGTGGGATGCCTTCCATATATGTATATCTTTTAAATTTTTTTTGGTGATACTTCAAAATATTCAGTGTACAAATCTTGTAAAATTTTGTTAAATGTATCTCTCATTTTATTTTTAATGCTGTTGTAAATGGAAAGGCTGAGATTCCTAAGAGTGGGAATATATATCAATTTATTTATTTCTAGGATTCCTACACAGCAAATACCCTAGGTTTATATTTGCTACGTTAATCTATCCACAATTCTTCCCACCCCCGTGTCATAAGAAACCAAGACCCAGGTTAAGCCACCTGAACACCTATGTGGAAGTGAGAAATGAGACCTTTCGGTGGGGTTTTTGTAGATGATACTGAGAGCTTATTCAGTAAGGCTTCATCTTAATTCCTTTTAAACAGTCCTTTCAGTATATATAGTCAGTTATATTAAGAAAATGCCCTTTTGATGTGCGGAGGAGCTTAAACTATCATTTTTTAAATAATTTCCAGTGAGAGTGTTGTACTTGAAACATAATTTGCATCAATCTTTGAAGATTTATGTTTCAGGAGTTTTGACTAAATAATACCTGTCTTTATTCAATAACTACAACTAAATGCTCAAGCAACAAGTAAGAGTTTGAGCAACTGCTCCTGCCCCGTAGTGCTGGGTGGCTGCAGCTGTAACTGGAGTCAGCGCTTACCTCGCCCAGTACACTTGTGCTGATCTGCTCAAAACGGTTCGTCCAACAGTTTGTCGGTAGTCTTTTCGACAAAGCCATTAAGCATTGTTTTAAGGTTGCTGGAATGGAATCTATTCTTATTAATATTAAGTAAGCATATATTGAGTGCTTACTGTATGTTGGGAATTGTCCCTCAGCCTCACATGAATAATATTTCTATTAAAACCTCTCATATTTCCTTGTTATTCGCACTTTACAGATAAGGAGACTGAGGATTAAGTCTTCTTTATTTTGGGGGGAGCTCGTTATCAATGATGGGAAGTTGTAAGGAAAAAGATTTTGATTCATCCAGAGAAAATATTTTTCTGAGAGTCAGCATTGAAGTAGGTGACCACTGAAGAGGGTGATCATTGTTTGAGTGAGACGAGCCCCGGGTTATACGAAGTCAGCATCCCTGTCCTGGACACTGCACGTGTAGAGCTGCGTGGAGGGTGAGGCGGCGCTGCAGCGCAGGAACGAGGATGCCAGGCCGTTGAGCTGTGCTCAGGCCCAGTGGGGCTTTCTCCTAAGAGCAGTGGACTGTCATTGACAGATTTTTAGTAGGGGAGTGTGGTGCTCTCGTACATCCCTTTTGTCTTATAGAATGCTTAGAAACATTTAGAAGGCTCGGCAGGAGGTGATGTGATGAGTCAGAGTAGGGTGGCTGCGAGATGTAGCAGTGTTCAATTTTCAAGTGATTTTCAGTCCCAGGTTTGTGGCTGAGTAGCCGTGTCACTTTGGATGACACACTCAAGGAAGCGAAACAATTTATCTAATCAATTGAAACAGTGATGTACCGACCTCCCAGGACTGCTGTGTAGATCCAGTGAGATAATGTGTGCACAGTGTGCAGCGTGGTCCCCAGCACAGAGTCGGTGCTGAGGGAGTGCCAGTGAGTACCTGGTAGGACAGGTGTGGGTGGTGGAACTCATTGACTGAGGAAATTGGTCCCTGAAGGAGAGGTCCTGTCACATCTGTGAGTGATGGGCCTGAGCTGGGAGAGGCAGGGAGACCTTGTCCCCCGACCAGGTGCCCTGGGAAGGACGGCTATGGGAGGAGCACCGTGAAGTCAGCTCTTTGCAGGTGGAATTGGAGGAGCCCTTGAGATATCTAAGTGCATTGTCACAATCACAGAAGAGGTCTGGGCCCGGGCTGTGCATTTTCCTATAATCTCAATCCCTGAGGATGCCGAGGTATTGATCACTGAACGTGAAGACATACTTTACAGGACACGTGAATAGTAGTATCATCTCTGTCATCAAAGCTCACATCTCTTTATTCATCTCTCACTTTGCTAATTGGGTACTTACAGAGCTCACTTCACTGACCTCCCGTGGGCTCAGGCTCCACAGAAAAGAGCTGGTGAGTCTCCCTCTTTTCCAGAAGAAGACACACTTAGCTGGTAGACTTCTATACCTCACCAGAGTTCGAATTTTTGTTTGTTGATTTAATTCTATTTTCTGTTGGCCATCTCCTGACAGGAGAGACGTTTTACCTAATGGTCAGGTTTCAATTAGCTCTTACTGAGAATTGCTGATCTGATCCATAGTGTATTTACTCTATTAACTTTGTAGAGTACTTTTCATTTTCTGTCTTTGCCCTTTAATTTTGTTTGCCCCTTCAATTTTCTATCCTATTTGGGGCCTTATTTTTTTTTAATTAAAAAATGTCTATAAGCAGTTAAGAAAACCAAAGTAAAGAAAAAATGCACATGATAGCTAAATTTAGAAAATATCTAGTGTGTTTTCTGTCTCGGCAATGGAGGTTCTATAAACTCGTGAAAACCTTCATTACATAAGTTCCTTAAAATGCTGATTAAGAAAAAAACCTTCCTTCCTCATCTTTCAAGCTGCACAGCTATTTGTCAAGAAAGTGAGGGGAAATTCTCAGAAGCTAAGACAAACAAGAAAGCAGGGATTCTGGGAGATACGTGAGCCTTAGAAGCCCTGGGGTGCCGGTTGGCTCCTGAACTGTGTTTCAGTTGTCCTGGCAGGAGGGCAGGAGGTGAGCCTGAGGCCTCTCACACTGGGAGTTGGATGGCTGTTCTTATGTAAGGCCAAGCGCATCCTGAGAATCCTGCTTTATAAAAGGGTGAATTAGAAAGAAAAGAATAAAAGCATTCCTCAAGGCAAGGAAGTAAGGAAAGTAAATTTTTTGGAAGCTGGGAAAAATAACATATCCAAAGTAAGGATTTAGTTTAAAGCTTTTCTGGCATGAGAGAGAAAACAAACTCCTGGCAGATAATCACAGCTCCTCCTGGAAAGAGAAGGTGAGTTTTGAATGAATCAGTGGACAGCCATTCTGTAAAAGGCCCCCAGAGTCTTCTGGGTCAAGATACTGGACCCAAACACCTCCCTTCCATGATCTCATTTAAATAATCAGAAAGGTTTTAAAGGAAAGAAGCCATAATCATAGTTCTATTTATTGACATTATTATATGCTAGGAATTCAGAGGTAATTATACAGTTGTCTCCTCTTTTATGGACCTTACTTTCTCTTTGACTTAGTTGGGGAACTTGGTGGAGGGTGGTGTTAGTCTGTTGCAATTAGCCAGGAGAGGAGTTTAAGAAAGCAGTGAAGGGTGGGTGAGATTTTTAGCTGAGGACAGTCCTGTTCAGTTGGCTTGTAATTGCAGGTTCGTTGAGTTGTCACTGGAGGTAATTAATCTTATGGAATTTTGACTTAACTCAGGCCTCTTTAGAATGGACAAGTGAACCTGGAGAAAGACAGTCAAATCTGTGCAGACATTGAAGTTCCCTTGAACGTGCGGTATCCCTGAGCCAAAGATAGGACAAAAAGGCAGCACTTCTTGAGGACAGAGGAGTGGTTTTTAAGGTTCTCCAAGAATGATTCCCAAGGTACCGGGATGGCCAGTTGTCAAACTGTGACTTTGCTCTTTGGACGGTGTATCCACCAAGTTTATTGGCCGTTTATATGTTTCCATTTCTCTTTAATACATGTCAGGTTATGAGGACATGGGCATAAACATTTCACACGTTGTCAAGGTGACATTGGGTACCTGCCTATAAGCACGGGCACACTTGCAGCTTCCTCATACATCTTGCCGCCCATCCCGCTCCCCGGGCTCCGTAATCACGGCAGAGTGGTTCCTTATTGAGCTGTCCATCTCCTCTGTGACATCGTAACCAAACAAAAGACTGGAGCGTATTAGCTTGGCTTTGTTTTTTTCTATCCTTCCCTTTGAATGATGATGACTGATAGTGGACCCAGTTACGTTTGCAGATGATTTACAAGTAGGGCTGTCAGTACAAACCTTGTAATCCCCGCTGTGTGATCTAGAGAAGAAAGTTACACTCTTTCCAAATTGTTTTAATGCTCTTATGTGGGAAAATGATATACGTTTGAATATGTATTTCCTCTCTGAGTCATCATGGCTAGACATGAATATTTGTAGACATGTAATGAGTACTCTGTATTTGAACTGTATGGTCCCCTAAATTCTCCCCTGCTTTTTAAAGTCATCACTGGATTGCTACCTCCAGAGTGCCCCAAAGCATCCGCCACTGCCTGTTCTTCAGACACTGTGAGTTTCCAAGTTGGAGAAGGCTGCTGGCTGGTGAGGCATTCTCTGGCACATCTCTGGTTGGGTGATGTGAGCTTAGAACACAAGACTTGGCAGACAGTAACTAACCACGGTCATGACCATTTCTGGAACACTCATGGAGGATTTTACACCTATGCTAGTGGCATATGTTATTTCATTTAGTTTTCCCAACAGTCATAATCAGATTTTATCATATGTATTAAAATGGAAACCGTCAAAGTGAGTGACGTGCAGACTTTGGACTGGAACACAGGACTTTCTGATACCTGTCTCTGTTCCCTCCCCAGCCTATCCTACCAAATGGTCAGGAGACTCTTCCTCCGTCTTGAGTTTCCCGCTGATGTTACCAGTCTCTTTGTTTCTAAGAGAGGAAAACAAGTCTAAACTTACTTTCCAGTTGGAAATGGAATGGAAAGTTAACGTTGGAAGCCGGGAGAATCTGTCCTGTGATGAAGTGGTCTCCGAGCCACTTCCACTGGGACGTCACATCACTGTCTGTGCCCCTTGCTCAGCTTGTGCACAGGTGACAGGGCAGATGTGCCGAGCAGTCCTCCCTGACAGGGCAGTGGGTTGGAAATGAGTTTGGGGATTTGGTTTCATTTCATAAGTTCCTGAGGGCCTTGACCTGGCACTTCGAGTGGGAGCATTCCCTGTCCCACAGACTCGTACTCTGGGCCCGTGCTGACCTGATGTGGCCTCAGCCTGAGGCTCAGGGCCCGTGGTGATGAGGAGCATTTTAGTCCAGGGTCTGCCGGAGGCTTTGACACTTCTGAGCTGTGGGAATTTGTCCAGGATGATAATAATTCCTCCCCGAGTTTCAGATTTCCTTGCCTGTGAGCTGGGGTAGTAATAGTTTCTGAGATGATCGTAATGACTCAGTAATGGGCGCAGCGTGTGCTGGCAGGTATCTGGTGCTTAAGGAGCAAAAGTCGCAGTCACTCTGTCAGCCTCTCTCTGTGTGCTCTGTGCTTTGAGAAGTTGCGTGTTTGGTGAAAATCCCGCCCAGACACTAGGCTCTAGATGAACTGTTGTTCCTTTACTTTCCCTTCCTTTTCCTCTTTCCCTTCTCTGTGTCCCATGTTTATGTAGCAGATTCCTCTATTTCAGGGAATACGGGCTTTTCTAGTTAAAGGACAGGCGGAACGCGGAGAGGTGGGGCCCGGAGGGGGTCTGGAGCGTCTGCACAGCGCTGCTTCCCTGCGTTTCTGCATCTGGTCCCGTCAGTGCACTGAGTCAGCCTTCCTCTTCCTTCCTGTGTCATCGGGTCTCTGTTTTAAGGGAAAATATATTTATGGGCTTTTTTCACTTACGTGTTTCATTCAGATGCTTGTTGCTTTTCTCCCTGTGCTTCAGCGTTCCGAGGAGAGAATTCAGCAGTGCTGCCTCCTCTCCGAGCTCTATGAGTTGATCGGCTTCCACTGCAAGTCCACCTTCTTCAAGCGGGAGGCCCCCATGCAGCGCGCGGCCCCCGGCATCCCGGAGCCTGGCGGGAAGGCCTGCTCCCGCCTCCTCCTGCAGACGCTTCCTGGCTACATTCTGTCGCTGGACCTGCAGGACTTCAGCAAAGGTGTTGGAACTAAAACATTGCTTCAGTACAATTAACCATGCCTGGATTGGGCCCTGCTGTCCTGTCTCATCAGGGTGAATTTTTACTCATTTAGAACAAGGCTCAGCAGACTTTTTCTGTCAAGAGCTTGCGGGTAAATATTTCAGGGTCTGCAAACCTCCTGATCTCTGGTGCTGCTGCTCAGCTCTGCTGTTCAGACGCCAGAACAGCCGGACAGTCCACACACCCACAGAGCTTTATTAACAGCGGTGGCTGGGGCTGAATTAGGTGTATGAACTGCAGTTTGTCCCCACAGCCTCCTCAATATTGACACCTGCACCAGAGTGTACATTTGTGACAATGGGAGAACCTACACTGACACGTCATCATCATCCAGAGCCCATAATTGATACTAGGATTTACACTTGGTGGTGTGCACTCTGTGGGTTTGGACAGATGTACAATGACATGTATCCACCATCACAGCATCATACAGAGTCGTCTGTCTTAATGACCTTAAAATGCTCCGTGCTGCAACTCATTCATTGCTCCTTCCCCTCTAGCCTCTGACAGCCACTGATCTTTTAGTCTCTGTGGTTTTCCCTTTCCCAGAACACCATACAGTTGGAATCAGACAGTTGCAGAATCTTCCCAGATTGGCTTCTTTCACTTAGTAATATGCATTTAAGGTTCCTCCATGTCTTTCCATGCCTTGATAACTCATTTCATTTTAGCACCAAATAATAGTCCATTTTCTGGCTGGACCACAGTTTATTTATCCATTCACCTACTGAAGAAGAGCTTAGTTGCTTCTGAATTCTGTTGAGTATGAATAAAGCTGCTATTAACATCTGTATGCAGATTTGTGTGTGGACATAAGTTTCCATTTCATCGAGTAAACACCAAGGAGCACAGTTGCTGGATCATATGTTAGAAGTACGTCTAGTTTTGCAACAAAATGCCAGACCGCCTTCCTAAGTATCTGGGCCATTTTACATTCCCACCAACAATGCATTAGAATTCCTGATGCTCCACATCCTCACCAGCATTCGGTGCTGTCAGTGTTCTGCATTTTGGTAGTTCTGACAGGTGTGCAGTGGTATCTCGCTGTTTCACTCTGCATCCCCTTGATGACAGATGCTGTGGAGCATCTTTCCTTAGGCTTCTTTGGCATCTAGATTTCTTCTTTGATGGGATGTGTGTTCAGGCAATTTGCTCATTTTTTAATCAGGTTATTCATCATTCTTGTTGAGTTTAAAAAATTTTGGTATATTCTGGATATCAGCCCTTTATCAGTGTGTCCCTGCCCTTCACCTGCAGCACCGGATTTGTCCTTTGGGTCTCACTGGAGTGTCAGCTCTTCAAAGAGGTTCCCTGTCTTCCCTCAGCCTAAATACTGTCCTTGTATTTTTCACTTTCATTGACTCATTTTGTTCTTTTTAAGTAGCATTTCCCATAATTTGTAAGTACATTAAAAAAAAGGGCAATGATTGAACACCGCCTCCCCCACCAGACTGTGTGCCCTGTGAGAGCAGAGGCCCTGTCCCCACTTACCTTTTCCCATGACAGCACATGGCACATGTCCATGTAAAAGTGTGTAACGTGGGGCCAAACCTGATGAGCAGCTATGATGACACGTTTTGGCTACCATTTATTGAGTAGAATTTGTTTCTGATCTTACTAAATCACATGAATGAAACTTGTTTGTTTTGAAAAATAAAACAACAAAGCACACCTCAATGTGATTGGTACTTTCTACTTAGCCTTCTGACCCAGGAGGGGATGTTCACCATCATTTTGTGGAGGAGGTTGGGGAGGTAAAGTAAGAGAGTGAGATCAAATAAAGTAAAAATGCTAACTATCGGTTGGCTTTATTTTCACTGGCATGAAAGTTACTTTAAACACTATCTCAGCTGTTGTTCTGTTGTTTTAAACATTTCTCAAAGAATTAAATGGAAGCTCACTAAATCCTGAAAGGGAAATTGTGTGCTCAGGTCCTGAAAATTGTTTATGTCTGTTCTTGAAATGCAAATTTTCCCTGCTGGTTACAGAAAGTCGAGGCGGGAACACAGCAGTGTGCTGTGTGTGTCTGCCGGCTTCACGGGCTGCTCAGTGTCAATTTCATTTTCTTGTGTTGCAGTTTATGACGGTTTTCCGTGAGATATATTGCTCAGCCTTTTCCTGAATGAAGGATTGAATTTTCCACAGGAAATCTTATGAAAGAGAGTGACAAGGCACATGGATTTCCCAAAAAGGAATAGTTGATGAAATAAACTCTCACTATGGTGACCTTTTTTAATACAAGCCAGTTGAAAATTTTATCAGTAGGTCATATGCCACAAATCTGTCTAAAGAATAAAAAGATTCAAAATTTATAGTAGAAACAGTTTGAATCAAGTAGAAATTATGATTTGAACACTATTTGTTGTTAGAACTTATACTCTGTCTTATCATAATTGCCCGTGGTAGGAACTGGATCATTATTTATTTATTAAAAAAAAATCCACTAGGTGCTATTTGCCCCATTCTTGATGCGGCAGTGCTGTGGTTAGTTAAGTTGGGCCATTTTGGAAACTTAGCTAGATTTTCCGGACATTGATTTCAGCCTCTTTATCTTTTCTACAATCTCTTCTTTTGTGTTGGCCTTTGGTCTTTTGACAACGTGGAAATACTGCACGGATCTGCCTTTCCCTTTTTTCCTGTCTTTGTGGGAAAAGATTTCCATAAGACAGACAACTAGGTTATTAAGGATTTTGTGTGGGGTAAGTTTGGTCAGTTTTAAGGATTTCAGTTAATACGTATTGATACTTGCTATTCAGCTAACGACAGTAAAACTATAAACTAACTTAAGTATACATCAGTAAGTATAGTACAATAAGCCCATCACCCAGATTAAGGAATTCACAAACTTTTCCATATTTCCTTTATTCAGACCTTTATTCTTTTATTTGTCCTTTGTTGAAGTATTTGACAGCAAATCCAAAAAGACATGTCATTTTACCCTTTGTACTCAAGTAGGCATGTCTGAAAAATGAGGGCCTTTCTTTTAATCAGGTTTTTCCATTTGACCCATGTGCTCGTTAAATACCAGCTGTATCAGGCATCTCACTAGGCATTAGGGATCCTTGGGGCAATGAGACAGTCCTGGCTCCCAAGGAAGTTAAGGGCTGATGGAAGAAAGCAACACAGGAGCTTGGGTGCCTCACTTAAGGTTCCTGCTGGATGAAACCAATTGGACAAAATATGTGCACAATACAGTAGGATTCATTGAAGGGACTTGTCAGACTTGTAGGGCAGGCCATGAGAGAGGCGGTCAGCAGGGCTACAAGAGGAGGAATCATTTGATAAGAATCTGAAATCCTTACTGCCAACCTTTCTACAAAGCCCCCAGGGCCCATCACACACAACCCTGTGCTGTAACTGTTTTTGATTCCAGTTACCACATCTCCTTCAGGAAGGATTTTAAGGTGGAAAATATTTAAAAGCCGTAATTGTTGCCAGAAGGGACATAGAACAAGGAACATGTAAACAACAGAAATGTCCATCAGCACATGACTGGATAAAGAGGAGCTGATACGTATATACAATGGAATACTACTCAGCCATAAAAGATGCCATTTGCAGCAACATGATGGACCTGAAGACCATCATTCTAAGTGAAGTGGGGTGGAAAGAGAAACAAAAATGAAATATGACTTCATTTATGGGGAATCTACAATTAGTAGCAATAATAATAAGACCATAAATGAACTAAATATTATTTTGATTTCTTGAATATATGTAAGCACATCTGACTGTCCTTTTTGATTGGATTACTATATTCTGTTTATTATTCTTTTGTAAATGTCCTTATTCCTCTGGTAACTGTAATTTTAAAAATCTAAAGATCTAATCTGTTCTTAGAAAGAGTAATTAGTACATATATGTAAACTAAAAAAATGCAATACACTCAATACATGTATTTACATGCAATACGTGTATGTGAAGTTGAACTGTAATAATTCTACCTAATAAAACTGAAAAAGGAAAAAAATAAAAAATTTATTTAAAAAAATCACCTCTCTTTAGATATTAAAACGTTCATTTCTGAGATTCTGTGAAAGACAGCATGGAAGTAGGTTTTTAAAATTTTCTCCTTGCTCCTCAGTGAGCAGCCTGGGTTGCACAGCTTGGCCGTCACAGTCACCAATGACTTGCTGGCTTGCTCCTCACTTGTTGGGAGGAAGATTAGCTGCTTCAGGAATATTTATGCTCTTAGAAGTTGCTGAAAACCCCACAGAGCTTCTGTTTACATGGAGTGTATCTGTCAATAGACCCCATTTTAGAAATTAGAACAGAAAATTTAAACCCAAGAACTGACAAGCATTCGCTGTCCGAGCACATGGTCAAAGCAGTGTTGCCACGGTGGTGTGTGTTGGTTCTAGAAAAAATGAACCGTACACTCAAGAAAGAGGGTGAAACCACAGATCTCATCTCAGCAATGCTATGAAGAGGTGGGACCCAAAGCCCCTAAAACAGTGCTGAAGTCCCCAGATGTCCCAGAACACACAGAGCCATGGGACCAAGAATCCAGTGTCTCGTGGATCATCAGCCGTGGAGACCGCGTCCTGGGTCAGGAGCAGAAGTAGGAATAGCAGGCACACAGTCCTATTACAGCAAAGCTTTAAAGGTTTTGAATTGACTAAAAGAGTGGCAAAGATTTGCATTTAGACTACTACATTTCCTCTCCTGGAGACGTTAGAATGATAACACTGATTAACAGAGGATGATTGTAATGGATTAAGTATGTTACTGATGACATGAACTGCTCACACTAACCCTGCACTCAGTGTAGACTAAGCCTTTTATGTACACACTTCATTAGTTCTGTACACCCCTGCAAGGTGACATTAAGCACTCATACAACCATGAAACCAGTGACTATAAAACAGTCACAAGGCTTCCTCTCCAGCATGAGGTAGCAAAACCAGCAAGGATTTTCAATGACAAAAGCCAAAATCATATATATTTGGGAAAGAAAGCAAACAAAACATTGAGGAACTATAAACCAAAAGAGCAGATGGAATGGAAACTTTTATTGAAGAAAGCAATGATTGATTCAATTAAACAGGTAATGTCCCTGGTATAATTGAACCATCAATCCAAATTTTTGGAATAGTGGGTTGTGAAATTACTATCTCACTTAATGTTGGAATTCCTAGTTGGACCAATTTGATATGCATCACTGGTGCGATGTTAGCTATTTAGGTAAATAACAATATTCATAATTTTTAAGTTAACAGGAATCATAACACAGGACTCCAGATTTAGGGAGAGAATGCAAACAACTGCTGTCATACTCCATCCAGTAAGGACACGTGTCCCTGAGTCACCAAAGCAATGAGAATTTGCACACAGAAAACACAGTTCTCCACTTGTGACAAATACGAGACCATGAGCCATGAATTACAAGAACAAGCAACTGTTTAAATGCAATGGGCAAAATTTTTTATCATCTTGAAAACATCACTGATGCACTAAGTAAGAAAAAGTACTGTTTTACTAACAAATCTAACTGACACAGGGGTTTTTCCAAGTGAGAAGGTAATTCCAAAAAGTGAAGTAAAATGAGTTAAGATGATCTGTGCAGTGACGGAGCTGATATTAGACTGACCAGCATCACGATTTCTGGTTTTACACTTGCTCTCTGCTCATCACCTCTGACACAAGAATGCATCATATGATTTTTTTTCTTTAGGAAAAAAAAAGATAAATAAAATCTAACTAGAAGATGTGGTATGGAAAGCAGTAATGAAGTTATCTAACCTAATAATGCATCCAGTGTAATGTAGCACTTATTCGGGCACTAGAATTTTTTAAATCATGATTTATTTTATATCCTATTTCTATCGTAAAGGAGGCACTTAAAGTTTTCTACTTTATTCAACATATCTTGTGGGGGTTGTGGTATACAATTGTATGGCAGTTTTCAGAGAGTTAAAATCGCCTCTGTGGTTGTGGTCAGGAAAGGCAAGGCTCCCTCACAGCTGCGACGGAGAAGGAATCCCTGGAGTCGGGCTTCGGGCAGCTTCCGAACTGCATGTGCTTGCACTTGGCACAGGACACCATCAGCAAGTGTAACTGTGACAAGGAGATTTCCCCGGGGACCTGGGAGGTGCTCTAACATTGTGAAGCCACTTGTTTCCCAGTTAGGTAAGGCTTGGAAAAATAATTTATTAGAAGTGACTTCCTTTGTATGTGCCTTTTGTCCTGAGTGGTCACTAATTTGCATAAATATAAAATAACCCATAATATAAGAATTGAGGTACCCCATCTTTCCATCTACCTATTTGTTTATCATATTTATACTTAGGTTACATTTTCTATGATATTCAATTCCAGGCACCAAAAAAGAAAGGTTACAAAATATTTCTTATAAAAGCGGGAATGGGTCTAAGGGTTAAAAACCACTACTGCTAACAAAAAAAGCCAGATAATACTTTTAATCTCAATTGCATCAGACCTTCCCGAATTCCTCCCTTAAGTTCACTGTTACAACAGTAATGGAATCTCTGTCCTTCCAAGACTCGGGCCTGATCGCCACCCATCCAGATATCTGTCTGTGGGTCCCTACTTGTCCTCGAGGCCCCCAAACACACCTTACGGGTTGAAATTTCTTCAGTGTTCCTACTGTAGGGGAAACCTGGAAGTCCCAGTCACTGTCCAGGAGTCACACCTGCCTGCAAAAATCAAAGTCATGTGACTGAAACGGGACAACCCAGGTGGTGTGATAGGGCTGAAAGCTCACCATAAACAGGTTTGGGGGCCTAACCCATGCCCTCCGGCTTCTCACATGAAGAAGGACAGGGAGGCCCAATTAGCCACGAGACTGTGGGGCTTCATTACTCCATGAATAAAGGATTTGTGCCAGTGCCACCTTTAGACAGGGAACCCCAGAACGCAGACTTGGAAGCATCCTGTCCCCTCCCCCCTGAACAAATATTCTCTCAAGACACATAGTGAGAGATGGGAGCCCCGGTGAGCTCTGGAATAAGATGCAATCTGAAAGACTGCTGGTAACAAATGGTGTGGAGCTCGGGCAGCCCCCAGGGCCACCAGCCCTTGTGGTATCACTGATGCCCACACTTCCATCCACAACAGTTTCTTCAGGACATTTATGCACATATAACCATCACACAAAAATGATTGCTTAGACATATTATAAGAGAAATAACATTATGAGAATGCCAAATTCATGACAAGTAAGAGTCAAGACCCCAGAGTATTTACTGGATGAGATCTCACGTGTGCTCCACAGTGAGCTTTAAACCCTTAGGACACAGTCTTGAAACAGTAGGCATTTTCTTTCTTTCCTCCAAGTTGGCTTTACTGGAGAACTCTGTAGACACAGGAAGACTCTGGATCCCACCTCTACTATTTACACAAAGGGCTCATCACGTGGAGAGGGAACAGCGCTGGTGTGACCGGCTCCAATGTTAGCACTCCAGTGCCCAGCTGCCTGAGGAGCAGAGCTCCCACCACAGGAGCAGAGACCCCCAGGAGCAGAACTCCCCCCACGGGCACTGCAGTGCCTGCAAGAATCAGGTGTCTGATGAGTGAGCCTGGGGCGGGCAAGACAGGAAGCAAGCACCACTCCCTCAAGCTCTGCAGGTGATCTCTGTGTCATCTTGAATAAATATAGTCAGCATTAAAGATGTTTGACAAGAGGGTAAAGGGTAAGGCCTCCCTAAATCTCCACGCATTCCTTTAGTGGGAGTCCTGTTAGAACACATGGTGACAAGAGACGCTGGCTTTACATGCGCACGTTGCCTTCAGGGCTGCAGGGGTGGCCAAGGTTCTGCCTCTGCCCCACCTCCTGCCCTCATCCCCCAGACCTCACAGTGGCCACTGACTCGTTTCTCTGACTTTCTCTCCTTGGTTGTGCTGCTCTTCCAGCTTTTAAGAGCTCATAAAATCCTCACCAGAAAAGCTTTAATAATGAACCCAAGTCAAACGAAATCAACCAAAGAGACACACTGCCTTCTTCATTACTTTATATTTTAGGAAGATATTCTTGAAGATGACTCCCTGACCTGAAGGGGTGGATGGAGGGGAAAAGAAAACAAGACAACCATTTTTGGGCCCATAAAAAATGAGAGGTAACCAGATGGTGTCTATTCTTCATTGCACCACTCTGCCTGCCCCAGTTTCACATGCCCCTCCCAACTGAACTCATCAGAACTCGACTGAAGGAGACGGCTGTGCAAATTTATTGGAAACCAAATCAATCACTACGGAAACAGTCTCCCAAACCCAGCGAGAACACAGTAAGCTGACCAGTGCCAGGATCTGAATACGTGCAGATCCAAATTCCGACCCCCTCCCTGGTGGGTGTACTTACAGTGGGGGTGTCGCCGTGCAGTTTGTCTGCATCCAACATATAAAAATGAAAGGGACTCCAGTTTTCAACATCACAGTCCCTCTGAAACAACTGGTGGTCAATTAGCGTTTGTCGCCAGCAAAACTCGATTTTCTCCCCTGCACATGGAGGTCAACACACAGAAGTGACTGATGATCCCCGCTGCGAGTGTAGCTAAACGTTTCTAACCAAACTGGCTCCATCAGCCTCCTGATGATCAGGGGAGTGTTGTAGCCGCGGGGCTCTGCACACTAACGGCCAGGCAAGGAGGGCGCTTTCTTACATTGGGGAGAAAAAGGCTGGAGCAGCACTCGCTGGAAATAAATACTAATTAAACCTTCAGGTGCGGTTCTTGCAGCAGAACTCACCCAATAGATGAGGCTCCCTCCTTGCTGTCCAGTCATGTGAGTCAGGCTCATTTATATACCTGTGTGTTTGGTTTAGCAAGTGAATAATGTCTGTTTTCTGGAAATTACATGAGGGTGGGAAACCTTCCAAACATGTTGATTTATTTGCTGTGGAATTTGTTTAATCCTCTTAAGAGCATTTAGAATGACAAACTTCTTAAATTAGCATGTTTGCCTGAGAGACCTTTCCAGGCACATGGGCCGAAATCTAGGACAACCCAGAAACAAATTCAAAACCGTTTCAGCTGCACAGCACCGCAGAATGTGTCCAGTTTGAGAAGCAAGGATTTTTTCTCCACACACTTTTCCTCTTCTGCCCAAATTAATCAACCTCTGCTGCTCTTGTATAATGAGTATCGTGTGACTCATCTTCTCTGCCTGTAAAATGGAAATGGGAAATACTTCTGCCCAATAAAATGTCATAGAACTATCCCCCAAAATTTTATATATTAAAAAAAAAACAGGGCTTTATGCTGTCCAGGGATATGAATCATTTATTTAATGTATCAATTGTTACTAGAATAAACTTTTTAAAATGTAACCCCTCCTCAGAAAACTTCAACTACTATTCAATAAAAATATCACAGAAAATTTCTGAAAAGAATTTAAAGGAAAATCATATTTAACTGAATCATATTCAAGGCACACTGAATAAATTCTGTTTAGAGAACTCCTACTTTTTTTTAATAAATGAACTATAAGAATACACCCAGCAGTATTCAGCAAATCTTCATTCCTTATTTTAAAATTCTGAAGGCATGCTATTTTTCTTAAACCAAATGAGGAGGTATTCGCAAGCCAATGGACAACAGAATTACCTAAGAAGACATTATAAAGCAGCAAGAGTAACTAGCACTATGTCAAGCATTCTGCCTGAGAGTCACTCGTACCATCTCATTTTGACCTGACTGCTTGGAGGTGAGCTCCATCAGCCCATTCAACACATGAAGAAACTGAGGCTCTGGATGGTCATGTTTCCAGTACATGGTGGAGCCAGGATCCAAACCCGGATCTTTGTCTATACAGCCTATGCCTTTACCAGATCACACTACATTTCTCACTCTTCAAATGCACTCAGTCCCCGAGGTAACACACCTTCCTTGCGTTTCTAGGAATTTTAGGAATTACTGAATTACAAGGACTAATCAGACATTTGTGTGGCCTAATTTTATGTTTTCTGGTTTTACTGAATAAGTTGAGGCCGAATTCATTCTACTTATGAGAAGTCCTGAGGTAGAGGAGAGAGGGGAAGATAAGCCAGACATAAACAATTTCAAGGGGTCCACTTCATGAAGGAAGCAAAGTATTAAGTAAACCACTTCAGCAACATGCTTGTCAATAAGCCTTGGTGTCTCTGTCTCAGCCTGAAGGAGGGTAAGCCCTCCAGCCCATCTGCCTTCCTGTCACATACCCTGGATGTTCTTGGTTCCCTCACCTGTGACACATGTGTTCTCCTAGGATTCTTTGTAGAGATTAAATGATAAAACTATATGCAAAGGGGCTACCTCATTGCCAGATACTAGGCCCTGAACAAATAATAAAATTATTTTGTTTCATGAAAATGGGAGACAAGTCTGCCAATTAAACATTCCTGATAGAATCCCAACAAGCCTTTTAATTTTTCTGCCAGAAATTGTAAAATAGCATTTCTTTTTTGAAGGCTGTATCCATTCTCCCTACTTTTTACCAATCCTGGCTGTTATCCTGAAAATCTATTCCCAGAACTTGGCATCCATCTCCCATATTTAAATCCTTTAAATTTGAAGTTATGATGAAGCTTGGGCACATAAAGTTTCACACCATAATTCACAGAATAAACAAAGACCACAGGAACAGGGCCATCTCCAGACCCCATGTGCACAGGACAGGCTCTAAACTTCACAAAATCAGAAGCATGCTATTTGAAGAGAAAGGAAATTGAATGTGATCAAGGAGGCTGACATAGAGCACGGGCCGGCTCACGAGACGAATCCGTCGCCCTCTCGTCTGACCTAAGTCATCTAACACAGTAATCCGTTGATCTCTAACTAAAACTAGAGTACGGGTAGGGTTGGAAAGTAACATTTTTTCCTACAATATATACATATTGTCAACTAAAAATTGGCACTTGTCATCTGCCTCTGATTTGCTTTAGTCATGAGCCACTGCAGCTGCTGACCTCCAACACCCTCTAAACATCAGGAATGGGGCGCTCTGTGCTCTGGGAAAATGGGCAGAAAAGTCTTCAGATAGTTAGACATTTTCAGGAAATTTTATGAGCCCAAATTCTTGCATCTCTTCCTATCTAGAAAAGCACTAAAATCATTAACAGAGACACCTGCTCCTTGACTAGCAGCAGCCTCTGCCTAACCGTGTACTGGACCGCACGTCCCCCTTCACTGAAATCTTATATAATTCTGAGCTCCCCCTCATCTTCAGAGCAGTTCCTGCAAGCTCTCTGAGATGCTGTCACCTGGAATCTGGTCCTCATTTTGCCCCAGATAAACTTTAACCAACAACTCTCAAATTTTGTGGTTTATCGACAGTACCACAGACATCAAGCTTACATACTTGAATTCATAGTAAACATTCAGTATCAAACATTTCTTGACTTAAATTCCTATTTAAATGTAAATATTCCATTTCTTAAATATAACATTTTTAAATATAAATTAACAGATATTTGTGAATCTTCGAAAAATATATTCTAGAAAAATTTTAGCAATTAAAAAAAGCTATTGTGTGGAGCTTTAGAATTTCAAAAGTGGAAGAGAATAGTATTGTAACTCAAGTTCTTGTTTTAAATGCAGGGATCCTGAGACCTCAAAAGACATATCAAAGTGCCTGATTTTATACACTGTCCTTTAACAGAAAACCTAGAACTAATTTCCTGGTCTTTGAGAAACCAAGACTTCCTCTGCTTGTGCAGGGCTGAAATTTATGAAAATGGGTCGTGAGAAAGAATCAGAATATGGGGGCCTGGGTGAGGCGGTGGAAGAAAGGAGGTTCTCACCTGGTCGTGGGTGAGAAATAGGCTCCCGCAGTGCTGGTGTGATGGGTATCCCTCATGTGCCTGAAAACTACTATTTAGCACACCTGCCACCAAAATGTACACAAGCTGTTTAGCTAGAAGTCTGACCAGGAGGCTTCATCAGTGACACAAAGAGCTATTTTCACATTAATTCTACAACTACAGGAAGAGAAAGAATAGAAAGCTGATATTAATTATTAAAAATTTACATCAAGAACCAAGGAAATTCTAAGAGAAATATAAAGAATTGTTGGAAGTTACATTATGGGAACTTACTGCCTCTTCAGCTGTCTTAAAAGCTGTGCTATAAAATGTATTTTCCTTTGCTTTTCCAAATCACATTTGAAAGAAATAATGTTTCTTAAGGGTGTTCCTGGAAATTTCTTTTATTTCCTAACACCAAATCTCAGACACTTAAAAAAATGGGGTGTTGGCATTTTGTCCAATGTTCTCTAGGCAATTTGCTGTTCCTACAAATAACAAGGGGGGAATCACACGGAAAAGCATTTGAACATCAGGCTTCTTACATTTGTTCCGGAAGTCTTGGGAAATAATGTGGAAATGAACAGCAGGACAGAAACCTGGCGGGAGGGTCCCTGGCTAGAAGGTGAGAACAAATGTGTTCTCCAACGTGCTCTGCTAGCCACTAGTTTAAATGAACTGAGCAATTGTTCCAGCATACACGCAGCTCTACATGAAAATCTCAACCGTTATCAGCCGCTCAGTGCAGCCCGAAGCAATGGACGGACTGCGGAGACCCCTGGCGGCTCATCGTGGTGCCTTACACCACGTGCAGGATGAGAGGTGCCCCCTTGCCCCCTCCCTCTCCTCCCCTCGAGGGAGATGCCTGGTCCTCAGCTGAGCTTACCTCATAGCAAGCTGTCTCTCAGCCCTCTGTCTAAACAAGATAAAAGCAGGAAAGCTACCTGGGACTTTACAGAACCATCCCAAAAGGGAACTGAAGCACCTTTCTTCCCTCCTCTCTGCTGCCTGGAATGTGGACTTGATGGTTGACCCTCAGGCAGCCACTTTGGGCCATCAAGTTGACGGGCTGAAAATAACAAGCATCTGGTTCTCTGACCCTGGGGCCTTCATGCAAACCAGCCTTGCGGTACCAATTGCTTGACTTCTTTATGTAAGAGGGAAATACAAGTTTAGCATGTGTAAGCTACTGCTGTTATCTGGGGAACTAGCTGTTGTACATTGCCACGGTAAGTCCTAATAATAAAGTTAAAAATTCATGAAAAACTATTTACCAATTAGTTAATAAATGATAAAGAGTTCCTGATTTTTGTTTTAATGTTATGAAATGTAAGTCAAGTTACAGCATATGCTAGTAAAATAAGACACTGTGGAGGAAAAGCAAAACAGAGATTGTAGAACAGAGACCCAAAGCATCCTCTTCTCCAAGGCACAGGAGGACAGCCGTGACTCTACGTGCCAAGGTTGGAGTCACATGGACTCCCTGTTTTCCTTGCCTTGGGTTGTGTTTTGTTTCCAGCCGTGGGAAAAAAGGATAAGGCTGTTGGCCAAATCATTTCAGGAACAGTTTCCATCATGTAGAACCCCTGTCTCTTCCTTTCATCTGCCTCCTGGAATGTTCTGACACAATTAATCAGTCCAGCCGTCTAAATTGAGCAAATGGAGCTCAATCAATCTGCTTTTAGACAGAGTTAAAAAATAGACATTAAAAAGCATAACTAGGAAACCTTATCTTCCAGAGGTCATTGCACAGATGAAATAGGAGGATAGCTGTGAATTACTCTGTAAACCCTAAGTACAATACAAACAATAGTAGTACTGGTTCTATGTCACATTCATCAAAAAAGGAAAACAGAAGAGTTTTCTACCAGAAGGAGAAGGTGCTTTGAAATTTTCTGTCACTTTAATTCTTCAAAATTTCTGTAAAATTGATGTCTTTAAAAAAATCAATGCACATTAGGGACTAATTTTAATTCCTTCATCTTCCCCTGTTTAACAGATATCAAGAATGTTACCATTTCTAGACATTTTATCTAGGAAAGCCTTTGGTATACATGAGGCACAGAGCATGACAAATTGTCAGTATCACTCAGGATAGGAAACCCATGTTTGATATCCGAACTTGAAGACATGAAGAAGATGCCTGACTTGTCCCACTGACCTTTCAAGCTATTATTTTTGAAACATTTGTTTCTTCTTGGTCCAGAACAGACATGCATTTGTTGATGTGAGACTCATTAAGTGAAAAGGTCAACCCATCATTACCACTTTAGAGACTGAAACCTTACCCTCCTCATCCATGTGGACATAGCATCTTTACTGATTCCTAACATGAAAAATGACCACGGATGACATCTCAGGATGCTCCAATGCAGAGGTTCTCTGCTGCAGTGAGAAGGAAAGAGTCGTGTGCTTCAAGATGCACTTACTGTCTGTAGCTCACTTGGTAAGACACTGCAACATGTCTAAGCTAAATCTTAAAAGTGGAAAATAGAGACAACATCCATGGCAGAGGGCATTTGGAGGCTAATTCCTTGGCCCCACTTCATCACTTCTCAAGAGCCGTGGGCAATACCTTGAGAAAAGCAGCAATATGTTACCCAACTCATCAAAAAGCTGCGCCTCCTACTAATTGACAGTAAAGCAAGTGTCGTCTGGCTCAACAGATCTCCCTGTGTCTCTACAGTGTACATCTAATTTTTCTTCATTTTCTCAGTTGGGGGACACTCCTTTTCTGAAAATCCTCCTCCCTGCAGTAGAAGTTATTAGATTCCCAATCAGAATGCAGGCTTGAAGGGGGGCAACACAGCTGAGAAAACATAAATCAGTATGTATTCCTTGATATATTTTTTGCACATGGACTAAAAATCATTGGGTCAGTTGGACATCAATATCATATCTAATTTAAATAATTGTCAACTGTCATTTTACCACCAGCTCCTGAAACAGTCACGTGGTCACTAGGTTTTTTTTCTTCCCTTGACCCATGGATTCGATGATTTCTAGCCAGACACAATAGCTTTTTGAAAAGAAGTCTGTTTCACCTTTTGCTTTTAAACTAAATTTGTGTGCTTGACCCTGACTTCATTCTAACATTCACAAAAAGGTATCCAAGGACAACCAAATTTGACATCATCTCTAGATGTCTTGAATACAATGGTGAGCTGATTCTTCCAGATCATTAAAGTATATATGCACATTATCCTGTGGTCATCTTCAATTTGTGGTGTTTTCAGTAATCGTTACCTGTTTGGATACTTTATCACAAATTTAGCATATCTTTATCCAATTCAGTTACATTAGTATATAAGATTTCAAAAGAACTGCTTTCTCAAAATGATGATATTTAATATCTATGGTCTTTTTTAAATCAAGTAATTCAATAAGGTTGTCAAGGACAGCAGTGAACGTTGTGTGTGGGTATTGCTGTTTCAGAGTCTTCAGTCCTGCCCCATGATCTTACAGGTGTTTACGCATCCTTGTCAGTGTTATTACATCAGTCTATTCGGAGCTGAAATTAAACTACCTGGATGCTAATTTTTCTTTTTAAAAACAATAAACTCAATTTCCCCTTTTAATTCTTTATTGTTTCTCATACTGAGGCTCACCACTTTTCCTAATATATATATTTGGTGGGGAGGGGGGCACAGCCCTGAAAGCCTGCAGACAGCACCAACTCTATAAGATTAACCAGAGGTGGCCGTGGATGTTATGTGACTTCAGCCACTGAGCACGAGCACCTGCTGTTCCTCCAACTGTTCTGCTTCCATTGTTGACAGCTCTGAAGGTCACTGCCTCTTGTAAAATTCTACAACATTACAGTTCATATATTTTTGAAATTTATAAATTTGTGAAAGTCTTCTGCAGTTTGTGTAAAAAGGGGGGTACTTCCCTTTGCTCATTTCAGGCTAAACTAAGTCCAGAAGGACACACACACACACACGCAGTTCTGAGTGCCCCCAAGGAAAAGTTTGAAAGGCTTTGGGAGAGTGGTGGCACTCAAACCTTTGGAATTTTGAGCTCTATGAAAATATCACTTATTCAGAAATTAAGCATTATAATTCTTAAAGAAGAGATTCAGAATCACCCACAAGATACTTACCAGAATTTTTTAAAAGAAATTATCTTCCCTAAAATCCAATGATAATTCAAATATCCATGGAAAGAAAGTAGATTAGTAATATCAAACAATAATTTCTACACTATTGCTGATTAGCCTTCAGCCACAACCAAAGTACATACAAATAAGATAACTGGAGATAGATGGAAAAGAGGTATTAAAAAGCAAGAATATAAAAGAAGTAGTGGCCTTATGGAAACCTGCTCATTTTCTTTGAAATAATTTCTTGGTTACAGGAACACACACTTGAGGTTTTGGAAATGCATCAAGAGGAAATCTAGCAGTGAAATGAAGGAGAAGCAAGTCTCAGTTTTCTCCGAGGTTGATCCTAAATGAAAAAAAATTCCTTGGCTTCCATAATAGACAACCTGCATGATTCCCTTAGCAAAAGAGGGTGGGGGAGAGAAAACTGAAAGTGTGCGAAAACCATCCTTCACCAACCCTGTTGGAACACAGAATTTTGGTGTTAGGGGCACTGCCTGACCTATAAATATAAGAGAAGGTACAAGCTCTAATAAGGTTTTTGAGCAAAAAATGCTTTTAACTTTAAACCTACTCTAGGAAACATGCTGAGAAATCATGGTAAGTGCTTGAGGTAAGCCTTGCTGTTTACGTTACATAAAGGAATGCGTCCTCACATGTACCATTTTGGAAATGGAATCTGTGTTGCAGCCTCCTTCACTTAGGTTTTTGGAAACCCAGAGTTTCTGGCCACGGGGAATTAGGCTAGATACATATCTAAGGGGAAGCAAAAACTCCAGGGCTCTTTTCCGTTGCAAACTGCTTTTACTTGAGACCGGCTTTAAGAATCATGCTGAGAAATCAGAGTAATTATTTCTACATGTCACTCTACATTTTATGCTGAATGAAAGAACGCCTCTCCACATGGTCACTTCTGACATCAGTACGTCTGTTGGAGACGTCCTTCACATAACTATTTGGAAAGCCATAGTTTCTGGTCTAGAGGAACTACGTTACTTACATATCGAAGGGGAAGCAATCACAGCAATTGTATTTTCCAGGGCAATCAACTTTTACATTGAAACCAGCCCTTGAAAACATACAGAGAAATCAGAGAATGTCTTACTACAATTCACTCTACCTTTTATGCTGGATAAAAGAACGCCTCAACACATGCTGAATTCTGAGGGTTGAATGTGTGTGAATACCGCCAAACGATTAGCTTGTTGGGAAGACACAGTTTCTTTTGGGTGGAAAACTAGAATACATACATATATAAGGGGAGGTGTTCATTGTAACTCAGTTTAAGAGTGAAAATTATGTGAACTTTATACAGGCACTAAGAAACCATACAAGAAACCAGAGTAAGACTTTCTACTGCAATCCATTTCTTTTATGCTAGATTAACGAACGTTTACCCACAGCTAATTTCTGAGGGTTGAATGTGTGTGAAAGCAAACAATTACCTCTTTTGTCAGGAAAACACAACCTCTCTTGTGTGGGGAATCACAAAACATATATATAAGGGGAGGACTAGCTACAATTCGTTTTTACAGTGAAAATTTCATAAACTTCAAAAAGGCACAAGGAAACATACTGAGAAATCAGACTGTTTCTACTGTTCCCCACTCGTTTAATGTTAGATGAACGAACGCATCTCCACATGATCAATTCTGAGAGTTGAATGTATGTGAAAGACGACAATAATTTCACTTCATGGGACATAATGTATCTTTCGACTGGTGAAACACACTATATAAATATATATGGGAAGGTACTTGCTAAAACAATGTTTTACAGGGGAAAAAGAATGAAATTGAAACAGGCACTAGGAAACATACTGAGAAATCAGAGTGTTTGAATTGCTCCACATTACACTAATGCTACATGAACTATAGCCTCTGAACATGATCAAATCTGAGAGATGAATATTTGTGAAACACTAAAATAACTACAATAAAAAAGCTTGTTCGGAACACACAGTTGACTTTGATCTACAGATAGATATACGGGGAGGTACAAGCTTCAACTCAGTTTAAAACAAAATGTCATAAATTTCAAACGGGCACTAGGAAACATACTGAGAAACTAGAGAAAGTGTTATTATTGCAACCCATTCATTTAAGTCAAATGAACGAAAGTTTATACATGACCAAAATTTTGAGAGTTAACTGTGTGTGAAAGCAGTTAATCACCTAGCTTATGAAAAACACAGAGATTCTTTTCAGTGGGAAACAACAGGACATACATATATACGTGGAGGTACTAGCTCCAACTCGGTTTTACAGAGAAAACGGCTGGAACTTCAAAACGGCACACAGAAACAGAATGAGAAACCAGAGTAAGGGTTTCCAATGCAACACGATCCCTTTGTGCAAGATGAACGAACGTCTCTCCACATGTTCAGTTCTGAGAGATAAGTGTGTGTGAAAGCAATCCTTCACTAAGCTCGTTAGGAACAAAAAGTTTATTATCACTTGCAAACACCACTACATACATATATATGGGGAGGTAAACTCTACAATTCGGTTTTACAGTGAAACGTACAGGAAATTCAATCCGGCACTAGGAAAATGACAGAGCAACCAGAGTAAGTGTTTCTACAGCAACCCGTTCCATTTGTGCTAGATGAACGAAGGTTTTTCCACATGTTCAGTTCTGAGAGATGCTTGTGTGTAAAAGCCGTACTAACGCTAGCTTGTTGGGAACACAAAGGTTCTTATCATTTGCAAACTTCACTACATACATATATATTGTGAGGTTGAAGTTCCAACTCGGTTTTACAGAGAAAACTGCAGGAAATTTAAAAAGCTACTAGGAAACTGAGAAACAAGAGTAAGTGTTTCTCCTGTAAACCATTCCCTTTGTGCTAGATGAACGAACGTCTCTCCACATGCTCAGTTCTGAGACATAAGTGTGTGTGAAAGCCGATCTTCAACTAGCTTGCTGGGAACACATAGATTAGTTTCAGTTGCAAACCCCACTACATACATATATATGGGGTGGTACAAAGTCCAAATCGGTTTTACAGTGAAAAATACAGGAAATTTAAACAGGTACTGGGAAAAAGACTGAGAATCCAGAGTAAGTGTTTCTCCTGTAAACCATTCCCTTTGTGCTAGGTGAACGAACGTCACTCCACATGATCAATTTAGAGCGTTAAGTGTGTGTGAAAGCCGCCCTTCACCTAACTAGTTGGGAACCCAAAGCTTCTTTTCAGTTACAAACTCCAATACATACATATGTATGGGGAGTTACAAACTCCAACTCGGGTTTACAGTGAAAACTGCAGGAACTTCATACCGGCAAAAGGAAACAAATCTGACAAACCAGTGTAAGTGTTTACCCAGCAACGCGTTCCCTTTGTGCAAGATGAACCAACGTCTCTCCACATGCTCAGTTTAGAGAGATAAGTGTGTGTGAAAGACGTCTCTCAACTAGCTTGTTGGGAACATAAAGTTTCTTTTCAGTTTCATACTCCACTACATACATATATATGGGTAGGTACAAGTTCCAACTCCGGTCTATAGTGAGAACTACAGGAATTTCAAAACTGCACAAGGAAACACACTGAGAAACAAGAGTCTGTGTTTCCCTGCAACCCGGTCCACATGTGCTAGATGAATGAACGTGTCTCCACATGCTCAGTTCCAGGAGATAAGTGTGTCTGAAAGACGTTCTTCACCTAGCTTGTTGGGAACACAAAATTATATTTAAGTTGCAAACTCCACTACATACATATATATGGGGAGGTATAAGCTCCAACTCGGTTTTACAGTGAAAACTGCAGGAACTTCAAACCGGCACTAGAAATCAGCCTGAGAAACCAGAGTAAGTGTTTCCTCTGCAACCCGTTCCCTTTGTGCAAGATGAACGAACGTCTCTTCACATGCTCAATTCTGAGAGATAATTGTGTGTGAAAGTCATTCTTCATATAGTTTGTTGGGAACAAATAGATTCTTTCCAATTTGAAATTCCAATGCATAAATATATATGTGTGGTTCAAGCTCCAACTCGGTTTTATAGTGAAAAGTACAGGAACTTCAAACCGGCAAAAGGAAACAAAACTGACAAACCAGGGAAAGTGTTTACCCTGCAATGCGTTCCCTTTGTGCGAGATGAACCAATGTCTCTCCACATGCTCAGTTTAGAGAGATAAGTGTGTGTGAAAGACGTCTCTCAACTAGCTTGTTGGGAACAAAAAAATTTCTTATCTTTTGTAAACACCACTACATACATATATATGGGGATGTACACTCTCCAACTCTGTGCTACAGTGAAACTTACAGGAAATTCAATACGGCTCTAGGAAACTGACTAAGAAACCAGAGAAAGTATTTTTACTGCAACCCGTTCCATTTGTGCTAGATGAACGAAAGTTTTTGACACGGTCAGTTCTGAGTGATGCGTGCGTGTGAAAGCCGTCCTAAACCTAGCTTGTTGGGAGCACAAAGTTTCTTTTCAGTTGCAAACTCCACTACATACATTTATATGGGGTGGTTAAAGTTCCAACGCGATTTTACAGTGAAAAATGATGGAACTTGTAACCTGCACTAGGAAATAGACTGAGAAAGCAGAGTAAGTGTTTCTATTGCAACACTTTCCCTTTGTGCTAGATGAACGAATGTCTCTCCACATTCTCATTTCTGATAGATAAGTGTGTGAGAAAGCCTTCCTTCACCTAGCTAGTTTCAAACACAAAGTTTCTTTCCAGTTGCCAACTCCAAACATGCATATATAAGGGTAGGTAGAAGTTCCAGATTGGTTTACAGTGAAAACTACAGGAACTTCAAACAGGCAATAAGAAACAGCCCGAGAAACCAGCGTAAATGTTTCTCCTGCAACCCGTTCCCTTTGTGCTGGATAAAGGAACGTCTCTCCACATGCTCAGTTCTGAGAGAGAAGTGTGTGTGAAAGCCTTCCTTCTCCTAGCTATTTGGAAACACAGAGATTCTTTACAGTTGCAAACTCCACTAAATAAATATATAAGGGGATGTACAATCTCGAACACGCTTTTACACTGAAAAGTGCAGGAAATTCAAACCGGTACTTGGAAACATTCTGAGAAAACAGAGTAAGTGTTTCTCCTGAAAACCGTTCCGTTTGAGCTAGATGAACGAACGTCTCTCCACATGCTCAGTTCTGAGAGATAAGTGTGTGTGAAAGCCGTCCTTCACCTAGCTTCTTGGGAACACCAAGTTTCTTTTCAATTGCAAAGTACACTACATACATATTTATAGAGAAGTGGTAGCTCAAACACGGATTTACAGTGAAAACTGCAGGAACTTCAAACAGGCACTAGGAAACAGACTGAGAAACCAGAGTAAGTGTTTCTCCTGCAACCCGTTCACTTTGTGCTACATGAACGAAAGTCTGTCCACAAGTTCAGGTATGAGAGAAAAGTGTGTGTGAAAGCCGTCCTTCACCTACCTTGTTTGGAACACAAAGTTTCTTTTCATGTGCAAACTCGATACATACATTTATAATGGAATGTACAAGTTCAAGCTCGGTTTTATAGCGAAAAATGTAGGAAAATCGCACCGGTACTAGGAAACAGCCTGAGAAACCAGAGTAAGTGTTTCTCTTGCAACCCGTTCCCTCTGTGCAATATGAACGAACTTCTGTCCACATGCTCATTTCTGAGAGATAATTGTGTGTGAAAGCCATACTTCACCTAGCTTTGTGGGAACACAAAGATTCTTTTCAGTTGCAACCTCCAATATTTACATATATATGGGGAGGTACAAGCTCCAACTCGGTTTTACGGTGAAAAATGCAGGTTCATCTAGCCGGCACTAGGAAACCGGCTGAGAATCCAGAGACATTGTTTGAACTGCAAACATTTCCATTTGTACTAGATTAATGAACGTGTCTCCACATGATCAGTTCTGACAGATAAATGTGTGTGAAAGCTTTCCTTCACCTAGGTTGTTGGGAACACATAGATTCTTTTCAGTTGCAAACTCCACTCCATACATATATATGGGGAGGTAAAATTCCAACTCGGTTTTACAGTGAAAACTGCAGGAACTTCAAAACGGCACTAGGAATTAGACTGAGAAACCATAGTAAGTGCTTAACTGCAACCCGTTCCTTTGTGCTACATGAATGAACGTCTGTCTACATGCTTATTTCTGAGAGATAAGTGTGTGTGAAAGCTGTCCTTCAACTAGCTTCTTGGGAACACAAAGTTTCTTTTCAGTTGCAAAATCCACTACATATATATATATGCGAAGGTTCAAGTTCCAACTCGGTTTTTCAGTGAAAACTGCATGAAATTCCAACCGGTCCTAGGAATTAGAATGGGAATCCAGAGTAAGTGTTTCCTTTTCAACACATTCCCTTTGTGCTGGATGAACGAACGTCTCTCCGCATGCTCAGTTCTGAGAGATAATTGTGTGTGAACGCCGTCCTTCACCTAGCTTGTTGGGATCACAAAGATTCTTCCAGTTGCAAACCCCGCTACATACATATATATGGGTATGTACAAGTTGAACTAGGTTTTACACTGGAAACTGCAGGAACTTCAAATCGGCCCTATGATATAGACTGAAAAACCAGAGTAATTGTTTCTCCTACAATCCTGTCTCTTTGTGCCAAATGAAATGACATCTCTCCACATGCGCATTTCTGAGAGATAAGTGTGTGTGAAAGCCGTCCTTCACCTTGCTTGTTGGGAAAACCAGCTTTCTTTTCGGTTGAAAGCTACACATGTGGAGAGACTTTCTTTCATGTAGCACAATGGAAACGTGTTTCTGGAGGAACCCTCACCCTTTTTTCTCAGTCTGTTTCTTAGTGCCGTTTTTAATTTCCTGCAATTTTCAGTGTAAAACTGATTTGGAGCTTGTACCTCCCCATATATATATTTGTACTGTAGTTTCCAGCTGAAAAGCATCTTTGCATTCCCAAAAAGGTGGGTGATTGTTGGTTTTCACACACACTTCTCTCTAATAATTGAGCATGTGTAGTGTCTTTCGTGTATCTAGCATTAAGTGGATGGGTGGCAGTTATAACACTTACTCTTGTTTCTCATTATATTTCCTAGAGCCACTTAGACGTTCATGCATTTTTCACTGTTACGTCGAGTTTGAGCTATTACCTCCCAGTATATATGTATATATTTTGTTCAGTAGAAAAAAACTATGTGTTCACAACAAGCTAGGTGATTCACGGATTTCACACAAACTTTATTCTCAGAGTTCAGCATGTGGACAGACGTCCATTCATCTAGCAGAAAGTGAATGGGTTGCAGTAGGTACACTTACTCTGGTTTCTCAGTATGTTTTTTAGTGTCTGTTTGAAGTTCATGCAATTTTCACTGTACAACCGTGTTGAGCTATTACCCCCATATATATGTATGTAGATTGTTTTCTCACTGAATGAAACTCTGTGTTCCCTTCAAGCTTGTTTATTGATGGCTTCCACACAGTCTTAACTCTCAGTACTGAGCAAATTGAGAGACGTTTGTTCTTATAGCATAAAGAGAATAGGTACCACTAGAATCTCATACTCTGTTTTCACAGTATTTTTAATATTTTCGGTTTGAACTTCATGATGTTTTCACTGTAAAACCTAGTTGGAAACTGTACCTGCCGATGCATATTTATGTAGTGTGTTCCTCACTGTAAACAAACCATGTAATCCCGAGAAGATTTGTGATTTTCGGCTTTCACACACATTCAATTTTTGAAACTGAGTATATGAGGATGGATTCGTTCATCTACCTAAACAGAATGGATTGCTGTAGATACACTTACTGTGGGGTCTGATTATGTTTCCTAATTCCTGTTTGAAATTGATGCATTTTTCTCTGTAAAACCGAGTTGGAGCTAGTACCATCCCATATATATATATACAGTGTAGTTTCCTGCTCAATAAAACTTTGTTTTCCCAACAAGCTAGGTAACTGATGGCTTTTACACTGACCTAAATCTCAGAATTTAGCATGTGGAGAGATTTTCGTTCATCTAACCTAAAAGGAATGGTTTGCAATAGAAACGCTAACTTGGGTTCTCAGTAGGTTTCCTAGTGCCTGTTTGAATTTCATGCAGTTTTCACTGTAAACCGAGTTGGAAATATTACCTCCCCATATATATTTATATAGTATAGTTTTCCAGTGTAAAGAAAGTGTGTGTTCCAAACAAGCTAGCTGGTTGACGGCTTTCACACACACTTAACTCTCAGAATTGAGCATGAGGTGAGACTTTTTTCATCTAACATGAAGGGAATATGTTGCAGTTGAAACATTTACTCTGGTTTCTCTGTATGTTTTCTAGTGCCATTTTGATGTTGATACACTTTTCACTTTAGACACGAGTTGGAGCTTGTACCTCCCTATATATATGTATATAGAGTAGTTTCCCACTGAAAAGATTCTGTGTGTTCCCAAGGTGCTAGGTGATTGACGGCTTTCACACACAATTAATTCTCAGAGTTGAGCATGTGGAGAGACGTTCGTTCTTTTAGCAAAAAGACAATGGTTTGCAGTAGAAAGATCTTCCCTGGTTTCTCAGAATGTTTCCCAGTGTCCGTTTAAAGTTCGTGTATTTTTCAGTGTAAAACCGATTTGGAGGTAGTATCCCCATATATATATATGTAGTGTTTTTCTGCACTCTTAAGAAACTATGTTTTCCCTTCAAGCTAAGTGATGTTTTACATTTGCAAAAATTCATCCCTCATAACTGAGCATGTGTAGAGGCTTTCGTTCAATTAGGATGAAGGGAATTCTTTGCAGTTGAAACTCTTACACTGGTTTCTCAGTCTGTTTCCTAGTGCCGGTTTGAAGTTCTTGCAGTTTTCACTGTAAAACCGTCTTGGGGCTAGTTCCTCCCCATATAAAATTGTGTCATGTATTTTCCCCATGAAAAAAATTGTTTTTCCCCAACAAGCTAGGTGATTGATGTCTTTCACACTCACTCTCAGAATTGAGCATGTTAAGATATGTTCTTTCATCTTGCATAAAGAGGTAGCACTTGAAATAATTACTCTGGTTTCTCAGTATGTTTCCTAGTGGCGGTTTGAAATTCATGCAGTTTTCAGTGTAAAAATGACTTGGAGCAATTACCTTCCAATATAGATGTATACAGTGCATTTCCCCACTGAAAGGAAACTATGTTTTCCATACAAGCTTAGTTATAGTTTACATTCGCACATATTCAATACTCAGAACTGAGCATGTGGAGGAGAGACGTTCTTTCAACTAGCATAAAGGGAATGATTTGCAGTAGAAACACTTACACTGTTTTCTCAGTATGTTTCCTATTTCGGGTTTGTAGTTCATGCAGTTTTCACTGTAAAACCGAGTTGGAATTAGTACCTCCCCATATATAGTTATTTAGTGTTGTTTCCCACTGAAAAGAATTTGTGTGTTCCCAAAAAGTTAGCTTACTAACGGGTTTCACACTCATTTAACTCTCAGAATTGAGCATGTGTAGAGACGTTCATTCATATAGCATAAAGGGAATAGTTAGCAATTGAAACATTTACTCTGATTTCTCAGTATATTAACTAGTGCCGGTCTGATCTTCAGGCATTTTCCACTTATGAACCGACTTAGAACTAGTACCTCCTCATTTATACATATGTAGTGTATTTCCCCAATCAAAAGTAACTGTGTGTTCCCTACAAGCTAAGTGATAGAAGGCTCTTGCACAGAGTCATCTCTCAGAACTGAGCATGGGGTGAAGCGTTAGTTCATCTAGGATGAAGGGAATGGGTTGCAGTTGAAACACTTATCTGGTTTCTCAGTTATGTTTCCTAGTGCCGGTTTGAAGTTCATTCAGTTTTCACTGTAAAATCGACTTGGGTCTAGTACCTCCCCGTATATATGTATGTAGTTAGTTTGGCACTCAAAGAAACTGTGTTCCGTACAAGCTAAGTGATTGATCATATTCGCTAGCATTAAACTCAGAAAAGAGCATGTGGACAGGCTTTCGTTTGTCTAGCATAAAGGGAATGGGTTGCACTAGAAATAATTACTCTTGTTTCTTAGTATGTTTCCTAGTGTCGGTAAATTTGCTGCAGGTTTCACGGTAAAACAGTGTAAGAGCTAGTACCTCTCCATATATATGAATGTATTGTAGTTTTCCACTCAAAAGAATATGTTTGTTTCCAACAAGCTAGGTGATTGTCGGCTTTCACACACACTTAACTCTCAGAATTGAGCATGTGGAGTCTGGTTCATTCATCTAGCATAAAGGGAATGATTTGCAGTAGAAACACTTACTCTGTTTTCTCAGTATGTTTCCTATTTCGGGTTTGAAGTTCATGCAGTTTTCACTGTAAAATCGACTTGGAGCTAGTACTTCCCCATATATATATGTATGTAGTGTAATTCCCCAGTCAAAAGAAACTGTGTGTTCCCTACAAGACTAGTGATAGATGATTTCACACACATTCAACTCTCAGAACTAAGCCTGTGGAGAGCCGTTCGTTCATCTAGGATGAAGGGAATGAGTTGCCATATAAACATTTACTATGGTTTCTCAGTATGTTTCCTCGTGCCGGTTTGAATTTCATGCATTTTTCACTGTAAAACAGAGTTGGAGCTTGTACCTCCCCATATATATTTATATAGTGTTATTCCCAACTCAAAAGAAACTGTGTTCCCAAAAAGCTAGGTGATTGATGGCTTTCACACACACTTAAGTCTCAGAATAGAGCATTTTAAGATACGTTCATTCATCTAGCATAAAGGGAATGGGTTGCATTAGAAACACTTACTCTGGTTTCTCAGTTTCGTTCCTAGTGCTGGTTTGAATTTCATACAGTTTTCACTGTAAAGTCGACTTGGAAATATTACCTCCTATATATATGTATGTATTGTTTTTCCCCACTCAAAAGAAACTGTGTGTTCCCTACAAGCTAACTGATTGATGGCTTTTGCACACATTCAACTCTCAGAACTGAGCATGGAGAGAGGCGTTCATTCATCTAGGATGAGGGCAATGGGTTGCAGTAGAAACACTTAGTCTGGTTTCTCATTATTTTTCCTAGGTCCGGTTTGAATTTCATGCAATTTCCTCTGTAAAACCAGGTTGGTGCTAGTATCTCACCATATAGATATCGTGTAGTTTACAATAGAAAAGAAACTGTATTTTCCCAACAAGCTAGTTGTTTGATGCCTTTCACACACATTCAAATCTCAGAATTGAACATGTGTAGAGGCGTTCGTTGATGTAGCATAAATGGATTTTGTAACTTTAGAAACACTTACTGCGATTTGTAAGTATGTTTTCTAGTGCCGGTTTGAAGTTCATGCAGTTTTCAATGTAAAACCGTGTTGGAGCTACTACCTATCCATATATATATATATGTAGTTTAGTTCCAAACTCTAAAGAAACTGTGTGTTCACATCAAGATAGGTCATTGACCGATGACACGCACATTCAACTCTCAGAATTGAGCATGTGGAGACGCGTTCATTAATGTAGCATAAAGGGATTGAGGAGCCATAGAAACACTTAATGTGATTTCTCAGTATGCTTCTTAGTGTCAGTTTCAAGTACAGGCACTTTTCTCTGTAAAACCGAGTTGGAGCTAGTACCTCCCCATATATATTTATGTCATGTATTTTCCCACTGAAAAGAAACTGTGTGTTCCCAACAAGCTAGGTGATTGACGGCTTTCACACACAACTATCAGAATTGAGCATGTGGAGAGGCGTTCGTTCATCTAGCATAAATGGAACTTGAAAGCAATTATAATGATCTATGTTGGTAGGAAAACAGTAAAGGGAGCATTAATTTAGAGCCTGTATAGTTATGGTCAGCATATATGACAGAATTTAGTTTTCAGCAGAAGATTTCTTTATTTTAATGTTCAGAAAACTTAATTCTTTCCTGTACCTGGATATAGATAGTGAATGTTTTGAAGTCTTTGAGCAACTGCTTTAAACCAGAATTCTTACTTTGCTTTTGGTCTTTAACCTAAGAGAATATCCAGAATTCCAGTGGCAGTTCAAAAGCAAGGGCCTGAACCTTGCCTATTACTTGTTTAAAGTACAGTAAGAATAACTGTAGACTAGGGTACTGTGGATAACTGAAGGGCTGCTTGGATATGTTATATGTAAGTTATATTTTCAAAAATTATTAATAACATGAAAATCAATCAACCTTGGTGATCTATTTGGTATAATTTAATCTTTAATAATGTAGATTTTGATAGCCCTTTTATTTATGTAACTTATGAAAATAAGTTGGCTTTATATAACTACTATCTAGATAAATGATTAAATTTTTGGGTTTTTTTTATCATTTGCTTCTTAAAAGTAGGATATTAATTACACAATATGTATTTTCCTTCAAGTTCATACTTTTTTCCCTAAACTATCTTGACTTGTTTAGATAAGTTAATCCATAGTCTGATTTTAAAAACTCAGTATGTTCTTCTGTCTGTTGCTTTATTAGAGAGTAAGAATTCCTTATTATTTTTAATAAAATATAATTGCAGGAAACTATACTGGGATTCTTTCATTCACAGAGTCAAGCAATGATTCCTGTTTTGTTAGATCAGGTGTCTAAGCCTCTCAACTTCCAAAAGATTACATGGACAAAGTTAAAAACGCCATAAATGATCGACTAAGAAAGTTTATTGTGTTCCTTGATTAAAAGTATAAATATGGATCACCCTTAAATTCGGATGTAAAGCTATTATGAATTACATGAGTCTTCTCCAAAATTCTTTTTTTAAAACATTTTTTATTGATTTATAATCATTTTACAATGTTGTGTCAAATTCCAGTGTTCAGCACAATTTTTCAGTCATTCATGGATATATACACACTCATTATCACATTTTTTTCTCTGTGAGTTATCATAACATTTTGTGTATATTTTCCTGCAAAACTCTTCAATTTGGGCTTTAAACCCTCCAATAAAATACTGGTTTGAAGGAAGAAGAAAGTCGAGAAATGATTCAATCCAAATTCTATGGGAATAAACAAAGCTAAATGTTTCATTTTTTGAAGCAAAACAGATATATTTTCTGCACCATATGATTTTAATAGTATTCATCTGAACATACGGTTTAGACACCATGAGACCATAAGCCAACAAACAAGATGTCAGGTAAAGCAAGAAAAAAAACTGATGGAATTTTCTACTGCAAAATTTCCCCTAACTCGAACTGTAATAGAGAACAAATCTGACGCCACATTGGATCTGTTCCTTTAGTTTGAAGCACTGTGCCCTGTTTTCCAGGCTTAATCTTGCTGGCTCTGCACCTTTTGTAAAACAACTTTAGCCTTTAGCCTAAAACCTACAGGAAAGCCAATTCTCGGGGCTCTGACCTTTAATGATGTTAGCACTTCTGCACTTATGCACGGATGGCAATTTGTAAAATAGAGAATAACCTTTGTTTTGTTGGAGGTTTAAAGGGACACCACAGCCTGACCCACATGGATGACTGCAAGAACAAAGAATGCCTGCAGCAAGAAGTTTGCACAGCCAACCACACCCCCTCCCCTTTTCAGCTTAAAAGGGGCCTGAATTCTGACTTGGGCAAGATGATTCTCCAGGACATTAGTCCCCCATCTTCTTGGTCTGCCAGCTTTCTGAATAAAGTTACTATACCTTGCTCCAAAACATTGTCTCCTGATTTATTTTTTTGTCACTGTTGTGCAGCGAGCAGAACAACTTTGGCCTCGGTAACAGACTCAGCTTTGCCATTCCGTCTGATGTGAAATCTTTCTGGGTGTACACGTGCTTGCCTGGTGGTGGTGTTGTTGGTGGTGGTGGTGGTAGGCAAAATTATTTCACTTCTCCTGATTTCAAAAGGCAAAAATTTCCTGCTATTTAAATCAACTCTAGACTTTTACAGAATCACCTGCAGATGTGCTTCTGGAAGCTAGAAAAATTTCAACAATGAAAATAATTGTATTGTCTCCAGACAAGATTATTTTCCTCAAAACTGAGTAGCTGTGAGACACACTTCAGGAGTACAGATAGATGCAGTGTGTTTCATTTCCCATGTTGTTCCAACACAATTTTCCAGTTATATCAAAATAAATTAAAATCGGTCTTCAATACCAGATGCTCTGGCATGATACAACAATGCCAATTCCACTTATTTATTGAGCCAGAGCAGCTTTAGAGTAAATGATTTTATACCAAACTCCTGCTTGATGTCCTGTCTTCTCCCTTGTGGCCAATTCCTTCTTCTTTCTTCCTACAAGTTCTCCTGTTATGGTAAGTTAGCCCTTACTGTGCACATTCAATTGGGAAGGCACAAATTAAATATGTGAGGGGATGACATGCATATTTAATTCTTACTTATACATAAATACAAACACACAGGACCTGTGTCTTGGAAGATGTCACTTCCTAATGTGGGCAAGAGGATTGTCTATAGTTCAATCAATGATCTAAAAGCAGTTTTGTAGGATATAATGAAGCAATGCCTGAGTTATAAGACAGAACAACCCCTGGATATGAATCAGTGGCACCAATCAGTGGGGGCACATGTGTGCACACACACACCCATGCACACGGAGCAGCCTTGGAGACACTCCATCTGTGCTGATGGAGCAAAGTCATACTGGGGAGATGAGGAAAAAGTGCCTAATACAATCAAACCATGACACCAGAGGAATGGGTAATAGGAGTCAATTGAATTTTCTGATTAGCTGAAGGTCAAACAAAAACACTTTTAGTTTCAAACATCATTACTAAAAATTTCCCTAAAGCACAGGAGCCTGTTTTCCTGCCTTGCTTAGTGTCATATGCCATATTAAACATGACAAATTCATGCTTCTCTGACTGTGGATCGGGAAAGGCCTTGCTGTCCTATTCTGAATATTAGTCTATGTTTTGCAGCACAGTGGATACTGAAAATGGGGCAACTTGAGTGAATGGGAATGGACATAACCTAGCAGTCACTGACTGTGTGTGATTTGCCAACTTTCTCCAAAAAGTAATGGTAGCAAGCAAATCAGATAAATTCAGGGCTCTTGGGGTGGGGAGTCTGGTGGGCTGACAGCTGGGTGGTCTCAGACAGCTGTTTTACTGTGTAAAATAGTGACTATGATCCACAGTGACACATTGTCAAATTCTTGTGCCTGTAGCTGTGATACCTGGCCAAGTCTGTGAAGCCAATTTTATCAATGGTGAATAATGAAGATAACTAACATTCCCTTTCCCTGAGGACCATCTTATGTGACATCCATTCATTGACTCACTGAGTTCCCTAAGCACACTTTTTGCTGCATAACAGTCTTAAAAAATGAAGCAGGGATAAAATGAAGCTCTGAAGTGTTGAAGCCTTGCCCGAAATCATGCAGATGGGAAGACGCCGTGCTGGGAGCTAAGCTCGGGCCAGACTACAGAACCTGAAGGGCCCAGCAAGTCCCCTCACCCAGGAACCTGGCCCACAGCCACTTCCAGGCCCTGTTCTGTTTCTATGAGTGCTCATGGGAAAGTGCCAGGGACTTAGCGTAAATATGACTTGATTAAGTTATTCAAACTGGGATAGCCTTTTGTTGGGGACTGTAACCTGGGAGTGAAACTGGCAGTGAAGTAAGGGAGGAAACAGCCCTGGTTGTAAGAATATTTCTAGGGAAGAAGGTTCCCTGATGGGCTGGCATGGAAATCGCTGTGGTTGTGAGCCCCCCGTTGCTCTGTGGAGGTGTGGGCAGGGAAGGAGAGAGGCTGTTCAGACTGGTCATAGTCATTACAGTTTGTAAACAGCTGAGTTCTGTTTCCTCACAGCTCAGACACATGCAGGACATGAGGATGCTTAGCTAATGACCAACAGTGGGTAGCAAAGGCCAAGAGTGCGGTGGGGAGGAGAGATGGGACCACCTTCTGGAAGAACTTCTGCCCCAGGGGTCCAGGAATGTAATTAATGTTTGGGGATGCACAAAGGGTTTGTATGGCCTCATCAGGTAGTTCCTACTTTAAACTGATAGTCTGGAATATATGGTAAAATACGGTGGAATGACTGCTCTTATTTTAGTTTCTACAAACTCTTAAACGGATGGATTTCTATCTCCATTATACAAGCACTGCTGGGTAACCTTTAGAGCCATGTGAGGATCAAACGAGTGAATACTTATTAATATTATTATCATGCTTCTACTGAATTAACACTTCAGCAACAGTATAATGGCCATGCTTCTTAACAACTGCCTCTGTAAGATCTCTTGTAAGTCACAAATAATAATTATAAAGAAAATATATTAAAATAATAACAATTACATTTACAATAAATATGTTGTTTATAACGATGATAGTGTTAGCATCTCCCTCTCATATTAAACAATACCCAACACTGGATTCCTTAGGAAGCAATGCCAATACACGTTTGGACTTTTCAAAGTCTTCAGCCCATGAAGCCATTTTACTCACATTGGTTCACCACAGCCAGAATTGCTGTTCCTTGTATGGTGGGCTGCCACGCTGTGATGTCCTGGGCTTTTTCTGGCACCATGCGTCTATACTGGGTAGTCAAGTTTCCACATACCCACTCTGATTTGCAATATATTGTTCTCCAGAGCCAACAGAGGGGCCAATGGAAAGAGGCCACAGATAAGGTGGTGAACCCAAACTGAATACCTGTTGAAGGAATGGACACACAACATGGAGTGGTGGATGGATGGAAGGACAACAACAATTCCTCTACTCCAGTAAAGAGAGAGGGGCAAATGGTGAACTAAATTCCAAAGAGAAAAGACATTCATGGTAATAATAATGTTCAACAGTGAAAGAATCCAAACAAAAGGCAAATAAAAAATCTCTCGGAAGAAGACTCATTACAACCTGTTTCTTTCACGTATATACCCTTAGTAGGAATAACATACTTAAAAATCTTCAACCAACCATAGTTGTTTGCTCGTAATAAACTTGGGAATCTTGAAGCATATTATTCACTCTCAGTGTTGAAATAATACAATCTTGGAAGATGATTTGTCATTGAGGATTAAGAAAAAGAATATTGTGGTTGTATATAAGAATTTAAATAGGAATAAGGAATGTACTTTTGGGAAAGCTCTGCATAGAGAATGTTGGAGGAAATGCACTGAAAACAGGCAAGTGAGCAAGCTCCCTTGAGTCTGGGAAGGTGAGTGCAGCACATTCAGAGTGTCTATGAAGTTATTACAAGTCACAGAAAGGTATGCAATTAAAGTGTCTTCCAAAGCAAAATATCCTTCTGCATGAATTTTTATCTTGATATTTCTATGGTCTGTGTGGTCACAGGAAGTCAAAGCTATGGTGGTGGCTTAGAAGTTCTTTTCTCTCTGTCTGTAGTTTACAGGGCATTGCTACAGATGGGGCAGCAGAGATCTGCATAAGCTCTTCCATGGGGTGGGGGAGCAGTTAGAAATGATAAGGCCAGAGATCTATAAGACTTTTAGACCCTAACTGACAGACTTTTAATTAAACTAGCACAGGTATGTAACTAAGACAGTGGATGAGAGGCAAGTTTGTAGTCCCTTTAGTGTTACTGCTCAGTCAAGGGATAGGGACCACTCTGGCCAGGAACGGCAAGACCGTGGATGGGGTGGATGGGTAGGAGGAGCTGACATTTGCTTGTGACCTGAGAGGCAGGGGTGTGTTGCAGAAAAGCCGACAGTGCTGGAAAGATGCCTCATGTCCACAGCCCAAAAGGAGCTGTCATATTCAGGGAGGTCAGAGAGCAAGAACCAGAGTTAGTGATGCCAGAGTGTCAGCAACGTGGCAGCAGTGATGTCAGTATCTGTGTCCAAAACCCACCTAACCCTACATGAACTCATCTGCCTACAGGTGGCAGGTTAGTAGCAGAAATGTGGGGAGTGGGTGCAGCCACTGGCAAATTGGCAAGTGGACATCCTAATGAAAAGCACTGCTCACAGTCACCATATTGGAAAGAGAGCCCCCACACTGTCAGATCCCCTTCTTATTCAAGAGAAACTAGAAATTAAGACTTCATTAGCAATCATCCCAGTTCAAATCCAGAAAAGATATCATTTATAATGACAACAAAGGCACAGGCTATTCAGAAATAAATTAATGAAAAATGTTAAAATGATTCTGATAAATGACGTTAAAAAAGAAAAAAATGATGATTGAATGAACAGTAGAATGCACCACCCTCTTCAGTTGACAGATTCAAATTTGGGGAACATAAAACATTTTTTCTCCAAAATCAATCTAGTATCTGAATGCAAATTTAGTTAATAATCCCGAATGGATTTAAGAAAAAATTCTGAAAGGTGATCCTAAATTTCTTCCAGAAATATACACAAATGTACAAATAAAATAATGAGGAGGGATGTTTGAAATTGTAGTATTAGGGACATTCTGGAAAAGGATAAAATAGGACCAACTGTAGGAGATATTAATCTATGGTCATGGAAACAGTATAGAAATAGTGCACTGAGAGTATGAATGAAATAGAACACATTTCAAGAATAGACGTGGATATTTAAGAGATTTTAGTAATATTATAAAACTGACACTTAAAATCAGTGGATTCAAGTACTGGTGTAATTTGCTAAATCATTAGAAGGCCTGGTACATTGTCCTCACTTTTGACATTAAAATAAATTCCAGATAATTTTTTAATTAAAAAATAAAACACTAGAAATAACCCAACATGATTTAATCTATTCAGATATTCAAGCGAGAAGAACTTTCTAAAAAGCTTTTGGAACAAAGACCAACAAGAGCAAAGGCCTAGCAACTCAGCAAGGCCAGAAACGCCCCCTGTAAAACAAAACTGACCCTCGCCCAACCCTCTCTCACGGCCCTGTATTGCTCTCTGATACTTTCTATACTTTCTTCTTCCATTTAAAGTCCAGTTTCTTGGAGAAGTGCCTGCGCTGATGACTCCTCCAGGGCTCAGAGCCCTGCATCCCCCACGGCCCTCACCGCGGCACTGAGACAGGAGTTGCACTGCCGGTGGCTGCGTGTTTCAAACCAGTGGGCATTTTCAGCTCCTGTTTATTTGATTACCAGGTAGCTTTTGCCATGGACAAATATTTTCCTCTCAGTGGAATATTTTCCCCCCTTAATTTTTGTTTTACTTAAATAAATTTTAAAAGCCCAGGCAGAAAGGTGTGTGTGCACATATGCACATACTCAGATACAAACAGATCTGTTTTATAAAGGCTACCTAAGTGTAGTCCTCCTCCACCTTTTCCTCAGTTTAGACAATTAAAGGTGGGCTTTAGCCCTTGTTTTTTTGCCCCACACACCACTCTTTCTCACTATACTCCTTTTAGTCAGTGTTCAAATCACTCTTTAGCAAGGTTACAGCCTTCTCTGTGTTGCCTCATCTAGTTTTCTCTCAACTGCTCTGCTATTCTTCTCTCTCTTGGTGGATTTCTCTCCTCCCATTTGCCATGTACATGGCACTTTCCCCAGGGCCTCGTCTTCAGTCCTCTGCCGGGTAGGACTGAATCGCCCCCACGGCCTCACCCACAGCTCCTCTGAGTTCCTGACTGGTGAATCCAGCTTAACAATGGACATCACCCCTCAGATGTCCTGTAGACACTTCGCACTGAAAATGCCACACACAGAACCATCTCCTCGAAACCAGCTCCTCCCCTTACACTCCCCCTGCAGATCCGCTCCACGGATGGGTCACTGGAAAGTCACCCTAGCATCTCTGTGGCCTGCCGCCCCAGCCCTGCAGTCCCCCCTGCAGCAGTCACCACTTCTGCCGCCCATGTCTCTCTCCTTCTGCCCAAGGCCTCTCTGCAGGCGTGTGCCACTTGTTGTCTGGGTTACCTGGGGTGGTCCCCGAAAAATCCTTTCCCCCCAAAATATGGGCCTCCCCCAAAAAATAGTATCTTCCATTCTGCTTCCAGAATAACCAGATATTCTGCAACATAAACATTATGCAATTTTCTTACTTACAAATATTCCAATATATCCCTGTTTCCTTAAGGATACATTGAAGTATAAGCACACAAGGCCCATTGTGACAGAGGCCTTCTGCACCTGATATTCCCACCTATGGATCCTTTGTTCTAGCCCTACTTGTTGTTCTTCAGTCTGGCCAAGCCGCTTCATGCCATGTACTCTTATATGTCTCTTCCTCTCTGCATGAAGTGTCCACTCCCTCTACCACAAAATAGAGAGCTAAATTCCTTTCACCTTTCAGGATTCAGTTCAAATATTTCCAGCTCTAGGAAGTCCAATTTGTGTTCACCTGTTTAGCAATCCATCAACTACTCGCCATGCCTCGCCTGGCCTGGGGAGTGCAGACACCACGTCTTACCTGTCTTGGTCTCCCCAGCAGTTGATACAGTGTTTGGCATAGCAGTGCTCAATGTCTGTTGGTTGGGTAAATAAATGAATCAGTAAAGAGATGAGAGGTCTACAATTCCCCCCAGTTACTCAGCTGCCATTTTGGAAAGTTCATTCTTCGGAGTTAAGGAAATGTCAGTGCAGGTGTTGGGCAGACGGAACAGAGGTGAGGGTGTGGGGGAGACAGGCCTGGTCCTGGAGAGCGCAGGATAGGCGTGGGTGGGAGAGCACTGGAGAGAGAGGGAATGGAGGGGGCGGGTGAAAGGAGATGTTGAAGAGCAACTGATATTAAATGCAGTAAATTAAATGGAGAACATAATATATGAAGGGAAGATCAAGTTAACACAGCAAGGGTGGAAAAGGCAGTACCAGAGACGAAAAGCTCTCACTTAATCCCTCACAGCATTTCACTTATGGCACCCGCCCTCTGGGAAGGCAGCGTCAAATTCTTGAGAGACTGGTGTTTGTGCTGTGGGTGCTCTAAGTACAAAACGGTATCTTATGGCTTCCAGATTTTAAGACTAATAGATTATTTCTCTTATGTCCCATGTCTGAGTTCTCAGGCAGCAGGATCATTCGCTGGTGGGGGGAGAGCTATTGTGGTAAACAACTCAGAGTTACTCTAATAATCTCAAAGGACAGTGGGGAATTCAATAAAACAAATAAAAGAGAAATTTCACTCAGAGAAAACCATATGTCATATAGAACCTTGTGGGGGCATTGGGGGCAATGTTACCGCCACCTCATCTAACAGTTTTATGTGAGTGTGCTGAAAATCCAAGCTCAAGTCACTTAAACACGTATGAGAACCAGGGTCCAGGCTGTGGTGCTCCAGACATGGACGGGAAGATGAAAAGCCTGACTACTGCCTCTGACAGGATCAGTGCAGCCAGGGAGCACAATGCACACGGACACGATCACGCACCATCAAGACAAGAATCAAGTGCAATTCATGCCTAGAAAGGAGAGTAGAAAATCTCTAAAAAGTGGAGGGGTCCCTGCCAAGGCATGGCAAGTGTCCTTCCTGGCAGAAAAACAGATAAAAGTACTTCAGGCGAAGGAGACTAGTGTTGGTGGCTGAGAGCGAGGCCTAATGAAGCACAGGTAAAGGGCTCCAGGGTCATCTGTCACAAGCTCTTCCCCTTCAGCATCTAAGAGGTGTAACTAAAAAGGCAGGTGGGGTGTCATTAATGATCACGAGGAAAACTGGGAGGAGGAAACTGAGGTCAGGAGATCACCACCAAAGGCACTTTATTTTAGAAGAACAAAAATATTTCAAAAGCACTAGGAAATTCTATCTCCCATGAACGAAAAGAACCCAAAATAAGTTTCACTCCAGCATTGAATACAGAATAACAGACGGCCTACTTTCAGAAATGGATTGAATTATCTAATTAGTCAGGGATTTTTTAGATAATACGAAAACGAATAAATCTGAACAATCTCTCTAGAATAGCTGTTACTCCACCCTGTTTTGTAGGGTAGAGTTAGGCTGAATTATTTAATTTGTATTTTAATTAGACTATAAAGTTCTAAAAGCCCTATCAATTTTTCCCAAAAGCATACAACTTTTCCTTTCATGAACTTTATTTGACTTAAGTAGAACAATAACTTTTTTCCAAGGCTTTTTTTGTGTGTGTTAAAATACCAAATGATATGCTGCCCCCAGAATGTTGTTGTTATTATTAATGCTGATAATAGCCCCAATAAGACATATTTACCATTATTACTCATTTTGGATTAACAGGTCATTGGCTTAAAGTCCTTTTGAAAATAAGAAGAATAAACGAACATAATTTCTACACCAGGGACAGAAGCTGCACCCTTAATGGCACCTGGTCACTAAACACAACAAAAGCAAAGATGAAACTCAAATCAGACACCAGATCACAAAGCATAGCTGACTGAAGATGCCACAAGGTGACCTTTCATTCACCGAGGGAACCAGATGTGTTTCTATGTATAATGTATATTTTTAAAAGCAATTATTTTATATATAGAATGTAATTTAGGAAAAAGAAAACTCCCTCTATCTGTAGACTTATAAACAGGAAGCACAAAGTGGTGCCTTTGCAGACGTGAATCTGCAAGCATAAATGCGAAGCCTATTAACAAAAATCTTTTCCTGTCTCCTATGCTTAAAAAAAAAATAAAACTACTTCAAGGCAGTGGTGAGCTGAAAGGGCTCAGATACAAAACGTGCACATCATCAGCCTTCTAGCAGATAAAAGTGCGCCATGCATAATAGAAAAGATAACGTTTCCTATGGAAATCTATTTTGAGATGCAACAATTAAAAGGCAACTGAGAGCTCAAAACCAAGTTCAACCAAAGAGAAACAGAGCCCAAGCAAATGTACAGAAATGGACAAAGACATTGGAGAAGGAGGAGATCTGTGTTCTACCGATACTCCAGATCAGCAAATTCATTCTGAATTCAAGCCAGTGATGTGCCATGAGGTCACTCAAGGAATCAGGCAGAAACCATCGGCCAGAAGAAATAGGAACAATATCAAAGGTAGGTGTGAGATGTGGAAGGGGTGACCCTGTGAACCTTGCTGCCATGAGGCAGGATGCTCTTGCGGGCTTTCTGCACCGGCTGGCTGGCTCACATGACTCTGTTTAGAAGGATATCAGCCAACAGCTGTGCCACAAGGGCTACAGCCCGAGCTGAGTCATATCTAGTAACGGTTCTGAGTTCATCCTTAGACGACATGACCAGAAGGATTTGAGAATCAATGTTGGAGACGTATCTGAATGAGTATTCCATTTCATTCCTTGGCAGTAAACATTCAGCTTTGTACAACATAAATATTGACAAAGATACACACAGGCACCCTATTTGAAAGCCTGACTGCATAATTGCATCTAATGGAGAAAAGTGGGCTCCGTGTCGGTATGCTAGGTCATTGTTTGGCTCGGTAACCGATGCTTCTGAGACCCAAAGCATATTCTAGTATAACCGACAGCACAGAAATCTCCACTGATGACTTACTCATTTCAGGGTATTCATAAAGTAACGCCAGTTTGCCCATGGGATACAGATGGTTGTACCGTTCCCATCGTGGGGTGGTCTGTTCTGCTCCCGAAACTGTGGCACCATTAGATTCATGACCCAGCTGTCAAACAGATCAAATAATAAGGCAGGATATTATCAGACCAAGGTCATAAAAGTATTCCTGACATCTCAAGCTGAACACATCATCGTCCCAAGGATTTAATTTCTTGTTTTCAGGATAAATTTCTTTTTATTGCTGCCTCCCTACCCTCAAATATTGTGAAAACTAGTCCTGACTACGTGCCTTGGTTTTACCAAAATTGTAACGACTACTACTACTTTATCTCCTACCTCCTTTTCAGGTGGGCATTTTAGCTTTTAGAAGATGCCGTCCCTCATTTGTCTTTTTTACCCCCATTTCTCTGTTATTATCCACCATGGCCTTTCCAGTCTGAAAATCGTCAGAGAAAATAATTAAAAGAAAGTAATACAGGGTCTGTGAGCTGGTGATAAGTGCTGTGGAGGAAAATAAAGGAGGGCGAGGAATGTGTGCTAGGGAGGAGTGGGGATGGGACAGTGACCTTTGAATAAGGCAAAGACGGAAGCAAAGGGGTGGGCAGAGGAGGGGCAGAGGGAACAGTGATCACAGGCCTGCAGGTCCCTCAAGCTGGACAGACAGCATGGAGACTGGTGTGGGCCACAGTGAATAGGAAATAAGTGGTGGTTTTGGGGGTGGAGCCTTAGAGGCTGCCATGAGGATGTGGGCATTTTTCCCTTTGAAGGAATTGCAGAGCCCTGGAGGGTCACCGAGCAAAAAAGTGATACTCTAACGTTGGATAGAACAGGTCCAAAACCCTAATATAAGCTGAACAAATCAAGGGACAAAGAAGTGATATGTCACCTCAAATTCAGTGCAGAGCTTGAAAGAAACACAGCCTTGACTCGCAGCCCAGTGCTCTGCCCCCTTCTGAATGCTGTCCCACAGAGCTGTCTCTAAGGTTATGTTTTTTCCTCACTCAGAGGCTTGTGGGACAAAGGAATGCTTCCCCCTTTTTCAAGTGGCAATTTGTCCTGAAAGGAAATCAGAGTTGGGAGTGAAACAAGGTATGGACCTGTAGCCTACAGAGCTGTTGTCCCTGAAAGCAACAGCTGGCGCGTGGTTTACTCGTGGAGTTCAACAGAAGAGACAGAGCAACAACAGACAACTTAGCGTCTGGCTGAGCTTCAGCTGACTGCACTGCACGTTTGGATGGATTTCAAATTTGGACAGTGAGGCGGCTTCTCACGAAAGGCAGGTGTATACATCATACATGCCCACACGTCTGTATGCATACACACGTAGACACACACAGAGCATATGATGTGACTTGTAAAGAGCTGCCTCTGCTTGGTTTCCCACAGCCTCTAATCTCAGCATTAACCTTTCACTGGCCATGCTCCCAGGTTTGCTTTGAGATTTCTTTGCAATGGAACATGCCCTTCGCTTCACAAACTTTCCCCACTTCTTTCAATGACATTAGGGGAACAGCAGGGAGCTCTGGGAAGTGCTGGGGATAGGGACTCGAGATAACTCTGAATCTGATTCCACAGTTCATGGCTTATTTGTTAGTTAACTTTATTTACATTCAAAATGCAATTGTTGCAGATCTCAGAAGATGATTTACACTCACTGCTATGGCAGAATGTTGCAGTTAGTAGACCCACCACTGGATCCTCTTATTCAACACGTTCTTACAATATTTCAGATATTACTGTATCACAAATGCCCATTTCTATATTTTTGATATCTGCTTTTCAGTATAATTATCTTCCTTCTTTATTCTCTAAACCTTATGCTTTTAAAACATTTTTCTGAGAAGTGTTCCATAGGCACTTTACATATGAAAAGTTGATAAAGATATCCTGGAGATCAAAACCACATTTAAATCCTGAGATATACTCAGCTGTGTCATATACATGGCTAGGTTTAGTCTGCTTACTTTGTTACTTTGTTTAGTAATTTTTGTTTGAAACAACAAGACTACACTCAATAACTTTTAATACCCTATAGTGGAAAAGTATATGACAAGGAATATATATATATATATATATATCACTATGCTGTACACCAAGAATTAACACAATATTGTAAACCAACTATACTTTCAACAGAAAAAGTTGAAATAAAATTAAGAGATGAAACTTCCACTGCCCAGGGTGCTGTCAGGATGAAACGATTCAAAGCATGCCAGGTATCAGCAACCACCCTGACACAGCAAAACCCCATGTGGGATCTTCCTTTTGAGCAGCACAGGCTAACCGGCTGTGGTCACCTGTAAATAGGGTTGAAGTCACTTAGACCCTTGGCTTGGGATCACCGTGGCCACAGGGTTGGGGGTCACTGCGGCACCTACGAGAATGATGCGGCCAGCCTGCTGCTAAAGCCTCTCCCCAGGCCGCAGCCCAGAGCACTGCAGGCAGGTCTGAGGTCCGGCCGGGGGCGCGCAGCTCCACAGCCACTCGGGGCCCTGCGGTGCGGGTGGCGCTGGGACCACGCTCGTCCATCACCCTCCCTGGCACCCAGACTCGGGATTCTCCTGCGGGAATTTTTCTCTGCCTCATACTTCCTGTCTCAGCCTCTTGTGGAATCCGGTCCATGCCCCAGGGAAGAAGGGCTTTTAACCTCCGGGACCCAAATCCATCACAGTTTGGATCCAGAATGAAACTTCCATGTTAACTCACCTGGCGCTCCCTTCTTGTGCTGAACTGCCCGCCCCCGTCAATGGCATTAGGTAATATTAGAAGTCCCGACTTGCTTGTCCTTAGCTAAGACCCTGAGCCTCTTGCTCAGTCTTCCTGAGTGGAACCACTCATCTGTGGCAGAAAAGCTTGGGCTGTCGTCTACCCATCATTGTCAACGGTCTTTGGGTTTTCTGTTGGTTTAAGGTTCTCGTGCAGGGATATCAATTTGCACATGAGAAGCACCTTTTGACATTTTAAAAAATACAGACACTGGATCCTCCCCACTCTCCAGCCAAGGCTGGAAGCTTTCTCCCTCTAGCAGGGGTTACATAATCATTTGCTTGGGAATTGATCACACATATTGGCATAATCATAGTAAATTGCCCTTTACTCTGTGCTTGCCACGTGGCATTTTCTACTTCATGTTGTCTTTGTACTTTCATTATCACATTTAATCCCTGAATTATAGATTATCACCATTTCTGTTGAGGACACCCCTACTTGCTAATCTTGAATACAAGTATCTTTGATTCTCTTAATCTATTTCATTCCTGAGTTTCCTGTTCCTGAATTTAAAGAGTGAATTATGGACACATGTATTTAAGATTCTCTTATTATATGTATCTGACTCATCCTCTAACCAAATCATATCTGGAGAAGAGAGATGTTCTCTTTTAAACATTTGCTTTTTCTTATTATATAGTAGTGCATACACACAGTGGAAAATGTAGAAAACATATAAAGTAAGAAAATTACAGCCATACATTATCTAAACACCAAAGGACAATGCTATGTCATTTTGGGCATTTAACTATTTTTCTTAATATTTTATCATAAAATTTCCCTAGGAAAGTTGCTTAACCCTGGAATTGTACTAGCCTTTTGTCCAGTACAGAATAACATTCCCAGAAATGACCCCAACATCAAAATAGTATGTGAGGCTGGGAAGGCCACAGGGCACTCAGCTTATTCTCTGAGTCCTACAAAGAATGCTGTTAATTCACTGATTTTACGCATTCGATGCCTGTGAGTCACTCACTCACTCAGCTGGCTCGGACTGAGACCTACTTTATACCAGGTGCAGATCCAAGTGCTGGGGAGGCCCCAGAGGGAGCCTGGATCACGGCATCACTCTCCTTCTTCTTTTGCTCCCAGAATCCTACTCAAGAACCCCACATGGGATTGGGGGGGTGGAGGCAGGTGAGATATAGTGAAATTCATTTCATTATGTTCCTTTAGACATATTTAAATAGCATGAAAATAGTCGCTAATTTTGATAAGTTTTCTTTTCTCTTCCTATGTATTTTTGAGGAAGTGTATAGTTTTGGTGCAGCAAGAGTAATTGATAGATCTTTGGTATGTTAGGATTTTATATGAAAAATTAAGAAGGAAACTGCACTTATACAAAGAGAAGAGGCAGTGAGGAAAACACTAGCCACCCTAGAACCTGGCTACAATTCAGAATTCCTGGTTTTCAAAAAAGGGAATCATAATTCAAAATAAATTCCCTAAATATTTTAACCCATAGTAGAAATACATGGAGGCAAAGTTCAGCTCACTGGAACCTAGAACAGTGTGCTTACTTAAGCAAAGGTATAAACAGACCACAGATACTATAATGCATCCTTTACTTTAAACTAGTTCATGTGAGCAAGTTTCATTTCACATGAATTGCTCAGTACCAGTTTAGGAAATATATCCTTCTTGATTGGTAAAAATAGCTCACGGATAACCAGATTCAACAAAATTTAGTGTTCAATAATTTACTTATTTCCTTCAGGAAATGCTTTTGAGTAATCTGAGTTAAGTATTTCCTCTATCTGCTGTATTTCTTTTCACAGAGAAAAGTAGTATTATTTGTGGGGGGCCACTCATGACCTGAGGACTGCCGAGCACAGAGGTTGGGCCTAAACTCCCACAGTGCAGGGAATCAGGCTCTGAGGTTGATCTCTCATGGACAATCTCTGTCCCGCCACCCCTTTGAGGAATGTGCCAGATGCATTAAGGCCTGAAGGAACATCCTGAGCTATCAAGTCACTAAGGACCTTTGGAAGGAGAGATGCAATCGGCATGCAAGTTAGTAATCTTAGCCTGAAGAACAATCACCTGAGATAATAGCACAGGAGTCATGTTAGCTTAGAGGAACAATGCCTTAGTTTATCATCTTGGTTCCAGGAACTCTTAATCTTAGTTTTACGAGAACTGTAAACAATAATGATGTCTGTAACAATATACAAGTTAATGATTTTAGTACACGTTGTTAATGTGCCTTAAAACAATACCTTTGCCTACATGCAGGAATGTATGAGCTAATGGGTTAAAATCATATAAATTAACTGCTGGAAATAAACTCGGCGTCCACTCTTGACCTAGCGTCTTGCGGGCTAGAGTGAGACCCTCTCAACCCCACCTTTTAGTCTTGTCTTTCTTTCTCAGTCCTGCAGCACAGGTTTTCTGGACGTGATCGATTTTCGGCTGGCTCCGACAATTATTTGCACATGACCTACTTTTACTTCTCTGGAAATATCTGACTGTGAGCTCAGGGCAAGGGTTGTCTACTGCACAGTAGGGAAAAAAAGATTCATTTCACAGCGAAGATCAGAATCTTTTTTTGAGGGGCGTGGTGAGCTGGGCGACAAGGGAAATGCCTGTTTCGAGACAGACCCCAGTTATCCATACTGAAGCTGAAAGTTGAAGCCATTATGAAGAAATGTGGAAGGACACACTGACACGCAAAGGGGTTCACTCTGCAAAAACAGAAAGAAAGAAAGAAAGATAGAAAGAAAGAAAGAAAGAAAGAAAGAAAGAAAGAAAGAAAGAAAGAAAGAAAGAAAGAAAGAAAGAAAGAAAGAAAGAAAGAGAAAGAAAGAAAGAAAGAAAGGAAGGAAGGAAGGAAGGAAGGAAGGAAGGAAGAAAGGAAGAAAGAAAGAAAGAAAGAAAGAATAATTAATTTAACTGCCCTATAAAGAGAATGGACAGAAACTTGGTAATAAGGGAGAGAGAAGGAAGGTTAGGGAAGGGAGGAGAAACAATGAAAGGGAACTTAGATGCGGTGGGCAGAATAGCAGGTTTCTGGAGCCTACAATGAAGGATGATAAGAAAAAAAGTAAAGTTTAAAAAAGTTACAAAGTTTAAAATAGTTTAAAAATTAAAAAACGAAGTAAAAAAAATAAATTTTTTATAGTGACACGGAAGATTTTAAAATGATGGAGGTTTTTTATTTCAAAATTCAAGTTGTTTGAGTTTCTCCCCCATGCTCCAAACAACAGTAAGATCTGCTTGTGTAAGTGGTTTTGGGGGACACCACAGAGAGGGGCGAGCTCTGCAGTTACGTTGGCCAGGAACAGAATGCTGGTGTGGAAGGCAAGACAGAAGAGAGATCAACAGTTTCATGAGAACAGAAACTCAAAGCCAGAAATTATCTTAAAAAGTTTAGTGTGGTAGGCAGAAAAATGTTCCGCCACAATATGTCTATGTCCTTATCCCCAGAACATTGGAAGAGGTCAGATTCCCTGGGAAAGGGGGCCTATGGTTGCAGATGTGGTTAAGGTTGCTAACCAGTCGACTCTAAGAGAGACCATCTGGATTATAGATGTGGGCCCAGTGTAATCACCAGGGCCGTTAAAGGAGGAAGAAGGAGGCAGAAGAGGGGGGAGAGGAGAGGAGATGTGACCACAGGATCAGGGTCAGAGGCACACAACCATGCTGACCTTGAGATAGAGAAAAGTGGTCACAGGCCAAGAGACGCAGGTGGCCTCTGGAAGCCACAGAAGTCAAAGATACAGGTTCCACTGGGGCCTTCAGAAACAGACGTGCCAACACTTTGACTTCAGCAGGCTTCTGCGTTCAAGAAAAATACAAGGTTATATTTGTGTTGTTTAGAGGAGACTTTTTCTTTTTTCTTCCTACTACCATGATATTTGGGGATACTAGTTAAAACAGCAACAGAAAGCGAATACAGTAAGCTCCTTGAAATGTTCAGAAATTGCAGATAACACTGGACTGTCCACTCTGATGTGGGATTGGGTTTATGTGAAAATCAAAAAGACAGTGTGACCTTTGCTAACATCTGCTTTTCTCATTTTTAGGAAGAGAACAGTAAGTCAAAACTTCTGTTGTTATTATTTTAGACAAGTGTCTCTTAAAACATTATGTAACCCTGTGCCTTAGGACCCCAAGGGAGTCTCTGTTCTTAGAAGAACATGGATTCAGAGAGATAGGGTCTTACATCTGAGTCCCACAGTGGTCTCTTATTGGCAATGAGAGCTTGGGCAAATCAGTTACCCTCTTTAAGCCACAGGATCTTCATTTGCAAAAGGAAGATAAGAATAAGGATTGTTTGGGTGATTAAATTGTACACAGATACACGCACACATACATATATATACAACATTAAATACAGTGACTAGCACATACTAGGCACTCAACAAATTTCTGTTATGGATTTTTAAATGCATATATAAAAGGAGGAGAAATTTGCAGGAAGTTGTGGGAAAACTTAGTTCATGGCCCCAAAAAGGGCCATCTCTCAATGGGCTCTGATCCGTCAGTCCCCAGTGGTGGGCTAATAAGCAGAGACTATAGCACTTGAGGATTTATGTTAAACATAAAAAGGAAGGCATTTAAACATAATTATTAAACAGCAGGTACGTTTATACTGTTGGCTGGATCATCTTATCTGGAGAGCTTTAATAAGCAGAGAGTCTCCCCTGTTCTAGAGATGGCCACGCAGGAAAATGATGTGGGTGGGTGGGCCGTTCTCACCCCAAGAACACATGACTGAGTACTCACGGAAGCAACACCTCTTGTATGTTATTCCAGATGGACTGTCCTCCCATGATTATTGTCAGCTGTGTCATCAGTTCAAGGAGACAGCCACTTGGGTCACACTGGAATATTAGAAAGAAAATCTCATTTAAATTTTAGATAGCTCTAACATGAAATAAAGTCATTATTTTATGCCTAAAAAAATCAAAGGATCAGAGAGTAAAGACACTCTTCTTTGGGCAACTAAGAGAAAACCTGAAACAGGTTAGACTGTCAGAACACAAAGCTGTATTCACACCTCTTCATTTCTGTATTTTTACAGCCAATACACCAGATCTCACGGATAAGTCACAAATCTGCCCTTAAAGAATGTGATGTAGAAACACGAGGAGTAGTAGTTGACAAACTGGAACAAGAACACCTTCATGGCTGGGTTTTTCTCATAGTCAGTCTGGTCCTTGGGAGCTCTGCAGCTAGAATAAAGAAAAGGTAAGTCTGTAAAACTGTGAACGGCTTTGAGACCCTAATCAAAGCCATGGACACATGAGTTAACACAATAAATATGTATATATATATATATATACATATATATATATATATATATGCAATTCACACTGTTTTCATATCAGCTGTTTTGAATTTCTTAACATATCCACTATGTTAATTCCAACTGTACACAATGTTGTAAGAGTTTCTCCCACTAAGAACGCAATATCCCACAAGGCAAAAAAAAAAAAAAGTCACCCGTTCCTTAAAATTTATAAGCACAACAGTATCCAATGGTCAAGAACTGTCCTCTGTCAGGTGTAATTTGAAAGAAAGCTACTTCTCAACATCCTGCTAAATAAAATTCTCTTGTCTCCCTGAACGGCAGTAAGGTAGGACTATTGAAGAAGACAAACAAAACACGGGGCAACTTGCTAGAAACATTTGGGGAACATAAAACGATCATCCTCCTAGTTCAGAATTTGAATTGGTCTTAGTATTTTCAGAAGATGACCACTGAGCAGACCACTGGGAGAACCACCCAGCCACATGCAATGTGTGGGAAGCACTTAACTTAGGCCGCTAAGCCGCTGGGTGGGATACAAGCCAGAGAGAAGAAACATTTATTATAGAAGCCGCAGCTGATGAGAATGGAGCTACACTAACAGGAACAGCATGGGGGGAAGACACATAACAGTGTGATTAATTGTCCTCTCCGTAACGCGCAAGCAAATCTGCCACTGGAACCACGACCCTCTTCCACTTATTTGCAATACATAGACTATTTACTTTCAACAATAGGGTACATTATCTAATGTAATTGAAATTATTATTAAACACTGACATATTTACACAGAGCTTGGACATTCTAAAGCGTCCTTTGTCCCTTTTACTAATGCAAAAATGGAGCTAATTCACTTCTCATATAGGCTAGAGAAAATAGGTTTGCAGTTGAAGTTAACTAAAGACTGTAATGTACTGCAATTCAAGTTCCTAAAAGATAGTCTCTGTTTTGACCTGGTTCTAAAACTTGTGTAGAAATTATCTCAGCTGCAGGAGGAGCTTACCAGAGTCAGTCATCATGACTGCCACTTTCTCATATATGGCGTTCAGGGTCATGAAGATGATAAAACTGATGAGGGAAGCAGTGATGGGCGTGGCCCACCTGCACAGTCAGGTACTTTTGGATTGGGTCTGTTCCACTCAGGTTCTTGGGAAGTTTTGTAGAAAATACAATGAACACTGAAAGTCCGTAGACAATGATCCCAATAACTGAAGCAATGGTCAACAGGACCTGACAACCCAAAAACCCAGCAGCATGAGACTCACTAATGATCGTATTTTTACACAGAAAACTTGCCCCCAATCCAGCTTAAACAGAAAACATGCATGTGTTGTAAACTTCACATAAACGTGAGAAGTGATATAAATCGCACGTAAATGCCATAAGAGACGTGAATATCAGGCATGTTAATTTTTAGTGGAGGAGGAATGGAAGATGTCAAAAAGAATGAGTGCATCCACTAATGTAACAAGCTGGCAGCAGGAGCAGCTGTGTGCAGGGCATAGGGAATATATGGGAACTCCACTTTCTGTGAATTTTTCTGTAAACCTAAAACTGCACTAAAGAAGAAAGCCTATTAAGTATATTTTAATGGGTCAAAATGGGGCAACTGGTGGCATGTTCTTTTGGAGGGAAGTCTGTGATAGCAGAACAAATGAAAGTATCCCTTCTACATCTGTAGAATTACTTATGTTATGAACTAGTTGTAACCCATGAAGGGGATATGCTTCCTTTCAAGGGGGAACCTATCACTGATTCAGGGTTCAGCAGGTGCTAGCTGTCGTCTTCATTCTGAATAGAACCAGTGAAGCTGTGGACATGCCCTGAGGGAAACAGTAGAAGTGACAGCAGGTCTCTGCTGATGAAAGCTTCACATGCTTTTCATACTCCTTGAGATCTTAAAATGGCAGGTATTCCTACTCCCTGCATTTGCACAAGATTCATGTCCCTGATCCACTGTAGTTCTGACTGTGTGGACCCAAGGGCAGCGGGGGTGTCTGAAGCATAATTTGCACGTGGCTAATAGGGTTTCAGTTCCTCACTAGGCAGGTTTTTTTCTGGCCACTGAAGAATGCGCATTAAAGATCCCATTTTTAAACTGTTTTCCTTCCATCTACCTTCTTGGTCATAGTCCAGAAGCATGTACTCAGTGTCCCTGGCTGCTCCTGATGGCAGCCCCAGAGAGAAAGCTACAAAGAATGTGAATTTCAGGACTAAGTGAACCACATCATGTTATTTACAGCAGCGGGCGGCTGGTTTGCACCTGCAGGGGAGAGCAGAGGGAGTGTTTACAAGCCCCTCCTGGAGCCACACTCCTGCACCTGGATCCCAGCTCTGATGCTAGCTGTGGGGCCTTGTGCAAATTTCTTAACCTCTTGTGGCTTCAATCTCCTCACCCATATAATGGGGGAATAACAATAGCAATTCATAGGACTATTGTGATGAATCAATTATTTACTAATTGTGAAAAAATTTGGAACATTTACCGCAGGCATGTGAAAAACTCTGCGTAAGTATTAGCTACGAATATGGTGACCAAAGTCTTAAAAAGGTGTTTTTATTAGTTTTTAAGCCATCAGTTTGTAGAGAAAGCATTTTATTTTCTCCTCTACTCTCTTTCATCATCCTTTTCTTCACAGTTAAATCTTCATGCTTGTGAAAGGAATAACTTTTTGGTGTGTGTGTGATTAAATGTGAAAATTAGTTAAGGCTGAGAAAAATGTATTATAGAAGGTATATTAAGCCTTCCTCTCTTGTACAGCACATAAAGGCCATTTAAATAGTATGCATTTTTAAAAGTCTGCATAATAATTTTTTAATTATATATGAAGTAAACATAATAGTTAAGAATCCTTAAATGCTTACTATTGCTTCAGCACACATCTATTTTTCAAAATCCTCACAATCACCCTGTGGGGAAGGTAATATTATATCTTTTACAGATGAGGAAATAGAGCCACGTGGAGATGATGCAATTTGCCCCAAATCAAGCAACTATTCAGTGAAAGTACTGAAATACTCAAAGAGCCCAAAGACACACTAACTGTATAGCACTGTCTCCTACATGGTCTGCAAAATCAATTCTAATTCATTTCAGAACTTTTACAAACTTGACACATTTCCATTTTTCTTCCAAGCACTTAATGGGTTCACTATTTCTTAAGAAACAGGAAAGCTTTCCATTCTCCTTCCTCAAGTTTCTTCTTATTTATCACATTTTCTGATCATAAATTTAACATTTGTTCATTAAAGAAAATTTGAAAGTACTCAGTAGTGGACAGAATTGCTGTCCTGGTTCTGTCCCCAGTCTTAGAAGAGGACCCAGAACTTGCTATAGGATAAGTAACCTCTATTTTGTTTATAGTCCTGTGATTTAACCTCGATTGACCCACTCTTTCTGAAGCACCAGAAGTAGATATCAGTTGGTTAAAGACAAATAATACCCCTCATAGTATTGGCCTCGCACATGATTGGAGAATTGGCAAATAACCCAGGAAGAGCCACTATTATGTGAGGAGATACTTACTGGTGCCCATGTGAACCATAAGCTTCCTCTATTAAGAGAGGAAGCTGCCAAAAGAGACCTGTCTTGGTTTGGATGGATGATCTGGGATGCTGCATGCCTAGAAGCAACATGCTGAGACATCTTTGGACACAGAATGAAGACAGGACAAAAGTAGCCCTTGACATCATCTGGGCTAGAGTATCTCTCCTTGACTGAAGCCAGACCTCAGACCTGAGATTTTCATTTACAGAAACCAATAAATCCCATGCATCCCCATTTTTTGGTTGTTGTTTAAACACATTGGAGATTGATTTTGTCACCTACAATCAAAAGACTCCAAATCTGAAAATGAATAAAAAAAAAATAAGAATAATGCTTTGACCTATAGACATAATTTCTTCAGAACGGTGCATTGTTTGTATATTACAAATCATTTTATATATTAATTTTATTCTCAAATCTATCATAAGCATAACACTTTGACATGTCATAAAATATTTTCATGGACACACTTTTTCATGGCTGCATACTATTCTACTTTGTGAATAGTTGGAAGAATATTTTGGCTGAGATTTTATATATGTCTGTGACTTGCATCCATAATGACTTTTCCCTGTCATTTTGAAATAATTCCTGATTAAAAGTTTTTCAAAGCTGAATTAGTGGATTAAAACATATGAATATTTTTGACTCTTGATATCAACTGTCAGACTGCTTTCTAAGAAGGCTTGAGGAGTACACCAGAAATTAACACAGCATTGTAAATCAACCATACTTCACAAAAATTATCCAGTAACCTAGGCATGGGGTTGGTGATCACTGACATTTCATCCTCATAAACAGAGCTGTGTCACTTGAGAGGTGGAAAACTATTTCATTTTGATGTGCACTGAGTGAATTACCATTGAAGTGTGACATCTATTTTTTCCTTTGTGAATGTGTGTTCATCTTCTCTGCCTTCTACGCTCCTGAGATATTTTGATGTTACATTTGAAGTGATCTGAACTCTCTATGTATTGAAGGAATTAGCCCCTTGTCGGATTTGTAAACAAATAACAACCTCTGGTGTTTTGTTTAAAATTAGGATGCTTATGATGCATGAAAATCTTTGTATAATTTCCTCTGAAACTTACTGTTCATCTAGAGGTTGTATACTCATCCATATTTATTTCTAGTTTTTTTTCTAATTGTGTTACTTTTTAAATGTTTCTGGAATTTATCATAATATATGGTTCACTGTATGATTTCAATCTTTTCTTTTCCCCCCAAGTAGCTAACAAGTGTTCCATTCACTGAATAACCTTTATTTATCTCCCTGATTTGTAATGCCTTCCATCTCTTATAGTAAATTATTATTGATATCAGAGCCCATATCTGGACTTCCTGCCCTACTTTCTAATCTGGCTATTCTTGAACTAGTAAAACTCTCATTATCTTATTAATTATTATATTGCTAATATGATTTTATTCACAATAAACCCAAATGAATTTTATAACTTCTGATATTTTGGAGATATGATCTTTTAATCTAGAATCATGTGATTAAAGCATCTTTTATATCTTTCAGTAGTTTACTTTTATTTTTTGATAGTTCCTACTATTCTTTTGTTAGGCTATTCTTAGACATTTTACCTAGGTTGTTACACTTGGAAAATTTTAGAAATCTTAATGCCTCCATCTGGTCTCTTAATCAGACCCTGGAGAATCCTAAACCACTGATCTGATTTGAACAAATGAGGTGAAAAGAATTGGGGGAAGCACTGTGAGCAGAAGAGACTGTGGAACCTCCAGAGTGGCGCCCTGCGTTGGCTCAGATTTTCTCTGGAAAAAGTTTTCTCTATGAGACTACATAGTTCCCAGCTTGACTTTCAGTTTTCTCAGCATTTCACATTAGATTTTAAAAGTCTGTGGTAGGTTCTTACCAAGAAAAAGAGCACTTGCACAAAGGGTTATATGTATACACTTTCCCCAGGTGGTAAATGGAACACGCTCTTCTTCCTTATTAAAAAAACAAATTTAGTCAATCAAGGGATTACACCAATAAAATGCTATTTCTCCTTACTGGTCACTAAATCCTAAACATAAAAAGAATAATAATAATTTTCAGACAATGCCTCCTTGTTTGTAAATGCATGGGTTTTTTTCCTGTTTTTTTTTTTCCTTTTCTTTTCTGTTAACGATGTCAAACACACAACAAAATATGTACAGTGTTCGTTTTAATACTATTTTTTGAAAATGCACATGTGAACAGTAAACTGTCCCTGCCATGGTCTGAGCAACTGATGAGGCCAAGCTGTAAAGCTCTATTCCTTAGCTTGCCTTTGATTTCAGAAGTGAAGGTAGTGACAGCTTAGAGTCTGTGCAGGACAGAAAGTATCACAGGTGTCTGCAGCTAAATGGTCTCCACTGTGTGTTTCTTGGTTGAGCTTTATGTGTTAATTAGCTACAACTATGAAGTTTAAGAGTTTCCATTTTAGAGTTTATATTTAGAATTTTTTAACAGATGAAATCAGTTAGACTCAAGATTTAACTGGATTATAAAACCAGATATAGTATAATAATAGCTGTAACTAAGTACATGGCCCTTCCTCTGTGCCAGGAAGCCTTCCAAGTAGATTCTATACATTACTTCGACCCGTCCTTACCACTGTCATGAAGAAGCAACTCTCTTATTCTTATTTTATAGGAAACTATGGCACAGAGAAGTTAAGTTGTCCAAGATCACTCAGGAAGCAAGCTGCTGTGTTCAAATATGAATTTAGGCAACTTCATTCCCAAGATCTCACTACCACAACGCTGGCCTCTCTAAACAATGGAGCATGCTTTCACAAGTAAAGTAAAATACTTCAAATACAAAACTAAAAAAAAAAAAGGCAATTTTTTAAATAAGGAAGAACTATAAAGTTAAATGAGTCTTCATCTTCAATTTTTCAACAAGCATGTTCCAATGAAAATTTAAACTTATTAGCTGGCAATTTTAAATTTAAACTTGGTAGTTTAAATGACCAAAAAACTTTTCTTCAGTATTTTTTGTATGCTGCCAATATGATAAGTTTTTTGTTTTTCAGGACTCAAAAGCATTATGAACATCTAATTTTGTCTAAGATTCAGCTTTCATCTCTGAATGTACAGTCTTCCACCAACATATGCTTTTACCCCCATCGTCAGTTGTAAACAATGGGAACTATTCATAATGGGGATTATTAGAAGCTTATTACATTGTAAAAGACAAATGTCACTTTCTATTGGTAGCTGAACCTCATTTTTTTCCATTTATATAAGAGGATTTTGACCTGCTTTCTCCATATCTTTTCAATGCCAACATTATGTAGATCTGTGATTCATTTATTAAATCTATATTTGGAGACATTTTCAGATGCTCCTAATAAAAGCATTTTTTCCAAGTGTTATTCATGCTCATAACCTTCTGTCCTGCTGCTGCTGACTGCAAGAACAAACAGCTCTAAATTATCTCAGCTGATGGAAAGAAGCAATAATACAAATGACTCAAAAATCATCTTTTCATAGCTCTAGAATGTTGATACAAAGATATACAGTTTTATTTTTTTAATTTTGCAGCAGGAGTGGCAGCAATAAATTTACATTTCCAATTATGTAACATGACTAGCTCAAACACTGCTCAAACACTGATGGCACCTCAACAAATGTTTCCCTGCTTCTTCTACCCTTTCTCTGACTTTAGGATGAGAGCCATGCTTCTTTGTGCACATCCCAACAGGAAGGGGTAGCAGTGACTGGGACTTAGTTCAAGACAAAGGGGCACTTAGTCTACGATGAAAACGAGGCCGCATGTGAAAAAATGGGAGTCAACTATAAAAACCAATTTGTCTTTCCTTCTACAACTATGTCATTGTAGCTAATTTATATTTTGCATTTTTTTTTGGTGTTATGAAAGGATACAAATCAATGCCTCTTATACACTTATACCAGTCTTTTTCTTTTCCCCCTTTTTACTGTTATTATGAAGGAAGGGCCTCACTTCTCTTCTGTGTCCACCATTCCAGGCAGTGCTCCTTCACCTTGGCTGCACATTAGAATAACCAGAGGAGCTTTAAAAACTTCCCTATGCCAGAATGCACCCCAGGCCACTAAGTACCATCAGAGTTTGCAGCGATGGAATCCAGGCACCAACATTTTTTAAGGTCCCCTGGTGATTCCAACATGCAGCCAAGGCTGACAAGTCCAGAAGTAAACAGACTAAAGTGCATCTAAACAGCACCCGCTCTTCCTGGGTAATCTCATCTATCTCCACGTGGGGACACCGCGCCTCCTATTCTGGTCGGACTTGTTCTTCCTGCTCAACCGTGTCCCATTTGTACTCAAGTTCTGCCTGGCGCTGCTTTCAGAACTCCAATAGTAAGGTGACTAACATCGAGAGAGAACAGCAGAATGTGGATCTTCAGTGATGACTGATGCTTCAGAAATCTGTACTTAATATTTATTACACTTAACACTTTGGTAAATGGTTAATAAAATCACATTATATTTATAGGCGATACTAAAAAAAATGAGTTAATACATTTTGTTTAAGAAAAAAGAAAATGTAGATAATTTATTGAACTTTTGGAAACAGACTAGCTCTCTAGCTCAGGGGAAAGGTATTAACGTGATGGTCAGAGGCAGGTGACTGTGTCTGATGCTAAAGTACCTGCTACCAGCACATTATGCCCACTAAAAACACAAATATCGGGGGGAAGGGTGGGTATAGCTCAGTGGTAGAGCACGTGCTAAGCATGTACAAGGTCCTGGGTTCAAGCCCCATTACCTCCATTAAAAAAAAAGTAAAAAAAAGCACAAGTAACTGTCACAATTTAAAAGCACTGAATGGTGCACCCTCCAAGCCTTCTCCTCACATCCCTGTCTCTTCTGTCCAAAGGACCTGAGGGTGGGGAAGGGGATGAGAATGCTTTAGTAGCCCCTGCATTTCTATTTTCCACCACCACAGTCACACAAACTTTAAATAATATTCTTAAATATGGAAAACTGCCATTTTCCTCAATCATCGGTAAAGTAATTTTTAGAAATCGTCATTCTGTTTTAAGAATCGTAACTTTAAATAGCAGACAAAAACAACATGAAATGGTAATTGAAAATGTAGCTTCAGGGGAAATCCCCTAAGCCCTTCTTCCCACCAGACTGTTACCCCTAGGCCCCAACTCTAGAGAAATTGCAGAATAACCACTGTGCCCTCCACCATTGTACCTGAGTCTGTACAATGCTCTGAGAATAAAGAGGAAAAAGACACAGTCCCTGCTTCCGGGAGCTCCTAGGTGCACAGGACTCATAGTGAAGTGATGGCTGAGGAGGCGTGTTAAGAGGGCTTGGATAACAGTCAGCAGAGGGTGCTCAGGGCAGAGAGCCGGAAATGTAGCCAAGGCTCTCCCAGAGGAGGGAAACACTGTGCTGAGTTCTGAGATGCCCTAGAAGTGATCAGGTGAACATATAATGTTAAGGCCATTTCTCCCTGGGGAGCTGCGCATGCAAAGGAGGGAGGCCAAAGAGAGCCAGGTCCCTTCCAGGAACTGCAAATAGTCTACAAGTGAGCACAGGGTGCGGGAGGCAGATGAGCAACCAGGTGGAGAGATCACAGGTGCACATCTCAAAGGACTCTGTGTGCCTCCAAGGTAGAGGAGACATGCAAAGTGATCTAGAAAGAGACAAGATAGAGGCAGGGAGGACTATTGGCAGGTTCATGTGGAGGCCTGCTGAGGCCCTCTCAGGAGGAGAGAGAAGAAAACATTTCAGCAGGTGGACGGATTGGCCACAGGTGTGATGGAAGGGCAGGAAGAAGTCAAAGATGCCGGCCAGTGGTAGAGCACGTGCTAAGCATGTACAAGGTCCTGGGTTCAAGCCCCATTACCTCCATTAAAAAAAAGTAAAAAAAAGCACAAGTAACTGTCACAATTTAAAAGCACTGAACGGTGCACCCTCCAAGCCTTCTCCTCACATCCCTCTGTCTCCTTTATGGCTTTGGCAGTGTCTAAATTATAGTGCCATTCCCTGAAATAAGAAGGGCAGGAACCTCCTAGCGGAAAACATAGGCAAAACATTATCTGACATACATTTCAAAAATTTTCTCCTAGAAGAAATAAAAGCAAGAATAAACAAATGGGACCTAATGAAACTTACAAGCTTCTGCAGAGCAAAGGAAACCAGAAATAAATCAAGAAGAAAACCTATGGAATGGGAGAAAATTTTTGCAAGTGAAACCGACAAAGGCTTGATCTCCAAAATATATAAGCAGCTCATATGACTCAATAAGTAAAAAATAAACAACCCAATCCAAAAATGGGCAGAGGACCTAAATAAGAAACTCTCCAAGGAAGACATAGAAATGATCAAAAAGCACATGAAAAAATGTTCAATATCACTAATTATCAGAGAAATGCAAATCAAAACTACAATGAGGTATCACCTCACACCAGTCAGAATGGCCGTCATTCAAAAATCCACAAATGACAAATGCTGGACAGGCTGTGGAGAAAGGGAAACCCTCCTACACTGCTGGTGGGAATGCAGTTTGGTGCAGCCACTATGGAAAACAGTGTGGAGATTCCTCAAAAGACTAGGAATAGACTTACCATATGACCCAGGAATCCCACTCCTGGGCTTGTACCCAGAAGGAAATCTACTTCAGGGTGCCACCTGCACCCCAATGTTCATAGCAGCACTATTTACAATAGCCAAAACATGGAAACAACCTAAATGTCCATCAACAGGTGACTGGATAAAGAAGATGTGGTATATTTATACAATGGAATACTACTCAGCCATAAAAACCGACAACATAATGCCATTTGCAGCAACATGGATGATCCTAGAGAATGTCATTCTAAGTGAAGTAAGCCAGAAAGAGAAAGAAAAATACCATATGAGATCACTCACATGTGGAATCTAAAAAAAAAAAACAAACAAAAACAAAGCATAAATACAGGACAGAAATAGACTCATGGACAGAGAATAGAGACTTGTGGTTACCAGGGGGGTAGAGGGTGGGAAGGGATAGACTGGGATTTCAAAATTGTAGAATAGATAAATGAGATTATACTGTATAGCACACGGAAATATACACAAAATGTTATGATAAATCACAGAGAAAAATTGTGACAATGAGTGTGTATATGTCCATGAATGACTGAAAAATTGTGCTGAACACTGGAATTTGACACAACACTGTAAAATGAGTATGAATTAATAAAAAATGTAAAAAAAAAATACAAACCAATTTGAACCTGTTTAAAAGACATTTGCTCAAAACAGCACGGTAGCAATGAAGTTGCTCTGGCTGGCAGGGACTTATTGGATTCCTGTGAGTGCTGGACTCCTCACATGGAATTCCCTTGGCACTCCAGGACGCCTGTGGTTGTCCCCATGGGTTTGTGGCCATATGTGTCACACACAAGTCTCTGGCTTTGCCACAATTTCAATGCCTTTTTTGGCTTATGAAAGGTTTTGCACTCAAATGGAGTTTTCTTGAGTCTACTCACTGATGTCATTTACCAGATTTATAGTCCAGATCTGACATTCTGGACTCTTAAAATCTTGCAGACATTCAAATGTTTCAGGTTTGGATGTGTATTCACCTCTGGAGGCCTGGACCATATTCGATAAAGCCACCCGGACAAGTTCAGCAAAATGCAAAGAAATTTTTCTCTCTGCTAGACTGAAATGTCTATGAAGGTATAAAAACTTCTGCATCTACAAATGTAGGGAACCAACTCATCAATAACATATCTATCCGTAATGCATGGACATTTAAAAAAAATACTGTATTTACTCCTATCAAATTCTTTCTGGCTTTTGCCAAATTGTGTCCTAAACTGTAAGGAAAGTATATAAATTTAGAGAATTTTTGACCTTTTAAGAGAGAAAGGAACCCTCCTACTCGGTTGGTGGGAATGTAAATTGCACAGCCACTTTGGAGGACAGTATAGAGTTTCCATAAAAAACTGAAAATAGACTTCCGTGTGATCCAGCAATCCCATTCATGCGTATATTTCTGGAGAAAAATATAATTCAAAAAGACACATGCACCCCAATGTTCACAGCAGCACTATTTACAATAGCCAAAACACTGAAACAACCCAAGTGTTCACTGACAGATGACTGGATAAAGAAGTTGTGGTATATTATATATATATATATATATATACATATATGCATGTATATACACACAGATATACACACATGAACACACACACACAATGGAATACCGATCAGCCATAAAAAATAAAATAATGCCATTTGCAATATCATGGATGGACCTACAGGTTATTATGCATAGTGAAATAAGTCAGAGGAAGAAAAACAAATATTCTATGTATTAACTTATATGTATATATAAAAAATTGAACAAATTAATTACTATAATAAAACAGAAATAGACTCACAGGTACATAGAACAGACTGGTGGTTACCAATGGGGAGAAGGAGGAGAGGGGAGGCAGGGAAGGTGTAGGGTATTGAGAGGTAAAAATTACTATGTATAAATTGGATAGCTTACAGGGCTGTATCATACAGCACAGGGAAATATAGCCATTATTTTATGGTGACTTTAAATGGAATATAATCTATAAAAATGTTGAGCCTCTGTATTGCACACCTGAAAATATTATGATGTAAATCAACTATTCAATTACAAAATTTTTCATCAAAGTTTTCTTTTCATATTATTTGCAATAAGTTAGAAGCCAGAATTGTCAATAGAAACATAGTGTAAGTCACAATTTTCCAGTAATACCATTTAGAAAATAAAAAGGAACAAGTGAAATTAATTTCAGTAATAATTATATTTATCCCAAAATATCCAATATACTATCATTTCAAAAGTGTGATTGACACTTTTAAAACTTATTAATAAATATTTTACATTAGTTTTGTTGTATGAAGTCTTAAAAATCTATTATATATTTTCCACTTATAGAACATCTCAATTCAAAATAGCCACATGTGGCTAGTGGCTACTATACTAGACAGAGCAGATTACACCATTCACACTTCTGATAAATTACCTTCTGTTACTTATTTTAAAAACTTGCAGAAAAGGCTTTAGATATTCCCTATATCAAACAAAGCAACCTTGACGGGTGGGGAGTATCTTCATTATAAAGTGAAAAATAAAGGTAAGAGAGCCATTGTTACATGTATGTTAATGTAACAATACCTTCTTAATTCATTCAGGGCTTTACAATCTTTCTTCATATGCCAAGGATTCATTGTCACTGTACAATATTTCTCACTGTTATTATCTTTGGAATTGAGAGGCTTCTGATGAACCTGCTTTGTGCATCTGTACATAAAAGAAAACAACAAAACAGCTACAAGAGCTACAGTGAATGCCCCCCCATTAATTTAGAAGAAGTCTCACAGTATTTCCCAACATAAAGGCTAAAATATAATTCAGAACACTTTGTGATGGTCAGCATGATTTTAACAAAAAAGTAGATAATTACCTCCCTGGTGTCAAAGCTCTTTCAGAGGTGGGCACCCGAAATTTAGTAAAAATGATTTTGCATATATCTTTGAAAGAAATGCTAAGAAATGATCTTTTCTGTTGGAAATTAGCCTGCTTTTACATTCTGCAGTAGGCATACGTGTTTACAAACCAGGCAGGAACTGGATCATATTTTACACATACTTTAGAAACTGATTTGAATTTTGCTCTCTACCTGCAAGGCTATTTCTTACGTAATTACATAAGCTGGCCACTATACTAAATTTTGTTTCACTATTTGCTTAATCCTCACAACAACTCTATAGGCTGCTATTATTACCCCCATATAACAGATAAAGAACTTGAGGCAGAAAATAATTTGGGTAACTTGGTAACTGGTGGAGCTGGGTAAGACTGCAGCCAGTCTGACACTCAAGCCCATTCTTCTCACCGATGTCTGATACTGCTACCTACATTCAGCAATGACAGCTGAATTCATATTTAAGTGTGTCATTTCTAAAAGCCAAAGCTCTATTAGTACTGCTGTGTAAATTATTCTTTTGAGATGTGATTGCCAAAAAAACAAAAACAAATAAAATCAGGGTGCCACTGAGTGGAGGGCGAACTGCATATGGATGGAAAAAAGGGGACTTTGTGAGGACACAGTTGCACAACTCTAGAAATATCTAAAATGGCTGATTTGTGCAATTATAATTTGTGAATTTTATGGCCTGTAAATTACACCTTAATACAGCTATTAAATTAAGAAACTGGATACCAAATTAAGACTAAAACACATATATATATATCACACAAAGAACAACAGGCAAATATCATTATTTACTGCACCATTCTTTCATGCAGCTTCCTTTCCTCACCCGTTCCTGAAAGGATGACTCATTTTATAATATTTTAAATTATTTAGCAAATAATTTTTGACAGGCTACTATGTACCCAGGACTAATCTAGGCACTTGGAATAGATCAATAAACAAAACAAAATTCCTGTCCTCACGGAGCTGGGTTGGAGTCTAGCTGGGGTGGGGGGTGGAGATGACAATTCACACGACAGAGAGGCAGAGGAAGTGGCATGTTAAGAAAGAGGAACCATGGAAAAAATAACAAAAGGGCAAGGTAAAGAGAGTTTAGGGTATGGGATTATGGTGATGTTGTATTAAATACCAGAGCAGGCCACACTGAGGACTGAGGTTAGAAATAAGACTAGGAGGTGAGAAGTCCCAGGTAGACGGAATAACCATCACCGAGGCCAGCGTGCACCTCGCATGTTCCAGAATGGGGGCACTGCTGAAGCTGCGGAGAAGGGTCAGTGCAGATCCTGTATGGCCTTGGAGGACGTTGCAAGGACTGTGGCTTTTACCCGGAGTGAAATTGGGAGGCACTGCAGAATGACGACACAATCTAACTTAGGTTTTCAAGGCTCACTTGACTGCCGGGTGAGAATAGTCAAAACGGGTCAGAGATGAAAGGAGGGAAGCCTCTGAGAAGGGCTGTGCAGGAGGAGAGGACAGTGGCTCAGGGCAGGGAAGCAGCAGTGGAGGCAGGAGCCATGGTGAGAAGTGGCTGGGTTCTGGATCTGTTTTAAAGGCAGTGTTAAACCAGATCTATTGATAGAATTCATGTGGTATGTCAGTGAAAATCAGAATAACTCCAAGTTTTTTGACCCAAGCAGCTGGAAGGATTAAGTTTCCACTAACTGAATGGGGGATGTTGCAGAAAGGACCAGTTTGGGGGGTTGGACGACAAAGAGCTCAGTTTTTACACATGTTGATTTTAAGATATCAGAGTTCCAAGTGAAGATGTCAAATCAGCAGAACATTGTAAGAGTTCAGAGTTGGAGAGAAAAATTCTAGAGGGAGGCAGAAATGTGGGAATCATGGGTCACACAGGTGGTAGAGGAAGACATGAAACCCAGATACTCAAACATTAAGATAACCTGGCATTAACCATAGAAGTTGTCCTTGAGGGCCTGCCTACTAGGTGTGGATATCAGTCCTATTTCCCAACCACTCGAATTTTATAAAGGAACTTACAAATGAATTCGTGCAAGACACTGCCTCCAGTGGGTGGATCCAGAGAAGGAGTGGGAGAATGGGATGCTGCACGCTACTCCTTACGGCAGATTATATGTGTGTGTGTGTGTGTGTGTGTGTGTGTACGCATGTTTGTGTGCACAGGGGGATGAGATACACCTGGCTTAAGAAAAAGAGCTAGTAAGTCTAGAAGCCGAAAGATGAAAGAAAATCCAGATCTGGTAGAGGGAAGAGGGGAAACACTGTGTACTGAAAGACATATCCCCATACTGCCATTTCCCACCATCCTAACAGGAACACAGTTGGAAAGGGGGGAATTATGTAGATACGTGTGATGTACACAAACTTTCTGACTATGTAACACTGAAAATCTACATATGTAGCAAGTTAATGATATTTATATCTGCTTCAAGTTTAATAACAAGTTCACAACAGAGGGAAAATAAAATATTGAGGACTGGTAGGAGTATCATAGAAGGACTTTCAACGCTCAGAATGGAAGCAAAATCAGCTTCACCCCACAAAGAATGTCATTAAGTGTCAAGAATGTTTATATTTGCTTAAGAAATTGAGAGTTACAGCTTCCTGCTTTAAAGAATTAACTTTAAGACAGATACCATACTATAAGCAACGTCTATACTGGAGCTTTCTTAAAGCTATTTTTAGTTTTTGCTTGTTCTGATGTACTCCAGACACTCTGCAAAGAAAACCTTCTTTTCAAAGGCTTAAAGGAATAAAAAAAGAAATAACACTGCATTCTTTTAAGTGTTCTATATACTGAAATACACTTGCAAATGAAGCACCCAGCCACAGGTCTACATTTTTAACAATAAAGTCGTTTGCGCAATTTTTCAATTGCTATGTGGCTTTGTGTCAGTCTCTCACTAAGAAGCAGAATGGAGTACCAGAAAATGACACATCAGGTCTATAACTACAGATGTGCGAGATGAACTTACACCAGGAAACAGCTAAGTGGGAGGGTAAGGTTTACCTTTTAAGTTACCGTAAGTGCAGTTACACCTGCTCCCTGCTTCCCCTGTGAAGTGAAGAACTAGTCTTTTCTAGAAAAGCTCTCATTCTGAGAACTGTCTTCTTTAAAATATTCGAAGATTCTCTTTTAAAGTTCTTTCATTTTTAAGTCTTTCCCCAACTCTACATCCCATAACAAGTGTAAAAATTATCCTATAGCCTATTGTTACAGAACATACTCTACAAAAGCTGAGGTTTCCCAGGGTTTGGATCCCAGAACTCTGCTACCAGATAATCCTAAAGCTTTCCTTCCATAACAGACTCTTCCGCCAATTCCCAGCTGCGGGCAAATTCGGCTTCTCAGACCAGGTAACTTTCTAACTCTGCCTACGAACACTCTGCTGCCAGTAAAGGAACTCTCAGACAGAAAGCACACAATGCCCCTAGTGAGGGTTGCCTCCTTCAATCAATCAAGATGCCATCACCAAGCAAATATTTAAACCAACTGCAAAACCTCTGAAGACAACTTACAAACAATATACTTTCTATGGAGGCATACTATTTGCTCTGGAATAGTGATTTCCAATGGAAGGAACAAAGGACCACATGACCCAAGCAATTTTTTAAAACTGCACATAACCATCCCTCTTCACGTGAAGATTCAGGCAAGCCCGTCTTACAGGCCTAGGTGTAACAGAATGACAGCACCTCTAGGAGTAGGATGAAAAGCATCGAGGTAGACTTCTAGTGAAAGGGGGTGATGTAACAGGGCCCATCGCCCACTTACCTCCCACCACAGGACAATCATCTCAGATCGAGAACAAACACTTTGGGAAACAGAGGTTGTTTATATTTTTATGGATTTCTGGTGGAAATAATGCCCTGAGTCATGTGAAGTTGTGGCTGCCAAATTGAACAGGGGACTGGACATTTTCACATTCAGGACAAAAATAGCCCCCAGATAGCCACCATATCTGCTCTCCCCTTTGCCTGTTCACCCCAAGAGCTGCAGGACTCTCCTGCTTGCAATGACACCCACCAATTCTCACAAATTCTTGCCAAGTTCACGTCATCAGCTGGTGGTGTCAAAGTCACTATTTGTACTGCTATGAAGTCCCTCCATTACTTTATATCCCTTCTATTTTCTCTCTTGTCTTCCTACCTACACTTGCATACACAAGATGGTTACTGCACTAACATTGCCTCTGTAATCAATCCAGGATATAGGAAGTAGAGATTCAACTGTAACCAGTCCCAGAATACTTGTCATGCCACTCTAGTGTCCCAAAAAATAGTCTGGCATCCCTCATCTCACACAAACAACCACTGCACTACTTAGAGGTTGTAAAATTAGAGGGCTTTCTCTACTGGGAAACACTGTGGCTTGTGGTAGAGTTGTGATTTCAGTTTTTGCAACTGGTTACAGGCAAAAAGACATGGTCCACAAAATTTCTTCAAGTGTTTGGAATTTAAACTTTCATTAGATACAGAGCCGGAGGACTAACCGTAATCTATGAACATATGGTCATATTATCAAATAATGTTCATGTCTACCTTACAGACATGTAAGGACTTGGATTACACCTGCAGCCTCTAGGCCTTTAGAATTGGATGTGAAGCATCCTGTGAAATAAAAACCTCCTATCCAGTCACAGAACACCTTAGAGGCAACATCACACTAATGTCACTGAATACATTAGTATAGTCCATGTATGATTAAGTTACAAATCCAATTTCTCAGAGATGGAAAGGAGATGTCTAGAAAAGCTGGAAAAGCCCAATTACTAAAACAGCTCAAAAGTTAATGCAGACTCCTACACCTCCCAGAGCAGAGGGCGGAGGGGGCATTGCCCACCACTCTGTCCTTCCCCAGGACGTGGCATGTGGGGAAGCAGGCATGAATGGGTGGCTGGGACTCGGAGGTGGAGAGGTGATGAAAGCAAGAGTGGAACTGCTCTGGTCCTAGAACAACAGAGCTGTAAAATGCTCGGCTTCAGTACAACCCACTCCCTTTCCCACTTTCCCTCCCACCTATGTGACAAACAGAACATAACCAAGCACTTTCTGCCCATGATGGTGACTACTAGCAGGAAAGGGACCAAGATAAAAGCATGTCTTATAAAAGATGTCTGATTTTAAGGCTATGTTATAAACAATGATCAGCACTGTCAGAGTGGGACACTTGTGAGGCGCTCAAGTAGGGAGGAGGAGGTTGAGGTTCCATTTCCAGCACTTAAATGTGTTTTATCACTCCTATTTCTGACCTTTCCTTTGCCACTATTTGTAGCGCTGCCATCACTGGCAGGTAAAGGGGCAGCAATGTGACTTGGCCGTTTGGCTGATGGGGCTACATTTCCCAGCACTGGAATGAAAAGGCACTGGAAGACGATCAGCTGGATGATGTGAACTGTGGTCCTGGCCTGTGCCAAACACTAACCAGGTGACCCTGGGTTAGGCTCTTAGTCTCTCTGGGCTTCTGGCTGTTTACTTATAAAAGAAGGTTTTGTCATTGCACAAATATATCCAATATGAAATGTAACGTGAAAGTCAAACATAATGACAATTCACCTGCTTGCCTCAGGAAACTGTACAAGCACTGAACACTATGTGAATGTAAATACAGACTTAAGAAAACTATTGAGGTAAAGCGCTAAACTGAACATGGAGATAAAGTTTTATGGATTTTCTTGCCTTTCTTTTTTAATTGCAATACTGAATTAATAGTTATTAGCTATAATCCACACTACCACCCTGCGAATAAATAAAGTAGGTAAGCACTGCCTGGATGCATGTTTTGTCCGATGCTAAGCAGGGTGAGGGGTATAAAGGAGGCTGAACAAGGTAGTCTTCTCCAGTTACCAGCTAAGTGAGGAAAAACATTGGAAACCACCCAGGGATGGTACCAAGTCAGTACTCAAAGCCAAGATTACAGGCTACTGATCATAAACAGTGCAGGAATACAAAGAGGAGCTAGAAGTATTTGGAATAAATAGGGAAGACTCTATGAAGGGGATGGGGCTCCAACTAGTTCTCAGGGCAATTCTAAGCTGTTTTAACTGAGGACTGGATAGGAAAAGGCTGGTGACTCCTGGTTTTTAATAAGGCACATGTTACCATAGGAGGCTAAGTTACATAATAATTGGAACACATAAGCTAAGTACAAAATGATGATGGGTCGAGACTACCTGACTGAGATCTGGTTGTGTTAACTCTTTGACTTGACTCTAGATGTTGGAGAGCCAAAACTGTAGGTTGACTGAAAGGGGGGGAGAGAATATCCAAGAATTCAGCAGAAGGAAACAATAACGTATCAGGGATGAAAGCTCTTCATCAGAGTATCAGCAATCAGAATAGACACTTGAAACCAAAAACATACAGTTCAAGAAGCTGACAAAATATGGAGGGTGGTGAGAAAAAGATAAATCAAAGACCACTCCAAGCCTTTGGGTATTTAAGACCGGAAGAATGATTATCCCACTGAATAAGTGGAGACGCTGCAAGAAGAAAGATTATGAAATCAGCTTTAGACATGTTGAATCTGACGTATGAGCTAAGAGTAGGTTTTCTCTAAGAAGCTCAAAATTCAAAACTGAAGCACAGATGTAGAGTACAGGCTTAAAGATGCAGATCGACAAGACATGATAAATCTCCTAAAAGAAAACATAGGCAAAACATTATCTGACATAAATCTTAGCAACATTCTCCTAGGGTAATCTACCAAGGCAATGGAAATAAGAGAAAAAAATAAACAAAAGGGACGTAATTAATCTCATAAATTTCTTCACAACAAAGACAACCATAAGTAAAACAAAAGTAAACAACAACCTACGAATGGGAGAAAATATTTGCAAATTATACGACTAACAAAGGCTTAATTTTCAGAATATATAAACAGCTCATACAACTTAATAACAAAAAAACAAACAGCTCAATCCTAAAATAGGCAGAAGACCTAAACAAGCATTTCTCCAATGAAGACACAATTGACCAATAGGCACAGGAAAAAATGCTCGATATCACTAATAAACCGAGGAATTCAAATCAAAACTACAATGAAGAATCAGCTCACACTAGTCAGAATGGCCATCACTCAGAAGTTCATGAATGATAAATGCTAGAGAGGCTGTAGAGTGAAGGGTACCCTCTTACACTGCTGGTAGAAATCTAGTTTGGTGTAGTCATTATGGAAAGCATGGAAATCCCTGAAAAAACTAAAAGTAGACTTACCCTATGACCCAGCAATCCCACATCTGGGTATATAACAGGAAAGAACTCCAATGTGAAAAGATACCTGCACACCAGTATTCACAGCACCACTGTATACAATAGCCGAGACATGGAGGAAAGCTAAATGTAGCAACAGATGACTGGGTAAAGAAGTTGCTGCATATTTATACACTGGAATACTACTCTACCATGAATAGGACAAAATAAAACCATTTGCAGCAACATGGATGGAGCTAGAGATGGTCATTCTAAGTGAAATCAGCCAGAAACAGAAAAATACCAAATGATACAACTCATATGTGCAATCTAAAAAAAGAGAGAAAAAGACAATGTGAACTCATCTGCAGAACAGAAACAGACTTGCAGACTTAGTAAACAATCTTAAGGTTACTAGGGAAAGGGGAGTTCGAGATTTACAAATGTTAGCCACTACATATAAAAAGAGATTTTAAATAAAGTTTCTTCTATTTAGCACAGAAACCTATGTTCATTATCCAGCAATAACCTATAATGAAAAAGCCGATACAGCCACCAACTGAGGAAGCAAGAGAAGAAAGGAGAGTTAGTTATGCTGGGCTAGAGCCCACTTCTAAAATTCTTTTCAGCCACTGATGCTGCCCCGAGTACACTGAGCCTTCCTCCCAGGGACAGGCTGACATGACATGTGTCCTGCAAACCTGGGGCAGCAGAGGCCGTCCACAGGTCTGGCCCTGGGGGAGATGGGAGCAAGTCCACCTGCTTCCCTTGGGGCAGCATCCCTCCCCGCAGCCTCCGCCACCTGACTGCACCGCGCCTGCCTCTCAGGAAACCACTGGCTTGAAAACAAGTGATCCACGAACCTGGGGCAGCGGCAGGGAGATGGGCAGCGACCTGGCAAGCTGGTCGACTTGCCCCCATCTTCCCCACGGCCTGTCAAGGGCTCGGCCTCTGCTGCTCCAGGCACGGTCCCCAGGTCAGCCTGCTCCCGGGAAGAGGGCGCGGTGTGGTCGAAGGGAGTGGCGGGTTATGGAGTCTGACCATGGGGGCCCGTGGATTTGCTTCAAACTCCCCAGCGCATGGCCTGAGCTTGGCCTCTGCTGCCTCAGGTTCGTGGAACTCAGGTTACAGGTCAGCCTGCTCCTGGAAGGCGGGTGCTGTGCTGTCAGGGAAAGGTGGCGGCTGCTATGGCGGGATTGGGGCTGCCCTATGAGAGCGCGGGGTTTGCGACCATTTCCCGCTGCCGCTGCAGCCATCCCAGCACACTGATCACACCGAGCCCACCTCCCAGGAGCAGACTGACCTGTAACCTGAGTCCCACGAACCTGGGTCTTTAGAGGCCGCCCCCAAGGTCAGGCCGCGGGTAAGATGGGAGCAAATCCAGGGGCTCTAATGGGGCAGCCCCCATTCCATCCGAGGCCCCGCGACCGCACCGCACCCGCCTCCCAGGAGCAGGCCATGATCTGAGGGCCAATAGGAGATGCTCCGGAGCCGTCCGGCGCCCTCCCACCTCCCGGGGCTGTACCTGATCTCCTAAACCCGGGTTTAAGCTGCGGCACAAACGCGAGGTCCAGGAACTACTAATAGCGGGGTTACCACGAACCACAGCGGCGGCTGGGACCCGCCTCAGGGTCCTAACGGGACGCGCGGCCGGGACCTCACCTCCGCACCCCTCCCTGGGCGTCTCTTCAGCCGCACAGCCCAGGCGTCACCCGCCGGCTCCCCGAGCAGCGCGCCCCCACCAGCGCCCTATTAACTGTCCGGCAGCGGCAGCCGAGCCGCGGGCAAGTGGCGGCCCAGGCCCCAGGCTGTGTTCCTCTTCCAGGAGCTGGTCCAGGAGCAACCGGCTGCCGCCAGCTTCCACGCATTCTGGGTGGGTTCTGGCGTCCGCGCGTCTGCCCGTCTGCGCTTGCGCGCCCCTACTCCTCCCGCCCGCAGCGCAAACTGCTCGGGTGGGTCTCCTGCTTTACCGGCCCTGGCCGCTGGGGCCGGGAGGAGCCAGGTGGGGCCCCTCCTGCTTGTCCCGCCGGGTCTCCATCCCCAGAGCCTTCACCCAGCCACTGACTGGGTCCTGGCACTGAACTAGAACCACGACTGCCCTGGGCCAGGCCACACCCCGCCAGCCCCACTTCCCCTGCACACCTTTTCCTCCCTGTTACTACCTTCCCACCCCTGGCCAGGCCCAGTCTCCCACCAGACCTTGAAGACACTGCTCCTTCTCCTCACACCGAGGTCCCTGCCCTGACACTCCATCCTGCTAGGTCCTAACCTATGGCCCCTACACCCACAAGCTTACCACTCATATCTCAGCACAGGACACCCAACATCCTGAAATTGTCCCCCTCACCTCTCAACCAGGTCAATTCCAATCTGATCGGGCCCCACACCTCTCAACCTGTACCCCCTCACCATGGGATCCCCTTCATTCTGAGTGCACCCCTACCCTGAGCTCACTCCCCCACCCCTCACCCTGTGGTTGAGGTGGGGAAATCCGTGCTCCAGTAATGATTACTACTGCCACCAGTGGGGGATCCAGCCTAGTGTGCACATTCATAGTTAATGTCTGAGGCTACAGGGTGAGGCAGGCTGGGCTGAAGGTGGTTCCAATTCCCGCCTTGGCACCCTGATTCCCACAGCCTGTGCCTCAACTGACCCGATGGGTCAGGTTGATCCCAGGCTGCCAGGCACTGGCCTTGGGATTTGGGTAGTTGATGGTACTGATGGTGATCTGGACCCCTAAGGCGGAGGCATTGGGCACGCGGACCTTTGGGGTGGGGGAGTTCAGAGTTTGCACTTGAGCCCAGGGGTAGACAGCAGATGGTGGGCTGTGTGCATGGGGCTGTGTGCATGGCCTGGTCTCAGCCCAGGTGGGTGCAGGGACCTTGTTCATTCACACCAGGCCAGAGGGAAGAGGGAAGGAAGCTGTCAAGGCGTCAAAGTGAGGAAGCCAATGTTTTAGAGCAAAGTAGGAAGGTGCACTGGCCAGGCCACCATGGATCTCACCGCGACGCTGGTCCCTTGCATCAGGGGAGACTGGCAGTTGACTGGCCAATGAGACATCCCCTGCTGTGGTATAGTTTACAGGCAATTGAAGGGATTTTGAGAGGTAATTTTAATCCAATAATTGTCACTTTCTCTGCAGTAGATTAGGTCCAAAGTCATGGTGAATCTGGCAGGGATCCTGCCTGAACTCCAGCCTTGGACAGTGGAGGACCCACCCAGGAATCATCCACTTAGCTCTCACCAAAAGTCACTGTAATAGAGAAGAACAAGTCTGACTCCATATTGGATCTGTTCCTTTTCCTTTAACACTCTGCCGTGTTTTCTAGGCTTAGACTTGCTAGTTATGCACCTTTTGTAAAACAATGTTGCCTTTAGCCTGAAATAAACAGGAGAGCCTATTCCCAAAACTCTGAGCTTTAAGGATATAAATACTTTGCACTCCTATAAAGATAACAAGTGGCAGAATAGAAAAAGTTTGTTTTGTTGCAGGTTTTGCAGAAACACCATGATCTGACCCACGTGGACAGCTGCAAAGGATTCCAAGAACAAAGAATTTCTACACCAACAAGTTTGCAACAACCAACCACAGCCCCTCCCCTTTTTAGTAGAAAAGGAGCCTGAAGTTGACATGGGGAAGATGGTTCTCCAAGATATTAGTCCGCCATTATCTTGTTTTGCAGCTGTTTACGTAGACCAGGTCATAGTGCCTCTGTAAATCCTCTAACAAAACAAAAGTAGTTTTCTATTCTACAACCTGTTGTCTTTATACAAGTGCAAAAGTGTTAATATCCTTAAAGATCAGAGCCTTGAAAGTAGGCTCTCCTGTATATTTAAGGCTAAAGGCAACATTGTTTTACAAAAGGTGCAGAGCTAGTAAGACTAAGCCTAGAAAAGAGGGCAAAGGGTTAAAGCCAAAAGGACAGATCTTCTATGGAGTCAGATTTTTTCTTTTCTATTATACTATATTCTATTTTTGTTTTAAGTATATAAGAATAAAGTTTAGCCTTTTCCCATTTTAAATTGTGCAATTTTAAGGAGCATTAATTGCATTCACAGTGCTGTGAGACCAGCACCACTTGTTTCAGACTATTTCCTTCCTCAAAGTAAAAGCTTGTATACAAAGAGCACCCCACGTCCTACCTCCCCTAGCCCATGACAAGCCCTAATCCCCTTTCTCTCTCTATGTCTTTACCTATCCTGGAGGTTCCCTATCAGTGAAATCGTATAAAAGGTGGCTTTTTTTTGGTTTGTCTGCCCACATATCTTAAGTAGGGACAGGTGAATTATTTTTTTTTTGTTTTCACGTGAATTAGCATTTTTGTATTTTGAGAGGAAAGTCCAGATGGATTAAAGATGAGACGTACCAAATGAAGCCCTTTTAGTAACTCTGTGTATAATCTCGGGGTAGGCACTGCTCTTCTAACTGTGAAACCAGAGCCAGAAGGGAGATGCTTAGCTCTTCTTGTGGCAAAATAAATCCAAACAAAAGCAGAAAACAAAGGCCAAGAAAGACAGCTGGAAAGACAAACCACAGCCTGGAAATACCTTTCCTCATGACCCAAGGTCGGAAAAAAGCTTCACATCCCTGTGGTCCAAAAAGCTCTTGAAGCCCAGTGTTCTGAAAAGAAACAAAACACACAGAGTCAGTTCCAACGAGAGGCAGTGCAGGTGGCCGGTTTGTGCTGGAGATGCTCGACCTCTCAGGTGAGGACACAGGCAGACAGACAGACTGCAGAGACAGCATTGGCCACCATCACCCTGGCAGGTCTTTAGCCCGGTGACAACCAGCCCTGGTGACAACGTGAGCAGGCAGAGGCCCCAGGAGGTACCCTGGAAGGAAGAGCAAATGGACGCTCCTCTCCGGCAGAACAAGGTGTAGGATACATCAAAGTGCCACAGGTGCATCCCTTCCCTAGCAGTGCTGAGCCTTAGAGAAGATCCCACCAAAGTGCTTGCACAATTTTCAAAGATAATGTTTCTTCAGTAACATGAATTCAAAATAATCAATATGTCATCAAGGGATTTTCAGAAGTGACCTGCCCTGGACCCGTACAATACACACACATAAATACACACATATACACATAAATATATACACACATATATACAGGAAAAGAGACAGACAGACTGAAACACAGAGAAGCAGGGGGAGACAGAGAAACAGAGAGAGAGACAACTCAGAGAGGCACTGAGAGACAGAGACAGAGAGAAAGAACACTGGAGCTGGTAATGAGTGGAACTCACATACATTTTCACAAGTCAGTCTATGTGTCAGAACCTGGTCCCAAAGTCGATCCACCCTCCAGGGGATGGTGTGGGGATCCCACAAGGGTGTGGGAACAGAAGGAAAAAAATAGGAAGCCATTGTGGGCAGCCCACCACAGAGGCCGAGATGGGACACTGGGCCTGTATGTCAACATGACAGAATGACCTAGGAGGTTGTATGCCAGAGCGGACGATGTCAGAGTTGTATTTAATTTCAGTCCCACGACTGGGAGCGGGGAAGCAAGCAGCAAGGAAAGTGACTTTCTCCAGACCCCAGGGCAGACCCCGGCCTGTGTGGGGTGTGCTTTGCACTCCGCCAGCCCTCTGTGGGGTCCTTCCTTTGCTGAGTCTGTGCACGATCTCCCTGTGATGCCAGCCCGTGGGGGTGACAGATGCAATAGGTGTTTCTAGGTCTAGAGACAGGATGGCTTCTCTAGGAAGCAGGGGCCAGAATGATCCCCACTGTGCTGATGGGGGATTGGGGAGACCCTGAGAGGCACGTGGCTTGTCCAGGATGATAACACTGCTGAGTAGGGGGAGCCAGGTCTGAACCCAGCTGTGTCTTCAGAGCTGCGGCACTGGTTGCATCCAGGCCTCCCCAGGGCTATGGGGGGGCTGAGTTGGTGTCACTGTGTGTGGACATGGCATGGAGTGAGAAATGAGAGATTGGAAGCCCAGAAAGGCCCTTGAGGAGCTTTGTGTCAGGAGGAAGCTTGGAGAAGTGGACCCCAGGAAGTGACCTCACTTCCCTGGCAATAGAGCCCAACAGAACTTGGAACCGAAGTCACCAGGCACCCGCTCTGTAGAGAAGTCCCTACTCAGCTCACCTGGTTGGAGACAGAGGCATGTTCTGCTGCATTCCATTATCCTGAGGCCGCAGGCCCCGGAAAGCCCGCAGCGAGGGCCTCTACCAACGCTGCCGGCACTGGGTCATGTCTCACCCAAGGCACCTCTGGCCTTTTGGCCAGAGAGACCCAAAGGTAACACAGGGAGGCCCAGGGCAGGCCCCTCCAGGCTGGGCCACCACTCAGATCCCATCCAGGTAGCCACACGGCCCCATCCTGCCTGGTGAAGGTGGAGCAGTCATGTTGGGGATGGGTATCTGCCTCAAGAAAGAGCAGGACAGAGGCCTGGGGGGCCCGGTCACATAGACAGCCCAGGACAAAGCTGGCTGGCTGGAATGTGGAGAGCCCGGGAAGGGTCCTGCTGCCCGAGGTGGAGCCCATGCTCTCTGGGTATGTATTTTCCCTCCCGGATGTCTGAGCTGAACAAGGGTCTGGTCTGATCTAGCAGCAGAGGGTAGAGTCTACAGAATCAGGAGTGTTCCTGGCCGGGAAGGACTCTGAGACTTCCATGCTGGGTCAGCTGCTGGTCACTATCATTGCAGAGCCAGATACCACATATTGAAAAGAAGCTGATGAATAAGAACACCAACGCCCCCTCCCCAAGTGAAGGGCTGGTGTGTCACTCTTCTGAGGGCCAGCGAAGGCTCCTGGTGGGTCTGGATATGGAGGGGTCCCCACCACCATGGCCCACAAATCAGTGGGGCAGGCCTCCGACCCAGACATCACCCAGGGCTCTCCCAGGGACCTACCCGGGGCTGACGGGTAGCTCAGCACACCCTGGTCTGACCTGGAGCACCGTGCCCACCTCGCTGCAAGTCAGGTGGAGGACCAGGAGCCCCCGAAGCAGAGACCAAAGGTCATAAAAGCAGGGCTGGTTTATGTGTGTAGGTGAGGGTGGGGCGAAGGCTGGGCCACACAGGGAGGTGTCCCTAGAGGCTACTGTTGGGACCAGAAAAAAGAATGGCCTCAGAACACCTGTCTGGAAAAATTCAGTCACAGAATACATCCTGTGGGCACTTTCTGGGTGGGAGCTGTCTGGAAAGCTCTAGGAAGATTTCTGTCCTTGTAGAGGCACATGGAAAGGGAGGCAGGTGCGTAAATTTTTCCTCTCTCACAGCATGAGATCTTCCACAAGACTTAAAACTCTCTCCACTTCCAATAGTTACAGAGGAGGCAGGGGCAGGGGAAGATGTCAGAGACCAAAAATGGGACGAACTGGATCCAGCAGAAGACCTCGAGCTCCCTCCTGCCGCTCCTGCAGCTCCTCCTGAACCTGCGTCTGCAGCTGGACTGCTGGGCAACGGAGAAACAGTTCAGGCATCACCACCACCTGGGGTAGAGCCCCCTCTGCACCCACCCACACCTTCTTCTCCAAAATGTTCTCCAAAATTCCACCGTCAGTCCCCCCACAAACTTGACGTCCCTTCCGCTGGAGATGTTTTTGTTTCATTTTCTTTAGTTTCCTTTGCTTGTTTCACATCATTTATGACATCCTTTATTTTTCTTTTTAGAGTTTCATGTAATAAAATATAGACTTTTCCCCTTTTAAATTGTGCAATTCAGGAGCATTAGGGGCATTCACAATGTTGTGCGACCATCACTACCATCTAGTTTCACACTATTTCTTTCCTCAAAGTGAAACCTTGGATCCAGAGCATGCACTCCCCTCCCTCCTCACCCAGCCCCTGACAACCCCAAGTCCTCTTTCTCTTTGCGTGTCTTTATCTCTACTGGTTGTTCCCTGCCAATGAAATTTTAAAAAAGGATTTTTTCCTTCCTGCCCACATGTTTTCAACTGGGGCTGAGGATTTTTATTTGTTTTCACTTGAAACAGCATTTTTATTATTTTCAGGGGATATCCAGAGGGATTAAAGATGTGATGCACTAAATGAAGCCCTTTTGGTAACTCTGTGCATAATCTCAGGGTAGACACTGCTGTTCCCCCTGTGACACCACAGCCAGAAGACACAAGGGAGATGCTTAGCTCTTCCTGTGGCAAAAACAAAACCAAACGAATCAAAGAAATTAGTAAAAACCCAGAAAAATTGCTTGAAAGGCAAACCACAACCTGAAAAATTCATTCCTCATAACCCAAGGTTGGAGAAATTTTTCCCATCCCTGTATTCCAAAATCCTTTTGAAACTCAGTGTTCTAAACAGAAACAGAACAGGCATGGGCAGTTCCAATGAGAGGCAATGCAGGTGGCCAGTGTGTGTTAGAGATGTTTGACCTATCAGGTGAGAACAGAGGCAGTGAGAAACACTGCAGAGACAGCATCGGTCACCATCACACTGGCGGTTCTTTAGTCAGGTGACAACCAGCCCTGGTGACAATGTAAGCAGGCAGAGGCTCCAGCAGATCCCCTGGAGGGAAGAGCGAAGAGACGCTCCTCTTCAGGAGAACAGGGTGCAGGACGCATCAAAGGGCCACAGATGCATCTCTTCCTCAGAAGATCTGATACTTACAGTTCATCCCATTAAAATCCTTACACACCTATTCAAAGATGCCTTTTCAAGGGTGTTCATCACAGCACTGGTTGAAACAGTCGGAATTAAGGCAACACTAATATTGATGGAGAGGGGATGGGGTCCATTCTTTCTGGTTCATGTGGATGAATGAATGCTGTTCAGTTGGAAAATTGGGTGCCCGGTCTAAACCCAACGTCAAGGAGGCCTCAGGGTGGAAGTATGCAGACCCACTCTCTGCATCCAGGGTCCCATCTGCACGACCACATGTGTGTGAAATCAATATAGATGGAAATTGATCTGATTGTGAGTGTGTGAGATACAGAGATGGAGAGAGACATACTGAGAGACACAGAGACTGAGACATAAGCACCAAATCATTCATGACAGACACCGCTGTGGGTGGGAATTACAAATCACTTCTTTTTTAGGCAATATTTCAATTTTTTGTACTGTGTCTGTATTACTCTACTAATTCTAAAAGGATTAAAATCCTATGCTAATGTGACCCATTCATTACTCATCTATGGAGTACTTAAAGTACATTAATCCTATTTTTAAAGGAATTTAAAGCCTTCTCAGGACTCAGTTCCATGTCAGCTCAGTGGAAGCAGAGGTTCTCCAGGAGGTCGTGTCTCTTCTGAATCAGCATCCAATACAGGTGAGCAGGAAGTACCCGACTTGGACACTGAAGACTACAATAGATGAGAGAGTCTGTTGAGAGAAATGAAGACCTATATTCAAAGAGAATAATCCCATATTCATGGAGCAGAAGGCTTCATTCTACTAAGATGACAAATGTCCACGAATAGATCTAAGGATTCAAAGAATGCCTACCAAAATCCCAGGTGGTATTTTGCAGGAATTGACAATCAATCTAAAATTCACGTGGAAAATCCAGGGGGTCAGAATACATGAGTGAATCTTGAAAAAGAAGAACAAAGTTCGAGGAATGGAAAGTCAGATGGAACCCACGGTTAATACAAAACCTCTTTAAGCTGAAGATAACTGAGATTCAAAAGATGCAGAAGAAAACCTGTCATGGAAGCCAATTCTCTCCTTTCCCTTTTCCCTATTAAGTTAGGTTGATAAAAAAGCCTTTAACTTTCACCATTTAACATGGTAGGTACTTTTCTGGTTGGCTCCTGCGTGTGTATAAATAAAACGTTTCTCTCGTTCATCTCCTCTTTACTTCTGTGGGCTCTTTGGGAGGGACTCTGGATTATGGGGACCTGCTCTTTTCTCACCTTCTTTAGTGACATCTTTTGTCCATGGTGAAGTTCTTAAAAAAAAGAAAAGTCTCATTGGCTTTGGGTCAGATTTGGAAAATGTATACCTTTGGAGACCCCCTGGAGGAACAAGGGGGTTCAATACTGCCTGGAGAATTGACTTGTCAAAATGCCTAACAAGACGCTATTTGCAAGGTTTTTTTTAAAAGATTCTTATCCTAAAACAAATCCCCTATCTAAACCTTTTGGATGATCAAATATAAAGAAAAAGGAGAATCATGTCTGGCCTAACACTTGCTTAACGAAACGGAAGGACAGAATCAGTTTCAGACCAAAACTAAAAATGCATTTATACCATCAACCCTCCCACTCTTTTGTACACTGTCCTCATGTAATCTGCCAGATGGCCCCCTGGAGAAGGCCCTTTTCCCGGAACTCGTGCTCAATTTCAGAGCTCGGCCAAGCGGAAGGTTGGTCCCCAGGGCCTGAGAGGGGCTATGTGTGAAATCTTCTCTGCTGAGACCCAGTGGGCTGAAGGGAACTGTGTTCTCTGAGGGAGAGAGAGCACACCGAGCCTCTGTGGATGCATCTCTGAGATCCTCCCAAAGGCACACAGCTCTAACTCTGGACACGGGAATTTTTGATTGGCATCTTAGTTGGAAATCTCCTCCTGGATAGAAAGAAGCAGATTCAAGATGTTGCAATTGGATGGGCAGGTCGGCCTCTCGAATTAGTCGATGAGGAGGACACGCAATTCTCTGCAGAAGTAGGAACACCCATCCCTGCTCGGCTGACGTCATGTACAGAGAAACAGAGACACGACTCTAGGGGGAATTCAAAACCCACCAACCTTTCTTACCGACGTCAACGTCCACACTTTATTCTCCTGTCAGGTCTCTGCACAAAAACTGTGGCTCATCCCCAAATATCACATACCCATCACCCTGTACCACTCTGTGTCTGTGTCCAACTCGAGCATTAAGGCCTGTGACCGTTACTGTTAAATCGTGTCCCCCTTTCAGCCCGTCTCCCACCATCATCCCAGCCCAACCTCGGTGTCTCTCTCCAGGTCAGCAGTACTCTTCCCACTGGCTTCCCATCAGCTTACCTTGCCCTGCTTCCATTGCTTATTCCCCATACGTTACCCACAACGGTCTTATTAAAGTATGAATCAGATCAAGTTGTTCCGCTTTGCAAAATACTTTCGTGATTTTCCATTGTATTCAGAAGGATATCCAGTGTCCCTACCAAGGCCCTATGTGATCCGGGCCCTCACCGATCTCTGCAGCCTCAGCTCTCACCGTTCTGCTCCAGCCCATCTTCACCGCCCCAATGGTCCCCACCAGGACAGCTGTGTTTCTAACTCCAGGTCTAGTACTTACACTTCTTCCAGCCTGGGAGGCTTTTCTTGTCTGTTAACTACGTGGCTTATTCTTTTGCTTTATTCAGGAGTTTGTTCAAATTATTTACCCTCAGAGAGGACTTACCTGACCAGATTATTTAAAATAGCACGCACATATTTCCTATTCAAACATTTTCTCTCCTAATATGCTTTATGTTTCTTTGTGGCAATTATTAGTACCTGGCAGTACATCATATATTTATTTGCTTACTGGTTTACTGTCTGTCTTTCTTACTAGACCTATATTCATGGAACCACAAATAACTGTTTTAACCAGTAACTTTCAAACCACCTTTAAATGAATTCTTTTATAAGATGAGAATTTCAGAGGCTTCCACGGGTTGCTTAGGGGAAAAAAGAAAAAGGATTCAGGTTGAACTAATTTATTAAGGACCTGGGAGTTGGTTATTTATTTTATACATAGTAGTGTGTAGCTGTTAATCCCAAACTCCTAATCTAGCAAAAGTCCTAGCTGACTACTATTTTTAAAAGAGTTTTTTTCTTTTTAAACTGGGGTTGTTTGAGATCTCTTTTCTTCTTCGTTATTTTTCTTTTTTTAAAGATTTTTTCTTATTATTTTTTTACATTGAGGTACCGCAAATTGAATCCAGCATGTACTCTACCCCTTGAAATATACCATCCCCTCCAAAGGGGATGAATTTGACAATAATTTGACAATACCATATTGAATTAAGATTTTTGTTCCATTTTCCCTTCATAGAGTTTATAACTGAGGGAGAGAGTCAGAGGAAGCCCTGGGCCAACCCTTCCTTCTCAGCGGGTCACTACACAGCAGAGGAGCTTGGCTGTCTCCAGGCCCAGCTCACCTTTCTGCTCTGAGGGCTGACTCAGGCCACTTCTCTTAATAGTGGCGTGTTAGAAGCAGCAGAAAGCCAACTAGCGAGCAACAATGGCAAAACTGACCCACCTGCAGTTGGACATCATCTGCTTTGAAACGAACCTCTTAAATCTCTTCTTCATATTAGTGGATGGTTTTCAAAAATATTCCCAAGGAGATGAATCTCACTGCATTTTTCTGGATTTCTTGGGTCTTCTATGACTTTAACTGCAGGTTTGATTTTCTGCACAACATCTGCAGGGAAGCCAGGCAGAACACGTGAACAGACCCTGCAGGCCGCGGCTGAGGCCTCCGGTCAAAGCATCCTTGTTGTGCAGAGCCTACGTTCATGGGACCAGTTTCATTACTGCTATAATTAGTTCTTATCCAAGTGTCCCACCGGAAATGTTTCTAGATAGAACGTGGCCTGACGCAGATGAGCAGTGGGGATGTGGGGTGCAGATGGCAGAGAGACTAGAAGGAGAAAAGGGAAATGTGTCTTCAGGCTTCAGTTTGGAAGATTTCTGATTTTTATATGGACATTAAACTTGGTCAGGCTGAAGCACCGTTTGCTCTAAGACGGGGTGATGTACACATATCCCTACAACTTCTAAAAAATATGTTGAAGCTGGGCGTGACAGCCTAGGGGACAGACAGCTTTGAGTGACACCTCCATTCCAGGATGCCTATGGTCTCGGGCTCACAAAGAGGAAAAGAATACACATATTTTGCCTCTGTAGTTCTATGTGAAATTATTTTGACCCTTGCCTGATGGTGTAAGATCAGAGAGCATGTAGTCTTTCTTACGTTGCAAAGACGACAATTCTTCTTGATGAGTCAGCACACTGTTTCCGATGGCCCGGGGTCTGTGCCAGACATTAGCTGTCTAGACAAATACCACACAGCCCCCCATCCCTCAAGGAGATCACAGTGTGTCGTGGAAGATACAAATTTAAATAGATTTTCAAAACAATGTGGTAAGAGTCACTTGGCATCATATATACTATATGTTCAGAGGTGCTCTTGCACTGCCTAGGGCTGTGTTCTAGAAGGTAGGGAAGGTGTCAGAGAGGAAATGCTTTCTGCACTGACATCTGACGGATTCCAGCAAATCTCTAGACCAGGAGAGTGCGTGGTGGGGACGGGATTGTCAGCAGCTTGCCTGTCTCGTGCAGACCCCTGGTCATGTCTAAGAGCACTTTGCACATAGGGAAGGAACGTCAGTGAGGCTAGAGGCTGTGAGGAACTAACGGAATCTGAGGCTGAAAAAAAGCAGCAACTAGGTGATGAGAAGGTGTGACGTTAAATCAGGGAGCATGGACTTCCTCACACACGCAGCGTGGAATTCTTTGGGGTTTTAAGGAGGAGAGTGACACAGATTAGTCATTATAAGTGAGCAAAGTGGATTTTTCACTCTAAAGAACAGCACTGGGGAGACTAGCAAGGGGTGTGATTTAATACAGTGGGAAGCAAGAAGCAGGGACATAGTTGAGGGACATTAAGTAATAGAATTGTAGTACTGACGGGGGTGAGGGAGTGGAAAAGTAAAGGAAAACTCCCAGATGTTTGGCACAGAAAAGAGATGGGGTAGTGATGCCATTGTTTGAAAAAGTAAAACTAGTTCTGAGAGAGTGTAAATCCAGACAAACAGAGCTTGAGGTTTTTATGGGCTAATCAAATGGGAATGTCTACTTGTCAATTAGAAGTATATTTCTGGGACTGAACTGAGATGTCCATGCTGGAAAAGATTTGACAGTTAATCAGTGGACAGAGAGCAGTTGAAGCCACGGGAATAAATGCCACCCACTGACAGTTTACCAAAGAAAAGGGAAGGAGGGCACTTCTGGTTCAGAAAATATGGCAGACCAGAATCTTGTAGACCCACTCACTTAAGACACATAAAAACGTAGGACAAAATGCCGCCAGTGTTTTTCTGTTTTTTTTAAGGGCACCTTTATTGTGGTATGATACCTGTACAATAAAATACACATATTTCACATGTACTACTTGGTGAATTTGATAAATGTCTACACCCAGAAAACCATAACCATGATCAAGATAGCTAACATTTCCATCACTCCCCAAGAGGGGCACTTTTCAAATCCCCATATTTATCCCTTCCCATCCCCTTCTCTCCCTGAGAACCATAAGTTTGTTTCTCTATGTCTGTGGATCTGTTTCTCTTCTGTATTTAAGTTCATTTGTGTCTTTTTTTGATTCCACATATAAGTGATATCATATGGCATTTTTCCCTTTTTCTTGTTTACTTCACTTAGAATGACTATCTCTACGTCCATCCATGTTGCTGCAAATGACATTATTTGTTTTTTCATGGCTGAGTAGTATTCCATTGTATAAATATACTACTACTTCTTTATCCAGTCACATGTCAATGGACATTTGGGTTGTTGCCATATCCTGGCTATTATAAATACTGCTGCTGTGAGCATTGAGGTGCATGTGACTTTTTGAATTAAAGTTTTCTCCTGACATATGACGGGGAGTGGGAAGGCTGGATCATGAGTTAAGTCCATTTTCAGTTTTTAAAGGAACCTCCACACTGACTTCTCTAGTGACAATGCAGCCCATCTTGTGAAAGCAGAGCCATGCTCAGAAAGTAACGGGTATTTCTAAGGGCCAGACATGATGCGCAGTGAGTGTGGCCTGTTCAAGAATCAGAGGGCAGTCTGCCAGGGCTGGAGGAGAGTGACAAGGGAAGTGTGGTACAGGTAGGAGTCAGACCATGTGGGGACATGGCAGGCTGGGATAAGGAGCCTGGACTTCGAGTAATCCCTTGGTAACCATGGGGCACTGGTTCCAGGACTCACCCTGAAGTCAACATCCATGGATGCTGACGCCTCTTGTATAAAATGACATAGGACTTGCATGGGACTCATGTACATCCTCCCATCTACTTTTATATATATATACAAACTATTTTTTATTGAGTTATAGTCATTTTGCAAAGTTGTATCAAATTCCAGCATACAGCACAAGTTTTCAGTTATACATGAATATACACATATATTTGTTGTCACTTTCTCTTTCACTGTGTCCTCCTGTGTACTTTAAATTATCTCTAGATTACTCGTGGTATCTAATACAACAAGAATGCTATGTAAGTAGTTGCCAGTGTATGGCAAATTCAAGTGTTGCTTTTTGAAACTTTCTGTTTTTTCAACAATATTTTCAATCCACCGTTAGTTGAATCTGCTGGATAGGGAGCCCCTAGATACGGAGAATCCCCAAGCTCCTCCTTCCCACATCCTATATTTTCACTGCAAGCACTGAAGGGGTCCAAACATAAAAGAGACCCATCTACCTGCTGGAAACCCTGAGAAATTCCGTCAGCATATGTAGCGCAGGACAGAAGGCTTAGGGCCAACTAGTGGGAAAGGAGGGTCTGCCTGGAGAGGATGGAGGAAGGACAGTAGTGGAAGCCATCACGTACTCTTACTGGAACTAGCTGACAGCAGTGAGGGACGCCAAGGAAGTGGGTACACGTCACGTGTGGGGCGATCCTGGCCACCAGGTGCAGGGTTCACATAGCTGGGACCCAGTTTGCAAGATCAAAATAACAAGGAGGGAAAGGGGCTGCCTCAGTCCCAGGATCCTGACAACGGCCACAGCGCCGTGAACCCAGCTAATGCGGTTCCCCTAGTGAGCCAGAAAAAGGAAATTCTGAGCCAAGATATTGCAGATTCCACCACAGCCACACGGATAACTAGACCTCTAACCTAACAAAATGTAACCACCAGAAACAGGAATCTTTCCTTTTCTCTTCCTTTGGAACTTTGGACAGGGAGTCACACATCTTTGACGGGAACCACCTATAAACAAATAGAGAGCTCACTTTTTCAGGAATAAGCATGGAGAAAAAGAGTGGGGTGATGGTTTAAAGCAGAAGTCAAAGTTGAAGCCAATCTGAGTAATGGTAAAAACATGCTACTCAATGAATTCGAGTTATGGCAAAAAGAAGGAGGAAGGTTAAGGAAATCTCTATTAATATCCATTCACCAAAAAAGAATAGCCAGCCATAAAAAGACAGCACCTTAAATTAATAATGTTTTTTTTTTTGGTGGTGAAAAACAGTGCCTTAATTTAAAACAAGGCTTGGGCCATCAACAACACTCTGAGAGATGTTGATGAGGAGAACATAAATCTGCATATAGATATGTAAGTTTTCCAAGTCCACCGCTCGAAAAAAATTAGTCAATCATGTGTCCAGTTGATTGGGAAATCCCAATAAGTAAATAACTCAAAAGTGGGAAAGACATGGGATTAAATATTGGTAATGAGCAATGAAATCCAAGATGTATATACCTATATTTTCTTTGTTAATGTAACAAACTTAAAGCAACTGTCTAAAAAGTAGTAACTGGAGCACACAAACACACACACAGTTTAGAACAACAGAGAGGTAAAATATGCTAAATTTATCATTATTGAGGAACAGGATCTAATAGATTATTTCATTTTTGAGACTCTTATAGGATTACTGGTCCAATTGAATATAAATTTATAAACTTAGAGATGATTTATAAAGATTCAGAGAGAATTTTCTTTAAGAGGCAATATAGCTTCCAAATCACTGAAGAGAAAATTAACAATAAAAAAATTAATTAATCCAGGTAATATGGAGTAACACTGACCATATTTACCACCCTAAAGTAAACCACAAAATGGATAAAATATATGAAGCAATGATTTTTAAGACACGTGGAAACAATCATCCACTAGGACCTTGCCTTGCCACCTCGATACCAAGGCTCCTAGGCCTCCTACTGCCATCACAAAGGATGTCCACCAGGAGGCGACATTTCCTTCCTCTGCTCCTACTGCAGAGCCAGTCCTGAGCAGTCCTTTTCCAGGTGTTGGCAGGCAGCTCCCAGAAGTGCTCTCGTGGGCCTTGGTCCCTTTTGGCCACCAGCAAAGGGATCAAGGATGAGGAGTGAGCCTCCTTCCTCATCCAAGACCTAGGAACCTATCTGACTTCTGAGCAGCCCTTCACTCTTGTCTGCTGTCTGGTACTCTCCACCTGGCTTCCCGAGTCCCCAGCATGGGCAGCCTGCACGCTGGACACAGCCCATCAGAATCTGTTCCCCCGCCAAGAGGCCACGCATGATTGTGAGCAGGGCTCCAGGCCTCTGGAGCAGCGCGGCTTGGACTGGGTCCTGGCCCTGGGCGCACGAGCTCCATGCCCTTGGTTGAGTCAGTTAACATCTCTAAGCTACAGTTTCCTCATCAGTAAAATGAGGACATAATCAATATGGAAAAAAACCAGAATCTGAGAGGGACTAAATTTCTGGTGATTGATAATTTTAATTTTGATTTATACAGCAAAAGACATCATACAATTTTTACTACTTCGTATTTCTAAAGGACAGCTTCTACTATTAAAAGTAATGCATGCACGTACACACAAACACACGTGCAGACACACTGGCTCTGGTCCACATACATCCCCACGAGCACACACACATGGAGTCTTGTACCACACACACACCCACAACATACACACAACCACACACGTCCTCAGGCGCACACACACACATAACATAGAGAACCACATACATCCCCAGGTGCAAGTGAGCACACACACACACAGTCATGTACCACACACATCCCCAGGTGCATGCGTGCACACACACACGTCTTACACACTATGGCGTTATTCTAAATCAATTTACAATGAGGGTCACAGTGTCCCTTGTTTTATCCACTCAGAAGATCCTGACTTTGGAGCGTGAAGCAGGAGCCCCTCCTCTCTGGAGATGGTCTTTACCAATTACAGTCTCAGTAGAGCCAACATAACTGCTCTGGACCTTTGGAAGTGCAGGGCCAGAGCATACCTGGGAGCTCACATCCTATACATGTAAACATGTTAAGTGCAGTAGGTTCTAATGTCCTGCCTTTACAAATAGACGTTCATTATAAGGTGGAAGGCCAGGTTCAAATTTAGAATTCCATGACACAGGGGAGTCCGGCAAAGAAAGTGAGCATGTGGTGAGAGCTGATTCCCAGTCTCTGACCACTTGCCTGACCCTTTTCTTCCCAATGCTGGGTCCATCCCTTGCCACAAGTGGCCTTGGATGTTCACAGGGGGACACTCAGAACTCACATCCGGGATCTGCTCATACCCTCCATACATACAGCTGCCCTTTGGCCTCTCTGTGAGTCCTGGGAATCTGAACTTCCAGGAGAGCCGATGCAGGCACTAGGAATTGGTCAGGGGCTGCTGAGACAGGGCATCTGGGGTCCTGGGTTTCTAGAGCACGGGATGGAGCCAATGACCCTGTCCCCTTGGCCCTGCTGACTCCACCCCATGGAGGGCGTGGCCAGAGGAAGTGTCAGGGCCAGAGGGACCCTCTGCAGTGCAGGACCCAGTGCAGCGGGCCCCCTTGCCGGGGCCTAAGAGCAGAAGGCCTAAGGAAAGGTCTGAAGAGGCTGTAAGGTATCTTCATTCCCATTAATTAAACAAAAATAAAAGCATACTACAGGCGAGAGTGGAAAGGGATTTGTTAGAACAAGGGAAGGCACTTGCCAAGGTCTGGCCATAGAGGGCTGGTGGGCTTGCCAGGTTGATGAGGAACCAAGAGGCCGTTAGTCCCCTCTGGGTCTAAACACCTCCTGAATTCCTCCGGGTAACACTGAAATGCAGTGAGACATGGAACTCTCTTAAGTTGTTAAAATCTTCATGGTGAGCCATTCAACTCTCTCCTCATTCTTGGCAACGAAAGCACGATAAACACAGGCCAGAAACTCATCAGCCTGTTGGTTGGTTCACTATCCGTCTGGCGCCTCCTCTTGTAGGAGCCTTTATCACATCACCCAGGGCTGACCCGGCTCAGGATTATAGCTGATTTTCCACAGGTGGCATCACTTGCTAGTGACATGAAGCAGGCACGTTAGCCACCTCCCAAACACTGAGGCTCCTCCTGGGAGGAGCCTTCAGACCCCCAGTCCAGCCTCTGCACCACGATGTTCCTTAGTGTCACTACCGGTTTGCTGCCTTGGCCTCTAGCTTTGACCAGATCCTCACCAGATTGTCGATAAATATCACCCATATACCACATCTAAGCTTGCGGTCCAGATGTGACCATGGTTCTTATTTTCTTCCCATCGATGGATTGTTTGATCTTTGTGTAATCATGTCGACAGCAAGGCCAGTACAGCCCTCTTGAGGCCTCCCCGAGCCGCCTCTGTGTATAACTGTCCTAGCGCCCCAGGGGATCGGGTCTGAAGCCTGGCACTCAGACACGAGGATGTCAGCTGGAGAGACAGGAATCCACTCCTGCCGTGGCTTCTGCTGTGGCTCAATGTGGCCATAAAAACGGATCCCACAGGCCCTGACGTCACTTGACTCACTGCAGGGATGCTCCCACACTGCCGCGTTCCCCCCAGAGACCGAGGGCTTTTGGCTTGTTCTGGAAGGCCCCACCCCCGAGGGGACACTGGGTCCAGTGGAGCGTCCAGCCTGCTTCCCCGCCAGCCCTTAGGGCCTTGGTGGGGCCTGGAACATCAACTACCCTCCCCTTAGGGACTCCTTTGTCCTTTCCAGCCTACAGACCTAGGTCATAAGCACCTTAACTCACCTGAGGGTGTTTTCCTCACTTCAGGGGCAGTGAGGACTGGGCTTCTTCACACTCCTAGTGCCCCAGGTCTGGAGGCAGTCTGGCTCTGCCGCCAGTCCTGCAGGTCCCGGCCACACCTCCTGTTGGTCACGGAGTCTGTGCTGTATTCTCTTCCAGGACAACAGGTGCACTCTGCCCCCCCGCCCCGTCCCCATCAGCGGTGGCAGAGGCGGCGGACAGGCGGGTGAGCTTGGGCCTGAGACAATGCCCGGAAACCAGTGCCCCAGAGGCCGCTGGTGACTAGAGGGACCCCGGGGCAGAAGGCAGCATGGGATGGGAGGCGGAGGAAAGTTCAGGATAACGAGATGAAAGTGGGAACAGATAGCACCGTGAGGACCTCGACCATGAAAGGGAAGAAGATAGACAGTGGCAGCTGGAGCAGTGTTGGCGTTAAAAGCTGCGGGCTTTTTCATTTAATTTTATTAATTACCATTACATATAGTGACATATTTTTATTTGATTAAAGATTAGGTGCCATGTCATATAACAGGATATAGTATATTATTTATTAAATAATACATAATAGTAGATATACTAGCATGTTATGTTCTGTTTATTTATTATCAGATAGTATACAATACATATGTAGTTATTTATATACATAATATATAATTCATGTATCTATATAATATATAACACATAACAATGTAGGATTATGATTAATATGTTTTATAACAAGATTACATAACAATAATGATGTAATATTATCCATTGTATACCTTGGTTCATGACACATTCTCACCTAAGGTGCCTGTCAGAAGTATTTATTTATTAAAATTAATATTATAAGAAACAGTTGTGAACCTATCACCCAACATCAGAACAGGACTATTGACAGTGACATACTGTGTCCTATCCTGCCCTAGGCCTCTTCTCACAGGAAGCAACCAGCATCCTGAATCCTGGCTTACACTTGCCTTGTGTTACTTTCACACACAATATTTAAGATCAGTTAAAACAAATGAACTGCAGGTACATGCAGCGAAGTGGATGCATCATACACTCTATGTTAAATTGAAAAAGTAAGCCCAAGAAGGTAGCCTATAGTGTGCTAAGCTTTTAACTGTGTATATATATGTCAACTAAACTCACTAAATTAAGAACCACTACAGCTAGAGTCCAGGTGGGAGAGGGACAGATAAAAGGTGAGGTGAGCAGATTTGCTGCAGGTGAGCAAGTTCCTTTCCAGTAAGATGTCATTCTCTCTGAAGCAGGAGGCAAGGCCATCTGCTGGGAGTCAGGGAAGAGACAGAGGGAAGCTTAGAGGTGTGCAGAGAGCACAGAATGTTGACACCACTGTGTGGCAAGTGGGGAAATGTGCTCACTAGAGAAATCCTGGAGGATTGCCTGGCAGTGGCAACATGCTGGGCATTGATTTGTAGTCTTAGTAATCTGTGCTGGGAGAGCCTGCTGCCTGCAGGCTCAGAACAAATAGAGCTGGGTGAACCGAGATGGAAGTCGTCCTGGTGAGGAAATGAAAAGATCAAGGTTCAAGGGAGTTTTGTTTGTCATAAAGAGAGTGCTGACTGTGGATGCAGAGCTGGAAGGTGGGGAAGTGGAAGTAAGAGGAACGTGGACAGGTAGGAAAGCAGAGGAGTCAGTGCATGATGCCCCAGTGAGGGTGAAGGAGGGCCAAGGAGGCTGGTGGAGAAGCAGCTGGATGGCTAGAGTTGGGCACATAAAGGAGAGAGGCTGGACCTGGGGTGGAGACACGCCCGGGTATGAGCCCGGTGGTAGGGTGAATGGGAGGTGTCTGGCTCAGGCTGATGGAGAAGAAGACCCTCCAATGACCATACTGGGTGGTGGAGGGAGAATCAACATTGACGTCTTGATGGTAGGCGGTGAGGCAATGCAGAGTTGGTGGTCCAGCTGCTCCTGAATGAGGCAGATGAGCAGGAAGGCCAGGGTGGCAGGCACTGCTAGGAATGGACTGGGTTTTCCAGGTGCTCCCAAGAGAGGAGGAGAAATCACCTCATGGGGGAAAGTGAGCACAAGGAGGTCAACCCAGGCTCCTGATCAAACGGAGGGTGTGATGGGGCAAATCGTCAACTCCAGAGATGGTGGCCCAGGAAGCAGGGACCATGGGTGAAGTGAGGGGACACTCAGAGAAGAGAGGGAGAAGAGTCTTCTGGGTGTAGGGGAAAGAAAGGCCCCAGGACAAAGGAGCACAGGGGCACAGGGATGAGGATGGACTGGCTCTGTTGTGACACTGCAGGAATGGCTGGATCTTTGTCCTGAGGGCTTAGTTTGGGGGGGCTACTGGCCTCATGAGGGCCCCCCTCTCAGCAGCCTGGACAGATGCTCCCGCTCCTGATAGCTCTGTGGCCACCACTGTTCCCGGAAGGGCTCTGCCTCCATCTTCTATCAGACATTCCTGCCCAGTCCCCGACTGCCAGCGAGGGAGCCTGGGCCTCACAGCCGTTTGCCGTGGAGGGACACAGTCTCCTCGGAGAAGCAGGCTGATCTTATTTTTCTCCGTAACCCACGGCCTAGCAAAGCGCCAGCCTATGGGTGGGCCATTCAGGGGCTCGGATACTTCTTAAATTAACTCAAAGCAGTAGAATAGCAGAGCTGGAGGAAGTGACCACTGAGCTCACAGAGTTCACTGCCCACACCCCCATTCTACAGATGAAGAAACAGAGGCCAAGCAGTGAAGCAGCCTTGGCCAAGGTCACGCTGCTCTTTAATGCTGGCCTGTGTTGGGCATACCAAGTGTTAAGCTGCACTGAAGGGCCTGAGAGGGGGCTCTGGGGCCAGACAGCTTGGGTTCAAGTCCCACCCCTGCCATTTACTAGCTGTGTGATTAATGACTGTCCTTCCTGTAAAGTGCCACCTCATTGGTTTGTCATGAACACAGAGTTCCTGGAACAGCAGGACAGAATTCTTTAAAGGTTTGCTGTTGCTTTTGTTACTATTATCACCAAGTGAACCCTGAAATGAAGAACAAAGACAGCAAGATTTTTTATTTTAAAAGATTTTAAAATATGATGATGACTGTTTGATTTAATCTATTCAAGTTTGCATTTGACACTTATTAACAACTACACAATGGATGACTTTTGAGGAAATGTTACTTCATGTCTTTATTTCTCACTAACTACACAGGCTATTCAACAGAAAGCAATTTTTTTCCAGGAAGAGGGACAAAAAGTTAACAATATCTCTGTACCTCTCGGTTCCCAGTGAGTTGGTTGTGATCTGTCAACCCAAATTTGGGGAAGTGCCCGCTCCTCCTGGGCCAGCTGCACTGCCCAGCGGCCTCCAGGGGGCGATTTACCCCCACACGAATCCAGTATCTTGGTTCATATCTTTGCTTCAGATCCCTCAAGGACTGCCCATGCACCAGGGCCCCATCTGCCCCGCCAGTCTCACCTGCTGGCCTCCAGGAAACTATCCTGGGTCTCAACCATCCTCTGTTCCTATGCCTGTCCCACTACTCTTCATTTTGTCCTTCAAGTGTGGGCTCCTGTGGCTCACCACCAAGCAGGGGTCTCCCAGTCCTCCACCTTGGGGAACTGCATCGTCCTGCATGGTGCCTAGCGAACCTGTGTGGAGGCAGGAAGAATACAGAACAACAGGTGCTCAGAGGGGCTGCCTTTCCCACTACAGGGGCCCTGGAGGGCTTTCTCCCAGCTGGTTATTCACAGGCGCTGACGCTGTGGAATCTCGATCTTACCAATTTAAAGGGCATCATCACTAATTACAAAAGAAATCATTTTTTCAGTAGCAAAAGGAGAAAAGACTTTGTGCCCCGTGCCCCCATCTTTCTTCCTCCGCCTACAGAGGTGATTCTCACTCTCTGGGCAAGGGTAGAAAGCAACAAACAGAATATTATTTTTCAATAATTCTTCTTTCCCACTCTGAAGATTGCATCCCAGGACCGATGAAGGCTAGGATGGTTTGGCTTCCCTGTACTGAGTATTCAGAGGCTCAGGGGGCAGGGGGTTAGGGAGATAATTCAGCAATATGGAACCAAACAGAGACATTAAAAAGTTCTACTCTAAACAAAAAGGAAGCAGGATGCTATAGAAATGGGAAAACCATCATTGGAAATGACATAACGAGTTACAAGACAATAAACATGAAGATGTAAAAAAGAAAAAGTACATCAAAATACAAAATGGTGGGAAAGGGAGACGGTAGCAAGAAAAGATAGATTTTTTTCTCTTTCTTTTTCCTTTTTCTCATTATTCTTAGGATGTGTTGGAGCCTACGTGATTATCAGTCTAAAGGAAATAGATATGGTAATGGGTTGATATACTTGAAAAATAGGGTAACCACAAATCGAAAGGATATAATAGAGTTAAAAAAAAAACCAAAAAAGAAACAAACTCTAAATGGCTTAAAGACTTAAACAGACAAGACGCTAAAAAACTCTCAGAAGAAAACATAGGCAAAACATTTTTTGACATATATCTCAGCAGGGTTTTCCTAGGGCAATCCACCCAAGCAACAGAAAATAAAAGCCAAAATAAACAAATGGGACCTAGTTACACCTATCAGCTATTTCAAAGCAATAGAAACCATAAGCAAAACGAAAAGACAACCTATGGATTGGGAGAAAGTATTTGCAAAAGATGAGACTGAACATGGCTTAACTTGTAGACTATAAAAATAGTTCATACAACTTAATAAGAAAAAAAAAACAACCCAATCCAAAAATGGGCGGAAAAACTAAACAAGCAATTCTCCAATGAAGATATACAAATGGCCAATAGTCATATGAAAAAAAGGCACAATATCACTAATTATCAGAGAAATTCAAATCAAAACTACAATAAGTTATCATCTCACACTACTCAGAATGGTCACCATTCAAACATCCACTCACCATAGATGCTGGAGAGGCTTGGAGAAAAGGGAACCCTCCTACATTATTGCTCGGAATGTAGTTTGGTGAAGCCAATGTGGAAAACATTATGGAGATTCCTCAAAAGACTAAAAAAAGACATCATTTGATCCAGCAATCCCACTCCTGGGCATATATCCAGAGGGAACCTTAATTTCAAAATATACCTGCACCCCAATGTTCACAGCAGCATTGTTTTCAATGGCCAAGACATAGAAGCAACCTAAACGCCCACTGACAAATGACTGGATAAAGATGTAGTATTTAGATATAAAAGAATATTACTCAGTTGTAACAAAGAAGGAAATAATGCCATTTACAGCAACATGGATGGACTTGGAGATTATCACACGAAAGTGAAATAACTCAGACAGAGAAAGACAAGTAACATATGATATCACTTATATGTGGAATTTTTAAAAAAGATACAAATAAACTTATTTACAAAACAAAAACAGACTCACAGACTTAGAAAACAAACTTAGGAGTTTGGGATTAACAATTACAAACTACTATATGTAAAACAGACAAACAGCAAGGATTCACTGTAGAACACAGGGGAAAATGTTCAGTATCTTGCAACCTATAATGGAAAAGAACCTGAAAAAGAATAGACTATGTATATGTACAACTGAATCACTATGCTGTATACCTGAAACTAACAAAACAGCTGTATATCTGAAACTAACAAAACATTGTAAATCAACCACATTTCAATTTAAAAAAAAAGATAAGCTCTAAATAGCTGTATTCAAAGAAAATCTTCAACTCTTACCTCTTACAAAAAGTAAAATGGGAAGCTTGAGCAGGACCAAATTATACTGAATGAGAGGTTACATACCTTCTCCAGCACGTGGCCCATGGTACACATACATCGTGTTTTCCTTCAGGTAAGAATGGCCCTTAATGCCCTGGGAGCGAGTCCTGCTGGGACAAAGCCTCTGTGGCAGTGGCCTCCTTGTCACCGCTCCATCTCACCAGAAGGCCAGGGTTTTCAGAGGGGAGGGAACACAGAGCTCATACACTTCAGATATATTTCCTGAGAAAAATTGTGGAAAGACCAAATTCACCTGCAGTGCAGGAAACATGAGCACGGCCCCTAAGCAGACTGACAAGCCCGAAGCAAGACGGCCCGATGTTCACATCGGAACCAGAACAAAAACCGTCTGGCCCCAGTTAAACGATCACCATCTCACCTGCAATGAACTGTTCGTACTCATTGTCAGGGATGTTTCTGTTGAGACTTGAGAGATCAAAAAAGTCAGACCAGGGAATCCGGACCTGGTGGATGTCCAGGCTCTGCTAATGGTAGAGGCGGCCCCAAGGGGGTATCACCAGCACCGACTCTTCCATTTTCAGCAGGGTCTTCAGGAGGAAGGCGATGTGGATACAGACGCCCCTACGGAGGCTGAAGCCCTCCGGAGGGTTGACATAACACAGAAGGTACCTGGCAGGGAGCAAAGGAGAGCGGGTCTTCAGGGCCAGGTCTCTGCACAGGAATCCCGGCTTAGATAGAACAGATACAATGGGAAGCTCTGCACAGCACATGGCCTAGACTCAAGACACGTTCAGCAGCTTCTGGTTTGTATAGTGGAGGCACTGCCCACCGATCTCTGTGTGGCCAATTATTTCGAGTCCGGGAGCACATGCAGAAGACATCTTGGCATCTGTCTATCAACGCTAAGCACCTGACTAGTACCTGAGCACCCGTTCTCCAGGGGCCCTCAAACTTCTTGGCCTAAAGACCCCTGTACACTCTTAATTACTGAGGACTTCAAAAGGCTGCTGTTTATGTAGGTTAAATCTATCAATAGTTCCTGTGTTAGAAGTTAAATAAGAACTTTAAAAAATGCTTATGAGTTCACTTAAAAATAATAACAACCTACTATATGTTACCATTAATACTCTTAAGCAAAAAATAAGTATATTTTTCTAAACAAAAATCATTAATGAGAGGAATAGCAGTGATTTTAATTTCTGAAAATCTCTTTTGGACTGGTGAGAGCTTAATTCTATCTGTCTCTACATTACCTGTTTTGTGATATCACAGACCAGGTTTTCCCTGGAAAACCCCACAGGAAACTCGGGAGTGCAAGAGTGTGCAAAAGGCAGGTGACTTCCCGGCGTTCCTACGAAAATAGTCTTGCATCTCAGGGGCCTCGGACTCACTTTGATAACTGCTGCCCTACCCTAGGCGAGACTCTCCTACACAAGAGCCAGGCAAGTGTCCTGGCTTCTTTAATGAGTTACCGCAGCAACACCCCTCCCTTCTCTGTGTTAATGTTTCCCACAACCTCCATTACTGCAGATGAGGATGTAATCCTCAACTGAGGCCTCTAATCCCAGAAGACTACCAACCTTGAAAGGGAGGGGCCCATCTACCATCTCTACACCCCGCACAGTCTATTTTGAGTCAAGCCCTAGATAACTGCTAATTGACACTGACCCTTGTCTTACTCCTGAGTTTTATCGAAGGAGCCAACATCTGGATGGAACTGAAATTTCCCTGCTGATATACAAGGCTGATAAACCACCCTATTCCAACATCTGATTCTGGGGCTCTTCAAAACCCGGGTAAGGCCCCGCTTCATAAAAGACGGGTCCTCCACCTGCCCTTCCCAGGGGTTCTGGGAGGCCGCGGCCACGCAGGGCTACCCGGACTCGCGGTCCAAGCCCCAGAGCCCGAGGGGGAGGAAAGCCGGAGGCTGTGCCCCAGCCCTGTCCCCCCCGCCCCAACCCGCTCCCCAGCACCACAGCCCTCCCCGGCCGCCACACCAACCCGGATCCCACCCCAGTCCATGTCCACTGGCCCCGCCAACGGCACGGCCGTACGTTTACCGTCTGTGAGACGCCGCCCCAGAAAGGATGTCGGCCGCCGACTGACGCGGCCAGAACTAGTGGCCCTGCCAAGCAAGCCGCCATCCCCAGCAGCAAACACCGCCATGGTCCCGGGCAGCTGCACACTTCCGGAGCCCGCTGCCTGCCCCAGAAGCGCACGCCGGCCCGCGAGGAGCGCGGCGTCTGTATCCATGGCAACGCCGCGGGGCCCTCCCCTAGCGCTTGCGTCTGCGTCCTCCCGAGGCTAGACGTGCGAGGGCAGAACTTTCGGAGCCAATGGGAGCCAGGGCGCGGCCAGGACGGGGGTGGGGGGAGGCTTATGGGGCAGCTGGGCGGGGCCGGGGCGGGCGGGGCCGCGCGGACGTCCTCACCTGCAGGTGGCACCGCCCGGAGGCTGGGGCAGTGCTGCCACCAGTGGGCGGGGCGGCGGTGCAGCGGGGCGGGGGCACCCTCACCTGTCTGTGTGCGGGGCTCAGCCTGGGCTCCGGGGCCTCCGCTTGCACCGAAGTGGACCCAGGCTACCGGTGGGCAAGATAGAGGACTGAGCCCAGGCAGGCACGGCTGGCCAGGTAGGGCACCTGAAGTGCAGATCCGCCAGGCCGGCTGCCGGCCTTGAATACGCGCTGCTAGGCAGTTTCCAAGAAGACGGGATCTGTTCCAAGAGGGCAGGTAGGGCAGGGTGCCAGATGCATGGTTGGGTGCGGTCTTACAGGAGAGCCACATTGAGAGGGTGCACAGCAGCCCCTATGTTGGCGGGGCTAGGAATTTGGGGTATAGGGTGGGGATGATGTGTGCCATGCCCTGTGGTCTCCCAAAGAACTCGCACCCCCACGCAAAGGACCCTGCTCCCTCCACCCTTCACTGCATCCCCTGCCTTCCCCAGCACCACCGCCCCTGCCCCCGGAGTGTCCCATGACCTCTCCCCACACCAGGCACTGTCCCTGTTACAGGTACTTATCTCCTGGTGGTTCCAGCCCAAGGGTGGGGGCTGTATGTGATCAGTTAGGATGCCTGGAGCCTTTGTATGAAACCTCAGACTATAATGCAGGCGTGCACAGAGGCCCCTCAAACAGGATTCCCTGCATTCCCTCCCCACCACGCACCCACAGCGCAGCTGCCACACCAGGCCAAGCCTGCCGGAGGACCGCTGTTCCCTCTCCTCCTGTCCCTGATCAAGAGTGCACCGCCCACGCTGCTGGGTATTTAGTGGGCCTTAGAAGAGCAGCTGGTATTTTCATGGACAAATATTTGCTCTTTTGGGAAGAGTTGAGTGCAAAGGGATGTAGGGTATGCCTTTTCTGTTGTCCTGGAACTGGTGACAAGGATGCAAACTTAAGTCAAAGCAGTTTTTAGAGAGAGCCGCAAAATATCTTACCCAAAGATCACTGTTCCCCAACAAAGGCAACACCACCTGGCGGGTGGGGTCCTGGTCCCTCTTTCTGGAGGTTGGGCTTTGCACCCTCCAGCTGGGACAGAGCCCAAAACAGCTCTGAACACGCTCCAACAGGCTTTCCCAGCACAAACTGCCTTTATTTTGAATCTGGCTGAAGGAAGCAGCTGAGAAATCTGGGTAAATCTTCCTGGGTGTAACCATGCCTTTTGTGCTGAATGAAAGAGCGGCTCTCCAAATGCTTACATCTTAGAACTGAATGTGTGTCGAAGCCTTCATGCATGTAGCATGTTGGGAACAGCGTTTCATGGTGAGGGGAACTGTATAACTTACATGTGTATGGGGAAGCCCTCACTCCAACAGGCTTTTCCTGCACAAACTGCCTTTATTTCGAAATTGGCTCTTGCTGAGAAATCTTGGTAAGTGTTCTTAGGTGTAGCCATGCCCATTATGCTGGATGAAAGAGCGGCTCTACACTTGTTCACATCTCAGAAGTGAATGTGTGTTGAAGCCGTCATTCATGTAGCGTGTTGGGAACACAGAATTTCGTGGTGAGAACTATGTAAATTACATGTCTATGATGAAGAACTCGCTAGAACCGGGTATTCCAGCGCATACTGCCTTTATTTCGAAACTGGCTTCTCAGAAGCCTGTGGTCTCCACTGCAGGTCTGTCTCCAAACCCAGGGCCAGCATGGTGACTCTGCTCCCCCTGTCTATTCTGGAAGATCTAGGTGTCCTCCATGGCCCTTCCACCATTGTTTTTTTTGGAAAATTCCGCAGATGGAATGGGCCTGAGAACAGGAGAGCTGGATGCCAGAAGTCACTGCCCAGTGTGTGGCTCCTGGGAGGGGCATCTCCTCTCCGTGGGCTCTGATCTAACCTCCCCACTCCCCCACCCCCACCCCTCTCCTCCTGCATTTCCTGATTGATCCCTGGATAATGGTCCATACCAGGAATGACCTGGGAGAGGTTTTATGAGTCTTTAAGTGGAAAAAAAAAAAGAAATCTTTAGACAAGTTACTGAAAGTAACTTCCAGCTTTACCGGGAAAGTCCTCATTCCAATGTTTAAGGCTAGTTGACAGGGTGTCAAATTGCTTAACCACTCACAGCTGAGCAAGTGCTACCTCTCTCTCCAGCTCCCTGCAGCATCCACCTGTGGCAACTTGGCCAAAAGAAGGCAAGAAAGCTCTTTACCCTCGCTAGCACCAGCGTGGCTTTGGAGTCAGTGGAGGCTGAGAGAAAGGGCCCCGCCCTGAGGTTTGAGGGGCCTCCAGCCACAGCCAGAGGAGCGGGGGTTTTCAGAGTGGCCCAGCAGGGAAACCAGGCAAGGCCACCTGGCCCAAGTCTTCCCTGCCCAGACAGCCTCATGAACTGCTTTGGGCCACACTCCCCGTTTGGGCCCCCTGCAAAAAGGTACCACGGGAGCCACACCTGAGAAGGCAGAAGGACAGCCCTTTAGCCTGGGGTCCCTGCAGGTGTGTCCTGTGAGACCTGTGGCCACATAAGTTCCTTGTCTCTCCAGGTCACTGAAGGGACTGTGCTGGGCATCTTGGTCAGGGACATGGGAACACCTCTAAACTCTGAAGAAGGACAGAGAGACTCTTCCTGGAAGCAAGGATTCCAGGGAGACACCTTGCCCAGAACTGGGGGACTGTGTCCTGAGTAGACCCCTGGGAGGCAATGTGGGGCTGTGGGGTCCCCTTCTGAGAAGGGAGCAGGTGTGTTTTCCGGGGGTGGGGTCCTGCTTTGTCCAGACATGTCCTTGTGTAAGACTCACTTACAAACACCTCCAAGTCCACCTAGGGGTGGCCCCAGAGGTGGGGGTAGAGGAGGAGAGTGAAGGGTGCAGACTTAGGGCCCCCCGAGCCACCCAGGGAGCCAAGGGTCAGTGGGAACATCTTGGGAGTCCAGTGCAGGGGTGGAGGACGAGCACTAAGAACATGCCAAGTCATGCAATAAAGTGACCCGTGACCACGAGACACAGGTGGCCGTACACCAAAAGAGGCAGATAGAAATTTAGACCCAGGATCTGAGAACCTTGAGAGGGGCTGGAGGGTCCCAGGAACCCTCAGGAACAGCTCTTCTAGGGGCACAGACATCCCAATACACACATTTCTCATGGAAGCTATTTGGGGTGCAAAGTGAGTTACCAGGATCCTGAACTTAGTATGGAATCCCACCCCCTTGTTCATCACGGTTCCTGGCAATAAATTGCTGTCATTTGTCCCTGGACATGCACAGGGGAGCTGACTGCTGTGGGGGTCACTGCAGGACTAGAATCTTCTGGTGTGTGCTCTGTGACCACAGAAACCCAGGGGGATTTCTCAACGGGAGAACCTGGAGACCATGCCTGCTAGGACCACCCTCATGGGATGGCCAAGGAGCTCGTGGTACCCAGGTCACCAAGTGACGAAGTTGTGAGGTTGCCTGGGGTATCCTGGGGCATGTAGATTTCTGAGGTCAGCACGTGGGCCCAGCACTGCTGGATGGTCTGCACAAAGAGGGTCCTGCCCTCCTGATGATGGCTCTTAACACCTGCAGGGAAACTGCTCTCAGGGCTCCTGGAGGTCCATATTGAGAGTGTCCTGCCAGCCTTGTGGGGTCACCTTCCCCTGATGCAGAAGCAGACCTCTCTCCCTTGAGGCCCAGGGGACACCTGGTTCAGGTCCCACCTGTGTGCCCTGGACACGCAGAGCCCCAGAGCTCTGGCACAGACTGGGTTGTGGTCGTGTCCGGGCAAAAAAGGCCCTGGGAAGGGGCTCATTCAAGGGCAGAGGCCACTCTGCAGGGATGCTGGACCTGGCAGCAATGCACTGCTTCAGTACTCCATTGGTTTGGGTTTCCAAGCTGTGGGATGGAAGGGCCTCTCCTTCCTGCGGTGCAGTCGGGGGAACTAGATCCATCGTCAAGGTCAGCCCTGAAAATGGAGGCTGCGCTACCTCCATTCCTGGAAAGAAAATCAGTCCCCTCCAGTCCAGGTGATTCAGAAAGTCATTCAGCAATGTTCGGAGCCCCCACTTTAGGCTTTGAATTAGAGCTGAGCGGCTTAGGAGGCCAGATCCCTGTCCGTGGCTCCAGGAGCAGGCTTTCTGCTGGGGGACAGGATCCTCACAAACACCTGTGTCTTTGTGGGACACTCCCCTCTGACAAGCTGGGAGGCAGGGTGCGGTTGTGGGAAATCGTGTTTACATGAGCAGAGGGCCACCATGTGGTGGCGGCACAGGAGACTGTGAGAATGAGTCCCACAGCCTTTCTGGAATCAAAAAACTGGCAAATGTGAAAAAGTGCATAATTTGTTTTATTGAACAGGCTGCTTATGTACGTTTGGAGGACCAGGTTCAAGGACTCAGCATCCCTCCAGGACAATAGCCTCAAGAGAAGGACAGACAGAGCAGGAGGAGATCTGGGGTTTCTCCCAGGAATGAGGTGGAACAGGGATTTCTGCAGATTTGCAAGGAGTCCCCGACCACTGAGCATGGGGTTACAGCCCCACGAGACCCCTGTCATGTTTGGCTTGGGCTCTGGTTCTGGCCTGCTCATGTATTCTTCCAGCAGAGTTCCAGAAACTCAGAGGGTGGACTTAGAGGGGCTGCGTTTGGAACCTAGTGATGAGGTGGAGGGTCCTTTATATTGAGTCCCTTCATCCTAATCACCGTAGCTGAAGCCCAACACCCCCCAGGCCGCCATGGTGGCCGTGGAGGGAGAACAAGCCTGGCAGGCGACCTAGGGGTCCCACTACTGTGTCCTTCTCTTGTCTTCGTTCCCTTTCACCCCGGAAGGTGTGATTGACTCGTGTCATGGTGGCCTCCACAATGTCCCTCCCAGTAATCTCTCTTCTCCATCAGGTGGGGTTCCCAACCCTGCTCAGCCTTCTCTTCATGGATGCTGAAGGATCAGGCCCACCTGAAGTTCTGAGCTTGAGCAGTAAGGTGGAAACAAAGAAACCAATGGAAACAAAGAAGCAAGTGATTGTGGCAAACCTCCCCACCACAGAGAAGCTTCCGTGAGTGGAAGGGAGAGTGTGGGCATGCCCGTTTGCTTCCTGTCTCCCAGTGCTCTTAGCTTTCTTATTGCCTACCTGCATGGTTACAACAAAATGATCTGCAAAACTGAAATTATTTACTCTCTCACTTTTACAGGAAAGGATGGCCAGCCTCTGGTCCGGTACCAGGCAAGAAATTGGAGTTCCTTTCCAGTTTGGAAACATTTTGGCAGGCCCAGGTTTGCAAAGGTCTGTAAGAGTAGTTACGGAGTTTTGCTTTTAAACTTTTTTACGGCTGTGTATACTTGTGAGATGTGGTTGTGATGTGTAATTCTGAGCCAGGATTTTCTCAAACTGTTTCTCACTTCTTACACCAGACATTCCTAAATTCCAAGTGGAACTGCATATTAAGGAAGCCATGGAATTTAGCAAAAGGATACAGATCTCATTTCCTTTTAAGCATCGATGTACCTCCATCATGGCAGTATTTGTTATGTGTTATTGATAGGGGAACTAAGTAGTAAACAGATTAATAGAAAATAGGGGATTTTAGGTACACAGGTTCATCTTTTCAACATTGTTTGTAATATTTGCAGTTTAAGATGACCATTCCTGAGGAACAGGCAGCCTCTTAGAATGAAATAGCATTTCCTCTGAACCATAATTAATTTTTATTTTGTAGACAGCAGGAAGGGTAATAACGCATCAAACATTTGGGGACGTCAAAGAGAAAATGTAACTTTCTGGGAGCGCAATCCCCCGCCTCCCCCTGCCCTTTTTACTGTTGCATTCTCCCTGGAAGGCTCTTTCTTATCTTCTGCTCATGGCTCCAGTAACTCTTTCTTCCTCCTTGTTCCTCAGCTGGTAACGTTAGTTTTATACTTTGAACAAGCAAACAAGCCAACAGAAGAGAAATTTCACAAGCAACTCCCAGCACATCCGCTCGCCTTCTGATGTCTGTGACCTCACTCTCGGTGCCCCACCGCTTATTAAAAGTGGCATCGAAAGCCAGTTCCTCCAAAAGTCCCCGAGGCCCCATCCCTCCCATCTTCTCTGGGTTGTCACTCCCAAAACCATCCTCTCTTTCACTGCCTCATCTATTTTGTTCTCCTGCTAGTTGGCACCATCAGTATATAAACGTCCATCCTCTTAAACAAACAGCTCTCGTTGACCCTAATTCACCCCCACCAATTGCCACCCTGTGTCTTTGCAGCAAATCTTTAAGGAGTTGTTTAAACTCACTATCTGCATCTTCTCTTGAGCCATCCCCTTTTACACCCACTCTGGCTTTTCGCCTGATCCCTCGCTCTATGGAAACTGCCCCGTCAAGGCCATCAGTGACCCCATGTTGCTAAATATAGTGGTCAATTTTGACTCCTCATCATGCTTGGTCCCTCGGTAGCATTTGACCCAGCTCTTCCATCCTTCCTACCCCGTGTTCCTGCTTCACTCAACCTCCAGCCCATCACTCTGTCTGTTTCTGCTTTTGGCCTGCTGGCTGGTCCTTTGCCAATGTCTCCTGTTTTTTCCAAACATATACTGTGGGTGTTCCCCAGGGTTTGTTCCTGGGCCTCTCCTCTCTCTCTCTGCTATTCCTTTGGTGGAAGCAACCCAGCCTTGGAAATTGGCATGCCATCAATTTCTCGATTTCTCCAAAATTCCCTGATTTCCCCTTTCTATCTGAGCCTTTATCCCTGAGACTCACATCACATTCTTTTCCTTTCATTCATCTTGCTTTCTCATTCATAATATGTTCTACTATGTAATTACTTTTCCAAATTTTGAATCAGTACATATATATCATGTAAAATGCTCAAATATGTATTATTTCCACTAAGATGCTAATTCTACCTTAGAACATTTCTGCACTTCTGTATTTATTTGAATAAAGGGAATAGTATTTCTACAAGCCTCATAGTTAAACACTGTGTTAGTTTGGGGCTATTATGTAACATGAAATAATGGTACATGAACATAGTCGTTTTTCATTTATTTTTATGTAACACTGAGATGAGGTTTTTGCCCTGAAGACTGGTTTTATTGAAATTTTACCTACGTTACGGACAGTCAGTTTATGTGAAAGCCCTCATTTCTCCCCTTTTTTGATATATGTTCCATTTGGCTATATATAACATATAACTTGGCATGAAGCAAAATTCCCAAATCATTCACATAATACAATTAATATGTTTAAATTATATTTTTTAGATGTTAAAAAGAAAAAGAAAACAGATTCCTCTACCTATTAGGCACTTCTGTGGCAATATGTAACACACCCCTTAACCATGACATTGAAGAACTGAGATACCAGCCCCTTTCCACCTGCTCAGCCCCACCTTTTCCCATCCCCTTTCCCATCCGGAGAGGACATCCCTCCCATTGTCCAGGCCCAGATGTTGGAACCATGTCCTTTCTCTCTCTTTCTTTTACACTCACAGACAGCAAATCCAGCTTGTTAGAAAATTCTGGATATTCTGTCTTAATTAAATACCTGCTCTCTGCTCCCCGCCCTCCTAAGAGCCACCTTCAGCCTTTCCTGGATACCAATAGCCTTCTGTTTCCATCTTTGCTTTCCTACAATCTCTCATCCACACAGAGTCAGAGGGAGCCTGTAAAAACATACATTGGGGGTGGTGGGTGTTGCTCAGTGGTAGGGCGCATGCTTAGCATGCTTGAGATCCTGGGTTCAATCACCAGCACATTCATTAAAATAAATAAATTACTTCCCCCCAAAAAACACAAACACAAAAGCATAAGTTGGACTACATCACCCCTCCCCTCAAAACTCACTAAACGGGTCACCATGTCATTAGGAGCCAAAGTCGTCACAAAGGCCTCAGGACCCGGCGTGCTCTGCCTCTCTGCCCACACTCTCCCCCTCACTCTGGGGGCCTCTGGCTCCGGCTCTTCCTTCTTCCTCCGGATCTATTCTGCTTCAAGTTCATTACTCCGTGAGATCTGCCAGGATTGCCTTATTCCCTCCTGTCTGCCTCCCACCCGACCGCCATCACCCGAGTTTGCTCATATCACTCTTTTTTAAAAATTTTTCCAAACTCTTGCTACCCCAACATGCTGCCTGTTTCCTCTGCTAAAATTCTGAGCCCCCAGTGATGGGGAGTCATGTGTACTTTGTTGACTGATAAAGCCCGAGTGCCTTGGGAACGGTCTAGTTAGGAGATTCCCGTATGTAGTAGGAGCTTATACACATTTGCTGAATGAATGTAGATGCCCTGGTCCAATCCGATGGAGCACTTCTGTGACGTGCTCAAAGAATAACTCTCCTTTCCACCTGAGAGGGAGTGACAAGTTCCTTGGTGATTAAAGGCAAGAATTTTTTGCTTTATGCTGTTAACGTTAGGCGGGGAGTCTGGGGGATCTTCATATATATTTTTAAATTTGGTTCACTCTGCAGTTGGTCTTTGGTCTCTGTATAATTTTGACAAACTCTTTATGAGTGATCATTCTTTGATCATATTGAACAGGTTCCAGGGGGAAGGACCAAGCCTGTCCCATCAGCCATCCTATGTGTCATGTCCTGGGACCCAGTGGATGCTCAGCATGTAAGTGAACCGACAGGAGTGAGTGAAGAGATGGGAGCATCTCATTATTGTGGCGGCTCTCTGTCCAATGCCTTGAGATTTGGGGAAGGGTTTACGAGTGCAGAAGGGAGAGGTCAGGTCCTCTGTGCTTTTCCTGAGTGCCCTGGCCTTACCCATTCCCCCAGCCCCCTCTGGGCAGCCAAGCCAAGGAGCTGGGCCACCAGTGGTTGTGCTGATCAATAATCCACCTTCACCCAAGTCCGGGGGTAGGTACACATTGTTGTAGACACTGGAGTCAGGTCCTTGGAGGAATTCCTCACCGAACTATGTTTTGGACCTTTTATTTTTCTCTAGAACCTCCAGCTGAAGAAGATTGTCTTAGACATGAAAGTTGAGGACACCTTCTGTCCCCTCGCAACCCAGGTGGGGCTGGGAGTCTGCTGTTTCTATAGCCGGTGGGCTCGTGTTGATTTGGGCATCCCTGTGCCTGAATTCCTGCAGTACACTCGGTGGTAAGGATGGGGGTGCCTGGCAGGGAGGGAAGCGGGTCGGGAGACTGTGCTGGGCTGATGTTAACCTGGGGTGAGCGGGAGCCTGCTGATGCATGGCATCTCGGGGCAGGGAACTCTCCACACTCAAGAGGGGTTCCCACTCCCGCAGGGGCCCTTTGATCAGGGTGCTGGGCTGTCAGGGGACCACAGGGGTCCCAGTGAAGATTAGGGTGCCTTCAGGCAATGGGAAGTGTGGGGTCCAGTGGCAATTGAATTAACTGTGCACCCAAACCCAGCCCCCACCTCTTTCAGCCTACTTCCTAATCTGCAAAACTGGAATGTTATTAAACATCTCGCGGGGTCGTTGATGGGCTGGGACAGACTAGACTGTCAGGAGCTGGAATTCCTCTGTCCCCTGATTGTTTGCCTTCTTTCTGACTATTTGCTCTCACAAGCTCAGTCTCTCTGTCTCTCGCTCTTTCACTTCTAACTTTCTCTCATGCTCTGGTTTCATTTGATTTTCAACCACCGCCCCTCCCCTCCGCCAATCCCCAGATGAGTGAACTTGATTTCTATGTGTCAGTTCCAAATTCCCAGGAAAGATGCTCTGTCACCCTCTGGATCTGTTGTCCAACCCATGAGTTGTGGCCAGAGGAGCGAGTCCCTCTGGGACCTGCAGAGGGTCTCTGCCCAGCCCCCAGCCACCACTGTGGGAGCACATAGCTCTCCGTGGAGGAAGTACTGGCTGTGACCTTGTGTCACTAAGTGTGAATTTATGTCTTCTCTTGAACCACCTTCATCCTCCTAAACAAAGATGAAAATTAAACACTCCCGGGATTTGTGTCATGGAACACTCAGGGTGGGGGCTAATGGGGCTGGAATTTCTGCTGTATTTAAGGGGCTACAGTGAATCCCCAACGAGAGCCTGCAAAGGGAACAGCACCGGCCCCACCCGGCACTTAGGGCGCTGAGTCTGCGTGACGTTGAGCCAGGCTTCTGACCACAGCTCAGGGGTCTGGTCTGACCAATTAGCCTTTGAAACCAACCAGCTTTGGATTCCTCAATCCCACCCTGAGGTTTTACCTGAACCATCGGCTTCTGTATCTCTGAAGACAGATGATGAGGACCCTTCACGTAAGCCGTTCGCACAGCCCTGTTCAGGCCTTTGTGCTGCACGGTCTGCCCGGCGAGCTGACCGAGGTTGGTATTTTACTGATGTTAGAAGTAGTCTGGTTTCCCGATGTACTGTTTCACTGAGCAAGCAACAGAAGCCACTTCTCGCTGATAAAAGCAGAAAAGGGACATAATGTAAAGATACTGGGAGGGTGTGTGGAGTGGCCAGGACCGGAGCCAACCCAGGAGCTGTAGGAGGTGTAATGGAGCCCCAGGCACCAGGCTGGGAGGGGTGCTACCGGGCCCCCTGCCACCCCAGAAGGGACCCCCTCCACCCGACCCTCCACCTCACTCACTGCAGGTTCATGTCCCGGCAGGGCCAGGTCACACTGAAGCCACCAGCACACACCTCAGTTGGGGAGCTGGCCCCGTCTGAGCTGCGGGCGTGCCTGGTGTGGGGAGAGGCCCAGTTAGAGGAAGGCAGTTCCCCTACTGTTCCGAGTTAAGGTGCAAGTCAGTGCCCATCACTCAGGAGAGCCAGGCTGGACGGACCTCATTGTGGTGACTAGGCTGTCTGAGTTCACTTATTACTTTCTACGTTTGAAGGCCCTGGAGGGAGAAAAAGTGAAGGTTCTAGTACTTATTTTGTGTTTCCCACGTACCAGGTGTGGTAAACAAGCCACTTCAGACAAGGCCCGGAGCAACCACGTAAATAGGCCACGGAGCAAGTCGTGCAGTCAGGCCTCTGTGGTCCCGAAACCCGTGTCCCCATCGGCTCCATAGTTACCAGTGGAAACTAGGCGGATTTATGGGACTGTGTGCTCCTGTGGGGGCTGGGATATGTGTGTTTAAGTCCACATCTTCAGAAACTCGGCTAGAACCACAGACACTGATTGCACAGAGGCAGAGGAAGGGAGGATTCCAGCCTCTGGTCCAGCTCGTGTGGAGCTCAGAAGTTCTTCCTCCTGTCCTGAAAATAACACCAGATCTGAGGGAGCTGCAAACCCATAGCTCTTCTTAGATCCCAGAAAACTGAGGGGGAAAGCTGCTCCCAACCCAGAGAGGTTGCAAAGGGAACAGCGGGCAGGCTTGGAGAGTCACAGCTCCCAAGGCAGAACCAGATTTTGTAAGAACCCCGGGGGCAGGCAAATTTAACAGGTCCCTGAGGCCAGCAGGAGGCTCAGTGTGGGGATATCAGAGTGTGACAACTCCAGGGGGCCAGTCAGAGGGGCCCCATGCTCTTTTTCATGTATTTTACATCCAGGACCGTGTCGTGTTCTCAGAATGAAGGTCAGAGGATAATTCCTCATGCTTCCTGCCTGGAAAGGAGAAAATAACTGTATTGAAATACACCCAGAACATTCTGTTTCATTGGGGGAAGCTGTTTTTTGTTTGTTTGTTTAATGAGAAATAATTTTACCAGAGCCTAACCAACCTGGGAGAAGGGAAATCCCTTCTGTGTCACCCAAATTGGGGTGGGGGGAAAGAGACAAATTTGTAGAGGTCACAGCTCAGGGCACAGGCTCAATGAGAACTAATCACAGGACTGCAGATGCCCTGCTCTGTCCCGCTCCCCCAACACCTTACCTCCATGTCAGTAGGGCCCGTGTGTAATAACAGGAATAATACTAACAGAAGTAAATGTCTCAGGAGTGTCTAGGGAAAACCCAAAGACAGCGGGGAGATGAAAACAAGGACACACAGGCTGTTTTAGCCTCTCACACCAATAGCTGTAGCAAACTACACACAGCCCAGCCCCAGTAGATAAACAGACAACCTCACAGAAGAAATTATTTATTTTGGTTCTCTTACCCAGTGCATTCCATGGTGCATCCTCGCCTAGAATTGAGTGGAAACAAGTCCATCTCAGAAGGGACATAACTGAAGAGGGATGGCTTCCCAGACTCTGAGGGACAGAGACAGCACCAGCCTGGGTTAGAGAAAGGTGAGGGGTGGGGTAGGGTGTGGGCTGCCTTCTTACCCAAATAAGGAACCTTCCTGAGGCCAGCACAGTAGGAGGGAGGGCCATGGGGTGGAAGCAGCCAGACTTCATCCTGAGAACTGATGGGATGCCTCAAAGGGACAATTCAGGTGCCCAAACTGGGCCCTGAGTGTGGGAGCCAGTCGGTCTGACTCAGAGCCCAGGACTGAGGTGGGCTCACAGCAGGCCGGTATTACTTGGCCGGATCCATTTCACTTCTCCGAAGCCCTGTGTAAAACATGAAGCGTGGACGGCCTGGTGAGCACAGCTCTGACCTCAAGACCGGTTTCAACTCCTCTCTTCCCAGAGAACAGCATCTCTGAACTCGTCCTGGGTGACCTCACAGAGATCACCCTAGTGGCCCAGGCTAGTGACCGGGAACATGTACCTTCCTGCAGGCAACCCCTGACGTCCACTGATGCATCATATACTGGCAAAGAGTGAGTCACTGTGCATTGGTCTAACAGCAGAGACTCTGCCAAAGGCCCAAGAGGTGGTGTGTGGGACATGCAGGGGTGCAGGAGTGTAAGCAGTGCAAAAGTGTAACTGCTGACAGGGGTGCAGGGGCTGTGGAGGGCGCAGGCATTTCAGGGGATGTGGGGGTGGAGGGATGCAGAATTGCAGAGTGTAGCAGGGGTTCAGAGGTGCAGGGAGTGTAGGGATGCAGGGAGGTGCTCAGGGACGTGGCCAGGATTAGAAGGCAAGTGCACATCCTTGCAGTCAGCCTGACCCAGGCAGGCTATTGCAATGCTTTAGGGCGGCGGCAGCGGCGGTGGGGGTGGCCGTTGGGAGGCTGCCCGGGCAAGCCGGTCGATTTCGTCTCTTCCCTGCAGCCTGGCCTGGGGTGGGGATTGGCCGCCGGAGATTCGCCAGATGTTGGACTCCAGGTAAGCTTGCTCCTGGTAGGTGGGGCGGTTAGGTCAGCGGGCGGCGGCAGCGGCAGAGGGGCGGAGCGGGGCTACCCCTGGCGAACGGGTGGAATAGCTGCCTTGTCCCGGCTGCTGGGCCTGGGAGCGGCCTCTGCTTCCCCAGGTCGCTGGACACTCCTGTCCCACTCAGCTTGCTGAGTGCGGAGTGGGGGCGGGGCCGTTAAGGTGCGGGTCCCACGGGGGGAGGGGGGCTGTGGCGGGGGAGCCGGTCAATTCGCTCCGCTCTTCCCGGCGGCAGAGCCAGGGGCGGCTTCTACTGCCCTAGAGGCGGGACGCGGGTCTCCAGATGAGCTTGCTCCTGGGAGGCGGCGGCGGAGGCGGCAGGGGCAGGGCATGTGTTCCAGGGAGCTGCTCCATTACTTCTCTCCCCTCGGCCTGGCTTGGGGCGACCTCTGCCGCCGGAGATTTGCCTGAGGTCCGACTCCAGGTGAGCTTGCTCCTGGGAGATTGGTGCGGTGCGGTCAGGGATCCGGTAAGTTGGTGGCTGCGGGGATAGGGAGGCTGCCCCGGGGTAGCTTGTGGATTAGCTCCATGTCTGCACCACGTGGCCTGCAGGCGGCTTCTGCTGCCCCATGTCCCGGGACACCCCTGTCCCACTTTGCCTGCTGGGGGCGGGAGGCAGGGTAGTCAGGGTGCAAGGGTGGCGGGGGTCGGAGGCCTGCAGCGGTGGAGCGGGCCCATTTACTCCCATCTTCCCCGCGGCTCATCCTGGGGGCGGTCTCTGTTGCCCTGGGTTACGGGACACGTGTATCCTAGTCAGCTTGACCCCGGGAGGCGGGCGTGATACGTTTGGGGTGGTGGAAGCAACGGCGCGTTTTCCCACGAAGCCGGTCCATTTGCTCCCATTTCTCCTCATGGTTTGCCCTGGGGGCGGTCCCTGATGCTCCAAGTTCGCCGGACGTCCATCTCCAGGTCAGCCTGCTCCCTAGAGGAGGCCACTGTGAGGTCAGGGGGCAGGAGCGGTGGCTGATGCGGGGGATGGGGATGTATTGGGGAGTTGGTAGATTGGCTCCCATCTGCGCGATGGCCTGGTGTGGGAGTGGCCTCTCCTGACCCAGATCAGCAGACACACCTGTCCCATTCAGCCTGCTGGGGAGGGGCTCCCTGGGCGGTGCCTTTAAGGTGCGAGGGTGGCGACGTCGAGGGTAGAGGGCCTGCAGGGCGGAGCTTGTCAATTTGCCCTTCTCTTCCCCGCGGCCAATCCTGGGGGTGTCCTCTGCTGCCCAAGAAGCCCGATGCCCATCTCCAGGTCAGCTTTCTCCTGGGAGGCGCCGCGATGAAGTCGAGGGGAAGGGGCAGCCAGCCGTCGCAGCTGCCTAATGGGGCCACTTCTTCTTTCCCCTGACCTGGCCTGGGGACGGCCTCTCCTGCCCAAGATTCGCCTGACACACCACACCAGGTCAGGTTGCTCCTGGGAGGTGGGTGCGGTGAGATCAGGGGGTGGAGAGGAGAGGGTTACTGCCTATTGCGAGCTGGAGGATAACCTCCCATCTCTCTGGAGGCCTGATGTGGGGGCGGCCTCTGCTGCCTCTCGTTCCCAGGTCACAAATCTCAGGGTCATATTGTCACGGGGGTGCGTTAAGTTGGGGGGCGGCGGGGTGATGGTGAGAGTATGGGGTCTGCCTCTTGGGAGCTAGTGGTTTAGCTCCCATCTCCCCAGCAGCTTGGCCTGGGGGCAGCCTCTGTTGCCCCAGGTTGCAAAGCACAGTTTCTCTGACAGCTTAGCCACCGGAGTTGGGCAGGATGTGCTGAGGGGACTGAGGCCGCCACCAATGCAGCAACGGAGGGGGCTGTCCCTGGCAAGCTGGTCAATTTGTTCCCATCTCTACCTTTGCTTCCCTAGTTTCGCAGGACGTACTTCTCCAGTTTATCCTTCTCCTGGGAGGTGGGCTCAGTGCATGCAGCCCAAGGTCTGGGCTCTCCCCTTGGGAGGGGAAGAACTCTCTTGTTCTCCTTTGTCTTTATTCTTCAGTGAAGGGGTTACTTGGCCCAATTCTTAATCCTGAGAAAGTGTAGCCTGTGTTATGGAAGAGCTGCTGGACAGTGTGCTTTCTAGGTGGGTTTTCACATCAGCTGATGCCCCAGGCAGACAGGAAAGCTATTACTCAGAGCTTCTTAGTGTGGAGTTGGGGGATGGCCCTGCTGTCCTCACCATACTTTTTAAAAATATGTTACTTCCCTCTTTTTCCTAGGTGACATTTTAGGTTATTGGGTCACAGATTGCTGGCACACCCATCCCTGTTCTCAAACATCTTTTAAACTTGGGTGAAGTGATAAGTAGGGGAAGATGATTTACTGAAAGGTAAGAATACATAAATTTGCATTAAAGCTACCTTCTGTCAATCTTTCTCAAATGATTTTTGTCGGATTCAAAATCAACGACCTAGTGAATGTTGTACTCTTGTGTAAATCATTGATCTTTACATCACATTTGTTGAGTGGTCAACGAGATTTGTTTAGTAGATTATTCCTGAAAGGAAAAGCTCAGGCTTTTGATAATTCCTTGTCTGATGTTACCCAGGCAGTCACAGTAGAAAACACAGCTGATATAAAAGTCCCTCACCTGCCTGAACTGCAAAGCTTCTGGGATTACCGATTCCTGAAATGCAGGTGACTCTTGATGATAATCTGGGGGATGGTTTATATGATCAGATTCTTCCAGTCCTGTAAATGGGTTCCGTGGCCCCAGCCCCGGGAGAACTGGTCATAAGGGCCATATCGTGAGGGGTGGGATGGAAGGCAAGGTGTAAGAGCTGGAATCACTGAGATTCAACACTCGCTAAACAGAGACTCCAGAGCCTAGTTGTTCTGTTCTGGATTTGAGAGTTTGTTCAGACATGATTCTTGCCTTTAAGGAGTCACTGCCTGGGTGGAAGTAACCTTTACATAAATCTGAGGAGGATGGAAATTAAGTAGATGGGCTGTTATGGTTCTCAGTGTGCCTAGGCTCGCTCTTCCAGGCACTCATTGGACTAACGAGAGTCATGTTATTCACTCATTCACTGATTTATTACCCTTGAACTGATCATTTGTCCCACAGTAAGTGAAACAAGGGATCAGGAACCTGAGTTTTGTCCCCTCTCCTATCACTGATTGTATCTGTCAGTCGGGCGCCCTGCGTATGCATTGTGAAATGGTGGTATTTCTTGCCCAATGGGGCTGCACTGTCAGTTCTGAGAATCAGGGGAGACACGTGGGTAGGAAAGCACCCTGACACACATGGCCCCCCCACCCCGTGAGACAGCATTGTCGATGCTCAGGTGACCCGATGTAGACCGCGCTGCTAAACCTGAGCATGGTTAGTGATCTTGGTGGCTATGAAAATACAGACTACCGGTCCCTACCTCTGGAGGCTCTGAGGGTGTGTACCCCAGAATTCTGCATTTTTAAAAGGACTTTAATTCTGGTGAAGATGATCTGAGTGTCCCACTGAGAAACACTGGTGTTCGAGGCACCAATATTGAGGATTCTCAGGGAGCGATGTCTTTTCAGGATGGTCCTAGGGCCCTCACTTGAGACTTTTGCCTTGGGTTTAATTGTATGTGTTCAGAAGTGATGTCTCTCACTTCCAGTGCTTGTAAGCGTGATCTGTGCAGGGATTTACTCTCAGTAGATGGCAAAAACTATGATTCTTCAGGTCACCGAGCTAGAGTGTGAGCGATCTTTTATTTTGGTGTTCTTTATAACAATGCAGAGTCTCCCGAGAAGAGATTCAGACTTAACAGCTTTGTGTCAGACTTTGGAAGACCGCTGGTGCCCAAGGTGTTCTCTGGCAGGACAATGATGAATCTAGGTCCCTCTTTCCCTGCTACATCAATGAAGTGGACCACTTGGACAAGGCCAAAGCTGGTATCTCAACCATTGCCCTTGACAGTGATATTCGGCTCCAGGAAGCCTTCAGATGCAGCAGGTGGCCAGAGGAGGAGCTGAACAGGCTCATGAAATGTGACATCCCCAACTTCATCAATACAGACCAGAACTCTTCCGTTGGGGAAGATGATCTCCTGATTTTGGAACCACCGATTGTTCTAGAAAATAAGCCATTTGCTCAGACCTCACACAAAGACTTGAATTGAGAAACGTGCTTTGTCAAGTGTCTTTCTGAAGATGTGAAGTCTGTCTTTGTATGGCAGGAATTGCCCTTTCACAAAATTGTATGTGTTTGTGTCTGAGAGAGGGAAGTGGAGACAGACAGAAAGACAGAGACAGAAGAGAGCCCCCTCAGAAGAGAGCTAGTTAAGATGAGTTTTTGTGCCTTTAAAAAAAAATTTGGGGTTTTGGGGGGAACAAAGTATTTACACTGTTTCATTCTCCTACTTGGAAACCTGGCCCCATCCTCAGTGTCAGTGGCCTTGAATGGGGTTGGCACGGTGCGTTTCATCTGGCGCTGTCACTACCACGCTCTGCCTTTAGCATGTTGCTTTGCCTGTCAGGGCTGCCACCCTTTTAACCTTAAGGCTAGGAGTCTGGGGTAGATGATCCATCTCAGCTCTGCTGTTTTGAAAATTCCTGATTGCAGCATAAACCAGGCCCTACCTCCTGTCTGCTTGCTGGGGCACCCCTCAGGTCTGTGCCTTCTACTCAACCCTTTACTGAGCCCAGTTTTATCAGGAGCCCAAGTGCCTACCGGGATGGAAGGGGACTTGTCTCTCGTGGTCACGGTGGCCGACATTTCCATTGGTTGTGCTGAAACAGCTCTTCTGAGATCCCCTGGCCACCCTTGCTCAAACCTGAGGACAACACTGTCGTTTCTTTCCTAGGAGGAGGATCAATGCATGGTGCACTTTATGACAATCCTGTCCCCAGGAATGCACGGAAGTTTTTCAGCTGAGTGAGGGGAGGTGCCTCTGTGTCCCTGTGTCCCTGTATATCTGTCTGCTCACACTACCCTGCCACCGGCTACTGAGCAAGAAAAGTGCTATTCACCATGCTGTGTGTTTTGCAGATGTGTAGGTGATGGTCGTCTGGCTCGTGTGTGTGAGCTTGGAGCTGGGATGTTGAAGGGCTTATAAATACCTCATCAACATGTATTCAAGGTGGCCTGGTGCCACACAGACTTGATTCATGAAGGCAGCAAGCCTGAACACTGGTTTGGAAACAACTTGGTTTTGATCAGTCACACTGCATGCATGACTCACTGCTAATCTCTGGGTGGTTTTTTCATTTTAGATTTATTCACCCAGTGTCTTGCTTAAGCTGAAAAATACTTTTATTTCACCAGAATATTCTCTGATTCTTTGTTTTCACACATCCAGTTTTTTAATTCCTTTAAAAATTGTTCTGTGTTTATAATGCCTCCTGATTTCTATCATTTCTAGTTTCCCTGTGGCCTGAGCCATGCACCAGATTTTATGTAGGAACTGTTTCACCAAAAGGAATCCCCTCGCTATAATATCTTTTGAGGAAAGTATTATTCTTTAAGACCCTAACACTAATTCGTAGAACAAAGCATGGAACATTTCTTGTAGTTAATACATGTTCATGCAAAAAGAAACTTGATATTTTCATTGAAGAATGTTGATTTTAATAACTTTTACTAATGTGAATATTATTATTCATAATTTAAGTAACCAAATAAAACCACAGTTATTTATTATTAAGATTAAAAACTATTTACATGGTCTCTCAATTAGAAGACTGAAGTGTATTTAAAAATGGAAAAATACCCATGATGACACCATCTTTTTTATTAACTAAATATCAAGAACTGTGCAGGGTTATGATTTGACCACCTGCAAGCTGTCAAGTTAGCATGAGGTAGTTTGTGGATGCTGCCAGAAGACAGGAGACTCCCCCAGGATCAGAGACTAAGGACTTCCTGCCAGCACAGCAGGCAGCCAGTGGTTCATGTTCATGTTGGTTCCTGAGTTCCTTTCCTATTGCTGTTGTAACAAAGGACCACAGACTCAGTGGTTTAAAGCAATACACATTCATCTTCTCACTGTTCTAGGGTGCAGAAGTGCAAAGTCAATGTCAGTGGACTAAAACCAATGTGTGGCCAAGGCTCCGTTCCACACCGAGGCTCTTGGGAGGGATTCATCTTCCTACCTTTCCCAGCTTGCATAGGTGCTCATACTCCTTGGCCCAGGGCCCTGTGTCACTGTGACTTCTGCTGCCACTTCACATCTCTGTCTCTGACCAATCTGCCTCTCTCCTCTAAGGACCTCCGTGATGACGTTTGCTTTCCCACAGTGATCTGCCATCCCAAGGTCCTTGACAGTCACACCTGCAGAGTCCCTTTTGCCATGCACAGTGACATATTCCCAGGTTCTAGGGATCAGACCATGGACATATTGGGGGCCATTATTCTACAAAGTTCTTCCCTTTGGCTCCACTGGTTCTTGTCCATCCCACATGCAAAATGCATCCACCTCATCCCAACACCCTCCAGAGTCTCATTTACTACACCATCAACTCAAAGTCCAACATGTAGTCTAAGTATTATCAGCTCAAAAGCCTAAATATTTTCATCCTCATCGCCTAAGTCAGGCATGAGTGAGACCCTGGGTGTGATCTTCTCTGCTCAAAATCCTGCAATGGCTTCTCATTTCACACAGTGAAGAAGCGAGAGTCCTTATGGTGACCTTACAGGTTTCCTCCCCCTCCCCAAGCTGAGCTCATCTCCGGTTTTCTCCCTGGCTCACTCTGCTCCAGCAACACGGGCCTCCCTGCTGGCCCTTGGGGACATCAGACTTGCACCCACAGGCCTGTTGCCCTGGCCGGTCTCTGTCAAACTCATATGCTGAAGTCCTAACCGCCAGGACTACAGAACATGACCCCATTTGGTAATAGGGTTGTTGCAGAGGTCATTGGTTAAGAAGAGGTCATTAGGGTGGGCCTTAATCCAGTATGACTTGTGTCCTGATAAAAAGGGGCAATGTGGACACAGAGATACGTGTACATGGGAGATGACGTGATGAAATGTGGAGAGAAGACGGTCGTCTCCAAGCCAAGGAGAGAGGCCTGGACCAGCCTCTCCCTCCCAGCCCTCAGGAGGAACCAGCCCTGCTGACACCCTGCCTGCAGACTCCCCGCCCCCAGGGCTGTGAGACAGTGAGCCTCTGTAGTTCCCATCACCCAGTGTGCGGTGCTGTGTTAGAGGAAGCTCAGCAACTAGCGCCCCCTTCTCAAGGTCCTCAGTGAGGCCTGCTCTGGCCATCTCATTTTAAACTGGAGACTGCCTTCCCCTTGTCTCTGCCCCAGAAACCCCCTCTCCCTGATCATATTATTTCTATCACCTTCTAGAATACCATATATTTCACATGACTGTCACGACTGTAGTTTATGTTCTGCTCTTCCTCAGTCCTACAGGGACAAGGATCCTTATTTGTTCACTGACGGACCTCAGGTAGCTTGACCAGTACCCGTGGCACAGCAGTCAATACAAATTGGCCGGATGGAAGGAGGGATCGTTCCTTACATTCACAGGTGAGTGAACGAAGATTCCGGGGGATTGAGTGTTTTGCTCAGGCACAGAGCTGGTAAGTGTCAGGCCAAGGGGGGTTTCAGGTACCTATGAACCTGTGGGAGTCTTGAGTGATTCCCTTTCCATTGATTAGTATTTCTCAGGTGTCTCTTTTTCTGGCTCTAACTTTTGACTTCTTTCTGGTATTCTTCTAAGCTTTCAACCAGTTTTAAGTTTTAATTCTGCTTTGTCTCAGGTAAACAAATGAAATCTGTAAATCTTTTAACTCATTATTTCATCTAAATACAGTGTGATTAGTGATGATGTTGTATTTCTGGCCTCTTGTTTTGTGATTTCTATTTGCTTTGCGCTGCTTTTCTCCTGCCGGTTATATCCCTTGCGGTCATGGTTAAGAGCATGGCGTGTAGAGGCAGCCTATCCGGGCTTGGTTCCCTCCCTTGCTAACCATGTAACCGGGATATGTAATCCCTTTGAGACTCACTTTCTTCATATACAAAAAGTGGTACTATCCACCTCAAAGACTGTGAGCATTAAGTGATAAAATGGATGGAGATCTTAGAATAGTGACCGGCGTATTTTGCATTCTTCATTTTGACTTCTTTATTTTTATTCTCTTTTTAAACAATTACTTTAGAGATTACTGTTGAATTTTAATGAACACCCTAGATATTGAAGATTAAAATGTTACTTAACCCATACATTGAATTTTATATACCAAATGATATCTGTATTTTGTTTCCATAAGTTCTGTTTAGCTCTATAAAAAAATTGATCTGCTTTCTTTTACATGATGTCCTGATTGTTCATTATGTTACATAAGATTCATTTTATCTTTTAATGATTCAGTCATACTTATTTTATGCTCTCTCTTAGATTGTTTCATAATTTTAGGCTCTGGAATATTAATCATCCTGTGTTTTACGGTGAGCTCTTTCTTCCCTGTGGCATTTATTTTCTTCTGTTTAGAGTTGTGTGTCTGTGTGTGTGTAGAGTTGTGGGAGTTTCTCTATAGTGAGTACAATTTTTTTCCTATGATTGTCCCTTACATCCTGGTTTATAAAGTTTCCCTAGAGAACAATTTTGTGTTGCTTATCCTAAGGCTCCATGTGATATGATCAACGTTGAATTATATTTTTCAGTTTGGGAATTCCGGAATCTTAAGTGGAGTATCAATATGGATTCCACATTCGAATAAAGCAGGGGCGTGGAGATTATATTTTTTTAAGGGAGATTTTGTTTTTCCCTAGAGAACCGGCTGTTTCACCCCTTTCCTGCGTGCACAGGTGGAGAACTTTGAGTCTTCCTTTCAGTGAAGAGTCAAGTCGTCCAATACGTCTTATGCAGAGGTTTCTATAAAGGAAGACTTCTACATCTGGTATGGACCCTTTTTCTTAATGGACATTGTATCCCTATTTATGTGCAGATGAAAACCCCTTCCCTCCAGGGTGCTGTGGCATCAGCTCACAAGATTACCATTTTTGCGTTAAGTGTCCTCTTTTTATTGTCACCTGGGAACTTCTCTCTCCATAGTTATCTCTGTGTTACTTTTGTCGTTGTATTTTATCCGGCATTACTGAAAGTTTTACTTAAAAGGGATCCTAATTAGCTCTGTTTACCTGTTTCCAGAGCTGAAAGCTTCAGTTCTAGAGTATCTGTTTGATTTTTCTTAAAAATACATTCCAATATATTTCTCTGGTGAAAGTCTTGACCCTGTTATCTGTTCTCCCATCATTTCCTTATTTTCTTGATTATATTAAAAGTGTTTTATAGCCTTTATTGGTAACTCTGATGCCTACATCACCTGGGGGTTTGCATCCTTTGTCTAATATTTCTTATTCTCATTTTATCCATCATATAGTCTTGACATGTTGCATGTCTAGAAATTCTTTATTACATGGCAGACACTGCAAATGAAAAATCCATATCTTATCTTCCTTAAGAGGTTTTCTACCTTCCCGTTAGGCAGACAGGGTGAGAGACTGATCATCTCACTCCAATAAGGCCCGGAGTTGCGTCGACAAAAGTGCCTTTTTTCTTAACACAGCTTTGAGGTATACTTGGCAAAATAATTTTCACAGATTTAATGTGTACAACTTAATGCGTTTTGACATAAGTATATCCCCAAGGAACCATGACCACATTCAAGACAGTGAACATACCCATCACCCACAAAACTCTTCTCCTGCATTTTGTTGTCCCTCCCTCCCTCCCCGTCTATTCCCCTGGAAACCATTGATCTGCTTTCTATCACAACATACTGGTTTGCATTCTCAAGATCGTTGTATGAATGGATTCATGCAGTATCTACTCTATGTTGTCTAACTTCTTTCATTCAGTGTAATTATTTTGAGAGTCATCTGTGTTGCTGTATTAATAGCTTATTTTTCTCATAGCAGAGTATTGCTTAATGCTGAGTTTTTCCTGAATAGTTTATTGCGAACAGTGTTTGGTTAGACCATCCTTTGTTTCTCCATTTACTTCTTGATGGATGCGTGGGTTATTTCCAACTTGAGCTATTATAAATAATATTGCACTGAATATTTGGTTACAAGTCTTTTTATGGACATACACTTTTATTTTCCAAAGCATCAGATGAGAAATATCTGGGTTATATGGTAGATAGGTGTTTACCTTTTTTAAAGAAACTGTTAAACAGTTTTCCAAAATGGTTGTGCTATTGTAAATTCCTCGTGGTATGTATCAGTTCTGGTTGCTCTACTTCCTTGCCAGCACTTTGTAAGGTCGATCTTTCTAATCGTATACATTCTAGTATATATGTGAACTAGTATCTCACTGGTGATTTTTAAAAGCATTTCTATAATGACTAATGGCATCTTTAATCAGCATCTTTTCATATGCTTATTATCCATCTAGATATCTTTATTGAAGTGTGTTTTCTGGCCTCATTCATTCATTCAGGTGTTTGCATTATTATTGTGTTTTGAAATGTTTTTATTCTGGATCAGACACAAAGAGAGACCTTTACCAGACATATGATCTGCAAATAGGTTCTGTCTATAGCTTGTCTTTTCATTTGCTTAGCAGTGTTTAGAAGAGCTTTGAAGAGTCTTCATTTCTGTAAAGTTCACTCTATCAGTTACTTTTTAAAATAGATGATACTTTTGGTGTCATAGCAAAGAAATATTTGCCAAACCCAAGGCCATAAAGCTTAAGCCTATGCTTTTTCTACTAGCTGTTTTATAGTTTTAGATTTCTTATTAAAATCTATGATCCACTTTGAGTTAATTTTTGTATATTTTGTGAGGTGTGGATCAAAGTTCATTTTTTTTTTTTGCGTATCACTGTCTAACAATTCCAGCACTACTTGTTGAAAAGATCCTTTCCTCCACTGCATCCTTTTTGAGAACCAATTGTCTATATAAGTGTTTGTTTAGTTCTGAACTTTCTATTCTGTTCCATTATTCTATTTTCCTGTTTTACACCAACAGCATACATTCTGATTACTGTAGCTTTATAAAAAAAGTCTGAAAATTAGATAGTGTAAGTCTTCCAACTTTGTTTTTCTTGTTCAAAGTTGTTTTGGATATTTGGGATCCTTTGCATTTTTATATGAATTTTACAATCAGTTTCTAAATTCCTTACATCCTGTTCTACCAAAATTCCACCCATGTCTTTGGCCATCTCCAAAGCCGCATTTTCAGAAGTCTCTCTAGTTCCCAGGTGAAAGGAATTTGTCTTTTTTCTGGCTCCATTCACATTTCATATTATTTGATTACATTTATTCATATTTGGCTGTATGTACTTGTCTGATCTTTCCAGCCATATGGTAAATCTCTCAAAATTAGGAATCTTGACTTGGTTCCCTATATCTGCTGAGAAAACTAGTTCTATGCTTTGCAGCAGTGAGCCCTGCAGTAAGAGGTATCTGCAGCACACATCTAGCTCATTGCTTGCATATTGTCAAGAAATCCTGCAGATTTAGAATTGTTTATTGATTATTGTCTCCAAGACGTCTCAGTCTTTTTTATTTCTATTGTTACTGCTGCAGTTTCAAAGAGCAATGGCTAATTATTTTCCAAATATCAAAACATACTGTAATTGAGTTGTGATGTAAATTATGTGCTGCTGTGTCTTAAAAACCTCCTTAGTGTTCACAGGCTCCTTCACTCATGGAAATTTTGGGAGAATGACATATCCTTAGAGATAGCACTGCTGACTTTGGCAACCTGAGCAGCAGTATCTGAACTCACTCCTGCTGTTTTTCTAGTGTCCCATCTAGCCCTCCTCCAGCCCTCCATGGGGGGACATGCAGTTCTGCCCTTGAAAAGCCTGTTGCTTCTCAAGAAGACTTCCCTATGAAACATAATCATGTCCTTCTTGTGGGGACATTCAGTCCAGAGATTTGGCGGCAGGGAAAAATGTTTAGTCTGCTTTTGGTAGAGCCTAAACTCTTCCATAATTATTAGAAGCAAATCCAATGAGGAAACTGTGTTGGCATCTAACAAATCAGCATAAATGTCTGATGAGGCAGATCAGCTTCCCCATCCCACTCAGGCGTCATGTTGATGTGACACACAACTTGGCTAAAATTTTCTCCTCTGTGCAACGTAAGTTTCAAGACATTATGAATGGCTTTTTGTTTTTCTTCCTTGGTCTTTCCACATTCACTGTGTCTGGTGAGATTATATGAATCCTGCTTATTTTCAGCCCAGCAATTACCCCTTTTAAAGGATCACGTGTTTAAAAGGCTAGTGGACAATTTGTTAGAAGATAGAATTCCTTAGATTTTGGTCCTGGAGTTGAATCTTGGTTAGGGGTGAATGAAAATTCCCATTAAAATTTTAAATTCAGTGTTACAAAGTTTTAAAAATAGTTAAATATTAGTCAATTTCATTAAACACTTTAGCAGTTATTTACTTTTAAGCCTGTTTCTGGGGCAATTTTTTTAATGATTCCCTCTCTTTATTGATTCCCTCTTTATCAGAATCCTTGAGAGGCCCTTGTCATCACTGTCAGTATCATCATCATCATCATCATGGAACTGATTCCTCTGGACGATTCTAGGAAAATAAAGAGATCGGTGGAGTTATTTGTAGGTCAGTGTGTGAATATACAATAAGAACAGTTATCAGACATTAGATGCAAGAAATCCACTTTATTTAGAGAAGAATTTGGTCATGAAATCCTAATGTGGTGAATGAAGGTAGCAGTGGGAACAGAATAGTCAGTGGAAAGGAGGGAGTGAGCGAAGTGGGGAGCATAGTTCCTTGGTTAGCCGATCATCAAATTGGTGAGAATGAGGGGAGTGTGTTGGCAGAATCATGTCCCTCCCCCGCCACAGGTTAGCCAACTGTGACATGATTCTGTACATGGTAAAAGGGATGACAGATTATATTAGGAGAAAAATCTTAGAGGATTTCTGTCTTCTAAATTGTCTATTAGCCTTTTAAACCCGTGATACATTATTAAAGATTAGTGGAGGGCCACAAATAAAAAGGATTCATATAATCTCACCACACATACTGAATGTAGAAATACTAAGAAAGAAAAACAAAAAGTCATTCATAAGTGCCTTGAACCTTAAATTGCTCATGAGAGGAAATGTCACACAAGGTGAATGTCACAGCCACATACATAATGCCTGAATGGGAGGGGAGAAGGGGATCCTGAGATGAGACAATAGGGTGAGTAGCCTGGATTGTCCAGGTGGGCCCAATGTAATCACAGGGGTCCTTAAAATGGAGGACATAGCCCAGCTGAATTTAAACTCAGAGGGAGGTGTAGCCATGGAGCAGTGTTCAGAAAGGCTGCTGGCCATGAAAATGGAGGAAGTCGTGGGGCACAAGCTAAGGAAGTTGGGTAACCTCTGGAAGCTAGAAAAAAAACCAAAAACAAGGAAACATTCTCTTCTAGATCCTCTAGAAGGAAGGAACCCTGCTGTTAAGTTGAATTTAGCTCAATGAGAACTGTGTTGGATCTCTGACCTCCACAGCCATAAGGCGATAAATCTGTGCTGGTTTAAGTTGTTAAGCTTATGGAAATTTGTTACAGTGGTAATAGAAAAATAACATAGTGGGCGGTAGTGCAAGGGATTAAAGGTCTAGGCTGGGGTGTGGAGAGGATTCTGACATTTATACTGAAAAACAACCAGGTGCAGTGGGAAGGTGTCTTAAGGAAGACCTACCTGGCAGGGCTGTTAAGATGACTGTTTGGAGTGAGGAGAGCATTGGATTAGAGGAATCAATTAAATCTCTACCAGAAAAATAAGGAATAAAATAACAGGGCTTCAGTGTTAGTGGATGCAGGAATGGAAATGTGCAGAGGGATATAAACATTACTTTGATATTAGCTACAGGTTTGATGACTGCATGTTGGGGAGAGTTAGCCGATGTGTGGGCTGAATGCATCCCCTCAAAATCCATATGTCAAAACCCCATCTCCCAGGGTGATGGTATGGGAGGCGGGGCCTTTGGGAGGTGATTACTAGGATAAAGTGAAATCATGAGAGTAGAGCCCTCATGAATGGGATTAGTGCCGTTATAAAGGGTCCCAGATTGCTTGCTTCTCTCTGCTCTCTGGCCCATGAAGATAGAGGGAAGACAGCCATCTTCGAGCCATGAAGGCTATTCTCTCCCAGATACATTGACCTCAGCCTCCAAAACTTAAGGAACATGCTGGTTGTTTAAGCCACCCGACCCACGGTAATTTGTTACAGCATCCCAGACTGACGAAGACAGGGGAGAATGCCTCTGAGTTTGGCACTGATTGCCTGGAGAATGCTGAAACCCAGGGAAGTGGGCAGCACAGACGTTTACCCATTTAATCCTGGCAACGCGGTACGAGATAGAGTCTACATATTTCTCGCTATTTAAAAGGGAAGGAAAAAGAGGCACAAACAACAACAACAACAACAACAACAACAATAATTTTTCCAAGATTCACACAGAACCCCCTGGAGGCAGAGTGAGAATTTATACTCAGGCAGGTTGACCCCAGAGCCCCTGCTCATAACTACTAAGTCAGATCACATTGCTTATGTGGATCAATTTTTTTCAAGTGTGATATGAGGGTACTGTGTCCAGTAACTTATAATTTCAAAATACCTCACTGTAAGGGAAACATTAGTCGCAGGCTTTGCAAACCACAGAAAGCTAGACATACAAAAATAACTCGTTAGGGCAAGATAACCAATAATGTTTTTAAATATTATACTTGCTGAACTTTTGCAATAAAATGTGTATTTATAATTCTGTCTGGCTACAGAATAACTTCATAATCCTGAATGTGGCTGGTGGCTCCCATGGTGGGCAGCACGGGCCTAGAGAATTTAAGTAGCTTGTGCAGCCTCGCCCAGGAAGCTTGTGGTGGGATCAGAGCTATAGGCTGGGACTTTTCCTTCCTATCCAACAAGTCCCTTATGGAGGCTTAGAAGCTTCTCCTTTGGTGCTCAGCTGTCTATCCGTACATATGACATCTTGTCAGGTGTCCCAGCCTGCTCCTGAACATCAGCCAGAACCCACTTCTGCTCTTTTCTGGCCAGGTAATACATTCTAGCAACTTCCATTGACTTCTTGGCATCAGTTCTTACCTGGAAGGGTAGTGGCTAGAGATGTAAATGTGTCCACATGGCAGGGTTTTCATACACATAGCAGGAGTTGTCAAGAGAAGAAAACGTCAGGAAGACGAGTGGAAGCAGGTCATTTAAAATACCAAATGGGTACTTTCAATGTATGTTTGTCTTTCCAAGTCCATACTTGTTCTGCTTGTGCATTACAGGCCAGTAAATCGGGAGAGCAGGTTTTGCGGCAAGAAATAGCAACTATAATTTGGAAAGCCAGATGAGAAGATGGAAGTCAAATGTCCTGGAAAACCATCTCCCAAAGTCAGAATTCAGGATCTTTTTATATTAAAAAGGGGAAGCAGGAATGCTTGGTTGTTGCAAACTTCGTTTATGAATTCTTTGTTGTTAGAATCTTTTGTTCTTGCAGCTCTTCACCTGGGTCAGATCCGTGTAAACCTCCAACAAACAAATGTTATTTCTATTTTGTAACTTGTTATCTTTATACGAATGGAAAAGTGTTAATTTCCTTTAAAGACAGAGCCTTGAAGATAGGGTCTCCTGTATATTTCAGGCTTTAGGCAACATTGTTTTACAAAAGGTGCAGAACGAACAAGACTAAACCTAGGAAAAAGGGCACAGGTTTAAAGTCAAACAAGTGAAAGAAGTTTTCCCTCATCCTCTGTTCTTTCAGCCCTCCCTGGAGATGCCACTGTTTACTATCCTTTTTGTGCTTTTCCAGATATGCTTTGCATATTCCCACCTATGTATGCAAATTCCTTTAAACGTTTACTTATTTTTAACTTATAGGGGTTTAAATCCTCAAGTGCCTTCTGCCCGGGTAATAGAAAAGAACAAATCTGACTCCATACTAGAACTTTTCCTTTGACTTTAACCCTGTACTCTGTCTCCTAGGCTTCATCTTGCTTGTGAAACAATGTTGCCTAGAGCCTGAAATATACAGGAGAGCCTATTCTGAAGGCTCTGACCTTTAAGTATATTTAACACTTTTTCATTCATAAAAAGATAACAAGTTGCAGAATAGAAAATAACGTTTGTTTTGCTGGAGGTTTACAGAGATTTGACTCAGGCGGATAGCTGCAAGAACAAAGGATTTTAACAAAAAAGAATTCCTACACCAAGAATTTGCTACAACCAAGCACGTAGGAAAGGAGCCTGAATTCTGACTTGGGGAGATGGTTTTCCAGGACATTACTTTGCCATCAAGGTCTAGAGAAACTTGGTGTTCCATGCCCCAACACCTGGTCTCCCAACTTACTGGCCTGTCCTGCACTGAGGAGAATGAATTTGGACTCAGTAACACTCCTATCTACCCAGCAAGCTGGGCACTGGAAATGAGGACAGCTCTCCCACACCCAGGGACCTACTGTGAGCCCTTGATGGTTCCCCTAGGGTGGGGTGTGGTTTAATCAGGCGGGATGGGGACTATGCACCAACACTCAGGCAGTATGCTCCCTTTGGGGCTCTGATTTTATACCTCCCGCTCCCCACCAGCTCAAAACCTGGGATAGTGGAGCTAAGGCAGAGATCTTGCCTGCCTGTTTCCCAGCGTGTAAAAGGGGAATATGTACTCTTCCCAAGGTAGTTCTGAGCGACAACACCCTCGGGTGCTTGGTTCCCAGAGCAACAGGAAACACTTCTCCGCGTGGGGGCAACGGACGTGATCCCATAGGGGTTCTGCAGAGGCCTCGACTGAAGGGCTGGACCAGGGAGATAAAATTTGAGCTGCGGGCCTTGAAGTGTTAGAGAAGGGTGCAGAGGCAGGACTGCTGCCTGTTTCGGGGTGCCGCCGGAGGTAAAGCTTATTCTCTCCATCTCTGCTACTCCCCTCCCCTCTCCAGATCCCTCCGTTCTCTCTGCACCTCCTGCTCATCTATCTCCCTCCACTTTTCCCCTCCTCCCTTCCCCCTCCCATTTTCTCCCTTCCTCACTTCCCCAGCTTCTCTCGCAGAAACCAGAGGGTCGCTGGCACGACTGTGCATGCGTAGTCGGTGCCAGCTGGACCGCGGGTTGGAAGCTCCAGCTCAGAGCCGGGGATCGGCACCAAAGGCTCCTCAGTTCTGTGGCCCGTTAGGCCTTTGGCTTCTGCCCGGGGCCGGGACCTCCGGCTGTGGAAGTGCAAGGTAGGGGCTCCCGGGAAATGTTCAGTCTGCTGGGGGAGGGTGGTCCGCGTGTCAGAGCCCGCGAGGGCGCGAATCAACGTGTGTTCAGCTGAATTGCTCGGGCCAGGCCCCTCTGCCCCAGCGCCTCGGTCACACCTGTCCAGGGCCAGGTGTGCACCTGCCGCCTCTCGCCCCAGCCGGGCTCCCCTCAGTCCGCGGCTGGCGTCCCCTTCCCCTCTTCCGCCTGCGAGAACTCTCCTCCCGGGCTTCCTCTCCTCGGCCGCCGACCCGTCCCCACACCTGTGCGGGCTGTGTCCCGCGCGGGCGGGGTCTGCGGACCCGGACGGGGGCGGGCGGCTGGGGCTGGCCTCCGAGCCGGGCTGCCGGACGCGTCCCCCACCCAGCTCTCCCTGCCCCACGACCCCGGGGCTGCCCTCCTCTCCCTTTCCCGCTCCCTGCGGACAAGGTCAGTGGCGTGGGCGCTGCTCCCTGGGCTGAGAGCCTCAGGTTGTAAATACCAGCCTCTCCTGGTGGAGTTGGCAAAAGGGAGCGTCAGTGCTAAGGGAGCTTCCGTCTCCTCCCTCAGTGTTTCTGCCCCAGGTAATTTCCTTGAACAATTTCAGGTGTTATGATGGCGGTGCTTGATGATGTCACGTGTTTTTATAGTGCGAGGGATTATAGTGGTGAAAGCAGGGCTTGGCTCAGCTAAAAATGAGCTGAAGGCATGAGGCTGTGACATCCTCCAGGCTTCCCTCTCCAAGGGTGAAACGTGTGACCGTAGATTTTAGAAAGATAGTTACAGTCCCTAACTAGTCCAGCCCAGCTAGTGTGTGTTAACAGGAACAGCACCACCAGAGGCGTTGGAGTCCCAGGGAAATTGCAGTCCTAAAGAGCTCCTGGCACAGTTTGGTTTGTTTTGGCTTTTTGTTTTTCTTAAATTGTGCAGCAGACTAGTTGTATAGAGGGGAAAATAATTGTCAAGAAATATTTTTTTTCATATAACAGCTTTATTGTGATTTTGTTCACACACCATGAAGTCCATCCATTTAAATGGTACAATTCAGCAGCTTTTAGCATATTCACAGTGCTGCAACCATTATTATTCCAGAACGTTTTTTATCACTTCAGAAAGAACAGTGAAAATCAATGACCTATCCACCCTTCCCCAGTGGTGTTTCTAAAGAAGTTTCTTGGCTGTTCCTGACCATAAATTAACTCGTTACATTCCATGAAAAATCTGGTAGGAATTCTAATAAGAATTACATTGAATCTGTCTATAAAAACAGGAATAATTAATGTCTTTATGGCATAAACTTCTTCTACCGATGAATATATCTGAGACCCTAAATTTTCATCTGTCCAGAGCCTGGCCCATGGGAAGTCCTCACAAATTGTTGGGCTTGTGAATGATGAGATTCTATACATTCTTAGTTGCAACTGTAGCTTTTCACAGAAGAGAAAAGTAACCTCAGTGAAGCCAAGTGACACTCTGATGGTCAGAAAGGGTGACAGTCAGTGCTGGAGTGATCCAGTGGACTTGGTGTTTGCCACCAGAATTCTCCACCACCTACAGCTAAGGGGATTACAGTGTTCTTTTATTTTTTTAATGACTTGCTTTTATTTTTCTAATTATTTTTTATTGAAGTGTAGTTAACTTACAATGTTAGTTTCAGGTGTACAGGAGAGATTCAGTTATAAACAGATGCATATGTATATACATAAGTTTTAGATTGTTTTTAGTACAACTCATTACAAGAACTTGAATATAGTTCCCTGTGCTATATAGCAGGTCCTTGTCATTTATTTTATATTTATTAATGTGTATCTGTTAATCCCCCCTTTCCTGCCTGCTAAACACAGTTTGTTTCTATGTCCATGAGTCCATTTCTATCAGCATCGTTTTTCCTAGTTAATATATGCTGCTTGGCGGCTTTCAGTTTCAGTAATTCCATCTTATCTGTGGGCGTTTTACTTCTGGTGGGCCTGTATGTGGTTTTCACACGTGGTAACAGAGATCTGTATTTGGGAGAACTCCAGGCCTCGTGTAGTCCCTGGTACAGAGCACCCACTGAGCTGATGCTTGAACTGGGAAAAAAACACAGTAAATGTTAGAATTTCCACTATGATTGAGACTTCCAGGTTTCTATAACCTCTTTAGCCCACCTAAATTTTGGCTGCACCCAATACTGGATAATTTGGTGGAACTTCATGGTATGGTGGTGTAGAGACAGGGCCTTGTATGCTTCTTCTCTTTCCTTTTTTTAACACTCATTCTCCTGGGCCTCCCAGATCTTCCCACAGTGGTGCCCAGGGCTGGCTTGGTGCTGCACTCAGGCAATATTTGTTAATAAGGCCCTTTCCTCATCTCTTCTCAGCGTCCATTTCCTTCTCTGCACAATGAGACCGTAGACTAGGTAAGTGCTTTTCAGTTTCTTTTAAAGCCATGTTTCCTTTGACAAACAGAAAATGCAAATCTCTCCTCCCATCCCAACTGTTCAGATTTTGATACGTCCTCCAAGGAGTGACAAAGTTCTTTGTGGAAAACTGATGTGATTGTGATTCCAGGTGGCACAGAAAAGACTCTTCAGAGATTTATTGCAGGGAAAGGGCAGGAAAGGGGCTGTATGTCACACTTTCTAGTGTGAGCAGTGGAGAAGGGGATTGGGTTTAAATACAGTGTCTGATGTGGCCTCTTTCTAATCTTTCACAATGTGATAAACTTCTCTCCCTCAGTTTATTCATGTGTCAAGTTGGGGTGATAGTATTTTAGGGTTTTTGTGAAACATTATACACATAATCCATTTGTGTCTCTTTAGAAACAAGAGCTGCTAGGGCGTCAGTGATTTCTTTGAAAAAAAAAATCTTGTCCATAGCACTCTGTCTGTGTGTATTTTGAAGTTCCTGGAGGGTGAGTGTTGAAACTAAAGTCCATCGTCGGACAGGTGGCCCTTGGTTCTCTGTGCCCCAGATTGCCCCCTCCTCCCCAGTCCTCTTCCTCTCATTCCAGGATGAAGTTCCCTTGTAGATTTACACAGAGGTCTTGTGGAAATGGCTTTTCATTTTATTGTTTCACAAAGGAGGGCTGCCATCATGATCTCTGTGGTCAGGTTTTGGTGAACTGAAGGCTATGCAATTGGGGGTTTCTATTTAATAAAAAGAAAAATAAATTACAAATACAAACTTAGACCTAGGTTGGTGAGAAGGGCTCTTGGAAGTGGGGACCACTAGATTTGTTAGCTTCAGTTGCAGTGGCCTCTGGCCACGAGGACCCATCCTCGTGCTCTGAATTTGGAGGGACCAGTGGATTCAGTGGGAAATTTAACTGAGTGTATCTCATGGTCTAGGGATTGTTCTATTTGTGCTGTGTGTTCCTTATTTGAGACAGTGAGCTCATTTAACCTCAATATCCTCTTTAAAATATTAGACTTTTAATTTTGTGATGTAATGTAGATTCCCATGTAGTTGTAAGAGATAATATGGAGAGGGCCTATGAACTCTTTGCCCAGTTTTCCTTAATGGTTCGATCTTGCAAAATTCGGGTACAATTCATTACTGACTCACTAACCCTTTGAAGTTTGTGTTATTGCCTTCATTTCTATTCACGATTAAACTGGGACTTAGAGAAGCACACAGGCCTGCCCAGGTCACCCACATGGTTAGTGCAGAGTTGGGTGAACTTGGGCTTGGGATTTCTAGGCAGTACCACTATGATGGTCTATAGCAGGGAGCACCATTCACTTTGCTTGTTTATTCATTCATTCAACAAACATTTATTGAGTAACCTCTGTGGGTCAGATGCTTTTATAGGGTTATCTGATTCCTCAGCAGTAATGAGAATCAGGTTAAGTTTTCTTTTTTTTAAAGAAAGTGAGAAGATATAACCCCCACCAAAGGTAATATAGCTCATAAAGGAGCGATAGTAAATTTCTACAGTCCCCCCTTTTTATGCAGGTGGTACCCTAGGCATTTTAATTTGCAAACTTGCGTAATCCAGATATATTCTTGTAAGGCAAGGATTTTTTTTTAATTGAAGTATAGTCAAGTTTACAATGTTGTGTCAATTGCAAGATGTTTTTTGAAATTTGAATTAAAAATATTTTTTGAGGAGGGTAAGTATGATTGTTTATTAGTTTCATTTTTGAAAATGAGGTACTGGGGTTTGAACCCAGGACCTCGTACATGGTAAGCACGTGCTCTACCACTGAACTGTACCCTCCTCCCCAAGGCAAGTTTTCTTACCCATTATTCTGCAGCTTAGGAGTTCAAACAAATTGGAATTGAAATCCTGATGTTTAGATCCCACTGTGGTTCTTTTCTCTATATTCTACTTAAAGGGGTTTGGAAAGCTGTTCCTTTGTTCATTTCTTTATCCAGCAGTTTTGAGCACTGACTTTGTATCAGGGTCTGGCTAGGTACTTGGAAACAGAAAACAAGAAATGACACTGCTGTGCAGGCGCAGCAAGCCTAGACCAAAAGCTGGGTAATGTGAGCCGAGCTACAATAGCCATGTGCAGACGCTGAGAACAAACTGTACCCCCGGCTTTGCTTGGGCTTCCCTTGCCTTCTGGCTGGTACACACGAGGTCACTGCAACCCAGAGGGGCGCACAGCCCACAGAAGAGTATGTATATCGATCTCTTCTCACCCCTCTGCAGGGACTGCAACATGAGCATCCCTGACTACGTGCAGTGCGCTGAGAATGAACAGATTCTCCCCGTGATGGTAAAAGCCGTTGGGATCATCTCAGAGGAAAATTTTTTTGCATCTATAAGCGAATCTCCTTGGTGAGCCAGATCAGCCCGTGCGGCTCCCAGTGGGCACTCTGTATCCACTATAGGCACCACTATGCGCCCGAGAATGAGTGGAGAAACTTCCAGACACATTGCAAGGTCGTGGGCCTTGTCACCATTACCGACTGCCTCTCGGCCAAGGCCTTCGAGAAGCTCCACGTGCAGAGGAGCTGTATGGCACCTCGTTAATGACTCTCAGCTCTTTGTCTTTGTGCTGTATGGGGAGATGGCCGAGCAGACGTGCACCGACGTGGCCTTCAATCTACGAGGCCTGCAGGCTGGTGGAGAAGAGGATCGAGGACTTCACTGAGTCACTCTTCATCATTCTGAAGTCCAAGTGGCTGGATAGGGCCCCCAACAAGTCTGGAGACAAGATCCCCCTCCTCTGCACCTTGTTGGAGAAGGAGGACTTCATGGGACTGGACACAGAGAGCAGGTAAGCCTACCTGTAGGACCGGCCGCCCTGGCTGTGTGCCGGATTGCATCCCTACATCCAGGAAGGGATCAGCAAGGAAGAAGGCTGTCTTGTAGCCAAGGGTGGAGGAAGGTGCAGCCCGCCGATTTACAGACATTTCAAAGTGAATCCACCTTTGTTTCAGAGAGATCCTTTTAGGGTTAGTGTGGACACTTCCTCCCGTTTTTCAGCCAGGACCACTGTGGGACCCCTGGAGTTTCTGTCCAATAGAGTAGCAACAGCCACTGATGCTAGGAGCGCTGAGGAGGAGGCTGGTCTGAGCTGACATGTGCTGTAGGTCAAATGCACATCAGACGCTGAGGCTTGTCTAGAAAAAGGAATGTATTCTATCTTGTTACTTTCTATATTGATTACATGTCAAAATAATAGTATTTTACATACAGTAGAATAAGTAAGATCTGTTCTTAAAATCAGTTTCTAATATTTGTTTTTTTGTTTGTTTGTTTAATTTTTAAATGTGGCAACTGGGAAACTTTCTTTACATGGATCTCATCTCATTTCTGTTGGGCAGCCTGTCCTGGGACAGTCTCATCCCTTTGCTTATAGATGAGATGCTGAATCCCGAGACGCAGAACGAGGCGCTGGTTGAGCTGCAGCTGGAGCCAGTGTCTGCTGCCTCCCAGGCCCAGCACCTGCAAGGCTCAGGCCCTCTCTCCCTGCCCGACAGCCACCATGCCAGGTTAGGACATCAGAAACACCGCCAGGGACTTCCGAATGAACTCCTTATGCAGGGAAAGTTGTGTCACGGAGTATAGCACAGAGCAGGGAAAGGTTCCTGCTCACTTTGCCCCTGTGATTAGGTCAAAGGCCTCACTTTGCCTCGGAAGTGCAGACGAGCTCTTCTGGGCAGCCTACCCCCTCACCCTCTGCTCTGTTTCCCATGTGTCTATCGTGTTGTCCCTCGGGCAGTAAAGGTTGAGATGCCTTTGCCGAGAGGTGGTTCCACTTTGCTGGGGAGAGTGAGGGAAGTTGTATCCCCCCGGCCTACGGCCTCGGGCTTTGAGTTTGGGGAGCGCTCATGGCGGTCCCAAAGGTGACGGTCGGAGAACCTGGCACGTACTGCTGGGCCCGCTGTGGAGGCGGTGCTCTGTGATTCTTGATCATACCTAAGATCAGATCCTACTTTCTGGTTGTTGGTCAGTTGGAGGAGAAGATTCCAGAGAATTGATAAAAAGAATGTCCAGACCAGCCCTGTGAGTGAGAGGCACAGGGGACCCGAGTCCCACCTGCGTGTGGTGTCTGGCGAACTCTGGATGAATTTTCAGTTCCTCCCCGGACATGCCTCTGTGGCTTAAGGAAGGGGCAAGGCATGTCGTGGCCATGATCTGTACTTGTCCTCACAGGGCCCTGTGATCTACATGTCCGCACTCCCCTTCTGCTCCTTGGAGATTAGGTGGCAGGTTTAGGAGCCTGGGCACTGCTGAAGGCAAAGCTGCCAGCACCGGGCTTCTCCCAGACTGACTCCGTTCACCTCACCTGTCACCTCCTGCTGAGCCCCCAGGCATAAGTCAAGGTAGGTACATCGGTGCAACGTAAGCAGGGACCACCTTATCCCCCTGCACACACTGGTGGGTGAGCAGTGGAAGCCTGGAGCCCTGCCCCAGCCCCCTGGACAGTGCTTCCTCTTTTGTCATAAGAGGCACTGGTGACATTTTTGCTCAGCAACTGCTTGGCTCTGAGTCTGTAGACCCACCAGAGAATGCCAGCTTGTTTTTGCATTTTGAAGTCTGCCCTTGGGATTTGGCGGAGTAGCTGGATGTGTGCTTAGCCCATAGTGGTTGACACTATCCCCATTGTTTACCCAGAACCTCGTGTACCAGGCATGGCTCTCGGCATCAAAATACAGCAGCGCATTAAACCTCCCTCCAGGTGGGTCTCTCTGTTTTGGTACAATAAGCGCCCAGCCAGCATCTGAACGTCAGTGAGATAACGCGGCCAGTGAGCTCGGGTCAAGCACGTTCTTCTCCAGTCAGTTTTACTCCATTGTTGCTTTTACTATTCCACAGTCATTAATTTATATAGCAATGCTTTGGTGCAGGATCAGAGCCTAATTCTCTCCTGCTACTCTTGGTGGCAGTGAATAAAACTGTCCAGCCTGAAATGCGACAACATTTTGTAGCTCAAAAGCTATCTAGATGCATGTAGGTGGAGTTTAGGTTAGGGGAGCTGATCACGTTGGTGTCTCCGGCAGCGCCGCTCCCCACAGTCTCCTGCCTTCCCTGGAGCAGGAGGTTAGCGTGGGTCTCACCGTCCCCGCGTCCCTGGCCTCACACGCTCAACTAAGCTCTTGTACAGGCTGTCAAAGTCATTTTTGTTCTTCTGTGTTTCTAATTTTCGCTTGTTCCTCTTTTCCTTTTTCTTTTTTTCCTTCTTCTCTTGTACTGCCCAGTGAGGATGTTGTTACGTCTGAAAAAGTTGGGCTGTGCACACCCTGCATTGGAAATAGCCAGATCGCCCACCGTACTGTCTACATCGCTTTAAAAAGCAAAAACTTAACAGCTGACTTGATTCATGTATTATCCTAGTCATCTATTTATTTTGTAATTTTTTGGAATATTTGCTTTCTTAGCACATTACCCACTGGTGTTTGATACCTGTTAAAATCCTTGCTTTGAGGAACCTGTTTAGTCCTCCTTATATTTGGTGACAAATGCGCCCTTATTAAATTTGTTTGTTTTCAAGAAGTGAGATGTGAATTGATTTAGGCTGCTGCTGAGGGATTCTTTTCATGGAGTATTTAAATTGGAAAGTCAGAGTCTGCAGCATCTTGCTTGATTCGGCTTTTACACAAACGTGCTCGGCATGTGGTTCCTGGCTGTCGCTGTGTGACGTGCGTGACGGCGTTTCCAGGCCGGCGGTCACTGGTGAGGAAGTGGCCGGCTCGGGGGTGAGCAGCTGCAGGGGACGCTGTTTGAGGAAGCAGTCACTTTTTTTTTTGCATTCAACTTCCCCATGCCATTTAGTTAACTTTGCCTTCATAAAGGAGCAGTATCGTGTCTAAAATCCATGCCACTCTTTTGTTCCCTTTAGGAGGCTGGTTTCTCTGAGTATCAGGACTACATAGCCTTCTCCGAAGAGGCTGGCTCACCTGGTGGACAAATGGAGCGCTAAAGGGGATCGAAGGCTCCACTCTGTTTCAGCCAGTGGGCATTCAGAGCCGGGTCTGTGGTTTGCCTCAGCAGCCGTGCTGGCCTCCCTGCACCGGCCTTTATTTTAACCCATGTTGGCAGTAAATAGCTGACTCCGTGTCTGTTGCAGCTGACGTCCACCACTGACGGCCGTGTCGTTAGTTTGTGGTAGTGAGACACCAACACCTCAGTCAGCCGTGGAGGAAGATGCTTTGGCCGACCTAGGACGTTGCATTCTCACCCCCACCATGGTTCATCTCACCCGGGGGAAGGGTTTGGCCACCACCATCATGCTGACCATGAGACATTGTTTCTCCTTTCATGCTCTGGTCCAAATGTGGACACTTCATTTTTCACTGAATTTGTCTCGCTTGGGTCAGGACAGAATATCTGAATGGGTCCATCACATTCTGGGTGGGGAACAGAACAGAAGTAAGTGTCGCAAGTTGAATGAGTTTAGGCTGTCTGGGTTGGCAAATGCAGGCTGGGATCTGTGATGACTGGGCTGTGTCCTGGACACAGGCCTTTCCTGTGGCTCCTGAGAGCCCAGGGGTCGGAGTGAGAACATCCTTGCCTGGGCTCCTCCATCCTCTTTTGCTCACTGGCAGCTGTGTCTGCTCACTAGGAGCTCCCCAAGACCTCGGGCCCTTCAAAGCTCAGACCACGGACAAACCTTGAGTCCCTTCTCCTGGGCCTCCTTTGTGAGAATCCAGTGCCTTCTGAGGTGACCTTTGCCAGGAGATGCCTCCCCCTCCAGGGAGCACCCTTCAGAGGACTGTGACTCACTGCACACTGCTGTGAGCTTGTGGGGTTCCGGCCGTGGTCCCTGCAGAACCAGACTTGAGATGGGCTTAGCGACGGAAATAACAAGACTGATTCCAGGGCAGGGCCGGGGGGAGGGAACAGGGGAAATTTAATGTGACCTCAAACACCTAGATGTGTGCTGGGGCTGTTACTAAATTGGGAAGCCTGGGAGATACCTGCCAGGAATCGAATTCCAGAGTAAATGGTGGACATGAGGCATTTTTTAGATGCCATTTGTCATCCAAGTTAGGACTTCAAAGAGGCACTCGGGTCTATGAGCCTGGGGATCAGGTGAAGGTGCCGGAATAGCGATACACGTTGGGATTCGTCCTTCTTAGCTGGTGTTCACAGCCTTACATGTGGGTTAGCACTTCTCCAGAGGTGCAGACTGAGGGTGGGGGAGGGCAGGGCTGTGCCTCGGTTGGAGGAAAGCCCAGACCATGCAGCTTTGGTGTGTCAGTCAGCGGCGTTTGGGATTTTCACAGCAATGCCATTTATCCTTAAGGGGCCGGGTGGTGGGCAGGGCCAGCCAGGAAGAAATCTGAAGGGAGGTTCGTGGCCACGTGTGTGTCTTGGGACGTTGCAGAGTCTGCAGGGTCCGGGAGGGTAGACTACTCAGAAGCTGGACTTGGAGTGGGGAGTGGGGAGAAGGTAGTCACACTTAACTTTTGAGGGAGGGAGGGAGGCCTAGGGAGTCCCCACCCTACCGGACTCGATTTCCCATGAGCAGAAGGCAATCATACAGGATCTGAGATGAAAAGGGATGGGTGCTGGGAGGGGAGCCAAAGTGGAGAATGGTGCTTGGACTGTTCTAGTATAGTCTCCCTGTATAATAGAGTTAAAACAACCCAGACTCTAAAGAATATTGATAGTAACTGGGGAGGAGGCAGTTTTTCTGGCCTCCTAAGGGTAAGTTATATATCTGGGGATACACAGAAGAAACGGGCAGTTTCTTGCTGGGGCTTGATCCTTACCAGAGGCAACAGTGCAAGTTTAAAGGGAGACAAGGGCAGCGGAGGGAAACTAGCCAGGCCCCGTTTCAGGTACCAGGCAGCCGCCCTACTTTCGTGTTGCATTCAAATCCATGCCTCCCAGGTGTGCGGTGGCAGCCCCGTTTTGCAGATTGGGAAGCCTTCTCAGAGGGGTTAAGGAATTGTTCCGTTTAGTGGCTAGTAAATGCTGTAGCAGGATTCAAGCATGGCCTTGTCAGACTTCAAGGGCATGTTCTCTCTTCTAATTCCTGTTGTACCTGGAATGGTGAAGTGAGTCAGTTTCGGAGCCTTTCAGAAAAAGTACGATTTAAGTGCCTCAGGACTGTTTCACAAAGCTCAGCGTTCTTTGATGGTTTGGAAGCACTGCAGTGCTTTACACCCTACAGATGTAAGGTTTTACTCCTTTGACGATAACGTGGTTGCAAATGACGTACAGGTGCAAAACCAGACTTAGCAGCTTCTGAAGGGAAACTCTCCAGTTCTCCCTTGATAGGCTGTCTTCCGCGGGATGTAACTCTGCTGCAGCTTAGGCCTGAGGTTTTCGTATGGAGTGAGGGTTTGATAACCAATGTTAACATAAAACGATCAGATGGAGAAAATCGACGTTGGCAATTTATTTTTGGGTTTCATTAGAAAAGATGCATTGTTGGTTAATAGCCCATATAACGTATGAAATTGAGTACAGAACATTGCATTTCTTACTTTCTACTTACAAATGTGTTCTATTGTAAGGTTGTCTGCTTTGAAAATTCAGCTCAGACACTAGGGCCCCTGTCAGTGTGTTGGTGTGATTGCATTTACACAGTGCATGTAATCTGGGCTTCCACAGCCCCAAACACTGCAGTGCAGAATCATGGGCTGTAGCAATCACTTAGTTACGCAAATACTTCTGAAACTATATGATTCCAAAAAAAAAAAAAAAAGAGAGAGAGAGAGATTGCCTTTATCAAAGTTCCTTTGGAATTTAACAGCATACTGTTGTTGAGCAGCTCTGGCTTGCTTTATATATGAATATATACATTTCTTTGCATGTAACTTGGTTCTTGGACTAAAACACCAAGCTCTTGCTTTCCATGAGCCACAAAAATCGTAGCCAAATGACACATGTATGAAACATTTTATTCTTTTTTTCTGAGAAAGGATCCTTAAATTTGGGACTTGGGCTCTGATTTTGCTTTTTGCTCTTCCCACCCCTCATCATCTCACTCCTTTTTCCCACGTGACCTCCAAGATGTCATGGTCTCAAAGGAGTGGGTGGACAAACACCAGTTGGTTGCCATGCAGTGCTGCTGTAGAAGAAGCCCAGCCACAAGCTAAAGGGTATTATCAGAGAGGACTTCCTGGAAGAAATGGGCTCTACATTCAGTTCTGAGGACAGACTAAGAGTCAGCCAGGAGAAGGAGTCAAGAATGTGGCTCATGTGGCAAGTGTAGCCCGGGCAGAGGCCTGGAGGCTTGTGGTTGGGGACTCGTGGAGACTGCCATCTGTGGTCCAGGGTGGAGGGTGCCCTGCTGGGGAGGACACTGGAAAGGGCCTGGGAGGAGGGCTTTGGAGGATCTTGGGTTTTACTAAAACTGACACAGGGAGCAGTGAAGGCTGTCAGCAGGAAGTGACCCTCAGGAAAGGTACTTCTGGTTTTGCTTCTGATATTCTACAGAAAGAAGGGCCGGGATGGGTGAAAGCAGGTATGTCTCTCCCTTTGAGACCCACCCCGTCATTCATTTATTTATAACACGTGCACTTCTGAGTGTCTAGGGTAGAGAGGGTGGACCCACATTAGTAAGCAAAATGCATTAGCTTCTTGGGAGCTTAGCAGTGTCAGAAGTTGACTTAGCCTAGAATGTTCTAGGAACAGAGGAACAAAGTGGGGAGGTTGGAGGGAGGGAAGGCTTCCTTGACAAACAGTCAAAATGAGCCTGGAGGCAAGTGGGAATTAGGAGCAGGTCAGGGGGCCCCTGAGGTCACTGGGAACCTGGGTACTGAGGTGAGGCTGGGCAAGCAGGGTCACGGGTGGGGCTAGAACTCTACCAGGGAGCCTCTGAAGGGTTTGAAGTGGGGTTGATGTAATCAATTTTGTGCTATGGGAAGGCTGCCCTGGCTCTCTGTGTGTGTGTGTGTAGCGGGGAAGAGGAGGAGGGTGCCACCAACTGGAGGGGTCATTAGAAGACTATTCTCAGGCTGGGAGATGACCAGTGGGAGAGGTGTGTCTGGGCTGCTTGGGGACGGCAGGGGCAGTGTGTATGCCAGATTTCCTTATGGGGCGGGCTTGTTAGCGGGGTCACTCTAGCGATACCTTGTGGCTGGAAGAAAACAGATGGAGGCCGCCAGGTGGACTTTCTTCTCTCCTTCCCTGCCTTGTGTGATGATCTTAGCTCAGCCAACATATGGAACAGAAAAGCTAAGTTCCAGGGTAGCCCAGGATTTTATTGCACTCGTTCGAGTGAGATCAGATAGGACATAAGTTTGTGTTCATATCTGCATGTTCACTTAGCTAGAAACGTCCCGTGTTTTGGATTTCCATAGGGGTTTTTATTCTTGATAAAAATTGCTTTCTTGGTGAGAGGAAATTTAATACAGCTGTGGTTTTTCTCAAAAAGAAATCATACCTTTTAAGAAATATAATATTCAAAAGAATCGGAATATTTAAAAATGATAAAGTAAGGTTTTGTTGTAGTTTCTTTGGTTTCTGAGTTAATGTGGAGTTAGAGCCTTTGCATTACTTAATAGCACATACTTGTCAGTATTTAAATAGCTGTTAGTGGGCGCACCAGGCCCCACCTCTCAAAGAATCGCTAAAGTTTGCTCTGAAATAGTGAAGTCATAAAGCTATTATTTGCAGAAGCCAAACAGTTGGTTTATAATCTGCAGCATAGCTCCCTTTATAAAATAATAATAGGATCAACATTAAGAAAGTGGAAGATAATTGATTTTCTTTTAAAGCTGAAACATAAACTTTCTTGTGCTAATGTTGCAACTGGAAATTTTGAAAAGAAAAATCCTACTCTAATAACATCTACATGGAATACATATATGCCTTTCATGTTTGTAAAGTAACTGTGCAGTGGTTTTTGAAGTCAGGACCATTACACCACAGATACTGGCAGTGACGGTTGCTGGTTTTCAATGGAAGAACATAAATTTGCCTTCTTAGCTTTTTAATTTTTTTGTAGTGAGTGGGTTGAGTAGTGCTTTGTCAGTATGATTTTGGGGCAATTTGGGGGCATAAGTCATGCACCAGCAGTGATATATTTCCATGCATTTTACTTTCTGGACATCAACAGGGCACATCTGGGGTTGGTACCTGCAGGCTGGGATGCTGCAGGACTCCCTGATCCATCACCGTTATGTCCTGGAGCTGCTGCGGTCAGTGAATTGTTTTCTGTGTCTTGGAGGTAAGGTGGTCTGATGCAGATGATCAGATGTGTACTTAAAGTACTATTACTTGAAATAAGAGAAACCTAGAAAAATGGCTCTAAAAATAAAGGATAAGGGAGAATTGTCTGAGCTGCTTGAAGTGGGGAGTCTTCTCAGGTGACTCCCTCACAGTGATCCCTTTCAATATCTGCCCCAGCCCTGCACGGTAGACCCGCTGAAGCAAGCAAGCACTTTGCTCAGAAACGCAGTGAATTTCCTTGTGCCTCTGTTGGTTGTCTTTTTTTTTTTAAAGCACATCTTTGCCTTTGTTTAAGTGCCATCCCTGCCAGTCACCTCTTACACTCATTCTTCTGGACCTGGAACATACATAGCTGCTGAATGGATGAACAGAATGTAGTATCTCCATGTAGTGGAACATTACTCAGACGTAAGAGTGAATTAAAAAAAATAATAAAAGCGAAGATGAAAAAGGCCTCCTGCTCTGGGAAGTCCACCCTGACTGTTCAACCCGCCCTTTTCCCTTTGAAACCCAATCCCTTATACTCCACTCTACTCTTTTTGATAGTACTTACCACCTTCAAATAAACTTGAACGTTTTCAAAAAAAAAAAAAAAAGACAGAGATGCTGATACCACTTCAACATGGACGAGTCTTTATAACAGCATGATAAGTGAAAGGAACCAGACACAAACGGCCACATATTGTTGATTTCAGTGATCTGAAATGCCAAGAAAAGGCACGTGCAGAGGCAGAGAGCAGGTGATGGTTGCACGGGGCTGGGTGGAGGGGTGTTAGGGAGTGACTGTTAGTGACAGGTGGTTTCTTCTGGGGTGATGAAGTGTTCTGGAAATAGATGGTGGAGAGGGCTGCACAACCGTGAGTGCGCAGAAGGCAGCTGAGCGCTGTCTCTGGGAGTGCCTGTTTTTGGGGCGGCTTTATTTTGTTCTCATCCTGCAATGTGAAGGGTCATCTTCTGCTGTGGCCGTTCTACTCCTGTGAGTGGTGAGGCTCAGAGACTTTGCAGAGTCATGTTTCTTTTTTCCCCCTTGCTGAGTGTAGGCAAAAAATGTTTAAGCCTGAGAAAGTGCTCCATCTGCAGATATGTCTTTAGGGTTTGTATGGTGTAAAAATCTTGAGAGCTTTTTAATCTTTGAGGACAGTCTGTGGGGGGAAACAGCCCGTGAAGCCTGGGTGAGACCTTGAAAATCTGTGCTTCCCTCCGTGACATGGGTGGGGATTTCACCCCCGTTCAGGCAGTGAAGGGCCCAGACCCGTGAGCAGAGTTGACAATCGTGAATATTTACGTGTATCCGCTGCTTCATCTTGGATATTAATTTCAAGCTGAGTCAGTTTGTGGCGGCAGCCTCATCCTACGTCAGGAATTTATAGTATCTGCTCTTTGAGGTGAAGATCTGACAGACTTGATTATTTAACAGTCTCGAATTGATATCTCAGATTTCTTTGTCAAAAGCAAAACAGCAGAAATACGACATCCTTTAATAACAATGTGACGTGAAACGGGTTTAGTCTCTATGCCTCAGTGGCCTTATCTGCGGGTGGAGATGATAACACTGCTTCCCTCAGATGGTGAGGGGGGAGTGAGAAGCACAATGGAGTCCTTTCATGAGATGCTCATGAATGACCAAATTTAGTGCTCTCAGCCTGGTGAGGTCTCAGGGGCAGAGATGTCAGAACAGAGCAGTCCTAGCCGGAGCTCGATCCACGTTGGCATCTGTTACGATCAGTATCACCACTGTGGGTTTTCAGGTAGTTTTAAGACTTGGTAATATTAATTCATGAATAATGTTAGAAGACTAGACATCTCAGATCCAATTAACATAGTTCTTAAGATTTCCTCTGAGAAATGGATGGTTTCTTCCCCATCTTAAATCTGAGATGAGTCTCTAAAAAAATTCTGTATTCCTCCATCTTTTTGCTTTAATTCTCCATTTCTTAAAAACAAAGTTTTTAAATGGAGTTAATGGGGACTGAACTGAGGGCCTCATTCTTGCTAAGCACATACTCTCCCAAATGAAGTATAATCTCCCTCCTGATTTTTTTTTAAATTTACTTTCTTCGTATTCAGAGGTCAGAGGCCTCTAATTCTTTATCTGGAGACTTGTCCATGAACCAGTAAATCTATAATTAATGGACAAAACTTAGTTTATTTAAAAAATCCATAGAATATTCTGCAATCCACCCAAAAGGAAACGCTGATTGACTTAAAATGTTTCTCCTTTAAGGTGATTTCTCCTTTTTGGTCTATCTTAGTTTATTAACAGCCATCCTCATCATCATAATGACCAAACTCGCTGTGAGTGGACACCTATCTAAGGCTAAAATGCTTTCCTCATGTTTTCCTTCATAGCAGGTGTTTGATTGTAGGTATCAGTGTCTCCTTTTTTGCAGCTGAGGGATTGAGAGATGGGCCAGCTTGTCCCAAATCACACGCAGCTGGCGGTGGCTAGCTCGGTGCTGGAATCCAGGCTGCCCAGGATGCATTCTCAATTTCTCCTCTAATCAGCCTCCCGTTGAGTGGTTACCCGAACCCCTGTGAGTCCATAAATGATCGATTTTAGCGATCTCAGCCTGATGAGGCCTTCAAAGGAGAGACAACAGTGAGAATGTGAGATAGAGTGGCATAAATTAAAATTGTACATTTCACAAATGTTTTATTCTCAAGTAATGACTTAAATACTTTATGTTTTCTTTATTTTAGTGCTATGTAAGCACTAAAAAAAACATTAAAAATGATTATAGTGTAAAATAGGAGTGGGCTTTGAAAGTCCAATCATTGCTAATGATATTGCTTGTTTTTCTCTAGTGGTGCTTATTGACTGAAAAATTTACAAAGACTGAAATGGTTTTATGTAGTCTTAATATGGAAGAAAAGATTGTCAGTGAGTATTGTAAATAAAATTCTGACTCTTTTCTTTCCTGATGATGAATATGTTAGTTGTTTTCATGGCTTAAGTACATTTCGTCATTTGTGAAATTTGAGTAATATCGTTTACCATGTCTGACTGTGAGAGTTAGACGCCTTGTATACAAAGCACCCAAGAGGTGCTTAATAAAACTGTGCTGTCACAATGACAGATATTTTAGAGGGATCAACTCTGAATACTAAATAGTGTCGCTTATTTCTGATGCATATTCAATATGTATATATATGATATATGTGAATATGCCTTAAACTAACAAGGATTCAGTTTTTTTTTAGTGCAGTATGAAGTTTTAATGAAATCTGTATCATTCTAGTGAGACAGGGACTAGTTAAATTGCCTTAAGCAGACGACCTTGAAGATTATTTACACAGAATGTGTATTGTTACAACTCCGAATTCATGTTGCCGTGTAACCATCCACTCACACTTTTAAATTCGTGGGATTCTGACCAGAACCATTAAGTTTAGAAAAATCCACATTGATCATTTTCAGGGAATAAGCTTCTCTATTTAGTGATTAAAGAAAATTTTGATTTTTTTTCTGCACTCTTAACAGGTTTTAAAATATAAAATTTTTATTTGAAATGTCACTTTTTTAATAGAGAGAATTAAGTTCATGCTGTTTTAATATGTAAATAAATGTTTTTGTATTTCAACAAACGTGTTATTTCCTGGCTCTTTGAGAAATATTTTGCAAGATACTTAGATTACCTACTGTTGGAAAAATACAGACTTGACTTTTATGAATATTGGCATAGTACAGATCTGTTGGTTTTTTCTACAGTGCAAGACATGAGGCCTAGGAGAGATTTGCTGCTGATTGCCAGGAGGAAAGATCCAAGATCTCAGTCTCCCCTCCTGTTAAATTAAGTAGCTGGACTGAATTCTTTCCTCTTCTAAGATGAGTTTCCATGAGCCTATGTCTTTTTTTTATATTCAGGAGTATTAGCAATATCATATTAAATACTGAATACCCCTCCCTTCCCCCCGAAGCAAAGTGTAGTGTGTGCTAAATAAGCTTTTAGTTATCTGATTCTCCTTTCTCACCCTACAGGCAATTTTTGTGTTGCACCATTCCAGGCAACCTGGAAGGTCTCTTTAGCGATAGGTGGCGCTATTGCACTTTCTAACGGTCTTAATTTTCCTGTTTGTAAAAGAAGGCTTAAACAAATTTATTTTATTTTGATTTCTTTGCTTAATGCTTCAGAATAGCCCAATGTCCATTATGTCTGTCTACCTGGAAAAATTATTCTGCTTATATCTTAGATTTATTCTGTCATCTCGCTGTGAACATTTTAGACTTGCTGTGCAAAGAATGGCAAAATCAGACTTTTCTTCCAGTGTTAGAAACCAGTGAGCCGGGATTTTATAAAACAGCTAGAAGCGCCCTCTGGAGAAACTTAAAGGTAAAAAGTGTGTTGAGTTCACTGAGTATTGACCCTGCCGCTGTGTGTTAATTGGTGGTAGGAGATTTGGTGCATATACAAAGGGGTGAAGTGCTTTGACTTGGGTTTGGGCGCACGCGCTGCCACTGAGCCACGTGAGCCTGAGTCAGTTTCTTCTGAGTTTTCCCCTTGCATGTGATTTGGGGATGCTCGTATCTGCTTTGTAGAATTGTGAGAATTAGTAATTATGTAAAGTGTTTACCACAGTGGGTTTGTCAAGAGGGCTCTTAAACTTATAGCTACTGTTTTGTGTGAAGCCATCATTTGAGAGTCTTTGGCAACTACTAAGAAACAGGAAAATAAGAAAAGTTGGTTTTATGATGAAAGATATTTGAGGAGGTTTCATAATTCCTGTACCTATAATTTAGCATCACCAGAGTGAGAACTGTTACACAGTCGCCATGAACCAACGTTAAGCCACAGAATTTTTTGTTACTTCATATATGTTGGGGCCTCAGGGGATCCAAGTTATACACATGTTGTCTCCAGCAGCCAACTGAGAGATGACACAAAAGACAAGGCAGGTGATAAATGTCTTCTTTGTTACTGATGAAGCCACATTCTCCATGAACTTCAGGGCTGTGGGAAAATGCGTGTCATGATACTGTGTCACAGAATTAGAGACTCACCCTGTCCCAGCTTTCTCTGGGCCACAGCGAGCCTTCCCTTGAGAGGACCTGCCCCTTCATGCACAGGGCTGTCCTGCCATGGATCTGAGCATCCTGGGTGCTTCCAAATGGTGGTCAACACTGGAGGGAAAGGAAGGGTTTCACATGCCCTGCTTGTCTCCCCGGACTCACACATCACTCTGTTAGTGTGATGAGGTCTAGCTGTGGGCCAGAGGTCAGGGGTGTGAAGGGAGAAGTACTTTCTATGGCCCAGAGGAGTGGGAAGAGGCATCCCCTCCTTCAGTTTAAACAGGTGGTGGGATGGAAAAGAAGGGTGCACCCCAAGTGTTTGTAAAAGGAGAAATAAGGATTTTATTTGGGACTTAGTCTAGCCAGGAAACACAGAAGACGATTAGAAAGGAGACTTGTAAACCACTGTATTTTTAAGTTGACATTTGTTGAGAACCAAAAATGTGCTACATTCTTTTCTGAGGGTTTTACAGAAATGAATCGTTCAATCTTCTCAACAAGCGAGTAAGGAAGGTTTGATTGTTATCCCAGGTTTACAGTGTGGAAATTGAGGCACACAGAGGGTAAGTAAGTTTGCCATGGTCACAGAGTTTGTAACTGGCAGAGCTGGTATTTAAACCCTGGCTCTTTGGTTTTGAGGCTCCCAGAGATGGGCTTTGGGTGTTTAGATGTATCTACATCCCTGGATTTCTGTACGTCTGTGCATCAGTTAGCCCAGAAAGGACAGAGAAGGGAGAGTTACACAGGTGCTCAAAGTCGTGTCTCGGCCACTGTCCAAGAAGAGTGCACCGTGATTGCCGTTAATTGTTTTCCAGGCAGAAGATCTGTTTGTATAACAGAAATTTAGTCCATTGAGTTAATCTAGAAACCCTTCCTGCTCTGCTTCTGTCCACGCTTGCCATGTGACTGCCCGGGATTTGGCCGTTGAGGAGAAAATGTACTCATGGTTGAACTCTGATATCGCAGGCTGGTTCATAGTTTCACGTCTTCTGTTACATTAAGTTAAGTTTCTGGTTTTCTTGCATCAATGTCCCATGAGTTTGGTTAATGTGAATCCAGTCCATGGGAGCCCAGGGGTAATGACGGTATAATTTCTTAGAACGTTGTGGCACTTCTAGCCGTGCAGACCTGACTGGAGGATGTCCGCCTTCCTCACTGATTTCCCGCAAGAAAACGGTCGTCTCCAACCCCCGGATATGAGGCTGGGAGCTCTCTGAGTAGGCCAGTCAGAGTCCAAGTCCAGCAATCAGAAAATGATGAAGTACCTGGAAGTGGGTTTAATAGAAGTAAGGGGCTTCCAGGTAGTCTGATGTGTTGTTCGAATAATTTGGTGAAAAGCTGTCCACTGTCTGTGGTTTAGCTGCTTCTTTGCTGTTGAAAAGTCTGGATTAGATGAAGGGATTTTAAAAAGAAGAAAGGAGTGATTTCAGGTGGTACATCCACACCAGGCAGATGTGATTGGTGACATCCTGTGTGAGGCATATAGAGAATCTTACAAACTTCATAAAACAGTTTTAAAAGATCTGCCATCTGAGTGCACTTCATATGGGGTCCAGATCATCACTGGTCGTGCTGTGAGGGCAAGTAACTGATGATGGCAGAAAGAATATGGAGGCATCAAAAAGGTCTCAGTCATGTTCCCTCTTTAAAGGATGGGGCACAGTGTAATATATTTGAGCTGGTTTTTCACTGAACAATTTTTAGTGTTTTCTGGGACTCCCCAGTTCCCCAAGGTTCCATGCAGCTGGGTGTCCCCTAAGTGCATCTCTGTCAGCGCTTGCCCTGGGGTGACGTGGTGTCACGGGGAGCAGGGCAGTCAGCGTCCCCTGCTCCTCCGAGCTCTGTCTCCTCATCCGCAGTGCCGGGTTTCTCATCCGTGTCTACTTAGCAGGGTTGATGAGAATCACACGTGATGGTTATCAGGTGTGATTTGTGGTTGTCTCTGTGATTGGTATATAGTCAATATTTGATAGAAACACTAGTTTTTTTATTGTAATTACAGCTCCTCGATTGCAGTGGTTTTTAGTCTATTTTTTTATAACTATATTCTTATTTTAAATATGACCTTATTTCTATTTATTTTTTTGGAGGTACTGGGGACTGAAGCCAGGACATTGTGCATGCTAAGCAGGTGGTCTACAAGTGAGTAACACCCACCCTCCTTGTCTGCACTTAAAAATAAATATTGCAATACACAAAATAGATCTTAAACACCATCATGGGACCTAGTCTCTGTATAGGCAATTGAACACGTATACTATATCAATAAGAATATATGTTGTTTGGACATACATTTGTGAATCTGTTAATGTGCTTAAAGATGATCACAGCTAGTGATAAACACGAGACTTGGATCCAGTACTTCTTAGGGTCTGTTTTGCCATCAAGGATAATTACATTCTACAGAGAAGGCTAATTGGGTCTCTTTGATATTTGGATGGTTTAGCAGATGATCAAGGCTTTCAAAAGCTGACAGTTTTGTATTTTAAACAAACTACAAAGTTATCTTCTAGAAGTTGTAAGTCCTAAGCTTGTGAAGTGCCCAGTAATCCAGGGGGAATATGTCTGTGTCTGTGTGAATGATTGTGTGTGTGATTTCAGGAAGGTAGAAAGAAGTTCCATATAGACTTCTGATATATTTCTCCTCTACTTTAAGATGTAGGCTTATATTTACACAAATAACTTGATATTCTTTTGTCATTTGGCATATTGGTGGAAATAAGTCGTTCTCATACTTATTTCAGAAGGGTTGGGAAGCATGAGCTAAGAAAACGGGAGGAGAAAGAGGCAGGGAGGCACTTCACACTTCATGCATAATATGAGAAACAGTAACTTTTCTTTTCTCTTTTCTTCTAAAGCAAACTGGCACTGAATTGTAACCTGCTATTACTCAGAATTGCTTTTCTGATCAGATACAAGTGCCTCAGATTTTTCAAGGCAACATGAATGATGAAATGTGTTTTAGCAGTTATCTTTAAAAGTAGTTTTATTTTTTCAAGTAAAAGGCTATAGCCTGTTTTTTCTTCCAGCGTTACACGAAGTTCTCATTGATCCAGGTACATGATTTATGTGCTTAGTTTCTGCGGGTTTTTTGTTTTTTTTTTTTTCAGTGCTTGTTTCATTGTGGTGTGAATGAATGTTTAAAATTTCTGGATTTTGATCTTTAGAACATGCTGATTTATCAGAACTTTTAAAAACCTGATTGTTCTTTCATCCTTGTTTGGTGGGGCACCCTATTGGTTACTGTTGTCTGTTAAAGAGGGAAATTCTTCCTCTAGCCTGCAGATCATTAAGTGAATGGTTTGCAGTGTGCCTTTAAATTTCATTGAGTGCGTTGAACATGATTGTCCAGTGAATTTTGAATTGACTCACATTAATGACTTTGTTTCTTTGGCTTTTGCTCCTCTCCACAAGAGTTTGAATTCTCTGTTGCATTTTGTATACGTGTTCTTCACAGGGGAAGAAATTTTGCATTTTTTACAGAGGTGGGTTTTCGTTACCCCTCTGAATGCATTCTGTAATTGATACAACAAAAATCTGTTATTGTGGTGCTTAATTATTTGATAAACTAGTTTTTGGCTTAATAAGAAACAATGACAGAGTGATAATAAAAAATAGGAAAACCTTCCTTCCTTTGAAGAATAAAAATCAGGTGGTGAGGCTCACCCATGCTTTGTGCCAGACACACTTACTCTCATGTCATTGTGTATCATGATTCGGATATGGAGTTGCTTCAGGTTTATAGATTTTTCTTTAAACATTTGTGTTGAATTCTTTCTCGAGGCTGATGTATCCTGTTGGGTTTGTTGAAAGTTTAGAAGGGAAACAAATGCGTTTTTTTGGTTTCCGGAGGTCTGAGTTGCTCATGATAAAAAGCTGAGTGTGGGCTGGGAAACAAAGTGATACTCCCTCTCCTCCCAGATGAAATTGATGAACAATGAAATCAATTAAGTGTATCGGTATTTGACCAATAGAAGTTAGCGAGACCAAACTGGCTAGTTATGCCCAAAGATAGTACTGAATTCACCTGCAGAATTAAGTGCTTTACCAAGAAGCAGCAGCTTAGAGCAATCAGAAAAATCAGTAAAATGATGAGATATAAAATGAATATAATATCTTTTATTTCTGAAACGTTTCTACGTTAAGTTGTGTGGAGCTAAAATTAAGTTTCAAGCACCAGGAATTAAGAATGTGGGTGGTTCTGTATGATCGTTATTCAGGGATGTGCCTAGACCCTGCTAGAGTGGCTGAAGCTGGCAGGAAAAGGCCTAGAGCCAGGATTTGTCATCCTAGGGTGTCCTCCAAAATGGTTCCATGTGGGAGCCCATGATTGGGTTAAGAAATTTTAACAGACACCAGCCTCCTGTCAACTTTAAGAAGAAAAAAATATGCTTAGTAACTGCTTTTCAAACAAGCGCCTGTGCATCCTCACTGCTGTCTCCTTGCCTTAAAAAGCAGAGACAATGCTTTGCTTGCGAAGTTGAGGTTTTAGATAGCCCTCAGCTTATTGCAAAGCAATGACCTAGGCCCTCAGCTATAAACGCTGGGCTTGTGTACAGTTAGATAGTCTATTATCCCCAAAACAAGGACCTAGCTGCTCTGGTGGTCTGCTGTGTAATTGACATATCTAAAGAATATATCTTACTCCCCTCACCCCATGACTTCCCTAAAGATACACTAAGCCTTTGTACTCATGTTGGATTCTACAATCTCTGTCTGATCCCTTCTTTCCCCAGGTTTCTGTTTACTATCAACACTGTAGCTGTTAATGACTTTTTACTTTGATTATACACAATAAATATGGGAGCATTTGAGATGTTCGTGGATTTGGCTCCCTACTCCCTCTCTATTTCTTGACTATTTCCACAGAGTCTTGAGTAATCATTCCGTGTCGGTAAGACTTCTGCCAGCCAGAACCCACAGTTCCAGGTGAGAACGATGAAGGCTTTATCTCTCCTACCCGAGGGAGAGAGAGAAGAGAATTGAGATATGCTCCCCTAGTGGTCCCTTCCTGCCCCAGGGACACTACAGTTCACCTGCAGCCTTCTGGCCTCTGCTCAGAGGGCCTCTGTCCCAGGACTGACAGCAGCCTTTTCTTCCTTTGTCAACATTTCCTGTGCCTTTCCGAAGTTGGTCTCTTCTCTACAATTCAACCCTGGCAGATGTGATGGTGGTCAGCGTGCTCGTGGGCAGTCACTTGGGGACTCCCAGGAGCCATGCTGTTTCCTCAGTCTCTCATTCAGGGTTACAGAACAGTCGAGCCCCGAAGGAAGCCCATTCACGTGAGGTCAACAGAGTATTTCATCACTTTCATTTTATTTTTAAATTTTCAGTGGAGAAATAATTTGTAGCAAACTGTTCCAGGTATTCGGCCGCCTGCTTTCCTCACCACCTTTTCCTTGTTGCCTCTGATGCTTGTTTTAAGAACCAGGTTTCTTCTCTGATCATTTCTAGCAGCTGGGCTTGCTAAAACCTTGATCTGCATTTGAAGCAGAAGGCTTCTTGGTGATGTCAAACTGATTTTCCTATTTCTGAATATTTCGTGAACACTCAGCAACAGTTTCAAGTGAATTTCTCTTGTCCAATTTCGGTTAACACACATTTGCTGATCTCCTGCTTTCATGCTGAGGGCAGTTTCTTCTTCCTGTATTAAAAGTTAGCAATTTGCATTTACTATTTGAAGGTACTGGCCATAGGTTCTTTTTCCTTAACAGTTTTAATACAATTCACCCATTAACATGTGCAGCACTTTTTACTCTATGCCCAGAATTATGCATCTAAGTCAATCTCAGAACATTTTCATCCCCCAACAGGAAGCCCCATATGCACAAGCAGTCATTCCCATTTTCCCCACCCTCCCCCAGCCCCAGGGAGCCACTTTTCTCTCTCTGTGGATTTACCTGTGCTGAACATTTAATGTAAATCGAGTCACTTCATGTAAGTGGAACAGTCTATTGTGACTGACTTCTTTCACACTGAGTAACGTGTTCAATGTTTGACCACGTTGTGGCCTGGGTCAGTACTCTATGCTTTGCTATTGCTGAATAATATTCCACTGTATGGCTGAGACCCTCTGTTTACCCATTCATCACGTGATAGACATTTGGGTTGTTTCTGTTTTTTGACTCTGACTAGTAATGGCGCCGTGAATATTCCTGTAGGAGTTTTTATGTGGACATTTGTTTTCAGTTCTCTTACGTGTGTGCCCAGAGAGCAGAATTGCTGGGTCATTCATAAACCAAATGTTCAACTCTCTGAGGACCTGCCAGGCTGTTTTCTAAAGTGGCCACGCTGTGTTACATCCTCACCAGCAAGGGCTGCGTGCTCCGCTTCCTCTGTGTCCTCATTAGTGCTTGTTACACTTTTTTTTTTTATAACCTATTGTAGTGAGTGTGAAGCAGTTTCCCCTAGTGGTTTTGACTTGATTTCCTTTACAGCTAATGATATTGAACACCATTTGATTGTGCTTATTGGCCATTTGTAAATTTTCTTTGAAAAATACATTTTCAGATCCTTTATTCACTTTTTAATTGAGTTTCCTTTTTATTGTTGAGTTCTAGGGATTTTTTTTTATTTGAAGATACAAATTCCTAATCAGATAAATGATTCTAAAAAGTTTTCTCCTGTCTATTGTTTTTTCACTTTCTGGATGGTGTCCTTTGAAGCAAAGTTTTACATTTTGATGAACTCCAATTTATCTCTGTTTTCTTTGTTCCTTTTGCTTTTGGGGTATTATATAAAATCTGAGGTATTTTATTTAAACTTTTATATATAAAATAACTTAATTCTTAGGACCCATTCTAGCAGACAGGTCCTGTTTTTGTCCCCAGTCTATGGATAAGAGACTGTGATGCAGAAAATTTCACTGACATATCAGTGTCACAGCTCAGTGACAGGGAGCTCAGACCCTCATGTTTGTCCCCAGCATCTGTGCTCTTCACCACCATGCTCCACTTCTTCTTGGAATCGTTATTGAAAAAGTCTTTCCTTTTTTGATTTCTTGTTAGTTTGTTTTCTCATTGGGGACCTCATCACCTCATTTTCCTTTCGGATATCAGTGTAGGTTTATTTTAGGTCTCATGTAGGCAGAAGCATTGCTGACATTTAACTTCTTTATTACTCACTCTCCAGTGATGATTGTTGCTAATTGACTTAATCAAGTCATCCTTAAGTCTTTCCTGCTCATGACACTAAAAACAGAGTCATGACTTACAGAATGCTCAAAGAAAAAAGTACTTGAGTGATTTTATTTTTCTAACCAATCAAATAAAAACCACGGTGTTGACACAGATTACAAGCTTTCCAGAATAGGGTCACTGTCTTCCTTGGGTTTCATTTGTTTGGTCACAGTGTCTGGATAGTGCCATGCTGTCCAGCAGTTTTGTTAGGATATGGTGCTCATAAATCATTGTAAGGACAGAATTTTGACAACAGACTGTGTTGTTCATTTCACGAGGGAAAAGATCATATAGAAATACTGCTCAGATCCATTTTAAAATTAAGCTTGGAATTTTGAGAAGAGTTCAAGAAAACATACACAGCTCTTTTTCCCAAATTTTAGATCTGTCTTTGATATATTATGTTTACATAGCAGAGTAACTTATCAACTAGATTTGACAAGAGGAGTGTATTATTGATTATTTGTTTTAGTTGAAATATTCTAACTTTCATAAAGTAATCAGTGCCCATAAATGAACAAATATGTTTGTATTATTTTGCAACATAGGACCAGACTTCCTATGTTTCTATATAATATATATGACTGTGTATTTTAATCTGTCTGTCAGTGTTTTCATAGTTTTTCAGCAATGTTGTAACTTTAGAATTCTTCTGAGAAAATCACCCGCGACTCTAGTGCAGTTTGTACAGTGCATCCTGTCTTTTGCATGGGATTCCACTGTCCCCTCAGTGAGGACTTTCCTCTCCTATTGAGTTAGTAGCAGAGTTAAAGGAACTGTGATTTCTAGGCCTTCGCTTTCCATGTGTTTGCCTTTGGCTGTCAATCACGATTTTCCCTTTCTTGAGTTTTCATTGTTCCATTAGAATTTTTTAAAATAACTATTAATATGTTGCATCGGTCTCCCTAGAAACTTGATTTGTTTGTGCTTTTCAGTTTTCAATTTATGAAACGTGTAAATGCTCTCTTGTTTTTAAGTAGTACTTTTTCACTAGATATTTGTTTATCTCTTAATAGTTAAAATATTTTTCCCAATGAATGAATCGGTGTGCATGTTTTAAAAGATACCATACTTTTTATTGTTCTTATTGTAACAGTTATATTCATTTTAGAGAATTTAGAAAATAAGGATAAGCACAATAATAACTTAAAAATGGCATCTAACCTCACCTGGAGATACTGTTGTAAGGTTTGAAATTGAGAATTACAAGTCCTCTCAACTTGTTCTTCTTTTTCAAGTATATTTTGGTTACTGAAACCCTAGAATTCCCATATGAATTGTAGCAGAACTAGACAGTTTCTGCAGTGGAGCCCGCTGGGATTGTGATCGAAACCACGTTGTATGTATGAATCGCTCTGGGGAGCATTGCCATCCCAAGAGCGCTGTCTTCTGATCCATGAATGTGCGTGGTGTCTCTGTCCAGGTATTTAGGTCTTCTTTAATTTTTTTCAACAATGTTTTGAGTTTACAGAGCATTATTTTACTTTATTTTTCTTTGCCTTTATACTGAGGACAAGTGTGCAAGGTACCGGGATCAGAAGTGTATTTCAGCCCCGTGACTTGCTGCCACGATGAACGCTGCACTCTTGCTTGGCCCTCTGTAAAATCTTGCACAAAATAGGACGTCAGTAACTCTCTCGAATGAATGATAATATGATTGTTGATTGATGTTTGAGGGTCCTTGTGATGATGTCTTTTTCCCAGCCTTTCCCCTCTTCTGAACTATGCCCTTTCTCTTCCTTTCCTCCAGCCTGGTTTTCAGCCTGCCTGTGGCATTGATTTTCCCTCCCTGAAGATTCTTCCTTTCACTGGTTCAGGATAATGTTACATATGGGCTGTAGAAACATGCTAGATGACAAGAAAGAGCAAGTCCATTTCATGCTAGTATTTTTAGATTGTGTTATTCTTTTTTCGATTGAAATTAAATCAGACTGACCCCCTGAGCCCTCCCATGAGCTCTTTCCACCTTCCTACAAGTGATACTGCTCTTGTTGTTGCATGTTCCCTGCCCCCAGCCTTGGTTTTGGTGTTGAGTAAGTCACCATCACTGGAGCCCTCTCTTTAAAAGTTGAAGAGAATATTTGCTCCTTCTCTCTCATTGGGGACTTGGATGAAATGAGTTACCAGATAAAGAATGGGCCCCACCTCATTCTGAACCCCGCTCTTTCCGTTCTTTTCTCCAGGGGAAAAGAGTACAATTCAACAGTATAAAGATTGATTGTGAGCTAATGAGATAGACAAGACAACCGATCATTTATTAAATATCCTTTCATGCTAGAAACAAATGTATTATACACACAAACAGCACACAAAGTACGGTAGTACCGTGGTTACAAACGTGGGTCCGAGTTCGAGTCCTGCTCTGGAGTGACCAGTCCTGGGGGATGGAGAAATGGTAGGTTGGCTTAGCCTCTCCAGGACTGGTTTTCTGTCCTGCAGAGACGGGGCTCACTAGGCGTCCCCCCCCGTAGAGGTGCTGTGGGGTGTAAATGATGCGCGTGGGCAGCCCGAGCACAGCTGCTCGTTCCTCGTAAGTGTAGGATCGCATAGCTTTTGCTGTGACGGCTTTATGACTGCCCCGTGTAGACTCTCAGTGCTCCGAAGGGATGCCTTGTGGTTTGGAGATGGGATTCTCACTTCTGTAAATACCCAAGGATAGTGTTATTGGGCCCCGCTGATTTGAATCTCTTCTTTAGAAAATACATAATGTAGATATATTTTTCAAGCATACGTGCTTTTTTTCTTTTACTATTTAAAATTCTACCCTCTCATCTCTTGGTGTGACTTTTCATGGAATCCAGGAAACAGCCCTAAGCTACCTGCCTCTTCACACTTCTCCGTGGTGGTTTCCTTCCCTGACTAGAAGAGGCTTTTGCATAGGAAATTTTATTTGTTCCCTTTTCTTGGAGACTCTCTGTCTGTCTGCCCATCTCTCACCTCTCAATCTGTCCATTTATCGACCCACTGATTCTTCTGACATGTTCCAAAACACGTTTCAGGCAGCTTACAGAAGAACAGATACCAAATAAACAGGTGAGAAAATGAGGTCAAGTTCATACAGTGAAGCTAGGAGGCGAGTCTTTATGACGGTTGTAGGCGTGAGACACACGCCTCTTCCCTGTGACTTACAAGATGGACAGCAAGAGTGTGCCTAAGGCTCCCAGCAGACACAGGGAAACAGGGTTTGTGGGAGATGCTCATTGACCGTGAAATAAAGAAGTGGCTGAGCTACTTAGGCTTAGAAGAATATTTTGAATATCTTCCAAAATCAGAGTATTGCATCTTTTCTTTTGTGAGAGTTCTACATATAGTTGGCTACATTCTATACCTGGAAGTTTCTCCAAAACTGCTTCCCACGTGAGTCCCATGGCTCGGGAATGGGGTGGTTCTGCTCATTGACGGGGGTTGGCCAGAAACAGAAAATGAGAGCCTCAAAGGAGCCTGGGATTTATCAGTTATGTTTTGTCAGTGCTGTAGATTTCAGAAAATGCTTTCACCTTTTCTTTCCATCTGAGGCAGCAGCGCGCTCTCTTCCCAGCATCAGGAGCTCAGGGCCACGGGATGGTGGGGGCTGACTGCACTGCCGTCAAGACAGCTGAGCTAGTCACTGCAGGTGTGGTTCTTTTACATACGGCATTTCATGTTCTTTACTAGAATTTTTCAACAGGAAGTTAATTAACTGAGTTAATTAACATTAAATAAATATGATCTTTGTTGAAAAGACATTTATAGGCAGAATATAAGCTGTGTAGACTTTAAAAACCATTTCATTACTGAAATTTCATTTGGGAAGATACACAGTTTATCTTATACATGCCTCTCTTAAAGTAACAAAGAAACCAGACAGGAAAGACAGAGGATGGTTTCTGTTCTTCCTCTCGGCTTGCAGGTGCCCTCACGCCCAGTAGCATCAATCCAGACACCAGCACTGACACTGGCCGTGCTCAGAACTACCTCAGCCCTGAAGACACTGCTGACAAATAGAAGGGGGCAGCGCCCTGTTAGAGCTGGTGCTGTCACTCTGTGGGTCCTTATGTAACTGTGTAGTGTTAATCAGGATCGCCCGTTGTACATTGTGTGACGCTGCTGTCTTGTCTCCTACTTACTTGTTTCTCTAAGTATTTGTCGGAGCCAGCCGACAATCGATCAGGTCCAGAAATCTGTGCTGCAGGACTGAGAAAAGGAAAGACGTAACAAAGAGACAGCAAGACAAGACTAAAAGGTGGGGTTGAGAGGGTCTCACTCTAGCCCGCAAGACGCTAGGTCAAGAGTGGACGACGAGTTTATTTCAGGTGGTTCTTTTATATGATTTTAACCCATTAGCTCATACATTCCTGCACGTAGGCAATAAGGCCTAACCTCGTGACTCGTATACATTCAACTCAGGTGATACATTCAACTCAGGTGATTGTTCTCTAAAAGGATCACTGATTTGTGTGCCAATTGTATCTCTCCCTCCGAAGGTCTTTTGTGACTTAATAGCTCAAAGATGTTTCCTCAGGCATTAGCGCACCTGGTGCATTCTTTAGTAAAAGAGGTGGCGGGACAGAGATTGTTCTAACTCAATTGACCTTTGAGCCGGGCGCCCCGCACTGTGGGAGTTTAGGCCCAACCTTTGTGCTCGGCAGCCTCAATCTCAGAGCCTGGCGCCCTGCACTTTGGGGTTTTACGCCCAAGTTTTGTGCTCGGCAGCCCTCCGTCACGAGCGGCTCCCCGCAACTCCCCCTTTTATTTTTATTAAACAAAGGCCTAGGTGCTATATGGCGGAGGACGATGAATACGAGTAAACGCAAGCAAACGTTGCGTCAAACATTCAGATAAGCAAGAGAGTATACAAGGGGCCATGCAAATCAGGATCAAAATTATTATGACAATCACCAGAGCATGTTTCCACCAGCCACTCTTAAACAAAGCTAGTCAAAGCATTAACTTTTGTCATAATATCCACAGTTCCTAAAGAAGGGACAAAGATAGCAGCTAGATAGTCATACCATTTAAATGCTGATCGAGTCCATCGAGCATGTAAATTAGGCATATTAGCAGGAACCCCTTGTACAGATTTTACAATTCTACCAGGGGCTACAACAAATCCTAACGTACAGCGTCCTACCCAACCACAAGGTAACCAGGGCCAAATATTAGTTCCACAAAGCCATTTTGTTCCATTAGGTGCAGCTATTCGATGTCCAGATTTATAGTCCCAATCAGATCCCGGCCACTGAAACAGTTTTTTACAAATGAATGTAACATCAATAGTCCAATTACACAATCTCTGGGATATGTTAATTGTCCAGTTTCATACATTGGCTTGGGCACCAGGAAAAGATAAGGACCGATGGGTTTTTAGTCGTCTTCGCTATCTGCTTCGCTTGTTGAATGAACTGCTGGAATTTCTTTAAAATCTGGATTAGTAGGAGTAGAAGGTTCAATATTTTCTATTTTCACAGTATCAAATTTCTCTCCCTCAGTGGCTGGGTCGAGACAATCTCTAATTAGTTGCCATAAAGGAAGAATAGTAGCCGGCATTTTATTTGGACCATTGGCAGTATAATAGTCTTTTAGGCGAACTCCAACAACCTTCCAAGTTTCTAAATTAACAATACCTTGTTCCGGAAACCAAGGACAAATTTCTTCTACAAAAACAAGAAATTGTTCTAAACGTTGTTTCGTAACCTGAATTCCTCTTTCTTTTAACATTACTCTAAGCATCTGTACAAATACTATTATTTTGCCCCATACTCTCAAATACACTCCCCGCGGAAACCCACTTTCACTTTAAATCTGAGAGCTCTCCGTTCTCTTCCGCGGCGGTCACTGCAGCAAACTCCTTCCAGATTTCAGGTCCCTGTTCGGGCGCCACTTGTCGGAGCCAGCCGACAATCGATCAGGTCCAGAAATCTGTGCTGCAGGACTGAGAAAAGGAAAGACGTAACAAAGAGACAGCAAGACAAGACTAAAAGGTGGGGTTGAGAGGGTCTCACTCTAGCCCGCAAGACGCTAGGTCAAGAGTGGACGACGAGTTTATTTCAGGTGGTTCTTTTATATGATTTTAACCCATTAGCTCATACATTCCTGCACGTAGGCAATAAGGCCTAACCTCGTGACTCGTATACATTCAACTCAGGTGATACATTCAACTCAGGTGATTGTTCTCTAAAAGGATCACTGATTTGTGTGCCAATTGTATCTCTCCCTCCGAAGGTCTTTTGTGACTTAATAGCTCAAAGATGTTTCCTCAGGCATTAGCGCACCTGGTGCATTCTTTAGTAAAAGAGGTGGCGGGACAGAGATTGTTCTAACTCAATTGACCTTTGAGCCGGGCGCCCCGCACTGTGGGAGTTTAGGCCCAACCTTTGTGCTCGGCAGCCTCAATCTCAGAGCCTGGCGCCCTGCACTTTGGGGTTTTACGCCCAAGTTTTGTGCTCGGCAGCCCTCCGTCACGAGCGGCTCCCCGCAAGTATTCATGTATTATTCTCCAATGCGTGGTACTACACACCTGAAAATGCTTTTTTCAGATGAAAAAGAATGTGCATTTAAAATAATAAGTCTGAAAAAGGGGGCAAAGTTGCTATCCTGGTCCCACTATTCAAAGATAATAATTAACACGTTAACGTCTTTTTTCTGTTATTTTCTTCAGTGTGTATCACCTCTGTCATAAAAAACCAGAGAGCACTCTGTGCCTGTTTAATGTGTGGACACCTCCATTTTCCATTTGGCTTATTATATGTTTTTCTACAATATTCTATCTCCAGTGGAATGATTTTTGATGACCAGTATAGCATTCTGTCTTGTGGAGTCATCGTCCATTTTACTTCGGACTTAAATAAACTTTTAAATTCCAAGTATACTTAACTGAAATACTAAAAAGAGAACTGTGGTGGTACAGGAAGGCCCCTACCTCCCTTCCCCTTATTTCCTGAGAGTAAAAGCTGTTGAAAATTTGGTATATATATTTCATGACCCTTATGCCTATGACATACATATATACACACATATGAGAATTCTATATATACGTGTGTGTATATATGCTTTATTTAAAAATGAGACCATACTATATGTTTTTCTGCTGCTCGCTTTATTCACTCAGGTGTATATCATACACGTCCTCCCACTCCAGACTCACCCAGTCCTTTCAGAAAGAGTGGAGGGTTCTCCTGAAGTGCGGGTGTGGTCTCTTGTCCACGGACACCTTTGGTGGGAGAATGCTGTGGACAAGGCCCTGGACCACGGCGAAACGCTGGCTCCCTCAGTGCTCGCAGGTCGCTGTGATTTACCGCATCATTGTCTTGATGGTGGGCACTTAAGTTTTCTCCATTTTCCACTGTCAGAAAGGATGTCTGACTGGCATCCTTCTTGTACAGACATTCCTATGATTTTGTATGTGTATTCCTTTAGTTAAGGCTTCTGGAAATTTAGTCCCTGGATGTGACATTTACATTCATCACAGACTCCTTTCAAGTGACTCTAGAAATTCCTTCTCCAGTGGGGGATGAAAAGATGTACAATTACTTATGTAACCAATTCTCTATTGCTGGATATGATTTCACTTCAGTTTTTCTTCCCACCATTGTAAACAGTGCTGTGTAAATGCCCTGATGGGTACATCTTTTTTGACTGAATTTTTTTTTTCCTAAAGGAAACAATTCCTAGAAATGGTGTTGAGTCAGTGTGTACGTAAGTTTTTCAGAATTTACATATCCATTGACATGTCGTCCTCCGGAAATGTTACTCATGGTTTGTTCTCCCACAAATGGACACTAGCTAGAATATGTATTAAAAATATTTGCCAATATGATGAGCAAAAGTGCTTTTTCATTGTTTTAGTTTGCATTTGATGACCAATGAGGTATTGAGCATTTTTTACTCATTAGCCATTTGACTTTTTTAAAATTAATGATACCTTTTTTTCCATTGCACACATTTAAGTGAAGGAGCTTCTTGTTGCTTTGTGACAGCTCTCTGTATGTTATGAACATTAACCCCTTGTCTTCATCAACATGTATCACAGAGCTTTTTCTTATCATTTCTTGCCTTTCATTTTGTTCAGGAGGTTTTTTATTTTGGTTGTGTCTCAAAATATTCATATGATAGTAAATGTCTTCCTTATGGGTTTTATCTTTGACATTATTCTTAGAAATAATTTCTTATAATGGAATAAATTTCTTCTGTAGGTTTTTTTTAATCTCTAACATGGAGATGATAATAGTACTTGTTAATGTAAGGGTAAGTTGAATTGATAAGAGCAAAGTGTTGTATTTGCTGTTATTAGTACTTTTTAATATTTATATCACTGTCTGTAATTTATCTTCTGCTCCTTATGACAGGAATAGGATTTATTCTTTCCAGGTGAATCTCTGATTGTCCCAGGACAATTATTGAAGTCATACTTTTCTCTTTGATTTGAAATCCCACCTGTACAAAATACTTATGTACACTAGAGTCTCTTTTTGAGCTCATGGTTCCTTTCTGTCAATCTGCCTTTCTTACTCCAGCACCATATGTTATATATTGTAAAAATTTATTTAATAATTGGCAGTCTGAATTTTTTTTGATTATTTTATTCCATCCTAAATTTTCTTGTCTAGAATTATGACTTTATTATTCCTGAAGAATTCCAAAATATTTTGTTCAAGTTAAAAAAAAATCAGAATGGCGTTTTCATGGGAATTTTTAGTAAGTTTTGAATTATTCTAATGAGAACTTACATCTTTACAAAACTGCCTTCCTCCATGCAATTTGTTGATGTCTCTACATTCACACCTCTTACTTTACCCCTCAGTAGAATCCTGAAGTTTCTCCATTTAGAACATGGCCATTATTTTTGAATTTATTCCAGATTATTGTTTATGTTTTTGTCAATTTTGTGAGAATTTTTTGCTATTATATTTTTAAATGCTTAAATCTGACATTTAGAAAGGAAGATTAGATTTGTAAATACTCACTTTGTAACTTGTCATTTAAAATTGTAAGTATTAAGTACTTGTTCCAGAATCCTTTCTTTTTTGTTTTTAAAAATTTGTGTCCAAGGTTCTCAAAATGGTCTTAGCTAAGTGGTATAGGTGGGGAGACAAATGGAGAGAGGTTGTGAGGCTCATGTACAAACTGTGAGCAGTTTCATGGCTACCTTTAGGCTGGAGAAGCCACAGAAGAGACCAGATTAGACCAGGGATGGCTTTGTATGCACTTGAAAGCCAGCTTTCCTGCCTGTATGGTGAAGCCTGGTGGGCGTGGCAGGTAGATGATCAAGGTCTGATCAAGGTCATTGGCTGCACAGAGCGCTGTGTCTGTGAGAACTGGTGACCATTGCCATGGGAAATGCTTGGTGCCAGGAACACTGCAGAGGAGCTGGGGAGCCTGTGTGTTAAGGATTTTCCAGTCCTGGGAGTGGGAAGCTCAGACTGCATTCAGATCTGAGTTTGAATTCATCCTCTTTAGTTTACTGGTCCTCTGACTTTTGTCAAGTTATACATCCTGTTTGAACTCCTGTCTCTCAAAACAGGAGAATTACGGCCTGCTGCTAGAGTGTTTGATCAGGGTAAATGATTTGTGTCTATAAGATGCCACGTACAGTCACAAGCTCAGTAAGAATTGGGCTGTCACTTCTTCTTCTGCAACTCAGTGCTCGATAAGTCATCAGGGGAAAGCGAGTCCCTAATTTATATGTGGTGCAAGGAAGAACAAAACTAACGTCTTGCCTTTCCCTGGCAGTATTCTTACTTCTTTGCTTCATGTACCTCTTTCCTCCTTTACTCTTCTCTTTCACCTCCTCCACCAAGTTCCTGAGAATCTCTCAGAACACCAGATCCAAATTACTTTAAATGTTGGCTCATCCCCATGAAATGACAGTGACAAAAAAAGCTGTACACATCCCAGACTTGATTGTATTTGATTTACACACACACACGTACACACACACACACACACACACACACACATCAGGCTACCTCCCATTTGCTGAGGGAGAAGGACCACTTTTTCTGAGTTTTCATTTACTGAGCGTGAGAGCAAAGTCTCTTGAGCAGAATTTCACCTGGCTTCGTGCATGGTTTTTTAAATTGGATTTCTGCTTTGTGTCCATAGAAATATTCTCCTCTTAGAAGAGAGGAAGTGGAGACATAGATATTCTGCTGAGATATTGGTGTCATCATATTTGAGTTTTAAGGGACTTAAGACAGCATAGAGTCGTAACTTTTTATGGGTGAGAATCCATGATGGTGTAACTTGGACAAGAACCTGGGTCTCCTGCCATCGTGTCCACGCGGGTGAAGAGGCAACTGGGTGGGGGATGGCAGGGAACCTTCTTGCTTGAGTTCCAGGGTCTTGTTAGTTTTCATTGCTCAGCTGCCTTTAGTTTATGTTCATGTGCCCTCTCATGGAAAGCTCACTCTGTACTGATAGACTGAGTTTCTAATCAGCAAAAAGCTCTGGACCCACTCATATTTTCCAGAGTTTTTCTTCTGACCTGCTGACACTTTATATAAATGAGACCTAACAAAACACTGGATATAAAATCCTTATTGTTATTGTTTTCCCTCAAGTTCCATAGGAATGGGGTGCTGTCTCAGGCTGTCTAAGGCTAGATCTGAACAAATATAGGGTGATAGGCTGTGCTGCTGGACCCTCCCCAGTCGAATTGGTTTTCCACCTTAGTTTTTAGAATGAGGCAGATGAGTTCAAATCTTGTCTTTACCAGTTATTAGCTTTGTGACCTTGGAGAAGTAACTTTACTTTTTTGAGTTCCAATTTTCTTTATCTGTAAATAAGTTCTGTATTTATTTTATGGTTTTTGTTTTAGAATTGATGAGCTAATTCCCTCATTTATACCTAAAGTACTTATCGCGTGGTTGTATGATGGTTCCTTGGTAGTTGATTACTAAGGCACTCGGCAGTGAGAAAGGGGGTGGGGCCCCCTGGATCAAAGAGCTTATATTCCAGGATATGGTTGTAAAAGACTGGATTGCAGTGGATTTTTAGTAAATGTCCATTCCTTTCCTAATCCCCATTGATTGTGTATATATCTTTATACTAATTTACGAACAATTTGTTTTTGTAATTTAAATCTTTGTAGTATTTAAAGAATGTAACTATAACAAAAATACGTGAAATAAAATGATTTGACTATTATTTTCCTTTCAATAGGCAAAACAAAATAAAATAGAAAAGAAAAGAAAAAGTATTGAAGGAGTAGAAATAATTTTATTTCCGTGGAATTAACTCCCTATATTATATTTTTCCGTTGTGTTGTTAAACAGCATATAAAATTGACAGGTTGTGACTTCAGTGTTGATAGCTAGGTGAGTAAACTTTCTTTTTGTGGTTGTCTTTGATGAATTATTTGCACTAGATCATAATTGATGTACATGTTACATATTGGAAACAAGGAAACAGTGGATAAATACTACCTCCAATGCACTCATTTTGTTACCGAGTCCAAACTCGTTCTGCTTGCCACATGACAGGCCAATAAACTGGGAGATGAGGAGTTGGAGCAAGGAATAGTGACTTTACTTGCAACGCTGGCAGACCCAGAAAACGGCAGACTGATATCCTCGAGATCCATCTTCCCCAAGTCAGAATTCAATCTCCTTTTATAATAAAAAGGGGCTGGGTTGTGGTTGATTGTTGCATACTTCTTGCTGCATGAATTGTTTGTCCTCTGAATCCGCTGTTCTTGCAGGTGTCCATGTGGATCAAATCATGGTGCCCCTATAAAACCTCCAAAAAAACAAAGGTTATTCTCTATTTTGCAACATGTCATCTCTACAGAAGTGCAGATGAGCTAACATTTTTAAAGATCAGGGCCAGGAGAATAGGCTTTCCTGTAGATTTCAGGCTAAAGGCAACTTTCTTTTACAAATGGTGCAGATCTACCAAGTCTGAGCCTAGAAAACAGGGCACAGGTTTAAAGCCAAAGGAATAGATCAAACATAGGGTCAAAATTGTTCTTTTTTATTACAATTCCCTTTTCAGCTTCATAGATAATTTTAGTAAGAAACATGAGCAATTTTGTATTTTTGCTTCTTAATAACCGATAAGTGGGCCAACAATATTTTTGTGAGCAGGGATGCTGTGCGGGCCCTGGTGTGACAGCAAACTCTTGTTGGGGTGGCCAACCCTGCAACATGTCTGATGCCCCGTGAGTGTTGGTGAGGGTCCCCCTAGACAGGGGCTCTCTTCAGGAACCAGCATATGGGCATTGTCCTCTGGAGACTTCTTTTTCGGCTGCAGGAAATTTTTTCAGATACTGTGATTGAAAAATCACTCCAGCTGGGGATAGTTAGGGGAAAAAGGAAAAGGAAAAGTGTTTGAGTAGAGTAGAAGAGTAGGACATAAGATCACGGATCCTGAGTACTTGGCAGCGGGACCTCGGGAGAGAGGGGAGCACAGGTGGTGAGGGGCCTGGCTCCGGAACCAGCTCCTGTACCTGTCCCCGCGCCCAAGACACATAGGTTTTAATTGACCTGGGCCACCTCTCTGGGCTGGATGTCACCCTGGGCAGAACCTTGAGAATCGAAGGTAAGGGTTGGGCAGCACTCACCTAGGGGGCCACTGAGGACTTCGTTCAAGTCCACAGTGCCTTTCTGGTCATGTGTCTTCACTTGTCCTTTATCTCAGGATCTGAGGAGGAGGAACAAGGAACTCAGGGAAGGATCCAGGAAGATATCCGACTGTGTTAAGAGAGGACAGAAAATGTGAAACGGGGAGTGAGGACACTTGCAGCAAAGTAAAATGACTTCATAACTATTACTTCAGAGCTGCAGGTGTAAGAGAGCCTAAGCCTGTCTCAGAGTGCAGAGGACAAGCGGAAAGGAATGGCAAAATTTCCACTGACAATTGAAATTTTGTTAAATAGCCTGATACTGTTGTTTGCATCACTTGAATGAATGCAGGCATATTTCTTTGGGCAATTACAAGTTCACTCAAACCCACCAGCCCCTCTTGCCCCCATCAGGGATGGGCTTTCTCAAGCACAGTGCCCCTCCTGCTTGGGTGGAAAACGCTGCGTGTCCTCGCCTGGGGCCGGGCTGCTGCAGGGCACTGAGTCCCCGAGGCACGGCCTGTGATACACGACTGGAACATCTCTGATCTTGACTGGGGGCCTCCGTTTCCCCTGCAGTGTAAGAATGCCGGTGACTGAGTTAGAAGCATACTTCCAAGCTGTCCATGTCCTCGGCATCCAGAAGCGGAGCCTGGAAGCTTCCGAGTTTCTCCAGGATGCGGTCTACTTTCACCTTCGGCAGGTGAGTGCATGTCCTTACACAAGTGGAGGAATTACTGCACTTTTCCTGGAAATTTCTCACCACTAATCCATCTGATTTATCTCTGCTAGGATTCAGTATGGCCTGCTAAAGAATCTGGAGTGAGATCATGAAACCCTGATGAAGAGGATTATTTATTTCATTTCTCTATATGATAGTCTTTTACTTTTAAAATTCAGAATGATTCTTTCAGGAAATTTTGGTGGGGTTGGAGAATCAACTTTGCTGTTAACATCTTTGCTACCTGTTGCTTTATGCCTCTCACCTGTCTTCTGTCACTTGTGAGGCAGTTTCATTTGTGATTCTGCCCGGGTTGTTCATGTTATAAAATATAAATTCTATAAAAGTACAGTCTCTTTTACTCCGAAGACATTCCACAAATACTCCTTTAATCTGGGTGTGGTTTTAAGAAGACAGAATCATTAGAACATATAATTGCAAGTTGCTAGTGCAAAATCCCCAAATCAATAGTCTAGCTAAACATCTAAAATCTTTCTAATCTACCTTGGATTTGTATGGATAAGTGAAGCAGTTTGCTAAGAACACAAGACCAGGTTTAGAATACAGGCTGGTGTAGCTCAGCAGGTCCTCCCAAGCTGATGCTCTGCCAGAGGGTGGGGCCGAGGGAAAAGGGGGTGTCCTGCCCTCCCTGAGCTGACAATTTTATAGCAAAGACCTTCAGCAGGTGAAGAAATTGGGGTTTCTTCTAAGAACAGTGAGTTTGAAAAGAGTCCCAAAAGCACGGGAGTGGCACAATCCCATTTGTCTCAAGTAGGGGAGAGTGGCTGTGGGGCCACTTGGGAGACTCGTGAGTCCAGGTGGGCAGTGTTGGTGGCTTCCACTTCAGCGGTGGGACGGTCATTGGGTAAAACCGAACAGATTGAAGGCACGTTTAGATGGTAAAAAGTAAATGATTAATTCTGTCTGTGAATGTAGGATGGAGTAAGGCCCAGGGTTCTGTGTGAATTAATTAGGTAAATGATGCTCCTGCGGTGATCTGAGGAGGAAAGCTGCAGAGGGAGTTCTGGGGGAAAACTGAGGAGTTCAGCTGTGGGTAAATTTAAAGGCTGTTAAATGTGTGCTCTGGGAGCTCAGGTGAGAGCCAGTAGTGAGTAGGGGGAGGGGAGAGGGACTTTCAAATCATTTTGTCTTGTGAACATACAAATAAATATGAGTAATGACTCACTTAACACCTCTATATTCTGGATTTAAAGCCCAGTAACATTTTGCTATTCAGACTGCAGAGGTTCTTAATTTTTTTTAATAGAAATAAATAGAAACAAAATATTGGAGTTAAGGAACATCTTAGAATTGATGTGTGTCCTTGTTTGTATTTTTATACCTCATCTGTTTATAACCATAATCTACAAAAAGTTAGCTTGCTTAGCATAAGAGTTTAACAGAGGGCCTTGACACACACTGTTTGGGGTTGAAGCTGATCTTCTTGGGCAAATTATGTAGCCTCTCTGTGCCTTAGTTGCATCTTCTGTGACTGACCCCGGGAACCTCATCACAGCAGATTTCCTAGACTAGATGTTGGGAGGGAGGCTGCTGAAGGGAATAAGAAGTGGCAACTGCTAGGGATACTGAAGACAGAGACAAAAACTGGTTAAAGCCGATATATTGAGTAAAAATACCCTCAAAAGTGAAAGAATCCCGCAGTGTTTTGAGCCACTTAGCGTCAGAGAAACAAAATCACGTGGAGCCAAAGCTCTTGAGCATATGAGTATTGTGGGTGGGAGGGTGTCATCAGAAAAGTTTTGAGAAAAGGCCTCTTCGTTTCCCTTGACGTTTCCAGTAAGGATGGGGAGCAGAAGTGAAAACCCCCTGCTTCACAGTTGAAGGTGCTGTTTTGTGCGAGACTGACCAACGTTTGGAGACCAGTCATCAGCGGTGGTGGCAAATGAAGAGGCTTTGGATTGGGTGGGGCACTTGCTGTGACTTTCAGGTGACCTGTTGACTGGGGGTTGTGAGGAGGGCAGTAGGTTTACAGGGTGGCCCGGGCATACTCCCTGGCTCTGATGCTGCTGGTCTGATTAGCAGACCTGGGCACCCGCAGTCCTAATGGGGCAGCTCGGGATGTGACCTGGGACACCTGCCGTGCTGAGGGCGAGAAGAGGGCTCCCCTGAGGGGGTGTCCCTGTGGAGAGTGTGAACGTCTTCCTGCAGGGAAGGAAGAGCCTCTGAGCAGGGGGCCGGATGCACAGGCAAGACCAGCCTAAGCACTGAGTTTTCTGGGAGCCAGAAGTCATACAGTGGCCCAAACCGCCTTGTTCCTGCGAGACTGGAGGGAAAAGATGCTGAAAAGACAGGCTAGAGTCAGACCCTGTATTGGATTATGAGTGACAGGAAAGGACTGTTCAGGCAGACACGAGAAAACCCTGTGGACTTCCCAGCTGGGGCGTCACGCCGAAGGGAAGAACAGAGATATAGACTTTGCCACTTATTAGCGGTGTGACTTTGAGTAATATCACCCCACCTCTCTCTATATATCTTCATCTGTAAAGTGACAGAGTGACAAGCTCGTGTCATCAGAAGGCTTAGTTTAGCTCTGATCCTCTTTGTCCAGTCCTCTCAGTGCTGCCCTGCAAAGTTCTGCAGCGGCTGCTCTTACCCTGAGAAGGGAGGGCGTAGAGGGACATTGTAGCGCCCGAGGGCAGGAGGGGGGTGCTTTAAAACCAGTCATGTAACCGCCTGCAGCTGCAGACCTGCAGGCAGTTTGGTTGACGGTCCTTGAGAGGACTTTGGAGGCCTTAGCGTCATCTTAAGTCTTGTTTTCCCTTGGGGTCCGGATTTGCCTTTGCAGATTGATGTTGAAGCTTTGGGATTCTGGCAAAGCTGTTTTCAGAGATGGATATATACGTAAAATATCGTATAAAATAAAGTGATTTATTTAACTTGTGCGACTTTGCAGCTGTTGGGAAGAGCTCTGTTGGCCTGGTCTCCACGGAGGACACCAAGGGTCAGCAGAGCATTCGGGAGGGCAGGTAGCCTGCAGAGCTGCTGCGGGGTTTCTCCCCAGCAAGGCGCTCTGCTGAGTCGACTCTTCTATGAGTTTGGTTGCCAGAGGAGTAGACAGAAAGTTAATGAGTTCTGGAGGGATTGTATAATGACAGGAAGAATGAGGAAACCGTAGAGTTTCGGGACTAGAACACGCTTTTGGTTCCTGATTCAGTGTGTTCCATTACAGAATTGATGAGTTGTGTCTATTCTGGGACTTCATTGAAATAAACGTTCAGCCTAAATGTTAAGGGATTTGATTTATTTGGCTGGAGGACTCGAGCCGGGATGAAAGCCTCTCAGATCACTCTGAGGGACTGCTCCCAAGAGGTAGGGGAGGAGCTAGGATATATAGAAGCTAATTGGTAATTGGAACAATAAAAAATTGCTTGTCATCTAAAGAAAACCAGATATCTCAAGTTCAAGTATTAAGTGCTTTTCTATGTATGGTGGGAAGCAAACATTTGGATCATTGAATTCATTCCTTTGGCAAGCCCTTGGCTATCTAGGGCCAGTATCCTGTACTTTCTACACTGAGTCCGCTCAGAGGGCATCTCTGTGAGTGGCTGAGAGGCCGGGCTTCAGGCCTCTCCTCGCTGGAGTTTGGCAGCAGCCGCTGATGACTTGGATTCAGCATTCTTTTTTTACTGACATGGTTGCAGTATTTTCATTCACAGTGCTCCCCCTTGGTCCTTAATTCGACCAATATTTTGAGAGACATTTCATGACCAGTTTTGTCCCACGGTGCTACGATGGCTCATTCCTAGTTCAGGTGAAGAATCTTCTGAAATGCCATTCAAGGTGTTAGATTTTTTTATTAGGCCTTGTTGATACTAAAAGTTCTCTGGATCACCTGTCTTACTAGTCTATTATGATCCAGGAAGTGTTTACACTTCATTGCTCATTCCCATACCTAGAATCACACTATTATATTTATTTTATTCAAAGTTATAAATTCTATCTGTTTCTTCAAGATGTTTGGCAATCATCAATCTTGTAGGCCTAGTTACACATTGGGAAATGTAACAGACAACAATTTTATAAAATAGGATATAAGTAATACAACTGGTAACGTTAATAAGGTCACGAGTAAGAATTTAATAGTTGAGAAGTTGTATTTTTGGGTTAAAATTTTGTGTTTCTCATTGAGTTTGATCTTATGAGAAAGTTCATATTTATTGTCAGGCTCACAGCAGGTATTAATTGGCCAGGTGAAGTCTCCCACCTTGTAAGATCAACAGTGGCCTAAGCAGAACTATAACTTCTTTTGAGAATAATGTTTCTGAGGGCTATCTAGTTAGAGCCTTGTAATAGGGAAACCCACCAAGGTAACACAGAAATACTAGACATAGGTAATTTATCATAAGCTTAACAATTGGAGTAGTTCATAATCAAAGGTTGGAGAAATTATCAAAGTAATTGTTATACAGGCCTGGTCCGGTGCCTTCGGTCAGCTGTCTAGTTCAGATGTCGTCTTCTTCTCATCCTGGCCTGGTAGCTTTTTCTCCAATTGGGCACTGCTTTAACGTGAGCAGTGCTCTATTGGCCAGTGCACTGCAGGGGCTGTTTCTGATAGGAAATGAATCCGAAAGTCTGTTTCCTTCAGCTTTGGTGTGTATGGTCTAGTTAAGAGTGCCTGATAAAGGGCCCTTCCATTCAAGTTGGAGACAGTAATTTAAGTCATCCCTCTTCCAGTATGTATAATTCCCTGGCTGCAGGTCATGGGGCATTGGAACTTTACCCAAGGATAGATTACTGAGCTTCAGAAACAAACCTAGAGTATCCTTTTCATAATTCAATTAAACTGTAGAGCAATGTGACATAACAGCAAGGAATGATCTGGGAAGTGTCTTAGTAAATATGGACCTCAATTAACAAAACTAGAATTAGTATCCACTAAAATATAATCTTTTTTTCTCTCTAAGGTTACCCTTAGTTTTCTCAAATAAAACCAAATGAAGATTAATTTCTTTACAAGTGAAGTCTGATTATTTGATAATATAGGCTATTTTAAATTGGCTGTGTTGGAAGTTTTAATACGGAGTCTCAGGGTAGAATGCTAAGGTTTGCTAAGGCCAAGAAAGCCACGTCAAGGCTTTTCATGGGTTTCTGCCTTACAGATTTAGGTAAATTCTTTTCTCTTTAAAATCCTTAAAATACCTTTATAGTCCTATATCTATTAGGAGATGAACTTCCTAATTTGTCTGATAGAGCCACTGGGGACCTAAGTGTTTTTAGTCTCTTGAGGGATCAGATAGAGGGAAAAGATAACTGTTCCAAGTGTGATTACATAGGTATAATTTATCAAATTGCTGTGAACCATAACTAGCTTAAGGAGAAGAGGTTCTTTATGTCTGGGAAACAGGTTAAAAGCCAGTAGTATTTCAAACAATATCAAAAATTATAATCATATTCACCAGTTTACTCAGTCCCATGTAACTAATTCTTTTAATGAGAGTTTTCATTAGAACTTTAAAATTTCTTACCAAGTTTAGTTCAGTGCTATAGTTTGAAATTTATTAGAAAACAGTAAATCTCCTTGAAGAGAAAGCATTTTGCAAAACCAGCAGAAAAAAACAATTAACTGTCTATAAATGACAAAAGTTTTAAAAGCATGGTTAAACACCGGTACACTATAATCGATAAAGAAACCTGTTCACTATAACCATAATTATCACTGGTAACATTTCAGATATACCAGAATTTTAGGGAGTCCATATAATTTCTATAATATCTATATTAATAATATTTTCTCATTCAGTATAACCTTAAAAGTTTTATGATTCATTTGAAAATACCATGTTATTTAACATGCCAAATGAATCTTACTAGTTTAAAATCTCTCTTTGGGATGTTTCAGGGGCCCTCTGTAGCATCCCAAACTTAACAGGAGATTAAAAGAACTTTAATTAGAATTTGATATTTGTAGAGCTTGTTAAAAGATTTCAGAACACTTGCTCAGATAAACATATAGAACACTGTAAAGTAGTACTAATTCATTAACAAGAAAATACATCAAAAGTAAAGGCAGAACAGATCAGCTAAGTGGTATAAGAAGTTTTACAATCTGTTACTGAATGTGGATTAACATTTTAAGAAAATTTTTTCCTCTTAACAGAGAGAAAACCAAATCTATTCTTGTACCAGCTTACTTCTAAGATTCACTTACGTTGCCCAATTTGATTCTAAACTTAGCCAATTCTGACCACGTACAAAACACTTTCCTCAGGTTTCCTTTTCCACAAGCCTTCCACAGATTTCTATACTCATATTAGTGTGTCCCTTATTTTCTCTTCCATTCAGAAGTAACCAGCTTCAGGAGAAAGTCACTATTTTTCATTAACAAAATATAATTCCATTCTTACATCTTCCTTTACACATTTATATTACTTTCCTTGGATACTGAGATCATTCCCTTAATAATAGAGATTTTTTCAGTGTGGCACAAACCATTTATTAATATTTCTAAACACCTTTAGTTTCACTGTAAGAGGAAGTTAAATATTAAGTAATTCATATTTCAATCTTATTTTATCTCAAAATGGCATAGCTATTTAATAAATCCCATCATTTAACTTAATTTTGCACAACTCTAGAATTTAAAGATACCAAACGTTTAGAGATTATCTTAAGCATACATTTTAAAAATATATATTAAATATTTACCCAAAGCTCTCATCTCATTTGCATTTAATTTACTTAAAATTTTACCACACCACATTAATACTGTCTTTTTTTTGACAAATCTGCAACAGATATAACAGGATTTTATTTGACATTCATTAAACCTAGGTACAGTAAAGGTATTATACTTAATATTGATGACTTTAAAGATGTCTATATTAATTAGAACATACTTAAACTAAACAATGTCATATATTATCTTAATATTGAATATTTTCCATTTCACGCGATGCTGAATGTCAATTTGTTCAGTTTTTATCTTAATACTTAATTTTTAAGTTCTTATTTTTTTACGTCAATTAAGCAGAGCTCTTTCACTTTGACTTTTTTTTTTAGCAGTAGAAATATCTCACCACTATAATGTGTACACTGGCTTATAATCAGACAAAAGCTAGAGATCTCATAGCTTCACTTTAAAACTTACTTATAAGATAGGTATAATAAAAGTTGCAGTAAGCTGAATTTGCTTGCTCAAATCACTAAGGCATACTATTTATGAAACAGACAGTTAAGATTTCTTCACAACCTCTGAAGGGCCCGTCAGAGTTCTGAGTTTTAAAATGCCAAAAATTTCTTGGCCTTAAGTTCTATTTCGTTGAGGGAATTAGGCTCAGTCCTAGGTCACTGTTTGTTGTATTTATATTTCTGATCTGCAAGACAAAGACACTCTCTTCCAGGTCCCCAGAGAACTGCTCTGTCAACCAGACCCAATTTTATCTCCTTAATTTTTGTGTCAGTGAGAAAAGCTGTAAACAAATAATTCCATGTTTTAAAACTTTAAGGTTTACTGAATCATGTCTTCCAAAGCTTGCATAAGGCATTTAGTAAGGTCTCTTTTCCTTGAGTTATAAGTTAAACCCAGGGTAAAACTAATTATATTTTTTTATTAGCCACTCAATATTAGTTTTTAGATTTACGTTATATTGGACTGCTCATGTAACTCTACTGGTTTCCTTTACTTTGTTCAATTAATATTTTCAGAGGGACAGATATGTGCCCAGCCTTATAATACCTAGAAGGGGAAGCGTTTTTCCACTGAAACATATCTATCCCACAACATAAGCAAAAGGATTGTATAAAGACCATTTAAATATACCAATTTCACAATCTTTTATCTCAATTTTATTAAATCTTATACCTTTAATTTTTATATTTATTAGGTTTAATCAATAATTCTTATTTCTAGAAGGAGTGCCAGAAGCATTTTTTTTTTTTGTGCATTGTATATAATTTTATAGAAGTCTCTAGGATGCCCAAGTTTCAGCCAAAGAGCTTAGGCCCTTCTCAATTTTTAATTTCATTAATTGGTCTGTTGTCGCAATCATTGATCAAGTATTTCAGTCTATATATACATATATTTTAAACTGTGGTAAATAAAACTGACTTGTTTGAACTTTAATGTTGGGGGGGAGTAGGTGATTTTTTGGTCCTTTTTTTTTAACTTTACGTAGCGTAGTATCAAAACCTTGTATGTAAATCCAAAAATGTCCATTTTATTTATCTCATTCAAAATAACCATATAAAAATATTTATCCATTTGGGATAAGATTCTTATCGTTCTTTTTTTTCGACATTTTTACAATCTTTTTTCCAGTTATTCAATTTAATTAACATTAATTATTCTAAGTTTTTATTAGCATCTCTAGAACCATTTATTGGGAAGGAAAAACACAAATGTAGCTTTTCAAACCAGTTTTATTTTTTTAACTAAGTTCTTAGGTTAACCATTAGATATATTTTTCTACATTTAAACTTGATTTTAATAGGTACCAATAAAACAGCTGTTTATAATGAGATCTCTTAAAACTTTCCCCAATTTAAAAGTTTTTCCAAATTAAAAGATCCATCATATGGAAATCAATTTATATATATATAAATATATATATAAATTATATATATATATATATATATATAGTGATTTTAAACCAATAAATGAAGCGGCTCTTCCACATGATTGTCGGGGTGTTGCCTAAATAAAATTCAAAGGTTTTCTCTCCAAAAGCTAAAGGCCATTGTGGTCCAGGCTGATGCAGCAAAGTTTAAGATGTCAAAATATCTGAAAATTGGTACAATCAAAGAATTGCTTAGAATCCCAATTTATTTGCATGGCCACCATATGTACACAATTGTTGAACCTTTTGTATGACAGAGTCCAAGGTTTCCTTTAAAAAATAAAGTAAATATATATATACATACATACACACACTTAATACACCCAGAGAAAGATAAAAAATTTACATTTCAAGGACACAGGAAGAGAAATCCAAGTTCCTCCTAAAGGGGATTTTGTTTTTATAAGTTCAGAATTCCAAAAAATGTTTTTATCAGGCCTGTCAATTACTTTCAGAGTGAGTTTTTTTTTCTTACTCCCAGTTAATGTTGTAAGTTTTGTATGTACATAAACCTGGCTGGGGTAATAGTTGGAGACAGGCAATCTGTCATTTCTTTTTCTATTCTTTCCTTTTCTTTTCTTTATTTTTTTTTTGAATGTTCTATTCCCCATTGTAAGGTCGGGTTCCCAGAATAAATTTGTTGGTAAGATTTCCCACAGGGACAACTTGGTGGCATGAAGTCTTTGTCACTACCACTGCTGGAAGATTCTCTGTCACCCGAGAAAGCTGTTACGAGCCAGGAGGATGGTCCGAATTCTCTAGTTGAAAGGTTCCTCATAAGAGTTTTACTTTTATCCTGAAAAATTCAATGGTTGTAACCAAATTGATGAAAATATTAGACCAGCCTCTTACCTAACCACTCAGTCCTGAACCCAGTGTCTTTCAACTTGGACCCACTCGGGATGTCTCCCCTGGGTGAGTATTTTCCTCATATATTTCCACCAGCCCCACTTTGGACATCTCCTCAAGGTGGGTATTTCCTGTTAACTTTCAACCAGGCCCCACCCAGTATGTCTCCACTGGGTGGGTAATTCACCCCAATTTCTTTCAACTGGAGGGCCACGTACCTGGATACACCGCCAGATAAAACTCAGGATCATCAGCCAGTATGTGAGATCTGAGAACCAGGAGAGACTCACCCAAATTCATCTGGACTCCCCGAGGAGGCGGATGGCACAAAGGGCCACTGCTGGTACCAAGGCTCCGGTTACTCGGAGAGTCCAGGTGGAGAGAAGTCTGCCGTGGGTCCCTTCAAGGTGTCCAAAACTGTTGAGTGAAATACATGTGCAGCCTAAAAGTTAAGAGTTATGTTTTATTTGGCGGGAGGGCTCGAGCCGGGATGACAGCCTGCCAGATCTCTCTGAGGGACTACTCCAAAGAGGTTGCGGAGGAGCTAGGATATATAAGAGCTTTACAACAAAGACCAGATTGTTGGAACAATAAAGGATTGCTTGTTATCTAAAGAAAGCCAGGTATCTCAAGTTCAAGAATTTAGTACTTTTGTATGTATGAGAGGAAGCAAATATTTGGACTCACTGAATTCAGTTTTTAGACAAGCACCTAGCTATCTAAGACCAGTAAGTAGCCTGTCTTTTCTTATTCTGATTCTGCTCAGAGGACACCATTGTGAGTTGCTGTAGCGGCTGGGCTGCAGGCTTGTCCTAGCTGGGGGGTGGTGGCAGCCTTTAATGACTTGGTTTCAGTATTCTTTGTTTACTGTCATGGTTGCAGTATTCTCATTCACATTGTACTATGTTCGTTCACAGACTGATTATGTATAATCTGCAAACTTGGAAAGCAACCGAGATGGAATTACTGCAGGTACCTTCTACTTTAATAAGCCGTGTGCAAACATATACATGGAGGAAGCATACACTTGGATTTGGTGGTGCAGGGAAGGGTTTCTGCACATTACAGGACAACACAGTGCAGAATTCCTTAAGTCCACTTTTCTTTACTGTAGTGGTTTCTGAGAACTGTTTATGGTAATTAACCAACACTGACAAACGGTGGCACACATTGCATTTAAGAGATGGCCGGCTGCAAACTTGTGTATTGGACCGGTGGAATTCATAAGCAAGTGGTCAGGTGGATGGGATAGAGATGGAGCCAAGGCCTGGGCCCAGATTCCAGTTTAAATTGCCATTTTTTCACCATAGGGCCTTGGACTAGAATGTAAACTCTCTTAAACTGTTGGAGAATCTGTGAAATGGGCATGATAATATTCGTTTCTTCCTGGGATTGTTGTAAGTTTTAAAGAGTATTATAGCACACATGAAGCACTTAACACACTGGCACTTAGTAGTGTTCACTGTGTGGCGCCGCCCCGCTAAGCGTGTGTCAGAGCCGTAAAGGCAGCATTTGTCTCTTGAGGATGCACTGGTAGCCCCTTGGCTAGGTTGTAAATTTGGTGATTTCCTTTAATCCTTGTAACTCTGTGTGCCATGGGCAGTTATTTTCATGGACAGATGAGGAATCTCATGATAAAGAAGACTGTGTAATTTGCCCAGTCAGACCATAATTTTGGGTGCAGGGGCCTCTGTTCAGCATGGGCCCCTGGGCCTTGTGCCCTCTCTTTTCAGCACCAGAGCCAGATGTGGGGTTGGCTGTTTCCCTGCCCAGGATATCCGGCAGGCCACAAGACACACCTGGTCCTGTGCTGCTTGAGCAAAATCTCCGGAGGAGAGGCAGTTACAAAAGGGATAAACATAAAAACAGACGACAGCAAATTGTGATCAGCTCTGAGAAGGAAAGGAACACGTCTCGTCGTGCAGAGCTGGGAGCTTTCCCGTCGGGGCTGCTCTGGGGGCGTTCATCTCAGCTAAACAAGCTCTGCTGCTGCACCAAGGCAGGAAGGCAGGGCGCGTGTGGCCAGGTAGACAGGGCCTCATTGATCGTACTCATTCCCCATTAAGCAGCAGGTGTCACGGGCACTTACCTAGCATAAAGGTGTCGGCCATAATCATCACGCACTTTCCTTGGTAGTTTTATTTGCCCCAGCTTTGAGATGAGGTCATTGAAGCTGGGGAGTTTGCTGCATGCCAGTGATTTCCTTGGAAATACCCCCACTGGTCTTTCAACTTAGACTGGTGTGGCTGTCATGCCCCAGTCCTGTGAATGGCATCGTGTAGCTTTTCCCAAGTGGCCCAAATTACTGACATTGATATGCTTAATTCGTAGGAAATTGTATGTGACAATAAGAGTAAAAGGTAGTAAGAAATAGTTTGGAAAACTAGAAAAAAACCTATTCTTCCCCAGCTGGGGGAGTGTACCCTTTATCACTCACCCCACTCACTGCCTATCACATCCTCCCTGCAGACTCCGTGTTCAGAAGCCACTCTGAGCCTTTGGGGAACATTTTGCCTCATGACACTTTTGACTAGGACCTGCGAATGCTCTGTCCTGGTTAACTCTCTCTTCAATGCCATTTAAATTTCTTGCAGGTTCCTCCGCTCAGATGTAAGAATAGCCTCTTTAAATTTCTTGATGCAGCTCCTTAATGAAGATCTTGGGAAGGAAACCTAGCCAAACCTGGGAGGTATGGACATAGTGACTTCAACCTCAGCATTTTGTGAAGTTCAGAATCAGAGGGGTGGGTCACTCAGGAAAGGCTTTTTTAAGGTAACAAGGGGAAAGTGAAAGGACGCAGGCTGTGTGAGAAAGAAACGTCTCAGTCCAAGCCAGCAAGGCACCTGGGTTCAGGATGGAGTCTGGCGAGTGCAGAGTACAAAGAAAGAAGTGGTGTGATGGGAGGGAGGACAGTTGGGTACCTTATTGGGGAGGAAAAAGTGGGCAGAACATTTCCTGGTTGAACAAAAGGATTGTGACATGATGTGCTTGTATTTTGGAGAGAAGGGTTTTGTGGGGACAGGCCTAGGATTACGCTGTCTGGCTGGGGAGTCAGCACAACAGAGAAACACAGAGAACTGGGCAGACGCCAAGGCCCATGCTGGGGGAGAGGCTGCCCGCCAATTGGAGCACTGGAGGCTGCTTCTGTTCCTTAGCTGGGGCTTCAGACTTCCCTTCACAGCCCAGTCCTGTTGATACAAGAATAAAAAACGTTGGGCATGAGAAGGGCTATGTCCCAGGCTTTGGTTGAGCCCCTGGGATGTGCCCCACCAGATTTTGTTCCTTGGCTTCATGCAGTAAAGTATTCAAGAGCAAGCCAGTGTTGAGTAAAAGTAGATTTATTCAGAGAGATACATTGAAATGCAAGAGAAACTTCACGAGGTGTGGGGGTTTGATGCTCAGTTTAAAAGTAGGTGCACACTCCACAGACAGAGTGTGGGTCTTCTCCAAAGAGGGTGAGAGAGTGGTGACCGCGAGGTGGCGCTGTGTTGCTTGTTTTCTTGGGCTTGGTGGTTTCATATGCTAATAAGTAGAAGGACCAGCCTTAGGGCAAGGGGCTGGGATTCCCAGGGAGTTGGCCATTTCCCACAATGTGACATTTGGTAGCTAACATTGGGACTGCCATGGTGCCTGGGGCATGTTATTCACCATGTTACTATTACAGTGGGTGTTTACTGAAGCTTAAGACCTGCTAGAAGTTAAATCTCTTCATCCTGAGACTCAAGGCCTATTGGGGTTTGAATCCTTCACCATTTTGATGTTAATTGCTGTGGCCTTCCTAGAATGGCTGTGCTCTGCCCCCTTCCATCCTATCTCACTGTGATGACACAGAGACAGCAAAGGCTGGGCCCTGCCTGTGCTCCTGCATTTAATGGCGGGAGTGGTGGGGTTGCCTTATGATGACTCTGAGTGGTGAGAAGGATGTTTCAGATTTTCCCACGTGAGACATGGGGACCTGACAGCAGTCACCGCAGATTTATTTCACGGGCATCATCGCTTTTGTTGTTACAGAAACAACAGGCCAGCCAAGAAACAAGAATCACTCAGAGGGTTGGAGTACTGAGATTTATTATGCTGGTGGGCTCAGAGGGGCTTCTGTTCCGAAGCTCTGAGCACCTTCAAGACCTGCACATGAGGTTTTATAGGGTTAATTACAAGCATGGGGCTATTAGCCAATAAGGCTCAAACAACAAATAGCAAGGAATCAGTGCACTGAAGCTTATCAATTTGGAAAGATCACGTTACTGACAATTGTTGACCTTAGATTTACGATTTAGCTTATTAACCCAGTAAACTGACGCTAAACTTCAGATTTACGAGTTAGCCCGGCAAAACTTAGATCAGTAAACCGACACTTATCACACTTAGATTTGTAACTTAGCTTGTTAGCCCAGCTGGGCTTTTCCTTCACAGTGTCACTTATCTTTTCTATTTTTCTTTTTTTCATTTTTTATGTATTTAATCTAAATTTAATATCAGGGTTTTTTGGGAAAGAAATATCTCTTTTTCTTTCTTTGGAACTCTTTTGGGGGGTGAGGTAATTAGATGTATTTATCTGTTAGTGGAGGCCCTGGGGCTTACTTTCAGGACCCCGTGCACCCTAAGCACACGCTCTACCACCCGCCCCATCATCTTTTTCTTTTTGCTTTAGCTGCCAAGAATCTTACAGCTTAATTCCTAGTCAGCCTTTAACACTTGCCCTGACTTCATGGAATCCATTTTTATGAGTTTATCTCCCCCTGGTTTCATTTAAGTATTGAATCTCCATTTTCTCTTCATTCTCAGTTTTGCCTTTTTTTTATTATGGTTGTTAAGCTGTGTTTAATAAAATTGTTTAAATTCTCTGTAAGCAAGAGTCTGAATGTAAATAAATATGTAAACCAACAGCACAATTAAATGCTTTTATATATTCTAAGCTGTTTAGTAGTTACTTAAAAACCGAATTGAATATTAAAGTGATAACATTTTAAAATTATTTTTTAATTTTTTATAAAGGTATAGCTGAGTTAAAATATGATATTAGTTTCAGGTGTACAATAGATGCTCCATTTATATTTACTGTAAAACATTGTCTGTATTCCCTGTGTTGTAAGATACGTCCCTCAAGCATGTTTACATTACACATGTTGCAGTTTGTATAAGAAAGTCGGGTAATGCAGAGTCTGGGACGTGGCTGGGTCTTACCCAGGTTCACGCTCACCCTGCCTGTCAGATCTCAGGCCCTCATTTCTGTCTGCAGGGATTCGAGTGGAGGCAGCTCTCATCAGCGCTGGCACCACCCTCTGAGTGGTAGTGACAGCAGTGATTGTGTGTGGACGTGCAAAGTGTTGTTTCAAGCGCTTTACATGCGTTTCAGCATTTAATAATTAAAGCCCTCCTGTGAGGAAGCGTTTTAAGTTTTTAATGTATAATACATTTTATTTTGATACTGATAGATTTCAAACCTCAGGAAAATTTACAGGAGTAGTACAATAAACGCTTAGATACAGCTCACCTTAAAGGTCACTATTTGGCTTTTTGGGTCTGGCTTATTTTAGCATAAAGTTTCAAGGTTCTTCCATATTGTAACCTGAATCAGTACTTTGTAGTCTTTGTTTGATAATATCCTTTTTCTTTGTTTTCGTTTTTGGTCTATTTAAATATATTTTCATTGAAGTCTAGTCAGTTTATAATGTTGTGTTAGTTTCTTGTGTACAGCACAACACTTCAGTTAAATAGGAACATACATGTATTCATTTTCATACACTTTTTAAACATACGTTACAATAAGATAATAAATATATTCTCCTGTGGTATACAGAATAAACTTGCTGTTTATTCTTTACATACTCAGTATCTGCAAATCTTGAACTATTGCTTCCCACACCCTTTCCCCTCTGGTAACCATAGTTTGATTTCTATGACTCTGTGTCTGTTTCTGTTCTGTAGATAAGTTTATCTTTTTGTTTCTTTGTTTTATTTTTTTCTTTTTAGATTCCACATGTGAGCGATCTCACATGGTTTTTCCCTTTCTCTTTCTGGCTTAATTCACTTAGAATGACATTCCCCAGGTCCATTGATGTTGCTACAAATGGCATTATTTTATTATTATTTTATGTCTGAATAGTAGTCTATTGGACAAATATGCTACATCCTCTTTATCCAGTCATCTGTCAGTGGACATTTAGGTTGTTTCCATGTCTTGCTATTGTAAATAGTGCTGCTGTGAATATTGGGGTGTAGGTGTCTTTTTGAATTAGGGTTCCTTCTAGATATATGCCCAGGAGTGGGATTGCTGGTTCATATGGGAGGTCAATTTTTTTCTTTAGAGGAACATCTATGCAGTTTTCCACATTGGCTCCACCAAACTACATTCCCACCACAGTGTAGGAGTGTTTCCAATTCTCCGCAGCCTCTCCAGTATTTATTGTCTGTGAACTTCTGAATGATGGCTATTCTGACTGGTTAGAGGTGATACTTGATTGCAGTTTTGATTTGCATTTCTCTGAGAATGATATTGAACATTTTTTCATGTGCCTACTGGCCATTTGTATGTCTTCATTGGAGAAATGTTTCTTTAGGACTTCTGTCCATTTTTGAATTGAATTGTTTGTTTTTCTTTCTTATTAAGTGTAAAAGCTGTTTACATATTCTGGGAATTAAGCCCCTATCAGTTTCATTTATTGCAAATATTTTCTCCCATTCCATAGGTAGGTTGTGTTTTTGTTTTGCTTACTCTTTCCTTAGCTATGAAAAAGTTTGTAAGTTTAATTAGATCCCATTTGTATATTTTTGTTTGTTTTTCTATTGCTTGAGTAGACTGCTCTTGGAGAACATTGTTTAGATGTGTCAGATGTTTTACCTATGGTTGCTTCTAAGAGATTTATAGTGTCTTGTCTTCATGTTTAAGTCTTTAACACATTTTGAATTCATTTTTGTGTATGCTGTGAGGGAGTAGTCTAACTTCAATGATTTACATGCAGCTGTTGAGTTTTCCCTACACCATTTGCTGAAGAGGCTGCCTTTACTCCATTGTATGTTCTCACCTCCTTTGGCAAAGTTTCAATGACCAAAAGTTTGTGAGCCTATTCTTGGTAATTTTGTTTATCCGTTCATTGATGGATGGATATTGTTAGTAACTTTTGGCTACTCTGAATGAAACTGCTATGAATATTGATGTGAAATTTTTTATGAGAATATATTATCATTCTGTTGGCTGTACAGTTGGCCCACCATATCTGTATTTTCCACTACATGGATTCAGATGGCTGATTATAAAGGGACTCGAACATCCTTGGATTATGGTATCCAGGGTGTGGGGTTCCTGAAACCACCCCCCCGAGAATTCTGAGGGATGACTCTATATGTAGGTGTGGAATTGCTGAGCCATATAACTATAAGCATTTGAGGAAATACCAGACTTCTCCAAAGAAGCTGCACCATTGTGCCTTTCCACTGGCCTCATATGAGATTTCTCTGCCTCCTGAACGATATTTGTCATTGTCCATGTTTTGGTTATAACCATCCTAGTGGGTGTAAAATGAGATCTCATTTTGATTTTGATTTGACTAGTGATGCTGAGCATCATTTCATATGCTTATTGGCCATTTGTATATCTATTTAAATTCATGGTAAATTTAAAATTTGGGTCTATTTTCTTGTATTGCTCAGTTGTAAGCATTTGTTATATATCCTGGATGCTACTCTCTTAATAGATACATGCTTTGCAAAATTTTTCTTCTACTCTGCACATTGTCCTTTCACTATATTTTTTTAAACATTAAAACAATTTCTTTACAGGGGAGGTAATTAGATATTTTGATTTATTTTATTTTTCTTGCTAAGCACACACTCTATCACTTGAGATACCCATTTCCACTGTCATTTCACTTTCTTGATGATGTCCTTTGTAAGAAAAAGGTTTTAATTTTGATAAAGTCCAGTTTATCTGCTTTTTCTTCTATCACTTGTGCTCTTGGTATTGTATCTAGGAAACCAAAGCGTATCCTAAGACCACAAAGATTTATACTGTGTCTTCTTTTAGAAAGTTTATAGGTTTAATTTTTACATTTCTGTCTGTGATCTATTTTGAATTAATTTTTATTTGTTATATAAAATATGAGTGTTCAGATTCCAGATTGATTCTTTTGCCTGCAGACACCCAGCTGTCCCTGTACCATTTGTTGCATAGACTATTCTTTCAATGGAGTGTTGTTGTCCCCCTTGTGGAAAACTGTCTGTAAATGTAAGTTTTTCCCCCTTGGTTTTTATTGTGTCTCATAGATTGATTTATCCAACCTTATGCCAGTACCATGCTGACTTAGTACTATAGCATTTTAGTACACTTTAAAGTGAGTCCTCCTACTTTACTCTTCTTTTTCAAGGTTGTTTTGACTGTCCTGGGCCCCTTGCACGTCCATATGAATTCTGGGATTAGTTTTTCAATTTTTGCAAAGAAGTCAGCTGGAATTTGGATAGGGATTCCACTGAATATGTAGATCACTTTGAGGAGTCTTAACGTATTTAATAATATTTTCTATCATTCCTTGAAAATGGGATATCTTCCATATATGTAGATCTTTTAAAATTTATTTTAGTGATACTTCAAAGATTTCAATGTACAAATCTTGCAAATTTTTGTTAAATGTATCTCTCATTTTATTTTTAATGCTGTTGTAAATGGAAAGGCTGAGTTTCTTATGGGTCGGACTATATATCCATCTTCTTATTTCTAGAATTCCTTCACAGCAAATACCCTAGGTTTATATTTGCTACATAAATCTATCCACAACTATTCCCCACCCCGTGTTATAAGAAACCAAGACCCAAGTTAAGCTACCTGAACCCCTATGTGGAAGTGAGAAATGAGACCCTTGGGTGGGGCTTTTTGCAGATGATACTGAGAGCTTATTCAGGATGGCTTCTTCTTAATTTCTTTTAAACAACCCTTTCAGTGTATTTAGTCAGATACATTGAGAACATGCCCTTTTGATGTGCGGAGTAGCTAAGACTATGATTTTCAAATAAATTCTAGTGAGAGTTTTGTACTTGAAACCTAATTTGCATCTATCTTTGAAGATTTATGTTTCAGGAGCTTTGACTATAGAACACCTGTCTTTATTCAATAATGACAACTAAATGCTCAAGCAACATGTAAGAGTTTGAGCAAACTGCCCCTGCCCCGTAGTGCTGGGTGGCTGCCGCTGTAACTGGAGTCAGCGCTTACCTCTCCCAGTAAGCTTGTGCTGATCTGCTCAAAGGGGTTCGTCTAAATTTTGTCAGTAGTCTGTTGGACAAAGTCATAAAACATTGATTGAAAGTTGCTGGAATACAATATACCCTTATTAATATTAAGTAAGCACATATTGAGTGCTTACTGTATGATGGAATTGTCCCTCAGCCTCACATGAATATTATTTCTCTTAAAACTTCTCATATTTCCTTGTTATTCTCACTTTACAGATAAGGAGACTGAGAATTAGGTCTTCTCTATTTTGGAGGAAGATCATTATCAATGATGGGAAGTTGTAAGGAAAAAGATATCGATTCATCCTAAGAAAACATTTTTCTAAGTGTCAGCAATGAAGAAGTTGAACACTGAAGAAGGTGATGACTGTTCGAGTGAGACAAGCCCCGGGTTGTACGGTGTCAACATCCCTGTCCTGGACAAGGCACGTGTAGAGCTGCGTGGTGGATGAGGCGGCACGGCTGCTCAGGGAACGCGGATGCTGAGCCATTGGGCTGTGCTCAGGCACGGTGGGGCTTTCTCCAAAGGGCAGTGGACCGTCATTGACAGATTTTAAGTAGGGGAGTGGGGTGCTCTCGTAGATCACTTCTGTCTTACAGAATGCTTGGAAACATTTAAAAGGCTCGGCAGGAGGTGATGTGATGAGTCTGTAGGGTGGCTGCGACGTGTATCAGTGTTCAATTTTCAAGTTGTTTTCAGTCCCAGGCTTGTGGCTCAGAAGCCGTGTCACTTTGGGTCACGCACTCAAGGAAGAGAAACAATTTATCTAATCAATTGAAGCAATGATGCACCGACCTCCCAGGACTGCTATGGAGATCCAGTGAGGTAACGTGTGCACAGTGTGCAGCGTGGTCCCCAGCACACAGTCACTGCTGAGGGAGTGCCAGTGAGTACCTGGTAGGTCAGGTGAGGGTGGTGGGACTCGGTGACTGAGGATATCTGGGCCCTGAAGGAGGGGTCCATTCACATCTGTGAGTGATGGGCCTGAGCTCGGAGATGCAGGGAGACCTTACCCCCCGAACAGGTGCCCTGGGCAGGACGACTTTGGGAGGAGCACCGTGAAGTCAGCTCTTTGCAGGTGGAGTTGGAGGTGCCCTTGAGACATCTAAGTGCAGTGTCACGAGCTCATAGTGGAGATCTGGGCCCGGGCTGTGCATTTTCCTATAATCTCAATCCCTGAGGACCCCGAAGTATTGATCACTTAAACTGAAGACATACTTTACAGGACAAATGAATAGTAGTATCATGTCTGTCATCCAAGCTTAGGTCTCTTTATTCATCAGTCACTTTGCTAAATGGGTGCGTACTGACCTCACTTCACCGTCCTCCCCTGGGCTCAAGCTCCACAGAAAAGAGCTGGTGACTCTCCCTCTTTTCCAGAAGCAGACACATTTAGCTGGTAGACTTCTGTACCTCGTCAGACTTAGGATATTAGTTTGTTGTTTTAATTCTATTTTCTTATGGCCATCTCCTGACAGGAGAGACGTTTTACCTCATGATCATGTTTCAATTAGCTGTTACTGAGAATTGCTGATCTGATACATAGTGCATGGATTATATTAGCTTTGTAGAGTAGTTATCATTTTTCTGTCTTTGCCCTTTAATTTTGTTTGCCCCTTCAATGTTCTATCTTATTTGGGGCCTTATTTTTTTTTAATTAAAAAATATCATTTAACAGTTAAGAAAACCAAAGAAAAAATGCACATGAGAGCTAAATTTAGAAAATGTATAGTGTGTTTTCTGTCTCGGCAATGGAGGTTTCTAGAAACTCATGAAAACCTTCATTACACAAGTTCCTTAAAATGCTGATTAAGAAATAAAACCTTCCTTCCTCATCTTTCAAACTGCACAACTAATTGTCAAGAAAGAGAGTGGGAATCCTCAGAAGCCAAGACAAACGAGAAAGCAGGGATTCTGGGAGATACACGAGCCTTAGAAACCCTGGGATGCCGGTTGGCTCCCGAACTGATTTTCAGTTGCCTTGGCAGGAGTGCAGGAGGTGAGCCCGAGGCCCCTCACACTGGGAGTTGGATGGCTGATCATATTATCGACCAAGCCCATCCCGAGAATCTTGGTTAACTAAAGGGTGAAATTGGAAAAAAAATTCCTCAAGGTAAGAAAGTAAGGAAAGTCAATTTTGTTGGAAGAGGGGAAAAATAACAAATCCAAAGTAAGGATATATTTTAAAGCTCTTCTGGCATGAGAGTGACCACAAACTCCTGGCAGAAAAGCACAGCTACTCCTTGATTAAGAAGATGTGTTTTGAATGAATCAGTGAAAATCCATTCCGAAAAAGGCCTCCAGATTCTTGTGGATCAAGATACTGGACCACAAACACTTCTCTTCCAAGGTCTCATTCAAATAACCAGAAAGGTTTTAAAGGAAAGTAGCAATAATCATAGTTCTATTTATTGACATTACTATATGCTAGGAATTCAGAGGTGACTATGCAGTTGTCTCCTCTTTTATGGACCTTACTTTCTCTTTGGGGAGACTAAATGACATAGTTGGGTAGCTTGGTGGAGGGAGGTGTTCGTCTGTTACAATTAGCCAGGAGAGGAGATTAAGAAAGCAGTGAAGGGTGGGTGAACTTTTTAGCTGAGGACGGTCTTGTTCTGCTGGCTTTTAATTGCAGACTCAATGAGCTGTCAATGTAGGGAACATAAATTATGGAGGATGGACTTAGCTCAGGCCCCTTTAGAATGGACAAGTGAACCTGGAGAAAGACAGTCAAATCTGTGCAGACATTAAAGTTCACCTGAACGTGCTCCATCCCTGAGCCAAAGATAGGACAAATATGCAGGACTTCTTGAGGAGAGAGGAGTGGTTTTTAAGGTTCTCCAAGAATAAAACCCAGGGAAACGGGAAGGCCAGTTGTCAAACTGTGACTTTCCCCTTTGGACGGTATATCCACCAAGGTTATTGGCCTTTTATAGGTTTTCATTTCTCTTTATTACATGTCAGGTGATGAGGACGTGGGCACAGGTGTTTGACACCTTGTTGAGTCGGCTTTGAGTACCTGCCTAGCACGGGCACAGTTGCGGCTGTGTCATACATCTTGCAGCCCATCCCGTTCCCCGGCTCCGTGATCACGGCAGAGTGGTTCCTTGTTGACCTGTCCGTTTCCTCTGTGACATCATAACCCATGAAAAGACCGGAACGTATTAACTTGGCTTTGTTAAAGTCAAAGGAACAGATCAAATATGGAGTCAGATTTGTTCTTTCCTATTTCAGTAGTGCCATGGACTAGGCAGTTTGGGCAGCTTTCTGTAGGATCCTGGTGGCTTTCCCTCTCAGCCTCTGGGCGCCTCTATTGAAAACCCTTCATAGCTGTCTGGCCTGCTGGAAAAACACTCTGCCTATTATGCCCTGAATATGTTTTCAGTTTATAACTCATATCTACTCCTTGGAAAACAACTCAAAAAAACTCAGTTGGTTTTCCACCAGCCATGGGCAGGGGTGAGGGGTACCTTCTTATTATTTCATAAAATAATAATAATAATAAATAGTAATAGCAATAGTAGTAGTAGTAATAATAATAATAATAATTATAAAAGAAGTCTTAAAACAGCACTGGGCACATTGGAGAGAGTCAATCAATGCTTCGTGGCTTAAATCAAAAGTGATGACTCAGTGATTCCATGGCTGCTGTATTTGCTGAGCTAGTTATTCCTTTGCTCCATTACACATATTTTTTTAACTGAAAAAGAAATACAAGCAAATGGTTCAAAAAATTCAAACAGAGCACAAATATACACAAGTGAAAGAAGTTTTCCCTCATTCTCTGTTCTGTCTGCCCTCCCTGGTAATGCCACTGTTTACTATCCTTTGGGTGATTTTCCATATATGCTATGCACATTCCCAACTATGTATGTAAATTCCATTAAGGTTTTAGTTATTTTTAACTTAAAGGGATTTAAATCCTCAAGTGGCTTCTACGCGGGTAATAGAACAGAACAAGTGTGACTCCATATTAGATCTGATCCTTTGAATTTAAGTTTATGCTCTGTCTCCTAGGCTTCATCTTGCTTGTAAAACAATGTTGCTTAGAGCCTGAAATATACAGGAGAGCCTTTTCTGGAGGCTCTGACTTTTAAGGATATTTAACACTTTTCATTCATAAAAAGATAACAAATTGTAGAATAGAAAATAACATTTGCTTTGTTGGTCGTTTACAAAGATTTGACCCAGGCAGATAGCTGCAAGGACAAAGGATTCTAACAAGAAGGAATTCTACACCAAGAAGATTGCAACAACCAAGCATGTAGGAAAGGAGCCTGAATTGTGATTTGGGGAGATGGTTTTTCAAGACATTATTTTGCCATTTAGGTCTACAGAAACTTGCTATTCCATGACCGAACAGCTGGTCTCCCAACTTATTGGCCTGTCCTGCACTGAGAATGAATTTGGACTCGGTAACACTCCTATCTACCTAGCAAGCTGGGCACTGGAACTGAGAGTTTCGGAAATAACAGGCCAGCCAAGATACAAGCACCAATCGGAGTGTTGGAGTACTCAGATTTATTATGCCGGCGGGCTTAGAGGGGCTTCTGCTCCGAAGTTCTGAGCAGTTCCAAGACGTGCACATGAGGTTTTAAAGGGTTAATTACAAATAAGGGGGTATTAGCCAATAAGGCTCAAACAACAAAAAGCAAGGAATCAGTACACTGGAGCTTATCAACTTGTAATAGATCACGTTACTGACACATGTTGAGCTTGGATTTACGAGTTAGCTTGTTAGCCAGGTAAACTGACACTAAACTTAAGATTTAGCCTGGCAAAACTTAGAGAAGTAAACCGACACTTATCACACTTAGATTTATGACTTAGCTTGTTAGCCAGCTGGGCTTTTCCTTCACATGAGGACACCTCCTACACCCAGGGACCTACTGTTAGCCCTTGATGTTTCTACAAGTGTGGGGTGTGGTTTACCCAGGAGGGATGGGGACTATGCACCAACACTCAGGCAGTCTGCTCTGTCTGGGGCGCTGAACTTGTACCACCCCGCTCCCCTCCAGCCCGACAGCTGGGACAGTGGGACTAAGGCAGAAATCGTGCCTGCTTGTTTCCCAGCATGTAAAAGGGGAATATGTACTCTTCCCAAGTTAGTTCTGAGCGACAACACCTGCGGGTGCTTGGTTCCCAGAGCAACAGAAAACCAAGCTCCGCGTGGGGGCATCGGGTGGAGGGCTGGACCAGCGAGGTAGAACTTCAGCTGCGGGTCTTGAAGGGTTACAGAAGGGTACAGAGGCAGTATTGCTGCCTCCTTTGGGGTGCCCCCAGAGGTAAAGCTTTTTCTCTTCGCTAAGACCCTCCCCTATCCAGATCCCTCTCTTCTCTCCGCTCTTCCTGTCCATCTGTCTCCCTCCACTTTTCCCCTCCTCTCCTCCCCCTCCCATCTTCTTTCTTCCTCGCTGCCCCACCTTCTCTAGCAGAACACAGAGAGGATCGCTGGCCTTCCTGCGCATGCGCAGTGGGTGCCAGCTGGACCGCGGTTTGGAAGCTCCAGCTCCGAGCCGGGGATCGGCCCCAAAGTCTCCTCAGCTCTGTAGCCCGGTAAGCCTTTGACTCCTGCCTGGGGCCGGGGCCTCTGGCTGTGGAAGTGCAAGGTGGGGAGCCCCCGGGAAAGTGGCGGCTGCAGGAAGGCGGTCCGCGTGTCACAGCCCTCAGGGAGCCAGTCAGCCTGTGTCCAGCTGAATTGCTCGGGACAGACCCCTGTGCCCACGCCACCTGCCTCGGCGCCCCAGGCACACCTGTCCAGGGCGAGGTGTGCACCTGCCGCCTCTCACCCAGCCGGGCTCCCCTCAGTCCGCGGCTGGTGTGCATTTCTCCTCTCCCGCCCGAGAGTCCTCTCCTCCCGGGCTTCCTCTCCTGGGCCGTCGGCCCGTCCCCGCCCCTGGGCGGGCTGTGTCCCGGGCGGGCAGGGTCTGCGGACATGGACGGGGTAGCTGGGGCTGGGGCTGGCCTCCGAGCGGGGCTGCAGACCGCGTTTCCAACCCCGCCCCACTTTCCCTGCCCCGCGACCCCCAGGCTGCCTTCCTCTCCCTTTCCTGCTCCCTGAGGACCAGCTCAGTGGCGTGGGCGCTGCTCTCTGGGCTGACAGCCACCGGCTGTGACGCCCAGCTTCTCCTGGTGGAGTCGGGAAAAGGGGAACAAACATAGTAAACGTTGGAATTTCCACTATGGTTGAGGCTTCCAGGTTTCCATAACCTGTTTAGCCCACCTTAATGTTGGCTGCACCCATACTGGGTAATTTGGTGGAACTTCATGTTATGGTGGTGTAGAGACAGGGAGTTGTATGCTTCTTCTCTTTCCGTTTTCTAACACTCATTCTCCTGGGCCTCCCATGTACTCCCCCAGAAGGGCCCAGGGCTGGCTTGGTGCTGCTCTGAGGCAATATTTATTAATAAGGCCCTTTCTTCATCTGTTCTGAGCCTCCGTTTCTTCCTCTGCACAATAAGGGCTTGGACTAGATAAGTGCTTTTCAGTTTGTTTTAAAGCCATGTTTCCTTTGAGAAGCAGAAAATGCAAATCTCTCCTCCCATCGCAACCCTTTAGATTTTGACACATCCTCCAAAGAGTGACATAGCTCTTTGTGGAAAACTGAAGTGATTGTGATTCTAGGTGGCACAGAAAAGACTCTTCAGAGACTTATTGCAGGGAGAGGGCAGGAAAGGGGCAGTATGTCACACTTTCTAGTGTGAGCACTGGAGCAGGGGCATGGATTTAAGTACAGAGACTGACGTGGCCTCTTCTAATCTTGTACAATGTGATAAATTTCTCTACCTCAGTTTCTTGATGTGTCAAGTTGGGGTGATAATATTTTAGGCTTTCGTGAAACATTATACACATAATTCATTTGTGTCTCGGTAGAAACAAGACCTGCTAGGGATTCAGGGATTTGTTTAAAAAAGAAAAACCTTGTCCATAGCAGTCTGTCGGTGTGTATTTTGAATTTCCTGGAGGGTGAGGGCTGAGTCTGAATTCCATCGTGGGGCAGGTGGCCCATAGTTCTCTGTGCCCCAGATTGCCCCCTCCTCCCCAGTCCTCTTCCTCAGTCCAGGATGAATTTCCCTAGTAAATTTACACAGAAGTCTTGTGGAAATGGCTTTTCATTTTATTGTTTCACCTAGAAGGGCTGCCTTAATGATCTGTGTTGTCAGGTATTGAAGGACTGCCATCATGATGTCTGGTCAGGTTAAGGCTATGCAATTGGGAGTTTCTATTTAATAAAAAAAATTACAAATAGAAAATTAGAACAAGGGTGGTGACAGGGGCTCTTGGAAGTGGGCACCATTAGCTTTCTTAGCTTCAGGTGCGGTGGCCTCCTGCCACGACAACCCATCTTCTTGCTCTGAAGTTTGAGGGACCAGTGGGTTCAGTGGGAATGTTAACTGAGAGTATCTCATGGGCTGGGCATTGTCCTATTTGTACTGTGTGTTCCTTATTTGAGACAGTGAGCTCACTTAACCTCAATAAGCTCATTAAAAAATTAGACTTTTTATTTTGAGATATAATGTAGATTCCCATGTAGTTAGTTGTAAAAGACAGTATGGAGATGGCCTATGGACTCTTTGCCCAGTTTTCCTTAATGGTTCCATCTTGCAAAGTTGGGGTACAATTCATACTGACTCACTAACAATTTTAAGTTTGTGTTATTGCCCTCACTTCTATTCACGATTAAACTGGGGCTTAGAGAATCACACAGGCCTGCCCATGTCACCCACATGGTTAGCGTAGAGACGGGTGGAACTTGGGCTTGGGATTTCCAGGCAGTACCAATATGATGGTCTGTGGCAGGGAGCAGCATTCACTTTGCTTGTTTAGTCATTCATTCAACAGACATTTATTTAGTAACCTCTGTGGGTCAGATGCTTTCATAGGGTTATCTGATTCTTCAACAGTATGGTGAAACAGGTAATGTTTTCTTTTTTTTAATCTGAGAAAATTAGCTCTGAGACGTTATAAACCCCCAAAGGAAATATAGCTCATAAAGGAGCAATAGTAAATTTGTACATTCCACCCTTTTTATGCAGGTGTTACCCTAGGCATTTTACATTTGCAAACATCCGTAATCCAGATATATTCTTGTAAGGCAAGGATTTTGTTTTTAATTGAATTATAGTCAAGTGTACAATGTTGTGTCAATTGCAAGATGTTTTTTTAATTTTGAATTAAAAATATTTTTTGAGGAAGGTAATTAAGTTTATTTATTTGTTTCATTATTTAAAATAAGGTACTGGGGTTTGACCCCAGGATCTCGTACATGATAAGCTCGTGCTCTACCACTGAACTGTACAGTCCTCCCCAAGGTAAGTTTCCTCATCCATTATTCTGCAGCTTAGGAGTTCAAATAAATTGGATAGAAATCCAGATCTTTTGATCCTACTGTGGTCCTTTTCTTTATATTCTGCTGAAGGGGGTTGGGGAAAGCTGTTCCTTTGTTCATTTCTTTATTCAGCATTTTTGTGCAGTGACTTCTCTTCAGGACCTTGCTAGGTGCTTGGAAACAGAAATCAAGAAATGACCCTTCTCTGCAGGGGCAGGAAGCATAGACCAAAAGCTGGGTAATGTGATCCGAGCTATGTGCAGACGCTGAGGACAAACTGTACCCCCGGATTTGCTTTGGCTTCCCTTGCCTTCTGGCTGGTACACACCAGATCACTGCATCCCAAATGCTCCCGCAGCCCACAGCACAGTATGTACCTCGATCTCCTCTCCCCTCTCCGCAGGGCCTGCAACATGAGCATCCCTGACTACGTGCAGTGTGCTGAAGACTATGAGACTCTTCCCGTTGTGGTCCAACCATCATCTCAGAGGGGATCATCTCAGAGGAGAATTTCTTTTGCATCTATAAGCGAACCTCCTCAGTGAGCCAGATCAGCCCGTGCGGCTTCCAGTGGGCACACTGTATCCACTACAGGCACCAATATGCACCCGAGAGTGGGTGGAGCAGCTTCCAGAGCCACCGCAAGTTCGTGGGCCCTGTCACCATTACTGACTTCCTCTCTGCCAAGGCCTCCTAGAAGCTTCATGTGCAGAGGAGCTGTATGGCACCACGCTTAATGACACTCAGCTCTTTGTCTTTGTGGTGCATGGGGTGGTAGCCGAGCAGCCGGGCAGCGACGTGTCCTTTAATCTAAGAGGACTGCAGGGTGGTGGAGAAGAGGATTGAGGACTTCACTGAGTCATTCTTCATCTTGCCCATGTCCAAGTGGCTGGATGCAGCCCCCAACAATTCTGGGAACAAGATCACCCTCCGCTGCATCCCGTTTGAGAAGGAGGACATCATGGGACTGGACACAGACAGCAGGTAAGTTTCCCTGGAGGCCAGTCCACCCTGGCTGTGTTCCGGGTTTCTTCCCTACATCCAGAAAGGGATCAGCAAGGAAGAGGACTGTGTTGTAGCTAAGGTGGAGGGAGGTGAAACCCGCCGGTTTACAGACATTTAAAAGTGAATCTGCCTCTGTTTCAGAGAGATCCTTTTAGGGTTAATGTGGACACTTCCTCCCGCTTTTCAGCCAGGACCATGGTGGGACCCCTTGAGTCACTGTCCAATAGAGTAGCCACAGCCACTGATGCTAGGAGCACTGGGGAGGAGGCTGGTCTGTGTTGAGATGTGCTGTAGGTCAAATACATATTAGACGCTGAGGTTTGTCTAGTAAAAGAATATAAACTATCTTGTTACTTCCTATATTGATTACATGTCAAAATGATAGTATTTTACATGCAGTAGATTAAGTAAGATCTGTTCTTAAAATTAGTTTCTAGTATTTGTTTTTGTTTGATAGTTTGTTTCTTTGTTTACCATTTTAAATGTGGCAACTGGGAGACTTTCTTTACATGGCTCTCATTTCATTTCTGTTGGGCAGCCTGTCCTGAGACAGTCTCATCCCTTTGTTTATAGATGAGATGCCGAATCCCGAGAGGCAGAAAGAGGCGCTGGTTGAGCTGGGGCTGGAGCCGGTGTCTCCTGCCTTCCAGGCCCAGCACCTATTTGGCTCAGGCCCTCTCTTCCTGCCTGACAGCCAGCATGCCATGTTAGGACATCAGAAACACCGCCAAGGACTTCCGAATGAACTCCTTATGCAGGGAAAAGCGTATCACGGAGTATGGGAAAGAGCAGATAAATGTTCATTCTCACCTTGTCCCTGTGATTAAGTCAAGGGCCCCACTTTGCCTCGAAAGTGCAGACGAGCTCTTCTGAGCTGCCTACCCCCCCACCTTCTTCTCTGTTTCCCCGTGTATCTATCGTGCTGTTCCTCGTGCAGAGGATGGTGAGATGCCTTTGCCGAGAGGTGGTCCCTGTTTGCTGGGGAGAGTGAGGGAATCTGTGTCGTCCTGGCCTGTGGACTTGGGCCATGAGTCTGGAGAGTGCTCATGGTGGTCCCACAGGTGTCGGTCGGAGGACCTGGCACGTGCTGCCGGGCCCGCTGTGGGGCGGTGCTCTGTGATTCTTGAACTTTACTAATCTCAGATTCTACTTTCTGGTTGTTGGTAAGTTGGAGGAGAAGATGCCAGAGAATTGATAAAAAGAATGTCCAGACCAGCCCTGTGAGTTATAGGAACAGGGGACCCAAGTCCCACCTGCGTGAGGTGCCTAGCGGGCTCTGGATGAATTTTCTGTTCCTCCCGAACATACCTCTATGGCTTAAGGAAGGGGCAAGTAATGTCGTGGCCATGAACTGTACTTGTCCCACGGGGCCCTGTGATCTACATGCCCGCACTCCCCTTCTGCTCCTTGGAGATGAAGTGTCAGGTTTAGGAGCCTGGACACTGTTGTGGGCATAGCTGCCAGCACTGTGCTACACCGAGGCTGGCTCCGTTCACCTCACTTGTCACCACCTGCTGAGCCCCCAGGCGTCAGTCAAGGTAGGTGCATCGGTGCAACATAAGCAGGGACCAACTTCTCACCCTGCACAGACTGGTAGGTGAGCAGTGGAAGCCTGGAGCCCTGCCCCAGGCCCACGCCAGTGCCTCTTTTGTCATAGGAGGCACTGGTGACATTTTTCTCACCAATTACTTGGCTCTGAGTCTGCAGAGCCACCAGAGAATGCCAGCTTGTTTTTGCCTTTTGAAGTTTGCCCTTGGGATTTGGCGGAGTAGCTGGATGTTTGCTTAGCCCATAGTGGAAGACACTGTCACCATTGTTTACCCAGAACCTCGTGTACCAGCCATGGCCCTCGGCATGAAAATACAGCAGCGCATTAAACCTCCCTCCTGGTGGGTCTGTCGGTTCTGGTACCATAAGGGCTCAGCCAGCATCTGAAAGTCAGTGAGATATCGCGGCCAGTGAGCTAGGGTCAAGCACGTTCTCTTCCAGTCACTTTTACTCCATTGTTGCTTTTACTATTCCACAGTCATTAATTTTTTAAACAATGCTTTGGTGCAGGAGCAGAGCCTAATTCTCTCCTGCTACTCTTGTTGGAAGTGAGTAAAATTGTCCAGCCTGAAATGCGACCACAGTTTATAGCTCAAAAGCTTCCTAGACGCATGTAGGTGGAGTTTTGGTTAGGGGCGCTAACCACATTGGGGTACCCTGGCAGCGTCGCTCCCCTCAGGCCCCTGTCTTCCCTGGATCAGGAGGTGAGGGTGGTTCTCACCGTTCCCGCGTCCCTGGCCTCACACACTCACGTAAATTCTTGTACATGCTGTCAAAATCATTTTTGTTCTTGTGTTTTTCTAATTTTCTCTTGTTCCTCTTTTCCTTTTTCTTTATTCCTTTTTCTCTTGTACTGCCACGTTAGCATCTTGTTGCGTCTGAAAATGTGGGCTGTGCACACCCTGAATTTGAAATAGCCAGATCGCCCTCCGTACTGTCTCCATCGCTTTAAAAACCAAAAACTTAACAGCTGTCTTGATCCCTGTATTATCCTAGTCATCTTTTTTATTTCTAATTTTTTGGAATATTTGCTTTGTTACTACATCACCCACTGGTGATTGATACCTGTTAAAATCCGTGCTTTGAGGAACCTGTTTGGTCCTCCTTATATTTGGTGACAAATATGCCTTTATTAAATTTGTTTGATTGTTTTGAAGAAGTAAGATGCGAATTGATTTGGGCTGCTGCTGAGGGATTATTTTCATGGAGTATTTAACCTTGTAAAGTCAAATTCTGCAGGATCTTTCTCGATTCCTGCTTTTACACAAACGTGCTCGGCACGCCGTTCTTGGCTGTCGCTGTGTGACATGCGTGACGGCGCTTCCTGACCGGCAGTCACTGGTGAGAAAGTGGCCTGCTCTGGGGTGAGCTGCTGCAGGGGACGCTGTTGGAGGAAACATTCACCGTTTTGTTTTGTTTTGTTTTGTTTTGTTTTGTTTTTGCATTCAAATTCCCCGTGCCATTTACTTTGCTTTGCCTTCATAAAGGGGCAGAAGTGGGTCTAAAATCCATGCCACTCTTTTGTTCCCTTTACGAGGCTGGTTTTTCTGAATATCAGGATAACATGGCCTTCTCCTCAGTAACTGGCTCACCTGGATCTCGTGGACACAGGGACCGCTAAAGGGGACCGTAACTTCCTGTCTGCTTCAGCCAGTGGGCATTCAGAGCCGGGTCTGTGGTTTGCCTCAGCAGCCGTGCAGGCCTCCCTGCCGCGGCCTTTACTTGTAACCCATGGTGGCAGTAAATAGCTGACTCCGTGTCTGTTGCAGCTGACGTCCACCACTGACAGCCTTGTCGTAGGTTTGCGGTAGTGAGTCTCCGACACCTCAGTCAGCCGTGAAGGAAGATGCTTTGGCAGACCTAGGACCTTGGATTCTCACCCCCACCCTGGTTCATCTCACCCGGTGGGAGGGTTTGGCTACCACCATCATGCTGACCATGAGGCCATGTTTGTCCTTTCATGCTCTGGTCCAAATGTGGACACTACATTTTTCACTAAATTTGTCTCGATTGAGACAGGCCAGAATATCTGAATGAATCTATCACATTCTGGGTGGGGAACAGAACTGAAATAAGTGTCGCAAGTAGGAGTCTAGGCTGTCCGGCTTGGCAAATGCAGGCTGGGATTTGTGATGGCCGAGCTGTGCCCTGGAAAAAGGCCTTTCCCGTGGCTCCCGAGAGCCCAGATGTCGGAGTGAGAACAGCCTTGCCTGGGATCCTCCAGCCTCATCTGCTCACTGGAAAGTGTGTCTGCTAATTAGGAGCTCCCCCAGACCTCGGGCCTTTCAAAGTTCAGACCACGGGAGTAATTTGAGTCCCTTCTCCTGGGCCTCCATTGTGAGAATCCAGTGCCTTCTGAGGTGACCCATGCCAGAAGATGCCTCCCCCTCCAGGGAGCAACCTACAGAGGACTGTGACTCAGTGCACCATGCTGTGAGCTTGTGGGGTTACAGCCATGGTGCCTGCAGAACCAGACTTGAGATGGGCTTAGTGACAGAAATAATAGGACTGATTCCGGGGCAGGGATTGTGGGAGGGAACAGTGGAAATTGAATGTGACCTCAAACACATAGGTGGGTGCTGGGACTGTTACTAAAATGGGGAGCCTGGGAGGTACCTGCCAGGAATCGAATTCCAGAGTAAATAGTGGACATGAGGCATTTTTAAGATGCCATTTGTCATCCAAGTTAGGACTTCAAAGAGGCACTCTGGTATGTGACCCTGGGGCTCACCTGAAGGAGCCGGACTATAGATACACGTTGGGAGTCGTCATTCTTAGCTGGTGTTCACAGCCTTGCATGTGAATTAGATCATCTCGAGAGGTGCAGACATTGGCTGGGGGGGCAGGGCTGTGCCTGGTTTGGAGGAAATCCCAGACCATGCAGCTTTGGTGTGTCAGTCAGCGGCGTTTGGGATTTTTCGAATAATGCCATTTATCCTTAAGGGGCCGGGCGGTGTGCAGGGCCAGCCAGGAAGAAATCTGAAGGGAGGGTCGTAGCCACGTGTGTGTCTTGGGAAGATGCAGAGTCTGCAGGGTGCCGGAGGGTAGAATTTTTTGAAGCTTGAGTTGGAGTGGGAAGTGGGGAGAAGGTAGTCACACTCACCTGTGAGGGAGGGAGGGAGGCCTGGGGAGTCCCCAACCTACCGGACTCACTTTCCCATGAACAGAAGGCAATCATACAGAGTATCTGAGGTGAGAAAGGATGGGCGCTGGGAGGGGAGCCAACCTGGAGAATGGTGTTTGGACAGTTCTGGAATAGTCTCCCTGCAAAATAGAGTTAAAAATACCCAGACTCTTAAGAACATTGATAGTGACTTGGGAGAGGGCAGTTGTTTCTCTGGCCTCCTAAGGGTAAGGCATGTATCCGGAGATACACAGATGATATGGGCAGTCTGTTCCTGGGGCTTGATCCTTACTGGGGGAACAGTGCATGTTTAAAGGGGGAGAAGGGCAGCGGAGGGAAACTAGCCAGGCCCAATGTCAGGTACTAGTCGGCCGACCTACTTGCATGTTGCATTCACACCCATGCCTCCCAGGTTGGCGGTGGCAGCCCCCTTTTGAAGATTGGGAAGCCTTCTCAGAGGGGTTAAGGAATTGGTTCCTTTAGCGGCTAGTAAATGCTGTAGCAGGATTCAAGCAGGGCCTTGTCAGACTTCAAGAGCATGTTCTCTCTACTGTTTCCAGTACTTCCCTGTTATACCTGGAATGGTGAAGTGGGTCAGTTTTGGAGCCTTTCAGAAAAAGTATGATTTAAGTGCCTCAGGACTGTTTCACAAAACTCAGCGTTCTTTGATGGTTCTGAAGCACCGCAGTGCTTTTCGCCCCACAGTTGTTAAATCTTACGTCTTTGTTGATTACTTGATTACAAATGACGTGCAGGTGCAAAACCACACTTAGCAGCTTCTGAAGGGAAACTCTCCAGTTCTCCCTTGTTCGGCTATCTTCCGCGGGATGTAACTGTGCTGCAGCGTAGGCCTGAGGTTTACTTATGGAGTGAGGGTTTGATATCCAAAGTTAGCATAAAACGGTCAGGTGAAGAAAATCGACGTTGACAATTTATTTTTGGGTTTCATTAGTCAAGGTATACTATCAGTCAATGGCCCATATAACAAATGAAATTGAGTACACAACATTGCATTTCTTACTTTCTATTTAGAGTTCTCTTACAGAATAAGGTTGTCTGCTTTGTAACATCAGCTCCACCACCACGGCACCTATCAGTGTGTAGGTGTGATTGCATGTACACCGTGAATATAATATGGGCTTCCTCAGCCTCAAACACTCCAGTGCATAATCACAGGCTGTAGCCATCTCTTAGTCACGCAAATGCTTCTAAAATTATAGGATGCCAGAAATGAAAGAAGGGAGAGAGAGAGTTTGCCTTTATCAAAATTCCTTTCAGTTCTAACTGCAAACTGTTTTTGAGCAGCTCTGGTTTCCTTTGGATATGAATATATACATTTTTTTGCATGTAATCTGGGCTTTGGACTAGAACACCAAGCTCTTGCTGTCCACAAGCCACAAAAATAGTAGCCAAATTGCACACGTGTGAAATGGTTTATACTTTTTTCTGAGAAAGTATCCTTGAATTTGGGACTTGGACTGTGATTTTTGCTTTTTGCTTCCCCCACCCCTCTTTTAATCTCTCACTCTTTCCCACGTGGCCCCCAAGATTTCGTGGTCTCAAAGGAGTGGGCAAACAACCAGTTGGTCACCATGTACTGCTGCTATAGATGGAGCCCAGCGAAGACCTAAAGGACATTATCTGAGAGGACTTCCTTGAAGAAATGGGCCCTACATTCAGTTGTGAGGACAGAGTAAGTGTCAGCCAGGAGAAGGAGTCAAGAATGTGGCTCAGGTGGCAGGTGCAGCCCGGGCAGAGGCCTGGAGGCTTTTTGTGTGGGGACCCGTGGAGAGTGCCCTGTGTGATCCAGGGTGGAGGGTGCCCCTGCTGGGGAGGACACTGGAGAGTGTATGGAGTGGAGGGCTTTGGAAGAGGTTGGGTTTTACTAGAACTGACACAGTAGGCAGTGAAGAGCGTCATCAGTAAGTGACCGCCAGGAAAGGTACTTCTGGTTTTGCTTCTGATATTGTACAGACAGAAGGGTCGGGACGAGAGAGAGCAGGTATGTCTGTCCCTTTGAGACCCATCCCATCATTCATTTATTCATAACACGCGCACTTCTGAGTGTCAAGGGGAGAAAAGTTTCAGCCACATTATTAAGCAAAACATATTTGGTTCTTGTGAGCTTACATTGTCAGAAGTTGAATTACCCTAGAATGTTCTAGGAACAGAGGAAAAAATTTGGGAGGTTGGAGGGACGGAAGGCTTCCTTGGGAAACAGTCAAAATGAGCCTGGAGGCAAGTGGCAAGTAGGAGCAGGTCAGGGGGCCACTTTGTTCACTGGGGACCTGGGTACTGAGGTGAGGCTGGGCAAGCAGTGTCTGGGGTGGGGCTAGAATTCCACCAGGGAGCCTCTGAAGGGTTTGAAGTGGGGGTGATGTAATCAAATTTGTGATTTGGGAAAGCTGCCGTGGCTCTGTGTGTGTGTGTGTGTGTGTGTGTGTGTATAGCGGGGAAGAGGGGAAGGATGCCGCCAACTGGGGGGTCATTAGAAGACCATTCACAGGCTGGGAGAGGGGCGTCGGGATTGCTTGAGGACGGCAGGGGCAGTGTGGAAGCCGAATTTCCTTATGGGGAGGGCTTGATAGCGGGGTCGCTCTAGCGGCACCTTGTGGCTGGAAGAAAACAGATGGAGGCCGCCAGCTGGACTTTCCTTTTCTCTCCTTCTCTGCCTTGTGTGATGATCCTAGCTCAGCTAACTTTGGAACAGAAGAGCTAAGTTCCAGGGTAGCCCAGGAGTTAGTTGAGCTCGTTCAAGTGAGATCTGATAGGATTTAAGCTTGTGTTGAGATCTGCATGTTCACTTAGCAAGAAACATCCCGTCATTTCGATTTCCATAGGGGTTTTTATTCTTCATTAAGATTGCTTTATTGGTGAGAGGAAATTTAATACAGCTGTTGTCTTTCTCAAAATAAGTCATATCTTTTAAGACCTTTAATATTCAAAAGAATAGGAATGTATAAAAATGTTAAAGTAATTCTTTGGTGTAGTTTCTTTGCTTTCTGAGTTAAAGTGGATTTAGGGTCTTTGCATTACTTAATAGCACATCCTTGTCAGTATTTAAAAAGCTGTTAGTGAGCGCCCCAGGCCCCACCTCTCAAAACATCATTAAAGTTTGCTCTGAAATAGTGAGGTCATAAAGGTCTTTTTTGCCGAAATCAAAAAGTTGGTTTACAATAAGCAGCATAGCTACTTTTATAAAATAATAATAGGTTCAAAATTAAGAAAGTGGAGGATAATTAATTTTTTTAAACCTGAAACATAAAGTTTCTTGTGCTAACGTTGCAACTGGAAATTTTGAAAAGAAAAATCCTACTGTAATATCATCTATGTGGAATACATATATGACTTTCACGTTTGAAAGGTAACTGTGCAGTGGTTTTTGAAGTCAGGAGCATTCCAGCTCAGTTACTGGCAGTGGTGGTTGCTGGTTTTCAATGGAAGAGCCTAAATTTGCCTTCTTAGCTTTTTTTTTTTTGTAGTGAGAGGGTTAAGTAGTGCTTTGCCAGCATGATTTTGGGGGAATTTGAGGGCAGATATGTACCAGCAGTGAGATATTTCCATGCATTTTATTTTTTGAACATCACCAGGGCACATGTGGGTTTGTGCCTGCAGGCTGGGATGCTGCAGGGCTCCCTAATCCATCACCATTATGTCTTGGTGCTGGTACAGTCAGTGAATGATTTTCTGTGGCTTGGATGTAAGGTGGTCTGATGTAGATGATCAGATGTGCAGTTAAAGTGCTATTACTTGAAATTAGAGTAACCTAGAAACATGGCTCTAACAATACAGGATGAGGGAGGAGAAGTGGCTGAGCTGCTTGCAGTGGGGAGTCTTCTCAGGTGACTCCCTAACCGTGATTCCTGCCAATATCCGCCCCAGCCCTGCACGGCAGTCTTAATATGGAAGAAAAGATTGTCAGTGAGCAATCTAAGTAAAATCTTGACTCTTTTCTTTCCTGTTGATGAATATGTAAGTTGTTATCATGGCTTAAGTACATTTCCTCATTTGTGAAATTTGAGTAATATTGTTTACCTTGTCTGACTGTGAGAGTTAGATGCCTTGTATACAAAGAACTGAAGAGGTGCTTAATAAAAATGTACTGTCACAATGACAGATATTTTAGAATGATCAACTCTGAATACTAAAGAGTGTTGCTTATTTCTGATGCATATTCAATATGTATATATATGATATATTTGAATATGGTATAAAGTAACAACGATTTATTACTTTTTAGGGCAGTATGATATTTTAATGAAATCTGTATAATTCTAGTGAGACAGGGACTAGGTAAATTGCCTTAAGCAGACGACCTTGAAGATTAATTACACAGAATATGTATTGTTACAACTCAGAATTCATGTTGCCGTGTAACCATCCACTCAGAAATTTAAATTCATGGGATTCTGACCAGATCCATTAAGATAAGTAAAATCCACATTGATCATTTTCAGGGAATAAGCTTCTCTCTTTGTGATTAAAGAAAATTTTGATTTTTTCTGCACTCTTAACAGGTTTAAAACATCAAAACATTGATTTGACATGTCACTTTTTTAATAGAGAGAATAAAGCTCATGTTGTTTTATTATGTAAATAAATGTTTTTGTATTTCAACAAGGTTGTACGATTTCCTGGCTCTTTGAGAAGTATTTTGCAATATACTTAGATAACCTACTGTTGGAAAAATACAAACGTGACTTTTATGAATATAGTGCCTAGTACAGTGCTTTTGCTACAGTGCAAGACATGAGGCCTAGGAGAGCTTTGCTGCTGATTGCCAGGGGGAAAGATCCCATGTCTCAGTTTCCACTCCTGTAAAATGAAGTGGCTGGACCGGATTCTTTCCTCTTCTAAGATGAGTTGCCATGAGCCTATGTCTTCTGTTTATATTCAGGAGTACTATCAATATCAGATTAAATACTGAATACCCCTCCCTTCCCCCGAAGTAAAGTGCAGTATGTGCTACATAAGCATTTAGTTATCTGATTTCCGTTTCTGATCCTACAGGCAATTTTTGTGCTGCATGTTTCCCAGCAACCTGGAAGGTCTTTTTACCCATAGGTGGCGCTGTTGCACCTTCTTACAGTCTTAACTTTCCTGTTTGTAACGGAAGGCTTAAACAACGTTATTTTAATTTCTTTGCTTAATGCTTCAGAATAGCCCAATGTCCATTATGTCTGTCTACCTGGAAAAATTATTCTGCTTATATTTTAGTTTTATTCTATCATCTCGTTGTGAACATTTCAGACTTGCTGTGCAAACAGTGACAAAATCGGACTTTTCTTCCAGTGTTAGAAACCAGTGAGCCGGGATTTTATAAAACAGCTAGAAGCGGCCTCTGGAGCACCTTAAAGCTGAAAAGCGTATTGAGTTCCCTGAGTACTGACTCCGCCGCTGTGTGTTAATTGGTGGTAGGAGATTTGGTACATATACGAAGGGGTGTAGTGATTTGACTTGGGTTTGCGTGCACGCGCTGCCACTGAGCCACTTGAACCTGAGTCAGTTCGTTTTGAGTTTTTCCCTCATCTGTGACATGGGGACATTCGTATCTGCTTCGTAGAATTATGAGAATTATAAATTATGTAAAATGTTTACCACAGTGGGTATGTCAAGAGGGCTCAAAAACTTTAGCTGATGTTTTGTGTGAAGCCATCATTTGAGAGTCTTTGGCAATTACTAAGAAACAGGAAAATAAGAAAAGATGGTTTTATGATGAGAGATACTTGAGGAGGTTCCATAGTTCCCAAACCCATAATTAAGCATCAGCAGAGTAAGAACTGTTAAACAGTCGCCCTGAACCAACGTTAAGCCACAGAATTATTTGTTACTTCATATATGTTGGGGCTTAAGGGGATGCAATACTTATACACATGTTGTTTCCAGCAGCCAACTGAGAGATGAAAGAAAAGGGTAGACAGGCGATAAATGTCTTCTTTGTTACTGATGAAGCCACGTTCTCCATGAACTTCAGGGCTGTGGAAAAATGCGTGTCATGATATTGTGTCCCAGAAGTGGAGACTCACACTGTCCCATGTAGCTCTGGGCCACAGCGAGCCTTCCCTTGAGGGGACCTGCCCCTTCATGCACAGGGCTGACCTGCCATGGAGGTGAGCATCCCAGGTGCTTATCAATGGTGATCAACACTGGAGTGAAAGGAAGGGTTTCAAATGCCCTGCTTGTCTCCCCGGACTCACACCTCACTCTGTTAGTGTGAGGAGGGCTAATTGTGGGCCAGGGGCCAGGGTTGTGAAGGGAGAAACACTCTCCATGGCCCAGAGGAGTGGTTAGGAGGCATCCCCTTCCTCGGTTTAACCAGGTGGTGGGATGGAAGAGAAATGTGCTACCCAAGAGTTTATAAAAGGAGAAATAAGGATTTTTTTTAAGGACTTAGACTAGCCAGTAAACACATAAGATGATTAGAAAAGAGACTTGTAAATCACTTTCCTATTAAGTTGACATTTGTTGAACACCCAAAATGTGCTTCATTCTTTTCTGAGAATTTTACAGAAATGAATTCTTCAATCTTCTCAACAAGCGAGTAAGGAAGGTTTGATTGTTATCCCAGTTTTACAGTGTGGAAATTGAGGCACACAGAGGGTAAGTAAGTTGGCAAAATCACAGAACTAGTAAGTGGCAGAGCTGGTATTTAAACCCAAGTTGTCTTGTTTTGAGACTCCCAGAGATGGGCTTTGGGTGTTTATTGTTATCAGCATCCCTGAATCTTTATACCACTGTGCATCAGTTAGCCCAGAAAGGACAGGGAAAGGAGAGTTACACAGGTGCTCATAGTCGTGTCTCGGCGACTGTCCACGGAGAGTGCACCGTGATTGGCATTCTTTGTCTTCTGGGCAGTAGATCTGTTCGTATAACAGAAATTTTGTCCATTGAGTTAATCTAGAAACCCTTCCTGCTCTGTTTCTATCCATGCTTGCCATGTGACTGCCTGCCCGTGATTGGGCCATGGAGGAGAAAATGTACTCATGGTTGAACTCTAATATTTCAGTCTGGTTCATAGATTCACGTCTTCTGTTACATTAATAAGTTAAGTTTCTGGTTTTCTTGCATCAGTGTGTCATAAGTTTGGTTAATGTGAAACCACTCCATCGGAGCCCAGGGGTGCTGACGGTATAATTTCTGAGCACGTTGTGGCAAATTTAGCCGTGCAGACCTGGCTGGAGGATTTCTGCCTTCCTCACTGATTTCGCCCAACAGCAGGGCCCGCTCCCACACCCGGATGTGAGGTTGGGAGCTCTCTGAGTAGGCCAGTCAGAGGCCGAGTCCACCAATCATAAATTGATGAAGTACCTGGAAGTGGGTTTAAAAGAAGAAAAGGGCTTCCAGGTAGTCAGATGGGCTGTCCGAATCCATTTGGTGAAAAACTGTCCAGTGTCTGTGGTTGAGCTGCTACTTTGCTGTTGAAAAGTCTGGATTAGATGAAGGGATTTTAAAAAGTAGAAAGGAGTGATTTAAGGTTGTACGTCCACACCGGTGAGAAGTGATGGTTGACCGCCCGTGTGAGGGATAGACAGAGTCTTACAAACTTCATAAAACAGCTTTAAAAGCTTTGCCATCTGAGTGCACTTCGTATGGGGTCCAGTTCATCACTGGTCTTGCTGTGAGGGCAAGTAACAGATGATGGCAGAAAGGACACGGAGGCATCAAAAAGGTCTCAGTCATTTTCCCTGTTTAAAGGATGCGGCACAGTGTAATATATTTGAGCTGGTTTCTCACTGAACAATTTTTAGTGTTTTCTGGGAGCCGTCAGTGCCCCAAGGTTCCATGCAGCTGGGTGTCCCCTCAGAGCAGCTCCGTCAGCGCTTGCCCTGGGCTGACGCGGTGTCACGGGGAGCAGGACGGTCAGTGTCCCCGGCTCCTCCGAGCTCCGTCTCCTCATCCGCAGAGCCGGGTTCCTCATACGTGTCTACTTAGTAGGGTTGCTGAGAATCACACGTGATGGTTGTCAGGTGTGATTTGTGATTGTGTCTGTGATTGGCATACAGTCAATATTTGATAGAAACACTTGTTTTTTATTGTAATTGTGGGTCCTAGATTGCAGTGATTTTAGTCTGCATTTTTTTATACCTTAACTTTTATTTTTAAATATGCACTTATTTTTATTTATTTTTTTGGAGGTACTGGGGACTGAAGCCAGGACATTGTGCATGCTAAGCAGGTGGTCTTCAACTGAGCAACACCCGCCCTCCTTCTCTGCACTTAAAAATAAATATTGCAATAAACAAAATAGCTCTTAAACACCATCATGGGACCTAGTCTCTGTATAGGCAATTGAACACGTATGCTATTTCAATAAGAATAAATTTTGTTGGGACATACAATTCTGAATCTGTTAATGTGCTTAAGAACGATCATAGCTAGTGATAAACACGAGACTTGGATCCAGTAATTCTTATGGTCTGTTTTGCCATCATGGGAAATTATATTCTACAGAGAAGGCTAATTGGGTCTCTTTGATATTTGGATGCTTTAGCAGATGATCTAGGCTTTCAAAAGCTGACAGTTTTGTATTTTAAACTAACTACAAAGTTATCTTGTAAAAGTTTTAGGTCCTAAGCTTGTGAAGTGCCCAGTAATCCAGGGGGAATATGTCTGTGTCTGTGTGAAAGTTTGTGTGTGTGATTTCAGGAAGGTAGAAAGAAGTTCCATATAGACTTCTGATATATTTCTCCTCTACTTTAAGATGTAGGCATATATTTACACAAATAAATTGATATTCTTTTGTCATTTGGCATATTGGTGGGAATAAGTCATTCTAATACTTGTTTCAGAAGGGTTGGGGAGCGTGAGCTTAGAAAATGGGAGGAGAAAGGCAGGGAGGCACTTCACACTTAATGCAGGATATGAGAAACAGTAGCTTTTCTTTTCTCTTTTCTTCTAAAGCAAACTGACACTGAATTGTAACATACTATTACATAGAATTGCTTTTCTGATTAGAGACAAGTGCCTCAGATTTTTCAAGGCAACATGAATGATGAAATGTATTTTAGCATTTAACTTTAAATGTAGTTTTTTTTTTTCAAGTAAAAGGCTATAGCCTGTTCTTTCTTCAAGCAGTGCATGATGTTCACATTTATCCAGGTACATGATCTATGTGCTTAGTTCCTTTGGGTTTTTTTTTTTGTTTTTTTAAGTGCTTGTTTCATTGTGGTGTGAATGAATGTTTAAAATTTCTGGATTTTGATCTTTAGAACATGCTGATTTATCAAAACTGTTAAAAACCTGATTGTTCTTTGGTCCTTGTTTGGTGGGGCACCCTATTGATTACTGTTGTCTGTTAAAGAAATTCTTCCTCTAGCCTGCAGATCATTAAGTGAATGGTTTGCAGTGTGCCCTTAAATTTCATTGAATGCATTGAACATGATTGTCCAGTGAATTTTGAATTGACTCATAGTAATGACTTTGCTTTGTTTCTGTGGCTTTTGCTCCTCTCCACAAGAGTCTGAATTCTCTGTTGCATTTTGTATATGTGTTCTTTACAGGGGAGGAAATTTTGCATTTTTTAGAGAGGTGGGTTTTCCTAACCCCTCTGAATGCCTTCTGTCATTGATACAACAAAAATCTTTTGTTGCAGTGCTTAATTATTTCATAAACTAGTTTTTGGCTTAATCAGAAACAATGACAGAGTGATAATAAAAAATAGGAAAACCTTCATTCCTTTGAAAAATAGAAATGAGGTGGTCAGGCTCATGCATGCTTTGTGCCTGACACCCATACTCTCATGTCATTGTGTGTCATGATTCGGAGATGCAGTTGCTTCAGGTTTATAGATTTTTGTTTTAACATTTGTGATGAAGTCTTTCTCCAGGCTGATGTATCCTGTTGGGTTTCTTGAAAGTGTAGAAGGGAAACAAATGCTTTTTTTCTGTTTTCCGGAGGCCTGAGTTGCTGATGATAAAGAGTTGAGGGTTGGCTGAGGAACAAAGTGATACTCCCTCTACTCCCAGCTGAAATTGATGAACAATGATCTCAATGAAGTGTATCGGTATTTGACCAATAGATGTTAACGAGACCAAACAGGCTAGTTATGCCTAAAGGAAAGTACTGAATTCACCTGCAGAATTAGGTGCATTACCAAGAAGAAGCAGCTTAGAGGAATCAGAAAAATCAGTCCTATGTTGAGATATAAAGTGAATATAATACCTTTTTCTTATGAAACTTTTCTACTTTAAGTTGTGTAGAGCTAAAATTAAATTTCAAGCACCAGGAGTTAAGAGTGCGTGTGGTTCTGTAGGATCATTATTCAGGGATGTGACTAGACCCTGCTAGAGTGGCTGAAGTTGGCAGGAAAAGGCCCAGAGCCAGGATTTGTCACCCTAGGTTGTCCTCCATAATGGTTCCATGTGGGAGCCCATGATTATGTTAACAAATTTTAACAGACCCCAGCCGCCTGTCAAATTTAAGAAGAAAAATATATGCTTAGTATCTGCTTTGCAGGCAAGTGCCTGTGCATTCTCACTCCTTTCTCCTTTCCTTAAAAAGCAGAGACAATGCTTTGCTTTCGTAATTGAGGTTTTAGATAGCACTCTGCTCATTGAAAAGCAATGACCCTGGCCCTCAGATATAAACTCTGGGTTAGTGTGCAGTTAGATAGTCTATTATCCCCAAAACAAGGACCCAGCTGGTCTGGTGGTCTGCTTTGTAATTCACATATCTAAAAACTGTACCTTATTCCCCTCACCCCATGACTTCCCTAAAGATACACTAAGCCTTTTTACTCATTGTGGATTCAACAATCTCTGTCTCATCCCTTCTTTCCCCAATTTCCTGCTTACTATCACAGAGCTGTTAATGAATTTTTCCTTTGATTATACACAATAAATATGGGAGCAATTGAGAGGCTCGTAGAGTTGGCTCCCTAATACCTCTCGCTTTCTCGACTTTTCTCACAGAGTCTTGAGTAATCATTCCCTTTAGGTAAGACTCCTGCCCGCCGGAACCCACAGTTCCATGTGAGAAGGATGCAGACTTTATCTCTCCTACCCGAGGGAGTGAGAGTAGAGGATTAAGATCTGCTCCTCCGTGGTCCTTTCCTGCCCCAGGGCCACTCCAGTTCACCTGCAGCCTTCTGGCCTCTGCTCTCAGGGCCTCTGTCCCAGGACTGACCGCAATCTTTTCTTCACTTGTCAACATTTCCTGGGCTTTTTAGAAGTTGATCTCTTCTCTACAATACAATACTGGCAGATGTGATGGTGGTCAGCGTGCTGGTGGGCAGTCACTTGGGGACTCCCAGGAGCCATGCTGATTCTCCTGAGTCTCGCATTCGGGGTTACAGAACTGTCGAGCACCGGAGGAAGTCCATTCACGTGAGGCCAGCACAGCATTGTATCACTGTCATTTTTTTTTTTAATTTTCAGTGGAGTAATTATTTGTAGAAAACTTTTCCAGATATCTGGCCGCCTGTTTTCCTCACCACCATCTCATTGTTGGCTCTGGTGCTTGTTTTTAAAACCAGGTTTCTTCTCTGTCATTTGTAGCAGCTGGAATTGCCAAATCCTTGATCTGCATTTGAAGCAGAATGCTTCTTCGTGATGTCAAGCTGATTTTCCTATTTCTGAATATTTCGTGTACACTCAGCAACTGTTTCAAATGAAATGCTCTTGTCCAATTTCAGTTAACCCCCATTTGCTGATCTCCTGCTTTCATGCTGAATGCAGTTTCTTCTTCCTCTAATAAAAGTTAGCAATTTGCATTTACTATTTGAAGGTACTGGCCCGAGGTGCTTTTGTCCTTAACAGTTTTAATACAATTCACCAGTGGTTTTTACTCTATGCCCAGAATTGTGCATCCCAGTCAATCTTAGAACATTTTCATCTCCCAACAGGAAGCCCAAGCATGCACAAGCAGTCATTCCCAACTTCCCCATCTTCCCCCAGCCCCAGACAGCCACTCTTCTCTCTCTGTGGATTTACCTGTGCTGGACATTTCATGTAAAATGAGTCATTTCATGTAAATGGAACCGTCTATTGTGACTGACTTCTTTCACACTGGGTAACGTTTTCAATGTTTGTCCACGTTGTGGCCTGGGTCAGTACTCTATGCTTTGCTATTGCTGAATTATATTCTACTGACTACATGGGCCCCACTGTTTACCCATTCATCAGGTGATAGTCATTTGTGTTGTTTCTGCTTTTTGGCTGTGATGAGTAATGGCGCCGTGAATATTTCTTTAGAAGTTTTTATGTGGACATTTGTTTTCACTTCTCTTACGTGTGTGACCAGAGAGCAGAAATGCTGGGTCTTTCATAAACCAAATGTTCAAATCTCTGAGGACGTGCCAGGACGTTTTCCAAAGTGGCCACGCTGTGTTACGTCCTCACCAGAAAGGGCTGCGTGCTCCGCTTCCTCTGTGTTCTCATTAGTGCTTTTTACAGTTTTTTTGATTATAACCCATTGTAGTGAGTGTGAAGCGGTTTCTCCTAGTGGTTTTGACTTGATTTCCATTACAGCTAATGATATTGAACATCGTTTCATTGTGCTTATTGGCCATTTGTATATTTTCCTAGAAAAATACCTTTTCGGATCCTTTATCCTTCTTTTAATTGAGTTGCCTTTTTATTGTTGAGTTGTAGGTTTGTTTTTCTTTTAATTTGGAGATACAAATTCTTAATCAGATAAATGATTTGAAAAAATTTTCTCCTCTCTGTTGTTTTTTCACTTTCTGGATGGTGCCCTTTGAAGCAAAGTTCTAAATTTTGATGAACTCCAAATTATCTCTGTTTTCTTTGTTCCTTGTGTTTTTGGGGTATTACTTAAAATCTGAGGTATTTTATTTAAACTTGTATATATAAAATAACTTAATTCGTAGGACCGTTCTAGGAGACGGGTGCTGTTGTTGTCCCCAGTCTATGGATAGAAGACTGAGATGCGGAGAATTTCACTGACATATCAGTGTCACAGCTACCAAGTGCTGTGGGAGTTCCGACCCTCATGTTTGTCCCCAGCATCTGTGCTCTTCACCACCATGCTCCACTACTGCCTGGAATCGTTAATGAAAATGTCTTTCTTTTCTGATTCCTTGTTAGTTTCTTTTCTCATTGGGAACCTCATCTCCTCATTTTCCTTTCAGATATCAGTGTAGATTTATTTTAGGTCTCATGTAGGCAGAAGCATTGCTGTCAGTTAACTTCTTTATTACTCACTCTCCAGTGATGATTGTTGCTAGTTGACCTAATCAAGTCATGCTTAAGTCTTTCCTGCTCATGAAACTAAAAACAGTCATGACTTACAGAATGCTCAAAGAAGAAAGTACTTGATTGATTTTATTTTGCTACCCAATCAAACCAATCAAATATAAACCCCTGTGTTGGCACATAATATAAGCTCTCCAGAATAGGGTCACTGTCTTCCTTGTGTTTCATTTGTTTGGTCACAGTGTCTGGATCGTGCCTTGCTGTCTAGCAGTTTTGTGAGGATACAGTGCTCATGAATCATTGTAGGACAGAATTTTGACAACAGACTCTGTTGTTCATTTCACAAGGGAAAAGATAATATAGAAATACTGCTCAGATCTATTTTAAAATTAAGCTTGGAATTTTGAGAAGAATTCAAATACCATACAAAGATCTTTTTCACTGATTTTAGATATATCTTAGATATATGGTTACATAGCAGAGTAACTTATCAAGTAGATTTGACAAAATGAGTGTTATATTGATTATTTGTTTTAGTTGAAATATTCTACCTGGGATAAATTAATCAGTGCCCATTATTGAACAAATATGATTGTATTCCTATGCAACATGGGAGCAGACTTCATATGTTTATATGTAATATACATGACTGTGTGTTTTAATCTGTCTGTCAGTGTTTATATAGTTTTTCGGCAATTTTGTAACTTTAGAATTCTTCTAAGAAAATCACCCCCGTATCTTGTGCCGTTTGTACTGTGTATCCTGTCTTATGCGAGGGATTCCACTGTCCCCTCAGTGAGGAATCTCCTCTCCTTTTGAGTTAGTAGCAGATTTAAAGGAACTGTGATTTCTAGGCCTTTGCTATCCACGTGTTTGCAGTTGGCTGTCAATCAGGATTTTCCCTTTGAGTTTTCATTGTTCAATTAGAATTTTTGAAAATAACTGTTAATGTATTTCACCGGTCTCCCTAGAAACTTGATGTGTTTGTGCTTTTCAGTTTTCAATTTATGAAAATTGTAAATGCACACTTGTTTTTAAGTTGTCCTTTTTCACTAGATATTTGCTTACCTCTTTATAGTTAAAATAATTTTCTTCCCAATGAATGAATCGGTGTGCATGTTTTAAAAGATACCTTACTTTTAATTTTTCTTATTCTAACAGGTATATTCATTGTACAGAATTTAGAAAATAAGGATAAACACAGTAATAACTTAAAAATGGCCCCTAATCTCACCTGGAGATACAGTTGTAAGGTTTGAAATTGAGAATTACAAGTCCTCTCACTTTGTTCTTCTTTTTCAAGTACGTTCTGATTACTGAGACCCTCGAATTCCCATATGAATTGTAGCAGCAGCTACTCAGTTACTGCAGAGGAGCCCGCTGGGATTGTGATCGAGAACACGTTGGGTATAAGGATCGCTCTGGGGAGCACTGCCATCCCAAGAGCGCTGTCATCTGATCCAGGAATCTGCGTGGTGTGTCTGTCCAGCTATTTAGGTCTTATTTATTTTTTTTCAAGATTGCGTAGAGTTTACTTAGTATTATTTTACTTTATTTTTTTGCATTTACACTAAGGACAAGTGTGCAAGGTACCGGGATTCGAATTGTATTATAGCCCCGCCACTTGCTGACACCATTTATGCTGCGGTCTTTCTTTGCCCGCTGTAAAATCTTGCACAAAATAGGACCTAAATAACTCTGTCTTGAATGAATGATTTTATGATTGTTGGATGATGCTTGAGAGTCCTTGTGATGATTTCTTTTTCCCAGACTTTCCCCTCTTCTTAACTATGCCCTTTATCTTCCTTTCCTCCAGCCTGGGTTTCAGCCTGCCTGTGGCATTGATTTTCCTTGTCTGTGGACTCTACCTTTCACTATTTCATGATAATGTTACATGTGGGCTGTGGAAACTTGCTAGATATCAAGAAAGAGAAAATCCATTGCATGCTAGTATTTTTAGATTGTGTTATTCTTTTATCGATTGAAATTAAATTAGGCTGAACCCTGAGCCATCCCCTGAGCTCTTTTCGCCTTCCTACAGGTGATACTGCTTTCGTTGCTGCATGTGCCCTTCCCCCAGACTTGGTTTTGGAGTTGAGTAAGTCACCATCAGTGGAGCTCTCTCTTTAAAAGATGAAGAGAACATTTGCTCCTTCTCCCTGTTTGGGGACTTGGATGAGATGAGGTAACAGATAAAGAATGGAGCCCCACCTCATTCTGACCACCACTCTTTCAGTTCCTTTCTCCAGGGGAAAAGAGTAAAATTCAACAGTATTAAGATTTTGTGCTAATGAGATAGACAAGACAACCAATCATTTATTAAATACACTTTCATGCCAGAAACAAATGTATTATACACATAAAAAGCACATAAATCTCGGTAGTACTGTGGTTAAAAACGTGGGTCCGAGTTCAAGCCCTGCTCTGGAGTGACCAGTCATGTGAGATGGAGAACTGGTAGGTCGGCTTAGCCTCTCCAGGACTAGTTTTCTGTCCTGCAGAGACTGGGCTCCCTAGGCGTCCCCCACCCGTAGAGGTGCTGTGGGGTGTAAATGAAGTGCGTGGGCAGCCCGAGCACAGCTGCTCGTTCCTCCTATTTGCAGGATCACATAGCTTTTGCGGTGACAGCTTTATGACTGCCCCGTGTAGACTCTCAGTGCTCCAAAGGGATGCCTTGTGGTTTGGAGATGGGGTTCTCACTTCTGTAAATACCCAAGGATTGTGTTATTGGGCCGTGCTGATTTGAATCTATTCTTTAGAAAGTACATAGTGTAGATATATTTTTCAAGCATGCATGTTCTTTTTCTTTTATTATTTATAGTTCTACCCTCTCATCTCTTGGTGTGACTTTTCATGGAATCCAGGAAACAGTCCTAAGCTACCTGCCTCTTCACATTTCTCAGTGGTGGTTTTCTTCCCTGACTAGAAGAGGGTTTTGCATAGGAAATTTTCTTTGTTCCCCTTTTCTTGGAGTCTCTCTGTTTGTCTTCCAATCTCTCAGTTGTCCATCTGTCCATTTATCTACCCACTCATTCTTCTGACTTGTTCCAAATAGCATTTCAGGCAGCTTACAGAAGAACAGATACCAAATAAACAGGTGAGAAAATGGGGTCAAGTTCAGACAGTGAGGTTAGGAGGTGAGCCTGTGTGAGGGTTGCAGGAGTGAGAAACACTCCTCTGCCTTGTGACTGATAAGATCGACAGCAGCAGTGTGCCTGTGGCTCCCAGCATACACAGTGAAGCAGGATTTGTGGGAGATGCTCACTGGCTGTGAAATAAATAAGTGGCTTAGGAGAAGCCCAGCCTTTCCAGCTACTAATGTTTAGGAGAATATTTTGGGTGTCTTCCAAAATCAGAGTATTGCATCTTTTCTTTTTCAGAGTTCTATGTATAGTTGGTTACATTCTATTCCTGGAAATTTCTCCAAAATTGCTTCCCACGTGAGTCCCATGGCTCGGGAATAGGGTGATTCTGCTCATTGACGGGTGTTGGCCAGAAACAGAAAATGATAGCCTCAAAGGAACCTGGGATTTGTCAGTCATGTTTTATCAGTGCTGTAGCTTTCAGAAAATGCTTTCACCTTTTCTCTCCATCTGAGGCGGCAGCGTGATCTCTTTCCAGCATCAGGAGCTCAGGGCCACGGGATGGTGGGGGCTGACTGCACTGCCGTCAAGACAAATAAAGTAGTCACCACAGGCGTGGTAGTTTTACATAGTGCATTTCATGTTCTTTAATAGGTTTCAACAGGTAGTTAATTAACTGAGTTAATTAACATTTAATAAATATGATGCTTTGTTGAAAAGACAGTTATAGGCAGAATATAAGTTGTGAACACTTTAAAAACGGTTTCATTACTGAAATTTCAGTAGGGGAGTTTCAGTTTATCTTATTTACGCTTCTCTTTAAAAGTAACAAAGAAACAAGACAGAAAAAGCAGAGGATGATTTCTGTTCTTCCTCTCGGCTTGCAGGTGCCCTCACCCCCAGTGGCATCCATCCAGACACCAGCACTGACACTGGCCGTGCTGAGAACTGCCTCAGCCCTGAAGACACAACTGACAAATAGAAGGGGGCCACGCCCTGTTACAGCAGGTGCTCTCACTTTGTGGGTCCTTATGTAACTGCGCGGTGTTATTCAGGATCGCCCTTTCTACACTTTGTGACGCTGCTGCGGTGTCTCCTAGTTATTTGTTTCTGTAAGTACTCGTGTATTTTTTTCTATGTGTGGTACTAGACGTCTAAAAATGCTTTTTTCAGATGAAAAATAATGTGTATTTAATATAAAAGTCTGAAAAAAGGGGCAAAAGTGTCTATCCTAGTTCCACTACTCAGAGATTATAATTAACACTTTAATATCTTTTTTGTGTTCTTTTCATCAGTGTGTATTACCTCTGTCATAAAAACCAGCGAGCAATGTGTGCCTGTATACTGTGTGGAGACCTCCATTTTCCATTCGGCTTATTACACATTTTTCTACAATATTCTATCTCCCCTGGCATGATTTTTAATGACTAGTATAGCATTCTGTCTTGTGGAGTCCTCGTCCATTTTACTTTGGACTTAAATAAACTTTTAAATTCCAAGTATACTTAACTGAAATTCTGAAAGGAGATCTGTTGTGGTACCGAAAGTCCCCTACATCCCTTCCCCTTTTTTCCTGAGAGTAAAAACTGCTGACAATGTGGAGTATATATTTCATGACCTTTATGCCTATGTCATATAAATAAACACATACATACACGTATATGAGAAATCTATGTCTATGTGTGTGTATATATGCTTTATTGAAAAATAAGGCCATACTATATGTTTTCTGCAGCTCGGTTTATTCACTCAGGTATATATCACAGACGTCCTCTCTCTCCAGACTCACCCGGTCCTTTCAGATAGAGTAGAGGGTTTTCCTGATATGCAGGTTTGGTCTCTTGTGTAAGGACACCTTTCGTGGGAGCGTACTGTGGACAAGGCCTTGGACCACGCCGAAACACCGGAACTTTAGTGCCCACAGCTCACCGTGATTTACCGCATCATTGTCTTGATGGTGGACACTTAAGTTTTCTCCATTTTCCACTGTCAGAAAGGGTGTTTGACTGGTATACTTCTTATACAAACATTCCTGTGATCTTGTATGAGTATTATTTTCGTTAAGTTTTCTGGAAATTTAGTCCTTGGATGTGACAACTACATAAATCCCAGGCTCCTTTCAAGTGAATCAAGAAATTCCTTCTCCTGTGGGGCATGAAAAGATGTAGAATAACTTATGTAACCAATTCTCTATCGCTGGATATGATTTCACTTCAGCTTTTCTTCTCACCATTGTAAACAGTGCTGTGTAAATGCTCTGATAAGTACATCTTTTTGAACTGAATTTTTCTAAATGAAACGATTCCAAAATGTGGAGTTCAGCCTGTGTGTACACACGTTTTTCAGAGTTTACATATCCATTGACATGTCATCCTCCAAAAGATCGCTCACAGTTTGTTCTCTCAAAGATGGACACTAGCTAGAATATCTTTTAAAAATATGTGCCAATATGATGAGCAAAAGTACTTTTTCATTGTTTTAATTTGCACTTGATGACCAGTGAGGTATTGAGCATTTTTCACTCATTAGCCATCTGACTTTTAAAAAGTGAATGATCTCTTTTGTCCTTTGCACACATTTAAGTGAGGCAGCTTCTTGTTGCTTTGTGACAGCTCTATGTATATTATGAACATTAACCCCTTGTCTTCATCAACATGTATCAGAGAGCTTTTCCTTGTCATATTTTGCCTTTCATTTTGTTCAGTAGGTTCATTTTTGTTGTGGCCCAAAATAATCTTAAGATTGTAAATGTCTTCTTTTTGGGTTTTATTCCTGATATTATTCTTAGAAATACTTTCTTATAATGGTATAAATTTCTTCTGTAGGTTTTTTTAATCTCTAAGATGGAGATGATGATGGTACTTGTTATAGTGAAGAGAAGTTGAATTAATATGAGCAAAGAATTATATTCGCTGTTATTAGTACTTTCTAATATTCACATCACATTCTGTAATTTTTCTTGCGGTCATTATGACTGGAATAGAATTTGTTTTTTCCAGGGGATTCTCTGATTGTCCCAAGACAATTATTGAATTCCTACTTTGCTTTTTAACTTGAAATCCCACCTGTAAAGAATACTTATGTACACTAGAGTCTCTTTTTGAGCTCATGGTTTATTTTTATCAATCTTACTTTCTTACACTAGCACTATATCTTACATATTGTAAACATTTATTTAATATCTGACAGTGCGATTTTTTGATTCTCTTTTAGATCCCAAATTTTCTTGGTTAGTATTATGACTTTATTATTCCTGAAGAATTCTAATATAATTTTTCAAGTTAAAAAAAAAAAGAAGTGCTGTCGTGGGATTTTTTTACTACTTTTGAATTATCTTTAGGAGAACGTACATTTTTACAAAACTGCTTTCCTCCATACAAAATGTTGATGTCTCTACTTTCACACCTCTTACTTTACCCCACAGTACTGTCCTGTACTTCCACCATGTACAACATGGGCATTATTTTTGAGTTTATTCCAGATTATTGTTGATGTTTTTGTTAATTATTTAAGTCAGAATTTTTTGCTATTGTATATTTTAACTGTTAAAACTGACACCTAGGAAGGCAGATTCGGTTTGTAAATACTCACTTTGTAACTTCTCATTTAAAATTGTAAGTATTAAGTACTTGTTACAGAATCCTTTCTTTTCTGTTTTTAAAAATTTGTTTCCAAGATTCTCAAAATGGTCATAGCAAAGTAGTATAGGTGGGGACAGAGATGGAGAGAGGTAGTGTGGCTCATGTACAAACTGTGAGCACTTTCATGGCTGCGTTTACGCTGGAAAAGCCGCTGAAGAGTCCAGGATAAAACGGGTGGCTTTGTATGCAGTTGAAAGCCAGCTTTCTTGCCTGGTGAAGCCTGGTGGGCGTGACAGGTAGATGATCAAGGTCGAATGGAGGTTATTGGCTGCACAGAGCGCTGTGTCTGAGAACTGGAGAATATCGCCATGGGAAATGCTTGGTGCCAGGAACAAAGCAGAGGAGCTGGGGACCCTGTGTGTTAAGGAATTTCCAGCCCTCGGAGTGGGAAGATCAGACTCTGCATTCAGATCTGAGTTTGAATTCATCTTCTTTACTTTACTTGTCCTCTGACTTTGGTCAAGCTATATACCCTCTTTCACTTCTGTTTTCTTATCTCTCAAAATAGGAGAATTACAGCCTGCTGCTAGATTGTTTGATCAGGTTAAATAATTAGTGTCTATAAGATGCCACGTACAGTCACAAGCTCAGTGAGAAATGGGCTGTCACCTGTTCTTCTGCAACTCAGTGCTTGACAAGACATGTGGGAAAGCCAGTCCCTAATTTGTGTGTGATGCAAGTAGGAACAAAATTAATGTCTTGCCTTTCCCTAGCAGTATACTTACAGCTTTGCTTCATTTACTTCTTTCCTCCTTTCCTTTCCCCTTTCCCATCCTCCACCAAAAGATCCTGAGACTCTCTCAGAATAGTAGATTCAAATTACTTTAAAGGTTGGCTCATCCTCATGAAATGATAGTAACATAAAAAAAAATCTGTGCACATCCCACAATACATTGTATTTGATTTACACACACACGTGTGCACACATACACACACACAATCAGGCTACCTTCCACTTGCAGAGGGATAAGGACCACTTTTTCTGAGTTTTCACTCACTGAGCTTGAGAACAATGTCTCTTACACAGACTTTCACCAGGCTTCGTGCATGGTGTTTTTAATTGAATTTCGGCTTGGTGGCCATAGATATAGTCTCCTAATAGAAGAGAGAAAGTGGAGACATAGACATTCCGCTGAGATATTGGTGTCATCATATTTTAGTTGGAAAGGACTTAAGACAGCATAGAGTCGTAATATTATATGGGTGAGAATCCATGATGTTGTAACTTGGACAAGAACATGGACCTTCTGCCGTCTTGTCCACAAAGGTGAAGAGGCAACTGGGCAGGGGATGGTAGGGATCCTTCTTGCTTGAGTTCCATGTTCTTGCTAGTTTTCATTGCTCAGTTGCCTTTAGTTTATGTCCATGAGGCCTCTCATGGGAAGGTCACTCTGTCCTGATAGATTGAGTTTCTTATCAGCAAAAAGCTCTGGACCCACTCATATTTCCCAGAGTTTTCTGCTGACCTGCTGACACTTTATATAATTGAGACCTAAGAAACTACTGAATATAAAATCCTTATTGTTATTGTTTGCCCTCGAGTTCCATAGGAAGGGGTGCTGTCTCAGGCTGTCTAAAGCCAGATCTGAACAAAGATAGGGTGACAGGCTGTGCTGCTGGTCCTCCACAGTTGAAGGGGATTTCCAACTTAGCTTTATATTCAAGGCAGATGAGTTCAAATCTTGCCTTTACCAGTTATTATCTTTGTGAATTTGGGGAGAAACTGTACTTTTTTGTGTCCAAATTTGTTTATCTGTAAGTAAGTTCAGTATTTATTTTAAGGTTTCTGTTTTAGAATTGAATGAGCTAATACTCTCATTTATACCTAAAATAGTGATCTCATGGTTCTATGCTGGTGCCTTGGTAGTTGATTACTAAGGGACTCCGCAGTGAGATTGGGGGTGGGGGACCCTGGATAATAGAGCTTATATTCCAGGATATGCTTGTAAAAGACTGGATGTGCAGTGGATTTTTAGTAAATATCTACTCCTTTCCTAATCTGCATTGATTGTGTATATATCTTTATACTAATATATGAACAATTTTTATTGCAATTTAAATATCTTTGTAGTATTTACAATATCTAGTTATAAAAATACGTGAAATAAAAAGATTTGAATTTATTTTCTTTTCAATAAGCAAAACAAAATAAAATAGAAAAGAAAAAAGTTTTGAAGGAGTAGAAATAATTTTATTTCTGTGGAATCAATTCCTTGTAATAGGTTTTTTGTTCATGTTGTTAAAAAGCATATAAAATTGATAGGTTGTGAAATACTGGAAATGAGGAAACAGTGGAGACATACTACCTCTAAGGCAGTCAATTTGTTACCAAGTCCAAACTCGTTCTGCTTGCTGCATGACAGGCCAATTAATCGGGAGATGAGATGTTGGAGTAAGGAAAAGAGACTTTATTTGTAAAGCTGGCAGACCCAGAAAATGGCATATTGTTATCCAGTAGAACTCTCTTCCCCAGGGCAGAATTCAGTCTCCTTTTATACTAAAAAGTGGCGGGGATGTGGCTGGTTGTTGCAAACTTCTTGCTGTATGAATTGTTTGTCCTTGAAATCCTTTGTTCCTGCAGCTGTCCATGTGGGTCAAATTATGGTGCCCCTGTAAAACCTCCAAAAAAAAGAAAGGTTATTCACTATTTTACAACTTGCCATCTATACATAAGTGTAGAAGAGCAAATATCCTTAAAGATCAGAGCCCGGAGAATAGACCCTCCTGGATATTTCAGGCTAAAGGCAACTTTCTTTTACAAAAGGTGCAGAGATAGCAAGTCTGAGCCTAGAAAACAAGGTACAGGATTAAAGCCAAATGAACACATCTAACATGGAGTGAAATTTGTTCTTTCTATTACAATTTCTTTTTCTCCCTCATAAATAATTTTAGTAAGAAACATGAGCAATTTTTTTATTTTTGCTTCTTAATAAAGGACTACAACTACAATTTAGTGAGCAGGGATGCTGTGCGTGCCTTGGTGTCACAGCAAACTCTTGTTGGTGGTGCAACATGCCTGATGCCCCGTGAGTGTTGGTGAGGGTCCCCCTAACCAGGGGCTCTATTCAGGAACCACCATATGCGCGTTGACCTCTGGCACCTCTTTTTCAGCTGCAGGAAATTTTTTCAGATTCTATGATAGAAAAATCACTCCAGCTAGGGATAATCAGGGAATAAAGGAAGAGGAAAAGGGCTTGAAGTAGAGTAGAAGAGAAAGACAGAAGCTCAGGGAGCCTGGGGGCTTGGCAGCGCTGCCTCGGGAGAGAGAGGAGCAGAGGTGTGGATGGGACCGGCTACGGAACCAGCTCCTGCAGCTTTCCCTGCACCCAAGCCACACAGCTTTTAATAGGGCCCAGGACTCTCTCCTGGCTGGATGTCACCCTGGGCAGAACCTTGAGAATCGAAGGTAAGGGGTGGGCAGCACTCACCTAGGGGGTCACTGAGGACTTTGGTCAAGTCCACATTGACTTTTCCAGTCAAGTGCCTTCACCTGTTCTTTATCTCAGGATCTGAGAAGCAGGAGCAAGGAACTCAGGGAGAGATCCAGGAAGATATCTGACTGTGTTAAGAGACGACAGTCACAGTGACACTGGGAGCGAAGACACTTGCAGCAAAGTAAAATAACTTCACAACTATTGCATCAGAGCTGCATGTGTGAGAGAGCCTAAGCCTGTCTCAGAGTGCAGGGGACAAGCGGAATGGAATGGTAAAATTAACACTGACAATTGAAATTTTGTTAAATAGCCTGCTACTTTTAATTTTATCACTTCAATGTATGCAGGTGTATTTCTATGAGCATTTATAGGTTCACACAACCCCACCAGCCCCTCTTGCCCCCATGGGGGATGGGATTTCTCAAGCACAGTGCCCCTCCTGCTTGCTTGGGCCACGCTGCGGGTCCTCACCTGGGGCCAGACTGCTACAGTACACTGAGTCCCCGAGGCACGGCCTGGGATACATGACAGGAACAACTGTGCTCTTGGCTGAGGGCCTCCATTTCCCCCTGCAGTGTAAGAATGCCGGTGACTCAGTTAGAAGCATGCATCCAAGCCGTCCTTCCGTGTCATCACCATCTAGAAGCGGTGCCTGAATCTTCTGAATTTCTGCAGAATGTGGTTTACAATCACCTTGAAGAAGTGAGTGTGTGTCCTCTTTCAAGTGGAGGAGTTACTGCCGTTTTCCTGGAACTTACTCATCACTAGTCCATCTGATTTTTCTGTGCTAGGATTCAGTATGGCCTGCTAATAACTCTGCAGTCAGATCTAGAAACCCTGATGAAGAGGATTATTTATTTTCTTTCTTTATATGATAGTATTTTACTTTCAAATTTCTGAGTTTTCAGTTCTTGGAGGAATTTTTTCGGGGGTTGGAGAAACAACTTTGCTCTTACCATCTTTGTGACCTGTTGCTATATGCGTCTCACCTGTCTTCTGTCACTTGTGAGGCGGTTCTATTTTTGACCCTGTCCGGGTTGTTCATATTTTAAAACATAAAATCTGTAAAAGTACAGTCCCTTTTACTCCGAAGACATTCCACAAATACTCCTTTAATCTGGGTATGGTTTTAAGAAGACACAATAATTAGAATATATACTTGCAGGTTGCCAGTGCAAAATCCCCAAATTAATAGTCAAGCTCAACATCTAAAATCTTTCTAATCTACCATGGATTTGTATGGATAAGTGAAGTAGTTTGCTAAGAACTCAATCCTCCCAAGCTGATGCTCTGCCAGATGGTGGAGCCGAGGGACGAGGGTGTGTCCTGCCCTTCCTGAGCTGACAGTTTCATGGCAAAGACCTTCACCAGGTGAAGAAATTGAAGTTTCTTCTAAGAACAGTGGGTCTGAAATGAGTCCAAAAGCGTGGGAGAGACACAATCACATTTGTCTCAAGTAGGGGAGAGTGGCTGTGGGGCCACTTGGGAGACTCATGAGTCCAGGTTGGCAGTGTTGTTGGCTTCCACTTGAGCGGTGGGACGGTCAGTGGGTAAAAGCGAACAGATTGAAGGCATGTTTAGATGGTAAAGAGGAAAGGATCAATGATTTCTGTGAAGGTAGGATGGAGTAAGGCCCAGGTTTCTGGGTGGATTTATGAGTTAAATAATGGTCCTGCTGTGTTCTGAGGAGGGAAAGCAGCAGAGGGAGTTCTGGGGGAAAACTGATGAGTTCAGCTGTGGGTAAAGTGAAAGGCTGTTAGATGTGTGGTCTGGGAGCTCTGGTGAGAGCCAGTAGTGAGTAGGGGGCGGGGAGAGAGACTTTCAAATCATTTTGTCTTGTGAAAATACATACAAGAATGAGTAATGACACAACCCCTGTATATTCTGGATTTAAAACCCAGTAACATTTTGCTATATTGACTGCAGGGGTTCTTAATTTTTTAATAGAAATAAAATAAATAGAAACAAAATAGTGGAGTTAATGAATATCTTAGAGTTGATGTGTGTCCTTGTATGTATTTTCATACCTCATCTGTTTATAAACATAATCTACAAAAAGTTAACTTGCTTAGCATTAGAGTTAAACAGAGGGACGTGACACACTCTGTTGGTGATTCAAGGTGATTTCTTGGGCAAATTATGTAGCCTCTCTGTGCCTTAGTTGCATCTTCTGTGACTGCCCCCATGCCCCTCATCACAGCTGATTTCCTAGACTAGAAGTTGGGAGGGAGGCTGCTGAAGGGAGTAAGAGGTGGCAACTGCTAGGGTCACTGAAGAGAGAGACAAAAACAGATTAAAGCCGAGAAACTGAGTGCTAATACCCTCAAAGGAGAAAGAATCCCTTAGTTTTTTGAGTCACTTAGCCTAAGAGAAAGAAAATCATGTGGATCCAAAGCTCTTGAGCATATGAGTATTGTGGGTGGGAGGGTTTCATCAGAAAAGGGTTGAGAAAAGGCCTTTTGGTTTCCCTTTACGTTTCCAGTAAGGATGAGGTGCAGAAGAAAAACCACCCGTTTCACAGTTGAAGGTGCTGTTTTGTGCGAAACTGACCGAAGGTTGGAAACCATTCATCAGTGGTGCTGGCAAAAGAAGAGACTTCTGGATTGGGTGGGGCACTTGCTGTGACTTCCAGGTGACCTGCTGGCTGGGGGCTGTGAGGCGGGCAGTAGGTTTGCAGTGTGACCTGGGTATAATCCCTGGCATTGAGGCTGCTGATCTGACTAGCAGAGCTGGGCAGACACCGTCCTAACGGGGCTGCTCGGGATGAGGCCTGGGACACCTGCCATGCTGAGGGCGAGAGGAGAGCTCCCCTGAGGTTGTGTCCCTGTGAAGATTAGAAACGTCCTCCTGCAGGGGAGGAAGAGCCTCTGAGCAGCGGGCCGGATGCACAGGCAAGACCAGCCTGAGCACGGAGATTTCAGGAAGCCGGAATTCATACAGGCCCGAACAGCCTTGTTCCTGAGAAACTGGAGGGAAAAGATGCTGCAAATGCAGGCTAAGTTCAGACACTATTGTGTGTCATGAGTGATAGGAAAAGACTGTTCAGGCAGCCACGAGAGAACGCTGTGGTTGTCCCAGTTGGGCGTCACACAGGAGGGAGGAGCAGAGTTATATACTTTGCCACTTATTAGCTGTGTGACTTTGAGCAATATCACCCCACTTCTCTCTATATATATCTACATCTGTAAAGAGACACAGTGACAAGCTCGTGTCATCAGAATGCTTTGTTTAGCTCTGATCCCCTTTGTCCAGTCCTGTCAGTGCTGCCCTGCAAGGTTCTGCAGCGGCTGCTCTTGCCCTGTGATGGGAGGGCATAAAAGGGCATTGTAGCACCCGAGGGCAGAAAGGGGTTGCTTTAAAAGCAGACATGTAGCCTCCTGCAGCTGCAGACCTGCAGGCAGTTTGGTTCATGGTCGTGGAGAGGACTTTGGAGGCCTTAGCGTCGTCTTAAGACTTGTTTTCCCTTGGGGACCTGATTTGCCTTTGCAGATTAATGTTGAAGATTTGGGCTTCTGGCAAAGCTGTTTTCAGAGATGGGTATATACGTAAAATATCATATAAAATAAAATGATTTATTTAACGTGAGCGACTTTGCAGCTGTTGGGAAGAGCTTTGTTGGCCTGGTCTCCACGGAGGACACCAAGGGTCAGCAGAGCGTGCGGGAGGGAAGGCAGCCTGCAGTGCTTCTGCGGGGGGTTCTCCCCAGCATGGTGCTCTGCTGAGTTGACTCTTCTCTGAGTTTGGTTGCCAGAGGAGCAGACAGCAAAGTAATGAGTTCTGGAGGGATTGTATAATGACAGGAAGAAATAGGAACCTGGAGATTTTCTGGACTAAAACACGCTTTTGGTTCCTGATTCAGTGTGTTCCATTACAGAATTGATGAGTTGTGTCTATTCTGGGACTTCATTGAAATAAACGTTCACCCTAAATGTTAAGGGATTTGGTTTATTTGGCTGGAGGACTCGAGCCGGGATGACAGCCTCTCAGATCACTCTGAGGGACTGCTCCCAAGAGGTAGGGGAGGAGCTAGGATAAATAGAATCTTTACAACAAAGATCAGGTAATTGGAACAATAAAATATTGCTTGTTATCTAAAGAAAACCAGATATCTCAAGTTCAAGTATTTACTGCTTTTCTATGTATGGTGGGAAGCAAACATTTGGGTCATTGAATTCATTCCTTTGGCAAGCCCCTGGCTATCTAGGGCCAGTATCCTGTCCTTTCTTACTCTGAGTCTGCTCAGAGGGCACCACTGTGAGTGGCTGAGAGGCCGGGCTGTAGGCATGTACTCGCTGGGGTATGGCAGCAGCCGCTGATGACTCGGATTCAGCATTCTTTGTTTACTGTCATGGTTGCAGTATTTTCATGCACATTGTAGTATTTTCATTCACAGTGTTCCCCCTTGGTCCTAAATTCGACCAATATTTTGAGAGAAATTTCATGACCAATTTTGTCCCACATTGCTAGGATGGCTCATTCCTAGTTCAGGTGAAGAATCTTCTGAGTTGCCATTCAAGGTGTTAGTATTTTTTATCAGGCCCTGTTGATACTAAAAGTTCTCTGGATCACCTGTCTTACTACTCTATTATGATCCAGGAAGTGTTTAACCTTCTTTGCTCATTCCCATAAATAGAATCACACTATTATATTTATTTTATTCAGGGTTATAAATTTTATCTGTTTCTTCAAGATGTTTAGCCATCATCAATCTTGTGGGCCTAGTTACACATTGGGAAATGTAATAGACAACAATTTTATAAAATAGACAGGATATAAGTAATACAGCTAGTAAGGTTAATAAAGTCACGAGTAAGAATTTAATAGTCGAGAAGTTGTATTTTTGGGTTAAAATTTTGCTTGTGTTTCTGAGTTTGATCCTATGAAGAAGTTCATATTTATGGTCAGGGTCAGAGCAGGTATTAATTGGCCAGTTGAAATCTCCCACCTTGTAAGATCAACAGTGGCCTAAACAGAACTATAATTTCTTTTTAGAATAATGTTTCTGAGGGCTACCTAGTTAGAGCCTTGGAGTAGGGAAACCCACCAAGGTAACACAGAAGTACTAGACATAGGTAATTTATCATAAACTTAACAATTGGAGTAGTTCATAATCAAAGGTTGGAGAAATTATCAAAGTAATTGGTATACAGTCCTGGTCCGGTGTCTTGGGTCAGCAGTCTAGCTCAGATGTCGTCTTCTTCTCATCCTGGTATGGAAGCTTTTTCTCCATTTGGGCATTGTTTTAAGGTGAGCAGCGCTCTATAGGCCAGTGCATTGCAGGGGCTGTTTCAGATAGGAAATGAATCCGAGACTCCGTTTCCTTCAGCTTTGGTGTGTATGGTCTAGTTAAGAGTATCTGAAAAAGGGTCTTTCCACTCAGGTTGGAGACAGTTCTTTAAGTCATGCCTGTTGCAGTATGTATAATCCCCTGGCTGCAGGTCATGGGGCATTGGAATTTTACCCAAGGATAGATTACTGAGCTTCAGAATCAAACCTAGAGTATTCTTTTCATAATTCAATTAAACTGTACAGCAGTGTGACATAACAGCAAGGAATGATCTGGGAAGTGTCTTAGTAAATATGGACCTCAATTAACAAAACTAGAATTTAATATCGACTAAAATATAATTTTTTTCTCTCTAAAGTTACCCTCAGTTTTCTCAAATATAGCCAAATCAAGATTAATTTCTTTACAAATTAAATCTGATTATTTGATCATATAGGCTTTTTAAATTGACTGTGTTGGAAGTTTTAATACGGAGTCTCAGGGTAGAATGTTAATAAGGTTTTCTAAGGGCAAGAAAGCCACGTCAAGGCTTTTCATGGATTTTTGCCTTACAGATTTAGGTAAATTCTTTTCTCTTTAAAATCCTTAAAATACCTTTATACTCCTATATCTCTTAGGAGATGATCTCCCTAATTTGTCTGATAGAGCCACTGGGGACCTAAGTATTTTTAGTCTTTTGAGGGATCAGATAGAGAGAAAAGATAACTGTTCCAAGTCTGTATACATAGTTATAATTTATCAAATTGCTGTGAACCATAACTAGCTTAAGGAGAAGAGATTCTTTATGTCTGGGAAACAGGTTAAAAGGCAGTAGTATTTCAAACAATATCAAAAATTATAACCATATTCAGCTGGTTAATCAGTCCCATGTAACTAATTCTTTTAATGAGAGTTTTCATTAGAACTTTAAAATGTCTTACCCAGTTTAGTTCAGTGCTGTAGTTTGAAATTTATTAGAAATCAGTAAATCTCCTTGAAGAGAAAGCATTTTGCAAAACCATCAGAAGAAAACAATTAACTGTCTATAAATGACAAAAGATTTAAAAGCATGGTTAAACACCGTTACACTATAATCAATAAAGAAACCTGTTCACTATACCCATAATTATCACTGGTAACATTTCAGATAAACCAGAATTTTAGGGAGTCCATATAATTTCTACAATACCTATATTAATAATATTTCTCATTCAATATAACCTTAGAAGTTTTATGATTCATTTGACAATTCCATGTTATTTAAAATGCCAAATGAAACTTTATAGTTAAAAATCTCTCTTTGGGATGTTTCAGGGGCCTTCTGTAGCATCCCAAACTTAACTGGAGATTTAAAGAATTTTAATTAATTAAATTAATTTTTATTTAATTAATTAGAATTTTATATTCAGGGAGCTTTTTGAAAGATTTCAGAACACTTGATCAGATAAACATATAGATCACTGTAATGTAGTACTAATTCATTAACAAGAAAATATGTCAAATGTAAAGGCAGAACAGATCAGCTAAGTAGTATAAGAAGTTTTACAATCTGTTACTGAAGGTGGATTAATATTTTAAGAAAATTTTTTCCTCTTAACAGAGAGAAAACCAAATCTAATCTTGTTCCAGCTAACTTCTAAGATTCATTTACGTTGCCCAATTTGATTCTAAACTTAGCCAATTCTGACCACGTACAAAACTTTCCTCAGGGTTCCTTTTCCACAAGCCTTCCACAGCTTTCTATACTTATATTAGTGTGTCCCTTATTTTGTCTTCCATTCAGAGGTAACCAGCTTCAGGAGAAAGTCACTATTTTTCATTAACAAAGTATTATTCCATTCTTACATCTTCCTTTACGCATTTATATTACTTTCCTAGGATACTGAGATCATTCCCTTACTAATAGAGACTATTTCTGTGTGATACCAACCATTTATTAATATTTCTAAACACCTTTAGTTTCACTGTAAGAGGAAGTTAAATGTTAAGTAATTCATATTTCAATCTTATTTTATCTGAAAATGGCATAGATATTTAATAAAATCTTGTCATTTAACTTAATTTAGCACAACTCTAGAATTTAAAGATATCAAACATTTAGAGATTATTTTAAGCATACATTTTAAAAATATATTTTAAATATTTACCCAAAGCTCTCATCTCATTTGCATTTAATTTACTTAAAATTTTACCACAGCACATTACTGTTATTTTTTTTTTGACAAATCTGCAACAGATATAACAGGATCTTATTTGACTTTCATTAAACCTAGGTACAGTAAAGGTATTATAGTTAAGATGGATGATTTTAAAGATGTCTACATTTATTAGAACATACTTAAACTAAACAATATCAAATATTACCTTAATATTGAATATTTTCCAATTCACATGACACTGAAAGTCAATTTGTTAAGTTTTTATTTTAAAAATACTTAATTTTTAAGCTCTTATATTTTTACATCAATTAAGCAGAGCTCTTTGACTTCGAAATTTTTTTTTTTAGCAGTAGAAATATCTCACTTCTATAATCTGTATGCAGGCTTATAAACAGACAAAAGCTAGAGATCTCATAGCTTCACTTTAAAACTTACTTATATTTATAATAATAGTTGGAGTAAGCTGAATTTGCTTGCTCAAATCACTAAGGCTTACTATTTATGAAACAGATAATTAAGATTTCCTCACAAAGTCTGAAGGACCCGTCAGAGTTCTGAGTTCTAAAATGCCAAAAATTTCATGGCCTCAAGTTTTATTTCGTTGAGCTAATTAGGCTCAGTCCTAGGTCACTGTTTGTTGTATTTATATTTCTGATCTGCAAGACAAAGACACTCTCTTCCAGGTCCCCAGATAAATGCTCTGTCACCCAGACCCAATTTTATCTCCTTAATTGGCATTTTTGTATCAGTGAGAAGAGCTGTAAACAAAGAATTCCATGTTTTAAAACTAAGGTTTTCTTTATTTTGTCTTCCAAAGCTTGCATAAGACATTTATTAAGGTCTCTTTTCCTTGAGTTATAAGTTAAACCCAGGGTAAACCTATATTTTTTTTTTAGCTACTCAAATTACTTTTTAGATTTACGTTATATTGGACGTCTCAAGTAACTATATTGGTTTCCTTTAATTTGTTCAATTAATATTTTCAGAGGGATAGACATGTGCCCAGCCTTATAATACCAAGAAGGGGAAGCGTTTTTCCACTGAAACATATCTATCCCACAACATAAGCAAAAGGTTTATATAAAGACCATCTAAATATACCAATTTCACAAACTTTTATCTCAATTTTATTAAATCTTATACCTTTAATTTTTATATTTATTAAGTTTAATCAATAATTCTTATTTCTAGAAGGAGTGACAGAAACCTTTTTTTTGTGGGTGTACATTGTATATAATTTTATAGAAGTCTCTAGGATGCCCAAGTTTCAGCCAAAGAGCTTAGGCCCTTCTCGATTTTTAATTTCATTAATTGGTCTGTTGTCCCAATCCTTGATCAAGTATTTCAGTCTACATATAAATATATTTTAAACTGTGGTAAATAAAACGGACTTGTTTGAACTTTAATGTTGGGGGGGAGTAGGTGAACTCTTTGGCCCTTTTTTTTTAACTTTACGTAGTGTAGTATCAAAACCCTGTATGTAAATCCGAAAATGTCCATTTTATTGATCTCATTCAAAATAACCATATAAAAATATTTATCCTTTTGGGATAAGCCACTTATCTGTTTTTTTGACATTTTTACAATCCTTTTTCCAGTTATTCAACCTAATTAACATTAATTATACTAAGTTTTTATTAGCATCTCTAGAAACATTTATCAGAAAGGAAAAACAAAAATGTAGCTTTTCAAACCAGTTATATTTTTATATCTGAGTTCTTAGGTTAACCATTAGATATATTTTTCTGCATTTAAACTTTATTTTAATAGGTACCAATAAAACAGCCGTTTATAATGAGATCTCTTTAAACTTTCACCAATTAAAAAGTTTTTCCAAATTAAAAAATCCATCATATGGCCATCAATTTATATATATATAAATAAATATATATATATATATATATATATATATATATATATATATATATAGTGATTTTAAACCAATAAGATGAAGAGGCCCTTCCACATGAGAGTCGGGGTGTTGCCTAAATAAAATTCAAAGGTTTACTCTCCAAAAGCTTAAAGCCTTCGTGGTCCAGGCTGATGCAACAAAGTTTAAGATGGCAAAATATCTGAAAATTGGTACAATCAAAGAATTGCTTAGAATCCCAATTTATTTGCGTGGCCACCGTATGTACACAATACTTGAACTTTTGTATGGCAGAGTCCAAGGTTTCCTTTAAAAACTAAACTAAACATATATATACTTACATGCACACACTTAAAACATCCAGAGAAAGATAAAACGTTTACATTTCAAGGACACAGGAAGAGAAATCCAAGTTCCCACTAAAGGGGATTTTGTTTTTATAAGTTCAGAATGCCAAAAAATGTTTTTATCAGGCCTGGTTATTTCCAGAGTGAGTTTTTTTTTTTCTTATTCCCGATTAATGTTGTAAGTTTTGTATGTACATAAATCTGGCTGGGGTTTTACTTGGAGACTGGCAATCTGTCATTTCTTTTTCTTTTCTTTTCTGTTCTTTATTTTTTTTTTGAAAGTTCTATTCCCCATTGTAAGGTCGGGTTCTCAGAATAAATTTGCTAGTAAGATTTCCCAGAGGGACAACTCTGTGGCATGAAGTCTTTGTGTCTACCACTCCTGGAAGATTCCCTGTCACCCGAGAATGCTGTTACCAGCCAGGAGGATGGTCCAAAATTTGGAGTTGAAAGTTTCCTCATAAGAGTTTTACTTTTATCCTGAAAAATTCAATGGAGGTAACCAAATTGAGGAAAACATTAGACCAGCCTCTTACCTAACCACTCAGTCCTGAACCCAGTGTCTTTCAACTTGGACCCACTCGGGATGTCTCCACTGGGTGGGTAATTCACCTCAGTTTCTTTCAACTGGAGGGCCACGTACCTGGATACACCGCCAGATAAAACTTAGGATCATCAACCAATATGTGAGATCTGAGAACCAGGAGAGACTCAGCCAAATTCATCTGGACCCCCCGAGGAGGCGGATGAGCACAAAGGGCCACTGCTGGTACCAAGGCTCCGGTTACTTGGAGAGTTCAGGTGGAGAGAAATCTGCTGTGGTGCTTCATGGTGTCCAAAACTGTTGACTGAAATAAACGTGCAGCCTAAAAGTTAAGAGTTATGTTTCATTTGGCGGGAGGACTCGAGCCAGGATGACCGTCTCTCAGAACTCTCTGAGGGACTGCTCCCAAGAGGTTGAGGAAGAGCTAGGATATATAGGAGCTTTACAACAAAGACCAGGTTGTTGGAACAATAAAAGATTACCTGTTATCTAAAGAAAGCCAGGTATCTCAAGTTCAAGAATTTAGTGATTTTGTATGAATGGGAGGAAGCAAATATTAGGACTCACTGAATTCATTTTTTAGACAAGCACCTAGCTATCTCGGGCCAGTAGCCCGTCCTTTCTTATTCTGAGTCTGCTCAGAGGGCACCATTGTGAGTTGCTGCAGTGGCTGGGCTGCAAGCCTGTCCTCGCCGGGGAGTGGCGGAAGCCTTTAATGACTTGGTATCAGTATTCTTTGTTTACTGACATGGTTGCAGTATTCTCATTCACATTGTAGTATTTTCGTTCACAGACCGAATATGGATAATCTGCAAACTTGGAAAGCAACCGAGATGGAATTACTGCAGATACCTTCTGCTTTAATAAGCCGTGTGCAAACATAAACACGGAGGAAGCATACACTTGGATTTGGAGGTGTAGGAAAGGGATCCTGCACATTGCAGGAGAACGCAATGCAGAATTCCTTAAGTCCAACTTTCTTTACTGTAGTGGTTTCTGAGAACAGTTTATGGTAATTAAACAACATTGACAAACGGTGGCACACATTGCTTTTAAGAGATGGCCGGCTGCAAACTTTTATATTGGACAGGTGGAATTCATAGGCAAGTGGTCAGGTGGATGGGAGAGAGATGGAGCCAAGGCCTGGGCCCAGATTCCGGTTTAAATTGCCATTTCTTCACCATAGGGCCTTGGAATAGAATGCATACTCTCAACCTGTTGGTGAATCTGTGAAATGGGCATGATAATATTCATTTCTTCCTGGGATTGTTGTAAGATCTAAAGAGTATTATAGCACACATGAAGCATTTAACACCCTGGCACTTAGCAGTGTTCACTGTGTGGGGCCGCCCCGCTTAGCGTGCGTCAGAGCCGTAAAGGCAGCATTTGTCTGTTGAGGATGCACTTGTAGCCCCTTGGCTAGGTTGTGAATTTGTTGATTTCCTTTAATACTTGTAACTCTGTGTGACATGGGCAGTTATTTTCATGGACAGATGAGGAATCTCAGGGTAAAGAAGACTGTGTAATTTGCCCAAGGTCAGACCATAATTTTGGGTGCAGGGGCCTCAGTTCAGCATGGGCCCCTGGGCCTTCTGCTCTCTCCGTTCAGCACCAGAGCCAGATATGGAGTTGGCTGTTTCCCTGCCCAGAATATCCGGCAGGACCCAAGACACACCTGGCCCTGTGCTGCTTGAGCAAAAACTCCGGAGGAGAGGGAGTTACAAAAGGGATAAACATAAAAACAGACGACAGCAAACTGTGATCAGCTCTGAGAAGGAAAGGAACACGTCTCGCCGTGCAGAGCTGGGAGCTTTCCCGTCTGGGCTGCTCTGGGGGTGTTCATCTCAGCTAAACAAGTTCTGCTGTTGCAGCAAGGCAGGAAGGCAGGGCGCATGTGGGCAGGTAGACAGGACCTCGTTGATCTTACTCATTCCCCATTAAGCGGCAGCTTTCACGGGCACTTACCTAGTAAACATTGGCCATAATCTTCACGCAATTTGCTTGGTAGTTTTATTGACCCCAGCTTTGAGATGAGGTCATTGAAGCTGGGGAGTTTGTTGCATGCCCGTGATTACCTTGCAAATACCCCCACTGGTCTTTCAACCTAGACTGGTGTGGCTGTCATGCCCCATCCCTGTGAATGGCATCGTGTAGCTTCTCCCAAGTGGCCCAAATGACTGACATTGATATGCTTAATTCGTAGGAAATGGTATGTGGCAATAAGAGAAAAAGATAGTAAGAAATTGTTTGGAAAACAAGAAAAAAGCCTATTCTTCCCCAGCTGGGGGAGCGTAACCTGTATCACCCACCCTAATCACTGCCTGTCACCTCCTCCCTGAGGATTCTGTGTTCAGAAGCCACTCTGAGCCTTGGGAGAACATTTTTCCTCATGACACTTTTGACTAGAACCCGCGACATCTCTGTCCCTGGTTAACACTCTCTTCAAAGCCGTTTAAATTTTTTGCAGGTTCCTCCACTCTGATGTAAGAATACCCTGTATAACTTCTTGATGCAGCTCCTTAATGAAGATCTTGTGATGGAAACCTAGCCAAAACTGGGATGTATGCACATAGTGACTGCAACTTCAGCACATTGTGAGTTCATAATCAGAGGGGTGGGTGACTCAGGAAAGGCTTTTTTAAGGTAACAAGGGGAAAGTGAAAGGACGCTTGCTGTGTGAGAAAGAAACATCTCGGTCACAGCCAGCAAGACACCTGTGTTCATGATGGGGTGTGGCGAGTGCAGAGTTCTCACAAAGAAAGAAGTGATGTGATGGGAGGGAGGACAGTTGGGTAATTTATTGGGGAGGAAAAAAGTGGGCTGAACATTTCCTGGTTGAACAAGAGGATTGTGACATGACGTGCTTGTATTTTGGAGAGAAGGGTTTTGTGGGGACAGGCCTAGGAGTACGCTGTATGGCTGGGGAGTCAGCACAACAGAGAAACACAGAGAACCGGGCAGACCCCAAGGCCCAAGCTGGGGGAGAGGCTGCCCGCAAATTGGAACCCTGGAAGCTGGTTCTGTCCCTTAGCTGGGGCCTCAGACGTCACTTCACAGCCCAGTCCTGTTGATACAAGAATAAAAAACGTTGGGCATGAGAAGGGCTGTGTCCCAGGCTTTCGTTGAGCCCCTGGGATGTGCCCCACCAGATTTTGTTCTTTGACTTCATGCAGTAAAGAATTCAAGAGCAAGCCAGTGTTGAGTAAAGGTATATATATTCAGACAGATACATTGAAATGCAAGAGAAACGTCACGAGGTGTGGGGGTTTCATGCACAGATTAGAAGTAGGTACACACCCCACAGACAGAAGGTCTGTCTTCTCCAAAGAGGGACAGAGAGTGGTGACCGCGAGGTGGCGCTGTGTTGCTTGTTTTCTTGGGCTTGGTGGTTTCATATGCTAATAAGTAGAAGGACCAGCCTTAGGGCAAGGGGCTAGGATTCCCAGGGAGTTGGCCATTTCCCACCCTTTGACCTTTTGTGGCTATCATTGGGACTGCCATGGTGCCTGGGGCATGTTATTCACCAGGTTACTATTACAATGGATGTTTACTGAAGCTCAAGATCTGCTAGAAGTTAAATCTCTTCATCCTGAGCCTCAAGGCCTATTGGGGGTTGAATCCTTCACCATTTTGATGTCAATTGCTGCGGCCTTCCTTGAATGGCTGTGCTCTTCCCCCTTCCATCCTGTATCACTGTGATGACACAAAGACAGCAAAGGCCGGGCCCTAACCGTGCTCCTGCATTTAACGGCAGGAGGTGTGGTGTGGGCTTATGATGACTCTGAGTGGTGAGAAGGATGTTTCAGATTTTCCCACGTGAGACATGGCGACTTACCAGCAGCCTCCCCAGATTTATCTCACGGGCATTATCGCTTGTGTTGTTATGGAAACAAAAGGCCAGCCAAGAAATAAGAATCACACAGAGGGTTGGAGCACTGAGATTTATTACGCTGGCGGGCTCAGAGGGGTTTCTTTTCCAACGCTCTGAGCACCTCCAAGACGTGCACATGAGGTTTTATAGGGTTAATTACAAGTATGGGGCTAATACCCAATAAGGCTCAAACAACAAAAAGCAAGGAATCAGTACACTGAAGCTTATCAATTTGGAACAGATCACGTTACTGACAACTGTTGACCTTGGATTTTCGGGTTAGCTTATTAGCCCAGTAAACTGACACTAAACTTCAGATTTACCAGGTAGCCCAGCAAAACTTAGATCAGGAAACCGACACTTATCACACTTTGATTTGTGACTTAGCTTGTTAGGCCAGCTGTGGTTTTCCTTCAGTGTCACTTATCTTTTGAATTTCTCTTTTTTTCTTTTTTTTAATATTTAATCCAAATTTAATATCAGGGTTCTTTGGGAAAGAAATTTCTCTTTTTCTTTTCTTTGGTGATCTTTTAGGGGGGCAGTTAATTAGATGTATTTACCTGTTAGTGGAAGCCCTGGGGCTTCAACCCAGGACCCCGTGCACGCTAAGCACACGCTCTACCACCCGCCCCATCATCTTTTCTTTTTGGTTTCGCTGCCAAGAATCCTACAGCTGAATTTCTACTCAGCCTTAACACTTGCCCTGACTTCATGGAATCCATTTTTATGAGTTTACTTCCCCCTGGTTTCATTTAAGTATTGAATCTCCATTTTCTCTTCACTCTCCGTTTTGCCTTTTGTTGTTATGGTTGTTAAGCTGTGTTTAACAGAATTGTTTAAATTCTCTTTTAGCAAGAGGCTGAATGTAAATAAATATGTAAGCAAACAGCACAATTAAATGCTTTTATACATTCTGAGCTGTTTAGTAGTAACTTAAAAACCGAATTGAATATTAAAGTGATAGCATTTTAAAAATATTTTTTAATTTTTCATAAAAATATAGCTGATTTAAAATATGATATTAGTTTCAGGTGTACAATAGATGCTCCATTTATAGTTACTGTAAAACATTGTCTGTATTCCCTGTGTTGTAAGATACATCCCTCTAGCGTGTTTACATTACATGTTGCAGTTTGTATAAGAAAGTTGGGTAACGCAGAGTCTGGAACGTGGCTGTGTATGACTCAGGTTCACGCTCACCCTGCCTGTCAGAGCTCAGGCCTTCACTCCTTTCTGCAGGGGAGCGAGTGGAGGCAGCTCTCATCAGCACTGTCACCACCCTCTGAGTGGCAGTGACAGCAGTGACTGTGTGTGGACGTGCAAATTGTTTTTCCAAGAGCTTTATATGCGTTTCTGCATTTAATAATTAAAGCCCTCCTGTGAGGAAGCGTTTTAAGTTTTTAATGCATAATACATTTTATTTTGATATTGATAGATTTCAAACCTCTGGAAAATTTACAGGAGTAGTACAATAAACGCTTAGATACAGTTCACTTTAAAGGGCACTATTTGGCTTTCTGTGTCTGGCTTATTTTAGCATAAAGTTTCAAGGTTCATCCATAATTGTAGCCTGAATCAGTACTTTATTCTTTTTGCTTGATAATATCCTTTTCCTTTGTTTTCGTTTTTGGTCTATTTAAAAATATTTTCATTGAAGTCTTGTTAGTTTATAATTTTGTGTTAGTTTCTTGTGTACAGCACAACACTTCAGCTAAATAGGAACCTACCTGTATTCATTTTCATCCTCTTTTTAAACATAAGTTACTATAAGATATTAAATATATTCTCCTGTGCTATACAGTATAAACTTGCTGTTTATTCTTTACATACTCAGTATCTGCAAATCTTGAACTCCCAGTTTATTCCTTCCCACACCCTCTCCCCACTGGTAACCATAGTTTGGTTTCTATGTCTCTGTGTCTGTTTCTGTTCTGTAGATAAGTTTATTTTTTTGTTTCTTTCTATTTTTTTTTTTAGAGTCCACATGTGAGCAATCTCATGTGATATTTTCCTTTCTCTTTCTGGCTTACTTCACTTAGAATGACATTCTCCAGGTCCATTGATGTTGCTGCCAATGTCATTATTTTATTATTATTTTATGGCTGAATAGTAGTCTATTGGACAAATATGCTACAACCTCTTTATCCAGTCATCTCTCAGTGGACATTTCGGTTGCTTCCATGTCTTGATATTGTAAATAGTGCTGCTGTGTACATTGGGGTGTAGGTGTCTTTTTCAATTAGGGTTCCTTCTGGATATATGCCCAGGAGTGGGATTGCTGGGTCATCTGGGAGGTCAATTTTATGTCTTTAGAGGAACATCTATACACTTTTCCACAATGGCTCCACCAAACTGTATCCCCACCACAGTGTAGGTGTGTTCCCAATTCTCCGCAGACTTTCCAGTATTTATTGTCAGTGAACTTCTGAATGATGGCTATTCTGACTGGTGAGAGGTGATACTTGATTGCAGTTTTGATTTGCATTTCTCTGATAATGATATTGAATATTTTTTTATGTGGCTACTGGCCATTTGTACGTCTTCATTGGAGAAATGTTTCTTTAGGACTTCTGCCAATTTTTGAATTGAATTGTTTGTTTTTCTTTCTTATTAAGTGTAAAAGCTGTGTACATATTCTGGGAATTAAGCCCCTAGCAGTTTCACTTATTGTAAATATTTTCTCCCATTCCATAGGTTGGTTGTCTTTTTGTTTTGCTTACTGTTTCCATAGCTGTGCAAAAGCTTGTAAGTTTAATTAGATCCCTCTTGTATATTTTTGGTTGTTTTTCTATTGCTTGAGTAGACTGCTCTAGGAAAACATTGCTGAGATGTATGTAAGATGTTTTGCCTATGGTTGCTTCTAAGAGGTTTATAGTGTCTTGTCTACATGTTTAAGTCTTTAACACATTTTGTATTCATTTTTGTATATTCTGTGAGGGAGTAGTCTAACTTCAATGATTTACATGCAGCTGTTAAGTTTTCCCTACACCATTTGCTGAAGAGGCTGTCTTTACTCCATTGTATGTTCTCACCTCCTTTGTCAAAGTTTCAATGACCAAAAGTTTGTGGGCCTATTCTTGGTAATTTTGTTTATCCGTTCATTGATGGATGGATATTGTTAGTAACTTTTGGCTACTCTGAATGATACTGCTATGAATATTGATGTGAAATTTTTTATGAGAATATGTTTTCATTCTGTTGGCTGTACATTTGCCCCGCCATATCTGTAGTTTCCACTACATGAATCCAGATGGTTGATTGTAAAGGGACTCGAACATCCTTGGATTATGGTATCCAGGGTGTGGGGTTCCTGATACCAACCCCCCAAGGATATTGAGAGATGACTCTATATGTAGGAGTGGAATTGCTGAGACATATAACTCTAAGCTTTTGAGGAAATACCAGACTTCTCCAAAGAAGCTGCAACATTGTTCCTTTCCCCTGGCCGCATATGAGGTTTCTCTGCCTCCTGAACGACATTTGTTATTGTCCATGTTTTGGTTATAACCATCCTAGTGGGTGTAAAATGAGATCTCATTTTGTTTTTGAGTTCCCTAGTGATGCTGGGCATCTTTTCATATGATTATTGGCCATTTGTATATCTATTTAAATTCGTGGTAAATTTAAAAATTGGGTGTATTTTTTTGTATTGTTCAGTTGTAAGCATTCGTTATATATCCTGGATACTACTCTCTTATTAGATACATGCTTTGCAAAATTTTTCTTCTATTCTGCACATTGTCCTTTAACTATATTTTTTTAAACATTAAAACAATTTCTTTACAAGGGAGGTAGTTTGATGTAAAGATTTATTTTATTTTTTTGCAAAGCACGCACTCTCTGACTTGAGATACCCTTTTCCCCTGTCATTTCACTTTCTTGATGATGTCCTTTGTAAGAAAAAGGTTTTAGTTTTGATGAAGTCCAGTTTATCTGCTTTTTCCTTCTATCACTTGTGCTCTTGGTTTTGTATCTAGGAAACCAAAGCCTATCCTAGGCCCACAAAGATTTATACTGTGTCTTCTTTTAGAAAGTTTATAGGTTTAATTTTTACATTTCTGTCTGTGATCTATTTTCAATTAATTTTATTTGTTATATAAAATATGGGTGTTCAGATTCCAGATTGATTCTTTTGCCTGCAGATACCCAGCTGTCCCTGAACCATTAGTTGAATAGACTATTCTTTCAATGGAGTGTTTTTGGCCCCCTGGTGGAAAAGTGTCTGTAAATGTAAGTTTTTCCCCGTGGGTTTTTATTGTGTCTCTTAGACTTATTTATCCAAACTTATGTCAGTATCATACTGACTTAGTACTATAGCATTTTAGTACACTTTAAAGTGAGTCCTCCAACTTTACTCTTCTTTTTCAAGGTTGTTTTTGCTGTCCTGGGCCCCTTGCACGTCCATGTGAATTTTGGGATCAGTTTTTCAATTTTGCATAGAAGTCAGCTGGAATTTTGATAGGGATTCCACTGAATATATAGTTCACTTTGAGGATTCTTAACATTTTTAATAATATTGTCAATCATTCCATGAAAATGGGATGTCTTCCATATATGTAGATCTTTTAAAATTTATTCTGGTGATACTTCAAAAAGTTCAATGTACAAATCTTGTAAATTTTTGTTAAATGTATCTCTCACTTTATTTTTAATGCTGTTGTAAATGGAAAGGCTGAATTTCTTATGGGTGGGACTATGTATCAATCTTCTTATTTGTAGAATTCCTTCACAACAAATACCCTTGGTATATATTTGCTACATAAATCTATCCACAACTATTCCCCGCCCCGTGTTATAAGAAACCAAGACCCAAGGTAAGCTACTTGAAAACACCTATGTGGAAGTGAGAAATGAGACCCTTGGGTGGGTCTTTGTGCAGATGATACTGAGAGCTTATTCTGAATGGCTTCTTCTTAATTACTTTTAAACAACCCTTTCAGTGTATTTAGTCAGATACATTAAGATTATGCCCTTTTGATGTGTGGAGTAGCTAAGACTATAATTTTCAAATAAATTCTAGTGAGAGTGTTGTACTTGAAACCTAATTTGCATCAATCTTTGAAGATTTATGTTTCAGGAGCTTTGACTAAAGAACAACTGTCTTTATTCTATAATGAGAACTAAATGCTCAAGCAACATGTAAGAGTTTGAGCAAACTGCCCCCGCCCCGTAGTGCTGGGTGGCTGCAGCTGTAACTGGAGTCAGCACTTACCTCTCCCAGTATGCTTGTGCTGATCTGCTCAAAGTGGTTCGTCCAACAGTTTGTCAGTAGTCTGTTGGACAAAGTCATAAAACATTGATTGAAGGTTGCTAGAATGCAATATATTCTTATTAATATTAAGTAAGCACATATTGAATGCTTACTGTATGATGGAATTGTCCCTCAGCCTCACATGAATATTATTTCTCTTGAAACCTCACATATTTCCTTGTTATTCTCACTTTACAGATAAGGAGACTGAGAATTAGGTCTTCTCTCTTTTGGGAGGAGCTCATTATTAATGATGGGCAGTTGTAAGGAAAAAGATATTGATTCATCATGAGAAAACATTTTTGTGAGAGTCAGCAATGAAGAAGATGAACACTGAAGAAGGTGACCATTGTTCGAGTGAGACAAGCCCTGGGTTGTGCGGAGTCAGCATCCCTGTCCTAGACATGGCACGTGTAGAGCTGCGTGGTGGGTGAGGCGGCGCGGCCGTGCAGGGAAAGCGGATGCTGGGGCCTTAGGCTGTGCTCAGGCCTGGTTGGGCTTTCTCCTAAGGGGAGTGAACCATCATTGACAGATTTTAAGTAGGAGAGTGGGGTGCTCTCATAGTTCATATTTGTCTTCTAGAATGTTTGGAAACATTTAGAAGGCTTGGCAGGAGGTGATGTGATGAGTCAGAGTAGGGTGGCTGCGAGGTGTAGCAGTGTCCAATTTTCAAGTGGTTTTCAGGCCCAGGCTTGTGGCTTAGTAGCCGTGTCAGTTTGAATGACGCACGCAAGGAAGTGAAACAATTTATCTAATCAATTGAAGCAGTGATGTACCCAATTCCCAGGACTATTGTGGAGATCCAGTGAGATACACTGTGCAGTGTGCAGTGTGGTCTCCAGCAGAGAGTCAGTGCTGAGTGAGTGCCAGTGAGTATCTGGTAGGTCAGTTGAGGGTAGTGGGACTCGGAGTCTGAGGATATCTGGTCCCTGAAGGAGGGGTCCATTCACATCTGTGAGTGATGGGCCTGAGTTGGGAGACGCAGGGAGACCTTACCCCCCGACCAGGGGCCCTGGTAAGGACGGCTATGGGAGGAACACCGTGAAGTCAACTCTTTGCATGTGGAGTTGGAGCTGCCTTTGAGACAACTAACTGCAGTGTCACGAGCTTAAAGAGGAGATCTGGGCCCAGGTTGTGCATTTTCCTAAAATCTCAACTCCTAAGGACGCTGAAGTATTGATCACTGAACGTGAAGTCATACTTTAAAGGACAAACGAATAGTAGTATTATCCCTGTCATCAAAGCTCACGTCTATTTATTCATCACTCGCTTTGCTAATTGTGTACTTACAGAGCTCACTTCACCGTCCTCCCGTGGGCTCAGGCTCCACAGAAAAGAGCTGGTGAGACTCCCTCTTTTCTAGAATAAGACACATTTAGCTTGTAGCCTTCTGTACCTCGCCAGACTTAGGATATTAGTTTGTTGGTTTAATTGTATTTTCTGTTGGCCATGTCCTGACAGGAGAGAAATTTTACCTCATGGTCATGTTTCAATTAGCTGTTACTGAGAATTGCTGATCTGATACATAGTGTATGTATTATATTAACTTTGTAGAGTAGTTATCATTTTTCTGTCTTTGCCCGTTAATTTGTTTGCCCCTTCAGTGTTCTATTCTTTTTGGGGCCTTATTTTTTTTTTAATTAAAAAATGTCTGTTAGTAGTTAAAAAAAAAAGCAAAAAAAAAATGCACATGAGAACTAAATTTAGAAAATGTCTAGTGTGTTTTCTGTCTCGGCAATGGAGGGTTCTAGAAACTCCTGAAAACCTTCATTACACAAGTTCCTTAAAACGCTGATTGAGAAATAAAACCTTCCTTCCTCATCTTTCAAGCTGCACAACTCATTGTCAAGAAAGTGAGGGAAAATTCTCAGAAGCCAAGACAAACGAGAAAGCAGGGTTTCTGAGAGATACGTGAGCGTTAGAAGCCGTGGTGTGCTGGTTGGCTCCTGAACTGGTTTTCAGTTGCCTTGACAGGAGGGAAGGATGTGAGCCCCAGGCCTCTCACACTAGGAGTTGGATGGGTGATCATATAATGGGCCAAGCCCATCCTGAGAATCTTGCTTTACTAAAGGGTGAAATAGGAAAAAAAAATTCCTCAAGACAAGAAAGTAAGAAAAGTCAATTTTGGTGGAAGAGGGGAAAAATAACAAATCCAAATTAAGGATATAGTTTAAAGCTGTTCTGGCATGAGAGTGACCACAAACTCCTGGCAGAAAACCACAGCTACTCCTTGATTGATAAGTTGTGTTTTGAATGAATCAGTGAACAGCTATTCCGAAAAAGGCCTCCAGAGTCTTGTGGATCAAGATACTGGACAGCAAACACCTCTCTTCCAAGGTCTCATTCAAATAACCAGAAAGGTTTTAAAGGAAACTAACAATAATCTGAGTTGTATTTATTGACATTACTATATGCTAAGAATTCAGAGGTGACTATGGAGTTGTCTCCTCTTTTATGGACCTTATTTTCTCTTTGGGGAGAAAAATGATATAGTTGGGTATCTTGGTGGAGGGAGGTGTTAGTCTGTTGCAATTAGCCAGGAGAGGAGATTAAGAAAACAGTGAAGGGTGGGTGAACTTTTTAGCTGAGGACAGTCTTGTTCACTTGGCTTTTAATTGCAGGCTCAATGAGCTGTCACTGGAGGGAATAGATCTTACGGAAGATGGACATAGCTCAAGCCTCTTTGGAATGGACAAGTGAACCTGGAAAAAGACAGTCAAATCTGTGCAGACATTAAAGTTCACTTGAACGTGCTGCATCCCTGAGCCAAAGATAGGAAAAATATGCAGCAATTCTTGAGGACAGAAGAGTGGTTTTTAAGGTTCTCCAAGAATGAATCCCATGGAACCGAGATGGCCAGTTGTCAAACTGAGACTTTGTTCTTTGGATGGTGTACCCAGCAAGGGTATTGGCCTTTTATATGTTTCCATTTGTCTTTAATACATGTCTGTTGATGAGGGCATGGGCACAAATGTTTGACACCTTGTCGAGGCGATTTTGGATACCTGCCTAGAAGCACGGGCACAGTTGCGGCTGCTTCATACATCTTGCAGCCCATCCCTTTCCCCGGCTCCGGGATCACGGCAGAGTGATTCCTTGTTGACTTGTCCGTTTCCTCTGTGACATCATAACCCATGAAAAGACCGGAGGATATTAACTTGGCTTTGTTAAATTCAAAGAAACAGATCAAATATGAAGTCAGATTTGTTCTTTCCTATTTCAGTAGTACCATGGAGACGGCAGTTTGGGCAGCTTTTTGTAGTGTCCTGGAGGCTTTCTCTCTCAGCTTCTGGGCGCCTCTGTTGAAAACACTTCATAGCTCTCTGGCCTGCTGGAAAAGCACTCTGCCTGTATTACCCTGAAGATGTGTTCTGTTTATAAACTCATCTCTACTCCTTGGAAAACAACTCAAGAAAAACTCGGTAGGTTTTCCACCAGCCATGGGCAGGGGTGAGGTAAACCGTGTTATTATTTCATAAAATAATAGTAATAATAGTAATAGTAATATTAGTAGTAGTTGTAGTAATAGTAATAATAATAATAATAATAATAATATTAATAGAAGTCTTAAAACAGGACAGAGCACATTGGAGAGAGTCAAAAAATGCTTTCTGGCTTAAATCAAAAGTGATGACTAGTGATTCCATGGCTGCTGTATTTGCTAAGCTAATTACTCCTTTGCTCCATTACACATTTCTTTTATCTGAAAAAGAAATACAAGGAAATGGTTTAAAAAAAACTCAGAGAACAAAAATACACAAGTGAAAGATGTTTTCCCTCATCCTCTGTTCTTTCAGCCCTCTCTGGAGATGCCTCTGTTTACTATCCTTTGGGTGCTTTTCCAGATATGCTTTGCACATTCCCACCTATGTATGTAAATTCCTTTAAAATTTTAGTTATTTTTAACTTAAAGGGGTTTAAATCCTCAAGTGGCATCTGGCCGGGTAATATAACAGAACAAATCTGACTCCATATTAGATTTGTTCCTTTGAATTTAACCCTATGCTCTGTCACCTAGGCTTCATCTTGCTTGTAAAACAATGTTGCCTAGAGCCTGAAATAAACAGGAGACCCTATTCTGAAGGCTCTGACCTTTAAGGATATTTAACACTTTTTCATTCATTAAAAGATAGCAAATTGCAGAATAGAAAATAACGTTTCTTTTGTTGGAGGTTTACAGGGATCTGACCCACGCAGATACCTGCAAGAAGAAAGGATTCTAACAAGAAGGAATTCCTACACTAAGAAGTTTGCACTAACCAAGCACATAGGAAAGGAGCCTGAATTGTGACTTGGGGAGATGGTTTTCCAGGACATTAGATTGCCATCTAGGTCTACAGAAACTTGCTATTCCATGCCCCAACATCTGGTCTCCCAACTTATTGGCCTGTCCTGCACTGAGGAGAATTAATTTCGACTTGGTAACACTCCTATCTACCTAGAAAGCTGGGCACTGGAGCTGAGTGTTATGGAAACAGGCCAGCCAAGACAAAAGCACCAATCGGAGTGTTGGAGTACTCAGAATTATTATGCCGGTGGGCTCAGAGGGGCTTCGGCTCCGAAGTTTTGAGTACCTCCAAGACGTGCACATGAGGTTTTAAAGGCTTAGTTACAGTAAGGGGGCTTAGCCAATAAGGCTCAAAGAACAAAAAGCAAGGAATAAGTACACTGGAGCTTATCAATTTGTAACAGATCACATTACTGACACTTGTTGAGCTTGGAATTACGAGTTAGGTTGTTAGGCCAATAAACTGACACTAAACTTCAGATTTACGAGATAGCCCAGCAGAATTTAGATCAGTAAACTGACACTTATCACACTTAGATTTGTGACTTAGCTTGTTAGCCCAGCTGGACTTTTCCTTCACATGAGGACAGCTCTCCCACACCCAGGGAACTACTGTGAGCCCTTGATGTTTCCACTAGGGTGGGGTATGGTTTACCCAGGAGGGATGGGGACTATGCACCAACACTCAGGCAGTCTGCTCTGTCTGGGGCTCTGATCTTGTACCATCCCGCTCCCCGCCAGCCCAACACCTGGGACAGTGGAGCTAAGGCAGAGATCCTGCCTGCCTGTTTCCCAGCGTGTAAAAGGGGAATATGTGCTCTTCCCAAGGTAGTTCTGAGCGACAACACCTGCGGGTGCTTGGTTCTCAGAGCAACAGAAAACCCAGCTCCGCGTGGGGGCAACGGGTGTGATCTCCCTAGGGTTTCTGCAGAAGCATCGGACGGAGGGTTGGATCACGGTGGTAAAATTGAGCTGCGGGGCTTGAAGGGTAACAGAAGGGTACAGAGGCAGGTCTGCCGCCTAGGGGTGCCCCAGAGGTAAAGCTTTTTTTCTCCAACTCCTCTAAGACCCTCCCTTCTCCAGATCCCTTCCTTCTCTCTGCTCATCCTGTCCATCTGTATCCCTCCAATTTTCCCGTCCTCTCCACCCGCTCCCATCTTCTCCCTCCCTCGCTGTCCCACCTTCTCTCACAGAACCCAGAGAGGATCGCTGGCCCTCCTGCGCATGCGCAGTCAGTGCCAAGTGGTCCGCTGGTTGGGAGCTCCATATCCGAGCCGGGGATCGGGCCCAAAGGCTTCTCAACTACGTCGCCCGGTAGGCCTTTGGTTCCTGCCTGGGGTCGGGGCCTCTGACTGTGGAAGTGCAAGGTGGGGGGCTCCTGGGAAAGGGGTCAGGCGGCTGCGGGAGGGCGGTCCGCCTGTCACAGACCCCAAGGGCGCTAGTCAGCCCGTGTTCAGATGAATTGCTCAGGCCAGACCCCTCTGCCAGCGCCACCTGCCCCGGCGTCCCGGCCACAGTGTCCAGGGCCTGGTGTGCACCTGCCATCTCTCACCCAGCCGGGATCCCCTCAGTCCGCGGCTGGCGTCCCCTTCCCCTCTCCCTCCCGCTAGTCCTCTCCTCCCGGGCTTCCTCTTCTCGTCCGGCGGCCCGTCCCCGCCCCTGGGCGGTCTGTGTCCCGGGCGGGCGGGGTCTGCGGACGCGGACGGGGGCGGGCGCCTGGGACTGTGGCTGGGGCTGTCCTCCGAGCGAGGCTGCAGCCCGCGTCCCCCTCCCCGCTTTCCCTGCCCCGCGACCCCGGGGCTGCCCTGCTCTCCCTTTCCCGCTCCCTGAGGACCAGCTCTGTGGCGTGGGCGCTGCTACCTGGGCTGAAAGCCTCCGGCTCTAACGCCCAGCTTCTCCTGGTGGAGTCGGGAAAAGGGAGCGTCACTGCTAAGCGAGGTTCTGTCTCCCCCCTCCATGTGTCTGCCTCAGGTAAGTACCTTGAACACTTTCAGGTGTTATGATGGCGGTGCTTGTTGATGTCACGTGTTTTTATAGTGAGAGGGATTGCAGTGGTGAAAGCAGGGCTTGGTTCTGTTAAAAATGTGCTGAAGGCATGAGGCTGTGACATCCTCCTTCCTTCCCTCTCCCAGGGTGAAAGGAGTGATCCTCGATTTTCAAAAGATAGTTACAGTCCCTAACTAGCCCAGCCCAGCTATTGTGTGTTAACAGGAACAGCACCACCAGAGGCCTTGGAGACCCAGGCATATTGCAGTCCTAAAGTGCTCCTGGCATAGTTTGGCTTGTTTAGGTTTTTAGTTTTTCTTAAATTGTGGGACAGACTAGTGTATAAACTGAAAAATAATTGTCAAGAAATAATTTTCATAGGACAGTTTTATTGTGATATAGTTCACAAACCATGAATTCCATCCATTTAAATGGTACAATTCAGCAGCTTTTTGCATATTCACAGTGGTGCATCCATTATTATTCCAGAACGTTTTCATCACTTCAGAAAGAGCAGTGGAAATGAATGACCTATCCACCCCTCCCAAGTGGTGGTTCTAAAGAAATTTCTTGGCTATTCCTGACCATAAATTAACTTGTTATATTCCAAGAAAAATCTGGTAGGAATTCTAACCAGAATTGAAATGAATCTGTCTATCAAAACAGGAAGAATTTATACCTTTATGGCATAAACTTCTTCTACCCATGAATATATCTGGGACCCTATCTTTTCATCTGACAAGAGCCTGGCCCATGTGAAGTTCTCACTACTTTTTGGGCTTGTGAATGATGAGATTCTATACATCGTTAGTTGCAACTGTAGCCTTTCACAGAAGAGAAAAGTAACCTCAGTGAAGCAAGTGACTCTCTGATGGTCAGAAAGAGTGACAGCCAGTGCTGGAGTGATCCAGTGGACTTGGTGTTTGCAGCTAGATTTCTCGACCACCTACAGTTAAGGGGATTAGAGAGTTCTTTTATTTTTTCTTAATGGCGTTGCATTTAATTTTACTTATTTTTTAAAATTATTTTTTATTTAAGTGTAGTCAATTTACAATGTTATTTTCAAGTGTGCAGCAGAGATTCAGTTATAAACATATGCATATGTATATATATATGTTTTAGATTGTTTTTAGTATAAATCACTACAAGAAATTGAATATAGTTCCCTGTGTTATGTAGCAGGTCCTTGTCATTTATTTTATATTTACTAATTTGTATCTGTTAATCCCCCCTTTCCTGCCTGCTAAACACAGTTTGCATTCTATGTCCATGTGTCCATTACTAGGAGCACCGTTTTTCCTAGTAATATATGCTCTTTTGCTGCTTTCAGTTTCAGTAATTCCATCTTATCTGTGGGCGCTTTTCTTCTGGTGGCCTTAATGTGGTTTGCACACGTGGTAATAGAGATCTGTATTTGGGAGAACCCCAGGCCTCGTGTAGTCCCTGGTACAGAGTGCCCACTGAATTGATGCTTGAACTGGGAAAAAAGCACAGTAAATGTTGGAATTTCCACTATGGTTGAGAATTCTATAACCTCTTTTGACAAACTTAATATTGGCTGCACCCATTCTGGGTAATTTGGTGGAAATTCATGTTATGGTGGTGAAGAGACGGGGCCTTGTATGCTTCTTCTCTTTCTGTTTTCTAACACTCATTCTCCTGGGCCTTCCAGATCCTCCCCTAGAAGTGCCAGGTCTGGCTTGGTGCTGCACTGAGGCAATATTTGTTAATAAGGCCCTTTCCTCATCTCTTCTGAGCCTCCGGTTTTTTCTCTGCACAATGAGGGCTTAGACTAGATAACTACTTTTCAGTTTCTTTTAAAGCCATGTTTCCTTTGAGAAACAGAAAATGCAAATCTCTCCTCTCAAACCAACCCTTTAGATTTTGAAAAGTCCTCCAAGGAGTGACATAGCTCTTTGTGGAAAATGAATGTGATTGTGATTCCAGGTGACACAGAAAAGACTCTTCAGAGATTGATTGCAGGGAGAGGGCAGGAAAGGGGCAGTATGTCACACTTTCTAGTGTGAGCACTGGAGCAGGGGCTTGGATTTAAATACGGTGTCTGACGTGGCCTCTCTCTAATCTTGTAGAATGTGATAAACTTCTCTACCTCAGTTTCTTGATGTGTCAAGTTGGGGTGATAATATTTTAAGGCTTTTGTGAAACATTATGCACATAAGCCATTTGTGTATGGGTAGAAACAAGACCTGCTAGGGATTCAGAGATTTGTTTAAAAAAAAAAATCTTGTCCATAGCACTCTGTCTGTGTGTATTTAGTAGTTCCTGAAGGGTGAGGGTGAGTCTAAAGTCCATCGTGGGACAGGTGGCCCATGGTTCTCTGTGCCCCTGAATGCCCCCTCCTCCCCAGTCCTCTTCCTCAGTCCAGGATGAAGTTCCCTAGTAGATTTACTCAGAGGTCTTGTGAAAATGGCTATTCATTTTATTGTTTCACCAAGAAGGGCTGCCATCATGACCTCAGCCCTCCCCGGCTGCCACACCAACCCGGATCCCACCCCGGTCCATGTCCACTGGCCCCGCCAACGGCGCTGCCGTACGTTTACCGTCTGTGAGACGCCGCCCCAGAAAGGATGTCGGCCGCCGACTGACGCGGCCAGAACTAGTGGCCCGGCCAAGCAAGCCGCCATCCCCAGCAGCAAACACCGCCATGGCCCCGGGCAGCTGCACACTTCCGGAGCCCGCTGCCTGCCCCAGAAGCGCACGCCAGCCCGCGAGGAGCGCGGCGTCTTTATCCATGGCAACGCCGCGGGGCCCTCCCCTAGCGCTTGCGTCTGCGTCCTCCCGAGGCTAGACGTGCAAGGGCAGAACTTTCGGAGCCAATGGGAGCAAGGGCGCGGCCAGGACGGGGGTGGGGGGAGGCTTATGGGGCAGCTGGGCGGGGCCGGGGCGGGCGGGGCTGCGCGGAGGTCCTCAGCTGCAGGTGGCACCGGCCGGAGGCTGGGGCAATGCTGCCAACAGTGGGCGCGGCGGCGGGGCAGCGGGGCGGGGGCACCCTCACCTGTCTGTGTGCGGGGCTCAGCCTGGGCTCCGCGGCCTCCGCTTGCACCGGAAGTGGACCCAGGCTACCTGTGGGCAAGATAGAGGACTGAGCCCAGGCAGGCACGGCTGGCCAGGTAGGGCACCTGAAGTGCAGATCCGCCAGGCCGGCTGCCGGCCTTGAATACGCGCTGCTAGGCAGTTTCCAAGAAGACGGGATCTGTCCCAAGAGGGGAGGTAGGGCAGGGTGCCAGATGCCTGGTTGGGTGCGGTCTTACAGGAGAGCCACGTTGAGAGGGTGCAGAGCAGCCCCTGTGTTGGCGGGGCTAGGAATTTGGGGTATAGGGTGGGGATGATGTGTGCCATTCCCTGTGGTCTCCCAAAGAACTCGCACCCCCAAGCAAAGGACCCTGCTCCCTCCACCCTTCACTGCATCCCCTGCCTTCCCCATCACCACCGCCCCTGCCCCCGGAGTGTCCCATGACCTCTCCCCACACCAGGCACCGTCCCTGTTACAGGTACTTATCTCCTGGTGGTTCCAGCCCAAGGGTGGGGGCTGTATCTAACCAGTTAGGATGCCTGGAGCCTTTGTATGAAGCCTCAGACTATAATGCAGGCGTGCACAGAGGCCCCTCAAACAGGATTCCCTGCATTCCCTCCCCACCACGCACCCACAGCGCAGCTGCCACACCAGGCCAAGCCTGCAGGAGGACCGCTGTTCCCTCTCCTCCTGTCCCTGATCAAGAGTGCACCGCCCACACTGCTGGGTATTTAGTGGGCCTTAGAAGAGCAGCTGGTATTTTCATGGACAAATATTTGCTCTTTTGGGAAGAGTTGAGTGCAAAGGGATGTAGGGTATGCCTTTTCTGTTGTCCTGGAACTGGTGACTAGGATGCAAACTTAAGTCAAAGCAGTTTTTAGAGAGAGCCGCAATATATCTTACCCAAAGATCACTGTTCCCCTACAAAGGCAACACCACCTGGCGGGTGGGGTCCTGGTCCCTCTTTCTGGAGGTTGGGCTTTGCACCCTCCAGCTGGGACAGAGCCCGAAACAGCTCTGAACACGCTCCAACAGGCTTTCCCAGCACAAACTGCCTTTATTTTGAATCTGGCTGAAGGAAGCAGCTGAGAAATCTGGGTAAATCTTCCTGGGTGTAACCATGCCTTTTGTGCTGAATGAAAGAGCGGCTCTCCACATGCTAACAGCTTAGAACTGAATGTGTGTCGAAGCCTTCATGCATGTAGCATGTTGGGAACAGCGTTTCATGGTGAGGGGAACTCTATAACTTACATGTGTATGGGGAAGCCCTCACTCCAACAGGGTTTTCCTGCACAAACTGCCTTTATTTCGAAATTGGCTCTTGCTGAGAAATCTTGGTAAGTGTTCTTAAGTGTAGCCATGCCCATTATGCAGGATGAAAGAGCGGCTCTACACTTTTTCACATCTCAGAAATGAATGTGTGTTGAAGCCGTCATTCATGTAGCGTGTTGGGAACACAGAATTTAGTGGTGAGAACTATGTAAATTACATGTCTATGATGAAGCACTCTCTCGAGCCGGGTATTCAAGTGCATACTGCCTTTATTTCGAAACTGGCTTCTCAGAAGCCCGTGGTCTCCACTGCAGGTCTGTCTCCAAACCCAGGGCCAGCATGGTAACTCTGCTCCCCCTGTCTATTCTGGAAGTTCTAGGTGTCCTCCATGGCCCTTCCACCATTATGTTTTTGGAAAACCCCGCAGATGGAATGGGCCTGAGAACAGGAGAGCTGGATGCCAGAAGCCACTGCCCAGTGTGAGGCTCCTGGGAGGGGCATCTCCTCTCCGTGGGCTCTGATCTAACCTCCCCTCTCCCCCACCCCCACCCCTCTCCTCCTGCATTTCCTGATTGATCCCTGGATAATGGTCCATACCAGGAATGACCTGGGAGAGGTTTTATGAGTCTTTAAGTGGGAAAAAAAAAGAAATCTTTAGACAAGTTACTGAAAGTAACTTCCAGCTTTACCGGGAAAGACCTCATTCCAATGTTTAAGGCTAGTTGACAGGGTGTCAAATTGCTTAACCACTCACATCTGAGCAAGTGCTACCTCTCTCTCCAGCTCCCCGCAGCATCCACCTGTGGCAACTTGGCCAAAAGAAGGCAAGAAAGCTCTTTCCCCTCGCCAGCACCAGCGTGGCTTTGGAGTCAGTGGAGGCTGAGAGAAAGAGCCCCGCCCTGAGGTTTGAGGGGCCTCCAGCCACAGCCAGAGGAGCGGGGGTTTTCAGAGTGGCCCAGCAGGGAAACCAGGCAAGGCCACCTGGCCCAAGTCTTCCCTGCCCAGAGAGCCCCATGAACTGCTTTGGGCCACACTCCCCGTTTGGGCCCCCTGCAAAAAGATACCACGGGAGCCACACCTGAGAAGGCAGAAGGACAGCCCTTTAGCCTGGGGTCCCAGCAGGTGTGTCCTGTGAGACCTGTGGCCACATAAGTTCCTTGTCTCTCCAGGTCACTGAAGGGACTGTGCTGGGCATCTTGGTGGTCAGGGACATGGGAACACCTCTAAACTCTGAAGAAGGACAGAGAGACTCTTCCTGGAAGCAAGGATTCCAGGGAGACACCTTGCCCAGAACTGGGGGACTGTGTCCTGAGCAGACCCCTGGGAGGCAATGTGGGGCTGTGGGGTCCTCTTCTGAGAAGGGAGCAGGTGAGTTTTCCGGGGGTGGGGTCCTGCTTTGTCCAGATATGTCCTTGTGTAAGACTCATTTACAAACACCTCCAAGTCCACCTAGGGGTGGCCCCAGAGGTGGGGGTAGAGGAGGAGAGTGAAGGGTGCAGACTTAGGGCCCCCTGAGCCACCCAGGGAGCCAAGGGTCAGTGGGAACATCTTGGGAGTCTAGTGCAGGGGTGGAGGACGAGCACTAAGAACATGCCAAGTCATGCAATAAAGTGACCCGTGACCACGAGACACAGGTGGCCGTACACCAAAAGAGGCAGATAGAAATTTAGACCCAGGATCTGAGAACCTTGAGAGGGGCTGTAGGGTCCCAGGAACCCTCAGGAACAGCTCTTCTAGGGGCACAGACATCCCAATACACACATTTCTCATGGAAGCTTTTTGGGGTGCAGAGTGAGTTACCAGGATCCTGAACTTAGTATGGAATCACGGTTCCTGGCAATAAATTGCTGTCATTTGTCCCTGGACATGCACAGGGGAGCTGACTGCTGTGGGGGTCACTTCAGGACTAGAATCTTCTGGTGTCTGCTCTGTGACCACAGAAACCCAGGGGGATTTCTCAACAGGAGAACCTGGAGACCATGCCTGCAAGGACCACCCTCATGGGATGGCCAAGGAGCTCGTGGTACCCAGGTCACCAAGTGACGAAGTTGTGAGGTTGCCTGGGGAATCGTGGGGGCATGTAGATTTCTGAGGTCAGCACGTGGGCCCAGCACTGCTGGATGGTCTGCACAAAGAGGGGCCTGCCCTCCTGATGATGGCTCTTAACACCTGCAGGGAAACTGCTCCCAGGGCTCCTGGAGGTCCATATTGAGAGTGTCCTGCCAGCCTTGTGGGGTCACCTTCCCCTGATGCAGAAGCAGACCTCTCTCCCTTGAGGCCCAGGGGACACCTGGCTCAGGTGCCACCTGTGTGCCCTGGACACGCAGAGCCCCAGAGCTCTGGCACAGCCTGGGGTGTGGTGGTGTCCGGGCAAGAAAGGCCCTGGGAAGGGGGTCATTCAAGGGCAGAGGCCACTCTGCAGGGATGCTGGACCTGGCAGCAATGCACTGCTTCAGTACTCCCTTGGGTTGGGTCTCCAACCTGTGGGATGGAAGGGCCACTCCTTCCTGTGTTGCAGTCGGGGGAACTAGATCCATCGTCAAGGTCAGCCCTGAAAATGGAGGCTGCGCTACCTCCATTCCTGGAAAGAAAATCAGTCCCCTCCAGTCCAGGTGATTCAGAAAGTCATTCAGCAATGTTCGGGGCCCCCACTTTAGGCTTTGAATTAGAGCTGAGCGGCTTAGGAGGCCAGATCCCTGACCGTGGCTCCAGGAGCAGGTTTTCTGCTGGGGGACAGGATCCTCACAAACACCTGTGTCTTTGTGGGACACTCCCCTCTGACAAGCTGGGAGGCAGGGTGCAGTTGTGGGAAATCGTGTTTACATGAGCAGAGGGCCACCATGTGGTGGGGGCACAGGAGACTGTGAGAATGAGTCCCACAGCCTTTCTGGAATCAAAAAACTGGCAAATGTGAAAAAGTGCATAATTTGTTTTATTGAACAGGCTGCTTATGTACGTTTGGAGGACCAGGTTCAATGACTCAGCATCCCTCCAGGACAATAGCCTCAAGAGAAGAACAGACAGAGCAGGAGGAGATCTGGGGTTTCTCCCAGGAATGAGGTGGAACAGGGATTTCTGCAGATTTGCAAGGAGTCCCCGACCACTGAGCATGGGGTTACAGCCCCACGAGACCCCTGTCATGTTTGGCTTGGGCTCTGGTTCTGGCCTGCTCATGTATTCTTCCAGCAGAGTTCCAGAAACTCAGAGGGTGGACTTAGAGGGGCTGCGTTTGGAACCTAGTGAGGAGTTGGAGGGTCCTTTATATTGAGTCCCTTCATCCTAATCACCGTAGCTGAAGCCCAACACCCCCCAGGCCCCCATGGTTGCCGTGGAGGGAGAACAAGCCTGGCAGGCGACCTAGGGGTCCCACTACTGTGTCCTTCCCTTGTCTTCGTTCCCTTTCACCCCGGAAGGTGTGATTGTCTCGTGTCATGGTGGCCTCCACAATGTCCCTCCCAGTAATCTCTCTTCTCCATCAGGTGGGGTTCCCAACCCCGCTCAGCCTTCTCTGCATGGATGCTGAAGGACCAGGCCCACCTGAAGTTCTGAGCTCGAGCAGTAAGGTGGAAACAAAGAAACCAATGGAAAAAAGAAGCAAGTGATTGTGGCAAAGCTCCCCACCACAGAGAAGCTGCCCTGAGTGGAAGGGAGAGTGTGGGCATGCCCGTTTGTTTCCTATCTCCCAGTGCTCTTAGCTTTCTTATTGCCTACCTGCATGGTTACAACAAAATGATCTGCAAAACTGAAAATATTTACTCTCTTGCTTTTACAGAAAAGGCTGGCCAGCCTCTGGTCCGGTACCAGGCAAGAGATTGGAGTTCCTTTCCAGTTTGGAAACATCTTGGCAGGCCCAGGTTTGCAAAGGTCTTTAAGAGTAGTTACGGAGTTTTGCTTTTAAACTTTTTTACGGCTGTATATACTTGTGAGATGTGGTTGTGATGTATAATTCTGAGCCGGGATTTTCTCAAACTGTTTCTCACTTCTTATACCAGACATTCCTAAATTCCAAGTGGAACTGCATATTAAGGAAGCCATGGAATTTAGCAAAAGGATACAGATCTCATTTCCTTTTAAGCATCGGTGTACCTCCATCATGGCAGTATTTGTTATGTGTTATTGATAGGGGAACTAAGTAGTAAACAGATTAATAGAAAATAGGGGATTTTAGGTACACAGGTTCATCTTTTCAACATTGTTTGTAATATTTGCAGTTTAAGATGACCATTCCTGAGAAACAGGCAGCCTCTTAGAATGAAATAGCATTTCCTCTGAACCATAATTAATTTTTATTTTGTAGACAGCAGGAAGGGTAATAACACGTCACACATTTGGGGACGTCAAAGAGAAAATGTAACTTTCTGGGAGCGCACTCCCCCGCCTCCCCCTGCCCTTTTTACTGTCCCATTCTCCCTGGAAGGCTCTTTCTTATCTTCTGCTCATGGCTCCAGTAACTCTTTCTTCCTCCTTGTTCCTCAGCTGGTAAGGTTAGTTTTCTACTTTGAACAAGCAAACAAGCCAACAGAAGAGAAATTTCACAAGCAACTCCCAGCACATCCGCTCGCCTTCTGATGTCTGTGACCTCACTCTCGGTGCCCCACCGCTTATTAAAAGTGGCATCGAAAGCCAGTTCCTCCAAAAGTCCCCGAGGCCCCATCCCTCCCATCTTCTCTGGGTTGTCACTCCCAAAACCATCCTCTCTTTCACTGCCTCATCTATTTTGTTCTCCTGCTAGTTGGCACCATCAGTATATAAATGTCCATCCTCTTAAACCAACAGCACTCCTTGACCCTAATTCACCCCCACCAATTGCCACCCTGTGTCTTTGCAGCAAATCTTTAAGGAGTTGTTTAAACTCACTGTCTGCATCTTCTCTTGAGCCATCCCCTTTTACACCCATTCTGGCTTTTCGCCTGATCCCTCGCTCTATGGAAACTGCCCTGTCAAGGCCATCAGTGACCCCATGTTGCTAAATATAGTGGTCAATTTTGACTCCTCATCATGCTTGGCCCCTCGGCAGCATTTGACCCAGCTCTTCCATCCCTCCTACCCCGTGTTCCTGCTTCACTCAACCCCCAGCCCATCTCTCTGTCTGTTTCTGCTTTTGGCCTGCTGGCTGGTCCTTTGCCAATGTCTCCTGTTTTTTCCAAACATATACTGTGGGTGTTCCCCAGGGTGGGTTCCTGGGCCTCTCCTCTCTCTCTCTGCTATTCCTTTGGTGGAAGCAACCCAGCCTTGGAAATTGGCATGCCATCAATTTCTCGATTTCTCCAAAATTCCCTGATTTCCCCTTTCCATCTGAGCCTTTATCCCTGAGACTCACATCACATTCTTTTCCTTTCATTCATCTTGCTTTCACATTCATACATATGTTCTACTATGAAATTACTTTTCCAAATTTTGAATCAGTACATATATATCATGTAAAATGCTCAAATATGTATTATTTCCACTAAGATGCTAATTCTACCTTAGAACATTTCTGCACTTCTGTATTTATGTGAATAAAGCGAATAGTATTTCTACAAGCCTCATAGTTAAACACTGTTAGTTTGGGGCTATTATGTAACATGAAATAATGGTACATCAACATAGTCGTTTTTCATTTATTTTTATGTAACACCGAGATGAGGTTTTTGCCCTGAAGACTGGTTTTATTGAAATTTTACCTACGTTACGGACAGTCAGTTTATGTGAAAGCCCTCATTTCTCCCCTTTTTGATATATGCTCCATTTGGCTATATATAACATATAACTTGGCATGAAACAAAATTCCCAAATCATTCACATAATACAATTAATATGTTTAATTATATTTTTTAAATGTTAAAAAGAAAAAGAAAACAGATTCCTCTACCTATTAGGCACTTCTGTGGCAATATGTAACACACCCCTTAACCATGACATTGAAGAACTGAGCTGATACCAGCCCCTTTCCACCTGCTCAGCCCCACCTTTTCCCATCCCCTTTCCCATCCGGAGAGGACATCCCTCCCATTGTCCAGGCCCAGATGTTGGAACCATGTCCTTTCTCTCTCTTTCTTTTACACTCACAGACAGCAAATCCAGCTTGTTAGAAAATTCTGGATATTCTGTCTTAATTAAATACCTGCTCTCTGCTCCCCGCCCTCCTAAGAGCCACCTTCAGCCTTTCCTGGATACCAATAGCCTTCTGTTTCCATCTTTGCTTTCCTACAATCTCTCATCCACACAGAGTCAGAGGGAGCCTGTAAAAACATACATTGGGGGTGGTGGGTGTTGCTCAGTGGTAGGGCGCATGCTTAGTATGCTTGAGATCCTGGGTTCAATCACCAGCACATTCATTAAAATAAATAAATTACTTCCCCCCAAAAAACACAAACACAAAAGCATAAGTTGGACTACATCACCCCTCCCCTCAAAACTCACTAAACGGGTCACCATGTCATTAGGAGCCAAAGTCGTCACAAAGGCCTCAGGACCCGGCGTGCTCTGCCTCTCTGCCCACACTCTCCCCCTCACTCTGGGGGCCTCTGGCTCCGGCTCTTCCTTCTTCCTCCGGATCTATTCTGCTTCAAGTTCATTACTCCGTGAGATCTGCCAGGATTGCCTTATTCTCTCCTGCCTGCCTCCCACCCCACCGCCATCACCCGAGTTTGCTCATATCACTCTTTTTTAAAAATTTTTCCAAACTCTTGCTACCCCAACATGCTGCCTGTTTCCTCTGCTAAAATTCTGAGCCCCCAGTGATGGGGAGTCATGTCTATTTTGTTGACTGATAAAGCCCGAGAGCCTTGGGAACGGTCTAGTTAGGAGATTCCCGTATGTAGTAGGAGCTTATACACATTTGCTGAATGAATGTAGATGCCCTGGTCCAATCCGATGGAGCACTTCTGTGACGTGCTCAAAGAATAACTCTCCTTTCCACCTGAGAGGGGGTGACAACTTCCCTGCTGATTAAAGGCAAGAATTTTTTGCTTTATGCTGTTAACCTTAGGCGGGGAGACTGGGGGATCTTCATATATATTTTTAAATTTGGTTCACTCTGCAGTTGGTCTTTGGTCTCTGTATAATTTTGAGAAACTCTTTATAAGTGATCATTCTTTGATCAGATTGAACAGGTTCCAGGGGGAAGGACCAAGCCTGTCCCATCAGCCATCCTATGTGTCTTGTCCTGGGACCCAGTGGATGCTCAGCATGTAAGTGAACCAACAGGAGTGAGTGAAGAGATGGGAGCATCTCATTATTGTGGCGGATCTCTGTCCAATGCCTTGAGATTTGGGGAAGGGTTTACGAGTGCAGAAGGGAGAGGTCAGGTCCTCTGTGCTTTTCCTGAGTGCCCTGGCCTTACCCATTCCCCCAGCCCCCTCTGGGCAGCCAAGCCAAGGAGCTGGGCCACCAGGGGTTGTGCTGATCAATAATCCACCTTCACCCCAATTCCGGGGGTAGGTACACATGGTTGTAGACACTGGAGTCAGGTCCTTGGAGGAATTCCTCACCGAACTATGTTTTGGACCTTTTATTTTTCTCTAGAACCTCCAGCTGAAGAAGATTGTCTTAGACACATGAAAGTTGAGGACACCTTCTGTCCCCTCGCAACCCAGGTGGGCCTGGGAGTCTGCTTTTTCTATAGCCGATGGGCTCGTGTTGATTTGGGCATCCCTGTGCCTGAATTCCTGCAGTACACTCGGTGGTAAGGATGGGGGTGCCTGGCAGGGAGGGAAGCGGGTTGGGAGACTGTACAGCTGGGCTGATGTTAACCTGGGGTGAGCGGGAGCTTGCTGATGCATGGCATCTCGGGGCAGGGAACTCTCCACACTCAAGAGGGGTTCCCACTCCCGCAGGGTCCCTTTGATCAGGGTGCTGGGCTGTCAGGGGACCACAGGGGTCCCAGTGAGGATTAGGGTGCCTTCAGGCAATGGGAAGTGTGGGGTCCAGTGGCAATTGAATTAACTGTGCACCCAAACCCAGCCCCCACCTCTTTCAGCCTGTTTCCTAATCTGCAAAACTGGAATGTTATTAAACATCTCGCGGGGTCATTGATGGGCTGGGACAGACTACACAGTCAGGAGCTGGAATTCTTCTGTCCCCTGATTGTTTGCCTTCTTTCTGACTATTTGCTCTCACAAGCTCAGTCTCTCTGTCTCTCGCTCTTTCACTTCTAAGTGTCTCTCATGCTCTGGTTTCATTTGATTTCCAACCACCGCCCCTCCCCTCCGCCAAACTCCAGATGAGTGAACTTGATTTCTATGTGTCAGTTCCAAATTCCCAGGAAAGATGCTCTGTCACCCTCTGGATCTTCTGTCCAACCCATGAGTTGTGGCCAGATGAGCGAGTCCCTCTGGGACCAGCAGAGGGTCTCTGCCCAGCCCCCAGCCACCACTGTGGGAGCACATAGCTCTCCGTGGAGGAAGTACTGCCTGTGACCTTGTGTCACTAAGTGTGAATTTATGTCTTCTCTTGAACCACCTTCATCCTCCTAAACAAAGATGAAAATTAAACACTCCCGGGATTTGTGTCATGGAACACTCAGGGTGGGGGCTAATGGGGCTGGAATTTCTGCTGTATTTAAGGGGCTACAGTGAATCCCCAACGAGAGCCTGCAAAGGGAACAGCACCAGCCCCACCCGGCACTTAGGGCGCTGAGTCTGCGTGACGTTGAGCCAGGCTTCTGACCACAGCTCAGGGGTCTGGTCTGACCAGTTAGCCTTTGAAACCAACCAGCTTTGGATTCCTCAATCCCACCCTGAGGTTTTACCTGAACCATCAGCTTCTGTATCCCTGAAGACAGATGCTGAGGACCCTTCACGTAAGCCGTTCGCACAGCCCTGTTCAGGCCTTTGTGCTGCACAGTCTGCCCGGCGAGCTGACCGAGGTTGGTATTTTACTGATGTTAGAAGTAGTCTGGTTTCCCGATGTACTGTTTCACTGAACAAGCAACAGAAGCCACTTCTCGCTGATAAAAGCAGAAAAGGGACATAATGAAAAGATACTGGGAGGGTGTGTGGAGTGGCCAGGACCGGAGTCAACCCAGGAGCTGTAAGAGGTGTTAGGGAGCCCCAGGCACCAGGCTGGGAGGGGTGCTACCGGGCCCCCTGCCACCCCAGAAGGGACCCCCCTCCACCCGACCCTCCACCTCACTCACTGCAGGTTCATGTCCCGGCAGGGCCAGGTCACACTGAAGCCACCAGCACACACCTCAGTTGGGGAGCTGGCCCCGTCTGAGCTGCGGGCGTGCCTGGTGTGGGGAGAGGCCCAGTTAGAGGAAGGCAGTTCCCCTACTGTTCCGAGTTAAGGTGCAAGTCAGTGCCCATCACTCAGGAGAGCCAGGCTGGACGGACCTCATTGTGGTGACTAGGCTGTCTGAGTTCACTTATTACTTTCTACGTTTGAAGGCCCTGGAGGGAGAAAAAGTGAAGGTTCTAGTACTTATTTTGTGTTTCCCACGTACCAGGTGTGGTAAACAAGCCACTTCAGACAAGGCCCGGAGCAACCACGTAAATAGGCCACGGAGCAAGTCGTGCACTCAGTCCTCTGTGGTCCCGAAACCCGTGTCCCCATCGGCTCCATAGTTACCAGTGGAAACTAGGGGGATTTATGGGACTGTGTGCTCCTGTGAGGGCTGGGATATGTGTGTTTAAGTCCACATCTTCAGAAACTCGGCTAGAACCACAGCCACTGATTGCACGGTGGCAGAGGAAGGGAGGATTCCAGCCTCTGGTCCAGCTCGTGTGGAGCTCAGAAGTTCTTCCTCCTGTCCTGAAAATAACACCAAATCTGAGGGAGCTGCAAACCCACTGCTCTTCTTAGATCCCAGAAGACTGAGGGGGAAAGCTGCTTCCAACCCAGAGAGGTTGCAAAGGGAACAGCGGGCAGGCTTGGAGAGTCACAGCTCCCAAGGCAGAACCTGCTTTTGTAAGAACCCTGGGGGCAGGCAGATTTAACAGGTCCCTGAGGCCAGCAGGAGGCTCAGTGTGGGGAAATCAGAGTGTGACAACTCCAGGGGGCCAGTCAGAGGGGCCCCATGCTCTTTTTCATGTATTTTACATCCAGGACCATGTCCTGTTCTCAGAATGAAGGTCAGAGGATAACTCCTCATGCTTCCTGCCTGGAGAGGAGAAAATAACTGTATGGAAATACACCCAGAACATTCTGTTTCATTGGGGGAAGTTGTTTTTTGTTTGTTTTTTTAATGAGAAATTATTTTACCAGAGCCTAACCAACCTGGGAGAAGGGAAATCCCTTCTGTGTCACCCAAATTGGGGTGGGGGGAAAGAGACACACTTGTGGAGGTCACAGCTCAGGGCACAGGCTCAATGAGAACTAATCACAGGACTGCAGATGCCCTGCTCTGTCCCGCTCCCCCAACACCTTACCTCCATGTCAGTAGGGCCCGTGTGTAATAACAGGAATAATACTAACAGAAGTAAATGTCTCAGGAGTGTCTAGGGAAAACCCAAAGACAGCGGGGAGATGAAAACAAGGACACACAGGCTGTTTTAGCCTCTCACACCAATAGCTGTAGCAAACTACACACAGCCCAGCCCCAGTAGATAAACAGACAACCTCACAGAAGAAATTATTTATTTTGGTTCTCTTACCCAGTGCATTCCATGGTGCATCCTCGCCTAGAATTGAGTGGAAGCAAGTCCATCTCAGAAGGGACATAACTGAAGAGGGATGGCTTCCCAGACTCTGAGGGGCAGAGAGAGCACCAGCCTGGGTTAGAGAAAGGTGAGGGGTGGGGTAGGGTGTGGGCTGCCTTCTTCCCCATATAAGGAACCTTCCTGAGGCCAGCACAGTAGGAGGGAGGGCCATGGGGTGGAAGCAGCCAGACTTCATCCTGAGAACTGTTGGGATGCCTCAAAGGGACCATTCAGGTGCCCAAACTGGGCCCTGATTGAGGGAGCCAGTCGGTCTGACTCAGAGCCCAGGACTGAGGTGGGCTCACAGCAGGCCGGTATTACTTGGCCGGATCCATTTCACTTCTCCGAAGCCCTGTGTAAAACATGAAGCGTGGACGGCCTGGTGAGCACAGCTCTGCCCTCAAGACCGGTTTCAACTCCTCTCTTCCCAGAGAACAGCATCTCTGAACCCGTCCTGGGTGACCTCACAGAGATCACCCTAGTGGCCCAGGCTAGTGACCAGGAACATGTACCTTCCTGCAGGCAACCCCTGACGTCCACTGATGCATCATATACTGGCAAAGAGTGAGTCACTGTGCATTGGTCTAACAGCAGAGACTCTGCCAAAGGCCCAAGAGGTGGTGTGTGGGACATGCAGGGGTGCAGGAGTGTAAGCAGTGCAAAAGTGTAACTGGTGACAGGGGTGCAGGGGCTGTGGAGGGCGCAGGCATTTCAGGGGATGTGGGGGTGGAGGGATGCAGAATTGCAGAGAGTAGCAGGGGTGCAGAGGTGCAGGGAGTGTAGGGATGCAGGGAGGTGCTCAGGGACCTGGCCAGGATAAGAAGGCAAGTGCACATCCTTGCAGTCAGCCTGACCCCGGTGGGCTATTGCAATGCTTTTGGGCGGCGGCGGCGGCGGTGGCGGTTGGGAGGCTGCCCGGGCAAGCCGATCGATTTCTTCTCTTCCCTGCAGCCTGGCCTGGGGTGGGGCTTGGCCGCCGGAGATTCGCCAGATGTTGCACTCCAGGTAAGCTTGCTCCTGGGAGGTGGGGCGGTTAGGTCAGAGGGCGGTGGCAGCGGCAGAGGGGCGGAGCGGGCCTACCCCTGGCGAACGGGTGGAATAGCTGCCTTGTCCCGGCTGCTGGGCCTGGGAGCGGCCTCTTCTTCCCCAGGTCGCCGGACACTCCTGTCCCACTCAGCTTGCTGAGTGCGGAGTAGGGGCGGGGCCGTTAAGGTGCGGGACCCACGGGGGGAGGGAGGCTGCCGCGGGGGAGCCGATCAATTCGCTCCGCTCTCCCCAGAGGCGGAGCCAGGGGCGGCTTCTGCTGCCCTAGAGGTGGGACGCGGGTCTCCAGATGAACTTGCTCCTGGGAGGCGGCGGTGGAGGCGGCAGGGGCAGGGGATGTGTTCCAGGGAGTTGCTCCATTTCTTCTCTCCCCCACGGCCTGGCTTGGGGGCGACGTCTGCCGCCGGAGATTTGCCTCAGGTCCGACTCCAGGTGAGCTTGCTCCTGGGAGATGGGTGCGGTGCGGTCAGGGGGCTGGTAAGGTGGTGGCTGCAGGCATAGGGAGGCTGCCCCGGAGGAGATTGTGGATTAGCTCCATGTCTGCACCGCGTGGCCTGAAGGCGGCCTCTGCTGCTCCAGGTCCCGGGACACCCCTGTTCCACTTTGCCTGCTGGGGGCGGGAGGCAGGGTAGTCAGGGTGCAGGGGTGGCGGTGGTCGGGGGCCTGCAGCGGGGGAGCGGCCCATTTGCTCCCATCTTCCCCGCGTCTTGTCCTGGGGGCGGTCGCTGTTGCCCTGTGTTACGAGACGCGTGTATCCTAGTCGGCCTGACCCCGGGAGTTGGACTTGGTACTTTGGGGGTGGTGGCAGCATCGGCAGGTTTTCCCATGGAACTTGTCCATTTGCTCCCACTTCCCCCCATGGTTTGCCCTGGGGGCGGTCCCTGTTGTCCCAAGTTCGTCGGACGTCCATCTCCAGGTCAGCCTGCTCCCTAGAGAAGGCCACTGTGAGGTCATGGGCAAGAGTGGTGGCTGCTGCGGGGGTAGGGGCTGCCTTGGGGAGCTGGTGGATTGGCTCCCGTCTCCCCGATGGCCTGGTGTGGGAGTGGCCTCTCCTGCCCCAGGTCACCAGACTCACGTGTCCTACTCAGCCTGCTGGGGGAGGGGCGCCCTGGGCGGTGCCTTTAAGGTGCGGGGGTGGCGATGGCGGGGGTAGAAGACCTGCAGCGCGGAGCCTGTCAATTTGCTCTCCTTTTCCCCGCGAACAATCCTGGGGGCGTCCTCTGCTGCCCAAGAAGCCGGATGCCCGTCTCCAGGTCAGCTTGCTCCTGGGAGACGGGCCCGATGCGGTCAAGGGGCAGAGGCAGTTGCGACGGCCGGCTGCCCCGCCTAATGGGGCCACTTCTTCTCCTCTCCCCTGACCTGGCCTGGGGACGTCCTCTCTGGCGCAAGATTCGCCTGACACCCCACACCTGGTCTGATTGCTCCTGGAAGGTGGGCGCGGTGAGATCAGGAGGTGGAGAGGACAGGGGCTGCCCCTGGAGAGCTGGAGGATAAGCTCCAATCTCTCTGCAGGCCTGACGTGGGGGCGGCCTCTGCTGCCCCTCGTTCCCAGGTCACACTTCTTCGGGTCATATTTCCCCGGGGTTGCGGTAGGGTGCGGGGGCGTCGGGGTGTTGGCGGGGGTATGGAGCCTGTCACTCGGGAGCTGGGGGTTTAGCGCCCATCTTTTCCGCAGATTGGCCTGTGGGCAGCCTCTGTTGCTCCAGATCGCAAAGCAATTTCCCTGACAGCTTAGCCACCAGAGGTGGGCAGGATGGGCTGAGAGGGCTGAGGCAGCCGCCAAGGCAGCGACGGAGGGGGCTGTCCCTGGCCAGCTGGTCAATTTGTTCCCATCTCAACCTTTGCTGCCCCAGTTTCGCAGAACGCCCTTCTCCAGTTTATTCTTCTCCAGGGAGGTGGGCGCAGTGCATGCAGCCCGAGGTCTGGGCTCTCCCTTGGGAGGGGCAGAACTCTCTTGTTCTCCTTTGTCTTTATTCTTCAGCGAAGTGGTTACTGGACGCAATTCTTAATTCTGAGAAAGTGTAGCCTGTGTTATGGAAGAGCTGCTGGACAGTGAGGTTTCTGGGTGGATTTTCACATCAGCTGATGCCCCAGGCAGGCAGGAAAGCTATTACTCAGAGCTTCTTAGTCTGGGGTTGGGGATGGCCCCGCCATCCTTGCCATGCTTTTTAAAAATGTGTTACTCCCCTCTTTTTCCTAGGTGACATTTTAGGTTATTGGGTCTCAGATTGCTGGCACTCTCATCCCTGTTCTCAGACATCTTTTAAACTTGGGTGAAGTGATAAGTAGGGGAAGATGATTTACTGAAAGGTAAGAATACTTAAATTCGCATTAAAGCTACATTCTGTCAATCTTTCTAAAATGATTTTCCTCTGATTCTAAATCCACGACCTAGTGAATGTTGTACTCCTGTGTAAAATCATTGATCTTCACATCACATTTGTTGAGTGGTCAACGAGATTTGTTAATTAGATTATTCCTGAAAGGAAAAGTTCAGGCTTTTCAGAATTCCTTGTCTGATGTCACCCAGGCAGTCACAGTAGAAGACAGAGTTGATATAAAAATCCCTCAGCTGCCTGAACTGCAAAGCTTCTGGGATTACTGATCCCTGAAATGCAGGTGACTCTTGATGATAATCTGGGGGGTGGTTTAAATGATCAGATTCTTCCAGTCCTATAAATGGGTTCCGTGGCCCCAGCCCCGGGAGAACTGGACATAAGGGCCATATCGTGTGTGGTGGGATGGGAAGGCAAGGTGTAAGAGCTGGAATCACTGAGATTCCACACTCGCTAAACACAGACTCCAGAGCCTAATTGTTGTCAGGTTCTGTTCTGGATTTGAGAGTGTGTTCATACATGATTCTTGCCCTTCTGGAGTCACTGCCTGGGTGGAAGTAACCTTTACATAGATCTGTGGAGGATGACATTTAAGTAGATGGGCTGTTATGGTTCTCAATGTGCCCAGGCTTGCTCTTCCAGGCACTCGTGGGACTAACGTGAGTCATGTTATTCACTCATTCACTGATTTATTACCCTTGAATTGATCACTCGTCCCACAGTAAGTGAAACAAGGTAACAGGAAGCTGAGTTTTGTCCCCTCTCCTATCACTGATTGTTTTTCAGTCGGGCGCCCTGCGTATGCATTGTGAAACGGTGGTATTTCGTGCCCAATGGGGCAGCACTGTCAGTTCTGAGAATCAGGGGAGACACATGGGTAGGACAGCACCCTGACACACATGGCACCCCCCATCCCGTGAGACAGAATTGTCGATGCTCAGGTGACCCGATGTAGACTGCGGTGCTAAACCTGAGCATGTTTAGTTATCCTGGTGGCTATGAAAATACAGACTACCAGTCGCTACCTCTGGAGACTCTGAGGGTGTGCACCCCAGGATTCTGCATTTTAAGAAGCACTTTAACGAATCCTGATGAAGAGATCTGAGTGTCCCACGGAGAAACACTGGTGTGCGAGGCACCAATATTGAGGATTCTCAGGGAACGATGTCTTTTTAGGATGGTCCATGGGCCCTCACTTTAGACTTTTGCCTTGGGTTTAATTGTATGTGTTCAGAAGTGATGTCTTTCAATTCCAGTGCATGTCAGCATGCTCTGTGCAGGGATTTACTCTCAGTAGATGGCAAAAACTATGATTCTTCAGGTCACCGAGCTACACTGTGAACGATATTTTATTTTGGTTTTCTTTGTAGCAATGCAGAGTCTCCCGAGAAGAGATTTAGACTCAACAGCTTTGTGTCAGACTTTGGAAGACCGCTGCTGCCCAAGGTGTTCTCTGGCAGTGCAATGATGAATCTAGGTCCCTCTTTCACTGCTACATCAATGAAGTGGACCACTTGGACAAGGCCAAAGCTGGTATCCCTACCATAGCCCTTTACAGTGTTATTCAGCTCCAGGAAGCCATCAGATGCAGCAGGTGGCCAGAGGAGGAGCCGAACAGACTCATGAAATGTGACATCCCCAACTTTATCAACACGGACCAGAACTCTGCCTTTGTGGAAGATGATTTCCTGATTTTGTAACTACCGATTGTTCTAGAAAATAAGCCAGTTGCCCAGAACTCACACAAAGACTTGAATTGAGAAACGTGCTTTCTCAGGTATCTTTCTGAAGATGTGAAGTCTGTCTTTGTATGGAAGGAAGTCCCCTTTCACAAAACTGAATGTGTTTGTGTCTGAGAGAGGGAAATGGAGACAGAAAGACGAAGAAGCACAAGAGAGCCCCCTCAGAAGAGATCTAGTTAAGGTGAGTTTTTGTGCCTTTAAAAAACATTTGGGGTTTTAGGGGGAACAAAGTATTTACACTGTCTTATTCTCCTCATTGGAAACCTTGGCCCCGTCGTCAGAGTCAGCGGCCTTGAACGGGGGTTGCACGCTGCGTTTCATCTGGCACTGCGACTTCCACGCTCTGCCTTTAGCACGTTGCTTTGCCTGTCAGGGTTGCCACCCTTTTAACTGTAAGGTGAGGAGTCTGGAGTAGATGATCCACCCCAGCTCTGCTGTTTTGCAAATTTCTGATTTCGTATTCGGATGAGTCTGGGATACACCCAGAGCAGTATAAACCAGGCCCTACCTCCTGCCTATTGCTGGGGCATCCCTCAGGTCTGTGCCTTCTACTCAACCCTTTACTGAGCCCAGCTTTTGTCAGGAGCCCAAGTGCCTACCGGGATGGCAGGGGACTTGTCTTTCATGGTCACGGTGGCCAAGAATTCTATTGGTGTGCTGAAACAACTCTTCTGAGATCCTCCACCCACCCCTGCTCAAACCTAATGACAGCACTACGGTTCCTTTCCTAGGAGGAGATCAATCCATGGTGCATTTTATGACAATCCTGTCCCCAGGGATGCACGGAAGTTTATCAGCTGAGTGAGGGGATGTGCCTCTGTATCCCTGTATCTCTGTCTGCTGACAGTTCGCTGCCACCGGCTACTGAACAAGAAAAGTGCTATTCACCATGTTGTGTGTTTTCCAAATGTGTAGGTGATGGTCTTGTGGCTCGTGCGTGGGCTTTGATTTGGGATGGTGAAGGGCTTATAAATACCTCATCAACATGTATTCGAGGTGGCCTGGTACCACACAGATTTGATTCATGAAGGCATCAAGCCTGCACACTGGTTTGGAAACAACTTGGTTTTGATCATTCACACTGCATGCATGACTCGCTGCTAATCTCTGGGTGGTTTTTTCATTTCAGATTTATTCACCCCATGTCTTGCTTAAGCTGAAAAATACATTTATTTCACCAGAATATTCTCTGATTCTTTGTTTACACACATCCAGTTTTTTTAATTCCTTTAAAAATGATTCTGTGTTTATAATGCCTCCTAATTTCTATCATCTCTATGTTGCCAGTGGCCTGAGACATGCACCAGATTTGATGCTGGAACAGTTCCACCAAAAGAAATCCCTTTGCCGTAATATCTTTTGAGGAAAATATTATTCTTTAAGGCTCTAACAGTAAATCGTAGAAGAAAGCATGGAACATTTCTTGTAGTTAATACATGTTCATGCGAAAAGAAATGATATTTTCATTAAACAATGTTGATTTTAATAACTTTTACAAATGTGAACATTATTATTCATAATTTAAGTAACCAGATAAAACCACAGTTATTTATTATGAAGATTGAAAACTATTTACACGGTCTCTTAATTAGAAGTAGCTTTATTAGAAGACTGAAGGGTATTTAAAAGATGGAAAAATACCCATGATGACACCATCATTTTTATTAACTAAATATCAAGAACTGTGCAGGGATAAGATTTAACCCTCTGCAAACTGCCAAGTTAGCATGAGGTAGTTTGTGGATGCTGCCAGAGGACAGGACACTCCCCCAGGATCAGAGACAAAGGACTCCCTGCCAGCACAGAAGGCAGCCTGTGGTTCAAGTTCATATTGGTTCCTGAGTTCCTTTCCTATTGCTGTTGTAACAAAGGACCACAGACTCAGTGGCTTAAAGCAATACACATTCATCTTCTCACTGTTCTAGGGTGCAGTAGTGCAAAGTCAATGTCAGTGGGCTAAAACCAACGAGTGGCCAAGGCTAAGTTCCACACCGAGGCTCTTGGGAGGGATTCATCATCCTACCTTTCCCAGCTTGCAGAGGTGCTCACACTCCTTGGCCCAGGGCCCTGTGTCACTGTGACCTCTGCTGCCACTTTACATCTCTGTCTCTGACTATATAGATATAGAGGAAGAGTCTTCTACATCTGGTATGGACCCTTTTTCCTACATGGACATTGTATCCTTATTTATGTGCAGATGAAAACCCCTTCCCTCCAGGGTGCGGTGGCATCAGCTCACAAGATGACCACTCTGGGCTTTAAGTGTCCTCTTTGTATTGTCATCAGGGAACTTCTCTTTCCATAGTTAGCTCTGTGTTACTTTGTTGTTATATTTTACCCAGAATTACTGAAAGTTTTACTTAAAAGGGATCCTAATTAGCTCTGTTTACCTGTTTCCAGAGCTGAAAGCTTCAGTTCTAGAGTATCAGTTTGATTTTTCCTAAAAATACATTCCAGTATATTTCTCTGGTGAAAGTCTCTACCCTGTTATCTATTCTCCCATCATTTCCTTATTTTCTTGAATATATTAAAAGTATTTTATAGCCTTTATTGGTAACTCTGATGCCTACATCACCTGGGGTTTGCATCCTTTGTCTAATGCTCCTTATTCTCATGTTATCTGTCATATAGTCTGGACATGTTGCATGTCTAGAAATTCTTTATTACATGGCAGACATTGCAAATGAAAAATCCATGTTATCTTCTGTGAGAGCTTTTCTACCTTCCCGTTAGGCAGACAGTGTGAGGGACTGATCATGTCACTCCAATCAGGCGCTGAGGTGGATCAGGACTAAAGTGCCTTTTTTCTTAAAACAGCTTTGAGGTATACTTGGCAAAATAATTTTCACACGTTTAAAGTGTACAGCTTAATATGTTTTGACGTAAGAATATCCCCAAGGAACCATGACCACACTCAAGACAGTGAACATACCCATCACCCACAAAGCTTCTCTCCTGACTTTTTTTGTCCCTCCCTCCCTCCTGGAACCATTCTCTTCCCCTGGGAACCATTGATCTGCTTTCTATCACAACATATTGGTTTGCATTTTCAAGATCCTTATATGAATGGATTCATGCAGTATCTACTCTATGTTGTCTGACTTCTTTCATTCAGTGTAATTATTTTGAGAATCATCTGTGTTGCTGTATTAATAGCTTATTTGTCTTATAGTAGAGTATTGTTTAGTGCTGAGTTTTTACTGAAGAGTTTATTGTGAGCAGTGTTTGTATAGACCATCAATTCTTTCTGCATTTACTTCTTGATGGATGCATGGGTTATTTACAACTTGTGCTATTATAAATAAAATAGCAGTGAATATTTGGTTATAAGTCTTTGTATGGACATATGCTTTTCCTTTCTAAAGCACCAGATGAGGAATGTCTGGATTATATGGTACAGAGGTGTTTACCTTTTTAAAAGAATCTGTTAAAGACTTTTCCAAAATGGTTGTACTATTGTAAATTCCTCGTGGTGTGTATCAGTTCTGGTTGCTCTACTTCCTTGCCAGCACCTTGTAAGGTCAATCTTTCTAACTGTATTCATTCTAGTATGTATGTGAACTAGTATCTCACTGTGGTTTTTAAAAGTATTTCTCTAATCATTAATGACACCTTTAATCAGCATCTTTTCATATGCTTATTATCCATCTGGATATCTTTACTGAAGTGTGTTTTCTGGCCTCATTCATTCAGGTGTTTGAATTATTATTGAATTTTGAGACCTCTTTATTCTGGATCAGATACAAAGAGAGACCATTATCAGATATATGATCTGCAAATAGCTTCTGTCTATGGCTTGTCTTTTCATTTGCTTAGCAGTGTTTAGAAGAGCATTGAAGAGTCTTCATGTTCATAAAGTTCACTCTATCAGTTTCTTTTTAAAATAGATGATACTTTTGGTGTCATAGCAAAGAAAAATTTGCCAAACCCAAGGCCATAAAGCTTAAGCCTATGCTTGTTCTCCTAGCTGTTTTATAGTTTTAGATTTCCTATTAAGATCTATGATCCATTTTGAGGTAAATTTTGTATATTTTGTGAGGTGTGAATCAAAGTTCATTTTTTTTTTTGCGTATCACTATCTAATTGTTCCAGCACTACATGCTGAAAAGATCCTTTCTCCACAGCATCCTTTTTGAGAATCAATTGTCTGTATAAGTCTTGGTTTAGTTCTGAACATTCTATTGTGTTCCATTATTCTATTTTCCTGTTTTACACCAACACCATAATTTCTGATTACTGTAGCTTTATAAAAAAAAAGTTTGAAAATCAGATAGTGCAAGTCTTCCAACATTGTTTTTCTTGTTCAAAGTTGTTTTGGATTTTTGGGATCCTTTGAATTTTTATATGAATTATAGAATAAGTTTTTAAATTCCTTACATCCTGTTCTGCCAAAATTCCACCCATGTCTTTGGCCGTCTCCAGAGCCACATTTTCTGAAGAAGTCTCTCTAGATCCCAGGTGAAAGGAATTTCTCTTTCGTCTGTGCTCAAATCACATTTGATATTATTTGATTCCATTTAATCATATTTGCCTGTATGTACTTGTCTGATCTTTCCAGCCATTTAGTAAATCTCAAAAGATTAGGAATCTTGACTTGGTTCCCTCTGTGTGCTGAGAAACTAGTTCTATGCTTTGCAGGAGTGAGCCCTGCAGTAAGAGGTATCTGCAGCACACATCTAGCTCATTGCTTGAATATTGTCAAGGAATTCTGCAGATTTAGAATTGTTTATTGATTGTTGTCTCCAAGACGGCTCAGTCTTTTTTATTTCTATTGCTACTGCTGCAGTTTCAAAGAACAATGGGCTAGTTATTTTGCAAATATCAAATCATACTCTAATTGTGTTGTCACGCAAATTATGTGCTGCTGTGTCTTAACAACCTGCTTAGTGTTCACAGGCTCCTTCACTCATGGAAAATTTGGGAGAATGTCATATCCTTAGAGATAGCAATGCTGTCTTTGGCGACCTGAGCAGCAGTATCTGAATTCACTCCTGCTATTTTTCCAGTGTCCCCTCTAGACCTCCTCCAGCCCTCCATGGGGGGCCCTGCAGTTCTGCCCTAGAAAAGCCTGTTGCTTCTCAGGAAGACTTCCCTATGAAACATAATCATGTCCTTCTTGTGGGGACATTCAGTCCAGAGACCTGAAAGCAGGGGAAAATGTTCAGCCTGCTTTTGGTAGAACCTAAATTCTTCCATACTTGTTAGAAGCAATTTCAATGAGGAAACTGTTTTGGCATCTAACAAATCAGCATAAATGACTGATGAGGAAGATCAGCTTCCCCATCCCACTCAGTCGTCATGTTGATGTGACACACACATTGGCAAACATTTTCCCCTGTGAGCAACGTAAAGTTCAAGACGTTATGAATGGCTTTTTATTTTTATTTCTTAGTCTTTCCACATTCACTGTGTCTCGTGAGATTATATGAATCCTGCTTATTTTCAGCCCAGCACTAAACTTTTTAAAAGGATCACGTGTTTAAAAGGCTAGTGGACAATTTTTTAGAAGACAGAAATCCTTAGATTTTGGTCCCAGAGTTGAATCTTGGTTAGTGGTGAATGAAAATTCCCGTTAAAATTTTAAATTCAGTGATATAAAGTCTTAAAAATAGTTAAATATTAGTCAATTTCATTAAACACTATAAGAGTTATTTACCTTTAAGCCTGTTTCTGGGGCAATTTTGCAATGATTCCCTCCCTTTATCGATTCCCTCTTTATCAGAATCCTTGAGAGGCCCCTGTCATCATTGTCAGTATCATCATTATCATCATGGAACTGATTCTTCTGGAAGATTCTAGGAAAATAAAGAGATGGACGGGATTATGTGTAGGTCAGTGTGTGCATGTACAATAAGAACAGCTGTCAGGCATTAGATGCAAGATACCCATTTCATTTAGGGGAGAATGTGGTCATGAAATCCTGATGTGGTGAATGAAGGAAGCGGTGGGAACAGGATAGTCAATGCAAAGGAGGAGGAAGTGAGTGAGTTGGAGAGCATAGATCCTTGGTTAGTTGATCAGCACATTGGTAAGAATGAGGGGAGTGTGATGGCAGAATCATGTCCCTCCCCGGCCACAGGGTAGCCACCTGTGACATGTTACTGTACATGGCAAAAGGGATGACAGATATTTTAGGATTAAAAATCTTAGAGGATTTCTGTCTCCTAAATTGTCTATTAGTTAGCCTTTAAACCCATGATACATTATTATAGATTAGTGCAGGGGCACAAATAAAAAGGATTCATATAATCTCACCAGACAAACTGAATGTAGAAAGGATAAGGAAGAAAAACAAAAAGTCACTTATAAGTGCCTTGAACCATAAATTGCTCATGAGGAAATGTTACACAAGGTGAATGTCACAGCCACATACATACTGCCTGAGTGGGATGGGACAAGGGGATCCTGAGATGAGACAATAGGGTGAGTAGTCTGGATTGTCCAGGTGGGCTGAATGTAATCACAGGGGTCCTTAAAATGGAGGATATTTCCCAGCTGAGTTTAAAATCAGAGGGAGGTGTAGCGATGGAGCAATGTTCAGAAAGGCTGCTGACCATGAAAATGGAGGAAGTTGAGGGGCACAAGCTAAGGAAGGTGGGTGACCTCTGTAAACTGGGAAAAAAAAAAAGGAAACATTCTCTTCTAGACCCTCTAGAAGGAAGGAACCCTGCTGGTATCTTGAATTTATCCCAATGAGAACTGTGTTGGATCTCTGACATCCACAGCCATAAGCTGATAAGTCTGTGCTGGTTTAAGCTATTAAGCTTAATGGAATTTGTTACAGTGGTAATAGGAATATAACATAGTGAGCGGTAGTGTAAGGGATTAAAGGTCTAGGATGGGGTGTGGAGAGAATTCTGACATTTACACCTAAAAAACAACCAGGTGAAGTGGGAAGGTGTTTTAAGGAAGTCCTACCTGGCAGGGCTGTCAAGCAGACTGGAGTGAGCGAATCCTTGGAGTTAGAGGAATCAATTAAACCTCTACAAGGAAAATAAGAAATAAAATGTAGCAGGGCTTCAGTGTTAGTAGATGTAGGAATGGAAATGGGCAGAGAGATATAAACATTATTTTGAAATTAGCTACAGGTTTGATGACTGCATGTTTGGGAGAGTTAGCCGATGTGTGGACTGAATGCATCCCCTCAAAATCCATATGTCGAAACCTCATCTCCCAGGTTGATGATATAAGGATGCGGGGCCTTTGGGAGGTGATTAGTAGGATAAAATGAGGTCATGAGAGTATTGCCCTCATGAATGGTATTAGTGTTCTTATACAGGGCCCCAAAGTGCTTGCTTCTCTCTCCTCTCTGGGCCATGAAGATAGTGGGAAGACAGCCATCTTCGAGCTGGCAATCCTCTCCCAGATACATTGACCTTGAAAGCCTCAGCCTCCAAACCATAAGGAATATGCTGGTTGTTTAAGCCACCCGACACACGGTAATTTGTTACAGAATCCCAGACTGATGAAGACAGTGGAGAATGCCACTGCGTTTGGCACTGATTGCCTGGAGAATGCTGAAACCCAGGGAAGTGGGCAGCACAGACGTTTACTCATTTAATCCTGCCAACACTGTAGGGGATAGAGTCTACATTTTCCTCGCTATTTAAAAGGTAAGGAAAAAGAGGCACAAATAATAACAATGACAATGACAACAACAACAACAACAGCAACAATAATTTGTCCAAGATTCACACAGAACTCCCTGGAGGGAGAGTGAGAATTAATACTTATGCAGGCTGGCCCCAGAGCCCCTGCTCATAACTACTAAGTCAGATCACCTTGCTTATTTAGATCAGTTTTTTTTCAACTGTGATATGAGTGTACTGTGTCCAGTAACTTATAATTTCAAAATACCTCACTGTAAGGGAAACATTAGTTGCAGGCATTACAACCCACAGAAAGCTAGACATACAAAAATAACTTGTTAGGGCAAGATAACCAATAATGTTTTTAAATATTATACCTGCTGACCCTTTGCAATAAAGTGTTTATTTATAATTCTGTCTGGCTACAGAATAACATCATAATCCTGCATGTGGCTGGTGGCTCCCGTGTTGGACAGCACGGGTCTAGAGAATTTAAATGACTTGCCCAGCCTTGCCCAGGAAGCTCGTGGTGGGATCAGAGCTATAGTCTGGGACTGTTCCTTCCTATCCAACAATTCCCTCATGGAAGTTTAGAAGCTTCTCCTTTGGTGCCCAGCTGTCTATCCGTACTTATGACATCTTGTCAGGTGCCCCGGCCTGCTCCTGAACATCAGCCAGAACCCACTTCTGCTCTTTTTTGGCCAGGTAATACCTTCTAGCAACTTCCATTGCCTTCTTGGCATCAGTTTTTACATGGAAGGGTAGTGGCTAGAGAAGGAAATGTGTCCACATGACAGGTTTTTCATAAATATAGTAGGAGTGGTCAAGAGAAGAAAACCTCAGGAATACGAGTGGAAGCAGGTCATTTAATATACCAAATGCGTACTTTCAATGTATGTTTGTGTTTCCGAGTCCACGCTTGTTCTACTCGTGCATTATAGGCCAACACATCAGGAGACAAGGATTTGGGGCAAGAAATAGCGGCTTTAATTTGTAAAGCCAGCGGAGAAGATGGTAGACCAATGTCCTGGAGAACCATCATCCCAAGTCAGAATTCAGGCTCTTCTTATATTAAAAAGGGGAAGCGGGAATGCTTGGTTGTTGCAAACTTGGTGTATGAATTCTTTGTTGTTAGAATCCTTTGTTCTTGCAGCTCTTCACCTGGGTCAGATCCGTGTAAACCTCCAACAAGCAAATGTTATTTTCTATTCTGTATCTTGTTATCTTTATACGAATGGAAAAGTGATAATATCCTTCAAAGTCAGAGCCTTGAGAATAGGGTCTCCTGTATATTTCAGGATCTAGGCAACATTGTTTCACAAAAGGTGCAGAAACAGCAAGACTAAGCCTAGGAAACAGGGCACAGGTTTAAAGTCAAAGGAACAGATCTAATATGGAGTCAGATTTGTTCTTTCCTATTTCAGTAGTGCCATGGAGAAGGCACTGTGGGCAGCTTTCTGTAGGGTCCTGGAGGCTTTCTCTCTCAGCCTCTGTGCGCCTCTATTGAAAACCCGTCATCGCTATCTGGCCTGCTGGAAAACCAGTCCGCCTGTTTTGCCCTGAAGTTGTGTTCTGTTTATAACTCATCTCTACTCCTTGGAAAACAACTCAATAAAAACTCAGTTGGTTTCCCACCAGCCCTGAGCAGGGGTGAGGGATAGCATGTTATTATTTTATTAAAAAATATATAAAAGAGTTTTAAAACAGCACTGGGCACATAGGAGAGAGACAATCAATGCTTCCTGGCTTAAATCGAAAATGATGACTCAGTGAGTCTATGGCTGCTGTATTTGCTGAGCTAGTTACTCCTTTGCTCCATTACACATTTATTTTAACTGAAAAAGAAATATATGCATATGGTTAAAAAAATTCAAACAGAGCAAAAAATACTCAAGTGAAAGAAGTTTTCCCTCATCCTCTGTTCTTACACGCCTCCCTGGAGATGCCAATGTTTACAATCCTTTGTGTGCTTTTCCAGATATGCTATGCAAGTTCCCACCAATGTATGTAAATTCCTTTAAAGTTTTACTTATTTTTAACTTTAAGGGATTTAAATCCTCAAGTGGCTTCTGCCACAGTAATAGAAAAGAAGAAATCTGACTCCATATTAGATCTGTTCCTTTGACTTTAACCCTGTGCTCTGTCTCCTAGGCTTCTTCTTGCTTGTAAAACAATGTTGCCTAGAGCCTAAAATATACAGGAGAGCCTATTCTGAAGGCTCTGACCTTTAAGGGTATTTAACACTTTTCCAATCATATAAAGATAACACGTTGCAGAATAGAAAATAACGTTTGTTTTGTTGGAGGTTTACAGGGATCTGACCCAGGGAGATAGCTGCAAGAACAAAGGATTCTAACAAGAAGGAATTCCTACACCAAGAAGTTTGCAAAAACCAAGCACATAGGAAAGCAGCCTGAATTCTGACTTGGGGAGATGGTTTTCCAGGACATTAGTTTGCCATCTAGGTCTACAGAAACTTGCTATTCCATGCCCCAACACTTGGTCTCCCAACTTACTGGCCTGTCCTGCACTGAGGAGAATGAATTTGGACTCAATAACACTTCTACCTACCTAGCAAGTTGGACACTGGGACTGAGGGCAACTCTCCCACACACAGGGGCCTACGGTGAGCCCTTGATTATTCCCCGAGGTTGGGGTGTGGTTTACCCAGGAGGGATGGGGACTCTACACCAACACTCAGGCAGTCTGCTCCTTCTGGGGCTCTGACATTTTACCTCCCGCTCCCTGCCAGCCCAACATTTGGGACAGTGGAGCTAAGGCAGAGATCGTGCCTGCCTGTTTCCCAGCGTGTAAAAGGGGAATATGTACTCTTCCCAAGGTAGTTCTGAGAAACAACACCTGCGGGTGCTTGGTTCCCTGAGCAACAGTAAACCTAGCTCCTTGTGGGGGCAACGGGTATGATACCCGTAGGGTTTCTGCAGAGACCTTAGCTGGAGGGCTGGGCCAGGGACGTAAAATATGAGCTGTGGGCAATGACGGGTAAGAGAAGGGTGTATAGGCAGGACTGCTGCCTCCTTCGGGGTGCCACAAGAGGTAAAACGCTTTCTCCCCATCTCTGTTACTCCCCTCCCAATTCCAGATAACTGCCTTCCCTCTGCTCCTCCTGTCCATGTGTCTCCCTCCACTTTTCCCCGCCTCCCCTCCTCCTCCCCTATTCTCCCTCCCTCGGTTCCCCTTCCCTCTCAGGACCCAGAGCGGATCGCTGGCCCTCCTGCGCATGCGCAGTTGCTGCCAGCTGGACCGCGGGTTGGAAGCTCCAGCTCCGAGCCGGGGATCGGCCCCAATGGCTTCTCAGCTCTGTCGCCCTGTAGGCCTTTGGCTACTGCCTGGGGCCGGGGCCTCTGGCTGTGGAAGTGCAAGGTGAGGGGATATCGGGAAAGGGGTGAGGCGGCTGCGGGAGGGCGGTCGGCGTGTCACAGCCCCCCAGGGCGCCAGTCAGCGTGTGTTCAGCTGGATTGCTCGGGCCAGACCCCTCTGCCCGCGCCACCTGCCCCGGCGCACCGGCCACAGCTGCCCAGGGCCAGGTGTGCCCCTGCCGCCTCTTGACCCAGCCGGGCTCCCCTCAGTCCGCGGCTGGCATCCGCTTCCCCTCTCCCGCCGGCGAGTCCTCCCCTCCCGGTCTTCCTCTCCTTGGCCGCCGACCCGTCCCCACCACTGGGCGGGCTGTGTCCCGGGCGGGCGGGGTCTGCACACCCGGACGGGGCGGGCGGCTTGGGCTGGGGCTGGGGCTGGCCTCCGAGCGGGGCTGCAGCCCGCGTCCCCCACCCCGCTCTCCCTGCCCCGCGACCCCGGGGCTGCCTTCCTCTCCCTTTCCCGATCCCTGAGGTCCAGATTAGCGGCGTGGGCGCTGCTCCCCAGGCTGAGAGCCCGCGGCTGTAACTCCCAGCTTCTCCTGGTGGAGTCGGGAAAAGGGAGCGGCAGTGCTGAGGGAGCTTCTGTCTCCTTGATCAGGATTTCTGCCCCAGATAAGTACCTTGAACACTTTCAGGTGTTATGATGGCGGTGCTTGTTGATGTCACATGTTTTTATACTGAGAGGGATTACAGTGGTGAAAGCAGGGCTTGGTTCAGTTAAAAATGAGCTGAAGGCATGAGGCTGTCTCATCCTCCATCATTCACTCTCCCAGGGTGAAACGTGAGACCGTCGATCTTAAAAAGATACTTATAGTCCGTAACTAGTCCAGCCCAGCTACTGTGTGTTAACAGGAACAGCACAACCTGAGGCGTTGGAGACCCAGGGACATTGCACTCCTAAAGAGCTCCTGGCAAAATCTGGTTTGTTTTGTTTTTTTTTGTTTGTTTGTTTTACTTAAATTGTGGGACAGACTAGTAGTATAGAGGGAAAAATAATTGGCAAGAAGGATTTTTTCATATAACAGCTTTATTGTGATATTGTTCACACACCATGAAGTCCACCCACTTGAATGTTACAATTCAGCAGCTTTTAGCATATTCACATTTGTGCAACCATTATTATTCCAGAACGTTTTCATCACATCAGAAAGACCAGTTGAAATGCATGACCTATCCACCCCTTCCCAGTGGTGGTTCTAAAGAAGTTTCTTGGCTGTTCCTGACCATAAATTAACTTGTTACATTCCATGAAATATCTGGGAGGAATTCTAATCAGAATTGCAATGAATCTGTCTATCAAAGCAGGAAGAATTAATGTCTTTATGGCATAAACTTCTTCTACACATGAATATATCTGGGACCCTATCTTTTCATCTGTCCAGAGCCAGGCCTATGGGAAATCCTCATTAATTCTTGGGTTTGTGAATGATGAGATTCAATACATCATTAGATGGAACTGTAGCCTTTCACTGAAGAGAAAAGTAACCTCGTAGAAGCCAAGTGATTCTCTGATGGTTAGAATGAGAGACCGCCAGTGCTGGAGTATTCGAGTGGACTTGGTGCTTGCAGAGTTCTCCACCACCTACAGCTAAGGGGATTACCGTGTTCTTTTACTTTTTTTTTTATGGCGTTGCTTTTATTTTTACTTATTATATAAAATTATTTTTTATTGAAGTGTTGTAAATTTACCATGTTAGCTTCAGATGTACAGCAGAGATTCAGTTATAAGCTTATGCATATGTATATAAATGTTTTTCAGATTGTTTCTAGTACAACTCATTACAAGAAATTGAAAATAGTACCCTGTGCTATATAGTAGGTCCTTGTCATTTATTTTATATTTATTAATGTGTATCTGTTAATCCTCCCTTTCCTGCCTGCTAACAACAGTTTGCTTTCTATGTTCATGAGTCTATTTCTAGCAGCACCGTTTTTGCTAGCAATATATGCTGGTTGGCTCTTTTCTGTTTCAGTAGTTCCATCTTATGTGTGGGCGTTTTTCTTCTGGTGGGCCTGTGTGTGGTTTGCACACGTGATAATAGAGATCTGTATTTGGGAGAACTCCAGGCCTCGTGTAGTCCCTCGTATGGAGCACCCACTGAACTGATGCTTGAACTTGGAAAAAAACAGTAAATGTTGGAATTTCCACTATGGTTGAGACTTCCAGGTTTCTATAACCTCTTTAGCCCACCTAAATTTTGGCTGCACCCAATACTGGATAATTTGGTGGAACTTCATGGTATGGTGGTGTAGAGACAGGGCCTTGTATGCTTCTTCTCTTTCCTTTTTCTAACAATCATTTTCCTGGGCCTTCCAGGTACTCCCCCAGAAGGGCCCAGGGCTGGCTTGGTGCTGCACTGAGGCAATATTTGTTAATAAGTCCCTTTCCTCATCTCTTCTGAGCCTCCATTTCCTTCTCTGCACAATGAGGGCTTAGACTAGATAAGTGCTTTTCAGTTTCTTTTAAAGCCATGTTTCCTTTGAGAAACAGAAAATTCAAATCTCTCCTCCCATCACAACCCTTTAGATTTTGACACGTCCTCCAAGGAGTCACATAGCTCTTAGTGGTAAATTGACGTGATTGTGATTCCACGTGGCACAGAAAAGACTCTTCAGAGATTTATTGCAGGGAGAGGGCAGGAAAGGGGCAGTATGTCACACTTTCTTGTGTGAGCACTGGAGCAAAGGCTTGGGTTTAAATACAGTGTCTGATGTGGCATCTCTCTAATCTTGCACAATGTGATAAACCTCTATCCCTAGTTTCTTAATGTGTCAAGTTGGGGTGGTAATGTTTTAAGGCTTTTGTGAAACATTATACACATAAGCCATTTGTGTCTCGGTAGATACAAGACCTGCTAGAGAGTCGGAATTTCTTTAAAAATACATATATATTGTCCACATCACTCTGTCTGTGTGTATTTTGAAGTTCCTGGAGGGTGAGGGTTGAGTGTAATGTCCATCGTGGGACAGGTGGCCCATGGGTCTGTGTGCCTCAGATTGCCCCCTCCTCCCCAGTCCTCTTCCTCTCAGTCCAGGATGAAGTTCCCTAGTAGATTTACACACAGGTCTTGTGGAAATGGCTTTTCATTTTATTGTTTCACCAAGGAGGGTTGCCATCATGATCTCTGTGGTCAGGTTTTGGTGACCTGAAGGCTATGCAATTGGGGATTTCTATTTTATAAAAAGAAAAAAAATTACAAATAAATAAATTAGACCTAGGTTGGTGGCAGGGGCTTTTGAAAGTGGGGACCATTAGCTTTTTTAGCTTCAGGTGCAGTGGCCTCTGGCCACGAGGACACATCCTCATGCTCTGAATTTGGAGGGACCAGTGGGTTCAGTGGGAATATTTACTGAGTGCATCTCATGGGCTGCGCATTCTCTTATTTGTACTGTGTGTTCCTTATTTGAGACGGTGAGCTGATTTAAACTCAATAGCCTCTTTAAAATAATAGACTTTTTATTTTTAGATGTAATGTAGATTCCCATGTAGTTGTAAGAGATAATATGGAGAGGGCCTATGGACTCTTTGCCCAATTTTCTTTAATAGTTCCATCTTGCAAAGTTGGGGTACTATTCATTCGTGACTCACTAACCCTTTTAGGTTTGTGTTATTGCCCTCATTTCTATTTATGAATAAACTGGTGTTGAGAGAAGCACACAGGTCTGCCCAGGTCACCCACGTGGTTAGTGAAGATTTGGGTGGAACGTGGGCTTGGCATTTCCAAGCAGTACCATTATGATGGTCTGTGGCAGGGAGCAGCATTCACTTTGCTTGTTTATTCATTCATTCAACAAACATTTATTGAATAAACTCTGTGGGTCAGATGCTTTCATAGGGTTATCTGATTCTTCAGCAGTATGGAGAATCAGGTAATGTTTTCTTTTTTTTTTTTTTTAATATGAGAAAAATATCTCTGAGAGGTTATAATCTCCCCAAAGGAAAAATAGCTCATAAATGAGGGATAGTACATTTGTACAGTTCCTTCTTCTTATGCAAATGGTACCCTAGGCAATTTACATTTGCAAACTTCCATAATCCAGATATATTCTTGTAAGGCAAGTAGTTTTTTTTTTAATTGAAGTATAGTCAAGTTTACAATGTTGTGTCAATTGCAAGGTGGTTATTTTTGAATTTTGAATGGAGAAAATATTTTTTGAGGGGGTTAATTAAGTTTATTTATTTGTTTCATTTTTCTAAAATGAGGTACTGAGGATTGAGCCTAGGTCCTTGAACATGCTAAGCACGTGCTCTACCACTGAACTGTACCCTCCTCCCCAAAGCAAGTTTTCTTACCCATTATTCTGCACCTTAGGAGTTCAAATAAATTGGCGTTGAAATCCAGATATTTTGATCCTACTATGGTTCTTTGCATTATATCCTGCTGAGGGGTGGGGAAGCAGTTCCTTTATTCATTCATTTATTCAGCAGTTTTGAGCACCGACTTTGCATCAGGGCCTGCCTAGGTGCTTGGAAACAGAAAACAAGAAATGATCCTTTTCTGCAGGGGATGGAAGCCTAGACCAAAAGCTGGGTAATGTGATCTGAGCTTCAGTAGCCATGTGCAGACGCTGAGGACAAACTTATCCCCGATTTGCTTGGACTTCCCTTGCCTTCTGGCTGGTGCACACCAGGTCGCCGCATCCCAGTGAGGCCCGCAGCCCACAGCACAGTATGTACATCGATTTACCCTCCCTTCTCGGCAGCGCCTGCAACATGAACGCCCCTGACTACATGCAGTGCGCTGAGGACCGCCAGACTCTCCCGATTGTGGTCCAACCCGTGGGGATCATCTTAGAGAATTTCTTTTGCATCTATAATGGAATCTCCTTGGTGAGCCAGATCAGACCGTGCGGCTCCCAGTGGGCACTCTGTATCTACTATAGGTATCTCTATGCGCCCGAGAATGGATGGAGTGACTTCCAGACCCACCGCAATGTCATGGGCCTTGTCACCATTACTGACTGCCTCTTGGCCAAGACCTTCTAGAAGCTCCACGCACAGAGGAGCTGTATGGCACCACGCTCTACGACTCTCAGCTCTTTGTCTTTGTGCTGTATGGGGAGGTGGCCGAGCAGCCGCACACCGACGTGGCCTTCAATCTACGAGGACTGCAGGGTGGTGGAGAAGAGGATCGACGACTTCACTGAGTCACTCTTCATCTTGCCCAAGTCCAAGTGGCTGGATGGGGACCCCGAAAATTCTGGGGAGAAGACCCCCCTCCTCTACATCCTATTTGAGAAGGAGGACTTCGTGGGACTGGACACAGACAGCAGGCAAGTCAACCTGAAGGCCGGGCCACCCTGGCTGTGTGACAGATTGCTTCCCTACATCCAGAATGGGATCATCAAGGAGGAGGGCTTTCTTGTAGCCAAGGCGGGAAGGAGGTGTAGCCCGCCGGTTTTCAGACGTTTAAAACTAAATCCGCCTTTGTTTCAGAGAGATCCTTTTAGGGTTAGTGTGGACACTTACTCCCCTCTTTCAGCCAGGACACTTGGGGGGACCCCTGGAGTTGCTGTCCAATAGAGTAGCCACAGCTACTGTTGTTAGTAGTGCTGGGGAGGAGGCCGGTCTGAGCTGAGATGTGCTGTAGGTCAAATGCACATCAGACGCTGAAACTTGTCTAGTAAAAAGAATATAAACTATCTTGTTACTTTCTATATTGATTACACGTCAAAATGATAGTATTTTACATACAGTAGAATAAGTAAGGTCTGTTCTTAAAATCAGTTACTTGGTTTTTTTTTTTTGTTGTTACATTTTAAACGTGGCAACTGAGAAACATTATTTACATGACTCTCATTTCATTCCTGTTGGACAGCCTGTCCTGGGACAGTTTCATCCCTTTGCTTATAAATGAGACTCTGAATCCCGAGACGCAGAACGAGGTGCTGGTTGAGCTCAGGGTGGAGCCGATGTCTCCTGCCTCCCAGGCCCAGCACCAGCACGGCTCAGGCCCTCTCCCCTGCCTGACAGCCACCATGCCAAGTTAGGGCATCAGAAACACTGCCAGGGGCTTCCGAATTAGCTCCTTACGCAGGGAAAGGCGTGTCACGGTGTATGGGTCACAGCAGGGAAAAATTCGTCCTCACTTTGTCCCTGTGATTAGGTCAAAGACCCCACTCTGCCTTGGAAGTGCAGATGATCTCTTCTGGGCTGCCTAACCCCTCACCCTCTACTATGTTTCCCTGTATATCTTTCAAGCTGTCCCTCGGGCAGAAGAGGGTGAGACGTCTTTGCCGAGAGGTGGTCCCCCTTTACTGGGGAGAGTGAGGTGAGCTGTGTCCCCCCGGCCTACGGCCTCGGGCCTTGAGTCTGGAGAGCGCTCATGGCGGTCCCACAGGTGACGGTCGGAGGACATGGCACGTGCTGCCGGGCCCGCTGTGCAGGAGGGGCTCTGTGATTCTCTGTGATTCTAAGGTCAGTTTCTACTTTCTTGTTGTTGGTAAGATGGAGGAGAAGATGCCAGAGAATTGATAAAAAGAAAATCCACACCAGTCCTGTGAATGACAGACACAGGGGATCCGTGTCCCACCTGCGTGTGGTGCCTGGCAGGCTCTGGAATAATTTTCACTTCCTCCCCGGACATTCCTCTATGGCTTAAGGAAGGGGAGAGGCATGTCGTGGCCATGATCTGTACTTGTCCTCACAGGGCCCTGTGATCTACATGCCCACACTACACTTCTGCTCCTTGGAGATGAGGTGTCAGGTTTAGGAAACTGGGCACTGCTGAGGGCATAGCTGCCAGAACCGTGCTACACCAAGGCTGGCTCCGTTCACCTCACCTGTCACCTCCTGTTGAGTCCTAAGGCATCATTCAAGGTAGGTGCATCGGTGCAATGAAAGCAGGGACCTCCTTCACCCCCTGGACAGACTGGTGGGTGATCAGTGGAAGCCTGGAGCCCTGCCCCAGCCCCACGCCAGTGCCTCCTATTTTGTCATAGGAGGCACTGGTGACATTTTTGCTCAGCAACTGCTTGGCTCTGATTCTGCAGAGCCAACAGAGAATGCCAGCTTGTTTTTGCCTTTTGAAGTCTGCCCTTGGGATTTGGCGGAGTAGCTGGATGTGTGCTTAGCCCATAGTGGTTGACACTGTCACCATTGTTTACCCAGAACCTCGTGTACCAGGCATGGCTGCCGGCATCAAAATACAGCAGCACATTAAACCTCCCTCCTGGTGGGTCTGTCTGTTCTGGTACCATAAGGGCTCAGCCAGCATCTGAACGTCAGTGAGATAAGGCGGCCAGTGAGCTCGGGTCAAGCACGTTCTCCTCCAGTGACTTTTACTCCATTGTTGCTTTTACTATTACACAGTCATTAATTTTTTAAACAATGCTTTGGTTCAGGAGCAGAACCTAATTCTCCCCTGTTCCTCTTAGTGGGAGTGAGTAAAGTTGTCCAGCTTGAAATGCGACCACATTTTGTAGCTCAAAAGCTGTCTACACGCATCTAGGTGAAGTTTTGGTTTGGGGCGCTGACCACGTTGGGGTCCCCCGGCAGCATCGCTCCCCTCAGGCCCCTGCCTTCCCTGGATCAGGAGGTGAGGGTGGGTCTCACCGTCCCCGCGTCCCTGTCCTCATCACACTCACGTAATTTCTTGTAAATGCTGTCAAAGTCATTTTTGTTCTCGTGTGTTTCTAATTTTGGCTGTTCCTCTATTCCTTTTTCTATTTTCCTTTATCCCTTATACCACCCCGTGAGCATGTTGTTCGGTCTGAAAATGTGGGCTGTGCACACCCTGCATTGGAATAGCCAGATCGCCCTCTGTGCCGTCTCCATCGCTATAAAAAGCAAAAACTTAACAGTTGCCATGATTCGTATATTATCCTAGTCATCTTATTTTCTACTTTTTTGGAATTTTTGCTATGTTAGCACATCACCCACTGGAGTTTGATATATGTTAAAGTCCTTGTTTTGAGGAACCTATTAGTTCGTCCTTATATTTGGTAACAAATGCTCTCTTACTAATTTTGTTTATTTGTTTTGAAGAAGTGAGATGCGAATTGATTTAGGCGGCTGCTGAGGGATTTTTTTCATGGAGTATTTAAACTTGGAAAGTCAAAATCTGCAGCACCTTGCTTGATTCTGGCTTTTACACAAACGTGCTCGGCACACGGTTCCTGGCTGTCGCTGTGTGACGTGCGTGACGGCGCTTCCTGGCCGGCGGTCACTGGTGAGGAAGTGGCCGGCTCGGGGGTGAGCAGCTGCAGGGGACGCTGTTGGAGGAAGCAGTCACCGGTTTTTTGTTTTTTGGTTTTTTTTTTTGCATTCACCTTCCCAGTGCCATTTACTTTACTTTGCATTCATAGAGGGGCAGGAGCGGGCCTAAAACCATGCCACTCTTTTGTTCCCTTTATGAGGCTGGTTTTTCTAAGTATCAGGAAAACATTGCCTTGTCCTAAGGAGCTGGTTCACTTGGATCTGGTGGACACAGGGACCCCTAAATGGGACCATAGCTTCCTCTCTGCTTCAGCCAGTGGGCATTCAGAGCCGGGTCTGTGGTTTGCCTCAGCAGCCGTGCAGGCCTCCCTGCACCGGCCTTTACTTTTACCCCTTTTTGGCAGTAAATAGCTGACTCTGTGTCTGTTGCAGCTGATGTCCACCACTGACGGCCGTGTGGTTATTTTGCGGTAGTGAGTCTCCAACACCCCTGTCAGCCGTGAAGGGACCTTGCATTCTCACCCCGACCCTGGTTCATCTCACCCAGGGAAAGGGCTTGGCCACCACCGTCATGCTGGACATGAGGCCTTGTTTCTCCTTTCATGCTCTGGTCCAAATGTGGACACTTCATCCTTCACTGACTTGGTCTCGCTTGAGACAGTCCAGACTTTCTGAAAGAGTCCATCACATTCTGGGGGGGAACAGAACAGAAGTAAGGGTCGCAAGTAGGAGTCTAGGCTGTCTGGGTTGGCAAATGCAGGCTGGGATCTGTGATGGCCGGTCTGTGCCCTGGAAACTGGCCTTTCCCGTGGCTCCCGAGAGAAAAGGGGTCGGAGCGAGAACAGACTTGCCTGGGTTCCTACCATCCTCATCTGCTCACTGACAGGAGTGTCAGCTAACTAGGAGCTCCCCCAGACCTCGGGCCCTTCAAACCTCAGATCACGGGAGATCCTTGAGTCCCTTCTTCTGGTCCTTCTTTGTGAGAATCCAGTGCCTTCTGAGGTGACTGGCAGCAGGAGATGCCTCCCCCTCCAGGGAACTCCCTTCGGAGGACTGTGACTCAGTGCACCTTGCTGTGAGCTTGTGGGTTTCCATCGTGCTCCCTGCAGAACCAGACTTGAGACTGGCTTAGCGACAGAAATAACAAGACTGATTCCAGGGCAGGGCCAGGTGGAGGGAACAGTGGAAATTGAATGTGACCTCAAACACCTAGGTGGGTGCTGGGGCTGTTACTAAAATGGGGAGCCTGGGAGGTACCTGCCAGGAATCGAAGTCTAGAGTAAATGGTGGACATAAGGCCTTTTTTTTTTGACATATGGCATTTTTAAGATGCCATTTGTCATCCAAGTTAGGACTTCCAAGAGGCACTCGTGTCTATGAGCCTGGGGCTCAGGTGAAGGAGCTGGACTAGAGATACACATTGGGATTCGTCATTCTTAGCTGGTGTTCACAGCCGTGCAAGTGGATCAGCTCATCTCAAGAGGTGCAGACTGTGTCTGAGGGGGTGCAGGGCTGTGTCTGGTTTGGAGGAAAGCCCGGACCATGCAGCTTTGGTGTGTCAGACAGCGGCGTTTGTGATTTTCAGAGCAATGGCATTTATCCTTAAGGTTCTGGGGGGTGGGCAGGCCCACCCAGGAAGAAATCTGAAGAGAGGGTTTTGGCCACGTGTGCGCGTCTTGGGACGATCCAGAGGCTTCAGGGTCCAGAAGGGGAAACTCCTCAGAAGCTGGAGTCGGAATGGGGAGTTGGGAGAATGTAGTCACACTCTCCTGTGATGAAGGGAGGGAGGCCTAGGGAGTCCGCACCCTAGCGGACTCTCTTTCCCACGAACAAAAGGCAATCAGACAGAAGATTTGAGGTAAGAAGGGATGGGCGTTGGGAGAGGAGCCAACCTGGAGAACGGTGGTTGAACAATTCTTGAATAGTCTCCCTGAAACATAGAGTTAAAAAAACCCAGACTCTTAAGAATATTGATAGTGACTGGGGAGGAGGCAGTTGTTTTTCTGACCTCCTAAGGGTAAGGTATGTATCCGGGGATATACAGAAGAATCGGGCAGTCTGTTCCTGGGGCTTCACCCTTACCAGGGGGAACAGTGCAAGTTTAAAGGGGGAGAAGGGCAGCGGAGGGAAACTAGCCAGGCCCCGTGTCACGTACCAGTCGGCCGCCCTACTTGCGTGTTGCATTCACATCCATGCCTCCCAAGTGGGCGGTGGCAGCCCCGTTTTGAAGATTGGGAAGCCTCCTCAGAGGTTTAAGGAATTGGTTCATTTAGCAGCTAGTAAATGCTGTAGCAGGATTCCAGCAGGGCCTTGTCAGACTTCAAGGGCATGTTCTCTCTACTAATTCCGGTTGTACCTGAAATGGTGAAGTGAGTCAGTTTCGGAGTCTTTCAGAGAAAGTACGCTTTAAGTGCCTCAGGACTGTTGCACAAAGCTCAGTGTTCTTTCATGGTTCAGAACCACCGCAGTGCTTTTTGCCCCACAGATGTAAGGTCTTACTCCTTTGACGATGGCGTGGTTGTAAATGACATACAGGTGCAAAACCACACTTAGCAGCTTCTGAAGGGAAACTCTCCTGTTCTCCCTTGATCGGCTTTCTTCCACGGGATGTAACTGTGCTGCAGCTAAGGCCTGAGCTTTCCGTATGGAGTGAGGGTTTGATATCCAAATTTAGCATAAAACAGTCAGATGGAGAAAATCGAAGATGACAATATATTTTGGGGTTTCATTAGACAAGACATACTATCTGTTAATGGCTCATAAAGCTAATGAGATTGAGTACAGAACATTTCATTTCTTACTTTCTACTGAGAGCTGTCTTCCAACATAAGGTTCTCTGCTTTGGAACTTCAGCTCAGCCACTAGGGCGCCTGTCATTGTGTTGGTGTGATTGCATTTACACAGTGCATGTAATCTGGGCTTCCTTAGCCCCAAACACTCCAGTGCAGAATCATAGGCTGTAGCCATCACTTAGTTATACAAATACTTCTAAAACTATATGATACCAAAAAAAATAAATAAATAAAAATAAAGAGAGAGAGGGAGATTGCCTTTATCAAATTTCCTTTGGATTTTAACTGCAAAGTGTTGTTGAGCAGCTCTGGTTTCCTTTGGATATGAATATATACATTTCTTTACATGTAACTTGGATTTCAGGCTTGAACACCAAGCTCTTGTTTTCCATGAGCCACAAAAATCATAGCCAAATGACACACGTATGAAACAGTTTATTCTTTTTATCTGAGACAGAATCCTTGAATTTGGGACTTGAGCTGCGACTTTCCTGTTTGCTCTTCCCACCCCTCTTGTCACCTCACTCCTTTTTCCCACGTGGCCTCCAAGAGGTCATGGTCTCATAGGAGCAGGTGGACAAATACCAGTTGGTCGCCAAGCAGTGCTGCTGTAGATGGAGCCAGCCAAGAGCTAAAGGACATCATCAGGGAGGACTTCCTGGAAGAAATTGGCTCTACATTCAGTTCTGAGGACAGAGTAAGAGTCAGCCAGGGGAAGGAATCAAGAGGGTGACTCAGGTGGCAGGAGCAGCCTGGGTAGAGGCCTGGAGGCTTGTGGGGTGAGGACTCGGGGAGACTGCCCTGTGTGGTCCAGGGTGGTGGGTGACCCTGCTTTGAAGGACACTGGAGAGGGCCTAGGGGTGGAGGGCTTTGGAGGAGCTTGGTTTTTACTAGAACTGACACAGAAGAGGCAGTGAAGGGTGTCAGCAGGAAGTGACCCTTAGGAGAGCAGCTCAGCCTGTCCTTTTGAGTCCCACCCCTTCATTCTTTTATTCACAACACACGCAATTCTGAGTGTCTAGGGGAGAGAGGGTGGACCCACAGTAGTAAGCAAAATGTACTTGCTTCTTGAGAGCTTAGCAGTGTCAGAAGTTGACTTAGATTAAAATGTTTTATTAACACAGCAGGGCACCTAATCCAAAGTGCGGAGGTTGGAGGGAAGGAAGACTTCCTTGACAAACAGTTAAAATGAGCCTGGAGGCTAGTGGGAAGTAGCAGCAGGTCACGGGGCCCCTGAGGTCACTGGGGACCTGGTACTGAGGTGAGGATGGACAAGCAGGGTCGGGGGTGGGGCTAGAACTCTACCAGGGAGCCTCTGATGGGTTTGAAGTGGGGGAGATGTAATCAAATTTGTGCTTTGGGAAGGCTGCCTTGGCTGTGTGTGTGTGTGTGTGTGTGTGTGTGTGTGTGTAGCGGGGAAGAGGGGGAGGGTGTCACCAACTGGGAGGGTCATTAGAAGACCATTCACAGGCTCGGAGGCCACCAGTGGGAGAGGGGCGTCGGGACTGCTTGGGGACCGCAGGGGCAGAGTGGATGCCGGGTTTCCTTGTGTGGAGGGCTTGTTAGCGGGGTCGCTCTAGCGACACCTTGTGGCTGGAAGTAAACAGATGGAGGCCGCCAGGTGGACTTACCTCTTCTCTCCTTCCCTGCCTTGTGTGATGATCTTAGCTCTGCCAACATATGGAACAGAAGAGCTAAGTTCCAGAGTAGCCCAGGACTTTGCTGGGCTCGTTCAAGTGAGAGCAGATAGGATTTAGGCTTGTGTTGAGATCTGTAAGTTAACTTAGCTAGAAACGTCCTGTCTTTTGGATTTTCATAGGGGTAGTAATTCTTGATAAAGATTGCTTTCTTGGTGAGAGGAAATTTAATACAACTGATGTCTTTCTCAAAAAATATCTTATCTTTTAAGAAATTTAATATTCAAAATAATAGGAATATTTTAAAATGATAAACTAAGGCTTTCGTGTAGTTTCTTTGGTTTCTGAGTTGATGTGTAGGTAGACCCTTTGCATTACATAATAGCACATCTTTGACAGTATTTAAAGAGCTGTTAGTGAGCGCCCCCAATTTGAAAGCATCATTAAAGCTTGCTCTGAAATAGTGAAGTCATATAGGTCTTGTTTGCAGAAGCCAGATATTTGGTTTATAATCTGCAGCATAGCTCCCTTTATAAAATAATAATAGATTCAAAATTAACAAAGTGGAAAATAATTGATTTTTTTTTAAAAATGAAACATAAACTTTCTTGTGCTATTGTTGCAACTGGAAATTTTGAAAAGAAAAATCCTATTGTAATATCATCTAAGTGAAATACATATATGTCTGTCACATTTGAATAGTAACTGCACAGTGGTTTTTGAAGTCAGGATCATTCCAGCTCAGATACTGGCAGTGATGGTTGCTGGTTTTCAATGGAAGAGCCTAAATTTGCTTTCTTAGCTTTATTCTTTTCTTTTCTTATATTTTCTTTTCTTTTCTTTTCTTCTCTTTTCTTTTCTTTTCTCTCTCTCTCTTTTTTTTTTGGGGGGGGTAGTGCGAGGGTTGAGTAGTGCTGTGCCAGCATGATTTGGGGGCAATTTGTGGGCAGATGTCGTGCAGCAGCAGTGAGATATTTCCATGCATTTTACTTTCCGGACATCACCAGGGAACATGTGTGGTTTGTGCCTGCAGGATGGGATGCTGCAGGACTCCCTGGTCCATCAATGTTATGTCTTGGAGCTGCTCCGGTCAGTGAATGATTTTCTGTGGCTTGGAGCTAATGTGGTCTGATGCAGATGATCAGATGTGTAACTAAAGTACTGTTACTTGAAATAAGAGAAAAGCTAGCAAAAATGTCTCTAAAATACAGGATGAGGGAGGAGAATTGGCTGAGCTGCTTGCAGTGGGGAATATTCTCAGGTGACTCCCTCACTGTGTCTCCTGTCACTATCCCCCACAGCCCTGCATGGCAGTCCTACTGAAGCAACCATGCACTTTCTCAGAAACGCGCTGAATTTCCTTGTGCCTCTGATTGTTCACTTTTTTTTTTGAAAGCACATCTTGCCCTTTGCTTAAATGCCATCCCTGCTAGCCACCACTTACACTCATTCTTCTGGACCTCGTCCATATATAGCTGCTGAATGAAAGAACAAAATGTAGTATCTCCATTTAGTGGAATATTATTCAGACATAAGAGTGAATAAAAAAGAAAAAATAAATAAAGGGGAATATGAAAAAAGCCATCTGCTCTGGGTAGTCCACCCTGACTGCTCAACCCGGCCTTTTCCCTTTGAAACCCCACCCCTTATACCCCACTCTACTATTTTTGATAGTATTTACCACCTTCTAATAAAGTTTAACATTTTCAAAAAAAAAGAGACATGCTGATACCACTTCAACATGGGAAAGCCTTGATAGCAGCACGTTAACTGAAAGGAACCAGACACAAACAGCCACATATTGTTGATTTCAGTGATCTTAGAAATGCCCAGAATTGGCTCATGCAGTGGCAGAGAGCAGATGATGGTTGCAAGGGGCTGGGTGGAGGGGGGTTGTGGAGTGACTGCTAGTGACAGGGGTGTTCTATTGGGGTGATGAAGTGTTCTGGAAATAGATGGTTGTGAGGGCTGCACAACCGTGAGTGTGCAGAAGACTGCTGAGCGCTGTCTCTGGGAGTGCTTGTTGTTGGGGCGGCTTTATTTTGTTCTCATCCTGTAATGTGAAGTGTCATCTTGTGCTGAGACCATTCAACTCCTGTGAGTGGTAAGGCTAAGAGACTTTGCAGAGTCATGTTTCTTTTTTCCCCCTTGCTGAGTGTAGGCAAAAATGGTTTAAGCCTGAGAAAGTGCTCCATATGCAGAAATGTCTTTCAGTTTTGGCTGGTGTAAAAATCTTGTGAGCTTTTTAATCATTTAGGACAGTCTGTAGGGGGAAACAGCCTGTGAAGCCTGGGTGAGACTTGGAAGAGCCGCGCTACCCTCCCAGACACGGGTGGGGATTTCACCCCCATTCAGGCAGTGAAGGGCCAAGACCCGTGAGAGGAGTTGACAGTCATGAATATTTATGTGTATCCGCTGCTTCATCTTGGATATTAATTTCTAGCTGAGTCATTTTGTGGCAGCAGCCTCATCCTACATCAGGAATTTATAGTATCTGCTCTTTGAGGTGAAGAGCTGACAGACTTGATTATTTAACAGTCTATCTTGTATTGATATCTCAGATTCCTTTGTCAACCGCAAAACAGCAGAAATACAGACGTCCTTTAATGCCGATGTGACCTGGAGCAGGTTTAGTTTCTGTACCTCAGTGACCTTATCTGCGTGTGGGGAAGATGATAACAGTGCTTCCCTCAGAGGGGCTGGTGAGAGGAGACTGAGAAGCACAAGTGGAAGACTTACACGAGATGCTCATGAATGACAAAATTTAGTGCTCTCAGCCTGGTGAGGCCTCAGGGGCAGAGATGTCAGAACAGAGCAGTCCTAGCCGGAGTTCGATCCGCATTGGCAGGTTTTATGATCACTATCACCACTGTGGGTTATCAGGTAGTTTTAAGACTTGGTAATATGAATTCATGAATAATGTTAAAGACTAGACAACTCAGATCCGGTTTACATAGTTCTCAAGATTTCCTGTGAGAAATGGATATTTTTTTCCCCATCTTAAATCTGAGTGGATTCTCTAAAAAAATTCTGTAGTCCTCCATCTTTTTCCTTTAATTCTCCTTTTTTTTAAATAAAAGTTTTTAAATGGAGTTACTGGGGACTGAACTGAGGGCCTCATGCGTGCTGAGCACATACTCTCTCAACTGAGGTATACTCTCCCCCATAATTTTTTTAAACTTTACTTTCTTAGTATTCAGAGGTTAGAGGCCTCTAATTCTTTTTTTGGAGACTTGTCCATAAACCGGTAAATCTAAAATTAATGGACAAAATTTGATTTATTAAAAAAATCATTAGAACTTTTATCAATCCATTCAAAAGGAAATGCTTATTGAGTTAAAATGTTTCTCCTTTATGGTGATTTCTAATTTTCGGTCTAGCTTAACTTATTAAAAGTAATCCTCATCATCATAATGACCAAGCTTGCTGTGAGTGGACACCTACCAAAGGCTAAACTGTTTTTCTCATGTTTTACTTCAAAGCAGGTGTTTGACGGTAGGTATCAATGTCTCCTTTTTGCAGCTGAGGGATTGAGAGGTGGGCAGCTTGTCCCAAATCAAACGCAGCTGGCGGTGCCTAGCTCGGTGCTGGAATCCAGGCTGCACAGGATGCATTCTCAATTTCTCCTCTGATCAGCCTCCCGTTGAGTGGTTTCCCGAACTCCTGTGAGTCCATAAATGACCGATTTTGGCGATCTCAGCCTGATGAGGCCTTCAAAGGAGAGACACCAGTGAGAATGTGAGACAGAGCGGCATAAATTAAAATTGTACATTTTCACAAATGTTGCATTCTCAGGTAATGACTTAAATAGTTTATGTTTTCTTTATATTAGTGCTATGTAAGCACTAAAAACAAAACATTAAAAATGATTATAGTGCAAAATAGGAGTGGGCTTTGAAAGTCCAATCATTGCTAATGATGTTGCTTGTTTTTCTCTAGTGGTGCTTATTGACAGAATAATTTACAATGACTGAATTTGTTTTATGTATGTAGTCTTAGTATGGAGGAAAAGTTTGTCAGTGCATATTGAAAGTAAAATCTTTACTCTTTTCTTTCCTGATGATAAATATGTACGTTGTTTCCATGGCTTAAGTATATTTCCTCATTTGTGAAATTTGAGTGATGCCGTTTACCATGTCTGACTGTGAGAGGTAGACGCCTTGTATACAAAGCATCCAAGAGCTGCTTAGTAAAAATGTGCTGTCACAATGACAGATAGTTTAGAAGGATCAACTGTGAATACTAAAGAGGGTGGCTTGTTTCTGATGCATATTCAATATGGATATATATGAATATGGCTTAAAGTAACAAGGATTCAGGGTTTTGTGTGTGTGTGTGCGTGCAGTATGAAGTTTTAATGAAATCTGTATCATTCTATTGAGACAGGGACTAGTTAAATTGACTTAAGCAGACGACCTTGAAGATTATTTACACAGAATGTGTATTGTTACAACTCAGTGTTCATGCTGCCGTGTAACTATACACTCAGACATTTAAATTCGTAGGACTCTGACCAGAAGCATTAAGTTTAGAAAAATCCACATTGATCATTTTCAGGGAATAAGCTTCTCTCTTTTGTGATTAAAGAAAATTTTGATTTATTTTTCTGCACTCTTAATAGGTTTTAAAATATCAAAACATTGATTTGACATGTCAGCTTTTTTAATAGAAAAAAGCTCATGCTGTTTTAATATGTAAATAAATGTTTTTGTATTTCAATACACTTCTATGATTTCCTGGCTCTTTGAGAAGTATTTTGCAAGATACTTAGATTACCTCCTGTTGGAAAAATACAGACATGACTTTTATGAATATAGGCCTAGTACAGGTCTGTTGGTTTTTGCTACAGTGCAAGACATGAAGACTAGGAGAGCAGTATGTGCTACATAAGCTTTTAGTTATCTGATTCTTGTTTCTGATCCACAGGCAATTTTTGTGTTGCACCTTTCCAGGCAACCAGGAAGGCCTTTTAAGCCATAGGTGGTGCTGTTACACCTTCTTACAGTCTTAACTTTCCTGTTTGTAAAGGAAGTCTTAAACAACGTTTTTTTTTTTTTTTTTTGATTCCTTTGCTTAGTGCTTCAGGGTAGCACAATGTCCATTATGTCTGACTACCTGGAACTATTATTCTGCTTATGTCTTAGTTTTATTCTATCATCTCGCTGTGAACATTTCAGACTTCCTGTGCAAACAGTTGCAACATCGGACTTTTCTTGCAGTGTTAGAAACCAGTGAGCCGGGATTTTATAAAAGAGCTAGAAGCGGCCTCTGGAGCACCTTAAAGCTGAAAAGTGTACTGAGTTCCCTAAGTATTATCCCCACCGCTGTGTGTCAATGGGTGGTAGGAGATTTGGTACATATACAAAGGGGTGTGGTGTTTTGACTTGGGTTTGCGTGCACGCGCTGCCACTGAGCTACGTGATCCTGAGTCAGTTCTTTCTGAGTTTTTCCCTCGTCTGTGAGATGGGGACACTCATTTCTGCTTTGTAGAATTGTGAGAATTAGAAATTATGTAAAGTGTTTAGCACAGTGTGTATGACAAGAGGGCTCATAATCTTAACTGCTGTTTGGTGTGAAGCCATCATTTGATAGTCTTTGGCAATTACTGAGAAACAGGAAAATAAGAAAAGCTGGTTTTATGATGAAAGATATTTGAGGAGGTTCCATAGTTCCTATACACATAATTTAGCATCAGCAGAGTCAGGACAGTTACACAGTCGCCCTGAACCAATGTTAAGCCACAGAATTTTTGTTACTTCATATATGTTGGGGCTTAAGGGGACCCAATACTTATACACATGTTGTGTCCAGCAGCCAACTGAGAGATGACAAAGAAGAACAGGCAGGCGATAAATGTCTCCTTTATTACTGATGAAGCCACGTTCTCCATGAAATTCAGGGCTGTGGGAGAGTGAGTGTCATGACACTATGTCCCAGAATTAGAGACTTACGCAGTCCCAGGTAACTCTGGTCCACAGCGAGCATTCCCTTGAGAGATTCTGACCCATAATGCACAGGACTGTCTTGCCATGGAACTGAGCATCCCGGCTGCTTCCTAAGGGTGGCCAACACTGGAGGGGAAGGAAAGCTTTCATATGCCCTGCTTGTCTCCCCGGACTCACACCTCAATCTGTTAGTGTGAGGAGGGCTAGCCGTGGGCCAGTGGTCAGGGGTGTGAAGGGAGAAGCAGTCTCCCATGGACCAGAGGAGTGGGGAGGAGGGAATCCCCCCTCAGATTAAACAGGTGGTGGCTTGAAACAGAAGGGTGCTCCTCAAGGGTTTATAAGAGGGGAAATAAGGATTTCCTTTGGGACTCAGAATAGTCATGAAACACAGAAGATGATTAGATGGGAGACTTGTAAATCACTTTCTTATTAAATTGAAATTTGTTGGGCACCAAAAATGTGCTACATTCTTTTCTGAGAGTTTTACAGAAATGAATCCTCCAATTTTCACAACAAGTGAGTAAGAAAGATTTGATTGTTATCCCAGGTTTACAGTGTGGAAATTGAGGCACACAGAGGGTAAGTAATTTGGCCAAGGTAACAGAGCTAGTAAGTGGCAGAGCTGGGATTTAAATCCTGGCTATCTGGTTTCCAGGCTCCCAGGGATGGGCTTTGGGTGTTTACAGGTATCTGCATCCCTGGATCTCTGTACCTCTGCATCAGTTAGACCAGAAAGGACAGGGAAACTGGAGTTATACAGGTACTCACAGTCGTGTTTCAGCCACTGTCCATGGAGTGTGCCCCGTGATTGGCATTAATTGTTTTCCAGGCAGTAGATCTGTTCTTATAACAGAAATTTAGTCCATTGAGTTAATCTAGAAACCCTTCCTGCTCTGCTTCTGTCCACGCTTGCCATGTGACTGCCTGCCCGAGATTGGGCCGTGGAGGAGAATCTGTACTCATGGTTGAACTCTGATATTTCAATCTGGTTTGTAGTTTCACATCTCCTGTTACATTAATAAATTAAATTTCTGGTTTTCTTGCATCAGTGTGTCATAAGTTTGCTTAATGTGAAACCAGTCCATGGGAGCCGAGGGGTGCTGACGGAATAATTTCTGAGCATGTGGCATTTCTACCCGTGCAGAAATGGCTGGAGGATGTCCACCTTCCTCACTGATTTCTCCCAGCAGCAGGGTCCTCTCCCACCCCCGGATGTGAGGATGGGATCTCTCTGAGTAGACCATTCAGAGGCCGAGTCCACCAATCAGATGAAGTACCTGGAAGTGGGTTTAATAGAAGAAAAGGGCTTCCAGGTAGTCCGATGGGCTGTTTGAGTCCGTTTGGTGAAAAGATGTCCACTGTCTGTGGTTGAGCTGCTTCTTTGCTGTTTAAAAGTCTGTATTACATGAAGGGATTTTAAAAAGCAGAAAGGTGTGATTTCAGGTGGTACATCCGCACCGGTGAGTAGTGCTGGATGACCGCCTGTGTGAGGAATAGACAGAGTCTTACAAACTTCATAAAACAGCTTTTAAAGCTCTTCCATCTGAGTGCACTTCGTATGGGGTCCAGTTCATGACTGGTCGCGCTGAGAGGGCACGTAACTGATGATGGCAGAAAGGACACGGAGGCATCAAAAAGGTCCCAGACATGTTCTGTGTTTAGAGGATGGGGCACAGAGTAACATATTTGAGCTGGTTTTTCATTGAACACTTTTGAGTATTTTCTAGGACTCCCCAATCCCCCATGGTTCCATGCAGCTGGGTGTCCCCTCAGTGCAGCTCTGTCAGCGCTTGCCCTGGGCTGACGCGGTGTCACGGGGAGCAGGACGGTCAGTGTCCCCGGCTCCTCCGACCTCCGTCTCCTCATCCGCAGAGCCGGGTTTCTCATCCGTGTCTACTTAGTAGGATTGCTGAGAATCACACGTGATGGTTGTCAGGTGTGACTTTTGGTTGTCTCTGTGATTGGCGTATAGTCAATATTTGATAGAAACACTTGTTTTTTATTATAATTGTGGCTCCTAGATTGCAGTGGTTTTTAGTCTGCATTTATTTTTTTATATAAATTTATTCTTATTTTTAAGTAAGCACTTGTATTTATTTATTTTCATGAAGGTACAGGGGATTGAAGCCAGGAACATGTGCGTGCACAAAAGGTGCTCTACAATGGAGTAATACCCACCCTCCTTGTCTGCACTTAAAAATAAATATTTCAATACACAAAATATTTCTTAAACACCATCATGGGTCCTATTTTCTGCATAGACAATTGAATACATATGCCATCTCAATAAGAATAAATGTCATGGGGACATACCTTTCTAAATCTGTTTACGTGTTTTAAAACGATCATAGCTAGTGAAAAACACGAGTCTTGGATCCACTACTTCTTAGGGTCTGCTTTGCCATCATGGGGAATTACATTCTACAGAGAAGGCTTATTGGATCTCATTGATATTTGGATGATTTTGCAATGTTCAAGGCTTTCAAAAGCTGACCGTTTTGTATTTTAAACTAACTACAAAGTTATCTTCTAGAAGTTGTAAGTCCTTAGCTTGTGAAGTGCCCAGTAATTCAGTTTGTATATGTCTGTGTCTCTGTGAACGTGTATGTGTGTGATTTCAGGAATATAGCAATAAGTTCCATATAGCCTTCTGAAATCTTTCTCCTCCAGTTCAAGGTGTAGGTATATATTTACACAAATAAATTGATACTCTTTTGTGATTTGGCATATTGGTGGGAATAAGAGGTTCTCATAATTGTTTCAGAAGGGTTGGGGAGCATGAGCTTAGAAAATGGGAGGAGATAGAGGCAGGGAGGTTCTTTAAACTTTGTGCAAGATGAGAAACAGTAGCTTTTCTTTTTTCTTCTAAAGCAAACTGGCACTGAATTGTAACATACTAATACTCAGAATTGCTTTTCTGATCAGAGACAAGTGCCTCAGATTTTTCAAGGCAACATGAATGATGAAATGTGTTTTAGCAGTTATCTTTAAAAGTAGTTTTATTTTTCAAGTATAAGTCTATAGACTGTTCTTTTTTTCCCAGCTGTACAAGAATTTCTCATTGATCCAGGTACGTGATCAATGTGTTTAGTTTCTTTGGGTTATTTATTTTTTTTAAGTGCTTGATTCATTCTGGTGTGAATGAATGTTTAAAATTTCTGGATTTTGATCTTTAAAACTTGCTGATTTATCAGAACTGCAAAAAACCTGATGTTTGTTCCTTGTTTGGTGGGGCAACCTATTGATTTATGTTGTCTGTTATAGAGGGAAATTCTTCCTCTAGCCTGTAGATAATTAAGTGAATGGTTTGCAGTGTGCCTTAAAAATTATTTGAATGCATTGAGCATGTTTGTCCAGTGAATTTTGGATTGAGTCATAATAATGACTTTGCTTTGATTCTGTGGCTTTTGTCCTCTCCACAAGAATTTGAATTCTGTTGCATTTTGTATTCGTGTTCTTAACAGGGGAAGGAATTTTGCATTTTTTACAGAGGTGGGTTTTCCTATCCCCTCTGAATTCCTTCTGTAATTGATACAGCGAAAATCTGTTATTGCAGTGCTTAATTATTTCATAAAAAATTTTTTGGCTTAATCAGAAACAATGACAAAGAATGATAATAAAAAATACGAAAACCTTCCTTCCTTTGAAGAATAGAAATGGGGTGGTCAGGCTCACGCATGCTTTGTACCTGACACACTTACTCTCATGTCATTGTGTATCATGAGTCGGAGATGGAGTTGCTTCAGGTTTATAGATTTTTGTTTTAACATTTGTGTTGAATTCATTCTCTAGGCATGATGATTCCTGTTGCCTTTGTGGAAAGTGTAGATGAAGGGAAACAAATGCTTTGTTTTGTTTTCAGGAGGCCTGAGATGCTGATGAGAAAAGAGTAGAGGGTGGGCTGAGGAAAATAGTGATAGACCCTCACCTCCAGGCTGAAATTGATGAACAAAGAAATCAATTAAGTGTATTGGTATTTGACTAATAGAAGTCAGACAGCCCAGACTGTCTAGTTATGCCCAAAGGAAAGTACTGAATTCACCTGCAGAATTAGGTGCTTTACCATGTAGAAGCAGCTTAGAGCAATCAGAAAAATCAGTCTTATGATGAGATATAAAAAGAATATAATATCTTTTATTTCTGAAACTTTTCTACATTAAGTTGTGTAGAGCTAAAATTAAGTTTCAAGCACCAGGAGTTAAGAGTTTAGGTGGTTCTGTGGGATCGTTATTCAGGGATGTGTCTAGACCCTGCTGGAGTGGCCGAAGCTGGCAGGAAAAGATCCAGAGCCAGGATTTGTCATCCTAGGATGTCCTCCATAATGGTTCCATGTGGGAGCCCATGATTGAGTTAACAAGTTGTAACACATCGCAGCCGCCTGTCAACTTTAAGAAAAAAAATGTGCTTATTAACTGCTTTAAAGCAAACACCTGTGCATCCTCACTCCTGTCTCCTTGCCATAAAAAGCAGAGACAATGCCTTGCTTGCATATTTGAGGTTATAGATAGCACACTGCTTATTGCACAGCAATGACCCAGGCCCTCAACTATAAACGCCAGGCCTGCGTGGTGTTAGATAGTCTATTATCCCCAAAACAGGGACCAGGCTGGTCTGGTGGTCTGCTTTGTAATGAACATGTCTAAAAAATGTATCTTGTTCCCCTCAGCCCATGACTTCCCTAAAGGTAAACTAAGCCTTAGTACTCATGGCGGAGTCTACAATCTCTGTCTCATCCCTTCTTTCCCCAAGTTCCTGCCTACTATCTCACAACTGTTATTGACTTTTTACTTTGATTATACACAATAAATATGGGAGCATTTGAGAGACTCGTGGATTTGGCTCCCTAATCCCTCTCGCTTTCTTTCCTTTTTCCGCAGTCTTGAGAAATTCATTCCGTGTCGGTAAGACTTCCGCCAGCCAGAACCCACAGTTCCAGGTGAGAAGGATGCAGGCTTTATCCCTCCTACCCGAGGGAGAGAGAGGAGATAATTGAGATATGCTCCCCTGTGGTCCCTTCCTGCCCCAGGGCCACTCCAGTTCACCTGCAGCCTTCTGGCCTCTGCTCACAGGGCCTCTGTCCCAGGATTGACCGCAGCCTTTTATTCCCTTGTCAACATTCCCTGTGCCTTTCAGAGGTTGCTCTCTTCTCTGCAATTCAACCCTGGCAGATGTGATGTTGGTCAGCGTGCTGATGGGCAGTTACTTGGGGACTCCCAGGAGCCATGCTGATTCTCCTGAGTCATTCGGGGTTACAGAACTGTCAAGCACTGCAGGAAGCCCATTCACGTGAGTTCAACACAGCATTACATCACTTTCATTTTATTTTTGAATTTTCAGTGGAGAAATTATTTGTAGCACACTGTTCCAGATTTTAGGCCGCCTGCTTTCCTCACCACCATTTCCTTGTTGGCTCTGGTGCTTGTTTTAAGAACCAGGTTTCCTCTCTGGTCATTTGTAGCAGCTGGGCTTGCCGAATCCTTGATTTGCATTTGAAGCAGAATGCTTCTTCGTGATGTCAAACTGATTTTCCTTGTCATGTCTGAATATTTCTTGTACACTCAGCAACAGTTTCAAGTGAAATGCTCTTGTCCAATTTCGGTTAACTAATATTTGCTGATCTCCTGCTTTCATGCTGAGGGCAGTTTCTTCTTCCTGTAATAAATGTTAGCAATTTGCATTTACTATGGAAGGTACTAATCCGAGGTGCTTTTGTTCTTAACAGTTTTAATACAAATCACCCATTAAAATGTACAGCGGATTTTACTCTATGCCCAGAAATGTGCATCCCAGTCAATCTTAGAATATTTTCTTCCCCCCAACAGGAAACCCAGTACGCATAAGCAGACATTATCAACTTCCCCATCCTCCCCAAGCCCCAGGGAGCCACTCTTCTGTCTCTGTGGATTTGCCTGTGCTGAACATTTCATGCAAATCGAGTCACTTCATGGAAGTGGAACCGTCTATTTTGACTGACTTCTTTCACACTGAGTAACGTTTTCAATGTTTGTCCACGTTGTGGCCTGGGTCAGTACTCTATGCTTTGCTATTGCTGAATAATATTTCACTGTATGGCTGGGCCCCTTTGTTTACCCATTCATCACGTGATAGACATTTGGGTTGTTTCTGTTTTTTGGCTCTGAAAATTAATGGCGAAAAGTAATGGTGAATATTCCTGTAGGAGTTTTTATGTTAACATTTGTTTTCAGTTCTCTTACTTGTGTGCCCAGGAAGCAGAATTGCTGGATCATTCAGAAGCCAAATGTTCAACTCTCTGAGGACGTGCCAGGATGTTTTCCAAAGTGGTCACGCTGTGTTACATCCTCACCAGCAATGGCTGCGGGCTCCGCTTCCTCTGTGTCCTCATTAGTGCTTGTTAATCTTTTTTTGATTTTAACCTATTGTAGTGAATGTGAAGCGGTTTCTCCTAGTTGTTTTGACTTGATTTCCTTTAGAGCTAATGTTATTGAACACCGTTTCATTGTGCTTATTGGCCATTTGTATATTTTCCTTGAAAAATATCTTTTCAGATTCTTTTTTCATTTTTTAATTGAGTTGCCTTTTTATTGTTGAGCTGTGGAATTTTTTTTTTGATACACAAATTCCTTATCAGATAAATGATTTGAAAAAATTTTCTCCTGAGTGTTGTTTTTTCACTTTCTGGATGGTGTTTTTTGAAGCAAAGTTTTAAAGTTTAATGAACTCCAATTTATCTCTGTTTTTATTTTTCCTTGTGCTTTTGGGGTAATATTTAATATCTGATGTATTTTATTAAAACTTGTATATATAAAATAACTTAATTCTTAGGACCGTTCTAGGAGATGGGTGCGGTTGTTGTCCCCAGTCTATGCATCGGAGACTGAGATGCAGAGAATTTGACTGACATATTAGTGTCAAAGCTACATAGTGCTGTGGGAATTCAGACCCTCATGATTTTCCCTAGCATCTGAGCTCAACACCACCATGCTCCAATCTTTCCAGGAAACGTTAATGAAACAATCTTTACTTTTTTGATTTCTTGTTAGATTTTTTTCTTATTGGGGACCTCAAATTCTCATTTTCTTTTCGGATATCAGTGTCGATTTATTTTAGGTCTCATGTAGGGAGAAGCATTGCTATCAGTTAACTTCTTTATTACTCACTCTCCAGTGATGATTGTTGCTAGTTGATCTAATCAAGTCATGCTTAAGTCTTTCCTGCTCATGACACTAACAGCAGAGTCATGACTTATAGAATGCTCAAAGAAGAAAGTGCTTGATTGATTTTATTTTGCCAACCAATCAAACCAATCAAATAAAACCCTGGTGTTGACACAGACTATAAGCCCTCCAAAATAGGGTCACTGTCTTCATTGTGTTTCATTTGTTGGTTCACAGTGTCTGGATAGTGCCTTGCTGTCCAGCAGTTTTGTGAGGATACGGTGCTCGTGAATCATTGTAAGGACAGAATTTTGACAACAGACTGTGTTGTTCATTTCACGAGGGAAAAGATCATATAGAAATACTGCTCAGATGCATTTTAAAATTAAGCTTGGAATTTTGAGAATAGTTCAAGAAGCCATACAAAGCTCTTTTTCACTAATTTTAGATCTATCTTAGACACATTATGTTTACATAGCAGAGTAACTTTTCAAGTAGATTTGACAAAGGAGTGTTATATTGATTATTTGTTTTTGTTGAAATACTCTACCAGGGATAAAGTCATAAGTGCCCATAAATGAACAAATATATTTGTATTTAAATGCAACTTGGGAGCAGACTACATATGTTTCTATATAATATATATGACTGTGTGTTTTAATCTTTCTGTCAGTGTTTTAATAGTTTTTCAGCAATTTTGTAACTTTAGAATTCTTCTAAAAAATTCACCCCCAATTCTAGTGCAGTTTGTACTGTGTATCCTGTCTTATGCATGGGATTCCACTGTCCCCTCAGTGAGGAATTTCCTCTCCTATTGTGTTAGGAGCAGAGTTAAAGGAACTGTGATTTCTAGGCCTTTGCTCTCCATGTGTTTGCAGTTGGCTCTCAGTCACGATTTTCCCTTTCCAGAGTTTTCATTGTTAAATTAGAATTTCTGAAAATAACTATTAATATGTTGCATTGGTCTCCCTAGAAACTTGACGTCTTTGTGCTTTTCAGTTTTCAATTTATGAAAAATGCAAATGCACTCTTGTTTTTAAGTTGTCCTTTTTCAATAGATATTTATCTCTTAATTGATAGAATAATTTTTTCCCAATGAATGAATCGGTGTGCATGTTTTAAAGGATAACTTACTTTTTATTTTTCTTATTGTAACAGTAATATTCATTGTAGAGAATTTAGTAAATAAGGATTAACACAGTAATAACTTCACAATGGCCTCTAATCTCACCTGGAGATACAGTTGTAAGGTTTGAAATTGAGAATTATAAGTCCTCTCAAATTTTTCTTTTTCAAGTACGTATAGGTTACTGAGATCCTCGAATTCCCATATGAATTGTAGCAGCAGATAGTCAGTTTCTGCAGAGGAGCCCGCTGGGATTGTGATCGAGACCACGTTGAATATACGGATCGCTCTGGGGAGCACTGCCATTCCAAGAGCACTTTCTTTTGATAGGGGAATGTGTGTGGAGTGTCTGTCCTGGTATTTAGGTCTTCTTTAACTTTTTTTTTCAACAATGCTTTGAGTTTACAGAGTATTATTTTACTTTAATTATCTTTGCCTTTATATTGAGGACAAGTGTGCAAGGTACTGGGATCAGAAGTGTATTTGAGCCCCGCAACTTGCTGCCACCATGGACGCTGCACTCTTGCTTCACCCGCTGTACAATCTTGCACAGAATACGACCTCAGTAACTCTCTCTTGAATGAATGATTATATGATTGTTGGATGATGCTTGAGAGTCCTTGTGATGATTTTTTTCCCCAGCCTTTCCCCAGTTCTTAACTATGCCCTTTCTCTTCCTAAACTCCAGCCTGGGTTTCAGCCTGCCTGTGGCATTGATTTTCCTTGTCTGTGGACTCTTCCTTTCACTGGTTCCCGATAATGTTACATGTGGGCTGTGGAAACTTGCTAGATGTCAAGAAAGAGCTAATCCATTGTAGGCCAGTATTTTTAGAGTTTGTTATTGTTTTATTGATTGAAATTAAATGAGGCTGCCCCCTGAGCCCTCCCATGAGCACTTTTGACCTTCCTACAGCTGATACTGCTCTAGTTGCTGCATGTGCCCTTTCCCCAGCCTTGATTTTGTAATTGAATAAGTCACCATCACTGGAGCCCTCTCTTTAAAAGATAAAGAGAACATTTGCTCCTTTTCCCTGTTTGGGGACTTCAATGAGATGAGATCCCAGATAAAGAATGGAGCCCCACCTCTTTCTGACCCCCGCTGTTTCCGTTCCTTTCTTCAGGGGAAAAGAGTACAATTCAACAGTATAAAGATTGATTGTGAGCTAATGAGATAGACAAGACAACCGATCATTTATTAAATAACCTTTCATGATAGAAACAAATGTATTATACACACAAACAGCACACAAAGCACTGTAGTACCATGGTTACAATCGTGGGTCCGAGTTCGTGTCCTGCTCTGGAGAGACCAGTCCTGTGAGATGGAGAACTGGTAAGTCGGCTTAGCCTCTCCAGAACTGGTTTTCTGTCCTGCAGAGACGGGGCTCGCTAGGCGTCCCCCCCGTAGAGGTGCTGTGGGGTGTAAATGACGCGCGTGGGCAGCCTGAGCACAGCTGCTCATTCCTTGTAAGTGCAGGGTAGCATAGCTTTTGCGGTGATGGCTTTATGACCGCCCCATGTAGACTGTCAGTGCTCTGAAGGGATGCCTTGTGGTTTGGAGATGGGATTCTCACTTCTGTAAATACCCAAGTATAGTGTTATTGGGTCCTGCTGATTTCAGTCTATTCTTTAGAAAGTACATATTGTAGATATATTTTTCAAGCATGCGTGCTTTTTTTCTTTTACTATTAAAGTTCTACCCTCTCATCTCTTGGTGTTACTTTTCATGGAATCCAGGAAACAGTCCTAAGCTACCTGCCTCTTCACACTTTTCCGTGGTGGTTTCCTTCCCTGATTAGAAGAGGGTTTTGCATAGGAAATTTTATTTGTTCCCCTTTTCTTGGAGTCTCTCTCTCTGTCTGCCCATCTCTCACCTCTCAATCTGTCCATTTCTCAACCCACTGCTTCTTCTGACATGTTCCAAAACGCATTTCAGGTAGCTTACAGAAGAACAGATACCAAATAAACAGGTGAGGAAATGGGGCCCAGTTCAGACAGTGAGGCTAGGAGGCGAGCCTGTGTGAGGGTTGCAGGCGTGAGACACATGCCTCTGCCATGTGACTTATAAGATCGACAGCAGCAGTGTGTTTCAAGCTCCCAGCAGACACAGGGAAGCAGGATTTGAGGGAGATGCTTACTGGCTGTGAAATAAATAAGTGACTTAGGAGAAGCCCAGCCTTTCCAGCTACTAAGGCTTAGGAGAATATTTTGAGTGTCTTCCAAAATCAGAGTATGGCATCTTTTCTTTTTTCAGAGTTCTATGTATAGTTGGTTACATTCTATACCTGGAAATTTCTCCAAAACTGCTTCCCACGTGAGTCCCATGGCTCGGGGATTGGGTGGTTCTGCTCATTGATGGGGGTTGGCCAGAAACAGAAAATGAGAGCCTCAAAGGGGCCTGGGATTTGTCAGTTATGTTTTGTCAGTGCTGTAGGGTTCAAGAAATGCTTTCACCGTTTCTCTCCATCTGAGGCGGCAGCGTAATCTCTTACCAGCATCAGGAGCTCAGGGCCACGGGATGGTGGGGGCTGACTGCACTGCCGTCAAGACAGCTGAGCTAGTCACTGCAGGTGTGGTTCTTTTACATACTGCAGTTCATGCTCTTTACTAGAATGTTTCAACAGGGAGTTAATTAACTGAGTTAATTAACATTTAATAAATATGATCTTTGTTGAAAAGACAGTTATAGGCAGAATATAAGCTGTGAAGTCTTTAAAAACGGTTTCATTACTGAAATTTCATTTGGGGAGATACACGGTTTATCTTATATATGGCTCTCTTTTAAAGTAACAAAGAAACAAGACAGAAAAGGCAGAGGATGATTTCTGTTCTTCCTCTCGGCTTGCAGGTGCCTTCACCTCCAGTGGCATCCATCCAGACACCAGCACTGACACTGGCCGTGCTCAGAACTGCCTCAGCCCTGAAGACACTGCTGACAAATAGAAGGGGGCCACGCCCTGTTACAGCAGGTGCTCTCACTTTGTGGGTCCTTATGTAACTGCGTGGTGTTAATCAGGATCGCCCGTCCTACATTGTGTGATGCTGCTGCTTTGTCTCCTAGTTACTTGTTTCTCTAAGTATTCTTGTATTATTCTCCAATGCATAGTACTACACACCTAAAAATGCTTTTTTTCAGATGAAAAAGAATGTGCATTTAAAATAATAACTCTGAAAAAGGGGGCAAAAAAGGCTATCCTTGTCCCGCTATTCAAAGATAATAATTAACACGTTAACGTATATTTTCATCAGTGTGGATCACCTCTGTCATAAAAAACCAGAGAGCACTCTGTGACTGTTTACTGTGTGGACACCTCCATTTTCCATTCGGCTTTTTATATGTTTTTCTACAATATTCTATCTCCTCTGGCATGATTTTTGATGACCAGTATAGCATTCTGTCTTGTGGAGGCATTGTCCATTTTACTTCGGACTTAAATAAACTTTTAAATTCCAAGTATACTTAACTGAAATACTGAAAAGAGAACTGTGGTGGTAGAGGAAGGCCCTACCTCCCTTCCCCTTATTTCCGAAGAGTAAAAACTGTTGAAAATTTGATATATATGTTTCATGACCTTTATGCCTATGACATACATATATACACACATATGAGAATTCCATGTATACGTGTGTGTATATATGCTTTATTTAAAAATGAGACCATACTATATGTTTTTCTGCAGCTCGCTTTAATCACTCAGGTGTATATCATAGTCGTCCTCCCACTCCAGACTCACCCGGTCCTTTCAGATAGAGTGGAGGGGTCTCCTGATTTGCGGGTGTGGTCTCTTTCCCACGCACACCTTTGGTGAGAGAATGCTGTGGACAAGGCCCTGGACCACGGCGAAATGCCGGCTCCCTCATTGCTCGCAGCTCGTCGTGATTTAACGCATCATTGTCTTGATGGTGGACAGTTAAGTTTTCTCCATTTTCCACTGTCAGAAAGGATATTTGACTGGCATCCTTCTTGTACAGACATTCCTGTGATCTTTTATGAGTATTCCTTTAGTTAAGGCTTCTGGAAATTTAGTCCCTGGATGTGACATTTACATTCATCACAGACTCCATTCAAGTAACTCTAGAAATTCCTTCCATAGGGGAATGAAAAGATGCACAATTACTTATGTAACCAATTCTCTATTGCTGGATATGATTTCACTTCAGTTTTTCTTCCCACCATTGTAAACAGTGCTGTGTAAATGCCCTGATGGGTACATCTTTTTGGACTAAATTTGTTTTTTCCTAGAGGAAACGATTCGTAGAAGTGGTGTTGAGTCAGTGTGTACGTACGTTTTTCAGAGTTTACATATCCATTGACATGTCGTCCTCTGAAAATGTCGCTCATGGTTTCTTCTCCCACAGATGGACACTAGATAGAATATCTTTTAAAAATATTTGCCAATATGATGAGCAAAAGTGCTTTTTCATTGTTTTAGTTTGCATTTGATGACCAGTGAGGTATTGAGCATTTTTCACTCATTAGCCATTTGACTTTTTTAAAATGAATGATTCCTTTTATCCTTTGCACACATTTAAGTGGGGGAGCTTCTTGTTGGTTAGTGACAGCTCTTTGTATGTTATGAACATTAACTTCTTGTCTTCAACAACATGTATCACAGAGCTTTTTCTTGTCATTTCTTGCCTTTCATTTTGTTTAGGAGGATTTTAATTTTGGTAGTGTCTCAAAATATTCTTATGATAATAAATGTATTCCTTATGTGTTTTATCTTTGAAATTATTCTTAAAAATAATTTCTTATACTGGAATAAATCTCCTCTGTAGGTTTTTTTTAATCTCTAAGATGGAGATGATAATAGTACTTGTTAATGTAAGGGTAAGTTGAGTTAATAAGAGCAAAGTGTTGTATTTGCTGTTATTAGTACTTTTTTATATTTACATCACTGTCTGTAAATTATCTTGTGGTCCTTATGAGAGGAATAGTATTTATTCTTTCTAGGTGATTGTCTGATTGTCTCAGGACAATTACTGAAGTCATACTTTTCTCTTTGATTTGAAATCCCACCTTTACAAAATACTTATGTACACTAGAGTCTCTTTTTGAGCTCATGGTTCCCTTCTGTCAATCTGCCTTTCTTACTCCAGCACCATAACTTACATATTGTAAAAATTTATTTAATAATTGGCAGTCTGAATTTTTTTTCATTCTTTTCTTCCATCCCAAATTTTCTTGTCTAGTATTATGATTTTATTATTCCTGAAGAATTCCAAAATATTTTGTTCAAGTTAAAAAAAAATCAGATTGGAGTTGTCATGGGAGTTTTCAGTAGGTTTTGAATTATTCTGATGAGAACTTACATCTTTACAAAACTGCTTTCCTCCATGCAATTTGTTGATGTCTCTACATTCTCACCTCTTACTTTACCCCTCAGTACAGCCCTGAAGTTTCTCCATTTAGAACATGGGCATTATTTTTTAACTTATTCCAGATTATTGTTTATGTTTTTGTCAATTTTGTAAGTGAAAATTTTTTGCTATTATATTTTTAAACGCTTAAAACTGAAATTTAGAAAGGAAGATTCGGTTTGTAAATACTCACTTTGTAATTTGTCATTTAAAATTGTAAGTATTAAGTAGTTGTTCCAGAATCCTTTCTTTTTTGTTTTTAAAAATTTGTGTCGAAGATTCTCAAAATGTTCATAGCTAAGTAGTATAGGTGGGGAGACAGATGGAGAGAGGTAGTGTGGCTCATGTACAAACTGTGAGCAGTTTCATGGCTGCCTTTAGGCTGGAGAAACCACAGAAGAGCCCAGGTTAGACAAGGAATGGCTTTGTATGCACTTGAAAGCCAGCTTTCCTGCCTGTATGGTGAAGCCTGGTGGGCGTGGCAGGTAGATGATCAAGGTCTGATCAAGGTCATTTGCTGCACAGAGCGCTGTGTCTGTGAGAAATGGTGACCATTGCCATGGCAAATGCTTGGTGCCAGGAACAATGCAGGGGAGCTGGGGAGCCTGTGTTAAGGATTTTCCAGTCCTGGGAGTGGGAAGATCAGACTCTGCATTCAGATCTGAGTTTGAATTAATCCTCTTTAGTTTACTGGACCTCTGACTTTTGTCAAGTTATGCATCCTGTTTGAACTCCTGCTTTGTTGTCTCTCAAAACAGAAGAATTACAGCCTGCTGCTAGAGTGTTTGATCAGGGTAAATGATTTGTGTCTATAAGATGCCACGTACAGTCACAAGCTCAGTGAGCAATGAGCTGTCCCCTCTTCTCCTGCAACTCAGTGCTCGATAAGTCATCAGCAGAAAGCGAGTCCCTAATTTGTATGTGGTGCAAGGAAGAACAAAACTAACGTCTTGCCTTTCCCTGGCAGTATTCTTACTTCTTTGCTTCATGTACCTCTTTCCTCCTTCACTCTCCCCTTTCACCTCCTCCACCAAGAGCCCGAGACTCTCTCAGAACACTAGATTCAAATTATTTAAATGTTGGCTCATTCCCATGAAATGACAGTGACTTAAAAAAACTGTACACATCCCAGAATTCATTGTATTTGATTTACACACACACACACGTGCACACACACACACACACACATCAGGCTACCTCCCATTTGCTGAGGGAGAAGGGCCACTTTTTCTGAGTTTTCATTTACTCAGCGTGAGAGCAGTCTCTTAAGCAGAATTTCACCTGGCTTCGTGCATGGTTTTTTAAATTGGATTTCTGCTTTTTGTCCATAAAAATATTCTCCTATTAGAAGACAGGAAGTGGAGACATAGATATTCTGCTGAGATATTGGTGTTATCATATTTGAGTTTTAATGGACATAAGGCGGCATAGAGTCATACATTATTATGGATGAGAATCCTTGATGATGTAACTTGGACAAGAATCTGGGTCTCCTGCCATCGTGTCCATGCGGGTGAAGAGGCAACTGGGTGGGGGATGGCAGGGAACCTTCTTGCTTGAGTTCCAGGTTCTTGTTAGTTTTCATTGCTCAGCTGCCTTTAGTTTATGTCCATGAGGCCTCTCATGGGAAGGTCACTATGTCCTGAGAGACTGAGTTACTAATCAGCAGAAAGCTCTGGACCCACTCATATTTTCCAGAGTTTTTCTGCTGACCTGCTGACACTTTATATAAATGAGACCTAACAAACTACTGGATATAAAATCCTTATTGTTATCATTTGCCCTCAAGTTCCATAGGAATGGGGTGCTGTCTCAGGCTGTCTAAGGCTAGATCTGAACAAAGATAGGGTGATAGGCTCCGCTGCTGGACCCTCCCCAGTCGAATGGGATTTCCACCTTAGTTTTTAGAATCAGGCAGATGAGTTCAAATCTTGTCTTTACCAGTTATTAGCTTTGTGACCTTGGGGAAATAACTACTTTTTTGGTTCCAATTTTCTTTATCTGTAAATAAGTTCAGTATTTATTTTAGGGTTTTTGTTTTAGAATTGAATGTGCTAATTCCCTAATTTATTCCTAAAATACTGATCACATGGTTCTATGCTGGTGCCTTAGTAGTTGATTGCTAAGGGACTCAACAGTGAGAATGGGGATGGGGCCCCCTGGGTCATACAGCTTATATTCCAGGATATGCTTGTAAAAGACAAGATTGCAGTGGATTTTTAGTAAATGTCCATTCCTTTCCTAATCCCCATTGATTGTGTATATATCTTTATACTAATATATGAACAATTTTTTTTGCAGTTTAAATCTCTTTGTAGTATTTAAAGAATGTAACTATAACAAAAATACGTGAAATAAAATGACTTGACTTTTATTTTCCTTTCAATAAGCAAAACAAAATAAAATAGAAAAGAAAAGAAAAAGTATTGAAGGAGTAGAAATAATTTTATTTCCGTGGAATCAACTCCCTATGTTAGGTTTTTCCATTGTGTTTTTCAACATCATATAAAATTGACAGGTTGTGACTTCAGTGTTGATAGCTAGGTGAGTATAGTTTCTTTTTGTGGTTGTCTTTGATGAATTATTTGCACTAGATCATAAATGATGTGCATGTTACATATTGGAAACGAGGAAACATTGGAGACATACTACCTCCAATGCAGTCATTTTGTTACCGAGTCCAAACTCGTTCTGCTCGCCGCATGACAGGCCAATAAACTGGGAGATGAGGTGTTGGAGCAAGGAATAGTGACTTCACTTGCAATGCTGGCAGACCCAGAAGACGGCAGACTGATGTCCTGGAGAACTATCTTCCCCAAGTAAGAATTCAGTCTCCTTTTATACTAAAAAGGGGGGGGGGGTTGGTTGGTTGTTGCATACTTCTTGCTTTATGAATTGTTTGTCCTTTGAATCCGCTGTTCTTGCAGCTGTCCATGTGGATCAAATCATGGTACCCCTGTAAAACCTCCAAAAAAACAAAGGCTATTCTCTATTATGCAACTTGCCATCTCTACAGAAGTGCAGATGAGCTAACATTTTTAAAGATCAGGGCCAGGAGAATAGGCTTTCCTGCAGATTTCAGGCTAAAGGCAACTTTCTTTTTCAAATGGTGCAGAGCTACCAAGTCTGAGCCTAGGAAACAGGGCACAGGTTTAAACTCAAAGGAACAGATTTAACATAGGGTAAAAACTGTTACATTTTATTACAATTCCATTTCCAGCTTCATAGATAATATTAGTAAGAAATATGAGCAATTTTGTATTTTTGCTTCTTAATAACCGATAAGTGTACCAACTATATTTTGTGAGCAGGGATGCTGTGCAGGCATTGGGGTGACAGCAAACTCTTGTACGGGGTGGCCGACCCTGCAACATCTCTGATGCCCCGTGAGTGTTGGTGAGGGTCCCCGTAGCCAGGGGCTCTCTTCAGGAACCAGCATATGGGCATTGACCTCTGGAGAACTCTTTTTCGGCTGCAGGAATTTTTTCAGATATTGAGATTGAAAAATCACTCCAGCTGGGAATAATTAGGGAAAAAAAAGAAAAGGAAAAGGGTTTGGAGTAGAGTAGAAGAGTAGGAGTTAAGATCACGGAGCCTGAGTGCTTGGCAGCGGGGCCTCGGTAGAGAGGGGAGCAGAGGTGGGGAGGGGCCTGGCTCCAGAACCAGCTCCTGTAATTGCCCCCGCACGCAAGCCACATAGCTTTAAATTGGCCTGGGCCACCTCTCTGGGCTGGATATCACCCTGGGCAGAACCGTGGTATCTGTAAAGTAAAATGACTTCACAACTATTGCACAGAGCTGCAGGTGTAAGAGAGCCTAAGCCTGTCTCAGAGTGCAGGGGACAAGCGGAAAGGAATGGCAAAATTTCCACTGACAATTGAAATTTTGTTAAATAGCCTGCTACAGTTGTTTGCATCACTTGAATGAATGCAGGCATATTTCTGTGGGCATTTATAGGTTCACTGAACCCCACCAGCCCCTCTTGCCCCCATCGGAGATGGGCTTTCTCAAGCACAGTGCCCCTCCTGCTTGGGTGGAAAACGCTGCTGGTCCTTGCCTGGGGCCGGGCTGCTGCAGGGCACTGAATCCCCGAGGCACGGCCTGTGAGACACGACAGGAACATCTCTGCTCTTGACTGGGTGCCTCCGTTTCCCCTGCAGTGTAAAAATGCCGATGACTGAGTTAGAAGCATGCTTCCAAGCTGTCCATGTCCTTGGCATCCAGAAGCGGAGCCTGGAAGCTTTCGAATTTATCCAGAATGCGGTTTACATTCACCTTCAGCAGGTGAGTGTATGTCCTTACACAAGTGGAGGAATTACTGCAGTTTTCCTGGAACTTTCTCACTACAAGTCCATTTGATTTTTCTGTGCTAGGATTCAGTATGGCCTGCTAAAAACTCTGGAGTGAGATCTTGAAACCCTGATGAAGAGCATTATCTATTTCATTTCTCTATATGATACTCTTTTACTTTTAAAATTCAGAATTTTTGGTTGTTTCAAAAATTTTTGGGGGGGTTGGAGAATCATGTTTGCTCTTACCATCTTTGCAACCTGTTGCTTTGTGCCTCTCACCTGTCTTCTGTCACTTGTGAGGCGGTTCCATTTGTGACCCTGTCCGGGTTGTTCATGTTATAAAACATAAAGCCTGTAAAAGTACAGTCCCTTTTCCTCCGAAGACATTCCACAAATACTCCTTTAACCTGGGTGTGGTTTTAAGAAGACAGAATCTTTAGAACATGTCCTTGCAGGTTGCTAGTGCAAAATCCCAAAATCAATAGTCTAGCTCAACATCTAAAATCTTTCTAATTTACCTTGGAATTGTATGGATAATTGAAGCAGTTTGCTAAGAACTCAGACCAGGTTTAGAATACAGGCTGGTGTAGCTCAGCAGGTCCTCCCAAGCTGATGCTCTGCCAGAGGGCGGGGCCGAGGGGAGAGGGCGGGGCCGAGGGGAGAGGGCGGGTCCTGCCCTCCCTGAGGTGACAATTTCATAGCAAAGACTTTCACCTGGTGAAGAACTTGGAGTTTCTTCTAAGAAGAGTGGGTCTGAAAAGAGTCCAAAAAGCGCGGGAGTGACAAAGTCCCATTTGTCTCAAGTAGGGGAGAGTGGCTGTGGGGCCACGTAGGAGACTCATGTGTCCAGGTGGGCAGTGTTGGTGGCTTCCACTTGAGCGGTGGGACGGTCAGTGTTTAAAAGCGAACATATTGAAGGCATGTTTAGATGGTAAAAAGGAAAGGATGAAGGCTGTCTGTGAATGTAGGATGGAGTAAGGCCCAGGTTTCTGGGTGGATTAATGAGGTAAATGATGGTCCTTCTGTGCTCTGAGGAGGGAAAGCTGCAGAGGGAGTTCTGCGGAAATCTGATGAGTTCAGCTGTGGGTAAAGTGAAAGGTTGTTAGATGTGTGGTCTGGGAGCTCAGCTGAGAGCCAGTAGTGAGTAGGGGGAGGTGAGAGGGACTTTCAAATAATTTTGTATTGTGAACATACAAATAAGTATGAGTAATGACACATTTAACACCTCTATATTCTGGATTTAAAGCCCAGTAACATTTTGCTATACTGACTGCAGAGGTTCTTAATATTTTTTAATAGAAATAAGTAGAAACAAAATAGTGGAGTTAGTGAGCATCTTAGAGTAGATGTGTGTCCTTGTATGTATTTTTATACCTCATCTGTTTATAACCATAATCTACAAAAAGTTATCTTGCTTAGCATAAGAGTTAAACACAGGGACGTGACACACATTGTTGGGGGTTGAAGCTGATCTTCTCGGGCAAATTATGGACCCTCTCTTTGCCTTAGTTGCATCGTCTGTGACTGCCCCAGGGCCCCTCATCACAGCTGATTTCCTAGAGTAGATGTTGGGAGGGAGGCTGCTGAAGGGAGTAAGAGGTGGCAACTGCTAGGGATATTGAAGAGAGACAAAAACAGATTAAAGCCGATAAACTGAGTACAAATACCCTCTAAATAGAAGGAATCCCGCAGTGTTTTGAGCCGCTTATCATAAGGGAAAGAAAATCACGTGGATCCAAAGCTCTTGAGCATATGAATATTGTGGGTGGGAGGGTGTCATTATAAAAGTGTTGAGAAAAGGCCTCTTTGTTTTCCTTGACATTACCAGTAAGGATGGGGAGCAGAAGCGAAACCCTCTGCTTCACAGTTGAAGGTGCTGTTTTGTGTGAAACTGACCAAAGTTTGGAAACCAGTCATCAGCGATGCTGGCAAATGAAGAGGCTTCTGGATTGGGTGGGGCACTTGCTGTGACTTCCAGGTGACCTGCTGGCTGGGGACTGTGTGGCGGGCAGTAGTTTTGCAGGGTAGCCCGGGCATAATCCCTGGCTCTGATGCTGCTGGTCTGATTAACAGACCTGGGCGCACACTGTCCTAATGGGGCAGCTCGGGATGTGGCCCTGCCGTGCTGAGAGCGAGAAGAGGGCTCCCCTGAGGAGGTGTCCCTGCGGAGAGTGGAAATGTACTCCTGCAGGGGAGGAAGAGCCTCTGAGCAGCGGGCCGGATGCACAGGCAAGACCAGCATGAGCACTGATGTTTCCGGGAGCCGGAAGTCATACAGTGGCCCAAACGGCCTTGTTCCTGAGAGACTGGAGGGAATAGATGCTGAAAAGGCAGGCTAGGGTCAGACCCTGTGGTGGGTTATGAGTGACAGGAGAGGATTGTTCAGGCAGGCATGAGACAACCCTGTGGGCGTCCCAGCTGGGGCGTCACGCCGAAGGGAAGAGCAGAGTTATAGACTTTGCCACTTATTAGCTGTGTGACTTTAAGCAATATCACCCCACCTCTCTCTATATATATCTTCATCTGTAAAGTGACACAGTGACAAGGTCGTGTCATCAGAAGTATTAGCTTAGCTCTGATCCTCTTTGTCGACTCCTGTCAGTGCTTCCCTGCAAGGTTCTGCAATGGCTGCTTTTACTCTGAGACAGGAGGGCATAGAGGGACACTGTAATACCCGAGGGCAGGAAGGGGTTGCTTTAAAAGCAGGCATGTAACAGCCTGCAGCTGCAGACCTGCAGGCAGTTTGGTTGACGGTCCTTGAGAGGACTTTGGAGGCCTTAGCGTCGTCTTAAGTCTTGTTTCCCCTTGGGGACCGGATTTGCCTTTGGGGATTGATGTTGAAGATTTGAGCTTCTGCAAAGCTGTTTTCAGAGATGGGTATATACGTAAAATATCATATAAAATAAAATGATTTATTTAACGAGTGCGAATTTGTAGCTGTTAGGAACAGCTCTGTTGGCCTGGTCTCCACGTGGGACACCAAGGGTCAGCAGAGCGTGCAGGAGGGCAGGCAGCCTGCAGTGCTTCTGCGGGGTGTTCTCCCCAGCAGGGCACTCTGCTGAGTTGAGTCTTCTACGCGTTTTGTTGCCAGAGGAGCAGACAGCAAATTAATGAGTTCTAGAGGGATTGTATAATGACAGGAAGAAATAGGAACCCGGAGATTTTCCGGACTAAAACACGCTTTGGTTCCTGATTCAGTGTGTTCCATTACAGAATTGATGAGTTGTGTCTATTCTGGAACGTCATTGAATTAAACGTTCAGCCTATATGTTAAGGGCTTTGTTTTATTTGGCTGGAGGACTCGAGCCGGGATGACAGCCTCTCAGATCACTCTGAGGGACTGCTCCCAAGAGGTAGGGGAGGAGCTAGGATATATAGAAGCTTACAACAAAGACCAGGTAATTGGAACAATAAAACATTGCTTGTTATCTAAAGAAAACCAGATATCTCAAGTTCAAGTATTTACTGCTTTTCTATGTATGGTGAGAAGCAAACATTTGGGTCATTGAATTCATTCCTTTGGCAATCCCCTGGCTATCTAGGGCCAGTATCCTGTCCTTTCTTACTCTGAGTCTGCTCAGAGGGCACCACTGTGAGTGACAGAGAGGCCGGGCTCTAGGCATGTACTCGCTGGGGGTTGGCAGCAGCCGCTGATGACTCGGATTCAGCATTCTTTGTTTACTGTCATGGTTGCCGTATTTTCATGCACATTGTAGTATTTTCATTCACAGTGCTCCCACTTGGTCCTAAATTCGACCAATATTTTGAGAGAAATTTCATGACCAATTTTGTCCCACGGTGCTAGGATGGCTCATTCGTAGTTCAGGTGAAGAATCTTCTGAGTTGCCATTCAAGGTGTTAGTTTTTTTTGTCAGGCCCTGTTGATACTAAAAGTTCTCTGGATCACCTGTCTTACTAGTCTATTATGATACAGAAAGTGTTTACCCATCTTTGCTCATTCCCATACCTAGAATCACACTATTATATTTATTTTATTCAGGGTTATAAATTTTATCTGTTTCTTCAAGATGTTTAGCCATCATCAATCTTGTGGGCCTAGTTACACATTGGGAATTGTAACAGACAACAATTTTATAAAATAGACAGGATATAAGTAATACAGCTAGTAACGTTAATAAAGTCACGAGTAAGAATTTAATAGTCGACATGTTGTATTTTTGGGTTAAAATTTTGCTTGTGTTTCTGAGTTTGATCCTATGAGAAAGTTCATATTTATGGTCAGGGTCAGAGCAGGTATTAATTGGCCAGTTGAAATCTCCCACCTTGTAAGATCAACAGTGGCCTAAACAGAACTATAAATTCTTTTTAGAATAACGTTTCTGAGGGCTATCTAGTTAGAGCCTTGGAGTAGGGAAACCCACCAAGGTAACACAGAAGTACTAGACATAGGTAATTTATCATAAACTTAACAAGTGGAGTAGTTCATAATCAAAGGTTGGAGAAATTATCAAAGTAATTGGTATACAGTCCTGGTCCGGTGTCTTGGGTCAGCTGTCTAGCTCAGATGTCATCTTCTTCTCATCCTGGTCTGGTAGCTTTTTCTCCATTTGGGCATTGTTTTCAGGGGAGCAGCACTCGATAGGCCAGTGCAGTGCAGGGGATGTTTCAGATAGGAAATGAATCGGAGACTCCGTTTCCTTCAGCTTTGGTGTGTATGGTCTGGTAAAGAGTACCTGAAAAAGGGTCCTTCCATTCAGGTTGGAGACAGTTCTTTAAGTCATGCCTGTTGCAGTATGTATAACCCCTGGCTGCAGGTCATGGGGCATTGGAACTTTACCCAAGTATAGATTTCTGAGCTTCAGAATCAAACCTAGAGTATCTTTTTCATAATTCAATTAAACCGTACAGTAATGTGACATAACAGCAAGGAATGATCTGGGAAGTGTCTTAGTAAATATGGACCTCAATTAACAAAACTAGAATTTAATATCCACTAAAATATAATTTATTTTCTCTCTTAAGTTACCCTCAGTTTTCTCAAATATAGCCAAATCAAGATTAATTTTTTACAACTTAGGTCTGATTATTTGATCATATAGGCTTTTTTAAATTGGCTGTGTTGGAAGTTTTAATACGGAGTCTCAGGGTAGAATGTTAAGGTTTGCTAAGGCCAAGAAAGCCACGTCAAGGCTTTTCATGGGTTTCTGCCTAACAGAATTAGGTAAATTCTTTTCTCTTTAAAATCCTTAAAATATCTTTATACTCCTATATCTGTTAGGAGATGATCTCCCTAATTTGTTTGATAGAGCCACTGGGGACCTAAGTGTTTTTAGTCTATTGAGGGATCAGATAGAGAGAAAAGATAAGTGTTCCAAGTGTGATTACATAGGTATAATTTATCAAATTGCTGTGAACCATAACTAGCTTAAGGAGAAGAGATTCTTTACGTCTGGGAAACAGGTTAAAAGCCAGTAGTATTTCAAACAATATCAAAAATTATAACCATATTCAGCAGGTTAACCAGTCCCATGTAACTAATTCTTTTAATGAGAGTTTTCATTAGAACTTTAAAATGTCTTACCCAGTTTAGTTCAGTGCTGTAGTTTGAAATTTATTAGAAATCAGTAAATCTCCTTGAAGAGAAAGCATTTTGCAAAACCATCAGAAGAAAACAATTAACTGTCTATAAATGACAAAAATTTAAAAGCATGGTTAAACACCGTTACACTATAATCAATAAAGAAACCTGTTCACTATACCCATAATTATCACTGGTAACATTTAAGATATGCCAGAATTTTAGGGAGTCCATGTAATTTCTACAATACCTATATTAATAATATTTCTCATTCAATATAACCTTAGAAGTTTTATGATTCATTTGACAATTCCATGTTATTTAAAATGCCAAATGAAACTTTATAGTTAAAAATCTCTCTTTGGGATGTTTCAGGGGCCTTCTGTAGCATCCCAAACTTAACTGGAGATTAAAAGAATTTTAATTAATTAAATTAATTTTTATTTAATTAATTAGAATTTTATATTTGGGGAGCTTTGTGAAAGATTTCAGAACACTTGATCAGATAAACATATAGATCACTGTAAAGTAGTACTAATTCATTAACAAGAAAATATGTCAAATGTAAAGGCAGAACAGATCAGCTAAGTGGTATAAGAAGTTTTACAATCTGTTACTGAAGGTGGATTAATATTTTAAGAAAATTTTTTCCTCTTAACAGAGAGAAAACCAAATCTAATCTTGTTCCAGCTAACTTCTAAGATTCATTTACGTTGCCCAATTTGTTTCTAAACTTAGCCAATTCTGACCATGTACAAAACTCTTCCCTCAGGGTTCCTTTTCCACAAGCCTTCCACAGCTTTCTATACTTATATTAGTGTGTCCCTTATTTTGTCTTCCATTCAGAGGTAACCAGCTTCAGGAGAAAGTCACTATTTTTCATTAACAAAGTATTATTCCATTCTTACATCTTCCTTTACGCATTTATATTACTTTCCTAGGATACTGAGATCATTCCCTTACTAATAGAGACTATTTCAGTGTGGCACCAACCATTTATTAATATTTCTATATACCTTTAGTTTCACTGTAAGAGGAAGTCAAATGTTAAGTAATTCGTATTTCAATGTTATTTTATCTGAAAATGGCATAGCTATTTAATAAAATCTTGTCATTTAACTTAATTTAGCACACCACTAGAATTTAAAGATACCAAACACTTAGAGATTATCTTAAACATACATTTTAAAAATATATTTTAAATATTTACCCAAAGCTCTCATCTCATTTGCATTTAATTTACTTAAAATTTTACCACAGCACATTACTTTTATTTTTTTTTTTGACAAATCTGCAACAGATATAACAGGATCTTATTTGACTTTCATTAAACCTAGGTACAGTAAAGGTATTATACATAATATTGATGACTTTAAAGATGTCTATATTAATTAGAACATACTTAAACTAAACAATATCAAATATTATCTTAATATTGAATATTTTCCATTTCACATGACGCTGAAAGTCAATTTGTTCAGTTGTTATTTTAAAAATACTTAATGTTTAAGCTCTTATATTTTTACGTCAATTAAGCAGAGCTCTATGACTTTGAATTTTTTTTCTTTAGCAGTAGAAATATCTCACTTCTATAATGTGTACACAGGCTTATAATCAGAAAAAAGCTAGAGATCTCATAGCTTCACTTTAAAACTTACTTATAAGATAGGTATAATAATAGTTGGAGTAAGCTGAATTTGCTTGCTCAAATCACTAAGGCTTACTATTTATGAAACAGACAGTTAAAATTTCTTCACAAAGGCTGAAGGACCCTTCAGAGTTCTGAGTTCTAATATGCCAAAAATTTCTTGGCCTTAAGGTTTATTTCGTTGAGCTAATTAGACTCAGTCCTAGGTCACTGTTTGTTGTATTTATATTTCTGATGTGCAAGACAAAGACACTGTCTTCCAGGTCCCCAGAGAACTGCTCTCTCACCCAGGCCGTATTTTATCTCCTTAAATGGCATTTTTGTATCAGTGAGAAGAGCTGTAAACAAAGAATTCCATGTTTTAAAACATTAAGGCTTACTTAAATATGTCTTCCAAAACTTGCATAAGGCATTTAGTAAGATCTCTTTTCCTTGTGTTATAAGTTAAACCCAGGGTAAACCTGTATTTTTTTATTAGCCACTCAAATTAGTTTTTAGTTTTACATTATATTGGACGGCTTATGTAACTATATTGGTTTATTTTAATTTGTTCAATTAATATTTTCAGAGGGACAGATATGTGCCTAGCCTTATAATACCAAGAAGGGGAAGTGTTTTTCCTCTTAAACATATGTATCCCACAACATAAGCAAAAGTTTTGTATAAAGACCATTTAAATATACCAATTTCACAAACTTTTATCTCAATTTTATTAAATCTTATACCTTTAATTTTTATATTTATTAAGTTTAATCAATAATTCTTATTTCTAGAAGGAGTGCCAGAAACCTTTTTTTGTGTGTGTGTGCATTGTATATAATTTTATAGAAGTCTCTAGGATGCCCAAGTTTCAGCCAAAGAGCTTAGGCACTTCTCAGTTTTTAATTTCATTAATTGGTCTGTTATCCCAATTATTGATCAAGTATTTCAGTCTATATATACATATATTTCAAACTGTGGTAAGTAAAATGGGCTTGTTTGAACTTTAGCCTTGGGGGGGAGTAGGTGAACTCTTTGGCCCTTTTTTTTTTAACTTTACGTTGTGTAGTATCAAAACCCTGTATGTAAATCCAAAAATGTCCATTTTATGTATTTGATTCAAAATAACCATATAAAAATATTTATCCTTTTGGGATAAGCCACTTAATTTTATTTTCGACATTTTTACAATCATTTTTCCAGTTATTCAACCTAATTAACATTAATAATTCTAAGTTTTTATTAGCATATCTAGAAACATTTATTAGAAAGGAAAAACACAAACGTAGCTTTTCAAACCAGTTTTATTTTTTTAACTAAGTTCTTAGGTTAACCATTAGATATATTTTTCTACATTTAAACTTGATTTTAATAGAAACCATAAAACAACTGTTTATAATGAGATCTCTTTAAACTTTCACCAATTAAAATGTTTTCCAAATTAAAAAATCCATCATATGGCCGTCAATTTATATACAAATATAATATATATATAGTGATTTTAAACCAATAAGATGAAGAGGCCCTTCCACATGAGAGTCGGGGTGTTGCCTAAATAAAATTCAAAGGTTTACTCTCCAAAAGCTAAAAGCCTTTGTGGTCCAGGCTGATGCAACAAAGTTTAAGATGGCAAAATATCTGAAAATTGGTACAATCAAAGAATTGCTTAGAATCCCAATTTATTTGCGTGGCCACCATATGTACACAATACTTGAAACTTTTGTATGGTGGAGTCCAAGGTTTCCTTTAAAAAATAAACTAAACATACATATACATACATACACACACTTAAAACACCCAGAGAAAGATAAAACATTTACATTTCAAGGACACAGGAAGAGAAATCCAAGTTACCCCTAAAGGGGATTTTGTTTTTATAAGTTCAGAATGCCAAAAAATGTTTTTATCAGGCCTGGTTAGTTATTTTCAGAGTGAGTTTTTTTTTTCTTATTCCCAATTAATGTTGTAAATTTTGTATGTACAGAAACCTGGCTGGGGTAATAGTTGGAGACTGGCAATCTGTCATTTCTTTTTCTTTTCTTTTCTGTTCTTTATTTTTTTTTTTGAAAGTTCTATTCCCCATTGTAAGGTCGGGTTCTCAGAATAAATTTGCTAGTAAGATTTCCCACAGGGACAACTCTGTGTCATGAAGTCTTTGTGTCTACCACTCCTGGAAGATTCTCTGTCACCCGAGAATGCTGTTACCAGCCAGGAGGATGGTCCGAATTTTGGAGTTGAAAGTTTCCTCATAAGAGTTTTACTTTTATCCTGAAAAATTCAATGTAGGTAACCAAATTGAGGAAAATATTAGACCAGACTCTTACCTAACCACTCAGTCCTGAACCCAGTGTCTTTCAACTTGGACTCACTCAGGACGTCTCCACTGGGTGAGTATTTTCCTCATATGTTTCCACCAGCCCCACTTTGGACATATCCTCAAGGTGGATATTTCCTGTTATCTTTCAACCAGGCCCCACCCAATATGTCTCCACTGGGTGGGTAATTCACCTCAGGTTCTTTCAACTGAAGGGCCACGTACCTGGATACACCGCCAGATAAACTTAGGATCATCAACCAATATGTGAGATCCGAGAACCAAGAGAGACTCACCCAAATTCATCTGGACTCCCCGAGGAGGTGGATGGGCACAAAGGGCCACTGCTGGTACCAAGGCTCCGGTTACTTGGAGAGTTCAGGTGGAGAGAAATCTGCTGTGGTGCTTCATGGTGTCCAAAACTGTTGACTGAAATACATGTGCAGCCTAAAAGTTAAGAGTTATGTTTCATTTGGCGGGAGGACTCGAGCCAGGATGACCGTCTCTCAGAACTCTCTGAGGGACTGCTCCCAAGAGGTTGAGGCAGAGCTAGGATATATAGGAGCTTTACAACAAAGACCAGGTTGTTGGAACAATAAAAGATTGCTTGTTATCTAAAGAAAGCCAGGTATCTCAAGTTCAAGAATTTAGTACTTTTGTATGTGTGAGAGGAAGCAAATATTTGGACTCACTGAATTCATTTTTTAGACAAGCACCTAGCTATCTCGGGCCAGTAGCCTGTCCTTTCTTATTCTGAGTCTGCTCAGATGACACCATTGTGAGTTGCTGTAGCAGCTGGGCTGCAGGCCTGTCCTAGCTGGGGGGTGGCGGCAGCCTTTAATGACTTGGTTTCAGTATTCTTTGTTTACTGTCATGGTTGCAGTATTCTCATTCACATTGTAGTATTTTCGTTCACAGACTGATTATGGATAATCTGCAACCTTGGAAAGCAACCGAGATGGAATTACTGCAGGTACCTTCTGCTTTAATAAGCCGTGTGCAAACATAAACAGGGAGGAAGCATACACTTGGATTTGGAGGTGTAGGAAAGGGATCCTGCACATTGCAGGAGAACGCAATGCAGAATTCCTTAAGTCCACCTTTCTTTACTGTAGTGGTTTCTGAGAACAGTTTATGGTAATTAACCAACATTGACAAACTGCACAAATTGCATTTAAGAGCTGGCCGGCTGAAACTTGTGTATTGGAGAGGTGGAATTCAAAGGCAAGTGGTCAGGTGGATTGGAGAGAGATGGAGCCAAGGCCTGGGCCCAGATTCCGGTTTAAATTGCCATTTCTTCACCATAGGGCCTTGAAATAGAATTCAAAATCTCTTAACCTGTTGGTGAATCTGTGAAATGGGCATAACATTCGTTTCACCCTGGGATTGTTGTAAGATCTAAAGAGTATTATAGCACACATGAAGCACTTAACCCACTGGCACTTAGCAGTGTTCACTGTGTGGGGCCGCCCCGCTTAGCATGTGTCAGAGCCGTAAAGGCAGCATTTGTCTGTTGAGGATGCACTTGTAGCCCCTTGGCTAGGTTATGAATTTGGTGATTTCCTATAATCCTTGTAATTCTATGTGCCATGGACAGTTATTTTCATGGACAGATGAGGAATCTCATGGTAAAAAGACTGTATAATTTGCCCAAAATCAGACCATAATTTTGCGTGCAGAGGCCTCGGTTCAACATGGCCTCCTGGGCCTTCTGCCCTCTCTGTTCAGCACCAGAGCCAGATATGGAGTCGGCTGTTTCCCTGCCCAGAATATCCGGCAGGCCGCAAGACACATCTGGCCCTGTGCTGCTTGAGCAAAAACTCCGAAGGAGAGACAGTTACAAAAGGGATAAACATAAAAACAAACGACAGCAAATTGTGATCAGCTCTGAGAAGGAAAGGAACACGTTTCGCCGTGCAGAGCTGGGAGCTTTCCCGTCGAGGCTGCTCTGGGGGTGTTCATCTCAGCTAAACAATTTCTGCTGCTGCACCAAGGCAGGAAGGCAGGGCGCGTGTGGCCAGGTAGACAGGGCCTCGTTGATCGTACTCATTCCCCATTAAGCGGCAGCTTTCACGGGCACTTACCTAGTAAACAGATGTTGGCCATAATCATCACGCACTTTGCTTGGTAGTTTTCTTGGCCCCAGCATTGAGATGAGGTCATTGAAGCTGGGGAGTTTGCTGCATGCCCGTGATTACCTTGCAAATACCCCGACTGTTCTTTCAATCTAGACTGGTGTGGCTGTCATGTCCCAGCCCTGTGAATGGCATCGTGTAGCTTCTCCCAAGTGGCCCAAATGACTGACATTGATATGCTTAATTCGTTGGAAATAGTATGTGACAATAATAGAAAAAGGTAGTAAGAAATTGTTTGGAAAACTGGAAAAAACCTTTTCTTCCCCAGCTGGGGGAGCGTAAGCCGTATCACTCACCCTACTCACTGCCTGTCACCTCCTCCCCGCCGACTCCGTGTTCATAAGCCACACTGAGCCTTGGGAGAACATTTTGCCTCATGACACTTTTGACTAGGACCTGCAACTTCTTTGTCCCTAGTTAACTCTCTCTTCAAAGCCATTCAACTTTTTTGCAGGCTCCTCCACTCAGATGTAAGAATAGCCTCTTTAAACTTCTTGATGCAGCTCCTTAATGAAGATCTTGTGATGGAAACCTAGCCAAAACTGGGATGTATGCATATAGTGACTGCAACCTCAGCACTTTGTTAGTTCAGAATCAGAGGGGTGAATGACTCAGGAAATGCTTTTTTAAGGTAACAAGGGGAAAGTGAAAGGACGCAGGCTGTGTGAGAAAGAAACATCTCAATCACAGCCAGTAAGGCACCTGTGTTCAGGATGGGGTGTGGCGAGTGCAGAGTTCTCACAAAGAAAATAGTGGTGTGATGGGAGCGAGGACAGTTGGGTACTTTATTGGGGAGGAAAAAAAGTGGGCTGAACATTTCCTTGTTGAACAAGAGGATTGTGACATGATGTGCTTGTATTTTGGAGAGAAGGGTTTTGTGGGGACAAGCCTAGGAGTACGCTGTATGTCTGGGGAGTCAGCACAACAGAGAAACACAGAGAACCGGGCAGACCCCAAGACCCATGCTGGGGGAGAGACTGCCCACCAATTGGAGCCCTGGAGGCTGCTTCTGTCCCTTAGCTGTGGCCTCAGACCTCCCTTCACAGCCCAGTCCTGTTGATACAAGAATAAAAAACGTTGGGCATGAGAAGGGCTGTGTCCCAGGCTTTCATTGAGCCCCTGGGATGTGCCCCACCAGATTTTGTTCCTTAACTTCATGCAGTAAAGAATTCAAGAGCAAGCCAGTGTTGAGTAAAGGTAGATTTATTCAGAGAGATACATTGATAGGCAAGAGAAACGTCACGAGGTGTGGGGGTTTGATGCTCATATTAGAAGTAGGTACACACTCCACAGATTGAGGGCATTCCCCAAAGAGGGAGAGAGAGTGGTGACCGCGAGGTGGCACTGTGTTGCTTGTTTTCTTGGGCTTGGTGGTTTCATATGCTAATAAGTAGAAGGACCAGCCTTAGGGTAAGGCGCTGGGATTCCCAGGGAGTTGGCCATTTCCCACCCTTTGACCTTTTGTGGCTATCATTGGGACTGCCATGGTGCCTGGGGCATGTTATTGACCAAGTTACTAATACAATGGATGTTTACTGAAGCTCAAGATCTGCTAGAAGTTAAATCTCTTCATCCTGAGCCTCAAGGCCTATTGGGGGTTGAATCCTTTAACATTTTGATGTTAATTGCTGTGGCCTTCCTTGAATGGCTGCGCTCTTCCCCCTTCCATCCTGTCTCACTGTGATGACACAGAGACAGCAAAGGTCTGGCCCTAACTGTGCTCTTGCATTTAACTGCGGGAGGTGTGAGGTGGGCTTATGATGACCCTGAATGGTGAGAAAAATGTTTCAGATTTTCCTACGTGAGACATGGGGACCTGACAGCAACCTCCGCAGATTTATCTCACGGGCATTATCGCTTGTGTTGTTATAGAAACAACAGGCAAGCCAAGAAACAAGTATAACTCACAGGGTTGTAGTACTGAGATTTATTATGCTGACACGCTCAGAGGGGCTTCTTTTCCAAAGCTCTGAGCACCTCCAAGACGTGCACATGAGGTTTTATAGGGTTAATTACAAGTATGGGGCTATTAGCCAATAAGGCTCAAACAACAAAAAGCAAGGAATCAGTACACTGAAGCTTATCAATTTGGAACAGATCCCGTTACTGACAATTGTTGTCCTTGGATTTACGTGTTAGCTTATTAGCCCATTAAACTGACACTAAACTTCAGGTTTACCAAGTAGCTCAGCAAAACTTAGATCAGTAAACCGACATTATCACACTTAGATTTGTGACTTAGCTTGTTAGCCCAGCTGGGGTTTTCCTTCACAGTGTCACTTATCTTTTTTATTTTTCTTTTTATCTGTTTTTAAGTATTTAACCCAAATTTAATATCAGGGTTTTTTGGGAAAGAAATTTCTCTTTTTCTTTTCTTTGGGGTTCTTTTGGGGGGAAGGTAATTAGATGTATTTATCTGTTAGTGGAGGCCCTGGGGCTTGAACCCAGGACCCCGTGCACGCTAAGCACATGCTCTACCACCCGCCCCTTCATCATTTTCTTTTTGCTTTAGCTGCCAAGAATCTTACAGCTGAATTTGTAGTCGGCCTTTAACACTTGCCCTGACTTCATGAAATCCATTTTTATGAGTTTATCTCCCCCTGGTTTCATTTAAGTATTGAATCTCCATTTTCTCTTCACTCTCCGTTTTGCCTTTTTGTTGTTATGGTTGTTAAGCTGTGTTTAAAAAAATTGTTTAAATTCTCTTTTAGCAAGAGGCTGAATGTAAATATGCAAACAAACAGCACAATTAAATGCTTTTATATATTCTAAGCTGTTTAGTATTTACTTAAAAACCGATTTGAATATTAAAGTGATAACATTTTAAAAATATTTTTTAATTTTTTATAGAGATATAGCTGATTTAAAATATGATATTAGTTTCAGGTTTACAATAGATGCTCCATTTATAGTTACTGTAAAACATTGTCTGTATTCCCTGTGTTGTAAGATACTTCCCTCTAGCGTGTTTACATTACATGTTGCAGTTTGTATAAGAAAGTTGGGTAACGCAGAGTCTGGAACGTGGCTGTGTATGACTCAGGTTCACGCTCACCCTGCATGGCAGAGCTCAGGCCTTCACTCCTTTCTGCAGGGGAGCGAGTGGAGGCAGCTCTCATCAGCGCTGGCACCACCCTCTGAGTGGCAGTGACAGCAGTGACTGTGTGTGGACGTGCAAATTGTTTTTCCAAGAGCTTTATATGCGTTTCTGCATTTAATAATCAAAGCCCTCCTGTGAGGAAGCGTTTTAAGTTTTTAATGCATAATACATTTTATTTTGATATTGATAGATTTCAAACCTCTGGAAAATTTACAGGAGTAGTACAATAAACGCTTAGATACAGTTCACCTTAAAGGGCACTATTTGGCTTTCTGTGTCTGGCTTATTTTAGCATAAAATTTCAAGGTTCATCCATATTGTAGCCTGAATCAGTACTTTATTCTTTTTGTTTGATAATATCCTTTTCCATTTTTTTTGGTTTTAGTCTATTTAAAAATATTTTCATTGAAGTCTAGTCAGTTTATAATGTTGTGTCAGTTTCTTGTCTACAGCACAAGACTTCAGTTAAAAAGGAACCTACCTGTATTCATTTTCATACTGTTTTTAAACACAAGTTACTATAAGATATTAAATATATTCTCCTGTGCTATACAGTATAAACTTGCTGTTTATTCTTTACATACTCAGTAACTGCAAATCTTGAACTCCCAATTTATTCCTTCCCACACCCTCCCCCCTCTGGTAACCACAGTTTGGTTCCTGTGACTCTGTCTGTTTCTGTTCTGTAGAGAAATTTATCTTTTTGTTTCTTTCTTTTTTTTTTTTTTGTGATTCCACATGTCAGCAATCTCATGTGGTATTTTCCTTTCTCTTTCTGGCTTACTTCACTTAGAATGACATTCTCCAGGTCCATTGATGTTGCTGCAAATGGCATTATTTTATTATTATTTTATGGCTGAATAGTAGTCTATTGGACAAATATGCTACAACCTCTTTATCCAGCCATCTGTCAGTGGACATTTCGGTTGTTTCCATGTCTTGCTATTGTAAATAGTGCTGTTGTGAACATTGGGGAGTAGGTGTCTTTTTTAATTAGGGTTCCTTCTGGATATATGCCCAGGAGTGGGATTGCTGGGTCATCTGGGAGGTCAAGGTTTTGTCTTTGATGAACCTCTATAATTTTTCCACAATGGCTCCACCAAACTGCATTCCCACCACAGTGTAGGAGGGTTCCCAATTCTCCGCAGCCTCTCCAGTATTTATTGTCTGTGAACTTCTGAATGATGGCTATTCTGACTGGTAAGAGGTGATATTTGATTGCAGTTTTGATTTGCATTTCTCTGATAATGATATTGAACATTTTTTCATGTGCCTACTGGCCATTTGTGCGTCTTCATTGGAGAAATGTTTCTTTAGGACTTCTGCCAATTTTTGAATTGAATTGTTTGTTTTTCTTTCTTATTAAGTGTAAAAGCTGTTTACATATTCTGGGAATTAAGCCCCTAGCAGTTTCATTTATTGCAAATATTTTCTCCCATTCCATAGGTTGGTTGTCTTTTTGTTTTGCTTACTGTTTCCATAGCTGTGCAAATGTTTGTAAGTTTAATTAGAGCCCTCTTGTATATTTTTGGTTGTTTTTCTATTGCTTGAGTAGACTGCTCTAGGAAAACATTGCTGAGATGTATGTCACATGTTTTGCCTATGGTTGCTTCTAAGAGGTTTATAGTGTCTTGTCTACATGTTTAATTCTTTAACACATTTTGAATTCATTTTTGTGTATGCTGTGAGGGAGTAGTCTAACTTCATTGATTTACATGCAGCTGTGCAGTTTTCCCTGCACCATTTGCTGAAGAGGCTGTCTTTACTCCATTGTATGTTCTCACCTCCTTTGTCAAAGTTTCAATGACCAAAAGTTTGTGGGCCTATTCTTGGTAAATGTGTTTATCCGTTCATTGATGGATGGATATTGTTAGTAACTTTTGGCTAATCTGAATGATACTGCTATGAATATTGATGTGAAATTTTTATGAGAATATGTTTTCATTCTGTTGGCTGTACAGTTGGCCCTCCATATCTGTAGTTTCCACTACATGGATCCAGATGGCTGATTGTAAAGGGATTCGAACATCCTTGGATTATGGTATCCAGGGTGTGGGGTTCCTGAAACCAACCACCCAAGGGTATTGAGGGATGACTCTACATATAGGAGTGGAATTGCTGAGCCATATAACTCTAAGCTTTTGAGGAAATACCAGACTTCTCCAAAGAAGTTGCACAATTGTCCCTTTCCCCTGGCCGCATATGAGGTTTCTCTGCCTCCTGAATGACATTTGTTATTGTCCATGATTTGGTAATAACCATCCTAGTGGGTGTAAAATGAGATCTCATTTTGATTTTGATTTGTCTAGTGATGTTGAGCATCTTTTCATATGCTTATTGGCCATTTGTATATGTATCTAAATTTGTGGTAAATTTAAAAATTGGGTCTGTTTTATTGTATTGTTCAGTTGTAAGAATTCGTTATATATCCTGGATGCTACTCTCTTATTAGATAAATGTTTTGCAAAATTGTTCTTCTATTCTGCACATTGTCTTTCACTTTATTTTTTTTAAACATTAAAACAATTTCTTTACAGGGGAGGTAGTTAGATGTAATGATTTATTTTATTTTTCTTGCTAAGCACGCACTCTCTGACTTGAGATACCCATTTCCCCTGTCATTTGACTTTCTTGATGATGTCTTTTGTAAGAAAAGGTTTTTAATTTTGATGAAGTCCAGTTTATCTGCTTTTTTCTTCTATCACTTGTGCTCTTGGTATTGTATCCAGGAAACCAAAGCCTATCCTAGGACCACAAAGATTTATACTATGTCTTCTTTTAGAAAGTTTATAGGTTTAATTTTTACATTTCTGTCTGTGATCTAATTTGTTTTAATTTTTATTTGTTATATAAAATATGGTTGTTCAGATTCCAGATTGATTCTTTTGCCTGCAGATACCCAGCTGTCCCTGCACAATTTGTTGAATAGACTATTCTTTCAATGGGGTGTTTTTGGCCCCGTAGTGGAAAGCTGTCTGTAAATGTAAGTTTTTCCCCGTGGGTTTTTATTGTGTCTCATAGATTTATTTATCCAAACTTATGAAAGCATCATACTGACTTATTACTATAGCATTTTAGTACCTTTTAAAGTGAGTCCTCCAACTTTACTCTTCTTTTGCAAGGTTGTTTTGCCTATCCTGGGCCCCTTGCACGTCCATATTAATTTTGGGATCAGTTTTTCAATTTTTGCAAAGAAGTCAGCTGGAATTTTGATAGGGATTCCACTGTATATGTAGATCATTTTGAGGAGTCTTAATATTTTTAATAATACTGTCTATCATTCCATGGAAATGGGATGTCTTCCATATATGTAGATCTTTTAAAATTTATTTTGGTGATACTTCAAAAAGTTCAATGTACAAATCTTGTAAATTTTTGTTAAATGTATCTCTCATTTTATTTTTAATGCTGCTGTAATTGGAAATGCTGAGTTTCTTATGGGTGGGACTATATATCAATCTTCTTATTTCTAGAATTCCTTAACAGCAATTACCCTAGTTATATATTTGCTACTTAAATCTATCCACAACAATTCCCCACCCCGTGTTATAAGAAACCAAGACCCAAGTTAAGCTACCTGAACACCTATGTGGAAATGTGAAATGAGACCCTTGGGTGGGGCTTTGTGCAGATGATACTGGAGCTTATTCAGGATGGCTTCATCGTAATTTCTTTTAAACAACCCTTTCGGTGTATTTAGTCAGATACATTAAGAACATGCCCTTTTGATGTGCGGAGTAGCTAAGACTATGATTTTCAAATAATTTCTAGTGAGAGTGTTGTTCTTGAAACCTAATTTGCATCAATCTTTGAAGATTTATGTTTCAGGGGCTTTGACTAAAGAACCCCCACCTGTCTTTAATCAATAACGACAACTAAATGCTCAAGCAACATGTAAGAGCTTGAGCAAACTGCCCCCACCCCGTAGTGCTGGGTGCCTGCAGCTGCAACTGGAGTCAGCGCTTACCTATCCCAGTACGCTTGTGCTGATCTGCTCAAAGTGGTTCGTCCAACAGTTTGTCAGTAGTCTGTTGGACAAAGTCATTAAAAATTGATTGAAGGTTGCTGGAATGCAATATATTCTTATTAATATTAATTAAGCACATATTGAGTGCTTATTGTATGATGGAATTGTCCCTCAGCCTCACATGAATATTATTTCTCATAAAACCTCACATATTTCCTTGTTAATCTCACTTTACAGATAAGGAGACTGACAATTAGGTCTTCTCTCTTTCGGGGGAGCTCATTATCAATGATGGGAAGTTATAAGGAAAAAGATATTTATTCATCATGAGAAAACATTTTTCTGAGGGTCAGCAAAGAAGAAGATGAACACTGAAGAAGGTGATCATTGTTCAAGTGAGACAAGCCCTGGGTTGTGCGGAGTCTGCATCCCTGTCCTAGAGAAGGCACGTGTAGAGCTGCGTACTGGGTGAGGCGGCGTGGCCGCGCAGGGAACGCGGATGCTGGGCCGTTGGGCTGTGCTCAGTCCTGGTGGGGCTTTCTTCTAAGGGCAGCGGACCATCATTGACAGATTTTATGTTGGAGAGTGGGGTGCTCTCGTAGTTCACTTTTGTCTTGTAGAATGCTTGGAAACATTTAGAAGGCTTGGCAGGAGGTGATGTGATGAGTCAGAGTAGGGTGGCTGCGAGGTGTAGCAGTGTTCAATTTTCAAGTGGTTTTCAGGCCCAGGCTTGTGGCTCAGTAGCCGTGTCAGTTTGAATGACGCACTCAAGGAAGTGAAACAATTTATCTAATCAATTGAAGCAGCGATGTACCCAATTCCCAGGACTGTTGTGGAGATCCAGTGAGATAACGTTTGCAGTGTGCAACATGGTCCCAGCACAGAGTCAGTGCTGAGTGAGTGCCAGTGACTATCTGGTAGGTCAGGTGTGGGTGGTGGGACTCGGTGTCTGAGGATATCTGGGCCCTGAAGGAGGGGTCCATTCACATCTGTGAGTGATGGGTCTGAGTTGGGAGAGGCACGGAGAACTTAGCCCCCGACCAGAGGCCCTGGGCAGGACGGCTATTGGAGGAGCACCGTGAAGTCAGCTCTTTGCAGGTGGAGTTGGAGGTGCCCTTGTGACATCTAAGTGCAGTGTCACGAGCTGAAAGTGGAGGTCTGCGCCCAGGCTGTGCATTTTCGAATAATGTCAACTCCTGAGGACACAGAAGTATTGATCACTGAACGGAAGTCATACTTTACAGGACAAATGAATAGTAGTATCACCTCTGTCATCAAAGCTCACGTCTATTTATTCATCACTCAGTTTGCTAATTGGGTACTTACAGCTCATTTCACCGTCCTCCCGTGGGCTCAGGCTCCACAGAAAAGAGCTGGTGTGTCTTCCTCTTTTCCAGAAGAAGACACATTTAGCTTGTAGACTTCTGTACCTCGCCAGACTTAGGATATTAGTTTGTTGGTTTAATTGTATTTTCTGTTGGCCATGTCCTGACAGGAGAGAAAATTTACCTCATGGTCATTTTTCAATTAGCTGTTACTGAGAATTGCTGATCTGATACATAGTGTATGTATTATATTAACTTTGTAGAGTAGTTATCATTTTTCTGTCTTTGCCCTTTAATTTTGATTGCCCCTTCAGTGTTCTATCCTTTTTGGGGCCTTATTTTTTTTTAATTAAAAAATGTCTGTTAACAGTTAAGAAAACAAAAACAAAGAAAAAATGCACATGGGAGCTAAATTTAGAAAATGTCTAGTGTGTTTTCTTTCTCGGCAATGGAGGGTTCTAGAAACTCGTGAAAACTTTCATTACACAAGTTCCTTAAAATGCTGATTAAGAAATAAAACCTTCCTTCCTCATCTTTCAAGCTGCACAACTAATTGTCAAGAAAGTGAGGGAAAATTCTCAGAAGCCAAGACAAATGAGAAAGCAGGGTTTCTGGGAGATATGCGAGCCTTAGAATCCCTGGGGTGCTGGTTTGATCCTGAACTGATTTTCAGTTGCCTTGACAGGAGGGCAGGATGTGAGCCCCAGGCCTCTGACACTAGGAGTTGGATGGGGGATCATATTATGGGCCAAGCCCATCCTGAGGATCTTGGTTTACTAAAGGGTGAAATAGGAAAAAAAAAAATTTCCTCAAGGCAAGAAATTAAGGAAAGTCAATTTTGTTGGAAGAGGGGAAAAATAACAAATCCAAAGTAAGGATATAATTTAAAGTTGTTCTGGCATTAGAGTGACCACAAACACCTGGCAGAAAAGCACAGATACTCCTTGATTGATAAGTTGTGTTTTGAATGAATCAGTGAACAGCCATTCTGAAAAAGGCCTCCAGAGTCTTGTGGATCAAGATACTGGACAGCAAACACCTCCCTTCCAAGGTCTCATTCAAATAACCAGAAAGGTTTTAAAGGAAAGAAGCCATAATCATAGATCTATTTATTAACAGTTCTATATGCTACGAATTCAGAGGTGACTATGTAGTTGTCTCCTCTATTATGGACCTTACTTTCTCTTTGGGGAGACAAAATGACATAGTTGGTAATCTTGGTGGAGGGAGGTGTTAGTCTGTTGCAATTAGCCAGGAGAGGAGATTAAGAAAACAGTGAAGGGTGGGTGAAATTTTTAGCTGAGGACAGTCTTGTTCACTTGGCTTTTAATTGCAGGCTCAATGAACTGTCACTGGAGGGAATAGATCTTACGGAGGATGGACATAGCTCAGGCCTCATTGGAATGGACAAATGAACCTGGAGAAAGACAGTCAAATCTGTGCAGACATTAAAGTTCACTTGAACGTGCTGCATCCCTGAGCCAAAGATAGGACAAATATGCAGCAATTCTTGAGGACAGAAGAGTGGTTTTTAAGGTTCTCCAAGAATGAATCCCATGGAACCGAGATGGCCAGTTGTCAAACTGAGACTTTGTTCTTTGGACGGTGTACCCAGCAAGGGTATTGGCCTTTTATATGTTTCCATTTGTCTTTAATACATGTCTGTTGATGAGGACGTGGGCACAAATGTTTGACACCTTGTCGAGGCGATTTTGGATACCTGCCTAGAAGCACGGGCACAGTTGCGGCTGCTTCATACATCTTGCAACCCATCCCTTTCCCCGGCTCCGTGATCACGGCAGAGTGGTTCCTTGTTGACCTGTCCGTTTCCTCTGTGACATCATAACCCATGAAAAGACCGGAGCATATTAACTTGGCTTTGTTAAAGTCAAAGAAACAGATCAAATGTGGAGTCAGATTTGTTCTTTCCTATTTCAGTAGTACCATGGAGATGGCAGTTTGGGCAGCTTTTTGTAGTGTCCTTGAGGCTTTCTCTCTCAGCTTCTTTGCGCCTCAATTGAAAACCCTTCATTGCTGTCTGGCCTGCTGGTAATGCACACTGCCGGTTTTGCCCTGAAGATGTGCTCTGTTTATAAACTCATCTCTACTCCTTGGAAAACAACTCAAGAAAAACTCAGTTGGTTTTCCACCAGCCATGGGCAGGGGTGAGGTATACCATGTTATTATTTCATAAAATAATAGTAATAATAGTAATAGTAATAGTACTAGAAATAATAATAGTATAATAATAATAATAATAATAATTATTATTATTATTATTATAATAATAAAGGAAGTCTTAAAACAGGACTGAGCACATTGGAGAGAGTCAATAAATGCTTTCTGGCTTAAATCAAAAGTGATGACTTAGTGATTCTATGGCTGCTGTATTTGCTAAGCTAGTTACTCCTTTGCTCCATTACACATTATTTTAACTGAAAAAGAAATGCAAGCAAAAGGTTAAAAAAAAAAACTCAAACAGAGCACAAAAATACACAAGTGAAAGAAGTTTTCCCTCATCCTCTGTTCTTTCAGCCCTGTCTGGAGATGCCACTGTTTACTATCTTTTGGGTGCTTTTCCAGATATGCTTTGCACATTCCCACCTATGTATGTAAATTCCTTTAAAATTTTAGTTATTTTTAACTTAAAGAGATTTAAATCCTCAAGTGGCTTCTGCCCGGGTAATAGAACAGAACAAATCTGACTCCATATTAGATCTGTTCCTTTGAATTTAACCCTATGCTCTGTCTCCTAGGCTTCATCTTGCTTGTAAAAAATTGTTGCCTAGAGCCTGAAATACACAGGAGAGCTTATTCTGAAGCTCTGACCTTTAAGGATATTTAACACTTTTTCATTCATTAAAAGATAGCAAATTGCAGAATAGAAAATAACGTTTGTTTTGTTGGAGATTTACAGGGATCTGACCCACGCAGATAGCTGTAAGAACAAAGGATTGTAACAAGAAGGAATTCCTACACTAAGAAGTTTGCAACAACCAAGCGCGTAGGAAAGGAGCCTGAATTGTGACTTGGGGAGATGGTTTTCCAGAACATTAGTTTGCCAACTAGGTCTACAGAAACTTGCTATTCCAAGCCCCAACATCTGGTTTCCAAACTTATTGGCCTGTCCTGCACTGAGGAGAATGAATTTGGACTTGGTAACACTCCTATCTACCTAGAAAGCAGGGCACTGGAGCTGAGTGTTTTGGAAACAGGCCAGCCAAGAAACAAGCACCAATCGGAGTGCTGGAGTACTCAGAATTATTATGCCGGCGGGCTCAGAGGGGCTTCTGCTCCGAATTTCTGAGCACCTCCAAGACGTGCACATGAGGTTTTAAAGACTTCAATACAAGTAAGGGGATATTAGCCAATAAGACTCAAAGAACAAAATGCAAGGAATAAGTACACTGGAGCTTATCAATTTGTAATAGTTCACATTACTGACACATGTTGAGCTTGGAATTACGAGTTAGGTTGTTAGCCCAATAAACTGACACTAAACTTCAGATTTTCGAGATAGCCCAGCAGAACTTAGATCAGTAAACCGACACTTATCACACTTAGATTTGTGACTTAGCTTGTTAGCCCAGCTGGACTTTTCCTTCACATGAGGACAGCTCTCCCACCCCCAGGAAACCACTGTGAGCCCTTGATGTTTCCACTAGGTTGGGGTATGGTTTACCCAGGAGGGATGGGGACTATGCACCAACACTCAGGCAGTCTGCTCTGTCTGGGGCTCTGATCTTGTACCACACCACTCCCCGCCAGCCCAACACCTGGGACAGTGGAGCTAAGGCAGTGATCCTTCCTGCCTGTTTCCCAGCGTGTAAAAGGGGAATATGTACTCTTCCCAAGGAAGTTCTGAGCGACAACACCTGCGGGTGCTTGGTTCTCAGAGCAACAGAAAACCCAGCTCCGCATGGGGGCAACGGGTGTGATCCCCGTAGTGTTTCTGCAGAAGCATCTGATGGAGGGCTGGATCAGGGAGGTAAAACATGAGCTGCGGGACTTGAACGGTTACAGAAGGGTACAGAGGTAGGTCTGCCATCTCAGGGTGCCCTAGAGGTAAAGCTTTTTCTCTCCAACTCCGCTACGACACTCCCCTATCCAGACCCATCCCTTCTCTGCTCTTCCTGTCCATCTGTATCCCTCCACTTTTCCCCTCTTCTCCACCCGCTCCCATCTTCTCCCTCCCTCGCTGTCCCACCTTCTCTCGCAGAATCCAGAGAGGATCCATGTCCCTCCTGCACATGCGCTGTCGGTGCCTGGTGGTCCCCTGGTTCGAAGCTCCATGTCCGAGCCGGGGATTGGCCCCAAATGCTTCTCAACTCTGTCGCCCGTTAGGCCTTTGGTTCCTGCCTGGGGCCGGGGCTTCTGGCTGTGGAAGTGCAAGGTGGGGGGATCCAGGGAAAGGGTTCAGGCGGCTTCGGGAGGGTGATCCGCCTTTCACAGCCCCCAAGGGCGCCAGTCAGCCCGTGTACAGGTGAATTTCTCTGGCCAGACCCTTCTGACAGCACCACCTGCCCCGGCGCCCCGGCCACAGCTGTCCAGGTCCAGGTGTGCGCCTGCCACCTCTCACGCAGCCGGGATCCCCTCAGTCCACGGCTGGCGTCCCCTTCCCCTCTCCCGCCCGCGAGTCCTCTCCTCCCGGGCTTCCTCTCCTCGGCCGCCTGCCCGTCCCCACCAATGGGCGGGCTGTTTCCCGGGCGGGCGTGGTCTGCGGACCTGGACGGGAGCGGGCGGCTTATGCTGGTGCTGGGGCTGGCCTCCGAGCGGGGCTGCAGCCCGCACCCCCCCTTTCCCTCCCCCCTAGGGCTGCCCTTCTTTCCCTTTCACCCTCCCTCAGGACCAGCTCAGTGGCGTGTGTGCTGCTCCCGGGGCTGAGGGCCTCTGGCTGTAGCGCCCAGCTTCACCTGGTGGAGTCGGGAAAAGGGAGCATCAGTGCTGAGCAAGCTTCTGTCTCCTCCCTCAGTGTTTCTGCCGCAGGTAAGTATCTTGAACACTTTCAGGTGTTATGATGGCGGTGCTTGTTGATGTCACGTGTTTTTATAGTGAGAGGGATTAACAGTGGTGAAAGCAGGGCTTGGTTCTGTTAAAAATGAGCTGAAGGCATGAAGCTGTGATATCCTCCTTCCTTCCCTCTCCAAGGGTGAAACGTGTGACAGTCAATTTTAAAAAGATAGTTACAGTCCCTAGCTAGCCCAGCCCAGCTAGTGTGTGTTAACAGGAACAGCATCACCAGAGGCCTTGGAGACCCAGGGATATTGCAGTCCTAAAGAACTCCTGGCACAGTTTTGTTTGTATTGGTTTTTTGTTTTTCTTAAATTGTGGGACAGACTAGTGGTATAAAAAGGAAAATATTTGTCAAGAAATATTTTTTCATATAACAGCGTTATTGTGATATAGTTCACACACCATGAAGTACATCCATTTAAATGGTAAAATTCAGCAGCTTTTAGCATATTCACAGTTGTGCAACCATTATTATTCCAGAACGTTTTTATCACTTCAGAAAGAGCAGTGGAAATTAATGACCTATCCACCCCTCCCCAGTGGTGGTTCTAAAGAAATTTCTTGGCTAATCTTGACCATAAATTCACTTGTTACATTCCAAGAAAAATCTGGTAGGAATTCTAATCAGAATTGCAATGAATCTGTCTATCAAAACAGGAAGAATTAACGTCTTTATGGCACAAACTTCTTCTACCCATGAATATATTTCGGACCCTATATTTTCCTCTGTCCAGAGCCTGGCCCATGGGAAGTCCTCACTACTTGTTGGGCTTGTGAATGATGAGATTCTATACATCGTTAGTTGCAGCTGTAGCCTTTCACAGAAGAGAAAAGAAACCTCAGTGAAGCAAGTGACTCTCTGATGGTCAGAAAGAGTGACAGCCATTGCTGGAGTGATCCAGTGGACTTGGTGTTTACAACCAGAATTCTCCACCACCTACAGCTAAGGGGATTAGAGTGTTCTTTTATTTTTTCTTAATGGCGTTGCTTTTATTTTTACTTATTTTTTAAATTATTTTTTATTTAAGTGTAGTCAATTTACAATGTTAGTTTCAGGTGTACAGCAGAGATTCAGTTATAAACATATGCATATGTATATACATATGTTTTAGATTGTTTTTAGTATAACTCATTACAAGAAATTGAATATAGTTCCCTGTGTTATATAGCAGGTCCTTGTCATTTATTTTATATTTACTAATTTGTATCTGTTAATCCCTCCTTTCCTGCCTGCTAAATACAGTTTGCTTTCTATGTCCATGAGTCCATTTATAGGAGCACCATTTTTCCTAGTAATATATGCTCTTTGGCTGCTTTCAGTTTCAGTAATTCCATCTTATCTGTGGGCGCTTTTCTTCTGGTTGCCTTTATGTGGTTTGCACACGTGGTAATAGAGATCTTTATTTGGGAGAACTCCAGGTCTCGTGTAGTCCCTGGTACAGAATGCCCACTGAATTGATGATTGAACTGGGAAAAAAGCACAGTAAATGCTGGAATTTCCACTATGGTTGAGAATTCCAGGTTTCAATAACCTGTTTAGACAACCTTACTATTGGCTGCACCCATACTGGGTAATTTGGTGGAAATTCATGGTATGGTGGTGTAGAGACGGGACCTTATATTCTTCTTCTCTTTCTATTTTCTAACACTCATTTTCCTGGGCCTTCCAGATCCTCCCCCAGAAGTGCCCAGGGCTGGCTTGGTGCTGCACTGAGGCAATATTTGTTAATAACGCCCTTTCCTCTTCTCCTCTGAGCCTCCGTTTCTTTCTGTGCACAATGAGCGCTTAGACTAGATAAATACTTTTCAGTTTCTTTTAAAGCCATGTTTCCTTTGAGAAACAGAAAATGCAAATATCTCCTCTCAACCCAACCCTTTAGATTTTGGTATGTCCTCCAAGGAGTGACATAGCTCTTTGTGAAAAATTGATGTGATTTTGATTGCAGGTGACACAGAAAAGACTCTTCAGAGATTTATTGCAGGGAGAGGGCAGGAAAGAGGCAGTATGTGACACTTTCTAGTGTGAGCAATGGAGCAGGGACTTGGATTTAAATACGGTGTCTGACGTGGCCTCTCTCTAATCTTGTAGAATGTGATAAACTTCTCTACCTCAGTTTCTTGATGTGTCAAGTTGGGGTGATAATATTTTAAGGCTTCTGTGAAACATTATACAAATAAGACATTTGTGTCTCGGTAGAAACAAGATCTGCTAGGGATTCAGGGATTTGTTTAAAAAAAAATTCTTGTCCATAGCACTCTGTCTGTGTGTATTTAGAAGTTCCTGGAGGGTGAGGGTGAGTCTAAAGTCCATTGTGGGACAGGTGGCCCATATTTCTCCGTGTCCCAGTTTACCCCCTACTCCCCAGCCCTCTTCCTCAGTCCAGGATGAAGTTCCCTAGTAGATTTACACAGAGGTCTTGTGGAAATGGCTTTTCATTTTATTGTTTCACCAAGAAGGGCTGCCATCATGATCTCTGTGGTCAGGTTTTGAAGGGCTGCCATCATGATATCTGGTAAGAATTCTATGCAATTTGGAGTTCCAATTTAATGAAAAGAAAAAAATTACAAATAGAAAATTAGAACAAGGGTGGTGACAGGGGCTCTTTTAAGTGGACACCATTAGCTTTGTTAGCTTCAGGTGTTGTGGCCTGTTGCCACGAGGACCCATCCTCTTGCTCTGAAGTTGGAGGGACTAGTGGGCTCAGTGGGAATGTTAACTGAGTGTATCTCATGGGCTGGGCATTGTCCTATTTGTACTGTGTGTTCCTTATTTGAGACAGTGAGCTCACCTAACCTCGATAACCTCTTTAAAATATTAGACTTTTAATTTTGAGATGTACTGTAGATTCCCATGTGGTAGTAAGAGATTATATGGAGAGGGCCTATGGACCCTTTGCCCAGTTTTCTTAATGGTTCCATCATGCAGTGTTGGGGTACAATTCATTACTGACTCACTAACAATTTGAGGTTTGTGTTATTGCCCTTATTTCTATTCACGATTAAACTGGGGCTTCGAGAAGCACGCAGGCCTGTCCAGGTCACCCACATTGTTAATGCAGAGTCGGGTGAACGTGGGCTTGGGATTTCCAGGCAGTACCATTATGATGGTTTGTGGCAGGGAGCAGCATTCACTTTGCTTGTTTATTCATTCATTCAACAAACATTTATTGAGTAAACTCTGTGGGTCAGATGCTTTCATAGAGTTATCTGATTCTTCAGCAGTACTGAGAATCAGGTAATGTTTATATTTTTTAATCTGAGAAAATTAGCTCTGAGAGGTTATAACCTCCCCAAAGGAAGTATAACTCATAAAGGAGGGATAGAACATGTGTACAGTCACCTCCTTTTATGCAGGTGTTACCCTATGCATTTTACATTTTCAAACATCCGTAATCCAGATATATTCTTGTAAGGCAAGGCTTTTTTTTTAATTGAAGTATAGTCAAGTTTACAATGTTGTGTCAATTGCAAGGTGTTTTTTGACTTTTGAATTAAAAAATACTTTTTCAGGAGGGAAATTAGGTGTATTTATTTGTTTGATTTTTTAAAATGAGGTACTGGGGTTTGAACCCAGGACCTCGTACATGCTAAGCATGTTCTCCACCAATGAACAGTACCCTCTACCCCAAGGCAAGTTTTCTTATTCATTATTATGAAGCTTAGGAGTTCAAATAAATTGAATAGGAATCCAGATCTTTTGATCCTACTGTGGTCCTTCTCTTTATATTCTGCTGAAGGGGGTTGGGGAAGCATTTCCTTTGTTCATTTCTTTATTCAGCATTTTTGAGCACTGACTTTGCATCAGGGCCTTGCTAGGTGCTTGGAAATAGAAAATAAGAAATGACCTTTCTCTGCAGAGGCAGGAAGCCTAGACCAAAAGCTGGGTAATGTGATCCGAGCTACAGTAGCCATATGCAGACTCTGAGGACAAACTGTACCCTTGGATTTGCTTTGGCTTCCCTTGTCTTCTGGCTGGTACACACCAGGTCACCGCAACCCAGATGGGCCCGTAGCACACAGCAGAGAATGTACCTCGATCTCCTCTCCCCTCTCGGCAGGGCCTGCAACATGAGCATCCCTGACTACGTGCAGTGTGCTGAGGACCACCAGACTCGTCCCGTTGTGGTCCAATCCATAGAGATCATCTCAGAGGAGAATTTCTTTTGCATCTATCAGCTACTCACCTCGGTTAGCCATATCAGCCCTTGTGGCTCCCGGTGGACACTCTGTATCCACTACAGGCACCGCTATGTGCCCGAGAATCGGTGGAGCATCTTCCAGAAACACCCCAAGGTCGTGGGCCTTGTCACCATTACCGAATGTCTCTCTGCCAAGGCCTTCGAGAAGCTCCACATGCAGAGGAGCTGTATGGCGCATCGCTTAATGACTCTCAGCTTTTTGTCTTTGTGCAGCATGGGGAGGTAGCCGAGCAGACGCGCACCGACGTTGCCTTCAATCTAAGAGTACTGCAGGGTGGTGGAGAAGAGGATCGAGGACTTCACTGAGTCACTCTTCATCTTGCTCAAGTCCAAGTGGCTGGATGGTGGCCCCAAGAATTCTGGGGACAAGATCCCCCTCCCCTGCATCCCGTTTGAGAAGGAGGACTTCATGGGACTGGACACAGACAGCAGGTAAGTTTACCTGGAAGCCAGTCCACCTTGGCTGTGTGCTGGATTGCTTCCCTACATCCAGAAAGGGATCAGCAAGGAAGAAGTCAATCTTGTAGCCAAGGGGGGAGGGAGGTGCAGCCCGCCGGTTTCCAGACATTTCAAAGTGAATCCGCCTTTATTTCAGAGAGATCCTTTTAGGGTTAGTGTGGACACTTACTCCCGCTTTACAGCCAGGAACATGGTGGGACCCCTGGAGTTGCTGTCCAATAAAGTAGCCAAAGCCACTGATGCTAGGAGCACTGGGGAGGAGGCTGGACTCAGCTGAGATGTACTGTAGGTCAAATGCACATCAGACGCTGAGGCTTGTCTAGTAAAAGTACATAAACTATCTCTCTACTTCCTATATTGATTACATGTCAAAATAATAGTATTTTACATACAGTAGATTAAGTAAGATCTGTTCTTAAAATCACATTCTAGTATTTGTTTTTTGTTTGTTGGTTTGTTTCTTTGTTTCAAATTTTAAACGTGGCAACTGGGAAACTTTCTTTACATGGCTCTCATTTCATTTCTGTTGCGCAGCCTGTCCTGGTACATGCTCATCCCTTTGCTTATAGATGAGATGCTGAGCCCCGAGAGGCAGAACGAGGCGCTGGTTGAGCTGCGGCTGGAGCCGCTGTCACCTGCCTCCCAGGCCCAGCACCTTTTCAGCTCAGGCCGTCTCTTCCTGCCCGACAGCCACCATGCCAAGTTAGGACATCAGAAACACCGCCAGGGACTTCCTAATGAACTCCTTATGCAGGGAAAGGCGTATCACGGTGTATGGGACAGAGCAGGGAAATGTTCATTCCCACTTTGTCCCTGTGATTAAGTCAATGGCCCCACTTTGCCTCGGAAGTACAGATGAGCTCTTCTGGGCTGCCTACCCCCCACCTTCTGCTCTGTTTCCCCGTATATCTATCATGTTTTCCCTCGGGCTGAAGAGGGTGAGATGCCTTTGCCGAGACGTGGTCCCCCTTTGCTGGGGTGAGTGAGGGAAGCTGTGTCCCCCCGGCCTACGGCCTCGGTCCTTGAGTCTGGAGAGGGCTCATGGTGGTCCCACAGGTGGCGGTCAGAAGACCTGGCATGTGCTACCGGGCCCGCTTTGGAGGTGGTGCTCTGTGATTCTTGAACTTACCTAAGATCAGATCCTACTTTCTGGTTGTTGGTAAGTTGGAGGAGAAGATGCTAGAGAGTTGATAAAAAGAATGTCTAGACCAGCCCTGTGAGTGAGAAGCACAGGGGACACTAGTCCCACCTGCGAGAGCCCACCTAGCAGGCTCTGGATGAATTTTCTGTTCCTCCCCGGAAATACCTCTATGGCTTAAGGAAGAGGAGAGGCATGTCGTGGCCATGATCTGTACTTGTCCTCACAGGGCCCTGTGATCTACATGCCCGCACTCCCCATCTGCTTCTTGGAGATGAGCTGGCATGTTTAGGAGCCTGGGCACTGCTGAGGGCATAGCTCCCAGCACCGTGCTACACAGAGTCTCGCTCCGTTCACCTCATCTGTCAACTCCTGCTGAGGCCCCAGACATTAGTCAAGTAGGTGCATCAGCGAAACCTAAGCAGGGACCACCTTCTCCCCCTGGACAGACTGGTGAGTGAGCAGTGGAAGCCTGGAGCCCTGCCCCAGCCCCCACGCCAGTGCCACTTCTTTTGTCATAGGAGGCACTGGTGACATTTTTGCTCAACAAATGCTTGTCTCTGAGTCTGCAGACCCACCAGAGAATGCCAGCTTGTTTTTGCCTTTTGAAGTCTGCCCTTGGGACTTGGCGGAGTAGCCGGATGTGTACTTAGCCCACAGTGGTTCAGAGCATTAAACCTGCCTCCTTGTGGGTCTGTCTATTCTGGTACCATAAGGGCTCAGCCAGCATCTGAACGTCATTGAGATAACGCGGCCAGTGAGCTCGGGTCAAGCACATTCTCCTCCAGTCACTTTTACTCCATTGTTTCTTTTACTATTCCACAGTCATTAATTTTTTAAACAATGCTTTGGTGCAGGAGCAGAGCCTCATTCTCTCCTGCTACTCTTGGTGGAAGTGAGTAAAACGGTCCAGACTGAAATGCGACAATAATTTGTAGCTCAAAAGCTGCCTAGTCGCTTGTAGGTCGAATTTTGGTTAGGGGAGCTGAACACGTTGTGGTCCCCCGGCAGCGCCGCTCCCCTCAGGCCCCTGCTTTCCCTTGAGCAGGAGGTGAGGTTGGGCCTCACCATCCCCGCGTCCCTGGCCTCACACACTCACATAAATTCTTGTACATGCAGTCAAAATTATTTTTGTTCTTGTGTGATTCTAATTTTCTCTTGTTCCTCTTTTCCTTTTTCTTTACTCCTTTTTCACTTGTACTGCCCAGTGAGCATGTTGTTGCTTCTGAAAATGTGGGCTGTGCACACCCTGCATTGGAAATAGCCAGATTGCCCTCCGTACAGTCTCCATCGCTTTAAAAAGCAACAACTTAACAGCTGTTTTGATCCATCTATTATCTTAGTCATTTTTTATTTTCTAATTTTTTGGAATATTTGCTTTGTTAGCTCATCACCCACTGGTGTTTGATACCTGTTGAAATCCTTGCTTTTAAGGAACATGTTTGGTCCTCCTTTTTTTGGTGACAAATGCGCCCTTATTAAATTTGTTTCATTGTTTTGAAGAAGTAAGATGTGAATTGATTTAGTCGGCTGCTCAGGGATTCTTTTCATGGAGTATTTAAACTTGTAAGGTCAAACTCTGCAGCATTTTGCTCGATTCCTGCTTTTACACAAATGTGCTCAGCACGCGGTTCCTGGCTGTCGCTGTGTGACGTGCGTGACGTCGCTTCCTGGCCGGCGGTCACTGGTGAGGATGTGGCCGCCACGGAGGTGACAGCTGCAGGGGACGCTGTTGGAGGAAGCGGTCACCGTTTGGTTCTTTAATTTTTTTTTTTTGCATTCAACTTCCCCGTGCCATTTACTTTACTTTGCCTTCATAAAGGGGCAGAATTGGGTCTAAAATCCATGCCACTATTTTTTCCCTTTACGAGGCTGGTTTTTCTGAGTATCAGGACAACATGGCCTTCTCCTAAGTAGCTGGCTTACCTGGATCTGTTGGGCAAAGGGACTGCTAAACGGGCAGCAGCTTCCTCTCTGCTCCAGCCAGTGGGCATTCAGAGCTGGGTCTGTGGTTTGCCTCAGCAGCCGTGCAGACCTTCCTGCCTCGGCCTTTACTTTTAACCCATGTTGGCAGTAAAGAGCTGAATCCGTTTCTGTTGCAGCTGACGCCCACCACGTGGGCCCCCTAACGTGTCATTAGTTTGTGTTAGTCAGTCCCCAACACCCCAGTCAACAATGAAGGAAGATGATTTGTCCAACCCAGGACCTTGGATTCTCAACCCTACCCTGGTTCATCTCACCTGGTGGAATTGTTTGGCCACCACCATCATGCTGACCATGAGGCCTTGTTTCTCCTTTCATGCTCTGGTCCAAATGTGGACACTTCATTTTTCACTGAATTTGTCTCGCTTGAGACAGGCCAGAATATCTGAATGAGTCCATCACATTCTGGGTGGGGAACAGAACAGAAGTAAGTGTCACAAGTAGATGGAGTCTAGGCTGTCCGGGTTGGCAAATGCAGGCTGGGATCTGTGATGGCTGGGCTGTACACTGGACACAGGCCTTTCCCATGGCTCCTGAGAGCCCATGAGTTGAAGTGATAACAGCCTTGCGTGGGTTCCCCCATCCTCATCTGCTCATTGGCAAGTGTGTCTGCTAATTAGGAGCTCCCCCAGACCTCGGGCCCTTCAAAGCTCAGACCATGGGAGAACCTTGAGTCCATTCTCCTGGGCCTCCTGTGTGAGAATCCACTGCCTTCTGAGGTGACCAGCGGCAGGAGATGCCTCCCCATCCAGGGAGCACCCTACGGAGGACTGTTAGTGCACCATGCTGTGAGCTTGTGTGTTTCCGGCCATGGTCCCTACAGAACTACACTTGAGATGGGCTTATTGATGGAGATAACAGGACTGATTCCAGGGCAGGGCCTGGGGGAGGGAACAGTGGAAATTGAATGTGACCTCAGACACCTCGGTGGGTGCTGGGGCTGTTACTAAAATGGGGAGTCTGGGAGATACCTGACAGGAATGGAATTCCAGAGTAAATGGTGGACATGAGGCATTTTTAAGATGCCATTTGTCATCCAAATTAGGACTTCAAAGAGGCACTCGGGTCGATGAGCCTGGGGCTCAGGTGAAGGAGCCGGACTTGAGATACACGTTGGGAGTCGTCATTCTTAGCTGGTGTTCACAGCCTTGCATGTGAATTAGATCATCTCGAGAGCTGCAGACTGAGACTGAGGGGGGCAGGGCTGTGTCTTGGTTGGAGGAAAGCCCAGACCATACAGCTCTGGTGTGTCAGTCAGTGGCGTTTGCCATTTTCAAAGCAATGCCAGTTATCCTTAAGGGGCCAGGGGCTGGGCAGGGCCAGCCAGGAAGAAATCTGAAGGGAGGGTCGTGGCCACGTGTGCGTCTTGGGAAGGTGCAGAGGCTGCAGGGTACGGGAGGGTAGACTCCTCAGAAGCTAGAGTTGCAGTGAGGAGTGGGGAGAAGTTAGTCACAATCACCTGTGAGGGAGGGAGGGAGGCCTAGGGAGCCCCACCTTACCGGACTCGCTTTCCCATGAACAGAAGGCAGTCAGACAGAGGATCTGAGGTGAGAAGGGATGGGCACTGGGAGGGGAGCCAACCTGGAGAATGGTGCTTGCAAAATTCTGGAATAGTCTCCCTGAAAAATAGAGTTAAAAATACCCAGACTCTTAAGAACATTGTTAGTGACTTGGGAGGAGGCAGTTGTTTTTCTGGCCTCCTAAGGGTAAGGCATGTATCCAGGGATACACAGAAGATACGGGCAGTCTGTTCCGGGGGCTTGATCGTTACCGGGGGAACAGTGCAAGTTTAAAAGGGGAGAAGGGCAGCGGAGGGAAACTAGCCAGGCCCCGTGTCAGGTACCAGTCGGCCGCCCTACTTGCGTGTTTCATTCACAGCCATGCCTCCCAGGTGGGCGGCGGCAGCCCCCTTTTGGGGATTGGGAAGCCTTCTCAGAGGGGTTAAAGAATTGGTCCATTTAGCGACTAGTAAATGCTGTAGCAGGATTCAAGCAGGGCCTTGTCAGAATTCAAGGGCATGTTCTCTCTACTGTTTCCAGTACTTCCCTGTTATACCTGGAATGGTGAAGTGGGTCAGTTTTGGAGCCTTTCAGAAAAAGTATGATTTAAGCGCCTCTGGACTGTTTCACAAAGCTCAGCATTCTTTGATGGTTCTGAAGCACGCAGTGATTTTCGTCCCAGAGAGGTAACGTCTAACTCCTTTGATGATGACGTGGTTGCAAATGGTGTACAGGTGCAAAACCAGACTTTGCAGCTTCTGAAGGGAAACTCTCCAGTTCTCCCTTGGTCGGCTTTCTTCCACGGGATGTAACTGTGCTGCAGCGTAGGCCTGAGCTTTCCATATGGAGTGAGAGTTTAATATCCGATGTTAGCATAAAACGGTCAGATGAAGAAAATCGAAGTTGACAATTTATTTTTGGGTTTCATTAGTCAAGATATACTATCAGTTAATGGCCCATATAGCAAATGAAATTGAGTACAGGACATTGCATTTCTTACTTTCTATTTAGAGTTCTCTTACAGAATAATGTTGCCTGCTTTGGAACATCAGCTCCACCACTCACGGCACCTATCAGTGTGTTGGTGTGATTGCATTTACAGAGTGAATGTAATCTGGGCTTCCTCAGCCCCAAACACTTCAGTGCAGAATCACGGGCTGTAGACGTCTGTTAGTCACGCAAATACTTCTAAAATTATATGATTCCAGAAAAGAAAGAAGAGAGAGAGAGAGAGATTGCCTTTATCAAATTTCCTTTCAGTTCTAAATGAAAACTGTTGTTGAGCAGCTCTGGTTTCCTTTGGATAAGAATATATACATTTCTTTGCATGTAACCTGGGTTTTGGGCTAGAACACCAAGTTCTTGCTGTCCACAAGCCACAAAAATAGTAGCCAAATGGCACACGTGTGAAATATTTTATACTTTTTTCTGAGAAAGTATCCTTGAATTTGGGACTTGGGCTGTGATTTCTGCTTTTTGATTCCCCCACCTGTCTTGTAATCTCTCACTCCTTCCCACGTGGTTCCCAAGTGTTCGTGGTCTCAAAGGAGCGGGCAAACACCCAGTTGGTCACCATGTACTGCTGCTATAGATAGAGCCCAGACAAGACTTAAAGGACATTATCAGAGAGAACTTCCTGGAAGAAATGGGCTGTACATTCAGTTGTGAGGACAGAGTAAGAGTCAGCCAAGAGAAGGAGTCAAGAATGTGGCTCAGGTCGCAGGTGCAGCCCGGGCAGAGGCCTGGAGGCTTTTGGCGTGGGGACCCGGGGAGAGTGCCCTGTGCGGTCCAGGGTGGAGGGAGCCCCTGCTGGGGAGGACACTGGAGAGAGTCCGGGGTGTAGGGCTTTGGAAGAAGTTGAGTTTTACTAGAACTGACACAGTAGGCAGTGAAGGGTGTCAACAGAAGTGACCCTCAGGGAAGGTACTTCTGGTTTTGCTTCTGATATACTACAGACAAAAGGGTCGGGACGGGTGAGAGCAGGTATGTCTGTCCCTTTGAGATCCAACCCGTCATTCATTTATTCATAACACGTGCACTTCAGTGAGTCTAGGGGAGAGAGAGTGTAGCCACATAAATAAGCAAAATGTATTTGCTTCTTGAGAGCTTAGCGTTGTCAGTTAGCCTAGAATGTTCTAGGAAGAGAGGAACAAATTGTGGAGGTTGGAGGGAGGGAAGGCTTCCTTGGGAAACAGTCAAAATGAACCTGGAGGCAAGTGGGAAGTAGGAGCAGGTCAGGGGGCTCCTGAGGTCACTGGGGACCTATGTACTGAGATGAGGCTGGGCGAGCAGGGTCTGGGGTGGGGCTAGAACTCTACCAGGGAGCCTCTGAACTGTTTGAAGTGGGGTTGATGTAATCAAATTTGTGCTTTGGGAAGGCTGTCGTGGCTTTGTGTGTGTGTGTAGCGGGGAAGAGGTGGAGGGTGCCACCAACTGGGGGATCATTTGAAGACCATTCACAGGCTGGGATATGGGCTTCGGGGCTACTTGGGGACGGCAGGGGCAGTGTGGATGCCGGCTTTTCTTATGGGGGACTTGTTAGCGGGGCTGCCCTAGAGGCACCTTGTGGCTGGAAGAAAACTGATGGAGGCTGCCAGGGGGACATTCCTCTTCTCTCTTTCCATGCCTAGTGTGATTATCTTAGCTCAGCCAACATTTGGAACAAAAGAGCTAATCTCCAGGGTTGCCCAGGCCTTTGTAGAGCTCCTTCGAGTGAGATCTGATAGGATTTAGGTTTGTGTTCAGATCTGGATGTTCACTTAGCTAGAAACGTCCTGTCATTTCGATTTCCATAGGGGTTTTTATTCCTGATAAAGATTGCTTTCTTGGTGAGAGGAAAATTATTACAGCTGTTGTCTTTTTCAAAAAAAATCATATGTTTTAAGAGCTTTAATATTCAAAAGAATAGGAATATATAAAATATTTAAGGAAGTCTTTGGTGTGGTTTCTTTGCTTTCTGAGCTAATGTGGACTTAGAGCCTTTGTATTACTTAATAGCACATCCTTGTCAGTATTTAAAGAGCTGTTAGTGAGCACCCCAGGCCCCACCTCTCAAAGAATCGTTAAAGTTTGCTCTGAAATAGTGAGGTCATAAACGTCTTGTTTTCAGAAATCAAAAGGTTTTAAATACGCACCATAGCTCCATTTATAAAATAATAATAAGTTCAAAATTAAGAAAATGGAGGATAATTGATTTTTTTTAAAGCCTAAACATAAACTTTCTTGTGCTAATTTTGCAACTGGAAATTTTGAAAAGAAAAATCCTACTGCAATATCATCTACGTGGTATATATATATGAGTTTCACGTTTGAAAAGTAACTGCGCAGTGGTTCTCAAAGTCAGGAGCATTCCAGCTCAAATACTGGCAGTGGTGGCTGCTGGTTTTCAATGGAAGAGCCTAAATTTGCCTTCTTAGCTTTTTTTTTTTTTTTGTACTGAGAAGGTTGAGTAGTGCTTTGCCAGCATGATTTTCGGGCAATTTGAGGGCAGCTGTCGTGTTCCAGCAGTGAGATATTTCCATGCATTTTATTTTCTGGACATCACCAGGGCACATGTGGGGTTTGTGCCTGCAGGCTGGAATGCTGCAGGACTCCCTAATCCATCACCATTATGTCCTGGTGCTGCTCCGGTCAGTGAATGATTTTCTGTGACTTGGAGGTAATGTGGTCTGATGGTGATGATCAGACGTGCAGTTAAATGCTATTAATTGAAATAAGAGTAACCTAGAAACATTGCTCTAACAATACAGGATGAGGGAGGAGGATTGGCTGAGCTGCTTGCAGTGGGATGTCTTCTCAGGTGACTCCCTCACCGTGATTCCTGCCAATATCCGCCCCAGCCCTGCACGGTAGTCCTGCCGAAGCAAGCAAGCACTTTGCTCAGAAACGCACTGAATTTCCTTGCGCCTCTGTTTGTTGGCTTGTTTTTGAAAACACATTTTGCCCTTTGCTTAAATGCCATCCATGCTAGTCACCCCTTACACTCATTCTTCTGGACCTCGTCCATACATAGCTGCTGAATGGATGAACAGAATGTAGTATCTCCATGTAGTGGAACATTATTCACACGTAAGAGTGAATAAAAAAGAAAAAAAAAAGAGGAAAATGAAAAATGCCACCTGTTTTGGGAAGTCCACCCTGACTGTTCAACCCACATTTTTCCCTTTGAAACACAATCACTTATGCTCCACTCTACTCTTTTTGATAGTACTTACCACCTTCTAATAATCTTTAACGTTTCCAAAAAAAATAAAAAATAAAGAGATGCTGATGCCACTTCAAAATATACAAGCCTTGCTAACAGCATGTTAATTGAAAGGAAGCAGACACAAACGGCCAGATATTGTTGATTTCAGTGATCTGAAAAGCCCAGAAAATGCACATGCAGAGGCAGAGAGCAGGTGATGGTTGGAAGGGGCTGGGTGGAGGGGGATTACGGAGTGAATGCTAGTGATAGGGGGATTCTTTTGGGCTGATGAAGTGTTCTGGAAATAGAAGGTGTTGAGGGCTGCACAACTGTGATTGTGCAGAAGACTGCTGAGCGCTGTGTCTGGGAGTGCCTGTTGTTGGGGCATCTTTATTTTGTTCACATCCTGCAATGTGAAGGGCCATCTTCTGCTGTGGTCATTCTACTCCTGTGAGTGGTGAGGGTCAGGACTTTGTAGAGTCCTGTTTCTTTTCTCCCTCTGGCTGAGTGTAGGCAAAAATATTTAAGCCTGAGAAAGTGCTCCATCTACAGAAATGTCTTTCAGTTTTGCCTGGTGTAAAAATCTTGAGAGCTTTTAACCGTTGAGGCTAGTCTGTGGGGGTAAATAGCCTATGAAGCCTGGGTGAGCCCGGGAAGAGCCGCACTTCCCTCCCAGACACGGGTGGGGATTTCACCCCCTTTCAGGCAGTGAAGGGCCCAGACCCGTGGGCAGACTTGACAATCGTGAATATTTACGTGTATCCGCTGCTTCATCTTGGATATTAATTTCAAGCTGAGTCAGTTTGTGACGGCAGCCTCATCCTACAGCAGGAATTTATAGTATCTGCTCTTTGAGGTGAAGACCTGACAGACTTGATTATTTAACAGTCTGCTTTGAATTGATATCTCAGATTCCTTTGTCAAAAGCAAAACAGCAGAAATACAGACGTCCTTTAATTCCAATGTGGCCTGGAACGGGTTTAGTGTCTGTGCCTCAGTGGCCTTATCTGCGGGTGGGGAAGATGATAACAGTGCTTCCCTCAGAGGAGCTGGTGAGGGGAGAGTGAGAAGCACAAATGGAGGACTTACACGAGATGCTCATAAATGACCGAATTTAGTGCTCTCCGCCTGGTGAGGCCTTAGGGGTAGAGATGTCAGAACAGAGCAGTCCTAGCCGGAGCTCGATACGTGATGGTAGCTGTTATGATCAGTATCACCACTGTGGGTTATCAGGTAGTTTTAAGACTTGGTAATATGATTTCATGAATAATGTTAAAAGACTAGACATCTCAGATCCAGTTTACATAGTCCTCAAGATTTCTTCTGAGAATTGGATGGTTTCTTCCCTATCTTAAATCTGAGATGAGTCTCTAAAAATTTCCGTATTCCTCCATCCTTTTGCTTTAATTCTCTATTTCTTAAAAAACAAAGTTTCTAGATGGAGTTACTGGGGACTGAATTGAGGGCCTCATGCATGCTAAGCACATACTCTCCCAAATGAGGTATAATCTCTTCCCTGATTTTTTTTTAAATTTACATCTTAATTTTCAGAGGTTAGAGGCCTCTAATTATTTTTCTGGAGACTTGTCCATGAACCTGTAAATCTACAATTAATGGACAAAATTTGGTTTATTAAAAAAAAATCTATAGAATATTCTACAGTCCACCCAAAAGGAAATACTCATGGACTTAAAATGTTTCTCCTTTAAGGTGATTTCTCCTGTTTGGTCGAGCTTAATTTGTTAACAGCCATCCTCATCATCATAATGACCAAACTCGCTGTGAGTGGACGCCTAACTGAGGCTAAAATGCTTTGCTCATATTTTACTTCATAGCAAGTGTTTGATTGTAGGTATCAGTGTCTCCTTTTTTGTAGCTGAGGGATTGAGAGATGGGTCAGCTTGCCCCAAATGACACGCAGCTGGCGGTGGCTAGCTCGATGCTGGAATCCAGGCTGCACAGGATGAATTCTCAATTGCTCCTCTAATCAGCTTCCCGTTGAGTGTTTTCCCGAACTCCTGTGAGCCCATAAATGACCGATTTTAGCTATCTCAGCCTGATGAGGTCTTCAAAGGAGAGACACCAGTGAGAATGAGAGGCAGAGTGGCATAAATTAAAATTGTACATTTTCACAAATGTTTTATTCTCAGGTAATGACTGTAAAGGAAATAGTTTTTTAATTTAGTGCTTTGTGAGAACTAAAAACAAAACATTTAAAATAACTATTGTGCAAGAGAGAAGTGGTCTTTGAAAGTCCAACTGTTGCTAATGATGTTACTTGTTTTTTCTAGTGGTGCTTATTTACTGAAAAATTTCCAAACACTGAATTTGTTTTATGTAGTCTTAGTATGAAAGAAAACTTTGTCAGTGAGTATTGTAAGTAAAATCCTTACTCTTTTCTTTCCTGATGATGAATATCTTAGTTGTTTACATGGCTTAAGTATATTTTGTCATTTGTGAAATTTGAGTAATATGGTTTACCTTGTCTGACTGTGAGAGCTGGACGCCTTGTATACAAAGCACCGTAGAGGTGCTTAATAAAAATGTGCTTTCACAGTGACTGATAGTTTAGAAGTATCAACTCTGAATACTAAAAAGGGTAGCTTATTTCTGATGCATATTCAATATGTGTATATATGATATACATTAATATGGCTTAAAGTAACTAGGATTGTTTTTTTTTAAGTGCAGTATGAAGCTTTAATGAAATCTGTGTCATTCTAGTGAGACAGGGACTACTTAAATTGCCTTAAGCAGACGACCTTGAAGATTATTTACACAGAATGTAAGCTCAGAATTCATGTTGCCGTGTAACCATCCATCAGACATTTAATTTCTCGGGATTCTGACCAGAACCATTAAGTTTAGAAAAATCCACATTGATTATTATCAGGGAATAAGCTTCTCTCTTTTGTGACTAAAGAAAATTTTGATTTTTTTCTGCACTCTTTTCAGGTTTTAAAATTTCAAAATTTTGATTTGACATGTCACTTTTTTAATAGAGAGAATAAAGCTCATGCTGTTTTAATATGTAAATAAATGTTTTTGTATTTCAATACCCTTCTATGATTTCCTGGCTCTTTGAGAAGTATTTTGCAAGATACTTAGATTACCTACTGTTGGAAAAATACAGACGTGACTTTTATGAATATAGGCCTAGTACAGTTCTGTTGGTTTTTACTACAGTGCAAGACATGAGACCTAGGAGAGCTTTGCTGCTGATTGCCAGGAGGACAGATCTCAGGTCTCAGTCTCCCCTCGTGTAAAATGAAGTGGCTGGACTGGATTCTTTCCTCTTCTAAGATGAGCTTCCATGAGCCTATGTCTTTTGTTTATATTTAGGAGTATTAGCAATATCAGATTAAATACTGAATACCCCTCCATCCCCCCGAAGCAAAGTGCAGTATATGCTACATAAGCTTCTAGTTATCTGATTCTCGTTTCTCATCTTACAGTCAATTTTTGTGTTGCATGTTTCCCGGCAACCTGGAAGGTCTTTTTAGCCATAGGTGGCGCTGTTGCAACTTTTTACAGTCTTAATTTTTCTGTTTGTAAAATAAGGCTTAAACAATGTGATTTTATTTTGATTCCTTTGCTTAATGCTTCAGAATAGCACAACGTCCATTATGTCTTTCTACCTGGAAAATTTTTTCTGCTTATATCATAGTTTTATTCTTTTATCTCGCTGTGAACATTTCAGACTTGCTGTGCAAACAATGGCAAAATCGGGCTTTTCTTCTAGTGTTAGAAACCAGTGAGCCGGGATATTATAAAACAGCTAGAAGCTGCCTCTGGAGCACCATAAAGCTGAAAGGTGTGTTGAGTTCCCTGAGTATTGACCCCGCCGCTGTGTGTTAATTGGTGGGAGTTGATTTGGTACATATATGATGGGGTGTAGTTTCTTGACTTGGGTTTGCCTGCACGTGCTGACACTGAACCATGTGATCCTGAGTCAGCTCGTTCTGAGTTTTCCCCTCGTCTGTGAGAAGGGGACACTCATATCTGCTTTGTAGAATTGTGAGAATTAGTAATTATGTAACATGTTTACCACAGTGGGTATGTCAAGAGAGCTCATAAACTTTAGCTGCTGTTTTGTGTGCAGCCATCATTTTATAGTCTTTGGTAATTACAAAGAAACAAGAAAATAAGAAAAGCTGATTTTATGATGAAAGATATTTGAGGACGTTCCATAATTCCTACACCCATAATTTAGCATCAGCAGAGTCAGAACTGTTACACAGTCGCCCTGGACCAACGTTAAGCCACAGAAATTTTTGTTACTTCATATATGTTGGGGCCTAAGGGGAACCAATACTTATACACATGTTGTCTCCAGCAGCCAACTGAGAGATGACACAAAAGAGTAGGCAGGCGATAAATGTCTTCTTTGTTACTGATGAAGCCACGTTCTCCATGAACTTCAGGGCTGTGGATAAATGAGTGTCATGATACTGTGTCCCAGAAGTAGAGACTCACCCTGTCCCAGGTATCTCTGGGCCACAGCAAGCCTTCCCTTGAGAGAATGAGCCCCATCATGCACAGGGCTGTTCTGCAATGGAGCTGAGCATCCAGGGTGCTTCCCTAGGGTAGTCAACACTGGAGGGAAAGGAAGGGTTTCACATGCCCTGCTTGTCTCCCCGGAATCACAACTCAATCTGTTAATGTGAGGAGGGCTAGCTGTGGGCCAGGGGTCAGGGCTGTGAAGGGAGTAGCACTCTGCATGGCCCAGAGGAGTGGGGAGGAGGTATCCCTTCCATCAGTTTAAACAGGTGGTGGGATGGAACAGAAGGGTTCATCCCATGAGTTTATAAAAGGAGAAATAAGAATTTCCTTTGGGTATTAGTCTAGCCAGGAAACACAGAAGATGATTAGGAAGGAGACTTGTAAACCACTGTAATATTAATTTGACATTTGTTGAGCACCCAAAATGTGCTACATTCTTTTCTGAGCGTTTTACAGAAATGAATCCTTCAATCTTCTCAACAAGCGAGTAAGGAAGGTTTGATTGTTATCCCAGTTTCACAGTGTGGAAATTGAGGCACACAGAGGGTAAGTTGACCAAGGTCACAGAACTAGTAAGTGGCAGAGCAAGTATTTTAACCCTGGCTGTATGGTATTGTGGCTCCCAGAATGGGCTTTGGGTGTTTAGATGTATCTGCATCCCTCGATTTCTGTACGTCTGTGCATCAATTAGCCCAGAAAGGACAGGGAAAGGAGAGTTACACAGGTGCTCACAGTCGTGTCTCGGCAACTGTCCACGAAGAGTGCACCGTGATTAGAATTAATTGTTTTCCAGGCAGCAGATCTGTTGGTATAACAGAAATTTAGTCCATTGAATTCATCTAGAAATCCTTCCTGCTCTGCTTCTGTCCACACTTGCCATGTGACTGCCTGCCCGTGTTTGGGCCGTGGAGGAGAACATATACTCATGGTTGAACTCTGATATTGCAGTCTGGTTCATAGTTTCACATCTTCTGTTACATTAATAAGTTAAATTTCTGGTTTTCTTGCATCAGTGTCTCATGAGTTTGGTTAATGTGAAACCAGTCCATGGGAGCCCAGGGGTTATGATGGTATAAATTTTTAGCACGTTGTGGCACTTCTAGCCATGCAGACATGACTGGGGGATGTACGCCTTTCTCACTGATTTCTCCCAACAGCAGGGTCCTCTCACGGATGTGAGGCTGGGAGCTCTCTGAGTAGCTCAGTCAGAGGCCAAGTCCACCAATCCGAAAATGATGAAGTACCTGGAAGTGGGTTTAATAAAAGTAAAGGGCTTCCAGGTAGTCCGATGGGCTGTTCAAGAAATTTGGTGAAAAGCTGTCCACTGTCTGTGGTTTAGCTGCTTCTTTGCTATTGAAAAGTCTGGAGTAGATGAAGGGATTTTAAAAAGCAGAAAGGAGTGATTTCAGGTGGTACATCCACACCGGTGAGAAGTGATGGATGACCGCCTGTGTGAGGCACAGACAGAGTCTTACAAACTTCATAAAACAGCTTCAAATGCTCTGCCATCTGAGTGCGCTTCATATGGGGTCCAGTTCATCACTGGTCACGCTGTGAGGGCAAGTAACTGACGATGGCAGAAAGGACACGGAGGCATCAAAAAGGTCTCACTCATGTTCCCTGTTTAAAGAATGTGGCACAGTGTATTATATTTGAGCTGGTTTTTCACTGAACAGTTTTTAGTGTTTTCTGGGACTCCCCAGTGCCCCAAGGTTCCATGCAGCTGGGTGTCCCCTCATTGCAGCTCCGTCAGCGCTTGCCCTGGGCTGATGTGGTGTCACGGGAAGCAGGACGGTCAGCGTCCCCGGCTCCTCTGAGCTCCGTCTCCTCATCTGCAGAGCCTGGTTTCCCATCCGTGTCTACTTAGTAGGGTTGCTGAGAATCACACGTGATGGTTATCAGGTGTGATTTCTGGTTGTCTCTGCGATTGGCAAATAGCCAATAATTGATAGAAACTCTTGTTTTTTTTATTGTAATTGTGTCTCCTAGATTGCAGTGGTTTTTAGTCTGCATTTTTTTATAACTTTACTCATTTTTAAATATGCCCTTATTTTATTTATTTTTTTTTTGAGGTACTGGGGACTGAAGCCAGGACATTGTGCATGCTATGCAGGTGCTCTACAACTGAGTAATACCCACCCTCCTTTTCTGCACTTAAAAATAAATATTGCAATACACAAAATAGCTCTTAAACTCCATCATGGGACCTGGTCTCTGTATAGGCAAATGAACACGTATACTATTTCAATAAGAATAAATGCTGTTGAGACATAAGTTTCTGAATCTGTTAATGTGCTTAAAAACGATCATAGCTAGTGATAAACACGAGACTTAGATCAAGGACTTTTTAGGGTATGTTTTGCCATCATGGGAAATTACATTCTACCGAGAAGGCTAATTGGGTCTCTTTGATATTTGGATGGTTTAGCAGGTGATCAAGGCTTTCCAAAGCTGACAGTTTTGTATTTTAAACTAACTACAAAGTTATCTTCTAGAAGATGGAAATCCTAAGCTTGTGAATTTCCCAGTAATCCAGGGGGTATGTGTCTGTGTCTGTGTCTGTGTGAACGTTTGTGTGTGTGATTTCAGGAATGTAGAAATAAGTTCCATATAGACTTCTGATATCTTTCTCTTCCAGTTCAAGGTTTAAGCATATACTTACACAAATAAATTGATTTTCTTTTGTCATTTGGCATATTGGCGGGAATAAGAGGTTCTCATACTTGTTTCAGAAGGGTTGGGAAGCATGAGCTTAGAAAACGGGAGGAGAAAGAGGCAGGGAGACACTTCACACTTTGTGCAGTATATGAGAAACGGTAGCTTTTCTTTTCTCTTTTCTTCTAAAGCAAACTGGCTCTGAATTGTAACACACTATTACTCAGAATTGCTTTTCTAATCAGATACAAGTGCCTCAGATTTTTCAAGGCAACATGAATGATGAAATGTGTTTTAGCATTTATCTTTAAAAGTAGTTTTATTTCTCAAGTAAAAGACTATAGCCTGTTTCTTCCAGCGTCTCAAGAAATTCTCATTGATCTATGTACATGTTCTATGTGCTTATTTTCTTTTCTTTTTTTTTAAGTGCTTGTTTCATTGTGGTGTGAATCAATGTTTAAAATTTCTGGATTTTGATCTTTAGAAAATGCTGATATATCAGAACTGTTAAAAACCTGATTGTTCTTTGGTCCTTGTTTGGTGGGGCACCCTATTGATTACTCTTGTCTGTTAAAGAGAGAAATTCTTCCTCTAGCCTGCAGATCATTAAGTGTATGGTTTGCAGCATGCCTTTAAATTTCATTGAATGCATTGAACATGATTGTCCAGTGAATTTTGAGTTGACTCATAGTAATGACTTTGCTTTGATTCTGTGGCTTTTGCTCCTCTCCACAAGAGCTTGAATTCTCTGTTGCATTTTGTATACGTGTTCTTCACAGTGGAAGAAATTTTGCATTTTTTACAGAGGTGGTTTTTCCTAACACCTCTGAATGCCTTCTGTAATTGATACAACAAAAATCTGTTATTTCAATGCTTAATTATTTCATAAACTAGTTTTTGGCTTAATCAGAAACAATGACAGAGTGATAATAAAAAATAGGAAAACTTTCCTTCCTTTGAAGAATAGAAATCAGGTGGTCAGGCTCACCCATGCTTTGGGCCTGACACACTTAATCTCATGTCATTGTGTATCATGATTCGGAGATGGAGTTGCTTCAGGTTTATTGATTTTTGTTTTAACATTTGTGTTGAATTCTTTCTCCAGGCTTATGTATCCTGTTGGGTTTGTTGAAACTGTAGAAGGGAAACAAAAGCTTTTTTTGGTTTCCGGAGGCCTGAGTTGCTGATGATAAGGGTTGAGGGTGGGCTGAGGAACAGAGTGACACTCCCTCTGCTCCCAGCTGAAATTGATGAACAATGAAATCAATTAAGTGTATCGGTATTTGACCAATAGAAGTTAGCGAGCCCAAACTGGCTAGTTATGCCCAAAGAAAGTACTGAATTCACCTGCAGAATTAGGTGCTTTACCAAGAAGAAGCAGCTTAGAGCAATCAGAAAAATCAGTCCTATGATGAGATATAAAGTAAATATAATATCTTTTATTTCTGAAACTTTTCTACGTTAAGTTGTGTAGAGCTAAAATTAAGTTTCAAGCACCAGGAGTTAACAGTGTGGGTGGTTCTGTATGATCATTATTCAGGAATGTGCCTAGACTCTGCTAGAGTGGCTGAAGCTGGCAGGAAAAGACCCAGAGCCAGGATTTGTCACCTTAGGGTGTCCTCCATAATGGTTCCATGTGGGAGCCCATGATTGGGTTAACAAATTGTAACAGATCCCAGCCGCCTGTCAAATTTAAGAAGAAAACGTATGCTTAGTAACTGCTTTGCAAGCAAGTGCCTGTGCATCCTCACTCCTGTCTCCTTGCCTTAAAAAGCAGAGATAATGCTTTGCTTGCGTAGATGATGTTTTAGATAGCACTCTGCTCATCGCAAAGCAATGACCCAGGCCCACAGCTATAAAGGCTGGGCTTGTGTGCAGTTAGATACTCTATTATCCCCCAAGCAAGGACCTAGCTGGTCTGGTGGTCTGCTTTGTAATTCACATGTCTAAAGGATGTATCTTATTCCCCTCACCCCATGACTTACCTAAAGATACACTAAGCCTTTGTACTCATGGTGGATTCTACAATCTCTGTCTCATCCTTCTTTCCCCAAGTTCCTGCTTACTATCACACAACTGTTAATGACGTTTTCCTTTGATTATACACAATAAATATGGGATCATTTGAGAGGCTCGTGGAGTTGGGTCCCTACGCCCTCTCTCTTTCGTGACTTTTTCCACAGAGTCTTGAGTATTCATTCCCTGTACGTAAGACTTCTGCCAGCCAGAACCCACAGTTCCAGGTGAGAAGGATGCAGGCTTTATCTCTCCTACCCGAGGGAGAGAGAGTAGAAAATTGAGATCTGCTCTTCCGTGGTCCCTTCCTGCCCCAGGTCTGCTCCAGTTCACCTGCAGCCTTCTGGCCTCTGCTCACACTGCCTCTGTCCCAGGACTGACAGCAGCCTTTTCTTCCCTGGTAAACATTTCCTGTGCCTTTTAGAAGTTGGTCTCTTCTCTGCAATACAACCCTGGCAGATGTGATGGTGGTAAACGTGCTGGAGGGCAGTCACTTGGGGACTGCCAGGAGCCATGCTGATTCTCCTGAGTCTCTCATTCGGGGTTACAGAACTGTCGAGCAGCAGAGGAAGCCCTTTAACGTGAGGCCAGCTCAGCATTGCATCACTTTCATTTTATTTTTGAATTTTCAGTGGAGAAATTATTTGTAGCAAACTGTTCCAGATTTTTGGCTGCCTGCTTTCCTCACCACCATTTCCTTGTTGGCTCTGGTGCTTGTTGTAAGAACCAGGTTTCTTCTCTGGTTATTTCTAGCAGCTGGGCTTGCCGAATCCTTGATCTGCATTTGAAGCAGAATGCTTCTTCGTGATGTCAAGCTGATTTTCCTATTTCTGAATATTTCGTGTACACTCAGCAACTCTTTCAAGTGAAATGCTCTTGTCCAATTCTGTTAACCCATATTTGCCGATCTCCTGCTTTCATGCTGAGGGCAGTTTCTTCTTCCTGTAATAAAAGTTAGCAATTTGCATTTACTATTTGAAGGTTCTGGCCCTAGGTGCTTTTGTCCTTAACAGTTTTAATACAATTCACCCATTAAAATGTGCAGCGGTTTTTACTCAAAGCCCAGAATTGTGCATCGCAGTCAATCTTAGAATATTTTCATCCCCCAACAGGAAGCCCTGTATGCACAAGCAGTCATTCCCATCTTCCTCATCCTCCCCCAGCCCCAGGCAGCCATTGTTCTCTCTCTATGGATTTGCCTGTGCTGGACATTTCATGTAAAACAAGTTATTTCATGTAAATGGAACTGTCTATTGTGACTGACTTCTTTCACACTGAGTAACTTTTTCAATGTATTTCCAGGTTGTGGCCTGGGTCAGTACTCTATGCTTTGCTATTGCTGAATTATATTCTACTGTATATCTGGGCCCTACTGTTTACCCATTCATCAGGTGATAGTCGTTTGTGTTGTGTCTGCTTTTTGTTTGTGAAGAGTAATGGCGCCGTGAATACTCCTGTAGGAATTTTTATGTGGACATTTGTTTTCAGTTCTCTTACTTGTGTGACCAGAGAGCAGAAATGCTGGGTCATTCATAAACCAAATGTTCAACTCTCTGAGGACCTGCCAGGCTGTTTTCTAAAGTGGCCACCCTGTGTTACATCCTCAAAAGCAAGGGCTGCGCGCTCCGCTTCCTCTGTGTCTTCATTAGTGCTTGTTACACATTTTTTTTTATTATAACCTATTGTAGTAAGTGTGAAGCGGTTTCTCCTAGTGGTTTTGACTTGATTTCTTTTACAGCTAATGATATTGAACATCGTTTGATTGTGCTTATTGGCCATTTGTATATTTTCTTTGAAAAATACATTTTCAGATACTTTATACACATTTTAATTGAGTTCTCTTTTTCTTGTTGAGTTGTAGGAGTTTTTTCTTTTATTTGAAGATACAAATACTTAATCAGATAAATAATTTGAAAAAAATTTCTCCTCTCAGATGTTTTTTCACCTTCTGGATGGTGTCCTTTGAAGCAAATTTTTAACATTTGATGAACTCCAATTTATCACTGTTTTCTTTGTTCCTTGAGCTTTTGGGGTAATATTTAAAATCTGAGGTATTTTATTTAAACTTTTATATAAAAAATAACTTAATTCTTAAGACTGTTCTAGGAGATGGGTGCTGTGGCTGTCCCCAGTCTATGGATAGGAGACTGAGGTGCAGAAAATTTCACTGAAATATCAGTGTCACAGCTACCCAGTGCTGTGGGATTTCAGACCCTCATGTTTGTCCCCAGCATTTGTGATCTTCACCACCATGCTCCACTACTGCCTGGAATCATTAATGAAAAAGTTTTCCTTTTTTGATTTCTTGATTGTTTGTTTTCTCATTGGGGAACTCACCTCTTCATTTTCCTTGCAGAGATCTGTGTAGGTTTATTTTAGATCTCATGTACTTATTTATTACACAGGCTCCAGCGATGATTGTGCCTAGTTGATCTAATCAATTCATACTCAAGTCTTTCCTGCTCATGACACTAAAAAGAGAGTCATGATTTACATAATGCTCAAAGAAGAATGTACTTGAGTGATTTTATTTTTCTAACCAATCAAACAAATCAAATAAAAACCCGGTGTTGGAACAGATTATAAGCCCTGCAGAATAGGGTCACTGTCTTCCTTGTGTTTCATTTGATTTGTCACAGTGTCTGGATAGTGCCTTGCTGTCCAGCAGTTTTGTGAGTATACGGTGCTCGTGAATCATTGTAAGGAAAGAATTTTGACAACAGACTGTGTTGTTCATTTCACAAGGGAAAAGATCATATAGAAATACTGCTCAGATTTATTTTAAAATTAAGCTTGGTGTCTTGAGAAGGGTTCAAGAAACCATACAATAATCTTTTTCACTAATTTTAAATCTATCTTAGACACATTATGCATACATAGCAGAGTAACTTATCAACTAGTTTTGACAAGAGGAGTGTATTATTGATTATCTATTTTAGTTGAAATATTCTACCTGGGATAAAGTAATCAGTGCCCATAAATGAACAAATATGTTTGTATTTCTATGCAACATGGGGGCAGACTTCATATGTTTTTATATAATATATATGACTGTGTGTTTTAATCTGTCTGTCAGTGTTTTTATAGTTTTTCATCAATGTTGTAACTTTAGAATTCTTCTATGGAAATCACCCCCAATTCTAGTGCAGTTTGTACTGTGTATCCTGTCTTATGCATGGGATTCCACTGTCCCCTCACTGAGGAATTTCCTCTCCTATTGAGTTAGTAGCAGAGTTAAAGGAACTGTGATTTCTAGGCCTTTGCTCTCCATGTGTTTGCAGTTGGCTGTCAATCAAGATTTTCTCTTTCTTGAGTTTTCATTGTTCAATTAGAATTTTGGAAATAACAATTAATATGTTGCAACACTCTCCCTAGAAACTTGATGTGTTTGTGCTTTTCAGTTTCCAATTTACAAAAAATGTAAATGCACTCTTGTTTTTAAATAGTCCTTTTTCACTAGATATTTGTTTACTTCTTTATAGTCAAAATATTTTTTTCCCAATGAATGAATAGGTTTGCATGTTTTAAAAGATACCTTACTTTTTAAATTTCTTATTCTAACAGGTATATTCGTTGTACAGAATTTAGAAAATAAGGATAAACACAATTATAACTTAAAAATGGCCTCTAATCTCACCTGGAGATACAGTTGTAAGGTTTGAAATTGAGAATTACAAGTCCTCTCAAACTGTTCTTCTATTTCAAGTACGGTTTGGTTACTGAGATCCTCGAATTCCCATATGAATTGTAGCAGCAGATAGTCAGTTTCTGCAGAGGAACCCACTGGGATTGTGATCGAGTCCACGTTGAATATATGGATCGCTCTGGGGAGCACTGCCATCCCAAGAATGCTGTCATTTGATTCAGGAATGTGCGTGGTGTGTCTGTCCAGGTATTTAGGTATTCTTTAATTTTTTTCAGCATTGCATAGAGTTTACATTGGATTATTTTACTATATATTTTGCCTTTATACTGAGGACAAGTGTGCAAGGTACCGGGATCAGAAGTGTATTGGAGCTCCGCAGCTTGCTGCCACCATGGACGCTGTGCTCTTGCTTCGCCCACTGTACAATGTTGCACAAAATAGGACCTAAGTAACTCTCTCTTGAAAGAATGATTATATGATTGCTGGATGATGCTTGAGAGTCCTTGTGATGATGTCTTTTTCCCAGAATTTCCCCTCTTCTTTACTATGCCCTTTCCCTTCCTTTCCTCCAGCCTGTGTTTCAGCCTGCCTGTGGCATTGATTTTCCTTGTCTGTGGACTCTTCCTTTCACTAGTTCGTGATAATGTTACATGTGAGATGTGGAAACTTGCTAGATGTCAAGAAAGAGGAAATCCATTGCATTCTAGTTTTTTTAGAGTGTGCTATTGTATTATCGATTGAAATGAAATCAGGCTGACCCATTGAGCCATCCCCTGAGCTCTTTTTGCCTTCCTACAGGTGATACTGCTCTCGTTGCTGCATGTGCCCTTCCCCCAGACTTGGTTTTGGGGTTGAGTAAGTCACCATCACTGGAGCCCTCTCTTTAAATGATGAAGAGAACATTTGCTCTTTCTCCCTGTTTGGGGACTTGGATGAGATGAGGCAACAGATAAAGAATGGAGCCCCACCTCATTCTGACCCCCGCTCTTTCCGTTCCTTTCTCCAGGGGAAGAGTACAATTCAAAAATATAAAGATTGTGAACTAATGAGATAGACAAGACAACCGATCATTTATTAAATACCCTTTCATGCCAGAAACAAATGTATTATACACACAAAAAGCACATAAAATACGGTAGTACTGTGGTTACAAACGTGGGTCCGAGTTCGAGTCCTGGTCTGGAGTGACAAGTCCTGTGAGATGGAGAATTGGTAGGTCGGCTTAGCCTCTCTTGGACTTGTTTTCTGTCCTGCAGAGATGGGGCTCGCTAGGCGTCCCTCCCCCGTAGAGGTGCTGAGGGGTGTAAAAGACACGTGTAGGCAGACCGAGCACAGCTGCTCTTTCCTCGTAAGTGCAGGATAGCATCGCTTTTGCGGTGATGGCTTTATGACTGCACCGTGTAGACTCTCAGTGCTCCAAAGGGATGCCTTGCAGATTGGAGATGGGATTCTCACTTCTGTATATACCCAAGGATTGTGTTATTGGGCCTTGCTAATTTGACTCTATTCTTTAGAAAGTACATAATGTAGATATATTTTTCAAACATGCATGATTTTTTCTTTTATTATTTATAGTTCTACCCTCTCATCTCTTGGTGTGACTTTTCATGGAATCCAGGAAACAGTCCTAAGCAACCTGCCTCTTCACACTTCTCCGTGGTGGTTTCCTTCCCTGACTAGAAGAGGGTTTTGCATAGGTAATTTTGATTGCTCCCCTTCTCTTGGAGACTCTCTGTTTTTCTGCCCATCTCTCACCTGTCCATCTGTCCATTTCTCTACCCACTCATTCTTCTGACTTGTTTCAATAAGCATTTCAGGCAGCTTACAGAAGAACAGGTACCAAATAAACAGGTGAGAAAATGGGGCCAAGTTCATACAGTGAGGCTAGGAGTTGAGCCTGTGTGAGAGTTGCCAGCGTGAGACACACGCCTCTGCCTTGTGACTTATAAGATAGACAACATCAATGTGCCTGAAGCTCCCAGCAGACACAGGGAAACAGGGTTTGTGGGAGATGCTCATTGGCTGTGAAATAAATAAGTGGCTTAGTAGAAGCCCAGCCTTTCCAAGTACTAAGGCTTAGGAGAATATTTTAGTGTCTTCCAAAATCAGATTATTGCATCTTTTCTTTTTCAGAGTTTTATGTATAGTTGGTTTACATTCTATACCTGGAAATTTCTCCAAAACTTCTGCCCACGTGAGTCCCATGACTCGGGAATGGGGTGGTTCTGCTCATTGACGGGTGTTGGCCAGAAACGGAAAATGACAGCCTCAAAGGAGCCTGGGATTTATCAGTTATGTTTTGTCAGTGCTGTAGATTTCAGAAAATGCTTTCACCTTTTCTTTCCATCTGAGGCAGCAGCGCGCTCTCTTACCAGCATCAGGAGCTCAGGGCCACGGGATGGTGGGGGCTGACTGCACTGCCGTCAAGACAGCTGAGCTAGTCACTGCAGGTGTGGTTCTTTTACATACTGCAGTTCATGCTCTTTACTAGAATGTTTCAACAGGGAGTTAATTAACTGAGTTAATTAACATTTTATAAATATGATGCTTTGTTGAAAAGACAGTCATAGGCAGAATATAAGTTGTGATCACTTTAAAAATGGTTTCATTACTGAAATTTCAGTAGGAAAGATCCAGTTTATCTTATTTCCGCCTCTCTTTAAAAGTAACAAAGAAACAAGACAGAAAAAGCAGAGGATGATTTCTGTTCTTCCTCTCGGCTTGCAGGTGCCCTCACCTCCAGTGGCATCCATCCAGACACCAGCACTGACACTGGCCGTGCTCAGAACTGCCTCAGCCCTGAAGACACATCTGACAAATGGAAGGGGGCCGCGCCCTGTTACAGCAGGTGCTCTCACTTTGTGGGTCCTTATGTAACTGCGCGGTGTTATTCAGGATCGCCCTTTCTACACTTTGTGACGCTGCTGCGGTGTCTCCTAGTTATTTGTTTCTGTAAGTACTCGTGTAATTTTCCAATGTGTGGTACTAGACATCTAAAAATGCATTTTTCAGATGAAAAATAGTGTGTATTTAATATAAATGTATGAAAAAAGGGTCAAATGGATCTATCCTGGTGCCAGTACTCAGAGATAATAATTAACACATTAACATCTATTTTCTGTTCTTTTCATCAGTGTGTATTACCTCTGTCATAAAAACCAGCGAGCAATGTGTGCCTGTATACTGTGTGGAGACCTCCATTTTCCATTCGGCTTATTACACATTTTTCTACAATATTCTATCTCCCCTGGCATGATTTTTAATGACTAGTATAGCATTCTGTCTTGTGGAGTCCTCGTCCATTTTACTTTGGACTTAAATAAACTTTTAAATTCCAAGTATACTTAACTGAAATTCTGAAAAGAGATCTGTTGTGGTACCGAAAGTCCCCTACATCCCTTCCCCTTTTTTCCTGAGAGTAAAAACTGCTGACAATGTGGAGTATATATTTCATGACCTTTATGCCTATGTCATATAAATAAACTCATACATACACGTATATGAGAAATCTATGTCTATGTGTGTGTATATATGCTTTATTGAAAAATAAGGCCATACTATATGTTTTCTGCAGCTCGGTTTATTCACTCAGGTATATATCACAGACGTCCTCTCTCTCCAGACTCACCCGGTCCTTTCAGATAGAGTAGAGGGTTTTCCTGATATGCAGGTTTGGTCTCTTGTGTAAGGACACCTTTCGTGGGAGCGTACTGTGGACAAGGCCTTGGACCACGCCGAAACACCGGAACTTTAGTGCCCACAGCTCACCGTGATTTACCGCATCATTGTCTTGATGGTGGACACTTAAGTTTTCTCCATTTTCCACTGTCAGAAAGGGTGTTTGACTGGCATACTTCTTATACAAACATTCCTGTGTTCTTGTATGAGTATTATTTTCGTTAAGGTTTCTGGAAATTTAGTCCTTGGATGTGACAACTACATAAATCACAGGCTCCTTTCAAGTGAATCAAGAAATTCCTTCTCCTGTGGGGCATGAAAAGATGTAGAATAACTTATGTAACCAATTCTCTATCGCTGGATATGATTTCACTTCAGCTTTTCTTCTCACCATTGTAAACAGTGCTGTGTAAATGCTCTGATAAGTACATCTTTTTGAACTGAATTTTTCTAAATGAAACGATTCCAAAATGTGGAGTTCAGCCTGTGTGTACACACGTTTTTCAGAGTTTACATATCCATTGACATGTCATCCTCCAAAAGATCGCTCACAGTTTGTTCTCTCAAAGATGGACACTAGCTAGAATATCTTTTAAAAATATGTGCCAATATGATGAGCAAAAGTACTTTTTCATTGTTTTAATTTGCACTTGATGACCAGTGAGGTATTGAGCATTTTTCACTCATTAGCCATCTGACTTTTAAAAAGTGAATGATCTCTTTTGTCCTTTGCACACATTTAAGTGAGGCAGCTTCTTGTTGCTTTGTGACAGCTCTATGTATATTATGAACATTAACCCCTTGTCTTCATCAACATGTATCAGAGAGCTTTTCCTTGTCATATTTTGCCTTTCATTTTGTTCAGTAGGTTCATTTTTGTTGTGGCCCAAAATAATCTTAAGATTGTAAATGTCTTCTTTTTGGGTTTTATTCCTGATATTATTCTTAGAAATACTTTCTTATAATGGTATAAATTTCTTCTGTAGGTTTTTTTAATCTCTAAGATGGAGATGATGATGGTACTTGTTATAGTGAAGAGAAGTTGAATTAATATGAGCAAAGAATTATATTCGCTGTTATTAGTACTTTCTAATATTCACATCACATTCTGTAATTTTTCTTGCGGTCATTATGACTGGAATAGAATTTGTTTTTTCCAGGGGATTCTCTGATTGTCCCAAGACAATTATTGAATTCCTACTTTGCTTTTTAACTTGAAATCCCACCTGTAAAGAATACTTATGTACACTAGAGTCTCTTTTTGAGCTCATGGTTTATTTTTATCAATCTTACTTTCTTACACTAGCACTATATCTTACATATTGTAAACATTTATTTAATATCTGACAGTGCGATTTTTTGATTCTCTTTTCGATCCCAAATTTTCTTGGTTAGTATTATGACTTTATTATTCCTGAAGAATTCTAATATAATTTTTCAAGTTAAAAAAAAAAAGAAGTGCTCTCGTGGGATTTTTTAGTACTTTTGAATTATCTTTAGGAGAACGTACATTTTTACAAAACTGCTTTCCTGCATACAAAATGTTGATGTCTCTACTTTCACACCTCTTACTTTACCCCACAGTACAGTCCTGTACTTCCTCCATGTACAACATGGGCATTGTTTTTGAGTTTATTCCAGATTATTGTTGATGTTTTTGTTAATTATTTAAGTCAGAATTTTTTGCTATTGTATATTTTAACTGTTAAAACTGACACCTAGGAAGGCAGATTCGGTTTGTAAATACTCACTTTGTAACTTCTCATTTAAAATTGTAAGTATTAAGTACTTGTTACAGAATCCTTTCTTTTCTGTTTTTAAAAATTTGTTTCCAAGATTCTCAAAATGGTCATAGCAAAGTAGTATAGGTGGGGACAGAGATGGAGAGAGGTAGTGTGGCTCATGTACAAACTGTGAGCACTTTCATGGCTGTGTTTACGCTGGAAAAGCCGCTGAAGAGTCCAGGATAAAACAGGGGTGGCTTTGTATGCAGTTGAAAGCCAGCTTTCTTGCCTGGTGAAGCCTGGTGGGCGTGACAGGTAGATGATCAAGGTCGAATGGAGGTTATTGGCTGCACAGAGCGCTGTGTCTGAGAACTGGAGAATATCGCCATGGGAAATGCTTGGTGCCAGGAACAAAGCAGAGGAGCTGGGGACCCTGTGTGTTAAGGAATTTCCAGCCCTCGGAGTGGGAAGATCAGACTCTGCATTCAGATCTGAGTTTGAATTCATCCTCTTTAGTTTACTTGTCCTCTGACTTTGGTCAAGCTATATACCCTATTTCACTTCCTGTTTTCTTATCTCTCAAAATAGGAGAATTACAGCCTGCTGCCAGATTGTTTGATCAGGTTAAATAATTAGTGTCTATAAGATGCCACGTACAGTCACAAGCTCAGTGAGAAATGGGCTGTCACCTGTTCTTCTGCAACTCAGTGCTTGACAAGACATGTGGGAAAGCCAGTCCCTAATTTGTGTGTGATGCAAGTAGGAACAAAATTAATGTCTTGCCTTTCCCTAGCAGTATACTTACAGCTTTGCTTCATTTACTTCTTTCCTCCTTTCCTTTCCCCTTTCCCATCCTCCACCAAAAGATCCTGAGACTCTCTCAGAATAGTAGATTCAAATTACTTTTAAGGTTGGCTCATCCTCATGAAATGATAGTAACATAAAAAAAATCTGTGCACATCCCACAATACATTGTATTTGATTTACACACACACGTGTGCACACATACACACACACAATCAGGCTACCTTCCACTTGCAGAGGGATAAGGACCACTTTTTCTGAGTTTTCACTCACTGAGCTTGAGAACAATGTCTCTTACACAGACTTTCACCAGGCTTCGTGCATGGTGTTTTTAATTGAATTTCGGCTTTGTGGCCATAGATATAGTCTCCTAATAGAAGAGAGAAAGTGGAGACATAGACATTCCGCTGAGATATTGGTGTCATCATATTTTAGTTGGAAAGGACTTAAGACAGCATAGAGTCGTAATATTATATGGGTGAGAATCCATGATGTTGTAACTTGGACAAGAACATGGACCTTCTGCCGTCTTGTCCACAAAGGTGAAGAGGCAACTGGGCAGGGGATGGTAGGGATCCTTCTTGCTTGAGTTCCATGTTCTTGCTAGTTTTCATTGCTCAGTTGCCTTTAGTTTATGTCCATGAGGCCTCTCATGGGAAGGTCACTCTGTCCTGATAGATTGAGTTTCTTATCAGCAAAAAGCTCTGGACCCACTCATATTTCCCAGAGTTTTCTGCTGACCTGCTGACACTTTATATAATTGAGACCTAAGAAACTACAGAATATAAAATCCTTATTGTTATTGTTTGCCCTCGAGTTCCATAGGAAGGGGTGCTGTCTCAGGCTGTCTAAAGCCAGATCTGAACAAAGATAGGGTGACAGGCTGTGCTGCTGGTCCTCCACAGTTGAAGGGGATTTCCAACTTAGCTTTATATTCAAGGCAGATGAGTTCAAATCTTGCCTTTACCAGTTATTATCTTTGTGAATTTGGGGAGAAACTGTACTTTTTTGTGTCCAAATTTGTTTATCTGTAAGTAAGTTCAGTATTTATTTTAAGGTTTCTGTTTTAGAATTGAATGAGCTAATACTCTCATTTATACCTAAACTAGTGATCTCATGGTTCTATGCTGGTGCCTTGGTAGTTGATTACTAAGGGACTCCGCAGTGAGATTGGGGGTGGGGGACCCTGGATAATAGAGCTTATATTCCAGGATATGCTTGTAAAAGACTGGATGTGCAGTGGATTTTTAGTAAATATCTACTCCTTTCCTAATCTGCATTGATTGTGTATATATCTTTATACTAATATATGAACAATTTTTATTGCAATTTAAATATCTTTGTAGTATTTACAATATCTAGTTATAAAAATACGTGAAATAAAAAGATTTGAATTTATTTTCTTTTCAATAAGCAAAACAAAATAAAATAGAAAAGAAAAAAGTTTTGAAGGAGTAGAAATAATTTTATTTCTGTGGAATCAATTCCTTGTAATAGGTTTTTTGTTCATGTTGTTAAAAAGCATATAAAATTGATAGGTGGTGAAATACTGGAAATGAGGAAACAGTGGAGACATACTACCTCTAAGGCAGTCAATTTGTTACCAAGCCCAAACTCGTTCTGCTTGCTGCATGACAGGCCGATTAATCGGGAGATGAGATGTTGGAGTAAGGAAAAGAGACTTTATTTGTAAAGCTGGCAGACCCAGAAAATGGCATATTGTTATCCAGTAGAACTCTCTTCCCCAGGGCAGAATTCAGTCTCCTTTTATACTAAAAAGCGGCAGGGATGTGGCTGGTTGTTGCAAACTTCTTGCTGTATGAATTGTTTGTCCTTGAAATCCTTTGTTCCTGCAGCTGTCCATGTGGGTCAAATTATGGTGCCCCTGTAAAACCTCCAAAAAAAAAGAAAGGTTATTCACTATTTTACAACTTGCCATCTATACATAAGTGTAGAAGAGCAAATATCCTTAAAGGTCAGAGCCCGGAGAATAGGCCCTCCTGGATATTTCAGGCTAAAGGCAACTTTCTTTTACAAAAGGTGCAGAGATAGCAAGTCTGAGCCTAGAAAACAAGGTACAGGATTAAAGCCAAATGAACACATCTAACATGGAGTGAAATTTGTTCTTTCTATTACAATTTCTTTTTCTCCCTCATAAATAATTTTAGTAAGAAACATGAGCAATTTTTTTATTTTTGCTTCTTAATAAAGGACTACAACTACAATTTAGTGAGCAGGGATGCTGTGCGTGCCTTGGTGTCACAGCAAACTCTTGTTGGTGGTGGTCGACCCTGCAACATGCCTGATGCCCCGTGAGTGTTGGTGAGGGTCCCCCTAACCAGGGGCTCTATTCAGGAACCACCATATGCGCGTTGACCTCTGGCACCTCTTTTTCAGCTGCAGGAAATTTTTTCAGATTCTATGATAGAAAAATCACTCCAGCTAGGGATAATCAGGTAGTAAAGGAAGAGGAAAAGGGCTTGAAGTAGAGTAGAAGAGAAAGACAGAAGCTCAGGGAGCCTGGGGGCTTGGCAGCGCTGCCTCGGGAGAGAGAGGAGCAGAGGTGTGGATGGGACCGGCTACAGAACCAGCTCCTGCAGCTTTCCCTGCACCCAAGCCACACAGCTTTTAATAGGGCCCAGGACTCTCTCCTGGCTGGATGTCACCCTGGGCAGAACCTTGAGAATCGAAGGTAAGGGGTGGGCAGCACTCACCTAGGGGGTCACTGAGGACTTTGGTCAAGTCCACATTGACTTTTCCAGTCAAGTGCCTTCACCTGTTCTTTATCTCAGGATCTGAGAAGCAGGAGCAAGGAACTCAGGGAGAGATCCAGGAAGATATCTGACTGTGTTAAGAGACGACAGTCACAGTGACACTGGGAGCGAAGACACTTGCAGCAAAGTAAAATAACTTCACAACCATTGCATCAGAGCTGCATGTGTGAGAGAGCCTAAGCCTGTCTCAGAGTGCAGGGGACAAGCGGAATGGAATGGTAAAATTAACACTGACAATTGAAATTTTGTTAAATAGCCTGCTACTTTTAATTTTATCACTTCAATGTATGCAGGTGTATTTCTATGAGCATTTATAGGTTCACACAACCCCACCAGCCCCTCTTGCCCCCATGGGGGATGGGATTTCTCAAGCACAGTGCCCCTCCTGCTTGCTTGGGCCACGCTGCGGGTCCTCACCTGGGGCCGGACTGCTACAGTACACTGAGTCCCCGAGGCACGGCCTGGGATACATGACAGGAACAACTGTGCTCTTGGCTGAGGGCCTCCATTTCCCCCTGCAGTGTAAGAATGCCGGTGACTCAGTTAGAAGCATGCATCCAAGCCGTCCTTCCGTGTCATCACCATCTAGAAGCGGTGCCTGAATCTTCTGAATTTCTGCAGAATGTGGTTTACAATCACCTTGAACAAGTGAGTGTGTGTTCTCTTTCAAGTGGAGGAGTTACTGCCATTTTCCTGGAACTTACTCACCACTAGTCCATCTGATTTTTCTGTGCTAGGATTCAGTATGGCCTGCTAATAACTCTGCAGTCAGGTCTAGAAACCCTGATGAAGAGGATTATTTATTTTCTTTCTTTATATGATAGTATTTTACTTTCAAATTTCTGAGTTTTCAGTTCTTGGAGGAATGTTTTGGGGGTTGGAGAAACAATTTTGCTCTTACCATCTTTGTGACCTGTTGCTATATGCGTCTCACCTGTCTTCTGTCACTTGTGAGGCGGTTCTATTTTTGACCCTGTCCGGGTTGTTCATATTTTAAAACATAAAATCTGTAAAAGTACAGTCCCTTTTACTCTGAAGACATTCCACAAATACTCCTTTAATCTGGGTATGGTTTTAAGAAGACACAATAATTGGAATATATACTTGCAGGTTGCCAGTGCAAAATCCCCAAATTAATAGTCGAGCTCAACATCTAAAATCTTTCTAATCTACCATGGATTTGTATGGATAAGTGAAGTAGTTTGCTAAGAACTCAATCCTCCCAAGCTGATGCTCTGCCAGATGGTGGAGCCGAGGGACGAGGGTGTGTCCTGCCCTTACTGAGCTGACAGTTTCATGGCAAGGACCTTCACCAGGTGAAGAAATTGAAGTTTCTCCTAAGAACAGTGGGTCTGAAATGAGTCCAAAAGCGTGGGAGAGACACAATCACATTTGTCTCAAGTAGGGGAGAGTGGCTGTGGGGCCACCTGGGAGACTCATGAGTCCAGGTGGGCAGTGTTGTTGGCTTCCAATTGAGCGGTGGGACGGTCAGTGGGTAAAAGCGAACAGATTGAAGGCATGTTTAGATGGTAAAGAGGAAAGGATCAATGCTGTCTGTGAAGGTAGGATGGAGTAAGGCCCAGGTTTCTGGGTGGATTAATGAGTTAAATAATGGTCCTGCTGTGTTCTGAGGAGGGAAAGCAGCAGAGGGAGTTCTGGGGGAAAACTGATGAGTTCAGCTGTGGGTAAAGTGAAAGGCTGTTAGATGTGTGGTCTGGGAGCTCTGGTGAGAGCCAGTAGTGAGTAGGGGGCGGGGAGAGAGACTTTCAAATCATTTTGTCTTGTGAAAATACATACAAGAATGAGTAATGACACAACCCCTGTATATTCTGGATTTAAAACCCAGTAACATTTTGCTATATTGACTGCAGGGGTTCTTAATTTTTTAATAGAAATAAAATAAATAGAAACAAAATAGTGGAGTTAATGAATATCTTAGAGTTGATGTGTGTCCTTGTATGTATTTTCATACCTCATCTGTTTATAAACATAATCTACAAAAAGTTAACTTGCTTAGCATTAGAGTTAAACAGAGGGACGTGACACACTCTGTTGGTGGTTCAAGGTGATTTCTTGGGCAAATTATGTAGCCTCTCTGTGCCTTAGTTGCATCTTCTGTGACTGCCCCCATGCCCCTCATCACAGCTGATTTCCTAGACTTGAAGTTGGGAGGGAGGCTGCTGAAGGGAGTAAGAGGTGGCAACTGCTAGGGTCACTGAAGAGAGAGACAAAAACAGATTAAAGCCGAGAAACTGAGTGCTAATACCCTCAAAGGAGAAAGAATCCCTTAGTTTTTTGAGCCACTTAGCCTAAGAGAACGAAAATCATGTGGATCCAAAGCTCTTGAGCATATGAGTATTGTGGGTGGGAGGGTTTCATCAGAAAAGGGTTGAGAAAAGGCCTTTTGGTTTCCTTTTACGTTTCCAGTAAGGATGAGGCGCAGAAGAAAAACCACCCGTTTCACAGTAGAAGGTGCTGTTTTGTGCGAAACTGTCCGAAGGTTGGAAACCATTCATCAGTGGTGCTGGCAAAAGAAGAGACTTCTGGATTGGGTGGGGCACTTGCTGTGACTTCCAGGTGACCTGCTGGCTGGGGGCTGTGAGGCGGGCAGTAGGTTTGCAGTGTGACCTGGGTATAATCCCTGGCATTGAGGCTGCTGATCTGACTAGCAGAGCTGGGCAGACACCGTCCTAACGGGGCTGCTCGGGATGAGGCCTGGGACACCTGCCATGCTGAGGGCGAGAGGAGAGCTCCCCTGAGGTTGTGTCCCTGTGAAGATTAGAAACGTCCTCCTGCAGGGGAGGAAGAGCCTCTGAGCAGCGGGCCGGATGCACAGGCAAGACCAGCCTGAGCACGGAGATTTCAGGAAGCCGGAATTCATACAGGCCCGAACAGCCTTGTTCCTGAGAAACTGGAGGGAAAAGATGCTGCAAATGCAGGCTAAGTTCAGACACTATTGTGTGTCATGAGTGATAGGAAAAGACTGTTCAGGCAGCCACGAGAGAACCCTGTGGTTGTCCCAGTTGGGCGTCACACAGGAGGGAGGAGCAGAGTTATATACTTTGCCACTTATTAGCTGTGTGACTTTGAGCAATATCACCCCACTTCTCTCTATATATATCTACATCTGTAAAGAGACACAGTGACAAGCTCGTGTCATCAGAATGCTTTGTTTAACTCTGATCCCCTTTGTCCAGTCCTGTCAGTGCTGCCCTGCAAGGTTCTGCAGCGGCTGCTCTTGCCCTGTGATGGGAGGGCATAAAAGGGCATTGTAGCACCCGAGGGCAGAAAGGGGTTGCTTTAAAAGCAGACATGTAGCGTCCTGCAGCTGCAGACCTGCAGGCAGTTTGGTTCATGGTCCTGGAGAGGACTTTGGAGGCCTTAGCGTCGTCTTAAGACTTGTTTTCCCTTGGGGACCTGATTTGCCTTTGCAGATTAATGTTGAAGATTTGGGCTTCTGGCAAAGCTGTTTTCAGAGATGGGTATATACGTAAAATATCATATAAAATAAAATGATTTATTTAACGTGTGCGACTTTGCAGCTGTTGGGAAGAGCTGTGTTTGCCTGGTCTCCACGGGGGACACCAAGGGTCAGCAGAGCGTGCGGGAGGGAAGGCAGCCTGCAGTGCTTCTGCGGGGTGTTCTCCCCAGCATGGTGCTCTGCTGAGTTGTCTCTTCTCTGAGTTTGGTTGCCAGAGGAGCAGACAGCAAAGTAATGAGTTCTGGAGGGATTGTATAATGACAGGAAGAAATAGGAACCTGGAGATTTTCTGGACTAAAACACGCTTTTGGTTCCTGATTCAGTGTGTTCCATTACAGAATTGATGAGTTGTGTCTATTCTGGAACGTCATTGAAATAAACGTTCAGCCTAAATGTTAAGGGCTTTGGTTTATTTGGCTGGAGGACTCGAGCCGGGATGACAGCCTCTCAGATCACTCTGAGGGACTGCTCCCAAGAGGTAGTGGAGGAGCTAGGATAAATAGAATCTTTACAACAAAGATCAGGTAATTGGAACAATAAAATATTGCTTGTTATCTAAAGAAAACCAGATATCTCAAGTTCAAGTATTTAGTGGTTTTCTATGTATGGTGGGAAGCAAACATTTGGGTCATTGAATTCATTCCTTTGGCAAGCACCTGGCTATCTAGGGCCAGTATCCTGTCCTTTCTTGCACTGAGTCTGCTCAGAGGGCACCACTGTGAGTGGCTGAGAGGCCGGGCTGTAGGCATGAACTCGCTGGGGGTTGGCAGCAGCCGCTGATGATTTGGATTCAGCATTCTTTGTTTACTGACATGGTTGCAGTATTTTCATGCACATTGTAGTATTTTCATTCACAGTGTTCCCCCTTGGTCCTAAATTCGACCAATATTTTGAGAGACATTTCATGACCAATTTTGTCCCACGGTGCTAGGATGGCTCATTCCTAGTTCAGGTGAAGAATCTTCTGAGTTGCCATTCAAGGTGTTAGTTTTTTTTATCAGGCCCTGTTGATACTAAAAGTTCTCTGGATCACCTGTCTTACTACTCTATTATGATCCAGGAAGTGTTTACCCATCTTTGCTCATTCCCATACCTAGAATCACACTATTATATTTATTTTATTCAGGGTTATAAATTTTATCTGTTTCTTCAAGATGTTTAGCCATCATCCATCTTGTGGGCCTAGTTACACATTGGGAAATGTAACAGACAACAATTTTATAAAATAGACAGGATATAAGTAATACAGCTAGTAACGTTAATAAAGTCACGAGTAAGAATTTAATAGTCGAGAAGTTGTATTTTTGGGTTAAAATTTTGCTTGTGTTTCTGAGTTTGATCCTATGAGAAAGTTCATATTTATGGTCAGGGTCAGGGCAGGTATTAATTGGCCAGTTGAAATCTCCCACCTTGTAAGATCAACAGTGGCCTAAACAGAACTATAAATTCTTTTTAGAATAACGTTTCTGAGGGCTATCTAGTTAGAGCCTTGGAGTAGGGAAACCCACCAAGGTAACACAGAAGTACTAGACATAGGTAATTTATCATAAACTTAACAATTGGAGTAGTTCATAATCAAAGGTTGGAGAAATTATCAAAGTAATTGGTATACAGTCCTGGTCCGGTGTCTTGGGTCAGCAGTCTAGCTCAGATGTCGTCTTCTTCTCATCCAGGTATGGAAGCTTTTTCTCCATTTGGGCATTGTTTTAAGGTGAGCAGTGCTCTATAGGCCAGTGCACTGCAGGGGCTGTTTCAGATAGGAAATGAATCCGAGACTCCGTTTCCTTCAGCTTTGGTGTGTATGGTCTAGTTAAGAGTATCTGAAAAAGGGTCTTTCCATTCAGGTTGGAGACAGTTCTTTAAGTCATGCCTGTTGCAGTATGTATAATCCCCTGGCTGCAGGTCATGGGGCATTGGAATTTTACCCAAGGATAGATTACTGAGCTTCAGAATCAAACCTAGAGTATTCTTTTCATAATTCAATTAAACTGTACAGCAGTGTGACATAACAGCAAGGAATGATCTGGGAAGTGTCTTAGTAAATATGGACCTCAATTAACAAAACTAGAATTTAATATCGACTAAAATATAATTTTTTTCTCTCTAAAGTTACCCTCAGTTTTCTCAAATATAGCCAAATCAAGATTAATTTCTTTACAAATTAAATCTGATTATTTGATCATATAGGCTTTTTAAATTGACTGTGTTGGAAGTTTTAATACGGAGTCTCAGGGTAGAATGTTAATAAGGTTTTCTAAGGCCAAGAAAGCCACGTCAAGGCTTTTCATGGATTTTTGCCTTACAGATTTAGGTAAATTCTTTTCTCTTTAAAATCCTTAAAATACCTTTATACTCCTATATCTCTTAGGAGATGATCTCCCTAATTTGTCTGATAGAGCCACTGGGGACCTAAGTATTTTTAGTCTTTTGAGGGATCAGATAGAGAGAAAAGATAACTGTTCCAAGTCTGTATACATAGTTATAATTTATCAAATTGCTGTGAACCATAACTAGCTTAAGGAGAAGAGATTCTTTATGTCTGGGAAACAGGTTAAAAGGCAGTAGTATTTCAAACAATATCAAAAATTATAACCATATTCAGCTGGTTAATCAGTCCCATGTAACTAATTCTTTTAATGAGAGTTTTCATTAGAACTTTAAAATGTCTTACCCAGTTTAGTTCAGTGCTGTAGTTTGAAATTTATTAGAAATCAGTAAATCTCCTTGAAGAGAAAGCATTTTGCAAAACCATCAGAAGAAAACAATTAACTGTCTATAAATGACAAAAGATTTAAAAGCATGGTTAAACACCGTTACACTATAATCAATAAAGAAACCTGTTCACTATACCCATAATTATCACTGGTAACATTTCAGATAAACCAGAATTTTAGGGAGTCAATATAATTTCTACAATACCTATATTAATAATATTTCTCATTCAATATAACCTTAGAAGTTTTATGATTCATTTGACAATTCCATGTTACTTAAAATGCCAAATGAAACTTTATAGTTAAAAATCTCTCTTTGGGATGTTTCAGGGGCCTTCTGTAGCATCCCAAACTTAACTGGAGATTAAAAGAATTTTAATTAATTAAATTAATTTTTATTTAATTAATTAGAATTTTATATTTGGGGAGCTTTTTGAAAGATTTCAGAACACTTGATCAGATAAACATATAGATCACTGTAATGTAGTACTAATTCATTAACAAGAAAATATGTCAAATGTAAAGGCAGAACAGATCAGCTAAGTGGTATAAGAAGTTTTACAATCTGTTACTGAAGGTGGATTAATATTTTAAGAAAATTTTTTCCTCTTAACAGAGAGAAAACCAAATCTAATCTTGTTCCAGCTAACTTCTAAGATTCATTTACGTTGCCCAATTTGATTCTAAACTTAGCCAATTCTGACCACGTACAAAACTTTCCTCAGGGTTCCTTTTCCACAAGCCTTCCACAGCTTTCTATACTTATATTAGTGTGTCCCTTATTTTGTCTTCCATTCAGAGGTAACCAGCTTCAGGAGAAAGTCACTATTTTTCATTAACAAAGTATTATTCCATTCTTACATCTTCCTTTACGCATTTATATTACTTTCCTAGGATACTGAGATCATTCCCTTACTAATAGAGACTATTTCTGTGTGACACCAACCATTTATTAATATTTCTAAACACCTTTAGTTTCACTGTAAGAGGAAGTTAAATGTTAAGTATTCATATTTCAATCTTATTTTATCTGAAAATGGCATAGATATTTAATAAAATCTTGTCATTTAACTTAATTTAGCACAACTCTAGAATTTAAAGATATCAAACATTTAGAGATTATTTTAAGCATACATTTTAAAAATATATTTTAAATATTTACCCAAAGCTCTCATCTCATTTACATTTAATTTACTTAAAATTTTACCACAGCACATTACTGTTATTTTTTTTTGACAAATCTGCAACAGATATAACAGGATCTTATTTGACTTTCATTAAACCTAGGTACAGTAAAGGTATTATAGTTAAGATGGATGATTTTAAAGATGTCTACATTTATTAGAACATACTTAAACTAAACAATATCAAATATTACCTTAATATTGAATATTTTCCAATTCACATGACACTGAAAGTCAATTTGTTAAGTTTTTATTTTAAAAATACTTAATTTTTAAGCTCTTATATTTTTACATCAATTAAGCAGAGCTCTTTGACTTCGAAATTTTTTTTTTTAGCAGTAGAAATATCTCACTTCTATAATCTGTATGCAGGCTTATAAACAGACAAAAGCTAGAGATCTCATAGCTTCACTTTAAAACTTACTTATATTTATAATAATAGTTGGAGTAAGCTGAATTTGCTTGCTCAAATCACTAAGGCTTACTATTTATGAAACAGATAATTAAGATTTCCTCACAAAGTCTGAAGGACCCGTCAGAGTTCTGAGTTCTAAAATGCCAAAAATTTCATGGCCTCAAGTTTTATTTCGTTGAGCTAATTAGGCTCAGTCCTAGGTCACTGTTTGTTGTATTTATATTTCTGATCTGCAAGACAAAGACACTCTCTTCCAGGTCCCCAGATAAATGCTCTGTCACCCAGACCCAATTTTATCTCCTTAATTGGCATTTTTGTATCAGTGAGAAGAGCTGTAAACAAAGAATTCCATGTTTTAAAACTAAGGTTTTCTTTATTTTGTCTTCCAAAGCTTGCATAAGACATTTATTAAGGTCTCTTTTCCTTGAGTTATAAGTTAAACCCAGGGTAAACCTATTTTTTTTTTTTAGCTACTCAAATTACTTTTTAGATTTACGTTATATTGGACGTCTCAAGTAACTATATTGGTTTCCTTTAATTTGTTCAATTAATATTTTCAGAGGGATAGACATGTGCCCAGCCTTATAATACCAAGAAGGGGAAGCGTTTTTCCACTGAAACATATCTATCCCACAACATAAGCAAAAGGTTTATATAAAGACCATCTAAATATACCAATTTCACAAACTTTTATCTCAATTTTATTAAATCTTATACCTTTAATTTTTATATTTATTAAGTTTAATCAATAATTCTTATTTCTAGAAGGAGTGACAGAAACCTTTTTTTTGTGGGTGTACATTGTATATAATTTTATAGAAGTCTCTAGGATGCCCAAGTTTCAGCCAAAGAGCTTAGGCCCTTCTCGATTTTTAATTTCATTAATTGGTCTGTTGTCCCAATCCTTGATCAAGTATTTCAGTCTACATATAAATATATGTTAAACTGTGGTAAATAAAACGGACTTGTTTGAACTTTAATGTTGGGGGGGAGTAGGTGAACTCTTTGGCCCTTTTTTTTTAACTTTACGTAGTGTAGTATCAAAACCCTGTATGTAAATCTAAAAATGTCCATTTTATTTATCTCATTCAAAATAACCATATAAAAATATTTATCCTTTTGGGATAAGCCACTTATCTGTTTTTTTGACATTTTTACAATCCTTTTTCCAGTTATTCAACCTAATTAACATTAATTATACTAAGTTTTTATTAGCATCTCTAGAAACATTTATCAGAAAGGAAAAACAAAAATGTAGCTTTTCAAACCAGTTATATTTTTATATCTGAGTTCTTAGGTTAACCATTAGATATATTTTTCTGCATTTAAACTTTATTTTAATAGGTACCAATAAAACAGCCGTTTATAATGAGATCTCTTTAAACTTTCACCAATTAAAAAGTTTTTCCAAATTAAAAAATCCATCATATGGCCATCAATTTATATATATATAAATAAATATATATATATATACTATATATATATATAGTGATTTTAAACCAATAAGATGAAGAGGCCCTTCCACATGAGAGTCGGGGTGTTGCCTAAATAAAATTCAAAGGTTTACTCTCCAAAAGCTTAAAGCCTTCGTGGTCCAGGCTGATGCAACAAAGTTTAAGATGGCAAAATATCTGAAAATTGGTACAATCAAAGAATTGCTTAGAATCCCAATTTATTTGCGTGGCCACCGTATGTACACAATACTTGAACTTTTGTATGGCAGAGTCCAAGGTTTCCTTTAAAAACTAAACTAAACATATATATACTTACATGCACACACTTAAAACATCCAGAGAAAGATAAAACGTTTACATTTCAAGGACACAGGAAGAGAAATCCAAGTTCCCACTAAAGGGGATTTTGTTTTTATAAGTTCAGAATGCCAAAAAATGTTTTTATCAGGCCTGGTTATTTCCAGAGTGAGTTTTTTTTTTTCTTATTCCCGATTAATGTTGTAAGTTTTGTATGTACATAAATCTGGCTGGGGTTTTACTTGGAGACTGGCAATCTGTCATTTCTTTTTCTTTTCTTTTCTGTTCTTTATTTTTTTTTTTGAAAGTTCTATTCCCCATTGTAAGGTCGGGTTCTCAGAATAAATTTGCTAGTAAGATTTCCCACAGGGACAACTCTGTGGCATGAAGTCTTTGTGTCTACCACTCCTGGAAGATTCCCTGTCACCCGAGAATGCTGTTACCAGCCAGGAGGATGGTCCAAAATTTGGAGTTGAAAGTTTCCTCATAAGAGTTTTACTTTTATCCTGAAAAATTCAATGGAGGTAACCAAATTGAGGAAAACATTAGACCAGCCTCTTACCTAACCACTCAGTCCTGAACCCAGTGTCTTTCAACTTGGACCCACTCGGGATGTCTCCACTGGGTGGGTAATTCACCTCAGTTTCTTTCAACTGGAGGGCCACGTACCTGGATACACCGCCAGATAAAACTTAGGATCATCAACCAATATGTGAGATCTGAGAACCAGGAGAGACTCAGCCAAATTCATCTGGACCCCCCGAGGAGGCGGATGAGCACAAAGGGCCACTGCTGGTACCAAGGCTCTGGTTACTTGGAGAGTTCAGGTGGAGAGAAATCTGCTGTGGTGCTTCATGGTGTCCAAAACTGTTGACTGAAATAAACGTGCAGCCTAAAAGTTAAGAGTTATGTTTCATTTGGCGGGAGGACTCGAGCCAGGATGACCGTCTCTCAGAACTCTCTGAGGGACTGCTCCCAAGAGGTTGAGGAAGAGCTAGGATATATAGGAGCTTTACAACAAAGACCAGGTTGTTGGAACAATAAAAGATTACTTGTTATCTAAAGAAAGCCAGGTATCTCAAGTTCAAGAATTTAGTGATTTTGTATGAATGGGAGGAAGCAAATATTAGGACTCACTGAATTCATTTTTTAGACAAGCACCTAGCTATCTCGGGCCAGTAGCCCGTCCTTTCTTATTCTGAGTCTGCTCAGAGGGCACCATTGTGAGTTGCTGCAGTGGCTGGGCTGCAGGCCTGTCCTCGCCGGGGAGTGGCGGAAGCCTTTAATGACTTGGTATCAGTATTCTTTGTTTACTGACATGGTTGCAGTATTCTCATTCACATTGTAGTTTTTCGTTCACAGACCGAATATGGATCATCTGCAAACTTGGAAAGCAACCGAGATGGAATTACTGCAGATACCTTCTGCTTTAATAAGCCGTGTGCAAACATAAACACGGAGGAAGCATACACTTGGATTTGGAGGTGTAGGAAAGGGATCCTGCACATTGCAGGAGAACGCAATGCAGAATTCCTTAAGTCCAACTTTCTTTACTGTAGTGGTTTCTGAGAACAGTTTATGGTAATTAAACAACATTGACAAACGGTGGCACACATTGCTTTTAAGGGATGGCCGGCTGCAAACTTTTATATTGGACAGGTGGAATTCATAGGCAAGTGGTCAGGTGGATGGGAGAGAGATGGAGCCAAGGCCTGGGCCCAGATTCCGGTTTAAATTGCCATTTCTTCACCATAGGGCCTTGGAATAGAATGCATACTCTCAACCTGTTGGTGAATCTGTGAAATGGGCATGATAATATTCATTTCTTCCTGGGATTGTTGTAAGATCTAAAGAGTATTATAGCACACATGAAGCATTTAACACCCTGGCACTTAGCAGTGTTCACTGTGTGGGGCCGCCCCGCTTAGCGTGCGTCAGAGCCGTAAAGGCAGCATTTGTCTGTTGAGGATGCACTTGTAGCCCCTTGGCTAGGTTGTGAATTTGTTGATTTCCTTTAATACTTGTAACTCTGTGTGACATGGGCAGTTATTTTCATGGACAGATGAGGAATCTCAGGGTAAAGAAGACTGTGTAATTTGCCCAAGGTCAGACCATAATTTTGGGTGCAGGGGCCTCAGTTCAGCATGGGCCCCTGGGCCTTCTGCTCTCTCCGTTCAGCACCAGAGCCAGATATGGAGTTGGCTGTTTCCCTGCCCAGAATATCCGGCAGGACCCAAGACACACCTGGCCCTGTGCTGCTTGAGCAAAAACTCCGGAGGAGAGGGAGTTACAAAAGGGATAAACATAAAAACAGACGACAGCAAACTGTGATCAGCTCTGAGAAGGAAAGGAACACGTCTCGCCGTGCAGAGCTGGGAGCTTTCCCGTCTGGGCTGCTCTGGGGGTGTTCATCTCAGCTAAACAAGTTCTGCTGTTGCAGCAAGGCAGGAAGGCAGGGCGCATGTGGGCAGGTAGACAGGGCCTCATTGATCGTACTCATTCCCCATTAAGCGGCAGCTTTCACGGGCACTTACCTAGTAAACATTGGCCATAATCTTCACGCAATTTGCTTGGTAGTTTTATTGACCCCAGCTTTGAGATGAGGTCATTGAAGCTGGGGAGTTTGTTGCATGCCCGTGATTACCTTGCAAATACCCCCACTGGTCTTTCAACCTAGACTGGTGTGGCTGTCATGCCCCATCCCTGTGAATGGCATCGTGTAGCTTCTCCCAAGTGGCCCAAGTGACTGACATTGATATGCTTAATTCGTAGGAAATGGTATGTGGCAATAAGAGAAAAAGATAGTAAGAAATTGTTTGGAAAACAAGAAAAAAACCTATTCTTCCCCAGCTGGGGGAGCGTAACCTGTATCACCCACCCTAATCACTGCCTGTCACCTCCTCCCTGAGGATTCTGTGTTCAGAAGCCACTCTGAGCCTTGGGAGAACATTTTTCCTCATGACACTTTTGACTAGGACCCGCGACATCTCTGTCCCTGGTTAACACTCTCTTCAAAGCCGTTTAAATTTTTTGCAGGTTCCTCCACTCTGATGTAAGAATACCCTGTATAACTTCTTGATGCAGCTCCTTAATGAAGATCTTGTGATGGAAACCTAGCCAAAACTGGGATGTATGCACATAGTGACTGCAACTTCAGCACATTGTGAGTTCATAATCAGAGGGGTGGGTGACTCAGGAAAGGCTTTCTTAAGGTAACAAGGGGAAAGTGAAAGGACGCTTGCTGTGTGAGAAAGAAACATCTCGGTCACAGCCAGCAAGACACCTGTGTTCATGATGGGGTGTGGCGAGTGCAGAGTTCTCACAAAGAAAGAAGTGATGTGATGGGAGGGAGGACAGTTGGGTAATTTATTGGGGAGGAAAAAGTGGGCTGAACATTTCCTGGTTGAACAAGAGGATTGTGACATGACGTGCTTGTATTTTGGAGAGAAGGGTTTTGTGGGGACAGGCCTAGGAGTACGCTGTATGGCTGGGGAGTCAGCACAACAGAGAAACACAGAGAACCGGGCAGACCCCAAGGCCCAAGCTGGGGGAGAGGCTGCCCGCAAATTGGAACCCTGGAAGCTGGTTCTGTCCCTTAGCTGGGGCCTCAGACGTCACTTCACAGCCCAGTCCTGTTGATACAAGAATAAAAAACGTTGGGCATGAGAAGGGCTGTGTCCCAGGCTTTCGTTGAGCCCCTGGGATGTGCCCCACCAGATTTTGTTCTTTGACTTCATGCAGTAAAGAATTCAAGAGCAAGCCAGTGTTGAGTAAAGGTATATATATTCAGACAGATACATTGAAATGCAAGAGAAACGTCACGAGGTGTGGGGGTTTCATGCACAGATTAGAAGTAGGTACACACCCCACAGACAGAAGGTCTGTCTTCTCCAAAGAGGGACAGAGAGTGGTGACCGCGAGGTGGCGCTGTGTTGCTTGTTTTCTTGGGCTTGGTGGTTTCATATGCTAATAAGTAGAAGGACCAGCCTTAGGGCAAGGGGCTAGGATTCCCAGGGAGTTGGCCATTTCCCACCCTTTGACCTTTTGTGGCTATCATTGGGACTGCCATGGTGCCTGGGGCATGTTATTCACCAGGTTACTATTACAATGGATGTTTACTGAATCTCAAGATCTGCTAGAAGTTAAATCTCTTCATCCTGAGCCTCAAGGCCTATTGGGGGTTGAATCCTTCACCATTTTGATGTCAATTGCTGCGGCCTTCCTTGAATGGCTGTGCTCTTCCCCCTTCCATCCTGTATCACTGTGATGACACAAAGACAGCAAAGGCCGGGCCCTAACCGTGCTCCTGCATTTAACGGCAGGAGGTGTGGTGTGGGCTTATGATGACTCTGAGTGGTGAGAAGGATGTTTCAGATTTTCCCACGTGAGACATGGCGACTTACCAGCAGCCTCCCCAGATTTATCTCACGGGCATTATCGCTTGTGTTGTTATGGAAACAAAAGGCCAGCCAAGAAATAAGAATCACACAGAGGGTTGGAGTACTGAGATTTATTACGCTGGCGGGCTCAGAGGGGTTTCTTTTCCAAAGCTCTGAGCACCTCCAAGACGTACACATGAGGTTTTATAGGGTTAATTACAAGTATGGGGCTAATACCCAATAAGGCTCAAACAACAAAAAGCAAGGAATCAGTACACTGAAGCTTATCAATTTGGAACAGATCACGTTACTGACAACTGTTGACCTTGGATTTTCGGGTTAGCTTATTAGCCCAGTAAACTGACACTAAACTTCAGATTTACCAGGTAGCCCAGCAAAACTTAGATCAGGAAACCGACACTTATCACACTTTGATTTGTGACTTAGCTTGTTAGGCCAGCTGTGGTTTTCCTTCAGTGTCACTTATCTTTTGAATTTTTCTTTTTTTCTTTTTTTTAATATTTAATCCAAATTTAATATCAGGGTTCTTTGGGAAAGAAATTTCTCTTTTTCTTTTCTTTGGTGATCTTTTAGGGGGGCAGTTAATTAGATGTATTTACCTGTTAGTGGAAGCCCTGGGGCTTCAACCCAGGACCCCGTGCACGCTAAGCACACGCTCTACCACCCGCCCCATCATCTTTTCTTTTTGGTTTCGCTGCCAAGAATCCTACAGCTGAATTTCTAGTCAGCCTTAACACTTGCCCTGACTTCATGGAATCCATTTTTATGAGTTTACTTCCCCCTGGTTTCATTTAAGTATTGAATCTCCATTTTCTCTTCACTCTCCGTTTTGCCTTTTGTTGTTATGGTTGTTAAGCTGTGTTTAACAGAATTGTTTAAATTCTCTTTTAGCAAGAGGCTGAATGTAAATAAATATGTAAGCAAACAGCACAATTAAATGCTTTTATACAATCTGAGCTGTTTAGTAGTAACTTAAAAACCGAATTGAATATTAAAGTGATAGCATTTTAAAAATATTTTTTAATTTTTCATAAAAATATAGCTGATTTAAAATATGATATTAGTTTCAGGTTTACAATAGATGCTCCATTTATAGTTACTGTAAAACATTGTCTGTATTCCCTGTGTTGTAAGATACATCCCTCTAGCGTGTTTACATTACATGTTGCAGTTTGTATAAGAAAGTTGGGTAACGCAGAGTCTGGAACGTGGCTGTGTATGACTCAGGTTCACGCTCACCCTGCCTGTCAGAGCTCAGGCCTTCACTCCTTTCTGCAGGGGAGCGAGTGGAGGCAGCTCTCATCAGCGCTGTCACCACCCTCTGAGTGGCAGTGACAGCAGTGACTGTGTGTGGACGTGCAAATTGTTTTTCCAAGAGCTTTATATGCGTTTCTGCATTTAATAATTAAAGCCCTCCTGTGAGGAAGCGTTTTAAGTTTTTAATGCATAATACATTTTATTTTGATATTGATAGATTTCAAAACTCTGGAAAATTTACAGGAGTAGTACAATAAACGCTTAGATACAGTTCACTTTAAAGGGCACTATTTGGCTTTCTGTGTCTGGCTTATTTTAGCATAAAGTTTCAAGGTTCATCCATAATTGTAGCCTGAATCAGTACTTTATTCTTTTTGCTTGATAATATCCTTTACCTTTGTTTTCGTTTTTGGTCTATTTAAAAATATTTTCATTGAAGTCTTGTTAGTTTATAATTTTGTGTTAGTTTCTTGTGTACAGCACAACACTTCAGCTAATTAGGAACCTACCTGTATTCATTTTCATCCTCTTTTTAAACATAAGTTACTATAAGATATTAAATATATTCTCCTGTGCTATACAGTATAAACTTGCTGTTTATTCTTTACATACTCAGTATCTGCAAATCTTGAACTCCCAGTTTATTCCTTCCCACACCCTCTCCCCACTGGTAACCATAGTTTGGTTTCTATGTCTCTGTGTCTGTTTCTGTTCTGTAGATAAGTTTATTTTTTTGTTTCTTTCTATTTTTTTTTTTTTTAGAGTCCACATGTGAGCAATCTCATATGGTATTTTCCTTTCTCTTTCTGGCTTACTTCACTTAGAATGACATTCTCCAGGTCCATTGATGTTGCTGCCAATGTCATTATTTTATTATTATTTTATGGCTGAATAGTAGTCTATTGGACAAATATGCTACAACCTCTTTATCCAGTCATCTCTCAGTGGACATTTCGGTTGCTTCCATGTCTTGATATTGTAAATAGTGCTGCTGTGTACATTGGGGTGTAGGTGTCTTTTTCAATTAGGGTTCCTTCTGGATATATGCCCAGGAGTGGGATTGCTGGGTCATCTGGGAGGTCAATTTTATGTCTTTAGAGGAACATCTATACACTTTTCCACAATGGCTCCACCAAACTGTATCCCCACCACAGTGCAGGTGTGTTCCCAATTCTCCGCAGACTTTCCAGTATTTATTGTCAGTGAACTTCTGAATGATGGCTATTCTGACTGGTGAGAGGTGATACTTGATTGCAGTTTTGATTTGCATTTCTCTGATAATGATAATGAATATTTTTTTATGTGGCTACTGGCCATTTGTACGTCTTCATTGGAGAAATGTTTCTTTAGGACTTCTGCCAATTTTTGAATTGAATTGTTTGTTTTTCTTTCTTATTAAGTGTAAAAGCTGTTTACATATTCTGGGAATTAAGCCCCTAGCAGTTTCATTTATTGTAAATATTTTCTCCCATTCCATAGGTTGGTTGTCTTTTTGTTTTGCTTACTGTTTCCATAGCTGTGCAAAAGCTTGTAAGTTTAATTAGATCCCTCTTGTATATTTTTGGTTGTTTTTCTATTGCTTGAGTAGACTGCTCTAGGAAAACATTGCTGAGATGTATGTCAGATGTTTTGCCTATGGTTGCTTCTAAGAGGTTTATAGTGTCTTGTCTACATGTTTAAGTCTTTAACACATTTTGTATTCATTTTTGTATATTCTGTGAGGGAGTAGTCTAACTTCAATGATTTACATGCAGCTGTTAAGTTTTCCCTACACCATTTGCTGAAGAGGCTGTCTTTACTCCATTGTATGTTCTCACCTCCTTTGTCAAAGTTTCAATGACCAAAAGTTTGTGGGCCTATTCTTGGTAAATGTGTTTATCCGTTCATTGATGGATGGATATTGTTAGTAACTTTTGGCTACTCTGAATGATACTGCTATGAATATTGATGTGAAATTTTTTATGAGAATATGTTTTCATTCTGTTGGCTGTACATTTGCCCCGCCATATCTGTAGTTTCCACTACATGAATCCAGATGGTTGATTGTAAAGGGACTCGAACATCCTTGGATTATGGTATCCAGGGTGTGGGGTTCCTGAAACCAACCCCCCAAGGATATTGAGAGATGACTCTATATGTAGGAGTGGAATTGCTGAGACATATAACTCTAAGCTTTTGAGGAAATACCAGACTTCTCCAAAGAAGCTGCAACATTGTTCCTTTCCCCTGGCCGCATATGAGGTTTCTCTGCCTCCTGAACGACATTTGTTATTGTCCATGTTTTGGTTATAACCATCCTAGTGGGTGTAAAATGAGATCTCATTTTGTTTTTGACTTCCCTAGTGATGCTGAGCATCTTTTCATATGATTATTGGCCATTTGTATATCTATTTAAATTCGTGGTAAATTTAAAAATTGGGTGTATTTTTTTGTATTGTTCAGTTGTAAGCATTCGTTATATATCCTGGATACTACTCTCTTATTAGATACATGCTTTGCAAAATTTTTCTTCTTTTCTGCACATTGTCCTTTAACTATATTTTTTTAAACATTAAAACAATTTCTTTACAAGGGAGGTAGTTTGATGTAAAGATTTATTTTATTTTTTTGCAAAGCACGCACTCTCTGACTTGAGATACCCTTTTCCCCTGTCATTTCACTTTCTTGATGATGTCCTTTGTAAGAAAAAGGTTTTAGTTTTGATGAAGTCCAGTTTATCTGCTTTTTCCTTCTATCACTTGTGCTCTTGGTTTTGTATCTAGGAAACCAAAGCCTATCCTAGGCCCACAAAGATTTATACTGTGTCTTCTTTTAGAAAGTTTATAGGTTTAATTTTTACATTTCTGTCTGTGATCTATTTTCAATTAATTTTATTTGTTATATAAAATATGGGTGTTCAGATTCCAGATTGATTCTTTTGCCTGCAGATACCCAGCTGTCCCTGAACCATTAGTTGAATAGACTATTCTTTCAATGGAGTGTTTTTGGCCCCCTAGTGGAAAAGTGTCTGTAAATGTAAGTTTTTCCCCGTGGGTTTTTATTGTGTCTCTTAGACTTATTTATCCAAACTTATGCCAGTATCATACTGACTTAGTACTATAGCATTTTAGTACACTTTAAAGTGAGTCCTCCAACTTTACTCTTCTTTTTCAAGGTTGTTTTTGCTGTCCTGGGCCCCTTGCACGTCCATGTGAATTTTGGGATCAGTTTTTCAATTTTGCATAGAAGTCAGCTGGAATTTTGATAGGGATTCCACTGAATATATAGTTCACTTTGAGGATTCTTAACATTTTTAATAATATTGTCAATCATTCCATGAAAATGGGATGTCTTCCATATATGTAGATCTTTTAAAATTTATTCTGGTGATACTTCAAAAAGTTCAATGTACAAATCTTGTAAATTTTTGTTAAATGTATCTCTCACTTTATTTTTAATGCTGTTGTAAATGGAAAGGCTGAATTTCTTATGGGTGGGACTATGTATCAATCTTCTTATTTGTAGAATTCCTTCACAACAAATACCCTTGGTATATATTTGCTACATAAATCTATCCACAACTATTCCCCGCCCCGTGTTATAAGAAACCAAGACCCAAGGTAAGCTACTTGAAAACACCTATGTGGAAGTGAGAAATGAGACCCTTGGGTGGGTCTTTGTGCAGATGATACTGAGAGCTTATTCTGAATGGCTTCTTCTTAATTACTTTTAAACAACCCTTTCAGTGTATTTAGTCAGATACATTAAGATTATGCCCTTTTGATGTGCGGAGTAGCTAAGACTATAATTTTCAAATAAATTCTAGTGAGAGTGTTGTACTTGAAACCTAATTTGCATCAATCTTTGAAGATTTATGTTTCAGGAGCTTTGACTAAAGAACAACTGTCTTTATTCTATAATGAGAACTAAATGCTCAAGCAACATGTAAGAGTTTGAGCAAACTGCCCCCGCCCCGTAGTGCTGGGTGGCTGCAGCTGTAACTGGAGTCAGCACTTACCTCTCCCAGTATGCTTGTGCTGATCTGCTCAAAGTGGTTCGTCCAACAGTTTGTCAGTAGTCTGTTGGACAAAGTCATAAAACATTGATTGAAGGTTGCTAGAATGCAATATATTCTTATTAATATTAAGTAAGCACATATTGAATGCTTACTGTATGATGGAATTGTCCCTCAGCCTCACATGAATATTATTTCTCTTGAAACCTCACATATTTCCTTGTTATTCTCACTTTACAGATAAGGAGACTGAGAATTAGGTCTTCTCTCTTTGGGGGGAGCTCATTATTAATGATGGGCAGTTGTAAGGAAAAAGATATTGATTCATCATGAGAAAACATTTTTGTGAGAGTCAGCAATGAAGAAGATGAACACTGAAGAAGGTGATCATTGTTCGAGTGAGACAAGCCCTGGGTTGTGCGGAGTCAGCATCCCTGTCCTAGACACGGCACGTGTAGAGCTGCGTGGTGGGTGAGGCGGCGCGGCCGTGCAGGGAAAGCGGATGCTGGGGCCTTAGGCTGTGCTCAGGCCTGGTTGGGCTTTCTCCTAAGGGGAGTGAACCATCATTGACAGATTTTAAGTAGGAGAGTGGGGTGCTCTCATAGTTCATATTTGTCTTCTAGAATGTTTGGAAACATTTAGAAGGCTTGGCAGGAGATGATGTGATGAGTCAGAGTAGGGTGGCTGCGAGGTGTAGCAGTGTCCAATTTTCAAGTGGTTTTCAGGCCCAGGCTTGTGGCTTAGTAGCCGTGTCAGTTTGAATGACGCACGCAAGGAAGTGAAACAATTTATCTAATCAGTTGAAGCAGTGATGTACCCAATTCCCAGGACTATTGTGGAGATCCAGTGAGATACACTGTGCAGTGTGCAGCGTGGTCTCCAGCAGAGGGTCAGTGCTGAGTGAGTGCCAGTGAGTATCTGGTAGGTCAGTTGAGGGTAGTGGGACTCGGTGTCTGAGGATATCTGGTCCCTGAAGGAGGGGTCCATTCACATCTGTGAGTGATGGGCCTGAGTTGGGAGACGCAGGGAGACCTTACCCTCCGACCAGGGGCCCTGGTAAGGACGGCTATGGGAGGAACACCGTGAAGTCAGCTCTTTGCATGTGGAGTTGGAGCTGCCTTTGAGACAACTAACTGCAGTGTCACGAGCTTAAAGAGGAGATCTGGGCCCAGGTTGTGCATTTTCCTAAAATCTCAACTCCTAAGGACGCCGAAGTATTGATCACTGAACGTGAAGTCATACTTTAAAGGACAAACGAATAGTAGTATTATCTCTGTCATCAAAGCTCACGTCTATTTATTCATCACTCACTTTGCTAATTGGGTACTTACAGAGCTCACTTCACCGTCCTCCCGTGGGCTCAGGCTCCACAGAAAAGAGCTGGTGAGACTCCCTCTTTTCTAGAATAAGACACATTTAGCTTGTAGACTTCTGTACCTCGCCAGACTTAGGAAATTAGTTTGTTGGTTTAATTGTATTTTCTGTTGGCCATGTCCTGACAGGAGAGAAATTTTACCTCATGGTCATGTTTCAATTAGCTGTTACTGAGAATTGCTGATCTGATACATAGTGTATGTATTACATTAACTTTGTAGAGTAGTTATCATTTTTCTGTCTTTGCCCTTTAATTTTGTTTGCCCCTTCAGTGTTCTATTCTTTTTGGGGCCTTATTTTTTTTTAATTAAAAAATGTCTGTTAGCAGTTAAGAAAAAAAAAGCACAGAAAAAATGCACATGAGAACTAAATTTAGAAAATGTCTAGTGTGTTTTCTGTCTCGGCAATGGAGGGTACTAGAAACTCCTGAAAACCTTCATTACACAAGTTCCTTAAAATGCTGATTGAGAAATAAAACCTTCCTTCCTCATCTTTCAAGCTGCACAACTCATTGTCAAGAAAGTGAGGGAAAATTCTCAGAAGCCAAGACAAACGAGAAAGCAGGGTTTCTGAGAGATACGTGAGCGTTAGAAGCCGTGGTGTGCTGGTTGGCTCCTGAACTGATTTTCAGTTGCCTTGACAGGAGGGAGGGATGTGAGCCCCAGACCTCTCACACTAGGAGTTGGATGGGTGATCATATAATGGGCCAAGCCCATCCTGAGAATCTTGCTTTACTAAAGGGTGAAATAGGAAAAAAAAAATTCCTCAAAACAAGAAAGTAAGAAAAGTCAATTTTGTTGGAAGAGGGGAAAAATAACAAATCCAAAGTAAGGATATAGTTTAAAGCTGTTCTGGCATGAGAGTGACCACAAACTCCTGGCAGAAAAGCACAGCTACTCCTTGATTGATAAGTTGTATTTTGAATGAATCAGTGAACAGCTATTCCGAAAAAGGCCTCCAGAGTCTTGTGGATCAAGATACTGGACAGCAAACACCTCTCTTCCAAGGTCTCATTCAAATAACCAGAAAGGTTTTAAAGGAAACTAACAATAATCTGAGTTGTATTTATTGACATTACTATATGCTAAGAATTCAGAGGTGACTATGGAGTTGTCTCCTATTTTATGGACCTTATTTTCTCTTTGGGGAGAAAAATGACATAGTTGGGTATCTTGGTGGAGGGAGGTGTTAGTCTGTTGCAATTAGCCAGGAGAGGAGATTAAGAAAACAGTGAAAGATCGGTGAACTTTTTAGCTGAGGACAGTCTTGTTCACTTGGCTTTTAATTGCAGGCTCAATGAGCTGTCACTGGAGGGAATAGATCTTACGGAGGATGGACTTAGCTCAGGCCTCTTTTGAATGGACAAGTGAACCTGGAAAAAGACAGTCAAATCTGTGCAGACATTAAAGTTCACTTGAACGTGCTGCATCCCTGAGCCAAAGATAGGACAAATATGCAGCAATTCTTGAGGACAGAAGAGTGGTTTTTAAGGTTCTCCAAGAATGAATCCCATGGAACCGAGATGGCCAGTTGTCAAACTGAGACTTTGTTCTTTGGACGGTGTACCCAGCAAGGGTATTGGCCTTTTATATGTTTCCATTTGTCTTTAATACATGTCTGTTGATGAGGACATGGGCACAAATGTTTGACACCTTGTCGAGGCGATTTTGGATACCTGCCTAGAAGCACGGGCACAGTTGTGGCTGCTTCATACATCTTGCAGCCCATCCCTTTCCCCGGCTCCGTGATCACGGCAGAGTGGTTCCTTGTTGACCTGTCCGTTTCCTCTGTGACATCATAACCCATGAAAAGACCGGAGCATATTAACTTGGCTTTGTTAAAGTCAAAGAAACAGATCAAATATGGAGTCAGATTTGTTCTTTCCTATTTCAGTAGTACCATGGAGATGGCAGTTTGGGCAGCTTTTTGTAGTGTCCTGGAGGTTTTCTCTCTCAGCTTCTGGGTGCCTCTATTGAAAACCCTTCATTGCTGTCTGGCCTGCTGGTAATGCACACTGCCTGTTTTGCCCTGAAGATGTGTTCTGTTTATAAACTCATCTCTACTCCTTGGAAAACAACTCAAGAAAAACTCAGTTGGTTTTCCACCAGCCATGGGCAGGGGTGAGGTAAACCGTGTTATTATTTCATAAAATAATAGTAATAATAGTAATAGTCATAGTAGTAGTACTTGTAGTAATAGTAATAATAATAATAATAATAATAATAATAATAATAATAATAATAATATTAATAGAAGTCTTAAAACAGGACAGAGCACATTGGAGAGAGTCAAAAAATGCTTTCTGGCTTAAATCAAAAGTGATGACTAATGATTCCATGGCTGCTGTATTTGCTAAGCTAATTACTCCTTTGCTCCATTACACATTTCTTTTATCTGAAAAAGAAATACAAGGAAATGGTTTAAAAAAAACTCAGAGAACAAAAATACACAAGTGAAAGAAGTTTTCCCTCATCCTCTGTTCTTTCAGCCCTCTCTGGAGATGCCTCTGTTTACTATCCTTTGGGTGCTTTTCCAGATATGCTTTGCACATTCCCACCTATGTATGTAAATTCCTTTAAAATTTTAGTTATTTTTAACTTAAAGGGGTTTAAATCCTCAAGTGGCATCTGGCCGGGTAATATAACAGAACAAATCTGACTCCATATTAGATTTGTTCCTTTGAATTTAACCCTATGCTCTGTCACCTAGGCTTCATCTTGCTTGTAAAACAATGTTGCCTAGAGCCTGAAATAAACAGGAGACCCTATTCTGAAGGCTCTGACCTTTAAGGATATTTAACACTTTTTCATTCATTAAAAGATAGCAAATTGCAGAATAGAAAATAACGTTTCTTTTGTTGGAGGTTTACAGGGATCTGACCCACGCAGATAGCTGCAAGAAGAAAGGATTCTAACAAGAAGGAATTCCTACACTAAGAAGTTTGCACTAACCAAGCACATAGGAAAGGAGCCTGAATTGTGACTTGGGGAGATGGTTTTCCAGGACATTAGTTTGCCATCTAGGTCTACAGAAACTTGCTATTCCATGCCCCAACATCTGGTCTCCCAACTTATTGGCCTGTCCTGCACTGAGGAGAATTAATTTCGACTTGGTAACACTCCTATCTACCTAGAAAGCTGGGCACTGGAGCTGAGTGTTATGGAAACAGGCCAGCCAAGACAAAAGCACCAATCGGAGTGTTGGAGTACTCAGAATTATTATGCCGGTGGGCTCAGAGGGGCTTCGGCTCCGAAGTTTTGAGTACCTCCAAGACGTGCACATGAGGTTTTAAAGGCTTAGTTACAAGTAAGGGGGCATTAGCCAATAAGGCTCAAAGAACAAAAAGCAAGGAATAAGTACACTGGAGCTTATCAATTTGTAACAGATCACATTACTGACACTTGTTGAGCTTGGAATTACGAGTTAGGTTGTTAGGCCAATAAACTGACACTAAACTTCAGATTTACGAGATAGCCCAGCATAATTTAGATCAGTAAACTGACACTTATCACACTTAGATTTGTGACTTAGCTTGTTAGCCCAGCTGGACTTTTCCTTCACATGAGGACAGCTCTCCCACACCCAGGGAACTACTGTGAGCCCTTGATGTTTCCACTAGGGTGGGGTATGGTTTACCCAGGAGGGATGGGGACTATGCACCAACACTCAGGCAGTCTGCTCTGTCTGGGGCTCTGATCTTGTACCATCCCGCTCCCCGCCAGCCCAACACCTGGGACAGTGGAGCTAAGGCAGAGATCCTGCCTGCCTGTTTCCCAGCGTGTAAAAGGGGAATATGTGCTCTTCCCAAGGTAGTTCTGAGCGACAACACCTGCGGGTGCTTGGTTCTCAGAGCAACAGAAAACCCAGCTCCGCGTGGGGGCAACGGGTGTGATCTCCCTAGGGTTTCTGCAGAAGCATCGGACGGAGGGTTGGATCACGGTGGTAAAATTGAGCTGCGGGGCTTGAAGGGTAACAGAAGGGTACAGAGGCAGGTCTGCCGCCTAGGGGTGCCCCAGAGGTAAAGCTTTTTTTCTCCAACTCCTCTAAGACCCTCCCTTCTCCAGATCCCTTCCTTCTCTCTGCTCATCCTGTCCATCTGTATCCCTCCAATTTTCCCGTCCTCTCCACCCGCTCCCATCTTCTCCCTCCCTCGCTGTCCCACCTTCTCTCACAGAACCCAGAGAGGATCGCTGGCCCTCCTGCGCATGCGCAGTCAGTGCCAAGTGGTCCGCTGGTTGGGAGCTCCATATCCGAGCCGGGGATCGGGCCCAAAGGCTTCTCAACTACGTCGCCCGGTAGGCCTTTGGTTCCTGCCTGGGGTCGGGGCCTCTGACTGTGGAAGTGCAAGGTGGGGGGCTCCTGGGAAAGGGGTCAGGCGGCTGCGGGAGGGCGGTCCGCCTGTCACAGACCCCAAGGGCGCTAGTCAGCCCGTGTTCAGATGAATTGCTCAGGCCAGACCCCTCTGCCAGCGCCACCTGCCCCGGCGTCCCGGCCACAGTGTCCAGGGCCTGGTGTGCACCTGCCATCTCTCACCCAGCCGGGATCCCCTCAGTCCGCGGCTGGCGTCCCCTTCCCCTCTCCCTCCCGCTAGTCCTCTCCTCCCGGGCTTCCTCTTCTCGTCCGGCGGCCCGTCCCCGCCCCTGGGCGGGCTGTGTCCCGGGCGGGCGGGGTCTGCGGACCCGGACGGGGGCGGGCGCCTGGGACTGTGGCTGGGGCTGTCCTCCGAGCGAGGCTGCAGCCCGCGTCCCCCTCCCCGCTTTCCCTGCCCCGCGACCCCGGGGCTGCCCTGCTCTCCCTTTCCCGCTCCCTGAGGACCAGCTCTGTGGCGTGGGCGCTGCTACCTGGGCTGAAAGCCTCCGGCTCTAACGCCCAGCTTCTCCTGGTGGAGTCGGGAAAAGGGAGCGTCACTGCTAAGCGAGGTTCTGTCTCCCCCCTCCATGTTTCTGCCTCAGGTAAGTACCTTGAACACTTTCAGGTGTTATGATGGCGGTGCTTGTTGATGTCACGTGTTTTTATAGTGAGAGGGATTGCAGTGGTGAAAGCAGGGCTTGGTTCTGTTAAAAATGTGCTGAAGGCATGAGGCTGTGACATCCTCCTTCCTTCCCTCTCCCAGGGTGAAAGGAGTGATCCTCGATTTTCAAAAGATAGTTACAGTCCCTAACTAGCCCAGCCCAGCTATTGTGCGTTAACAGGAACAGCACCACCAGAGGCCTTGGAGACCCAGGGATATTGCAGTCCTAAAGTGCTCCTGGCAGAGTTTGGCTTGTTTAGGTTTTTTGTTTTTCTTAAATTGTGGGACAGACTAGTGTATAAACTGAAAAATAATTGTCAAGAAATAATTTTCATAGGACAGTTTTATTGTGATATAGTTCACAAACCATGAATTCCATCCATTTAAATGGTACAATTCAGCAGCTTTTTGCATATTCACAGTGGTGCATCCATTATTATTCCAGAACGTTTTCATCACTTCAGAAAGAGCAGTGGAAATGAATGACCTATCCACCCCTCCCAAGTGGTGGTTCTAAAGAAATTTCTTGGCTATTCCTGACCATAAATTAACTTGTTTTATTCCAAGAAAAATCTGGTAGGAATTCTAACCAGAATTGAAATGAATCTGTCTATCAAAACAGGAAGAATTTATAACTTTATGGCATAAACTTCTTCTACCCATGAATATATCTGGGACCCTATCTTTTCATCTGACCAGAGCCTGGCCCATGTGAAGTTCTCACTACTTTTTGGGCTTGTGAATGATGAGATTCTATACATCGTTAGTTGCAACTGTAGCCTTTCACAGAAGAGAAAAGTAACCTCAGTGAAGCAAGTGACTCTCTGATGGTCAGAAAGAGTGACAGCCAGTGCTGGAGTGATCCAGTGGACTTGGTGTTTGCAGCTAGATTTCTCGACCACCTACAGTTAAGGGGATTAGAGAGTTCTTTTATTTTTTCTTAATGGCGTTGCATTTATTTTTACTTATTTTTTAAAATTATTTTTTATTTAAGTGTAGTCAATTTACAATGTTATTTTCAAGTGTGCAGCAGAGATTCAGTTATAAACATATGCATATGTATATATATATGTTTTAGATTGTTTTTAGTATAAATCACTACAAGAAATTGAATATAGTTCCCTGTGTTATATAGCAGGCCCTTGTCATTTATTTTATATTTACTAATTTGTATCTGTTAATCCCCCCTTTCCTGCCTGCTAAACACAGTTTGCATTCTATGTCCATGTGTCCATTACTAGGAGCACCGTTTTTCCTAGTAATATATGCTCTTTGGCTGCTTTCAGTTTCAGTAATTCCATCTTATCTGTGGGCGCTTTTCTTCTGGTGGCCTTAATGTGGTTTGCACACGTGGTAATAGAGATCTGTATTTGGGAGAACCCCAGGCCTCGTGTAGTCCCTGGTACAGAGTGCCCACTGAATTGATGCTTGAACTGGGAAAAAAGCACAGTAAATGTTGGAATTTCCACTATGGTTGAGAATTCTATAACCTCTTTTGACAAACTTAATATTGGCTGCACCCATTCTGGGTAATTTGGTGGAAATTCATGTTATGGTGGTGAAGAGACGGGGCCTTGTATGCTTCTTCTCTTTCTGTTTTCTAACACTCATTCTCCTGGGCCTTCCAGATCCTCCCCTAGAAGTGCCAGGTCTGGCTTGGTGCTGCACTGAGGCAATATTTGTTAATAAGGCCCTTTCCTCATCTCTTCTGAGCCTCCGGTTTTTTCTCTGCACAATGAGGGCTTAGACTAGATAACTACTTTTCAGTTTCTTTTAAAGCCATGTTTCCTTTGAGAAACAGAAAATGCAAATCTCTCCTCTCAAACCAACCCTTTAGATTTTGAAAAGTCCTCCAAGGAGTGACATAGCTCTTTGTGGAAAATGAATGTGATTGTGATTCCAGGTGACACAGAAAAGACTCTTCAGAGATTGATTGCAGGGAGAGGGCAGGAAAGGGGCAGTATGTCACACTTTCTAGTGTGAGCACTGGAGCAGGGGCTTGGATTTAAATACGGTGTCTGACGTGGCCTCTCTCTAATCTTGTAGAATGTGATAAACTTCTCTACCTCAGTTTCTTGATGTGTCAAGTTGGGGTGATAATATTTTAAGGCTTTTGTGAAACATTATGCACATAAGCCATTTGTGTATGGGTAGAAACAAGACCTGCTAGGGATTCAGGGATTTGTTTAAAAAAAAAAATCTTGTCCATAGCACTCTGTCTGTGTGTATTTAGTAGTTCCTGAAGGGTGAGGGTGAGTCTAAAGTCCATCGTGGGACAGGTGGCCCATGGTTCTCTGTGCCCCTGAATGCCCCCTCCTCCCCAGTCCTCTTCCTCAGTCCAGGATGAAGTTCCCTAGTAGATTTACTCAGAGGTCTTGTGAAAATGGCTATTCATTTTATTGTTTCACCAAGAAGGGCTGCCATCATGACCTCAGCCCTCCCCGGCCGCCACACCAACCCGGATCCCACCCCGGTCCATGTCCACTGGCCCCGCCAACGGCGCTGCCCTACGTTTACCGTCTGTGAGACGCCGCCCCAGAAAGGATGTCGGCCGCCGACTGACGCGGCCAGAACTAGTGGCCCGGCCAAGCAAGCCGCCATCCCCAGCAGCAAACACCGCCATGGCCCCGGGCAGCTGCACACTTCCGGAGCCCGCTGCCTGCCCCAGAAGCGCACGCCAGCCCGCGAGGAGCGCGGCGTCTTTATCCATGGCAACGCCGCGGGGCCCTCCCCTAGCGCTTGCGTCTGCGTCCTCCCGACGCTAGACGTGCAAGGGCAGAACTTTCGGAGCCAATGGGAGCAAGGGCGCGGCCAGGACGGGGGTGGGGGGAGGCTTATGGGGCAGCTGGGCGGGGCCGGGGCGGGCGGGGCCGCGCGGAGGTCCTCAGCTGCAGGTGGCACCGGCCGGAGGCTGGGGCAATGCTGCCAACAGTGGGCGCGGCGGCGGGGCAGCGGGGCGGGGGCACCCTCACCTGTCTGTGTGCGGGGCTCAGCCTGGGCTCCGCGGCCTCCGCTTGCACCGGAAGTGGACCCAGGCTACCTGTGGGCAAGATAGAGGACTGAGCCCAGGCAGGCACGTCTGGCCAGGTAGGGCACCTGAAGTGCAGATCCGCCAGGCCGGCTGCCGGCCTTGAATACGCGCTGCTAGGCAGTTTCCAAGAAGACGGGATCTGTCCCAAGAGGGGAGGTAGGGCAGGGTGCCAGATGCCTGGTTGGGTGCGGTCTTACAGGAGAGCCACGTTGAGAGGGTGCAGAGCAGCCCCTGTGTTGGCGGGGCTAGGAATTTGGGGTATAGGGTGGGGATGATGTGTGCCATTCCCTGTGGTCTCCCAAAGAACTCGCACCCCCAAGCAAAGGACCCTGCTCCCTCCACCCTTCACTGCATCCCCTGCCTTCCCCAGCACCACCGCCCCTGCCCCCGGAGTGTCCCATGACCTCTCCCCACACCAGGCACCGTCCCTGTTACAGGTACTTATCTCCTGGTGGTTCCAGCCCAAGGGTGGGGGCTGTATCTAACCAGTTAGGATGCCTGGAGCCTTTGTATGAAGCCTCAGACTATAATGCAGGCGTGCACAGAGGCCCCTCAAACAGGATTCCCTGCATTCCCTCCCCACCACGCACCCACAGCGCAGCTGCCACACCAGGCCAAGCCTGCAGGAGGACCGCTGTTCCCTCTCCTCCTGTCCCTGATCAAGAGTGCACCGCCCACACTGCTGGGTATTTAGTGGGCCTTAGAAGAGCAGCTGGTATTTTCATGGACAAATATTTGCTCTTTTGGGAAGAGTTGAGTGCAAAGGGATGTAGGGTATGCCTTTTCTGTTGTCCTGGAACTGGTGACTAGGATGCAAACTTAAGTCAAAGCAGTTTTTAGAGAGAGCCGCAATATATCTTACCCAAAGATCACTGTTCCCCTACAAAGGCAACACCACCTGGCGGGTGGGGTCCTGGTCCCTCTTTCTGGAGGTTGGGCTTTGCACCCTCCAGCTGGGACAGAGCCCGAAACAGCTCTGAACACGCTCCAACAGGCTTTCCCAGCACAAACTGCCTTTATTTTGAATCTGGCTGAAGGAAGCAGCTGAGAAATCTGGGTAAATCTTCCTGGGTGTAACCATGCCTTTTGTGCTGAATGAAAGAGCGGCTCTCCACATGCTAACAGCTTAGAACTGAATGTGTGTCGAAGCCTTCATGCATGTAGCATGTTGGGAACAGCGTTTCATGGTGAGGGGAACTCTATAACTTACATGTGTATGGGGAAGCCCTCACTCCAACAGGGTTTTCCTGCACAAACTGCCTTTATTTCGAAATTGGCTCTTGCTGAGAAATCTTGGTAAGTGTTCTTAAGTGTAGCCATGCCCATTATGCAGGATGAAAGAGCGGCTCTACACTTTTTCACATCTCAGAAATGAATGTGTGTTGAAGCCGTCATTCATGTAGCGTGTTGGGAACACAGAATTTAGTGGTGAGAACTATGTAAATTACATGTCTATGATGAAGCACTCTCTCGAGCCGGGTATTCCAGTGCATACTGCCTTTATTTCGAAACTGGCTTCTCAGAAGCCTGTGGTCTCCACTGCAGGTCTGTCTCCAAACCCAGGGCCAGCATGGTAACTCTGCTCCCCCTGTCTATTCTGGAAGTTCTAGGTGTCCTCCATGGCCCTTCCACCATTATGTTTTTGGAAAACCCCGCAGATGGAATGGGCCTGAGGACAGGAGAGCTGGATGCCAGAAGCCACTGCCCAGTGTGAGGCTCCTGGGAGGGGCATCTCCTCTCCGTGGGCTCTGATCTAACCTCCCCTCTCCCCCACCCCCACCCCTCTCCTCCTGCATTTCCTGATTGATCCCTGGATAATGGTCCATACCAGGAATGACCTGGGAGAGGTTTTATGAGTCTTTAAGTGGAAAAAAAAAAAGAAATCTTTAGACAAGTTACTGAAAGTAACTTCCAGCTTTACCGGGAAAGACCTCATTCCAATGTTTAAGGCTAGTTGACAGGGTGTCAAATTGCTTAACCACTCACATCTGAGCAAGTGCTACCTCTCTCTCCAGCTCCCCGCAGCATCCACCTGTGGCAACTTGGCCAAAAGAAGGCAAGAAAGCTCTTTCCCCTCGCCAGCACCAGCGTGGCTTTGGAGTCAGTGGAGGCTGAGAGAAAGAGCCCCGCCCTGAGGTTTGAGGGGCCTCCAGCCACAGCCAGAGGAGCGGGGGTTTTCAGAGTGGCCCAGCAGGGAAACCAGGCAAGGCCACCTGGCCCAAGTCTTCCCTGCCCAGAGAGCCCCATGAACTGCTTTGGGCCACACTCCCCGTTTGGGCCCCCTGCAAAAAGATACCACGGGAGCCACACCTGAGAAGGCAGAAGGACAGCCCTTTAGCCTGGGGTCCCAGCAGGTGTGTCCTGTGAGACCTGTGGCCACATAAGTTCCTTGTCTCTCCAGGTCACTGAAGGGACTGTGCTGGGCATCTTGGTGGTCAGGGACATGGGAACACCTCTAAACTCTGAAGAAGGACAGAGAGACTCTTCCTGGAAGCAAGGATTCCAGGGAGACACCTTGCCCAGAACTGGGGGACTGTGTCCTGAGCAGACCCCTGGGAGGCAATGTGGGGCTGTGGGGTCCTCTTCTGAGAAGGGAGCAGGTGAGTTTTCCGGGGGTGGGGTCCTGCTTTGTCCAGATATGTCCTTGTGTAAGACTCATTTACAAACACCTCCAAGTCCACCTAGGGGTGGCCCCAGAGGTGGGGGTAGAGGAGGAGAGTGAAGGGTGCAGACTTAGGGCCCCCTGAGCCACCCAGGGAGCCAAGGGTCAGTGGGAACATCTTGGGAGTCTAGTGCAGGGGTGGAGGACGAGCACTAAGAACATGCCAAGTCATGCAATAAAGTGACCCGTGACCACGAGACACAGGTGGCCGTACACCAAAAGAGGCAGATAGAAATTTAGACCCAGGATCTGAGAACCTTGAGAGGGGCTGGAGGGTCCCAGGAACCCTCAGGAACAGCTCTTCTAGGGGCACAGACATCCCAATACACACATTTCTCATGGAAGCTTTTTGGGGTGCAGAGTGAGTTACCAGGATCCTGAACTTAGTATGGAATCACGGTTCCTGGCAATAAATTGCTGTCATTTGTCCCTGGACATGCACAGGGGAGCTGACTGCTGTGGGGGTCACTGCAGGACTAGAATCTTCTGGTGTCTGCTCTGTGACCACAGAAACCCAGGGGGATTTCTCAACAGGAGAACCTGGAGACCATGCCTGCAAGGACCACCCTCATGGGATGGCCAAGGAGCTCGTGGTACCCAGGTCACCAAGTGACGAAGTTGTGAGGTTGCCTGGGGAATCGTGGGGGCATGTAGATTTCTGAGGTCAGCACGTGGGCCCAGCACTGCTGGATGGTCTGCACAAAGAGGGGCCTGCCCTCCTGATGATGGCTCTTAACACCTGCAGGGAAACTGCTCCCAGGGCTCCTGGAGGTCCATATTGAGAGTGTCCTGCCAGCCTTGTGGGGTCACCTTCCCCTGATGCAGAAGCAGACCTCTCTCCCTTGAGGCCCAGGGGACACCTGGCTCAGGTGCCACCTCTGTGCCCTGGACACGCAGAGCCCCAGAGCTCTGGCACAGCCTGGGGTGTGGTGGTGTCCGGGCAAGAAAGGCCCTGGGAAGGGGGTCATTCAAGGGCAGAGGCCACTCTGCAGGGATGCTGGACCTGGCAGCAATGCACTGCTTCAGTACTCCCTTGGGTTGGGTCTCCAACCTGTGGGATGGAAGGGCCACTCCTTCCTGTGTTGCAGTCGGGGGAACTAGATCCATCGTCAAGGTCAGCCCTGAAAATGGAGGCTGCGCTACCTCCATTCCTGGAAAGAAAATCAGTCCCCTCCAGTCCAGGTGATTCAGAAAGTCATTCAGCAATGTTCGGGGCCCCCACTTTAGGCTTTGAATTAGAGCTGAGCGGCTTAGGAGGCCAGATCCCTGACCGTGGCTCCAGGAGCAGGTTTTCTGCTGGGGGACAGGATCCTCACAAACACCTGTGTCTTTGTGGGACACTCCCCTCTGACAAGCTGGGAGGCAGGGTGCAGTTGTGGGAAATCGTGTTTACATGAGCAGAGGGCCACCATGTGGTGGGGGCACAGGAGACTGTGAGAATGAGTCCCACAGCCTTTCTGGAATCAAAAAACTGGCAAATGTGAAAAAGTGCATAATTTGTTTTATTGAACAGGCTGCTTATGTACGTTTGGAGGACCAGGTTCAATGACTCAGCATCCCTCCAGGACAATAGCCTCAAGAGAAGAACAGACAGAGCAGGAGGAGATCTGGGGTTTCTCCCAGGAATGAGGTGGAACAGGGATTTCTGCAGATTTGCAAGGAGTCCCCGACCACTGAGCATGGGGTTACAGCCCCACGAGACCCCTGTCATGTTTGGCTTGGGCTCTGGTTCTGGCCTGCTCATGTATTCTTCCAGCAGAGTTCCAGAAACTCAGAGGGTGGACTTAGAGGGGCTGCGTTTGGAACCTAGTGAGGAGTTGGAGGGTCCTTTATATTGAGTCCCTTCATCCTAATCACCGTAGCTGAAGCCCAACACCCCCCAGGCCCCCATGGTTGCCGTGGAGGGAGAACAAGCCTGGCAGGCGACCTAGGGGTCCCACTACTGTGTCCTTCCCTTGTCTTCGTTCCCTTTCACCCCGGAAGGTGTGATTGTCTCGTGTCATGGTGGCCTCCACAATGTCCCTCCCGGTAATCTCTCTTCTCCATCAGGTGGGGTTCCCAACCCCGCTCAGCCTTCTCTGCATGGATGCTGAAGGACCAGGCCCACCTGAAGTTCTGAGCTCGAGCAGTAAGGTGGAAAGAAAGAAACCAATGGAAAAAAGAAGCAAGTGATTGTGGCAAAGCTCCCCACCACAGAGAAGCTGCCCTGAGTGGAAGGGAGAGTGTGGGCATGCCCGTTTGTTTCCTATCTCCCAGTGCTCTTAGCTTTCTTATTGCCTACCTGCATGGTTACAACAAAATGATCTGCAAAACTGAAAATATTTACTCTCTTGCTTTTACAGAAAAGGCTGGCCAGCCTCTGGTCCGGTACCAGGCAAGAGATTGGAGTTCCTTTCCAGTTTGGAAACATCTTGGCAGGCCCAGGTTTGCAAAGGTCTTTAAGAGTAGTTACGGAGTTTTGCTTTTAAACTTTTTTACGGCTGTATATACTTGTGAGATGTGGTTGTGATGTATAATTCTGAGCCGGGATTTTCTCAAACTGTTTCTCACTTCTTATACCAGACATTCCTAAATTCCAAGTGGAACTGCATATTAAGGAAGCCATGGAATTTAGCAAAAGGATACAGATCTCATTTCCTTTTAAGCATCGGTGTACCTCCATCATGGCAGTATTTGTTATGTGTTATTGATAGGGGAACTAAGTAGTAAACAGATTAATAGAAAATAGGGGATTTTAGGTACACAGGTTCATCTTTTCAACATTGTTTGTAATATTTGCAGTTTAAGATGACCATTCCTGAGAAACAGGCAGCCTCTTAGAATGAAATAGCATTTCCTCTGAACCATAATTAATTTTTATTTTGTAGACAGCAGGAAGGGTAATAACACGTCACACATTTGGGGACGTCAAAGAGAAAATGTAACTTTCTGGGAGCGCACTCCCCCGCCTCCCCCTGCCCTTTTTACTGTCCCATTCTCCCTGGAAGGCTCTTTCTTATCTTCTGCTCATGGCTCCAGTAACTCTTTCTTCCTCCTTGTTCCTCAGCTGGTAAGGTTAGTTTTCTACTTTGAAGAAGCAAACAAGCCAACAGAAGAGAAATTTCACAAGCAACTCCCAGCACATCCGCTCGCCTTCTGATGTCTGTGACCTCACTCTCGGTGCCCCACCGCTTATTAAAAGTGGCATCGAAAGCCAGTTCCTCCAAAAGTCCCCGAGGCCCCATCCCTCCCATCTTCTCTGGGTTGTCACTCCCAAAACCATCCTCTCTTTCACTGCCTCATCTATTTTGTTCTCCTGCTAGTTGGCACCATCAGTATATAAACGTCCATCCTCTTAAACCAACAGCACTCCTTGACCCTAATTCACCCCCACCAATTGCCACCCTGTGTCTTTGCAGCAAATCTTTAAGGAGTTGTTTAAACTCACTGTCTGCATCTTCTCTTGAGCCATCCCCTTTTACACCCATTCTGGCTTTTCGCCTGATCCCTCGCTCTATGGAAACTGCCCTGTCAAGGCCATCAGTGACCCCATGTTGCTAAATATAGTGGTCAATTTTGACTCCTCATCATGCTTGGCCCCTCGGCAGCATTTGACCCAGCTCTTCCATCCCTCCTACCCCGTGTTCCTGCTTCACTCAACCCCCAGCCCATCTCTCTGTCTGTTTCTGCTTTTGGCCTGCTGGCTGGTCCTTTGCCAATGTCTCCTGTTTTTTCCAAACATATACTGTGGGTGTTCCCCAGGGTGGGTTCCTGGGCCTCTCCTCTCTCTCTCTGCTATTCCTTTGGTGGAAGCAACCCAGCCTTGGAAATTGGCATGCCATCAATTTCTCGATTTCTCCAAAATTCCCTGATTTCCCCTTTCCATCTGAGCCTTTATCCCTGAGACTCACATCACATTCTTTTCCTTTCATTCATCTTGCTTTCACATTCATACATATGTTCTACTATGAAATTACTTTTCCAAATTTTGAATCAGTACATATATATCATGTAAAATGCTCAAATATGTATTATTTCCACTAAGATGCTAATTCTACCTTAGAACATTTCTGCACTTCTGTATTTATGTGAATAAAGCGAATAGTATTTCTACAAGCCTCATAGTTAAACACTGTTAGTTTGGGGCTATTATGTAACATGAAATAATGGTACATCAACATAGTCGTTTTTCATTTATTTTTATGTAACACCGAGATGAGGTTTTTGCCCTGAAGACTGGTTTTATTGAAATTTTACCTACGTTACGGACAGTCAGTTTATGTGAAAGCCCTCATTTCTCCCCTTTTTGATATATGCTCCATTTGGCTATATATAACATATAACTTGGCATGAAACAAAATTCCCAAATCATTCACATAATACAATTAATATGTTTAATTATATTTTTTAAATGTTAAAAAGAAAAAGAAAACAGATTCCTCTACCTATTAGGCACTTCTGTGGCAATATGTAACACACCCCTTAACCATGACATTGAAGAACTGAGCTGATACCAGCCCCTTTCCACCTGCTCAGCCCCACCTTTTCCCATCCCCTTTCCCATCCGGAGAGGACATCCCTCCCATTGTCCAGGCCCAGATGTTGGAACCATGTCCTTTCTCTCTCTTTCTTTTACACTCACAGACAGCAAATCCAGCTTGTTAGAAAATTCTGGATATTCTGTCTTAATTAAATACCTGCTCTCTGCTCCCCGCCCTCCTAAGAGCCACCTTCAGCCTTTCCTGGATACCAATAGCCTTCTGTTTCCATCTTTGCTTTCCTACAATCTCTCATCCACACAGAGTCAGAGGGAGCCTGTAAAAACATACATTGGGGGTGGTGGGTGTTGCTCAGTGGTAGGGCGCATGCTTAGCATGCTTGAGATCCTGGGTTCAATCACCAGCACATTCATTAAAATAAATAAATTACTTCCCCCCAAAAAACACAAACACAAAAGCATAAGTTGGACTACATCACCCCTCCCCTCAAAACTCACTAAACGGGTCACCATGTCATTAGGAGCCAAAGTCGTCACAAAGGCCTCAGGACCCGGCGTGCTCTGCCTCTCTGCCCACACTCTCCCCCTCACTCTGGGGGCCTCTGGCTCCGGCTCTTCCTTCTTCCTCCGGATCTATTCTGCTTCAAGTTCATTACTCCGTGAGATCTGCCAGGATTGCCTTATTCTCTCCTGCCTGCCTCCCACCCCACCGCCATCACCCGAGTTTGCTCATATCACTCTTTTTTAAAAATTTATCCAAACTCTTGCTACCCCAACATGCTGCCTGTTTCCTCTGCTAAAATTCTGAGCCCCCAGTGATGGGGAGTCATGTCTATTTTGTTGACTGATAAAGCCCGAGAGCCTTGGGAACGGTCTAGTTAGGAGATTCCCGTATGTAGTAGGAGCTTATACACATTTGCTGAATGAATGTAGATGCCCTGGTCCAATCCGATGGAGCACTTCTGTGACGTGCTCAAAGAATAACTCTCCTTTCCACCTGAGAGGGGGTGACAACTTCCCTGCTGATTAAAGGCAAGAACTTTTTGCTTTATGCTGTTAACCTTAGGCGGGGAGACTGGGGGATCTTCATATATATTTTTAAATTTGGTTCACTCTGCAGTTGGTCTTTGGTCTCTGTATAATTTTGAGAAACTCTTTATAAGTGATCATTCTTTGATCAGATTGAACAGGTTCCAGGGGGAAGGACCAAGCCTGTCCCATCAGCCATCCTATGTGTCTTGTCCTGGGACCCAGTGGATGCTCAGCATGTAAGTGAACCGACAGGAGTGAGTGAAGAGATGGGAGCATCTCATTATTGTGGCGGATCTCTGTCCAATGCCTTGAGATTTGGGGAAGGGTTTACGAGTGCAGAAGGGAGAGGTCAGGTCCTCTGTGCTTTTCCTGAGTGCCCTGGCCTTACCCATTCCCCCAGCCCCCTCTGGGCAGCCAAGCCAAGGAGCTGGGCCACCAGGGGTTGTGCTGATCAATAATCCACCTTCACCCCAATTCCGGGGGTAGGTACACATGGTTGTAGACACTGGAGTCAGGTCCTTGGAGGAATTCCTCACCGAACTATGTTTTGGACCTTTTATTTTTCTCTAGAACCTCCAGCTGAAGAAGATTGTCTTAGACACATGAAAGTTGAGGACACCTTCTGTCCCCTCGCAACCCAGGTGGGCCTGGGAGTCTGCTTTTTCTATAGCCGATGGGCTCGTGTTGATTTGGGCATCCCTGTGCCTGAATTCCTGCAGTACACTCGGTGGTAAGGATGGGGGTGCCTGGCAGGGAGGGAAGCGGGTTGGGAGACTGTACAGCTGGGCTGATGTTAACCTGGGGTGAGCGGGAGCTTGCTGATGCATGGCATCTCGGGGCAGGGAACTCTCCACACTCAAGAGGGGTTCCCACTCCCGCAGGGTCCCTTTGATCAGGGTGCTGGGCTGTCAGGGGACCACAGGGGTCCCAGTGAGGATTAGGGTGCCTTCAGGCAATGGGAAGTGTGGGGTCCAGTGGCAATTGAATTAACTGTGCACCCAAACCCAGCCCCCACCTCTTTCAGCCTGTTTCCTAATCTGCAAAACTGGAATGTTATTAAACATCTCGCTGGGTCATTGATGGGCTGGGACAGACTACACAGTCAGGAGCTGGAATTCTTCTGTCCCCTGATTGTTTGCCTTCTTTCTGACTATTTGCTCTCACAAGCTCAGTCTCTCTGTCTCTCGCTCTTTCACTTCTAAGTTTCTCTCATGCTCTGGTTTCATTTGATTTCCAACCACCGCCCCTCCCCTCCGCCAAACTCCAGATGAGTGAACTTGATTTCTATGTGTCAGTTCCAAATTCCCAGGAAAGATGCTCTGTCACCCTCTGGATCTTCTGTCCAACCCATGAGTTGTGGCCAGATGAGCGAGTCCCTCTGGGACCAGCAGAGGGTCTCTGCCCAGCCCCCAGCCACCACTGTGGGAGCACATAGCTCTCCGTGGAGGAAGTACTGGCTGTGACCTTGTGTCACTAAATGTGAATTTATGTCTTCTCTTGAACCACCTTCATCCTCCTAAACAAAGATGAAAATTAAACACTCCCGGGATTTGTGTCATGGAACACTCAGGGTGGGGGCTAATGGGGTTGGAATTTCTGCTGTATTTAAGGGGCTACAGTGAATCCCCAACGAGAGCCTGCAAAGGGAACAGCACCGGCCCCACCCGGCACTTAGGGCGCTGAGTCTGCGTGACGTTGAGCCAGGCTTCTGACCACAGCTCAGGGGTCTGGTCTGACCAGTTAGCCTTTGAAACCAACCAGCTTTGGATTCCTCAATCCCACCCTGAGGTTTTACCTGAACCATCAGCTTCTGTATCTCTGAAGACAGATGCTGAGGACCCTTCACGTAAGCCGTTCGCACAGCCCTGTTCAGGCCTTTGTGCTGCACGGTCTGCCCGGCGAGCTGACCGAGGTTGGTATTTTACTGATGTTAGAAGTAGTCTGGTTTCCCGATGTACTGTTTCACTGAACAAGCAACAGAAGCCACTTCTCGCTGATAAAAGCAGAAAAGGGACATAATGAAAAGATACTGGGAGGGTGTGTGGAGTGGCCAGGACCGGAGCCAACCCAGGAGCTGTAGGAGGTGTTAGGGAGCCCCAGGCACCAGGCTGGGAGGGGTGCTACCGGGCCCCCTGCCACCCCAGAAGGGACCCCCCCTCCACCCGACCCTCCACCTCACTCACTGCAGGTTCATGTCCCGGCAGGGCCAGGTCACACTGAAGCCACCAGCACACACCTCAGTTGGGGAGCTGGCCCCGTCTGAGCTGCGGGCGTGCCTGGTGTGGGGAGAGGCCCAGTTAGAGGAAGGCAGTTCCCCTACTGTTCCGAGTTAAGGTGCAAGTCAGTGCCCATCACTCAGGAGAGCCAGGCTGGACGGACCTCATTGTGGTGACTAGGCTGTCTGAGTTCACTTATTACTTTCTACGTTTGAAGGCCCTGGAGGGAGAAAAAGTGAAGGTTCTAGTACTTATTTTGTGTTTCCCACGTACCAGGTGTGGTAAACAAGCCACTTCAGACAAGGCCCGGAGCAACCACGTAAATAGGCCACGGAGCAAGTCGTGCAGTCAGGCCTCTGTGGTCCCGAAACCCGTGTCCCCATCGGCTCCATAGTTACCAGTGGAAACTAGGGGGATTTATGGGACTGTGTGCTCCTGTGAGGGCTGGGATATGTGTGTTTAAGTCCACATCTTCAGAAACTCGGCTAGAACCACAGCCACTGATTGCACGGTGGCAGAGGAAGGGAGGATTCCAGCCTCTGGTCCAGCTCGTGTGGAGCTCAGAAGTTCTTCCTCCTGTCCTGAAAATAACACCAAATCTGAGGGAGCTGCAAACCCACTGCTCTTCTTAGATCCCAGAAGACTGAGGGGGAAAGCTGCTTCCAACCCAGAGAGGTTGCAAAGGGAACAGCGGGCAGGCTTGGAGAGTCACAGCTCCCAAGGCAGAACCTGCTTTTGTAAGAACCCTGGGGGCAGGCAGATTTAACAGGTCCCTGAGGCCAGCAGGAGGCTCAGTGTGGGGAAATCAGAGTGTGACAACTCCAGGGGGCCAGTCAGAGGGGCCCCATGCTCTTTTTCATGTATTTTACATCCAGGACCGTGTCCTGTTCTCAGAATGAAGGTCAGAGGATAACTCCTCATGCTTCCTGCCTGGAGAGGAGAAAATAACTGTATTGAAATACACCCAGAACATTCTGTTTCATTGGGGGAAGTTGTTTTTTGTTTGTTTTTTTAATGAGAAATTATTTTACCAGAGCCTAACCAACCTGGGAGAAGGGAAATCCCTTCTGTGTCACCCAAATTGGGGTGGGGGGAAAGAGACACACTTGTGGAGGTCACAGCTCAGGGCACAGGCTCAATGAGAACTAATCACAGGACTGCAGATGCCCTGCTCTGTCCCGCTCCCCCAACACCTTACCTCCATGTCAGTAGGGCCCGTGTGTAATAACAGGAATAATACTAACAGAAGTAAATGTCTCAGGAGTGTCTAGGGAAAACCCAAAGACAGCGGGGAGATGAAAACAAGGACACACAGGCTGTTTTAGCCTCTCACACCAATAGCTGTAGCAAACTACACACAGCCCAGCCCCAGTAGATAAACAGACAACCTCACAGAAGAAATTATTTATTTTGGTTCTCTTACCCAGTGCATTCCATGGTGCATCCTCGCCTAGAATTGAGTGGAAGCAAGTCCATCTCAGAAGGGACATAACTGAAGAGGGATGGCTTCCCAGACTCTGAGGGGCAGAGAGAGCACCAGCCTGGGTTAGAGAAAGGTGAGGGGTGGGGTAGGGTGTGGGCTGCCTTCTTCCCCATATAAGGAACCTTCCTGAGGCCAGCACAGTAGGAGGGAGGGCCATGGGGTGGAAGCAGCCAGACTTCATCCTGAGAACTGTTGGGATGCCTCAAAGGGACCATTCAGGTGCCCAAACTGGGCCCTGATTGAGGGAGCCAGTCGGTCTGACTCAGAGCCCAGGACTGAGGTGGGCTCACAGCAGGCCGGTATTACTTGGCCGGATCCATTTCACTTCTCCGAAGCCCTGTGTAAAACATGAAGCGTGGACGGCCTGGTGAGCACAGCTCTGCCCTCAAGACCGGTTTCAACTCCTCTCTTCCCAGAGAACAGCATCTCTGAACCCGTCCTGGGTGACCTCACAGAGATCACCCTAGTGGCCCAGGCTAGTGACCGGGAACATGTACCTTCCTGCAGGCAAACCCTGACGTCCACTGATGCATCATATACTGGCAAAGAGTGAGTCACTGTGCATTGGTCTAACAGCAGAGACTCTGCCAAAGGCCCAAGAGGTGGTGTGTGGGACATGCAGGGGTGCAGGAGTGTAAGCAGTGCAAAAGTGTAACTGGTGACAGGGGTGCAGGGGCTGTGGAGGGCGCAGGCATTTCAGGGGATGTGGGGGTGGAGGGGTGCAGAATTGCAGAGAGTAGCAGGGGTGCAGAGGTGCAGGGAGTGTAGGGATGCAGGGAGGTGCTCAGGGACCTGGCCAGGATAAGAAGGCAAGTGCACATCCTTGCAGTCAGCCTGACCCCGGTAGGCTATTGCAATGCTTTTGGGCTGCGGCGGCGGCGGTGGCGGTTGGGAGGCTGCCCGGGCAAGCCGATCGATTTCTTCTCTTCCCTGCAGCCTGGCCTGGGGTGGGGCTTGGCCGCCGGAGATTCGCCAGATGTTGCACTCCAGGTAAGCTTGCTCCTGGTAGGTGGGGCGGTTAGGTCAGAAGGCAGTGGCAGCGGCAGAGGGGCGGAGCGGGTCTACCCCTGGTGAACGGGTGGAATAGCTGCCTTGTCCCGGCTGCTGGGCCTGGGAGCGGCCTCTTCTTCCCCAGGTCGCCGGACACTCCTGTCCCACTCAGCTTGCTGAGTGCGGAGTGGGGGCGGGGCCGTTAAGGTGCGGGACCCACGGGGGGAGGGAGGCTGCCGCGGGGGAGCCGATCAATTCGCTCCGCTCTCCCCAGAGGCGGAGCCAGGGGCGGCTTCTGCTGCCCTAGAGGCGGGACGCGGGTCTCCAGATGATCTTGCTCCTGGGAGGCGGCGGCGGAGGCGGCAGGGGCAGGGGATGTGTTCCAGGGAGTTGCTCCATTTCTTCTCTCCCCCACGGCCTGGCTTGGGGGCGACGTCTGCCGCCGGAGATTTGCCTCAGGTCCGACTCCAGGTGAGCTTGCTCCTGGGAGATGGGTGCGGTGCGGTCAGGGGGCTGGTAAGGTGGTGGCTGCAGGCATAGGGAGGCTGCCCCGGAGGAGACTGTGGATTAGCTCCATGTCTGCACCGCGTGGCCTGAAGGCGGCCTCTGCTGCCCCAGGTCCCGGGACACCCCTGTCCCACTTTGCCTGCTGGGGGCGGGAGGCAGGGTAGTCAGGGTGCAGGGGTGGCGGTGGTCGGGGGCCTGCAGCGGGGGAGCGGACCATTTGCTCCCATCTTCCCCGCGTCTTGTCCTGGGGGCGGTCGCTGTTGCCCTGTGTTATGAGACGCGTGTATCCTAGTCGGCCTGACCCCGGGAGTTGGACTTGGTACTTTGGGGGTGGTGGCAGCAGCGGCAGGTTTTCCCATGGAACTTGTCCATTTGCTCCCACTTCCCCCCATGGTTTGCCCTGGGGGCGGTCCCTGTTGTCCCAAGTTCGTCGGACGTCCATCTCCAGGTCAGCCTGCTCCCTAGAGGAGGCCACTGTGAGGTCATGGGCAAGAGTGGTGGCTGCTGCGGGGGTAGGGGCTGCCTTGGGGAGCTGGTGGATTGGCTCCCGTCTCCCCGATGGCCTGGTGTGGGAGTGGCCTCTCCTGCCCCAGGTCACCAGACGCACCTGTCCCACTCAGCCTGCTGGGGGAGGGGCGCCCTGGGCGGTGCCTTTAAGGTGCGGGGGTGGCGATGGCGGGGGTAGAAGACCTGCAGCGCGGAGCCTGTCAATTTGCTCTCCTCTTCCCCGTGACCAATCCTGGGGGCGTCCTCTGCTGCCCAAGAAGCCGGATGCCCGTCTCCAGGTCAGCTTGCTCCTGGGAGACGGGCCCGATGCGGTCAAGGGGCAGAGGCAGTTGCGACGGCCGGCTGCCCCGCCTAATGGGGCCACTTCTTCTCCTCTCCCCTGACCTGGCCTGGGGACGTCCTCTCTGGCGCAAGATTCGCCTAACACCCCACACCTGGTCTGATTGCTCCTGGAAGGTGGGCGCGGTGAGATCAGGAGGTGGAGAGGACAGGGGCTGCCCCTGGAGAGCTGGAGGATAAGCTCCAATCTCTCTGCAGGCCTGACGTGGGGGCGGCCTCTGCTGCCCCTCGTTCCCAGGTCACACTTCTTCGGGTCATATTTCCCCGGGGTTGCGGTAGGGTGCGGGGGCGTCGGGGTGTTGGCGGGGGTATGGAGCCTGTCACTCGGGAGCTGGGGGTTTAGCGCCCATCTTTTCCGCAGATTGGCCTGTGGGCAGCCTCTGTTGCTCCAGATCGCAAAGCAATTTCCCTGACAGCTTAGCCACCAGAGGTGGGCAGGATGGGCTGAGAGGGCTGAGGCAGCCGCCAAGGCAGCGACGGAGGGGGCTGTCCCTGGCCAGCTGGTCAATTTGTTCCCATCTCAACCTTTGCTGCCCCAGTTTCGCAGAACGCCCTTCTCCAGTTTATTCTTCTCCAGGGAGGTGGGCGCAGTGCATGCAGCCCGAGGTCTGGGCTCTCCCTTGGGAGGGGCAGAACTCTCTTGTTCTCCTTTGTCTTTATTCTTCAGCGAAGTGGTTACTGGACGCAATTCTTAATTCTGAGAAAGTGTAGCCTGTGTTATGGAAGAGCTGCTGGACAGTGAGGTTTCTGGGTGGATTTTCACATCAGCTGATGCCCCAGGCAGGCAGGAAAGCTATTACTCAGAGCTTCTTAGTCTGGGGTTGGGGATGGCCCCGCCATCCTTGCCATGCTTTTTAAAAATGTGTTACTCCCCTCTTTTTCCTAGGTGACATTTTAGGTTATTGGGTCTCAGATTGCTGGCACACTCATCCCTGTTCTCAGACATCTTTTAAACTTGGGTGAAGTGATAAGTAGGGGAAGATGATTTACTGAAAGGTAAGAATACTTAAATTCGCATTAAAGCTACATTCTGTCAATCTTTCTAAAATGATTTTCCTCTGATTCTAAATCCACGACCTAGTGAATGTTGTACTCCTGTGTAAAATCATTGATCTTCACATCACATTTGTTGAGTGGTCAACGAGATTTGTTAATTAGATTATTCCTGAAAGGAAAAGTTCAGGCTTTTCAGAATTCCTTGTCTGATGTCACCCAGGCAGTCACAGTAGAAGACAGAGCTGATATAAAAATCCCTCAGCTGCCTGAACTGCAAAGCTTCTGGGATTACTGATCCCTGAAATGCAGGTGACTCTTGATGATAATCTGGGGGATGGTTTAAATGATCAGATTCTTCCAGTCCTATAAATGGGTTCTGTGGCCCCAGCCCCGGGAGAACTGGACATAAGGGCCATATCGTGTGTGGTGGGATGGGAAGGCAAGGTGTAAGAGCTGGAATCACTGAGATTCCACACTCGCTAAACACAGACTCCAGAGCCTAATTGTTGTCAGGTTCTGTTCTGGATTTGAGAGTGTGTTCATACATGATTCTTGCCCTTCTGGAGTCACTGCCTGGGTGGAAGTAACCTTTACATAGATCTGTGGAGGATGACATTTAAGTAGATGGGCTGTTATGGTTCTCAATGTGCCCAGGCTTGCTCTTCCAGGCACTCGTGGGACTAACGCGAGTCATGTTATTCACTCATTCACTGATTTATTACCCTTGAATTGATCACTCGTCCCACAGTAAGTGAAACAAGGTAACAGGAAGCTGAGTTTTGTCCCCTCTCCTATCACTGATTGTTTTTCAGTCGGGCGCCCTGCGTATGCATTGTGAAACGGTGGTATTTCGTGCCCAATGGGGCAGCACTGTCAGTTCTGAGAATCAGGGGAGACACATGGGTAGGACAGCACCCTGACACACATGGCACCCCCCATCCCGTGAGACAGAATTGTCGATGCTCAGGTGACCCGATGTAGACTGCGGTGCTAAACCTGAGCATGTTTAGTTATCCTGGTGGCTATGAAAATACAGACTACCAGTCGCTACCTCTGGAGACTCTGAGGGTGTGCACCCCAGGATTCTGCATTTTAAGAAGCACTTTAACGAATCCTGATGAAGAGATCTGAGTGTCCCACGGAGAAACACTGGTGTGCGAGGCACCAATATTGAGGATTCTCAGGGAACGATGCCTTTTTAGGATGGTCCATGGGCCCTCACTTTAGACTTTTGCCTTGAGTTTAATTTTATGTGTTCAGAAGTGATGTCTTTCAATTCCAGTGCATGTCAGCATGCTCTGTGCAGGGATTTACTCTCAGTAGATGGCAAAAACTATGATTCTTCAGGTCACCGAGCTACACTGTGAACGATATTTTATTTTGGTTTTCTTTGTAGCAATGCAGAGTCTCCCGAGAAGAGATTTAGACTCAACAGCTTTGTGTCAGACTTTGGAAGACCGCTGCTGCCCAAGGTGTTCTCTGGCAGTGCAATGACGAATCTAGGTCCCTCTTTCACTGCTACATCAATGAAGTGGACCACTTGGACAAGGCCAAAGCTGGTATCCCTACCATAGCCCTTTACAGTGTTATTCGGCTCCAGGAAGCCATCAGATGCAGCAGGTGGCCAGAGGAGGAGCCGAACAGACTCATGAAATGTGACATCCCCAACTTTATCAACACGGACCAGAACTCTGCCTTTGTGGAAGATGATTTCCTGATTTTGTAACTACCGATTGTTCTAGAAAATAAGCCAGTTGCCCAGAACTCACACAAAGACTTGAATTGAGAAACGTGCTTTCTCAGGTATCTTTCTGAAGATGTGAAGTCTGTCTTTGTATGGAAGGAAGTCCCCTTTCACAAAACTGAATGTGTTTGTGTCTGAGAGAGGGAAATGGAGACAGAAAGACGAAGAAGCAGAAGAGAGCCCCCTCAGAAGAGATCTAGTTAAGGTGAGTTTTTGTGCCTTTAAAAAACATTTGGGGTTTTAGGGGGAACAAAGTATTTACACTGTCTTATTCTCCTCATTGGAAACCTTGGCCCCGTCGTCAGAGTCAGCGGCCTTGAACGGGGGTTGCACGCTGCGTTTCATCTGGCACTGCCACTTCCACGCTCTGCCTTTAGCACGTTGCTTTGCCTGTCAGGGTTGCCACCCTTTTAACTGTAAGGTGAGGAGTCTGGAGTAGATGATCCACCCCAGCTCTGCTGTTTTGCAAATTTCTGATTTCGTATTCGGATGAGTCTGGGATACACCCAGAGCAGTATAAACCAGGCCCTACCTCCTGCCTATTGCTGGGGCATCCCTCAGGTCTGTGCCTTCTACTCAACCCTTTACTGAGCCCAGCTTTTGTCAGGAGCCCAAGTGCCTACCGGGATGGCAGGGGACTTGTCTTTCGTGGTCACGGTGGCCAAGAATTCTATTGGTGTGCTGAAACAACTCTTCTGAGATCCTCCACCCACCCCTGCTCAAACCTAATGACAGCACTACGGTTCCTTTCCTAGGAGGAGGATCAATCCATGGTGCATTTTATGACAATCCTGTCCCCAGGGATGCACGGAAGTTTATCAGCTGAGTGAGGGGAGGTGCCTCTGTGTCCCTGTATCTCTGTCTGCTGACAGTTCGCTGCCACCGGCTACTGAACAAGAAAAGTGCTATTTACCATGTTGTGTGTTTTCCAAATGTGTAGGTGATGGTCTTGTGGCTCGTGCGTGGGCTTTGATTTGGGATGGTGAAGGGCTTATAAATACCTCATCAACATGTATTCGAGGTGGCCTGGTGCCACACAGATTTGATTCATGAAGGCATCAAGCCTGCACACTGGTTTGGAAACAACTTGGTTTTGATCATTCACACTGCATGCATGACTCGCTGCTAATCTCTGGGTGGTTTTTTCATTTCAGATTTATTCACCCCATGTCTTGCTTAAGCTGAAAAATACATTTATTTCACCAGAATATTCCCTGATTCTTTGTTTACACACATCCAGTTTTTTTAATTCCTTTAAAAATGATTCTGTGTTTATAATGCCTCCTAATTTCTATCATCTCTATGTTGCCAGTGGCCTGAGACATGCACCAGATTTGATGCCGGAACAGTTCCACCAAAAGAAATCCCTTTGCCGTAATATCTTTTGAGGAAAATATTATTCTTTAAGGCTCTAACAGTAAATCGTAGAAGAAAGCATGGAACATTTCTTGTAGTTAATACATGTTCATGCGAAAAGAAATGATATTTTCATTAAACAATGTTGATTTTAATAACTTTTACAAATGTGAACATTATTATTCATAATTTAAGTAACCAGATAAAACCACAGTTATTTATTATGAAGATTGAAAACTATTTACATGGTCTCTTAATTAGAAGTAGCTTTATTAGAAGACTGAAGGGTATTTAAAAGATGGAAAAATACCCATGATGACACCATCATTTTTATTAACTAAATATCAAGAACTGTGCAGGGATAAGATTTAACCCTCTGCAAACTGCCAAGTTAGCATGAGGTAGTTTGTGGATGCTGCCAGAGGACAGGACACTCCCCCAGGATCAGAGACAAAGGACTCCCTGCCAGCACAGAAGGCAGCCTGTGGTTCAAGTTCATATTGGTTCCTGAGTTCCTTTCCTATTGCTGTTGTAACAAAGGACCACAGACTCAGTGGCTTAAAGCAATACACATTCATCTTCTCACTGTTCTAGGGTGCAGTAGTGCAAAGTCAATGTCAGTGGGCTAAAACCAAGGAGTGGCCAAGGCTAAGTTCCACACCTAGGCTCTTGGGAGGGATTCATCATCCTACCTTTCCCAGCTTGCAGAGGTGCTCACACTCCTTGGCCCAGGGCCCTGTGTCACTGTGACCTCTGCTGCCACTTTACATCTCTGTCTCTGACTATATAGATATAGAGGAAGAGTCTTCTACATCTGGTATGGACCCTTTTTCCTACATGGACATTGTATCCTTATTTATGTGCAGATGAAAACCCCTTCCCTCCAGGGTGCGGTGGCATCAGCTCACAAGATGACCACTCTGGGCTTTAAGTGTCCTCTTTGTATTGTCATCAGGGAACTTCTCTTTCCATAGTTAGCTCTGTGTTACTTTGTTGTTATATTTTACCCAGAATTACTGAAAGTTTTACTTAAAAGGGATCCTAATTAGCTCTGTTTACCTGTTTCCAGAGCTGAAAGCTTCAGTTCTAGAGTATCAGTTTGATTTTTCCTAAAAATACATTCCAGTATATTTCTCTGGTGAAAGTCTCTACCCTGTTATCTATTCTCCCATCATTTCCTTATTTTCTTGAATATATTAAAAGTATTTTATAGCCTTTATTGGTAACTCTGATGCCTACATCACCTGGGGTTTGCATCCTTTGTCTAATGCTCCTTATTCTCATGTTATCTGTCATATAGTCTGGACATGTTGCATGTCTAGAAATTCTTTATTACATGGCAGACATTGCAAATGAAAAATCCATGTTATCTTCTGTGAGAGCTTTTCTACCTTCCCGTTAGGCAGACAGTGTGAGGGACTGATCATGTCACTCCAATCAGGCGCTGAGGTGGATCAGGACTAAAGTGCCTTTTTTCTTAAAACAGCTTTGAGGTATACTTGGCAAAATAATTTTCACACGTTTAAAGTGTACAGCTTAATATGTTTTCACGTAAGAATATCCCCAAGGAACCATGACCACACTCAAGACAGTGAACATACCCATCACCCACAAAGCTTCTCTCCTGACTTTTTTTGTCCCTCCCTCCCTCCCCGTCTCTTCCCCTGGGAACCATTGATCTGCTTTCTATCACAACATATTGGTTTGCATTTTCAAGATCCTTATATGAATGGATTCATGCAGTATCTACTCTATGTTGTCTGACTTCTTTCATTCAGTGTAATTATTTTGAGAATCATCTGTGTTGCTGTATTAATAGCTTATTTGTCTTATAGTAGAGTATTGTTTAGTGCTGAGTTTTTACTGAAGAGTTTATTGTGAGCAGTGTTTGTATAGACCATCATTTCTTTCTGCATTTACTTCTTGATGGATGCATGGGTTATTTACAACTTGTGCTATTATAAATAAAATAGCAGTGAATATTTGGTTATAAGTCTTTGTATGGACATATGCTTTTCCTTTCTAAAGCACCAGATGAGGAATGTCTGGATTATATGGTACATAGGTGTTTACCTTTTTAAAAGAATCTGTTAAAGACTTTTCCAAAATGGTTGTACTATTGTAAATTCCTCGTGGTGTGTATCAGTTCTGGTTGCTCTACTTCCTTGCCAGCACCTTGTAAGGTCAGTCTTTCTAACTGTATTCATTCTAGTATGTATGTGAACTAGTATCTCACTGTGGTTTTTAAAAGTATTTCTCTAATCATTAATGACACCTTTAATCAGCATCTTTTCATATGCTTATTATCCATCTGGATATCTTTACTGAAGTGTGTTTTCTGGCCTCATTCATTCAGGTGTTTGAATTATTATTGAATTTTGAGACCTCTTTATTCTGGATCAGATACAAAGAGAGACCATTATCAGATATATGATCTGCAAATAGCTTCTGTCTATGGCTTGTCTTTTCATTTGCTTAGCAGTGTTTAGAAGAGCATTGAAGAGTCTTCATGTTCATAAAGTTCACTCTATCAGTTTCTTTTTAAAATAGATGATACTTTTGGTGTCATAGCAAAGAAAAATTTGCCAAACCCAAGGCCATAAAGCTTAAGCCTATGCTTGTTCTCCTAGCTGTTTTTTAGTTTTAGATTTCCTATTAAGATCTATGATCCATTTTGAGGTAAATTTTGTATATTTTGTGAGGTGTGAATCAAAGTTCATTTTTTTTTTTTGCGTATCACTATCTAATTGTTCCAGCACTACATGCTGAAAAGATCCTTTCTCCACAGCATCCTTTTTGAGAATCAATTGTCTGTATAAGTCTTGGTTTAGTTCTGAACATTCTATTGTGTTCCATTATTCTATTTTCCTGTTTTACACCAACACCCTAATTTCTGATTACTGTAGCTTTATAAAAAAAAAGTTTGAAAATCAGATAGTGCAAGTCTTCCAACATTGTTTTTCTTGTTCAAAGTTGTTTTGGATTTTTGGGATCCTTTGAATTTTTATATGAATTATAGAATAAGTTTTTAAATTCCTTACATCCTGTTCTGCCAAAATTCCACCCATGTCTTTGGCCGTCTCCAGAGCCACATTTTCTGAAGAAGTCTCTCTAGATCCCAGGTGAAAGGAATTTCTCTTTCGTCTGTGCTCAAATCACATTTGATATTATTTGATTCCATTTAATCATATTTGCCTGTATGTACTTGTCTGATCTTTCCAGCCATTTAGTAAATCTCAAAAGATTAGGAATCTTGACTTGGTTCCCTCTGTGTGCTGAGAAACTAGTTCTATGCTTTGCAGGAGTGAGCCCTGCAGTAAGAGGTATCTGCAGCACACATCTAGCTCATTGCTTGAATATTGTCAAGGAATTCTGCAGATTTAGAATTGTTTATTGATTGTTGTCTCCAAGACGGCTCAGTCTTTTTTATTTCTATTGCTACTGCTGCAGTTTCAAAGAACAATGGGCTAGTTATTTTGCAAATATCAAATCATACTCTAATTGTGTTGTCACGCAAATTATGTGCTGCTGTGTCTTAACAACCTGCTTAGTGTTCACAGGCTCCTTCACTCATGGAAAATTTGGGAGAATGTCATATCCTTAGAGATAGCAATGCTGTCTTTGGCGACCTGAGCAGCAGTATCTGAATTCACTCCTGCTATTTTTCCAGTGTCCCCTCTAGACCTCCTCCAGCCCTCCATGGGGGGCCCTGCAGTTCTGCCCTAGAAAAGCCTGTTGCTTCTCAGGAAGACTTCCCTATGAAACATAATCATGTCCTTCTTGTGGGGACATTCAGTCCAGAGACCTGAAAGCAGGGGAAAATGTTCAGCCTGCTTTTGGTAGAACCTAAATTCTTCCATACTTGTTAGAAGCAATTTCAATGAGGAAACTGTTTTGGCATCTAACAAATCAGCATAAATGACTGATGAGGAAGATCAGCTTCCCCATCCCACTCAGTCGTCATGTTGATGTGACACACACATTGGCAAACATTTTCCCCTGTGAGCAACGTAAAGTTCAAGACGTTATGAATGGCTTTTTATTTTTATTTCTTAGTCTTTCCACATTCACTGTGTCTCGTGAGATTATATGAATCCTGCTTATTTTCAGCCCAGCACTAAACTTTTTAAAAGGATCACGTGTTTAAAAGGCTAGTGGACACTTTTTTAGAAGACAGAAATCCTTAGATTTTGGTCCCAGAGTTGAATCTTGGTTAGTGGTGAATGAAAATTCCCGTTAAAATTTTAAATTCAGTGATATAAAGTCTTAAAAATAGTTAAATATTAGTCAATTTCATTAAACACTATAAGAGTTATTTACCTTTAAGCCTGTTTCTGGGGCAATTTTGCAATGATTCCCTCCCTTTATCGATTCCCTCTTTATCAGAATCCTTGAGAGGCCCCTGTCATCATTGTCAGTATCATCATTATCATCATGGAACTGATTCTTCTGGAAGATTCTAGGAAAATAAAGAGATGGACGGGATTATGTGTAGGTCAGTGTGTGCATGTACAATAAGAACAGCTGTCAGGCATTAGATGCAAGATACCCATTTCATTTAGGGGAGAATGTGGTCATGAAATCCTGATGTGGTGAATGAAGGAAGCGGTGGGAACAGGATAGTCAATGCAAAGGAGGAGGAAGTGAGTGAGTTGGAGAGCATAGATCCTTGGTTAGTTGATCAGCACATTGGTAAGAATGAGGGGAGTGTGATGGCAGAATCATGTCCCTCCCCGGCCACAGGGTAGCCACCTGTGACATGTTACTGTACATGGCAAAAGGGATGACAGATATTTTAGGATTAAAAATCTTAGAGGATTTCTGTCTCCTAAATTGTCTATTAGTTAGCCTTTAAACCCATGATACATTATTATAGATTAGTGCAGGGGCACAAATAAAAAGGATTCATATAATCTCACCAGACAAACTGAATGTAGAAAGGATAAGGAAGAAAAACAAAAAGTCACTTATAAGTGCCTGGAACCATAAATTGCTCATGAGGAAATGTTACACAAGGTGAATGTCACAGCCACATACATACTGCCTGAGTGGGATGGGACAAGGGGATCCTGAGATGAGACAATAGGGTGAGTAGTCTGGATTGTCCAGGTGGGCTGAATGTAATCACAGGGGTCCTTAAATTGGAGGATATTTCCCAGCTGAGTTTAAAATCAGAGGGAGGTGTAGCGATGGAGCAATGTTCAGAAAGGCTGCTGACCATGAAAATGGAGGAAGTTGAGGGGCACAAGCTAAGGAAGGTGGGTGACCTCTGTAAACTGGAAAAAAAAAAAAGGAAACATTCTCTTCTAGACCCTCTAGAAGGAAGGAACCCTGCTGGTATCTTGAATTTATCCCAATGAGAACTGTGTTGGATCTCTGACATCCACAGCCATAAGCTGATAAGTCTGTGCTGGTTTAAGCTATTAAGCTTAATGGAATTTGTTACAGTGGTAATAGGAAAATAACATAGTGAGCGGTAGTGTAAGGGATTAAAGGTCTAGGATGGGGTGTGGAGAGAATTCTGACATTTACACCTAAAAAACAACCAGGTGAAGTGGGAAGGTGTTTTAAGGAAGTCCTACCTGGCAGGGCTGTCAAGCAGACTGGAGTGAGCGAATCCTTGGAGTTAGAGGAATCAATTAAACCTCTACAAGGAAAATAAGAAATAAAATGTAGCAGGGCTTCAGTGTTAGTAGATGTAGGAATGGAAATGGGCAGAGAGATATAAACATTATTTTGAAATTAGCTACAGGTTTGATGACTGCATGTTTGGGAGAGTTAGCCGATGTGTGGACTGAATGCATCCCCTCAAAATCCATATGTCGAAACCTCATCTCCCAGGTTGATGATATAAGGATGCGGGGCCTTTGGGAGGTGATTAGTAGGATAAAATGAGGTCATGAGAGTATTGCCCTCATGAATGGTATTAGTGTTCTTATACAGGGCCCCAAAGTGCTTGCTTCTCTCTCCTCTCTGGGCCATGAAGATAGTGGGAAGACAGCCATCTTCGAGCTGGCAATCCTCTCCCAGATACATTGACCTTGAAAGCCTCAGCCTCCAAACCATAAGGAATATGCTGGTTGTTTAAGCCACCCGACACACGGTAATTTGTTACAGAATCCCAGACTGACGAAGACAGTGGAGAATGCCACTGCGTTTGGCACTGATTGCCTGGAGAATGCTGAAACCCAGGGAAGTGGGCAGCACAGACGTTTACTCATTTAATCCTGCCAACACTGTAGGGGATAGAGTCTACATTTTCCTCGCTATTTAAAAGGTAAGGAAAAAGAGGCACAAATAATAACAATGACAATGACAACAACAACAACAACAGCAACAATAATTTGTCCAAGATTCACACAGAACTCCCTGGAGGGAGAGTGAGAATTAATACTTATGCAGGCTGGCCCCAGAGCCCCTGCTCATAACTACTAAGTCAGATCACCTTGCTTATTTAGATCAGTTTTTTTTTCAACTGTGATATGAGTGTACTGTGTCCAGTAACTTATAATTTCAAAATACCTCACTGTAAGGGAAACATTAGTTGCAGGCATTACAACCCACAGAAAGCTAGACATACAAAAATAACTTGTTAGGGCAAGATAACCAATAATGTTTTTAAATATTATACCTGCTGACCCTTTGCAATAAAGTGTTTATTTATAATTCTGTCTGGCTACAGAATAACATCATAAACCTGCATGTGGCTGGTGGCTCCCGTGTTGGACAGCAAGGGTCTAGAGAATTTAAATGACTTGCCCAGCCTTGCCCAGGAAGCTCGTGGTGGGATCAGAGCTATAGTCTGGGACTGTTCCTTCCTATCCAACAATTCCCTCATGGAAGTTTAGAAGCTTCTCCTTTGGTGCCCAGCTGTCTATCCGTACTTATGACATCTTGTCAGGTGCCACGGCCTGCTCCTGAACATCAGCCAGAACCCACTTCTGCTCTTTTTTGGCCAGGTAATACCTTCTAGCAACTTCCATTGCCTTCTTGGCATCAGTTTTTACATGGAAGGGTAGTGGCTAGAGAAGGAAATGTGTCCACATGACAGGTTTTTCATAAATATAGTAGGAGTGGTCAAGAGAAGAAAACCTCAGGAATACGAGTGGAAGCAGGTCATTTAATATACCAAATGCGTACTTTCAATGTATGTTTGTGTTTCCGAGTCCACGCTTGTTCTACTCGTGCATTATAGGCCAACACATCAGGAGACAAGGATTTGGGGCAAGAAATAGCGGCTTTAATTTGTAAAGCCAGCGGAGAAGATGGTAGACCAATGTCCTGGAGAACCATCATCCCAAGTCAGAATTCAGGCTCTTCTTATATTAAAAAGGGGAAGCGGGAATGCTTGGTTGTTGCAAACTTGGTGTATGAATTCTTTGTTGTTAGAATCCTTTGTTCTTGCAGCTCTTCACCTGGGTCAGATCCGTGTAAACCTCCAACAAGCAAATGTTATTTTCTATTCTGTATCTTGTTATCTTTATACGAATGGAAAAGTGATAATATCCTTCAAAGTCAGAGCCTTGAGAATAGGGTCTCCTGTATATTTCAGGATCTAGGCAACATTGTTTCACAAAAGGTGCAGAAACAGCAAGACTAAGCCTAGGAAACAGGGCACAGGTTTAAAGTCAAAGGAACAGATCTAATATGGAGTCAGATTTGTTCTTTCCTATTTCAGTAGTGCCATGGAGAAGGCACTGTGGGCAGCTTTCTGTAGGGTCCTGGAGGCTTTCTCTCTCAGCCTCTGTGCGCCTCTATTGAAAACCCGTCATCGCTATCTGGCCTGCTGGAAAACCAGTCCGCCTGTTTTGCCCTGAAGTTGTGTTCTGTTTATAACTCATCTCTACTCCTTGGAAAACAACTCAATAAAAACTCAGTTGGTTTCCCACCAGCCCTGAGCAGGGGTGAGGGATAGCATGTTATTATTTTATTAAAAAAATATATAAAAGAGTTTTAAAACACCACTGGGCACATAGGAGAGAGACAATCAATGCTTCCTGGCTTAAATCGAAAATGATGACTCAGTGAGTCTATGGCTGCTGTATTTGCTGAGCTAGTTACTCCTTTGCTCCATTACACATTTATTTTAACTGAAAAAGAAATATATGCATATGGTTAAAAAAATTCAAACAGAGCAAAAAATACTCAAGTGAAAGAAGTTTTCCCTCATCCTCTGTTCTTACATGCCTCCCTGGAGATGCCAATGTTTACAATCCTTTGTGTGCTTTTCCAGATATGCTATGCAAGTTCCCACCAATGTATGTAAATTCCTTTAAAGTTTTACTTATTTTTAACTTTAAGGGATTTAAATCCTCAAGTGGCTTCTGCCACAGTAATAGAAAAGAAGAAATCTGACTCCATATTAGATCTGTTCCTTTGACTTTAACCCTGTGCTCTGTCTCCTAGGCTTCTTCTTGCTTGTAAAACAATGTTGCCTAGAGCCTAAAATATACAGGAGAGCCTATTCTGAAGGCTCTGACCTTTAAGGGTATTTAACACTTTTCCAATCATATAAAGATAACACGTTGCAGAATAGAAAATAACGTTTGTTTTGTTGGAGGTTTACAGGGATCTGACCCAGGGAGATAGCTGCAAGAACAAAGGATTCTAACAAGAAGGAATTCCTACACCAAGAAGTTTGCAAAAACCAAGCACATAGGAAAGCAGCCTGAATTCTGACTTGGGGAGATGGTTTTCCAGGACATTAGTTTGCCATCTAGGTCTACAGAAACTTGCTATTCCATGCCCCAACACTTGGTCTCCCAACTTACTGGCCTGTCCTGCACTGAGGAGAATGAATTTGGACTCAATAACACTTCTACCTACCTAGCAAGTTGGACACTGGGACTGAGGGCAGCTCTCCCACACACAGGGGCCTACGGTGAGCCCTTGATTATTCCCCGAGGTTGGGGTGTGGTTTACCCAGGAGGGATGGGGACTCTACACCAACACTCAGGCAGTCTGCTCCTTCTGGGGCTCTGACATTTTACCTCCCGCTCCCTGCCAGCCCAACATTTGGGACAGTGGAGCTAAGGCAGAGATCGTGCCTGCCTGTTTCCCAGCGTGTAAAAGGGGAATATGTACTCTTCCCAAGGTAGTTCTGAGAAACAACACCTGCGGGTGCTTGGTTCCCTGAGCAACAGTAAACCTAGCTCCTTGTGGGGGCAACGGGTATGATACCCGTAGGGTTTCTGCAGAGACCTTAGCTGGAGGGCTGGGCCAGGGACGTAAAATATGAGCTGTGGGCAATGACGGGTAAGAGAAGGGTGTATAGGCAGGACTGCTGCCTCCTTCGGGGTGCCACAAGAGGTAAAACGCTTTCTCCCCATCTCTGTTACTCCCCTCCCAATTCCAGATAACTGCCTTCCCTCTGCTCCTCCTGTCCATGTGTCTCCCTCCACTTTTCCCCGCCTCCCCTCCTCCTCCCCTATTCTCCCTCCCTCGGTTCCCCTTCCCTCTCAGGACCCAGAGCGGATCGCTGGCCCTCCTGCGCATGCGCAGTTGCTGCCAGCTGGACCGCGGGTTGGAAGCTCCAGCTCCGAGCCGGGGATCGGCCCCAATGGCTTCTCAGCTCTGTCGCCCTGTAGGCCTTTGGCTACTGCCTGGGGCCGGGGCCTCTGGCTGTGGAAGTGCAAGGTGAGGGGATATCGGGAAAGGGGTGAGGCGGCTGCGGGAGGGCGGTCGGCGTGTCACAGCCCCCCAGGGCGCCAGTCAGCGTGTGTTCAGCTCGATTGCTCGGGCCAGACCCCTCTGCCCGCGCCACCTGCCCCGGCGCACCGGCCACAGCTGCCCAGGTCCAGGTGTGCCCCTGCCGCCTCTTGACCCAGCCGGGCTCCCCTCAGTCCGCGGCTGGCGTCCGCTTCCCCTCTCCCGCTGGCGAGTCCTCCCCTCCCGGTCTTCCTCTCCTAGGCCGCCGACCCGTCCCCACCACTGGGCGGGCTGTGTCCCGGGCGGGCGGGGTCTGCACACCCGGACGGGGCGGGCGGCTTGGGCTGGGGCTGGGGCTGGCCTCCGAGCGGGGCTGCAGCCCGCGTCCCCCACCCCGCTCTCCCTGCCCCGCGACCCCGGGGCTGCCTTCCTCTCCCTTTCCCGATCCCTGAGGTCCAGATTAGCGGCGTGGGCGCTGCTCCCCAGGCTGAGAGCCCGCGGCTGTAACTCCCAGCTTCTCCTGGTGGAGTCGGGAAAAGGGAGCGGCAGTGCTGAGGGAGCTTCTGTCTCCTTGATCAGGATTTCTGCCCCAGGTAAGTACCTTGAACACTTTCAGGTGTTATGATGGCGGTGCTTGTTGATGTCACATGTTTTTATACTGAGAGGGATTACAGTGGTGAAAGCAGGGCTTGGTTCAGTTAAAAATGAGCTGAAGGCATGAGGCTGTCTCATCCTCCATCATTCACTCTCCCAGGGTGAAACGTGAGACCGTCGATCTTAAAAAGATACTTATAGTCCGTAACTAGTCCAGCCCAGCTACTGTGTGTTAACAGGAACAGCACAACCTGAGGCGTTGGAGACCCAGGGACATTGCACTCCTAAAGAGCTCCTGGCAAAATCTGGTTTGTTTTGTTTTTTTTTGTTTGTTTGTTTTACTTAAATTGTGGGACAGACTAGTAGTATAGAGGGAAAAATAATTGGCAAGAAGGATTTTTTCATATAACAGCTTTATTGTGATATTGTTCACACACCATGAAGTCCACCCACTTGAATGTTACAATTCAGCAGCTTTTAGCATATTCACATTTGTGCAACCATTATTATTCCAGAACGTTTTCATCACATCAGAAAGACCAGTTGAAATGCATGACCTATCCACCCCTTCCCAGTGGTGGTTCTAAAGAAGTTTCTTGGCTGTTCCTGACCATAAATTAACTTGTTACATTCCATGAAATATCTGGGAGGAATTCTAATCAGAATTGCAATGAATCTGTCTATCAAAGCAGGAAGAATTAATGTCTTTGTGGCATAAACTTCTTCTACACATGAATATATCTGGGACCCTATCTTTTCATCTGTCCAGAGCCAGGCCTATGGGAAATCCTCATTAATTCTTGGGTTTGTGAATGATGAGATTCAATACATCATTAGATGGAACTGTAGCCTTTCACTGAAGAGAAAAGTAACCTCGTAGAAGCCAAGTGATTCTCTGATGGTTAGAATGAGAGACCGCCAGTGGACTTGGTGCTTGCAGAGTTCTCCACCACCTACAGCTAAGGGGATTACCGTGTTCTTTTACTTTTTTTTTTATGGCGTTGCTTTTATTTTTACTTATTATATAAAATTATTTTTTATTGAAGTGTTGTAAATTTACCATGTTAGCTTCAGATGTACAGCAGAGATTCAGTTATAAGCTTATGCATATGTATATAAATGTTTTTCAGATTGTTTCTAGTACAACTCATTACAAGAAATTGAAAATAGTACCCTGTGCTATATAGTAGGTCCTTGTCATTTATTTTATATTTATTAATGTGTATCTGTTAATCCTCCCTTTCCTGCCTGCTAACAACAGTTTGCTTTCTATGTCCATGAGTCTATTTCTAGCAGCACCGTTTTTGCTAGCAATATATGCTGGTTGGCTCTTTTCTGTTTCAGTAGTTCCATCTTATGTGTGGGCATTTTTCTTCTGGTGGGCCTGTGTGTGGTTTGCACACGTGATAATAGAGATCTGTATTTGGGAGAACTCCAGGCCTCGTGTAGTCCCTCGTATGGAGCGCCCACTGAACTGATGCTTGAACTTGGAAAAAAACAGTAAATGTTGGAATTTCCACTATGGTTGAGACTTCCAGGTTTCTATAACCTCTTTAGCCCACCTAAATTTTGGCTGCACCCAATACTGGATAATTTGGTGGAACTTCATGGTATGGTGGTGTAGAGACAGGGCCTTGTATGCTTCTTCTCTTTCCTTTTTCTAACAATCATTTTCCTGGGCCTTCCAGGTACTCCCCCAGAAGGGCCCAGGGCTGGCTTGGTGCTGCACTGAGGCAATATTTGTTAATAAGTCCCTTTCCTCATCTCTTCTGAGCCTCCATTTCCTTCTCTACACAATGAGGGCTTAGACTAGATAAGTGCTTTTCAGTTTCTTTTAAAGCCATGTTTCCTTTGAGAAACAGAAAATTCAAATCTCTCCTCCCATCACAACCCTTTAGATTTTGACACGTCCTCCAAGGAGTCACATAGCTCTTTGTGGTAAATTGATGTGATTGTGATTCCACGTGGCACAGAAAAGACTCTTCAGAGATTTATTGCAGGGAGAGGGTAGGAAAGGGGCAGTATGTCACACTTTCTTGTGTGAGCACTGGAGCAAAGGCTTGGGTTTAAATACAGTGTCTGATGTGGCATCTCTCTAATCTTGCACAATGTGATAAACCTCTATCCCTAGTTTCTTAATGTGTCAAGTTGGGGTGGTAATGTTTTAAGGCTTTTGTGAAACATTATACACATAAGCCATTTGTGTCTCGGTAGATACAAGACCTGCTAGAGAGTCGGAATTTCTTTAAAAATACATATATATTGTCCACATCACTCTGTCTGTGTGTATTTTGAAGTTCCTGGAGGGTGAGGGTTGAGTGTAATGTCCATCGTGGGACAGGTGGCCCATGGGTCTGTGTGCCTCAGATTGCCCCCTCCTCCCCAGTCCTCTTCCTCTCAGTCCAGGATGAAGTTCCCTAGTAGATTTACACACAGGTCTTGTGGAAATGGCTTTTCATTTTATTGTTTCACCAAGGAGGGTTGCCATCATGATCTCTGTGGTCAGGTTTTGGTGACCTGAAGGCTATGCAATTGGGGATTTCTATTTTATAAAAAGAAAAAAAATTACAAATACAAAATTAGACCTAGGTTGGTGGCAGGGGCTTTTGAAAGTGGGGACCATTAGCTTTTTTAGCTTCAGGTGCAGTGGCCTCTGGCCACGAGGACACATCCTCATGCTCTGAATTTGGAGGGACCAGTGGGTTCAGTGGGAATATTTACTGAGTGCATCTCATGGGCTGCGCATTCTCTTATTTGTACTGTGTGTTCCTTATTTGAGATGGTGAGCTGATTTAAACTCAATAGCCTCTTTAAAATAATAGACTTTTTATTTTTAGATGTAATGTAGATTCCCATGTAGTTGTAAGAGATAATATGGAGAGGGCCTATGGACTCTTTGCCCAATTTTCTTTAATAGTTCCATCTTGCAAAGTTGGGGTACTATTCATTCGTGACTCACTAACCCTTTTAGGTTTGTGTTATTGCCCTCATTTCTATTTATGAATAAACTGGTGTTGAGAGAAGCACACAGGTCTGCCCAGGTCACCCACGTGGTTAGTGAAGATTTGGGTGGAACGTGGGCATGGCATTTCCAAGCAGTACCATTATGATGGTCTGTGACAGGGAGCAGCATTCACTTTGCTTGTTTATTCATTCATTCAACAAACATTTATTGAATAAACTCTGTGGGTCAGATGCTTTCATAGGGTTATCTGATTCTTCAGCAGTATGGAGAATCAGGTAATGTTTTCTTTTTCTTTTTTTTTTTTAATATGAGAAAAATATCTCTGAGAGGTTATAATCTCCCCAAAGGAAAAATAGCTCATAAATGAGGGATAGTACATTTGTACAGTTCCTTCTTCTTATGCAAATGGTACCCTAGGCATTTTACATTTGCAAACTTCCATAATCCAGATATATTCTTGTAAGGCAAGTAGTTTTTTTTTTAATTGAAGTATAGTCAAGTTTACAATGTTGTGTCAATTGCAAGGTGGTTTTTTTTTGAATTTTGAATGGAGAAAATATTTTTTGAGGGGGTTAATTAAGTTTATTTATTTGTTTCATTTTTCTAAAATGAGGTACTGAGGATTGAGCCTAGGTCCTTGAACATGCTAAGCACGTGCTCTACCACTGAACTGTACCCTCCTCCCCAAAGCAAGTTTTCTTACCCATTATTCTGCACCTTAGGAGTTCAAATAAATTGGCGTTGAAATCCAGATATTTTGATCCTACTATGGTTCTTTGCATTATATCCTGCTGAGGGGTGGGGAAGCAGTTCCTTTATTCATTCATTTATTCAGCAGTTTTGAGCACCGACTTTGCATCAGGGCCTGCCTAGGTGCTTGGAAACAGAAAACAAGAAATGATCCTTTTCTGCAGGGGATGGAAGCCTAGACCAAAAGCTGGGTAATGTGATCTGAGCTTCAGTAGCCATGTGCAGACGCTGAGGACAAACTTATCCCCGATTTGCTTGGACTTCCCTTGCCTTCTGGCTGGTGCACACCAGGTCGCCGCATCCCAGTGAGGCCCGCAGCCCACAGCACAGTATGTACATCGATTTACCCTCCCTTCTCGGCAGCGCCTGCAACATGAACGCCCCTGACTACATGCAGTGCGCTGAGGACCACCAGACTCTCCCGATTGTGGTCCAACCCGTGGGGATCATCTTAGAGAATTTCTTTTGCATCTATAATGGAATCTCCTTGGTGAGCCAGATCAGACCGTGCGGCTCCCAGTGGGCACTCTGTATCTACTATAGGTATCTCTATGCGCCCGAGAATGGATGGAGTGACTTCCAGACCCACCGCAATGTCATGGGCCTTGTCACCATTACTGACTGCCTCTTGGCCAAGACCTTCTAGAAGCTCCACGCACAGAGGAGCTGTATGGCACCACGCTCTACGACTCTCAGCTCTTTGTCTTTGTGCTGTATGGGGAGGTGGCCGAGCAGCCGCACACCGACGTGGCCTTCAATCTACGAGGACTGCAGGGTGGTGGAGAAGAGGATCGACGACTTCACTGAGTCACTCTTCATCTTGCCCAAGTCCAAGTGGCTGGATGGGGACCCCGAAAATTCTGGGGAGAAGACCCCCCTCCTCTACATCCTATTTGAGAAGGAGGACTTCGTGGGACTGGACACAGACAGCAGGCAAGTCAACCTGAAGTCCGGGCCACCCTGGCTGTGTGACAGATTGCTTCCCTACATCCAGAATGGGATCATCAAGGAGGAGGGCTTTCTTGTAGCCAAGGCGGGAAGGAGGTGTAGCCCGCCGGTTTTCAGACGTTTAAAACTAAATCCGCCTTTGTTTCAGAGAGATCCTTTTAGGGTTAGTGTGGACACTTACTCCCCTCTTTCAGCCAGGACACTTGGGGGGACCCCTGGAGTTGCTGTCCAATAGAGTAGCCACAGCTACTGTTGTTAGTAGTGCTGGGGAGGAGGCCGGTCTGAGCTGAGATGTGCTGTAGGTCAAATGCACATCAGACGCTGAAACTTGTCTAGTAAAAAGAATATAAACTATCTTGTTACTTTCTATATTGATTACACGTCAAAATGATAGTATTTTACATACAGTAGAATAAGTAAGGTCTGTTCTTAAAATCAGTTACTTGGTTTTTTTTTTTGTTGTTACATTTTAAACGTGGCAACTGAGAAACATTATTTACATGACTCTCATTTCATTCCTGTTGGACAGCCTGTCCTGGGACAGTTTCATCCCTTTGCTTATAAATGAGACTCTGAATCCCGAGACGCAGAACGAGGTGCTGGTTGAGCTCAGGGTGGAGCCGATGTCTCCTGCCTCCCAGGCCCAGCACCAGCACGGCTCAGGCCCTCTCCCCTGCCTGACAGCCACCATGCCAAGTTAGGGCATCAGAAACACTGCCAGGGGCTTCCGAATTAGCTCCTTAAGCAGGGAAAGGCATGTCACGGTGTATGGGACACAGCAGGGAAAAATTCGTCCTCACTTTGTCCCTGTGATTAGGTCAAAGACCCCACTCTGCCTTGGAAGTGCAGATGATCTCTTCTGGGCTGCCTAACCCCTCACCCTCTACTATGTTTCCCTGTGTATCTTTCAAGCTGTCCCTCGGGCAGAAGAGGGTGAGACGTCTTTGCCGAGAGGTGGTCCCCCTTTACTGGGGAGAGTGAGGTGAGCTGTGTCCCCCCGGCCTACGGCCTCGGGCCTTGAGTCTGGAGAGCGCTCATGGCGGTCCCACAGGTGACGGTCGGAGGACATGGCACGTGCTGCCGGGCCCGCTGTGCAGGAGGGGCTCTGTGATTCTCTGTGATTCTAAGGTCAGATTCTACTTTCTTGTTGTTGGTAAGATGGAGGAGAAGATGCCAGAGAATTGATAAAAAGAAAATCCACACCAGTCCTGTGAATGACAGACACAGGGGATCCGTGTCCCACCTGCGTGTGGTGCCTGGCAGGCTCTGGAATAATTTTCACTTCCTCCCCGGACATTCCTCTATGGCTTAAGGAAGGGGAGAGGCATGTCGTGGCCATGATCTGTACTTGTCCTCACAGGGCCCTGTGATCTACATGCCCACACTACACTTCTGCTCCTTGGAGATGAGGTGTCAGGTTTAGGAAACTGGGCACTGCTGAGGGCATAGCTGCCAGAACCGTGCTACACCAAGGCTGGCTCCGTTCACCTCACCTGTCACCTCCTGTTGAGTCCTAAGGCGTCATTCAAGGTAGGTGCATCGGTGCAATGAAAGCAGGGACCTCCTTCACCCCCTGGACAGACTGGTGGGTGATCAGTGGAAGCCTGGAGCCCTGCCCCAGCCCCACGCCAGTGCCTCCTATTTTGTCATAGGAGGCACTGGTGACATTTTTGCTCAGCAACTGCTTGGCTCTGATTCTGCAGAGCCAACAGAGAATGCCAGCTTGTTTTTGCCTTTTGAAGTCTGCCCTTGGGATTTGGCGGAGTAGCTGGATGTGTGCTTAGCCCATAGTGGTTGACACTGTCACCATTGTTTACCCAGAACCTCGTGTACCAGGCATGGCTGCCGGCATCAAAATACAGCAGCGCATTAAACCTCCCTCCTGGTGGGTCTGTCTGTTCTGGTACCATAAGGGCTCAGCCAGCATCTGAACGTCAGTGAGATAACGTGGCCAATGAGATCGGGTCAAGCACGTTCTCCGCCAGTGACTTTTACTCCATTGTTGCTTTTACTATTACACAGTCATTAATTTTTTAAACAATGCTTTGGTTCAGGAGCAGAACCTAATTCTCCCCTGTTCCTCTTGGTGGGAGTGAGTAAAGTTGTCCAGCTTGAAATGCGACCACATTTTGTAGCTCAAAAGCTGTCTACACGCATCTAGGTGAAGTTTTGGTTTGGGGCGCTGACCACGTTGGGGTCCCCCGGCAGCATCGCTCCCCTCAGGCCCCTGCCTTCCCTGGATCAGGAGGTGAGGGTGGGTCTCACCGTCCCTGCGTCCCTGTCCTCATCACACTGACGTAATTTCTTGTAAATGCTGTCAAAGTCATTTTTGTTCTCGTGTGTTTCTAATTTTGGCTGTTCCTCTATTCCTTTTTCTATTTTCCTTTTTCCCTTATACCACCCCTTGAGCATGTTGTTGGGTCTGAAAATGTGGGCTGTGCACACCCTGCATTGGAATAGCCAGATCGCCCTCTGTGCCGTCTCCATCGCTATAAAAAGCAAAAACTTAACAGTTGCCATGATTCGTATATTATCCTAGTCATCTTATTTTCTACTTTTTTGGAATTTTTGCTATGTTAGCACATCACCCACTGGAGTTTGATATATGTTAAAGTCCTTGCTTTGAGGAACCTGTTAGTTCGTCCTTATATTTGGTAACAAATGCTCTCTTACTAATTTTGTTTATTTGTTTTGAAGAAGTGAGATGCGAATTGATTTAGGCGGCTGCTGAGGGATTTTTTTCATGGAGTATTTAAACTTGGAAAGTCAAATTCTGCAGCACCTTGCTTGATTCTGGCTTTTACACAAACGTGCTCGGCACGAGGTTCCTGGCTGTCGCTGTGTGACGTGCGTGACGGCGCTTCCTGGCCGGCGGTCACTGGTGAGGAAGTGGCCGGCTCGGGGGTGAGCAGCTGCAGGGGACGCTGTTGGAGGAAGCAGTCACCGGTTTTTTGTTTTTTGGTTTTTTTTTTGCATTCACCTTCCCAGTGCCATTTACTTTACTTTGCATTCATAGAGGGGCAGGAGCGGGCCTAAAACCATGCCACTCTTTTGTTCCCTTTATGAGGCTGGTTTTTCTAAGTATCAGGAAAACATTGCCTTGTCCTAAGTAACTGGTTCACTTGGATCTGGTGGACACAGGGACCGCTAAAGGGGACCGTAGCTTCCTCTCTGCTTCAGCCAGTGGGCATTCAGAGCCAGGTCTGTGGTTTGCCTCAGCAGCCGTGCAGGCCTCCCTGCACCGGCCTTTACTTTTACCCCTTTTTGGCAGTAAATAGCTGACTCTGTGTCTGTTGCAGCTGATGTCCACCACTGACGGCCGTGTGGTTATTTTGCGGTAGTGAGTCTCCAACACCCCTGTCAGCCGTGAAGGGACCTTGCATTCTCACCCCGACCCTGGTTCATCTCACCCAGGGAAAGGGCTTGGCCACCACCGTCATGCTGGACATGAGGCCTTGTTTCTCCTTTCATGCTCTGGTCCAAATGTGGACACTTCATCCTTCACTGACTTGGTCTCGCTTGAGACAGTCCAGACTTTCTGAAAGAGTCCATCACATTCTGGGGGGGAACAGAACAGAAGTAAGAGTCGCAAGTAGGAGTCTAGGCTGTCTGGGTTGGCAAATGCAGGCTGGGATCTGTGATGGCCGGTCTGTGCCCTGGAAACTGGCCTTTCCCGTGGCTCCCGAGAGAAAAGGGGTCGGAGCGAGAACAGACTTGCCTGGGTTCCTACCATCCTCATCTGCTCACTGACAGGAGTGTCAGCTAACTAGGAGCTCCCCCAGACCTCGGGCCCTTCAAACCTCAGATCACGGGAGATCCTTGAGTCCTTTTTCTGGTCCTTCTTTGTGAGAATCCAGTGCCTTCTGAGGTGACTGGCAGCAGGAGATGCCTCCCCCTCCAGGGAACTCCCTTCGGAGGACTGTGACTCAGTGCACCTTGCTGTGAGCTTGTGGGTTTCCATCGTGCTCCCTGCAGAACCAGACTTGAGACTGGCTTAGCGACAGAAATAACAAGACTGATTCCAGGGCAGGGCCAGGTGGAGGGAACAGTGGAAATTGAATGTGACCTCAAACACCTAGGTGGGTGCTGGGGCTGTTACTAAAATGGGGAGCCTGGGAGGTACCTGCCAGGAATCGAAGTCTAGAGTAAATGGTGGACATAAGGCCTTTTTTTTTTGACATATGGCATTTTTAAGATGCCATTTGTCATCCAAGTTAGGACTTCCAAGAGGCACTCGTGTCTATGAGCCTGGGGCTCAGGTGAAGGAGCCGGACTAGAGATACACATTGGGATTCGTCATTCTTAGCTGGTGTTCACAGCCGTGCAAGTGGATCAGCTCATCTCAAGAGGTGCAGACTGTGTCTGAGGGGGGGCAGGGCTGTGCCTGGTTTGGAGGAAAGCCCGGACCATGCAGCTTTGGTGTGTCAGTCAGCGGCGTTTGTGATTTTCAGAGCAATGGCATTTATCCTTAAGGTTCTGGGGGGTGGGCAGGGCCACACAGGAAGAAATCTGAAGAGAGGGTTTTGGCCACGTGTGCGCGTCTTGGGACGATCCAGAAGCTGCAGGGTCCAGAAGGGGAAACTCCTCAGAAGCTGGAGTCGGAGTGGGGAGTTGGGAGAATGTAGTCACACTCTCCTGTGATGAAGGGAGGGAGGCCTAGGGAGTCTGCACCCTAGCGGACTCTCTTTCCCACGAACAAAAGGCAATCAGACAGAAGATTTGAGGTAAGAAGGGATGGGCGTTGGGAGAGGAGCCAACCTGGAGAACGGTGGTTGAACAATTCTTGAATAGTCTCCCTGAAACATAGAGTTAAAAAAACCCAGACTCTTAAGAATATTGATAGTGACTGGGGAGGAGGCAGTTGTTTTTCTGACCTCCTAAGGGTAAGGTATGTATCCGGGGATATACAGAAGAATCGGGCAGTCTGTTCCTGGGGCTTCACCCTTACCAGGGGGAACAGTGCAAGTTTAAAGGGGGAGAAGGGCAGCGGAGGGAAACTAGCCAGGCCCCGTGTCACGTACCAGTCGGCCGCCCTACTTGCGTGTTGCATTCACATCCATGCCTCCCAAGTGGGCGGTGGCAGCCCCGTTTTGAAGATTGGGAAGCCTCCTCAGAGGTTTAAGGAATTGGTTCATTTAGCAGCTAGTAAATGCTGTAGCAGGATTCCAGCAGGGCCTTGTCAGACTTCAAGGGCATGTTCTCTCTACTAATTCCGGTTGTACCTGAAATGGTGAAGTGAGTCAGTTTCGGAGCCTTTCAGAGAAAGTACGCTTTAAGTGCCTCAGGACTGTTGCACAAAGCTCAGTGTTCTTTCATGGTTCAGAACCACCGCAGTGCTTTTTGCCCCACAGATGTAAGGTCTTACTCCTTTGACGATGGCGTGGTTGTAAATGACATACAGGTGCAAAACCACACTTAGCAGCTTCTGAAGGGAAACTCTCCTGTTCTCCCTTGATCGGCTTTCTTCCACGGGATGTAACTGTGCTGCAGCTAAGGCCTGAGCTTTCCGTATGGAGTGAGGGTTTGATATCCAAATTTAGCATAAAACAGTCAGATGGAGAAAATCGAAGATGACAATATATTTTGGGGTTTCATTAGACAAGACATACTATCTGTTAATGGCTCATAAAGCTAATGAAATTGAGTACAGAACATTGCATTTCTTACTTTCTACTGAGAGCTGTCTTCCAACATAAGGTTCTCTGCTTTGGAACTTCAGCTCAGCCACTAGGGCGCCTGTCATTGTGTTGGTGTGATTGCATTTACACAGTGCATGTAATCTGGGCTTCCTTAGCCCCAAACACTCCAGTGCAGAATCATAGGCTGTAGCCATCACTTAGTTATACAAATACTTCTAAAACTATATGATACCAAAAAAAATAAATAAATAAAAATAAAGAGAGAGAGGGAGATTGCCTTTATCAAAGTTCCTTTGGATTTTAACTGCAAAGTGTTGTTGAGCAGCTCTGGTTTCCTTTGGATATGAATATATACATTTCTTTGCATGTAACTTGGATTTCAGGCTTGAACACCAAGCTCTTGTTTTCCATGAGCCACAAAAATCATAGCCAAATGACACACGTATGAAACAGTTTATTCTTTTTATCTGAGACAGAATCCTTGAATTTGGGACTTGAGCTGCGACTTTCCTGTTTGCTCTTCCCACCCCTCTTGTCACCTCACTCCTTTTTCCCACGTGGCCTCCAAGAGGTCATGGTCTCATAAGAGCAGGTGGACAAATACCAGTTGGTCGCCAAGCAGTGCTGCTGTAGATGGAGCCCAGCCAAGAGCTAAAGGACATCATCAGGGAGGACTTCCTGGAAGAAATTGGCTCTACATTCAGTTCTGGGGACAGAGTAAGAGTCAGCCAGGGGAAGGAATCAAGAGGGTGACTCAGGTGGCAGGAGCAGCCCGGGTAGAGGCCTGGAGGCTTGTGGGGTGGGGACTCGGGGAGACTGCCCTGTGTGGTCCAGGGTGGTGGGTGACCCTGCTTTGAAGGACACTGGAGAGGGCCTAGGGGTGGAGGGCTTTGGAGGAGCTTGGTTTTTACTAGAACTGACACAGAAGAGGCAGTGAAGGGTGTCAGCAGGAAGTGACCCTTAGGAGAGCAGCTCTGCCTGTCCTTTTGAGTCCCACCCCTTCATTCTTTTATTCACAAAACACGCAATTCTGAGTGTCTAGGGGAGAGGGGGTGGACCCACAGTAGTAAGCAAAATGTACTTGCTTCTTGAGAGCTTAGCAGTGTCAGAAGTTGACTTAGATTAAAATGTTTTATTAACACAGCAGGGCACCTAATCCAAAGTGCGGAGGTTGGAGGGAAGGAAGACTTCCTTGACAAACAGTTAAAATGAGCCTGGAGGCTAGTGGGAAGTAGCAGCAGGTCACGGGGCCCCTGAGGTCACTGGGGACCTGGTACTGAGGTGAGGATGGACAAGCAGGGTCGGGGGTGGGGCTAGAACTCTACCAGGGAGCCTCTGATGGGTTTGAAGTGGGGGAGATGTAATCAAATTTGTGCTTTGGGAAGGCTGCCTTGGCTGTGTGTGTGTGTGTGTGTGTGTGTAGCGGGGAAGAGGGGGAGGGTGTGACCAACTGGGAGGGTCATTAGAAGACCATTCACAGGCTCGGAGGCCACCAGTGGGAGAGGGGCGTCGGGACTGCTTGGGGACCGCAGGGGCAGAGTGGATGCCGGGTTTCCTTGTGTGGAGGGCTTGTTAGCGGGGTCGCTCTAGCGACACCTTGTGGCTGGAAGTAAACAGATGGAGGCCGCCAGGTGGACTTACCTCTTCTCTCCTTCCCTGCCTTGTGTGATGATCTTAGCTCTGCCAACATATGGAACAGAAGAGCTAAGTTCCAGAGTAGCCCAGGACTTTGCTGGGCTCGTTCAAGTGAGAGCAGATAGGATTTAGGCTTGTGTTGAGATCTGTAAGTTAACTTAGCTAGAAACGTCCTGTCTTTTGGATTTTCATAGGGGTAGTAATTCTTGATAAAGATTGCTTTCTTGGTGAGAGGAAATTTAATACAACTGATGTCTTTCTCAAAAAATATCTTATCTTTAAGAAATTTAATATTCAAAATAATAGGAATATTTTAAAATGATAAACTAAGGCTTTCGTGTAGTTTCTTTGGTTTCTGAGTTGATGTGTAGGTAGACCCTTTGCATTACATAATAGCACATCTTTGACAGTATTTAAAGAGCTGTTAGTGAGCGCCCCCAATTTGAAAGCATCATTAAAGCTTGCTCTGAAATAGTGAAGTCATATAGGTCTTGTTTGCAGAAGCCAGATATTTGGTTTATAATCTGCAGCATAGCTCCCTTTATAAAATAATAATAGATTCAAAATTAACAAAGTGGAAAATAATTGATTTTTTTTAAAAAATGAAACATAAACTTTCTTGTGCTATTGTTGCAACTGGAAATTTTGAAAAGAAAAATCCTATTGTAATATCATCTAAGTGAAATACATATATGTCTGTCACATTTGAATAGTAACTGCACAGTGGTTTTTGAAGTCAGGATCATTCCAGCTCAGATACTGGCAGTGATGGTTGCTGGTTTTCAATGGAAGAGCCTAAATTTGCTTTCTTAGCTTTATTCTTTTCTTTTCTTTTCTTTTCTTTTCTTTTCTTTTCTTTTCTTCTCTTTTCTTTTCTTTTCTCTCTCTCTCTCTTTTTTTTTTTTTTTGGGGGGTAGTGCGAGGGTTGAGTAGTGCTGTGCCAGCATGATTTGGGGGCAATTTGTGGGCAGATGTCGTGCAGCAGCAGTGAGATATTTCCATGCATTTTACTTTCCGGACATCACCAGGGAACATGTGTGGTTTGTGCCTGCAGGATGGGATGCTGCAGGACTCCCTGGTCCATCAATGTTATGTCTTGGAGCTGCTCCGGTCAGTGAATGATTTTCTGTGGCTTGGAGCTAATGTGGTCTGATGCAGATGATCAGATGTGTAACTAAAGTACTGTTACTTGAAATAAGAGAAAAGCTAGCAAAAATGTCTCTAAAATACAGGATGAGGGAGGAGAATTGGCTGAGCTGCTTGCAGTGGGGAATATTCTCAGGTGACTCCCTCACTGTGTCTCCTGTCACTATCCCCCACAGCCCTGCATGGCAGTCCTACTGAAGCAACCATGCACTTTCTCAGAAACGCGCTGAATTTCCTTGTGCCTCTGATTGTTCACTTTTTTTTTTGAAAGCACATCTTGCCCTTTGCTTAAATGCCATCCCTGCTAGCCACCACTTACACTCATTCTTCTGGACCTCGTCCATATATAGCTGCTGAATGAAAGAACAAAATGTAGTATCTCCATTTAGTGGAATATTATTCAGACATAAGAGTGAATAAAAAAGAAAAAATAAATAAAGGGGAATATGAAAAAAGCCATCTGCTCTGGGTAGTCCACCCTGACTGCTCAACCCGGCCTTTTCCCTTTGAAACCCCATCCCTTATACCCCACTCTACTATGTTTTTATAGTATTTACCACCTTCTAATAAAGTTTAACATTTTCAAAAAAAAAGAGACATGCTGATACCACTTCAACATGGGAAAGCCTTGATAACAGCACGTTAACTGAAAGGAACCAGACACAAACAGCCACATATTGTTGATTTCAGTGATCTTAGAAATGCCCAGAATTGGCTCATGCAGTGGCAGAGAGCAGATGATGGTTGCAAGGGGCTGGGTGGAGGGGGGTTGTGGAGTGACTGCTAGTGACAGGGGTGTTCTATTGGGGTGATGAAGTGTTCTGGAAATAGATGGTGGTGAGGGCTGCACAACCGTGAGTGTGCAGAAGACTGCTGAGCGCTGTCTCTGGGAGTGCTTGTTGTTGGGGCGGCTTTATTTTGTTCTCATCCTGTAATGTGAAGGGTCATCTTGTGCTGAGACCATTCAACTCCTGTGAGTGGTAAGGCTAAGAGACTTTGCAGAGTCATGTTTCTTTTTTCCCCCTTGCTGAGTGTAGGCAAAAATGGTTTAAGCCTGAGAAAGTGCTCCATATGCAGAAATGTCTTTCAGTTTTGGCTGGTGTAAAAATCTTGTGAGCTTTTTAATCATTTAGGACAGTCTGTAGGGGGAAACAGCCTGTGAAGCCTGGGTGAGACTTGGAAGAGCCGCGCTACCCTCCCAGACACGGGTGGGGATTTCACCCCCATTCAGGCAGTGAAGGGCCAAGACCCGTGAGAGGAGTTGACAGTCATGAATATTTATGTGTATCCGCTGCTTCATCTTGGATATTAATTTCTAGCTGAGTCATTTTGTGGCAGCAGCCTCATCCTACATCAGGAATTTATAGTATCTGCTCTTTGAGGTGAAGAGCTGACAGACTTGATTATTTAACAGTCTATCTTGTATTGATATCTCAGATTCCTTTGTCAACCGCAAAACAGCAGAAATACAGACGTCCTTTAATGCCGATGTGACCTGGAGCAGGTTTAGTTTCTGTACCTCAGTGACCTTATCTGCGTGTGGGGAAGATGATAACAGTGCTTCCCTCAGAGGGGCTGGTGAGAGGAGACTGAGAAGCACAAGTGGAAGACTTACACGAGATGCTCATGAATGACAAAATTTAGTGCTCTCAGCCTGGTGAGGCCTCAGGGGCAGAGATGTCAGAACAGAGCAGTCCTAGCCGGAGTTCGATCCGCATTGTCAGGTTTTATGATCACTATCACCACTGTGGGTTATCAGGTAGTTTTAAGACTTGGTAATATGAATTCATGAATAATGTTAAAGACTAGACAACTCAGATCCGGTTTACATAGTTCTCAAGATTTCCTGTGAGAAATGGATATTTTTTCCCCATCTTAAATCTGAGTGGATTCTCTAAAAAAATTCTGTAGTCCTCCATCTTTTTCCTTTAATTCTCCTTTTTTTTAAATAAAAGTTTTTAAATGGAGTTACTGGGGACTGAACTGAGGGCCTCATGCGTGCTGAGCACATACTCTCTCAACTGAGGTATACTCTCCCCCATAATTTTTTTAAACTTTACTTTCTTAGTATTCAGAGGTTAGAGGCCTCTAATTCTTTTTTTGGAGACTTGTCCATAAACCGGTAAATCTAAAATTAATGGACAAAATTTGGTTTATTAAAAAAATCATTAGAACTTTTATCAATCCATTCAAAAGGAAATGCTTATTGAGTTAAAATGTTTCTCCTTTATGGTGATTTCTAATTTTTGGTCTAGCTTAACTTATTAAAAGTAATCCTCATCATCATAATGACCAAGCTTGCTGTGAGTGGACACCTACCAAAGGCTAAACTGTTTTTCTCATGTTTTACTTCAAAGCAGGTGTTTGACGGTAGGTATCAATGTCT